>NC_045615.1:2500000-5000000 GCF_009829155.1 Mustela erminea | reverse complement strand
CTCCATTTATTCTGTACTCCTTTTATGTCCTTCAATAAAATTTTATAGTATTTTCCATAAAGGTCCTACATATTTCTTATAAAGTTCATTCCTAGAAACTTTATAGTGTATCCTTCTTTTATGACAAATAGGATACTTTTATAGGAAATATATTGATAGTGGTATATGCTCTTATACCTGGTTTTCTTGCTGAAAACTTTCTTACTGGTTTAATAGTTAGAGTTTATATGATTTTGAGGTGAGGAAAGCCTTCTACTAAGTGAGGCAGAAATCATGCATGAAAATTTGTGCTGGTTTTGTCTGTGTAAAAAAAGTAACCAAAATTAAAAATCCTAAACATAATAGAAAAAGTTATCTGAGATAATATTTGAAACACTAAGACAGAAAAAATATTATTATTTCTATGCAAAAGGCTTTATAAGTAAAAGATGACCACTGTAATAGAAAAATAAGCAAAGGTCATGGAAATAAGCTGTTTGCACAAATGAAAGGAAATATACATCTTTAATAAATGTGGAATAAAGGTGAAGCTCATTAACGAATAGGAAATGCCAATTAAAACACAATTAACCACCTGTCACATTGACAAAGGCAAACAAATGATGATCCTCACTGCTGTCTTTGGTTTGGAGAAGACTGTCTCCAACATGGCAGATTCCTTAAAGAAGACTCTTTGGTAATAGATATCATGAGCTTTAAGATGGTCCCACACTTTAAGTGAGCAATTTTACTTTAAAGAATTGTAAGATATACATATCCGAGGCATATTAACTGGTGTACATCAATATGAAGGATTTTCTATGGTTTAAACAACTTGGAAAAATGCCAACTTAAATAAAGCTTTTAGACAAGAGAATTGCTCAGAATTTTAAATCTGCTAATATATACTAACTTCAAGAGGATATCCAAAAAAGTTCTTATCTAAACTTATTTGATCATAGAACCATTTTGGGGGAGCAAGAACTTCAAGGGAATAGATCCCCACACAATATGGTTCAAGAGATATTGGCTTAATGACATTATTATGGAAGTTTAAAACTGAGCTATAGGGATGTAACATTGTATGTAGTGGTAAAAGTAGTTAATTCTCTATGTGTAAATGTTTAAGAATAGGTACTGTTTAAGTAAAGCAAATGCTACCTGCAATCAAATAGTTACTCATAAAATATGCTTTAGAAGCATAATTAATACAGAAAAATATTTGTGGTATTTTAAAATGTAAAAAATCAGGCTGTAAAGCATTAAGTATAGTATGTGAGCTACTTTGGGGGATTATATGCATAAAAATATGTGTGGAAGGAGAATTATCAAAATGTTAAGAGGTTTAATTGCTATCTCCCCTGATACTTTGTTACTCTAATTCCCTTCTTTTTCTCATTTGTTTTTCTTATAATGAACATAAATTACCTATATTCTAAGAAAAATGGTATTTTTCCATGTTACTGCAAAAAGAAGTGTATTTTATATCGCCATAAATTAGTGTTGATTGTGCTCCTCCAACCCCTCCATTATCTTTTTGTTGTTTTTAGACTTTGTTGAATTCTGTTCACAGTGAAAATAGTTTTTACTTGTGACTGCATATAGCAGTGTGTGCAGCTTTACACTTTCAAGGTGACATTTAATCCATGAATTTTAAAGTCAGATTTAATCTTTGGTGCAGGAAATAATACCCTTTTAAAGCATCTCTTGCATTTTAAAATGTGTATTCAGATAATATCTTTCCTATTAATTATTAACTTCATAACTGAATAGGTTACATGAAATGTGAACACTTTCTAGTTCCGGGGACATTATGTCACATGAAGAGCAAGCCAACAAGGGCTTTCACTCTTGGGCAATACATCTATCTTGTCGTTCTTTCTGCTTTCCAGCGCTGTTCACAAAAATGTGGACATTACTGTGCAACTCTTTGAAGGAATCGCCAAATTCTTTTTTCCTTCCTGAACTAGATTCATTCTTATAAAGCCTGTCTACATTGTGAACTTCTGGATTCAGCTTTTTTGCCCTCCCTCTCAATCCCGTATATTGTTCCCATGCCCTCATCAGTAGCAACTTGAGTTTCAGACGTTTCCCACCAGCCTACTCTACATGCAATGCTGTTCTTTCTATCACTATTGTGAAGAGTCTCCCTCAGATCTCCCACCCTTTTGAGTCAATCTCAGAAACTGTTTTGTATTCTAGTCTTCATAGTTTATAATGTATAGTCTTAATAACTGATAGCCCTCAGGGAAACAGTGAGATTTACCTGTTAGTGTCAGGGCAAAAGGACTTCTTCCCAGGCATAGGGGATTCAGGGTTCCTCGCTCTTCTTAGTGACCACTGTAACTGGGGCGTCTTCACTCCTTGAAACTGAGATTCGGGAGGTAGAGAGGATTTTCCAAAAAAGAGGATCTTTCTCAAAGAGAGGCACAGAAGAGAGAAGTAGCATGCCATAAAAACATTCGGTTATGGCTGAAGGGTGATACTAATTTCCTTAGTGGTAGGATATTACAATCAAGGGCACCAGTCCGGAAGAATCCTGTGGCCCCCTATAGAGAAGTTTGGATTTTAACTAGAGGGATCCAGTGACATTTTAAGTGATCAAATAACTTGATTATATTTATATATACTGAAGATCTAGTGAGAGATAATGAAATAAAGGAGATTGAACACTGAGTGTGGATGGTGTGAAATGGGAGGAAATTGATTAGAAGGATAATGCAGAATCCATGTTTGGACAGAGTGTTATAGATAAAAATGTTGACAGGAGGCTTGAGAAATGAATTGACAAGAGACAAAAACCCAACTCAGAGTTGCCTAGGCCAAAAAAATATTTCACTGGTTCATGGAAATTAATAGTTTTTGTGTCCCCATGAGTGATTACTGTGACCTATATATGATCATTCCATAATATTACATGTACTTTCTTAGGACTCAGAAAGTTGTCTCAACTTATAAATTTAAAATTATACAAAGTTATAAATGTTTCAGACTTCTATTATTCAAGATTAGAAATTATATAATCCTCACCTTCTATATATTAATACTTATGGTTACTCCCTTAATTTGATTTAGGGGCAGATGGATATGTGTTAAAAGACTCCCACTGCTCTGGTGCTATTGCTATTCTGTTTCACCTTGTTTTTGCTTGGTATATTTTGATATTGTTATTCAACTTGCAATATTTAGCAGTTTAGGTTTCATCAAACAGAAAAGAAAGAAAAATCATAAAAAAGAGTTTTTTCCTTTATTTCTCTTCATTAGCAGTTCTGCATCCTAAAGGCAACCCATGTTTAATCATTTCTTTTTGTTTTGTTTTGGTTTTTGTTTCTTAAACCAGTCTTCTTTCCAATTTGCAAATGCCTCAAGCTTGTTCTTGCTCCAAATCTCTGTGTTTGTTATCCCTCTGGCTGGAACTCAGATCTCCTGTTGGCTGCCTCTTGATTTTAGTGTTACTCATTTCTTTAAATATGCTTCTTTGGACCACTCCTTCTGAAACAGTCTTTGCTTCCAACTCCTTTTCTCATTCTCCCGTGCTTTATTTCCCTTATAGAACACGCCATGATCTAAAGTCACCTTGTTTATCTCTTTCTTTACATGGCTACTTGATGTTTATCCCATGAGCCTGTGAGCTTCTAGGGAACACATACCTTGTCTCCTATTGTGATATTGTGGACCCTCAGATCTGGAAGAATAATAGGGACATGATTGGTTCTCCATATAGATTTGTTGAATGAATGAAATGTTTCCTACATTTACCTCTCTAATATGCTAAAGCTGAATGATCATTTTTAGGTTCCATGTTCTGTTCCTCAGGCATCTTCCCATCATTGGATGCTTGTACTGGCTGCTCCTGCTCTTTGGAATACTTTTGTACTAAATATCCATGAGACTCATTCCTGCCCCTTTTCAAGTATTTGCTGAAAGAAGATCCTTTAAATGAGATGTATCTGAGCACCTCTGTTTACTTAAAATTATGGGCCCCTTCCTATACCCTTTTGTTTCAGATTCATTTCACCACATTTGCCTTTCCCTCAGAGTTTGTATCATCTTCAAACAACTTAAACAATGTACTTGCTATGTTATCCTGGATGTCCTCTGTTCCTCCAGATGCACTCCTTACCCTACACTTCTCTGCACCCTAACCACTGAACTTGCAAGGACCTGAGCTCTTGGTATCATCACACACTGACCAAATTCCTTGACCCAGTTCAGTGCTCCTATAAGGTGACACTCTCCTGTCTCTAGGTTTCTGTAATAGCTTCCTTCATTAATTAGTGTCTGTTTCTCTACTATATCATGGAGGCTCCATGATGGCAAGCAGTCTGGTATTCACTGATGGATCTAGTGTGTTTAGAACAGTGCTTGACATATAATAGATGTTCAATGAATGTTTGCTGAATGTTTAATGATTTTTGACTCTAGGCTTAGAGGAATAAAGATTTAGCCCATGTATGATACTCCTACTGTTATTTAATTATGCTCATGGTTGCCTTTATAAATTAAATAGCATGCTTAAAGCTTTATTTTTCTTCTATAAAATTTAGATAATGTCCTTTGGTTTCCCACTCTCTAAAGTGAGATCAGAGCTGCTACCATCACTTCCACCGCTCCTTCCACTGTTTCATCTTTTTATAATTGTAAGTTCAATAATACATCCCTCTGTTTTAAGCCTTGTATTAGTTGGCTAAGGCTGCTATATTAAAATACTACAGGCTTCAGGTGGTATGGGACAGGTGGGGGGCTTAAACAACATAAATTTATTCTTTCATGGTGCTAGAGGTTAGAAATCCAAGATCAGGGGCTGTGCAGGCTTGGTTTCCTCTGAGGCTTCTCTCCTTGACTTGTTGCTGGTCATCTTCTCAATGTCACATGGTCTTCCTTCTGTTTGTGCATCCCTAGTGTTTGTCTCCTGCATCCGAATCACCTCATCTTACAACAACAGCAGTTATATCGGATTAAGACCCACAGCCAAGTGCCTCATTCTAACTTAATCCTCTCTTTAAAGGCCCTATCTCAAATACAGTTACATTCTGAGGTGTTAGGGGTTAAGGTTTCAACATATGAATGGGGGGATGCAATTCAGTCTACAATAAGCCCTAATTAACTCCTCTGTATTTTGTGTATACCTTGCATCTAACAGCTTAAGGCCAACACACATTGAATTAGATTATAGATTACGTATTGAATATTTAAATCTATTCAAGGCTTTGTCAAGTTGTGTGTTGGAATTACATTTCTTTTATCTAACCTCTATATTAATGGAAAGGTAATATTTCTAGAGTCGGTAAAAATGGATGATTTTCTCCCATTTCAAAATTGTGCCACATTTTTGTTTGCTTCATATTTGAAATGATTTTCCTTTTTAGTTTTGTGATTTATGTGGCATATGGGATATATTATATTCAAAATGATTTTCTTTTAGCTCCTTGTGAGCACTATCCATTGTTTTCTAGTACCCAAACCTTAAATTCTGGTGGGTTTACCTTTTGCTGTGAATGACTGCTTTCTTTTCTCTCTAGAGCATTAGGGCAGTTTGTTCATCTTTACAGTCCCGAAATTTCTCAGTTCTTTTTTTCAGTCTTCCTTAAGTCCTGTGTCTTTCTTTAGGAAATTTTATTCCATTCTCTTCTCTCTTTTTTCTTGTTAGACATATATTGCCTTAATGGATTTTGGCCTTTCCATTTCTTTCAGCTTTCCCTCATATTTTATAGCTCTGTGTTTTCACTTTATATTTTAGTGGATTTTCTTAACCTTATTTTCCAATCTTTGTACTGAATTTTCTATGTTAGTTACAGAAGTTTAAATTTTAAAGAGCCCTTTCATATATGGCTATATTACTTTTGTAGTTATCTTTTTTAAAAGAAAAATATAATTTATGTTACACTTCTCCAGTAAAATCAAAACCAAATTCCTATTATCACAAAAATCAGTTAATAAACTACTTCCTCCCTGTTTTCTTTTCACATTTTTTCTTTTTGATAGAAAAATTCAGAATTTTGGACTGATTTATTCATATTGCTTTAAAAGAGTTTTTTTTTTTTTTTTAAAAAGGTTTTGCTTATTTATTTGACAGACAGAAATCACAAGTAGGCAGAGAGAAGCAGGCAGAGGAGAGAGGGGGAAGCAGGCTCCCTGATGAGCAGAGAGCTTGATGCAGAGCTTGATCCCAGGACCCTGAGATCATAACCCAAGCTGAGAGCAGAGGCCTAACCCACTGAGCCACCCAGGCGCTCCTAAAATAGTTTTTTTTTTTTTAAAGATTTTATTTATTTATTTGACAGACAGAGATTACAAGTAGGCAAGAGAGGCAGGCAGAGAGAGAGGAGGAAGCAGGCTCTCGGCTCCCAGGACCCTGGGATCATGACCTGAGCTGAAGGCAGAGGCTTTAACCCACTGAGCCACCCAGGCGCCCCCTAAAATAGTTTTTTAAAAAAGACTTTATTTATTTATTTGAGTGAGAGAGCATGAGCAGGGGGAGGGGCAGAGAGAGAAGCAGACTCTGAGCTGAGCAGGGAGCCTGATGTGGGGCTCGATCCCAGGACACTGGGATCATGACGTGAGCCGCAGGCAGACACTTAACCAACTGAGCCACCCTGGTGCCCCTTCCTCCTCCCTTCCTCCCTCCTTCCCCCACCTTTCTTTCCTTTCCTTTCTTTCTCTTTTCCTTCCTTCCTTTCTTTTTCTTTCTTCTTTCTTCTTTCTTTCTTTCTCTTTCTTCCTTTCTCTCTCTTTTCCTTCCATCCTTCTTCCTTCCTTTCCTTTTCTTTTTCTTTTTTTTTAAAGGAAAGTTGTATGTAGACTTTATTTTCTGAGTACTTGCATATGTAAGTGCCTTTCTGTTGTTTGTACATGTAAATAAGGTGGCTGACTTTAGAATTCTTGGTAATGGTATTTTTCACTCACAACTCTACAGACATTAGTATCTTGTTCTTTGGCAATTAGAAACTCCATCTCTTTCTCTCTTTCTCTCTCTCATAGCTGCCTGCATGCTTATATTATTATTTCTTCATCCTTGAATAAAAAAAAAATCACTGGAATAAATCTATATGTTAGTTTTTTTAATGAGCATTACTTTTTAGTGATCTGCTTTATAAATTTGTAGGTATAGGTCATAAGCATAAGAAATTCTCTTATACAGTTGATTATTGCTTTTGTGATATTGATTCTGATCTTACTGAAACACTGACTGTCCATATTTTAAATTATGAACACTTTTCATAATCTATATATTTTTTCCTGATTGCTTTTTTTTTTTAAGCTTTTATTTATATATTTTAGAGATTGAACGAGAGAGAGAGAGAGAGAGGGCACATGAACAGGGGCAGAGGAAGAGAGAGAGAAGCAGAATCCCCTGTTGAGTTGGAAACCTCATGTGGGACTCGATCACATCCTGGGATCATGACCTGAGCTGAAGGCAGGTGTGCTTAAATGACTGAGCCACCCAGGGGCCCATCTGATTATTTTCATGACATATTTTTCTTTGCATGTTGAAAGATTTTCTCAAGCTTGTAAGTGTTTAAGTCCATTTAGGCTGCTATAACAAAATATAAACTGGATGGTTTATATATACATTTATGTTTATGAACAACAAAAGTTAGTTTCTCAGATTCTTGAAGGCTGGGAATTCCAAGATCAAGGTAGATCTTGGCAGGTCGGTGTCTGGTGGGAAAGTGCTTCCAAAATGGCCAACCTTTTCTGTAACCTCACATAGCAGAAGGAATGAGATCTGAGGTATCTTTTTTTTTTTTTTTTTTTAAGATTTTATTTATTTATTTGACAGAGAGATCACAGGTAGGTAGAGAGGCTGGCAGAGAGAGAGAGAGACAGAGAGAGAGAGGGAAGCAGGCTCCCTGCTGAGCAGAGAGCCCGATGCAGGACTCGATCTCAGGACCCTGAAATCATGACCTGAGCCGAAGGCAGCGGCTTAACCCACTGAGCCACCCAGGCGCCCCAATGAGGTATCTTTTATAAGAAAATTAATTCCAATCATAAGGGCTCTGCTCTGCCTCTCTGACTTGATCACCTCCCAAAGGCCCCACCTCCTAATGTCATTGCCTTGGGGGTTAGAATTTTAACATATGAATCTGGGAGGGACATACACATTCAGATCATAGCAGTATATTTATAATCTACAACAGATTACAGGCATACCTTGGAAATGCTTGGTCAGTTCCAGAATACCAAAATAAATGAATATCACAAAAAAGCTAAATAAATTTTTTTGGTTTCCCAATGCATATTAAAGTTATACTTTACACTATACTGTAGTCTAATGAATGTGATTTAGCATTATGTTAAAAAGACAATGTGCAAATCTTAATTAAAAAAAATTTTATTGCTAAAAGATGCTAACCATTATCTGGGTTTTCAGCCAGTCATAATCACTGATCACAGATTAACATAACAAATATAACAACAGTGAAAAAGCTGGAAATATAGTGAGAATTACCAAATGTGACAGAGACACTAAGTGAGCAAATGCTATTGGAAAAATGATGCTGATAGATTTGCTTGATGCAGGTTTGCCACAAACCTTCAATTTGTAAAAAAAAAAAAAAAAAAAAATCCCAGTACCTGCGAAGTACAGCATAGCAAAACACAATAGAAGGAGATATGCCTGTACAGATTATGTTCCTTATTGATTCCAATGTCACCTTAAATTTTTTTACATGATAGTTTCCCTATATTCTTTCCTTACAATGATGTCTCAATTTTCATTTCAAGATCTTAGCTTTTCATCTCTTTCATCTTTTGTTTTATGTTTGGTCATTCTTTACTATCATTGTCTAGTAAACAGATGTTTACTAGAGTAAATGATTTTAAAAAATATGTCCTTTCTCTGCCGTGTGTGTTGTATCTTTCTCTTTTACTCTGCTCCTTTTAGTTTTCAGGCTTCATTGATATTTCTAGCTTGTTCGTCTTCCACTGAGAAAAGGTCTGTTCTTTTCTGATATTTGTGTTAGTGTACATGTATGTCTTTGGATTTTAGAACTGGTCTAATAGAAATTGTAATGTTATTCCATGATTTTCTATGCTGTAAAGCTGTGGCTCATCTTCTGTAGGAGTTTTGTGGAAGGACCTGGGCTTTTGGCTGACCAGCATAGATCTCCATCTTTGCAAATATTCTGCTCCAGACTGTGAAACTATTCTGCTTCTGCTTACAGTTAATCCTGGAGGCAGTTGATTTTGGAATTTTTGAGGCAAATTTTGAAGGTTCCTCCCCATCTCCCTTCAATCCAGGAGATGTAGAAGGGAATCTTTTTTTTTTTTTTTCTCTTTTTGACTGCTTTCTAGACAGTATAAGTGTTCCTCAGGAAAAGAAACTGCAAACTTGGTAATGTCTGTAAGTTTTGCTGCAAGGGGACTAGAGCTCTTCCCAGGCCCTGCATCCCTTGTTTCTGGGACTCATGCCTGTTTTCCTTAATGCTACGTTTCTTGTGCAAGTGACTATGGATAAGTTTCCAAGCTCTTATAAGTCTTTGTGTAAGTCCATCAGTAAAATGTCACCTCTTCAAGGTGGGATGGATTTAGGGATAGGCTACAACCTAGGAGAAATGAACAATTTATTTATAACTGGGAAAATAACAGGTTGCCTTAAAGGTTTGTTGCGAGAATCAAATGCATTTAGTCCTGTGTTGCACTTCATGACTCCCAGGAAATTCTAGCTCTTATCCATAGTGGATATGGTTAAGGTTTATTTTTATATCATTTTCGTCAACTATTCCTAAAAATCCATATTTAGGATGTCTGTGTGACATGCTGTGGTGTTGCCTGTGTTGTGGATGGATCTCTTCTAAATCTATATGTTCTCTAACTAAGGCTTCAAAAACATTGAAATGTTATTTTGCATTGCATGGCCTCCACGAATGAAGACAGTATACTCTTCATCCACAACTATCCTGTCCTATCTATCTCACATCAGTAACTAATCATTTAAGATAACTGA
Source organism: Mustela erminea (assembly GCF_009829155.1). Lineage (NCBI taxonomy): Eukaryota > Metazoa > Chordata > Mammalia > Carnivora > Mustelidae > Mustela > Mustela erminea. The sequence goes on along the minus strand of NC_045615.1, from coordinate 4,990,072 downwards.
TGACTACACATTCATTAAATTATATGCAGTCAACCTCAAGGGCAACAGGAGAGATTTGGAATCTAAAATAAACCTGCTCTCATGCAACATGGTAATGTTATATTTTAGTCTTTTTGTTTTCCTTTATTAGCTGAAAATATTTTTATGAATAGATCTTTCTCTTATCAACTATTTAGTTACCCAGTGTTTCCATGGAAAAAGCAGGATCAATGCTTGCTTCTTTCCTTTTACCCGTTTTTAAGATAATGAGTTGGTTCCCTGCCTTCTTCCAAGGATGACCAATTGATTTTTTTCCAATTGATTTTTTTATATCATTATAAACTCTTGGTTTTAAATACAATTTTATGGGCTTAAATGCACTGTATTTTTTATTTTTATTGATGTCCAAATGGGAAGAACATACCATGTACCTGGAAATATAGATCCAGAATGGTATAACACCAAGACTTAGTCTAGTAAAATTATTGGACTTTAGAGCTAAACAAACAAACAAAAAAATATTTCGGAATCTAAGCTGAAGAACACATGATATGTAAGGAGACTTTTTAGACTTCATCAGACTTTTCAATAGTAATCTTTTATGCCAGAAGAAAATGGAGTAATGTATTTAAGATATTAAAAAAAAGGAAAATGAGAGTTAAGGATTTTATATCCAGGGAAACTTTCAGTTATAAAGGACACATATAAAGGACACACTGTAATTAACATGCAAAAACTAAAAGAATATTGTTTTCATGAGCTTTTTCCAGGGAACCTGTTGGAAATGTTCTGGATGGAAACAAATAGGGAGATGAAAACACTAGGACTAATAATAAACATAAAACTTACAGTTGCCTTTGGAGATAAGACTAAATTAGGGTATATAATGGCTTTGATAAGGTTGATAAATTACAACTTTGAAAAATGAGGGTATCAAGTAGGGAAAGCATATGCATGAAAAATGTAATCGGTTCAAATAATCAGAATTGGTTATATTAGTATCATGTTTTTGAGATTGTCATTTATATAATGTGGGACGGAGCAAATAGGAATTGTAGAATATTCCAGTTCTATCGTGTTCTGCGTGCGTCCGCAAGGTACAGATTCTTAGTGTAGAAGGAAGAAAATACAGAAGAAATAGGGGACAAGTAAGGAGAGTCTCTGTTAAAATTCATTTGAAAAGGAAATATCAGTATGAACGTATAGGCCATCTTAAAAAAACAAACAAACAAAAACAAACAGAGGCATAATACTCTATCCCTAGAGTATTATGCCTCCATCAGAAAGGATGAATACCCAACTTTTGTAGCAACATGGACGGGACTGGAAGAGATTATGCTGAGTGAAACAAGTCAAGCAGAGAGAGTCAATTATCATATGGTTTCACTTATTTGTGGAGCATAACAAATAGCATGGAGGACATGGGGACTTAGAGTGGAGAAGGGAGTTGGGGGAAATTGGAAGGGGAGGTGAACCATGAGAGACTATGGACTCTGAAAAACAATCTGAGGGTTTTGAAGGGACGGGGGGTGGGAGGTTGGGGTACCAGGTGGTGGGTATTATAGAGGGCACGGATTGCATGGAGCACGGGGTGTGGTGCAAAAATAATGAATACTGTTATGCTGGAAATAAAAAACAAACAAACAAACAAACAAACAAAAAAAAACATATGTTTATAAAAAATAAAAAAATGAAAAAAAATGGAAAAAAAAAAAAAAAAGAAAGTGTGTCTCCAACTATAATTCAATGCTGTCTGCTTTGATTTTTTGGTAAATAAATAAATCCTTTGTTTCTGTGTATTAAAATGAAAAAAACAAAAACAAAAAAAAAACAAACAGAAAACCCCTCTCGCTCTGCCTCTTCCTCCACTCTCCCCCCTCTACTTACCTCTGTCTTAGCTCTGTCCTCTGAAAAGGCCCATATAAAAATGTTTGGGCCAATCAAATCGAGTGTCCCTAGTGCCAAGATTGTTGTCTTGAAATATTGTTTCCCATTAAATTGTCTGAATTTAGGTTGGGATGAGAAATAAAGAAGATGAGCCTGGAACATCCTGTCATAACAAACAAACAGCAAGCAAGCTACCGCAGACACTGAGTTCATGTCGAAATGACTCTGTTGCAGTTGAGCAGACCCCCATAGGCCAAAGCTGGACCAATATACTTACAGTGTTTCCAATATGTTATTTCCTAATAAAATACAGCAAAGTATATACACCCACCCGCCTACCCTTGAATTCTCCTGTTAACATTGGGCTGTACTGGCTTTATCACACATCTATCCAGCTATCCATCCCTCCATCCATACATTAGTCTGTTTCGTATTTTGGATGCATTTCAAAGTATATGGGATCCATTAGTACCCTGACTCTTACATACATCAGCCTGAAAATATCCACTTTTAAAATGTAAAACTGGGAATGAAACACAAAAGTGCCCCTAGAAAAGGTCTGAAAACACTGTGGTAGCAATGAAAAAGGAAATCTAACAAAGGTAGAGGTTAAAGGCAGCTGGAAACAAATTTTTTAACTTTGACAGTTTTGCCTGGGGCCCCTCATGGGTGGATTTTTTTCCCTTCCCCAATCTAAGACATTTATCTTCATATGCACATTACTTTCTCTCTATTACCTCTGACTTTATTGCTATTGGATCCTTTCCATAACCGAGGAGGAAATTTTCAATATTTCATTTTTATCTAGGGTAAAGTAGCTGCTCTTATATTAGGCTTTGAGATTATAACAATAGAAGTAAAAATAATCAGCAAGATATTCACTGAAACCCATTATGTTCACATAGGTATTTAGAAGTCATCAACGTGGTCTTCCTTGTTTCAGAAGTTCAGCACCGCTTGGAGCTTCCTCCACTGATTGTGCCATTGCTCTTTTACATAAAGAACTTGGAGCATGCTGCTACCCTTGCCTGGAAAGCCCCCTCTCTCAGAATGCCCTTCGGCCTGCTGACTACCACTGCGAGTATATATATTTATACACAGCTATGTGTATGTCAGTTATATACATTATGCATTTTGTATATATACATAAAATGTTCTCTCTCTATTCTGTTTAATATTAAACACATACATATTTTAAAAATATTTTCTTTTATTTTTTATTATTTATTTTATTTTATTTTATTATTTGAGAGAGAGAGAGAACGAGTGGGGTAAGGAGTAGAGGGAGGGGGAGAAACAGACACCCCACTGAGCAGGATGCCCCATGTGGGGCTCGACCCAGGACCCTGGGTTTATAACCTGAGCCAAAAGTAGATGCTTAACCAACTGAGCAACCCAGGTGCCCCTATGCACACACATATATATATATATATACACATATATACTCATCATGTGTATCGACTGTCAATCTACCTAAGCCATTTTCCACAGCAGCCACAGCTGAAGGGTGATAGCACTGAACTATTCCTTATGTATCTTCTTGTTTTTGCTGTTGTTTGCGCAAGTATATAGAGTGATGCCTTTTCAATAATTCAATATAAAGCCTGACTTGTTAATTTTAGCCATTCCGACTGCTGTGAGGTGGTATCTCATTGTGGTTTTGATTCATATTTCCCTGAGTGATGTTGAGCACTTTTTCATGTGTCTGTTGGCCATCTGGATGTCTTCTTTGAAGAAATGTCTGTTCATGTCTTCTGCCCATTTCTTGATTGCATTATTTGTTTTTTGGATGTTGAGTTTGATAAGTTCTTCATAGATTCTGGATACTAGCCCTTTATCTGATAAGACATTTTCAAATATCTTCTCCCATTCTGTTGGTTGTCTTTTGGTTTTGTTGACTATTTCCTTTGCTGTGCAAAAGCTTTTTATTTTGATGAAGTCCCAATAGTTCATTATTTATTTATTATTATTATTATTATTTCCAATAGTTTGTTTTTCCCCTTGCTTCCCCTGCCTTTGGTGATGTGGCTGAGGTTGAAGAGGTGGCTGCCGATGTTCTCTTCAAGGATTTGATGGATTCCTTTCTCACATTGAGGTCTTTCATCCATTTTGAGTCAATTTTTGTGTGTGGTGTAAGGAAATAATCCAGTTTCATTCTTCTGCATGTGGCTGTCCAATTTTTCCAACACCATTTGTTGAAGAGACTGTCTTTTTTCCATTGGACATTCTTTCCTGCTTTGTAGTCTTCTATTAATTGACCAAAGAGTTGAGTGTCCATTTCTGGTTCTGTGTTTTGTTCCATTGATCTATGTGTCTGTTTTTGTGCCAGTACCATGCTGTCTTGATGATGACAGCTTTGTAATAGACCTTGAAGTCTGGAATTGTGATGTCACCAGCTTTGTTTTTCCTTTTCGATATTCCTTTGCTATTGGGGGGGGTGTTTTTTGGTTCCATACAAACTTTAGGATTATTTGTTCCATTTATGTAAAAAAATTGATGGTATTTTGATAAGGATTGCACTGGATATATAGTTTGCTCTAGGTAGCATAGACATTTTAACAATATTTGTTCTTCCAGTCCATAAGCATGGAATGTTTTCCCATTTCTTTGTGTCTTTCTCAATTTCTTCCAGGAGTGTTCTATAGTTTTCTGAGTACAGATCCCTTGCCTCTTTGGTTAGATGTAGCCCTATGCATTGTTTTGGGTGCAATTGTAAATGGCATCAACTCCTTAAATTCTCTTTCTTCTGTCTTGTTGTTGGTGTATAGAAATGCAACTAATTTCTGTGCATTGATTTTATATCCTGCCACATTGCTGGGTTCCTGTATGAGTTCTAGCAGTTTTGGGGTAGAGTCTTTGGATTTTCCACACAAAGTATCATATCATCTACAAAGCGCGAGAGTTTGATTTCTTCTTTGCCATTTTGGATGCCTTTTATTTTTTCCTGAACTTAGGGAAGCTAAAAGCTTCCCTAAGAGCTCTCAGTTTTTCCCCATTGAGAATTATATTCTCTGTGGGTTTTTCATAGATGGTTTTTATGTTATATATAACATATATATATAATATATATCAGTATATAATAATTATACATTTTACTTCATAAAGGACATACAAGATTCATAAAACTGAATTATATATGGCAATCTGTAGACCTGCTTGTATATCTCAATCGTAATTGAAATCTTTCATTGAGAGGTGGGCACCAGTTCCTGAAGCATAGCTTACATATAGTATTTTTTTTTAAAGTCTGAATATGCTTATTATTGAAGGTAAGGTTATTATGTGCCTCCACAGGAATAAAACTGTGGGGTTACTATTATCATTGTTGTATTATATATATTATCATATATATATCATATATATGATATATCACAATATATATATTATCATATAACTATCATTGGCAGTTATTCATGGGGTACAGAATATTTTGACTTAGCTATTTTATTACAAGCATTTCAATCACAATTATGCCACAGATAAAATTTTAAGATAATTGTATTAAATCAATTTAATTCTGTGGCTGATTTTTTAAAAAAGAGCAGTGACATCATTTTCAATGTTCTCATTTTCATTTTTGTTTCATAAACTATTTTTTTAAGATCTATTCTTTCCAATTTAACTCTTAGACTAATATTTGACTCATCAATCAAATGTTATTCATCTTGGCATCCTGCCACTGGGGTGTTTTCTTTGATGGCAATCAATTTCTTTAAGTCCCATATTCCTTGGTCAGGTTTTGTGGATAGAAGTTCACCAGGAATCTGTGATTCTTTTATTAACTTTTCTCAATTTCCAATATTCAAGTTTTAACAGTTAATACTACTACTTTGGATTAATTTCTGCAGTAATGCTCACAACGGATTAGTGATGAGATTGACTTATAAAGCTATATGTTAGCCAATTTAAGACAAAATTGGGGGTAATTTTGAAATAGAAAGGGAGAGAAACCTATACAAAAAGGTGTGGGGAAGTCTAGAGGAGGGAAGAAGATGGGAAATGGGGAGAGAGGAAGATAGGAATTGAGAATCAAGAAAGTGGCAATGAGGGGAGAGGGAGAGGAAAAGAGGGGTGTGAGAGAAATAAATTTTGATGTATTGAGTGCTAAGCAATGAATGTATGTAGGGTGAGGTACTCCAAGTACCCTTGGGGGCAAGTGTTTTATACCTGAACCAGTCAATGCAAATGATTTTTGTAAATATCATCTTCTGACAAAGCTCCTTTATCTCCAGAAGCATGGAATCAGGGAAGGGAGAACTGGGCTTGACCACTTGGTTTGGCAGCAGATGTATTTCCATAGAATAGAATACTTATAATTCTTGAGAGGCATGAGAAAGAACAGTATTGCACAGGGCATAATAAATCATTCAGAAAAAAAGGTTAGCATAGTAATCATTTGAAAACTACTACAAATAAATCTTCATATGAGGTTGCTTGCAATTCTTTCTTTTTGGGGATGGATAGAAGGAATAGATCTCTAAGTTTCATAGCCTACTTTATAGATAGTGCACTTTCAAATGACCCCATCCTGGGCCGAGGCTGCATTTTTGTCACAAAGTATCTGAAATGGCATGATGTTATGGAAGAAGTCATGCCGCAGTCTGGACTTAGAGCCACTGGTCTCTCCTCTCTAGGCCCCAGCTTCCTCATGCATGTAAAAGGAAGTTGAACTTCTGAGGTTTTTCTAGCTCTGGTATGACAGATTTGCTGTCTTTGGGATGTGTACATATGTCCCTCTGGACACTCTGTGAGTGACAAGAGCAGTGTCAACATGGGTTTGCCTTTCTACATTCACTCTGATGACTGGGACCCTGTCATTATCGAGCAGCTGCCATTGTTCTTCCATTATCGACCCCAGCTTGTGGTGGGCTGGGGTCTGACCCAGCCAGCCCAGGCTGACCCCTGGCTAATGGGAACTGAGCGTAATCACATTAGCTCAGTTGGGAGTTTTGAAAATTACATTAGCTCATCCAGCAAAAGTGAGTCTGCCAATAATTTATGTGGTGGATTTGCAGCTAGAATATAGAGTTCTTTTTTCCCTCTCTTCTTTGTGTCTCTTTGATAAAGAAACAAAAGTAAAACCACCCAAAAGAAACTAAAATTTCAAACAGCATATAGGTTATGTTTTAATAGAATTTGATCTTCTAGCTATTGGTTTGGTCCTTTAGGTGATTTTTGGTCATTTTCAATAATCTACTGAGGATTCTTGGTAAAGATCATAGATAAGTAAGATAAACAAGTTTGGACAGTTAGTGAAAATATTTATCAGAGCTGGGGCGCCTAGGTGGCTCAGTGGTTAAAGCTTCTGCCTTCAGCTCAGATCATGATCTTAGGGTCCTGGGATTGAGCCCCCATCAGGCTCTCTGCTAAGCAGGGAGCCTGCTTCACCCCTCTCTCTCTACCTGCCTCTCTGCCTATTTCTCATCTCTGTCTGTCAAATGAATATATAAAATCTTAAAAAATATTTATCAGAGCAAAAAATTTCAGGACTACTGGCTTGACTTAAAATTCTCAAAGGAATATTTGTTCACCAGGTCTTTATAATGTGATTATAGGAAAAGTATGATAACTGAGAGATATGAGGTACTATTAGTACTTACATTTGGGAAACTTTAAGTCTGTCTTTGAGGGGGAAAGTGTTTAAGTTAGAATAGATAGCATAAGTAGGCATTTATTTGCAATGGCAGAAATTTGATGAAAGGCAGCTACCGTGAATCAAATATTAATTTTACGTCAGACATGGTGTTAAATATTTTACATAGCTCACATTTTAATTAATGTTATTGCATTCATTTCATAGGTGAGAAACTGAAGCTCCCGTTGCTTAAGCAACTGCCCATATCTCACTACTAACTGATGGTTGAGCAAGACTTCAGAGCGTTGAGGATTATTTTCAATCCAGGCCTTAGATTAAAAAAAAAATCACCAGTGAGCTCAAAAAACCTATATCCACAACAGCAATAACAATAAAGACTTAATGAATGTGGAGAGAGGGGCCATCTCTAATTTTAAGAAATTCCACAAGTAATTCTTATGTATAGCCAGGATTTTTGGGTGTCGATGAGGCACTTTTAGGGAGGCTCTAATTTTGGAAAAATGCTAGAATGTAGCTGGTCATTTAAAAAAAAAAAAACTAAAAAGGAACTTTCAGTGGCCTTCAGGAAATATGCTATACTTATCTTCTGTGATAATTATCAGCTGTATAGGCATGAATAGCAACTTAGTCCTTGCACTGAGAAGGCTAGGGAAATGCTGCTTAATTGAGGTTTACTGGAAGAATTGGAGTTACCCTTTTTCTTCCACAAAGAAGAAAGACAGGGAGCAGAAACTGGAACACTGGAGTTCCATGAAGGAAAGATGCTCATCCTAAGTTGGGTGAGTTGCAGCCCCATGGGAAAGAGCGAGCATTTCAGGCATTGGGAAAGGATGAAGACGTGAATGGGGCAAGATGGAGGAGGCAGCGCGAGGCAGGAGAGTGGAGAACAGGCTGAGATGCTGCCTCTGAAACACAGGCAATCTTACTCCTGTTCCTCACAGCAGCGGTAGAAAATACCCAGACAAGGTTGTATCTCACCCTGCAAATCACACTTGAAGAGGAGCATGGAAGAAATGGACAAAGTTTTGAAAGAGTGACAGGGGCATTAAGAGATTCAAAAAAGTCACTTTATACATTTCTGAAGGAATCTGGATCATCCCGTGTTTTAGAATGGGGGGCAGAAAATTTTGAGGGAGGACTTGTAAAAATCTTTAAGAATATTTGAAGGGATCGTGTGGAAGATGGAACAGATAAATACTGTTTTACTCCAAGTGACATAACTAAAGCCAGTGGAATAGAAGTCAGGAAATGCAGGTTATTTAAATGTGAGAAAATATTCTTTTTTTTTTTTTTTTTTTTTTTTTTTATTTCCAGCATAACAGTATTCATTATTTTTGCACCACACCCCGTGCTCCATGCAATCCGTGCCCTCTATAATACCCACCACCTGGTACCCCAACCTCCCACCCCCCGTCCCTTCAAAACCCTCAGATTGTTTTTCAGAGTCCATAGTCTCTCATGGTTCAACTCCCCTTCCAATTTCCCCCAACTCCCTTCTCCACTCTAAGTCCCCATGTCCTCCATGCTATTTGTTATGCTCCACAAATAAGTGAAACCATATGATAATTGACTCTCTCTGCTTGACTTATTTCACTCAGCATAATCTCTTCCAGTCCCGTCCATGTTGCTACAAAAGTTGGGTATTCATCCTTTCTGATGGAGGCATAATACTCTATCCCCAGGGGTACAGGTCTGTGAATCACCAGGTTTACACACTTCACAGCACTCACCAAAGCACATACCCTCCCCAATGTCCATAATCCCACCCCCTTCTCCCAAACCCCCTCCCCCCAGCAACCCTCAGTTTGTTTTGTGAGATTAAAAGTCACTTATGGTTTGTCTCCCTCCCAATCCCATCTTGTTTCATTTATTCTTCTCCTACCCACTTAAGCCCCCATGTTGCATCACCACTTCCTCATATCAGGGAGATCATATGATAGTTGTCTTTGAGAAAATATTCTTGAACAGCTAGAAATAGCCAGTCTAGTTAAAAGATACAAACAGGCAGGTGGGGCTGGGATATTACATTATTATTGATAATATGGCATAAATGTTATATTTTTAAATTAGGTCATCTTTAGTGTGTCTTCCAACATTTTCAGCAACCTCTGACAACCCTGGAAGAGGTTCGATCAGTCCCAGATAATCCAAGCATGTGTTGCCTCTTATCTATGTGGCCCACAAGTTTATAGAACAAATAACACAATCACATTATGGGACATGAGTGGGGTGGAGAATGATATGCTACAATAAAAGCCAGGATTTGGTAGTTAATCACAGATACTAGATGACCAAGCTATAGAGCCAACATGGGGGAGGGGATTGATTAATCAGAAAACCAGGAACAAGGAGCAGTTAGTCAGAGAGACTAGATAAATTCTGAGATAGTGCTTATGGCTGTGACAGCCTTTGCTCTGACCCAAGGTGCTTTCATGGATGGGCCTGGGTGCTTTGAAATTCAGTGGAGTTTAATTTTAATTAATTCTAATTTAAATGTCATTCAGCATTTTCAAGTTACAGATTTTATGTTGTCCAATGACTATACAGCACTTAACTCTCAAAAATGTCATATTTATTGCACCTGGATTAATAAAAATTAGATCAGTGTGGTAAGGTAGAGGAGCTTCTGAATTAGAAGTCAGGAAACATGGTTCTAATAGAAATAACTATTTGACCTTAAACAGATAATGAATATTTGGTTGTACTTCTGCTTAATCATTGGCAAAATGTCCAGACTAAATACAACTGCTACAGCCAGTTCTTCAAGATTAAAATCACATAGTTATGTTATATACTTATATCCTTTAAACTTTGTTACAATGGTTGCTGTTCCTTTTACTGTTTTTGGTGTCATCTCTCAAATAGCTTATGATTCAGTCTTTGTTTCATGAAAGTGTCATCAACTAGGATTATAAATATTGGGCAGAGATAAATTGTCTGAACCAATTATATTTGTGACCATCTAAAAAAATAGAGCGGTAACCCCAATGACCCCAGTATTTCTTAGAAGCACTGCCGTAAGATACTTTGCCATTGGTTTTAAGAGCATGATGCCTGGCAGAATTTATCATCCTCTTCAACAGATTGTATCTATTATCATTACTCTGCTATGTGCCTTCCTTTGTGATCAGTTTTATTATTGTGGTAAAATGCAGCTAACAAAATGTGTATCATTTTAACCATTCATATTGTGCAATTCAGTACTTTCAAAATGCTGTATAACCCTCAACACTGTACTCACACTTTATTTTTTTTTATTTTTGTTTTTAATTACAGCCATCGTAAGCCCATGAAGTTGGTATCTCACTGTAGGTTTGACTTGATTCTAATGACTAATGCTGTGAACATCATTTTGTGTGTTTATTGGGCATTTGTATATATTCTTTGAAGAAATGCCTATCTGAATTTTGGCCAGTTTTGAATTGTGTTGTTTTTTATTGTTGAATTTTAGGAGTTCTTTATTTACTCTGGATACTAGTCTCTTATCAGATGGATGAAATGCAAACATTTTCACCCTTTCAGTAAGTTATCTTTTTTGCCTTATCAGTGTCCTTTGATGAATGCAAGTTCTTAATCTCAATAAAGTCCAATCTCTATTTTTATTTGAGTTTATTTACATTTATGTACTTGTAAGGAGGGACTTATTCCTGCCATTTTCTATTCATTTTCTGTATACTTTATAACCTTTTTAGTCCCTTATTTTATCCATTTCTGTCTTTTGTGTTTAGTTGATCCTTTTTCTTTTTCTTTTTTTTTTTTTTTTTATAAACATATATTTTTATCCCCAGGGGTACAGGTCTGTGAATCGGCAGGTTTACACACTTCACAGCACTCACCAAAGCACATACCCTCCCCAATGTCCATAACCCAACCCCCCTTCTCCCAACCCCCCTCCCCCCAGCAACCCTCAGTTTGTTTTGTGAGATGAAATCTTGCCATTTGCGACAACATGGATGGAACTAGAGCGTATCATGCTTAGTGAAATAAGTCAAGCAGAGAAAGACAACTATCATATGATCTCCCTGATATGAGGAAGTGGTGATGCAACATGGGGGCTTAAGTGGGTAGGAGAAGAATCAATGAAACAAGATGGGATTGGGAGGGAGACAAACCATAGTTGATCCTTTTTCTGTAGTGAAACATTTTGATTCCCTTCTCATTTTCTTCTGCATATATTCTAGAGGTTTTGTGTGTGTGTGTGTGTGTGTGTGTGTGTGTGTGTGTGTGTTACCATGAAGATTAAATTTAAGGTCTTTTATGATTTGAATTATGCCGCCCCCCCCCATTTTCACATTGAAGACCTATCTCTAGAGTAACTGTATTTGGAGATAGAGCCCTTAGGAAGGAAATTTAGGTTAAATAAAGTCATTAAACTGGGACTCTAATCTGATAGAATTGATGTTTTTATACGAGGAGGAAGAGACATCAGAGATCTCTATCACCCTATCCCTGCATAGAGAAGAGGCCACGTGAAAACTCAGCAAGCATGTAGCCCTCTATAAGCCAGAAAGAGAGGTCTTCCCAAAAATGAACCCTGATGACACCTTGATTTTGGACTTCTAGACTCCAGAACTTGAAATTAAATTTGTTATTTAACCATCCATACAGTCTGTGATATTTTGTTATGTCATCCTAAGCAACTAATATAATAGCTTAAAGTTGTAATTTGAATTTATAGCAACTTAACTTGTATAGATCCACTCCTCCTTCTGTTAATGATGTCACAGAATTTATCTGTATACGTTGTGTGCCCACAAAAATAAATTAATAAAGATTTTTAATGCGTTTGTTTTTTAAATAATGTAGAAAATAAAAAGTGGAGTTACAGAGCAAAATTACAATAATATTGACTTTTATAGTTGCTCATGTAGTTACCTTTGCTGGAGATTTTATTCTTCCACACAGCTTTGAGTTACTGTCCAACATTTTCATTATATTAATTAATTAATTAATTTTTAAAGCAGGCTCCATGCCCACTGTAGAGCCCAAAATAGGGCTTGAATTCAGAACCCTAAGCTGAGCTAAAGTCAAGAGTCAGACACTTAAATGAGCCATCCAAGTGCCCCCGAACATTTTTATTTTTACTGGGTGGATTTCCTAATTAGCATTTCTTGCATGGCAGTTCTAATTGTAACAAATGTCTTTAGCTTTTGGTTATCTGGGAATATTCTCATTTCTCTCTCATTTTTGAAAGTCAGTTTTCGAGATGTAAGATTCTTGGTTGACAGTTTTTTCTTTTAGCTTTTTGAATATATCAATACACTACTTCTGGCCTCCAAGGTTTCTATTGAGGAGTCAGCTAAGACTCATAAACGATTACTTATCTGTGATGATTTGTTTCTTTCTAATTGCTTTCAAGATTCTCTTTGCCTTTCTTTTGACAATTAGACCTTGATGTAGGTCTCTGGATTTATTTTACTTGAACTTTAACTCCTTGGATTTGTACATTTATATCTTCTGTCAAATTTTGGTATTTTTTCAGCCATTTTCTTTTTTTAATTTAATTTTTTTAAAAAATATTTTATTTATTTATTTGACAGAGATCACAAGTAGGAAGAGAGGCAGATAGGCAGAGAGAGTAAGGGGGAAGCAGGCTTCCTGCTGAGCAGAGAGCCCAATGTGGGGCTCGATCCCAGGACCCTGAGATCATGACCTGAGCTGAAGGCAGAGGCTTAACCCACTGAGCCCCTTTTCAGCCATTTTCTTGAAATATTCTTTCTGGTTATTTTCCTCTCTTCTTTTTCTTATATTCCTACAGTGCATACATTGTGCATATGTCAGTTGATGTGATGGCGTCTGAAGGTCCCTAAGCTCTGTTCACTTTTCTTCATTCTTTTTTCTTTTTGTTCCTCAAACTCAATAATTTCAATTGCCCTATCCTTATGTTGGCTGTTTCTTTCTTCTGCTTGCTCAAATTAACTTTTGAATACCTCTAGCATATTTTTCATTTCAATTAATGTGCTTCCAGTACTATAAATTTCTTCTTGGCTTTGTTTTATAATCTCTGTCTTTATAAATATTGTAATTTTGTTCATACATTATCTTCCTCTCTTTGTTCATACCTTTCTTTAGCAATTTGAACATCTTTAAGGCAATTGGTGTGTAGTCTTTGTCTAGAAAGACTACCACCTTGTTTTCTTCAGGGACAGTTTTTGTTGATTTATCAATTTATTTATTTTATTTTGAATGGGCCATTATTTCCTTCATGCCTTTTGATTTTTTGGTTGAAAACTGGTCTTTAAGTTTTATAATGTGATAACTCTGTAAATCAGGTTAATGTAGATCTCCTGAAGATGCTGCCAGGTAACTCTGTGTTTTTTTATTTCTTGGTACAATACAAGAACTGCATTTCCTTTAATAAATTATTTTATTATTGAGAAATTTTACAGTGCCTTTTTTCTCAAAAGGAAAATTTAATAAAATTATGCTTCCTAACCAGAGACAACATCTATTCTTAGGGAAAGTTACACAGCCAGTGTGAATTTGAAATGATCATTAAATCATTGAACATTGCTTTTGTATAAATTACTTTTCATTATATTAATTTGTAAATTTCTTCAGTAATGATGTGCATGGCTTACCTTCTATATATAGCATTTACATGTCCCTGGCTGATGTGCATCTCCATTCTGCAGCATCCCTATCCCTACTTCCCACAATCCAACCATGGAAGTAGTGTCTGGTCCAGTTGATAGCACTGGGATCTTCTTTCCTTCCTATAAGAAAGGTAAGCCTGGGTTGGTTGTGGCCTTTACTCTTCTTTAAGTAGCATATTTAAAATATTACTCCTACACCTTAATTTACATGACTTAAAATTTTTTAATACAACCAAAAGAGTGTATATAGTATATATGTGTGATACAAAGTATATAAAATAACAGGCTTGAACCTGCCACTCAACTTGAAGATTCCTGTTTGCTTGTTCTCTATTCTATCTCCATCATCTCTCAAAATAATCCTTATTACAAATTTGTATTTATTGTTTCTTTGCTTATTAGAGATTAATTTTATTGCATATATAACATATAATATATAACACATATATGAGATTATAATGTAATCTATATATTATAATTAGATAATATAAATTATATATAATAGCATATATAATTTCTTTATATCAGACATTGCTTAGTTTTGATTACCTTTGAATTTTGTTATAGTTCTGGAGAGTTTTCTTATTAATACTGTTGAATCTTAGTTTTATACACATGATATATGCAGTCTGTGGACTGCCTTATCACACAGCATTCTGTGTCTGAGATTCAAGATTCTTACTTATTATACCTATAGTTTGGTATTTTCTAAACACTGTAGTATTCCACTATGTAAATATTACACCATTTATTTATTTAATTCTTCCTCTCTTAGTAGGAGTTTGTGTAGTTTCCTGGTTTTGCTATTACAAACAATGTTAAAACAAAAGTGTTGATTATTTTCTGTCATTAATGAGGGAGCACTGGGTTTATAGGAGGGAATGGGAATTATTAGATGAAACAATTTGTACATAATTCAGTTTTATAATGGTATGTCAAATAACTTTTCAAAAAACCTGGTTAATTTTAGGAGTATTGTACCCTCATCAAGTTTTGGGACTCTCAGACTTCTTAATTTTTGCCTATAGAGAGATACAGAATGGTATCTCTTGTAATGCTAGTTTTTCTTTTCTTGATTACTAATAGATTTGAGCATCTTTTCATATGATTCTTGGTAATTTTTATTTCCTTTGCTATTAAATGCTTTTTTTTTCTTTCAGCACTTTACAGATGTGGTTCCAATGTGTTCTGGCCATTGATAGTTCTCATGAAAACTCTCATTCTTTCTTCCTTCCCAGGTTCCTATTATATGTATGTTTGCCTCTGATATTGTCCCACAAGTCTCTGAGGCTCTTTTTCCCCCCTTCAATCTCTTTTTTCCAATTTTTCAGACTCGCTAATTTCTACTGCTGTATCTTGAAGTGTACTAACTCTTCTGCCATTGCAAATCTACTAATCAATCTAGTGAATTTCTCAATTCAGTTGTTGAATTTTGAAGTTATAAAATTTCAAATTTCAATTTATATATCAATTTCTATTTTGAGATATCCTATGTCTTCTCTCATTGAGAGTATATTTTAAAATAATCCTTTGAAAATATTTTTCTTTAGTTTTTTAAACACATTTGAATATCTGCTTTAAAATGTTTCTCTGATAAATTCAACACTTGGGCTATTGTGGGGTTGGTTTATTGACTGTATTTTCTTTGACTTGGACCACATTATCCCTTTAAAAAATATTTTAAACCTATTTTTCACAAGCCTAATAGTTTTTAATTAAGTATCATTGATTTTACCTTATAGAACTTCTGGAATCTTACTTTCTTCTGAAACATGTTGATTTTTATTGAGCTCATTACTCTAAAATTGTGTAAGCTGGGTTTTACACTTTAATAGGGCAGATCTATTCAATGCCAAAGGTATTTTCCAAGCCCCTCCAAACTTTATTTTTTTAATGGTTATTTAAACAACTGGGTTTTGATTTTGCAAAATCAAGTTTGGATTGCATTTATTGTAGGTGTGTAGTTGTGGTCTCTAGCTTCTCAGCCGGAATCCTGGGGTGTTATCAAGTAAGAGTTAAACTTAACAAGGTCTCTTCATTCTGCCAGAAGTGCTTCACTTCGTGTTCTATTAAAAACCCTGAAAAGCCACTCTCTGGCAAGATGTCTGTAAACTTAACTGTGCATAAGCAGTCAAGGACTTACAGGAACTCCCAACAGGGACTTCGTACATCTCATCTACACAGCTCCCTCCTCTTGCTCACACACTGCTTTGCCCTGCAAACACTGACCATGTCAGCTTCCCTGAATTCTGACCTTGGTTCAGTGAGACTGCCATGCTCTGCTTGGACTCCAGCTTACTGTGGGTTGCTTGAGAAATTGTTCCTAGGTAGACCCAGTGAGATTCTAACAAACACTTCACAAGTTTCCTTTCTCTCAGGGCTAATAGTTCTTTGTTACCTATTTATCCATGTTTGAAAAAAGTACCTCATATATATTGTTAATTCTTATGTTTTTTTTTTTCTCTTGTGAGGTTAGTTCATTACTAGTTATTCCATCTGTTGAAAGCAAAACTCTCATTCCATAGTTTTTATCCTTCTAAACACAGTGAAACCCTGACTCCCTGCAACATCAATATGTCTACTTATCTGCTTTATCTGATAATATACCAAAAAAAAAAAAAAAGGTTCAGTATTGGCATACTAAACACTACCGATCAATACCAGCCCTATCAGATAAAGTTCAAGATTTCCTTAGAGTTCTGCCTTTAGAAAATAGCCCATAAAAGTTATATGGAATACTGCATCTAAAAATCATTAACTTTTGTGTGGTTTGTTATTAATTTTATATAGAACTACATTATATTTCTTTCTATTTATGGTCAAGTTTTAGATTTGCATATTTGTTCTTTTTGATTTAATTTTTTGAGGAAATAAAATATTTATAGGTTTATTCACATATGTATAAAGACTTAGAATATCCCACTCTCATATTTATTTGTTGCAAGGTGTTGGCTTAGTCAACCCTATAAATAACTTCCCCTTAATTTCTGATTTATCCTGTTTCCTTTTGCAAATATAAGCAAATTCTTATTTTCTTTTCTTCTAGCATTAAACATTAAATTACATTTACTTTCCCCTCCACTATTTGGCCTATTTTCTTTGCTTAATTTATTTTTCTGAATATTGGAAGGCTTTGTTTTTGTTCTAATCATTACTTTTCCTTATCATTATGTCGGTTCCTTTTTTTTTACTTAGGTCTCTACTATTTGGCTTTTCAGCTTTAGGTAATAAGTTCTAATTCTCACTGAAAATTTAGGGATAATAATTAAGTTGATTGTACTCTTTTCTTTCTTGTCCTCCTATTACATCAATTGCATTATTTCCACTGTGTTATAACATATAAGTTAAATGCTATTCTTTACTTGTGCTCACCTTTGTTTTAATCTTAAGATTAAAGGTGTAATTTAAGATTTCCAGTTAAATATATTAAAACTCTTTGGTCAAAATTCCCTCAGCCAAACTCGTGGTTGAATGAAACTCTCATGTACAAAATTCCCCATGAAACATCTATAAACAAAATCTGAGTTCCTAAACCTACCAACTATATATTTTTTGTCTTTTACCTTTGATATTTGAAGGACTATTTAATGAGATCTAAAGCTACTTCACACTTTTTCCTTTGACATTTAAGACTACTTTTTTCTCTTTAGTCTTGATTTTTGTGGTGTTATCAAAGTTGTCTAACAAAAAGCTAATTTTATTTCTTTTGTCAATAACATGGTCTTTTACCCGAAGGCTTAGTATACTTACTACACTTTTATTTATCTTTGAGGTTTAGTAGTTTCTATCACACACTTTGCTGTCAACCTTACTAGATAAACTTTTTCCAGGTACAGCCTTGGGTACCTTGTACTTTCATTTTATTTTCCATGATGACTTTAATTTTTCTTCATTTCCCTATTTGGGTGATCATTTTTCATTGTACCCCCTTCTCATTCATTTCAATTCTGAGATTTTTAATATTTGACTCAAAGAATTATTATTAGTTTTAAAAGATTTTATTTATTTGTCAGAGAGAGAGAGAGAGAGAGCACAAACAGGCAGACAGAATGGCAGGCAGAGGTGGGGGAGAAGCAGGCTCCCTGCTGAGCAAGGAGCCTGATGTGGGACTCGATCCCAGGGCCTGGGATCATGACCCGAGCCGAAGGCAGCAGCTTAACTGACTGAGCCACCCAGGAGTCCCTCAAAGAATTATTTTATTTAAAACATTTTTTAAAAAGTATTTAATTGATATGGGAGTGTTAATTACAGTTTTCCTCTGTTTTATGGTTGATTTTTAAAGGGACTTGACATTAGTGGCAGCATTTTATTGTCATTTAAAGTTTTCTTCCTGTACTGACTTTGTAAGTACTTTTGTATCATTTTCTCTTCATCTTTAAATGTGTTGTATTTTTCTGAAACAACATTAATAGGTGTTTGTAGACAAGACTTAGGGGTTTCATTGTGTTCTACGTTTCCTATGTCAGAAGAACAGTCTTCTGTTGGTATAGTAAAGTGCAGTTTTTTAAATCAGTGGATAATTATTGTGAATTGATGTGTTTTCTTCACTTGTGATTCTGATAATTGTAAAAAATTTCAGCTATTATTTTCTCTTTTTTTCTCCACTCTGAAGCTTACAAGGTATGTTTTTCCATTTCAAGTCACCATTCTCTTCCCCAGAAATAATGTTTTCCCAAGCCTACTATAACTCCAGTGCACTTCAAGCCCTTTCGTTCCAAATGTGATTAAAAAAACCTGGCAACTAAATGCAACACATAATCCTAAAACAGCTAGACATCATCATGGGGGCCATTGGTGAAACTTGATTATGGGCTGTTGCTTATAAAATAGTATTGTATGGTATATCAATGTTAAATCTTCTGAGTTTGGGGCACCTGGGTGGCTCAGTTGTTAAGCATCTGCCTTCGGCTCAGGTCATGATCCCAGGGTCCTGGGATCAAGGTCCACATTGGGTTCCCTGCTCAGTGGGAAGCCTGCTTCTCCCTCTCCCACTCCCCCTGCTTGTGTCCCCTCTCTCTCTGTGTCTCTCTGTGTCAAATAAATAAATAAAATCTTTAAATCTCCTGAGTTTGAAAACCATAATGTGGTTATGTAAGATAAGTTTTTCTTGGGAGACATATAGTGAACTATGAAATAAAAGACCATGATGTGTCCAACTTCCTCTCAAATGATTCAGAAAAAAACAAAAAAAAAACAAAAAAAACCCACCCAGTATTTCTATATATCAACCCAAATGTTAACAATAGATTAATTTTGAATACTGTATGTGAGTATTCCTTTACCTTATCTGCAAAGTTTATGTAAGTTTTTCACTTACTTATATCAAACAAAAAGTTGAAATAAGAAAACCTCTTCCTTTCAGTTTTCAGTAGACAGATCCATCAAGCCTCAGACCTATCGTCAGTATGTCATTGCTCACAGTGGTATTCTTTATTCAAGGTTTACTGTATTTTTTTCCCAACACCACTGGTTCCCTGCTGTCTTTACCTCTTTTGCCTACAGGAGCTTCTGCAGCCACAAGCCAGTAGGACATTGAAGTGACTAGTATGATGAATTGCTGGAAGCTGAGTGTGGACTAACATGAGAGAGAGATAGTATTGGGGGCAACATTCTCAGAGAGTCTCTCACACCTCTGTGGGCTTTATCTCCATGAGTCCCCACCAGGTTCTCCTCCTGGAGATCTGAGGAAGACCCGCTTCAAGGTCTGGCTTGGGGAAGGGAAGAATAATCCTTATGGAATACACTCACAGCCTTCTTAAAAAAAAAATGCCTGCTCTCCAGAGTCAAAGCAAGAAAGAGAATCTTGATTATAGAGAACAATCTGAGGGTTACCAGAGGAGAGAGAGGAGGGAGATAAATTAAATAGGTGATGAGGATTAAGGAGTGAAGTGGTGATGAACACAGGGTGAAGCATAGAACTATTAAATTACTATGCAGGACACCAGAACCTAATATAATGATATATGTTAACTAACATATTATTAACATAATTAAAATAAAAACTTGAAGGAATACGATGCCAGAGCCTTATCTTAGTTCGTTAAGGACATTTAACCACTTTAGCCACTTTAACATTCCTTTTCAGTTATAGGAGGGAAAAAAAGCAGACAAACATAGTAAACATGGATCAGAGTTTTAACGAAATATATTGGGAATGTTGTGGCCTAGAAACAGAATGGAGAACAGAGAGGAATAAAAACTGTATCACTGAAGAGCTACTCGTAAAGGCCACAAACTGGAAACACTGGCCAACTAAAAGACGGAGATCTAATTATAAGATTACAGAATGTTTCTCTTCTCCCACACTTTGTCATCACATTGACAGAGGTCTAGTACTATTGGGTCCATGGTCAAAGGAACGAGACTGATACAAAGTGAAGGTCAAGCAAAGCTTTATTTCGTGCCAAGCATCAAGAATCAAACTGACTGGCCAGGGCTGACTCCTGCAAAGAGGCGACCCTTCCCTGCCTCACAGACTAGCTTTTATAAAGCAAAGGCCATGTGGTTGGGCCTGGCCACACACAGGTGGCCAATGAGATTGTAACACACAGAGAAAGCTGCACAGTAATGCTAGGTCCAACATGGGTGGCCAATTGAATTCAAGTTCACCCCATAGTAGCTATTTGAACTAGCCTATCACCTTGGTCAGAATTGGTGCCCAAAAGACTCCCAAAAGGTGGGGCCCACACTCCTTGGTAGCTAGGGAGACAGTATGAGCACTCTACTGATTGGATGTCTCCACCTGGCCTGACCTGCATTCGGGCTGTTATCTCCACCTGACCTGACCCGCCTTGTATTTGGGCTTTGTTACCTGGGACTGGTTTCCATGGACTTACTTTTTAAGTAAGTTCCCCTGGGTGGGGTGGGGGGAGCAGGGTCAATTTAAGTTTTACTGCATAAACAACAAAATGGCTGCTCAACCAAGGTGTGGCCACTCTGGCTAAATAGGCCCTTACAGTACTACTTTAAATTGTAGTAGAAAAAGCCACAAGACTTAGATTCTCTCTGAAGGGAAATACTTAGGGAAACCCAAAGTCAACAGGGGAGACAAAACCAAAGACACTAGAGGAAATTGATGCCTCTGACTATGAAAAACATTAAATACAACCAAGATTAACCAAATTATTATAAATCCTCATAACAAAGGTCTATTTACCTTGGTTTCTATTACTTAATCTATCAAGTCCAGCTTTCAAGAGAAAATTACAATACATGTCAAAGGCAAGAAAAAGAGTCTCAAGGGACAAATCATAGGGGATGCCTGGTGGCTCAGCGGGGTGAGCCTCTGCCTTCAGCTCAGGTCATGATCTCAGGGTCCTGGAATTGAGCCCTGCTTCGGGCTTTCTGCTTTGTGGAGAGCCTGCTTCCTCCTCTCTCTCTGCCTGCCTCTCTGCCTACTTGTGATCTCTGTCTGTCAAATAAATAAATAAAATCTTAAAAAAAAAAAAGAGAGAAAAATCACAGGAACCAGACTCAGGTCTGGTTGTTGTTGTAATGACTGGAAATGAAATCTAAAATAAGTATGATTAATATGTTAAGGATTCTAGTGGTAAAAGTAGACAATATTCTTTTATGTAATGTAACAGAGATATGGAAGCTCTAAGAAAAAACAAAAGAACATGTTAGATCAAAAGCATTGTAACACAATTGTAGGAAGTCTTTGAAGGACTCCTCAGTAGATCCAACACAACTGAAGAAGGAATCAATGATCTTAAAGTTAGTTCACTAGAAACTTCCCAAACTGAAATTAAAAAAGATTAAAGAATAAAGGAAAAAAAGAATAGAACATTTAAGGAATGTGGGATAATTTCAAAAGGTGTAACTTATTCATGATTGGAATACTCAAAGGAAAAGAAAGAAAGAACGGAGCAGAGGAAATATTTGAAGTAATAATGGCTGCAAGCTTTCCAAAATATAGAAAACAAATCAAAGATCCAGGAAGTTCAGAGTACACTAAGAAGGATAAGTATCAAAAATAAATCCCTCCTAGGCATATCTTATTCAAAATTCAGAAAAGGAAAGACAAAGGGAAATTTTGAAAGAAACCAGAGGGAAAATATAGAGAGGAGCAAGGGATAAGAAGTACACTAAACTTGTCAGAAAACCATGCAAGCTAAGATGGAGTAGTGTGAAATATTTTAAGGGCTGACAGAGAAAAAACACCAACTTAGAATTCTATATTGAACAACATTATTCTTTAATAGTGAAGAAGAAATAGACTTTCAGAAAATTTAAAAAGCTAAGAGAATTCATCACCAGCAGACTTCCACTGCAAGAAATGTTAAAAGTTCTTCAACTAGAAGAAAAATGATATAGGTCAGAAAATTTGATCTATGTGAAAAAGCCTCAGAGAAGAAACAAAGGAAGGTAGAAGAAAATCTTGTGTCTGTTGTATCCACATGGGTCTAAATGATAATCATTTGTTTAAATAAAAGAGTAACAATGTATTGGGTGATTATATTGATGAGGGAGCACGAGGCTGGCTGAAGACAAAGCAAAAGCTGGCGCCTTGCACCCCCCTCTCCATCCGCTCCCCCTCAGTCCTATGTGTAGCATCCCTCAGGCAGCCCTGACTGCCATGAACAATAAGCAAATAGTTAACTTGCAGAGCTCACAATCCTGCTAGACAGGAGTCTCCTTTGGCTTACAAATGTCCTAAATCTCACTAACAAAAATGATTGATAGCAGGATTGTGACATCCCACCAAAAAGTCTCCCAACTATCTTAATGTTAATAGCTGGTCTAAAGACAACATTGATCAAGCCACAAGGGCAAGGCCTGGGACATCCTGGCACCTTGTAGGCCCTCTTTAGCATATGAAAACTCCATTGAAACCTCCCTTCCCCTCACCTTCCCCCAAAGGCAGGGTACAAAACCTGTCATCCCTCACAACCCGGGGCAGCAGCTCTTCCTGCCCACAGGTCCTGTCCCTGTGCTTTAATAAACCACCATTTTGCACCAAAGATGTCTCAAGAATTCTTTCTTGGTCATCGGCTCCAGACCTCAGCCCACCAAACCTCTCCTAGGTTCTAGAACTTCATCAATATCATATTAATAAGTGAAATGAATGACAATAATTTCAGAAAGGACAGAAAGGAGGAATTTGGGTTACTTCCTATATATGAGATGGTATGTGGTATTCTGTTATTTGAAGGAAACTGTAGATTAGTTAAAAATTCATATCGATAACTTCACAGCATCACTATAAACACCTAAAAAGAGAAGTATAGGGGCACCTGGGTGGCTCAGTGGGTTGAGCCGCTGCCTTCGGCTCGGGTCATGATCTCAGGGTCCTGGAATCGAGTCCCGCGTCGGGATTTCTGCTCAGCAGGGAGCCTGCTTCCTCCTCTCTCTCTCTCTGCCTGCCTCTCTGCCTGCTTGTGATCTCTCTCTGTCAAATAAATAAATAAAATCTTTAAAAAAAAAAAGGGAAGTATAAGTGACATACTAAGATAAGAGATGAAATGGAATCATAAAAATTGCTTAATTAAGACCATAAAAGTCAGAAAAAGAGGTTAAAAAGGAAGCAACAAATGCAGGAGTAGAAAACAGTTACAAACATGGTAGATATTAATCCAATGATATCAATGATCACTTTAAATGTAAATGGTCTAACCACACCTTTTAAAATACAGTGATAAAGGGGACTTAAGAGACCCAACCATATGTTGTTTACAATAAACTCACTTTTTAAAATTTAAAATCAATTGATTAATAGTGTATTATTAGTTTCAGAGATAGAGTTTCATGACTCATCAGTTCCATGTAACACCCATTATATCAAATGCCCTCTTTAATGCCCATCGTCCAGTTATCCCATCCCCCAACCCTCTTCTCTCCCGCAACCTCAGTTTGTTTCCTATAGTTAAGAGTCTCTTATGTTTTGTCTCCCTCTCTGATTTCGCCTTATTTTATTTTTCCTTCCCTTTCCTTATGTTCATCTGTTTTTTTTTTCTTAAATTCTATGTATGGGTGAAATCATATATTTATCTTTCTTTAACTTATTTTGCTTAGCACAATACCATCTAGTTCTATCCACATTGTTGCAAATGGCAAGATTTCATTCTTTTTGATGCCAAGTAATATTCCATTTTATATCTATATCTATCTATATCTACTTATATCTACCTACCTATACCTATCTATATCTATATCATCTATATCTATATCTATCTATCTGTATCTCACATCTTTATCCATTTGTCTGGCAGTAGACATCTCAGCTCTTTCCATATTTTGGCTGTTGTAGACATTGCTGCTATAAACATTGGGGTGCATGTACCTCTTCAAATCACTGTGTTTGTATCCTTTGGATAAATACCTAATAGTGCAATTATTGGGCAATAGGGTAGCTCTATTTTTATCTTTTTGAGAAACCTTCATACTGTTTTCCAGAGTGGCTGCACCAGCTTGTATTCCCACCAAGAGTGTAGGAGGGTTTCCCTTTCTTCATATCCTTGCCAGAGGTCAAAAAGGAAACAACAAATGCATGAGTAGAAAACAGTTACAAACTTAGTAGATATTAATCCAATGATATCAATGATCACTTTAAATGATCACTGACTTGTTAATTTTAGCCATTCCGACTGCTGTGATGTGGTATCTCATTGTGGTTTTGATTTGTATTTCCTTGATGCCAAGTGATGTTGAGCAGGTTTTCATGTGTCTGTTGGCCATCTGGATGTCTTCTTTGCAGAAATGTCTGTTTATGTCTCCTGTCCATTTCTTGATTGGATTATTTGCTTTTTGGGTGTTGAGTTTGATAAGTTCTTTATGGATTCTGGATACTACCCTTTATTTGATATGTCATTTGTAAATATCTTTTCCCATTTGGTTTTGTTGACTATTTCCTTTGTTGTGCAAAAAAGCTTTTTATCTTGAAGTCACAATAGTTTATTTTTGCTTCTGTTTACCTTGTCTTTGGAGGCCTTATGTTTATTAAATAATTGAATTGGTATTAATATTTCAATAAAGAAGTCCCTGGCCTTGATGATTTCAGTGGTAATTTCCTCCATAGATTAAACGAGGAAATAAGAACAGTTATCCACAATCCTTCCAAAAAATAGAAGCAAGGGAACAGCTATAGGAATAGTATTGCATTTGGCAACACCAAAATCAGGTAAAGAAAATACATCAATAGAAAACTACAAACGAATATCTTTCAGGAACATAGATGCAACAATCCTTAACAAACTATTAGCAAATTGAAACCAAAATGTAAAGAAAGAATTATATACTATAACCCAGTGGAATTTATTATAGGTATTCATGGCTGTTTCAACATTTGAATTGATGTAATCTATCTTATTTAAAAAAAAAACTAAAAAAGATAAATAATATGATCAGTCATGCAAATAAAGATTAATTATGCAAAATAAAGCATTTCAACATTTCCAACACTTGTTGATGATAAAAACTCTTACCAGATGAGGAGGGAGAATTCCTGAGCTTGAAAAAGAGGATATGAAAGAATAAAAATCAATAGCTAACCTACTACTTACTAGTAGTGAAAGAGAGAGACAAGACTCTTGGCCTCTTAGATCAGGATCAAGACAAGGATATCTCTTTTTAGCACTCCTTTTCAACATCATGTTGGGAGTCCTAGGTACTGCAAAGGACAAGAAAATGAAATGAATGATTTAAAGATTGGAAAGGAAGGAATAGACCAATCTTTATTCATAGATATAATTGTCTATATAGAAAATCCAAAAATTGCCAAAAAAGTTCTGAAACTAAGAAAGTATGTCAAATTTGCAGGATTCAAGGTTATATACAAAATCAGTTGCTTTCCTATATACTAGCAATGAATAATTATAAATTGAAATTAAACATTTATAATACTTATAATTACATAAAAATGGAAATGCTTAGTTATAATTCTAAAAAATATGTATGGGACCTTAATGGGGGAACTATAAAACATTGATAAAAGAAATTAAATAAATGAAAATATATTTTCTGTTCATGGATTGGAAGAACTGATAAAATTAGCATGTCAGTTCTTCCTAGTTTGATCCATTAATTCAATGCAGTTCTAATTGAAATCTCAACAAACTATTTTGTAGAGACCAAGAACTAATTCTAAAGTTCATGTGGAAATAAAAAGGTTTACATGGAAAAGTAACAGAATACTGGAGAACAATGTTAGACAATGCACACTATCCAATTTCAAGACGTAATATTAGGTTGCAATAATCGAATGATCTGTTTTTTCCATAGGACAGAATTCTTGAGGTGAAAGTATGACATAAAAAACATGCAAATCCAAACCTTGACAGATTGTATTAACTTCTATTGCTGCTTTAAGCAGATATCACCAGTCAGTCAAATCACCAAATTTAAGGGTTTAAACAGCACAAATTTATTATCTAACAGTTCTGGAGATCAGATATATTAAATAAATTTCACCATGCTAAAATCAGGGGTTTGGCAGGCATCCATTTCCTTTGGAAGCTCTTGGGGACACCTCACTCCACCTTTTCTCAGCTTCAGGAGGCTCTGACCCCTTCCTCCCTCTTCAAAGTCAGAAGTCTCCTCCTTACTCTTTGCTTCTGCCTTTACATCTCTCTCTCCGATTGTGATCTTCCTTTCTCTTTCTTATGTGAACACTTTTGATTACATTGGGTGAACTCAGATAATCCAGGATAATCCCCGGGTTATTTTTGATATGTTTTATGTACAAAGGATATAGTTATGAAAAAAAGCCAGATCCATCACGGAGCCTGCAAACCAGCAGAGTTAAGGGTGGGATGTGTTGAAGAGAGGTAAGTAACAAACAAATGAACAAGATAACCATTTAAATTTATATGTAGTATAAAAAATTATGTGATAAAGAGTGATTATAATCTAGTTATTTTAGGTTACATGATCAGAGAAAGTTCTATTGAGAAAGAAAGATGATGTTTAAGCTTAGAAATGAAAGAAAAAGAAAACCCCACCCCCCCGCCAAACAGCAAACCAAGTACAATTCTGGAAGCAGAGTGAAAAAGGAATAGAATGACACATAGAGAGTCCTAAGACATTTGGGATATTCAAAGAGAGATCTGTGCAGCTGGAGTCTACTGAATATCATAAATTTGGAGATATAGGCTGGAGTCAGATGAATGGAAAGCTTTTTCATTTTAAATCCAGTGGAAAGCCATGACAAGGTTTTTAGATATAGGTAGGTGAAGAGGGTATGTGTGTGTGTGTGTGTGTGATGGTGGGGGGGAGAGATCTGATTTATGTTTCAGAAAGATATATGGCTGTTCTGTGGAGAATGAATTTCAAATGAGCAAGAGAAGAGGCCAATAATCCACCATACCCTACTGAAGAAAGGAGAGTAGCTTGACAAGGGTTTTAGCAATGAAGTGAAACATTAAATGGATTAGGAATATGTTTTAGAGTTGAAGCTGACAAGACTTGCTAATTAATTTTTGATATGATATGTAGGATAAATAAAGAGTAGTTACTATGCTATTGCACAACTGGTTGGTTAGTTGTACCATTTTCTAAAATGGGGAAGGTGAAAAAATATAACCTTGGATTTGGTGAGGTGCATTAAGAATTCTTCTTTGGTGATATTAATTTTGTGATCATTATTAGGTTCTAATGAGGAGATGCAAGAAGGATCTTAGATATAGAAAGTTAGAGTTGAGTAACTGTGAGCACTAAAGATGCAAACTTGGAAGTCACCAACATATATATGGTATTTAAGGACATAGGAATGGAAAGAGTATAGACAGAGGAGTGGAAGACACAGGAGAATCTTGAATCATTTCATATATCAGTGTCAAGTGAAGAAAGAAAAATCAGCAAATAATGCAATAGGAAGGGTATAATAGTTTTGAGGTGACAGAATCCAAAAGTAGAAACTATTTTAAGTAGGCAGATGAGGTGAACTCTTTTGAATGCTGCTGAGAGGTCAAATAAGATGAAGACAGAAAAGTAATTGGCTGCATGGAATTCATGGGTCACTTTAATTTTCACAGTCTCAGTGGAGTGGTGGTGATGGAAGGCCAGTGCCTCAGGGTAGAGAAGATAGTGTGATTTGAGGAACTAGGTAACTCATAGGAGAGGAAGTTTTGCTGAGTAAAGGAGCAAAGAAATTGGCTTGTTAATTGGCGGAGGATGTAGGTTTATGGGGTGTGTGTGTTTGTGTGTGTTAAGATGGATGGCAATCAATTAGGTTGTTATGCCGATGAAATAGATCCAATAGAAATAGAAATCAGTGATGAGAAATTCAGGATTAAGTCCTTAAAAACAAAGCAAAACAAGTGGTGGAAACCAAATTTGAAACTGGCCTTAGATGGGACTGGGGACACTTTATCCATAGGAACAAAAGGCAAAAAATATGGTATAGATGCAGATGCATGCAAATAAAATGGTTAAAAAATAATTGCTAAAAAAAATAATTGCTCATTTTTTATTAATGAATTATCAGACAAGATTAGCTGTAAGGGAAGTGGGTGTAAAACAGGGTTGGAAAGATCAAAGGCTTGAGAGAAAAGGAACACAAAGCAAATGATATTTTTGGAGCATGGAAAGGGTGGTGAGATCATTTGGGGAGTGTTGTGTGACTAAGAGATTTATGATGATGAGTTTGAAGTTAAACTTTCAGGGTGATTGTGTATTTTTCTCCAGATCTTTCCAGCTGCATATGAGCAGCCAGAGTAAGCAAAAAAAGTTTAACCAGGAAAGACAGGGTATATAAGAAATCTTTTTCTCCCCAACTTCAGTAATTCTAGCTATTATCAATCTAATTTTTTCATTATGCTAGCTAAAAACCAAAATCTCATTTTGTTTTAGTTTGCATTTCTCTTACCTCTAGTGATACTGAGTATCTTTTCATATGCTTATCAGTCATTGTATTTCTTCTTCTATAAATTTTTGGTTCATATTCTTTGTTTATTTTTTCTGCTAAGTTATTTCTTTTCTTCTTATTGATTATTAAGATTTATATACTGGATACTAACATTGGATACTAACATTTTGTTATATATCTATTTTCTTTCAGGTTATTATTTATTCTTGATTTACAGTGTCTTTCACTATATTGATTGTTTGAAGGCATTTATAGTGAAATATATTCATATTTTCCTTTGGAGTTTGTGGATTTATGGCTTGCTTACTCTTTTCCTTTTACCCCACTCAAAGTTTATAAAGTTAGTCTCCTGCATTTTCTTATAGTATTTTTCAAATTTTTAAAGTATTTGATCATTTAATAATTTGAGTTTAATTTTGCATAGAGTGTGTGATGTTATTTAATGGATAGCCAATTGTTCAATAAATTTTCCAACTGATCTAAAATGTCACAAAAAAATAAAATGTCACCTTTTCATATTTTAAATTTATATACATATATATGTATGCAAATACATAGTCATGTATCTGGATTTTCTTCTTTAAATCCCACTGATTTACTTGTAGACACCAGTTTCTGTTACAGCTAATGCAGTTTTGTATCTTGTTTTAGTATTTTGTAGGGCAAGTCCCTCCCTTATTATTCTTCCTTTAAAAACATTCATTGGTTATTCTTGCTTATCTCTAGATAAATTTTATAATTTATCAATCCCAATGGGATTTAACTTGCATTGAATTTACATATTACTTTGGGGAAACATTTAAATTTTACTTCAAAAAGGAAGAGAAAAGCAGGTAGGACACCCAAGTGGGCTAAGGTGAGCTAAGCTGGCGGTCTTGAGACATGGTTACAGACCCTCTGGGTAGAAGAAATCCAAATGCAGGAAAGGGGGCCAAATAGAGTCAGCTTCACTCTAACCATGTATTTATTAAAAGATTACTATTGAAGATTCTAAATGCAGCAATTTTGATTTAAACTGCTCACTAGAATGATGTCCAAGAAATTGTATTACAGCCATTTTTCCCCCCAAATGATGTTTATATCTGTTGAAATCAACCAATATTCTCAAATTACTCAATTACTTGGTAGGAATAAGTTAAAAAGAAAATAAAAACCAAAAATTGGGGAGAAGAGGCAATAATAGTGATATGTAGGAGAGGAAGTTTATAATTTATCAGTAAGAATACTGAAAAAATTTTTATAAAGTTCTATTTCGTGAATGTCCTGCATAGAAGAAACTTTGTAAGTGAATTAGAGTTTATCCAATAAAAGGAAAGCTACTGAGTTACCATATACATTCCTTCTTCACAGACACATGGGGAGCAGGTATTAGAGTCCATCTTTGAAAATATCACAACTGAACTCTTTCCTACCTAGTTTATTTTTTAATTTTTATTTATTCTTATTTTTATTTTCTTAAAGATTTTATTTATTTATTTGTCAGAGAGAGAGAGCGAGCGAGCACAGGCAGAGTGGAAGGCAGAGTCAGAGGGAGAAGCAAGCTCCCTGTGGAGCAAGGAGCCCGATGTGGGACTCGATTCCAGGATGCTGGGATCATGACCTGAGCCGAAGGCAGCCGCTTAACCAACTGAGCCACCCAGGTGTCCCTTTCCTACTTAGTTTAACACAAGCGTGTCATACGCATTGTTTTCATAGCTGCAGGAATTTAAGGAGTGCTCCTATGAAAAGAAGCAATTGCAGTCTTGAGCTATATCCATCAGTCACCTTTCTTTTTCTATCCTTTCTTTCTTTTCTTTCTTTTTCTTTATTTTTCTTTTAGCAGAAAGCAAAAGAAAGGAAGAAGGAAGGGAAGAAGGAAAGATAGGGTTAGAATGAAATCTTCAGCAGCATGCAGAACTGAGTGTTGCTGCAGGACCTCATTTCTGTTGGGGCTAATGGTAGGGAGCTATTTATAGACAGGCTCTGGAATTTCTTTAGTAACAAGGGTTGGGAAGAACTTTGTCCCTGCTGCTGCTGGAAATATCCCCAGCCAGCCAGTAGTCTTGTCCCTGATTTCTGTAACTTTGGAGTTCTTAAGTGTTTGAAACTTCAGGATTAACACAAATTTCGTGGTTGGAAAATTTTCATGAATGTTTACCAATCCAGTTGTGTATTATGTTGTGTTTTGATGATAATGTGTTCCCTTGAAGGAGAGATATTTCATTTTGATGGCTAAGCTTTGTACAGCAGCAACTAATGTCTATGCTTAGGCTTCTCACGCTTTGAGATTTATAAGCTTTTTATTATATTTCCACTTTTCTGGGTATTGGCCAGAAGCCTAACATTTTCTTCCTTCCCTTTATGTTTGTTCTCTTTTTCCTTCCCTCCAGCTTGACCATCTGTCTCCCTACTTTTGCTTCTGTAGAACCACAGACTATGTACCTAGAGGTTAAACAACACATGTCATCAAAGGATTCAGTTTTTGGAAGTCATCTCTGATCTACCTAAGTACAGAGTGACTTCTGCAAAGTGCTCTACATCTTGTTACCATCTGGGCCTATTACCTCACCTAGAGCACCGCTAACAAGGCCAAGGTCATGGATTCAGACCCTGTATGGTCCGGTTTACTTTGCACAGGAAGGAAGGAACTCTCTTTTATGACCACAGTCATTAAGTGTTAGTGGTGGGTTCAACTTGAAAATGATCCCACAGTGGAAGTCCTGGGGAGAGTTGGGTTGGAGCCAGGCTATTACCATTATTCCAGAAAACTTCAAAACATATGTTTTATGGCTGGACAGTCAGTAGGGCTCCTGTCTCAATGCACTCTTTTTATTAAGCTTTAGAATAGATAGGTCATGAGAAACCATCCATTTCCCACATCTAAGGCCACAATGGAGAAAGACCGAAAACAGTCCAGTCCTCTATGTCTTCTGCCCTTCTATTCATTTTCCCCTATCACATCCCTATAAAGTGGATCTCTGTGGAGTTACCAATCTTGTCAATGGAGATTAAGGGACTGGCACCATTAAATCTGGGGAGTTGAGCTGCCACGCTTAACTGGGAAGAGAGTTGCCATTAGATATGTGTGATATTTGAGGACTTAAAGAGCAGAAATTTTGAGCATCTTCTCCATTGGATTTTGTAATACTGGTAAGATATTTGAAGGATAATTACAATTATAAACCATTTCCATATCTTCCATTTCATCTGGTCCATCAGATGTGTGGCTTGACAGGTATTATTATATCATTTAGATCAGATTAACTGTACACAGAAAGGTTGAATGATTTGCCCAGGGTCACACTATCTATAAGGTCTTTGGATCCTGATTCAGGGGGCTTTCTATGATATCACACTACATTTTATTTCTTAACTTGCACCTGTAGAAATATCTCAACAGAAATTGACTGTATTATTGAAACCATTTCTATTTTATTTTTGAGTTGATTCGGGAGGACAGATTTCATATAACTTCTATAGTCACAATTATATACCAACTAGATTTATGAATATGGCCTCAAAGGAGATTGAATAATAGTTCTGAAAAACATCATCCTTTTTTTAAGGAAACTATGTCACATGTAGGTTAATAAAGTTTCCAAAATTAGAAATACTTGCTTTCAAATCCTGGCTCTGGCTTAGTTTATTTTTCAAACAATCCTGCCCTCTGTGATTAGGAAATGACCTTGGCAACAGACTTTCTGAAACTAATTTGCCAAATTGTGTAATACTCCTGCTCAGAACTGAAATCCAAAAATAAGAAAATTATTAAAGGGATTTCAATTCAGAATCCTGTGAGTAGGAGGAAGCAAGATGTTTTTAGTCTTTATTCCCCCAAGACCAGTGTACTTCAACTGTGTGACATTTCTCTTCCAATTAAAGTCATGTCTTATATCCAAAGGGTCTCATTTACATTTTGCTACTTTGCAAGCCCTAGCATCATCTTACCTTATTTTTGTCACAATATTACATAATGCATTATGTCTTGATGCAATTTAATGCCTCCTGCTGACTACTTAAAATTACTAAACAGAAGGTCAGGCTAGATCAGTGAACAGCTATTAAAATGCACAGGCAGAACACAAACAGTAGATAATTAGTACTTAATGCAAACCAAAGCCATGAGAAATGTGGAGAA
Organism: Mustela erminea; assembly: GCF_009829155.1. NCBI lineage: Eukaryota > Metazoa > Chordata > Mammalia > Carnivora > Mustelidae > Mustela > Mustela erminea. Next base: position 4,957,094 of record NC_045615.1, on the reverse strand, counting down.
AAAATATAAACAAGGTGTTCTCTTACTTTTTTGACTGCATCTTTCTTCCATTCATATCTATGGCTGTGGATTTAGATCCATCATTGATTTGTCTTTTTGGAATTTGTTTTCATTCTCGTGAAATATTTTATACATACAGAAGAGTGCATAGCATATATGTACAGCTTAAAAAGTAATTACAAAACGACATCTGTTAACCGCTCAGACCAAGCAGGGACTTGTCACATGCCTCTCCATAGTCAGAACAGAATCTTCCTTCACCAGACATCAACAAAAGAAATGTGACCATCTGTCCATGCTTGTCTCTATAGATTTATCTTCTTCTAGTTTAATCCCTGAGGACTTTAGTTTGATTTTGAAATTCATGCAGGTGAATTACACAGTTTTTTTTCTTTTTGTGGTTGCTTCTTTCACGCAATAATATATTTGTAAGATTCATCCATGTTGATGTATATATAGTTTATACATTTCTATTGCTATATTGTACAATATCATATTCATAGTTAATAATTTTTATATTGATTCTACCCTGAAGCACCTTAGCTCATTTCTAGTTTGGAGATATTTTATACAATGTTGCTATGAGTGCTACTGTATCAATCTCCTGGCTATGTACTATTGTTTCTTCAGAGTGTATACCTAGGGGTAAGTCATCATAAGGAGGGCATGCATATTTCCAACTTTATATGACAATGCTAAACTATTTCCAAAGTATCTGTATAATTTTTTCTTTTTTACTCCTGAGAGTGTTCCTATTCTACTTTCCACTAACATTTAAAATTATCATATACTATAATTTTTGCCAATCTTATAAATATGTAATGGTTTTTCCATTGTGGTCTTAATGTGCATTTCCCTGCTTGCTGATGAGCTCATCACATCTTTTTTTTTTTTTTTTTTTGTACCCATTTGGATTTCCCATTTTATGAAGAATTTATTTAAATCATGTGATCATTGTCTTTCAGTTTGGCTCTTTGTCTTTCTTGTTTGTCTTTTCTTGTGGGTTATACACTATATGTATTGTTTGAAGTAAGGACTTGAAGGTGATGAGGGAAATAGTCAAGGGATACCTAAGGGCAGAGCATTCCAGGTAATGGAAAAAGCTCAGTGCAAAGGTCCTATGCCAGAAGTCTGCTTGAAGTAAAATCATGAGAGGGAAATTAGTAGCAGATGAAGTCATAGAGATGATGGTGGGAGGCCCTGTATGCCCTATAGACATTGTTGGCTGGGACTTTAAATGAAATGGGGAGTGACTGTAGTGTTTAAAGCAGAGGAGTGACATAACCTGACTCCTCCCTCTTTTTAAAAATTAATATCCTTTAATTTTTTGAAGAGTTTTAGGTTTATAGAGAAGTTGAGGGATCTAATGTGCTATTGAGAGAGTCTGTTCTTCTCATCCCTGCAGCTACAGGCTCTGCAGGTTAGAGAATTTGGCCCCCAGAGGAACATGCCATTACAAGGGGCACAATGAGAACTTATTGAACTCTCTGCTGTACCTGCTACCAGGACATTCTAGAGTCCTTTAAGGACCAACAGGTGAGAAGAAGAGTAATCATATTGGCAGGAGTAATTGAACCTGAGGTTAAGGAGAGGCAGATCTGCTTTTATACAATGTGAGAAGAGAAGAATATCTGTGGTACCCCTGGATGCCTCTGAGTTCTCCCTTGCCCCACTGTAACTATGAGTGAACACATGCAGCAAGCCTGAGAATGGAGACCAGGATGACCATTGACTTAGATCTTTCAGAAATGAAGGTTTGGTTTACACTACCAAGTTAGATACCAACACCTGCATAGGCATTACCTGGGAGTAGGAGAATTTAGAGTGCCTGATAGAGGACAGAGGTGATCAGTCCCAAAGGTGGCCTTGAAACCACTTACCATAATGGTGCTATATAATAATGGGGCTACCACGGATGGGACAGTTTTGATTCTAATGGGAAACCTTGGCTCGGTGAACTTCTATAAGCCTGCTGTGACATTCTCACAACTGTGTGATAGTCTGGTGAGTGTCCTAGTCAATTCTCCTTTCTTCTTTGTGTTCCTTCACAGATGCCAGATCTATACTGTGGTTGCAAGGCTTTCCCAGCCTGCTCCAGGTGTCTCTCTTTGCTCTTTCACAAACATGTTTCCCAGTAAGTCTCTTGCCCATTAAATCTCATTTTGGTATCTGTTTATTTGAAGACTTGAGCTGAAATAGACTGTTTAATATCATTCTCAATATGGTTTGTTTTGAAGTCTACCATTTTGGCATTTTTTGCCAACTTCTATTTGCTCTATGTTCTTTCCCCTTCCTTCCTTTTGAGTTTTAAGAAATGGTTATTTCCTATTGATATTTTCTATCTTGTTTTTGTTTGCTTGTTTTGCATTGAACTTTAGTATCATTTGAAAGTTAGATTATTTCCTATTGATATTTTCTATCTTGTTGTTTTTGTTTGCTTGTTTTGCACTGAACTTTAGTATCATTTGAAAGTTAGGGTTTAACTTTCAAGTGATACTTTACTACTTCACATATGGTGTAAAAATGACAGCAGAATACACTCTATTTTCCCCTCCTGTCCATTGAGCTATTTTCAGACATTTTACTTCTGTAAATGCAAAAAACTTCACAACACATTGTCAGTATTTTTACTTTAAACAGTCAAATATCTCTTACAGAGATAAAAATGATAAAAATGGCTTTTGTACTGATCCACACATTTATCCCTTTCAGTGTTCTTCTTCATGTACAGCCAATGTCTAACTGGTAGCATATTCTGTATTTCTTTGAAATTTCTTATAGTGCAAGTTTGCTGCTGATGAACTTTCTCATACTTCATGTGTCTGAAAAAGTGTTTATTTTTCCTTGACTTTTTATAGCAGTAAAATATACATAACTTAAAATTTCCCATTTTATTTTTTTATTTTTTTTTTAAAAGATTTTATTTATTTATTTGTCAGAGAGAGAGCAAGAGCAAGCACAGGCAGACAGAGTGGAAGGCAGAGTCAGAGGGAGAAACAGGCTCCCTGCGGAGCAAGGAGCCCGATGTGGGACTCGATCCCAGGATGCTGGGATCATGACCTGAGCCGAAGGCAGCTGCTTAACCAGCTGAGCCACCCAGGCGTCCCAAAATTTCCCATTTTAGCCATTTTTAAGTCTACAGTTCTATGACTTTAACTACATTCATGTTATTGTACACCCTTCACTCCTAAACATCTCTAGATTTTTGGTCTTCCCCAACTGCAAATAAGTAACCATTTAAACACGAACCCCTCACTCTCCCCCACCCCTGCCAACTCCCTGGCAACCACCATTCTGCTTCCTGTCACTATGAATTTGATTGGTCTATGAACCTCATGTAATTTGGGATAAAACAATACTTGTCATATAAGGAAATGATCCAGTTTCATTCTTCTGCATGTGGCTGTCCAATTTTCCTAACACCATTTCTTGAAGAGACTGTCTTTTTTCCATTGGATATTTTTTCCTGCTTTGTCAAATATTAGTTGATCATAGAGTTAAGGGTCTATTTCTGGGCTCTGTATTCTGTTTCATTGATCTATGTTTGTTTTCTTGCCAATACCATACTGTCTTGATGATTACAGCTTGGTAATGGAGCTTGAAGTCCAGAATTGTGATGCTACCAGCTTTGGTTTTCTTTTTCAACTAATCTTTGACAAAGCAGGAAAGAATGTCCAATGGAAAAAAGACAGCCTCTTCAACAAATGGTGTTGGGAAAATTAGACAGCCACATGTAGAAGAATGAAATTGGACCATTTCCTTACACCACATGAAAATAGACTCAAAATGGATGAAAGACCTAAATGTGAGACAGGTATCTATCAAAATCCTTGAGTAGAACATAGGCAGCAACCTCTTCGACCTCAGGTGCAGCAACTTCTTCCTAGACACATCATCAAAAGCAAGGGAAGCAAGGGCAAAAATGAACTATTGGAACTTTATCAAGATAAAAGCTTTTGCACAGCAAAGGAAACAGTCAACAAAACCAAATGGGAAAAGATATTTACAAATGACATATCAGATAAACGGTGGTATCCAGAATCCATAAAGAACTTATCAAATTCAACACCCCCAAAACAAATAAACCAATCAAGAAATGGGCAGGAGACATAAACAGACATTTCTGCAAAGAAGACATCCAAATGGCCAACAGACACATGAAAAAGTGCTCAACACCACTTGGCATCAAGCAAGTACAAATCAAAATCTCAGTGAGACGTCACCTCCCATCAGTCAGAATGGCTAAATTAACAAGTCAGGAAATGACAGGTGTTATTGAGGATGCTGAGAAAGGGGAACCCTCCTCCTTTGTTGGTGGGAATGCAAGCTGGTGGAGCCACTCTGGAATGTTTTCCAGAGTTCCTCAAAAGGTGAAAATAGACTTACTTACAACCTAGCAATTGCATTACTGGGTATTTACCACAAAGATACAAATGTAGTGATCCAAAGGGATGCATGCATCCCAATGTTTATAGCAACAATGTCCACAATAGCCAAACTATGGAAAGAACCTAGATGTTCATCAAAAGATGAATGGATAGTTAAGAAGTGGTATTTTTACACAATGGAATACTATGCAGCCATCAAAATTGAAATCTTTCCATTTGCAAAAAGATGAGTGAAACTAGAGGGTATTATGCTAAGCAAAATAAGTCAATCAGAGAAAGACAATTATCATATAATCTCACTGATATGAGGAATTTGAGAAACAAGACAGAGGGTCATAGGGGAAGGGAGAGAAAAAGGGAACAAGATGAAACCAGAGAGGGATACAAACCGTAAGAGACTCTTAATCTCAGGATACAAATATCAGGAAACAAACAGTTGCTGGAGTGGAGGAGGGTGGGAGAGATGGGGTGGCTGGGTGATGGACAGTGGGGAGGGTATATGCTATGGTGAGTACTATGAATTATGTAAGACTGATGAATCACAGACCTGTACCCCTGAGGCAATAATACATTGTATGTTAATAAAAATAAATAAAAATAATAAATAAAATAAAAATTAAAAAAAAAAAGTATTTGTCTTTTTGTGACTGGCTTAGTTCACTTAGCATAATGTTCATCCATGTTGTAGTATGTGTTGAAATCTCCTTCCTTTTTAAGACTGAATAATATTATTCCTTTTTAAGACTGAATAATATTATCTGTGCATATCTGTGTATATCACATTTTGTTTATCCATTCACCCATCCACTTAAATTGTTTTGAACTTCTGGCTATTGTGAATAATGCTTCTATGATGAATATGGATATCCAAATATCTGTTCAAGTACTTGTTTTCACTTCTTTTGGATATATGTTCAGAAGTAGAATTGCTAGATCATATGGTGTCTTAATTTTCTAGGGTGGCCATAACAAAGTACCACTGACTGGATGGCTTCAACAATAGTTACTTTTCACAATCTTGGAGGCTGGAAGTCTAAAGTCAAGGTGTTGGCAGTCTTGGTTTCTTTTGAGGATTCTCTCCTTGGCCTGTAGATTGGTATTTTCTCTCTGTATCTTTCCTTTTTGCCTCTGCATAGCCAAAGTTCCTTTTCTTATAAAGTCAATGGTCATCCTAGATTAAGGCCTACCTTAATGACCTCATTTTAACTGAATTGTCCCTTTTAAAGATCCTATCTCCAAATATAGTCATACTGACATATTGACCATGAGATACTGGGAGATAAGACTTCAACATGATTTTTTTTTTAAAAAAGATTTTATTTATTTATTTGACAGAGAGAAATCACACGTAGACGGAGAGGCAGGCAGAGAGAGAGAGAGAGAAGCAGGCTCCCCGCTGAGCAGAGAGCCCGATGTGGGACTTGGTCCCAAGACCCTGAGATCATGACCTGAGCCAAAGGCAGCGGCCCAACCCACTGAGTCACCCAGGCGCCCCTCAACATGATTTTTGAGGGAGGACAAATTCAACCCATAATACAGTCTTCCATCTTCCTAAAATTTATATTCTTCTTGCTTACAAAATACATTCACTCCATCCCAAACACTCCTCCAAATCTTGAGCCATTCCTACAGCAACTCTAAAGTACAGAATCTCATCTAAATACCATACACTTGAGGTGTGGGTGAGACTTGAAGTATGGTTCATCCGAATTCCTCTCCAGTCATGGAACTGTGAAACCAGACAGCAGGTCATATACTTCCCAGATACAATGATGGGATAAGCATAGGATAGACATTCCCATTCCAAAAGGAATAAATTATAAAAGGCAGAAGAGTTAGATGATCTAAAGAGAACCAGACTATTTTTTTTTTGGTCAAATTCAGTGACATGAAGATTTCCCCCTATATTTTCTTTTAAGTGTTTTATACTTTCAGCTCTTATGTTTAAGTCTTTGATCCACTTTGAGTTAATTTCTGTATGTGATGTAAAATAAAGTAAGATTCCAACTTTATTCTTTGGTCTGTAGATAGTTCATGTCATCTGTGAAGAGGGATACTTTTTTTTTAATCCTTCTTTTCAATTTGGATGTCTTTCATTTATTTTTCTTGCCTAATTGTTCTGACTAAGATGTTCAATACTGTGTTGAGTAGTGAAAGCAGACTTCTTTGTTTTGTTTCTGATCTTACAAGAAAAAATTTCAGTCTTTTACTATTGAATATGACATTGTGTGGGTTTTTTTTTTTAAGATAAAGCCTTTTCATGTCTAAGTAATTTCTTTCTTCTTTTACTTTTCTGAGTGTTTTATCATGAAAAGATTTTAAATTTTCTTGCATACTTTACCTGCATTAGTTGAGATGAATAATGTGGTTTCATTTCCCTTTATTTGTTAATGTGGTTTATTACATTGTTTTTTTAATGTTGAACCATTTCCTTCATATTTTGAAAGATGTATTTGTAGGGAATTAAATGTAAGTTAACAATTTTGTTCCCTTTCTAGCACTTTAAGTATGCCATTCTATCTTTAGTCTTAATAATTTTTTTTAAAATTGAAAAATATTTGACATATAACAATATATAAATTTAAGTTGTACATGTTGATTTCATATATTTATATATTGTCATATAATTGTCCTTGTGTCAATAACTAGCACCTCTATCGCATCACATAATTATAATTTCCCTTTAGTTTTTGGAATAATTAAGATCTAGTCTCATGACAAGTTTAGTGATTATAATACAATATAGTTGTCTATATTTACTATACTGTGCATTAAATCTCTAGGATTTACTTACTACTTATTGCAAGTTTGTACCCTTACACAACATCTATCCCATCTTCCCACCATTCTCTGATAACTACTATTTTACTCTCTGTTTTTAGGAGGTTTTTTGTTTGTTTGTTTGTTTTTAGATTTCATATATAGGTGATACCATAAAGTATTTGTCTCTTTCTGATCTATTTCACTTAGCATAAAGTCCTCAAGTTTCATCTGTGTTGTCACAAATGGAAGGATGTCCTTTCTCATGGCTGAATAATTCTTTATCCATTCATCCATTGACAAATATTTAAGTTGTTTCCATATCTTGGCTGTTGTGAATAATGCTGCAAAGAACATGGGAGTGAAAATATCTCTTCAAAATACTGACTTCATTTCTTTTTGATATATATCCAGAAGTGGAACTGATGGGTCATAGGATAGATCTAATTTTATGTTTTTGAGAAAACTTCCCATTTTTTTCTATAGTAGCTGAACCAATTTAGGTTCCCACCAGTAGTATACAAGTGTTCTTTTTTCTCCATATCTTTGCCAACACTTATCTTTTTTATCTTCTTGATGACAGCCATTCTAAAAGGTGTGAGGTGGTATCTCATACTAGTTTTGATTCCTGATGATTAGTGATACTGAGCATCTTTCCATGTATGTGTTGGTCATTCAGATTTCTTCTTTGGAAAAATCTTTATTTAGTTCCTCTGCCCATTTTTTTCTTTCTTTTTTTTAAATTTTCAATTATTTTAAATTTTTTTCCTTTTTTTAAAAAATTTATTTACTTGACAGAGAGAGATCAGAAGTAAGCAGACAGGCAGGTGGGGGTGGGGGGAAGCAGGCTCCCCCTGAGCAAAGAACCCAATGTGGGGCTTGATCCCATGACCCTGGGATCATGACCTGAGCCAAAGACAGAGGCTTAACCCACTGAGCCACCCAGGCACCCCCTCTGTCCATTTTCTAAATAAAATTGCCTTTTTTAAAAAAATTGTTGTTATAGAGTTATATGAGTTCTTTACATATTTTGTGTATTAACTCCCTATCTGATACAGTTTGCAATAATTTTTCCAATTCTGGAGGTTGCCTTTACGTTTTGTTAATTTTTTTTTCTGTGCAGAAACTTTTAAGTTTGATGTAATTCTATTTGATGATTTTTGCTTTTCTTGTTTTTAATAGTTTCTAATGAGAACTAAATGGTTGGTTTCATGTTCATTCCTCTGTACATAACATGTCTTTTTTTTTTTTGTGGCTGCTTTGAAGATTTTCTATTTATCACTGATTTTCAGAAATTTGTTTATCATCTACCCTTGTGTGTTTTTCTTTAGGCTTATTCTGAGGATTATTGAATCTGTGGATTTATGGTTTTTTATTAAACTTGGAAAATTTGGGGCCATTACTTCTTCAAATACTTTTTATCTCTTGTGTTACTTCAATAATGTTAGACTGCTTCACACTGTCAGAGAGTATAGTGAAGTTCTGTTGTTTATTTCTTCGTGTACTTCATTTGGATATTTTATATTGCTTTCTCTTCAAATTTGCTATCTGGAAGCCTATCTGTTATTATTTTCATCCTGTGTATTTTGCATATGTGTGTATTCTCTACAAGTTCATTTTGGGTCTTTTAAAAAATTTTTATTTTTCTTTTCTTACCATCTAATTTCTTTTTCTCTTCTTTTGAAGATAGGTCAGGAATATTTTAATACTTATTTTCTTTTTTAAAAAAAAGATTTTATTTGTTTATTTGACAGACAGAGATCACAAGTAGACAGAGAGGCAGGCAGAGAGAGAGAGAGGGAAGCAGGCTCCCTGCTATGCAGAAAGCCCGATGTGGGACCCGATGTCAGGGCCCTGAGATCATGACCTGAGTTGAAGGCAGCAGCTTAACCCACTGAGCCACCCAGGCACCCAATACTTATTTTCAAAGCGAATTCCTTTATACATGAAAGAGAAACATTGACAGGATTGAAGACTCATTCATTTGAAATCTGAGTTCCATCACATAATTCTTTCTCTTGTAGTATACTAGAAATTAATTAAGTTTGAAAATAATATATTTTTTTAATTAGCCCATTACATTACATTTAATCTTATGTGTATTATATTGAACCACATGAAATTGCACACACACACACACACACTGTGCATATTATTTTTAGTTAATTGTAGATTCATTTAGTTGTGCAAATAGTACTCTTTGTCCAATTTCCTTCCATGGTTACATTTTATGCACCTACAGTACAATATAAAAACTGGGAAATTGACACTGATACAATGCGTATGTCATTTTATTACATGTATATATTTATGTAACCACCACATTCAAGATCCAGAACTATTCCATTACTACAAAGATCTTCCTTGTGCTATCCCTTCACACTCACACTAAGGACCCCCCTGCTTTCCCTAATCAGTGGCAACTACTAATCTGTTCTATAATTTCACCATTTGAGATTATTAATATAAATGAAGTCATATAGTATGTGATCTTTGTGTTGGCTTTTTTTTTTTTTTCCCACTCAGCAAATTACCATGGAGCCTCATTGAAGTTGTATGCATCAATTTCCTTTATTACTGAATAGTATTTCACAGTATGGTTGTACCGTGGTTTGTTTAATGATTCATCTATTGAGGTTGTTTCCAGTTTTTGGTTATTACAAATAAAGTTGCTATGAACTTTGTGTACAGATTTTTATGTAAAAGTAAATTTTCGTGGATCATGCTGTAAGTGTGAGAGAAATTTCATGTTGTTTATGAGAGTGACTGACATTTTACATTAATACAGAAATGTATGAAAATACATGTATTTCCATTATCTCTCTGGAAACTTAATTTATATTTCCTTAATGGCTAATGATACCAAACATCTTTCCATGTGCTTATTTCCCACTCTGTATATCCTTTTAGTAAAATGTCTGTATCCCTCCTGTATTTTCCAATTGGACTGAGTGATTTTTTTCCTGCTGAGTTTTGAGGATTTAAAAAATATTTCCAGATATAGATCATTTGTCAGAAATGTGGTTTTCAAATGTTTCCTCCAAGTCTCTAGAGTCTCTTTTCATCATATTTTTTAAATTTATTTTTAAAATTTTTTATAAACATATAATATATTTTTATCCCCAGGGGTACAGGTCTGTGAATCACCAGGTTTACACACTTCACAGCACTCACCATAGCACATACCCTCCCCAATGTCCATAGCCCCACCCCCCTTCTCCCAACCCTTTCCCCCAGCAACCCTCAGTTTGTTTTGTGAGATTAAGAGTCACTTATGGTTTGTCTCCCTCCCAATCCCATCTTGTTTCATTTATTCTTCTCCTACCCCCTTAACCCCCCATGTTGCATCACCACTTCCTCATATCAGGGAGATCATATGATAGTTGTCTTTCTCTGCTTGACTTATTTCGCTAAGCATGATACCCTCTAGCTCCATCCACGTCGTCGCAAATGCCAAGATTTCATTTCTTGTGATGGCTGCATAGTATTCCATTGTGTATATATACCACATCTTCTTTATCCATTCATCTGTTGATGTATATCTAGGTTCTTTCCATAGTTAGGCTATTGTAGACATTGCTGCTATAAACATTTGGGTGCACGTGCCCCTTCGGATCACTATGTTTGTATCTTTAGGGTAAATACCCAGTAGTGCAATTTCTGGGTTATAGGGTCATAGGGCAGTTCTATTTTCAACATTTTGAGGAACCTCCATGCTGTTTGCCAGAGTGGCTGCACAAGCTTGCATTCCCACCAACAGTGTAGGAGGCTTCCCCTTTCTCCGCATCCTCGCCAGCATCTGTCATTTCCCGACTTGTTAATTTTAGCCATTCTGACTGGTGTGAGGTGATATCTCACTGTGGTTTTGATTTGTATTTCCCTGATGCCGAGTGATATGGAGCACTTTTTCATGTGTCTGTTGGCCATCTGGATGTCTTCTTTGCAGAAATGTCTGTTCATGTCCTCTGCCCATTTCTTGATTGGATTATTTGTTCTTTGGGTGTTGAGTTTGCTAAGTTCTTTATAGATTTTGGACACTAGCCCTTTGTATGATATGTCATTTGGAAATATCTTCTCCCATTCTGTCAGTTGTCTTTTTGTTTTGTTAACTGTTTCCTTTGCTGTGCAAAAGCTTTTGATCTTGATAAAATCCCAACAGTTCATTTTTGCCCTTGCTTCCTTTGCCTTTGGTGATGTTCCTAGGAAGATGTTGCTGCGGCTGAGGTCGAAGAGGTTGCTGCCTGTGTTCTCCTCAAGGATTTTGATGGATTCCTTTCTCACATTGAGGTCCTTCATCCATTTTGAAACCATTTTTGTGTGTGGTGTAAGGAAATGGTCCAATTTAATTTTTCTGCATGTGGCTGTCCAGTTTTCCCAACACCATGTATTGAAGAGGCTGTTCTTTTTCCATTGGACATTCTTTCCTGCTTTGTCGAAGATTAGTTGACCATAGAGTTGAGGGTCTATTTCTGGGCTCTCTATTCTGTTCCATTGATCTATGTGTCTGTTTTTGTGCCAGTACCATGCTGTCTTGATGATGACAGCTTTGTAATAGAGCTTGAAGTCCGGAATTGTGATGCCACCAACTTTGGCTTTCTTTTTCAATATTCCTTTGGCTATTCGAGGTCTTTTCTGGTTCCATATAAATTGTAGAATTATTTGTTCCATTTCTTTGAAGAAAATGGATGGTATTTTGATAGGAATTGCATTAAATGTGTAGATTGCTTTAGGTAGCATAGACATTTTCACAATATTTATTCCAATCCAGGAGCATGGAACATTTTTTCATTCTTTGTGTGTTCCTCAATTTCTTTCATGAGTACTTTATAGTTTTCTGAGTATAGATTCTTAGCCTCTTTGGTTAGGTTTATTCCTAGGTATCTTATGGTTTGGGGTGCAATTGTAAATGGGATTGACTCCTTAATTTCTCTTTCTTCTGTCTTGTTGTTGGTGTAGAGAAATGCAACTGATTTCTGTGCATTGATTTTATATCCTGACACTTTACTGAATTCCTGTACAAGTTCTAGCAGTTTTGGAGTGGAGTCTTTTGGGTTTTCCACATATAGTATCATATCATCTGCAAAGAGTGATAGTTTGACTTCTTCTTTGCCGATTTGGATGCCTTTAATTTCCTTTTGTTGTCTGACTGTTGAGGCTAGGACTTCTAGTACTATGTTGAATAGCAGTGGTGATAATGGACATCCCTGCCGTGTTCTTGACCTTAGCGGAAGCTTTCAGTTTTTCTCCATTGAGAATGATATTTGCGGTGGGTTTTTCATAGATGGCTTTGATGATATTGAGGTATGTGCCCTCTATCCCTACACTTTGAAGAGTTTTGATCAGGAAGGGATGCTGTCATTTGTCAAATGCTTTTTCAGCATCTATTGAGAGTATCATATGGTTCTTGTTCTTTCTTTTATTGATGTGTTGTATCACATTGATTGATTTGCGGATGTTGAACCAACCTTGCAGCCCTGGAATAAATCCCACTTGGTCGTGGTGAATAATCCTTTTAATGTACTGTTGAATCCTATTGGCTAGTATTTTGTTGAGTATTTTCGCATCTGTGTTCATCAACGATATTGGTCTGAAGTTCTTTTTTGATGGGATTCTTGTCTGGTTTTGGGATCAAGGTGATGCTGGCCTCATAAAATGAGTTTGGAAGTTTTCCTTGCATTTCTATTTTTTGGAACAGTTTCAGGAGAATAGGAATTAGTTCTTCTTTAAATGTTTGGTAGAATTCCCCTGAGAAGCCGTCTGGCCCTGAGCTTTTGTTTGTTTGGACATTTTTGATGACTGTTTCAATCTCCTTACTGGTTATGGGTCTGTTCAGTCTTTCTATTTCTTCCTGGTTCAGTTGTGGTAGTTTGTATGTTTCTAGGAATGCATCCATTTCTTCCAGATTGTCAAATTTGTTGGTGTAGAGTTGCTCATAGTATGTTCTTATAATAGTTTGTATTTCTTTGGTGTTAGTTGATCTCTCCTCTTTCATTCATGATTTTATTTATTTGGATCCTTTCTCTTTTCTTTTTGATAAGTCTGGCCAGGGGCTTATCAATCTTATTAATTCTTTCAAAGAACCAGCTCCTAGTTTCGTTGATTTGTTCTATTGTTTTTTTGGTTTCTATTTCATTGATTTCTGCTCTGATCTTTATGATTTCTCTTCTCCTGCTGGGTTTAGGGTTTCTTTCTTGTTCTTTCTCCAGCTCCTTTAGGTGTAGGGTTAGGTTGTGTACCTGAGACCTTTCTTGTTTCTTGAGAAAGGCTTGTACCGCTATATATTTTCCTCTCAGGACTGCCTTTGTTGTGTCCCACAGATTTTGAACCATTATGTTTTCATTATCATTTGTTTGCATGAATTTTTTCAATTCTTCTTTAATTTCCTTTTGACCCATTCATTATTTAGAAGGATGCTGTTTAGTCTCCATGTATTTGGGTTCTTTCCAAATTTCCTCTTGTGATTGAGTTCCAGCTTCAGAGCATTGTGGTCTGAAAATATGCAGGCAATGATCCCAATCTTTTGATACTGGCTGAGACCTGATTTGGGAACGAGGATGTGATCTATTCTGGAGAATGTTCCATGTGCACTAGAGAAGAATGTGTATTCTGTTGCTTTGGGTTGAAATGTTCTGAATATATCTGTGATGTCTATCTGGTCCAGTGTGTCATTTAAGGCCTTTATTTCCTTGTTGATCTTTTGCTTGGATGATCTGTCCATTTCAGTGAGGGGAGTGTTAAAGTCCCCTACTATTTTGTATTATTGTTGATGTGTTTCTTTGATTTTGTTATTTATATAGTTATTTATTTATATAGTTTGTTATTTATATAGTGGGTTTATATAGTTGGCTGCTCCCACATTGGGGGCATAGATATTTAAAATTGTTAGATCTTCTTGTTGGACAGATTCTTTGAGTATGATACAGTGTCCTTCCTCATCTCTTATTGTAGTCTTGGCTATAAATCTAATTGATCTGATATAAGGATTGCCACTCCTGCTTTTCTTCTGATGTCCATTAGCATGGTAAATTCTTTTCCACCCCCTCACTTTAAATCTGGAGGAGTCTTCGGTTTAAAATGAGTTTCTTTTAGGCAACAAATAGATGGGTTTTGTTTTTTTATCCATTCTGATACCCTGTGTCTTTTGATTGGGGCATTTAGCCCATTAACATTCAGGGTAACTATTGAGAGATATGAATTTAGTGCCTTTGTATTGCCTGTAAGGTGATTGTTATTGTATATTGTTTCTGTTCCTTTCTGATCTACTACTTTTAGGCTCTCTCTTTGCTTAGAGGACCCCTTTCAATATTTCCTGTAGAGCTGGTTTGGTGTTTGCAAATTCTTTCAGTTTTTGTTTGTCCTGGAAGCTTTTAATCTCTCCTTTTATTTTCAATGTTAGCCTAGCTGGATATAGTATTCTTGGCTGCATGCTTTTCTTGTTTAGTGCTATGAATATATCATGCCAGCTCTTTCTGGCCTGCCAGGTCTCTGTGGATAAGTCTGCTGCCAATCTAATATTTTCACCATTGTATGCTACAGACTTCTTTTCCCGGGCTACTTTCAGGATTTTCTCTTTGTCACTAAGACTTGTAAATTTTACTATTAGGTGATGGGGTGTGGGCCTATTCTTATTGATTTTGAGGGGAGTTCTCTGCACCTCCTGGATTTTGATGCTTGTTCCCTTTGCCATATTAGGGAAATTCTCTCCAATAAGTCTCTCCAATATACCTTCTGCTCCCCTCTCTTTCTCTTCTTCTTCTGGAATCCCAATTATTCTAATGTTGTTTCATCTTATGGTGTCACTTATCTCTCGAATTCTCTCCTCGTGGTCCAGTAGCTGTTTGCCCCTCTTTTGCTCACCTTCTTTATTTTCTGTCATTTGGTCTTCTATATCGCTGATTCTTTCTTTTGCCTCATTTATCCTAGCAGTGAGAGCCTCCATTTTCAATTGCACCTCATTAATAGCTTTTTTGATTTCAACTTGGTTAGATTTTAGTTCTTTTATTTCTCCAGAAAGGGCTTTTATATCTCCTGAGAGGGTTTCTTTAATATCTTCCATGCCTTTTTCGAGCCCAGCTAGAACCTTGAGAACTGTCATTCTGAACTCTAGATCTGACATATTACCAACGTCTGTATTGATTAGGTCCCTAGCCTTTGGTACTACCTCTTGTTCTTTTTTTGTGGTGAATTTTTCCACCTTGTCATTTTGACCAGATAAGAGTATATGAAGGAGCAAGTAAATACTAAAAGGGTGGCAACAACCCCAGGAAAATATGCTTTAACCAAATCAGAAGAGATCCCAAATCGTCAGGGGGGAGAAAGGGAGTAAAAAGAGGTTCAGAAAGAAAAAAAAGAGAAGAAAAGAAAAGAAACAATTAAGAAAAGAAAACAAATAAAGAAAAAATATTAAAAAATTTTATATTAGATAAACTAGTTAAAAAACGTTAAAAAAGAAAAGGGTAAAAGTTAAAAAACATTTAGCAGAAGAAGAGAAAAAAAAATGAAAAGGAAGAAAAAATTAAATTAACTGCAAGACTAAAGAATCATGGGGAGAAAGCCAAGAGTTTCGTGCTTTGCTTTCTCCTCCTCTGGAATTCTCCTGCTCTCCTTGTCATTGAAACTGCACTCCTTGGTAGGTGAACTTAGTCTTGGCTGGATTTCTTGTTGATCTTCTGGGGGAGGGGCTTGTTGTAGTGATTCACAAGTGTCTTTGCCCCAGGCGGAATTGCACCGCCCTTACCAGGGGCTGGGCTGAGTAATCCGCTCGGGATTGCTTTTGGGAGCTTTTGTTCCCCGAGCGCTTTCCGTAGAGTTCCGGAGGACAGGAATGAAAATGGCAGCCTTCCGGTGTCCGGCCGGGAGGAGCTGAGAGCCTGGGGCCCCACTCCTCAGTGCGCCCTCAGAGAACAGCGCCCAATTACTCCCGTCTCCTTGGTCTCTGGCCGTGCTCCAGCTCACCAAGCCTGCGACCAGTTCAAGGTAACCCCAAGCTGAGCGCTCACTCCTCGGCTCTGTCTCTGTGCCTGCTTCCCCATTCTAATACAAGCAAGCTCTGCGACACTCAGACACCCCCGATCCTTCTGTGACCCTGCGGGACCTGAGGCCACGCTGACTCCGCGTGGGCTTCACCACGGTTTAGCCTCTGGAGTGATGTCTCTCAGCAGAACAGACTTTTAAAAGTCCTGATTTTGTGCTCCGTTGCTCCGCCGCTTGCCGGGAGCCGGCCCCTCCCCCGGGGTCTATCTTCCCGTCGCTTTGGATTCACTTCTCCGCCGGTCTTACCTTTCAGAAAGTGGTTGATTTTCTGTTTCTAGAATTGCTGTTCTTCTTCTCTTCGATCTGCTGATGGATTTGTAGGTGTTTGCAATCTTTAGATAAGCTATCTAGCTGATCTCCTGCTACCTGAAGTAGTCTCAGCCTACTACTTCTCAGCCATCTTGACTCCTTTCTCCTCTTTTTATCATATTAACAGGGTTTTTCCTCACATAACAAGTTAATTTCAGTGAAATCCATCTTACTGATTTTTTTTTTTTTTTCTGTTACGGATCATGCTTTTGGTGTCATGTCTAAGAACTCTTCACCAAGCCCTAGATTCCCATGGCTTTTTTGCTATGTTTTCCTCTAAAAGCTCTATAGCTTGATGTTTTATATTTGGATCCATGATTCATTTTCACCTAATTTTGTATGATTTTTGAAGTTTAGATTAATATTCATTATTTTTTCCTATAGCTGTCCAATTGCTCTAGCACCATTTGTTGAAAATACTCTCTTTCCTTCATTGCTTTTTGACCCTTCACCAAAATTAATTGGTTATACTTGTGTAGGTGTATTCCTAATTTCTCTATTCTGTTTCATTTTCATGTCTCTATAAATATTACACAGTTTTTTTTAAAAAATATTTTATTTATTTATTTATTTGACAAAGATCACATGTAGGCAGAGGCAGAAATGCAGGCAGAGAGAGAGAAGAGGAAGCAGGCCCCCCGCTAAGCAGAGAGCCTGATGCGGGTCTTGATCCCAGCACCCTGGGATCATGACCTGAGCTGAAGACAGAGACTTTAAGCCACTGAGCCACCCAGGCACCCGTAAATATTACAAAGTCTTGATTATTGTAGCTATAAAATAAGTTTTAAAGTTGAGTAAAATGATTATTTCCACTTATTTTTCAAAATTACTTTGGCTATTTTAGCTCTTTTGTGTTTCCATTTAAATTTTTGAATACTCTTGTCTATGTCTACAAATAAGTATTGTTGAGATTTCGATAATATAATACCTATTTTACTATGTTTTTCTCTTGTTCCATCATCTGTGTCATTCTGGGGAATTTTCTATGTATTTTTTTTCTAGTATGGGTTCCCCTTTGTAATTTTTTCATATCTGACAATTTTTATTAATTTTTGAATATTGTGAGTTTTGCATTATTGCTTGCTAGATTTTATCATTTCTTTAAAAGTGTTTAATTTCCCTCTGTACCTTAGTTAAATTACTTGGAGATAGTTGGAACCTTTTGAAATTTAAGTTTACATTTTGTTAGGTCATATCCAGAGAAACATTTAGTGTAGGAATAATTTAGTCCCACTAGTAGGATGATGGGTTTCTACCTGATATTCTAGATATTATGAAGTCTTTCCACTCTGGCTGATGGAAAAAATCAAACGATTCCCTAGCTTGTATGAACTTCCAGAGTTGTTTTTGCTGATTGCCTGCTTATTGTGATTTCCTCTCATCCACATGCTGAACAGCCCACAGCAAAGATCTGAGAAAGAAAGATCCTTTGCAGGTTTCCTGAGCTCTCTCTCCATGTAGCTTGTTCCTCTGTGGTGCTCTGCCTCACAAATTCCAGATGCCTTGGATGGCTTAAACCCTAAACTGTCTTGTGAATTTGGTGAGAATATCCGGCTGCATAGGATACCCTTAAGCATACTGAGGCTTGGAAACTCTCCTCAGATTCCAAGGTGGTACAGTCATAAACTTCACCTTGTTTTTTTCTCTCCTTCTCTAAGGGTTCACAGTCCTACACTGACTGTTTTCCAATTGTTTAAAACACTATTTCATATATATCTTTCAGTTTTCTAGTTGTCTTAAGAGGGGTGGATATATACCATCTCCATTACTTCAACTGGTTAGAAGTAGAAGTCTTCCAAGTTCTTGTTTTCTAATTTTCATTATTATTTCTTTTTTGGTTCTGAGATTATTTAGAAGTGTGTTTTGTTCTTTTCTGTATTGTGGTAAGACCACTGAACATGAGATTTACTCTTTAAATAAAATTTCAAGCACACGATACAGTATCATTAACTGTAGGCGCAATGTACAGTAGATCTCTATATGGAAGTGTAATTCTTAATTTTCAAATATATTATTTTCCAGGTAGGCTTTTAAGTGTCGTAACTACATATTTTAATTGAACTTTGATTAAAGTGTGTGATTTTTAATGCTTTAACATGTGTTGAGACTTGCTCTGTGGTCAGTTAGACCAAGTGTATCAATAGTGCTCATTTTCTTATAGTTTGCTTTTTTTTTATGTATACTTATTCTATAACAACTGAGAGAAGAATGTTGAAATCTTCAAATATAATTATGGACTTGTCTTTTTCTCTTTTTAAATTTATCAGCTTTTGTTACATGTATTTTAAAGTTCTATTATTAGATACAAATTCAGCTAAAATTGTCATGTCTTCTTGATAAATTGGCCCTTTATAAATAAAAATGTCCTTTATTCATAAAAGTTCTTGTTCTAAAGGCTACTTTTCTGAATTTCATATATTTAGTCTAGTTTTCTTTTAATTAGTATTTACACAATCTATATATTTTCCAGTCTTCTACTTTTCACTTGTCACTTTTTAAAAGATTTTGAAAACAGAGTATAATTGGAACTTTTTTTTAATCCAATGTAGTAAGTTCTGCCTTTTAATGGGAGTATTTGTACTCACATTATATTTAATGGAAGTATGGATTTGTGGTGACTAAATCTACCATTTTTCTTTTTTTTTTTCTAATAGTGGCATGTTTTCTTTATTTTTGTCTTATTTTCCTATATTTTGGATTGTGTTCTTGAAGATACTATTTTATCTTCACTTAGCTTATTTTACATCCTTCTTTCTCTTGTTGTAGTTTCCAGTGGTTGCTGTAGTATTTATAAAACACATTTTTAAAACATCAGTCTACCTTTGAAGGATATCATAAAACTTCACATAAATGTAAGAACCTTACAACATTCCTTCCAGCTCCCTAGGGTGATACATGGAGACTTGATTGTCATATATTTACTTTAACTCTATATTTAACTCTATATTTTTAACTCTGTATAAACCTATATACTCTTATTATTTTTCCTTAATAAAGTTTTGAATAAAATTATAAACCTGGAAAAATATTTTGTATTTGCCCACATATTTCCAGCACTTTTTATTTATTATGTAGGTAAAGTTTCCATTAGTGCTATTTTCTTTTTGCATGGAGAATTTTGTTTAGTATCTCTTATATTACAGATTTGCTGGCAGTTAATTTTATTAATATTTTATAGGTTTCTAGATTGACATATTCCCTTTTAGTACTTTAAAGATGCTAATTAATTATCTCCTGGTTTACATAGTTTCTTACAATATAACTGCTGCATTCTTATTTTTTATTTTTTATTTTCTGGGGAGCACAACATACCTTTTCTACCTTTTAATTTCTCTTAAGGTTTTACTTGATAACTGGGTTTTAGTAATTTCATTTTTATGTTCATTAATGTGATTGTTTTAGTGTTTATTCTGTTTAGGATCTATTGAACTTCTTGGAACTGTGGTTTTAAAATTTTCATCAAATTCAGAAAAAATTTGGTCATTACTTATTTAAATATTTTTATGTTCTTCCCTTTCTCTATGATTCTAATTCCAACTATATGAAACCACATTATGTTGTCCTACAGATCACCCAGGTTTTATTTTAAAAGTATTTTTCCCAACTGTGCTTTCATTTAGATAATTTCTATTACTATGTCTTCAAGTTCTCTGATCTTTTCTTATACAGGATCTAATTGGTTATCACTCTTTTCTAATGTTTCATTTTAAAGTTTATTTTTCATCAACATAAATTTGATTTGGATATTTTCTAAATATTCCATATTTGCCTTATAATATTCATGTTTTTCTTTACATCCTTAAGTATATGGAACATACTTACAATTAGTAGTTTAATGTATTTGTCTGGGTCTATTTCCGTTGACTATGAAACACCTTTTTTTTTCTGTTTTCCATAGAGATAGTTATTTTCGATTTACATTGTTTAGTGATGGATTTTGTTGTGGTCCTTTAAAGAATATTGCCCTTTTATTTTGTCATAGGCAGTTAAATTACATGCATATGAAAAGTTTCAGTTTGAATATTTTGAACTTTGTTTTTGACCTCTTTTAGGTAGGTTGAGAGAAGCCATTATTATAGAGATAAATTAACCTTCTTTTCTTTCTTTTTCTTCTTCATTTTCTTTTTTTGATTTGGGCCTTCATGGGTCTCTACTGAATAGTTCATATGGTCAACAAAATCTCATCATCCCTGCTAGAGGGAATTCAAGTGATTCAGTCCCAGGTGACCTCTGGAAATCGTTAGTCTTCCAATAATAGTTATTTCCTTGAAAGTTGTTCTCTTCCATCCTTGTTGGGTTTAACCTTACACATGTGTATAATGATATTCAATCAAAGACTCAAGGGGACCCCTATGACATTTTTGGAGCTATTTATCTGTGTAACTTCCTCTTTTCAGGAATTTTCCTTTGCAATGATAGTTGACTCAGCCTCATCAAACTCTAATTTCATAATCTTAAGCAAGATTGTTGAATTCAGTTTTCCCTCTCCTTGGTCCACATCCAAGATTATTTTAGGCAGAAAATGTTTTTCTGCTTTTTTAGAATCACAGTCTTGTAACGCTTGTTGTTTGATACCTAAAAATGGTCATTTTCTATGTTTCATACAGTTTTCTAATTGTTTTTAGTAGGAGGGAAATTCTTGATTATTTTATTCCCTTATATTTGGAAATGCAAGCCCCCTGAGTGTTTTTCATTTTTTCTTCTCCTTCCTTCATCTGAATCACTAATTTTAATTTCCCTATTTTGTTCATGGGCAGCTATGTTTTAAACTAACATTTAGGACTTTAAATATATTTCTATGAATTCTCGTTTCGTTAGTTTTAAACCACTCTTCTAGCCTGTTGAGTACTTTTTTATTTTATTATCCATGGTGTTAATTTTCTTTTACAGGTATGTTCATCCTCAAACTCTTCTATATGTCTTCTTTATAATAATTCAAATAGTTGCTAAAATGTTATTGAACAATTGCAAATGTTACTGAATGATGAAGTCTATCTATCAGTTAAACAAAATTGTTTAGCTGATAGATCGATAAAAAATTTTGTACCTGGTTTAACTATAAATTATCCTGTGGTGAAGCAGTCCCTAAGCAGCAGGCAGTTGCTAGGTTTTCTTGCCACATTTCCATGAATTCCATTGGTAAGAAGAAAATGAGCCCTAATGGATTTTATATAGCTTATTACTCTTGGCCCAGAAGACAACATGAGCTTTGCCTTCACATCAGTTCTCTTTGCTTCTCTAATCCCATTCAGAGTGACATAGAGGGGGGCAAGTTAAATGATATATACAGTGGACCTGTATCATACCTGAGGAGCACTCAGTTTAGGAAGTTAATAAGGTTATAAGAGAATTCTGCAAATCTGCATATTATCTCCTCCAGAGACATTATCTTTATTACCCTAGAATATTAAATAAATCTACATTAGGGAGAGGAGGAATGCCTTATTATCCTGGAATATCACCTTATACAAACATTATTAAATGGGCTATAAATACTTTTGCTTAAAAGACTTAGAACATTTAGTAATGCCAGAGATGCAGAGAGAATTGTATCCTAATATAAACATATACAACTTCTGTAATTTCACTACAGTTTATACTCATGTAATGTTAGGACAAGAATCACTTGTATTCAGGATTATTCTTGAATGGTCCTTAAATGATGCAAAAGCATTATATATAGAGAATTGTATATAAAGTTCCACATAGAAATGTGTAAGCCAAGTATGATGAATAATGAGACCATGAGGATGGATGCTATACACACTCTGATAATTGGTATTCCCCCCACCTTTTACTAGGAAATTTATTTTTCTCTTTAACCTGGCATTGAATTTGAATAAATTAATTATGCATATGATAAAACTTTAGTGTATTGCATATGTTTTCTTTTATTCTGTAAAGATCTCAAAAAGGAATATGTCAATGCCTTTTCTAAAAATTATTTTCACCTACACTTGACTTTCAAAGGTGAGCAATCGATTTTTTTTTAAAGATTTTATTTATTTGTTTGACAGACAGAGATCACAAGTAGGCAGAGAGGCAGGCAGAGAGAGAGAGGGGGAGGCGGGCTCCCTGCAGAGCAGAGAGCCTGACGTTGGGCTCGATCCCAGGACCCTGGGATCATGACCTCAGCCGAAGGCAGAGGCTTTAACCCACTGAGCCACCCAGGCGCCCCTGGGCAATCGATTTTTGACAAGGCACTGCATTAATCAGTAAGAGTAAAGATACACTTTCCAACAAATAATTCTAGAACAATTAGATATTTGTACAAAAAAAAAAAATTAACTTCAAACCCTTATCTCATTCCACATACAAAATCAACTAGATATGAATGACAGACTTTATGTAAGAGCTAAAATTATTATACCTGAATAAAATAAAATCTTGGTGACACTGAATTGGATAAATATTTCTTTTTTTTCCCCTTAAGATTTATTTATTTATTTATTTGCTAGGCAGAGGTCACAAGTAGACAGAGCAGCAGGCAGAGAGAGAGGGAGGAGCAGGCTCCCCGCTGAGCAGAGAGCCCAATGGGGGGCTCAATCCCAGGACATTGAGATCATGACCCGAGCCGAAGGCAGAGGCCTTAACCCACTGAGCCACCCAGGAGCCCCTGGATAAATATTTCTTAAACAGGGCACAAAAAACACTCAACCACTGGAGGAAAAAATGATGAAACAAACATTATAATGAAAAATTCTGCTCTCTGAAAGACAATCGAGAAAAGAAATAAGGCATCCATAGTCTCAGAAAATTATTCCACATAATATATTTAGTATTTTGATTGCTTTTGGGAACAATAATCATAAAAATGCATTACAATATAAGTGACTCACTAAAGACTTATAGATTGGTATTATTAATCTCAACAGAAAATTCCATTTTCCTCATTCTAGTATTATTATTAATTTGACCAGTTATTCAATCTTACGTTCAAATAGTTTATTTTGTTTTCTTACATTTGCCTAAAAGTCCCTGCTACAAATTATAGGTCAGAAATTAAGTTGTCTAGAAGGAAAATCAAAAAAGCCTCAATAATGAATCATCACCAACACTTATCAAATTATACTAAGTGAACAAGTCAAAAATCTTTAGGACTTTTTAAGTTCAGAAGCAGATACTTCATGGAAGTGGGCAGCTCAACTCCAAGACCTTCTGATCAAGATCAACATCCATAAATACAGCTACTGATCTACCTTTTAATTCTTTTAACTATTTTTAATAATAAAATTTAAATTTTGGTATGTTACATTTCTATTTTTATTTGTATTTAGGTATTTTTTCATTTCTCTTCTGATTTCTTTTTTGAGTCAAAGGTTGTTCAGTAGTATGTTGTTTAATTTCAACATGTTTGTAAATTTTCCAGTTTTCTTCATGTAATTTCTAGTTTTATACCATTGTGATCAATAAAGATGCTTGATATGAATTAAAAAAAAATAAAAATAAAAATTATTTTCAACTATACTTATTAAATTTTCCTGACTTTACAGTTTGGAAGTCAGTTTGGAGGTTAGTAAATTACTGAGCACCTGGGTGACTCACTTGGTTAAGTGTCTGCCTTTGGCTCATGTCATGATCCCAGGGTCCTGGGATTGAGCCTTTCCCTACTCAGAAGGAAGTGAGCTTCTCCTTCTCCCTCTACTGCTACTAAGCTTGTGCTTTCTCCCTCTCTCTGACAAGTAAATAAATAAAATGTTTTAAAAAATACTTAGTAAATGCAATCAGCTTTATATGATTTTTACTTAGTTAATTCACAATAATACCTAAGGATAGCTATTTTTTTTTTAAATAAATACTTAAAAACTGTGAATATAAATTATTATCTTTTGTATTTTGTGGGGCATCTGATTTAACTTCTTTGGTATTTGATTACTGAAGTCAACTGTTTGTGCTGGTTAGCTTCAAAAGCAAAAACTTTAACCCTCTGTAAGGGTTCCTCTGTTTTCCTACTTCATGATGAACTAACAAAAATTGATCATCATAGTATGAATTTGTGAATAAGGACCAACTACCCTGGTGGTTTTTGAGAAGGTCTAGCCTTAGCATCAAATTTTCTTACTTGACTTTCTTCTCCAATTAACAATTTTGGATACATCAAAGCAGATAATTAGTAAAAACTCAGACAGAAAACTTATTTATGTGATGCTGATAGTGCTTAGCATTCTAGTCAAGCAACTTACCTTTTAAGCAGTTATCGTGGTCTTCATATCATTGCCCATTTGGTCAAAGCCTACTATATTTAAGGCCTAAGTTCTGAGGCATTAAAAAAAGAAAAGGAAAAATACGTGGCAAGTTAAACAACACTAAAGTGTTTGAATAACTCAAGACAACAATAAAGAAATGTCATGATGCATAATAGTCAATGAATTGCTCAGCCTATAATTTCTGTCAAAGCTCAGATGCTTAATGGCTCTGATTTCAGGCAGGAAGCGATGGTGGGCTTACCATTGTTAATGAAAGTATAGGAGGAAGAAGAACAGCGGGGCATTGACTGAATCATTTTGAGGGGCACATGGCTTTAAGAGGAAAAACAAAATAAGGAAAAACAGGAGGAAAGTTTGTCAAATTGTTCAGGACCCTAAATACCATGCTGAGGAGCAGGACAATCAGGCCAACACAGAAGTCTCCTTTGGGCAGTGGGAAGAGGAGAAAGCTGTGAGTAATCAAGGTTAATGACTTTAGTCCTGTCACACAAGCAGCTGAAAAACCCAATGTTGTAAAGTGAATTCTGTCACAATGGAATCCCCAAGAGGACACTGTTTATCTTCAAGCTTAGGGAGAGTTCTTTATTCTACACGCTAACTATTGCTAAATTTCGTAAATACTAGACTCCTAAGAGCCTAGAGGGAAAGGCACACAGCTGGAAAACTTAGTCAATAATATAGTTTTAAGTCATTAAGATCTCCTTTTCCTTAATCTTCTGGGTGTCACGGCTCAGGTTTAGAAAGCTGTATTGTAGTTGGAAGAAGGGAGTGAAAACCATGCATATTATGTCAGAGTGAAGTCTATGTTCAAAAATAGGAGAAGAGTTGTCATTTTGGAAAATGCACTTAGGAAAGATCTCACTGAGAAGGGGGCCCTCGAGGAAAGACAAGAACATGAGAGAACAGCTGCAAGTCATGTACAAGTCTTCAGTCCGAAAGAGGAAAGCCCAAAGCAAGAGAAGATCTGCTTTTTCTGGATGACACCAAGAAGGTCAGTACTCAGTGGGTGAGTGAGGGAATGGTTAGGAAGTGGGGTCAGGGTGACAGGGAACAAGGGGGATCTGGTAGGGCCCCAGCTGGAGGTCTCAATAATGACTTTACTCTGAAGGAGATGGAAGCCCCTGGAGAATATCAAGCAGGAAGGTGACATAATTTATCCTAATGTATTTCACTGCATCTAAGACCTTCAATTTTAAGGCCCATCATTATATTATGTATTACTTGATGGGAAAAAAGTAGCCATTTAAATGATGGCACAAAGCATCCTTTTTGTTGATTATAATCTTCACCCTCATTTCAGAAATCTTCAAAATTAAAAAAAAATGTTTTTTAAGATTTTTGTTTATTTATTTGACAAACAGAGACCACAAGTAGGCAGAGAGGCAGGCAGAGAGAGAGAGAGAGATGAGGAGGAAGCAGGCTCCCCGCTGAGCAGAAAGCCTGATGCGGGGCTTAATCCAAGGACCCTGGGATCATGACCAGAGCCAAAGGCAGAGGCTTTAGCCCACTGAGCCAACCAGGTACCCCCAGAACATCTTCTATCATCTATCTTAATCCAATCTTTATTGTTTTTGGATGAACATTCGGTCTCAGAGGATCCTGGTTTATGTTGTGGACAATTAAATTAAATTCAAATATACTTATTAAATAATAATACATGTCAGTGGCTTCATCTTTTAAAGTAGTGCCTCCTTCACAATGGTTCGGAAAATCAGAGTGTCTCCGTTAGCAGAATGGTCTAGTTGGATTTACTCAATGTGGCAGTGATTATCTTAATCAAACAGAACATACGCTGCCAGGATTCTGGGAAGAGGGCAGGGGGGCACAAATACTCAGCTCCCACTTCTTCCCCTCCCACCAGAAGTGGCTGAAATGGACAAAGAAATATAAAAATAGAAGAAAACCAGGATCAGTGAATCAGTGATATAAGCTAAGAAGGGGTATTCATTCATTACCACAAAAGGCAAAAAGAGTCTCTGCTGGTTCTCAGGCAAATGGAACCAGTATAGAAACAGTCAGACATTGGGGTGCCTGGGTGGCTCAGTGGGTTAAAGCCTCTGCCTTCTGCTCAGGTCATGATCTCAGGGTTTTGGGATCTAGCCCCGCATAGGGCTCTTTGCTCACCAGGGAGCCTGCTTCCTCCTCTCTCTCTCTGCCTGCCTCTCTGCCTACTTGTGATCTCTGTCTGTCAAATAAATAAATAAAATCTTAAAAGAAAACAGTCAGACATTTAACTCATAAGCCTTCTCCATGGAAAATGCTGGGAAGTCTCAAGGAACTAAAATAGACATAAGGCATGGAATTATGTGGGAGAAAGAAAGGGAGGGGAATAGCAGAAAGAGAGAGAGAGAGAGAGAGAGAGAGAGATTGTTCCACATGAATGCTTTTCCCATCCAGAAATGGCTATACTTGGACATTTCAGGTGAGGCTGCCAAGCTAAACCGAGCTTGTAGAATTGCTCCTGACTCAGTTTCTTCCAGAATGTTTCAGGTCTCAACCTCATGCTGTAGGGATTGTTCTTGGATACCGCATGTTGTCTCCTGATGGGACAGAAAGTGATACCACTCAAGCCACAGAGTGCGTCTCGGCTGGAGGCTTGGGTTGAAGAGAGACTAGATGCAGCAATCCTCCCTGGTATAATATTTTCAGTAAACACAGGGAAGAAGCCATGCAGAGACAAAATTTACCGGCTCACTGATCCTCAGCATCAGGTCCCTCTCTTTTTTGTACTGCTAAGTCATGGACCAGAAAAATTTGAGTAAGCTGACATCATCTGACCTCCAGACAAAGATATGGGCGAATTCTAATATAAGTTGGAGGAATAATATGGAGAGTCAGAAAGAAACTAGGTACACTCCTTTGAGATAAATGCCAGAACAGGCCAGATCTAGTTTTATCCAATGGTGAAAAGTAGATGCCTAAGTTAAAAATAATAATAGTACATAGTCCAATAATTCTAGATACTGTTTTTAAAGAAGGGTGTCTGTGGGGCACCTGGGTGGCTCAGTCGGCTGTGTCGGATTCTTGGTTTCAGCTCAGATCATGATCTCAAGGTCTTGATATCTGTGCTCAGTGTGGAGTCTATTTCAGATTCTCTCCCTCTCCTTCTGCCCCTTGCCCTGTTCACATGCTCTTATTTTATCTATAAAATAAATAAATAAATCTTAAAAAAAAGAATAAAAATAAATTAAAGAGGTATCTGTGCATGTGTGTGCATGTGGCGAGAGGTAGTGGAATATTGAAAATAGGAAGTGAAAGAATGAAGTAACAGGATAAGGAACTGTAATTGAGATAAGAGAGAAGAAATTGGGAGAGCGAATTAATGGTCACAGAAATGTTGATGGCGTTTTTTTGTTTTGTTTTGTTTTGTTTTGTTTTTACATGAAATGATACCTGGAAGTAGACATAAAGTGTAAATGTAATGACATCAACAACAGATTGAAAGAAAAGTTCTTCAGTGAGTCTGACTTCCCCTTGGCAAAATAGTGTTTGGAAGTGCTGGATTCCTCATGGATGGAGACATGGTCAAGGCCAGTGTCATCACTCCTTATCTTGTGTGGGGAGGTGACTCCTACTGCCAGCCTCTTAGGCAGCTTTATTGTGAAGCTTGCCTATTGAATAAGGGGCTGTATACACTTAAGGCAAATGAACACCCCTAGAATTGGGGGATGGAAGCTGGGGATGAGAGAATGGGGAAGGGAGGAGGCAGTGATTCCAGGCTGGATGCTTTCCCAGGTGAGAACACAAAAATAGAGATCCAGGGGCACCTGGGTGGCTCAGTCGTAAGCATCTCCTTTGGCTCGGGTCATGATCCCAGGGTCCTGTGATGGAGCCCTGCATTGGGCTCCCTATTCCATGGAAAACTTGCTTTTCCCTCTCCCACTCCCCCTGCTTGTGTTCCCTCTTTCACTGTGTCTCTCTTTGTCAAATAAGTAAATAAAATCTTAAAAAAGAAAATGGAACAGAGATCAATCAAACAAAAACAAAAACAAATCAAAAAGAAGGCCATCAAGTAGGTAAACAAGAATGCTGGGCTTGCAAAACTAATTTGTCATTAAATTATAAGAGACTGAAAACAATGAAACCAAAGCAACTGTAACTTTTGGAGTATCAACCTGCTTAAGGAACACCCTGACTATGCAGTTCTTTGACCTGGTTGCACCTCACTATGAAACTCCTTTGTTAGAACAACCCATTACATTAAGAAGAGAAAGAAATATCATTCCAATTTTAGTATATGTGTTGCCAAAGCGAGCACAACAAGAGAAAGAAATAAAGAAAATGCCTTGGTTTGAATAGTAAACTACAAGAAATTGATTACTGAGTGATTGCCTGTTTATATAATACAGGAGTATAGAGTCCTATATCATGGTTCGAAAGAATAGGTAATAAGAGAAATTATGATCTATTTTAAGAGAGGAAAGCACAATATACAGCAAAATGCAGTTTTGTGTATGGAATCTTCAACCCTCCCTCTCTACTGATTCCTATCCACCCACCTTCCTATTTTATCTTTCTCTATCAAGGAGCTATTATAATGATAGCATAATCAGAGAATGGCCCATAGAATCACATGTCCTTGGGTTTATCTTCTTTTATTAATTCAATTTATTTATTTATTAATAATTTGTTTGTTTATTTACTTATTTATTTATTTTGGATTCCTGTGTTTTTTTTTTTTAATTGTGTCATGTTAGTCTCCATACAGTACATCATTAATTTTTGATGTAGTGTTTCATGACTCATCCTTGGCTTGTAACACTTATTGTTCCATGCAATCCTCCTTGGGTTTATATCCAATGTCTTTTGAGAGAAATTTCTTAAGCTCTCTTTGCTTCTGTTGTTTCATTTTAACATGGAAATAGTAGTAAGGTATATCTCATATGGCTGTTGTGAAATAGAAATTATTTAACCTGTGTAAAACCCTTAGAGTACTTAGATACTATACATGCATATTAAATACTAATTTTAATTGTATATTACATAAAAATGTGTAGAAAAAGTTGAATATATACATAGTTATTGTATCTTGGTGGTGATATTATCTGAATACAATGAATTGTGAACGTATGAATGCCTTAATTCTTTTCGTATTTTCTAAGCTTTTTTTTTTGAAGATTTTACTCATTTATTTGAGAAAGAGAGAGGGCACAGGGGGAGAATGAGAGGGAGAAGCACACTCCAGGCTGAACAGAGACCCTGATGTGAGACTCAATCTCAGGACCCTGAGATCACGACCTGAGCTGAAAGCAGACCGTAACCAACTGAGCCACCTAGGCCCTCCTATTTTCTAAGCTTTCTACAATAAATATGCATGTCTATATGCTGGCAAAAGTAGATAGGATACATATATAGCAAAGCAGAAAGATAACTCATAGATTCTTAGATTGGGTCAGAAATGTTATTTATAAGCATACTATTTATAAGAGCCAAAAATTGTGGCCTCCAAGAGATTAAAAATAAAAAGTTGTAAAAGGACATATAAACCCAAGGTAGTAAAAAATTGCAGTGGTTGCCACATTAACATAACTTTCAAAGATAGGGACATAGAGGAATTTTTTTTATTTTTAAATTTTAATTCTGGTATAGTTAACATACAGGGTTATATTAGTTTCACGTATACAATGTAGTTATTTAACAATTCCATACACTACCTGGTGCTCATCATCACAAGTGCAATCCTTAATCTCCATGACCCCACCACCTCCTCTCTGGTAACCATCAGTTTGTTCTCCATAGTTAGGAGTCTATTTCTTAGCTTCTCTCTCTTTTTGGCTTTGCTCATTTGTTTTGATTCTAAAATTCTACATATGAGTGAAATCATATGGTATTTGTCTTTCTCTGACTAACTTATTTCACTTAGCATTATACTCTATGCTCCATCCATATCCTTGCAAGATTTCTTTCTTTTTTATGGCTGAATAATATTCCATTGTGTATATATATATATATGTGTGTGTGTGTGTGTGTGTGTGTGTGTGTGTGTATGTATACACATACACAAAATATTTCATTATTCCATATATATATATATTTCACTATATATATAGATATACAATAGCTAGATAACATATATATGTATATATACACAATATAGATGAATATACTGCTTCTTCTTTATCCATTCACCCATCCATGGACACTTGGGCTGCTTCCATAATTTGGCTATTGTAAATAATGTTCTTACAAACATAGAGGTGCATGTATACCTTTGAATTAGTGTTTTTGTGTTTTAGAGGTAAATACCCAGTAACACAATTACTGAACCATAAGGCAGTTCTATTCTTAACTTTTTGAGGAACTTCCATACTCTTTTCCACAGTGGCTGTACCAGTTTGCATTCCCTCTAATAGTGCTAGAGGGTTCCATTTTCTTCAAATCCTTGCCAACACCCTTTATTTCTTGTGTTTTTGTTTTAGCTTTCTGACAGGTACGAGGTGATATCTCAGGGCAGTTTTGATTTGCGTTTCCCTGATGATGAGTGAATTTGAACATCTTTTCATGTGTCTGTTGGCCATTTGGATTTCTTCTTTGGAGAAATGTCTGTTCATGTCTTCTGTCCACTTTTTTTTTTCCTGTTCAAGCATGCACATGTTTTATTTAAGTATTCTCCAAAGGTCTATTTTTTTTCCAGCATAATGCAGATATTATGCTATCCTTTGAAATAAGATATATGAATTTCAAACAAAATTGTCAAAAACAATGACCTTGGTTATTCCATATGGTACACAGAAATAATTACATTTCACTTACAATACAGATGCACTTAACACAGTCATCAATAGTCATTCACCATCAACACAGTATATTTTTAAATCACCTAAAACACCAAAAAATTTTTTTTCTTTTCCAAAACTCTAAAGAAATTAATAGCTTGGGGTAAATGATAAGTCAAAAAGGAGGCAGAATTGTCAACTGAAATACTCTAACTGTATTTTTTAAAATGTAGTATTAAGAACATGAAAATAGAACTTTTCATTGGGAATCAAAAGACCTAAGTATTCCCGATTGTGGTTTCCTTAGTCTACTTTTTAAAAAGTTTTTTTCAACAAATGCCATCAAAGAAGTTTCACTATATTTGCTCTAGAAGCATAAAGTGACATGAGGCAGGTGTTAATATAATTATTAATATTCACGCTCCAGGAAGATTAGTAACTTTTTAAAAGACTTACTAGGAATGAAGCCAGTTCGTCCCAAGAGATAGTAGAGTGTATCTTACTTTTACTCAGCAAATGTTTATTAAGATCTACCATGTGCACAGCACTGTTCTAGAAGCTATTCTAGAAATGGGAAGCAAGAATTTCTGGCTTTACTTGAAAATGGTTGGATTAATTCCTTCTTATGATAAATTATGATAAGCATTTTAAAATCTCTATAGTAGAGGGATAATTATTCATTCTTTCCATGTATGGAAGCTAAACTTTATTTCTTACAGTGGTGGTTTGGAATGAACAAAACTTTTCATTGGACATAAAACTTTTTTACACTGTCACGTGCAGACATGTCTGCTGAAATATTTTAAAGGTGAAAAGGTATAAAGACTTTTCACTTAAATGTACACAGAGATCAACTTTGCATCATCAAATTCCTGTCCTCCTGATTTAGTGGAGAAAACTGCTCCTTGCAGTATATAGGAACCTTTCTCAGTAAATTTGTGCTGCCTTCTCCAATGGCATAGAAGCGTGCTTTCGTCAAATATTGCTACATAGAGCACTCAAGTTTATCTCTGCGTTTCTATTCACATTAGTTATTCTCAAAAAGTATTCAAGATCTAAAGTAAAATAAGTAATACATCAAGCAAGATTCTGGGATCACTGATTTTGTGATAATAATCCCAGCCTACTCTTTGCCTGAAACACATAGTGAAAAATCCAGTGTCTGGGCTTTTTTCCCTAACAGCAAAGAGGTTAGAGAGTAGTCATAGATGTCAACTCCTTTTTCCTATTTTTTGACAAGGGGATTGATGATAGTAATCTACTTACAAGATAATATGTCGGGGAATACAAAAGTAGGAAAGTCATTTGAACTACAAAACGTTAGTCCAGTCGATGACGACAAACCCAATAGAAAGGTGCTATAGAAGTCCAAGAACGGATAATGCACTGTCACGGGGACACAGTGGACCAAAGGTTATTACTGAAAAACATTTATGGCACAACAGTTTTGGATTAAAAAGTTATCTAAAACCTGGCCACACCGGAAGTGTTTCTATGAACGTGGCTCTTACCGTTATCTATGAAGATCTGGAAAGTACGACAACAAAAAATCCTGATTCCTGATACAACAGGTGTACAATGAATTATTGCAGTTGTAACAGTATCTAGGTGCAAGGTAAAACAATAATTAATACTGAACTATCTGAACACTTTAGATTTACTAGTGAGCATCCCCATGATAAATACCGCAGCTCTAAAAGGAGTGTATTGGCACAGCCCACCATGGAACATGAACAATCAGCTTGTTGTAAGTGCACAGAAATTCCCCTTTCTACAATTATAGTTTATCATGCCTATTCTGAAGACAACATAAGGACACTGAAATCACTGCTCCAAAGAATTCTAGCATGCATTATGATGGTTTCCTTCAGTCAATACAAATGTGTCATAGTTTTTTTTAATATGTAATAATCTTCATCATAGCCAATGTTCATGGTTTTAACAGGAAAAATTTTTATCAAAATGTTTTCCATATTTTTTTTTTGTTTTGCATTCAACCGGAAAATTATGTTCAAAGATTTGTTTTATTTATTTTATTAAAAAAAGAGTTCAGATCATAAGAAGCATCCATAGGCGGCATTTCATTGTGCTCATTCACAAAGTCAAAGGGTCACAGACTCTTCCTCTGTAGAACAGGTCAAACTCTGTCTAGAAATGCCATTTGGTGGTTTCATTTCCATCCTCAAGTTTGGAAGCTTTGCTTTTATTTCGCAGCCAACCTTCTTGCTTTGCTCTTTTCATCTGCAAAAGGTTTATTGTTTCTTCTTTCTTCCACATTGGAATTCTTTCCACAGCCGGAGCTCAAATTCTCTTAGACCTGGTTCCAATTGTCTTACAAAGCAGACACTCTGACAATATTGCCTCCTGAGTACTCCGGAGACTCTGGCCTGTCATCTCCTTCAGGGGTGGTCACTGGAGGTGTTGGGATGCTTATTATTGCTGTAGTCACATAAGGTTGTTCACAGTTTAGTTTAACACATTCTTCCATTTTGGCGTTTAGACTGGATCGGCTGTTAGAGAGCGGGGTTCTCTCCACACATCTGATCTGGATGGTACTGAGTTCTTGCACACTGCCCCGGTGGCTGCCGGACATGTTGGCGTTCAGGATGCGGAAGGTTTTTTTGTGTCGTCGTGAGCAGCAGGTGCTGGTGACCCCTCGTTGTGAAGAGAGAGAGGGGCTGTGGCTCGAAGGCCGGTTTCCCGTGGCAACTTCCATGCAGCTTTCCTCAAAGACTTGCTCATCCACGAACTCGTGATTCGTGGTTTTTTCCAGGCAGTGAAGCAGGTGGTGGTGCTGGGTTTCAAAGCTGGAGCCGGATTTGCTAACAAAGGCTTGTTCATCCTCTGAGGACTGCAGTTGGTTACTGAGTAAGCCATTCCGTTTGCTCTCTCTTCTGTCCACTTTTTAACTGGATTATTTGTTTTTTGGGTGTTGAGTTGTATAAGTTCTTTATATATTTTAAATACTAGCCTTTTACTGAATATGTCATTTGCAAATATCTTCTCCCATTCTATAGGTTGCCTTTTAGTTTTATCATTTCCTTCACTGAGCATAATATTCGTATTTTCATGCAGTCCCAATAATTTATTTTTGCTTTTATTTCTCTTGCCTCAGAAGACATAGCTAGAAAAATATGCCTACAGCAGATGTCAGAGACATTACTGCCTAAGCTGTCTTCAAGAATTTGTATGATTTCAGGTCTCACATTCAGCCCTTTAATCCATTTTGAATTCATTGTTGTGTCTGGTGTGAGAAAGTGGTCCACTTTCGTTCTTCTGCATATTGTCCAGTTTTCCCAACACTGTTTGTTGAAGAGACTGTCTTTTCCCCATTGTATATTCTTTCCTGCTTTGTCAATATTAACTGACCATATAATTGTGGGTTTATTTCTGGGTTTTCTATTCTGTTCCACTGATCTATGTGTCTATTTTTGTGCCAGAACCATGCTGTTTTGTTTACTATAATTTCGTAATGGAGATTGAAGTGTGGAATTGTGATGCCTCTAAACTTTTCTTTTTCCTTTCCCTTCCTCTCTTCTTTTTTTTTTTTTTTTTTTTTTTTTTAAGCTTATCTGTTTTTTGTTTTTTTTTGTTGTTGTTTTTTTTTAATTTATTTTTTTATTTCCAGCATAACAGTATTCATTATTTTTGCACCACACCCCGTGCTCCATGCAATCCGTGCCCTCTATAATACCCACCACCTGGTACCCCAACCTCCCACCCCCCGTCCCTTCAAAACCCTCAGATTGTTTTTCAGAGTCCATAGTCTCTCATGGTTCACCTCCCCTTCCAATTTCCCCCAACTCCCTTCTCCACTCTAAGTCCCCATGTCCTCCATGCTATTTGTTATGCTCCACAAATAAGTGAAACCATATGATAGTTGACTCTCTCTGCTTGACTTATTTCACTCAGCATAATCTCTTCCAGTCCCGTCCATGTTGCTACAAAAGTTGGGTATTCATCCTTTCTGATGGAGGCGTAATACTCTATCCCCAGGGGTACAGGTCTGTGAATCACCAGGTTTACACACTTCACAGCACTCACCAAAGCACATACCCTCCCCAATGTCCATAATCCCACCCCCTTCTCCCAAACCCCCTCCCCCCAGCAACCCTCAGTTTGTTTTGTGAGATTAAAAGTCACTTATGGTTTGTCTCCCTCCCAATCCCATCTTGTTTCATTTATTCTTCTCCTACCCACTTAAGCCCCCATGTTGCATCACCACTTCCTCATATCAGGGAGATCATATGATAGTTGTCTTTCTCTGCTTGACTTATTTCGCTAAGCATGATACGCTCTAGTTCCATCCATGTTGTCGCAAATGGCAAGATTTCATTTCTTTTGATGGCTGCATAGTATTCCATTGTGTATATATACCACATCTTCTTGATCCATTCATCTGTTGATGGACATCTAGGTTCTTTCCATAGTTTGGCTATTGTGGACACTGCTGCTATAAACATTCGGGTGCATGTGCCCCTTCGGATCACTACGTTTGTATCCTTAGGGTAAATACCCAATAGTGCAATTGCTGGGTCATAGGGCAGTTCTATTTTCAACATTTTGAGGAACCTCCATGCTGTTTTCCAGAGTGGCTGCACCAGCTTGCATTCCCACCAACAGTGTAGGAGGGTTCCCCTTTCTCCGCATCCTCGCCAGCATCTGTCATTTCCTGACTTGTTTATTTTAGCCATTCTGACTGGTGTGAGGTGATATCTCATTGTGGTTTTGATTTGTATTTCCCTGATGCCGAGTGATATGGAGCACTTTTTCATGTGTCTGTTGGCCATCTGGATGTCTTCTTTGCAGAAATGTCTGTTCATGTCCTCTGCCCAATTCTTGATTGGATTATTTGCTCTTTGGGTGTTGAGTTTGCTAAGTTCTTTGTAGATTTTGGACACTAGTCCTTTATCTGATATGTCGTTTGTAAATATCTTCTCCCATTCTGTCAGTTGTCTTTTTGTTTTGTTAACTGTTTCCTTTGCTGTGCAAAAGCTTTTGATCTTGATAAAATCCCAATAGTTCATTTTTGCCCTTGCTTCCCTTGCCTTTGGCGATGTTCCTAGGAAGATGTTGCTGCGGCTGAGGTCGATGAGGTTGCTGTCTGTGTTCTCCTCAAGGATTTTGATGGATTTCTTTCACACATTGAGGTCCTTCATCCATTTTGAATCCATTTTTGTGTGTGGTGTAAGGAAATGGTCCAATTTCATTTTTCTGCATGTGGCTGTCCAGTTTTCCCAACACCATTTATTGAAGAGTCTGTCTTCTTTCCATTGGACATTCTTTCCTGCTTTGTCGAAGATTAGTTGACCATAGAGTTGAGGGTCTATTTCTGGGCTCTTTGTTCTGTTCCATTGATCTATGTGTCTGTTTTTGTGTCAGTACCATGCTGTCTTGATGATGACAGCTTTGTAATAGACCTTGAAGTCCGGAATTGTGATGCCACCAACTTTGGCTTTCTTTTTCAGTATTCCTTTGGCTATTCAAGGTCTTTTATGGTTCCATATAAATTTTAGGATTTGTTCCATTTCTTTGAAAAACATGGATGGTATTTTGATAGGAATTGCATTAAATGTATAGATTGGTTTAGGTAGCATAGACATTTTCACAATATTTATTCTTCCAATCCAGGAGCATGGCACATTTTTCCATTTCTTTGTGTCTTCCTCAATTTCTTTCATGAGTACTTTATAGTTTTCTGAGTATAGATTCTTAGCCTCTTTGGTTAGGTTTATTCCTAGGTATCTTATGGTTTGGGGTGCAATTGTAAATGGGATTGACTCCTCAATTTCTCTTTCTTCTGTCTTGTTGTTGGTGTAGAGAAATGCAACTGATTTCTGTGCATTGATTTTATATCCTGACACTTTACTGAATTCCTGTACAAGTTCTAGCAGTTTTGGAGTGGAGTCTTTTGGGTTTTCCACATATAGTATCATATCATCTGCGAAGAGTGATAGTTTGACTTCTTCTTTGCTGATTTGGATGCCTTTAATTTCCTTTTGTTGTCTGATTGCTGAGGCTAGGACCTCTAGTCCTATGTTGAATAGCAGTGGTGATAATGGACATCCCTGCCGTGTTCCTGACCTTAGCGGAAAAGCTTTCAGTTTTTCTCCATTGAGAATGATATTTGCGATGGGTTTTTCATAGATGGCTTTGATGATATTGAGGTATGTGCCCTCTATCCCTACACTTTGAAGAGTTTTGATCAGGAAGGGATGCTGTACTTTGTCAAATGCTTTTTCAGCATCTATTGAGAGCATCATATGGTTCTTGTTCTTTCTTTTATTGATGTGTTGTATCACATTGATTGATTTGCGGATGTTGAACCAACCTTGCAGCCCTGGAATAAATCCCACTTGGTCGTGGTGAATAATCCTTTTAATGTACTGTTGAATCCTATTGCCTAGTATTTTGGTGAGAATTTTCGCATCTGTGTTCATCAAGGATATTGGTCTATAGCTCTCTTTTTTGATGGGATCCTTGTCTGGTTTTGGGATCAGGTGATGTTGGCCTCATAAAATGAGTTTGGAAGTTTTCCTTGCATTTCTATTTTTTGGAAAGTTTCAGGAGAATAGGAATTAGTTCTTCTTTAAATGTTTGGTAGAATTCCCCCGGGAAGCCGTCTGGCCCTGGGCTTTTGTTCGTTTGGAGATTTTTAATGACTGTTTCAATCTCCTTACTGGTTATGGGTCTGTTCAGGCTTTCTATTTCTTCCTGGTTCAGTTGTGGTAGTTTGTATGTTTCTAGGAATACATCCATTTCTTCCAGATTGTCAAATTTGTTGGTGTAGAGTTGCTCATAGTATGTTCTTATAATAGTTTGTATTTCTTTGGTGTTAGTTGTGATCTCTCCTTTTTCATTCATGATTTTATTTATTTGGGTCCTTTCTCTTTTCTTTTTGATAAGTCTGGCAAGGGGTTTATCAATTTTATTAATTCTTTCAAAGAACCAGCTCCTAGTTTCATTGATTTGTTTTATTGTTTTTTTGGTTTCTATTTCATTGATTTCTGCTCTGATCTTTATGATTTCTCTTTCTCCAGCTCCTTTAGGTGTAGGGTTAGGTTGTGTACCTGAGACCTTTCTTGTTTCTTGAGAAAGGCTTGTACTGCTATATATTTTCCTCTCAGGACTGCCTTTGTTGTGTCTCACAGATTTTGAACCGTTGTATTTTCATTATCATTTGTTTCCATGATTTTTTTCAATTCTTCTTTAATTTCCTGGTTGACCCATTCATTCTTTAGAAGGATGTTGTTTAGTCTCCATGTATTTGGGTTCTTTCCAAACTTCCTCTTGTGGTTGAGTTCTAACTTCAGAGCATTGTGGTCTGAAAATATGCAGGGAATGATCCCATATTGGTTGAGACCTGATTTGGGACCAAGGATGTGATCTATTCTGGAGAATGTTATATGTGCACTAGAGAAGACTGTGTATTCTGTTGCTTTGGGATGAAATGTTCTAAATATATCTGTGATGTCCATCTGGTCCAATGTGTGATTTAAGGCCTTTATTTCCTTGTTGATCTTTTGCTTGGATGATCTGTCCATTTCAGTGAAGGGAGTGTTAAAGTCCCTACTATTATTGTATTATTATTGATGTGTTTCTTTGATTTTGTTATTAATTGGTTTATATAGTTGGCTGCTCCCACATTGGGGGCATAGATAGATCTTCTTGTTGGATAGATCCTTTGAGTATGATATAGTGTCCTTCCTCATCTCTTATTATATTCTTTGGCTTAAAATCTAATTGATCTGATATAAGGATTTCCACTCCTGCTTTCTTCTGATGTCCATTAGCATGGTAAATTCTTTTCCACCCCCTCACTTTAAATCTGGAGGTGTCTTCGGGCTTAAAATGAGTTTCTTGTAGGCAACATATAGATGGGTTTTGTTTTTTTATCCATTCTGATACCCTGTGTCTTTTGACAGGAGCATTTAGCCCATTAACATTCAGGGTAACTATTGAGAGATATGAATTTAGTGCCATTGTATTGCCTCTAAGGTGACTGTTACTGTATATTATCTCTGTTCCTTTCTGATCTACCACTTGTAGGCTCTCTCTTTGCTTAGAGCAGCCCTTTCAATATTTCCTGTAGAGGTGCTTTGGTGTTTGCAAATTCTTTCAGTTTTTGTTTGTCCTGGAAGCTTTTAATCTCTCCTTCTATTTTCAGTGATAGCCTAGCTGGATATAGTATTCTTGGCTGCATGTTTTTTTCATTTAGTG
Organism: Mustela erminea; assembly: GCF_009829155.1. Taxonomy (NCBI): domain Eukaryota; kingdom Metazoa; phylum Chordata; class Mammalia; order Carnivora; family Mustelidae; genus Mustela; species Mustela erminea. The sequence goes on along the minus strand of NC_045615.1, from coordinate 4,917,461 downwards.
CTCCGAATATATCATGCCAGCTCTTTCTGGCCTGCCAGGTCTCTGTGGATAAGTCTGCTGCCAGTCTAATATTTTTACCATTGTATGTTACAGACTTCTTTTCCCGGGCTGCTTTCAGGATTTTCTCTTTGTCACTAAGACTTGTAAATTTTTCTATTAGGTGACGGGGTGTGGGACTACTCTTATTGATTTTGAGGGGCGTTCTCTGAACCTCCTGAATTTTGATGCTTGTTCCCTTTGCCATATTGGGGAAATTCTCCCCAATAATTCTCTCCAGTATACATTCTGCTCCCCTCTCTTTTTCTTCTTCTTCTGGAATCCCAATATTCTAATGTTGTTTTGTCTTATGGTGTCACTTATCTCTTGAATTCTCCCCTCGTGGTCCAGTAGCTGTTTGTCCCTCTTTTGCTCAGCTTCTTTATTCTCTGTCATTTGGTCTTCTATATTGCTAATTCTTTCTTTTGCCTCATTTATCCTAGCAGTGAGAGTCTCCATTTTTGATTGCACCTCATTAATAGCTTTTTCGATTTCAACTTGGTTAGATTTTATTCTTTTATTTCTCCAGAAAGGGCTTTTATATCTCTCGAGAGGGTTTCTCTAATATCTTCCATGCCTTTTTCGAGCCCGGCTAGAACCTTGAGAATTGTCATTCTGAATTCTAGATCTGACATATTACCAACGTCTGTATTGATTAGGTCCCTAGCCTTCGGTACTGCCTCTTGTTCTTTTTTTTGTGGTGAATTTTTCCGCCTTGTCATTTTGTCCAGATAAGAGTATATGAAGGAGCAAATAAAATACTAAAAGGGTGGCAACAACCCCAGGAAAATATGCTTTAACCAAATCAGAAGAGATCCCAAATCGTGAAGGGGGCGAAAGGGGATAAAAAGAGGTTCAGAAAGAAAGAATGAAAAAAGTAAAAAAAAAGAAAAGAAAAGAAAAGAAAAGAATTAAAAAATGAAAACGAGTAAGGCAAAGTATAAAGAAGAAAAATATATATATATTAGATAAACTAGTTAAAAAAAGTTAAAAAAGAAAAGGGTAAAAGTTAAAAAAATTTTAGCAGAGGAAGAGAAAAAAATGATAAAAAAAATTAAATTAACTGCAAGACTAAAGAATCACAGGGAGAAAGCCATGAGTTCCGTGCTTTGTTTTCTCCTCTTCTGGAATTCTGCTGCTCTCCTTGGTATTGAAACTGCACTCCTTGGTAGGTGAACTTGGTCCTAGCTGGATTTCCTGTTGATCTTCTGGGGGAGGGGCCTGGTGTAGTGATTCTCAAGTGTCTTTGCCCCAGGCGGAATTGCACCGCCCTTACCAGGGGCCAGGTTGAGTAATCCGCTAGGGTTTTCTTTCGCTCGGGTTTTCTTTCGGGAGCTTTTGTTCCCTGAACGCTTTCCATAGAGTCCCGGAGGACAGGAATGAAAATGGTGGCCTTCCGGTTCTGGCCCAGAGGAGCTGAGAGCCCGGGGCCCCACTCCTCAGTGCGCCCTCCGAGAACAGCGCCCAATTACTCCCATCTCCTTGGTCTCTGGCTGCGCTCCAAGCTCACCGAGCCTGCAACCGGTTTAAGATAACCCTGAGCTGGGACCTCACTGTCGGCTCTGTCTCTGTAGCCGGCTTCCCTGTTCCAATACCTGCAAGCTCTGCGACACTCAGACACCCCCGATCCTTCTGTGACCCTGCGGGACCTGAGGCCATGCTGACCCCACGTGGGCTTCACCCCGGTTTAGCCTCTGGAGCGATGTCCCTCAGTGGAACAGACTTTTAAAAGTCCTGATTTTGTGCTCTGTTGCTCCGCTGCTTGCCGGGAGCTGGCCTCTCCCCCTGGGGTCTATCTTCCCGTCGCTTTGGATTCACTTCTCCACCAATCCTACCTTTCAGAAAGTGGTTGTTTTTCTGTTTCTAGAATTGCTGTTCTTCTCTTCGATCTGCCGATGGATTTGTAGGTGTTTGCAATCTTTAGACAAGCTATCTAGCTGATCTCCTGCTAGCTGAAGTAGTCTCAGCCTGCTGCTTCTCCGCCATCTTGACTCCTCCCCTGGTGACTTTTTTTTTAATGCTCTGTTGAATTCGATCTGCTAATATTTTGTTGAGAATTTTTGCATTGATGTTCATCAAAGATACTGGCCTGTAGTTCTCCTTTTATGTGGTATCTTTATCTGGTTTTGGTACCAGGGTAATGCTGGCTCCATAGAATGAATTTGGGAGCTTTTGTTCTTTTTCTATTTTTTGGAATACTTTGAGAAGAGTGGATATTCCAGTGTTTGGTAGAATTTGCTTGTGAAGCTGTCTGGTCCTGGACTTTTGTTCTTTGAGGGTTTGTTGATTATTGAGTCAATCTCCTTTCTGGTAATCAGTCTATTCAAATTCTCTATTTCTTCCTGCTTCAGTTTTGATATGTTTTATGTTTCTAGGAATTTTTCCATTTCTTGTAGGTTATGCAATTTGTTGGCATTTGGTTTTTCACAATTTTTTAAAAATATTTGTTTGTATTTCTTTGGTGTTGGCTGTTATTTATTCTTCTTCATTTGTAATTTGATTTATTTTAGTAGTTCCTCATTTAATTTATCTGTTCTACTGTTTTGTTTTTTTTAGTTTCTACATAATTTATTTCTGCTCTAATCTTTTTTATTTTCTTACTTCCTTTGTTTTTTTTTTTTTTTCTGGTTGTTGTTGATATTGTTGTTGGTCTTTTTCTAGCTTCTTTTGGTATAAGGTTTGTTTGTTTACCTGAGCTTTTTTTTTTTTAACCTCTTGATTTATGCATTTGCTGTAAACTTCCCTCTTAAAACTGCTTTTGTTACAAAAGGATGTTTTTCTTTTAACTATCCCCAAATATGTCAAAATAGTCTTGATGTTTTGTAGTTCAGATAACATATCATTAGACTATATATAGAGTAAATAATTTCTTTAAAAATTAAAAAAAAAAGACTTTATTTATTTATTTGACAGAGAGAGAGAGAGAGAGAGTGAGTGAGCGTACAAGCAGGGGGACCTTCAGAGGGAGAGGGAGAAGGTTCTTTGCTGAGCAGGGAGCCCAATGTGGGGCTCAACCCCAGGACTCTGGGACCATGACCTGAGCTGAAGGTAGAGGCTTAACTGACTGAGCCAACCAGGTGCCCCTAAAGTAAATAATTTCTATGTAGAAATAAATAATGAAATCAAATGGCAGGCAGGAGTGGCTGGAGATTTAACATATCTGTCTCAGCCTTTAATAGAATGATTGTACAAAATATGTTAATAAAGAGATTTTGGTCTTGGGTTTAGAGATCCAGGCATAAAATTTTGACACAACCACAAATTTGCTACTTTTAGCTGGTAATTAGCTTTTTAAAGCTTCAATTACCCTGCTTGTCAAATGAGATTAGTATATGTCCTTACATTGCAAGGCTGTTTGTTATAAGGGTGTATGTTGGCAAATTGAAGAAAGGACCATCAGAGGATTTGCAGCTTGAAAGATACTTACGATTATTCCATAAACGTAAAGAGGAAGGAAAAAATTCCCTTTGTATAAGAAAGGATAACATATGAGAGACTTGGAAACTTGGATGATATTTGTTGCTGTTGTGTTTTCTTTATTATTAGTGTTTAGGGGAATACCCAGCATGTTGTACATTTGGTATAGTTGGAACATACCTACTGGAGTGGGAGAAGAAAATGCTGGGGAGATTGATGGTAGTATCTATAGTGGCTCAGGTCCTAGACTTGAAGACACCTTCAGGTGTCAAGTCTTCTTTACCACCTAATATGTGTCTACCTTTGAAGATACTATTCAACTCCTGCATACCTCAGTTTTCTAGCCTGCAAAATGGGGTACTAATGATTCCTAAAATGTGATGTGCTATAGGTTCTTTAAAATGTTTGAGGAGGCAAAACATCCAACAAGCTCAGAGCAGTCCTTGGTGTGTGTCATTTAGAGGTTACTATTTATTGTTGTTGTTGTGATTAGCCCGAATGAGGAGCTATGGGCTTATCCTGTAGGTTAAAGGAGACATTAAAGATGTTGCAAGGCAACACCAGATTGACTTTGTGATTCATGAATAAACTTTGCTAACTGTGATGAATGGGTCACAGGGACGAAAGACTGGAGGACCACTTAGCAGTCAGTTGCCTTTGTATTTCCTCATGATGGATAAATGAGAATTGGACCCATCTGAGATTTTATTTTGCTTCATTACTTTTCCATCCCAGGTACACTGCTTCGGAGTGCCAAAGGGGTGGGTGGGGGGCTAGTGACTCAGGAGATCTCTAAAAGGCAGGGAAATACATTGCAGCTGCGTGGAAGTGTTGGTACCCCCAGTTTTTTCTTGTCACTTCATTCTCTAGGGAGTGCCCCTGATGAATGCAAACCATCAGCGTTATTTCTGGAAGCTTGGTAAACATTTTAATCTTTGTGGCCTGATCTTGATGGAGAGAGAGAAACCAAGTCTCCCAGTCTGCCTGCCAAAAATCAATACCACAGAAAGAAATGAAAAGCACTTAAGTCATGCTTCCTGAATGGATACTCCCAAGAAACACAGGAATGATTTTTTTTTCCCTCAGATTATCTTGGGAATTTGAGTCTTTTATAAAGCCATGACAAATGGTTCAGAAAGGGGGATTAGCAGAGTGTCTGGGAATGATGAAGATTATAAGGTTACTGCTGAAGCTGGCAAAAATAAAAGTGTTTCCTTAGAAAATGTAAGTCGGTAGAACTATTGTTATTTGTGAAATAGCCAGGCCAGTAGGATTGGGGCCATCCTCTTCGTGAGGCAGCAGAGGCAGTTCTTTATTTTATACGTTTTTTTTTTTTTTTTAAAGATTTTATTTATTTATTTGACAGAGAGGCAGGCAGAGAGAGAGGGGGAAGCTGAGCAGAGAGCCAGATGTGGGGCTCCATCTCAGGACCCTGGGATCATGACCTAAGCCAAAGGCAGAGGCTTTAACCCACTGAGCCACCCAGGTGCCCTGATACATGTTTTTGAATGCTCGACAGTGCCTCCCCACATCCTCCAAAATCAGGTATTAAGCAGGTTATATGAACCCATAATAAGGCATTTCATTCATTCAGTCAGAACAGTGTGCCAGAGTCACTGATACCTCCTGTTACTAAAACCTACTTGCACTTTTCTGTTTTTACCTTCCTTGACCTAGCCTTTAGCTTATTTTGGCAACACATCGCTACCTCCTGATAAGCATTCTTTTTTTTTTTTTAATTTTTTATTTTTTATAAACATATATTTTTATCCCCAGGGGTACAGGTCTGTGAATCACCAGGTTTACACACTTCACAGCACTCACCAAAGCACATACCCTCCCCAATGTCCATAATCCCACCCCCTTCTCCCAAACCCCCTCCCCCCAGCAACCCTCAGTTTGTTTTGTGAGATTAAGAGTCACTTATGGTTTGTCTCCCTCCCAATCCCATCTTGTTTCATTGATTCTTCTCCTACCCACTTAAGCCCCCATGTTGCATCACCACTTCCTCATATCAGGGAGATCATATGATAGTTGTCTTTCTCTGCTTGACTTATTTCGCTAAGCATGATATGCTCTAGTTCCATCCATGTTGTCGCAAATGGCAAGATTTCATTTCTTTTGATGGCTGCATAGTATTCCATTGTGTATATATACCACATCTTCTTGATCCATTCATCTGTTGATGGACATCTAGGTTCTTTCCATAGTTTGGCTATTGTGGACATTGCTGCTATAAACATTCGAGTGCACGTGCCCCTTTGGATCACTACGTTTGTATCTTTAGGGTATATGCCCAATAGTGCAATTGCTGGGTCATAGGGCAGTTCTATTTTCAACATTTTGAGGAACCTCCATGCTGTTTTCCAGAATGGCTGCACCAGCTTGCATTCCCACCAACAGTGTAGGAGGGTTCCCCTTTCTCCGCATCCTCGCCAGCATCTGTCATTTCCTGACTTGTTTGTTTTAGCCATTCTGACTGGTGTGAGGTGATATCTCATTGTGGTTTTCTGATAAGCATTCTTTTTTTTTTATTTTAAATACTTTTATTAAGGTATAATTTACACACCATTAAATTTCTGATAAGCATTCTTAATCCCACACTCCAAAGCTGGACTAAAGGTCCTTATTATGTGCTCCCATAGAATTCTCTAGTCCCTGCTTTTGAAGCCTTTATTACATGGCATTGTAATGATCTATTAAAATTTTTTTTTCTAAAGCTCTGAATTCCTTAAAGACAGATCTTGTTGCTGTTATATTTGCAGCACCTAGAACAAAACCACATGTGTATATGTGCTCAAAAAATATTCTGGGAGAGAGAGAGAGGGAGTGAGCCTGTGACGCTAAAAGGTTATTAAGTCCTGAGTAATTGAATTTTCAGAGAAGATGGCATTAAGTACATTCCACTTGAGTCTCCAACTGTGCTTAATTTCTTCCATGCTATGTTTAGCACAGAATTAAACACATTAATTATATAAATAAGATTGTTTTAAAATATATGAATGAATTTGAATCTACTTTGCAGTCTGAAAGGGAAAAAACTTCATAAAACTTAATATATCTAAATCAAACTCATGATTTTTCCTCCCAGATCATTTCACTGCAGTGTCTTCTGGTCCAGAACAGGCATTATCTACAGGCAGATACTGAAGACTCACACTTGATTGTCCTCTTACTCTGTATTTATCTCCAACTCCAACAGATCTTATCTTCTCAATATCCACTTGCTCCTACCTCCACCGCAGGATCTTTGGACATACTTTCCCTTTTGTTTGGAAAGCATCCCATCCCCCGGAGCCAACTTCTCCTTAACTCCCATGTTTCCTCTCATTCGTAGCTCAAGATCTCAGCCTCCCTAGGAGGTTTCATTGATTCTCTAGTTTTGGTCACATTCCTCTACCATATGCTCCTACATTTTTTCTGAGAATTTTTTACCTATAGAAATGTTAGCATGATTACTGGGTTAATATGTATCTCTTCCACTATGCTATAAGTCTGATAAAAGTAGAGACTGTCTACTTCAGTCCAACAATAGATTACGAGTGCCTAGAATACTGTCTGCTCCCTATATTTTTTGAATGGCGAATCTAGGCTCAGAGATGAATAATAGTATGATAGTGCTGTTATCATAGTGCACAAGGACATTGCTATAGCAGTGTGTACAGCTAATTGGTTTAGAATGATGTATCTGTGAATACCTCCCTGAGGATGTGATCCTTGATCAAAGCACCTCAGTCTGATTATATATAAGTATTACCCTTTCCCCCATAACCGAACTCCACTGTGCTATGTGGAATCCTACTTCCTATTGTGGTGACATGTTCCTTAACATTTAGCTGGACTCTAAAATTTTTCAGGTATGTCCGATTATCGGAACAGTTTCAATCCAGTGTTTATGACTTAGTCTTGTTCATGAGAAAATGCAAAAGCAAACTTGATTCAAAGCTCAACTCTTCTTTTTTTTAATTTAATTTTTTTTTCAGTGTTCCAAGATTTATTGTCTATGCACCACACCTAGAGCTCCATGCAGTACATGCCTTTCTTAATACCTACCACCAGGCATCAGGAATCAGTTCTTCTGATTCCTGCCCAAATCATGCTAGGCAGGCAAAGCCTATCTCTAACTCCATAGGTTTAGTTAGGAGTGCTGAAGCATGGTGTCTTCACACACGTGCTCCTCTTTTCTTCATTGGCTTGTCTAGTTTGAGAGCACTGAGAGAGAGGAGGGAGAATGAAAACTACCCTTCCAGGTTGTGCAGAAAAGAGGGCTGAAGGTAAGAGCCTATATACCAAGACTTTGTCGGGAATTCACACACAGGAAAGCAAAGTGAAGGAAAAGGATAAATGACACAAAGAAGAAATGGAAGCAAATGTAAGATGATGTCTAAATGACCTGGCTACAGTGAGTGCAGCTGATTGCTTGCTTTCAAGAAAGGCTGAACAAACTACTATATCTCAAGGTTGTCTATATAAGGCAAATGAGAGAACAGTTTGTTCTCCAGCTCCCTTCCAGGCTCTTCTCTCATTGATCCCAATTTGCTCCATGGACATTAACTTCCCACACTATCTGGTTGCATCAGTTGACTACTCCAGATGATCACTGAGGAGGTCAGAGTCCCTCTAAGTTCTTTGTGGTTCAGTGATCTCTTGACTCAGTGCAACTCCATGCAGAGCTCCTAGATCTGGGACCTGTGGTGACAGCAACAGTGAACTAACTCTATCACCATCAGCAATAGACACAGAGTTGTTAGGTTTATTCTGGCCAGGAAACAAGGCAGGCCCAGGAACGAGGTGGCACATAAACTAAGTTGGGTTCCGTCCATTTCTAGTATCACTTAGATACACACTCTATTGTGATGTCCACACATTACCTCACCACAAGATGCCCTCAATTCTTCCTTGAAAGAAAAGTTTCAGTTCTTCAAGGTGATGGTGGGTTTTAGTCTTGAAAAGGCTTAATGAGGATCAGTAAATCTAGCTGGTTTCAGGCCCAGCTGGTCCTGGGATTTTAATTGATATTCCTCACTATCCTCTCTCTGACACTCATTATTCATTTCCCTTATTCTGGGATAATAATTTAAATAGTCTGAGTTGCTGGCCTGGAGGGAAAACACAAATTTCCATTTCCGAAGAATCTGACCCCTTACTTATCTTGCCCTGCTTAGGCATGTTTCCTAAAGCTGTCCATCTCTAATAGGTACAGAAGCACTAAGGATGTGTCAGTGACCCCTATGTCCTCGTGTGTATCAGCAGCCCAAATTTTTATAGTAATCAGAATCAATTATCCTAAGGACTACAGTGACATCTCTCTTTGCCTCTGGGTCTGCTGGCTTGGGGAGCCCAAAGTTGTCATGTTTAAAGGCATCTTCTAGTTCCATAGATCCCTTATTGTATACTCTGACAAAAGCATAAGGTTCATGGAGAGAAGCACAGACTCTATAGATGGGTCACTGGGAATTATGGGGATAAGGACCAATCCAATTTCCATGTGTTTTTTGAACTTATTTACTCTAGACAGTGGGAATATAGTCCAACACACTGGTTGTTGGTTCAGAGCATATACTGCAACCTGGACCATGTGTCCTATCCTTAGCCCTGTAGGACATTTTCCCTGAACAGACACCTTAACCCAACTTTTAATAGGCCATTCCACTCTGCCATTAGGCTACTGCTTCTGATCAAGTACAGAGTCAGACCAGTGGATCCTATGGTTATGGGCCATTGTCACACCCCACTTGTTACAAAATAGTTTCTTTGGCCTGAGGCAATTCTGTGTGGTATAGCACGTTGACAAGATGTGGCATTCTCAAAAATTACTGAAAATGGTACTGGCAGAAGTACTATGTTCAGGGAAGGCAAACTCATATCTGGAGAACTATTGAATTTAGTAAGAAGAAACCACTGACATATCCAAGATGAGGGGGTCTAGTAACTATGATTGGGTGATTGGTTTAGCTAAGAAATGGTACTTTTCAGGACTTGGAAAAGACAAGCCGTTTGCCACTCCCTCCCATCTTCCACAAGTTTCGTGTGTTACAGGCATCTGTCCTCCTACATGAAATAAACTACCAAATATACTGATTGAAGTTCTGACCACAGGAATGATTTCCCTTTACCGCTATTATTTAGGATCACCTTTGAGTGGGGCTGAAATGTAGGAGTCCATTTCCTGCAAACATCAACACAGTTCATGAGTCCATCTGCAAATGAGGCCAAGTTCTTTCCTCCTTCATCATTTGGTCATAGGAACCCCCAAGAGGCCAAAGATTTGAGTTGAGGGGTAGTCATACTATGACATTGGTCAGTGACCTGAAAGTCCAGGCCACTTATTCATGTTTGCTTTTGTTTTCTGGATTGGTCCAGAGCTGGGACTGAAGTGTGTCCATTCGATAAGGTGTATCCCAAATCCAAAAAGGTACTACCAGAAACTAAAAACTTCACCAATGTGTCATGTCCCTAAATATTTGTGGAGTTTTTCTTCTCCCCTCTGGCACATGTATGTCTCATTAAGAGTTAGTGTACTCACCAATTCCTGCTCATAGTTTCAGTTAAAATGATGTCATCAATATAACGGACCAACGTTATGTTTTTCAAAATGTCAAGAATATCAAGATTCCTGCAGACCAATTAATTACAGAGAGCAGGAGAGTTAGCAGAGCCCTGAAGGAGGAGGGAAAATGTATATTGCTGCTTTTGCGAGAGAAAGCCAACTGCTTTTGATCCTCCCTATTGATGGAGATTGAGAAGTAAGATTGTACCAGATCAGATCTCCAGACCAAGTGTCAGAGACTGCAGTGATTCAGTCTGGCAGCTTCAACTGGGTTTTCCCCTTGGTCAGGCTTGCCTTAGTCCATGCTATAGCCCCGATCTATCTGTGTTCTGCAAAGCCCAAGTTATATGTAGTCTTCCTGGTCTTCTATATTGCTTCTGATTTACTCCCTTTGCTGGAGGTGGGGAGGTTTTTGGGCTTCCCCTTGGTCTTTCCCACCATAATAACCCTCCTTCTCGGATCAGGGAATCAATTTAAAAAGTTCCAATGGCAATGTGTATTTATCCCAATTATTCAATTAGGATACTGGTGAAAAAAAAAAAAAAAGCCAAAAACCTAGGTGGGATCTTGAACCCAGTGGAGGCATTGTGAGACAGACTTAAGACAAAATAAAATTGAATTTTTACCACTCATGCATATTACCAAAAGATCCTGATGACATTTTAGGCCTTCTGTTATGTGACTGTTCAGACCCATAATACAGTACACATAAGGTCTGGGTAGACCACTTTTGCTGTGTTTACTTTCCCTAATTACTGGCTGCAGTATTTTTTGGAGAATGGTATGAGGAACATTTAAGTGTATACACTTACAATATGTTTCAGGAAGAATTTGTCAGCTAGTTTTGCTTCATCCTCTGTATTCCACTGGCCAATTCATGTCCCATGAGATGTTAACTCCCCCATACTTCTGGGTTTTGTTGCCCAACCTTTGTAAGCCGTTATTGGGGGAAAGCTAGATACCTGATAGGTTCAATCCATATTTCTAAGGTGGAACCATATTCAAAGTCCCTAGACTCAGACAAGTCCCATATTCAAAGTCCCTAGTCCCTAGACTGAGTCCCTAGACTCAGATGTCTCAGGTAAGATCAGTGACCTGCCTCCATAAACAGAAGCACATCACTAGTGTTTTCTAGGGCTACCCTGGCCAGAAAACCATGCAAATACAGGCATCTGGGATAGATCATACACTGGATTTGGTATATCATTAACAGGGGATCCTTTAGTGGTTGTCCTTGCTTTTCTGTCCAGCATTATCTGATTGCCCTACCTTCAGAAGAGCTGGTATTCAAATGCTAGCATATGCGAGGGTCTTTCAGAGATTCATTGGGATCCCTTCATATATGCTTCTGTAAAGTGAGAGATTGAATTCTGGCTCAGCACTTTATACACAACTGTTAGCTCCTCCCACCATTAAAAGTATGCCTTTGCTGGTGGGGTATTTTTACCCAGAGAAAGGGTTCAAGCTCAGCTACTTTCTTGAGTGTCCACTCAACCCCCACGATAGCACTAGTGTTCTCTTCACATGAAATGGTGGACTCACAGGCTGCTTCACTGCGGGCCCTTCTCCTACCCCCTTCATTTCTCTCCAGTTCCCTTTTCATCTGTTTATGTAGCACAGAGGCATATTGAAAGGGTTGTTGGATACTTGAATATTTAAAGAAGAACCAAAATTCCAGTTACCATCCTTTCAGGAACTCCTAATCTTCTCAGTTTTCTAGAATGTTCTCTTCCTTGGCTTCTCAGGAAAAGGGAGGGAATAGCTTCTTTCAAGGGACAGTGCTCTTTCCCAAAAGGCTGAAAACATACTCCTTCCTCTAAATCCTCTTCTATTGGTTCGTGGTGGGAAGATCCTTCTGTACTGGTGCCTCTCAGTAAACATTGCTGGGAAGTGACTGAGTCCAGCTGCTGGTAGGTCCTGACCTCAAAGTATAAGGTCCTTAGTGTGTTCTTTTCCTTGGCTCTGGATCTTAGTCATAATTTTAGGACAATAGAAATCATTATCCTCAAGAACTTATATGCTCAACATAAATCTTCTTTGGACTGTTCAAGAGAAGTCTTCAACATTAAGCTTCGTATTAATGAAGACACTTTCTGACTAGTGCAATGAATTCAAAAACTAAAAGAGATATATGTCATATTTGTATCTCAAGCTAATGAAGTTAATTATATCAGTTATAGATGACTTTTCAGAAGATAATGAGATTAAGGATGAATTCAAAGAGGAACAAAAATAAATGATTTGGCTTCTTAGATATGGCTTGGTATCTACTTTTTATGGGAACTAAAGGAAAGCATGTGCACAGGGGTTTATTTATCTGTGGCCAATGCCATTTCACTCTAGCTTCCCCTTCCAGGTAGCACTTTTTTTTTTTTTTTTTTTTTGGCCCAAATTTCCAATCTTTCTTAATTTAAAAAAAGTTTATTTAAATTCCATTTAATTAGCATATACTGTATTATTAGTTTCAGAGGTAGAATTTAGAGATCCATCAGTTGCATATAACGCCCAGTGCTCTTTCCATCTTTCCTAACTTTTAACTCAAAGTGTTCCAAAAACATCACCACTTACCACATTCTTAAATTTGCTAAGATATTTCATCAGGTAATCAAACTATTGTTGATTCAATGTTGAGTACTAAAATTTGAGACTAAAATCCCTCATGATTCCTAATCACTTCAAAAACCTGATGGGGCTTTGAGCAAAGACTTGATCTTCTTTAAGCAACAAGTGATACCAAGCACTCCTGTACTGTTGTCTGGGACAATCTAAAGGTACGATGTACTTATTTGATTTCTTCTTTTCCAGGAGGCCAGTCAAAATGGAAAGCAGGGACCCACACTAAAGAATAAATGTCCAATAGTATTAGACCAATTTCGAGTGGCCTCTAACTTCAGTCTAGGTTTGGAGAACTGATCAGGACTTTACAACTTCCATCTTGTCCTAAAGGAATGATTTTATTCTATGTATCTTAATGACATTACCTCTTGTAATTCCTAATTGCCTCTCCCGAGGCATAGATGTTCTAAGTAGGCTTCCATATTCTGGGCTGAATGTCAACAATGTAAGCAGGTTAAATGCTCCAACTGTACTGTGGTTGTTGACCTAATATTGGAAAGAGATTGGGACATTCCTTTGTCCAAAGGGAAAACTTTACACTCTAACAATAGCAAACATATATTGATTTTGTACTGAATGCCAGGAACTGAACATTTATAAGCATTATATTGATTAATCTTCAGAGTCATCCCTCTGGGGTGGATTCTATTATTATCTCTATTTCATACATGGAAAAATTGAGAGCAAGAGATGCTGTTGCACAAAGTTACACAATGAGTAGATGTCAGAATGAGGACTGGATTTAGGTCTGTTTGCTGCGGACATTAATGCTCTTACCACTGAGCTACATTTTCTCCTGGAATGCTGATAAAGCTGTCTTTGGTGATAAAGCACCTCTTTTCTGGTACCACATCTATGTGTGAGGACCTCTAACAAGTCTGGGTATAAAATAACTCTTGCAGAACCTATTCATACCAGGAGGTTATCTGTTGGGGATAGTGAATTAACATCTGGACACCCAGGCTCCCCGAGCCTTCCTCTCACTTTTTGGAACATCATCCCTGCATCTAGAATACAGAGGAATATAGGTCACGTGGAGGTTTCTTCTGTCAACTCTGAGGTTGACTTATCTTACTTTATCCTGATTCCAAAAGGAATTTTGCAGGCTTTGAGAGGATTTTTAGCTTCATTACTTGGAACTTCTGTGATCATGGCACTTGAACGATGAAAGAACTTCATTTTATGTGGAGTCAGAATCTCTGTTTCCTGTTCTACCTCTCATATTTCAAAGTTCTCTGCAATTAGCATGTTGACCTCTTCTGACCTTTCTGATGGCAGCAAGGTTCCATATTTTCCTATGGTTTTTTGTGGCCTGGCTACTACATGAGTTACTCGGTGTAATATGTTATTTAATATTCTTATAGTAACTGATTTTATTTTTCTTGTGTTGGATATGAATCAGATTGTCACAAACCAAACGCACATAAATAATTTTATCACCATTTTCCCTTTATTTCTAATTTCCTTTACTACCTCCATTCCTACTCAGAAAAAGAAATTTTATCTGTCATTACTTACTTTCAAGTTAGTAGTCTCTTATAGGTAGTATTCCCGTTCAAGTATTATCATCACAACTACTATTTACAGTCCTTTTTATGAGTGTCCTTTTTTTCTTACAGGCCTTGTTTTTTTTATTTCCTTCTCCTTTTATTTTTAATTTAATAGAAGAATTAAGGGCTTTGTCCATTGATACCGTGTTGTTAATACTTTTTTTAAAAAAAGATATTATTTATTTATTTGACAGAGAAAGAGAGAGACCACAAGTAGGCAGAGAGGCAGGCAGAGAGAGAGGGGGAAGCAGGCTCCCTGCTGAGCAGTGAGTCTGATGTGGGGCTCGATCCCAGAACCCTGAGATCATGACCTGAGCTGAAGGCAGAGGCTTAACCCACTGAGCCACCCAGGTGCCCCGATACCTTTGATACCTTATATTGTTATGATCTTATTGAGTCTCTATTCCAAAAATGCTTATATTTTACTGCCTCAGAGAATTAAATATGACATGATTAGGCCACTTTCCAAAGTAAATTTCTTAATAGGTCTAGCTTACTCCTCCATGACATCAGTAAAGCTTTGCCTCAGACTTAGCACACAGCATATAAGCTGTGGGAACTTGCCCCTGAGAAAGCTCCCCCTCTTTCCTTTTTCCCTGCACTCCTCTTCCCTCCTCCCACCGCCATAGGCATCCTCCACCTATTAGCTCAAAAATAAAAACCTGGGGGAATTTTCCAGTAAGCAATTTATAAATAGGGATAAAATGTTGCCTTATCATTTTGGTTATTGCTCATAGAAGCCTGTATGCCCCCAGCAAACTGCTGAGCAGCCTATGTTTCACAGGGTGAGGCTTAGTGCATCCCAAATTTCAGACATAAAATTTGAGCCCAGGATCACAGCCTTCACGAGGATTCTATTACTCTCTGTGCAGTCTCAGAGGCTGGAGGCAATATGGTCTGTAGATGTCGGCATAAGCCAGGTCTTGCTGTGAAAAAGAAAAGCCAACAAGCAAAAAGAAAATCCAACAGTACAAAGCAATGCAGACTCGTTTCTTGTTAAGACTCCATGGCCATTGCAGGCTGGTGGGGCTGTGTTTATTGCAGCCGCTTAGGGAACTGGGATGACAGAGCAGCCCCTTGACTGGTCAGTCAGACATGCCCCGGAGGGAAAGAGTAGGCAAATCAAGCACTGGCTCTTAAAGCTACTCGTGGACTGGGCTCTCACATTCCAAATTCAGCCACAGGACCACTCTTAGTATGAAGATGGAGGAATGCTATTCTGTGCTCCCTGGAGAAGGACCAGGAAAAGAGCACGCTTACATTCATGATAGAGTAAATCTTTTCTCTTAAGATTGTTGATGCAGCTTCTACTATTATGTCAGTTTCACAAGAAGGAGACACAGAGGGGAAATGGGCCTAAATTGTGGATTCAGACTCCCTTATGGCCGATAAGTAGGAGTAAATCAATTCCTATAAAAACTTCTTTTGGATCTCTGGCCTAGGGTCCTTCCCAGAAGGACTCTAGGGAGACTCATCCTTTCCCCCATCTTCCTGACTTGTTCTGTCTTGCTTTATGGGAACAACAGAGAAGAAAATCTAAGCCCAGGTAAAATGCTGCAAGAGGATGTCTTTCTTCCTGCAGTCTGGCTGGAGCCAACAGAACCGTCCGTGATTGGGCCTCTGCTTGGTAGCAAGCCAACCAACATTCCAGTTAGCTGGGTGTGCGCAGAGAGAGTCAATCTGAAGACCAAACCATTAGGACACAAGTCATGGTTTTAACACTCTTTGCTGCAACTCTAAAAGTGTCCAAATATGGCCTAAAGGACAAGATCTTTGCATCTCCCCTCCTCAAAGTCAGAGCAAACAGTGAGTGTGGAACTGGAATTCCTCTAAAGGCCAGCAGTGGCTTCCGTGGAGAATCCAGTGTGACCCATTTCGTTTCCATGCAGAGCTTCTCCATAAGGGGAACCAGCTACTGCAGAACACTGGTTTCCCGTCTCCCTCTCTGTTGACTCAAGAACAAGCCCCTACAGGGGCTCCATTTTCTCAGGACCCCTGAGGTTCCCTTCAGTGCTGTCTAGTGTGGCTTCACCTTCGTAAGGGATTTACCACCAGATACCGCCTCCCACTCTTAATCTTTAGTCTCAGTGTCTTTTTTTGTTATCAAGTTCTCATGTCTGTCAAGATCTGATCTTTTAGACAGATTTTATCTATCAGGTGACACCAATTAAGCATAATCATCTGGTGACTTGCTGACTACTACTTGACTGCGGATAGTCCCATTCCTTATTAAAATAGCACTATATTCTGTCAGTGTTTGTAGCAGAAAATGTCACTTGAAGAGGGCTACTGGACCTCCAGCTTGGACCCTGAAACCCAAGATTTCCCATTTACCTATTAGTTAATTAGGAAACCTACCTCATACTGATAATAGCTCCTTGTTTAATGTTTTGTGTAAGCCAAATTTTGGGGACTGTTTAAAGTTTGCTCTTTGGTCTATTGACTTCAGGGTCACACTTAGCTTCTGATTCTGTTCAGTCTTATGGTATCCATGTTCCTTGGTAACCCCTCTACCAACGGCTGAAGTTAATGAAATTTGGGACTGGAGGGAAGGATGAGAACAATCTATGTTCTAGGAGGATTTGAAGAACATGATAACCATGTTACCTGACCTGCATTCCCAGCTTGGTCCCTGGGTGGACAAACTGTGGTAGCCCCCTCATTTCCTATGTGTTTGGGTTTGACCTGTGACTTGCTCTTAACCAACAGCATATGGCATAGGTGAACCATGATTTTTTAAAATAAACTTTTGGCTTGCTAGCAGATTCAAAATAATTATTCAAAATAAATATTCAAAATAAACTTTTGGCTTGCTAGCTCTCTCTCCCCTTGCTGGCTTTAAAGAAGCAAGGTGCCATGAGCCCCACGGCTGCAAGGAACTGAATGCTGCAAATAACCACATGGGCAGGAAAGTGGCTTCTTCCTTAGATGAGTCCCCACATGAGAACTTCCCTGGCAGACACCTTGCAGCTTTGTGAGAATCTAAGCCAAAGACCCAACTAAGTCATATACAGATTCCTGACCCCCACAAATTATTAGATAATATATAGGTATGGTTTTATGTTCCAATCTGTCATGCAGAAATTGAAAACTAATACAGTCCCTGGATATTCAAGAAAACTTTTAAGGGGGTACAGATGTATTTGGTCTGGAGCATATGATCTTAGTAGGGTGACAGAGACTTCTCGTAAGGAAAGCAAACATTTAAGGAGCCATTCTGAACCCTGAGGTATAGACACTTCTATAAACAACTTTTAAGCCCACATCAACTCCCCTTATTTCAATCTGGGTGAAGGATGTAAGAATTAGAGGGCACAGAGTTCAGTTTCAGTCCAAGAAGTCCTCGAGCAGCCCTTGTGTCTTCTGGGGACACTAACATACTTTTGAGTATGATGTAGAGGGACTCTATGTCTGAAAACTTTCTCACCAGAACACTGTGCTCCTTATTCTGAGATGAGTCCCCACTGGGGATGTCTGTGTAGATGTATAGATGGCTATAGACAGCTGTCTGTGGTGACTGCTGGGGGACAGCTTTCTCTCCCACAAACCCCTTGCCTGGACTTTCAAGTCTCATGTACCTCTTCATGTCTCCTATTTATTCTGAATGGTGCTCTAATTTCCTTGCAATGAAGTCTTGTGTCTTACGTTTTTCCATATATCACATATCTGATTTTGCTGTGGATTCCAAGGCTTCTCACATTATATGGCTTTTTCTTGCATCTATTTCACAAGTTCCTGTTTTTTCCTGGACAACACTTAGCACAAAATGAGAACGCCGTAGGTGCACTGAATGATCGACACATTTTCTCCTTCCTTCACCTCACTGCTGCTGCCCAGCTGGTCAAGGCAAGAGAGGTCAGGAGAGGGCAGGAAAGAAAGGGCATAGCAGGTAGAATGTGGAGGTTATTGAAGGAAGGGAAGCAGGATTGGGATTCAGAGAATTATTTTAGCTGCATATATAGAATACCTAACTAAGAGTGGCTTGTTGATAAAAGGTGAATTTTTCATTTTTCCAGGGTTAATTCAGTGGCATAACCATATACTCACTCAGGTGTTTTCTAGTTTCCTACTCTGCCATTCTTCGTATATGGATGGCATTTCTCCTCATAGTCGTGGTACGGCTGCCATAGCTCCAAACATTATTTATGTCCTGGATAGAGAAGTTTCAAATACAAGGAGGGGCAAATCCCCATCAGTGTTCTTTTTAATGAGTGAGGAAAATGTCCTCAGAGGTCTGCTGCAGTCTTATATCTCATTTGCCAGATTTGATACATTCATGCATACACTAATCACAGTGAGGAGAATGGAAGTATGATAATTGATATTCATCCCTTGAGCCTGGGAAGTTGCCATCTTCCTTGAGCTCAGGGGAGACTGACTAGCCAAACAAAATTGGGGTTCTGCCAGGAAGAAGTATGTGGAGAGAAAGATATGGCTTTTGGCAACCGATAATGTCTGCCTCAGAATTAAGACTCAGAGAGGTGATGTGGTTCTTTTTGATTACATGGGATGTTTGTGGCAGAGCTAGATCTAGAACACTGGCCTCCTGTCTCCCATCACCATGATTTTTTCCTGTGTCTTTGTCTCCTTCTGTAAAAGGGATTGGGGTGTGCTTGCTTGAGTTCTGTGATGACATGCATTAAAATAATAACCAAAAGAACACCTGCCTAAGAGATTACTTCCATGTGGGACAATGAAACAATAACCTAAAAGCCACAACTCATTTCACAGATGCTGCTGCCTGGATACAGGGAACACTGCTGACTTATTGTAAGGCTTTGCTGGGGCTGTTTCCCTGCCCACCTCTGACCAGCTGGTATACCTCGTCCCATCCTTTCCTTGTGTTTGTTGGCTCTGATGTATGACTCTTGCAAGAAAGTGGAAAAAAAAATACCTCCTGGGGTTTGCACTGCAGACCAGCCATTCAGCCCTTTTGCTCCAACACTTCAGCAGAGCTGACGCATGCAGTCCTCCCTCTTGCCAGAAGATGCTGGCTCCGGGCGCCTCCTCATTGTGCTGGACTCCAGAGAAAGGGGGGGCTGCTCTGGCCTCAAGAATCATCCATCAAAGCAGCTTGATATTCCCTTTGCCTTTTGCCTTCTAGAAGCTTGTGTGCATATTTTTTTTAACTCCTGGGGGATTGCAAAAGAGAGAAGGTGAGATAGGCACCCATCCTTTGGTTGGCTCTGGGTAACATGACGTCAGCCGACTGAGCAAATGGGCTGAGGAGGATTCACAAAGGAAAAGATGGTCTGCAGTTAAGGCAATCACTGCAGAGTTCTGAGTCAGCATAGCTCTTTTTGGAGAGCGCTCAGGTGATCCCGGCCAAGGACACTGCAGGAAGGGCAACGCATGTGGTCGGGCATGGAAAATGGATGTGTTGGAAGCAGACCGACATTTGCTTTTTAATTATCTGCTCTTGGCTTCTGAAGATGAATTTTTTTTTTTTTTTTCATAACAAAGAGCCAGGAAGAGAAGAAAATGTTCTTTCTCATTTCTACAGAGCTAACCATGTCTGTACATTAACCTTTAGGATTGATTGAGATAAATACAATTTCGACCCCTGATGCTTGTATGTGGGATTTGAATTCAGTCGCCCTGCCCTTGGCAAGCTTGCAGTTAGTTTCTCTGTTGCATTCCTCAGTTACCAGTTGTCAGAGATGAGGTGGACAGATCCAGTCACCTAGCATTAGGGCGAGCAAGACAAATGAGGGCTCTGGGGCTCGGGTTCTTATCCCTCTCTCCTAGGTGGTTACTCAGGCTCTACCAGGAAGGGCCTGTGCTCCTAAGTAGCTGTAAGGCTGTCCATGCAGCAAACCATGTGTGTGGGGCTGGTCATAAATGTGACAGCAATTCAGAGAAGAGATTTCTTTCTGCTGAGGTTATCATGAAAGAAATTGATTATTCTATTGGGGAAGTAATGATGTTTAAAATATAATCATACCCATATTTTGGGGGGAGGTGAAAAATGAATAATTCGTATGGCTTATTTAATTTAAAAAATGTACAGGAAGTTCATCTTTTTCTCATTAAAAGCAACACTAGCCTCCAAGTCAAGACCATTGGCTGAGTTATTTGGAGTGGTGGTAGTGAGATCCCCGTGCTGTGTATATGCAACACGGGGGTGTCCAGTGGTGTTCCTTTTGTCAAAAGGAAGCATTTCCTCCTCAAAAGGATTTATATATAAAATCTGAAATCTTCTGTTAGGAAGCAAGGAAGCTGAATTAGATTTTTTTTTTTTTTTAAAAGCATCCAGCTCTCTGCCTTCCAGTAGCTTGATAGATAGTCCTGTGGGTCCTGCCTGAAACAAATCCCCAGATGGGTTTTTACAAGCTTTTAGATTTGCAGAATTAAGATCCACCTCTCCACCCTCCTTTTCCTTTTTCCTGTAAGCAGAGCCCCTGAAGTAGCAATTAAGCAGCCTGTAACTAGAACAGTTTGTCCCACAGAAATGAAAGGCTTGAAAAAGCTGCCTCACCCACCTTGCAAAGGTTTTCTGTTCTCAGAGAGTCAGTGCACTTGCTGTCCCCAAATGGGTGGCCCAAGCCAACTCTCCTTCACAAGGGCAGGTGAACAGACAGGCCCACTGGGAAAGAGTTCATTCCTTCCAGACCCCGAGTTTATCTGCTACTTGGCAAAGTAGTTCTTTGCAAATGACTTGAGTTTTTCAGGAGGGCATAAGAAAGGGCATGCTTGCTCATGCATTTGATTCTGTCGGGTGTTGGGGGCGTTATGTGATGGTTATTGATGGTTTAGCTCATTCCATGTACAACATACACTCCTGGATGAAAGCAACCAAGCTAGAAAGGAACAGCACAGACTGAAGGAGAGCGGCAGAGGTCAATGTAGCTGGCTGCTCTGGAGCTCAGATCTCAGAGAGGCTCCTTCCCCCTCCTGCCTCAAAATGCAATCTGTACTCTTCGTCCTTCGCTTTCCAGCTTCCTGCTCCTACACTGCCTCCCGGGGGAAGTGTAGGGTTGCAGACAGTTTCATTAAAGACTAGCATGCTGCCCCTAGCAATTGGTTGGGAGGGAGGAAGTGAGCAGGATGCTTTTTCACAGGAGCCTAGTGCTCAGAGGGCCCTGGAGAGGTTGTGGCTCTTGAGTCCCCTTCGGAGTGGATCACGGGCAAATCAGGCCAGGCGACTGACCTCTCTTGGATTCTAAGAGGACTTTTATCAGGGACTAAGGGGCATCTTTGATGACACATACAGAACCCATTTCATACTCTGAGGGCAGATGCATTTTATTGTTCATTCATGTTCTGAGGCCAGAGTAAAGCTGGTTCTCACAGACTGCAGCACTAGTCTCACCAGCCTTTTCCTTTCCAGAGGCTCCAAGGTCATTACAGAATAAACAGGAGAGGGAATCTTCAAGGGCCGAGGCTTGGATAAAAACTGACCCCCTTGAGAGCATGGGCCAAATGTCCTTCCTTCACTCTTCCTCACTACCACCTGATTTCTTTCACTGGCTTAGCTCCCTCTCCGTGGCCTCTTCTGTTTCCACAAATTCAAATAACCCCTCACAGGGACAGAGTAGACTTTCATTTCTGGGGAGTGTGCCTTATTTTCCACTGGAAATGTGAAGGTATCCAGTTTTTCGTCCTGCATCAGAATTGCTTCTAACATGACTCTGACTCTGAGAAAGCTTTTTCTAGCTGTTCACAAACTCAGTCTTCGAGAATTCTGCTTAAACACACACACACACACACACACACACACACACACACATACACACACAAGAAGTAACACCACATCAAAACATTTTCTAATTAAGACAATAATGCCCGAATGCTATCCAAGTTGTGTTTAGAGAAACATCCGTCTGAGCATCAAAGATAATACTGCTTTGAATTCTTTACGCTAATTCAGTTACATAAACATTTACAAATGTAGCAGTGACGAGGATTACTGACGGTAAATGAAGCAGGAATTACCACAGAATGTCGTGAAGGTCTTTTTCTCATGAATGTCTTCTTGTACTTGTACATGAACCTTTCTCCTGATGTTTATCTCTTTGTTACTCCTGCATCTTGGATCCATATGGTCTCTAGAATCAGAGGAAGAATGCTTGAATGTCTTCCAAAGCTTTAGCATGATACTGCATGTTGCATGTAAGTTTACTATTGCATGAGGCCTTCAGTTTGAGGACATGTTCCAGGGCTTCAATCTATAAAAGAAAGATCTTGTTGTTTTGTAAACTAATTTTTAAAAATGAAATTTCAGGGGTGCCTGTGTGGTTCAGTCAGTTAAGGGTCAGACTCTTGATTTCAGCTCCAGTCATGATCTCAGGGTTGTGAGATCGAGCCCTGCTTTGGGTTCCACACTGGGTCTAGAGCCTGCTTGAGATTCTCTCTCTCCCTTTCCCTTTGCCCCTCGCCTGTTTAAAAAAAGAAATTAAAATAAAAAACTGTCAGAACTTTTAGATGTTACTATTTTTGTCTTCAAAATGAAAGGAAACTAAAATAAAGAGTAGAAAACCTGAAGAGCCTAGAGCAAGTTGGAAGAAGGCCCAGGTATCCTAGCACTCCAGATCCTTCTTCAGCTGCCCTGCTGTCCTCACTCCTGGTTGCAGGAAAAACCAATGCCTTCAGCCCAGTACAGCTTCCCAGAGACCTGGACCAGGGTGCCTTGACTATAAGGTGTAACCCCAACATTTCTCGTCCTGTCACCCCACCAGGATATTTGATGTGCATTCTGGTCCTTCTGAGCCAAGCACTAATTAATTTGTCTCATAGATAAATACCCTCAGGGTGATTGTTAGAAATGTTGCAGTGGGGCTTTATTTTTGACAGACCTGAGGAGGAAGAACAAAATGTGGAGTTTGATAGATAGGAAAGAATAAATAAAAGTGGGATACACTTTTACTCCTCAGAGTACCTCTCTGCCTCCCAAGGCCTGGAATTCTGCACACAAGTGGGAACTGGCTTTTCAGTTAGGTGGTGTCAAATTGCAAGAAGAAAGGAGAGAAAAGGTGATTTGAAGGACCACTGTATCTAGACGTTATGTTAACTTTGCCATTATGCTTAAGATCTTGTGATACTTAACCAGTCAGGTGTTAGAAATCCAAGTATAAATAGATTTGATCGTCAATCATAACTGAAAAATGGGCAGGTGGCAGAATTTCAATGCATAAAAAAGACATTACACCGTAAGTAGAGATAATAGTCATATGACAAGTTCTGAAACAAGAAAAAGAAACAAAGAAATTACTTAAAAAAATAGACAATCTTTAAGGAGAAGATAAAGATAAAAACCCTAATAAGAATAACAGACAATAAGCATGAGCTGGCAATTCAAAACAGAAAGAATAAATGCCCAATAAGTGTAAAAAGTAATCAAAATACCATAGAATAAACAAAATGTGATTATTTTTTCCCAGCAGTTTTGGCAAATTTTTTTTTTTAAAGGTGACCAGTATTGATGAGACTATGATAAAAAGATAAATTCATTTTGTAGTGATAAGCATATATATCTGCACACATTTCTTAGAGGGTAATTTGGTATTTTCATTAAAAATGTAGATAATGCTCAGTTTCTACTTTTTAGCAGCACAATTCAACTCCCAAGAATAATTCCCCCTGAACAATTAAAGTTTCATATGAAGATTTAATATAAATATGTTAATTGAAATCTAGAAAAGTGAAATATTAGAAACAAATGTCTATAAGAAGTTAGGTTCAGACTATCAGGTTATTACTTTGCTACAAAAACACAAGACCCCCCCAAATAATAAATAAATAATAAAATAAAAGAAATAAAAGACCCAGGAATGAGTCAATATAGCTTGGTTCCATCACATCTTTTTCCAAGAAGCCCAGAGGGAAATGTACTTCCACATATGTAGAAGGAAAAAAATCTCAGTGCAAGACACAATTATACTTTAGCTGGGGCTCTGATTCTGAATTTCAGATGGGAGACTGGGATGTATAGAGAAAACTTTTATTATGACAGGTTCATTTGAATGACCCAGAGGGGCAAAGCCATATTCTTTCCCTTTTTCCCTGGATTTTCTCAGAATTTACCATTTTAGTGAGTCAAAAAATCCATACCCACTACACCAGCTGAAATGAAGTTGCAAGAGAACAAAAATAGAGAGTGAATGTTTTCTTCCCAATAACTTATTGTTTGAAATTATCTCCTTCAGATATTCAGAGTCCTGTGTAACTTCCCTAGGCATGGACTCTACCTGGGAAAGACAGACTTACTCTCCTTGAAAGAGACATAGGATTGGATATTCCACTGTTCCAGATGATCTGTGTGGGCCAGTGTGGCTTCAAAGAAGACAAGGAAAATAGCAATTCTTATGAACACAGAATTTCATGCCTTTGAAGCTTCACTGCTTGAACAATACAGACTTAATTTATGTTCTCAAATTTGAACATATCCCCTCCCCTAAGAGCCATTAACTCTCCTGTTCTATTTTCCTGAATCATTGAGAAGAACAGGATAAAGGAAACAGAGGGGCCTTGACGTTACAGTGGACACAAATGTTCACAAATTACCTATGTCTTGGCACATGTATTTTATAATGTCATAAGATAAAGGCATTAAGAACTATGTGCAGGAAGAGTGGTATCATGAAGAAAAGGTGAAGTTTAGTGACAAAAGTTGGTTATAGCACATATAGTCTGAATTGAATAGTGTAAGGATTATACAGATTTATGGGAAAAATTATGCAGTAATGATAGTGGCTAACAAAGTAGTGAGCTTATGGATGAGTCACATTTCCTTCTTCCTATGCAAACTGTCACCCCCCACCACCACCACCAAGAAAAAAAAAAAAAACCCAACCCAGAAAAATCAATATTTAAATGGTAGTTATGGGTTTAAAAATCACAAAAACCATCCACTTCCAGCCCGATGACATAATTGGTATCAGTCTTTTCCTCCTGCCATAAACAACTAGGAGACTGAGTATGTATTCAAAACAACTGTTTAAAGACGTTGGAAGGCAAGCAGCACAGGGCTGAGATATTTAAAAGAAGAGTAAAAAGCAACATGAGCAAGAAAATCACCCCTGGGTTTCTTTTGGAAAGTCCCTTCTGCATTGCAGATAAAAGGAACCCAAACAGAGGAAGGTGATATTCCAGAGGTGAGAACACAGAATTGAGAGTTCAGGGAACCTGATGCAGCTGGAATATGTGGGAAAGAATGTGAGAAAGCTGGGAGTTACGCAAAGAAGGGACCCCAGAAATCTGTATAAGGATCCTATTGAGAGATTGTCTGAACACGAAGGTGTGCATGTGTGGACTGAGATTCCATGAGCTCTTGAAATGGTAAGAAGGGTTTAAGTTCTGATAAGCCACAGTGCAGATACCTCAAGGAATACTCGAGGCATTTTGTAGCTGTCTCAGAAGGACCATGCCTTGGTAGTAGAGCTAGTCCGTTGTGGAGTAAAGCCTGCTCCAGAAATACTCTAACAAACCTTAAAAACCCATCTCAAAAAGGCCCACATACGTCTTTACTATCTGCAAAAACAAAAGCTAACGGGGTGCCTGGGTGGCTCAGTGGGTTAAGCCTCTGCCTTCGGTTCAGGTCATGATCCCAGGGTTCTGGGATCGAGCCCCACATCAGGCTCTCTGCTCGGCAGGGAGCCTGCTTTCCTTCCTCTCTCTCTGTCTGCCTCTCTGCCTACTTGTGATCTCGGTCTGTCAAATTAATAAATAAAATCTTTAAAAACAAGCAAACAACCCCCCCCCAAACCAAAAGCTAACATCTTTTAAAGGGAGCCAATAAAATCCAGATGCTCAATAAAGTAAGAGTTAAAAATTTTAGCATCCTAAAAAAGATACTAGATATGCAAAGTATTGTGCCAATAACCAGGAGAAAAATCAGGCAATGAAAATAGACAAAAATGATTGAATTGCTATATAAGAATATTAAAAACAGCTATCATAAATATTTTCAGGATTTAAAGAAAAATGACATAATGAGGAGATAAAGGAAAGGTATAAAACTATTTTTAGCATTGAATAAATGCAACATCTGAAGTTAAAATTTCACTAGGTTGGCTTAACGGATTAGGCACTAAAAAGAAAAAGAAAATCAGCGAGTGTGAAGGCAGTGGAGTAAAGTGATCCAAACTGCAATGTAGAAATGATAGAAGTGTGAAAAAAGTAGAAGACTCATTGATCTATGAAATGATATTAAAGTATCACACAGGTAATGATAGGCTTAGAAAGGGTTGAGGTAGAAGTCAAGGCATAAAGAAAAACTGAAGAAAGAGTAGCTTATTTTTTCAATGTGATGAAAACTATCAAGCAGAGATCCATGAATCTTGCTCTGTCATAAGCAGTACAAACACAGAGAAAACCACACCAACGTGCATTGTAATCAAACTGCTGAAAATCAGTGACAAAGCAAAATCTGAAAAGCACCCAGAGAAACTACTTACCATTTCATCCCATTCCATTCAGGATAACAAAGACAAGAATGAGTTGGAGACAATGCAAGCCAGAAGACAATGAAACTTTCTCCAAGTGCTAAGAGAAAACTTGCTAACTTGAAGTTGTATATTAAGTGAAAGTATTTTTCAAATATGAAGGTAAAATGAAGGCAACTTTTTTTTTTTTTTTCCAGAGGAAAACTGAGAGAATTTAATGCCAGGAGATTTGCACCAAAAAAATTAACAAGATGTTCTTTGGGATGACAGAATATGAAACCAGATGGAAACTCAGGTCTACACAAAAAAGTGAAGACCACCACATATGAGGAACTTGTCAGTAAACATTAGTATATGTGATATACATATAATAGATAATATAGAATAAATATAAAAATATAACCAGCAGCTTATAGTAAAAATTATAACAATGTATTATGAGTAATAGCTTCTATAAAATAAAATGTATAACAATAATACAAAAGAAGAGGAGAAATGGAAGTATTTTATAGTTTGTTAATATTTTTACATTATATGTGAAGTGAATTTAGTGGAAGGTAGGAAATGATAAATTAAAGATGCTTATTGTAGACTCTAGAGCAACCACTAAAAAAGAAACAAAGTGATATAGTTAATAACCAGTAGAAGAGATAAAAAGAAACACTAAAGATACTCATTTAATTCAAAAGGTGGAAGAGAAAGAAAGAAAAAGAACACATCAGATGAATAGTAAACAAAAGCATAGGAAGTATGCAAAAGCATAGGAAGACCTATGCCATGCAAACAGTAATGTGAAACAGCTGGAGTGGATATATTAATTCAGACAATGTAGATTGCAGAACAAGGAATATTATCAGACAAAAGGCTAAAGAAACAATAAGATATAAATATCTTAAATGCATATTGGGAATCTGAAACTACTGAAGGCAAATAGACAAATACAAAACCATAGGTGAAGATTTCACCACTTCTAAGTAATTGATATAATAATTGGATAGAAAACCCATAATTCTATAGAAGACTTGAACAGCCTGGACACAGATGACCTAATTGGCATATATAGAACACTACACTCAACAATAGAAAAATACATTTTCTTCATGATTGCACAAAAATTATTCACAAAGAAAAAACATATGCTGGTCCATAAAACATATTTCAATAATAAAAATGACTTTTACAGGAAATGATCACTCAATACAATGGAATTAAATCATGACTCGATAACAACAATATATGTAGAAACCACCAAATATTTAGAAATTAATATAGTTCAGAATAACCCACATGTCAAAATACTAGGAAATATTTTGTACTACATGACAGTGAAAACACAACAGATCAAAATTTGTAGTATGCATTTTAAAAATGCTAAGAAATGGACCCACATTTGTCCTCTGCTGGCAGGAGCCTGCTTTTCTTCCTCCCTCAGCCCCTCCCCCTTGCTCATCCTTTTTCTGTCTCAAATAAATACATAAATAAAATCTTTAAAAAATACAAATAGAAGATAAAAGTACTAAGAAGTGCTAGAAGAAAGAGAAACCCACATGCGAGAAAATAAAAAGTATAACACAGGAGAAAAATCCAGGTGACCATGGGCTTGGTGATGACTCTTTATATACAAAAGAATGCATGAGACACACCCACTTGTTTCAGTGCAGGAAACATATTCATAAGTTGGACTTCATTAAAATTAGAATCTTCTTCTCTGTGAAGTTTATTATTTAGAGAGTGAAACAGGCCATAAACTGGGAGGAAGTATTTGTGAAACACACAACTGATAAAGGATTGGTATCCAGAATATACAGAGAACTCTTAAAATGCAGTAATATTTTGGGTATTCCCCAAAAGAAAATAAGAACACTTAATTTGAAAAGATCATATGCAACTCTGTGTTTATTGCAACATTATTCACAATAACCAAGTATGAAAGCAACCTAGGTAGTCATCAGTAGATACATACATACATAAAGAAGATGTGAGGTGGACACACAGTGGAATACTACTCAGCCATAAAAAATAATGAAATCTTGGGGCACCTGAAATCTTGGGTGGCTCAGTGGGTTAGGCCTCGGCCTTCAACCCAGGTCATGATCTCAGGATCCTGGGATCGAGCCTCATGTCAGGCTCTCTGCTCAGTTGGGAGCCTGCTTCCCCATCTCTCTGCCTACCTTTGATCTCTTTCTGTCAAATAAATAAATAAAATCTTTAAAAAAAATAATGAAATCTAGTCATTCATGACAACATGGCTGAATCTTAAGTATTATTTTAAGTGAAATAAGTCAGAGAAAGATAAAGAGCATATGATTTCACTTATATGTGGAATCTGAAAAAACAAATGAAAAAAATAAAAGAAGAATAAATGAACAAACAAAACAGAAACAGACTCATAAACAGAGAACAAACTGGCATTGCCACAATATAAGGGGATTAAAAGGTACAAACTGCCAGTTACAAAGAAGTCACAGGGATGGAAAGTACAGCATGGTGAGTATAATCAATAATATTGTAATCATTTTGTATGGTTACAAGTGGTAACCTCACACAACGTGGTGAACATTGCATAATGTATATAATTGCCAAATTACTATGTTATACACCGGAAATAAATATAACATTATATAACAAAGAAATGCAACAATCAGAAAAAAAAAAAACCCCACAATTCAAAATTAGATAAAAGACCTGACCAGAACAGATACCTCACCAAGGAAGATATACAGATAACAAATAAGCATATTAAAAGTTACTCAATCTCACATGTCATTAGGGAATTTCAAATTAAAAGAGCAATGAGGGGTGCCTGGGTGGCTCAGTCTTTAAGCATCTGCCTGTGGCTCGGGTCATGATCATGGGGTCCTGGGATCGAGCCCCCCATCGGTCTTTCTGCTCCACAGGAAGACTGCTTCTACCTCTCCCACTCCCCCGGCTTGTACTCCCTCTCTCACTGTGTCTGTCAAATAAATAAATAAAATCTTTTAAAAAATAATAAAACAGCAATGAGATATGACTATATAACTATTAGAAAGACTAAAACCCCAAACACTGATAACATCAAATGCTATGAAAGTGTGGAAGAAAAGAATGAACCCTAATTCATTTCTGGTGGGAATCCAGACAGTCACTTTGAAAGACATTTGGCAGTTCCTTACAAAACTAAGTGTAGTGTTACTCTATGATCTAGCAAATACATTCCTAGACATTTACCCAAAAGAGTTGAAAACTTATGTCTACACAAAAACCTGCATATATACATGGTGACTGTGTGACTCAGTTGGTTAAGCATGGAACTTTTGATTTCAACTCAGGTCATGTTTGCAGGGTCTTGAGATCAAGCCCTGCATTGGGCCTGTGCTGGGTATGGAGCCTGCTTGAGGTTCTCTCTCTCCCTCTGGCCCTCCCCGCTGCACTCTCTCTCTCTCTCTTTTTTAAAGTAAATAAATAAAACATTTTTAAAGCCTGCACATATCTGTTTATGGAAGCTAACTCATAATAAACAAAACTTGAAATCACCCAAGATGTCCTTCAGCGGGTGAATGGATAAGTTTTAATATACCTACAGAATGGAATATTATTCAGTGATTTTTTTAAAAAAGTTATCATGCTACAAAAGACACGGAGAAAACATCATGCATTTTTCTAAGTGAAAGAAGCCAATATGAAAACGCTACATACTGCATGATCTCAATTACATAGAATTCTGAAAAAGGCAAAACTACAGAGTAAAAACACCAGTGGTTACCACATGCTTTGAAAAAGGGAAGGGTCAGAGGTAAAGGTGGAGCACAGGGGATGTTTAGGAGGTTGGAATTATTTTCTACAATACTGTAGTGGTGGATACATGTCATTACACATTTATCGACAACCATAGACTACAAAACACAAAAAGTGAACCCTAATGCAAGCTATGGACTTTATTGTATATGAATAATATAATTAATGTAATAATACATAATCTAAAAATGTATTATATTAATTATATAATATATATAATAATATAGCATTACAATATATGATGTTTATTATATAATATCTCTATAGTATTTATATAATTAGATATAATGATACATAACATAAGCGTAATATATAATTATTATAATTATACAATTAATATTATAATATCAATATAATTAATATTAATGAATAATGGTTTATTCATAGTCATTCCTCAATTTTAACATATGTACTTCACTAGTGCAAGATGCTAACAACTGGGGATGTAGGGAGGGGGTGAGAGGGAATATATGAGAACTGTCTGTATTTTCTGTTTATGTAAACTTAAAATTAATTTAAAATCTGTCTATTGATTTAAAAAACTACTAACAAAAAAATTAAATACTTATATTAGAAAAGGGGAAAGGTCACAAAACAGTGATCTTCTATCTTGAGAACCCAGGAAGGAAAAGCAAAGTAAACCCCAAATAAAGAGAAAAGGCAATAATAAAGAATAACAGCACATATCAGTGAACATATATGAATTAAATAAAGAAGATGAATGAAAGAAAAATGATTTCTTTTTTTTTTTAAAGATTTTATTTATTTATTTGACAGAGAGAGAGATCACAAACAGGCAGAGAGGCAGGCAGAGAGTGAGAGGAGGAAGCAGGCTCCCTGCTGAGCAGAGAGCCCAATGCAGGGCTCCATCCCAGGACCCTGAGATCATGACTTGAGCCAAAGGCAGAGGCTTTAACCCACTGAGCCACCCAGGCGCCCTGCAAAATGATTTCTTTTAAGACATCATTTTGATTGATAAACCTTAAGCTAGACTAATTAATAAAGGAAGAAAAATTATATACTATCATCATCAGAAATGATTGAGAGAGCATCATTTGATATACTTATAGAATTGAAATGAAAATAAAGAAATATTAATTACTTCATACCAACAAATCTGAAAGCTAGTTGAAGTTGGAAAATTCTTTGAAAGAGAAAAATTTCCAAAACAAATATTTTTTAAACTAAAGTGAATAAATTTGTAATCACAGCCTTCCCACAGAGTTCTTCAGATGACTTCAGTCCTGAAAACTAGCAAGGTTTTACAGAAGAAATAATATAAGTTTTATGTACAGTCTTTAAAAAAAAACAAAAGAGTGAAGGAGAAAAACCTCTCCAACCAATTTTATAAAACTAGCATTTTTCTGATATCCAAGTCAGACAAAGTACCTGCAAAAAATACCCATAAACAAACCATCAGCAAACCAAATCCAGAAACACATAAAAAGTAAGGCATATTATGACTAGAAAGTTTTCATCCCAGGAATGGAAGTTTGGTTTAAAATTCAAAAAGCAACTATGCTAATTCACCATACTAACAGAGTAAATGGACAAAAAGTAAAAGCATGTCAACAGATGTGGATAGAGTATTTGACAAAATTCAGCACCCATTCATCACCAAAATTCTTGCACAACTGGAGATAAGAATTTTCTCATTCTGCTATAGGGCATCCATGAAAAAACCTACAGCTGATATCGTACTTCCCTTAAGATCTGGAATAAGGTTATCTTTTACCACTTTTATTTAAAATTGTACTGGAGGTCTAAGCCACTGCAATGAACCAAGAAAGAGAAATAAAAGGCACATAGATTATAAAAGAGCATTTAACAGTGTCTATAGTCATTGTTATATATATATTTTTTAACACTGAAAACCCCAAGATATCTAAAAACAATCACTAGATCTAATAAGTGACTTTATCAAGTTTGAAGAGTATAAGTTCAACAATCAATTGCTTTTCTATGTGCTAGCAGTACATAACTGGAAATCTTACAATAGACTAAAATGTGCAATGACTAGGGATAAATTGAACATAAGATGTTCAAGACTGCTATGCTGAACTACATACTACTACTAGATGAAATTAAGCACAAGAAGTATTGCTGGCATGAATAAATGGAATGATATATAACATTCAAGGATGGGAATCTCAGTGTTGTTAAGATGTTCATTATTCCAAAATTGATCTCTGGATTTCAGTGCGATTTCAATAAAATTCTGTGCAGGCTTATTTGTGAAAATGAATAAGCTGATTCTAAAATTTATATTAAAATGTAAAAATCTATTAGAGCTCCCAAAGTTTGAAAAAAGAGTCTATTATCCAAGTTAACTCTATGTAGTTCTATAACTATAAATTACAGTTTGACAGTGTGATATTAGCATATGCATGAATATATACATTGATGGAATAGAATAGTCTCTAAATAGGTCTTCATATATTTGGTCAATAGATTTTCATTAAAGTTAATTTAATGGGGGCAGGGGAAAGGAATGGAAAGATTTTTCAAAAGTCGTAATAGAACAACTTGATATCTGTATGGAAAAAGAATAATCCTCAACCCTTACCCCATACCATTTATAAAAAGTAACTTGGAAAGTCATCGGAGAACTGCATGTAAGATCCAAAGTTATTTTTTTTTTTATTTTTATTTATTTATTTATTTATTTATTTATTTGTCAGAGAGAGAGAGCGAGTGAGAGCAAGCACAGGCAAACAGAGTAGCAGGCAGAGTAAGAGGGAGAAGCAGGCTCCCTGCGGAGCAAGGAGCCCGATGTGGGACTCGATCCCATGACGCTGGGATGATGACCTGAGCTGAAGGCAGCTGCTTAACCAACTGAGCCACCCAGGCGTCCCAAGATCCAAAGTTATTAACTTCTAGATGAACAATCAACAAGTCTTTGTAACCTTAAGATAGTATTCTTGTTAGCTATTGCTGTGTAATAAACCAATTAAAAACAGTGACTTAAAACATCAATTATAAATTTTGCCTACAAATCTGCAAGTTGGGCAAGATAGCTCAACTCTCCTTCACCCATCAGGTTGGGATCACTGAACTGGACTGGAGTATCTCATTTCAAAATGGCTGGCCAGTTGATGTTGGCTATCAGTCGGGAGCTCAACTACTGTTGACATCTAGTGGCCTCTGTCCCAATCCAGGGACTTCTCCAAGGGCTGCTTCAGGTTTTTTAGAACATGGTGAGTGGATTTCAAAAGGCAGTATTCAAAAAGACATGAATTGGGAACTGCTAGTCCCTTAAGACCTGAGCCTAGCATAGCTTCTGCCACACTGTACTGGCCAAGCAATAATATATCCCTTGCAGACTCTAGAGGAGGAAATCTAGGTTCTGTCTGTTGATCAAGAGAAATTCAAAGAATTTGCTCATATTTAATCTGCCTCAAATGAGCAAAAAATTTCTTACATAAGGCACAAAAAGCCCTAATGATATAAAGAAAATTTGATAAATTGCACCTTATTAAAGTTAAAAATTTCTTCACTTCCCACGATGTCACTAAGAAAATCAAAGGGAGTGACATCACCAACATAGTGAAATAGGTCGTTCCTGACTTCACTCTCCCTCACAAGGACAAGTAATAACTATTCAAGAATAAGACACCACTGAGAGAATCTTAGAACATGGGAGTGAGGCTGAAGTACCCCCTTGCACAGAAAGACAAAGACAGCACTGGAAGGGTACAGAAGTGGCTACAGGCTGACCACATTTCCCCTCCCTCAGGACAGCACAAAACACACCACAGGGAGAGAGGTCATCCCTAACCCTCCAGTTGCTTTAGTGAGAAAAGAGAATCAGTGGCGGGACAACCAGCACCTCTAGCACTGGCATCCCTTTGTAGGAGCCCCCATTCTAATCTCAAACCATGGGGTGGAGCTCACTACTAGGAATCTGACTGTGACAGAGAAGGAAGAAAGGAATTGCAACAACTGGCACGCAGATGTTAGCAGACTGATTTCACACCTGCAGTGTCCAAGTAGTGATCCCAGTCCGGAGTTTTGCTCCTCTGCAGAACCAAGTTAGGGACATATTCTGGCCAGGAAACTTGGTGGGTGCAAATCTGATTGATTCATATTCTCAAACAAATTTGCAGGCCTTAGAGCCTGGTCCTCCGGTGCCTGAAAAAATGCTGAATCATACTCCCATCGATGGAGTGTCTCCTGGCACCGTCTGACCTGAAGGGCTGGTGACAGCTCTTGGAAGCTATGTGACCCCGCTGAACTCCAATAGTATTTTTTACTGTATGAGAAAAAAAAAAAAAAAAAACACTCCTACCCTTTTATGGATCCAAGAAGTCCTCAAATAGCCAGATATCCTGAGAAAGAAAAACAGCAGAAGATAGCACACTTTCTGATTTCAAGCTACATCATAAAGCTATAGTCATAAAAAATAGCAAGTGGACCTGCATCAAACTAAAATATTTCTGCACAGCAAAAAAGAAATTATCAATAAAGTGAACAGATAACCTGTGGATTGGGAAAAAATATGAGCAAACCTTTAAAGATCTCATACAATTGAAGAGGAAAAACCCCAGATAACCTGATTAAAAATAGACAAAGGACCTGAATAGACATTTCCCTAAAGAAAATATATAAAAGGTGAACAAATAAATGAAAAGATGCCCAACATCACCAGTCGTCAGGGAAATGTAAATTAAAACCACAATGAGATATCACCTCACACCTATTTAGAATGGTCATCATCAAAAACACAAAGAGAAGTGAGTTGCGGGAAATCAGAGGGAGAGACAAACCATGAGAGACTGTGGACTCTGAGAAACAAACTGAGGGTTTTGGAGGGGAGGAGGGTGGGGAGTTGGTTGAGCCTGGTGGTGGGTATTATGGAGGACATGTATTGCATGGAGCAATGGGTGTGGTGCATAAACAATAAATTTTGGAATACTGAAAAGAAATAAAATAAGAGGAGATTTCATTAAATTACCCATTTTAGGATTAAAAAAAAAAACAAACAAAAAAACCTTACAAGAGATAAATGCCTGCAGGGTTCTGGAGGAAAAAGGAACCCTTGAGGATTGTTGGTAGGACTGTAAGCGGTACAGCCACTGTGGGAAACAGTATGGAGGGTCCTCAAAAATTAAAAATAGAAATACCATATGACCTCGCAATCTCATGCTGGGAAAATTCTATATGAATTTTCCCAGCATAATGTTGAATGCATTGTGAAATTACGGACTTGGTTTTGTTGGCAACTGAGTAACTACAACCTTGTAACAGGGTGTCTGGTACAACCAGGGAAGCTTGGTGGAGGGTGGAGCAACAGCTCAGGGCCAGAGGGACGCAGCTGCAGCAAAACTGGCTTAAGAAACATTTCAGTGGTCCCTAGCGATAAACTTTCCAGTTCGTCCAAAACATTACAGTAGCCTTCAGTGGCTCATTTTCATTTTTTAAATGAGAGAAAAGAATTTCTACTTACAAACTTGAACAATAACTAGTTTTGAAAGGATGAAATTGGTCAAACTCTGCATTAGAAATGCTTGGGGGCTTAGACCACAGTGACTTGGTTATTAAAGTGAAGTTAGACTCCATAGACTGGTTTAATTTGCGCTACTTTTATTATAGCTAATAATATATAAATACTAGATTATTATTTGATGCATAATATGCTGTGAACTATTGTTTTATATATGGTGATGACTTAATGTTATTTTAATAATGATAAGGTAAAATTGGTTGAAACTTGGTGGAGAAATCTAATTTTATTGGCACAGACATTAGGTGTACTTTATTGTGTAAATCATTTTAATTTTTTATATTTGACAAAAATGATTTCATTTTTGTGAAGATGAGCCAGATATTTTGCTTTAATCATCTAAAAGGCAAAGTATTTTCTCTTGACATTATCTCATTATTCATGAGATAAGTTAACCTCAATTCTAAAACAGTAAAGAAAGGGCAAAAGTACATGGAACCCTATTGAAATTCATTCTTAGTCTATTTATAAATTCAGTGCAAAATTCAGCATAGACACCTACTTAGACTTCAGATCCATTTATTTCATCCAACTTAGGCGTGGTTAGTAAGATAAAAATAAAAAGTGATATAATAATGTTAGCAACAGCTGTTGGTTCTGAGTTTTATATCCAATTGACTTTGGATTGGATACCAGGAAGCATACATAACACTGAGATCATATAAAAATACACAGGATTAAGATCCTGAACCATCAAGTCCTGTTCCAAGTCCCTGTGGTGATGTGCTTTGTTGTCAGCTTTCATCTCTTACTCTTCCTTTTCCATCATCACCTCAATACATTAGTGGGTAACATTATTTGCAACAGCCTATGGTTTATAAATTGACACTAATAACAGCACTTTGCAGTTGTAAAGTAGAATTGAATCTTCAGCTTATGTACTTGGAAAGAGGAAAGGAATGAAACATTTAGCACTTATTAGGTGCCAGAATTTACAGCTTGTAAGAAACATATTTTCCCATCTTACACAAAAGTCTTCCAAGAGGTTAAATTGCTTAGTGACATGTAGCTGGTAAGTGCTGGTAAATTACAGACTTTAAAAAAAAAAAAAGTTATTCTGGATGCCTGGGTGGCTTGGTCAGTCGAGTATCTGATTCTAGGTTTTGGCTCAGGGCATGGTGTTAGGGTCCTGAGTTTCTCTCTTTCTCTTCCTCTGCCACTCCTCTACATTTTTTCCCTCTTAAAAAAAAAAAAGTCATTTTGCCTAATTCTACAGCCTGGGTATTGCCTGTTGTATCATTCAGTTTTCCTTGTGATTTCAATGACTAGATTAACCTGCAAATCCTATCCTATAATCTATTGATAATGGCAAATAACATGAGTCAGAATAAAACGACTGTTTGCCCCTTATCCATGATTTTGCTTTCTGTGGTTTTAGTTCCCCACAGTAAACCACAGTCTGGAAGCAGATGCTCCTTCTTCTGATGTACTGTCGGAAGGTCAGTCATTGCCCAACACTATGTCAGTGCGTATGTCATTCATGCCACCTCGTCGCATCACATAGACGTTTTATCATCTCACATCAACACAAGAAGAAAAAGGAAGATTACAGTATAAAAAACTATTCTGAGAGAAAGACTACATTCACACAGCTTTTTAATAGTATTTTGTTATAATTGTATTTTATTAGTAGTTATTGTTATCTCTTACTATGCCTCATTTATAAATTAAACTTTATTGTAAGTATGTATATGTAAGAAAAAACATAGTCTATGGAGGGTTGGGTGCTATTGGCATCATCAGACATCCACTGGGGGTCTGGAAATGTATACCCTATGGATTAGAGGTGGGGGAATGATTGTATGGGAAAGAGATTCAGTGCCTATTGCAAAGACATGCACCTGGAGCCATGCAATGCAAGGAATGCAAGGAAGGACTATGCAGTGTTGGGAGTAGAGTATGAAGAGGACTCTGTGTAACATTGTAGACTGACTCTAAGTGCAAGTTCAATACTGCAGATTATGACTCAATGTAGCAGGTGGGTTTTCAGTTTAGTATATGTAACTTTCCAAGGGACTTTCACCTATGTTATGTTTTAGTTCTCATAATAATCATGACACCTAAGTAGGGCAATTTATTCATTTAATTTCATCACTGAAAATACTATAATTGTCTGATTTGGATTTTAGGATAGTGCTGGCCTCGTAAAATTGGTTGGAGAGTTCTTCTCCCCCCCCCCCTTTTTTTAAAAGACTGTAGGTAGAATTTATATTATTTCTTCTTTAAAACATTGCTAGTTTTCACCAGTGAAGTCATGAACTGAGGAACTCTTTGAAATACAGAAAGTTATATATCTAAATTAATTAGCTTTTCTAATGTTTCTGTACATATACTATTTTTTTAGATTTTATTTATTTATTTGAGATAGTAGGGGGAGGAATAGAGGGAGAGGGACAAGCAGACTCCACACTGAGCATGGAGCATGGCGCGGAGCTTGATCTTACAACCTTGACACCATGATCTGAGCTGAAATGAAGACTTGGTTGCTTAACTGACTGAGCCACCCATGGGCCTCTGTATAGGTTACTTCTATTTACATTATGGAATTCTTATATTTCTGCTTTGGGTATCAAATGGGAGTAGAATTTCTTGTTCTTTGACCATCTTGTATGAGAAAGATAAGTTGACTAAGATATACTTTGAGCTAAATAAAACTTTTTAGTTAGAACAGAATGGGTTATCTTTTTTTTTTTTTTTTTTTTTAATCCCCACAACCCAGAGAAGGTAAATGGTTGGCCCTGGGTGTTTCTCTTAGCTAGTACTACCAGATACCAATTTAATCAGGAAGCATATATACCACTCAACTACTTATCAAAGTGAATATGCAATGGAAGTATTATAGGAAGAAAGTACTAACAGGTTGATGCATTTCTTGGTTAGGTGTTTTTCATATAGTGTTTTATTTCACCTTCATAGTTAGTGGTTCTCAGATCAATGATTAGGTTTATCATCTCCATTATACAAACATACAAGGGAGGCTCTGAGGGATTAAATTGTTCAAAGTCATGTGGGTTGGTGTTGCAGGATGAGAAACCAGACCTATCTGCCTGTCATCAAAGCTCATGCATCAGTCTTTCCTTATTAGCTTGAAATTTTGAGTGCTTAATTACTTTTCTATCCTTCCTCCCTACTCTCCCAGTCACGAATCTCACATTCATGAGTGACTTCTTAATGCTCTAATACTGCTTTGGGCATTCTCATCTTTCTATGGACATATTTTGTTGCTCTGAAATAAACTCCCTCCTTCTCACTGCCTGTTGAAATCCCATCTGTCCTTGAGGTCCAGCTGAAATTTCACCTTTCTGAGAAAAGTCTTGAGAAAACTGAAACTGGAAGTGAGTTTTGCCTCCTCTGGGCTGTAGTAGAACTTGGTTGTATCATTTGTGTGTCATTTGTTGCTTGTTACTGTTCATTACGTTTTCATTTTTAGTTCAAGGGTTTTGAGGGCAGGGACCACACCTATTAAATCTTGGGTCAATGATAAGCAGAGTGGCACAGAGTAGATATTCAATAAACATTGTTTAAACTCTAGTTGAGAGTGATTAGTGAACAGCTAATTTGGCCCAGATATATACAAGACTAGACTTTATCGATAAGCAGTGCTACATCATTTTAAGCATTGACAGGAACACCAGCTGAACTAATGTTGTCAAATGGAAGTTCTTCCAGTCCTGCTTCAGTGCTATAATACTGGTGGTTTGTGTTAGTCCATTAATTGTATTCTACATGTGGGTATTTATAAAACCTTTAAAATTTCTATTTTTTTTTTAAATAACCTTTTTCCTATTTTTGTTAACACTATTTCTTTGCTCACTATATTTTTATTTCTTTTCCATCAAGCACTAAAGCAATTGCCAAGCCAGCTCCTGTCAAAACAATCACAAGAGGACTAGTCTGAACTGATGAGTTTTATGGGTCTTTTGCAAATCGCTCCTGGTACGAATTTAAGACATTAATGTTGTTACACAGAAAATTGAAAAACTTGTCTTATAAAAAGTAAGGCTGAGAATTGAATTTTCTGCTATCAAATAAAGGTGAATTCCCTACCCTTGCCTTATGGCCATCTCACAGAATGTGATACATATTGTGTGTTTAATATATGTTTGCTAGATGAAGTGTACAAACCTGAGCATTTATAAGTGATCTACTGAATGTTACATCTGCAGAAGAACTGAAGTGCTCTCAAAATTCTTTTCCTCCTTTCTTACTTTTTTGTAGGTAGGTCTTAATAATGAAGCTTAGGGCTGGAGGATAACAACTCACTTTTGAGAGTCCTCTCTAGGCATATGGAATGAAGCCAGTGGTTCAATTACCAAAGTGGAAATGTGTCTGATTAGACTCATTTGACCTTCAAGGTCCTCAATCATCTTAGATGACTTATGACGTATTGCAGTTAGAACCTCAGAGTTTCCAAAGGTTAAAAGCACTGATGGTTTTTAGTTAGAACTTCTCATGTCTTAAAAATTAAATAATATGGAAATTAAGCTTGTTAACAATAGTGCAGTGGCACTGACTTAGGAACCAAGCTGAGAATATTAATTTAAGCTTTCCAATAATCTTGAATCTGCTGCCTATTGGGGAAGAATCTGAAATTTACAAGTTCAATTAACAAATTAATACAAAGAAAAAATTTAGAATTGTTTCTAATTCACCCTTGTTCTTAAGAAAAGTTCATTATTATGTGACACTTAGATGATATCTTTTTTTGGAAAGTATATTTGTATCTATTATCCTATTCAAATCATCCTAATTTAATGTTGTATATTATTTATTAAAGTGGAAATGAAATAAGAACAATTTCTTTAGATTTATAAGACTAAATTTTAAGCAAGAAATCAACTGAAAATGATCTAATACATTGCCGTGGTGAAATTCTATGTGGATCTTTAGCTTTCATAAAACAGAAGTTCATGTAGACAATAGTCCAACACAAAGTTAATTCATCCAACACATGGTTAGGGGGATCTTCTTTTATCATTTATTTTAGTAGGATTAATAAGTTTACTGTAATGTAAACTGAAATGTTTTAGTGACTTGGCATATAGCAGTTCACGAGGTTGTTCCTGATCAACTGCTCTTCTTTTGGGTCAATCATTCAGGGACTCAGTTTCCTTCCGTCTGTAGATTTGCTCTCCTCTAAGACCTCAGAGCACTTTCATGCATTAAGCTGGCATATGGGTGAAAAAGAAGGCAAAGAAGGTCCATCGAAATCTTCACCACATTGGCTGCATCATTTCCACTCCCAGCCCATTACCAAGAACTAGAACACGTAGACTTTCCAGGTGTCTCAGAAGAGAAAATGGGCTTGGTAAACAGCTAGCCCAACTACGCCATATTTAATTTTTGTGTTACTAAAAAATATTTTCTTGTTCCACACCCACTTCTTTTATATACTGTCAGATAACCTGAAATTTTTACAACAAAAATCAATTTTTAAAAATTTGACTTGAAATTATGGTTGGTAGTGAGAGCTATGGATGCAGAGGAAGCTCAAAGACAGACATGATGCTAGGGACATATTGATGTAACTAAATATAACAGGATGACCTTAGCTCAACAAGGCGGGCTGACTCCAAACATGATTAAAATGAGTAAAGAATTAAGACAAACAAATAAATAGGAAACAGAGACCAAAAAAAAAAAAAAAAAAGTATTATCCCTAACATAAGGTTTAGATGGTGGACTGTTAATAGACAAGAGATTTTAGCAATTTTGTGGAAGATGGAAAGAAGGTAGAGAACAGATGGCTCATGAAGTCAGGTGAGGGAAATTGGGCTCTGAGATATACAGGGCTGATGGGGTCAATGGAAGCAGGAGCAGCTCTCCTTTGCAAAGCTGTTGCACTCCCAGTGGTTCTCAAAGTGAGGTTCTCAGATCATCAGCATCATTGTCATCTGAGCACTTGCTCCAGCAATACTAACTCTCAGGGCCTACTTAGATCTATTGAATCAGAAGCTCCAGAGATGCCAATCTGACTTGCAGCACTGCTTAATAAAGACCTATACATTCTGACACTTCTGAGTCCCTAGACACCTGCCAATGGCTCTAAAGTGAAGCTGGATGGTGAATTTTCTACTTATATAAACATATCATTCAATCAGCACGAGAGAAATTGGGAATATTATAGGAAAAATGAAGAAAAACTATAGAAAAAAGTGATAATAGAAAAAAAAACTAATAGAAAAAAAAGAAATTAAGATAACTCAACTATAGAACTGTGAAATAACTCAGTGCTCTCAGAGAGATTTAGGAAAGCATCATCTCTACTAATAAATAAGATGGGCCTTGAAAAATTGTAAAAAAACTAGAGACTAAGAATTAGAGTTTTGCAATTAATGGTAAAAATATATAAATTCCAACTTATAATTGGAGTATGAGTTTTATGAAGTTTTCCTAGCTATAGAAAAAAAGACAAGTAGAAAGAAAAGATAAATGAAATAATGAGAGACATAAAAGGCTGAAACTGGTGGTAAACATTTGACTAAGAGGAGGTACAGAGAAAATACAAGGAAACTATAGGATAAATACTGAAAGAGAAATTTAAAGACCTGAAGTATAAGGGCCTTCAGACTAACAGGGTTCAGTGGGGGAATGTAGAGCACCATGAATTACAAAAAAGTTTACACCAAGACAAATCACTTTGAAATTTTAGAATGCCAAAATAAACGAAAGATTCCAAAAGCTCCCAGGGAGAATAAACCAGGACACATAAAAATGAATGAGAACTAAACTAATGTTAACCTCACATCTGTAATACTGAATTCTAAAAGGAAGTGGAGAAGTGCTTTCAAAGTTCTGAGAATTATTTGCAAAGATATTTTCAAGATACCAAGTCAAGCTCTCAATCTGGATGAGTAAAAAATAAAGTCATTTATAGATACTAAGGAATTTACTTCCCAGACAAAATTTCTTAGGATATTACTTGAGGATTTACTTTAGCAAAATGAGGAAAGTACATAACAATTTGGAAGACATGAAATCCAAGGAAAGACAGCTTTAGGGTAGGTGAGAAAGGCAGGAGTCCCAAACGGTAGTTGGCAGAGGAGCTGGAGAATGACAATCGAGACAAAAGTAAGAGAACAGAGGTTCCAGGAGGAAGGCATCTAGCAAAGATTTGATATTTGAAATCTATGATAATATCATAGACTTGATATTATCCTCAAGAAGACAGAACTCCTTAAGAATGTAATAAAGGCCAGCAATGTGAAAGAATAAGAAGACAATTAAAAACTCTGAAAAAATTAAAAAGTTATACAAATAAGCAAAATCAATCATAACTGACTACTTGGCTCTGCAGTAAATAATACCTAGAGAGGAATAACAAAGCACGATTAGCCAACTTTCTGCTTTTATAACCAAACTATAAATAAATAAAGCACAGAAAACAGTTATGGCCTTGGGAAGAATACATATATTATCAAATCTGACAATTTAAAGGCAAGTGATGTTGTTACAAAAATAAATATAATGGTGAACAGTTATTTAATGTTACAAAAACAATTTTAACAAAAAGTTAAAAAGGATGGAAAGAGTCATATTGGCAGGAAGGAGAAGGGAATGCTTGGGATGATATAAGAGAATTAAATCTCATGTCAGAATAAGAAATCAGTAGATGCTATTTCTAATGAATGTATTAAGAAAAACAGTGAAAAAGCAGATTATTTAAAGACTGAAGGTGATCATCAGAAATACATTTTTAGAGGGGCACTTTGGTGGCTCAGTGGGTTTAGGCCTCTGCCTTTGGCTCGGGTCATGATCTCAGGGTCCTGGAATCGAGTTCCGCATTGGGCTCTCTCCTTAGCGGGGAGCCTGCTACCTCCTCTCTCTCTCTGCCTGCCTCTCTGCCTGCTTGTGATCTCTGTCT
This sequence comes from Mustela erminea, assembly GCF_009829155.1. Classification (NCBI taxonomy): domain Eukaryota; kingdom Metazoa; phylum Chordata; class Mammalia; order Carnivora; family Mustelidae; genus Mustela; species Mustela erminea. Next base: position 4,873,768 of record NC_045615.1, on the reverse strand, counting down.
GTCATAGAAATAAATATAATATTTTAAAAAAAAAAGAAATACATTTTTAGAAATATTTTTAAAGTTCAGTGTGATCCATGTAAGAAAAACTAGAGATTAAGTGGCATGGGGCAAGGGAGTTTTGTTTTTAATTTTAATCTCTATTTGATTAGGTTTTTCAGATCATATAAATGAATCCATTTGGTCAAAAATTTAAAACATAAAAACACTTATTTTTTTCTTAAAGCGTGTAAGGGACAGTGTTGGCTGTATACTCACCACTGAATACTCCCCCTTCTTCCTCTAGACAGAGCTCTAGGTTTGTTTGGACAGCTGTTTTCTCCTTGCAGCTGTGGGTTTAGGAAGGATGACTTTAGCTCCAGTTATAAGGTACATTCTCATTCATCTAAGTAGTAGTAATTCTATTTCTCCAGTAGATAACTGCACTGAGGTTATCCATGTGATTTAGTTCTAGATAAAGAGATAAGAGGTGTATATGCTGGCAGTTTTGAGGAAAGATTCTTGTCTTAAAAAGGTACAAGGAAAAAAGTATTTTTATTCCTGGATCTGAATCCTGAAACCGTGCAGCTGGATCTGGCAGCCCTGAGGGCAGCTAGTCTGAGAACAAAGCAGAGTGCTGGAATGTTCAAGCAGAATGATGGAAAGAACCCGGGTCGTAGATGAGGTTGCCAAAATAATGAAACTATCTACTCAGCAGCTTTCCTAAATTATGGAGTCACTCTTTCTAAGGACCTCTCTTACTGTATGTAATAATTTTCCTTGTGTTAAGTTGTTTTGAATTTGATATTCTGATATCATTCCTAAGCTATGAAGTTTGGGGATTATATAAGGTGTAGGGATAAAATTAGTGTATCTCTCAATTTTTTAGGGTGGAAATAAGTGTAAATGTCAAAATGTCCATAAACTGAGAATATTATAGATTCAACACATCTGCATTACATAACACATAAACTACATATCCATTGTAATTTAAAATTTGCTCAACAAGAATCTTCAGAATTTAACGTCTGAAAGAAAGGCAATTTGATCAATCAATCATTGCTACCTTATATGATTGAAGCACCAGAAATTACTTTTGCACACATTATCTCATTAAAATCATCATAACAGCCTTGAGAGTTGGAATTTTGGTTAAGACAAATGACTCCCTTTTATATCCTTGGCTGGGCTAATGTAATGAAACAGGTAACATTTGATAGCCAGATGTCAAATTTTATAGGCCTGCCTGGGAATCAGGTAATGACTAAGCCACAGCTGATTTTGAGACAAGTTTCCTCAGAGATTTCATAAGCTCCCAAACTCACAATATCTTTTAAGATTGTCTTCTGATTCTTTCACCACCGCATGAAATAGGTAATCATCCACATTTGTATGCAAGGGTAGGAGTGGGTGACACAGAAGAACATTGTCAGAAATAAGAGTTTGCTGCTGAAAAATTTTGCAGCAGTTCTGAGAAGTTTCTGACCTCTTCTTGTTCAATGGCCTTATCTCATACTTCAATATTCCCAGTAGGCCATGGCCAACATCTTTGGTGTCCTAGGGCAAACTTCAAGAACCCAAGGTATATGGAAATTAGCTGCTGAAAGTGTACAGCTGTTGTGGTCATTCGAAGCCATCCTGCGTTTAGTTAGAGGAAATTGGGGAATAATATTTTCCTGAATGCTCAACCCACTTATAATTATTATCAAACTTATAACATATTAGGTGATAATAGCCTATTACTCTGTGGTTAAAAGTGGGGGTAAATAATTAGCCCAAGTTTAAGAATCAAACCTGAGTTTCCCTGACACCAAAATCCATGTACTTTCTAGTGTCCTACTTCCTGCAAAGCTTCTTTATGATCAAGCCAAACCAAACAGTTTTTGAGGTTTTTGAGGGAGTAAGGAGTTGTGGAGGCTTTCAGGCATAGGCGTCAGGAACATTATTTTTCAAGATGTTTTGGAAGAGGTTCAAGAATAAGTGGATTGGAATTGGGGTCTTAGGTCTTTTCCAATGATGTCATTATACATTTTTTTTTTTAATGAGATCTCAAGGCCATGAAAAACACTCCCTAGTATTATCAAGGAGGTGAAAAGCTCAAACTTGCCCTCCCTCTTACTGAAAAAACTCAACTTGAACCCAAGTTTTGTAGGTGACCACCTTGAGTCTTCATTAGCTCAGGGTGACTTCCTCAGCAGATTAACTCCTCCCAAGTACTTTGGTACTGATGGTTCTGTCACTGTAGGAACAGGGATACCTACCTTTTCTAATGAAGAGAAGAGATATGTTTAAAACTGTTGATTCAGGAACTTTCAGAAATGATTTCTTTCTTGACTTTTTCTTGCCTAAGCTGTCATAAAATATTCTCGTCTTTCCACATAGTGAACAGGAGCCTGACTAGGAGCCATCTTCCAGATGACAGCCAGAGGAGAGACTTGTAATTTAGCACTAGCATGGATGGAGACATTCTGCGATGTATGGTTTTGGCAAGTGGAGGCCAAGGAAAAATTAAAATATTTCAGTTTTGGGAACACAGATTTTTTGGTAAGTTTCCTTAGGCAGTTAATTTCTGTTTGACAGATTGTTCTCAAAGTAATGGAGATGAATAGAAATAACTTTACCCAGAATGGCCTTTTCTTGAAGCATATTCTTTTTAATGTCTTAGTTTATAGGGCCTGGAATCTTCGGCATTTGGTAAAAGACCGAAGCAGAGATGTTCTGCTGAGTATTCAAGACTCTTTTTTTTTTTTGTAAAGGGTGTCATTTTTCTTTGAGTCAAAGTGCCCTCAAATCTCTGTTCTAATGAGTTTTCATATGCAAGAAGTCAATTCCTTGCATAAAGGTGAGAATATCAATATGTTCCTTTGGATGTTTGGTTGTGTTAACTGACATACCATAACTCAGCATCTCATTAACTGCAGGATTTAAGGCCATGCATAAAATCCAAATTTCATGAATTCTGGCTCATACACAGTTACCCATGTTTGTTTGTATTTCTAGACTAGACGATGTGACTGAGCTGCTGTATCAACAGACAACTAAATGATTAAGGTCAGTCCTTCAGGATTCTTTTGGACAGGCTTCAGTTCCTTGCCGTAATGTGTCAAGGAGGAACAGGTGGATCTGAGGAACCTCAGAGGCTTATGCCTCATGCTCAACTACTCCTGAAGCTTTCAGCAAGAGTGAGTTCACCTAAGGGGATTCTTAGATGTTTTTCCACTTTCTAAGGGTATCTCTACATTTTCATTAATCTTCTGTTCTCCAGGTTACTTCCGGTATAGTGGTGGGCTTCAAGATAGGAAAAATAATAGTCATTACTCTTGCTCTTGACAACTTTCTGTTTTTATGGAACTCTAGTCTGCTGATTTAAATGGAATTGTCTTCTGTTTCCTAATATTTCTACCACCACACTGGCTGCCATTATGTTCTCTGAATGACACACTATAGAAAGGGTGAGATATTAATTTAAAAAGTCTTTAAAGATTCTGGTTTTTTTTTGGGGGGGGTGATATGTTATTTTCCCTTATTCCTCATGTGGTTAGAAAGTTGGAAGGAAAGAAAGATGTTTTCATGGACACACAGAATTTACGTGATGACCCCAAAGTTCACAGCTTATCAGTGAGGCTCACTCTCATATTAATTTTTTTAACCTTTGTAGAATGAATTAGTTGGCTTATAGCTTCTTTAAGAAAGTGCTATCTAAGAAGGTAATGAATAAATTAATGATGGTAGTGGTTATTTTTATTTGGTATGGGCTGATGGTATTCCCTCAAAATTCATATGTTGAAATTCTATTCCCCCAAGATGATGGTATTAGGATGTGGGGTGTTTGGATTAGGTCATGAGGGAAAAGCCCTTATGAGTAGGATTAGTAGTGCCCTTATAAAAGACGTGCCAGAGAGCTCTGTCACCTCTTCCACTACCTGAGGACACAGGGAGTGAGAATGTGCCATCTGTGAAACAGAAGTTGCTCTCACCAAACACAGAATCTTTTGGCACCTTGATCTTGGACTTCCCAGCTTCCAGAACTGTTGAAAAATAAATTTCTGTTGTTTAATAAGCAACTCAGTCTATGGTATTTTTTAGTAATAGTCCAAATGAGTTAATCCAGTATTCTAAAAGACTAAATTCTTTATGATGAAGATTTGGGCAGAAACAGATTATGAATAAGTTTGTTTTCCCAAGTGAAGTTGTGTCAGTTCTTAAGTCGTTAAATATTTAGGAAGACAAGGGCAAGTGGATGATGAAGAATGGTGACAGGGCTAAAAATAGAGGCAAATGTGATAAATTAAGAAATATCATCCCTTTTAAGATAAAATACCTTTAAAAAGATAATATAGACTTCCAAAATGTTATTTTGATTAAAATGACACAACTTTTTATTTATTTATTTATTTATTATTTATTTATTTATTTATTTTAATTTTTTTATTTTTTTTAATTTTTTATTTTTATAAACATATATTTTTATCCCCAGGGGTACAGGTCTGTGAATCACCAGACGTGCACCCGAATGTTTATAGCAGCAATGTCCAAAATGACACAACTTTTAAGTACACATTTCAACCAATGAATCAATTAAGTATGTTGGGTAAATCAACCATGAGTTAACTTTGTGCTATTCTATGTATTGAAAAGAACACAAAGTGAATGCAAGTTATCGAGCCTTTGAGAAGCTTCTATCCTAGCTGAGGAGGCATGATATTGTATAAGCAACAACTAAAGCAAAACACAGGGAATAGCTGAAGTCCACGGCTTCATTATGTAAAACAATTCCCAAGCACTGTACTAACAGTTATACTAACATTTTTCCATACATGAAAAAATGAAATCAGTAAGAATCCTTTTGAGCATGACAGCCCCATGGAAAAAACAGGGATAATTATCCTTACAACCATGGAGCTTTCTAGTTCTTATATTTATTCTATGCTTTGATATATTAAGGTCCATCCAAGCAAGTGAATGGAAACTGTGGATTTCTATCATAGATGTTCAAATATTTGATGTGAAATGATTTTGTAAAGTCTCCTATTTCAGTGTATGCTTATTTAGTATTAATTTAAATCTAGAGGAGAAAAAATAGGATGAAAGACAGACCTCAAGAAATGGAGGATGAAAGACCTTTTAAACATCCTGGAGGAATTGTCTATTCACCTTCAATAATGATTGGATGGAATTTACTCTAACAGCAAGCAAAGAATAATTTTCACTCTGCCATTTCCATAAACTCTACTGTGTAATTATCCTGCATTCCCTCTGCATACTAAAGTCAAGTTTGGTTAAAGAAGAGGTATCAGTTGGTTCAGAGAGGTTTCCCAAGGTATTTTTATGAAGGCTTTTCAGATCTTCCCTTGTATACCTCCTCCTATCACCATTGGATTTTCAAGGAGGGAAAGAAAATAAATAAATAAATAAATAAATAAATAAATAAATAAAGAGAAAGGAGAGAAAGAGAAAGAAAAGAAAGAAGAGAAAGGGAGAGAGAAGGAAAAGAATGAAAAAAAGAAAGATGAAAGAGAAAGAAAAAAGGAAGAAAGAGAAAAAAAGGAAGGAAGGAAGTGGGGGGAGGGAGGAAGGAAGGTAAGAAAATCAGGCTCCTTTGTTTCTTTCTGTATCAAAGACAGAAAATGAAACATAAGGACTTTCTGGATGCTACTAACTTTTTAGAAGGCCTTTGTAAGAGGTCATTAAGGATTGAATTTCCCTTTTTTGTAGGTTAGGTTTTACACAAGCCTTTCTTTACTTCTCACTGTCTTGTATTCCATATGTATTTCCATACACAGGTCTTATCTTCTCTACCCAATTATGAGTGCTTTGAAGGCAGGGACACTTTTCATACAGTTGTCTACCCCCTTTCCTCAGCATCTCAGGCCTGGCCTTGCTCACAATACATACTTGGTGGACCTTTGTTAAACTAATGGATGATATGAAAGCCAACTCATGTGCCTTCAGGGAGATGTCTAACTAAAATGTAATGGAGTGTAAATAATTCCTCATAGATGAGACACAATAAACCAGTATTCCTCATGAGGCATGGCCCTACCATTGTAAGTATAATGACTTTTCCCATGAAGGAATGGGACATTTCCACTGGCAGTCATTCTAAAAATAAGGCAAAACATGAGGCAGGCCTGGGGATTGAAAGAAGCAATGAGCTTCCTACACTTGTTGGTCCTGGCACTCAGGTGAAACGGTCTGGAGCTGGTCGTGTGGTAGGAGTTTGCTACCCCTTGCCAGAGGGAGAAGAGATGCATGACCAAGTCTCCACTGGCAGTGTGGTGGTAGTAGTAGCAGCTCTGTTAGATGTAGTAAATAAATCTTCTGGAAGCATCAAGAAGTAGGACTGGACCCTTTCATTGAAAAAGGGCAGTGTACTCTCTGAGGGAATGAAAAGACAGTGGTTTTCTGAGCACAGCTTTAGATCTGGGTGTTGAAATTATTTCTTAGGGAAAATGGCCCTGTGTGTTTCTGTTTATTTTAATAATGGAAAGCTATGATGATTAACTTTTGTGTTAATTCAGTGAGCTAAGGGATGGCAAAACATTATTTCTGGTGTGGCTGTGAGGATGTTTCCAGAAGAAATTTTTTAGTAGACTAAGTAGATCACCAGTGTGAGTGGGCATCCCTGAGGGCCCAATCAGAACAACAACAACAAAAATAAATGGAAGGAGGGTGAATTAACTGTCCTCCTGATTTGGGGAAGCTATTTCTCTCCTGCCCTTGGACATCATAGCTCCTGGTTTTCAGGCCTTCAGCCTTGCATTGAGAGTTGTATCATTAGCTTCCCTGGTTCTCCAGCTTGCAGACAGCATCTTGTGGTATGTGTCAGCCTTCATAATTGTGTGAGCTGAATCCCACAATAAATCTCCTCTTATATATGTTCTATTGGTTCTGTTTCTTTGGAGAAGCCTGATTGCTACGGATTAATACAGATGTTAAGAGCTATCTCTCTTACTTTCCTTGCTTTTTTTTTTTAGAGTGGGGGAGAGAGAGAGAGAGAGACAGGGAAAGAGAGAGAAGGAGCAGAGGGAGAGGGAGAGAGAGAATCTAAAGCAGACTCCATACCCAATATGGAGCCCGATATGTTGCTGAGATTATGACCCGAGATGAAATCAACAGTTGGACATTTAACAAACAGAGCTTCTGGGCACCCTAGTTCCCTGCCATTTTTCAACTGTGATACAACTCTAAAGATGGCACAGAAAAGGCTCTCTTGTTCCCTGAGGGGCTAAGGCAGCATTGGCAGATTGGGAGATCGTATACAGGCAGTTATAGGAGCAGTGAATGAGGCCCAGGAACAGCAATTATGGTACTTACCTGGTAATGATCAGATTTTTTCAATTGGATGTTTAGGACTGTTTGGATTTCATAGGTTCTGTATCTTTACTAAATTTACTTAGCTCTAGAATCTGTACTTCATTAAAGCTGTGTTGCTTCCACAGCTTTCACTTTATTAGGAGCTATTAATTGAAATACACCTGTTATTATTCTATCAGTCCCTACCTCCCTGAATGAAAAGATATTTTTGTCTCACGTGATTAGGGATTCTGTATTCCGTGTGCATGCTAAGGATTACATTATGCTTTTTATAAACATGCTATTTAGGGCCTTTGGCTGCCATGATTTTTCTTTAGGTAAAATGTTGAATGAGCTAGCAAGCATTTTACTCACAGATTGAATTGCAATGGAACATGTCCCAACGGCATAGACAGCTCAGGTTCCATTTTGCAGATCCCCAGGTAATTCATTTAGAGCAGTGACTTACTCATGTGTAGAACATTTGACTTTTAAAACCATCTGGCTTATAGTTGCAGAAATAATGCAGCAGCCTTTCGAGTCCCTCATCTCCCATTCTTGGAGAGGCCATGCCATTTAATTTCAGAAATGGAGCAGTCTTGACTGACTGCCAAGTATCAGCTTTCAGTGTATTTTTTATCGTTCCATTTACACACCCTTCCAGAGATCAGGATTGTATGGAAAGGTTTATGGTACTTTTGCTCTGGCTTTGGTGGCAAAACTAATGAAGCAGCAATAAAAACATATCTGCATAGCTTTGGTTGCTACAGTACTTTTTCTTTCAATTTTCAACACAAGGTGAAATATGGCATAAACCAGTAATTCTTCAGAGAACTACTTGGCTTCTAGATCAATATTGATTTTTCTCTTTCTCTTTTTGTTGCATATGTGTTTATTTTTCTATTTAGCTTTTGCTATTTGCTCTAGCCTGGGATATGCATTTTCTAATGGGATTGGAAAATTATTTCAATTTATCATCTAACTATCCAGGCAAAAAAAACCTTTGGATTGCTCTTTAGAATTGTAAGCGGAAAAGTATCGAGGATACAGTAAAATATATTCTTATTTTTTAAAATGTTCTGGTGTTTGTTTAGTGATTGTTTTCACAATCTTAGCTAGTTTACGTAGAAAGTTTAGCATTAGTTACACTAAAAATTTAATAGGCAAGAGAAACACAATATCTGTTTAATTTAAAATTTGTTTGATGCTGGGTTTCCATGTAATTTTCCACCTCTGGGATGCAAGTTGCCTGGACTTCCATTACTGATCTTTGTTTCTTCTATTTTCTACGTGTTCTCTGTGTTCTGACCAAATGGAACCACTTCTTTTTCCCTAGGTATTTTCACACTTTCCTGTTTTGCAAAATTTCCTGATTTTTGTACTCCATCTCACTCCCTCTAGCCACTAAAAGAGCACTTCTCACCACCTCATAGCTATACTCTTCTTACCTCTTTTGTGATCTTAAACCACCATTTTCCTCTGGTGGCCAAGGAAATTTCTCGCTTGATTACCCATAGCACTTACTTTCTCCATTGTTTACATTTTCTTCTCTCTCCTCTTGCATCATGTGGTCTCTCCCTGTCTCTGTTTTTTTTTTTTTCTTTATCACCTACCTATCATCCACTATCTATTCATTTATTTAGTTTCATTCTTTTATCTTCTTTAGTAGCTCTGAACTTTTTAGACCCAGACAAGTCCTTTTATTGTCTTACTATATCCAGCATGCCTTACTCATAATAGCTATTCATTAAATATTTAGTGATAGGTCAATGAATGAAAATCCCTGCAGGTCATTGCTGCATAATAGATTTTTTTTTAATTTTGCAATAATTATGAGTTCCTGAACAAGATTCTTCTAACTACTTCAAGTTTTGCCTTTGGTTCATGTTTTTATTTAATCAGTCTCATTATATAAAACAGGTGGGTTTTATAGTTAATACTATAAATATAGTTAATACCACATTGCTATGAGCAATGTGAAAGAGACCAGAAAGGGAGAAGAAACTGTTAGATCCTTACAGAAATAGTTGGAAATAGTTAAACATGGCAATATAAAAGTAGAAAGAGAAAACAAGGAAACATCTTTCCTTGTTCTCTCCATTTTCTTCCTTTTCATATTTATTTTATTTCTTTTACAGAAGTGAAGGCAGAAAATATATTAAATTTCTTGTGCATTATGAAATTCACATTTTCTTTCCAATGGGATGAGGTTTTTTTGTTTTTGTTTTTGCTTTTGTTTTTTAAAATTCTAGGTGTTTCTTGAAATTTAAACATAAGACCAGTTCTCCTTTGCTGCAGTTGATTTTCCTTTAAAGCAAAATGTAACTTTTCCAAATTGCCTTGAGACATAATTTGCTATGTATCTTTTACCACATACCAATATATTTGGAAAGGAAATTAAAGGTTTCAAGAGTCATTATAAATTCTTTTGTCCTGGGAGTTGAGAAACATTTTATAGGACAGCAAGGTTGCATTGACTTCAAAGCGGAGGGCAGCATCATGAAATACTCATCATAAAGATATTCTATATCAATCATTGGGAATGTCAATAGTCATCTCAAAATAAATTATATTTTCAGTCTGCATAATCTTAAAAGAAATGAGTGCTGTAATTTTAGGATTCACAGTATAAGTCTGTCTGAGGAAAGTTGGTTTATGTAGGTTGCATCATTTCAGTTAAAGGTTCATGAACATCTTCAGGGATTGTCTAAATATATGCACTGACACTGAACTTTGATTCCAACAGAGGCATGCGAGTCATTATAAGATAGTAATGCTCTTCATGCTGTGAGCAACATGGAAGAAACCAGAATGGAAGAAGAAAGTGTTAGAAACTCAGAGAAATAGGTCAGGAGCTAAGGCTGCTGCAATCCCAAATAGACAAGTCCCAGTGCCTGTAGCAAGACTCCAATCCATTATAGGCAAATGATCAGATTAATATAAAATGAGGTAGGTCTTGTTATGTTGGAGAATGTTGCCTGCTTTGAAATTTCTAATGTTCCTTGTTGGTACAGATAATATCTTTTTGTTAGTGAATTGTACTCATGGTAAAGTAGTTTGCAGTAGAAAGTTAAGATTCCTTGAAAAAAGTTGTTTGCCAGGATCTCCTAAGTGGAAAATGTCCTGATGGGAGGTGTATCATTTGCAACTCTCTAGATACCAAAGGCTCAAATCTAAAGATGAGTTTTAGAGACCAAGAAGTCTGTCTTTCCATCTCTAAATGATTGGCAAGTATATTGAAACACTGCTTGTCAATCATTCATTTATCCATTTATTCATTCAAACATTTAATGAGCACTTTGAACTTTTTGCACTTTAAGTGTTTGGGATATATGGCTGCATAAAACAAAATATCTCTCTTTGCTTTTAAGAAGCATAAACTTTGGTGGGAGACTGTTAGACTGATTGTGTGAATGACCCCCAATTTTTTATGTGCATATTCATTTATTCATTCATTTAAAAAATTATGTTCAATTAGCCATAAACTGAGTGTTACAGAAGGGGGGGAATGGGATAACTAGGTGAAGGGTATTAAGGAGGGCATGTGTCGTGATGAATGACCCCAGTTCTTGATCTTTATTTGTGTATATATGCTTTGCCTTGAGATTTTGAGTTCTTCTCCCTGTAGGCACCTTGATTCTGAGTTTGGCCATGTGACATTTTATTTTATTAAAAAATGTTTACTATTGAAGTATAGCTGACATACAATGTTATATTAGTTTTAGGTGCACAACATAGTGATTCAACAATTCTATACATTATAAAATGCTCACTGTGATAAGTGTTATCATCTGTTACCTTATAACACTATTACAATAATATTGACTATATTCTCCATGCTGTACTTTTCATCTCCATAGTTATTTATTTTATAACTGGAAGTCTGTGCCCTTCACTTATTATACTCCTCTCTTTTAGTTCCCCTCTTCCTCCCACTGGCAACCATGAATTTGTTTTCTGAATTTATGCATTTTAGCTGATGTGAGGTACCTGAGGCTTGAAAAAGGATTTGCAACTTTTGCTTCCATTTTTGCAACTTTTCCTTCAACTGTGAACCTGAATGAGGGTGAACCATCTAGAAGACTATGAAAACATGTGGAACAGAGTGAAATAATCTGAGCTGACTATAAGGGTCTGGTTAGCCAGAAGGAGCCATTTCATTGTAAACTTGGATTGACCCTGTCCCTCCCAGAGGGACTTACTTGCAAACCCAGGATACAGGGTGGGCCAGGCCAGATGGAGACATCCAAGCAGTGGGGTGTGCATATATTTACTATGGTGAATAGGAATTCAAATGGCCACCCATATTGCTGACTGAGCATGACTGTGCAGTTTTCCCTGTGTGTTGCAATCTCATTGGCCACCTGTGTGTGGGCTAGGCTCAACTACCTCTATAAAGGTTAGTCTGTGAGGCTGGGGTGGGGGAGTAGTAGTAGTCGTTGTGAGCAGCACTGCTGTCAGGGTCGTCCTCCTCGTTGTTGCGTCGCCTCTTTGTAAGGGATGGCCCCGACCGGTCATTTTGATTTTTGATGCTTGGTGTGAAATAAAGTTTTGCTTGACCTTTGCTTTGTATCAGTCTCATTCCTTGATCACAGACTGTAACACTGACAAGTGGTCAATTATCAAGCATGCAAATGAGATCAGCTAAGTGCAGAGGAACTGTCCATTCCATATCACCAATTCAAAAACTCATGAGCAAATAAAAGCATATAGTTTTTAATCATTGAGGTTTGTCTCACAGTAGTACTATGGCAATAAATACTTAATATGGAGGATATAAAAAAGCAAACAATAACACTTTAGAGTGATAAAGAGTATGACAAAGTACATACAGGAAGATGGTGTTAGTTGTTAGTACTTTTCCATAGTTCTTGTGCTAAGTACAACTAAAAATCCCAGACTTTAAGTAGAAAACATAAGGAAGCTTGGAAGGATATGGAGATGAAGGCAGATAGGAAACAGATCTCATGCCCCAGGAATGATATGATGGTGAGTTGCCTGGGCTCTCTTTCTGTCTCATATATCCTGAACTTGGGGTTAAAGAAATGAGCAAACCAGAAATGTCAACTGGTGCAGACAAAAACCCCCAACAAAAGCCCACTCTCCATCCAAAAGCACCCAGAGGCAGGCAGCTTAGCAAGACAGAACACTTTCAATAGCAACTGCTCTATTGAGACAATATTGTAGTCCCATCTCTACCACATCAACAAATTAAGAAGCTTAAACTTTAAAAAGATGCACATATAGTACTAGGAGAGCTTGCCGCTACCCTTGAACTTCTTAGTTACTTCCCAGGTATCTTACTCCTTGATGTTGGAACCTCAAGTGACTATTTCTGGATGGATTTGGACCAACAAAGAGTAGTGAGAAAACATTCCAAGCAGATAGATGGCACAAGAATGTACGTGGAAAGTTGGATGTGAATGTATTTATTAGTTTTCATGCTTCCGGCTTGGTCATAATGTTGTTCCAGCTGCTCATGTATCTCAAGTCTTTCATTTAATCATTCATTTATTTTTTCCAGCTTTATTAAAAATAATTGACAAGGAGGGTACACGATGTGATGAGCCCTAGGTGTTATACACAACTGATGGATTGTTGAACACTACACCTGAAACTAATGATATAATATATGATGGGAAATTGAAGTTTTTTTAAAGATTTTATTTCTATCAAAATCCTAGAGGAGAACATAAGCAGTAACTGCTTTGACACTGGCTGCAACAACTTCTTTCAAGACATGTCTCCAAAGGCAAAGGAAACAAAAGTGAAAATGAACTTTTGGGACTTCATCATGATCAAAATCTTCTGCACAGCAAAGGAAACAGTCAACAAAATAAAGAGGCAACCCATGGAATGAGAGAAGATATTTGCAAATGATACTACAGACAAAGGGCTGATATCCAAGATCTATAAAGAACTCCTCAAACTCAACACACACAAAACAGATAATCACATCAAAAAATGGGCAGAAGACATGAACAGACACTTCTCCAATGAAGACATGCAAATGGATAACAGACACATGAAAAAATGTTCATCATCATTAGTCATCAAGAAGATTCAAATCAAAACCACACCGAGAGACCACCTTACACCAGTTAGAATGGCCAAATTAACAAGACGTAAACAACATGTGTTGGAGAGGATGTGGAGAAAGGGAAACCCTCTTACACTGTTGGTGGGAATGCAAGTTGGTGCAGTCACTTTGGAAAACAGTCTGGAAATTCCTTAAGAAATTAAAAATAGAGCTTCCCTCTGATCCTGTAATTGCACTACTGGGTATTTGCCACAAAGATACTGATATAGTGAAAATAAGGGCCATCTGTACCCTAATGTTCATAGCAGCAATGGCCACAGTCACCAAACTGTGGAAAGAACCAAGATGCCCTTCAATGGACTAATGATAAAGAAGATATGGTCCATATATACAGTGGAGTATTATGCCTCCATCAGAAAGGATGAATACCCAACTTTTGTATCAACATGGATGGGACTGGAAGAGATTATGCTGAGTGAAATAAGTCAAGCAGAGATATTCAATTATCATATGGTTTCACTTACTTGTGGAACATTAGGAATGATGTGGAGGACATTGGGAGATGGAGAGGAGAAGTGAGTTGGGTGAAATCGGAGGGGGAGACAAACCATGAGAGACTGTGTACTCTGAGAAACAAACTGAGGGTTTTGGAGGGGAGGAGGGTGGCTGAGCCTGGAGGTGAGTATTATGGAGGGCACATATTGCATGGAGCACTGGGTGTGGTGCATAAACAATAAATTTTGGAACACTGAAAAAAATTAAATTATAAATTAAAAAAAAGATTTTATTTATTTGACAGAGAGAGAGACACAGTGCGAGAGACCCACTTCCCAAGCAGGGGAAGTGAGAGAGGAAGTAGGGTTCCCGTAGATATGGGGCCTGAGGCCAGAACCCTCAGATCATGACCCAAGCAAAAGGCAGCACTTAATGACTGGGCCACCCAGGTGCCCTTGGTTAATTGAATTTAAATAAAAAAGTAATTAATTTAAAAATTAACATTTAAGAAAGAAAACAAATGAAGATGAGCTTAAAGGGAGAGGTAAACAAAAAAGAGACTCAACTATAGAGAACAAACTGAGGGTTGCTGGAGGGGAGATGGGTGGGGGGATGTGTAAAATTGGTTGATGGGTATTAAGGAGAGCACTGATTGTGATGAACACTGGGTGTTATATGTAAGTGAAGACTCACTGAATTCTACCCCTGGAACTAAAATTACACTGTATATTAATTAACTAACTAGAATTTAAGTAAAAACCTGAAACTAAAAAAAAAAAAAAAAAATTCACATTTAACATTGTGTAAGTTTAAGATGTACCACCTGATAACTGATAAGTTGATATGATTATATATTGTAAAATAATTATTACAATAGTTAACACTTTCATTATTTTACTTGATTAAAATTTTTTTGTCATGAGAACGTTTAAGATTTACTCTCATAGCAACTTTCAAGTGTACAATACTGTATTGTCAAATATAATCACCATGCTGTACCTTAGATCCCCAGAATTTGTTTCTCTTATAACTGAAAGATTGTACCCTTTGACCAATATCTTTCCATTTCTCCCACCCCCCTGCTTGTGGAAACAACTCTGTTTTTATGAATTTGGCTTTTTTAGAGGCCACATATAAGTGAGAGAATTTGGAATTACTCTTTGTATAATTTATTTTATTTAGCATAATGAACTCAAGTTCCATTCATGTTGTCATAAATGACAATATTTCCTTCTTTTTATCACTAAGTAATATTCTATTGTATGTATATGTACCACATCTTCTTTATCAATTCATCTATTGAAGGATACCTCCATTGCTTCCAGGTCTTGGCTATTGTTAAAAAAAAAAAAAAATGCTGGGAGAAGATATTTGCAAATGATAGTACAGACAAAAGGTTGATATCCAGCATATATAAAGAACTCAAACTCAACATGCACAAAACAGATAATCATATCAAAAAATGGAGCAGAAGACATGAACAGACACTTCACCAATGAAGACATATAAATGGCTATCAGACACATGAAAAAATGTTCATCATCACTAGCCATCAGGGAGCTTCAAATTAAAAGCACATTGAGATACCACCTTACACCAGTTAGAATGGCCAAAATTAGCAAGACAGGAAACAACATGTATTGGAGAGAATGTGGAGAAAGGGGAACCCTCTTACACTGTTGGTGGGAATGAAAGTTTGTGCAACCACTTTGGAGAACAGTGTCGAGATTCCTCAAGAAATTAAAAATAGAGCTTCCCTATGACCCTGCAATTGCACTACTGGGTATTTACCCCAAAGATACAGATGTCGTGAAAAGAAGGGCCATCTGTACCCCAATGTTTATAGCAGCAATGGCCACGGTTGCCAAACTGTGGAAAGAACCAAGATGATCTTCAATGGATAAATGGATAAGGAAGATGTGGTCCATATACACTATGGAGTATTATGCCTCCATCAGAAAGGATGAATACCCAACTTTTGTAGCAACATGGACAGGACTGGAAGAGATTATGCTGAGTGAAATAAGTCAAGCAGAGAGAGTCAATTATCATATGGTTTCACTTATTTGTGGAGCATAACAAATAACATGGAGGACATGAGGAGATGGAGAGGAGAAGGAAGCTGAGGGAAATTGGAAGGGGAGGTGAACCATGAGACACTATGGACCCTGAAAAACAACCTGAGGGTTTTGAAGGGGCAGGGGGTGGGAGGTTGGGGGAACCAGGTGGTGGGGATTGGGGAGGGCACATATTGCATGGAGCACTGGGTGTGGTGCAAAAACAATGAACACTGTTACACTGAAAAAAAAATTTTATTTAATTTTTTAATTTTTTAAAGATTTTATTTATTTATTTGACAGAGAGAGATGACAAGTAAGCAGAGAGGCAGGCAGAGAGAGAAAGAGAGGAGGAAGCAGGCTCCCTGCCGAGCAGAGAGCCCGATGCGGGACTCGATCCCAGGACCCTGAGATCATGACCTGAGCGAAAGGCAGAGGCTTAACCCACTGAGCCACCCAGGCACCCTACACTGAAAAAAATTTTTAAAAAATGCTGCAATAAATATAAGGATGCATGTATCTTTTCAAATTAGCATTTTTATTAATTTTTTTTTGTAAAATAGTGCAATTACTGATCATAGGGTAGTTATATTTTTAATTTTTTGAGGAACTTCCATACTATTTTCCATAGTAGCTGCACCGGTTTGCATGCCCAATAGGAGTGCACAAAAATTTCCTTATTCTCCATTTTCACCAACACTTATTATTTCTTGTCAGTTTGTTAATAGCCATTCTAACAGATTTGAGGAGATATCTTATTGTGGTTTTGATTTGCATTTCCCTGATTATGAGTGATGTTGAACACCTTTTCATGTACTTGTTGGCCATTTGTATGTCTTCTTTGGAAAAATGTCTATTCAGATCCTTTGTCCACTTTTAAATTGAAGCACTATTATTATTTTTATTTCTGCTATTGAGTTACACAAGTTCCTTATATATTTTGGATATTAATTCCTTTTAAGATATACAATTTGCAAATATTTTCTCCCATTCTAGAGTTTTCCTTTTCATTTTTTTGATGCTTTTTCTGTGCAGAAGCTTTTATAGTTTGATATAGTACCACTTGCTTATTTTTGCTTTTGTTTCTTGTGCTTTTGTTGTCACATGCAAAATATCATTGCCAATACCAATGTCAAGGAAACTTTTCCCTATCTTTTATTTTAGGATTTTTATGGTTTTAGGTTTTACATTTAAGTCTTTAAACCATTTTGAGCTAATTTTCTTGAGTGTTGTAAGATAGGGTCCCAGTTTTATTCTATTCCATGTGACTATCCAGTTTTGTCAATGCCATTTATTGAAGAGATCAACTTTTCCTCATTGAGTATTCTTGGCTCTTTTGCCAAATATTAATTGACCATATATGTGTGGGTTTATTTCTGGGCTCTGGATTATGTTCCATTGATCTATGTGTCTATTTTTATGCCAGTACCATTCTGTTTTGATTATATCACTTTGTAGTATAGTTTGAAACAAGGAAGTATGAGACCTCCAGCTTTGTTCTTTCTCAAGATTCCTTTGGCTATTTGGAGTTTTTTGTGTTCTCTATGAATTTTAGGATTAATTTTTCTATTTATGTGAAAAATGCCATTGGAATTTTAGTAGGGATTGCATTGAAACTATAGCTGGCTATGGAAATTTTAGAAATATTAAGTCATCTAATCTGAAACGCAAGATATCTTTTCATGTATTTGTGCCTTCAACTTTTTTGTCTATGTCTTATGGTTTTTGGTATAATGATCTTCATTTCTTTAGCTAACTTTTTTTCCTAATAATTATATATACTTTATTATTAATTTCTATTCACTTCCTTCTCCCCTAACTTTGATTACCTCATTTACTGTCTAATACTAAAAATTTAGGAAGCCTACAAAGGCTTGGTCTACAGGGGTTGATATCTTAGAGAAGGCTCTGGGTCTAGAATGATATGGACTAGAAAAGTAAGCTAAAACTTATTAAGCCATTCACTCTGTATTTTTTCATTACAAAGCAAAATTTACATACATCATAATGCATAGACTATAAGTACACAATTTGGTGAGTTTGATAAATGTAGACATTGATGAAACCATCACCTCAATCAGAATATACAATGATTTCATCACCCCAGAAAGTTCCCTCCATTACTCTTTCCAGACCATTCTTACCTGATATATATAATCACTTTCCTGGTATCTCTCATCAGGGACTGGCATTACCTTTTCTTATATTCCATATAAAAGGAATCATTGAAAATATATGTTTGTGTGTGTGTCTGAATAAATGTTGTACGAATTTACTTTCCCATTGACAATGCTTTTTTTTTTTAAAAGATTTTATTTATTTATTTGACATAGAGAGAGAGAGTGAGAGGGCACAAGAAGGAGGAGTGGCAAAAGAAGAGGGAGAAACAGCGAGCCTGATGGGGGGCTTGATACCAGGACCCTGGGATCATAACTTGAGTGGAAACCAGATCCCTAACTCACTGAGCCTCCCGATCCCTCCCCCACCCACTGACAATGTTTTGTTTTCATTCTATAATAGAGCAAATAAAGAATATTCAAGAGATTTGTCTTCTAGAAAAGGGGTTTATTCTTTGTAGTAGCTGATTTTTATATTTTCAGCAGACTATAATCTTTTGAATGTCCTTGCAAAAATTCCCATGTGTTGAACCCTCGCTCTCCAACATATAATTCACAACTCAAATCCAGTTCCTTGGATGCTTCAGACACTGGCATTGACTTAGGCTCTACCAAACAAAAATTCTTTCAGGGAACTTTGATTCAGAAATGACTAATGTGAATAGGATTAGAAACAAGCTCTCATTTTGTTGGCAAATATATCCATTTTTTGGCTTTGAAATAATGTTCTTGGAAATTTAGACTTGAGTCTGTTATTCCAGGTCATTTAGTGATTCTGTGAGCTATCCCATATCTTTTGATATTCAGCTTACACTATCCAAGAACTATCCAAGCTATTTGCAACCAAGAAGTCTGAGTTGTGTACTCTATGTGCCATGGAATACACAAGTCTCAGCTTACCACTTCCCACCACTTGGGCAAACTATTATTTATTGCAATTATGCTGAGCCATAAAAAATTTTAAAGTGCCTTCTAAATTATTTCAGAAGAGAGATTTGATTTGGTAGGTGCTTTGAGTTAGACATAGTTTGATACACTTTAATTCTTTGAAAGCTGTTTATTCTTAATATGGTTTGGAATATATTTGACTGTGTTCCATTTAAAAGAGAGTCAAGACAGTCTATCATAGTGCTCTCTAGTAGAAATGTAATGTAAGCCACACTTGTACTTTAAAAGTTTTTAGTAGCCACATTAAAAAAAAAAAAAAAACTTTAGGGGCACCTGGGTGGCTCAGTTAGTTAAGCCACTGCCTTCAGCTCAGGTCATGATCTCAGGGTCCTGGGATCGAGTCCCGCATTGGGCTCTCTGCTCAGCGGGGAGCCTGTTTCTCTCTCTCTCTCTGCCTACCTCTCTGTCTACTTGTGATCTCTGTCAAATAAATAAATAAAATCTTTAAAAAAAAACTTTAAAAATATAGACAAATTTATATTAATAGTATATTTTATTTAACCCAATAATATGAACTGTCTCAATAATCAACATAAAATGTATTAATGAGATAATTCACATTATTTATTTGTACTAAGTCTTCAAAATCCAGTATGTATTTTATACTTATGTTACATTTCCAATTACTCTAGCCACATTTCAACTGTTCAGTAGCCTACAAGGGCCACTGGCTGCCGTACTGGATAATTCAGGTTCATCATAATGAGCATGATCAGAGAGATTTACCAGAAGAACCCTTCAGAACAGAGTAGAACTGAAGAAGGACTGCATTTTATGAAAATATTAAGCCAAATTGGGTGGATTGGACATTAATAGAATCCAATGTTATATCCAGGATTAAAACTAAACCCCCAGATGAGGTTTATATCAGTAATAAGGAGTTGAGATTCTAGGGATGATAGTGTATATTCCTGACAGAATCATCCTGTAGGTAAGTCATTTATCATAGTGTTTTATTCTTCATTTTTATAACTCATCTCTTTGTTCAGATGGTACCTGTCTTACAATCACTGCAATCCTCTCCTTGATTGCCAACTAACAAATATTTAGATATTTTTATAACCAGAATGTTTGAGTAACTGAAACCTACATTCTCTAGCTGTACTAAATAACAGTGATGACATTACTTTTATTTGTTCCAATAAATGGTGTCTCACATAAAGCAGGCATTCAAAAAATCTTAGTTCCCTTTCTTTCTTCTTCTTTTTTTTCTTTTAATTGCCCATGCCATTTGCCCAACCACAATAAAACTGCAACTCATGCCAGTTAGACCGGATTCTGCAAAATATTAACTATTGGGGGAGATAATTGCTTCTAGCTGGCTTAGTTCTATTTCTTTCAAAATAGGATTATATTTTTCTTATCTGTCTCATGGGATTGTTGATGAGATGAAATGAGAGAGAATATGAGAAATTTAAAAAATTTATTGTGCTAGAATTCATTGAAAAAATTGTACAGTAGTTATCAATGTCATAGTTTTGTGTTGTCATTCAGTATTTAAGAAAATGTATTTCCTTTACTTATTTAATTTGAGAGAGAGAATGAGCAAGAGAGATTACAAGTGGAGGAGAGGGCCAGAGGAAGAGGGAGAAGCAGACTCCCTGCTGAGCAGGGAGCCAGATGCTGAGTTCCATTCTAGGAACCCAGGATCCTGACCTGAGCCAAAGGCAGATGCTTAACTAACTGAGCCACCCAGGTGTCCCAAGAAACTATATTTCTAACTTATAATAACTGAACTCTACCTTTGAAACTAATAATACACTATATGTTAATTGAACTTACATTAAATTTAAAAATTATTTTAGGAAGCAAAAAAAGAATTATATATATACATATATTTTTTTAATAATTTAAAAAAATATTTATATACATATAGTGTATTGTTAGCCCCAGGGGTATTGGTCTGCGAATCTCCAGGTTTACACACTTCACAGCACTCACCATAGCACATACCCTCCCCAATGTCCATAACCCCTCCACCCTCTTCCATCCCCATCCCAGCTCCCCCTGCCCCCTCAGTTTGTTTTGTGAGATTAAGAGTCTTTTATGGTTTGTCCCCCTCCCAATCCCATCTTGTTTTATTTAAAAAGAATTATATTTTTACTTAAAATTTATTTTAAACTCAAACTCAGATTTAAAAGTTAATAAAAATATTTAAAGCATTATTAACTTTATCTTTTTAATAAATAATTAACCCAAATTCTAGTCTCTGGAATTTTATTTTCTCATAAACATTTTTAAAAAGATTTTATTTATTCATTTGAGAGAAAGAGAGTATGAGAGAATAGTAGAGGGAAAGGGAGCTGCTGCTGATCAGGGAGCCCAATGTTGGGCTTGATTCCAGGACCCTGGGATCATGACCTGATCTGAAGGCTGATGCCTAACAGGCTGAGCTACCCAGGTGCCCCTTACCTTAGACATTTTAAATTCAAAATTTAAATACTGTTACTATAGGTAAATAGTTCTATGATCTTGTGTTAATTATGTGGCAATCTATAGAGGGAAATAACTATTCTCCACCCTCCCAAATAGGAGTTTATTGTGAATTCACTGAAAAAAAAAATGGGAATAGGCAATAAATAGTATAGTAGATTGCATTGAACAGTTTCATTTTAGTTGCAGATCTTTTTCCAGGGCCACATTGACACTGATGTATAAGGAGAAGGGGAATGAAATGTAGTGTCATTTAGCTCTGCTAACAGATACAGAGGTGCAATGAACAAGCATGGTACTCACCAACCTGGAGAGAAAAGGAGAGGTGAAGAGACCTCAGTGACATTCATATCATTATACTATAAACATAGCGTGTTTTCTGAAGTGGTGTTCTTTTATTCTCTGCCACCACCACTGAACCATTATTATTATTATTTTTTAATTTCTTATTTTTTATAAACATATATTTTTATCCCCAGGGGTACAGGTCTGTGAATCGCCAGGTTTACACACTTCACAGCACTCACCAAAGCACATACCCTCCCCAATGTCCATAACCCCACCCCCCTTCTCCCAACCTCCCTCCCCCCAGCAACCCTCAGTTTGTTTTGTGAGATTAAGAGTCACTTATGGTTTGTCTCCCTCCCAATCCCATCTTGTTTCATTTATTCTTCTCCTACCCATTTAAGCCCACCATTATTTTTTTTTAATTTTTAATTTTTAATTTTTTATAAACATATATTTTTATCCCCAGGGGTACAGGTCTGTGAATCACTAGGTTTACACACTTCACAGCACTCACCAAAGCACATACCCTCCCCAGTGTCCATAATCCCACCCCCTTCTCCCAACCTCCCTCCCCCCAGCAACCCTCAGTTTGTTTTGTGAGATTAAGAGTCACTTATGTTTTGTCTCCCTCCCAATTCCATCTTGTTTCATTGATTCTTCTTCTACCCACTTAAGCCCCCATGTTGCATCACCACTTCCTCATATCAGGGAGATCATATGATAGTTGTCTTTCTCCGCTTGACTTATTTCGCTAAGCATGATACTCTCTAGTTCCATCCATGTTGTCGCAAATGGCAAGATTTCATTTCTTTTGATGGCTGCATAGTATTCCATTGTGTATATATACCACATCTTCTTGATCCATTCATCTGTTGATGGACATCTAGGTTCTTTCCATAGTTTGGCTATTGTGGACATTGCTGCTATAAACATTCGGGTGCAAGTGCCCCTTTGGATCACTACGTTTGTATCTTTAGGGTAAATACCCAGTAGTGCAATTGCTGGGTCATAGGGCAGTTCTATTTTCAACATTTTGAGGAACCTCCATGCTGTTTTCCAGAGTGGCTGCACCAGCTTGCATTCCCACCAACAGTGTAGGAGGGTTCCCCTTTCTCCGCATCCTCGCCAGCATCTGTCATTTCCTGACTTGTTGATTTTAGCCATTCTGACTGGTGTGAGGTGATACCTCATTGTGGTTTTGATTTGTATTTCCCTGATGCCGAGTGATATGGAGCACTTTTTCATGTGTCTGTTGGCCATCTGGATGTCTTCTTTGCAGAAATGTCTGTTCATGTCCTCTGCCCATTTCTTGATTGGATTATTTGTTCTTTGGGTGTTGAGTTTACTAAGTTCTTTATAGATTTTGGACACTAGTCCTTTCCATTATTTTTTTTTTAAGAATAAAATATGATTTATTAAAGGAATATTGTATACATGAATATGGACATCTTTTCTCAAGTATTTCAACATCGTACCCATGCTAAACTGTGTTTAGTTCCTTCATGTATAAAAAGATGTGCCAAAAAATGCATGCCTTACCAGTTTTTATTTTATTGGGTATGGCTATAGGTGACAGTGTATTTCTGATCTTGACTCTTTGTTGCTGGTGTGCCAATTTCAACTTTGCTATTTTTCTTTGCTTAGAGGCAAATGGAATAAACCTTACATTATTAAGATCCTTATTCTTTCTCTCCCTTTTCACACTTGCACACACACACACACACTCACACGCACACAAATACTTGATTAATCAAGTATGAGAAGTTAAAGTCTCAGCTTTTCCCTATTGAGGATGTTATTCGCAAAATTAACAAGACAGTAAATAAATGTTGGGGAGAATGCTGAGAAAGGGGAACCCTCTTACACTGTTGGTGGGAATGCAAGTTGGTGCAGCCACTTTGGAAAACAGTCTGGAAATTCCATAAGAAATTAAAAATAGAACTTCCCTATGACCCTGCAATTGCACTATTGGGTATTTACCCCAAAGATACAGGTGTAGCGAAAAGAAGGGCCATCTGTACCCCAATGTTTATAGCAGCAATGGCCACGGTCACCAAACTATGGAAGGAACCAAGATGCCCTTCCACGGATAAATGGATAAAGAAAGATATGGTCCATATGTACAATGCAATATGCCTCCATCAGAAAGGATGAATACCCAAGTTTTGTATCAACATGTACGGGACTGGAAGAGATTATGCTGGGACTGGAAGAAATTTTGCTCAGTGAAATAAGTCAAGCAGAGAGAGTCAATGAAAATATGGGTTCACTGGGAGGAGTCAAGATGGCAGAGAAGTAGCAGGCTGAGACTACTTCAGCTAGCCGGAGATCAGCTAGATAGCTTATCTAAAGATTGCAAACACCTGAAAATCCATCGGCAGATCGAAGAGAAGAAGAGCAGCAATTCTGGAAACAGAAAAACAACCACTTTCTGAAAGGTAGGACCGGCGGAGAAGTGAATCCAAAGCGACGGGAAGATAGACCCCGGGGGGAGGGGCCGGCTCCCGGCAAGCGGCGGAGCAACGGCGCACAAAATCAGGACTTTTAAAAGTCTGTTCCGCTGAGGGACATCGCTCCAGAGGCTAAACCGGGGCAAAGCCCACGCGGGGTCAGCGTGGCCTCAGGTCCCGCAGGGTCACAGAAGGATCGGGGGTGTCTGAGTGTCGCAGAGCTTGCGGGTATTGGAACGGGAAAGCCGGCTACAGAGACAGAGCCAACAGTAAGCTCACAGCTCGGTTTTACCTTGAACCGGTCGCAGGCTCAGTGAGCTTGGAGCGCGGCCGGAGGTCAGGCAGACGGGAGTAACTGGGCGCTGTTCTCTGAGGGCGCACTGAGGAGTGGGGCCCGGGCTCTCGGCTCCTCCGGGTCGGAGACCAGGAGGCCGCCGTTTGTATTCCCGTCCTCCGGAACTCTACGGAAAGCGCTCAGGGAACAAAAGCTCCTGAAAGCAAACCCGAGCGGATTACTCACCCCGGCCCCTGGTAAGGGCGGTGCAATTCCGCCTGGGGCAAAGACACTAGAGAATCACTACAACAGGCCCCTTCCCCAGAAGATCATCAAGAAATCCAGCCGAGACCAAGTTCACCTACCAAGGAGTGCGGTTTCAATACCAAGGAGAGCAGCACAATTCCAGAGGAGGAGAAAGCAAAGCACGGAACTCATGGCTTTTTCCCTGTGATTTTTTTTAGTCTTGCAGTTAATTTAATTTTTTTTCTTTTTCATTTTTTGTTTTTTTCCTCACCTTCTGGTAAAATTTTTTTTTAAACTTTTACCTTTTTCTTTTTTAACGTTTTTTAACCAGTTTATCTAATATATATATTTTTTCTTTTTTATATTTTTCTTATTTTTTTAAAATTCTTTTCTTTTTTTTTCTTTCTTCCTTTTTGAACCTCTTTTTATCCCCTTTCTCCCCCCTCACAATTAGGGATCTCTTCTAATTTGGTTAAAGCATATTTTTCTGGGGTTGTTGCCACCCTTTTAGTATTTTCCTTGCTCCTTCATATACTCTTATCTGGACAAAATGACAAGACGGAAAAATTCAACACAAAAAAAAGAACAAGAGGCAGTACCGAAGGCTAGGGACCTAATCAATACAGACATTGGTAATATGTCAGATCTAGAGTTCAGAATGACAATTCTCAAGGTTCTAGCCGGGCTTGAAAAAGGCATGGAAGATATTAGAGAAACCCTCTCGAGAGATATAAAAGCCCTTTCTGGAGAAATAAAAGAACTAAAATCTAACCAAGTTGAAATCAAAAAAGCTATTAATGAGGTGCAATCAAAAATGGAGGCTCTCACTGCTAGGATAAGTGAGGCAGAAGAAAGAATTAGTGATATAGAAGACCAAATGACAGAGAATAAAGAAGCTGAGCAAAAGAGGGACAAACAGCTACTGGACCACGAGGAGAGAATTCGAGAGATAAGTGACACCATAAGACGAAACAACATTAGAATAATTGGGATTCCAGAAGAAGAAGAAAGAGAGAGGGGAGCAGAAGGTATACTGGAGAGAATTATTGGGGAGAATTTCCCCAATATGGCAAAGGGAACGAGCATCAAAATTCAGGAGGTTCAGAGAACGCCCCTCAAAATCAATAAGAATAGGCCCACACCCCGTCACCTAATAGTAAAATTTACAAGTCTCAGTGACAAAGAGAAAATCCTGAAAGCAGCCTGGGAAAAGAAGTCTGTAATATACAATGGTAAAAATATTAGATTGGCAGCAGACTTATCCACAGAGACCCGGCAGGCCAGAAAGAGCTGGCATGATATTTTCAGAGCACTAAATGAGAAAAACATGCCGCCAAGAATACTATATCCAGCCAGGCTATCATTGAAAATAGAAGGAGAGATTAAAAGCTTCCAGGACAAACAAAAACTGAAAGAATTTGCAAACACCAAACCAGCTCTACAGGAAATCTTGAAAGGGGTCCTCTAAGCAAAGAGAGAGCCTACAAGTGGTAGATCAGAAAGGAACAGAGACCATATACAGTAACAGTCACCTTACAGGCAATACAATGGCACTAAATTCATATCTCTCAATAGTTACCCTGAATGTTAATGGGCTAAATGCCCCTGTCAAAAGACACAGGGTATCAGAATGGATAAAAAACCAAAACCCATCTATATGTTGCCTCCAAGAAACTCATTTTAAGCCCGAAGACACCTCCAGATTTAAAGTGAGGGGGTGGAAAAGAATTTACCATGCTAATGGACATCAGAAGAAAGCAGGAGTGGCAATCCTTATATCAGATCAATTAGATTTTAAGCCAAAGACTATAATAAGAGATGAGGAAGGACACTATATCATACTCAAAGGGTCTGTCCAACAAGAAGATCTAACAATTTTAAATATCTATGCCCCCAACGTGGGAGCAGCCAACTATATAAACCAATTAATAACAAAATCAAAGAAACACATAAACAATAATACAATAATAGTAGGGGACTTTAACACTCCCCTCACTGAAATGGACAGGTCATCCAAGCAAAAGATCAGCAAGGAAATAAAGGCCTTAAACGACACACTGGACCAGATGGACATCACAGATATATTCAGAACATTTCATCCCAAAGCAACAGAATACACATTCTTCTCTAGTGCACATGGAACATTCTCCAGAATAGATCACATCCTCGGTCCTAAATCAGGACTCAACCGGTATCAAAAGATTGGGATCATTCCCTGCATATTTTCAGACCACAATGCTCTAAAGCTAGAACTCAACCACAAAAGGAAGTTTGGAAAGAACCCAAATACATGGAGACTAAACAGCATCCTTCTAAAGAATGAAGGGGTCAACTGGGAAATTAAAGAAGAATTGAAAAAATCATGGAAACAAATGATAATGAAAATACAACTCTTCAAAATCTGTGGGACACAACAAAGGCAGTCCTGAGAGGAAAATATATAGCGGTTCAAGCCTTTCTCAAGAAACAAGAAAGGTCTCAGGTACACAACCTAACCCTACACCTAAAGGAGCTGGAGAAAGAACAAGAAAGAAACCCTAAGCCCAGCAGGAGAAGAGAAATCATAAAGATCAGAGCAGAAATCAATGAAATAGAAACCAAAAAAACAATAGAACAAATCAATGAAACTAGGAGCTGGTTCTTTGAAAGAATTAATAAAATTGATAAACCCCTGGCCCGACTTATCAAAAAGAAAAGAGAAAGGACCCAAATAAATAAAATCATGAATGAAAGAGGAGAGATCACAACTAACACCAAAGAAATACAAACTATTATAAGAACATACTATGAGCAACTCTACGCCAATAAATTTGACAATCTGGAAGAAATGGATGCATTCCTAGAAACATATAAGCTACCACAACTGAACCAGGAAGAAATGGAAAGCCTGAACAGACACATAACCAGTAAGGGGATTGAAACAGTTATTAAAAATCTCCAAACAAACAAAAGCCCAGGGCCAGATGGCTTCCCGGGGGAATTCTACCAAACATTTAAAGAAGAATTAATTCCTATTCTCCTGAAACTGTTCCAAAAAATAGAAATGGAAGGAAAACTTCCAAACTCATTTTATGAGGCCAGCATCACCTTGATCCCAAAACCAGACAAGGATCCCATCAAAAAAGAGAGCTATAGACCAATATCCTTGATGAACACAGATGCGAAAATACTCAACAAAATACTAGCCAATAGGATTCAACAGTACATTAAAAGGATTATTCACCACGACCAAGTGGGATTTATTCCAGGGCTGCAAGGTTGGTTCAACATCCGCAAATCAGTCAATGTTTTACAACACATCAATAAAAGAAAGAACAAGAACCATATGATACTCTCAATAGATGCTGAAAAAGCATTTGACAAAGTACAGCATCCCTTCCTGATCAAAACTCTTCAAAGTGTAGGGATAGAGGGCACATACCTCAATATCATCAAAGCCATCTATGAAAAACCCACCGCAAATATCATTCTCAATGGAGAAAAACTGAAAGCTTTTCCGCTAAGGTCAGGAACACGGCTAGGATGTCCATTATCACCACTGCTATTCAACATAGTACTAGAAGTCCTAGCCTCAGCAATCAGACAACAAAAGGAAATTAAAGGCATCCAAATCGGCAAAGAAGAAGTCAAATTATCACTCTTTGCAGATGATATGATACTATATGTGGAAAACCCAAAAGACTCCACTCCAAAACTGCTAGAACTTATACAGGAATTCAGTAAAGTGTCAGGATATAAAATCAATGCACAGAAATCAGTTGCATTTCTCTACACCAACAGCAAGACAGAAGAAAGAGAAATTAAGGAGTCAATCCCATTTACAATTGCACCCAAAACCATAAGATACCTAGGAATAAATCTAACCAAAGAGGCACAGAATCTATACTCAGAAAACTATAAAGTACTCATGAAAGAAATTGAGGAAGACACAAAGAAATGGAAAAATGTTCCATGCTCCTGGATTGGAAGAATAAATATTGTGAAAATGTCTATGCTACCTAAAGCAATCTACACATTTAATGCAATTTC
Source organism: Mustela erminea (assembly GCF_009829155.1). Lineage (NCBI taxonomy): Eukaryota > Metazoa > Chordata > Mammalia > Carnivora > Mustelidae > Mustela > Mustela erminea. The sequence continues at coordinate 4,845,116 of NC_045615.1, read as the reverse complement.
TATCAAAGTACCATCCATCTTTTTCAAAGAAATGGAACAAATAATTCTAAAATTTATATGGAACCAGAAAAGACCTCGAATAGCCAAAGGGATATTGAAAAAGAAAGCCAACGTTGGTGGCATCACAATTCCGGACTTCCAGCTTTATTACAAAGTTGTCATCATCAAGACAGCATGGTACTGGCACAAAAACAGACACATAGATCAATGGAACAGAATAGAGAGCCCAGAAATAGACCCTCAACTCTATGGTCAACTAATCTTCGACAAAGCAGGAAAGAATGTCCAATGGCAAAAAGACAGCCTCTTCAATAAATGGTGCTGGGAAAATTGGACAGCCACATGCAGAAAAATGAAATTGGACCATTTCCTTACACCACACACAAAAATAGACTCAAAATGGATGAAGGACCTCAATGTGCGAAAGGAATCCATCAAAATCCTTGAGGAGAACACGGGCAGCAACCTCTTCGACCTCAGCCGCAGCAATATCTTCCTAGGAACAACGCCAAAGGCAAGGGAAGTGAGGGCAAAAATGAACTATTGGGATTTCATCAAGATCAAAAGCTTTTGCACAGCAAAGGAAACAGTTAACAAAATCAAAAGACAACTGACAGAATGGGAGAAGATATTTGCAAACGACATATCACATAAAGGACTAGTGTCCAGAATCTATAAAGAACTTAGTAAACTCAACACCCAAAGAACAAATAATCCAATCAAGAAATGGGCAGAGGACATGAACAGACATTTCTGCAAAGAAGACATCCAGATGGCCAACAGACACATGAAAAAGTGCTCCATATCACTCGGCATCAGGGAAATACAAATCAAAACCACAATGAGGTATCACCTCACACCAGTCAGAATGGCTAAAATCAACAAGTCAGGAAATGACAGATGCTGGCGAGGATGCGGAGAAAGGGGAACCCTCCTACACTGTTGGTGGGAATGCAAGCTGGTGCAGCCACTCTGGAAAACAGCATGGAGGTTCCTCAAAATGTTGAAAATAGAACTGCCCTATGACCCAGCAATTGCACTACTGGGTATTTACCCTAAAGATACAAACGTAGTGATCCAAAGGGGCACTTGCACCCGAATGTTTATAGCAGCAATGTCCACAATAGCCAAACTATGGAAAGAACCTAGATGTCCATCAACAGATGAATGGATCAAGAAGATGTGGTATATATACACAATGGAATACTATGCAGCCATCAAAAGAAATGAAATCTTGCCATTTGCGACAACATGGATGGAACTAGAGAGTATCATGCTTAGCGAAATAAGTCAAGCGGAGAAAGACAACTATCATATGATCTCCCTGATATGAGGAAGTGGTGATGCAACATGGGGGCTTAAGTGGGTAGAAGAAGAATCAATGAAACAAGATGGAATTGGGAGGGAGACAAAACATAAGTGACTCTTAATCTCACAAAACAAACTGAGGGTTGCTGGGGGGAGGGAGGTTGGGAGAAGGGGGTGGGATTATGGACACTGGGGAGGGTATGTGCTTTGGTGAGTGCTGTGAAGTGTGTAAACCTAGTGATTCACAGACCTGTACCCCTGGGGATAAAAATATATGTTTATAAAAAATTAAAAATTAAAAATTAAAAAAAAATAATGGTGGGCTTAAATGGGTAGGAGAAGAATAAATGAAACAAGATGGGATTGGGAGGGAGACAAACCATAAGTGACTCTTAATCTCACAAAACAAACTGAGGGTTGCTGGGGGGAGGGGGTTTGGGAGAAGGGGGTGGGATTATGGACACTGGGGAGGGTATGTGCTTTGGTGAGTGCTGTGAAGTGTGTAAACCTGGTGATGCACAGACCTGTACCCCTGGGGATAAAAATATATGTTTATAAAAAATAAAAAATTAAAAAAAAAATATGGGTTCACTTACTTGTGGAGCATAAGAAAGAACACAGAAGGCCTTGGGAGAAGGAGAAGAGAAGTGAGTTGGGGGAAATAGGAGGGGGAGACAAACCATGAGAGACTGTGGACTCTGAGAAACAAGCTGAGGGCTTTGGAGGGGAGGGGACTGGGGGGTTAGGTGAGCCTGGAGGTGGGTATTATGGAGGGCATGTATTGCATGGAGCACTGGGTGTGGTGCATAAACAATGAATTCTGGAACACTGAAAAGAAATAAAATAAAACAAAATAAAGTGAAATGAAAAATAAAAACAAAAAACATGAAAGAAGTTAATATCTCCCACTACTTTTTTGTTTCTTCTGTTGTTTCCATATGTTTCTAATAATTTTTGCTTTGATGCTCTGCTATGTGATGCTTAAATGTCCATGGTTGATATATATTCTGACTTTGGATATAATCCAAAATGGATGGATGGATCCATTATCAAAAACATAATTGCAGTCTTTAATGCTTTTTTTGGTTTGAATTCTACTTTATCTGACTTAATATTGCACCCCTGCTTCCATTACCTTTCTTGTTGCTTGGAATATCTTTGCTGTTTTTTTTTGTTTTGTTTTGTTTTGTTTTTGTTTTTTTAAATTCTTATAATCTTTGTCACTTTATCTTGGCTGTATTTCTTATGTACAAACATATATGCATTTATAATCCAACCTGAAAGACTTAAATTTTTAATGAGATTGGATGAGATAATTAATACATTGGTTTCATTTCTGTCACTATTTCTAATACTTTTTTTAATGATTCCTGTTCTTCCATTAGGGAATAACATGTTATACTATCTTTTTTTAGTAACTTCAAAAGTAAATGTCCATTTTAATCTATCTATTCCTTTAATACCTAATATTCCATGTATGAATATTCCATGTATGAAAAAAAATGGTATAGTTTCATTTCCTAACAGCTTTCCCTCTCCTATTTCTTCATTTATGGTACTACAGTCTAGTCTTTTGTACCATTTATACTTATTTATTATAAGTCTTTGGCTGTGGTTGCCTGGGTGGCTCAGTGGGTTAAGCCGCTGCCTTCGGCTCAGGTCATGATCTCAGGGTCCTGGGATCGAGTCCCGCATCGGGCTCTCTGCTCAGCAGGGAGCCTGCTTCCTCCTCTCTCTCTCTCTCTCTGCCTGCCTCTCTGCCTACTTGTGATTTCTCTCTGTCAAATAAATAAATAAATAATCTTTAAAAAAAAAAATAAGTCTTTGGCTGTTAGGACTGGGGGGTTAGGTGAGCCTGGAGGTGGGTATTATGGAGGGCATGTATTGCATGGAGCACTGGGTGTGGTGCATAAACAATGAATTCTGGAACACTGAAAAGAAATAAAATAAAACAAAATAAAATGAAATGAAAAATAAAAACAAAAACCATGAAAGAAGTTAATATCTCTCACTACTTTTTTGTTTCTTCTGTTGTTTCCATATGTTTCTAATAATTTAGAATTAAATGAAGTAAGAATTAAATGAAGAGACTCTTTTTAATCTTTGTTTTTTACTTATATATATATATATTTTTTTTTTTTTTTTGCATAGTTCCTCAAGTGGTATATTTTTTGATGGTTTGCATTTGTGAGAATGTCTTCTGTAAGCTTCCACATTTGATCAATCATTTTGAGTGCTTTAATTTTCAGTCACAACCTCTTCCTTGAAAAACTCTGTCACTGATAATCCACTTGGTTTAATAAGCAAATAATTAAGTATAGCTGAGAACTGGAGCAATGATGCTACCCACTTTTGTACAGTGAATTTCATAAAGTGCCCATTGCTACTTTATTTTGTTTGTTATCTCCTGTTCATTATTATAGACTTCACATTTTCTTGAAATTTCATTAATAGCACAAAACACTTTTAAAAAATGTCCTGCTTTACCTTTCAAAAGTAGTTTATTTCTTATCTTCTTCGGTATGTCATTCTCTTTCTGTTCATGATGATTTTTCTTTTTCTATAAGCTCTGCTGGCTTTGCTGTGTTCACTTGCTTTTTGTGCGAGCTCTCCCACAGTCTGAAACATGATCAAATGCAAGGTGGTTGGACTGGTGCCTTGTCATGCTCTTGGAATCCCCTCACATTCTGCTCCATAGAATGCTGCATTCAGCCATCCAGTGATCCTGCTGCCCAAGGGAGTAGAAAGTGAGTCAGCATCGTGGATGAACTGCAGAGTTTTTTTCTGTGATGATGAATCTGTTGCATTAGGAGCCAACCTTTTGCTTCTAGGTTTTAATTCATCATGGCCTACAGTTCAGGTTCAATGGTTCTCAGAACTTGGTTGAACCAATTAAACAGAATCTCTGGGGAAAAGGATTCAGCCATCAATATTTCTTAAAGGTCCCAAATGATTTTACCATGCAGGTAGGCTTGAGAATCACTGGTTTTAGTGAGGCTGTGAATGGATTCCTTCTAGAAGCAACTGCATTAGAGGTTTTACCACATGCTGACTTCTCCTTACATCACCCAGAATAATTGCTTTGGTTTGTTCTTGTTCAGCAGTGAGAAAAATGGGATTAAGTAGAGGGCTCCCCATATCTCTCACAGCCTTCGTTTGCCTTCAGTTTTTTTCCCCTTTGAATAAACGGATATTCATGACAGTTCGCAAATATCTTTTCTATTTACCACCTGTGGCATTGTACTACTTTCTGCATAATGACTTTCTGAGTGAGTTGTTTGCAACATAACTGGCAGAAATATCTGTCTACTGGATTGTACTTTTGTCTATTTTTTCATTGTTGATGTAGAATTCTCTATATTTTTATGTTCCTTTGAGTATTTTAATTATCAGCTAAGGGAGAGAAAGATGCTTATGTTTTGAATCATTATTATCATTTTGACTATTACAGCTGCTGTATAATGAGTGCATAGCATTATCAAACACCATAACTATAAACCATACATGAATTATCACATTTTTCTTTCACAACAATTTTGAGAGGTAGATAAAGTATCTCCATTTTATAAATAATTCTCTAGTTGTCATTTTACATGAAAACATTCAGCTGAGTTGTGAAACATGACAAAAAGCTCATTGCTCTACCCAGTGATTCAGTAGTGATGGATTCCAAGGGAAAGAAAAGGGTAGAAAGATTGTTGCAAATTCTACTACTGCTAATTCAGGCCTATCCAGGACCAGGCTCAGTGAGAATGAAGTCACTGGTGGTACGGTTGGAAAATGCTTTCCAAACAACATTATCTAGATCTACCCTAATGAACCCCATTCCCTTTATGCTTCCAGCAGTAATTCCCAGCATCCCTAGTGTCATGGACCTGGTGACAAATTTGGAATTTGGAATCCATGTGGAAACCCTGAAAGTTAACTGAATGAATCTTTTCTTACCATGTATGGGTTACTTTGTTTGAATGGTCCTTAACTCAACTGCCTGGTGTCAGGCTCTCCTTTCATTCTCTTCAGGAAATGCAGCCTCAATTTGAATCCCTAAAAAGTGACTAAGAACCACAACCTTCTCCTTTTATATATACCAGTACTTTTCTGGGTGGCTGGATCCTACTTCAGAGCTCTCTGGTTCCATCTTTTCAAAATACTTCAATTTTTAAAATTTTAATTTTTTAAAGATTTTTCTTATTTTTTATCTATTGATATAACTGACATACAATATTATATTAGTTTTAGGTGTACAATATAGTGATTTGACATTTGTATACACTGTTAAATGATCACCACAATAAGTCTAGTTATCATTTGTCACCTTACAAACTTAATATAATGTTGTTGACTATATTCCCTATGCTGTACCTCACTATGACTTTTTAAAAAATTTTTTATTTCTTAAATTTCTTTTCAGTGTGCCAGAATTCATTGTTTATGCACCACACCCAGTGCTCCATGCAATATGTGCCCTCCATAATACCCACCACCAGGCTCACCCAACTTCCCACCCCCCCGCCCCTTCAAAACCCTCAGATTGTTTTTCAGAGTCCACAGTCTCTCATGGTTCATCTCCCCCTCCAATTTCCCTCAACTCCCTTCTCCTCTTTATCTCCCCATGTCCTCCGTGTTATTTCTTATGCTCCACCAATAAGTGAAACCATATGATACTTGACTCTCTCTGCTTGACTTATTTCACTCAGCATAATCTCTTCTAGTCCCGTCCATGTTGCTACAAAAGTTGGGTATTCGTCCTTTCTGATGGAGGCATAATACTCCATAGTGTATATGGACCACATCTTCCTTATCCATTCATCTGTTGAAGGGCAACTTGATTCTTTCCACAGTTTGGTGACTGTGGCCATTGCTGCTATGAACATTGGGGTACAGATGGCCCTTCTTTTCACTACATCTGTATCTTTGGGGTAAATACCCAATAGTGCAATTGCAGGGTCATAGGGAAGTTCTACTTTTAATTTCTTAAGGAATTTCCAGACTGTTTTCCAAAGTGGCTGCACCAACTTGCATTCCCACCAACAGTGTAAGAGGGTTCCCCTTTCTCCACATCCTCTCCACATCCAAACAACACGTTGTTTCCTGTCTTGTTAATTTTAGCCTTTCTAACTGGCATCACCATGACTTTTTATTGTGTAACTGGAAATTTGTATTTCTTAACCCCCTTCAACCCCCCATCCTCCACCCCTCTGGCAATTACCAAAATGTTTTCTCTGAGTCCAGGTTATATTTTGTTTTGTTTGTGTTGTTTTTGGATTCCACATTATTAGTATTAATATTAGTTAGTATTAAACTAATATTAAGTACTAAATATTAAAATATTAGTATTAAACTAATATTAGTATTAGTTTTTCTGTGTTGCTTATTTTGCTTACCATAATACTTTGAAGTCCATCCATGTTGCTACAAAGGGTAAGAGCTCATTTTTTTTTAATGACTCAGTAGTATTTCATTGTATATGTATACCACATGTTCTTTATCCATTCATCTGTTGATGGGAGAGCTCATGTTTTCTTATAGAATCTTTTAGTTTTGGAAGTTTTAGTATCTTTTTCAGAGGGAAATGATGCATGTGTAGTTATAAAGTTGGTGTGTCCATGGAAAGAAGTGAGTTCAGGATCTTCCTCTGCTATGATCTTGAACTCCTCTTCAATTTTAATTTTTTTCCCCCAGCTTCATTGAGATATACTTAATTAAAAATTTTTTAAATTTAAGGTATACAACATGATGTTTTGACATATATGTATGTTGTAAAATGTTCACCACAGTCAAGCTAATGAGTATATTCTTTACCTCACATTGTTACCATTTTTTGCTTTTGTGGTAAGAACAATTAAAATCAATTCTCTTAGCAAGTTTCAAGTATAATACAGTGTTATTAGCTATAGTCACCTTGTACATTAAATCCTCAGAACTTATTCATACTGCATAAGTGAAAGTTTGGACCCTTTGGCCAACATCTCCCCATCTCCTTTACCTCCACACCCTGGCAACTACCATTCTACTTTCTGCATCTAAAAGTTTGACTTTTTTAGATTCTCCATATAATTGTGTCATGAAGTTTTTTTCTTTCTGTGTTTTACTTATTTCACTTGGCATAATGTCTCCAGGTTTATCAATATTGTTGCAAATGATGGGATTTTCTTCTTTTTAAAAGATTGAATAATATTCCTTTGTGTGATACATATATATAATATTGTGTATTGTATATATACCATTATGTATATGTGTATATATGTGTGTGTATTTATTGTTTGTATATAGATATATATACACACACACACAATATTGAGCATTGATTATATACATATATACATATGTTTATATATACACAAAAAACAATGGAATATTACATTTTCTTTATATATGATATTTTCTTTCATTCTTTATTTGTTGATGGACAATTAGTTTTACTTGCTGATAGACAATTCTTTTCCCATTTCCCTTGTTCCATCTTGAATAAGCTCATCTTACTTTTTGAAAATGCCACTTTCTCAAAGTCTGGATGTGGCCTCACTACATTCTCTGTAACTGATCTCCATCTTTCTCATTGAGTTTGCTTACATTGATTGCAACTTTTCATTACCTTCTTACTTATTTATATATGTATATGCTATATATACTGTTGTGCTCCTCAGGAAGAAAATGCTTCTGTTGTCTGATGAGTTTTCCTAGTTTCTTATCTTGTGTTGGGAGAAGCCTGCCAGCTTTTCCTCTGAAATAAGGCATTCCACATGCTATGTGAGCAGGAGAGAGAATTGCTTCTGATTCTTGTGTTTGTCTGACTTGAATTTCTCATCATTGTTTCTGCAAGGAAGCTCCTTTGATAATCATGTGACTGGGATTTCTGAAGTCCAGCTCTGTTGTTGTTGTTGTTGTTTCCCTCTTTGAGGTAGATATGCACCTTTTGGGACTTTGGTGATATAAAATCTGGAGCAACCCCCAAAACATTAGTCTGTCATTGACTATTTTCTATCTTGAAAAGGAGAAATCTCAACCATAATGGAGGCTCACCTATCTCTGGTTATAAAAAGAGAAGAGCATGAAATCTTTGGAGACTGAAGAAGTTCTCCTTACCTGGGTATATCACATTAAGAAGAGTATATTTGGCCATCAGCTAGAAACCTTGACCAAAAGTATTAAGCTGTTACTCTTATTAATTATTGTGTGTCCTTCTCCTGAATACCAAAGGTTTGCAGTATATGGATGAGCCCACTCTATCATTTTTCTGTTTTATCTCACCAGGAGCTTCTCACCCAGGTGTTCAGAAATGTCAGTCTTTGAAATTTCAATGGTGTTCTCAATTCCTGAGAGACAATATTTAACTGGGGAATTGATTGGAAGCTTTGAACCAGAAGGTCAGGTTATTGAAGAATAGAGCTCCCCAGGAGAGACAGTAATGAGAAAAACAGTGTTTGGAAAAGTTTGTTTTGAGTCATTGACTGACTTTATTCTCACAATGTGTGGAGATTGGTGTAAGAAAGAGCTTACAGCCTGATAATTTGGGATGTCAGCTCTTCCCAAAGACATTTCTCTTTTCAGGTGTTTGCTGAGCTCTGGCAGGAAAACAACCCCCCATGCTGTGACAGGCAAGACACAATCCAGCAACAAAGCAGTTTTTTTTTTTTTTTCTCCCCAGAAAGATTTTAACAGAAAATTGCCCTTGCCTGAAGGCTTGGAGGTGGAGGCCCTTGAGAGTAAGTGACAAAAAGGAATTAAGCAGCAGGTCCTTTCAATTACTTAAGGTCAGTCAGGGGTGTAATTTTTTTTTTTAATTTCTATTTTTCACTCCTAGTAGTTAAAAATAAAACTCCTAATCTTCCTTCTAAAAACCTTGTGGTCAACTCAAATGATCCCTGTTAATTATTTCTATGTTAAGTACTTTCATTTGTCTCTTGGTTTTTGAGCAAGACAAATCTTTTCTGTCTTAGAGACTACTGTGTTTTTAATCAGGTCATGATGTAACCGATACACTCTATGTCTATAGTGAACAGAACTGGAAGAAAGAATTCTTTTTATTCACTTATGGATCTTGTTGGAGAAAATTGACTTCATACCTTTTTTTAAATTTATTTTTTATTCATTGAAAAGAGATAAATCTCTTTGGGCACCAATGCAAGGGGGATATTTCTTTCCATTCCACTCTTACTTTTCCCTCTTGCCCTCTAAGCAAATCTTTGCTTTCAGCACATGGAATAGATATTTCTTTTATAATACCAAATTGTCTGCCTAAAATAAAATTAGCTCAAAATACACACACACACACACACACACACACACACACACACACATACACCAGTTTTCAGAAATTTGGCATAAAATAAGAAATAGAAAACATTTACTGAGTACGTAAAATATGTTGGGTCTAGCACTTAGTTCTTTTTCTACAGTATGTCTTCAATTCTCACAAAAAGTTTATGAAATATAACTGTCCCCATTTTACAGATAAGGAGCTAAGGAAAGTTTCACTGTTAGTAGGTAACTTAATCAAGGCAGAGCCTGGTTTTAAACTTGGAATTGTCTGATTTTAGAATTCTAAATCATATCCATCATGCAATATTTCCTCTAAGTATAGAGGTATCTTACAATACTCATAGAAATATGTGTTTTATTCCATAATTAAATTTCAGGTATTACTCAAGAAGGCAGAGTGTTTATTTAGCATTTACAGATTTTTGTGACTACCACTGTATTATTGTACTGTGCTAAAATGTAAACAGACTATAAATTATGGAGATTCTAAGTTTGAGGTCACCTAAAGCAATTAAAAGAATGAGTGGAATGAATATAGGCATACACCAGAGATATTATGGGTTTGGCACCAGACCAGTGTAAAAAGGTGAATATCACAATAAAATGAGTCAAGTGAAGATCTTTTGGTTTCCCAGTGCATATAAAAATTGTGCTTATATTCTACTATAGTCTATTAAGTGTGCAGTAGCATTATATCTTAAAAAATCAGTGTACACACCTCAATTAAAACTATTTTATTACAAAAAAATGCTAATCACCATCTGAACCTTCAGTAAGTTGTACCTTTTTGCTGGTAAGGGGGTGCTTGCCTTGATCCTTATATCTGCTGATTGATCAGATAGGAGGTTGCTGAAGGTTGGGTGGTTGTGGTAAATTCTTAAAATAAAGCAGTGAAGTATGCAAAATTGATTGACTCTTCCTTTCATGAATGAATTCTCTGTTATAGTTTGTAATGCTGTTTGATAGCATTTTACCCACAGTAGGACTTTCAAAATTGAAGTCAATACTCTCAAACTCTGGTGCTGTTTTATCAACTAAATCTATATAATATTCTATATTTTTAATTGTCATTTCCACTATCTATGCAGTATCTTCACCGGGAGTAGACTCCATCTCAAGAGACTATTTCCTTTGCTCCTCCATAAGAGGTAACTCCTCATTCTCATAGTTTTATCATGAGATTGCAGCAATTCAATCCCATCTTTAGGATCCACTTCTCATTCTAGTTCTCTGGCTATTTCTGCCACATCTACAGTTACTTCCTCCACTGAAGTCTTGAAACCCTCAAAGTCACTATGAGGGTTGGAATCCACTTCTTCCAAGGTCCTGTTCTTGTTGATATTTTGACCTCTTCCCATGAATCACAAGTGTGCTTAATGGCTTCTAGAATGATGAATCCTTGCCAGAGGGTTTTAGTTTACTTTGCCCAAATCCATCAGAAGGGTCACTATCTATGGTAAAATATATTTCTTAAATAATCAGACATGACATTTGAAATGACTCCACAAAATGGATGTTGTATTAGCAGGCAAGAGAACCATGTTTATCTTACTGTATACCACCATCAGAACTTTTGTGTGACCAGGTACATTGTCAATGAGCAGAAGTATGTGGAAAAGAATCTTTTTTTTCCCGAATATTAAGTCTCAACAGTGGGCTTAAAATATTTAACAAACTATGTTGTAAACAGATGTGCTATCTTCTAGTCTTTGATTTTTCATTTAGGGAGTATAGGCAGAGTAGATTAGCATAATTCTTAAGGCCTTTGGTATTTCTGGAATAGCAAATGAACCTTGGCTTCCACTTAAAGTCACCAACTGCATTATCCCCTAACAAGAGAGTCAGCCTCTCCTTGGAAACATTGAAGCCAGGCACTGACTTCTCCCACTCTCTGGCTATGAAAGTCCTATAATGGCATCTTCCTCTATGGCTGTTTCATTGCATTAAAAAATCTGTTATTCAGTGTAGCCTCCTTCATTAATTGTCCTAGCTAAATGTTGGAGAATTTACTGTAACTTCTACATCAGCACTTGCTACTTCCCCTTGCACTTTTATGTCATGGAGATGGCTTCTTTCCTTAAACCTCATGAACCAACCACTGCTAACTTCCAATTTTTCTTCTGCACCTTCCTCACCTCTCTCAGCTTCCTAAAATTAAAGACAGTTAGGGCTTTGCTCTGGAGTAGGCTTTGGCTTAACGGAATGTTGTGACTGGTTTGATCTTCTGTCTAAACCACTAAAATTTCTTATCATTTGTGTGTTCACTGGAAGGCACTTTTAATTTCCTTCAAGAATTTTTCCTTTGTGTTCACATAAAAGATAGCTCCAAAAACTCATGAGGAGAAGAATAGTGCATTTTATTTACTCCTACTTTTGCCCCTTTCATTGATCTTTCTTCATTTTCAAATGTTCAAGTCTCTTCTGTTATGTTTCTTTTCTGTTTGGAGAACTTCCTATAGCCATTCGTATTTGCTAATAAATTCTCTAAGCTTTCCTGCATCTAAGAATGCCTTTATTTCCTCTTTTTTTCTAAAAAGTATTTTTACTGGATATAGAATTCAAAATTTGTGGTTCTGTTCTTTCAGCATTTTAAATATGTTTTGTCACTTTTTGGCTGCATATTTTCGCATGAGATCTCCACCATCATTCAGATCAGTATTCTCCTGTATATGGCATTTCATTCTAGCTGCTTTCAAGAGGTTTTCTTTCTTTGATTATTAGAAGTTTGATTATGATGTGTATGTCTGGCATAGATTTCTTTGAGTGTTTGGAATTTCCTCAACTTCGTAAATTTGTCGGTTTAGGTTTTTCAGAGACTGGGGAAATTTTTGGTTATTATTTGTGTGAATATTTTTTATCTCCACATTTGTATTTGATGCAAGATGCCTAGCGTTTGGCCTGTCTTAATCATTTCTAGATTTTGACTTAAACTGAGAGGTGTGCAAGTCATTCTTTCACTTGAACACCTCCAGGCTATTATAGCATTATTAAATGGTCTAATTTTAATGTTACTGTGTCTCAAGGAATAAGGAAGAGAGAGAAGGGAAAGAGAGATGGGAAAACAGCTGTTATGTAAAGTAGCCAGAACATGCACATTTGCTGGTTAAGTCACCATCTCCAATGAGTGTAGTCTGTGGGGCTCCAAAACAATTACCATAGTAACATCAAAGATCGCTGATCAAAGTTCTCCATAAAAAAGCATAGTAATGGGACGCCTGGGTGGCTCAGTTGGTTAAGCAGCTGCCTTCAGCTCAGGTCATGATCCCAGCGTCCTGGGATCGAGTCCCACATCTGGCTCCTTGCTTGGCAGGGAGCCTGCTTCTTCCTCTGCCTCTGCCTGCCAGTCTGTCTGCCTGTGCTCACTCTCGCTCCTCTCTCTCTGACAAATAAATAAATAAAATCTTAAAAAAAATTAAAAAAAAAAAGCATAGCAATAATGAAAAAGTTTGATATATGAGAATTACCAAAATGTGACACAGAGACATGAACTGGAGAAAATGTTAAAAAATGGCACTGATAGACTTACTTAATGTGGGTTTGCCACAAAACTTAAATTTGTTTAAAAAAATGCAGATTTGTAGAGAATCTGTGAAGTACAATGGAGTAAAGCACAATAAAATGAGATATGCATGTAGTAAATTTGGTAACAAAATATGCCAATATCAGAATATACTAATGTCAGAGAACTTAATAGATGTGTTCAAGAATTCACTAAATCTTTTTTTTAACTTACTTTTTTAGAGCAGTTTGAGATTCCCAGCAAAATTGAGGGAAAGACAGAGAGATTTCCCAAATATTTCCTGCTCCCATACTTGTATATATATCTTCCCCCATTATCAACATCCTTCACCAGAGTGGTAACTTTTGTACAGTTGATGATGCCTACTCTGACACATTGTAATCACTCCAAATCCATAGTTTACCTTAAGGTTCACTGCTGTGTTGTACATGTCATTAATCTTTACAGCTTCTGTTTCCCATATACAAAATAATTACTTGTATTTGTAACATGATTTATTATTGACAAAAAAATTCTCTTTAATACATTTTCTTATTTGAACCTTATCAGAACCAGGTAAAAAGGATGCGATTACTTTAATTTTATAGATGGAAAAACAAAGGGGCTAAGTGGCTTGCCTAAAGTCAATTACTATTAAGTTAGCAGTTAGGTAAATGCCAATTCTAATGTAAAATCAAATGCCCATAGTTTTGACAAGATTGTGAAGGGTAAGTAACATAAAGTTTGTGAAAATGTTTTGCAGTTTATAAAATCCTATAAATATTGACCATAATGATTATCCAGTTTTAACTATTTATTCTGGATTATTATTGGAGATCTAATTCTTCATGAATACTTATCCCTTTGGTATCCAAGATGCTTGTAATATAGATAAAAGAATAGGACAGAAGATAACTTTTTTTTTTTTAGCTCAAACATCTACCCAGGCTACCTCAGAGATCTACACAGTACCCAGCACTCCTTGGAAGCATTTTATATTCAGAATAGGAAGATATTTCATTAATAGGAAGGAATTCCACAGTGTACACAATGCTTCTGAATTTATCACAGTGGCTTAGCTTTATGGAGCATTATTGACACTGTCCCTTCTAGACATTTGAAAAGGGAAGTCTTGTTGACATTGGGGTGCCTATAGTTTGTGCCATGTCCCTCTGATTGATGCTATGTGTCTAGAACTAGGTGAGCTGGGGACCATCCCTTCACTTTCCCAACAATCTCAGTGCCTTCTTCATTATCCCTGGTACCCAGAGCAATTCTTGAGCATCTCCTTCCCCTTAGTCCTCATAGCAAAACTCCTCCTCTCTAGAGATGCCATCTGTTTTTGTTAATTCATCTTGAAGACCAAATCCTTCAGTGGATGTGAAGAATAAATGAGTTCATAATAAAATGTAGAAAAGATCCATTCAAAGCATTTAGGTACACAAACAACTTTGTGTGTGTAAAAGAAACAAGGAGTTAGAGAGGTCAGGAGAGAAAACTAACAAGGAGGAAAAAATCAAAATCATATTTTGTAATCACAGCTGGAGAGAGACACAAGACTATAGCAGAGACAGAAAAGGAACAAGTTCTTCATTTACTTGTGTGTGTCGCTAATTGCCTGACAAATCTGTGTGAATGGTAATTTATTGGACTATAAGAGGAAGACAAATAAAGGATAAACCAGAAAATTTAGAGTATCAGAGGTCCCAAAAATATAGAGGGTGTGGGAAACCCTAGAATACATAGGCTTTGTTTTAACAGTCCTAATACTTTGGGTTGGATAACTTTTTGTTGTGGGAGTCTGTCCTGTGCATTGTTGAGTGTTCAGAAGCATTCCTGGTTGCTACCCACTAGATGCATCCTTCTCCAAATTGTGGCAATCAAAAATGTCTCCAGATGTCGTCTGGAGATAACATTTGAGATAAGGGAGGGTGGAGGACAAGGTAGTAGTATAGCAAAATCACCCCTGGTTGAGAACAATTGGTTGAAATCTTTGACCTAAATGCATGTTAAGCTAGAAAAAAATGTAGACTCAATATAGAATATTATAGAATATTAACAGTGGAAGTCTTTTGTGTAGAAGATAGAGATAATCTTAAATTCTTCTTTGGTCAGCTTCTCTACAGTTTTAAACATTTTGTGAAGAACATGCGCTAATTGCGTAATCATAGCAAAGGAATGTTAATCATGCTCTTAAGAGTAAAGGTACTCGAATTAACTTTGTGAGTACTCTGGTGAGTGAAGGTACATTTTGAGAAAAACAGCGACTCATGGGGTTCTAATGAGAAGAAATAAGGAAGAAAATTATATTTGACTAGGGGAGGTAGAATATTCACCAAAAAGAAGGAAGGAGGAAGACAAAGAATCAGGAAAGAAGTAAAGCTTTCATGAAATAAAGACTCCTTTCATCTGCTTAGGCATGGGATTGAGCTCCCAAGCACTGAAGCATGGAATAGTGACATATGTTTATGGCATACACAAGTGTACTCTGCACTCTTTTAAGGAAAGAGTGAACAGAAGCAAATATGAATGGTTATACATGGTTGATGGTATCTCTAAATGACTATACCTGTATTATCTTCTTGTTTATGACTCAGAAATATTGCCATCTGTTAAACTATTTCACAGCAATTGTGTCCTCAGCAGAGAATCCCCTGACAGAAGAAAACTCCCAAGATCACAAGGTGATCGGAGGAACTCAAAGATCAAGCATTCCATTGAGAATGGTTTTAGATGAATGAATGAAAAAGATGTGGTCCATATATACAATGGAATAATACTCAGCCATCAGAAAGGATGAATACCCAAGTTTTGCATCAACATGGATAAAACTAGAGGAGATTATGCTAAGTGAAATAAGTCAAGCAGAGAAATTCAATAATCATATGGTTTCACTTATTTGTGGAACCTAAGGAATAGCATGGAGGACATATGGAGAAGGAAGGGAAAAATAAAAGGGGGGGAGTTAGAGGGGGAGACAAACCATGAGAGACTATGGACTCTGGGAAACAAACAGAAGGCTTTAGAGTAGAAGGGGATGAATGGATGGGTGAGCCCAGTGATGAGTATTAGGGAGGGCACTGATTGCATGGAGCACTGGGTGTTATATGCAAACAATGAATCATGGAACACTACATCAAAAACTAATGATGTCCTATATGGTGGCTAGCATAACATGATAAACGAATAAATAAACGAGAGAGAGAGAGAGAGAGAGAGAGAGAGAGAGAGAGATTGTTCTAGGATACAGCTTTTTTCCCCTTCATTTCCATTAAGGTTTTCACTGTAGCAAGATTAAATTCTTTGAATGCAAAATGTGGTTCCCTTAGCCAGAGGAATAATACTTGCCTTAGAATTTTTCCTCTAAAGAATGAATTTTAATGGCTAGACATTAGAATTTTTTTTCTTTCAACCATTTATTTGTTTCAAAGACATATTCTGAATACTCACTCACAACTAAGGCACTCTACTAGTATCTTAAACAAACAGTAGCTTCTTACGTCCTTTTACTGTCATGTGGCTCCCACTGAGGTCTTCCACTTGGGTAATACCTCTCTCTCAAAGTATCCAAATGTCTCAAATTATCTTAAATCTGTCTTTTGTCCCAGTCAAAATACATGTTGGCTCAGAGTGCAAGAAGATGAGCCAGGACATGAAAGATGAAAAATTCTGATTCTGACACCAGTTCCAGTAAGTATGCTTTTTTCACACCATGAAGCAATTAACTCAATTCTGACACTATCTGCCTGGAGTTAATGTCAGGCTTCCCACGTTAAGGGGGTGGTCCTAAAGGACTGCACCCCCTTCAGACTCCATCTGCAAGTCCAGGTTGTCACTTGGGCTTCTGAACTACCATCTATAGATTGGATGTTCCACAACAAATTCCCTAAGGAGGGATTAATTTGCTAGAGTGGTTCACAGAACTCAGAGAAGCATTTTGCTCACTGGAATACTGGTTTATTATAAAAGAATATGACTTGGAAACAGCCAGATAGGAGACGTATTGGACAAATTATGGAGAAAGGATGTGAAGCTTCCATGCCTTCTCTGAGTTCATCACTCTCCCAGCACTTCCCACTAACCTAGAAACTCTCCAAATCCTGTGATTTGGGGCATTATGGAAGCTTTATTACATCACATAATTAATTAAATCATTGATTATTGGTAACTGAACTCAATAGCCAGCTTCTCTCCCCTCCCCAGGGGTGAAGAGTGAGACTGTAAATGCCAACTCTGTAATTATGTGGTTGACTTCCTGGAAATCAACGCCATCCTTAGGTTACTAGGAATTGCCCAAAGTCACCCTATTAACATAACAAAACACATATTTATCATCTCAACATTTAGGAAATTCCAAGCGTTGTGCCAGGAATGAGGATGAAGACAAAATATATATTTCTTCTTTTTAAAAAATATTTTATTTATTTATTTGACAGACAGAGATCACAAGTAGGGAGAGAGGCAGGCAGAGAGAGAGGGGGAAGCAGGCTCCCTGATGAGCAGAGAGCCGAATGCGGGGCTTGATCCCAGCAATCTGAGATCATGAGGGAGCTGAAGGCAGAGGCTTAACCCACTGAGCCACACAGGCACCCCCAAATATATATTTATTGTTATAAATCACAGTATCACAAAGGTACATGTACAGGATGGTGACAAGAAGGATACTGATTGACAAGAGAACGTATTGTGATCATCAGAAAATGCATAGAATGCTGGAGAAATTGTCAATTAAGGTCAACAACACTGAGTCTCTCTCTTGAAAGGTTTAAATGATGGGGTTGAATTCATCTGAGTGATTGCCACACAAATAGACTAAAGGAATTGTATAAAACCACCAGTCTTTCCTTTTATGCTATCCAATTTACTGAGAGGAAGGCTGGAGTTCAAAGAAGATTGAAGATGAGTTCCAAGACATCAGACTTGGCACTGGACCAGGGATCTTCTGAGCACAGATGGGTTACAGGCATGGGCTTTGGAATCAAAGGGACTTAATACTGAGTTTAGGCTCCAACACTACCCAGCTGAATGGCTTTGGGGTGGTTTCCCAATTTCAGTTCTTGTATCCTTATTCTTAAAGAGGGAGTAATAATGGTACTTCTCACCAATAGTGTGCTGGTAAATAATGACCAGCTCTTTGGAGGGAAAAAAAATACTGAATTGTTGCATTTGCTGATTGTTCTTACACAGATAATTCCAGCATGGCTTAGTTTCAAGCTACCAGTGTGATGTCACTGAATGTGAACATGGGAAGTGATGCAAAGAGCAAAGAAATGCTCTCATAAACTGGTACAACCTAGCTCTAACACACTGCTGCCTATCACAAAGGTACTGGCAGGATTGCTTAAATACTGCTGGTCAACCACTTAACATAACATCTGGAAATTAGTAGAGGCTCAGTACTGTTTTTTGCTTTTTTTTTTTAAAATATAATTTTGTGTGTGTGTGTGTTCCAAAATTCATTGTTTATGTATCACACTAGTGCTCCATGCAACAAGTGTCTTCCTTAATACCCCCCACCAGGCTTACCCCCCCTCTACCACCCTCCCCTCCAAAACCTTCAGTTTGTTTCTCAGAGTCCACAGTCTCTCATGGTTTGTATACCCCTCTGCTTTCTCCAACTCACTTCTCCTCTCCGTCTCCCAATGTCCTCCATGTTATTTTTTATGCTCCACAAGTAAGTGAAACCTTATGATAATTGACTACTGTTTGAAGGTACTTCCTAGAGCTCCTGACTTCAAGTACAGTGCCCTTTTTATAGCATCTGGCTGTTCTTCTTGATGCAGCACACAATCTTATGAATCATGTCTCCTGTAGTAACAGGGATGGATTGATTAATGCAAGTACTGTGTTCCTTGTCTCTAGATGCTGCCAGCACCCATTTCATGCATTTCTGTTGTTTTGGGATCACAGTTAAAAATCATTTATCAATGTCTGGCTGCCTGAGAATTTTCTCCCCACTTAAATGGCATCAATCTGTTCTTTATCTTTGGAGCTACAAGGTCAGCCTCTGGGTTTACCCTGTTCTTAGAGGGTTTCAATAATTTTGTCAAGGAGCATATCCCTTCTGTTTAGCCCAGGTGACTACTGAAACCCTCAAACCCTCTCTAATTATGTGGTTGACTTCCTGGAAATCAACCCCATCCTTAGGTTACTAAGAATTCAATAGTTTTGGCAAGGAGCATTCCTCCTCTGTTCCCCCTTCAAACAGTCATCCAGATTTCTGCAACCCTTGCCTCCTATGGCTTGGAGGGCAGCCTGAGTGTGCTTGTGTCGGTCTGGCAGACCTGAGTTTATAGTCATATGACACCTCTTCTAGCTAAGGGGCTATCTCCTCTAATATATATTAGATTATGATACAGAAACTTATCCAAATATCCACTCTGAGACAGCCTGTAATTTTCTGATCCCTTGTTCTCTAAATCATTCTGTATTTACCCAAATTAAAATGCCTTTAAATCTTAGTGAAGACTATATAGCAAAATGAATTTGTCTATCTGCTTCTACCCTTTCATTTTTCCCCCCACATCTTTTAGAATACTTGTCTTTTTCACATAAGATGCTGGAAGCCCTAAAGCAGATTTTTCCACTCTCACCCCCTGCTTGGTCTTCTTCTCAATATTTCCAAGCTCCTATTTTTTAAGTGATAAAGAATGGTTCTAAGTTTATCAAATACAATGATTTCTGCTGATTTTGGTTCCAAATATGAAATTCATTCTAGATCTTGCAATCTAGATTATCAGAACTATTAATGTATGTGCCTACCAAATATCCCAGAGTAATACCAAAAGATTATCACTAACATAGCAGGGGTATACAGGATGAGAAGGACTGTGCTCAGTTGGAGGACTAGAATTTGGAGCAAATATTGGAAATAGTGCAGATAACACTGGCAAAGTAAGTTTTTTCCTAATTCTAGTGAGATAACAATACAACTTAGGCAATAATTTTCTTAAAATCTCTCTAAACTTTGAAATTTAAAATGATCAAATCTTTTTCTCCCTTAATATGTAGTGCTTAATGAACTGTGGTTCATTATAGCCATACATAAAGAGGGTGTTTTGCTGGAAAAATTTCCCAGACTCTATGTCTAATAAGTTTTTGTATCGTATTTTTTTCTGGAAAAACCTGGACTAGTAGAACAAACCACCATATGCAAAATAGGTAGTAATTCCCGAGTTTGAGGGAGTTAGCTAACAGAGGAATTCCTTGTATGTGCTATCTGTTATGGAATTCTAGATTCTTCCCAATAAATGTAATTTTGTATTTCATAAATCTGTTAGTGTCACTACTTTTTTTTGGGTACTTTATGTCACTGGATTTACATATTTTGCAGGGACTACTTGGATTTTAGATATATTGTATCTTCATAATTTTCTTTGTCCCTTCAGTGTCTCTCACTTGGCTCAGAAGAGAGAAGGCATTTACATCTGCACACTTCAGAGATTCTGCCAAGTTCATTTTATTGGGGCTATTTCTGATTGTAGATTTCTCACATGGACATGTGCACTTCCTGAACCAATCTATCAACCAAAGGTATTGATTGAGTACCTCTGTTTACAAGGCACAGGCTGGGGTTGGTTCCAAAAACAATAATGTATTATATATCTATCAAAGACCTTTCAAAGGAAAACTCTGAGTACACAATCTTATTTTATTATTCTCTCTGAGAAAGATTAATGGAAAATAGATTTCGTTCCATCTTTGCATCTCTTCACACAAGCCAAAAGATATTTCATGTCTTGCTCAAGGTCATGCAAAGAGTGAGAATGAAAAATTGATGTCTTATGTCACAATCAAAGACATAAATTAAATGTTCACAGAGGACTTTCAAGTCATGGCCAGTGTAGTACCTGGGCTTTCCTTTCTGCATTTTCTTAAGTACTGGTTTCAGCAAAAACCAATTTGTGCAGGAGGTAATCTGATTATTGACACTATCAATCTGCAGAATGCAGGGTCAGCATTGACTTTACACTTGGCCATTCTCAACAGCTGGGCAAGGTAAGCATAATCACAGGCAAATTTCAACTGTTCTCCTTGTTCATTTTGTGCTTACCTACACGAGTTCTTCAAATACAACAAGCTGCTGTCTCAGAACCTTTCAAGCGTATCATAATTTTCACTTCTCTGAGCTGAGATCTTCTGATTAGGACTTGACAAGAATAAGACTTTGACCTTCAATCCACTGGTGGGAGGGAAATTCATGTTTGCATTTATTTTTAAAATGCTGAAATAGATGTTGAATTGATAGCAACCACTGACCTTGAGGAAGTGTTGGGATCTTGTCATCCTAAAGAGGAGATCTTAAATTCACACAAACCCAAAACCAAACCAAACATTTCAATCATAACATAAATGCCAATTTAACTCTTTCATTTGAATAACAATAAATGCCAGTTGCCCCGGTTATGTGGGAGAGGCATGTGTGGTGAGATGAAGAGGATGGTATTCTTAGCCATCCCCCTATGGGTTATAATTTTTTGCTTCCTTGCATGACTGATGATTTTAATTGGTTCTGGCATTAGGAATTTTACCTCATTGGGTGCTGGATAATTTTGTATCACTCTAAATATTCTTTACCTTTGTTTTGTCATGCAGTTAAGTTACTTGGAAACAGCTTAAATCTTTGTATTTTTGCTTTTAAAAATTTTTGATGGGATCAGAGTAGCAAAATACCCCTCTGAGGCAAAATTATTCCAAGCACTCTATCCAGTGCTCCATGAATGATGAGGTTTTCCAGTCTGTCTGGTGATAACAAAAACTATCATCTGACCTGTATGATCACTGGATGGTGCTTTTCTCTAATCCTTCAAAGAGTTCGTCCTCTTGGCCTTGGGTAATTTCTTCATAGACATGCAATGGAATGATGAATAATCCAGTAGGACTCTGCAGATCTCTGGGCTTCTTCTTGTGTAGTGTTTCCTCCTTGGTACTCTCTCCTGACAGTGCTAGTTGGCTTGTTTCCCCAGAGTTTTAGTTCTGCCTACTCAACTGAGGGAGTCCACTGGCCTCTGCCTTGACTTCTTGTTCCCTCCATTGTGGCCTAGAAACTCTTGAGACAATAAGCTGGGCCAGTCAGAGGCTTATCTCATTTGTTTTCCATTTCTCCAAGATCACTGTCTTTGTTGCCTGATGTATAGTGTCTTTAAATAGTTTTTCTGTATTTTGTCCTTTAAAATTTTTGTTTGATTGTTTGAAATGGCAGGGTAAATCTGGTTCCTGTTATCACATCTTAGCCGAAGTAGAAGTTCTTTTTGATTATGTGAGTGGTAGAAACTACAGTTAATCAGTCAAGTGATGCTATCATCAAAAGCCAATAAACAATGGGCCAGGAGAAATATCGTTTCACAATAGTTAGCCTCTGGTAACAGCCAGATCATATCTGGGCTGAAGCAGAGCAATAGGAGTCCGGATGCTTGAGGGCTCTCTAAAAATGAACTGTGTATGATGTTTCTTCCAAAGCCATGCCTTTTTCTTTACCTTAAAGTAACAGTGCTCTTGAGTTACTCACCAATATTTATTGTACAATCATGTAAAAGTAATACAGTGTGATTCTTTGCAAAATACCAGTACCTATATGAGAGGACATTTTTCTCCATCATGATAAACATACAAACAAAAAAAACCCCACCTTCTTCCTATTTTGGGGAACTGCTCTTTTTTATCTAATTCAGGAAAATGGCAGATCCTTAAAGTATATTTTGCATTCAATACAGAAGACTCCTGTCAAGGAGAAGTTCTTGAGAGATTGTTGTAGTTTTCCTTTACTCCTTCTGGGATTTGATCCTCAGTCATCAGTCAGGAGCCTAAAATTTTTTTCCTTTCAGTGCTTTAGTTTTTGCTTCAGGTATTTTGATGTTTAGTTGTTGGTTCATACACAAACAGGATTGCTAAGTGAATTGACCTCTTTATTGTTAGGTCATGATACTCTTTGTCTATAATAACTTTCTTTGCTCTGAATATATTAATGTAGCCTCCTCTGATTTTCTTTAATGCTTACATGCTGTGTGTTTTTCTATCCCTTCACTTTCAACCTACTATTCCATGTTCGTAGTGAATTTCTTGTAGACAGCATACAGTCGGACCATGCTTTCTTCCCCACTTTATTGATCTCTGATTGCCTGTGCTTTCTTCTAGGATATTTATGGTTTGGGATTTTACATTTAGGTCTTTAATCCATTTTGAGTTTATTTTTGTATATGGTATAAGAAAGTGGTCTGACTTTATTCTTTTGCATGTAGCTGTCCAGTTTTTCCAAAACAATTTGTTGAAGAGACAGTCTTTTTCCCATTGCATATTTTTGCCCCCTTTATTGAAGATTAATTGACAATATGATTATGGGTGTCTTTCTGGGCTTTCTATCCTGTTCTATTGATCATGTATCTGTTTTTGTGCCAGTACCATGCTGTTTTCATTACTACAGCTTTGTAGTATAGATTGAAATCTGAATTGTGATACTTCAATTTATTTTCCTTTTTCAAGGTTGTTTTGGCTATTTGGAGTCATTGTTCCACACAAATTATATGAGAGAACATTTTTAGAGGACAGTTCTAGTTCTATAGAACATGAGAGGACATTTTCTAGTTCTATAAAAAATACTGTTTGTATTTTGATAGCAATTGTATTAAATATGTACATTGCTTTGAATAGTATAAATATTTTAACAATACTCTTCTTCTCATCCATGAGCATGGAATATCTTTCCATTTGTTTATGTTGTCTTCAATTTTTTTCATCAGTGTTTTATAGTTTATAGAGTAAAGTTCTTTCATCCCCTTTGTTACAACCCAATACCCAGAAAACAAATAATCCAATTAAAAATGGGCAGAAGACATGAACAGACATTTCTCCAAGGAGGACCTCCTGATGGCCAACAGATACTACAGATGCATGAAAACATGCTCAACATTACTATCATTAGGGAAATGCAAATCAAATTTACAATGAGATACCACCTCAAAACTGTCAGAGTGCTAAAATCAAAAGCACAAGAAACTATAGGTATTAGCAAGGATGTGAAGAAAAAGGAACTGTGCTGTTGGTGGGAATGCAACTTGTTGAATTCACTTGGGAAAACAAAGGTTCCTCAGAAATTTAAAAATAGAACTACTCTACAATCCAGTAATCATATCATGGGGTCTTTATCCCCAAAATACAAAAATGCTAATCCAAAAGGATATATTCAATCCTATGTATATTATTTACAATAGCCAAATTACAGAGGCCCAAGTAACCATCAGTAAATGAATGGCTAAGGAAGGTATGATATATATAGAAACATTATTTAGCCAGAAAAAATAATGAAATCTTGCCATTTACAACATGAATGAATCTAGAGAGTATAATGCTGAGTGAAATAAGTCAGTCAAAGAAAGACAAATCCCATATGATTTCACTCATATGTGGAATTTAAGAAACAAAACAAATCAAACCCAACACCCAAAAACCAAATAATCCAGTCAAGAAATGGGCAGAAGATATGAATAGACACTTCTACAAAGAAAACAAAAAATGGCCAACAGACACATGAGAAAATGCTCCATATCATTGCCATAAGAGAAATGCGAATCAAACCTCCAATGAGATGCCACCTTACACCAGCTAGAATGGCTAAAATGGCTAGACAAGGAACAACAAATGTTGGCAAGGATGTGGAGAAAGGGAATGCAAGCTGATACAGCCACTCTGGAAAACAGTATGGAGGTTCCTCAAGAACTTAAAAATAGAGCTACCCTACAACCCAGTAATTGCACTACTGGGCATTTACCTCAAAGATACAGATGTAGTGGAAAAAGAGGGGGCACATGTACCCCAATGTTTATAGCAGCAATGTCCACAGTAGCTAAACTATGGAAGGAAATAAGATATCGTTCAACAGGTGGATGGATAAAGAAGATGTGGTTCATATGTACAATGGAATATTACTCAGCCATCAGAAAGGATAGATACCACCACTTACATTGACATGAATGGAACTGGAGGGTATTATGCTAAATGAAATAAATTAATCAATGAAAGAGTTATTCTGTGGTTTCACTTGTATGTGGAATATAAGGAATAGTGCAGAGGATCACAGGGACAGGGAGGGAAAACTGAATGGGAAGCAATCAGAGAGGGAGACGAACCATAAGAAACTCTCTTGACTCTGGGAAACAAATTTAGTGTTGTGGAAAGGGAGATAGGTTAGGGGATGGGGTAACTGGGTGATGGGCATTAAGGACATGTGATGTGATGCGTACTGGGTGTTATACACAGCTAATGAATCATTGAACATTACGTAAAAAACTAATGATGTATTATATGTTTGCTAATTGAATTTAAATAAAAAAAATTAAAAAACAAAACAAACAAAGGAAGAGAGAGGTAAACCAAGGAACAGACTCTCAACATAGAGAACAAATAGATGGTTAGTGGTGTGGGTGGGGGAGAATGGATGTGATGAGGATTGAGGAGTGTTCTTACTGTGATGAGCACTGAATAATGTGTAGAATTGTTGAATCACTATATTGCACACCTAAAACTAGTATAATACTCTATGTTAACTACACTGGAATTAAAATAAAAAAACTTTAAAAAATAGGACTTAAAAATAATGTTTTAAGTATTTCCTCTACATACATCGCACATCACATTGGATAGTATTATATTTTCATCAACCATAAAAGATAGCTCTAAAAGCTCATGAAGAGCAGAATAGCCTACTTTTACCCATTCCACTGATCTTTCTTTCTTTTCAAATGTTCAAGTCTCTTCTGTTATGCTTCTTTTCTGTTTGGAAGACTTGTAGTCATTCTTATTTGCTGATAACAAATTCTCTAAGCTTTCCTGCATCTGAGAATGCCTTTATTTCCTCTTCATTGATAAAGAATATTTTTGATGGAAATAAAATTCAAAGTTAGTGGTTCTATTCTTTCAGCATTTGAAATACGTTTTGTCACTTATTTATGGCTGCATACTTTCAGATGAAGTCTCCACCGTCATTTGGATCAGTATTCTCTTGTTTTTAAGATTTTTTTTTTTTAAATTTTTATTTATTTGACAGAGAGAGATCACAAGTAGGCAGAGAGGCAGGCAGAGAGAGAGAGAGGAGGAAGCAGGCTCCCTGCCGAGCAGAGAGCCCGATGCGGGGCTCGATCCCAGGACCCTGAGATCATGACCTGAGCCGAAGGCAGCGGCTTAACCCACTGAGCCACCCAGGCGCCCTGGATCAGTATTCTCTTGTATATGGCATTTCATTCTAGCTGCTTTCAAGAGGTTTTCTTTCTTTGATTATTAGAAGTTTGATTATGAAGTGTGGATGTGCGGCATAGATTTCTTTGAGTGTTTGGAATTTCCTCAACTTCTTAAATTTGTAGGTTTAGGTTTTTCACAGACTGGGGAAACTTTTGGCTATTATTTGTGTGAGTATTTTTTAGCTCCACATTTTTTTCCCCTATCATTTTGGTACTCTGATAACATAAATGTAAAATATCTTGTTACTGTTCCACAGGTCTCTGAAGTTCTGTTCATTTCTTCTAGTCTACTTTCTCTCTATTGTTCCAGCTGGGTAAATGCTATTGATTGGTCCTTAAGTTCAGTGATTTTTTTTTCCTTTGCTGTTTCTACTCTAGTAAAGTTTTATGAGGAAACCTATTATACTATTTTCATGTCTATAGTTTCCATTTGGTTCCCCTTTTTAATTTTTTTTGTTTTGTTTTTCTTTTTCTTTTTCATTGGTTTCAGGAGAATCTGTAATTTTTGTGGAGTATTTTTATAATGGATACTTTAATGTCTTTGCTTCTTAATTCTAATATTTAGTTATCTCTGCACTGACATTTCTAAACTGTCTTTTATTATTCAAGTTGTGATTTTCCTGGTTCTTCTTATTTGTATCTTTTATTTTAGCAGAAAGTTAGCCTCTTTAGGTTTAGTACACACATTGTGTCTTGCTTCTGTGAGTTGTGATGCCAATAACATCTTAGTTTTCAGAGCCCTTGAGGTTCTGATTGGTTCATGTTTGTTCTCCTTAGAGGTCTGCTCAATTGATCTCAGCCTATTGATAATGATACTAACTGGCTAGGAATGTCTGGGGCACCCACCTAGTCTTGTATTCCTTATAGCAAGGCCCCACAGAAATTTTCCCCTAGGGTCAATGTTGTGACTAGACTAGTCCTTGTGGTTCTTATTATAATTGGAGGATGCATTTTAGCAAAAATCATCAGAGAACTTTAAGGTACAAGATTTATTACTCACAGGTCCTGGAGGGTGTCAAGCATGCCTGAGGGCCACACAGTGAGGTTGCAGATAGAGAGAGAAGGAGACAGAGAGAGAAGGAGAGAAAGAGGGAGAGAGTGAGGAAGAATGGACCTGGAACTCTGCCTTTATTAGGGTCCAAGGGTGGGTTTTTTAAAGTTTTGCAAGTTTACTTTTTATTGGCTAATTTAAAGCATAAGAACAGGAATTAGGTTGTGGGAAGGAAGAAGTGAGATTACTCAAGCAGTTAGTTGTCTAGGTCTAGTTAGTTATCTAGGCTTTATGAAAGGGCATTTCAGGTGGGGAGGGGGCAGCCTTATTCCTTATCCATTTGTTTTGCTAGTAGCTGTGTCACATACCTGGCAATATGGTCATTCAGGATTGATGTCTTCTGAGGTGGATGCCTCAGCAATTAAAATCTTAATGTCAGGTGCTAACACTATGAGGCCATTCTGAAAATCTGCATGGAATTTCAAGCTCTAGTTCAATTCTCGAACCTTCCTGTGTGTTGATTCATGTCTGACTTGGTTAGACCTTCTTGTGTAGTCTGTAGGAATCCCTTTCTCCAGTTCTCTCCTCTCCTTGATCTTGCCCTCACTCTCTAGTCTGGAAGGCTTTGGGTGCTGGGAAGGTCATACCTTCACAATCTGTCTCTCCTATTAAGCTGGAATATTTGGGGGTGCTGCTCTGGATGACTTGCTGTTGCTTGGTGGGAAGTAGAATATCAAATTCTCTACCTGGTCTCTACTGGCACCACCAGTATGGGAGGAAGGTATTTACCCTGGCCTGCCTGCTCTTGTGATGGCAACAGAAGATGGGACTCCCCACTCAGCCTCTGCTGGCTCACAAGTGGTGGGCAGTTCATGGTGTTTGGATAGCATAGGGCTGATAAACAAAAGATACTGTCCTGCCCATCTGCTCCTTTCCTCATCCCTCAGCTAGAGAGAACAGACTTTTCTTGGGCCTTTTCTTTATTTTATCTATGCCTATTGGAGATTCTGGGTTAAAAGTTTCTTAAGCAGTTTGGAATACATATGGCAGATAAAGGAAAATCCAGTATACTCACTACCATCTCAGGGCCTTAGTCCCTCATCATTCTGTCTTTCTCTTCTCTTTTTAGAGTTCTTTTATGATTGACTTTTAGATTATTTCCAGGGTTTTTAGTTGTACTTGGAGGAGAGGAACAGAGAAAAGTGAGTCTATACTTTCTTTTCCAGAACTGGAAGGCTCATTAAAGTCTTTTGACATTTACATTTAGGATAGATTGGTTTAGCTTGTTTGTTTGTTTAGCTTGGTTTAGCTCTGTTCCTGGCTTGTACTGATGATTTAACAATTTATTTAAAGGCATACCCAGAGAATACAATATCTAATTTAGTTCAACAAACACTCATGGCACATAATATGTATGCACCAGACATTATGCAAGGTATTAAGATTTCAGCATTTAGTAGAAAAACAACCTCACATTCTAGCCAGGGAGACAGACATGACAACAAACAGCACCAGGTCATTGAGTTGACTGGACTTCAGTTGAAATTTTTGTAAAACATGACAGGAAAATAAATGTGGGAGCAAGTAATCGTACCTACTTAGGTAGGCAGGGAGCCAGATATAAATCCAGAGAAGGGAAAATATGATGTGGTCCTTGATGGATATATAGGAATTCATTTGACAGTAAAACCAGGGGATAATATCCTGCACAGAGAACACAGCGTGAGCCAAAACGTAGAATGTAATGGTAACTGACAGTGTGGAAACAGTGGAGTCTCCAATTTTTCCAAAAGTAAAGGGTTTACTGGATTAAAATGGCTGAAGTGTAGAGAATATCAGTCGCATTCCAAAAGTTTTTCCATTCTGAATTAGAGAGTTGGAAGTTGTTTCCTAGGAAATAGGAGCCATTGGAAGGCTTTTAAGTGGAAACATCAGAGGATGGCAGGAACATTTTAAAAATGTTCCAATACCAATGTGGAAAATATATAATTGGAGATTAAATTGGAAGACAGGAATTAAGAAGTTAATTTTTTTTTCAAAAAAACAATTATTCAAATGGATGTCATACTGGCATAAGATAAAAATTCAAATAATGCAGAAAGTATAAAATGAAAAGTCTCCCTTCTCCTTGTCCTGGTCAACCCCCAACCTCCCTCCAATGTAACTATAACCATAATTGAAATTGTTGAATAACTTTAGAAAAAAAAATTCTTCTATCAAAGCATGCATATGTGCACACATACACATAGACATGCTTGTGCATGCACAGATGCACACACAACTTTAAAATTCTATATCTTTCTATTTCTGTTTTCTGAACTTCAAATGCAGAGTTGAGTTAATCATTCCCTTCAGTTTAT
Source organism: Mustela erminea (assembly GCF_009829155.1). Classification (NCBI taxonomy): domain Eukaryota; kingdom Metazoa; phylum Chordata; class Mammalia; order Carnivora; family Mustelidae; genus Mustela; species Mustela erminea. Next base: position 4,815,467 of record NC_045615.1, on the reverse strand, counting down.
GGCATACTGTCCTTATCACTAGTCTATAATGGACCTTTTAGATTTTTCTCCCCTTTACCATTAAGTCCCTGCCCCCCTTTCCTCTCCATATGCCCCATGGTACATGACCATAAATTTGTGTGTTCTCTTATAAAATATTTAGTCTTATTTTTATGTGTATTCAATTTATATAAAGGATATTTACAGGTTTCTTTTTCTTAAACTGTGTTTGTTCTATGTACATTTGTTGTTTGTACCTTTTAATAGTTGCATAGAATTCCACAGAATATACCCGCTCTGTTTTATTTATGATGGGCACTGGGGACATTCAGCTTCCCATTATAATAAATGACACTGCAATAATTATTCTCATTTTGCTTTCTTTATGGACTTACATAAGAATATCTCTGGGATGTATACCCAAGGTTGGGATGTCTGGTTGTCATATATATATATTTACATATATATGTACACACACACATTTATATGTGTATATATGTATATATATATTCAGTTTCACAAAGATTGACAGAATGCTTTTCCAAATGGCCGCTCCAGTTTGTTCTCTCCCTCACAGTGTAGAAGGTTCCTGTTTAAGCACTCTTTGCCAAAATTTGGTATTATATAATGGACATGAAAGATGTTGTAATGTCCAAAATGTTGTATTTTGCATGTTTCTGATTGCTAAAGAATTTGAACATTTCTTCCCCTCCCTGTTAGACCAAGCCCTAAAAAAGTTAAGAGAAAGCTAACTCGTATTTATTGAATGTCTAATGCCCATGTCTTTTACATGTTTAATATTCACTATCAAATTTGTGCTGAAGGCATTACTGTTCTTCTCATTTTCAAGATGAAAAATGAGTTGATAATATCACTATTCTAATTTCACACAGAGCCCCCTGTCTGACCCCAAAGCTCATGATTAATAAAATTCATGACACTGGGTGCTAGAATGTTTGTTGAAGAGGTTAAACAAGAGTTTTTTGCCTAAGCAGAAGGGAATTAGGTAGAGAAAACAACTCCAACCTCGTAGTTCTGCGATTTCCCTTAAGTAAAGCAGAAATCATCCTTGACATGGATGGTCATGACAAGGTCAGGTAAGTCTGTTCAGGCTGACATCTCACTTCTGGGCTCGGAGTCATTAAAACTCGTTCACAAACACTCATTGCACTGCTGTAGGTTTGATATTGTGGGGACTGCAAAGGCTGGTGAAATGAATTATAAGTGGATCTTGCTTTCAAGGCATTTTCTATCTAGTGGAGGATTAAATATAAATAAGCACAATTCTAAGTAGAATGCAGTAAGGTGGAGGCGTTGACTCGATCCTTCAGTAGGCATCTGGTGTCAGACACCTGACACGTTTGGGCCAGTGCATGCAAGACCAGGTGGGAATCCACTACCTCTGTGTTGTTTTTAGCATGTCTGAGTGGAAGAACTTTCTGATGTTGTAAGAAACACATGCAGCAGATATTGGAGAGGGTAAAATTTTTATGACTATTTTCATGCAAATTTTAGAGCCCCAAATATGCCTAAAATGAATTTAGAAGATTGTCATGCATTTAAGGCAGCTTCATATTAAGGCATAAAATTAATTTGAACCCTTCAAAAAAGTGTTTGGAGGCCAGCATGTTGCCCTAACTCACATTGCATGAGTGTTGTGACAACTCAAATTTGACAGAAGCCTCACTGAAAAAACCCAATCTTCTCCTTAGTTCTCCAGTCTTCCTACTTTCAGCCTCCCTCAAGGCTCCCCTTAGTTCACCTGCTTGCCGGTAAGGATCATTCTGGACAGTCCAGAAGGGATAGATTATTGAAGATTGGGCACCTGTCAAATTAGCAAACTGCTCTGCTACTTGGTGTCCCACCTTCTTCCTCCTCCCTTCCCTAATGGCTCACAGAGATGTTAAATACAGAGTCAGAGAGAAAAGAGAGACAGTTTCAGAAGCCCTTTGCGAACCACATGCTCTTAATGAACAGCTTTCATTTACAGAACTTTGCATATGTGCCCAACACAAACGAATTTTATATGTTATCACCATTTAGTTGTCACACAACCTGGAAAAGCTGACATTATTATTATTTTATTTTACAGATGAGAAAACTAAGGCTTAGAGAGGTTGTTACTTAACTGAGTTCACCAAGACACTTAGTGATACATCTAGCCTGAATCTAAAGCCCCTATCTTTAAACCCAACATTTAAATAGGAAGTATTCCCCCCAAAGAGGGAAATATTGGACTTCATTTCAAAGTCATGGTTGTGATGCCAGGAAAAATATAAAATGTAATAAAAACAGACCAGAAGAATGGAAACAAGGGACATCACAAAGGAAAGCATACCCCCTCTCTTTTTTTCTCTTAAACCTTTAATAAATTATTCTGGGTTGGTACAAATGGCTTTTCTATTCCAGGGAGATAAAGCAAAGCATTGGCTTTAAAAAAGACTATTAGATTAATGGATGAAATATAGTGCAGTCCCAAATAGCTCTCATCATTTCATTATTTACAAATACAGGGAGGCTCTGCATTGCCAGCTTCATGACACAGGTTCTATTGCTAGGAACTGTGGTCTCTTGGGTCAGCCCAGTAATGGCTTTGGGTGCCTCCAAACCAATCCATCTCAGGCACTGGGATGACATTTATAGGAAAGTTAAACCTTTGGCCCAGCTGAAAAAAGGCAGAAAATGATGCTTAAATATACAGCTACAAGGCAAACCAAAAACAAGTTAAGAAGATGCACAGGGGCACCTGGGTGGCTCAGTGGGTTAAAGCCTCTGCCTTTAGCTCAGGTCATGATCTCAGGGTCCTGGGATCGAGCCCCGCATCGGGCTCTCTGCTCGGTCGGAAGCCTGCTTCTCCCTCTCTCTCTCTCTGCCTGCTTCTCTGCCGGCTTGTGATCTCTGTCTGTCAAATAAATAAATAAAAATATAAAAAAAAAAAAAGAAGAAGAAGAAGGAGAATGCACAGGTACCATTCCAGGTGGGGGGCAGCTGAAGAAGAAATTAAAGAATTTCCAGGCACCATTGGTTAAAATCCTTAGAAGTAGAGGTTGCCAGATTTGTTTGTTTGTTTGTTTTTTGTTTTGTTTTTTGTTTTTGTGGGTTTTTTGTTTTTGTTTTTGTTTTTGAGAACAAATGATGATTCTAAGTTCAGAGAAGAATAGATCTTTCAGGTTAGATTGCATGATTTTGTTGATCAAGTTGGTGAAAGTTGGAAATGGGAAGGAAAGAGCAAGACAGGTGAAGGGCAGAGGGATCACAGCTGTCGTCAGCAAAAGGGTAAAATTAATTGCAGCTGAAGGCTGTCTCCAAGACATGAGGTATTTGAACAGGTGAAATGTTTGCATACCTCAATCTGTAGATGGGGTAAAAGTTAATAAACAGAGAGTGATGCAGTCTTTTGGAAGTGAACCAGTTCCTGTTTTAATCAGCTAAGTATCTCCTTGGACAGAAGGAGCTGGCTTTCTTTTCTGTCTCTAAGCAGTTTCAAAGTAACCTCAAGGATGCTTTGCTTCTTCCCTTATTTTATTCTTTTCTTTCTTCCAGGTCTTTTGTTTCTACTTTAAAAAATATATTCATGCATTAGTGACAAATTTATAGCTCTGAGTCAGCTTTTTCACATCTAACTCATTTAAATGTAGGGGAGTCCTGAATACTAAGCATTTGAAAGAGTGACTCTGTTTAATACGGAGAAAAAAATCAAGTCCATGTCTCTTTCCCATCTGCTTTCCTTTCTTATCCTTCCCTCTTCCTCTCCCTCTTCTTTCCCTTCCTTTCACCTTCCTTCCTCCCTTCCCCTACACTAGGCATTGGGATCCCAAAGTCAAAGTTTCTGCAATAAAGAAGCTTATATTCAGGAGGGAGTGAAAGAGGTAAACCAAAATGATGCTCTGTTGTGTTAAGTGCTACAATTGGAGAAATGTGCAAGGTATATGGAAGCGCAGAAGAAAGAATAATCATTTCCATCTGCAGAAAAGCAGCGTGTAAAAGTGTGAGAATGAATCAGTTACATGAAGAAAGAGAAAAAGGACATTGCAGTCAGACACAAAATTAGGGAAGACTGATGCAGTAGCTTTGAAGTTCATTTTTCACATCTGTTTTGGTTTCCATTTTGCATCTCACACTCTACTACCTAAGAGGCAGTCGAGAGTAGTGGTGGAGAGGGTGCCTTGGTTCAGATCCTGGTTCCATTCTTTACTGGAGTGAGTTTTAGAAAACTTATTTAATCTCTTTGTGCCTTAGTTTTCTGACCCACGAAATGGAAGATAATAATGGTAACTACTTCACAGGATTAGGACTGTCAAAGTTAATAGAAGGTATACATGGAGCACTTAGGAGTGGTAACCGGCACATGGTAAGCTATTGTTCTTGTAAGGGTTTAATCGATAAAATCATTAATGAAGTATGTCCAATGCAGCCTTGATTAAATCTGATTATTATTTTTACTGTCTGGCTACTTGCTGGAATGAGATCTTATGCACTGCTATTAATCAGTCCTAATGTACCTGTCAAAGTCTTCAAGTTATTAAAATTAAGGATAGAATGCTAAAGAATTTGTGCCATCTTTTAAAAGCTAATGAATATGAATGCCGTAGAGTTAAAGTTATTGCCAGGGCTATTTGGCCTCAAGATCTTACATCTCTTAACCCTGACGTATATGACCAAGAAAGAGTGAGGAATTTCCATACCCTCACCAAACATGGAATTTGCAGTCCACCCACACTAATGTCTTGGTCTCTGATTCTCAGAATGTGGATGAAATATAAAGTGATTTTCCTGTGATCATGACTTTGCAAGTTGGTAGTCTCTCCAAAACCAAGAACACACTGTCCCAGCCTTTTATTTGATTTGGCTGCACTCAACCAATTCCTTATCACTTGATTTTTCTAGCTTTGTTTACTTAGGTTGTCTTTACTTGTATGGAAAGATTCCTTTTGCACTCATACTTTTTGCATTGTCATCTATATGAAACCAGAAAATACAATATTCTCAAAGCACTTCTACATACGTAATGTCCTTAGGTTTTTGTTTTTGTTTTTGTTTTTTTTTACCACAAACTGATGAAATGGCAAATTTTATGACTTACGTCTTTCTTTTTTTTTTTTTTTTTTTTTTTTTTTTTTTTTTTTTTTTTTTTTTTTTTTAACATGTAACATGTATTTTATTATGTACAACCCAAATAAGAATGTGAATCCCCACTGCTCAGGGTTCGAAATATACCACGTTTGGACCACTCAAAAACCATGTTTTGTAGGAATGAACAGTCACTCAGAAGTTCTCCAGACAGACAGTAGCTGACACATTGTTTTCACACTTCATGGTTATCAGTCATTCTGGAAAAAAGACACATAATAACCACACTAGCAATAGGGAAAGTGAACAGATATGGGAAGTATGTTTCCAGTGATGGGTGTGACAAAAATAATTTTGAAGAAACAAGATTAAAAAATGCTCTATGGAATTTCAGAATCCTTTTTTCCTATATTGCATCCTTTCCTTCTGCTTAGTCCACTTCGATTTTTTAATCCTATGGTTTTCTGAGGGTAGAAAGGTAGACTGTTGGTACAGTGGCACAAATCTTACCCCAAGACTAGCTACAAGATAAGAAAATGAACTGGGCTGGAGTCAGAGCACCCACTTATAATCCTGATTTTGTCCTTAAACAGCTTTGTGAGACTGGAGTCTTAAGGTCTTTAAAGTGTTCTTGTCTGTAAAGCTGAAAATGAGAAACTGGATCTGAGGATTTGTAGGGTTCCTTCCAGCTCCAGTGTCCACCCGTTTTCTTCTTCTAAACTGAATCATCTCCACCCAAAGCTGTGTTGTGTCCCACCATCCTGGGACTCTGTTTTGCTGCTTTTCCAGCTGATGACAGAGGTGGCCCACAGACGAGTCAACAGTGTAACTGGGAGCAGATGATGAAGCTGGCGGCGTCCCTGACTGGATGAGGAGTTTCCCAGGCCCCTTACACACACACGTATCAGACTGTGCAAGAGGTCCATTCACTGAACTAGAAGGAGCTAATTATGTATGCAGAAAACACCAAGTGTTGTAGGTCTCTTGAGCCCTATCTGCATATCCACATACTTTTAATCACTGCTAGTGATCCAGCACAGTTGTCCTAGCTACCGACTTAGTAACCATGAGTCTCCCTTGAGTCTTCACGCATTAATAAGGAGGACTGATTACAAGAGACATCTACTATATATTGTTACTTTTAATGAAATTACTTTATAAAGGTACCTTTAAAAAAAAAAACTTAGTTCTGGTTTTCAAGGTCCTTTCACATATTTTCCAAATCAGAGTTACTGAGAGGTAGTGAGGACAGTTATTACCACCTACAGATTATAGGTGAAGAATTGGAATTTCAAAAAGATTTAAGAAGCAGCTTGAGTCTTAGGAGGTCCGATGTTTGTAAATGAAGATGCTGGGGCCGGGCCCAGGTATTCTAACCACTAGTCTGGAGTGCTTTTCTAAAAGCCACCAATCATCTCCCAAGGCACGATGCTGCCAACAGAGACCTAGGAGGACGGAGCCCGTTCGTCCATTGTCACTATGAGAAGAGCAACTTGGCACGATGTTCTCACTCCGACCTTCTGAACAGCTTCAAGCAGACTTGCAGCTCCTGAGATGTGGAACTGTGACGGGATACCAGGGTAGCCCTTTCCATCAGTACAAATGTACTGGGAGCACTAAACAAAAAGCTACTCTATGAACCCCAAGCTATGGAAAGACTTTGGGCCTCTGCCCCTGACAAACGCCTGCGGGCAGTTACTGTCTGTCTGTCTTTACGGCCGGAGGGCACTCACTGTCCCTCTGTCTTTTCGCTGTCTGCTTTTAGAACGGGATGATGCCTGCTTCAAATGTCTTTTCTCTTTAAGGAAAACCGTCAGATATATTCAAGAAGGTCATCCACAGTAGCATTGAGAATTTAAATATGCCAGAATTTTTCTGTGTTCCCAAGATGTCAGGACAGTTCTAAAGTACTGATCTAATCGTCAGTTCTCCATTTTCCTTTCCACATTTCCTATATTCTAAAGGGAAATTCTCTTTCCTGGGTTCTAAGGGACAGTGATTGGACAAACAGGATCTGAAAAATAGGGATTATACCAACATACAACTGTTCGTTTTTTCTTTCAGATCCACATTTTTCAGAATCTGGGACAGTATACTAATCTAAAATCTTTTCATTTAAACTATTTGGTAATTTTGCCTTTTTTTCATTTTCATTGAAATAAATATCCTGTCTCTCTATGTATTGCTGAGAGCACTATTTAGGCTGACTTCATTACAATACAGAAACGTTCAGGAAAGTACTAACGTATGAAGGTATTTAGCCGTTTTATATAAAATATCTTTAATTTGTACAGATATGGCATTATTTAAGTAAGTTCTCCACAGACGACAGGAACGCCAGTTCAAACTCCTGATCAGAGAATCTGCTTACAGATGCCCGAGCATTGCTGCGGATTTGGAGTCTCTTTTCCTCAGACAAGTTAAGAATATGAGCCATGGTCTCAGCGTAGCCTTCCTCGCTTTCGGCCAGAAATCCAGTTATCTCTCCCTGGTGAGGAACGACAATGTCAAGCTTCGGGCCTCCTGAATTGTGGGCAAGGATAATCGTGCCAGCTGCCATACACTCAACCACTCCAATCCCAAAATGCTCGTTCCACATGGTGTGCAGACCAATTGTTGCTTCAGACAAGTAATTCTTCAATTCATCAAATGGAATGTTTATTTTAAATTCCACATCTTCTTGAATTCCTAGCTCCTCAGCAAGCCTTCTCAGTTGGTTTACCCTCAGTTCATCATCTTCATTTCGACAACCCCCAATGAGGACAAGTTTAAGGGAAGGCAGTGACTCAGCCACCTTCTTATTCAGCAATTTAGCAAAGGCTTTGATCTGCAAAGGATGGTTCTTTTCAGGCCGGAACTGGCCAATGGAAACCAGTAAATGTCCTGGGGTTTTCTTTTTGTCCAGTAAGGGAATGTCCAGAAACGTCTGCACGTCACAAGGCGGATAAACAATGTTAGTGCAATTCCCAACCTTCCATAGGGAGAGAATGTGGTTTAGTGTCCAAGAAGAATTGACCATCACGACATCACTGCAAGAACCAACAAGTCCATAAATAAAAGCAAATAAATAATAATAGATGAGCTTTACTTTGCTAAGAAAAGGATTCCTGGTAATGAAAGCTGCATTATTAAATCCAACATTTTGTTTCTTCACTACGGAGAGCATGTCAGTGCTGATCGTGGGATAATGAACATAGCTTCCAATGCGACAACCGCCTAAATACTTAAACAGAGGAAGTGTGAACGCGTATCCCATCGAATCAATGTAGACGTCAGGAACACACTGCATTAGAGCTTCCCAGCCAAGAAGAATGGACCCTAGACTTTGGCCCAGCAGTGTGAAGTGAGGATAGAGTGAATCTTCCACAAGATAGCGTTTCCTTAAGAAAACAAACTTCACTGGGTGAGTGAGTCTGATGTTAAATCTTCGGAAAGCACCTTCTAGTATCTGTTGACCACTGACGTTAACATCACCAGTATAAACAACATAAACTGCTTCAGGATGCCTACTTTTTCTGCAGGGCCCTTAAGGCACACCACAAAACTCTTTCTCCTTCTCCGCCAGCATTGCAGTAAGGATGAAAAAATGCAACTACCATCTGCTTTTTCCCATTTTTGCCAGTTGATACTAATGCTTTCTTTCTCTGTAGCAGCAGTCTGATTCCCCAGAGGATAATAAACAGACATACGCATAAAGTTCCACAGACTGCCAGCCCAGGGAGGAATAATGAATAAAAAAATCTCAACAACTCGCACAGGCACCAAACCCCTTCGGTAGTCGCCATCTTTCCTCGACCCCCGAACTCAGGAAGCGCTTTCCTGTTCCCGACTTACGTCTTTCTATCAGATGTTGAAAATCACATGGCTTATGTGATTTTACTTTTTGGGTCCTTTTGTGGCAGAGATAGTTGAGCCAAATTTAACAGCTAACAGACTTGTTTTTCATGACTAATTAAACTATTATTAGTGGAGACTCAGTAGAGTGAAGTGGTTAAGATAGCTGAAGAATCTGAACAGTGTCTAGTGCATTTAATATCTAGTTATAGTCAATGAAAATTAGAAGTGACTTATAATAAAATCGAAATATAAAATGAGATTAAAATAAAACATATTAAAAATATAGAGTACCATAAACCAGGTATTGGGAATAAAGTTTTTATATAGCTTTTCTTATTGAATCTTAACAAAACCCCATAAGTTATGTATTATTGTAAATTCCAACTTTACAAATAAAGAAACTGACAGGATATTTATGTAAATTGTCAAAGGTCATTGCTGTCAAGTGGAGGAGCTCCAATTTGAGATCAACCAGTGTGATTACATACATTCTTAGCCACTACCTTTTATTGCTTTTCCAACTGAAAAAAAGGTACATTGCTCAGAGTATTAACAATTATTTTTCAGTTTTATTGAGAAATAATTAACATACATCACTGTATAAGTTTAAGGCATACAGTATGATGGTTTGATTTACATATACTTTGAAGTGATTACCACAATAAGTGTAGTTAACATCTATCATCTCATATAGATAAAAGAAAGAAAAAAAATTTTTTCTAGTGATAAGAAGTCTTAGGATCTACTCTGTAGATCACATAGCAGTGTTGCTATAGTCATTATGTTGTACGACGTCCCAAGGACTTATTTATCTTATAACTGGAAGTTTGTACCTTTTGACCCCTTGCCTCCGGTTTCCCTTCTTCCCACCCCTTGCCTCTAGTAACCTCAAGTCTGATCTCTTTTTCTATGAGGTTTGTTTGTTTTTAGAATCCACATATAAGTGAGATCATACAATTTTTGTATTTCTCTGACACATTTCACTTAGCATAATGCCTTCAAGGTCTGTGTTGTCACAAATGGTAGAAATTTCCATGTTTTTAAATGGCTGAATAATATTCCATAATACATACATATATACCACAACTTCTTTATCTATTCATCTACTTGGGTGTTTCCATATCTTGGCTATTATAAATAATCCTGCTATAAACATAGGTGTGCATATATCTTTTCAAATTAGTGCTTTAATTTTCTTTGGGTAAATACCCAGTAGGGGAATTACTGGATTATATAATAGTTCTATTTTTAATTTTTGAGGAGTCTCCATACAGTTGTCCACAGTGGCTAACCAATTTACATGCTCATTAGCAGTGTATAAGGATTCCTTTTTCTTCATATCCTCACCAACACTGTTATTTCTTGTGGGTTTTTTTTTTTTTTTAAATTTCAGCCATTTTAACAGGTGTGAGGTGATATCTCATTGTGGTTTTGATTTCCATTTTCCTGATGACAAATGATGTTGAGCATCTTTTTATGTGTCTGTTGGTCATCCGCATGTCTTCTTTGGAAAAATGTCCATTCAGGTCCTCTGCCTATTTATTAATTGAATTTTTTTATTTTTTGGTTGCTACTGTTACAGAGTTTATAAGTTCTTTAATTTGGGGGGTATACTTCTTATCAGATATTTCATATGCAAATATTTTCTTCCATTTTCATTCAATAGTTTGAATTTTCCTTTTGGTGATGTTTACCTTTGATATGCAAAAACTTTTTTGTTTTGATGCAGGCCAGTTGTTTGCTTTTGCTTTTGTTTCCCTTGCCCGAGGCATATCGGTAAATATTTTGCTTAGGTGATATCCAAGAGATTACTGACTATGTTTTCTTTTAAGAGTTTTATGGATTCAAGTCTCATATTTAGGACTTTAATCCATTTGAGTCTATTTTTGTGTATGGTATAAATAAAGAGTCCACAGGTTTTGGATCGATGTGTCTTCATTCTCATTGGTTTCCATGAATTGTTTTAAGTTCTTTGATTTCCTGGTTGATCAAACATTCTTAAGCAGGATGGTCTTTAGCTTCCAAGTGTTTGAATTCCTTCCGAACTTTTTCTTGTGGTTGAGTTCCAGTTTCAAAACTTTGTGGCCTGAGAACACACAGGGAATAATCTCAATCTTTTGGTATTGGTTGGAGCTACCCTATGACCCTGCAATTGCATTACTGGGTATTTACCCCAAAGATACAGATGAAGTGAAAAGAAGGGCCATCTGTACTGCAATGTTCATAGCAGCAATGGCCACAGTCATCAAACTGTGGAAAGAGCTAAGATGTCCTTCAACAGATGAATGATAAAGAAGATATTGTCCATATATTCAATGGAGTATTATGCCTCCATCAGAAAGGATGAATACCCAACTTTTGTATCAACATGGATGGGACTGGAAGAGATTACGCTGGGACTGGAAGGGATTATGCTAAGTGAAATAAGTCAAGCAGAGAGAGTTAATTATTATATATTTTATTATATAAAATATTATATATTTTACTTGTGGAGCATAAGGAATAACACCGAGGACATTGGGAGATGAAGAGGAGAAGTGAGTTGGGGGAAATCGGAGGGGGAAACAAACCATGAGAGACTGTGGACTCTGAGAAATAAGCTGAGGGTTTTGGAGGGGAGGTGGGTAGAGGGTTGGGTGAATCTGGTGGTGGCTATTAAGGAGGGCACATATTGCATGCAGCACTGGGTGTGGCACATAAATAACAAATCTTGGAACATTGAAAAAATTTTTAAAAATAAAATAAGTAAAAAAAAAGTAAATGAGCATAGCAAGGGAGAATGTGTTTGGTGATTAGGATAAACTGTAATCAGCTGGTTATCATATTAATATAGTGAAAATAACTTCCGCCTGATCTCTTTGTATCAGTCCATCATTGCTTTTTCTAACATCTCTATTTCCTAAATTAACTTGTTTGGCCACAGTGTTTTATAGATTTTCATTAAAAAGTGTGCCAAAAAAAAAAAAAATAGTCCAGTTACATCTTTCTGCATGTAGCTGTTTGTTTTTTCCCAACACTATTTACTGAAGAGACTGTCTCCCCCATTATATATTCTTGCCTTATTGACCATATAGGTGTGGGTTTATTTATGGGCTCTCAAGACTGTTCTGTTGATCTATGTGTCTATTTTTGTGCCAGTATCATACTGTTTTGAATACTATAATTTTGTAGTATAACTTAGAATTTAGGATGTGATACCTCCAACTTTTTCTTCTTTCTCAAGATTACTTTAGTTATTCCAATTTTTTGTGTTTCCACACAAGTTTTACGATTGCTTGTTCTAGTTTTATGAAAAATGCTATTGGTATATTGATAGGAATTGCACTAAATCTGTAGGTTGCTTTGGGTGATATGGACATTTTAATGATATTAATTCTCCTAATCCATGAGCATGGTATATCTTTCCATTTGTTTGTGTTGTCTTCGATTTCTTTCATTTCTGTCATAGTTCTCAGACCAGAGGTCTTTCACCTTATTGGTGAAATTTATTCCTAGGTATTTTATTATTTTTGTTGCAATTGTAAATGGGATTGTTCTATAATTTCTTTCTGCTACTTTGTTTCTGCTACTACAGATTTCTGTATATAATTAATATACAAAATTATTGTATCCTGAAGCTTTACTGAATTCATTCATTTGTACTAATGTTTTTTGATGAAGTCTTTAGGGTTTTCTATATATAGTATATCATGTTGTATACATATAGTGATAGTTTTACTTCTTCTTTACCAATTTGGATACCTTTTATTTCTTTTTCTTGTCTGATGGCTGTTGTTGTGGCTGTGTCTTCCAGTACTATGTTGTTTAAAAGTGGTGAGAGTGCACAACATTATCTTGTTCATAATGTTAGAGGAAAAGCTCTCAGTTTTTCAGCAAGAAGTATTATGTTACCTCTGGGTGTTTCATATATAGACTTTATTAAGACATGTTTTCTCTAAATTCACTTTGTTGAGAGTTTTAATCATGAAGGGATATTCTATTTTGTTAAAACTTTTTCTGCATCTATTGAGAAGATTATATGGTTTTCATCATCCTCTTATTAAAATGGTGTATCACAATGATTCATTTGCCCAGATTGAATTAGCCTTGCATTACTGGAATAGATCCCACTGGATTGTTGTGAATGATCCTTTTAATGTATTTGGCTTGCTAATATTTTGTTGAGGAGTTTTGCATCTATCTTCATCAAAGATAATGGCCTGTAGTTTCTCTTAGCATAGCTTAGCTTAGCTTAGCTTTTTCCTTACCTTTCCTCTTTTTCCTCCCTCCTTCCCTCCCTCCTTCCCTTCTCCTTTTTTCCTTCCTCCTCTTCCTCTTTCTTTCTTTCTTTCTTTCTCTTTTTTCTCTTTATCTGAAAAAAAGGTAATGCTGGCCTCATAGAATGAATTTGGAAGTTTTTCTTCCTCTTCTGTTTTTTCAGAACATTTTGAGAATAACAGGTATTAACTCTAATTTAAAATTTTGATAGAATTCATCTGTGAAGCAAACTGGTCCTGAAATTTTGTTTATTGAGATTTTTTGGATAATCCAAAAAATCTCAATTTCATTACTAGTAATTGGTTTGTACAAATTTGGTTGTTTATTTTTTTTTTTGATTCGGTTTTAGAAATATGTATGGTTTTAAGAACTTGTTTCTTTTAGGTAGTCCAATTTGTTGACATATAATTTTTTTAAATAGTATCTTATAATCCTTTGTATTTTGTGGTGTCAGTTGTTATTTCTCATCCTTCATTTCTGATTTTATTTATTTGAGATCTTTCTTTTTTTCTTGATGAATCTGGCTATAGGTTTATTCATTTTGTTTATCTTTCAGAGAACTAGCTATTGATTTCATTGATCTTTTCTAGTAGTAGAAGTAGTAGTCTCTTTTTTAGTTCTTTCTGCTCTAATATTTGTTATTTCATTTTCTTCTACTAGCTTGGGCTTTGTTTTTCTCTTCCTAATACCTTTGGTATAAGGTTATGTTGTTTGCTTAAACATTTTCTTATTTTTTGAGATAGCCCCATTGGGCTATAAAAACTGCTATTGCTGTATCCTGAAGATTTTAGGCCACTGTATTTGTATTTTCATTTGTCTCCTTATATTTCCCCTTTGATTTGTTGTTGACACATTGGTTGTTTAGTACCATATCATTTAGTTTTCATGTGTTTGTGTTTTTTTCCCAGTTTTTCCTTATCATTGATTTCTGGTTTCATAGCATTATGGTCAGAAAAGATGCTTGATATGATTTCAATTTTTGTAAATTTATTGAGACTTATTTTATGGTTTAACATGTGATCTATCCTGAGGAATGTTCCATGTGCAGTTGTACAGAATGTGAATTCTGCTGTTTTTGGATCAAATGTTTTGTATATGTCTGTTATGTCCATATGATCTAATATGTCATTCAAAACCAGTTTCCTTGATTTTTCTGTCAGTATAATCTGTCCCTTGATGCAAATGTAGTTTGAAAGTCCCCTACTGTTATTGTATTGCCTCCAGTTTCTTCCTTTGTGTCTATTAATATTTGCTTTATGTATTTAGGTTGAGTGCATAGATAGTTACAGTTGATCTATCCTCTTTTGATTGCTCCCTTTATCATTATGTAATGCCCTTCTTTGTCTCTTGATAAAGTCTGTTTTAAAGCCTCCTTTATCTGGTAAAAGTATTGTTACCTTGGTTTTTTTCCCCTTTCACTTTCATTTACATGGGATATCTTTTCCATTCCTTTACTCTTAGTCTGTATGTATCTTTAGGTCTGAAGTGAGTTGTTTGTAGGCAGCATATAGATAGGTCTAGTTGTTTATCCATTCAGTTGCCCTGTGTTTTTTGATTGGAGCATTTAGTCCATTTACATTCGAAGTAATTATTGATAGGTATGTACATGTTGCCATTTTGTGAATTGTTTCTGGCTGTTCTCTTGCTCTTTTCTTTTTTGTAGTTTGATGGTTTTCTTTGGTATTATACTTGGATTCCTTTCTCTTTATTTTTGTGTATTTATTTATTTATTTATTTTAAAGGTTTTATTTATTTGACAGAGAGAGATCACAAGTGGGCAGAGAGGCAGGCAGAGAGAGGCAGGGGTGGGGTGGAGATTAGGCTCCCTGCTGAGTGGAGAGCCCGATGTAGGGCTCAATCCCAGGACCCAGAGATCATGACCTCAGCTGAAGGCAGAGGCTTAACTCACTGAGCTACCCAGGTGCCCCAATTTTTGTGTATTTATTATAGGGTTTTAATTTGTGGTTACTATTGGGGTCAAATATAACGTCCTATGTGGATAGTAGGTTGAAAGTGGCTTCAATCTGAACACATTCCAAAAGCACTAAATTTTTACTCACTCCTCCACATTTTATGTTTATGATGTCATATTTTTAATTTTTTTATTTTGTGTATTCCTTGACTAAATGTTGTAGATGAAATTAATTTTACTACTTTTGTGTTTTAAACTCCATACTGATTTTATAAGTGATTGATCTATTATTTTTACTGTATGATTGATTTTACCTGTGAAATTTTTGCTTTCATAATTTTCTTACTTCTGGTTATGGCTTTTTTTTTTTTTTTAAGAATTCCCTTTAATATCTCATGTAAGACTGGTTTAGTGGTGATGAATGCCCTTAACTTTTATATGTCTAAGGAATTCTTTATTTCTCTCTCAATTTTGAATGATAATACTGCTGGGTGCAGTATTTTGGATGTTGATTTTTTCCTTTCCACACTTTGAATATATCATGCCACTGACTTTTGTCCTGCAATATTTCTGCTGAAAAATCAGCTGATAGCCTCATGGTGTTTCCATTGTATGTAACTCTTTTCTTTCCTCTCCTCTTGCTATGTTTTAAAATTCTCTGCTTATCATTATTTTTTGCCATTTTAATTATTATGTGTTTTGGTGTGGACATTGCTGAGTTAAGCTTGTTAGGGACTCGCTGTGTATCTTGGATTTGGACGTCTATTTTCTTCTCTGGATGAGGGAAATTTTCAGGTATTATTTCTTTTTTTTTTTTTAATTTTTATTTATTTATTTATTTGACAGAGAGAGAGAGAGAGAGAGAGATCACAAGTAGGCAGAGAGGGGGAAACAGGCTTCCTGCTGAGCAGAGAGCCTGATGCGGGTTTCAATCCCAGAACCCTGAGATCATGACCTAAGCCGAAGGCAGAGGCTTAATCCACTGAGCCATCCAGGTGCCCCCAGGTATTATTTCTTAATACAACTTTTCTGCTCCCTTCTTTCTCTTCTCCTCCCTCTGGGATTCATATAATATGAACATTGGTATGATGTCACAGATTTCCCTTAGTCTTTTTTTAAAATTATTCTTGTCCCCTTTCACTGTTTCACTGTTCAGTTTAGTTGTTTTCCATTACCTTGTCTTTTAGACTGCTCATCCATTCTTCTACATCCTTGAATCTGCTGATTATTCCCTCTAGTGTATTTTTTTTTTTGAGGGGGGAGGGACAGAGGGAGAGGTGGGGAGAGGTAGAATCTTAAGCAGGGTCCATGGTCAATGCAGAGTCTGATATGGGGTTTTATTTCACGACCCTGAGATCATGACCTGAGCTGAAATCAAGAGTCAGGCACTTAACTAAGTCACCCAGATGCCCCTTCTCATGTATTTTTCATCTTAGGTATTGAGTTCTTTAGCTCTGACTGTTCCTTTTTATTTCAAAATCTATCTCTGTTGAAATAGTTACAGAATTCATTCACTCTACTTTCAAGTCCAGTGAGTGTCCTTATGACCATTACTTTGAATTCTTTTCAGTCATATTGCTTATTTCTAATTAATTTATTTCTTTTGCTCTAATTTTGTCTTGTTCTTTCATATGGGACATATTTCTCTGTTTCCTCATTTTTCCTAACTCTGTGTTTGTTTCTATGTATAGGTAGGTGAGCTATGTCTTCTGGTCTTGACAATAGTGGCCTTGTTTAGAAGATGTCCTGTTGTGCCCTGTAGCACAATCCCCACTGGTCAGCAGAACCAAGTATTCCATGGGTGTCCCCATATGGACTGCATGCATTCTCCTACTGTGGCTGAGCCACAGTTGCCTTCAGTTCAGCTGGCTACAATGACTGGCTTTACCTTCTATGGGCGTACCAGGCAGGGGTTTCTCCCCATGCTGTTGAGAGTCCCAGCTGTAACTGCTATGGGTTCATGGGTAGGTGGAGCCAGCAGTCAGCCTCGCTGTGTATAATATACACTGTTGTGTGGGATTACCTCTCTTCTCCCCAGAGCAGAAGTCACTTTGGAGTGCCACTGGTCCTGAATGGTGCTGTATGTCATGTGTGGTAGGTAGGAGCCATTTTGGAGGAACACCTGCTGAGGTGTGTGTGTTGGTGGCATGGGTCTGTAGGGGAACATATGGGTGGAGCATGTAGTAGTGGCAAGGTAGGTGAAGAGTGTTAGCACTGGGTCCCACAAGCATCTGACTATCTAGGCTTGCAGAAGGAAAGAGAAATGAATTCCCAGGGAAATCTCTGGCAGATACCTGTCCTTACAACACATGTTCTAAAATTAGTCAATAAATCTTCACATATATTTCAGGTGCTTTTCAAACTACTGCTTTAGGGCTACCTCTGGGCTAAGTTTTCCATTATGCTACCTCTTTAAGGTGAGGACTCAGTTTCTCATCACTCTCCTTCTCTCCCAGAGTTAAGCATTTGATTCTTAAAGCTCCCAGAATTAAGCCCTGGTGATTTTAAAAGCTCCTGGAGTTAAGACCCTCTGGTTTTCAAAGCCAGATGTTATGGGGACTTGTCTTCTCGCTGCAGATCCCCAGTGCTGGAGGTGCTTGGTATGGCATCTGTTCTTCTCATTCCTTTGTGCTTTGATATCCCTCCTGTTTGTAGTTAACTGTGCCAGGGATTTGGGTCCCAACTGTGTCTTCAGCTCTCCTCCCCTTTTCAATGTGGCCTTCTCTCTATGACCAGCTATGGAACACCTGTTCTGGCAGGCTTCAGATCATTTTTCAAGGTAGTTATATAGATGTAGTTGTTATTGTGTTGTGTCCATGGGAGGACATGAGCACAGGATCCTCCTATTGCACTCTCTATACCATAGTCCCACTTCTTCCTTACGATTATGTTTTTATGTTCCTATAAGTTTACATATAAGTTTACATATTCAAACATACCTGTATTTTTCTACTATCCTGAATTTTATTTAGTAGCTCATAAGAAAGTGGGGAATTTTCTAGAATCCCCCCTATTTTTTAATCTCATAAGTAATGATGAAGATAAACAGAAAAAGCAGTTGTCTTTGGGGATGAGGTCTTATTCTAGGTAAAAGTAGGTACTGGGAAAGCACTAGGTTAGAAGGAATAAAAAACAGAGTATGCTGGGGCGGCTGGGTGGCTCAGTGGGTTAAGTCTCTGCCTTCGGCTCAGGTCATGATCTCAGGGTCCTGGGATGGAGCCCCGCATCGGGCTCTCTGCTCAGTGGGGAGCCTGCTTCCCCCTTTCTCTCTCTGCCTGCCTCCCTGCCTACTTGTGATCTCTGCCTGTCAAATAAATAAATAAAATATTTAAAAACAAAACAAAACAAAAAAACAGAGTATGCTCCTCCCAGGAATGTTTGTGACTTTCCTTGGTTCTTGGGAGGCAGCAGGCAACGGGGACAAATGGGCAGGCTCTATCATCAGAAACACTTGGGCTTGAATCTTCATACTGCTTTTTGTCTGATGTGGGTTTTGAGGAAATTATTTCTTTATGAACCATGGTAAGATAATTTGGAAGCTGGAGCTAATATGGAACTAGAACTAACCACTTCTCAGGCATGCAGGGAAATTAATTGATATAACGTGTATAAATCACCAGACACAGACCAGGCATTACACTTCCTTGCCAAGCACTCACTTTCTTACATCAATCATATGCATTATCTGAGCAAATGTGATCTCAAAGATTATCTTAACTATTATATACCTCTAAAAATATTTTTAAGAAATATTTTCTTTTTAATATGACAGTGATATGCTGAACATGTAAATAAAGTTGATGTGTTTATTATGTCATTGTGAGTCTTTTATTGATAAATTATGAAGTTAGAATTATTTATCATTTCTAATTTTAGTTGAGACAATATAGTCATCGTATCTATGCTCCATCTCCTCTTTCCATTTTCCCTTTGCTATTCATTTGATATTTAGCTCAACTTTTAGAATATTCACAATGTATCAAATGCTCAGAGACTTTCCTATATCTAATCTAAGTATCAGTGTTCTGATTGTGTTACTTAATTGTTAAGGATTTTTGCTGACTTTTACTAAAAAGTAAACTAAAAAGTTTTACTTTTTACTAAAGTAGAAATCATAAAAAATAGAGAACGTTTGTGAAAGTCAAAGGCTGCATTTGCTCATACATCCAAAAAAGAAAAAAACAAAGAAAAACAAAACAAAACCAGAACATTGAATCATTTATGAATTAGAAGTATTCAAAATACAAAATAAATAAAATATTTAGAAGCTAATTCTTTGTAATCAATTCTAAATGTTTAGATGAAATAAAGAGGAAAAACACTGTTTCAGATGCTGACGAAAGATTTTCAGTTAATTTTTATTACTGCTGTGAAAAACACACACGTACAATGTATATTATCCACTCTTTGGGGCCATAAAGCTATGCTTTCTAATTAGATCTGTAAAATTTTGCTTGCTTAGAATCTATTTTGGCTCTAAAGCCACTGATCTATAGCAGCTGGAAGTTTCCAGTGCTCTGTGCTGTTGTTAGAACTACCAGTCTACTGCCCAGAACCAGGCCCTAGGGCATGTTCTCAATCTTTCCTGCTTTGATGGTTCTAGGTTGGATTGTTTGATGATTGTTGCAGAAAAATATAGGCAGCTTGGGGAGATCCAAATGCAGTATTTACTGAGCACCTACTTGATGAGTGCTTTACAGGAGGTAACTCCTTGAATGCTCACAAAGGTTATTTAAGTCAGGTACTTGCAGAATCTCCACTGATAGATAATGAAACTGGTGCAATTTTTGCAAGGTTGCACGTGCAGATAGATATGGAAATGAGATCTGACCTCAGGCAGTTTGGAACAAGTTCACATGTATAACTGCTGCCTTCTACAGACACAGGGTTGCTGCTTAACATCCCCCTACCCTTTATTGCCACTATACCTCAAAGGAGAAAATATATTCCTACATTGCAGAAGATGTTTTTTAAGTTTATACATGTGGAAAATAATCATAAGTGAGAAATGAGGGAGACATTCAGTAACTTGTAAATGAATACAGGGCCCTTCTTATATTCTCATTCATACTTCTAAGCCTTTGCTCTCAGCCAACATTTCTCCAACCCAGAGCTTCTCCTTCTTTCCTTATCTGCTGAAGTTACAGGGCCAAGCTCATGTTCCATATCCCTTCTGACAAACTTGTTTATGGGATTCTATGTAGTTTCTTCCATTTGTGGACATCCTTGACACTTGGAGTTTGTTTCATTTAGACACAGATGTAAGAAGGGCATTGAGCTTGGGGTTTGAAGAACTGTGTTTTAAGGTTCGGCTCAAAGACCTATTTGCTGGGTGACCTTCAGCAGACCACACTCTGAGACACATTTTTCTTGTCAGTGTTATCAGGAAAAGGTTTACCTATTTGTTTTTCTTTAAAAGATTTTATATATTGGGGTGCCTGGATAGCTCAGTGGGTTAAAGCCTCTGACTTCGGCTCGGGTCGTGATCCTAGGGTCCTGGGATCAAGCTCCACATCGGGCTCTCTGCTCAGTGGGAAGCCTGCTTCCCCCTATCTCTCTGCCTGCCTCTCTGCCTACTTGTGAACTCTCTCTCTCCTGTCAAATAAATTTAAAAAAAAAAAACAACTAAAAAAAACCCCGCCTTATCTTTCATTTAAAAAAAAAAGATTTTATATATTTATTTGACAGAGAAAGACATATCAAAAGAGGGAACACAAGCAGGGGAAGTGAGAGAGGGAGAATGAGGTTGCCCGTCAAGCAGGGAGCCTGATGTCGGGCTCCATCCCAAGGACCCTGGGATCATGCCCTGAGTGGAAGACAGACACTTAACGACTGAGCCACCCAGGCATCCCAAAGATTTACCTATTTAAAAGGCACACTTTATCTAAGGATTAACCAAGAATATGAATTTAAAAATGACTTATACATGACGGTATACTCCCAATATATACTGTGGTATAATTCCAACCTCTTTTTCTTAGCTCGCGAAACAAATGATAAACTTTTAAGGTGAGAATTTCCAATTTCAATACATTTATATTTTCTTTAACTTCAAGCTTAGTGTCTTGAGTATAGTGGATGCTCAATAAATGTTGCTGATTTGTGTGCAAGATGAGGGTGATTTTTTTCCAGGAATTATTCTTTAGTTCTTTATGCACAGTATATCTACATTGGTGGATTTTTTCCCCCAAGTTAAACTTTTAATATGTATTTCTACTCTTTTCATTTTGCACTTCCTTTCTAGGAATATATTTTTTCAAATGGAAGAGGTATGTGTATGCAAATTTCTCTGTTATTTGCAAAGTTGAAGATGTGACCAGAAGGAAAAGGATAGGATAGCTATAGGGGAAAAAAAAAATTCAAGATTCATTTCATATTTTCGTGGTTGAGAAGCAGCAAAAGAAGAGAAATATTAAAGCTGAAAATTGTATTGATAGAGGTGGGTGAGATGGTAGTGACCATAGCTACCAAAATTCTTTATTTTCTGAGCAAAAAGGTATATTATAGGTGTTTCAGGACCTTTTATTTAGTTGAAATGTTGATTTCATGGACCTCTGTGGGGAGTTTATTTAATCCTGCCTATAGGATGAAGCCAACATATGGCTAGCTTCTCCTCCACAGTCTGGGGCAGATCCCTTTCCCTATCTTGTTTTTGCAAAGCAAGGGGGGCATTTGGATCATATTCCCAAATACTGGCTGTGCTTTGTGAGCTGTCTTAGAAGCTATTGCTAAGGTGTTTCCCATCCTTTCAATTCCCAGCTGCCACCTGGGTTCCTGTGAGACATCCCAGAGCAACAGAAGGATGGGCTGATGGGCGGGCAGCTAGATTAAGGCTCAGCCTCACCACCTGGCTCCATAACCTGCTCCATCTGTCAGTCGTTCCGGGTGGCTGAAGAGTCCAGCAGTTCAAAGCACTACTTCAGGCTGCTTCTGAGCATTTCTTTACTCTCCAAGGACCTGATATTTGGGCCAGGGTGAAGGGAATGGATCCAAGTGCTCCTTGCCCTAGCAGTCTAGGGTGTATGGCATTGGCAACCACAAGGTTCCATGCTGTTCTGCTCCTTAGGAATTTGAATAAGAATTGTGCTTAGTTCTGCGCATTTGCCATCTTTTTTCATGTTCCATCTGTGTGAAGTTTGGGATGATGTTTATAAATTTAAGACGCAGTCAGGCATGAAGTTGCACAGATAAGAAAGCTAAGTGTGTATCTAGTAAATCTGGCAAGAAGAAAACATTATCAGTATGGGAGGATGATTAGCATAGCAGATCCTGGGGGGGCCCTTTCTGGAGGATTGTGAAATAGGAATTGACTCTTAATCCACCCACTGTCAAGCCCATCTTGGACAATAAAGTTTTAAAGATTAATATTACTGATTCATGTTGTAGCTGCATAACTCAGAGGAGCAAATGAGGTCTTTATATTAATTTTCACTTGGACAAACTACCACAAACTTATCTACTTAAAACAACACAATTTATGATCTCACAAGTCCATGGCTTAGGCACCTAGGCTCAGCTTAGTGGGGTCCTAAGTTTAAGGTCCCACCAGGGTGCTGGTGTTAGCTGGACTGGGTTTTCATCCAAAGTCTCAATTAGGGAAGGATCTGCTTTTGTGTTGCACTTGTGTTGTTGGCAGAACTTCTTGATGTCTGGCAGCCAGACTTGTCCCAGCCCCTGGAGCCACCAGCAGTTCCTTGCCACTTGATCTTCCCCATAGGCCCTCTCATAACAAAACTGAAAGGGAGAAAGAGTGAATTCAGCAATATGGCAGAGTTTTATATAATGCATGGTCATGGGAGTGACATTCTATCCCCTTTTTCATATTTTACTGATCAGATTAAGTCTTGCCCGTAGTCAAGGGGAGAGGATTCCACAAAGAGGGGAACACATAGGGCATGGTGATCATGGAGTTTTCCTTAGGGTCTGTGCTCACAATCCCTGTTGCAGAATCCATTCACACATGCGCCAGTTAGTTCTGCTTTGTTTATATACAGAAATTAGGCTTTGGTTACAAGACAATCCTGGTATTAATGTGCAATTAGATGTGGCCATGAAACCAAGCTCTGGCTTATGGAATCTGAACAGCATTGATGTTTATCTCTTGCCAGCCTGGCGTTTAAGTATCTCTACTATAAAGTCTTTCTACACTATTCCTGAATAGAGAGAACTGTAAGAAATTATGAGAAAGCAGAGACACAGAAGATGTAGAGAGGCCCATGAAAGACTGTACTGAACAGAGCAGTGCCTTGTCTATCTACATTGGACAGTGACTTGATCAAATAATGAACTATTGTTGTTAAATAAGTGACTAAAAAAAATTCCAGTTTTCATGCCTTACATGGTTGTGTTTTACATGTTCTGTTTCAAAGGTTTCTGGGAAGATCCTCATCTCAAAAATGTTCTAATAGAAATGCCTAAAATTTCATCATTATGCATTCATTTCTCAAGTATGATCCATTAACTTTCCATACATCTTTCAGAAAAAAAAATACTGTATGAAGAAGGAATAGATATATCTTTAAATATCAATATGTCTGACAAGCAAAATGAGATAATAATACCTGAAAGAAAGAAAAGATAAAAGAGAAACAGAAGAGGGATAGATATGAATTTATTTTAGAAATGCTTGTGTGCATTTTACAAATGTACAGTGCTAGGCTTGGAATATAAAGAATCTTGTTGCCTCAGGGTGTCATCCTTCTAATATTTCAGAAATGAACTTGCACCTTACATGATGTTTTCAGTTAGGTAGTCATGCTTCTTTATTCTCCCACAAACTATTGTTAAGTCAATGTGTCTTTTCATTCATACTACCTTAGAATCAAGGTAATATGCCATGGTCTGAAGCTTTTCATATGATGTTTCAGTTATTCCTTTCGCTGACACTGTGCTAAGATATTATTAACCCCATTTAGCTCTTACTCACCCTTCAACACTCAGTTAATTATCTGGAAAATTTATCTTATTGCCCACATTAGATCTTCTTTCCTTATTAAGGACTCTTTTTTTTTTTTAAGATTTTATTTATTTACTTGACAGACAAAGATCACAAGTAGGCAGAGAGGCAGGCAGAGAGAGAGGAGGAAGCAGGCTCCCTGCCAAGAGGAGAGCCCAATGCGGGGCTCGATCCCAGGACCCTGGGATCATGACCTGAGCCAAAGGCAGAGGCTTTAACCCACTGAGCCACCCAGGCGCCCCTTTATTAATGACTCTTACAGTGGTATGTGACTCATCTCTCTAGGACTTCAAAAAGTTGTATTAGATTTGTAGGATTATTCAGTTTACTTTTATTTTCCTCACTATACTACAAGATCCATAAGTACAAAGACTGTGGCTGTTTTTTCTCCCTTTTATAATTCATTACACACAGAGTACTGTTGTCTTATGGTCCATATTTGTTGAATAGATGAATAAATGTGTATTTGAATGATCAATTTTCTAATACTGGGAAAAGGAAGGTTGTTCCTCCATGACCCCTGAATCAGTTTCCCTCGCTACCACTTGATTGTGCTTCTTTGTCCTGTAGATCACTGTCTACCAACTCAAAGCATGGTGTGAACCACCCCAACACCATGAAGCTCTATGGAGACACTCATAGAAGGAGAACATGCTTCCGTTCAGCTACCCATCCCTTTAATCACTGTTATATCTCCTGTAGACAAGCTAGGTTTTAGAGTCGGTCTGGAGAGTCAGAAGGCATTTTCATACCAGCAGCAACACAAACAAACTAGAATTGACTAACAACTCAGGTCTTAAAATTTTATCACCATTCTTAATTTTCCCTGGTCATCTTTTCCCATTAGTGCCAACCTCTTGAAAAGTCACCTTGCCTCTTCCCTATATACTACAACCCTGTCTTGTTTATTTCTCTGGCCTATCAACATACCTATCTCTTTATTTTTATTTATTTTTAAAAAGATTTTACTTATTTTTATTCGAGAGAGATAGAGTGAGTGAGAGAAAGAGCATAAGAGCGTAGAAGGTCAGAGGGAGAAGCAGACTCCCCATGGAGCTGAGAGCCTGATGCAGGACTTGATCCAGGGACTCTGGGATCTTGACCTGAGTGGATGGCAGCTGCCTAAACAACTGAGCCACCCATGTGCCCATACCTATCTCTTTATTGCTTCATTTCATTCTGTTTCCAGGTCTTAAGTCCTCCTTTGCTTTGCCTCCTGCTTCCTAGCAAGATAATTTTTTAAGAAAACTCTGTTGCCTACCAAGAGGACTCTTGTGCTGGTAATACATTAATTGTCTCCTCACACACATGCTTTCTCTCTTTCTGCTCGACCAGAACACTCACAGATTGCACCTCCAATGCCTGAGTGTGCTCCTTACATGGTCTATAACCATTTGTGCCAGAATCACTTGAGAGCATTACAGATACAAAGTCCTGGGCTCCAAGGCATTACCGCTGACTCCACATCTGGAAATGATCTTGGGCTTTTCCTTTTGAAGAAGGCCTCTGGTGATGATTACACACAGTGAAGTTTGAATTAAACAAACAAACAGACTGGCTGGAGAGTGCTGACTTGCATTCACTCTGCTGAGATCTTCAGTCAGTCCCATGACCGTATCTAGCTTGTAATATTTTATTGATGATGTTCGTATCCAGGTATGCGAAAGATTATGGTCTGTAGTTTTCCTCTTCCTTAATGTGTTTGTCTGTTTTGGTATTGGAGTGATGCTGGCACCACAGAATGAGTCAGGAAGTACTCCCTGTCCCTATTTTATGAGTTCATTGTGGAGAATTGGTGTGTAATTTCTTACTTAAATATTCAGTAGGATTCACCAGTGAATGGAAAGGTGGTTGATCGTTGATTCAATTTCTTTAACATGTCTTATGCATTTTTTCCTAGAAGCCAGACTTTGAGTAATAGGGACTGAGATGAACAGTCCTTTTGTCTGAGGGTTTTACATCAGTCCTCATAGGACTTGGCTGTTTCAGGTCTGCTGTAGCTACAAGCTCCTGAGTCTTCAGGTTCCTCTAGTATCTTTTTTTCTTTGTTTCTCCTATCTCAGTGTATGCTGAAGGACTTTTCTTTAAATAGAGTCTATGCCTTGTAGCTTTTCCAGCTGTTATCAGCTGTTACTGTGTTGGAGTTCTATTAATGTGGTGGTAAGGTGTGGGGGGAGGGAAGCATTCCATAACTTGTGATTGAATCTCAGTTTTCCGGTGGGTCTATATCTTCCAGGCTTTGATCTTTACAAGTGTTTCTTAGCCTCCCCACCTCCTTCCAGCCTTATCTGAGACAAGAAGGCTGGAGGTGGCTAGAATAGGGTAAATATCCTAGGTGGGATAAATTGCAGAGTAGTCCTCCCTTATGGAGAATTATCTTGGTATGTTTCAGAATGGTTACTTTTCCCTTTCTCTTTTCAGAGCCAAGAGGAAACTTTTTTTTTTTTTTTTTTTTTTTTTGGCTCTTTCGTGGAAGAATGTAGTAGGTAACCTACCTCTTTGCAAGAGGTAAAACCAATGAAAGTGTGGTCCCCAGGAGTTTCTGGCTTTTATGCTAGTCCACATTCAGCCACCAGCAATTTGTCAAAATTACCATTTAGTTGTTCCTACCAGTTTATGGCTCCATGACTTAGGGTAAGCCGATTTCAGCTATGTGTCTCCATTAGCCTGTGTCTGATTTTGGAGTAGCAATTTGTTCTATGATCTCAAGTCTCTGATAGATCCAGTGATTTCAGTTTGTCCAACTTCTCTTGTAAAGTTGGGAATACTAACTTTTAAGCTCTTTGTATATGGGAAGATGCTCCTATGTTTTTATTATTTATTTGCCAATCAGATTCCATTTTATACCATAAGTTCTTACTTTTACTTCTTGAAAAAAAAAAAGGCTTGCAGCAAATAAATATGCTAAATAATGTACATAATAATAGAAATTTAAATTAAAATTTTAATTGTATAAATCCATTAATGGAAACGTACTTAAGTAAATCATGGATTACTCAAAATAATGCCATGCAGCTGTGAAAATATGAGACAGATTTGTATGTTGATATGGAAAGATCACAAAGTGCATAGTTAAGTAAAAAAACGTACTAGAAGATCTGGTAGTATAATTTGCTCCTGCTTGTGTATTATGAAGGGAAATGTATGCATATGTCATTATAGTAGAATGAACCTTGTCTGAAAGAATAAGCAAATAGTAATGTGAGTTGCTTTTCAAAGAAAACTGAGGGAATAAGAATTTAAATTTGGATGAAGGCCTGCTTTTCACAGTACACAGTTTTGTGTCCTTTGATTTTAATACACTGCTTTTAAAAATACAGTTAACAAAAATTAACAGAAACCAACTTGCCTAAAATTCCTCTAACATTCTTGTATGGTATGTTCATTTGGTTAAGAGATAAAATAAGGAAACCTTCTTTCTAGGAAGGAGAAAATGTTTATAAAGTGATCAGAGAGAACATGACCAATGTTTGTAAATAAAGAGAGCAATACATAGGTAGTGAGACATTCAAACATAGATACTGAGAAATTTTAAATTTTATGTTTCTGTTTTACTAGAAAACATAAAAGAGTAATGCTTGCCAAAACAAAATTGATTATAGCAGTTGTAGATAAAAGCTAACTTGACCAGCGTAGGTGTTAGATGACAAATATAATTAATTAGGAGGCCTTGTCTTCCAGTGAAGTGCTTATTAGTCCGTACTACATTGTCGTTGCCAGTTCTCATTGTCTGACTGCAACAGTTTATCCTTTCCATTTTTCTTTTTTTTTCCTTTTAGATTTTATTTACTTATTTGAAAGAGAGAGCAATTATTTGCTCTCTCTTATGAGAGAACACGAGAGTGGAAAAGGTCAGAGGGAGAAGCAGACTTCCCAAGGAGCTGGGAGCCCGATGAGGAACTCAATCCCTGGACCCTGGGATCATGACCTGAACCAAAGGCATTCACTTAACCAACTGAGCCACCCACACACCCAATCCCTTCCATTTTTCAAAATGCTTCTTGAACTTCATTCTTTACTGACATCAGAGACAATATATGGTATTCTCGTTTTCAAAATACATCCATAATAACACTATCAAAACCTTAAAGGAAGCTTTAGAAATATCCTAAATCATACATGAATAGTCAAAACCTGCAACTTTGCAGCCAACCGCATCCAAATCTCTCCATATATAATCCCTCCTAAATATGAAGTTCAATGAGAAGTGTAACAAAACCACACATGACTCATGGTTTTAGCCTTACACTACAAAGAGACATACTATCCTATGAACTTCAGATAACCTGTGGAAAACTAAATTTCAAATTGCAACAGAGATGCACTGACCCTTTGAGCCTATGAGGGAAAAGTAGGAAATGGGAAGCCTTAAGAAATTGCATCTGAAGTTGGAGAAGAGAGAGGATTTAGATGAAACACTGACAAAAATCATCCCCAGAGAGAAAATTTTGATACTGAATGACAAAATGTATGTGGTACTAAAGATGTCCATGAATCACCAGGAATCTGATATGCTACTTTTCTTGACAGGAGGGATTTTGCAGATGTAATTAAAGGTAAGGAATATGGATGGGGATGTTGTCCTGGATTATCTGCCTGGGTCCAATATGATCACAGGCCTGATGTAATCGCTTCCTTAAAAGTGAAGAAACTTTTCTGGCTGATGTTTTTTTTTTTTTTTTTTTTTTTTAAAGATTTTATTTATTTATTTATTTGACAGAGAGAAATCACAAGTAGACGGAGAGGCAGGCAGAGAGAGAGAGAGAGGGAAGCAGGCTCCCTGCTGAGCAGAGAGCCCGATGCGGGGCTCGATCCCAGGACCCTGAGATCATGACCTGAGCCGAAGGCAGCGGCTTAACCCACTGAGCCACCCAGGCACCCTGGCTGATGTTTTATATATGGAGAGAGAGTCATGGGCAGAAAAAGGAAAAGAGGTGTGATGTTGTTGGCTTTGAAAATGGATGAAGAGGGTCATGCATGATCAAAGGAATTTAGGAGACATTTAAGAAGCTGAAAAAGCATAGAACAGATATTTCCACTAGAGCCTCCAGAAGGAGTACCATCTTCCTTATATCTCAATTTTAGCCTGGTGAAGGTCAGTTTTGGACTTCTGGTTTCCAGAAGTGTAAAATAATAACTTAATTAAGAGTGCTGATGAAGATGCAGGAAACAAGGCACTCGTCTGCATTGTTGGGGGGAATGCAAACTGGTAAACCCTTATGGATGGAATTTGGCAAAATTTAAGAAAAGGATATGTTCCATTTACATTGTTTTGACCAAGCAACACAGTTTCTAGGAGTTTAACCTCAACCTATATCTCCAGCAATGTAAAAATACATTTACACAAGGATATTTACTACAGTACTTTTCTATTGGAACATCCTGAATGGCCATATATGGAAGGTAGTTGAGCAGGCTGTAGTGTGTCTGTACAATAGGAAACTCTGCAGCAGATGAAGAGCTCTGTGACTGGACATAGAGTGATTCCAGGAAACATGTCCAGAAAAGCACCCATAGGGCACTAACTTTTGGTTAAGCAAAAAGCGAAAATATAAGATTTTACTTGTGCCTGTGTATTTTAGAAGAAAATGCATAGGAAGGCTAACTAGAAAATAGCCAGACTGGCAGCACACCGGGGAGGAAGGGAGTGAAGTGCAAGGGACTGTGTGGTGATGGCACTTTCCAGGTGTGCCCTTTCGAGAGTTTTGACTTCTTAGAGACATAACAATGTTGTACACACTCAAGAGAACCATAAATTAAAAAAAAAAATAACCAAAAGAATTGAATATAACTATACTTCTTTTTTTTTTTTTTTTTTTTTTTTTTTTTTTTTCTAGTTCTTTTTTTTTTTTTTTTTTGAACTTGAACTTTTCTTTTTTTTTTTTTTTTTTTATTTATTTTTATTTCCAGCATAACAGTATTCATTATTTTTGCACCACACCCCGTGCTCCATGCAATCCGTGCCCTCTATAATACCCACCACCTGGTACCCCAACCTCCCACCCCCCGTCCCTTCAAAACCCTCAGATTGTTTTTCAGAGTCCATAGTCTCTCATGGTTCACCTCCCCTTCCAATTTGAATATAACTATACTTCAAATGAGTAATAGTGTCACACTGCATGGAGAGGAAGTTTACTTAATCTGAGTAGCTTTCGAACTCAGTAATCTGACTCGATGCCCGCAGATCAAAAATGTTGAAAAAGCTATAAATATTGTTACCAGTGCTACAATAACCATAGGGGTGTATGTCTCCTTTTGGATTAGTGTATGTGTTCTTTTGATAAATACCCAGTAGTGTAATTACTGGATCATAGGGTAGTTCTATTTTTCACTTTGTGAGGAATGTCCATACTGTTCTCCCGAGTTGTTGTACCAGTTTGCATTCCCACCGACAGTGTAAGAGGGCTCCTTTCTCCCCACATCTTCACCAACCCGGCTGCTTCTTGTATTGTTTTTTAGCCATGCTGATAGGTGTGAGATGGTATCTCATTGTGTTATACGTGGAATTTAGGAAACAAACAAATGAACAAAGGGGGGAAAAAAAGAGACAACCAAAAAAGACTCTTAACTAGAGAGCACAAACATATGGTTACCAGAGAAGAGGTGGATGGGGGATGGGTGAAATAGGTGATGGGAATTAAAGGTACACTTACCTTGATCAGCACTGGGTGGTATATAGAATTGTTGAATCATTATATTATATTGTACACTGAAACACTGTATGTTAACTGTATATTAAATGCCTTAAACATTTTTAAAAAGCTATAAATAAACATTGAACTCTAGTTAGTCGCTTTTTTTGTTGTGTGCAGTGTTAACAATTGTGAACTAATTTCTGTGTATTTTATGATTAGGCAATCAAGTGCATATATTGAGTATAATGTGAACTACATTTCTCACTGTCAGAGAGGGGAGTCCTGGATATAGAAAGGGGGAAGACTGAACCTTCTGTTGGTGATAGTTTGTCATTGGAAATTTTAGTAGGAATTCATTTTTGTACATGTGCATGTGTGTCTGTGTATGTGAGATCCATTATATATGTAGACATATGTTTGTATATGCTTTATTCTTATTTTTATTTTTTTTAAAGATTTTATTTATTTGACAGAGAGAGATCACAAGTAGAGAGAGAGAGAGGAGGAAGCAGGCTCCCTGCCTAGCAGAGAGCCCGAGGCGGGACTCGATCCCAGAACCCTGAGATCATGACCTGAGCTGAAGGCAGAGGCTTAACCCACTGAGCCACCCAGGCAGCCCCGTATATGCTTTATTTTAATAACTTACTTATTTCTATCAATCAGCTTTT
Source organism: Mustela erminea (assembly GCF_009829155.1). Taxonomy (NCBI): domain Eukaryota; kingdom Metazoa; phylum Chordata; class Mammalia; order Carnivora; family Mustelidae; genus Mustela; species Mustela erminea. The sequence goes on along the minus strand of NC_045615.1, from coordinate 4,784,153 downwards.
GATTATTTATACAGTTAGAATAAAGTAGCAAAAGGTATTTATACATATGACATATAGATTATGTATCTTATCCTAATTACATTTTTTTAAAGCCAAGATTCACATTCATTTGTATTCCCTGATTAAGCTGATAAAATCTGAGGCATGTTTAGAGAAAGGAAGAAATAATTTTAGGTTTAAAAACTATATACCTCTCTACACCAACAGCAAGACAGAAGAAAGAGAAATTAAGGAGTCAATCCCATTTACAATTGCACCCAAAACCATAAGATACCTAGGAATAAACCTAACCAAAGAGACACAGAATCTATACTCAGAAAACTATAAAGTACTCATGAAAGAAATTGAGAAAGACACAAAGAAATGGAAAAATGTTCCATGCTCCTGGATTGGAAGAATAAATATTGTGAAAATGTCTATGCTACCTAAAGCAATCTACACATTTAATGCAATTCCTATCAAAGTACCATCCATCTTTTTCAAAGAAATGGAACAAATAATGCTAAAATTTATATGGAACCAGAAAAGACCTCGAATAGCCAAAGGGATATTGAAAAAGAAAGCCAACGTTGGTGGCATCACAATTCTGGACTTCAAGCTCTATTACAAAGCTGTCGTCATCAAGACAGCATGGTACTGGCACAAAAACAGACACATAGATCAATGGAACAGAATAGAGAGCCCAGAAATAGACCCTCAACTCTACAGTCAACTAATCTTCGACAAAGCAGGAAAGAATGTCCAATGGCAAAAAGACAGCCTCTTCAATAAATGGTGCTGGGAAAATTGGACAGCCACATGCAGAAAAATGAAATTGGACCATTTCCTTACACCACACACAAAAATAGACTCAAAATGGATGAAGGACCTCAATGTGCGAAAGGAATCCATCAAAATCCTTGAGGAGAACACAGGCAGCAACCTCTTCGACCTCTGCCGCAGCAACATTTTCCTAGGAACAACGCAAAAGGCAAGGGAAGCAAGGGCAAAAATGAACTATTGGGATTTCATCAAGATCAAAAGCTTTTGCACAGCAAAGGAAACAGTTAACAAAATCAAAAGACAACTGACAGAATGGGAGAAGATATTTGCAAACGACATATCAGATAAAGGACTAGTGTCCAGAATCTATAAAGAACTTAGCAAACTCAACACCCAAAGAACAAATAATCCAATCAAGAAATGGGCAGAGGACATGAACAGACATTTCTGCAAAGAAGACATCCAGATGGCCAACAGACACATGAAAAAGTGCTCCATATCACTCGGCATCAGGGAAATACAAATCAAAACCACAATGAGATATCACCTCCCACCAGTCAGAATGGCTAAAATCAACAAGTCAGGAAATGACAGATGCTGGCGAGGATGCGGAGAAAGGGGAACCCTCCTACACTGTTGGTGGGAATGCAAGCTGGTGCAGCCACTCTGGAAAACAGCATGGAGGTTCCTCCAAATGTTGAAAATAGAACTTCCCTATGACCCAGCAATTGCACTACTGGGTATTTACCCTAAAGATACAAACGTAGTGATCCAAAGGGGCACGTGCACCCGAATGTTTATAGCAGCAATGTCCACAATAGCCAAACTGTGGAAAGAACCTAGATGTCCATCAACAGATGAATGGATCAAGAAGATGTGGTATATATACACAATGGAATACTATGCAGCCATCAAAAGAAATGAAATCTTGCCATTTGCGACAACATGGATGGAACTAGAGCGTATCATGCTTAGCGAAATAAGTCAAGCAGAGAAAGACAACTATCATATGATCTCCCTGATATGAGGAAGTGGTGATGCAACATGGGGGCTTAAGTGGGTAGGAGAAGAATCAATGAAACAAGATGGGATTGGGAGGGAGACAAACCATAAGTGACTTTTAATCTCACAAAACAAACTGAGGGTTGCTGGGGGGAGGGGGTTTGGGAGAAGGGGGTGGGATTATGGACATTGGGGAGGGTATGTGCTTTGGTGAGTGCTGTGAAGTGTGTAAACCTGGTGATTCACAGACCTGTACCCCTGGGGATAGAGTATTATGCCTCCATCAGAAAGGATGAATACCCAACTTTTGTAGCAACATGGACGGGACTGGAAGAGATTATGCTGAGTGAAATAAGTCAAGCAGAGAGAGTCAATTATCATATGGTTTCACTTATTTGTGGAGCATAACAAATAGCATGGAGGACATGGGGACTTAGAGTGGAGAAGGGAGTTGGGGGAAATTGGAAGGGGAGGTGAACCATGAGAGACTATGGACTCTGAAAAACAATCTGAGGGTTTTGAAGGGACGGGGGGTGGGAGGTTGGGGTACCAGGTGGTGGGTATTATAGAGGGCACGGATTGCATGGAGCACAGGGTGTGGTGCAAAAATAATGAATACTGTTATGCTGGAAATAAAAAAAAAAACAAAAAAAAACTATATACCATGATGATCTGAGTAATTGATAATTGATTTCATGCATTTGTGATAACCAATATGACAGAGAAGTCATCTTAGTTATAGTTTCCTACGGTCTATGATTTTAAAATGCCCAACAACATTCATAAAGTCCAGTTCTTCATAATTTCTTGCGGGAATTAATTACGTCTGACCAAATATGTTTACCCCCAAGTTTTACGACTAATAACTAAAAACCATTAAGAAAGATAATGTTTGCAAGGAGCCTGCATTTATGATAACCATTTGTGAGAACATATTTCCTTAGGAGGAGACAAGAGTCAGTGTTAGCTTTATGGATGCTGCCATGAAACAGAAAACGGGGAAGAGCTTTGGGCAAGGAACCAGAAGTCACCTCGCATCTCTTTTTGTCTTTTATGAAGCCATTTAATTTTTCTATACTTTAAGTTCTTCAAGACAGAAATACTTGTCTCAGGTGTTCTGTGATGATTTAAATATGGTAATACATAAGAAAATGTGTCATAATATAATGTATTACACAAATACTAATTGCCATGAATATGTTTGTAGGCTATATTTTAAAAATTCAGAGAGTTTGGTGGCTCGAATCCCCACAACTCTCTCAGACATTTTACTGCTTGTATAGTTGTCTCATAAAAAAACAGAACAACGTCTCACTGCTGTGCTTGCTGATTCATTTCCTGAACATGCAAGGAGATAAAAAGATAATTGATTCTACTTTTATTGATTGCTGGATGTTTCAGAGTTTTTTTTTAAATAAAAATTTAGAAAAGATATTGCATGCTCTAATGCCTAGTAAATTCTATCTGATCTGCTTAAATTATGAGGCATTAAATCTCAATATTGTAAGATTTAAAAAACAAGACTCAGGAAAGAACCATTATGATATAATAAAGGTAGTTGAACATTCCAGGAGTCCCAATCAGTTATAGTTTTATTTCAAGCTTATTTTAGAAATACAGCCATTATTTGCCTGATACTGTAACAAAGCATTTGGAAACACCTAGCTGTTGAGTCATTCTAGAGGTCAATCAATACGTCAAAGCCCTCAAGATTTGATCATGGAAAAAGTCATAGGACTATTTTGCTCAGCAGATCTCTGAAAGTGCTCCTCTTGTAGAGCTGTAACTTTATATCCATGGAACAACTCCCCATTTCCCCTTCCCCCAATCCCCTGGTAACCACCTTTCTATTGTCTGATTACATACGTTTGACTATTTTAGACACGCCATATAAGAGGAATCATCTATTGTTTGTCCTTCTGTAACTGACTTAGTTCACTGAGCATTATGTCCTCCAGTTTCATCCGTGTCACAAATGGCAGGATTTCCTTCCTTTTTAAGGCTGATTAATATTCCATTGTATGTACCACATTTTCTTTATCACTCCACTGTGGATGGAAATTTACATATCTTTCATGTCTTGGCCATTTACATTTCTTACAAATAATGTTGCAGTGAACATGAGAGTGCAGATGTTCCTTCAAGATCCTAACTTCAGTTCTTTTGGATATTCATCCAGAAGTAGTATTGCTGAACCATAAGGTAGCTCTGCTTTTAATTTTGGGGGAAACTTCTGTACAGTTTCTACTCACAGTGGGGATAGTTAACAATAAGATATTGTGCCTTTGTAAATTTGATGAGAGATTAGATCTCATGTTAAGTGTTCTTATCACAAATAAACAAAAAACAAACAAAAAAACCAGAGGAACATGAGGCAACTTTTCAAGGTGATGAATATATTTAACATGGATTATGGTGATAGTAACACTGTGTCCAAACTCATGACATTATGTACATTAATTATGTGCATTTTGGGGGTATACTAATTATGTACCAATAAAACTGGAAAAAATGTCATGGGAGTCAACTTTTCAAATATTTATATTCTCAATATTCAGATTTCCTTAAGAATAACATCATCCATGAGACCAGAGTCTGCAGAAGTCATTATCCAAAGTGACCCACCTCTGAAGAGAGATATAGAGAGCCTCAATAGCCTCACACTCCATTATGTTGGCTTTCAAGTAGCATTTAGAAGCTGGTTTATTTTCTTATTTCTTTTTATTTACTTAAACCAAAGACGACTTTCTGGGTTCTAGGAAATGATTTTTATATGGCTTTGAATATATCAGTGTTTTTCAAAAAACAAAAAACAAAAAAACCAAAAAAACCCAAGCTGCCTGAGTGAGATGAGAGATTGCTTTGTCATGTTGTCTTTCCAATATTTCTAGTAATGAATCTTTTACCATTAAAAGGGCTACTAGAAGGATCATGAATAAGGAGACTTGGGCTCATCAGGTCAGGAATGTCAAGACCTATAGTAGTAGTCTAAACTGCATCTCCTTTAGTAATTTTCAAGATGACTACCATTTTTGTCCTAAGAATATTGATGGCGTAATTCCAATAAAAATGATTATAAACACCATGTTCTTGGGATACGTTTCTTGAAATGAGAAAGAATGTACATGCTTGCCCGGGAAAAAGGGCAAATTACATGGAAATAATTTATCCCCTCTGGGTATGTTTGGTTTAGTAGCTTTTTTTTTTTTTTTTTAAAGATTTTATTATTTATTTTTGTGAAAGAGAGAGAGAGAAAACAAGAGAGAGCACGCACACAAAAGGGTGGGGAGCAGAGAGAAACAGAGAGAGAAGCATACTCCCCACTGAGCAGGAAGCCCAATATGGATTCAATCCCAAGACTTTAGGATCATGACTTGAGCTGAACGCAGATGCTTAACTGACTAAGCCACTCAGGTGCCCTGGTTTGGGTATTCTTAAGTCATATTGATGACACTGAAGCAATTTAGTAGCTCTTCAAGGGCTACCATTTCTTAAAAAATTTTCCCATATTCTCTCAGGGAACAATAAATAGTTTTCTTAAACTTAAATAATCATAGAATTATTTTGAAGATTAAATGGTATAATGCAGGAGCGCCTGGGTAGTTTAGTCAGCTAGGCATCAGCTTTTGGCTCAGGTCATGATGTCAAGGTCCTGAGATCCAGCCCTGCTTTGGGCTCCCTGCTCAGTGGGGAGCCTGCTTCTCCCTCCCCCTCTGCCCCTCCCTCCTGTTCCTGTTGTCTCTCTCAAATAAATAAATAAAATCTTTTAAAATATTTTAAAAAAATGCTTAATGAAGATAAGACAGTGCAGGGCTTGTTAAATAATGTTTAGAAAATATTATTATTATTATTATCTAGCCCTTTTATAACAATGTTTCTCATTGTAAGTTAATAAATTAGCACTCCTGTTTATGTTTCTTTCAGTTTCTGTAAACTTGATGTGATGTATAGTCCTGGTATTCTGTCGTGGTCAAATTTGTGAGCTTGCAAGTTTGAGGAACACTATTCCACTCCTGGACTCAGGAATTTAACTAAGACAGAAAATGGGGATACTGCAAAACTTCATGGAAGCAAATAATCGAGTCATTCCTGGACAACTCCTGAATTTGCTGTGTCAAATCCCTTTTAATTTCTACAATTATGTCAACCTTAAAAATAAAATAGCCAGTTATTTTACATGAAATTAGTTTATTGAGGAATAGCAGAACAATCTAGAAAAAGAAATCTGTGGCAAACTATAGGCAAATCTGAAGAGACAGATTTTATCAGGTGTTAGGAGGAAATTGGGGATGGTTGCTTTGAATAAAAGTCTATTCAAGAGGAAGAGTTTGAGGCTGTGCTAGTTTGCTAGTCATTTGGAAAGGTGGTTAATGCACTTTTGCTGGGGCAAGGAGGGATCTTCCTTTTCCTTGTTGGTTTGCAGTTTGCAAAGAGAGGTCCCTATGTGAGAACTCCCCCTCTGGGGCTTACTGACTCCACTTTAAATGAGGTTTTCTTTACTCATTTTCACAATAATAAAAATAAAGAATTAGATAATAATATGATTCTATTAACCAATGTTTAGGACATACAATGTGCCAGGCGTTTTCTTAATCTCATAAATGATTTCTTTTAACATGAGTTACAGTAACCTGCGTAAGAAAAATTTAGGAAATTCTTTGTATCTCAGTAGAAGAGACTGAAAACTCCATTAAAAGAAAAATCTCTAAAAAAGAAAAAAAGAGAAAAATCTCTAAAGACCAAAAAAAAAAAAAAAAAAAAAAAGGATGATGAGCTGGAAAGAAAAATGAAGTAAAGAAAGATTGAAAGGAAACTAATAACACAGCAGCTGAAGAATAATCCTATGAGGAAAGTTCTTGTGATCTCTAAGAGAATCGGAGAACTATGTATTTAAGTTAAGTAAGTAATTCAGTCGAACACAAGTGAGTCAGGGTGCCGATGGTATGGGCAGAAAAGGGAAAATTTTCTAGAATAAGCAACATGAGGTTGATAAGGGCATCTTTTTTTGTTGTTGTTTTTAAATTTTTAAAAATTTCTTTAATGAGGTAAAAGCCATAAAACATAAAACTTACTATGTTGACCATTTTAAAGTGTTTAATTCAGTGGTTTTTACTATATTCACAATGTATGTAACCATCACCACTATCAAATTCCAGAATATTTTTGTAACCTATAAAGGAAACCACATACCTCCCAATATGCCTTCCTCTCATCCCTTGCCAACCACTAATCTATTTTCTGTTTCTGTGAATTCATCTCTTCTAGACTTTTTATGTAAATAATATCATAGAATACTTTTGTATTTTTTTTTATAGTTTTGCATCTGGCTTCTTACACTTAGCATAATAATGTTTCAAGGTTCATGCATGTTGTAACAACTATCAGTATTCTGTTCTTTATGACTGAATAATATTCCATCATGTGGATAAACCACATTTTGTTTATCCATTCACAGTCGATAGGTATGTTGGTTGTTTCTGGTCTTTGGCTATTATGGATAATATTGTTATGAATATTCCTGTATAAGTCACTGTGTGAACATACGTCTCAATTCTTTTAGGTATATACCTAAGAGAGGAGTTGCTGGGTCACATGGTAATTCTGTTCAATTTTTTGAGGGACTGTCAAACATCATTTTAGAGTCCTGTAGCTATAATATCCTGGTGGCTTTTTAATTGGAGAGCTTAACTCGTTTACATTGAATTCTGATAAGGATGAACTTAATTCTGTCATTTCAGTATTTGGTATGTTTCCTATATGTTATCTTTCTCTTTTTCAATTCCTTCATTACTGTCTTCTTTGGCATTGAATAGATATTTTGCAGTGTATCGTACTAGTTCCCTTGTTGTTTGTTTTACCATATGTATTTTAGTCATTTTCTTAGTGGTTGCCCTGATAATTATAATTAGCATCTTGATTTATGCCTATGTAGTTCAGATCAGTACCAACTTAACTTCCATGGTACACAAAAGCTTTGCTCCTGTAACTCCATTCCTCTCCCACCTCTTAATGCTATTATCATCACAAAGAATGTCCTTTAACACTGTGTTCTCCAACATAGATTTACTTTGTGCATTTGTCCTTTAAATCAGATATCGAAAAGAAGTTAAAAAAAAAATAACACTGCCACACACACACACACACACACACACACACACGCACACACGCACACACTATGTTTTTGGTGTTCTTGGCTTTGCATAGATTCATGTTACTTTCTAGTTTCATTTCATTTCAGCCTCAAAGACTTCCTTTAGCATTTCTTATAAGACAGGTTTGTTGGCACCAGATTCCTTTTTATTTATCTTGTAAGATCTTAATTCCTCCTTTATTTTTGAGGACAGTTTTGCTGGATATTATATTCTTAGTTCACTACCTTCTGGTATCTATAGTATCTGATGAAGAATCAGTTGTTAATTTCACTGAAGATCTCTTACAGATGCTATCACTTGTTTCTCACTGCTTTCAAGACTCTGTCTCTACCTTTTGTCACTTTAAATATGATGTGTCTCAGTGTGGATCTCTTTTGCGTTTTTTCCTACTTTGAGTTCTTTCTATCTAGTTCTAACTATCATTTCTTTTTTTTAAAATTTTTTAAAAACTTTATTTTGTTTTTTGTGTTCCAAGATTTATTGTTTATGCACCACACCCAGTGCTCCATGTAAAACATGTCCTCCTTAATACCCACCACCCCTCAACCTCCCAAACACTTACCCTCTCCCCTCCAAAAACCTAAGTTTGTTTCTCAGAGTCTACAGTCTCTCATGGTTTGTCTTTCCCTCCAATTTCTTCAAATATTCTTGGCCCCTTTCTGTCTTTCCTCTCCTGAGAATCCCATTATGTTTAATCTAATACATTTTATAGCATTCTGTAGTTCTCTCTAGTTGTGTTTATTTTTCTTTATTATTGTTTCTTTCTGTTTCTCAAAATGGGTAATCTTAATTGATCTGTCATCACTTTTACGGTTCTTTCTTCTGCCTGCCTAAATATGCTCTTCAGCCTTTCTAGGGAAGTTTTTTATTTAAGTTATAATATTTTTCAACTCCCAAATTTCTCTTTGATATCATTTTATAATTTATATCTCTTTATTTGTATTCTCTATTTGATGAGACATTATTTTTAATGTTTTCCTTTAGTTCCTTAGATATCATTTCCTTCAGCTTTTTGGATATATTTAAAATACTGATTTAAAATATTTGTCAAATGAGTCCAATGTGGGCTCCCTCAGGGACTATTTGTACTGATCGCTTTTTTTCTCGGGTATAGGATGTATTTTTTGTTGTTGTTGTTTTGTTTTCTGTTTTGAATGTCTTATAGCATTTTGTTGCAAACTGGATAGTTTGAATATTACAATGTGACATCTATGAAAATCAGATTCTTTCTTCCCCCAGGATTTGTTATTGCTGCTTGTAGTAATAGTTTTTTTGTTTCATGACTTCTGAACTAATTTTGTAAAGTTTGTATTCTTTGTTATGTGTTGCCACCAAAGTCTCTGTTCCATTAACTTAGTGGTCAACTATTGATTGAATAGAAATTTCCTTTAACACCTGGAACAGGGTAAATCTCCAGGTTTCCCAGAGAGGCTCTGCATGTGGGTTGGGCATGCCTTCAAAACATAGCTCGGTGTTTCATAACTCCACCTTAGATTTCCTGCTCGTGCTGAGACTCAAGCTCAGCCAGATGTGTTAAGGCCTTCTTTGATCTTCCATTAGCATGCACACTTCCCTGGACATGTATGTTGCCTTTAAGAGTCCTAGAACTATGTTAGAGCTTTTCAAAGTCCTTGTTCCCCAAAGCACGTCATTCCCTAGGCTTTCCTCCAAAATTTTCTTAATCTTTTTTTTTCTCTAAGTATTATCCATTGCCTGTGTCAGCAGTAATAAAAATGTTTGCCTGTCAGTGTTTTCTACAAAGACACTCAGCATAGTGGCTTTAGGACTGAGTGAGTTTCAAGTTAGGAACATAAATCAAACCTTTGATCTAATTTTCCAGGGAGCTACAAGATAGGTACAAATGGTTTTAAATCTTTGCAAATGAGGTCTATTCTGCCCTGTTACTGATACTAGGAATGTGGGTTTTTATTTTCTATGTTACTGCTAAGCGGGAATGAGGGATGTGTTAGAGTAAATTAAAAAGCCACGGAACTTAGTGTTCTTACCAAGATTTAGCTTTTTGTTTTTAAGCCTTTTCTGAGGTTTTCAAGATTTTAGTTAGTTTCTAGTATTAGGAAATGTTAATTCTGACAGTTTTTCCAATTTTTAAAATTGCTTTAATGGAGGGGTGGACTTTCAGAGTTCTTTACTCCGCCATTTTTGCTGACATCAGGTTATATATTTTTTTCATTTTGGTTATTTTTAAATTTTGTTGAACATGTCAAATAGTTTTCCTTCTTTTCCCCACCAGTAATCAATAATAGATCATTTTCAGGATTATGCTTTTTTTCCTATGCCATTTCAATTCATTTTTCTTATTTTACAGTATATCTTCTTAGGTACATTTGTTTTACTTTGGTATCGTTTTGCCCATCATTTGATAAGTTGAGGTATGTCCAAATTTAGGGTCTATCTATTGGTAGGACCTGGAAAATTTCCTCCCTTTTTATTTTGCTTGTTTCTTATTTCTGTATACTTGCATGAAATGGAATGCAGGTTGATGGGCATAACTCCTTAAATAATACATCATCATTAATATTTAAGGGGAGATAATGTGGTTTGAAAAATCCAAATCTGCCTGATCTGTATGCAACTTAGATTTGTTGTGGGGAATTCGTGCTTGTGATATGTCAGTACTGATTTGTTTTATTGACCACCTCACACACACACTACACACCAAGTTTACTGTTGCCCAAAATTCCTATGTCTTTTTCCTCCATGTGTGAGCACAAGCTTTGCAGTTAGTTTGAGTGTGAGTATGGTCTTCAGATAACTGTCTTAATCATTACCCAGAGAGATTATTATGGGTAGATTTGAAGTATGGGAACAGGATGAAATGAAACAACTGGGAGCGCACACTGGACTTGTGGACCCAGGACCAGCTGGATGAGTTTTCCCTCCTCTGTATGAGTTTGATAGGCAACCTGATGTTCAACATTCACATGGATTGTCAAGGAGCTAGATTCATCTCTAGGTGACCCAGGTCACCTAATACACCTAATACACTAATACACTATTAATGGATGCTTTTAAATTCCTTACTAGACCACGTTAAAAAGTTCCAAACTGGTAACAGAAAAGCTGGAACTGCAGGTGGGCACATAAGGGGGAAATAATTAAGAAGTGATATTATGTGTTGTCCAACATTGTTAAATCTAGTTATAATGCTTTTTTTCTTTTTTCTCTGCAACTCTGGTACCACTGCTGATTTTCTTTTGAAAAAAGAGACTATCAATTATAAAATAATTTAAAAAGCATATCTAAAATAAGGAAAAAACACAAGTGCTATCTCAGAAGAGTAAACCCTATTGTACTGAAGATCCCTTGTGTTGAGAGAATCCTGATGGTATTTTTCCAGGAAAATGTAGGGACAGAGCTGCACTGGGAAGTAGAGCCTAGAGAAAGGCAAACTGAGTTGCATCTGGGATAGGGAAAAGTAGAAAAGGAGAGAGGAACAGGAGCCAATGGTACATATTGGGGTGCCATATGTGGTGATGTAGTCAATGAAATATCTCCAGTAGTTTAAAAAAAAAAAGAGGGAGAGAGAGAGAGAGAGAGAACTAAAGTGTATATAAGAGAATGGGGTCAAATTTTCATTTGGAAGTGATTTGGATTTCTGTCAGATGGACCCCGTTTCAGCTTCCCAAGTCTACACTAAAGTCTATTTTGCCTTTTGGAAAGGGAATTTTCTGTTTGTATTTCTGTAAATCAAGGAATGTGCTGAGTACATTGTTTAGAAGATGTAACAGAAATAATAAGAGTAGGTGGGAGACATTTCATAAACTGAAATTATTTGGCAGAAAGAGGATCTTGGAGTTACAGGTGAGCATTAGAAGTCATATCTCACCTCCTTCCCTTTAAAAATTTTCAATTAGAGCACATCACACTGTCATATTCATTCCAATTTATCTCAATCCGTGGCACTTTTGTACACAGACCACCACTTTTCTTATGTTTCTTTATCAAAATTTTGCTAATCCCTGACTAGAACTCAAGCTTACTTTGTACATGAAGTAAATTCTGCTACCCACTGTAGTGTGCTGATTGCAATAACTGTGTACTTGTTAATATCTCCTTGTGTCCAAACCCTCGGGGAGTCCCATCTCATGCTCACTATGGGCTAGGACATGTGATTTGCCTGGCCAGTGGAACAGTGACAAACTTGATGCAAATAGTACCTTGAAAGTGGCTTGTGTTTGGGGATTTGTTCTCTTGCTCCTTTTGAAGCCCTTGAGCTGCTCTGTGAACAAGCTTGGTCTTGCTTGCTGGAAGGTTAGAGGCCATGGGGACAAAGACCCCAGTAGACTTGACTATCCAGGAAGAGACAGTAGTAAAGAAGCCAGTAACAGGCAACCTGCCAGCTGACAGTAAAACATGAGCAAACCCAGCTGAAATTTGTTGAGCCTCAGACCAGAAGAACTGCTTAAGCTGAATGCAACTTAAATTGTCAATATGTAAAAATTTGTGCTAAACATGGTTATTGTTTTAAGTCACTATATTTGGGCGATGATTTGTTACATAGCGAAAAGTAATTGATGAAGTCCCATTAAGAACAAATTGCTCTTTCATTTGAATATTATTTAAATTCATTCCTTGAGAATTAAAACTAAGTCATATTGATCTACTTTTTCAGCTCCTTCCTCAGTTCTGTGTACATTGTAATTGTTATACATAACATTTTTGTATACTTTTTTGTGTCTTGTCTTTATATATAACAATAAACTGAATATTCAGAAAAACTCAACAAGGTAGACGCTACATCTTCATTATGGAGATGAAAAAATTGAGGTCCAGAAAGGAGGAATACCTGCCAATTCCTTACCTCCAATCACTTGTAGGGTGGGCATTTGCACCAGAGTTTTCCAGGTCCAAAGTGTGTACTTTTAATTCCTATAATAGACTATTTTGCTATACTAAACTGCACATTTTGGTGTTATGTGAGTACTTACCTTATGGTAAGTAAGTGTGATTCAGTTGACTATGTTCTAATACACTTTATTTTTCAGAAAATATCAACTTTGCAGAAAACATCTAATATTTTTTCCAGCAAACCTTTTATTCTGGAATGAGTTACTGGAATGAGTCATAGCTTTGTTCATTAAGAGTTAGCGCCTCAAGAATGCTGCTGAGACTAAGTGGCAGGCTTTGAGGGATGTAACCATTGTGAGGGAGAGGAAACAGAGAACACCGAGGCTCTGGAGATTTATCTCCCGTGTGAATCTTCCCTTATGGTCTCCTCCTGATCAGCGTGTCCTCAGTTCACTCCCAACACAGCACACTATCCAGGAGAATTTGTTTCATAATCCTTTCCTGTTTGCTGCTTCTCTCAGCTTTAATCATCTCAGTCCCCTGTGAAGTACCAGGCACATGAGGACTATTTTGTATCAGATTCAAAAATATATGTCAATATCTAGTGCACAGCCCTTGACCTCAAGGACTATGCCTTGGATGAGAAGAGATTGATTTGATTTAAAGGAAGGACCTATGACCTACTGATAGTTAGCAGGCTGGATTTTAACCAGGCTGGGCCATGACCTACCTGTATAACCTTAGGTAAATCTTTTAGGGTGTCTTCAACCAGCAGCCTTGGCTAGTGAACAACGTGTAAGTATTTGTCATTTGAATTTTATCAAAAGTTTGGCTAAGTGAAATAATTCTTAAAGAAAATAATTTGTGACATGCTGTCCCTTCACTCCTTGGATCTAAGTTTTACTGTTGGCTAAATCAGACCACTGGAAGAATACAGTTGGGACAGTTTGCCCAATTGCCTTTATATAATTGCATTTTAGTGTCTTATCCACTGAATTTAAGATGTCAAAGCTGGGCTTAAACCCAACTCTGTCAATTATTGACTGTGTGAGGTTAGAAGAGCTAATTAACCACTTTAAGCCTTTATTTCTTAATTTGGTTGGATTATGTGATAATAAATGCTTCATAGAATTTTTGCAAGACTTTAATGATACAACTCATGTAAAGAAAATGTAAGTCCCTATAGCTTTAAAATAATTTGTAGTCTTAAAAAGCCATATGAAATTCATTTTGGTGTATTTGCTATAAAATCTGTTGTAAAATCTGTTGTCAAGGTCATTGCCAATTTTCAATGTCTCTTATAAAGAATTCCACTTACGGTTTACTACCAGATTAAAAAAAAAAAAAACTCTGCTTCTCTAAAAAAGTGGCATTTTCTCCCCTGCCCTGGCCCCCTGCTGTATTAAGAATGAGCTAATTTCCCATGGTTACCTTTTTGTCCTGGTTACAGAGAGACTCAGTGTGTATTTGCACTTTACAGCAAGCATATCAGCTTGCCTGATTGAATTATCTACTTCCTTCTCTTTTTTGTGGCTGTGATTTTAAAATTTCCATTTGACTGCCAATGTTGTTTGTCTTATTTTAAGCCATCTCGAATCCTTTTGGACAGAAGAGCCATCGCAATTAAGTCAAAATGTCCCTATGTCACTAGGACTCTCAAGGTCTCTATTTTCTCACCTGACAAAATGCTTATTTTGGAAGGTTAACAAAATCAGGTGATGTGGTTGAGTACATTTCAGAAAACCAGACACTACAAAAGTCAGCCATGTCCAACCAGCATGGGCCAGCAGCCACCAACATAACGTTAATGCCTTTCGAGTGTTCTGGAGCACTTCATTTCTGAGCTCAGAATTCATTCTGCCATATTCTTTGAAAGGGAATTTGCACTTGGAATGATGCCAGAACTGTGACTCAATGACCCTATATGAAAGGGAAAATCATTAGATTTGGAATTCTGGTGATGATCATTTGTATCCTTTCAAATCTAGTGGTGAGAGCATGAGGAAACAAGGAAGGCAAGAGAAGAAGCTCCCTGGGACTATGGTGAAGGTTTGTGTCCATTTCCCCTGTGAATCTCAATTCCTCTCCCAGTAGGTGTTGCCCATGCCCATACTGCTTTCTCTCTCATTTCTTCTTTCCTTATTTACTTTGTTTTGTTTTCTCACATCTGCTTCAAGTCCCCAGAATGCTAAGTGGAGAAGTCTCAGGGCAAGCCATGTCCGCAGTGGGTGCTTCCCTGTGTCTGTGCTCCTCACAGACGTTTGAGGCCTCATGGAGAAGAGGGGAGAATTTTCCACTAGGAAGGCTAAGATCGTGGCTCAGAAGTTTGCTACCAGTGCCTTCATGAGCAATGGTAGTCTCTGATTTTGTTGTTGTTGTTTATTCTCACTATTTTAAAAAATAATACATGATCATTGCACATATTTAAATGGGGTCAGGAAAAAATAAAAGATAAATCTAGTAAGATTCATAATTCTATCATGCAGAAATAACTATAGTTATCTGTTCCTTTCTCATTGTACATATTTGTGGTTTTACCACATATATAATTTTGTTTTGTTTGCTCTTAAAAGTGTGTAATATTATACCATGTTGAGCCTCAGTATTTTCATTTGTTAATCGAATAAGCTAATATCTATCTCATAACTTGTTTAAGGAATAAATGGAATATTTGGACAGTCTGAAACATCTTGAATGCTAAGTAAATAAATGTTAATTAATTTGAATTGAATCAGTATTTGGCATTAAAACTGCATCTTTCAGTCTTGTTCCATTAAATGCCCTATTTCTTCTACTAAAGTCATGACCCAGGTGAGTGGAAACAAACTACACACTGGGAAACATGTGGGGCGAAGACAACCAGAATCTGCTGCCTGATTAGACAAATGGGAGTGGAAAAAAATAAGAGCAGTATAAGGTTTCCTTAAGACTTAAATACTGCTGTTTTGGCAGCTCAACCCAAAATGCAAACCCTTCAAATAAAGTGGCTCACAATTAAACCAGGCATGTGATTTTCCTCTGCAAAAGGAATTAATGATAGGAAATACGAGAAGGTCACTGTTAAGGCATGGACCATTATCATGCTCTTTACCTAGAAAATCTTATAAAGTTTAAAATGCTAGATGAGAGCATGTATTCATGCACAACTTCTCACCTTCCCCAGGGAACTTGTTTCCCAGGCCCTGTGCAGAGCACTTGCTCCCCGATTCAGTCTCCACATTGCCAGGTCTCAAAGTGGTTTTTTCAGTTCTAACCGAATCATGCTGCAAATGAACAGGGAGAAAATACAGAACAGCAAAGAGAACAAACTATACCCCAAAAGTCTTTTCCCTGAAGATAGAGCTAACAGTACTGACTGCAGAAACGTGGCTGAGAACATTGCATTTTAGTGGACATCAATAGGGAACTTACCTAGCGCCCATGAGAGAAACCCAGTATGTGTGGAGAACAGCCCATTCACTTCAGAAGGATAAGAGAAGGGCGGAGAATCCTTGGTTGTGGAAATGATAGTGTGGTTAGAACAAGAGTCAGAGACAGCTCATCATGTCAGCCACCATAACTTCCTGAAACTCATTTGCTCATTCAAATCCTCTGTTCCTACTCCTCCACTACTCGGGTGACACTTGACTCTTACAAGTAACTATCACTTACAGTGGTCTGATAAAACAGTGCATGAGTCCCATTCTTTCACTCATTCATTTAGTCATTCACCATCCATTCATCCACACCCTTTTACCAAGAGCCAGTGACTGCAATAGCTTGTTTAGAGATTCTCATATGAATCAAATATGTTTCACCTTCTAAAAGTTCACAGTCTAGCAAGGGAGATAATGATTTGAATGTCAAGAATTACATAAAAAGAAAGCTACTGATATGTCTATTGAGGAAGCAAAGACAGCGGCCCTGAGCATCAGCAAGAATAGCTGGTCCACAGTAATCATAGTAATGCAGGGTTAAAGGTAATATTCGCACTTCATAGCAAGCATATCAACTTGCCTGGTTGGATTATCTATTTCCTTCTCTTTTTTGTGGCTCTGATTTTCAAATTTCTCTTTGACTGCCAATGTTGTTTGTCTTATTGTTCCTTCTCTTTTTTATGGCTGTGATTTTAGAATTTCTATTTGACTGCCAATGTTTTTTGAATTCTTTTGGACAGAAGAGCAATTGGAATTAAGTTAAAATGTTCCTTTGTCTCTAGGACTCTCCAGGCCTCTATTTTCTCACCTGACAAAATGCTTATCTTGGAAAGCTAACAAAATCAGGTGATGTAATTGGATGCATTTTGGGAAAACTGGACACTACCCAAGTCCAAGTCCATCCATAATGGACCTAGTATGTCTTCCCTGTCCAACCACATGGTCCAATATGCATTTTCCTTGAATGAGTACTCCATAATCCCAAACTTTCCTGGATCAACAGCCCTTTCAAGACCTACACATCTACCCAAAGTCCAAGTGAAGAGGTAGTGTCCAAGGAGCTAGAAAGCTCTATGGGTGCATTCTGGATGAGAGGCCTGTGTTGATAAGAATTGACCTGCATAGCAGTATGATTATTTACTTTTCCAATTTTATGAATTTATGATGAGTTTGGAATGATTTTTTCAGGAAGTAATGCAATTGTATATAGAACTACAATAGAAATTCCTTCTCTCTCTCTCTCTTCCTGTCTCCCTCTCCTCCTTGTATGGCCTATAAATGACCTGCAGCTGGTAACTGGAGAGGATTTACATGTCATGTCAGGCCAGGTGAGAGCTGCCTCAGCATAACATATGAATGGGCTACATATGAATGGAGCAGCAGGCATCTGTGGCTGGGCCAGAAGGAGCAACAAGCTGACTCCAGGGTTGTTGATAGGGAAGGATGACTCAGAGAGAAGGCCCCTCCTGACCTAGGAGCTGAAGTCAGAAAGGGAACAAGGAGCTGAGAGCTGCCTCCCAGAGACTTTCTCTGCAGGATGATAGGGATTGCATCTGCTGCCAGCCTCTGACGGGCTCATCTCCAAGAGGGAGGTCAGGGCTGAGGGCTCTTTGAATTCTAAGGAAGGAAAATCTCAACAGAACACTGCTATTTAGATGCATTTGGGTTTGGAGATCATTGGCTGCCTGTTGGAAATAACCAGGGAGTTTTAAAAAGTACTGATGGCCAACCCCCACCCCAGACACTTTAAGTTAGAATTACTAAAGGTTGGACTTGGCATTGGTGATCCCTAAAAGCTCCCCATGAAATTCTAATGAGGGGAAAAGATGGAGAATACCTTAGCTATTGCAAAGCGATTCAAGCATAGAATAACCAGTAGGTGATAATCTGGAAATTACTAAAGCTGTCCTTGTTCATTTGCAAAACAAACACCTCACCTCACACCCACCTGTATGATGCTTTGCTGTTTACAAGACATATGACACACATTATTTAACCAGTTCTACACAGAATCTAAAAGGAAAGTGGAAGAATTATTAACCCTACCTTCCCCATGAGTGGTTGTCCAGAGTCAGCAGGTGGTTTCCAGAGATCCCAACTAAATGATAAGACCAGCCATTTAACCAGATGTTCTGGCTCCTAAGCCAGCGCTCCTTATCAATTACCACCCAGAACTTTGGGTGCCCTGATCCTTCTGTGGCTCTAACTTCTGCTCCAGTCTGCTTCTACCCTCCTCTCAATTACTCCAACAACTGAAATATTATTGGGGAAAGGGAATACAGATCCATATAGTATGATGTGGTGGAGCCTGGGTTATCTCTTGGGTAAGTAAGCATCCTGAAACAATGTTATTTGCTTATTTATGCCGAAGTTTATAGAACAGTGCTCCTCAACCTTTCCTGTGTGTTAGAACCACCTTGGAAGCTTTTTAAACTCTCAGCGCCATCTTTTGTAGAGGATGCATTAAATCATGATCAGTGGGGATGGCTCAGGCCTGGGTATTTTGAAAGCCTTCCTGTGGCCCCAGTGTTTATCCATTGTAATAAAACCTTGTAAGACTTTGAGACTTAAGGGATGGGATGATCTGTTAATATGACATTTTCTTCTAGAAAGTTGTTCAGATGCTATTCTAGCAGTGTGTGTGTGTGTGTGTGTGTGTGTGTGTGTAATACATGCTTCTAGAGGTGGCTTCTTCATTTCCATGCCATTTTAATTATTCATAAGCTGACATGATGTTCTCTGCCCCCATGTTGGTTTGGCATTCCATCTATTGTATCTTCCACAATGAAGTTTATACCTACTAGGATACTTTCATTTGCAAGTAACAGATAATCCAATTCTAAATGTCTTCAATAAAAATAAGCATTTATTATCCTCCATTATAGGAGTTCCAGAAGATGGCATTATTATGGCTGATCAATTCAGTAACTCAATGACTTTCAAGGACCCAGATTCTTTTCATCTTCTGATTTGATCTCCTTCATGTAGTGGCTTTGCTTTTAGACTTGAGCTTCATGGTCAAAATATAGTTGCTACCGTTCCAGGCATTACAACACTATCTGATCAAACAATATTGATTTCCTTCACTTTTTAAGAGCATGAAACTTTTTTCTAGAAACCTCTCAGCAAACTTTTTCAAACACCAAACTGGCCAGAATTACTTCATAGACACAGCCCTGAAATCCAACATTGACAAGGGAACTGGGATTTGACTAATTGATTAGTCAAATAGATTATATAAGAGATTCATCTAGAGTAATGTCTGAGCTGAGATAGAAGCATTTATTCCAAGTAATGGGTCCCTGAATAAAACAGGAATTCTGTTGGCCAGGAAGACAAAAAGGGGATGGTGGTTATTATGAAGCCCATCATGTCTGAAGAAATGGAAGGGGCTGGATTTGGGGTTAGAAGTCAAATCTTAGCACTTGCCCTCACTATTTTTGTGTGTTTGGTAAGTTACAGTCTGTCTGACTCAGTTTTCTCAACTGCCAGAGGGAAACCACAATACCTACAGGACAGGATACCAATGAGTATAAAATGTATAAATGCTCTCAGGAACCACCAGACAATACCTAAACATATCAGGTACACAATGCATGTGCTACCCTCCTTCACTGTTTTTCCTTCTCCACTTCTTTCCTAATACTTTTCATTCTAAATGTAGTTATGGCTGTTGTAAATTCCAAGTTAAATAACGGGTTAAATGTCAAGCCTATAGGGAGTGGAAATACTAGTTGGACAAGATACAGAGAGAATCAGGAAGGAAAGTAGACATTAAAAAATTACAAAGATATAATAAATTATTGGTTGGATCCCTCTGACAAAAACTTCTCAAAACCATTTCTCACTTTTTGGGGGAAGTTTTACATCAGACAGTCTTGTTTTTAACTTTTTAAAGGGTATTTGGGACTTCTCTGCTTTTCAGATTATTATCAGGGTTCATTATATTTCTCTGCTAACTTAAATAAATAGGCCATTATGTCTGAGAAAGAGTTTTAGGAAAAAAATTCTCCAAAGGGAAATATTTTCTAAGACGAGGTAACTAGAGAATGAAATTCAACAAAATTGCTTATATCCTACCCAGTCTCTGCAAAGGGGATGGTAGCCTATTTATACATAAATGCAGATAGAAATACTAGGATGATTCACCATGTTTTCTGCTGCATATCCTTCTTAGTGCCTGGGAGTATCCCTGGAAATCCGTGCAGCCTAATCCCAAGGCATTGGCGTATCTCCACATCCATTTTTCTAGGCTCTTCTTACAAGAGCTGAATCCAAATGAGATCTATTCACTGAAATACATTCTATGGGGAAATAATGTTCTACCTCTGTTAATCTTATTTGACTATTACCTTCAGTATTTATTAAAAGTGAGTTCCTAAACTCCGAGAGATCCTTATTAGCACAGGATTGGTCTGTAAGACAAGACTGGCAGGCAAATGTTTGTTTTCAAACATTTCATCTGCCTTCCTCAGATTCTTTATTATGAGTCCTTTCAGTTTCTCCTGTATCCTTATTTTTCCATTCCCCTCTCTTGCTCATTTTCTCTAGAACCTGACGAAGGAAAAGATACATTAACGATTTATAACTCAGTGGAATCTAAGTTTGTTTTGTTGATTCTTTTAGAAATTCTTACTTTATATTTGTTTCTATATCATTTTGTGCCTAGAGGAATCCCGTTTAATATCTTTTAAGGGTAAGACGCTGAAAGCTCATAACACGTGTAGCCACTGTTTAAAATCTAGATTACAGCCTTGGTTTCTGTTAATCTCATATGACACTCAAGAGAAGATTATTTTAGGATGAAACTCTTTCTAACATGGTAGTAGAAGCTGGGCATATTGGAAGGAGTCCTGGATCAAGGGTGAAACAAGTGTAATAAGTGTATTATTCCCAAATACCAAACCAAAGTCAGTGGAAAGGGAGCTCTGGACGGTGCATATCATCTCAAGTGGGATCAGGAAAATCAAGGATTAAATAAAGCAAAAGTATGTATCCAAGAACATAGATCACAGTCTAGAGGCAAAGATAGACCCTTTATATTTCAGTCTATATATACCTTTTGTAAGGTCACATCTTGTCCATTTTTTAGTAGCCATGCTGAGCAAACACAGTCTGACATCTAGGGTCTTTTTTTACCATTCATAGACCTACGTTGTTGTTTTGAATCAGTCTAGTACTATGACTACATAATTGGAAATTTTCTATGGTGCGTGGAGCCCTAAATCTAGAATTACTGCTAGGGAAACTGACAGATAAGAAAGAGATGCTAATAAGTATTGATTGCAGGTCATGTCTATGCTTGCAAATAGAACCTACTTACAGGATCCAATTCAACATTCACCGCTCACATTAGTATCTCTCTTTTATAGAGATTTTCAGAAAAATAAGATCCCTGAATGAGGTGAACAATGAAGTAGACCTCCATGGCAGCAAAGCCCATATTCTTTACTATTTCATGTTTTCCGCAAACCTGTCTGATCCTAAGAATCATAGATTCCTTGGCTCCTCTCCAACAGACTGAATCAGAATCTCTAAGACACTATGACATAGGCCTAGAAATCTGTATTTTAAATAGGATCCCTGATAATTCCCAGGACCAGACAATTTGGAAACCTTCTTCTAAGCCTTGCTGTGGCCTAGAGGGTGCTTTCCAGCTTTCCCGGAACCCTGGTCAGTAAGGTGCTTATTGACTTTTCTAGTTGTATCGGCAGAAAATCTTTTGTCACTAGGACTCCCCAGATAAAATATTGCAATCTGGAAACATGGAACAGGGACACAAGGAATGGGGAATGTATGTTGGGCTCCCCTGGATCTCTGCCTAATCTCTGCTCTAGATCCTTTCCCATTCCTATGGCCTCATCTCACTGATGGTCTAGGAATCTGTAGCAGTTGAACTTGCCATGCTCTGCCTTGACCTATCTCTCCCTTGGTTTCCCTGGCTGCTCTTCTGAGTTTCTGGGTTACTTTGTGATGCTAAGAAAGGTGTCTGAAGGAAGTTATCCCTGACTGACTACTTTTCTCAGAAGGAGTTTATCTCCCTTTTGTTTTCTGTTGGTAGATCAGAACTATCAGGATGCTATTACTTCTTTCAAGTTTTCCTCTGCTTCCTCATCAGAAAAATAAAGGAAGGTGGGAGAGGATTTGGGAAAATGTAGTAAACTAGATCAACTCTTAAGGAGTCTTCCCAGTACAACATCCTGTAATTCTATGGAAGTAATTTAGTTCCAGTAGAGGTCATTTCGCATGAGAAAGGAACACAACTGCTGCCTTAAGCCTGAAGAAATGATGAGTTTGTTTTAAACATCTTGGTGTCTATGAAAGTACCTTTAAAACAAAAATTCAGGGATGCCTGCGTGGCTCCATCAGTTAAGTGACTGGTTTGATTTCCACTTGAGTCATGATTTCAGTCATGAGATTGAGCCCTATATCAGGCTCCATGCCCAGCATGGAGCTTAAGTTTCCTTCTCCCTCTCCTTCTGCCCCTCTTCAGGTTCTCTCTCTTTCTTAAAAAAAATCAATTGGCATTATTTATGTAATATTATCTTCAAGAACTCCATAGGTTTCCATACAATTGATAATGTGATGCCCTACAGTAATCAGGAAAAAGAGGAGATCTGAAGGCAGGAATATTAATAGCTGTGGTTTCCTTAGTTCTTTTTGTCTATACAGAGAGGGCTTGCCTTTATCTTTAATGGGACCCATGTGGGGTGATCGGGAGAAGATGAAGACTCCCTCCATTCTTTTATTCTCAGCCTTCCATTTTTGACTTGCCACAATGTCTGAAATTTCACTATTTGAAATTCATGGCTTTGACTGAATTTAGGAATCCCATGCTAAATTGCAAACACAACAGCAGAAGAATATTCCTTCACAATTTTCAGTCATTAACATGAGTTTATTAAATTATAGGATATGAGTTAATAAGCTCTGAATATTAGTGGACATAAAATAGAAGCTTCTAGAATTAAGAGACTGGTCTGTTGGTGTACAGGGATGTAGAAAGAGGTAGCAATAGAGATGTTGGCATGACTCCCAAACCTTATTTGCTATAATAATTTACTGGTATCTCACAGTTTCTCTCTAATGGATATTTTCTTGAAATTAGAACAGTAAAGTATATTAAGGTCTGAAAACTTTATCAAGGTCCTCATAGAAAAAAATCTACTCCCATGGATTCTCCTTCTTTTGAACATTCTTTGTGTGTTGCAGACATTACTCAATCTGATAATACTCTGATCACTTTGCTTTTCATTAGCAGATTCAGATTAATATAAAAGCAATCTTCAAAAAATCTTGCAGAATGTCAATGACTCTATCAATACCAAAAATCATATTAATGTAGCTAGCATATATTACTCTGAATTATGGACCAGATCTTAAATGTTAATGGAGATAGCAAGAAACGTTTTGGCAAAGTTTTAAGCTACTAGCATAAATTAATTTTTTCTTGCAGTATGATTACTTTTGGTCCTGAGGAAAATGGGCAAGTGACTCCCTCTAGAGTGATTTCTCTGCTATTATATCATCCAGCATCTGCAAAAGAGATGCTTTGGAATGGCAAAAATAATTTAAAAAAGAAGAAGAAAGAAAGAAAATAAAAAAGGAAAGAAAAGATTAAGTATTTTCGAATTTTAAGCCACGGTCTCTCCTTTGTGACTAGGTATTTATAAAAGTATTTTATAAGAAATAACACTTTTGTTTGTTTTATTTTGTTTTGTTTTCACTTTCCTTCATTTGATTAGGGCTACTGGGTTACCCTCAAGGCAAGGCAAATGTGTAATTATTTCCCTAAGTTACTAATTTGCATAACAAAGAATTAGTGCAAAAAGCACCTTCAAATGATAGAGGCACACTGTACTGTGAAAGAAATTCTTTTTTAAATTTTCTGAATTTTAACTCAGGAAAGTTGAAAGTTGGATTGCACTAAAGCGCTCTGGCTTTTTATTTCCTGAAACATGAATAGATATTCTTGGAGGACCTATAAACACGGACAATCATAGATCTGAAGCCATACTGGATTCACATGTCACATGTGACTCTTATTGGATCTATGCTCATAGACACAATACTTCATCTCACTATGGCTTGTTTCTTCTTCTTCTTCTTTTTTTTGGATCTGTTAAGTGGAGATGGTGATAGTAGTATTTCAACTTCCCACTTAAGTACTGTAGGAAGTATTGCCCGTAACCCTGGTCAGGAAGCAGTCCTCCACTGGGCCCTGTCCTTTAGGGGTCCCATAGCATAAGTAAATAAATAATATGATACCTGGTTTCCTTGTCACTCAGGTCCAGTGTCATCTCTGCCACTTTGTACCCTGTACCTCTAAACAGCCATTACCATGACTAATCAGGCCTTAAGAAATTTAAAACAAAACCCCACTGTGTCCTAAAACTGTTAGGATTTGTAGGTCATGCTGATGCTGACATCAGAAATGAATACTGTTTCAGAGCACAGGGAGAACTTGGAAAGTGAAGGGCTTAGGTAAGTGAAGAAATCAATCAATTTGTCAAAGCTTCTTTTCAAACAGCATGTGTGCAATATGTTTAATAACAAAATTTCATTTCCCATTAGTGCTGATCATCCATTTTCTTGCTCCTCTTTGGGTCTGTTCCCAATTTTAGAGGCTTAAGTGCTGCATTCAACACTTGCACATAGAAGGTAGGTCATATTTTGCAATATTAAACATTGATCTGAAGTTTGTATGTATATTGGTGTAGACATAATATTTCTGAAGCATGAAATTGGTGGCAAGCAGATGGACACTGAATTCCACTTTTTCAAATAGTGTTATTTTTGTAAATATATTTAATAAGATGCAATTAAATTTTAAAAAGCAATGATGTAACAGGATGTAATTTTTGTGGAAGTGATTTATATGCATTATTATAATTTATATTTTACAGTTTAATTTAAATAGATAATTCTGAATATTTTAGAAAAATAACTTCTTGAGAAAATGAAAATAATTTTAATTTTATATTTTCACATTTATCTTACTTTACATTCTTTGATAAAAGTACATGTATTTTGTAAACTTGAATAAATGATTTGTTATCTAATCTTTAGGTCATTTAGAATTATTATATATTGGGATCATAATGGAAACAAAAGAGTAAAATGGAGTCCAACAAAACCCAGAAATATGAGTATAAAAATAGAAATGAATATATTCAAAAAGGCATGTTCTTGAATACTTAAAAATTGGAAATAATAAGTGAGCAGCTTTCACATGCCCATGAAAAAGCACTTATGCAATTACTAGGACTAATAAAACTCTGAGCAAACAGTAATAATTGAGAATATTTAACAAACACCAATATAACTGTGGAGTGAATATGGCTTATAATTTATGATGTGTCTAATCATAATGATGCTTTCCATGGTGCAAAGAGCACAGTTTTTTACCAAAATACAATAGTGGAAAATTTCTAGATTTAATTTCTAGATATGATTTTGAAATTTTATGCTAGAATGCTGAATCCCTAAGATAGATTAAAAAAAATAGAGAAAGAGGGGCACCTGGGTGTCTCAGTGGGTTAAAGTCTTTGCCTTTGGCTCAGGTCATGATCCCAGGGTCCTGGGATTGAGCCCCACATCGGGGTCTCTGCTCCACAGAGAATCTGCTTCCTCTTCTCTCTCTGCCTGCCTCCCTGCCTACTTGTGATCTCTGTCTGTCAAATAAACAAATAAAATCTTTAAAAAAAAATAGTGAAAGAAGTGATTACTGTTTTAGGTGAAGAATTCAAAATGAACTTATTAATAGGTTAGAGAAGAAGTTATGACTATAATAGAAAAGATAAATATTACTCAGTTGAACTAGAATATACCAGGAATATTGTGCAGCCACATTGAACTGATAGAATTTATTATATGAATTGTTCAAACCCAGATACCAAAATCAATGATTATTTTATTGATTTTTAGATCTCTTGTGAAAAGCATAGTTTTGACTTAAATTTAAGAACACCTCTTAATTGTCCAAAGATGGTCTAGAGCAAGC
The DNA here is from genome assembly GCF_009829155.1 of Mustela erminea. Taxonomy (NCBI): domain Eukaryota; kingdom Metazoa; phylum Chordata; class Mammalia; order Carnivora; family Mustelidae; genus Mustela; species Mustela erminea. The sequence goes on along the minus strand of NC_045615.1, from coordinate 4,758,009 downwards.
ATATAACAATAATACAAAGTTGGTAGGAAAAAAGGTACATGACAAAGTTTGGCTCATAATTTAGAAGCATAGTATGTGTCTTTCATAAGTTATATTTTGACTTTTTTGGAGGGGACATGGCCTCAGTTTTTCTAGCATGTTTTCTAACATGTTTTTCTTTCATGTTTTCTAACAATTCAGAGATTATATATGATATTTTTCTCATTTACCCAAGTAGGAAACTTCTTGATGAAACATATATATTTGGCTTTTGTGATATTGTGATTTATTATAAGGAATATATATTTGGCCTTATCCTCTTTTCTGGCACAGAGCTCCCCAGACCTTGGAATTTCATAAGTATTAGGTGATAAAGGTGTCTATTGCTATATTAATGAGGTGACTTTTGGAAAGCACCTAAAGATGGTGGGCTGGTTGCTAGTGGAACAAACCAAGTGACTTGATGGTTGGAATTTTCAGGACACCCTTCTGACCTCAGAAGAGGAGAGTGGGGCTGGAGATGGAATTCAATCACGAATGGTCAATGATTTAATCAATTTTGTCTATGTAATGAAGGCTGCATAAAACCCCCAAAGGTCATGGTTCAGAGAGCTTCTAGTTTTGTGGCCACGTAGACAGGATGCAGAATGGTGTGCATGGAGAAGGCATCGAGAGCTCCATGCTCTTTCCCCATAACATGGCCTATGCATCTCTTCCATCTGCGTATTCCTGAATTACATACTTTTATAATAAACTAGTAAAGTACTAATTAAAATGTTTTTCTGAGGTTTTTTGAGCCACTCTAGTAAATTAATCAAACCTAAGGAGGGGTTCTGAGGAACTTGTGATTTACAGCCAGTGTGTCAAGAAGCACAACTACCAATCTGGACTTTGTGGCTGGCATCTGAATTATGTGACAGTGGGGTGGGGACAGTCTTGTAGAACCAAATTCCTAACCTGTGGGATCTGATGTTGTCTCTAGGTGGATGATGTCAGAATTGAGTTGAATTGTAGGACACCCTACTGGTGTCCAGAGAATTGCTTGTTGGTGTGGGGAAATTCTCTTCCCCAAGCTGGAAACAGAATTTCAGGATACATTTAACTTACAACTACTTGTAAACACAATAGAAAAGTTGACGAAACACCTTTGAAGTAACTAGAATTAATTTAGGTAAGACAGAATTTATACTGAAGAGTTAAGCTAAACAACATTAATATCCACAAAGGTGAATTGTGTTTGAAGGAAATTGAAATAAATTTTGAATGTGTGTTCTCTCCATAATTATCTTTTATCAACCATTTAAAAAAATTATAAGTGATGTTAACAAAATTTATAAAAAACACAAACAGATCCAGGTTCTGCTATTTTACTTTTAAAAGAATTATTATATATATTGTGTGTGCATATATACATATATATTAAATTTAGAAAATTATATATATTTTAATTTTTTATGTATTTTTAACTTAGAGAATTTCTTTGTCTAAATTAAAAGAAACCATGTGAAATATGCAACATTATGTGACATTCCAATAAAATATAAATTCTTGTTTATCTACATAGGAGAATGTTCCTGTGCACAAAATACTGATAATAAGTTCTGTAGACACTTCTATGGCAAAAATAATTCAAGGTATAGTCTCAATTAAGAAGAGATTTAGACAAACTGAATAAAGTATTGATAATTTTGTTTTTTCATTTGATTTCCTAAAATTTGTAATAAGAATAATTTTAAAAATAGTTGTAGGCATTTTTTAAGAGATGATAAATATGATGTGTGATAATTTATATGTTAAAATTAAAAAATTTTAAAAATATTTGTAATGATAATAATTTATCGCATATGGTTCCATAATTTAAACATGAATATGCAGAGTACATTTGAATCTAGTGTGGTGTAAAGATTTTATTAAGACTTACATTTTCTATTGCCTGAGCAATGTTTCTCCAAATCAAAGCTACTAAAAAGAAAAAAATGTAGAAACAAGAAGATTGTCTAATCTCACATCAGTTACTCTCAAGGTACACAGATCATGCTGAAACCCAGATTCTGGGGCACCTGGGTGACTCAGTGGGTTAAAGCCTCCTCCCTCGGCTCAGGTCGTGGTCCCAGGGCCCTGGGATCCAGCAGCATCGGGCTCTCTGCTCAGCAGGGAGCATGCTTCCCTTCCTCTCTCTCTGCCTACTTGTGATCTCTGCCTGTCAAATAAATAAATAAAATCTTTAAAAAAAAGAAACCCAGGTTTTGCTTATTATAATCTGTGTCCAGGTGTTTTACACAAACAATAGAATCATGGAATACTACATCAAAAACAAATGATGTACTGTATGGTGACTAACATAACACAATGAAAAAAAAATAAAATAAAACCTTGATTCTTTGTAAAAAATAAAATTCACTTAAATAAAGTAGTTAATGTTAATTAGCAAGTAGAAAGGAGCTTTGAAGGACTACAAAAAGGGAAAGGTTTTTAAAGGCAGGACAAGGAAGTCATTAATGAAAAAAGGGTTGTTTTGGGTGAGGTCACCTTTCTTTGGGGAACAAAAGGGTCTAATGGGGGTTACTTCATCTTCCTTTGGGGATTGGTAAGGGCCTATGTGGCAGATTACCTCATTGGTGCTGGCCAGAAAATTCCAGACTGACTGGTTAGAATTACATTCCTGGGGAAAGTTGAAACTGCAATTAGGTCATGTATTAAATCTTGGTTTGGTGTCATGGGCTTAACTCAAGTGACTCCATTTTGTGTCTGCTGCTTTTTTTTAACAATCATAATGATATAAACAAGAGCTTTTTACAGATACGATGTCACAAAAATAGTATGTAATAATCGATCAAATATACATGTCGTTATTCAGTTATTCAACTGAACATTCACCGGACTTTAAACAGAACATCCAGACATGTACAAGAATAACTGAATTGTCTTTGATAATTGCTTACTTCTAGTGGTTAAAAAATGCTGCATTACACGTATTTTAAAGATAGAGTAAAGAGTTAGAAACTGCTGATAAATTTATCCAAAAGCAGTTTCCAAGGGATTGTGGAAGAAGCCAGTTTATAATGGTTTGAGGAGTGATGGCATCTGAGGACTAGGGACTGGATCCTTTTATAAAAAGTATGGCTGAGAAGAAAGTTGCCTTGATAATGGGGCATGCAACTCTTACTTGACCTTGGGGTTATAAATTCAAGCCTCACATTGGGTGTGGATACTTAAAAATTAAATTTTAAAAAAGAAAAAAACAAGTATGGCTGAGAAGTGAATGAGAGAGATAATGAAACACTGACAGAAAGAAGCAATAGAGAAAGAAATTTGAAGATAGAACTGGGTCGGGGGAAGGAAAGAAACTGAGAGAAAGATAGGAGGTACCACAGCTATGAAGGAAAACTGTCTGATCTTTATATTCTCCATAGAATGAAAGATATGGAAAGAGAACTGGTATAATGGTGAGTGCAGATGCTTCCCTAGTGCAAGGCCTTGTGGGATGTTGGGGCATCGGTGGGCATGAGCTGGGGGCAGGTAAGGATGGGCAGGCACATTGGTAGGTGGAGAAAGCATGACCAGGTAAATTGGAATGGGGGAGCTTCTCACAAAAGGGTAAGTGTTCAAGAGATCAAGTCCTAAATGCAAATCTTTCCTGGTGTCAGGGACATTTTCATGGTTTATTTCTTATTTTTGTGAGGTGAAGAGGAGTCTGTGTAAAATCACTGAGAAATGTAGAATCTCTCATTGAAATTCATAGGTCGAGAGATTAGTGTCATGTCATCGAACTCCTCTGTACAAACTAGTTGGGATGACTGTTTCCAAAAAGACTGATTCATACACATATATGAATATAAGCACAACTGAACACGCACTTCCTTATTTCCAATTACAACTAATGCACGAGTTAAGAATGCTTTTTACTTTTTATTGATTTCTCAGAAGCCTATCAAGGGTTGAATAAAAAATGGCCAGATAGTCATATTTTTTTTCAAGATTTGCTGAAAAATCTTTGAAATGTTGTGGTGGGGAATGATAAATAGGGGTAAAAAAAAAGGGGGGGATCATTGTCATTCTATAATAATCTTATTTTTACATGTACTTTGGCTTTCTACTAATGAAAGGATCAATGTGTGGACAGCCAAAGCATAGATACATAAGTCCAATAGTCTGGATTTAAGGAAAATCAGAGGATGTAATAAAAAGTCCTGGTAATTTCATATTTGAGTATTCAACAGTAATTGGCAGACTTGGTATAAGATAGGCATTAATTCTAAGTTTTAAAGCACTTTCTGCTTCCTTTTTGTTCATAGGAATGCTTTACTGGACCACCATCTTGGGGACTGGGACATGCCACTTACCATTTTCTCATGCTTTGGTTTCTCAAAACAGGTGTTCTTACATTCTTCATAGGGCTTCTGGGATGGTGTGTCCTACAATACACAATATCATAACACATGAATAAATATTAGACACCTTTTTTAGTGCTTTATCTTTCTTTTTCCAACTTGAATGCAGAGATGATGCAAGTTGCTTCTATATATCCGCCATGTTGTATATAGAAGAGCAGAGCTTTGCAAAGCATTTAATATGGTATATGTTTATCAACCATTTCAAAACATCTCTGTTAGAAACAGAAGAGCTGTTGTTAAATCTCTGTCTTTTATGGATTAAAAAAATGGAATGTCAGTATTACAGTAATTACATATTTTTTTCTGAATTAAAAGTTAGTGTGACAGGCAATGTGAAAATGAGACATACTATTTAATAATATTTTAATAATTCTCGGATATATGTGTACTCTCTCCTGAGATGTTATATGAGTTGATGAAGGGTGAAAAATCCAGCTTTGCTGGTGCTGACAGTAAAGCCCAGAGCAAGGGATTTCTTGAAATGTACTAGGTAGGGATAAGTGGGTAAGAGAAGGTCATGAAAATGATGTTGAATGCAAAACCTTTTAAGTAGCTTGGGAAAAGATAGGACAGCAATATAGAATAAGTGATGTTTATATAATGGCTCTGAGCACACAAATTGTCATTTTTCTCATCATTCTAGCATCCTTAAATTATTAGTACTCTACAAGTGATAGTTACCCAGAATCAGCACTTTTTTTTTGAATGTGAGGACTCTACTTTTGTTTACTTCAAAGGAAAACTTTTGTGTGATTTACATATATCCATTAAGGAATAGCCATTGAATCTCAATTAAATTTGGGGAGAATGTATGTTTGATTCTATAGAGAAGAGAGAGAGAGATGCTGGAAAAAAATAATGATTCTTTTTCCTTTAATTCACATTCATTTGTAGAAGAAAAGGTTTTAATGAAAGTATTAATTCATGAAAATCATTATATAAAACAATCTGTGGATTTAATTGTGGACTGTATTGGAAGGTTATTTCAAAGTAAATATTGGGATTCAAACACTGGTGTTTAAAAATCTAGGTAGTAACTGGCAATTTGACTTAATTCAATCATGGCACTAATATTTTTCAACTGTCAAAATAGCTTTTTAATTTTTACAAATTTACTATAAAAATAAGAAGCATTCAATCACCTTGAGGTAACTGCTATGATCATGTTTATCTCTAACCCTCTAAATATATGTATTGTGAAATATATAGACTTCTACTCAAATGCAAGTTCTATAATGCCATCAGGGAGTGACTGATTGCATAGGTGCATGTTAACTAAATCACAATTATATGCAAATTTTTAAATATGTAGTTTTGTCATAAAATATATTTTTGTTAACTAATGTTTATATTTTTTAATGACTACATGTAACTATATGACTTTTAGCAGTCCCTGATGTTGAACATTTAGATTATTTCTAGTTCCTTTGTAAATTTATTTTTTTTATTTTTCTACTTTATTAAAATATAGTTGGCATATAACATTATGTAAGTTTAAGGTGTACAACGTGATAATTTGATGTACGAATATATTACTCAACAATCACCAGAATGGGGTCAGTTAACACATCCAGCACCTCACTCAGTTTCTGTTTTTATTTGTGATCTCTTGCGATTTTAAACAGTACTGCAATGACATCCTTTGGCTACATTTTTAAATATATTTGTACTTATTTTATTAGAATCCTTACCTAGTCATGTGGCTATTAGAAAAATGTGCCCATTTTAAAGATATACATCTCTCCCTCTCTCTCTCTACATATACTTATATATATATGTAAATATATATAATCTTTCAAACTGTGCTAAAGAAAGATTGAGCCAATTTATATTCTCATAGCCCTAACACTGTCCATTTTTAACTCTTACCATTGATGAGTTATAATTTTTATGCAGTCTGTTTGGTATTTGGTATTTTTAAAAATCATATTGCATGGTTTTAATGTTATTTGGTATTAAACATTTCGTTAATATACTTGAGGCTCATTCTTGTTTTGTTGAAGATTTCAAAGACCTTATTTTTCTCATATTAATGTGTTAGCATTCTTTCCTTTTATATTAAAAATTTGTCATATAGATTCTAGTGTATCCCTCGATATTTTAATAGTATTTAAATTTTTAATTTTACTTATTTATAGGAATTTTAATTATTTAATATTTTTATATTAAATGTATATGTTTTCAAATTGTTCTTTTCCTTTAAGATACAGTCTTTGGGGTCATATTTTGGAAGAACTAAAATATATTATATTTTATATGTAGGTTAGTATTTCTATTTCTTCTAACAGATTTTTAATATAAGCCACACTGTATTTAATAGACTATTTTAAAAAATTTTTCCTACCATTTAGTCTTGAGTTTTCTTGAATTTACATGTTATTCTAAATTAGGTTTCTTCTCCTTTCACTGTATATTCTATATTGTCAACACTTAGGGAAGCGATAGGTTTTGATTTTTTATTGTTTCTTCCCTTGGATCTTGGCTGAATTTTCTCTTTGGTGGACTCTCAAGGTCTGCCTCCTTAGGCCCGTACTTAGCTTGGGGCCCTGCCACATGAAAGCCAAGAGGGGGCAGTGCTGCTCGTTATTCTTCCTGGGTGTTAGCACTGAGGACGTTTTCCAGAGACAGCGGCTGCATCATGGTATAATCTGCACTGACAGTCCCCAGGCCTCCCCTGCTGGGGCTCCCTGACTCCATCCTGGACAGGTTTTCCTTTCATGCAGTGATCCCGGTGCTGGTCAAGTGGCCCCTCACCTTAGTCTTGCCAACATTGTTTCTTGCAAAAATCCCTTGAAATTTCATGCAAGTGAATGGCACTGTTTCCTTTTTTAGGCACAGGTGTAGATTTTGTTTTTTGACATTCCTTTTATTATATTAACGGGATTTGAGAGGCAGGGACAGTTAAATATGTAGGCTCCATTTTACCTTGAACCAGAATCTTCACGGTCATTTCTGTTCATTGGCTTTCCTGTGAATATCATAATTTAGAGATTCAAAAGAGCAGAAATAAAAGCACTTAAAATAGAAATGGTTGTTTCTCGAAGCCACATTTGCCTTTGTCTCCATCCATTTCCTCTCACAGCTCTAAGCTATGCTCTGCTATAATTGATGAGCACTGTCTTTGACAAGTAGATGAAGAATCAATGCATATCATCTATTTCTTGATTGCATGGAGGAGGCTCACAGTCTGGGGGGATGGGGATGTGCGATTTTTTTTTTTTTCTGCTATGAATGTAAATCACTGAATTGTAGTCATCTATAATTCTGATCCTATTTCTAATTAAAGAATAAAATCAGTTTTTCACTTTTAGGAGCTTCAGGTAGGAAGGAACTATAATATTAAAGGAAGGCTTTTATCACAGAAATCACAGCTCACGGGTGCTTTAACTATGTTGGCTGCTTCTGTGCAGTGGCATTTCCAGCCCTTCTACCACCCACTTACTTATGAGCTTTAGACTAGCTCTTCATGTTTGAAAGTATCAGTCTCTCAATAACCAACACCGCATTTCTGGAGAAGTGGCCATAAGTCTCAAGGACATGAAGAGTGGGAGCTCACTGGCTGAATGTTCTGCCATGACCTATATGATGTTCTGATATAATGTTCTGCTTGTGACCTATCCAGCTTGGCCACAGGGCATGGAGACCATTAGAATGGCTGGTTGGTGTGAGTGGCTGAGATTGGGGGTGGGTTGGGCTAACTGACCTCCCTGCCCCTGAGAATAGTCATCAGGTCTGTGGAACACAAGGACTGCAGGAAGGTTGTTATGTTCTTGTCTTAGAGCAAGATGCTCACAAGCACTCCTGAAGCTTCTCGGAGTACCAAGATCTCAGGTAATGTTTAAGCCCAGTCAAGAGTTTCTTCTCCCTCTTTACCATAAATAGAAACACCAGCCCTGTGTGATAGAGTTTTCTGGGCTCAAGTCCTTGCCTGCTATTCTGCGCTGAGCTGCAGATCTGCTGGGGTATTGTCTGCTATGTGACAAACTCAGCTTCCATTCTGAATATTTAATACATTCTGTGTATGCTCGGCAGAGAAAGGGCTTTCACCAGTGATGGTTTCATAGTACACACACTGGCAGCTTTCCTAAACTGTTTACTTTAATGACATCATTAGAAATTAGCCCTTGAAGTCAAAATTTAAATGAAAGCCACAAACAAGCCTTTGAATCAGCTAATAACTGCAGATAGGCCTAAAGAGGCCCTATATAATTAGACAGAACAGTAATTGGGAGGAAATTAATCAAGAGAAGGAGCATAAAGAGCACTGGATTCTTTCACTATAGCCTTGAAAAATTATTTAATGCCAAAGGGAATAGAAAAGATCAGAATATGAAATAGGTACAATCAATCAATACCTCTTTTTCTATTTATTGACACACTTCTTATTTACCCAAGAGCTGTGCTGGCTCTGGGAGTTACAAAAGAAAAGAAGAGAAGAATTATTTATTTAACAGCTTCTGTGTGGTAGATGAGATACTTATTTTAAAAATATTTTATTACCTTTAATCTTGACAATATTTTGCAAGATAGAGATTTTATAGGTGAAGATTTTACAGATAAGCAATCACCGCAGAGATGGAACAATGCTGCACAAAAGAACATGAATATGAATATTATTTTTTTAAAGATTTTATTTATTTATTTATTTGACAAAGAGAGAGAGAGAGAGAGATCACACAGTAGGCATAGAGGCAGACAAAGAGAGAGGGGGAAGCAGGCTCCCTGCTTGATCCCAGGACCCTGAGATCATGACCCAAGCTGGAGGCAGAGTCTTAACCCACTGAGCCAACCTGGCACCCCAAATGTGAATGTTATTAAGGAGAAAGTCCTTCTGTTTGTGGAAATGCAGAACATGGCCCCCACTGCAGCCAAAGTTCAAGGAAGGGAGGGGGCAACCTAAGTTGGATCAATCAAGAAAGGCTGCATGGAAACTAAGATAATAAATATGGCTCTTAACACATAAGTAGGATCTTAAGGGGAGCTCAGAGAGATTAGCATTTAGGAAAAATATTCCCTTTTGTTACTTTTTTGTCAAGTCATTATTTTTTCCTGAAAGGATGACCTGTAAATGAGGGAGAAGACTAGAAGGAGATTGTGTGTGTGTGTGTGTGTGTGTGTGTGTGTGTGTGTGTGTGTGTGTGAGAGAGAGAGAGAGAGAGGGGCAGAGATAGAGACAGAGAAGGGAGATGAGGTAGAGGCTGTGGGGTAGTCAAAGGAAGCAAGCTTGTCCAAGCTGGAGGAGGTAGTGGTGGTGGAGGGAGAACTAGAGAAATATCTAGAGACAAGTTCCTTCACAACCTCATTTTTCTACATGTGTTAGTGTGAGAGGCACTTGATGGTGCCATTTCTAAGGCTCTTGAGCATGCTGGCAACTATGAGGGAACTGCTTAGCTGGCTAAAAAGTCTGAAATGGAGATTCTCCATGTAGAGGAAAATTTAAGTGTCTCCTTTAAGAATTTTTAACATGTTGAATTTGTTTCAGAGTCAAGCATTAGAAAATTCACAGTGTTATTTAACTTTATGGTTCATGGAGATCTTTCACTTCTTTTAGATTTTACCTTTGCCAAGTTTCTGATGATGGGAAAGCTTACAAATATAATGTTATATACAATTATGTATTTTATTTTAATATAATCTATATAATTTAAATAAAATATATTTAATGTACTTAAATATATTATCTATTTATTATATACAATTATGTATATAATTATGTATATATAGATGCCTGACATATAACAGGTTCTTTTTTTTTTAAAAAGATTTATTTATTTATTTATTTGACAGACAGAGATCACAAGTAGGCAGAGAGGCAGGCAGAGAGAGAGAGGAAGAAGCAGTCTCCCCACTTGAGCAGAGAGCCCAATGCGGGGCTCGATCCCAGGACCCTGAGATCATGACCTGAGCAGAGGCTTTAACCCACTGAGCCACCCAGGCACCCCTATAACAGGTTCTTAATCAATGTTTGTTGAATGAACTGATGCATAGAGCTTTGTGAAAATCAGAGACTGATCTATGAATTTGGTGAGTCTAAACTGAAAAGGTTTTCCCATAGAAGGCTATCTTATAATTTATACAAATAGGGGTGGCCATTCCAGAACCTTCACTTCTCTTTATGGCTGTCCTAGATGAGTCCACTTTGGCACAGTTGTGGTGTTAGAAACAAGCGAACAAGGTTCTATTTTCAAACTAAACAACAAGGTGCTTTCTACAGACAGAATGTGTCTCTTTCACTTTGGTCTGAAGAGATAGCCACAAGCTCAAGAGTCATGGCTTTAAAGCCAAAAGGGGGAGAGAAATTAGTGGCAAGAAAAACAAAAACAAAAACAAAAAATTAATGGCAGGATGGTAAATTTTCATTGAAAGGATTTAATTACATCATTACTTCTCAATCTTATTGGTTAAGTTTGAAGCCCTGGGTGTCAGTTATGAGAAAAGTATTCAACTCTTACCATCAATGCTAATTTACTTTAGTTGAACAGCTCACTTGATTATGCTTTTAATATTTTTTATTAACATATGATGTATTATTTGTTTCAGTGGTACAGGTTTGTGACTCATCAGTCTTACACAATTCACAGCACTCACCATAGCACATACCCTCCTCAGTGTCCATCACCCAGGTCCTTTTAATATTTAAAATATTCTACACATATCAGAAGGCTTCCTACCTTGTTTAGGAAGCCAGTATCCTGAGGACAGCTATAAAAATACCAACAGTGTGCTGAGACTGGTCTTGGAACATCAAGTCTGCAGCATACTGGGCAATATCTCTACAGAATTATCATTAAGAGTCACGACTCTGGAGTCTGACACAGATTTTTAAAAAAATATATGTCACTATGCAACCACCAAGCCGACACTGCAGGAAATATTAAGGGGGTTCTATAAAAGAGGAAAAATCCTGAGAATAGCATTGAACAGAAATATAGAGACACTCTACAGAAAGAAAGACTTCAAAGGTAACACGATGTCAATAAAAACGTATCTATCAATAATCACTCTCAATGTGAATGGCCTAAATGCATCCATAAAATGGCACAGGGTTGCAGATTGGATAAAACGACAGCACCCATCCATATGTTATCTACAAGAGACCCATTTTGAACCTAAAGATACACCCAGACTGAAAGTGAAGGGATGGGGAAGCATCTTTCATGCCAATGGGCCTCAAAAGAAGGCTGGGGTAGCGATTCTCATATCAGATAAATTAGATTTTAAATTAAAGACTATAGTCAGAGATACAGAAGGACACGACATCATTCTTAAAGGCACTATCCACCAAGATGATCTAACAATTGTAAATATCTATGCCCCCAATATGGGAGCAGTCAATTACATAAGAAAACTGTTAATCAAGATAAAGAATCATATTGATATGAATACATTAATAGTAGGAGATCTTAACACGCCTCTCTCAGAAATAGACAGATTATCGAAGCAGAAAATTAATAAAGAAACAAGAACATTGAATGACACATTGGACCAGATGGACCTCATAGATATACACAGAACACTCCACCCTAAAACAAAAGAATACTCATTCTTCTCAAGTGCACATGGAACCTTCTCAAGAATAGACCACATACTGGGGCACAAATCAGGACTCAACTGATACCAAAAGACTGAGATTATTCCCTGCATATTCTCAGATCACAATGCCTTGAAACTGGAGCTCAATCACAAGGAAAAGTTCCAAAGGAATTCAAACACCTGGAAGCTAAAGACCACTGTGCTTAAGAATGCTTGGATCAACCAGGAGATCAAAGAAGAACTGAAACAATTCATGGAAACCAATGAGAATGAAGACACTTCGGTTCAAAACCTAGGGGATACAGCAAAAGCCGTCCTAAGGGGGAAATACATAGCCATCCAAGCCTCTCTCAAAAAATTGAAAAATCCAGAACAGAGCAGCTGTCTCTACACCTTAAAGAACTGGAGAATCAACAACAAATCAAACAAACTCCACAAATAAGAAGGGAAATAATCAAAATTAGAGCTGAGATCAATGACGTAGAAACCAGAGATACAGTAGAACGTATCACTGAAACTAGAAGCTGGTTTTTTGAAAGAATCAATAAGATCGATAAACCATTGGCCACACTAATCCAAAAGAAAAGAGAGAAAGCCCAAATTCATAAAATTATGAATGAAAAGAGAGAGATCACAACTAACACCAAGGAAGTAGAAACAATTATCAGAAGTTATTATCAACAGTTATATGCCAATAAGCTAAGCAACCTAGATGAAATGGATGCATTCCTGGAAAACTATAAACTCCCAAAATTGAACCAGGAAGAAATTGATAACCTGAATAGACCTATATCTAGTAACAAGATTGAAGCAGTGATCAAAAACCTCCCAAAAAACAAGAGCCCAGGACCTGATGGATTCCCTGGGGAATTCTACCAAACTTTCAAAAAGAAATAACACCTATTCTCCTGAAGCTGTTTCAAAAAATTGAAGCAGAAGGAAAACTTCCAGACTCTTTCTATGAAGCCAGCATTACCCTGATCCCCAAACCAGGCTGTCGGAGGCAGGCCCCTGGCCAGGGTGGCCTCCGCCATTAAAAGATGGCGCCTGGCTAGTTGCCAGGTTAGGATTGCCTCATGAAACTAAGTGGAACGCCCAAAGAGGAAGTAAACAGCATTGGTTGCTAGCGAAGTTGTTCGTTTAGGTGCACGGCCTGATTCGCTCCCTCCTATACCCTGCTTGCTGATTGGTCATGTAAACGTATATAAGTGCGTAGACTTGCAGAAATAAAGGGAGAGAAGATGCATCCGAACCAGGGTTCTTGTCGTCCTTGCGGGGCGAGGGCGATACCAGGCAAAGACCCTACCAATATCATTTCAGAATTTCAGACCAATATCACTGATGAATATGGATGCTAAGATTCTCAACAAGATCCTAGCAAACAGGATCCAACAGCACATTAAAAAGATTATCCACCATGACCAGGTGGGATTCATCCCTGGGCTCCAAGGATGGTTCAACATTCGCAAATCAATCAATGTGATAGAACAAATTAATATGAGAAGAGAGAAGAACCACATGGTCCTCTCAATTGATGCAGAAAAAGCATTTGACAAAATCCAGCATCTGTTCCTGATTAAAACACTTCAAAGTATAGGGATAGAGGGAACATTCCTGAACTTCATCAAAACTATCTATGAAAGACCCACAGCAAATATCATCCTCAATGGGAAAAAGCTTGCAGCCTTCCCGTTGAGATCAGGAAAACGACAAGGATGCCCACTCTCACCATTCTTGTTCAACATAGTATTAGAAGTCCTAGCAACAGCTATCAGACAACAAAGAGAAATAAAAGGTATCCAAATTGGCGATGAAGAAGTCAAACTCTCTCTATTCGCCGATGACATGATTCTTTATATGGAAAACCCAAAAGACTCCACCGCCAAACTACTAGATCTCATACAGCAATTCAGTAACGTGGCAGGATACAAAGTCAATGTACAGAAATCAGTGGCCTTCTTATACACTAACAATGAAAATACAGAAAGGGAAATTAGAGAATCGATTCCATTTACTATAGCACCAAGAACCATAAGATACCTGGGAATAAACCTAACCAAAGAGGTAAAGGATCCGTATTCGAGGAACTATAGGACACTCATGAGAGAAATTGAAGAAGACACAAAAAGATGGAAGACCATTCCATGCTCTTGGATCGGAAGAATAAACATTGTTAAAATGTCTATACTGCCTAGAGCAATCTATACTTTTAATGCCATTCTGATCAAAATTCCACTGGTATTTTTCAAAGAGTTGGAACAAATAATCCAAAAATTTGTATGGAATCAGAAGAAACCCCGAATCGCTAAGGAAATGTTGAAAAACAAAAATAAAACTGGGGGCATCACGTTACCTGATTTCAAGCTTTACTACAAAGCTGTGATCACCAAGACAGCATGGTACTGGCATAAAAATAGACACATAGACTAGTGGAACAGAGTAGAGAGCCCAGATATGGACCCTCAACTCTATGGGCAAATAATGTTCAACAAAATGGGAAAAAATATACAGTGGAAAAAGGACAGTCTCTTCAATAAATGGTGCTGGGAAAACTGGGCAGCTATATGTGGAAGAATGAAACTCGACCATTCTCTTACACCACACACAAAGATAAATTCAAAATGGATAAAAGACCTCAACGTGAGACAAGGATCCATCAGAATCCTAGAGGAGAACATAGGCAGTAATCTCTTTGATATCAGCTACAGCAACTTCTTTCAAGATATGTCTCCAAAGGCAAAGGAAACAAAAGCCAAAATAAACTTTTGGGACCTCATCAGAATCAAAACCTTCTGCACAGCAAAGGAAACAGTCAAGAAAACAAAGAGGCAACCCACGGAATGGGAGAAGATATTTGCAAATGACAGTACAGACAAAAGGTTGATATCCAGGATCTATAATGAACTCTTCAAACTCAACACACACAAAACAGATAATCATATCAAAAAATGGAGCAGAAGATATGAACAGACACTTCTCCCATGAAGACATACAAATGGCTATCAGACACATGAAAAAATGTTCATCATCACCAGCCCTCAGGGAGATTCAAATTAAAACCACATTTAGATATCACCTTACATCAGTTAGAATGGCCAAAATTAGCAAGACAGGAAACAACATGTGTTGGAGAGGATGTGGAGAAAGGGGAACCCTCTTCCACTGTTGGTGGGAATGCAGTTGGTGCAGCCTCTTTGGAGAACAGTGTGGAGATTCCTCAAGAAATTAAAAATAGAGCTTCCCTATGACCCTGCAATTGCACTATTGGGTATTTACCCCCAAAATATAGATGGAGTGAAAAGAAGGGCCATGTGTACCCCAATGTTTATAGCAGCAATGGCCACGGTCGCCAAACTGTGGAAAGAACCAAGATGCCTTTCAATGGATGAATGGATAAGGAAGATGTGGTCCATATACACTACGGAGTATTATGCCTCCATCAGAAAGGACGAATACCCAACTTTTGTAGCAACATGGACGGGACTGGAAGAGATTATGCTGAGTGAAGTAAGTCAAGTAGAGAGAGTCAATTATCATATGGTTTCGCTTATTTGTGGAGCATAACAAATAGCATGGAGGACATGGGGAGTTAGAGAGGAGAAGGGAGTTGGGGGACATTGGAAGGGGAGGTGAACCATGAGAGACTATGGACTCTGAAAAACAATTTGAGGGTTTTGAAGTGGCGGGGGGTGGGAGGTTGGGGTACCAGGTGGTGGGTATTATAGAGGGCACAGATTGCATGGAGCACTGGATGTGGTGCAAAAATAATGAATACTGTTATGCTGAAAATAAAAAATAAGTAAATAAATAAAAAGAAATAAAAAGGAGTTTCCAACAACAACAAAAATATATGTCAATAATTTATTGAAGGTAAATTCAAATAACATAAAATTAACCACTTCAGTATGAACAATTCAGTAATATTTAGTACATTCATGTCTGATGGTCACAGATTCCAAAATATTCCACATTCCTTCACTTTTTTAAATCAGTTTCTCCCCTCTCCTCCCCTTTTCTTGACAAGTACCCATCCATATTGTATTTCTATGCACTTATCTATTTTTAATATGTCACATAAATGGAATCATACAGTATGTGACCTTTTGTATATGGCTTCTTTCACTTAGCATAATGCTTTGGGGGTTCATTCACATTGTAATGGATATCAGCACTTCATTACTTTTTAAGATTACATAATATTCCATTCAATACATCTCTCACAATTTGTTCATTTGTCATTGTTATTGTGAGTAGTGTTACTATTAACATGTGTATACATGTACTTGTTTGAGTACCTATTTTTAATTACTTGGAGTGTATACCTAGGAGTAGAATTGTAGGGTCATAATTAGGTTAACATAGTTAATTCCATAATTAACTTTTTGAGGACCCATCAAGCTATTTTCCACTGTAGCCACAGTGGCCAAACTATTTCACATTCCCATTTGCAATATTCAGAATTTCAATTTCTCCACATCCTCACCAACACTTGTTATTTTGCGTTGAACTTGATTTAACTATCTTAGTGGATGGGAAGTGGCACCTCATAGTGGTTTTGATTTACATTTCCTTAAAAGCTGTTTTGAACATCCTTTTATGGGTTTAGAGGCCATTTGGAGAAATGTCTATTCAACCCCTTTTTTAATTTTGTAAACTAGATTGGTTCTTTTTCTTGCAGAGTTGTTAAGAATTCTTTTATAGTTCAGACACAGGACCTTTATCAGTTATTTGATTTGCAAATAGTTTCTCCCATTCTGTAGGTTATTCCACTTTCTTGATAAAGTCCTTTGGTATAGAAAAGTTTTCAAATTTGATGAAATCTAATATATCTATTTTTTCTTTTGTTCTTCATGTGTTTTGGTGTTATACCTAAGAATCCATTGCCAAATCCAAGGTCATAAAGATTTACACTGTGTTTTCTTTTATGATTTTCACTCTTATATTTAGATTATTGATCTATTCTGGATTAATTTTTATATGTGGTGTGAGATAGGGGTTCAAACTTATTCTTTTGCATGTGGATATCCCATTGTTTCAGCACCATTTGTTGAAGACACTATTCTTTGCCCATTGAATGGCCTTGACACCCTTAATGAAAACCAATTAGCAACAGATGTGTGAGTTTATATGTGAATTCTCAGTTTTATTCTATTGATCTATATGTTTATCCTTATGCCAATATCATGTTGTTCAGCTTTGTCATAAGTTTTGAAATCAAAACCTTTTTCTTCTTTTTCAAGATTGTTTTGACTATTCAGGGACCCTTATAATTCTATATACATATAAGGATCAACTTTTCCAATTCTGCGGGAAAAGTCCATGAGAATTTTGATAGAGGTTGCATTGAATCTGTAGATCACTCTAGGTATTATAGACATCTTAGCGATGTTAGATCTTCCAATTCATGAACACAGCATGTCTTCCATTTACTTAAACCTTCTTTAATTTCATTCAGCAATGTTTTATAGTGTTCAGTACATGCCTTTTATTTCCTTGGCCAAATTTATTGCTAAGTATTTTTATTTTCAGTGCTATTGTAATTGGAATTTTTCAAAATGTCTTTTTCTAATTGTTCATTGCTGATGTGTAAAAACACAACTAACCTTTGCGTATTGATCTTGTGCCCTGCCATTTTGCTGAACATGTTTATCAAACTAGTAGTTTTCTTGTAGAGTTTTAGAGATTTTCTATGATAGGATTATGATATCTGTGAATCTAGTTTCATCCTTCTTTTCTAAATTGGATGCCTTTTATTTATTTTTAAGAATTTTTAAAAGTTAACTTAAATATGTATTTTTACTATATTTGAAAAGGTAAATATTTATTTACTTTTCTAGCTTAATTGTTCTGGCTAGAACTTCCAAGTTTCAATACAATGTTGACTAGAAATGATGAAAGTGAGCATCTTTGTCTTGTTCCTGAATTTAAGGGGGAACATTTTAGTCTTCCATCACTGAGTACATTACTAGCAATGGGTTTTTCACAAACGCCCTTTATTTATGTTGGGGAATCCCTTATATTCCTAGTTTTATGTGTGTGTGTGTGTGTGTGTGTGTGTGTGTGTGTTTTCTATCATGAAAATGTGTTGGATTGTGTCAAAAGTCTTTCTGTATCAATTAAGGAAGTTGTGTGTTTTTTTAAAAAAATCTTTATTTTATTAATATAGTATGCTATACTGCTTGATTTTCTTATACCTTTACATTCCTGGGATAAATCCTACTTGATCATGGTATATATTCCTTTAAAATGCTTTAGAAGTTGATTTTCTAATAATTTGTTGAGGATCTTTGCATCTATATTCATAATTGATATTTTTCTGTAATTTTCTTTTTTTCTCCTGGAATGAACTAGAAAGCATTCCCTTCTCATCATTTTCTGGAAGTCCTTGAGAAGGGTTACTGTTAAATCTTCTTTACATGTTTGGGAGAATTCACCAGTAAAGCTCTCTGATTTTGAGATTTTCTTTGCTAGGTTTTTTGTTTTTTGTTTTTAATTTTATTTATTTATTTGACAGAGAGAGAGAAGAGAGAGATTGCAAGTAGGCAGAAAGGCAGGCAGAGAGAGGTGGAAGCAGGCTCCCTGCTGAGCAGAGAGCCTGATGTGGGGTTTGATCCCAGCACCTGAGATCATGACCTGAGCTGAAGGCAGAGGCTTAATCCACTGAGCCACCCAGGTGCCCACCAGGAGGGTTTTGACTACTGATTCAATCTCTTTACTTGTATAGGTCTGTTTAAATTTCTTGAGTCAGTTTTGGTGTTTGTGTTTCTAGAAATTTGCCCATTTCATTAATGCTATCTAATTTGTTCGTATACAATTGTTTATAGTATTATTGTCTTTTAATTATTTTTATTTCTTAAAATCAGTAGTAATGCTATCACTTTTATTTTTTATTCTAGTGATTTGTGTCTTCCCTGTTTTCATCTTCATTAGACAACACTGTCTCTCCTGCTTTCCATAGTTTTGGCATGTTGTGCTTCCATATTTGTTTGTCTCAAAGTGTTTTTTTATTTCCCTTTTGATTTTTTCTTTCACCTATTCGTCATTTAAAAGTGTGTTTTTTTAATTTCCACATATTTCTGTATTTTTAGTTTTCCTTTTGATATTTATTTCCAGGTTCATTCTGTTATGTTTAGAGAAGATACTTTGTATGATTTCAATCTCTCAAAATATATTGAAGATTTTTTATGTGTGTGACCTACATATAGTCTAAATTGGAGAATCTTCCATGTACACTTGAGAAGAATGTGTGTTTTGCTGTTGTTGGGCAGTATTTATATAGGCCTACTAGGTCTAAGTGGCACATAGTGTAGTTTAGTTCTTGTATCTATTTGTTATCCTCTAAGGGTTTTATCCACTATTGGAAGTAAAGCCTTGAGCATTTGGTATATGTGCTGCCGAAGCGAGCACAAGCCTTGAGCATTTGGAATAAAAGACTTCAGCTATTATTGCAAGACTACCTACTTCTCCATTCATTTATCAATGTTTGTGTCAGATTTGGGGACGCTCTGATTTGGTGCATATATGTTTATAATTGCTATATCTTCTTCATTAATTGTCCCTTTAATCTGTATATAATGTATGTTTTCCTGTCTTGGTTAGTCTTTGAATTAAAGTGTTTATTGTTTGTCATTACTGTAGCAACTGCAACCTCCCTTTTGGTTAGTATTTGCATGGAATAACTTTTTTCTTTCCTTCACTCTCAATCTATGTGTCTCTTTGGACCCAAAGGGAATCTCTTCTAGACTGCATATAATTGTATTATGTCTTTTTAAGCCATACTGCCAATCTCTGCATTTTTAGTCCTTTTACATTTAAAGTAATTACTGTGAAGGAAAGATTACCATTTTATTATTTGATTTTTGCATACTCTATACCTTTATTGCCCCTCATTTCCTCCATAACTGCCTTTTATTGTGTTTAGCTTATTGTTTTCTATTGTTCTATTTTGATTCCCTCTTCATTTTCTTTGTGTATATTTTCATATATTTCCTTAGCAGTTACCATGGAGATTACAATTAACATCCTAAAGTTATAATGTCCCAGTTTAAATTGATGCCTACTTAGCTTCGATGCATCTAAAAACTCTGCTTTTCTATACAGCTCTGTCTCCCTTTCTTTATGTTATTATTGTCACAAGTTACATGTTTATTTGTTGTGTGTCCAATGACACAGACATAAATTTTTATCCATTCACCTTTTAAAATGTACAAAATTTTTTTTTAAAAAGTGTTATAAACCAAAATGCAATGGTACTATCTTTTATATTTACCTTTACTAGAGATCTTTATTTTTTCACCTGGTTTCAAGTTATTGTCTAGTAACTTCATTTCATCCTTAGAACTTTCCTTTAACATTTCTTGTAGGGTAGTTCTACTGGTTCTGACTTCTTCAGCTCTTTTTTATATGGGAAAGTCTTAATTTTTTCTTCAATTTTTAAAGGTAGTTTTTACCCGATATAGAATTCTTCCTCAACAGTTTTTTTCCTTTCAGCACTTTAAATATATCATTTATTTATATGACTGCCCTTTGGCCTCCTTGGTTTCTGAAGATAAATTGTTAATTTTATTGAGGACCCCTGTATGTGACAAGTTTCCTCTCTCTTGCTACTTTCAAGATTCTCTCTTTGTAATTGGTTTGTGATGGTTTAATTGTAATGTGTCCAGTTTGGATCTCTTTGAGTTTACTCTTGGAGTTCATTTGGCTTTTTATATGTGTAGATTCATGTATTTCATCAAACTTGGGGGTTTTCAACTTTATTTCTTAAAATATTTAATTATTCCTCTTGCTTTCTTCTTCTTCTGGAACCCTATCAATGCATGTACTGCTCTTTTTGATGGTGTCCCACCATTCCCTTAGTCTGCTCACATGTCTTCTTTCTTTTTTTCCTTTCTGCTTCACAGACTGATTCTTTTTTTTTAGATTTTACTGATTCTGTTGTGTACTCCAGCCTCTTGTCGAATCCTGATAGTGAATTTTTCATTTCAGCTATTGTTCTTGTCAATATGTAAAATTTCTTTTTATTTACATTCTCACTTTGTTCATACATCATTTTCCTATTTTTCTTTAACTGCTTGTTTATGATTTATTTAATCCATTGGGGCCTATTAAAACAATCTATTTAAAATCTTTATCTAGTAAGTGTCTGGGATCCTCAAGTAGTTGTTGTTGAGTAATATTTTTCCCTTCAATGAGCTATACTTTCCTATTTCTTTGTATGGCTTGTGATTTTGTTGCTGAAAATTGGACATTTGAATATTAAAATGTGATGACTCTGATAATCAGACTTGCTGTTCTCAATTGTTGAAAGCTGAAGTTGTTTAGTGATGTTTACAAAATATTTTTGCAAAGACTGTATTATGTTTCATCTAATCTCTATTGATCAAGGACCTATTGGTCCTTGAAATCTCTATTCTTTTCACTTGGATTTAGCTAGTGTTTTGACAGATTTCCATGAATGATAGGGGTGTTTTACTTTTAATTATTTTTTCAGGTTTTTATTTAAATTCCATTTAGCTAAAATATAGTATAATGCAGAATTTAGTGCTTCATCACATATGTACACCCCCCAATTCTCACAAGTGCCCTCCTTAATACCATCATCTATTTAACTCATGCTCCCAGTCATCTCCCCGCCAGTAACCTTTAGTTTATTCTCTAAAGTTGAGAGTCTGTTCCAAGGTTTGCCTCTCTCTTCTCTCCCCGCCATGTTCATCTGTTTTGTTTCTTAAATTCCACATATGAGTGAAATGATATGGTGTTTATCTTTCTCAGATTGACTTACTTTGTTTTGCATAATTCTCTAGCTCTGTCCACATCATGGTAAATGGTAAGTTTTCATTTTTTTTATGGTTGAGTAATATTCCATTGTATAAATGGACTACATATCCATATCTTCTTTAGCCATTCACCAGTCAGTGGACATTTGGGTTCTTTCCATAATTTGGCTATATTGATAATGTTGCTATGAACATTGGGGTACATATAATTCCTTAAATCAGTATTTCATATTTTTTGGGTTAATAACTAGTAGTGCAAATGCTGGGTTGTGGGGTAGCTCTATGTTTAACTTTTTGAGGAAACTCCATACTGTTTTCCAGGGTGGCTGCACTAGTTTGAATTCCCACCAACAGAGCAAGAGTGTACCCCTTTTTCTGTGTCCTTGCCAACACTTGTTGTTTCCTGTGTTGTTAATTTCAGCCATTCTGACAGGTGTGAGGTACTATCTCATGGTAGTTTTAATTTGTATTTCCCTGATGGTGAGTGACATTCAGCATCTTTTCATGTGTCTGTTGGCCATCTGTATGTCTTTAGAAAAATGTCTATTCATGTCTGCTGCCCACTTTTTATCTGGATTATTTGTTTTTAGGGTGTTCAGTTTTATAAGTTCTTTATGGATTTTGGATACTAACCCTTTATCAGATATATCTTTGTAAATATCTTCTCCAGTCCATAGTTTGCCTTTGAGTTCTGTAGATTGTTTCCTTCACTCTGCAGAAGCTTTGTATTTTGATGAAGTCCCCAATAGTTTATTTTTACTTTTATTTCCCTTGCCTCGGGAGACATATTTAGTAAGAAGTTGCTATGGCCAATGTCAAAGAGGTTACTTCCTATATTCTGTTTTATGATTTTAATGGTTTCCTGTCTCACATTTAGGTCTTTAATCCATTTTGAGTTTATTTTTGTGTTGGTGTAAGAAAGTGGCCCAGTTTCATTCATCTTCATGTTGCTGTCCAGTTCTCCCAACACCATTTGTTGAAGAGATTATCTTTTCCCATTGGATATTCTTTCCACTTTGTCAAAGATTAGTTGACCATATAGTTACAGGCCCATTTCTGGGTTTTCTGTTGTGTCCCATTGATCTGTGTGTCTGTTTTTATGCCAGTACTATCCTGTCTTGATGACTATAGCTTTGTAATATAGCTTCAAGTCTGGATTGTGATGTTTCCCACTTCACTATTCTTTTTCAGAATTTCTTTGGCTATTCAGGGTCTTTTGTGGTTCCATACATATTTTTGGATTGTTCATTCTAGCTCTGTGTAAAATGGTGTTGGTATTTTGATGGGGATCGCATTACATGTGTAGATTGCTTTGGGTAGTACAGACATTTTAACAATATTTGTTATTTCAACCCATGAGCTTGGAATATTTTTCCATTTCTTTGTCTCATCTTCAATTTCTTTCATCAGTGTTTTATACTGTTCAGAGTACAGTTCTTTTACTTCTTTGGTTAGGTTTATTACTTGGTGTCTTATGGTTTATGGTGCAATTGTAGATGGATTGATTCCTTGATTTCTCTTTCTGTTGCTTCATTATTGATGTGTAGAAATACAACAGATTTCTGTGAGTTGATTTTATATCCTGTGACTTTACTGAATTTGTGTATCAGTTCTAGCAACTTTTTGGTGAAGTCTTTTGGGTTTTTTACAGAGAGTATCATGTCATCTGCAAATCGTGAAAGGTTGACTTCTTCCTTGCCAATTTGGATGCTTTTTCTTTCTTTCTTTTTTTTTTTTTTTCTTATTTATGAGGCCAAGACTTCTAGTACTATGTTAAATAACAGTGGTGAGAGTGGACATCCCTGACAGGATCATTTCAAAATTTCCTTTTTTGTTCATTCAGTGTTCGCTTGATTTTTGTAAACCTATGACTATTTTTCAGGTTTCTGAAAAAAAGTGATTTTAACACTTTCTTCCTTTTTTAAAATGTTTCTGTAAAAGGATAAGTGTTTGGAGCTACCTGCTATGGCATAGTTTTGATATCCCTTGATGGTCTGTTTTTCCTAGATTTTAATCTAAGTTCTGTCACTTATTACCTGAAGGATAGTAGGTAAAGTATTTAACTTTCCTTGAACTTCACTTTTCATGTTTATTAAAAGTAGATAATAATAGAACTTTCCTCTAAGGTGTGGTGGGAATTGAAGAAGATAATGCATTGTAAGAACTTATGTCTGACTTACAACATGTGCTTAATATATGGTATCCATTATTATTCATAATGATTAACCTAATAATGAGTTAGAGTAGAATGTTGGATTAATTTAAGATCACACATAGCAAATGATTATAAAAAGAGATATTCTTAGATGTTCCATTGAAATAGCTGATTTTATTCCTGACATCATCTTGGATTTCATATTCCTATATTCAACTTTTTATTTGTCATATCCAGATAAAACCCTGAGACTTCTATTGTTTAACATGTTCAAATATGAGCACTCATTCCAAACTTTCTCCATTAAATCGACTCTTGTTCCAGTGTTTCAGTATTAACAGTAGTACCTCATTCCATCCAGTTGCTCAGGACAAGAACCTTGGAGTCTTTCTTGCTATTTCTCTTTTTTGATATCAAATTTGTCACTACCGTGACTCATCTGAACCACTGAGACAGCTACCTAACTTTTCTCTTAGCTTTCATTCTTAACCTATACCTTAAAGCTGATTCTTCTCACAGGAGCCAAGATAATCCTTTTCAAAAGGAAACAAGATCATGCGACTCCTGTACTTTCAACCATCTAATGACTTCTCATCACATTTAGAATAAAATCCACATTCCTCCCTATAGCCAATAAGAACCTGTAGGTTTCGTCCCTGCTGCTCCTCTGTTCTGACTTTCTACTCTTTCCTTCCCTCCTTGGCTCCATCAGTTCCCACCTTGCCATTTCTTACTATAAGATAGAGAATTCTCTTTCAGGACATTTGCATTTTCTTTCTTCTTTACCTGGAAAAGTCTTCCTTCAGATATAGATCTATATTTCTCCCTTTTCTTCTCTATATTCAGCTCAATATTATGTTTTTGGGGAGATCTTTCCTGACCAGGAAGAAGAGACTTTATTTATAATAATATTCCATTAGTCCTATCCCATTTCCTACTTTGCATTTCTTTATTGAGTGATTACTAGAATGTAAGATCCATGTGAGTAGGACTTTGTTTCACTCACTGCTATGATGCTAACATCTAGAGAAGTGTCTAATACATACTGGGCATTGAGTAATTTCTGAATGAAGGAAAAAAATGAATGACTTCTCCTTCAGAGAAAAAGAAGAATAATGAACATAAATAAAATAGAATTTGGAATGAGGTGGAATTTGATTTTCAACATCAGTTCTGTAATTTATTGGGAAGTTATTTAATGAGTCCAGATCTCAATTTGGAGGACTAAAAATGGACATGTAATATTTACTTCGCAAATTTGTGCAGGAGCTTGGTCATTAGGAATATGAAACCCTGGTATAGTGATTGGCAAAAGGAAGTACTTAAATAATTGCAACTGTTGCTATGGAGATTGTTTCTTACCCTTGGTTAGATTAAAACTCATGAAACTCTTGTTCCTTTAAAGAGAGTGTTATATTTTGGCCTCTGGACTCATAGCTGCAGTATTGAAATTACATGGTATCTGACTATAAAGAAGACTGGGTTTTCCTAAAATTGCTTGGCTAGTTTAGATGGGTTATTTTCTCTTGTTTACTGTCTTTCCCTCTCCAAGAAGGTGCATTTTGGTTCCTTTGTCTATGAGGGATTTCAAAAGAGATACCCGATATATTGATAAACAGAACCAAGCTTGCTGTTATGAACACTACTTTGAACTTTCAACTTATGAAACCAATTTCAATGGTGTCATAGTTAATTCCCTCTCGAAATTCACATACTCACTATTTTTTTAGTGAGTTGTTGAAAATTTAGTACAATTGTACAGCCAATCTTAAACTGTAGTGTGGATGACTTCGTCACACTGCAGCCAGAAAGAAAACAGATTACATAAGCCATACCATGCACTCAACCCCATTACTTTATATTCACAGACTAGTCCTTTGCCAGGGATTATATTTTATTGTGTCTAATTCCAGGGTTGGGAAATGAAGTTGCAGTGATGATCAGAGGACTGTCTTGGTACACAGCCAGGTCCAAATGGCTAAAGCTTAGTGTCTGATTCTGCTGATGCTCTTTTTGCTTAGATACTGGAACATCATCCCTACTGTTTCCCTTGGCTGCCATCGCTGCTGCAGGCCCTCACATAATGTTAAAGGAGCCTCAGGAATCAGGCTTTTAGACAGACATGAGATAAGGATTCTGACATAACTTCCCAAGGGATTGGCTTCAAGAGACTAAATTTGTACTGGGGGGAAAATAAAAAGGCAAAATAAACCAGATTTAAGAAACCAAAGCACCAGAGGGTGGATGGGCACCTGGAGGATAAGTGTTCTTAATTTTTTTTTAAACAAAAATTATGCATTATCTATAATGCTGAGTGATAAAGCTGAAATCTATGCAATAGCTCTGTGATTTGACAGCTGTATTCTGCTTGCTGATACAGCTTTACATAATACATTATGCACAGTTTGTACTCAGTAAATATTTTCCCTGCACAATGACTCTCATATGCTTCTTTGTCCTCTGCCTTTGAATCAGCAGCCATGATACCTAAGAAGTCTTCATCTTGTTAGCGTGATGCATTATCTTGTTGGCCACCAAGAGATAGAAACAGGGGAACAGCTGGGAACCAGCAGGGATGGGTGGGGGGGAAAAAGCTGTTCTGTAATGATTTCATTCCTCTTCTGTGACAGCTTCCTCCTATTCTAAGAAGTGGATTCAACGTGACTGAGTGCTCCCTTCCTATCCTGTGGCAAGACAAGCCTTGTAAAAGGGAGCTGCAGAAGCTGCTCCATTTCCCTGTCACAGCGAAATAATGTGCTAAAGCTCCCAACCTGACACAGAGAAAAATCAGATCTTGAATGTAACTGCAACAATCCTCACATCTTTTTTTATAACCTAAATGGAGATCCACTGTGGTCCTTAGCTTTGAGCAGTACTTTTCAGGGACATGGGATTTATTTAAAAAAGAGTTACTTTTACAATTTGCATTCCAGTTTTTCACTGTGTTTTAATCAGAGGACTAAAGATATTTTGAAGAAAGGTACTAAGTTTGGGTGAAAACTCAGTTTATATCTTATATTAATTGTATTTCTTATTGCCTTCTTGTTCCCACAACTCGTTTAGACTGAAACAAACCAAAATAAAGGGGCCGGACATAAATAAATATAATGACAACATCAAGTGCACTGATTTGGACACATGTGGATACAATGAATTTAGTGACTGGAAGCATTAAAAAAATGCATGCACAGACAGTGATAAGGCAAGATTAATTATAATGAACATGTGAACATGTGTTTCAT
Organism: Mustela erminea; assembly: GCF_009829155.1. NCBI lineage: Eukaryota > Metazoa > Chordata > Mammalia > Carnivora > Mustelidae > Mustela > Mustela erminea. The sequence goes on along the minus strand of NC_045615.1, from coordinate 4,730,930 downwards.
TTCAACTCTGTACTAATCACTTTGCATGTATTATTTCATTTATTATACAAAAAAACTCTTGGAGATAGAAACAGCAAAGTAGAAATATGGTTAATTAAACCTATTTTGCCAAGTTTTAGAAGTGCTTTAATAGGACAGTAGGGTACATGAAGGGCAAAATGTCTTGTACATAATATAATTTATACATAATAATAATTTATTTACTTTTTAATTTGATATTTAAAAAATCTTGGAGCTTAGTGAAGTCAGGTCACTTTTTCCTAGGTTTTATTATTGGCAAATAATGCATGACAGTTCTAGAATCCAGGTAGTATGCAATTCCCTTGGTAAAGAAAGGGTTTTAAGACCTTGAATTCCTCCAACCTTGTGATCGAAAATATTTTTCCATCTCACAGAAAGCAGGCAGGACAAACAGACTAGTAAGGCAATAAGGATTTGCACATTCCTCTTCAGGAATGCATTAAAGAAAAAAAATGTACAAGATATGAAAGCTCCCTTTGTTTTTTTTAAACTTTATTTTATTTTTTTTTCAGTGTTCCAAAATTCATTGTTTATGAAAGTTCCCTTTAAAAGTCTTCTTTGGCTTTTTGACTTGTTCATTTTTGTATGTCTATTAGTGACATTTAGCATGAATAGGGATATATATAAAAATATTCTCAGTAATGTTATTCATAATGGTCCCAATTAGAAAAAATCTGTATATTCATCAACAGGAATGGATGCAATTTAATATTTTATGTAAGGGAACACTGTACATCAATGAGCATGAGTGAATGTCTGCTATACTTTCATGAGATAAGCACATGGGACCATCTCAAAAATATAACAATGAGCAAAAGGTTATCAAAGATACATACTGTATAATTCTGTCTACAGAAAGGTGAAAAATAAGCAAAACTAAACTACATTATTTTGAGGCTCACACTAAGTATTAAAACTAGGACAAAAAGCAAAAAAAAAAAAAAAAGACCATAAAGGTCAGATCAGGGTTATTTCAGGTACAGTTGAGAGTTTTGATTAAAAACAGTATGCTGAATGCTTTTAGGATGCCATATGTGTTTTTTGGTTTTGTTTGTTTGTTTTGTCCTTGGAGGTCATTTTAAAAACGTTTACAAAAATTTATTAAACTGTGCATTTCTATTTTATAAATTTCTTTGTACAAATGTTGTATTTTACATTTCACAATTTTAAAAAGTTTAAAAAAGAACAGAAATATACTTCCTGTTGGGAAGACGTATTTCTTTGATGAGGGAAGTCATAGAAGGGGTTAGAATACTTGACTCACTTCCTCCTTGTGTGCCTTATCGCCTGATGGAATGGATGCTAATAGGGCCAGCAAGGCCAGCTGTCTGCCTTGTCACCTCGTGATCAGTGGAGTATAGAAAGGCTGGGCCACCGGGAAAATACCTGGATCTTTCTTTCATGCAGAAGATGGGAGAAGAGCTGGAAATGATTTGGATAATGTTTGACATTGCTTTTATGAAGAAATAAAGAGATAGTGAATCACTGTAGCAGGTTTGTCTCTTGGGATTCTGCAGTTTCTCTCTCATGGCAATAGAAAGAACCATTCTCTACTCAGACCATGAAAAGAAAACATCCTTATTTTCAGCCAGTCCCAAAACATCAAGTCAATTTCACTTTAAAATCCGTTACATCATTATTAGCGATCCTTTTGCATGGTTGCCGAGCTTAGTTCAGGCCTGCTCATCTGTGAAATTAGGTGGGTATGCCCCCAATTCTCTGAGTGCAAGCGTTCCAGGGAGGACATGCTGTTGAAGTAAGTCAGCTTGGGGATGGAATGCCGGGACAAAAGAAAACACTGCCCTCAAATGGGGAATACCTTGAGTGGAAGCAGCCAAAGGGACTCGGACAAGAGTCAGGCTCAGGAACCTAGATTGGGAAGCTGTCCATGGTAGGCATGTAGGATTGGCTCCAAAGTCAGGGCTGGGACTGCTTGTCTTGGGGAAACATGATGTTTGCATTGAGATCCAGAAGGAAGATTGAGTATGAGTAGAGTACAAGGGATTCTAGTGATGCTGCCTTTAAAAAGAGAGAAAACCTCAGCTTGAGAGTCTATACAGTTTCCTCGGCTTTGCTGGTCAGTTAGTTCATGTAGGCAGGACAGGTCCCAACCCCACCGCCTTATTTCAGGTCAAGTCTGTATCCAAACAGGATGGGAAACAAGGTGGGCCTTGGAGGGCTGTAACATTCAGTCCAGGAGGGCTGTGTTCCTACTTCCTGGAAGAACCTGGAACAGAATTCTAAAGAAGGTAAATAAGGTTAAAGAATTAGATTTCCCCTCACTCACTCCATCTGTCGATTTGGGTCTGAGGTATTTTTATTATTTATTTATTTATTTTTTAAGATAAAGAAGGTATCTTCACTGGTTTGTAAACTGTTTGTGGCATTTTGATGATTAATAGATCATTTTGTTTGTTAAAGATCACATAGAAAACTACAGAGCCACTCTCTCCTTTTAATTTACTGAGCTCCTTACATTGAAGCAGAAAGATTGAGTCCTCTGCCTTTTGTAATTGTCTGCAGATGCTGCACAATCTGACTAGTGGAAATACACATAATTGCAATCTAAATCTAGTTTAATGGGGGGTCATGAAAAGCACATCCACCAGCTGTGTGATGTTAAATAATTTCAATACTTCTTGATGCCAGGATTCCCTCATCTCTAAACTGGAGATAACCATTTTTTAAAGACTGTTATGAGGGTTACACACACATACACACAGATATGTATAATCTCTTTAATTTCTTCTAATCCTATATGTATATTTAATAAGGCACATCATACCGTGCTCAAAAAAAAAAAGGTAGGGGGCCATGCTTTTCTCCAAATGTTGGTGTTCATTTAAAAACTTTACTATTGAATAGCAAAGTAATACTAATTTTTAATTGAATTTTGAATATTTTGGAATATTTTGTGATCCATGGTATATGATATATGGATAAGTCTGAAAATAATTCAGTGACAATGCATGAAAATAATATAAACCTCTTTAATCAAAATCTTTCTTTTTTATTATTCAATTTATTTAAAGTAAAAAATCCCTCCAAGAAACAGTTCACCCATTCTTCTAACCCCTACTCCTGCCTCTTGCTTCCACCAATCTGTTCTCTGTATCTACCAGTTTGGTTTTTTTGGTTTTGTTTTTATTTTTGTTTTTTTAGATTCCACACAGAAGAGAGATCATATAGTTGCCTTTCTCTATCTGACTTCATTTAGTATAATTGCCCTTGAGGTCCATCCATGTTGCTGCAAATGGCAAGATTTCAGGTGATCTTTTTATAATTTATAAAGAGAAAACATTGTTAATTTCAGTGGTTCTGAGAATATCAGTTTGAGCAGGCTGGGCAGGTCAGTGCTCTTCTGAAAATTTAGCTTTTATTTTTATTATTAGAAATATGTCTGTTTCTGGGACCCAGCTGTCCTACAGGGTTTGTAGAGGAGGCTCCCAGCAACATTCTCTGCTCTCTCAGCCATCTCGTCTTCCATCTCTCTCAATATCATGCTTCGGTCGCATTTCTCGGTTTTATTAATGCCTGGGTAGGGCATTAGTTACTAAACTTCTCTGCCCACCCTCCTCACACGCATGCAAAGAGCCCGTTACCCTCTCTAGTAGAGGTGCTGTCATTTTGGTGTGATCACTGTTCCTCAGATTTCAGCATGCAAAGATCACTTTGATACCTTGTTGAAATACAGATTTTTTGGTCTCGCCCTTTTCTAGTTCAGTAAGGGAAGATTCAGAAAATTTGTATTTCGGTTCTCCAAGTGATTCTGATGATGCTGTTTGACTGGCCTATGGACCACACTTTAGGAGCCATTGCGGGAGATAAACATTTTATCTTCACATTATCAATATGTTTTAGAGCTGAGTTCTGTCTGTATACCAGAGTTGCTTTCTTTTTCTCAACAACTTTTTTTTTGTTGTTGTTCTCCCTGAAGTAAGCTATTATCCTTTTCCCATTTGATTAGCTTCTGTATACCTATGACTAATTTATAGCTATCCTTAATTTATACTTGAACTCTCTCTTAATGATGTAAATCTCCTGATATGTTCAGATTCATGAGGCATTTTCCAATATCATCGTCTTTAAAAATAAATGTCCCAGAGGTTTTTAACATGCTCCAATGTGAACTAACTCTTTTTTAAAAATATACAGTGATGTACTCCAGTGCACAATAGAGTGATTCTGTTCCATGTATTACCCAGTGCTCATCAAGAATAATGTAGTCTTAGGACTAACTCCTCTGTTTGAATGTCACACACAGCTGCCAAGTTATATCCCCTAATTTCTAGTTCTTATACCTTTCAAAATTTTTGTTTGGTAGTACAAGTATCCATAATATCCTTTATACCTGATTTAATGTTGGCTGAATAAAATTCTATCTTGAGAATAATTTATTTTTGAAAACATTGCTCCTTAGTTTTTTGACTTCCAGTGTTGTTATTGGGTACTCTGTCACCATCTGATTCTTGATTCTTTTTAAGAGACAGTTTACTGTCTGGAAGTTTTAGAATCTTTTCCTAATCCCTAGTGTTCTGGAATTTTAAGGGGTGCCAGTCTAAATCTCTTTTCCATTTTGCTGAACATGAAGTCGGCTCTTCCAAAATGGAAACTCACATCTTACAATTCTGAGAAACTTCCTCAAGTTATCTCATGGATAATTTTGTATCTTCAGATTCCTATGCCCTGTTTTTCTGGGACTCTCATTATATGCGTATTAGGCATTCTGCAAGATTGTCCAGTTTTCTTCTTTCTCTGTTTTCCAACTGATTATATTTAGGTCCCACTTTCTGAAAGATTTTACTTCTTCTATTATTTTTTATTTTTAATTCTTAACATCTTTTTTTGAGTGTTCACTTACTAGTGTTTTTTTTGAAGTAGCCTGTTTTTGCTTTATAGATATATCTTTTATCTCTTTGAGAATATTACTATAGATTTTAAAAGTTTTCCCCCCATACTATCTCTGCATCCGTCCTGTTGCTTTCTCTTTTAGTTTTGTTTTTTCTCTTTTATAGTGAGTTTTCCCTCAAATATGTGGTAATTATTGACTATTAATTATTGATTACTTAAATGGAAATAAGTAGTCAATTCCTATTTAAGAGTGGGTCACTAAGAAGCTGACTGGATCCTTTATATCAACAATGGGGTGTTTGTTTCTCACTTAACCCCACACTGCCCAGGACCAGGGAGTCCTGTCTTCTTCTGTTTTTGCAGAAACAGGGTAAATGATGTGGTATAAAGTACATAAGATTTAATATCTGAAGACCTGTATGTGGAGTCCTGAATCTCCCCCTTAGAGGATATAGGAACTGGAGCAGATGTCCTTTTACCCAGTGTCAATTTGAATACCTAGAACAGTGCTTGGCACATGCTGAGTGAACAAATATCTTCAACTGAGAAATGTAGACCATAACACCTGCCTCCTCACTTTGTGGAGATACATAATTAAGAGAGTATATGAAAGTCCCTACAAATTGTAAAGTTCTTGTAAAATTTCAGAGACTATTCCTTTTTTTTTTTAAGATTTTATTTATTTATTTGACAGACAGAGATCACAAGTAGGCAGAGAGGCAGGCAGAGAGAGAGAGAGAGAGGAGGAGGAAGCAGGCTCCATGCGGAGCAGAGAGGCCGATGTGGGGCTCGGTCCCAGGACCCTGAGACCATGACCTGAGCCAAAGGCAGAGGCTTTAACCCACTGAACCACACAGACACCCCTCAGAGACTATTCTTAAAGGGACATTAACACTTACTGGACAAGTGCAATCTCATACGGCAAGCATGATCTTGGTCAGTTTCACAGTATGGCACATCCTTCATGTGCTGATATGGATGCAGTGTTTCTACAAAATCAGAAGCATTTTTGGATTATATAAAAGCTATCTTGGAAAAGAGCAGGTGGGATTCAGTGGAGTGGCAGTGGGGGCAGGGAAGATATGTGATGTACACTTGGGCTTTCTATCAGGAGGAATTTTCTGTTAATTAGAACAATGAATCAAAGAGATGAGCTGTCTAATAGTTGGTGGGTTTCCTGTTCCCAGACAGTTAAAGCAGAATTGTCCCAAAATATCACAAAGGAAATTTCCTGCTGGAATATTACAAAGGAAATTTCCTGCTAGGAAGGAATTATGCTGTTAGACTAAATGCTCTCTAAAATCGTTTCTGTCTTTAAGACCTTAGTTATTACAGAATTACAAATTTTAAAGCTGCAATCAATATTCCAAATGCCAGAAAACAGACATAAATGTTCTGAGTCAGATTTACTTGGAATGTTTTAGAAACGTCTTTTGAAATGAATCAGTGAAGGAACAAAGTTTCCCATCACAGGAGTGCCTGGGTGGCTCACTAGGTTAAGCCTCTGTCGGCACTCAGTTTAGGTCATGACCTTGGGGTCCTGGAATCAAGCCTAATGTCAGGCCCTCTGCTCGACAGGGTGTCTGCTTCTCCCTTTCCCTCCCCTTCTGTGCTCTCCCCACCTCCCTCTCAAATAAATAAATAAAATCTTTTAAAAATTCCCATCACATCCAAATCCTTGGAGCTGACTCTGTCTTTAGAAAAGGTAATCCGATAACAGCTTTGAAAGGTCGAAGTCCCCCCTCTCTACATCGTGGCTTCTTCAGTGAGGCTAGTCCTTTACTTGATAGTCTCTTGAAGAAATGACAAGCATTTGGGAAATGCAGACAAGAAGGGTGGTATGCTTCCTGTAAAGAGCAATGTTTCGGTCTTGCCTGGGCTTGCTGCCCAGAAGGCAGGTTGATTTGCATTTTATCTGCAGTGTATCACTCATTGATGTGCAACACTGTAGCACTGCCTGCCTCTGCCTGGATACAGCCTTGTCCCCGGAGAAGGACTGCATTCATTTGTTACCAGTCCATGCCAGTTGAGTTGACAAGCCAGCATTTTCATTCTCTTTTACCAAGACTAAGACTAGAAACTTTACTCTAACATCTTCTTTAGCCTTTCAAGGTCACTTAAAAATGAGAAAATATCACTGTATTTTTGTGTGAGCAAGGATTGAAAGGATAAGGTGAGCAAGAAACAAAAAAGCAGAGGCTTTAAAAACCGAGTTATATTTGTAGGAGGTATAAATCAAGTGAGATCATGGCACCTTTCCCATCGACTCTCTTGTTGAAATCCAAGTGGAATTGATAGATTAAAAAATAATGTTACCTAGCTGTGACGGCTTTGCAGTCTTGTTGTCGGACTAATCCATTTCAATACCTCAAGAACAGGTATTGCAGTGAAGGGTTGTCTATTGTTTTAAAGCGAAGCTTCTATTGATAACTTCTGCTCACTCTAGGATAAGGTGGGAGAGGCCGCATCGCTGCAGGTGGCTGATGGACAGTGCAAGAATACTCCAAGAGCGATGGGCAATACACCTGTCATTGGGAGGCTGCCTAGAACATGGCCTCAGTCCTCATCCACCATCCACCCAGGTGATCTCACCCAGTACCAGGTTTGAAATTATTATATGATGATTTCCAAACCTCTATCTCATGCCCAGACATTTCTTTTGAATTTCTGAAACATGCTTCAACTGCATCATGAGCTCCCATATATGAATAGATTAAGTGAACTAAAACTTAATCTTTCTTTTGGGGACTAGGTAGGGGATTGACCTGTACTGGTATTCCTTATACGCAAGATATAAATATATTATACTCATGAGATGAAAAATCAAATAGCGATCAATATACTCTTCTATTACAGATTGTCTACCACCTAACAGCCTTAACAACACTCTTGAAACCTTTTTTTCCTTTTCTTTTCTTCCTTTTTTTTTTTTTTTTTTTTTTTTTTTAGAGAGAGAGAGAGATGGGGGAAGCGCAGAGGAAGAGAGAGAATATTAAGCAGACTTCATGCCCAGGGAAGTGCCTGACGTGGGGCTCATATCATGACCCCGAGATCATGACCTGAGCCAAAATCAAGAACCGGATGCTTATCCGACTGAACCACCCAGGTGCTCCTCAACTCTTGAAACTCTGAGATAAAAACCTAGCTCTTAAAACTGGTACAGAGAGTGCAGCTTATGCCTGAAGCTCCCAGAGGGATTTCCTGCTCCCTCTCTGTCTTGAACCTAAAATGGCTAAATTTTCAGATCACACCTCAGACCAATTACTGGGTCCCTACCCTCTTGTGATTATACCCAGCCCGTATTAGTTTTCCACAGGGAGATCAAAAGCATAGAAGTAGAGGAAGGGAAGGCTGCACAGGCTTCTGAGCTTGCCTCTCTCACATGTTTTTATCACCCACTGAGAGAGCTTGCCTCCACTGCTTTATGATTTTCTACTCATTCATTTAGATAAAAAATAAATGTCAACTTCTCTGTGGAAATATCCTGATTTATCCAGCTTAATGTAGCCAGTGTGTTCCCGTAGTGTGCTGTCCCTGAGCCTGTGGCCCTCAGATATATTCTTCCTCCTTCCTGGCTCTGCCCTCTATGGAGGGGGGTCGGGGCCTTTCCAGCCTACATTCCCCAATCTCCTGTGTTGGCTGACTTATGGCTGGTGTCAGCCAAGGAGAGGCACTGGCAGGAGATGGGGGCTAGGAGGGCAGAAGGTCCTCCCCTTCCTGTCTGCACTGAGTGGCTTTTCTAGCAGTGGTTATGTTCCCTCTGAAATTCCAGCTCCCTCTGGACAGGGTTCATGAGGGAACTCCAGCTCTGGTAACATCGTGGTATTGGTTTTCTGGAACATCGTGGTATTGGTTTTCTGGGACTACCATGATAATTTGCTACAAACTACACACTTAAAACAATGGAAATGTATTCTCTCCTGGTGGACAGAAGTCTGAAATTCAGGTGTCAGCAGGGATGTTCTCCCTTGGACAGTTCTAGAAGAGAATTCCTTCCATGTCTCTTCTAGCTTCTGGTGTTTCCAGGGTCCCTGGCTTGTGTGGCAACATCACTCCCATCTCTGTCTCTGTCTTCACATGATCTCTCCTCTTCTCTCTCTGCATCTTCTACTTTTTTTGTGTGATCTATAAGAGCAACTGTATTGGGTTTAGGGTCCACCTGAGCAATCCAGGATAATCTCATCTCAAGATCCTTAATTTAATTACATCTGTGAGACCCTTTTTCTAAATAAGGTAATATCCACTGCACCTAAGTATCAGGGTGTGAACATATCTTTTTAGTGACCATTCAATACACTACAACATGTCTTCTCTCTTTCTCCAGTCTCTGGCTGGTAGAGGCTATCTGCTATGGCATAATTTCTATGTCATCTCACTATCTACTCTGTAGCTTCTCAGATCCTGCCTTTTCTGGGTAACCAACTACTTACATTAAATTTTTTCTGTTATAATTAATTGAGATGGTTACAGTGAGATCCTGATGGATATGAAATACTGATCTTTATATGTTTCTCTTTATATGCTTCTCATTTATATGCTGATCTTTATATGCTTCTCATTTAACATATTATCATGCTTTGTTTACATGTGGACATCCCCTGGCATGCATGTTATTTTTCTTTTTTCTTTCTAATTTTATTTAATCATTTGAGAGAGAGAATGTACACAGGCAGGGGAGGGAGGAAGGGAGAAGCAGACTCCCTGCTGATCAGGGAGCCCAACTCGGGGGCTCCATCCCAGGACTCCAGGATCATGACCTGAGCTGAAGGCAGATGCCCAACTGACTAAGCGACCCAGGAGCTCTTGACCTTTGTTATTTTTCTTTTTGTGTCCAGGCCGAGCACAGTGCATGGTTTGGAAAGTAGTTTGATGAAGAATGGGTTATGAATATTGGTGTGAAAATAAATAAGGAAACGTGTTTAATGGATCTACAATCAGGGATGAATGCGTAGTGTCTATGGAACTATTAAAAGAAAAATGTTCATGTGCTTCTACCAAACACGTACTTCTACCAAAAATGTTCATGTACTTCTCACTTGTAGAGAAAAAAAACATACACGTGAGACAGAGAACATAGTAGCTCTTATTAGTCTAATACAGATGAATAGCACAAGGCAAAGTGCGTCCAATAGAATTTTATAAATATTTCTTAGCACATGCTCATCTCAGTTTCACTTGATATAATGTTCAACATAATTATTTCATGCCAAATACTTCCAAACTTCCCATCTTGTTACCCATAGTCAACCTTTCTAGCCAGATTGCTCAGTCTGCTTCTAATTGCCAGGAAGGATTTCAGTTTGAGGATACGTGTTCTGGGTGGATATTCACGGTAATTGCTCAGTAAGTCATCTCTTTTATAGACTATTTTCTGGACAATATTCTAAAAGTAGAGCTTTGGTTATTTTATTTCCTTTTTTCAAAGTCTTCAGTGATTTTGCATTTTTTTAAAATCAGGAAGTTATAAAATGGCATTAAATCTTTCTTTCCCTTTGCGCACTCAAATCTTCGGTCCTCTGCTGTCATGCCTTTGGATTACTGACAACACATCATCACCCCTATGGTCTTTTGTGTATATATCTTTGCACTTTAATCCTCTACATCTGACAACAGTTCTGGTTGTCAAAACTTTTCATCATTTCAAAGCCATCGTATTAACCTGGCTAAACCTTTGGAACTAGACAGATTTGGGTTTGAACACAGGTTCTATTATTTATTGACTACACATGAACTTGAGAAATTCATTAATCTGTTGGAATTTTGGTTTTCTCCTCTGTAAAATGGAGATATTCATACCTATATCAGACTGTTATTTCTGGAATTAAAAAAGAAAACAGATGTGATGTGCTCATCACACAAATACTTAAAAATCTACAAAGCTGTCCAGTCATTACAACAATATATTTTAGGGTGTTTACATTGCCCATCTCCCAAAATAACCCAAAATGGAGCAATGGTGCCCCATTTTGCTCAATCTCCCCTATTCCTAGACAGATATTAATCTACTTTCTATTTCTGTGGATTTGTCAATTCTGGACATTTCATATAAATGGAATCCTATAATATTTGGTCTTTCATGATTGGGTTCTTTCATTTTTCAAGATGTTTTCAGGGTTCATTCTTATTGTAGCATGTATCAGTATTTTTTTTCCTTTTTGTTGCCAAATAATATGCCATTATATTATAATATATATATTATATACCACATTTTGTTTATACATTCATTAATCAACGGACCTTTGAGGTGTTTCCATCTTTGCCTATCACGAATAATGCTGTTATGAACATCTGTGTGCAAATCTTTGTTTGGACATATGTTTTCTCTCTATGTAGATGCCTAGAGGTGGGATTGCTGGTTCATAAGGTGTTTAACATGATGAGAAACATCAAAGTATTTTCCCAAGAGAATTCATCAATGAATTTTTTTTTTTAAGATTTTATTTATTTATTTACAGACAGATCACAAGTAGGCAGAGAGGCAAGCAGAGAGAGAGAGGAGGAAGCAGGCTCCCTGCCAAGCAGAGAGCCCGATGCGGGGCTCTATCCCAGGACCCTGGGATCATGACCTGAGCCGAAGGTAGAGGCTTTAACCCATTGAGCCACCCAGGCGCCCCTCATCTATGAATTTTTCTGTGTTAATATTGATCTTTTGTTTGTTGTTATCATTGACTGCACTGCACCATTTTGCACTGATGACTCTTTATTTTATTTATAGCTTCCTCTCATTTGGCTTTGTGATGCTTTAATATTCCGATTTCTCCAGCATTGTTTCTGTAACTCTCCCCCCTTACCCTCAACAGGCAATTTTTGTTCCTGATTCTTTTCTTTCTCTACCTTGGCAATTTCTTTCTGCAAAGCATGACTCACTTCCTAGCCTTGTATTGATTCAAATTGGTCACCTTGACCTAAACTCTTTCCTGAGCTGTGGTCACCCGAGCTCTCTCTTGGCAACTCCATGAGGCTTTTTGGTTTGGAACACAGTGTGTCCACAAGAGGGTTCATCTCCTGCTCTGCAATGGTGGTCTTTCCAATTTCCTTCTTTTTTTAGTGCCTCCACTGTCCTCTCAACTCACTTGCAATTTCTGTCATTTTTTTCCTTTCCTTTTCCTTGTGCCTAATTAGTTTGCCAGCTCCTTCCACTATATGTGTCTATCATCCTCAGAGACAATGCCTTTCTCTGTGGCGCCCTCCCCTTCTGCTCATGCACCATAATTGCACATTTTGATTTCCATACATTCTCTTTGCAGTTAAAGATTCTTATTTTTCCTTTTCATTTTTTTCCTACATTTTGCATTTCTATCTTACTTACCTGGTTCAAATTGCATTCCTGTGACTCCTCTCTTCAAAATCTTTGGCGGTTCTATATTATCCTTTACTAAAGAATAGATTCCTTAGTGGTACATTCAAGTCTTTGATATAATTTCCCGTTTACTCCTATGAAGAGCATATGTTTAAATCAATCTCAGTCTTCTTTGTTCATTTCTCTGCCTCCAGCTTTGTTCAAGCCTCTCCTTGGAATGCCCTGTCACTGCATCTGCATAAGGCAATTCCTCAAGTCCCTAATAAAACGTGTCCTCCTCCACACTGATACCCATGATCTCCCTAGACTGAATTCATCACTCTTTCCTCTCAACAATGTCATTTTCAATTATGTATTACAGTCACTTAGTGCATATCTGATCTTTCCCCTTAAATCCGCAGTCTTTGAGGGCAGAGGCCATGACATATTTAACACAATTATAGCAGTTACCATTTCCTGAATACTTACTATGACCTAGGCACTGAACTAAGTATTTTGTATTGTGATATCTTCTTTAATTACCAAAACAATCTTCTGAAATAGGTATATTTTGAATCCTCATTTTATAGATCAGCAATTAACGCTTAGAGGAGATAAGTAACTTCCCCAAGGCTAAAGGCTTCTAAATGGTAAAGTTGGAATTTTATCCTTGATTGACTAAACCCCATGCAAATAACTATGTGCTTATCACTTTCTTTGCAACACCTGATTTAATAAATGCCAGCTAAATGAATAAAAAAAAAAGTGGTCAGTGTGTGCTGCTGAAAAGACACATAAGGTTTGGTTCAAACTGAAGTTGTGACACTTTCTTGGAGTGAATTATTTACCATGCCCGAGCTGTTTACTCATTCATAAAGTGTTGGACAGAGATAATAACCCCTGCCTCACAAGGCTATTGTGAAGATAAAATGAAACAGTACACATGATGGCATCTACTAGTATGCTCTCAGTAAACATTAGTTGATCATAAGAGAAATAAAATTCCATTTTTACTATTTCTCCTTCATAATGTTGATTGGACTTGGAGAGAGCCACATGACAGGAAAGGTATGCAACCAAGGTAGCTGTAACAATTTCACAAACTCCATCCCAACAGGACATACACTTTATTATTTACTGTGAAAAGTCACTCAATTGTCTTTGACCTAAAATAAAACTAAATAGAACCTTAAAAACTCTAAGGTACTTCATAATTAAGTGCTGATTTACTTCATTTATCTATCATGTAAGTATGTATGTATGTATGTATCTATCTATTTATCTATCATCCATCCATCCATCCATCCATCCATCTCTTTCTCCCTCTCTGCTTCTCATCTTCATGTCTAATTATAATATTCTCTAATTGGCCAGGTAACCCTGTCGCGGGGTTTCTAGGAGTAACTTGTGCATGGTTCTTTGCCCTTCTTAGTTGAGCATCAACTCTGTTTCTCTTCATATCCTTCAGGTAGGTTCAAATATGCAATTAGAACTTGATCCTCTTCTTTCTCATCTTTTTTCTCTAGGTAAGTTCTTCATCTTTCTCTTGGTAACCACAGGGATTCACCATAACATTTCAAATATTTCCAAACATTGGTGTCCATAATAATTTTTTTCCTTCTAATAAAGCCTTTTATTAAATTAAAATTTTAAATTATAATAATATGTGAGTACATACTTTCACTAAATTGTACTACTCTTTACTGGTGTTCTTATTTTTGTTTCATTTCATAAATGCCCTTTGACATTTTATAAGATCTCACCAAAAATCCGTGGTTGAAGAAATATTAGCTTCGAATTTAAGAAACAAGACAGAGGATCATAGGGGAAGGGAGGGAAAAGGAAAATAAGACAAAAACAGAGAGGGAGACAAACCATAAGAGACTCTTAATTATATGAAAGAAGCTGAAGGTTGCTGGAGGAAAGGTGTTTAAGAGGATAGGATATCCAGGTGAAGGGCATTAAGAACGGTATTGATATAATGAACGCTGGGTGTTATATGTAACTGAAGAATTACTAAACTCTACCTCTGAAACTAATACACTATATGTTACTTAATCAAATTTAAATTAAAAAAAAGAAATATTAGCTTCATTTGTTGGGTGAATTCTATACCAGTCTTCTCGCCATTAAAAAAAACAGAAAGAAAGAAAAGAAAAGAAAAAGAAAAACCAGAAACCAAAAACACGTGTTTAAGGGACCTGGAGAAGATCGACAGTTCTCAAACAGGGGTCAGCAGGAAAAAAAAGGGGTGTATGTGACATGGAAATACAGAGTTAATTTTCTCATCACTCTGGACCATTCAAATATGGGTAGGGTACATCCAGATGTCATAATAAAGATGAACTTACCAATATTTTCTCAAGTCTATGGTTGGTAAATTGTAGCTGAAGACTTTTCTAATGCAATTCTTGGTTGGTTGACATTCAGGAAAAATGTAGTCCTTTAAAATTACAGTGGCATATGGAACTAGTGTCCTGTTTTATTGATTTGCTTTGGATTTTTTCTAATGGGAGGTCGAAGAGTCAATCTTCATAACCTGGAGGGATTTCATAAATGTAAGGTGCAATTTGGAAAACTGAATGATTTTTGAAAGCTCTGTGTTTTAAATGCCTTAGAAAAAAATATACAATAAACATTCAAATCATTTCTATTTCAAGATTAGTAAGATATATAGATTACATCTCATATTAATGATATTAATTACATTAAATGTAATATAATTTCAAGGAAGTCTTTGATACTACAAAATGACATTTTCTGTGCTTGTAATTGCCTATGGAAAGAGATTTTCATTGATCTAGAGACAATAACTTTTTGTAAGGAACAACAGTGCAGAGTTGCTTGCTCTGTCCTTGCTAGTCTTTGTAAGGTGTCTATTGAAAGATCTTTCCACTGATTGTGTTGTAGGTAGGAGAAGGATGAACAGGGGAATGCTAGTAATGCTGCTGGTCTCCATAGTTTTTTGGTCCCGATATTAAGGAACAACTTTCCCATCTATGCTCATTAACTTCCTCCAAGATAAACACCCTCATCAGAAAATAATGAGCTTCAGTAGCACTCGCCAAAATAACATAACCCAAAGGCAAACTGCAGACTCTGGAAGAGGACTCTTCCAACTCAAACTACTTATTTTTATTTTATGACTTAACCACTATAAAGCTTATTGTTTCATCTAATGTCTGTTCATGGAGAACAATTTCTCTCCATATCATTAATTTGGATAAAATATGATAAAAAAGTAAATATTTTGCAAATTTCCTCTAAAATTTGAGATGAAATGAGATTTCACTAATATATTTTTATTAACAGCAAAAAAGACGGTGATATCAGGATAGAAGATGCCATGCATATGAGGAAAATCTGAACAAATACTAATAACTAGGACTAATCCTAGAAACATATTCATAATAATGTGTGCACTACTAGGGATATTGTGTAAGACTACAAAGGGATGTTGCCTAAGAAATTTGGAATATTGGTGGACTTTATAAATAATAATTTGAAGAAAAATTTTGCATTTTTATTGAAAATAATTCTATATTTATGTTTTTATGGCTCAAATAGACATGGAAAGTTATCTATTTTAATAAATACTAGACTAGAACAGTGGATAACATGATTTCTTTAAAGTTCTATTTGGTTGTATTTTTTTTTTAAGATTTTATTTATTTATTTGACAGAGATCACAAGTAGGCAGAGTGGCAGGCAGAGAGGCGGTGGGGAAGCAGGTTCCCTGCTCAGCAGAGAGCCAGATGTGTGGCTTGATCCCAGGACCCTGAGATCACAACCTGAGCCAAAGGCAGAGGCTTTAACCCACTGAGCCACCTACGCGCCCCTATTTGATTGTATTTTAATAAAACTTAGAAGGCTATATTAATCATAGTTTTCTCAAGAAAATGGAAATTTAGAAAATTCAATTCCAGAAATATTTATTGCTTGCTCTATGCCTTTTTATACACTATTTTTTAAAAAGATTTTATTTATTTATTTGACAGAGAGAGATACAGCGAGAGAGGGAACACAGGCAGGGGAAGCGAAAGAAGGAGGCTGTTGTGGGGCTCCATCCCAGGGTCCTGGGATCATGACCTGAGGCAGACACTTACGGACTGAGCCACCCAAGGGCCCTTATACACTAATTTTATACCTATTTTTGAATACAAGGTGTAGAAATGAAATGGCATGCTGGTTGTTCTCAAGAGGCTCAATCTTAAAAGAGATGAAGACATGCGATGTATAAATTCTGATATAATTTAGATGACATGGTAAGGCAATAATAGACGTATCTAGGAAGGAGAGAGTAACAGTATCCTGAAATATCACGAATAGCTTTCCAAAGGAGATGACAACTACCTAGGGCTTTTTTTTTTTTTTTTTTTTTTTTTTTTAATATTTTCTTTATTTGAGAGAGAGAGGAAAGAGAGAGCAAGCACAGGTGGAGAGTGAGAGGGATAGGGACTCCCTGCCGAGCAGAGAGCCTGACATAAGGCTCAATTCCAGGACCTTGAGATCCAACCCCAGCCAAAGGCAGACACTTAATCAACTGAGCCATCCAGATGCCCCAACAACTACATGGGTTTGGTTTTTTTTTTAAGATTTTTATTTATTTATTTGACAGACAGATCACAAGTAGGCAAAGATGCAGGCAGAGAGAGAGGAGGAAGCAGGCTCCCTGCTGAGCAGAAAGCCCGATGCAGGGCTCGATCCCAGGACCCTGGGATCATGACCTGAGCCAGAGGCAGAGGCTTTAACCCACTGAGCCACCCAGGCGCCCCAACAACTACATGGGTTTTAAAGAAATAATAGGGTGTTCATCAGAAGACCATGGTCATTCCAGCCAAGGAATAATAGGGCCTGGGACAACTGTTTTTTCTTCCCAGAGATTTATATTAAAGCAATAAATAACCTTTGCATTTGGTAGTAAGATCAGAGGGCTTGGCATTATTAGTACATTAGATTTCTAGTCCAAACTCTGACCTTTGACGCACTGGAAAAATAAACCCATTTCTTCAGGCCTCAGAGTAGACTAGATTAAGTCTCAGGTTTCTTCCATGTCTGATTGAAATCAACTTTATTGACAAAGCATGACATTTAGGAGCAAGGCTCTAGAGCAAGCTAGAGGTGTGTTTAAATTCTAATTTGACCACTTTCTTGCCATGTTAATTTAGGGAAATTCCTTAATGTATCTGAGCCTTTGTGTCCTTATCAGTAAAGAAAAATATATCAATCTCAGAGAGTAATTATAAGACTTATGTAAGGTAATGTATATAAAGTGAAGTAATGGGATGCCTGGGTGGCTCAGTTGGTTGAGTAGCTGTCTTTGGCTCAGATCATGATCCTGGGGTCCTGGGACTGAGTCCCACATTGGGGTCCTTGCTCAGTGGGGAGCCTGCTTCTCTCTTTGCTTCTGCCTGTCACTCTGCCTGCTTGTGCTCTCTTTCTCTCTCTTTGACAAATAAATAAATAAAAATCATTTAAAAATAATAATAAAGTGAAGTAATAAAGATCCTGACTTACGAAGCCATTATACTTTCAGGTATAGCATTTAGGAGAGAATTGGATACTTTGGGGGCAGGTGATGAATACTTAAATAGATAAAACTAAAATAAACTTGTTTGTTTCCTCAAATATGCACTTATTGGTTTTACCCAATTCACAGGTGAAATAGCCTTCATGCTGAGGCTACTGTGGAGCTAGTCTCTTGGACACTGGTGATGGGTGAGCTCTATTAACAAAAGGAAGAGGTGAGGGCAAAGTTGTGGGTTTGATCTTCATTGAAACACTTAAGTTCAGAATATTCCATTTTCAACCATTGGCTCCTGGGTACTGGCTGTTAGTTGGGTGCTGACATATAACTGGGTCTGCTCAAATTTACCTCAAATCAGATACCTCCTTCCTTATAGGCCGTAAGTCCTATAAGTTAGATCTTCCTGGCTAGAGGTCTCTAAAATCCTATTTCATTCAAGTCAGAGAATATATCTTTATAAGAGCACATGCAAGGTATAAAAACAAAAGGATCACGGGAGAAAAGAAACCACAGCAAAACTCATGGCTTTTGAATTAAATCATTTGCATGGATCTGTGAAAATTGCTAAAGACAGAAAAAATAAAACAACATAAGTAGAATTGATAATGTAGAAAAAAATTTGCTGTTCAACTATTGTGTGCCTGGTTTGACCTCCCCTTGTGGTTCTTATTATAATCACAAGATACTCTTTGATAATAACCGTCAAGAAACTTTGGGAGGAAAAAGGTTTTTACTTATAGAAAGTGGATATTAACACACTTGGGGTTACCTAGCAAGGTTACAGATAGTGGGTGAGAGAATGAGAATGCACAAACCTAGTGTTCTGCTTTATTGGGGTTAAGGGTAGAAAACTAGGGTCTCATCAGTTCATTTTCTATTGGTGAATTTAAAACATAAGAATGGGAATTTACAACACAGGATGAGAAACAACAACAACAACAAGAGTTGTCCAAATGGTCTGTTATAAAAATCAAACCAGATCTCTAAAACAAAGGATCCTTAAGGGTGGGAGTGGACTGGTCTTTCATCTCATCATGTGGCTGGCAATGTGTTTGTTTGAGAGAACTTTCCTTAAAGTGGAGGCCTGGAAAATCAAAGCTCAAATCAGGCTCTTGTATTACCAAAAGAAAAGCCAACTGTCAGGACCTACAACAATGAAGACTATAATTATAAAATTTACAGGTGGATAAACAGATTATTTAGGCAAGCATAGAGTAATAGGGGTCACAGAAGACTTAAAAATCTTTATTTTTTTAATATTTAATGATAATTTTAATTTTTCACTCTAGCATTTTATAAATTTGGTCTTGGAAGAATTCTTCTCAGTTTGTCCATTTAAACATCCTTCTTATTGATCACTTTTTTTTTTTTTGAAGATTTTATTTATTTGAGAGAGATCACAAGTAGGCAGAGAGGTAGGCAGAGAGAAAGGAGGAAGCAGGCTTCCTGCCAAGCAGAGAGTCTGATGCGGGGTCTCAATCCCAGGACCCCGGGATCATGACCTGAGCCGAAGGCAGAGGCTTTAACCCAGGTGCCCCTATTGATCACTTTTTAATCCTATGTAGCTTGAAATGGCTTAGCTCCTTTTTTTAGAGCAGTAATAAGTTTACAGTAGAAGGTACAGTGATTTATCATATACTCCTGTTCCCACATATTCATAAGGTCTCCCCATATTGATGTATCATAATCACCCAAATCAGTATTGTGCTCCCTCTACTCATCTGACCTTCATCCTCAGACCCCTGGCAACCAATGATGCTTTTATTGTCTCCGTAGTTTTGCCTTTCCCAGAATGTCATACTGTTGGAATCATATGATACATAGCCATTTCAGTTTGGTTTCTTTCATTTAGTAATATGAAATTAATTTCCTCTATGCCTTTCCTGCTTGATAGTTCATTTATTTTTAGAACTGAGTAGTATTCCATTGTCTGGATATACCACAGTTCATCCATCCACTCATCTCTTGAAGAACATCTTGGATGCTTCCAAGTTTTTGGCGATTATAAATAAAGCTGCTATAAACATCTTTGTGCGAGTTTTTGTGTGGATATGATTTCAGCTTCTTTGGATATGCATCAAAGAGTGTGATTTGCTGGATCATATAGTATGAGTATTTTTAATTTTGTAAGAAACTGCCAAAGTGTCTTCCAGAGTGGCTGTAACAATTTACATTCTTACCAGTGATGAATAAAAGTTCCTACTGCTCTACATCCTTGCCAGCATTTAGTGCTGTCCATGATCTGGATTTTGTCCTTTCTAAAAGGTGTGTGGGGCATCTCATTGTTATTTTAATTTGCATTTCCCCAAGGACATATAATGTGAAGCATCTTTTTATATGCTTATTTTCCATCTGAGTATCTAGTTTAGTGAGGTATCTTTTAAAGTGGTTGGCCCATTTGTCATTTGGGTTTTTGATCTTCTTATTGTTGGGCTTTAAATGTTCTTTGTATACCTTAGGTAGCACTCCTTTATCAGAAATGTCTTTTGCACATTTTTTCTGTCTGTGACTTCTCATTCTTTTGACATTGTCTTTCAAAGAGCAGAAATTTTGAATTTTAATGAAGTTATTAGTTATATTTCTTTCACAGATTGTGCTTTAGTTTTGTATGTAAAAAGTCATTGTCATACCCAAAGTTACATAGATTTTCTCTTGTTATCTTCTAGGAGTTTTAAAGTTTTGTGTTTTACATTTAGCTCTATAATCCATTTTGAGGTAATTTTTGTGAAAGATATGAAGAGCTATGTTTAGATTTTTTTTTTTTTTTTGCGTATTAATGTCCAGTTGTTCTAGAACCATTTGTTAAAAAGATCATTCTTGCTCTATTGTATTGCCTTTGGTCCTTTGTGAATGATCAGCTGAGTATATTTGTGTGGGTTTATTTCTGGACTCTATTCTGTTTCATTAATTTGTCTATTCTCTCACTAATACCACCCTGTCTCAATTGTTGTAGCTTCATAGCAAGTCTTGCAGTCAAGTGGCATTAGTATCTCAACTTTCTTCTTCTTCTTCTTCTTCTTCTTCTTCTTCTTCTTCTTCTTCTTCTTCTTCTTCTTCTTCAGTATAGCATTCAGAATCTTTTGTCTCTTCATACAAATATCTGAATCAGTTGCTGGGGTTTTGACTGAGATTATACTGAACGTATAGGTTCAATTGTTTCAACTGGGAAAGAATTGACATCTTGACAATATTGAGTCTTCTTATTCATGGACATGGAATATCTCTCCATTTGTTTAGTTCTTTGATTTAATTCATCAGAGTTTTACAATTTTCCTTATACAGATTTTACACATATTTTGTTATATCTATACACAAGGTTTTTTTTTTAGATTTATTTATTTATTTACTTGACAGACAGAGATCACAAGTAGGCAGAGAGGCAGGCAGAGAGAGAGAGGAGGAAGCAGGCTCCCTGCTGAGCAGCAAGCCCGATGAGAGGCTTGATCCCAGGATCCCAGGATCCCAGGACCCGAGCCAAAGGCAGAGGTTTTAACCCACTGAGCCACGCTATACCCAAGGCGCCCCTTGGGTGTAAATATGTAAATATTTATTTTTTGTTTCTAAAATAAATGGCACTGTATTTCTAATTTCAAATTTTACTTGTTCATTGCCAGAATATAGGAAGTCAATTGAATTTTGTATGTTACTCTTGTATCCTGCAACCTTGTTATAATCGTTTATTAGTTTTAGCAGTTTTTTTGTTATTGTTTATTCTTTTGGATTTTCTACATAGGCAGTAATGTCATCTGCAAACAAAGATAGTTTTATTTCTTCCTAACCAATCTGTATACATTTTACCATTTATTTCCTTTTCTTATCTTATTTTTATTAGCTATAACTTCCAGCATGATGATGAAAAGGACTGGTAAAAGGGAATATCATTGACTTGTACCTGATTTTAGTGGAAAAGCTTTAATTTAAGCAGATTTGAGTAATTCTGTAATTGATGGAGTCATAAGATAGAAATGGTTAATATAGAGAGAGTGTAAAGAATATCTAAATTTTTATTAAATTGGTGTAGGTTTTACTAACCAGAGTCAATATATACATGAGTCTGTGTATTCCATATTTTTCAAATTGGACCTTTGCAGTTTTGATAGGGCTTATGTTGTTGAAAAAATTCTTCGAAGACATAGAAAAATAAAAAAGAACAAACGCTACCTCTGTTTTCTATCTGGAAACAATGTAACTGGAAATACTGTCAAACTGTTATGAATTATATTTCCCAAAGCCTTTGCTTAAGTCATCAATTTAAAACTCTATTTTTTGCAATTAATCAAATATACTGAGAAATATAACGTTTTATTTCTTGAGGAGGGAGGGGAACCCTAAAGGGAGGTACCAAAATGATTGTAAACCTCTGTGCAGGGGAATTGTAGTTAAGTAGTGTCAGTCTTAATTCTGGTAGCAAGAATTATTTCCTAGCATATCTGATGGCCTGTGACAATAGGATGAAAGATAACAGAGTAAAACAGGAAGACCATATTTAATGAAATTATATTTTAATGAGTTCTAATCAGCTTGACTGCATATTGCTCATGTGCTCTGATTAAAAATCATTGATTTAGGGGCACCTGGGGTGGCTCAGTGGTTTAAGCCTCTGCCTTCGGCTCAGGTCATGATCTCAGGGTCCTGGGATCAAGTCCCGCATCGGCCTCTCTGCTCAGCAGGGAGCCTGCTTCCCTCTAACTCTCTCTGCCTGCCTCTCTGCCTACTTGTGATCTCTGTCAAATAAATAAATAAATAATCTTTAATAAATAAATAAATAAATAAATAAATAAATAAATAATGGATAAAAATAAAAATCATTGATTTAGAGGCTACTAATTTAAAATGGAATCTAGCTATAAGCCTCTGGTGAATCTTCTCCAATTTCTCACTAAATACCTATGAATGCTATATATGAAACCCCAGAAGAATATAAACGTAAGAGTGACAGGTAACCTACAAGAATTTGTGAGGAGGGCGCCTGGGTGGCTTGGTCGGTTAGGGCTCTCTCCCTGACGGGGAGCCCGCTTCCCCCTCTCACTCTGCCTGCCTCTCTGCCTACTTGTGATCTCTGTCTGTCAAATAAATGAATAAAAAATCTTTAAAAAAAAAAAAAAGAATCTGTAAGGAATTCACTGGGAACAAACTAAGCTAAGATAATGAAAATATTTATGCAAAAGAAAGAACATTAAAACTTTCTTATAAAAACACTTCCCCATTTCTATATTCCTCCTCTCCCCCTTGTCAGACATACTTAAACACTCAAGGTCTATTCCTGCTAGAAAATGGGCCCTCTGCAATATGGGTGCTACATTTAAAGCATCCAGGTTATTTTTGTCCCTTCCTCTTTAAATACGTATATTTATTTGGGGCACCTAGAAAACAACTAGCATTTAGGATGACAATCAAGGCTGATAGCATCTCAGAAGATATAGTTCCCACAAGTAAGTTGCTAATGCACTCTACTAATGGTGTATTTAAGGATTTAACTTTACCTATGTATATTACCAGAGCTTAAAATAATGAGAATCAAGAAGCAAGAATAAGAAAAGGAAGTCACCTGAGGGTTTCGCCTGTCATTCTGCACTCCAGCTGTTAAACAGAAAAGAGAAATTGTCCAGTAAGTCTGTGGCAAAAGAACAGGGAGAAAGACAATCAACAAATCCCATCTTGTCTATTAGTAAATAAGCAAGCTGAAAAAGAAATATCATTTTTATGTGCTTTGGTGATTGCTGTGAAGTGTGTAAACCTGGCAATTCACAGACCTGTACCCCTGGGGATAAAAATATATTATATGTTTATAAAAAATTAAAAATTAAAAATTTAAAAAAAAAATGAAATCTCATTTTTTTTTTTTTAATTGAGCCAAGATTAGTGAGACCGTATCTCCTAGTTCTTCTGGGAAAGTCCCAGTTCACCACTGTTATTTTATTTATTTATTTATTTATTTATTTATTTATTTTAAGATTTTATTTATTTATTTGACAGAGAGAAATCACAAGTAGATGGAGAGGCAGGCAGAGAGAGAGGGAAGCAGGCTCCCTGCTAAGCAGAGAGCCCGATGTGGGACTCGATCCCAGGACCCCGAGATCATGACCTGAGCCGAAGACAGCGGCTTAACCCACTGAGCCACCCAGGCGCCCCAACCACTGTTATTTTAATATCTTACCTGATTTCCTATTTTTCCTAGAACTTTTTTGTTTTTTGCTTTTTTTAGGATTTTATTTATATGAGAGAGAAAGAGAGGGAGAGAGAGACCATAAGCAGAGGGAGGGGCAGTGGGAGAAACAGATGTCCCACTGACCAGGAAGCCCAATGCAGGGCTTGATCCCAGGACCCCAAGATAAAGACCTGAGGCAGATGCTTAATTGACTGAGCCACTCAGGTGCCCTGACTTTTTCATTTTTTAATGAGGTACTGTTATCAACAGCAGCATAATAAGCTTGTGAATTGTGCTTTTTTATTCTGGTCATAGTCTTGTCTACTAGGATGTAGGAGCAATAGGCAGTGAAAAGAGATCTCACTTTAACATATGAATAAATATAAAGGGTCATCAGCAGTAATACTTTTCTACAGATCCAATATAACTAACATCTTCCTTTCAAAGAGTATGCAGAGAATTCAATAATAAAACAAATGAGCTTGGCTTGATGGAGTTAGGGACAACTAACTCTTTCTGGTCTGCAAGGTAGTATGAGCATTCAAGATGAAGCCCCTGTTGGCTAATTGGTGCCCTAGCCAGTTGTGCCATGGTAACTGCTCTTTAGTTTTTAAAGGGATTCTTTGCTAACCTTTCGTTAATGGCTTAACATTTATTTAATGTTATATCTGCCTCCAAAATATATACAAACTTTTAAGTTATTTGGCATAACATTTTATATATATCAATTTGTTCATCTTTAACTTTGTTGTTTGGATTTCAATATATTTACTGCTTCCTGGGTTTTGTCTTTTCTATCATTATTAGAAGAGTTCTGCTACTATGATTGTGGATTTGTCTCTTTTCCATTTATTTCAGTCAATTTTTGCTTTATGTATTTTGAAGCTAAGTTATTTGGTGCATAGAAATTAAGACTGTGATATCTTTTGGTAGTTTGAACTTTTTATCATTATAAAATATCCTTTCTTTGAATTAATCTTTTTTGCTTAAAGTTTACATTGTCTGATATTTGTATAGACAAAATAACTCCATTTTTATTTATATACATATATATCAACCTGTTCTAATATAACAATGTATAACATATATAAATTCCATATATAAGTTTATATACACTATAAATAATATAAAAGGATATCCACTTATTTTCACTTTTCTTTGTTTTTAAAGTTAACAAATATTCTCTCTTAATGAGAATATAATTACTTGTATTATTTTTATATTGATGTTTGATCTGTTTCTTAATCTTACCCTTTTACTTAGTGTATTTAGTCCATTTGCATTTAGCATAATTACTGATGTAGTTGGATTATATCTTTCTACTTTGTATTTTCTATTCTACCCTTATATTTAACATTATATTTACTTTTATAATTTTGGGGATTTGGGGGGCAATTAGCCATCATTTTAAATATTCTATTTCCCTTTATTAACATGAAATTATTTCTTTATTCTTTCAGTGGCTACCTTAAAGAAGATGACATGATTCATGGCTTATCATCCAATGCAAATTCTTACTTTTAACACTTCTCTAGTAATGTTGAGATGCACAGAATGCTTTAATTGCCTTTACCTGTGTGCTATTAATGCCCTACATTTTAATTAGATGTACTTCAAACTCAAAAAGCATTATACCATTATTTTTGTGAATCTGGTATTTATTTACATTTACTCTTTCCAGTGATCTTCACTCATTCTTAAATACATAAGATGAAGAATAATACAATGAATATTGATAAACTCACTTCTCAGAAATAATTACATTAATATTTGTCATACCTATTGTAAACATGTATGTATATGTATATAAGTTGAACTATTTCAAAGAAGTTACGGACTTTACTACCTGAACGCTGCATAAATATTTTTAAGAAAATTACTATTTTTATACAGTACTATGATACAGTGATCTCCACCTAGAAATCAGTAATATTTACATTACTCCATCTTATAACTGACACATCTTCAAAGTTCTTTAATTGTTCCAAAATAACTTCTATTGTTATATTTTTCAAACCAAATATATGATTTATAAATTATAGTTGATTTTATGGCCTTGTATTCTAAAATAATTCTTGTTCCAGTTTAATGGCATTTATTTTGAAGCAATGAGATCTGTTGCATTATAGGGTGTTCTATATTCTACATCAATCTGATTGTGATATTATTATCTTGTTTTTCTTTCCCATATATTCCTAGATAAAATGGAAGTTGGGTCAAAAGGTTTGATTAGATTCAGGCTCAACAGGTTTTGTAAGAAGTATTAATAAATAGTATTATGTTCCTTATATTGCCTCTCATCAGGAAGCACATAATCCCATGCTGTCACACAATTAGTGAAGCTGAGTTGGATTGCTTAATTACAGTAGTGATCTTTAAAAAAAAGGAAAGCATTTTGTCTAATGTTCTTTAATCATATTATCTTATTTGAATGCAACCAAGATTTTGCTCAAAAACATGTACTGCTATTGTGCTTTTTCTTGTTACTTTTCCTTGATACACCCTTTTCCTTAAGAAGAATAGCATGTGTTTTAGATCTCTATTATCTCTCCCCATCTAGCATTTTCATTTTCATCTACTGTGTTGTATCCTGAGATCACTGTTTATGTTTATCTTATGTATAACTGATCTTTTTTCTGGAGTGTCCCTTCTGCACTTAACTGTTCTTATTGTCATTTTAAGTTCTGCTTTACAATTATCAAGTACCCCATATTGGGTGTAGAAATCACTTAAAAATACAGTCTTTAAAAATAATAATAAAAAATCTCTTAGTCTGTTTGCACTGCTATAACAAAATACCATATTGACTAACGAACAACAACCATTTATCTTTCACAGTACTGGAGGATGAGAGCCTAAGATCAGGTGAAGACTCTTTACTGAGTTTCAGACTTCTCATTGTATCCTTAAGGAACCAGAGGGGCTAAGGAAACTCTCTGAAGCTTCCTTTAAAAGGCACTAATCTCAATCATGAGATGTCCACTCTCATGACTTAAACATGTCAAAATGGCCCTGTCTCAAAATACCATAAACTTTGGGGGTTGGGATTTCAGCATATAAATTTTGGGAGGAGGGCACATTCAGATCATGGTGATTATTTTCCTTTTTTCTTCTTATTTCTGCTTATCCCTTCCTTCCATTTTCCCCTTACAGTTTCATATTTATTTCTGCATTTTTCCAAATATTTTTAAATTTTGCTTATACCACAGAACCATAGAGAGGACTATCTTTTTTCCATCTTTTTTTTTGTTTGTTTGCATTAATCCTTTTTCCAAGAATGTTCTTGTATGTTTTTAAAGTGCTACCTTATAACCTTACCTTTTCTTGAAAAATAATGTCAAAGACTTTTTTGGTTTCCTATTGCTTTTGTAACAAATTACCACAAAATTAGTAGCTTAAAACAACAAAAACGTATTATCTTACAGTTCTGGAATTCAGAAAAAAATCTGTTTCCTTGCCTTTTCCAGCTTCTAGAGGCTGCTTGCATTCCTTGGCTGGTGACCCTCTCTGTGCACCATTCTAACCTCTTGCTTCCATTGCCATATCTCTTTGACTTAACTGATGTCTTGCCTCCCTCTTAAAAGGACCCTTGTGATTACATTGGGCTCACTTGGATAATCCGGGATAATTTCCCTATCTGAAGATTCTTAATTAAATCACACCTACAAGTTCCCTTTTACAATATAAGATAACATATTTAAAAGTTCTGAGGATTAGGATGTGGCCATCTTGGTGGGGGTGAGAGTGCATTCTTCAGCCTACCACAGATTCCATATTGATTTTTGTTCTTTGATATTTAGATAGGATGAGAATTCCCTTCTGGAAGTATGTTCTAAAATAGCCTTCTTACTTGAGTGATTTTAGAATCCTTTTCTCAGATTTTAAGTTAAAGGGCTGGTAGATACATATTTATACCACCAGCTCTTTGATCTCAACATTCTGAGAAGAATGGTTTGGGATCTGAGGTACAGTTATAGCATAGGGAACTTAGTCTCCATGCTATTTTGTTGCATAAATGTACCACCAAGGACAAGCTTTCTGCTGTTAATTTTCTGTTCTGTCCTATTTCCATATAGGAGAACTTGTCCTTTTTCCTTACACTGTTATAAAAAGGGAAGGTCCACGCCTCTTCAGGTGGTGAAAATCATGATTATGATATCAGGTCATGATGATAATTATGATGATAATGCTTAATAGTAGTAGTGGCTGCCACATATTGAGTGCTTATTTTTAAGCCAACCACCATGATTACAGCTTGGTATATATTGTTTCATCTCCCCCTTTCCACAAACCTATGAGAAAAGTATCATTGTTTTACATTTGAGGAAATGAAAATTACAAAAAGAGTGATTAATGGAGGTCACATGAAGAGGAAATAGTAGAGCTGGGACAGAGGTTTCATTTTTCACAGTTTGAGGTAGCAAAACTCTCTCTAGGTTTTTCTAGCACAGTTGGTTCAGAATGCTTTGCTATGCATCAGTATCTTACCTCTGCCTTTGCAAATTGGGATTTGTTAGCAGTGTTCTCCTCACATATCTTTTGTTAGTTCATTTGAAATTGTATTGTGTTCCAGAGGAGAGGGGTCATGAGTTGATTCTTATTGTTACTACTCAGTATATTCCTATTTGTAGCAAAATGTGACTTCCTGTGTTACAAGATATTGACAGTATTCTATTTTAGTTTCCAGGGATGGAACATATTTTCTCCCAGATTTATATGCCTCTTGTCATTTCTGCAAATTTTAAGTAAGAAAGTGGCTGAGATGTTTTTATTCAAGAAGCCATCATTCTAGAAAGTGCCCTAATCTCTCATTTAAGAAAAAAATCATTTTTAGATAATTAATGAGCTGTCCATCATTTATTTCAAACTCTCAAGTTAATGATGATTTACTGTTTGGAACCATTTTGGATCTTTTCTTTTCTGTCATAATTTACTGCATTATCCTGCTGCTCTCAGATGGATTCATTTTATCTTAATTTGGATTAGTAGGTACCCAATTTTGATTTGATTTGGCACATTACTTAGTGAGAGATTTTTTAATCAAATAAGCAAAACACTTTCTTTGTTAGGCTTCTGAATGTTATCTTCTCAGTCTTCTTTTCTTTCTTTTAAGACCCCATAGTAATTTAAATATGCAAGTAGGCTTTCTACTTATACTTCAACATTTAAGGAAGATCAAATGTATCTCTGTGTGTTATTTTGAAAGGTACTTGGGAGACCTGCAGTTTAGCTGTGCCATTAACTTTGTGTGGCATTAACTTCCCTTTATTTTATCTATAAAATGAAGTTATTAAAACAGTGTCTTTCTCCTTTAAAATTACCTAATTTTTTAGTGGCAAGAGATAAAATATGCTATATCTTGCCTCCAGCAAATGGAAATAAAATGAACATAGTCTGTCTGGGATACTGGAATTCATATGGTAATAATCAAGGAATAATCTTACTGTTTAAGAAGGTAACCCAACATTTCACTTGAATGTCATAGAATCTGGTCATAGGGAAAACGTCTGTTCAAAAGCCCATGACCTTTCAAGGATAAGGGAGGAAAAAAGTGGCATTCAGACAAACAAAATTCATTAGCACTTCACAAGTTCTTATTAATACAGGTTTTCATTTTCCCTAAGAGCCTTTAAAATCTTTGCAGCAGAAGATATTTGATTAGTCATAAAAGCATTTCACAGCACACAGATCTAATATAAGGGGACAGAGAGTCTAGGTGGAATTAAACTTAGGTCGGAAAGCTGAAATTTGTTGTCAGCTGTTCTTGAAACTTAACACATTATAAATTTATGCACCGCATATGGCAAGTGATGGTGAATTGGAGACTCTAGCAAGCCAGACTTTCTGTATATAAGTATATTTTTCCTCGCAGAAGAGAGGAAAATGTAAAGGAATAGTACTGAAGAGAGGTTCTCTTGGTGAGAAAAAAAATGTAGTTATTTAAAATATTTTTTGTGATGTAAAAGAACATGAAACAAGGAAATCTCTCTTATTACAGTTTTCTTTGTATTAAATTCCTGAAACATTCTAAGAGCCAATATGGTAATTTCATGAATCAGATTAAAAAGAAGGTTGCTAGAATATATTTGAATCTCTGCCAAAATCTAAAGAGTATAAGGCCTGAATCTGGAAATCATAAACGTTGTGCATTAATTTAGGCAAAGATATATAAAGGAGCAATGAAAAAAAAAATCCATGGGCTGGAAATAACTTTAGGTAAAGAAAGAGATATTTGTCATTAGTGTCTTGTGTTAATGAAAATGGGTAGTTGAGAGCTCCTGGGTGCATTTGATACCTTGAGGTCTTGCTGAGAATGCAGCTGCTGGCTCTATATATAGACTTAATTCTGATGCTGAGGGAATAAAAGCATACATACCATAGTAATGAGATTACTGGGACAGCTCCCAAATCGAGACAGCTGAGCCAAATCAATAAATGCATTTTTCTTTCCCTTGAAATTGCCGAGCTCATTAGAAAGGCCAATATACTTCATGGTTAGACCTCTGGAACTTAGAGACTGTATGTCCAGCTCCCTCAAGCATTTTGCAGATTAAAAATTTAACTGCAAGGATGATTCCAAAATATGACCACACCATCAGAATTACAATTTCCCTGGGATAAGCATTCCTATTTCTCTTTTTAAAATTCCCTTATGGATTTTGGGTATGTGGCTTGTACGTAGACTAGTATGCTGTGACAGGGGACCATATGGTACAATGGAACTTGCAGAGAATTTAAGTCATATATAAAGAAAACTATAATCTAAGCCACTCTGTGCGTTAAGCTATATTGCCTTCCTATAGACAGTTTACTACAAATTAAAACAAACTTTGTCCTCTCTGTGTAAAATTACAAATTTGGAGATGACAAAAATCTAGAAGTAATTTAAAGGAACTCATTAATGATGTGAATAAATATTTAGCTACATGATAAGGCTTGGAACTTTGTGTTTACAATAGGAATTAAAGTACTTAATTGTAGAGAATTGCTTAGATAACGTGATATGTTTATGTTAGGCATTACTATGTAAGCACTTAAATAATCATTTGAAAGGCTCTTTCATGTAATGGAAAGAGACTCAAGATATATTATTAAGTTAGAAAACATAATTCACCTAATGGGTATGGTTTGTGTGGTATGATAGCATATATGGTTATGTATATACCCACACGTTCATTATTTATAAAAGCATACACATACGTATCATAACAGGGAAGAACATCTATTAAATTGTGGACAGCAAGGGTACCTGGGTGGCTCGGTCAGTTAAGCATCTGCCTTTGGCTCAGGTCATGATCCCAAGGTCCTGGGGCTAAGCCCCATGTCAGGCTCTCTGCTCAGCGGGGAGTCTGCTTCTCCCTCTCCCTTTGCCCTACATGCCTGCTCATGCTCTCTCTGTTTATTTATTTATTAAATAAATAATTAAAATCTTAAAAAAAAAACATGGACAGCAGTATATAGTATAATTATGGATAAGTCTTTTTTCTCCTTGTTGCTTCTTTGTATTACTAAGTTCTCTATAATAAATATTATTAAACGATAATATTTCATAAAGTAACAAAAAGCTGAGATTGTTCATCTGAACAAAGAAATACCATAGCATATACATTGGTAAGCACCAAAAGCTACTAACACAGAAAGCCTATGAGAAATGCACATATGACAAAGGCCAGAATGAGCAGGTACCATGAGGAGAAAACCATCTGAAACGGGATCTTATTAAGGAGACACACAATGAGTTGTCCACACTATTCACAGATTTTTTTTTTTAAGGGATTGTCAAATCATAGAGAGGCATAAGTAATTTTGTAATAAGAGAAAAACATGCTACATTAGTCTGGGGCAACATTTCAGGATCACACCCACCTCTTGTTTGGAGAGGCAGTAGAGGAAAATGGCTAAATACAAGGTCTACCATCAGACAGATCCCTGTGCAAGTCTTTGCTTTAAAATATATTGACCCTGCAACCTTGGTCAGCTTCACATTTCTGAAACTTAGTTTCCTTATCCGTTAAAGGGAAATAGTGAGAATGATCAGTAACTCAGTCACAGCACTAAGGACTTACCATATTTTAAGCTTTGTTTATAACATCCCCTTAGAAATTGAGATTTATCTGTAACACAGTGACCAAGCACATTGTATGTGCTCAATAAATGCTGGTTAGCAAAATAGCTACACACATAGAAATGATAATTATTTATTTAATAAATTATCATTTATGTCTACAATTCACACAACTCTATCTTATAAAAGGGGGAGGGATAATAAGATGAATAAAATACTTTCTCTACTCCCAAGGAATCTACAATTTTGGGAGGAAGCAGGGCCCCATATAAAAATGGCCGACCTCATGGTGTCTGATTGAACCCAGCCTGTTTATTTTAGAATTCTATCCCAGGGAGTCGTCGATAATGTCATTCTCCCTGGGATTCAGGATTAGGTGCCTACATAGATCATGAGGGGCCACCTTCCGGCCCTATTTTCATATAGGAAAAAACTATAGCAAACATTTGACTTCTTTGAAGTTTATCATAGAGTTGATATACTCCATTTGACTCAGCTGGGTCTGAAAGTCAAAAAATGTTACTATCTACTGATAAGAAAGCTACTCTGTTGTTTTGATTCTCCTCAAAAGATGTAATGTCTCAGATCACACTGCTTAAAAAGGCACTTTCTTTTTCCAAACATGTAAAAAAAAAAAAAAAAAGATCTATAAATAAGTAACTCTGAAGTTTTAAAAAAATCACATTAGCCGCGTATTTGCATTTTTTTCTTATGCTGTTCAAAGTATATTTCTGAACTTTGGGTCTTTCAACAGTCCTGTGAGGTAGCACAAGCAGTGTTCATCTCATTTTGTTGGTGATGAAAACAAGATACCCAAAGGTCAATTGACTTTTAGAGTCATATGTGGCAAAACTGGGCTTGGGATCCAGGACTTTTGATTCTCAGCCTTAAACTGTTCTATCTCTATCACACTCAAAATATGATATAAAACATTTTATAAGGATGGTTTATATAATTTATTTATTTGAAGATACAGCATTAAAAGAGTGCCTCTGATTTTCAGGTGGCTTGACAGAGGTTTTGTGCAAAAGCCATTCTGATATTTCCCAAGTCTGCATTGCGGTCCACCCCTGACATGGACTGTCTGCCAGACTGCACATACCACGGGACCATTCATCTCCTGAGGCATTATGCAATGCACAAGGAGAATTTGAACAACCCATAATCTCGCCAGACCGAAGATTCAGAACCAGAAGCTCCTAAGAGCCCTGGTTCCAATAATACACCATAGCACTCTCTTAAAACAGTGGAGAGGCATGATACTGTAATTTTGTATTTATTAAAATATCCTTTCTTATTTAACACCTATGCATAGGGCTTCTGAATAAAACTAAAGTTACTTCTCCTAAGAGGGGTGCAAAGCACATGTTGAAAAACTTTGCATAGTTAATAATGAATAAAACTGTGCAACATTTGGCACCCCTATTTGGATTCAGAGAGTCTAAAGTATTATTTCTCAGATACTCGCCACATGGGGGAAAATATAGTTTCCAGTTGCAGGATTTAATATATCCACATAATTAAAAAACAGAATAATAAACTTTTCCATTCCCCAATTTTCAACTACCTCAGGAAAGTTAAATAATTTATTCCAGGGGAACCCTGTTAATAACCCAAGAAACCTCATTTAATCTAATGTTAATTCTTTTATTATTTAATATAGCCATGCTATCATTTTACTAAATTTGAAATTAGTGTTTCTCCCTCTTCCTCTCTCCACACCCCGACACTAGGAAAAAGAAACGCATGTACATTGTACATTGTGTACTTGCCTTAATGCCAGACGTTTTATATGGATGGCTTTAATTAATTCTCACACTGACACTGTAAGCAGGTAATTTGTTGCCCTTTGTAAATGAGGAAACTAAAAACATGAAAGACTGTAAACTGGCTCAGGGTGGCAGAAGCTGGCTTTGAGGTCATCTGTCTGACTTTAAAGATTGTTCTTCCTACTACAGTGGTGCTATTTTGTTGCTGTTGATCCTTAAAATAGAAAAAAAAACCCAGTTGTAACAGCATAATCAGCTGCACTACTGTTCTGGTACCCAGCAAGGAGTAGAATGCAGTAGAAAAAAAGCCTGTCAAGAAATTTAAAGTCTCAGCATGGTCATTCAGAGGCTTGCTGTTTGGGGCCAGTCATTTTGTCTTATTTTTGTTTTACTTAGAATTTTTTTTTTTTTTAGAATGTTTTTTATTTAGAATTAGAGAGCTGGGCGATTCATTAGGTCTCATTTTAATTATAACACTCTTTGCTTCTAATATTCCTCTTAGGGAAACACTGAACATTTCTTTGTTCATACAAAAAAGTCTTTTAAAGTGGTAAGCAGATGTTCCTAACCCCAGAATTGTCGAAGAATTGGAAAATGTTGGCTGCCCTTTAGAGATAAAAGACTGATTGCATTTTGTCCCAAATTATGTTAGAACAGCGTTTTATCATTGGCATCTTGCTTTGATAGATCTGAGGCAGCTGTCAGCACGAGCCAGTGGTATTTCCCCTTGACTGAAAGCAGACCACATGAGTGTATCATTTAAAACGTTCAAAGAGGAAGGAATTGTGGTTTTCACTATGGATGGTCAAAAGGTCAGGATGGTGATGGGGCTGTGCCTTCTGAGGATTATCACCATGGTTACCAGGGCTTCACAGGACCCATTTAATGGCGAGCCAGGCGCCTCCTGGTGCGGAGCAGCTGGAACGCCCTGACAAGGTCATGACCTGAGGCTGGAAACCGAGCCTAGAATGATCAGCCAGTTTTTGAAATAAGGGTTGCCTCTAAAGCTGCAGAGTCAAATGCTGTCTCTTAGAATTCTACAAGGATCAATTAATCAAAGAAGCAGGTCGCCCAGGGTAAGATCAGCAACCAGAGATTCTGCTGCAGGCCATTAATACTAAATGTAAAAAAAAAAAAAAAATTTTAAAAGCCTGTGCTCTGTAAAATATTTTTTATCTGTGTCATAGGAATTCTATTTTCTTCCACTCATTGAATCATGGATTCTCACCAAGTACAGTGTGTTAATCGCTTCGGTGGCATTCTGCTACAATGTCCAGTCAGAAAATTCAGACATTTTCTTAAGTGTTTACCCATCCTATAGGAAGTTAAATTTATGGACTTTTAACTTCGTACTTGGCAGTGCACTATGTGCTTTGTATGTGTTAAGTTTGGTCTTCATAATAAGCTTACTAGCTATTTATTGTTATTTTCTCTATTTTACCAATGAGGAACTTGAGCCACAGTTTAAATGACATGTCCAAGTAGTCTTAGGCAGTAAGTGGTGGAACCAGTATTTCTACTCACATCTGCCTGACTCTCTGGGATGTGCTCTCTTCCAGTGTCCTAGTCCCTGACCAAATACGATTACTTCCGCCTGTCTATTATTTTTTGGTTCATTCCATTCTCCATTTCTCCATGGCCATTGCCTTAGCACAGACCCTCATCAGCCCACACCTGGATTATTGCAAAAAGTCCACTAAAGGTATATTATACCCACAGATTACCCTGCCAGTAGAGGGCTCAGTTATAAATGCATAAAATCCTTCCATCCAGGACTATTACAGATACTTTACTACAGATACTATAAAGGCCAAATTCCTGAGTCTACCAACAACAGTATTCTTTACAATCTAACTACAACTTGTCTTTGTGGCCTCTTACAACATTTCCTGTCACTTTTCCTAAGAACTTGCCCCATGTTTACTAATGTCTTGTGCATTCCTGAACAGAGCGGACACATCTACTGTTTCATTTGTTTGGGAGTCTGTGCTTAAGGGTTAGGAAGTGGTAAGCCATCTGCCCTACTTTGTTAGAGACCGGGTGAAAAGGGTGTTTATAGCAGAGCATGGGAAAAAACAAAACACAACACTTTGTTGTTAATTATTATTTGTTCACGTGTCTAAAATTAAAGGAAAGCTTTTGAGGTGTTATCTCCTGTCGAAGGTCAGGTTGGCTATCAATCCACCCCTTGTAGCACTAGCAATCAGAAGGGGCCTGCACGTTAGTGGGGAGCCGAGCAAGCACTTTGCAGACCACACACTGGAAGGATGCACTGTGATGAAGCTTAAGCTCGGGGGTAGGGGGTCTGTGCAGGGGCATTCAAGAATCAAATGCAAAAAAGAAAGGAAGGGAGGAAGGAAAGTGGGAAGGAAGGAAGGGAGGAAAAGAATCAATGGTTAAATGCATACAGCTACGTACACGTGTTTATAAAACAACACGTAAAGCTATTCACTAGCCCATTTCTATTTTGAGTAAAATAAAAGGCTTTATCATAACACCTAGTCAAATTCAAATGTAAATTGTAAGCTAAAATGCTTAAATTTATTTCCAGAAATTTTATGTTTCTCAAGTTGTATATTCTAACAGGAAAACACAAGTTTGGGTATTACGCAAAGTATTTGCTCAATGGTATTTCCTTAATGAACACTGGGGTGCGGAGCCCCTTCTGATCACTATATCTGTATCTTTGGGGTAAATACCTAGTAGTGCAATTGCTCTGATAAATTACTGAACACTACATCTGAAACTAATGATGAACTATATGTTGGCTGGCTGAATTGGAATAAAAAATGAAATAAAATAAAACATTTTAAACTTATGCTTGATTCATTATTATGTTATCATATACCAGTAAACTAAATATTATTTATTAATATATTAAATCATATTAAACTAATTATTATTATGATACCAATAAACTTCTCTACGGTTAATAATAAAAACATCAATACTGCCAAGGTATGCTAACCCTGCACTCTGTTATATCATCCTTTTCAGATAGCAGATAGCATCTACAGATATGCTAATATGTTTAAATTGGATTAAATATATTCTAGATAAAATTATGTAGATTTCTTTCCATTAATGACTTGTAGAGAAGCATATTGTCTACCTGATCATCTTCTGCAAGCACAAGTAATTATTATGTTAATATTGCCCTAAATGAAGCTGTCTGATTCTAATAGAAGATGATACTGTATATATTAATTTATTTATTCACTGATCCTGCCACCCCCACATCTTTAAAAACAGAAACAAAGACTTAAAGCCTTGATGATAGTTTGAAGCAAATCCTTTCTGTCCTTTGCCCTCCAAAAGTGAGAAAACCAGACTAAATTCATTTTGTGGACATTTTGATCGTTTCTATACAACTGTCCTGCCTGTTAAAAGAGCAAATAAAGACCCTGCTGTTCTCCCAGGCCTTCAGTTCATCAGAGAGGGCAGTTCAGTTTCAGGTGCCCTGTCAAAACTAGGGAAGATGTTCACACATTATTTTGCTAAATATATCAGTTAAAAATAGTTTTGAAAGCAACCAAGGCCAAAACATTTATATGCAATGGAAACCTTTTATACAGTCGGTGTTGGGAGTAGAAATAGCATCACTGCTGTTGATACATAAATCGTCCTTGCCTGGTTTTTTTCTTTCTATTTTGAGATAGGATTCCAACATTGGTGCATCTAAATCAGTAGGATTCAGCAGTAGGACTCCCCCAGCTGTGAGTTTTGTATATTGCAAGAGCATGAATATTTTTAAGCTGGAAGTGGGCAATTCTTAAATTTACTGAACTTAAATGTTTGGCAATTCTTAGAACCGAAGCACTTTTCCCAAATCAGTGTTTCTAGTTGTATGTCTTTTTAATTTTTTTCCTCCCCAACCTAGAAAGATGTTTGTACCAATGTATCCCTGGAGACATTTTGGAATTCTTGATTCTGATACAAATAGATTACTCTTTAAGAGGGAATTCAGTACTTAGTAGGAAATAGGAGTTTCTTTAAACATTTTTTCTGGGGTGTTTTAAAGACACTGGGACATTCTTTTGCTTTTGTGGGTTCCAGTCCCCACGCACCTTGCCCCCATTGGCCACTTGATTGCTGAGTGAGAGAACAGCTCTGAGCCTCTAAGAACTTGCTGATTTCACTGTAATTTATCACACTTGATTCACAAACACCAGATCTCAGTTCAGAGCTATTTTTTCTAGCACTTATTCTTTAAGGTTTGATCCCACTGCCAGCTCTATACCTAGGGAGAAGAGACAACTATTTGTACTATGTAGTATTAAAAGTTTTACCTACTCCTAAGTGAATTTGTTATTAATAGTGCAGATACAAAGAAGAAGAGTTAACACTCCATTAGCACTTATTACATGCCAGGCATCTGTCTAACTGCTTCAT
Source organism: Mustela erminea (assembly GCF_009829155.1). Lineage (NCBI taxonomy): Eukaryota > Metazoa > Chordata > Mammalia > Carnivora > Mustelidae > Mustela > Mustela erminea. The sequence goes on along the minus strand of NC_045615.1, from coordinate 4,692,878 downwards.
AGATATTAACTATTTAATCTCTACCAAAACCTCATGAGGCAGGTATGTCATTATTACTGTACTTACCCGTGAGGAAACTGCAGCACAGGGAGGTTAAAAGTTATGCCGAATTTCACACAGCTTATATTAGTAAGTGATAGAGTAGGATTTGAACTCAGGCAACCTGGGTTCAAGCAAAATTTTAAACCTATGTTCTACTGCCTCTCTTCATTTGAGAAATATGTATTGAGTGCTTACTAGATGCTCAACTCAGTGCTAAATTCTGACGTGAACAAAATAGTGCATCTAATTGTACAAGGACCAAAGATTACTGGAAGTTACAAGTGAATAAAGGAGTCACCAAAAGCATGGTATACTGAGCCAATGTAAAAACATCTTTTCTAAATCAAGCATATATGATCACTAGATAAAATATAATAATTTTTGATCCATAGCCATTAAGAGAGCGAAAGAAAACTTTCAAACTCAGCCATGATGGGAGCGCCTAGGTGGCTCAGGTCATGATCTCAGGGTTGTGAGATCGAGCCTGGTGTCAGGCTCCGTGCTCAGCAGGGTCTGCTTGAGAGCAGGGAGCCTGACATGGGTTTCCATCTGAGAACCCTGGGATCATGACCTGAGCCGAAGGCAGATGCTTAACTGACTGAGCCACCCAGGTGCCCCAAACAAATAAAATCTTAAAAAAAAAAAAAAAAGTTAGCTATGACAAATAATCTCTAATAGCAACAACCAAGAATCATGGCTGAAGGATGCACGTGTATATATGAACTTGACCTGTACTTCAATGTTTAGGGCACAAGTTCTGGCCTCCATGCAGAGCTGTGTACTTGCAGAGCTGGTATTGAGTCTTCTATGTAAAGTTTAGAACACTTCTACTCTATCATAAGATAAATGGGAACTCGACGAATTTCTCCCCCTGGCCTACACAAATGGTAAGGAAGATTGTTGTGGTTGGGAAAAATGAGGTTTCTGCAAGAAATAAGCATCTTTGGTCTGTGCCACACTTAGATTGTATTACTAATTCATATTTAATCACATAAAGCAGACCCCCCTTACCCCAGCCCATAAATTAAATAGCTTAGAACCAGTCAACTCCCTGTGGTCTCGGAAGAGAGAATATATGAAATAGAGAAGTTAAAATTAAATATTCGTTGGAAGTGTGAACTCTGACTAGTCAGAGCTAAAGATGATATTCTTGCTGAGAACATATGATATAATTCATTTTGCTGTTATGAGAGAAGGGGCCGATGAAAACAAAAAGCAGAACCAGGAAATAGGGAGTAAACTACAAAGTCCCGAAGATATCTGGGGATATCCAGAATACCACCAATTCTGGACTTTTTAGTAGGTAAACCAATAGTTCCTTTAAAAGCACTTGAAGTCACTTTGATTTGGGTTTCTGCTATTTCCCACCAGAAACTCTCAGTAATATTCTAACTCTTAGAATATTAGTACCGAAATTCTATCTTCTAGAAAATTAGTAATAACCCTAGAGTTTGTTCAAATTCCTTTTATCAAATGAGGAAAGGGATTATAATTGATAAGATCTCCTATTTTGGTCTAGGTAAATTAAGCTGTGTAACAAACAGTCCCTAAAATCTTAAAGGCTTTGTCAATAAAATTGTAATTCTCATTCATATTCCTGTTCATTAGGAATTGGTTCTGATGTAGCTTTGCTCTCTCTTTATTCTGGGACCAGCTTGAAAAAAAAAGCTTGTCTCTGGAACAATTCTTGTCCTGTGGCAAAAGACAAGGAAAAAAATGGCAGAGCCAGAAGATAACTCTTGAAGTTTCTCCCAGAAGGTGTTGTGCATTACTCATATTTCATTGGCCAAAGCGAGTGATGTGATCAAACCTGATATCAAAATGGTAGGAAAGTGTGTTCCTCTTATAAAAAGGGAAAAATCAGGAACAATGATAAAATCAGTTAGTGCTCATACGCTAAATATATAAAATCACAGGTGTCAAAATTGCTACATTATTCACATGACTTATGAGAATTAGTGTGATATTCAGGATCTGTTCCAGGAGACCCACCACTCTGTGCAGCCCTGGGCAGCTTTTTCTCAGATTTTCCTAGAAATGTAGCAGTCTGACTATTGCCAAAGGGACCACTCCTACTTGAAACACTGGGTGAAAAGTGAATGGCGGGCCTTGGATTTCATCTGCCATTCTTGCTAGCCCAGCACCCTGGGCAGCTCTCAGTTACTTTTTGGCAAGGACAATGTCTTCCATGTTTTGCATGACAATCACTCTACTTTGGTCTCCTAAGACTTCTGCTCTTTGGATGTATACCCACAGGCCCTGCGATGTCTCTATGACAAGACACAGAGGTTTGACATAGACTTACAATATACCCAAACTAACCTTTTTCCCAGTAACTTTCTGTATTGTTAAACCAGTTCCCTGGTCCAAATAACTCCTACCTTTACTGAAAGTTCTTGAGGACTACTGGTATTTTCAGTGTTGATGAGTCTCAGCAGGGACTGTCTTAGTCCATTAGAGACTCCACAAAACAAAGGAACGGGGTTCTCAATCACTTTCCTTATAAGATGCTCTACCATAACTTTGCCAATGTCTCTCTGCAAGCAAGGTCCACTTACAAGGTTATTGAAAGAAGTTGTCTTTGTCAGACTAATCAGCGAAGGCCCTGTCACATTTTATTCTCAAGGTAATAACTGTCAGCTTACTGCACAGTAATAAAACTAGAAAGAGCTTCACAAGTGACTCTTTCCTGAAAATCAAAATGCGGTCCAAGGTGACTTGTCTCCACTCACAGAGGAAGATGACCAGAAGCTTTCACAGTTCTGCTCAATCACGATTTTCTCTGCAGGTACCAATTCCTGCTGGAAAAAGTTTGGGTAAAGTACAGGGAAAGATTATTTTCATCAAATAATATGAAAACTGTTATGGGTTGCATTTTATTTCCATCCTCCGTCCGTGTGTCCGAGTCCTAATGCCCAGTAGTTCAGAATGTGAGCTTATTTGGAAATAGTATTTTTTCAGATTAGTTAAGATGAGCCTATACTGGATTAGAGTAAGCCAGTACAATTGGTGTCCTTATGAAAGGGAAAATTTGGGCAGAGCGTGGCCCATAGGCAGAATGCCACATAAGCTAGAAAATGGTGATCCAGAGCCAAGGAGAGAAGTCTGGAACAGGATCTCCCTACAAAGCTATCAGAAGGCACCAATGGTATTGGGAGCTCGAGCTTAGACTTCCGGACTCCAGAACTATGAGAAAATAAATTTCTGCTATTTAAGCCACTCAATTTGTGGTGCTTTGTTTTGGCAATACTAAAAAACTAATAGAAACTTAGCACAGAAGGAAAGGGTTCTTTGAACTTGTTACATTTGTGTTGAATATTTATCCTAGGTTTTATGTAATTAGCCTAAATTTCTTCTTTTTATTACATACCATAAAACTACTCAAAGAGTCACAATATTTCATTATTGAACGTACATATTCCAAGTTGTCCTACCTAGCTGAAAGTGGTACAAAATTCATCTCTGTACACGAGCTCACTTGTTTGGGGGGAAAGAGTGTTCAAATGTTTATTTAGTGGCTCAGATGGTTCCTCAGCTTCTAGGTTGGAGTAGCTGTGGAATTTGTGATCTGTTCCAAGATACAGGGTTCCAGCAGGAGAGAAAGAGTTTTTAAAATGAGCCTCTGGTCTTTATATGTTCCTGCTAATAATTTAATTCACTCTGGTACTCCTGTAATCAGACAGTGTTATAGGTGTTCTCCTCAGGGTTTCTATTTTAATTTCAACTTTTCCCACACGGAAAAAAAGTTGCTGAATTCTGTTGCGTTTCCTCCGATTTTTAAAAGCAAGGTGGGTGGAATATATTGTTTTCCAAAATAAACACTGTCAAGCTTCATAAATGTTATGCTCATTTGTCTGAAAGTATGAATATTAGAAAAAAAGTGAAGTCTCTGTAGTTGGATCTGTGCAGTTGTTTCCTAATGGGAAATGAGGTCACGTACCGTAGGAATTACCATCTTTCGAAAATAATTTCAATAGTCTTTTGTTTTAAACACTGCTGAGTTACTTGAAAGTCATTTCTGGATTTAAAACCATATTTTAAAATGACAAACACTTTATAATCAAGATGTTTTTACACAGGAATTGTTGTTCTACATATTATCCCCTTTACACAATGCCATATACATCACTCTGAAATGTGCAAAACATTATTGCTTTTTTTTTTTTTAATTTTCAGGAAGACTGCTTTTTTTTCATTAATAAAAGACTTTCAAAAAGATACATCTTGGGTGCCTCGGTGGCTCAGTGGGTTAAAGCCGCCTCTGCCTTTGGCTCAGGTCATGATCCCAGGGTCCTGGGATCGAGCCCCACATTGGGCTCTCTGCTCCGCGGGGAGCCTGCTTCCTCCTCTCTCTTTCTCCTCTCTCTGCTTGCCTCTCTGCCTACTTGTGATCTCTGTCAAATAAATAAATAAAATCTTAAAAAAAGAGAGATACCTCTTACATGTTTCATGTGTATAACATTTGTGAGATAACATAATTATAAAGATGGCGAACAAATTAATGGTTGCCCAGAGCTAGGGACAAGAGAGGAGATAGAATGGGTTTTAAAGGGGTAACACACAGAAATCTTGCAGTAAGAGTACAGCAGAGTATTTTGATTTTGGTGGTTGTTAAGAAGATATAGTTGAAAAAATTGTGAAGATACACACATACACATACATACAAACACACAAATGAATACGTGTATAACTGGTGACATATGAATGAACTCTGGATTCTACCAATGTCTGGATTTTGATATTATACTACAGTCATGTTTGAAGTTGATTTTGCTTGGGGAAGGACATAGGGTCTCCTTATACATTTTTTGTGCAATCTCTTAGGAATCTACAAATTTTCAAAATCCTTTCCTGATAAAAGGAAAAACAAATAACATGTCTGTCCTGGGAGCCAATTAATGTCCTATCTTAGGTCCAGGATTGTGTATAAAGAAGGCTCTGATTCCTCACGCCACCTCAGGTCCTCTCTACTGCCTTCATGTCCCCACCCACCTGAATACAAGCTATTCCTAGCTTGTATAAGATTCTTAGGAATTATGTCATTTATTTAATTGAGCCAAAAGACCATTTAGATCACAATTAATTGGACTCTTTATGAAGGGGTAGCCTTCTCTTTCAAGAAGATGTGTTCAGTTTTGGATATATAATGAGGACCATTGGAGATGTCTATTCTTGCTGACCTTTAGTCATGGTTATAGGATAGAGAAATCACTTCAGTTTTTTCAAAAACTGGGATTGGATTTAATGCAGGGAACTGGGTACATGCAAAATCATTTGAAGGACATAAGAAGCAGAAATAAGGGGATATTACTAAATGTGTAGATCCAAGTATTAGAAAAACTGTTGATGATACTACCATTCCTGCCACCATCCCTACCAGCAGACTGTGACTGGGCAATAGAATGTATGACCCAACACTTACGAATGTTGATGTCTATGGGAAGTTGCTGTCCCCCACTGCAGATGCAGGTATGTGGTCTCTGGCTCCCCTCTGCCTTCCAGATTTCCTGAAGTGCATCTCATTATTGCACCTAGTTCCCATTCAGAGTCCGAGCTCCTAGGGACTCAGAGAGATAGTGTTTGAGCTTCCCTTGAAACAAGCACAAACACAGAAGCAGATGAGAATGGATGTCAAAGGCAGTGATAATATCATAACCTTAGGACAATTTTCCTCCAAGAGCATAGTCTATTCAAATAAGACTCTGAGAATACTTGCTTTGGAGACCTGTGTTTTAGTAGTTTTTGCTCATTATGAAAACAAAAGTCCTTCATTATCCATTCTGTCTTTAATTTCACATATTACTCTGTGTTCTCTTTTCTTGCCCAAGTCTCATTTTTCTCCTTTCTCTCCAAATCATCCATTCTGCCTCCTGCAATTAAACTTTACCCAATTCCATTGTAACTGAATTTTATTATAATTTTATCTACTCCTGCTAATCTGAACGTTGAGCCTTATTCATGTTGGTTCTTCTAATTTGTACTCATACTCTTGACTATAGCTCACTTCCTGAATACCTCTTATTGGCTGAGAAATTTGTTACAGGTACCAAAATTCTATTCTATTAGAATATGCTATTAGAGATTCTTAGTTCCTTCTACATTGACCACTCCACTTAGTTATCCAGTATCCAGATATCCCTTACTGATTCAACTTAAAATCTTAAATTCAACATTTGGCTTAAACATTATAACAGCCAATTAAGTTATTTTTAGGAATGTTTGCTAAGTATTCTTTTTTCTGTAATATTTATTTCTCTGGTTCCTAGACTTTATCTTCTTTACCTATTAGTCCATTTTGTCTTTATTTTATACTCTATTCAACTTAGAACTCATGACCCATCACTGAAAATATATTTATAGCAAAAATCCCCAACTCATTTGTCTTATTCTTTTTCTGTTGTATCCATTTAATGAAGCCCAAACTGATAATTATTCTGTAGGTCCATAGGTTTGGGATTGTTCAGCACTGAAACATGTTAATTGGTGCCTTTAGGAAATCATGGTCTACAACTTCAAATGCCTCCCCATTGCTTAGCAATTACTCATGCTTTCCAAGTCTGCCTTCATTTCCAATTTTCTCAGAAGCTATTTCAAGCATTCTTTCCTATTCTCAAACCTCCCACACCATTTTATTGTGTACCTTTGGTTTATTTTTAGAATACAATACAAAAGTCACTAGATGGGAAGTTTCTTAACTTTTTAACATCTATCTTCATACTTACTTATCTTCTCATTCTTTCTTGTTTGCAACATTCCTGAACTCCAGATTCTTTCTTTTTCAACTGCCTCAGGGGACCTCAATTTAATAATTTCCCTCTCTGAAAAAGTATTTTCAGTATCTGCTTTTATTCTAGAACCTTGATCTGATCAAGTCTATTCAGTGTTTGAAGATAAAAAAAAAGAACAAAACTTTCCTTATCCCATTTTCTTCTCCAAACATTGTTTTCTTCTCTCATTTACAGCCCTCTTCTTTAAAATATATGTAGATAAATAATCTTAACTTTTACTAAATAAATATCTTAATCAGGAAATGTATTTCTCAGAGAATCTCTAAAAGGAATAAGTAGAGTTTATTTACTTCTGGGTTCCCAACAGTTTGCTCTGCTAGCTGCTTTGGAAGACTTGATGCTAATTATTGTCTGAGAGACAATAGAGCTCAGTGACTTTTTGTCCACTGTGAGTCTCCCTATCGCAAGTCAACTCCCCCACAGATCTTACTATGGTCTAATATGGGAAGAAGCTCAACCCAGACCTCATTCCATCTTACTCTTCCTCAAACATAAATCATCAAAAAAAGACCTAACTCAAGTTCCTACTTACAAAATATTTATTATTACCCAATTCATACTACTATTAAAAGCTTTAACTATAACATGCATTGACAGCATTTTTTTTCCCCTGTTGGGAAAAAAGAACCAAAGCATTAAAAAAAAAAAAAAGACTTTATTTATTTAGTCAGAGAGAGAGATTGAGAGAGAGAGCATACAAGCAGGAGGAGCAGCAGGCTCCCCACTGAGCAAGGAACCTAATGCAGAACCTGATCCCAGGACTCTGGAATCATGATCTGAGCCCAAGGCAGATGCTTAACTAACTGAGTCACCCAGGTGTCCCTCTTTCCTGGTTTTAACACTAAAAATCCCACACTCCAGGAACCCACTCAGTCTTAGGTAAACTGTAGAGTTGGTCTGCCTACCTTGGAATATCCTACATTTTTAAAATCTTGAAAAATCCATGTTCCATATATTTATTTCATATGTCCATGTGGAAATGAATGATCAAATTTTAATAAAACTAGACTGATTATTTTATCATTGCAGTTGACTACTGTCATTTCTCATAAAACAATTCAGTAAATCTGTTAAGATATTTCATAGTCCAGAAAATGGGCTTCCTATGGATGACTCCTTGGTGTTTCCCTCAATCAAGATATTTTTAGTTGTTTAGCCTGGTTAATTATACCAAATACGTGATGGATAGCGCTTCTATCAGTGAAGTAATGAGATATTTGCTGCTTGTTTTTGTGAATCAGGAAGAAATATGATATGATCATAGTGATGTAACTAATTTACATCTAGCTCCATATTCATGCTAACCTTCATTTTTCTCTAAGTGGATTCATGTTGTATTAGTCCTCCATGGTGAATAAAATTGTTACAAACAAATATTCTTTGTTCATTATTAAAAAGATGATTTGATTAGACATTTTGGTCAAGATAGTTGAACTGGTTGTGTATAAAAATAGAGGCAACTTTGATAAAAATTTTTGTTATGTGCAAACAAATTCAACATGACTAAAATATGAGATTTCCTCAATGCCATCATGTGGATTAAGACTTGCCATAAATAACTGGGCAGGTAATTTGAGATTCCAGCTGCTCTAACAGATGCCTGTTACAAGCTGGAATGACTGCTTACAATTACTTCTGATTCAATACGTGCAACTCTCTGCTTCTGAAATATTTTTAATAAGTAACACATTGTCCTGAGACCTCCAGAAAGCTACTACAATTAGTCGCCCTAGTAAGACCTTTCTCCGTAGGATACTTTCCCTAATTGACCCACTTTTACTCTGACAATTTCTTGATTTCTTCTACTGCTCTAGAGTTACATCATGAATGAATCTGACAAGCAACTTAGTGTTCTTTTCTAGGTGTTCTTCTCTCTCTTTCATTAGTACACATTATATATGACATCCAGTTTGAATTTAATCAGAAAATATTTACTGAATCTTCACTAAATGCAGGATAATATTGGATTCCAAACAACTGGATACCTGCTTTGCCCTCAAAGAATTTATAATCTGGTTGGAGAGAGAAAATAAACATGTGACTAAAGATATAGCAAGGTAGTATCAATACGGTAAAATCCAGAGTTCAGAAAATCATATTTTGGCCTGAGTTTGTGATTAATTTACCAGCTAACACTGTGAGAGTCTTCAGCCTGTCTGGACTCTCTTGCAAACAAGGCAGGAACGGAGGCTTGTTAAACTAAAGCAATCTGTTTCTTTAATTAGAGCTCTGAGGATAAAGAGATCAATGTGTACTAGTTAATCCAAGATGACTGCAATAAAAAGATTTTTATTGGGATCCTGAAGTGGAAGGAAGGGTAAAGAAAGAGAAGGAAACTAACATCTACCAAGTACAATATTAACTTGACTTCTTCATATACTTTATCCACCGCTTCTTATAATAATTCTGTGAGTTTGTTATTAGATCGAACCATATAAATATGAGCAATTTCATATGGTCTAAATAAACCTTGTTATACTTATTAAATAGAAAAATTTAGTCCAGAAAATGTAAAGTTTTCTCAGGGTCAGATAATTGCATCTGACTCCAAAGTCCCTACTGAATCACATCCTTCCATGTTTCCTATGTGTAGGCCACAAGCCAGGTCCTGTAAGCGCTACTCATAAGATATCCAGAATCTACTGGTGTCTCTCAATTTCCACCATGGTCACCTTAGGCCAAGTACAATAATTTCTCCCAAATAATATAGTAGCTACCCTACTTCTATGCAGCTTTCTGAGAATCCACTCTCCACAGTGTCCAGAGTGACCCTTTAAAGACTCAAAGCAGAATTAGATCATGTCAGTCCCTATTTGAAAATACAATGAAGTAAAACTGAAAACAAACTAAAACCTCTGAAGCATGGCTTCTTACCATGCTCTGAAAAAAAGTCCAATTATTTTTAACATAGTTTTTTTTTTTTTTTTTTTTCCCCTCACCATGGCTCCAACCTACAATTTAAATAGTCCTTGGGACATGAGCATTTATATTTTTTGTACGGTGAGTGAAAAGTAAGATTATTTGTTAAATAGAGTTTAGAAAATGAAGTAGGAGTGATAAGGTGGGAAGCAACTGCAATAGTTTTTGAACTTTATTCTTTGATCACTGGAATCCTTTACAAGTCTATAACTAGGGAGGTAAAGAAAAAAAAAAGTAGTGTCATAAGAAGAGTAGTTTGAAAACAGAGAATAAAGAGAGAGAGAGAGAGAGAGAAGAATAAGAGGCAAGAAAACCAGATGAGAAATTATTTCAGTAGTCTCCACTGGTTAATGATGGTTTGAACAGAAAAGAAGCCTGCTTGGAAAGAATAAGTAAAATAGGGCTTTGAGTTTCTAGGCAACTAATAACGAAGAAAGGACACAAAGGACACTGTGTACTCAAGAAGATTTTAATTTTTTTTTTTTTTACCTCTGAGTGATCAGATGATGATCCTATTCATGATGAATCAAGTCAGGAAAGGAAAATACATTTTTCTGGAAAAAAGTACTTTAATTTTAGCTGTTTTGAGTATATAGTATATATATTTTGAGTATATATACTTTTACATTTTAGTAAAAGTAAAAGAAAAAGTACATTAAAGATACAGAACAAATCCTCTATCTCTTAAAAAAAACTAGAATATACCCCATCCTCCTCTCCATCCTCCATGCCGGTATCAGGATAGCCCACACTTCCATTACTTTCATTCTCTTGCATGGGTTAAAGAATGATGTCTGGGTGTTTACATTGACTTCAGAGTACTTTCTTAAATGCACATATATTCCCACATTTCCTGCCTTAAAACTTCCAGTGGCCTCTCTTGTGACCCCCACCTGCTTGTCCACAATTCCTGTAGCATCGTGTCCAAAATCCTTAGCATGACATCTTTCTCTGTCTCTGGTTTACTTCTCTAGGTGTCTCCATCTTGCACTGCTCCATGCCCCACTCACTCCTATGCCCAGGAAAAGTGACCAGTAATTAGTCTGCGTAGGTTCTCTGCTCTTTACCCTCCATCCCTGACTCTCTAAGAGACACTGGGCAGTACTTTTCCCCCAACAAGGCAAGAGATGTCGTGGCCACTCTCTTTGTATCAACCGCATAGTCAGAAACAAAGTTATTCAGATAGAAAGAAAGATTCTAACAGAGCTTCTAAGAAAGAGCATAAACGCAAGAATCAAGAAATGCGATATTAAAGACGTGAGAATATTTTGGAACATGAATGCGTCATCCCTGTTGCATGTTCCTATTCTACCCAGGAAGCCTCACAATGTCCGAACCCTTCTTGCCCCCCAGGGGCAGGGTGGGGGTGGGATTAGGTAAGACTTGAGTTGCCCTAGAACAGTGGCTTTCATCTTTTTTTTTTTTTTTAATCTTGATAAAAAGTAAAAAAGAATATTAGCCAGTATTCTTATATATGCATACACACATGATATATATGTTGTATATATATAGATACATGTGTTGTACATATATAGGTACATGCTGTATACATATATGCATATATAAAACTAAAAGTGGAGTTTCACAGAATACTACTTATTCTTATTGTTTGTAGCATACACAAATATTTTCCTTTCCACTTGAGTCCCTTCTATTTAAAACATAATTATCGAGACCCACAACTCACCAATGCATCGAGACCAGCACAGTGAAAATCATTACTTAGAGATTGGTTAACCAACAAATGGCAAGGTTTAATTTGCATCGTTTGGTCAGTGCTAACTGTGGAAATCATGACTGCCCTTATTTTCAGCATCATCTTGATAAGCATATTTTCCATCCTTGTGTGTAAAACAGAGAGCCAATACAAGGAAATTATTTTGCTATTTCTAGGTTATTTGTACTCAGTTCACAAGGATTACATGGTAAAGGGGGGTTTTATTTCTAAAGCACTGTGTTGCTTTTGCAATAAAGAGGACAAGCTTACATTTAAAAAATTACACTTTGGGGGGCACCTGGGTGGCTCAGTCGGTTAAGCTTCTGCCTTCGGCTCAGGTAATGATCCTAGGGTGCTAGGATCAAGTCCAGCTTTGGGCTCTGTGCTCAGCAGGGAGCGTACTTCTCCCTCTCCTGCTCCCCAGATGTTAAAATACAAACACTAAAGGTTAAATGACTTGCCCTAAGTTATAGATTGTTGGTATCAAGGACAGTTCTAGAATCCCAGTCTTTTGCTGGAATATCTTGCTGCACTACGTTTACATCAGGTGATATTGCTTCTCCTTGTGTTATTAAAATATGTGAGTTAACTGAATTGCCAATGAGCAGAAAGGGAACACATAAAGGGAAATATTTCCATTCTCATTTGTCATCTGTTTTTCTGTAAGGAACTCGAGGTGCTAAATGACTCACAGGTTTTGTTTAAAAATATTTATTATTTGGGGCACCTGAGTGGCTTAGCCAGTTAAGTGTTTGCCTTCAGCTCAGGTCACAACCCCAGGGTCCTGGGATCCAGCCCTGCTTTGGGCTCCTTGCTCAGAGGGGAGCCTGCTTCTCCTGCTCTTTCTGCTCTCCCTGCCCTCCCCACCATTTGTGTTCTCTGGCTCTCCCCCGGCCCCGTCTCTGTCAAATAAAAAAATAAAATCTTTAAAATAAATAAATAAGTAAATAATATCTCTTTCTACCCATATATTAATTGTATAAATAAGGTAACCTGAGGCAGGTGGCCTGGAAAACATTTACATATTAAGTCTCTTACATATTAATATTTACATATTAAGTCTCTGGTGAAGCCTTTATGTTCTCTGAGCTTCCATGATTACTCTTTATCTTGGGGCTGCCTTATTTTAAGGCTTGAATTTCTAATTTCTCCTACTAGATTTTCACAGTTTGAAATGAGAAGGGAGAAAGACCATCTTCAAAGAGAGAAAATGTTTGTTAAACATTAGGATTAAGTTTTTCTGCTTGTCCCCTCATTTGGGAAAAAAAAAAAAAAAGACCCCCCCCCCCTTTTCTTCCACCCTGCACAGAGTTCACATAAACTTTGGGGAATAATGTGAGAAAATGTGGCATCTCTTTCCTCAACTTTCTTCCGAGGCCTGGGACCTATAGACTCACCCCGCTGCCACCAAACATATCTTAAGAAACTTGAGGAGATAGTCACTGGTAAAAGGACACAAGTCTGTGTCTCCTATTTACCCAGGACACAAGGTTAATTGGAATGGTGGAGATTTCTAGGCTGGAGATAGCGGTCACTGACCACTTCCTTACCCCATCAAGGGACTAATCACACTGGAGGAGAGGAACAGATCAGTGGGAGGGCTGGAGAGTGTCTCCTGGTGACAAAGAGTAAAGGGAAGGAAAGAGCCCTCTATAGAAAACCTGAACTCCAGGGCTGATGGAGAACCCTAGAGCACCATGATGGTAAGAGAGTCACCGTTTAGATCCTAGGCACTCCGTGTGAACAAGAAGCTGCTACTCTTCATGGGTGCTGGTGTGGATGAAGAGAAAGAAAATCTTTCACTATTGAGGTATTATTGAGGTAAAAAGAAACACTTCCAGCCTTCAGTGAAAGCACAGGACAGGGAGAGTGAGGGAAGAAAGAGGGGGAGAGAAAGAGCCAGAGAGAGAGAGAGAGAATATTTCTCACATCTCTTAACTGCAAACTGTTTCCTACACGCTTCCACTAAGGGTAGTGTTATGGAATAAATTATGTCCTCCTTCCCCCCAAAATTATATGTTTTAAAGTTCTAAACTGCCAGTGTATCAGAATTTGGCTATATTTAGAGACAAGGTCTTTAAAGAAATAATTAGTTAAAATGCAGTCATTTGGATGGATCCTAATTCAGGAAGAATGGTGCCCTAATTTGGACACAGATATGTCCAGAGGGAAGACCATGTGAGCACAGGAGAGCATGACTATCTACAAGCCATGGAGAGAGGCTTCAGAAGAAGCTGATATTGTCAATATCTTGATCCAGTCTCCAGAACTGAGAGAAAATAAAGTTCTGTATTTTAAGGCAGTTAGTCTGTGTACTTTGTAATGGCAATAAAACAAATGGCCTGACCTGAAACAAGGGTAGACTGCTAACTGGCCTTTGTCAATATGGTCATACATAATATTTGGGGAAAATATTTGGGACAGTTGAGCTAGGTGAAGACTTTTAGGGCTCCTCTATCACATCATCCCTACTAAGTTACAAGGAAAGTAAACCTCAGACCAAATTCTCTTATAGTTCAAGAATTCATGAGAAAATACCACAAAACAATCCTCCAACTTGTTCTATGATCCCTCTGTCTTTTAGGAAAGTCATCGCTATTGTGGATGGACGGGTCAGTCAGGGAAGCACTATTCTAGAAACAGTATTCAGTGAACTTGTATGCCTCGTTAGGCAACCAGAATCTTATGATTCAAGCTCTATTCCAAGAGAGAGGTCGTAAAAAGGTCAAACAATATTACACACTGTTCGCTTTAGGTCAGGGACCATTTCTGCAAATTTTAGCAAGGATATTTATATATCTTGAATATTTGTCATTTCTCCAATGCAATGCAATTCTAGAAAATAAAGAAAATAATTTTCTTATGAATCTACATTGAACAGCTTTTCTCTGTCAACATTAGCTCGAGTGGGGGAGGGGTTCTTATTCAGAGATTCATAGGAAAAAAGTCTTTTATAACCGAAGACACACTGCAGCAATGGATTTCAAATTTAGAATGTAAAAGCGATTGTAAATGATAATGGCTTCTCAATTTCCCTGACAGTCACCAACGTACTTCAACACATTGATTTTTCAATGTAATTTCATAGGCCATCAATATCAAAGGCATTAAAGCAAACCTAAATGTATTTTTTTTTCTGAGCATTAATGTCAAATATGTAATTGCTAATGCAAAACGTGTAAATCACCACTTTGGCATTCCACCATTTTCCTTTTAGCATATTTTCAAAAGGAAAATCTGGAGAAAATAAATCCATGGTTCACTTGGAAACTGACTCTTCTTTAAATCAATGCTATCAGGGGGTGAAGGAAATTTTATGTCTCTTGACGTCCTATGAACGGGACAGCTCCAGACATTACATGAATTTTATTTTTTAAAATACTTTGTTTCCTAGCATAAATCTGTGAAACTTCTTTTTTTGCCAAATAGTGAAGTTGAGCTTTGTCATCTAATGGCTGAAAAACGAAAGTGATTGTGTTCTGCCATGGTCCTCTTGTCTCATTTTACAAGTTACCAACACAGCAGAGAGGAAAGTAGATGGTATGTGTACCCTGTACTCACTCAGCACCTTTCTTTCCACAGAGAAATGTCATGATGGAAGTGTTTCTGTGATTGGGCGATTACAGATATAGATATTTGAACTCAATTCTATTAGGAAGATAATCATGTCTAACCAGGTCATTTGGGGCCTCCGTTTTTCTATCCACCAATATGGATGATAACATCTTTATTTGCTTCAACATTATATTCAGAGCCGGAGGCTTCTTAAATTTAATTTATGTCTCATAGCTTGCTGTGTATCTGTCTAGAGACAAGGTACTTCAGAGCAATCTTGAAAGCCAAAGTGTCTTGGGAACATTTCTGTATAAAAGTACAACTAAAATATTATTAGTTTTCTAAATTTGAAATTAACAACAAGCAAACATTTATATAAAAGCACAAGTAAAAGTAGAAATTATTAGTGACTCAAATTGCAAATTGAGTCAAATTGCTTCTTACTTGGCATATCCTTCTCACTTTTTATTTGGTACCATGCTGTCTTATTTTGTCTATTAAGACCCAACTCCAAAAATGCTATCAACTCTATGAATTCCCCTTCTCTCTTCTCTCTGGGGGAGGGCTTCAGCTACTAGGCAGACCTGACAGCTGAGCTTTCTGGATTTCTTCAGTATCTTGTCATTCCTCAGTTATAGCATATGCAATCTATACCATCTGTCCATCAATATTCTATGAAGTCCTTGAAGGCAGCAGTTGCATCGTAATTATTTTTTTGGCCAAGAATTGACCAAGAATCTCAGTCTGCTGTAAAGTGTCCGTAAGGGATGAAAGTTTAATGTAGCACTTGGAAAGTTAAATAATAATATCAGTGAGGTTCTATAAGTTTACAAAGGGTTGGCCTAGAAAGACCAGAGAAAGCTTTATTGAGAAATTGTGAAGGAGTGAATGACATGGAATTAGAACACTAGAGAAGAAGGGGGATTTTTCCAATCCAGAATTATTGAGAATTTCACAGTACCACCTTTCTTAAGCCAAATAAAATATCTTTCTCAGAATAGTTGGAAATTACAGCATACTTAACTTTTACAAAGTTGACAGGATGTACTTCAATCATGGGGACATTTGGGAACTTTGCAATCCAGGAATTCAATCAAAAGAATTCACTGATTTTTCTGATCTATATTTTGAACATCTTTTATTTCAGCTTTTCCTTTGCAGAATGGGAAAAAACACACACACGCACACATTTTTTTTTTTTCCCCTCATCATTGAATTGTTATGGTGGTGTTCAATGTGTGTCCTTCACTGGGGGAGGGCTTCAGGCATTTACATACATTTACATACATATAGATAGTACAATGTGATTTGTGCTGGAGTTTTGCAGTATGTCTGTTCTAGGTCCCTGCCTCACCTGGTGCCAACAAATTTAGTAGATCATCACTTAATTAATTGCCTTTGCAAATCTCCTTTCCCCTTAAAAACAGGCACGTGGTGATACAGAAGAGGCACAAATCAATGAGCTAATTAGGTAAACTTATGTTGAATGTGAGAAGGAAAACAACAATTTGGAAAATAAAAAGAATACAGATCAGTACAAAATCTGTTTTCATGCTTCAGTGCCATGGAGATCTATTAAAGTAATCAGGAATAAGTGGTATCTTGAAAGCTTTCACTAATGCTTGAATCCAGAGGTGAAGAAATGATTAATTTACCCAATTATGCGTTGGTATTGATATTGATATTGACATTGATCTATGGCAGAAATGTCCATTTGCCTTGGGCACCACACTGCTAAAATGTAATTGCGCTGAGTCCTTCTGAATGAAGAAAATCTTGAAAAGCCTGCATATTTTTTATTTCCTGTTAGCCAATATTTAAGTCTTGGCTGGCTAGTAAAGTTGAAAAATGGTTAACTTTTAAATTTTAAAATTTTTATATTTTTAAAATTTTGAATTTATCCTTTCCCCTATTGGTAGTACTTCTTATACATCTCAACCAAAAGCCTCCATAGAAAAATATGCTCTATACTTCCAATAATTGTCAATATCTATTGAGCCCTTAATATGTGCCTGCCATAAGTATATGTCTAGTTTATATTTATAAAATGTGTAAGTATATATTTTTTCCACAATAATGCTCATAATCACTCTTATCTTCTCTTTATACAAGTAAGAGAACTTAAGACCCAGGGAAGTCAACTAACTAGCTGAGATTACAGTTGACCCTTGAATTTATATGCAAATATTTTTTGGTAAATACAGAATAGTACCATAAATGTATTTTCTTTTCCATATGATTTTCTTAATGTTTTCCTTCCTCTAGTTTACTTAAAAAAAAAAAAAAGATTTTATTTATTTATTGACAGAGACCACAAGTAGGCAGAGAGACAGGCAGAGAGAGAGGAGGAAGCAGGCTCCCCCCTGAGCAGAAAGCCCTGATGCTGGGCTTGATCCCAGGACCCTGAGATCATGACCTGAGCTGAAGGCAGAGGCTTTAACCCACTGAGCCACCCAAGCACCCCTCTAGTTTACTTTGTTATAAGAATTCAGTACTTAATACATATATAAAATATGCCTTAATTGCCCTTGTATGTTATTGGTAAGTGTTCCTTCCATTCAACAGTAGCCTATCAGTAATTAAGTTTTTGGGGAGTCAAAAGTTATACATGGCTTTCCACCTGCATGGGGGTTCAATGCCTATAACTCTCATGTTGCTCAAGGGTCAGCTGTAGTCTGGAATGGAATACCCTGCATGAATACTCCCACTGAGCTGAATATATTCAGAGAAAATAATTTGCATAAGAGGGTCTCCAAAACAATAATTCTACATTGGTTGGTATTGGGGTGGTTCAAGGGGATATTTTTTTTATTTTCTTTTTGATTTCTTCTTTCACTTATTAGTTGTTTAGGATTATGTTGTTTAATTTCTATATATTTTGCCTCTTGTTATTGGTATCCAGTTTCATACCACTATAGTTCGAAAGGATGCTTGATATGATCTCGATTTTCTTAAATTTGCTAAGACATGTTTTGTAGCCTAATATATGATTTATCCTAGAGAATGTTCAAGTGAGCTTGAGAAGAATATCTATCCTGCCGCTGTTGGATGGAAGGCCCTGTATATGTCTGTTAGTTCCATTTGGTCTAAAGTGAGTTCCAGTTCAATGTTTTGTTTTGTTTTTGTTTTTGTTTTTATCTTCTGTTTGGGTGATCTATTGATTGTTGAAAGTGAGGTATGAAGTCCTCTGCTGTTATTGTATTGCTGTCTCTTTCTCCCTTCAGGTCAGTTAATATTTGCTTTGTATGTTTACGTGCTCTAATGTTAGGTGCATTTATATTTACAATTTTTTATCCTTTTATGAATTGACCTTTTTGTCATTAAATAATGACCTTCTTTGTCTTTTGTTACAGTGTCTGACTTAAAGTCTACTTTTTCTGATGTAAGTATACCTGTTCTTTCTTTCTTCTGATTTCCATTTGCATGGACTATTTTTTCTATCCCAGCACCTTTATCCTATGTGTACTCTTAAATCTATGGTGTCTCTTTTGTAGGTAGTATGGAGCTAGGTCTTACTTTTAATTTTTTAAGATTTTATTTATTTATTTGACAGACAGATCACAAGTAGGCAGAGAGGCAGGCAGAGAGAGAGGAGGAAGCAGGCTCCCCACTGAGCAGACAGCCCAATGTGGGGCTTGATCCCAGGACCCTGGGATCATGACCTGAGCCGAAGGCAGAGGCTTTAACCCACTGAGTCACCCAGGTGCCTCTAGGTCTTACTTTTAAAATTCATTTAGTCACTATGTCTTTGGAGAATTTAATTCATTTGCACTTAAAATAGTCCTTTCTAAGATCCCTGTTCCTTGTGGGGGTCTTGGAGGAGAAGTCCAGGAAAGCATGCTCCCACTAAGATTGTGGCCCCAGGAGTTTCTCATTTTCATGGTTGTTTAAACACAGCTTCCAACAATTCATTAAAATTGTGAATTTCCTGCCTTTTAATGGCTCCAGTTTCTTCTCTACTAATAAGAAAATCTCAGCGGCTGCACCTGGGTCTGAATACTCTTTTCTTCCCTGATTGGGGATTAGTGGTTTGCCCAATGTCTTCAGTTCTCTAATATAGCACTCCCCCCACCCCCGCCCAAAAAAGGCATTGCTTTTTAGGTTGTCTAGCTTTTTCTGTTATAAGGAGAGCATTAAAAACTCTGATCTCTCTATGTGTGCCAGCTGAAACAAGAAGTTTGTGGACTTCTAGTTTAAATAGAAGGAAGTTGAATAGGGGTCTGAGGCGAGGCATGACTAAGACCTACTGAAGTCATGATACTGTTTAACCTGACACATGCATTTGTGCTGTAGCAGATGCAATAGAACATAGCCATATTCTACCCCTTGCTCAGAAATTTCTTCAGAGGATGTTTTAAGAATGTCATCCAAAAGGAAGGAGGTTCTGGATCAATATTCTTTCTATGACAACTAATATTAGTCATATGTGGGGAAAAATGCCAAAATGAAATCTTTCATTGTCAATCAATTTCCTACCGCATACCCTAAATTTCTGCTCAAAACCTATAGCGATGTGGTTGTAGTAGAGAGTGATTGGGAGTTTAAAAGTGCTATTTCACTAACAGCTCTGTTGATCCTGGTAACACAGGAAAGCGCTTCTTTGGGTCATTCTTTTAACTGGGAGAAGAGGTGGACCTGGACACAAAAAGACCTTGAAAACAGATGGAATAATGTAGAAGTAAGATAGGGAAAAAAAAAAAAAAAAAAACATGCCACCGACACTTTTGAGTTAGAGACTGATATAATATTCACATTTGAATCAACTTCTGAGTCTGGTTGCATAACAGGTCATGAGAATGTCTTTGTTCAGAGGTTATACAGCATAAAGGAGATCCTGTCCTTAGAACCAGACATTAAAGAGGTTGAATTTTGGTTCTAATACTTAATAGCTGAGCCATTTGGCAAATTTCTTTGCAGGCAATTTTGTAAATGACCTCTCTGGACCATATTTTCCTCTCCTGTAAAATGAAGATAATGATATCTATTCATGGAGTTTTGAAGATTATATCAGATAACACACAGATGTAGAACAAACATATAAGACAAGGATATAGAACATTCTCAATTAATAATAGTTATCTTAATGTCAAAATTATTATATTAATGTGTTTGAGCTTCATTTTAATAAGTTAGTGCTAGTGGATAACAAAAAGAGCATCTCCAGATTAAACAAAATAAGTATCAGTCTCTTTGAATGTATTGAAAATTTTTTTGCATGGGGAATGGACAAAGGATAGGATAGGAACAAGAGAAGTCCATTTCCATATTAAAGAAAAAAAAAGAAAGAAAAGCAAAGTTAAAGAAAAGAAAAGCTGGGGAATGACAGAAAGAGCAGAGAAGTCAGAGAACTACAGCAACGCTCAGCCTGGGAAGGCTCTAGAGTTTTCCAGGAGGAATGTAAAACTCTCAGAAGTCATGGGATGGTAGTTTTTCTAGATTCTTCTTTAGAAATATCCTGGTGTTGGGAAAGAAAAAGCAAGATTTATCATGACGAAAACAGAGTGGAAGGTGGAAAGGGAGTATTGAACAATTTGAATAAAGCAATTTATCAAGTTTTCTCAAGTCCCTGTTTCTTTAAGGTCTAAGTTAAAATTATGGCGTAACCTTGCCCTTCAATTTTAGAGTCACAGACAAACGAGGCAGGGGACATTGGGGCAGTAGGAAGGAAGGGAGAAGGCATCGGAATTAGGTTAAGGTTCAATTTCCAACTTTCACTAGGGTCATGTGTGACTTTTGGCAAGTTATTTGGACCTCAAGAAACCCCTCTTCAAAAGCATTTCTTATTGCACAGCCAAACAAAATGAATACTGTGCCTTAAAATAAATCAAAATTAACAGGATCATCCTGTCTGATATATGATTCCAGTACCCTAAATATAAAACTTTGACTAATTCCCAGAATCTTGAACTTTCTTGCAGGCACAATGTTATCCTGGATTTTTGCTCTTGATCTCTTAAGCTGTGTTGTAACCTTTAGGAATATGATAAACATGTGAAAAATGATTTTTGTTTGTCAATTTATGAACATATTAGCATAAATCTGGTAACCATGATATTTTGTATTTATTTTCTAAGAGCTCTGTTGAGATATGATTGACACAGATTAAAAAATACAATTTTTTTTAAAGATTTTATTTATTTATTTGACAGAGAGAGATCACAAGTAGGCAGAGAGGCAGGCAGAGAGAAAGGAAGGGAAGCAGGCTCCCTGCTGAGCAGAGACCCCGATGCGGGACTCGACCCTAGGACCCCAAGATCATGACCCGAGCTGAAGGCAGCGGCTTAACCCACTGAGCCACCCAGGCGCCCTTAAAAAATACAATTTAATAAATTTTGACATATTTATACACCTGTGAAACTACTGCCACAATCAATACAGTGAATATATCCATCACCTACAAAAGTTTCTTCATACTTGTTTGAATTTCCTCACCCATCTCTACGCATGCCACCTCTCCCATCACCACCACTGATCTGCTGCTGAGATTGGTTTGTATTTTCTAGAATTCATCTGAATGAAATCATATAGTATATAGTTCTTTTTCTTCTGGCTTTCTTTCACTTAGCAAAATTGTTCTGAATTTTATCCATACTGTTACATAGATAAATTTTTTATTCTCTCAAATTGTTAGGTAACATTTCAGCATATGGGTATACCAGATTTGTTTATATATTCTTTGTTGATACACATTTTGGTTCTTTGTTTCTTTTTTTAAATTTTTTTATTTCAAATAAAGTCTTTGTATAGATGTGTGTTTTCATTTCTTTTGGGTAAATACCTACGAGTGGAATGGAAGAATCATATGGTAGGTTTATGTAATTTTAAAGAAAATACCAAAGTGTTTCGCAAGTGCTTGTGCTATGTAATAGTTTTGTCACTACTGTAAAAAGTATCACAAACTTAGCTGCTGAAAATGGCACAAATATATTATCTTTTAATTAATCAGTTAGAGCCATTTAGTCTTATCTTCCACAGACTGTTTCTGGTTTTAGGTTACTTTTAAGTTACACTTACCTAAAGGGTTCTAATATGATCTAAAGATCGAAATGTAATTTGGTGAGGGGGAATTTTAATAGAATTCAATAAAGAACATATTACATTGTCCTGACTATTAATACTGCAGGAAATATTTTCATGGGTAGAGTTTACATCATGAACATACATTTTTAGACTAAACTAAGAAAGAAAGCGAGAATCTCCAAAGCTATTTCTGTTCAGAAGATGACTTTTTAGATGTCAATTACTTAATCCAAGTTCAACAACAGCTAGCCATTTTGGACTACAGCAATTAATTGGAAGATTACATGGCAAAATTCCAGATTATCTAACAAAAGCAATTTTATCCTTGAGTTTGAACTTGAGTTATCCTTGAGTTTGACCAAGGTGATATTCAGAGTTTGAATTTTGAATATGATGAAAATTAGTCTACCATGAAAAGACTAAAGAAAACATGGTAACCTTGATTATTGAGTGTGTGTCCATGTGTGTTTGTTTTTTCCTTTAAATATTTATTGAATGTATTTATTTATTTAGGCAGCTAGTCCTTCAAAACTCTCTTTATACCCTTTGCAAGTACACTTATTTTCTAAATATTTTTGGCCCTAACTCTTTCTTTTGCCTCTCCCCTGGGCCTGTTCTGTTTTTTTATTTGGCTGGCTGGCTTTTGTTTTTGTGTTTTTTTATTGTTAAACAAGGATGAAAATACCCAGGATAAGCAGCATTGTTCTGAGAAAAAAGTTACATTCATATAATTTGGTAGTTGTATACAATAGCATTATGCAGTGAAAATGAAACAGCATTATTCAGCTCTGTCTTCCTCAGTACCTAACACAGAGCCTAGTACATAGGAGCTCGACCACTTGGTGGAACTGAAGAGATACAATACATTTAATCTCATATAGTAGCATTGCTGGGCTTCAGCCATAGTGCATTAAGAATTAAAATGAAAAACTGTGAAGACTGCAGAGAACTTTGTAAAGAAGCCGATCATGCTGAAAAAAGAGCAGAGAGTGAAGCCAAAAGACCTGTTCGTGAGTGCCGCTATTTGCCAGCTAGTAAATCCCTGTAATTGGAGAAACCCAGTTTCCCTGCTAGCCCTTATCATTAATGTAAGATAGTAATTTCAATCCAGCCCAGCCTTTCACATAAAGTTTTTTGTTAAAAACCAAATTAGAAAACACTTGAAGGGATTTGCAGATTGTTTAATGGTATACACACATGATATTTTCTCATTTGACCTTCTTTTACAGATGAAGAATTTGCAGCTCTAATAAGTTAAGTGATTTATCTAAGGCTATAAAATCTATCAGTGGTGTCTGAATGGGTGCCTATCTTCTATTTCCTCAGCCCTTGAGTCAAGCACTAATTTTTAACCCTCAAGAAGCCTGGCCTCCAGTTTGGGTGTTTGAAATTAAGAGTGTGGTCTTACTTGGAACTCACCTAGGGGAGTTGGAACAAAGTCTGTGTGGGAGAATCCAAGGAGGCCCTGAGGAATGGCTCCTCAAAAATTGGGCCCAGGGGACTTGTAAGGCATTTGGGTTATTCCAGTACTTGTGTGATGAACAACACTATTCACACAGTGATGATTTTTGCTTAAAAGACGAATTACAATTTATCCTGTCTTCTAAAAATAAAATATAAAATCCATTAAATAAGACAGATATCAAATATATCTATAATTTTGTTTGCTTATTGCTTTTGCAATTTATGTAGTGTATTCTCAGGTGATCTGATTCAGCAAGAAAACTACCTTACATTTCCTTTTATCAAGAGCTTTCTGGATCACCAGGGCTTGGTCGATATCTGAATCTGAAGTGTTGTTGCTTTAGTCTTTAAGGGATGCTGGTCGTCCTTGAAATAGCACTGAGTTCCTTCAGACCCTTTTTCCATGAAGTTACTGACAGGAGAATTCTACATCTGAGCTGTCATGGTGGGTCTCCCAGACTGCAGGAGTTCCTAGGGATCTATATTTAGAGTTCAGGAAATGTAATACAGGACGGTAGAAAGCCATATTGCCATTTTTTTTTTTTTTTTCAATTAGCTCTGTCTACAAATATGGGTGTATTAGGCTGAAGTTTACTTCTACACTACTGGAGATGAAAGTGTTTGCTATGTATTTATATAATCTAAAGAGAGTAAAGATTAAACAATATAGAAAGAAGGGGATAGGGAATAATTTGAAAGAATTGAGAAAATTGGGATCAGGAAAAATCTGTGGAAAAATGAAACAAGTGAAGCAGCTATTTTGGCTGCTCCATTTGTCAGTTCATGACCTAATGAACCCCTGCTTTCTCACTCAGGGACCTGTCCAATTACCCACAGAGATTCAGAACCCACATTGAGGTAAATGATTTACTACATCTATGTGATGTCAGGTGCGGCCATGGAAATTACCACTTTGAGGGCGAACCAGAGCTATGGATTTGGAAGGGAGTCTCAGAGAGTGGAGTTTCTGCTCATGGAGAAGGAGGGATTTTGCTACAAATTAACCCCTCTCTCTCCTTTCAGGGATGTAACAAATACACCTAGAGAGTATTGGGAATGGTATCAAACATTGGACAGGGAAGCAAGTAAAAACACAAGAATGTAGTCTGGGACTCACAGCCTTAGTTAGGTCATAGTTTCCAGGCAGCACCTGACTTTGGTGTTGGAATAAAGGACAGAGCAATGTTAGTATGTAGGTGACACTGCGGTATTTCATTTAGTGGCCTGACTAACTTAGATGGGCATGAATTTTAAGAGGTCAAAGAGATAGACATAAACAATTATCAGTAAGTGTGTAATAGTGATAAGTAGGTGCTAAGAACACAGTTGGTTCTGGGAGTCTACTAGAGAGGCACATAACAGACATCGAGGTGAAGGCACCATTGAGATGAGATTTAAAAGATGCAAAAGGGGTTGGCCTTCGGAGTAATGGACCCTAACGCTATTCCTAGTGAAGGAACAGGCAAGAAAACGCAGAGAAGAAAGTGGGCAATGTTTGTGGCATCTAGGGGACTCCAGCCACTAGGTAGCCAAAGGTACGCTATGTCAGGTGAATGAGTTAAGAGAGGACCATCAGGAAGACTCCATCAAGAGGGCTTAAAAAAGGGGAGTGGGTAGGCTTTTAAGTTTTGCCAAAAGGGTACTTGATTTTTATCTTCAAGGGAAAGGATTTTTAAGAAAACTAGTATGAATATTCAATTTGGATATAAGAATATGACCCCAACAGAATTGTTGTGTATTGATTCTTCACCTAAAATGCCCGAGATAAGGAGTAGTAAGGCCCCTCTTGTAGTAATGCAAGAGGGTAATCAGTGCCCCATAATGAAAACAGTGAGAATGGAGAGGAAAAGTGGTTTCAGTTGTATTTGGGAGATAGACTTGCTTGCACTTGAGGATTAGTAGAAGGAGGGGTAAGGAAGAGGAGGAGTGGGAGAGAGGAGCGGGGCTTGGGGATGAAAGTGCAGTTTGAACTTCCTGAAACACATATCATACACTTTTATTTCCAGTGAACATTCTGGAGCTCTGGTCTGATTCAGTATTCTCTGGGTAAAGTTCCTCATCTGCAATACAGATAACCCCCACCATTATTTTAAGCAATTATAGGGGTCCTGGGAAAGTCTTAGGATATTTATCATCTTTCAAAAATTTCCCAGTACATGTTGGATGCACACATCCTGTATTAGTTGATATGCCTTATCTTATTTCCCTAATTTTACTTTTTGTTTTATTGCATATACTACAGCAAACACAGTTGTTGGCTAACCCAGTCGCTGTTCCCTATCTCCTTCTCCCTTGTTGCCTCCACAGAAGATGAAAAAGCTAACTGCTTGTTTTGGTGTGTGTTTATTGTGTTCCTGGACAGTGGCGACTACGTGGTATAAACCTAGTCAATTGCACAAAACAAAATCTTCTGGGAGCTTATTTTTAATTAAAAAAACAAAACAAAACAAAACAAAAACCTCTGGTATTATCTTTCCACCTCTCCTTCCTGCCCTGATAAAATACTTGGAGCTGAGACCATTATCTTGGGTTCATAAGAATCCCAGACATTGTGGGACTGATACTGTTGTCAGGAAGCCAGTACCAGTAACTCCAGAATTTTCATTGTGTGAGTGGGGATAAAAGTTCTTATTTGTTGAAGTCATGGTAATTAGGTTTTCTGTTGATTATAGCCTCATGATTTCCTAACTGATACACAGACCCACACAAAGCCTTAAATACAACATATAATCATTTCTACAATTGAGATATAGATCTCCTAAAAGTAACCAAGGTCACCAATAAGAAATCCCCATGCTTAAAAAATAGTCCTTGATGCTGAAGAACATATGCAATAAAATATGTTCCAAATGCATTGATCGAATTCTCTAATTGCACTAAAAATATAAGTGGACTAATAATATAATGGAATTAGGAAAAATCAGTCCTAATATCTTAACTGGAAATGTTCTGAAATAGAATAAACAGGAAAACGACTGTAGGAGAGGGGAGGTATAGTATAAATATCACTGAGTATTTATTGACATAGTCTGATAAAAAATAGTCAGGTCATCTGATTTTATTTTTACTTTAAGAAACAAGAAGAAAGGGTGCCTGGGTGACTCGGTTGGTTAAGCATCTGCCTTTGGCTCAGGTCAGGATCCCCGAGTCCTGGGATCCAGTCCTGCATAGGGCTCCCTGCTTAGCAGGGAGCCTACTTCTCTGCCCCTACCCTGCCTCCCTCGCTTTCTCTCTCTCCCTTTGGCTCACTCTCTCTTTCTCTCTAAGTAAATAAATAAAATCTTAAAAAATAAAGAAGAAAATTAAATCTTATCAAATTTGATGAATTATTTAAGTCCCTGTCACTGATATAATCAAGCAGAAAGTGGTTGGAGTCTCACTTAAAAAGGTGATTGTAGAAGATGCATGTATCAATTATCTTTGTCACTCTGATGTTGCATAATAAGCCATCCCAGAACTCATTGGCTTAAAAAATGTTTATCATTGCTCCTGTGTACAGGTCAGGTTGATAGTTTGTCTAGGGCCAGGGAGGCTCTCCCTCACTGCAGTCAGCTACAGATCAGCTAGGCAGCCGTACTCGCTCTGGTTGGGCTTTCTCACAGTTCTGAGACTGTTGCTGGGCAACTAGACTGACATAGCTCTGTCTCATGTGGTCTCTTATTCCCTAACAGATGACCTTAATCCCGTTCTCTTGTGGAGGCAGAGGACCAAGGAAAAATTAGAAGCATACAAGGTTCCTTGAAGTCTAAGCTTGGAACTGTCTCAGTGTTCATCCACCACGTTCTATTGTCCAAAGCAAGTTGTGCGGCCAGTCTAGGTACACAGGGTAGGGAATGAAGAGTCTTCACCTCCTGATTAGAGGAGCTGCAAAGTTACACTGCAAAAGATGTGGATATGGGGTAGGGTGGAGAATGAGGCCTTTTTTTGGTGACCAATCTACTTAAGTAAACACACATCAGGATCTGGGGTTGATGACTTTTAAAATCCCCTTCAACCTGGGCACAGAAACTTAATTAAACTTGAAAGGAATCCTTGATTCTTTGGCTCAGAATAGTGTTCCCCTGAAAGATTTTTATCCTCCATTGACTCTGATAGGGAAAATTGTTGATCTTAATTCTTCAGGAGACGTGACTAGGTATATCAGTTTGGTCCTCTGAGAAGGAGACAGCGAGGTGGAATTGGGTTTATAAGACTCATAGGAAATGCCTCGGAAGGCAGGAGCAGCTTTCCAACCACGACATTGATTATATACCTGAGCAAATGATGTGGGAAGGAGGAGTTGGGAAGGAAGAGACTCAGACCTCAGTTTAGTTCTGAGAAGTTTTGGTCATTCCAATATGCAAAAATAAATATCAAGTTCAAGTATCTTTGCTGTGCTCAGTTAGTGACTGGAAGCATCCTAAAAGCATCCACTTTGGGAGCAAAGTGTGTCCCTGGTGTGAACAAGAAGATGTATCTCGAAGTGTGGCTGCTAGAGGTTGTCAGTCACCTATGTTCCAGACATCAAGTTCCTTTGAGGGGAGATCTGAGTGGATCAACTCCATCTTACCATAAAAAGGAAATATAAAATAGAATGAGTGTTCAAAAATTGGGGGTGCCAAATGGTTTCTGGGTCAGTCATGTTAAAATAATCAGAGCCAGGGCTAGCTGTGGGAAGAGCAGTGGCACTAGGATCCTGGGGCTAGATGCCCAAATTGTGAATGAATGGCACTACTCAAAAACAAAGAGTGTTCTTATTTGGTATGAAAATGGTACTGAACACCTCTCTGGCCGGGGTCTTCTACTCTCTGCATACCAAACATGAAAATCAAGTCTTCCCTACTATTGATGCTGTGCTTTCTGCAATGTCTCTCATGTACTCACCACCAACAAAACACTCCTATTTCAAGGTCCTGTCCAAGTCCCCACCTCCATGGCCACTCTAGCAGCAAACTCTCCCTCCAAACACCTAAGGAATATAATGTCTGCCACTGTATGGATTTATACTCTTATGAGTTAGATTGCCATGTCATTTAGAATTTAGGTTGAGGCCAAGATGGTGAACTATTGTTTAGATCACCAGCTTTTGTAATTACTCTTTCCTTATTGTGTTGGGCATTATGGAAAGAGAAAGGGGATTGGGTAGAAGTCACCCTGCAATAAAGATACACTTAGTCAAAAGAGTGTATGTATGTGATACAGGGGTAGGAAGGTAAAGGTTACTTGGTGTCACGAGAATTCCAAATCTTCAGACCGTGTGTACCTACAGATACAGTCTGTGGACCTCTTTTTGTTGCAACAACACTGTAGAAGGAGGATCTATGGATTCTGGCAGCTGGTAGGTCTTCCTTCCCTAAAATTCCTTACTTTCACATTCCTTTTGAGTCTGTCTCAGACTTTGACAGCTCTCCATCCTCCTCCTCCTCCTATCGGTTGGATGATTGTGAGAACCTCCTAACCGACCTCCCTGCTTTCCCTCCTTCCAATGCATTCTTTATCAGCATCCAGAGTCATTTTATAAAATCATAAATAAGATTATGCCATTTCTCTGTGTGAAACTATAGTTAGTTAGAAGTCTGAAAACATTCTATCCCCCATATTCTGCATGTGACTTTCTTTTGGAAACTTTCCAAATTTTCTTCATGTGTTGGGTAGTGACTCAGTGGTTCTTTTAAATCTGGAAGCTCATTACTTCAGATCTGGAAATTGAATTGTTTTTATAAGATTCTTTTCCTTTTTTTTGTTCTTAAATTCTTCCATCTTGAGCCTCTAGGTTTTTTTTGTTTAATCCGATTTCTATCTTGCAATATCTTCACTAGAAGATAGAAATAATTCATTAGAACGTGACTCCCCAAACTTGCTTATGAGGATTATGGTCTATGTCGATATACTTAACCTTACAGTTAAGTGACAAACTATGATAAGTTGTAATTTTTTTTTCTCTTGCTTTTTAGTAGTTTCACATGTCTCATCTCGAACTTATGGGCTTGCTAAGAGTTTAACTTAAAAATTCACCAAGAAATATGTTCACATCATTTTTCTTTTCTTCAAAGCAGTGAGATAAATTGGGTTGTTGGATGTGAGGGTAAAGTGCAATGTAATATAAATTTAGAAAGTAGGTCAAGTCCTACTTCTGTGTCAGGGATAAGAAATGAAGCTAAGATTCAGAAAGGGAATATTCAGTAATTGACACAAAGAGGGAGCTCCCTAAAGTCAAAGTCATTTGTCATTTGGTTATGGAATTCAGAAAACCTAATCAACAGCATAAACTCCAGGGAAGGTAACACTTCTTTCACTGTGGAATTTACAAAGTATAATAAGATTTTGGAGTATATTCAGTAAAAGGCAAAGAGAGAGAGAGAGAGAGAGAGAGGAAGAGGGGGAGACTAGTGAGTCAGGCAGCACGGTGTAATGGGAAAATCACTGGATTAGAAACTGATTTTAATTCTGGTTCAGCACTTGAGACCAAGTGCCAGGCAGACACAGTGTCTGCTGTGGTTCAGGATCAGTCATAAAACGTAAGAATAAAACAAACTATGTGACATCTTTGAGAAGTACATGTTTTTACAAAAGCTTAACAATTCTTATGACTGAAAAACTATTTTAGTTTATACTTGGATCTCTAAGATAAAAATGACAATTATACTATTCTACTTTTCTGTCAGATTAGGAAACTGTCACCAAATGAAAGTACAAGAAGATAAAATAAAAGCTTGTACATGTTATTCCATTGACTATAACATACATTTAGCTGAAAATTTATGATGACCTGTTCTAAGTGGAAAGAAATTGGTGTCCTCAAAGAATGCAGTGACTTTTTCAGAAATAGCTGGTAAAATACATGATGAGTTTAACAAACTGAAACATTGGTATGTTATTCTTTGTACTCTCCTTGTCTCTGATGATTTAGGGATAATGTTACCCAAGGTAGTATATGAACTCTGAAGCTCATTTCTTGAAACAATTCAGAAAGAATAGAAGAGTCGTGAGTAAATGGAGGATATATTAGAGAGGTTGTAAAGGTTTCTTATATGGACTGATGCCCACTTGGCTGCTATCAAAAAGATGCTATGTGACTGCTTAACAAGTAGATTGGCTAGGCAGACTCTGGGGAACAATTCGAGCTCTAAGAATCTTTAATGGACGATAGGTTAATCATTACCTTCTGAACCATTCCCCAAGTGAAATATTTAGAATATTAGAGCATTTCTGATTTATACCTCTATGCCTTTCCACTTACTGTTGCCTCTGAAACATGTTCTTTATTCTTCAGCCAGTCTTTGCACCTTGAAAACCCAGCACAAGTGTCATTTCTCAGATAAGCCTTTAGTAATCTGCATTTCAATGCAAGCCTGTATGCCCCCATGCCATCATCTGCATAGTATGATATTATTTATTATCAGACAGTTGAGGGTCATTAGTTTACATCTTCCCATGGACTGTGTAGACATCTGGGCAGGACCTGATACGATCATGTTTTCCCAGTTCCTACCACAATACTTGCTAAGACAATGCTAGCTAAAACAAAAAAGTAAAGGAATGGAGCATGGATTTTATAATTGAAACACCTGGATTTAAGCCCCTGTTCAGCTCACTTCTAGCAATCTTACTTTGGGGAATCAAAGTCTCAGATTTTTAGTTTTCGCAGTTTTCAGATGGAGAAAATAATGGCTTTGTTACATGTTTACTGAGATGTAAATGTGATATTATGGAAAGCTACCTTGCAAGCAGAAACTGCTATACTAACGTTGCCATTGTTATTGTTTTACAGAAGCAAAGAGGTATCAGAACTTCTTGATGACACCATCCTGGGCAAATGCTGATACAAAATGCCTGTTTTTTTTTATTTTTAATTTTTTTTTTTTTTAGAGATTTTATTGATTTATTTGGGAGAGAGAGCGCGCGAGAATATAAGGGAGGGAAGGTCAGAGGGAGAAGCAGACTCCCCAGCCCGATGTGGAAATTGATCCCAGGACTCTGGGATCATGACCTGAGCCAAAGGCAGTTGTTTAACCAGCTGAACCACCCAGGTGCCCTGCTTGTGTATTTTTAAAGACGCAAATCCTCCACAAAGATGTTTCCCAACTAAAATTACATTACAAAACACAAAAGTATCAAGATTCCTTATGAACAACACTGAAGGACAAGGACATGTTTAGATGTTTGGAGTAGAAGTATGACACAAGAGCCATTAATCTGGGACCAATGTCACTGAAGGGAGGACAGGAGACAGAAAAGACATGAGTGTGGGGCCTGATTTTACCAATCTGTGGATGTGTAATTAGAAAATGCTCTTCTATAAAAGTTTTGAGTAAAGAAATTCCTATTCAGAAATCATAAATATAGATATCATGTTATCAAAAAGTTGGTATTTATAGAAAAACTAGTTTTGGTGGCTTCTCTTATTTTAGGTTGTAGATTAAAACCAATCAGCAACTTTTGGAAGAGATGAAATAAATTATGTGTATGGATTTTCCTTTCCTTTGAAATAAAATTATTTTGTCAGCCTTCATTTATGTGCCTAGAAACTGTGAGTAAAAGCCACTGGATACATATTCAGATGGTCTGAAAGCAACTCCAATGTAGAAGGAAAAAGATGAAAAATTACATATTTTTTTTTAAGATTTTATTTATTTGACAGAGAGAGAGATCATAAGTAGGCAGAGAGACAGGCAGAGAAGGGGAAGCAGGCTCTGCGCTGAGCAGAGAGTCTGATGCGGGGCTCGATCCCAGGACTCTGAGATCATGACCTGAGCCGAAGGCAGAGGCTTAACCCACTGAGCCACCCAGGAGCCCAGACATTTATTTTTTTTATATAAAAAAACAAGTCAGGACTTCTGCTTTGGGGTAGGATGGAGAATTTCATAGTAGACCAACACTTATTGAAACCAACTACAGAAGTCAGATAAAATATAATTTTTAAAAGTTTAATAGCAAGTGTCAGAGAACCATAAAACTATGAACACTACACAGTAAAGAAAAGAAAGCTTTTAAATAAAAAGGTGTAGAGACCTGGATGTTTCAGTTGGTTGAATGTCCCACTCTTGATTCCAGTTCAACTCATGATCTCAGGGTCCTGAGACTGAGCCCAGTGCATTGGGCTCTGCGCTCATCAGGGAGTCTGAGATTCTCTCCCTCTGCCTTGCCCTCCACTCTTTCCCTCCCTCTCTCAGATAAATAAATCTTTAAATAAATCAATCAATGATAGATAGGTGATAGAGTGATGATAGATAGATAGATAGATAGATAGACGGACGATAGATAAAAAGGTGAAATCAGTCTTTCAAATCTCCCTGTGGGCATTATCTGTTTCTGGGCACAGCTGAGAGACTGGGCTCAACCCAGACTTGCCCTACTTCTGAGGTGCAGAATAAGCAACAATGATTGCAGCAGTCATGAAGGGTCTGAGTGACAGACTTAGAGATGGGAATGTCCTCAAATGATAGACAATTACCCTTTTAATACATTTCCTGATCTCTAATTCGGCATAGGATAGGAGACTGAAGAACTAAAGCCCAATCTCAGGAAAGATGAGTGGAATTTTCCACAGCCTCCTGCTGCATAGAAAATAAAATCTTACCAGAGACAGGAAACCTGAAAGCAAGAGATGAGAAATGAAAATTCCCTCAAGCAATGGTGAACTGACAGGGCTGCAGAGTTCCAGTTTCTTTTTTCCTGGAGGCCCTTGCAGACCTGGAAACAGCTGCAATCCAAGAGCACCATTGCTGTAAACAGAGAGACAAGCAGAGCTTTTGTCACTTTCTCAGAACTGCAGTGATAAAATTGGAAACTTGAGGGACTTTAAACACAGCTGGTCTTCTCCTCAAGACTATTGTCAAACTGTGATGTTGTGTGGGATGGGGAGTTAAAGACCTAGGCTGAAAACTCAAAATCAGAGCAGAAATTCCTGCAGTCTTTCATTTCTGAGAATGTAGACACTCACGATGATCTCACCTGAAAGCCCTGAAGGGCCATACCTCCACCTGAAGAACCAGTATAAAAAAGTTGACAGAACCTTAATAGAACTGCCACACAGTGTGAGCACAGAGAAGTCTTACTGAATTAAAGTATCAGTCTCCCAATTATTTGGCAATAAAAAAGGGAGAGCCCTCCTAACCTGAATTTAAAACAATTCAAAACACTTATAATTCTTTTTCCCCAATAGGTGTCATCCAATAAAAAATAGGCATGTAAAGAGAGAGAATCATGGGACCACACCCTAAAACACAATATAGACACTAGAAGCTCACCAGCAAATCGTACAGGTATCAGAGTTGTCAGGCAAGTTCTTAAGAATGAATTGGATTAAGATGTTCAAGAAAATAGAGGCAAAGAAAAAAAAATAGAAAGCATGCAGAATTTCAACATGGAACTGTAATTTATATTCCAAGGAAATCAAATATTATTGGGCTAGAATATATACTCTCTGAATTAGTGATTTTAACAGCAAATTGTTCACAGACAGAACAGTGAGTAAGAAGAACAGTCAATAAAATATATTCAAAATAAAGCACAGAGAGAAAAATGAGTTTATAAAAACAGATTAGAGTATAGGAGATATACTAGTCATGCTCAAACAATGTAACATTTATGTAACTGGTGATCAAGAGGGAGAGGAAAGAAAATAGCAATTAAGCATTTTTAAGAGATGACAGCTGAACATTTTCCTAAAGAGATGAAAGACAATGGTATCAGATAGCTCAAGCAAAACCAGATGAATAAACATAATTTTAGAAATATCTTGGCACATCATGGTCAAATTGCAGAAAACCAAAGAGAAAAAGGAAATCTTAAGAGATGTTAGAGAAAAAGAGGCATAATACCTTTACAGGATCAACTGGCAGCTCACTTTTCTACAGAAGGTCTGAAGAAATCCTAATGATACAGCCAAAGCGCTGACATAGAAGTAACTGCTAACATGGCATTCTATACCCAGCAGATAGATGAAGGTAAAAATAAAAGCACATTCACAATAAAACTGAGTGGATTCTTTACCAGTAGGCCTATACTTTTTAGAAATACTAAAGAGAGCTCTAGCAAGAATTACTCATTCCAGTGAAATCATGGAAGCACATGAAAGAATAAAAATCACTGGGAGGAGTAAATATGTGGATAAATGTGAAAGCATATGGACTGCAGGAAAGTCTATCTGTAATGTCTTATGGATTTCCCAAAATATACGTAGAATTGAAATGTGTGACAAAAATAACCTGAAAGGCATGAGGGATAAATGGAGTTAAGTTGTTGTAAGCTCAAGCATTACTGGGAGATGATAAAAGTAATACTGATGCTATATTAATTCAGGAATGCCTGCTATAGTGTATGGAGTAACCATTAAAAGTAATAAAAACAGTGAAAAGTGAATAAATAGCATGAAAGTGAATAATAAAAACCATATTTAAAAAACAAAAGGTAAAAAAATAAAAAAAGAATAAGTGTGTCAAGTAGAAAACAAATCATCAATGTAAGTACAACTAAATAATAATTAAACATTAAAAAACACTTATAGTTAAATACATAAAACAAAATGGTAATGAATAAATTAAACAACCATATTCGGTAAAAATATTTAGTAAAAAAGCTGTCATAGCTTTGTTACTATGAAAAAAATAGACTGTAAGATAAATATTGCTAAAAATAGTTACATTTTATTTATTTATTTTTTAAATTTTATTTATTTGACAGAGAGAGATCACAAGCAGGCAGAGAGAGAGAAGGAAGCAGGCTTCCCGCTGAGCAGAGAGCCCGATGCGGGGCTCGATCCCACGACCCTGAGATCATGACCTGAGCCGAAGGCAGAGGCTTTAACCCACTTAGCCACCCAGGCGCCCCCAAAATAGTTACATTTTATAAGGATAACAGGGAAAATTCTGTCAGAAAGATATAAAAATGTTTAATCTGTATGCTCCAATCACATATCTTTCTAAAATATAAAGCAAAACAAAAATTAACATAATTTAAAGGTAAAATAGACAAATCCAAAGTGCTAAGTGGAGACTTTAACAAACCTCTCTTTATAGCTTACAGAACAATTAGAACCCCATCAGGATATAGACGGTCTGAACAGCACGATGAATACACTGTTCTGACTGACCTACATAGAATTATCCCCAACTCATGGTTTCAGCTCAGGTCACGATGACAGGGCTGTGAGATGGACCCCGCCCCCCCAGACTCCGTGCTCAGCAGGGAGTCTGCTGGAAGATTCTACCTCCTCACCCCTCCCCCCCCATAATGCGCTCTCTCTCTCTCTCTCTCTCAGATAAATAAATAAATAAATGAATCTATCTTTAAACAAGATTATCACTGATAAAAACCTAGGAAGACTGACTGACAGTCTTGATCAGAGGAACAAGACTGATGCAAAGCGAAAGTCAAGCAAAGCTTTATTTTGCGCAAGCATCGAAAATCAAACCGACTGGTAGGGGCCATCTCTTAGGAAGAGAAGAGGATGACGACCCTGACAGAAGGGTCAGGCTGCTCCGGACAAGGCCGCTCTGGACGAGGCCTCTACATGAGGAGGCCACTCCCCAGACGAGGCCACTCTGGACAAGGCCGCTCCCAGGACGACGCTGCTTGCTGAGGAGGGCGCTCCCTTCACGAGGCCGCTCCCAACAATGAAGAGGCAACAAAGATGAGGATGACAGCCATGACGACGCAGACTCTGCTCCCCATGACGCTGTTCCCGATGAGGCCTCTCTGGACGAGGCCGCTCCCAGGACGAGGCCGCTCCAGACGAGGTAGCTCTGGAGGAGGCCGCTGCCCACGAGGCCGCTCCCCAGACAGGGCCGCTCCCTGGAATGAAACTGCTTCGACTAGGCTGCTCCCCAGACGGGCCGCTCCCTGCAATGAAGCTGCTTTGACTAGGCTGCTCCCCAGACGGGCCGCTCCCCAGAATGATGCTGCTCAGGCGAGGCCGCTCCCTGCAGGATCAAGGCTTGGTAGTGGCGAGGCCGTTCACTGTGGCGCCGCTGCCTAGGGCTACAATGACCAGGACGACCACGACGCTCCCGGCTCTGCAGACTATTCTAACGGCTATTCTAACGGCTATTCTAACGGCTATTCTAACTCCTCCTACTACCCCCTCCCCCCACAGCCTCACAGACTAACCTTTATAGAGGTGATTGAGCCCGGCCCACACACAGGTGGCCAATGGGATTTCAACTCACCACAGAAAATATATGTGCGCCCCACTGATTGGATGTCTCATCCGGCCTGGCCCGCCCCTATATCTGGGATTTACAAGTAAGTTCCTCTGGGCAACCAGGCCCTTACAGACAAAAAGGAAGGAAGAACAAAGCAAAGGAGAACAGAAGAAAGGGAAGCAAGCGAGAGGAAAGGAAAATTACCCACAGAAAGAATGAACATCGCCACATATCCTACACACATAAAGTGACAAGAAAATATTAGGAATAATTTTTTGCTGAAAAATTTTGGACAAAACCAGTTCCCTATGAACAAACTTACTCGGGGTATCTGGGTGACTTAGTCAGTTAAGCATCTGACTCTTGATTTTGGTTCACTCAGGTCATGATCTCAGGGTTGTGAGATCTGGCAGCAAGTTGGGCTCTGTGCTCAGGGTGGAGTCTGCTTCAGATTCCTCTCTCCTTCTCCCTCTGCCCCTCCCCAGCTTGTTCTCTCTCTCTCTCTCTCTCTCTCTCTCTGAAATCAATCAATAATATAAACAAAATCTTAAAAAAAAAAAAGAAAAACTTACTCAAACTGAGACAGACAAAAATTCTCTAGCATAGTATTTAATAAAGAAATTAAATCTGTTCCTAAGTAACTTGCATACACAAAAAACAAAAATAACCGCAAAAAGAAAAACCCCAAAACATACTTGTATAGCATCACCAATAAATTTTTTTCCAATATTTGAGGAAAAAAAGTAACACAAACTTTATGGAATTTCTTCCAAGGAATGGAAACAAAGGGAAAACTACCCTGCTCTTTTTATGAAGCCAAAATAACCTTGATCCCAAAACTTGCTAAGCAAAGAGAATTTTGAAGAGAATTTTAGCTCAGTAAGTCCAGCAAAATATATATAAAAGATAATACATCTTGGCTAAACTAATAATACTCCAGAAATGTAAGAGTAAACTAATATTTGAAAATCAATCAATATAATTCTCACAGGAGAAAGAAGTGGGGAGTGAGGACAGCGGGGAAAAATGTCTTATCTTTTTCCTAGATGCAGAAAAACATTTAAGAAAATTGAACACCATTCACAGTAAAAGAAAAAAATATAAACTCTTATATAGAAATAGAAATGGAAAAAAGCATTTCTTTATTCTAGTAAATATGGATGAATTTCTCATTATATTGAGGTAAAGAAGCCAAACAAAGAAGGCACACAGTGTAATTCTAGTTATATAAAATTCAGAAGCAAGGGAAAATAATCTGTGCCACTCGAAATCAGAACAATGCTTACTATTTGTCTTAGTCTGCTCAGGCTGTCGCAACAAATACTGTCAACTGCGTGGCTTAAACAACAACAGTGTATTTTGTTCTGGAGACTGAGAGGTCCAAGATCAAGGTATCACCAAAATGTGTCTCATTTGAATGTTCTTCTCATGGTTTGTAGATGGCCACCATCTCACAGTGTGCTCACGTGACCTCTTCTTTATGCACATATGAGGAGAGAGAGCAAGGTCTCTGGTGTTTCTTCTTCTGAGGACACTAATTATGAGGGCCCTACACCCACCATCTCATGAACCCTAGTTACATCTCAAGGGCCTTCTTCAAATACAATCACATTGGAGGTTAAGGCTTCAATACATGAATTTTGAGAGGTCCCAAACTTTCAGTCCAATAACATCATTGCTCAGAAGCAAGTAGTAACGAAAAGTGGGTACAAGAGAGCTTCTGGAATGTTGGCCAAGTTCTGATTCTTGAACTGGTCACTAGTTACATGGAAGGAAACAATGTAAAAATATATTAGTTTATATACTTAAAATCTATGCACATTTTGGTGTATACGTTACATTCAAAAATAACCCACAAATTTCTCAGAAAACTCTGAATGATGTCCTCCTTATGTATATATTATAACTTTATGACTTCTTGCTTCTTAACAGATTAGGAAATATGCCAGGACAATCTATGTGAGCTTTGATCACTTCCCATTCTAAGAAGGTTTGT
Source organism: Mustela erminea (assembly GCF_009829155.1). NCBI lineage: Eukaryota > Metazoa > Chordata > Mammalia > Carnivora > Mustelidae > Mustela > Mustela erminea. The sequence goes on along the minus strand of NC_045615.1, from coordinate 4,654,253 downwards.
TTTGCATTTCTCAAAAAGTTATTCAGTCTTTCAAATAGGAAGGTTTCATATGAACATGATTTATGAAAATTCAACACAAGTATTAAATCTATTTACAGATTACAATTTTAAAAAATAACAAAAAAGAGGACTTTGTAGGAACTTTCTAGTAGCCTTTCTGCAAAATACTGCATCATTCTATTTCATGTCCTGAATCCTGACAGTGTTGCTTATATTGTTATGGGGAAAGGTACTCTGGAGTCAGGTGATCTGAATTCAAGTTCTGATACTTCTCTGGTCTTCCTCTCTCTGGAAAACTGGAAGAAGCTACTGCTTTCATTTTCCTTTCAGAGGGAAAGCCATGACTAGAGTAAATTGTCTTTGACCAGTTTTCATGAACATATGAGAAATGAGGCTGAGGCTACTAACCAAATGTTTTTTAAAACTGAACTCCCCATAGCAATGTGTTTGTCACTTTCATTTTCTCGTAAAAGCAGGAGCCAAGAGGTGAAGACAGAGACTAGGCCTTCATCTGTAGAAGCTGTCGGTACAGGGCTGTAGAAATGTGTCCTATTTTATAGAGGCTGACTCATGCAATGTCAGAATGATATTCTGTTTATATTGTCCGATTTTTCAAACTGTTGTTTACAAGCTTTGTAACAAAGGCTGCTAAATAAATCTTCCTGCTTTGAATTAAAATATAATGCAACGAGAGGCAGTTTTCTTTTTCTTAATGACTGTGGCCCATGAGTTTAAAATCACTTGGTCTATTAATCACTAATCAGATCTTCCAGATTGCCAAGTAAATATTTACCATGGTATAAATCCTGTATAATTGTGTAGATCCCCATCATCCCTTGGGGAATATAAAATAATAAGATATTGTTAACATCTGCTTTAGTTCATTGCTTTAATTCTTGAATTGCCTATGATGGTCCCCTGTGCTTTGTTTGCACCTGTAAGAAGGGAGTTTCTCACCAGCCACCCATAAATGCCTCAATATTTACTCCTAATACTGGCTAAACCTTTTTAATTGGGCCTAGATGGCTTTCATCTTCCTACGGTCCCCCCTTTCCTCCTCCACCCCCAGCTCCAAGTTTATCTTTACAAATATAGATGGGATCATGCCACTCTTTTAGTTAAAAATCCATCCACATTTCCTCACTGATTTCGGGGGGCTGGGGTGGAATTCAAAGTCTGGCTTGTAATATAAGACCCTTCGTTGCTTGACCTTTGCCCAGTTACTGAACCGAATGAGTCTGAGCAATCCCTCGTAATCTCTGCATCTCTGTTCCCTCCTTTGCAAAACTGGGATAATAAAGTTCCTACCTCATGAGGCCCTGATGAGGATTAAAGGACATAAGGCTTAACTCAGTGCCCAGCTTGGAATGAGTGAATAGAACGCTGGCTTTATGATTGTTATTCGTAACTCCTGCCACCTCCAACACATACTGTCCCTACAATCTCACTGAACCTGACTGCTGCCAGGTCAAGGTGCCTTTCATTCTCCCATACCTCTCTTCCAATAGCCCATTTACTAGGATGAATCTGACACTAATTCCAATGTGTGTTTTTTCTTTAACACACCAAGCAATTAACTCGATTCCCTGAAGACACTGACAACGTGTCCCGCGAATTTAACTCAGTCTGGACATGTCTACCTGGAATAGTATCAAGTTCCACCGGTTAAGGGTCATGATCTCAGGGTGATATCCAGTCCCAGGAGACCGTCCCACTTCCGATGCAAATCCCAAGTCCAACTTGCTACCAGTGCTTCTGATGGACTGTTATAAATCAGAGGTTTCTATGACCTTCTCTTTGGGTTCAACTAATGTGCTAGAATGACTCACAGAACTCACAGGAAATGAGACAGATTACCAGTTTATTACAGAGGATATAAAAGGCAACAGCTAGATGAAAAGCTACGTAGGCCTAGGTCTGGGAGGGTCCCCAGGAAAGGGTTTCTGTCTCTATGGAAGGCATCCCACTCCAAACCTTGTCCTTTCGGGCATTTTTATTGAGCCTTCATTACAAAGGCATGACTCATTAAATCATTGGTCACTGGTGATTAAGACCCTCTCTTCTCTCCAGAGGTCAAGGATTGGAACTTCCAGCTCCAATGCTCTAATTACCCATGGTTGGGGACCCACAACCAACCCCCCATCCTTATGTGCTTTTCAAAAGCAGCCTCACTTAGCATAACAAAAGGCAGCTTTAGGAAATTCCAAGGGTTCCTAGAAGCTTTGTTCCGGGGACAGCAGGACAAAGACCAAATGTAAATTTCCTACTATAAACTGCAGTGTCACACCTGGCTAACTCCTTTGAGTTTTTTCTGAAGAATCATCTGCTCCAGCACCTTAGTGCAAAGCCTGGCTGTGCTGCCTGAGTCTTTCATTTGGCTTCCTTTGTTTTTCCGCACCATTCCTGTGTGTCTGCGATCCTCAGTGAGACAAAGCATTATCTTAGTTTAAAAGTCTTTCTTTCTTAAACGGAATTCTGGCATCACTGCCTTCTTTTTGTGTGTGCATAAGAAGTTTTTTGTTTTTTTTATTTTTGGTTTGAAGTGTCTGTGTTTTGCAACCTTTAGGTTCATAAAATATTCCAAGATGGTTCTTTTCTCCAGTGCCTGATAGAGCTCTACTCCCCCGCTACTCCTCTGGGGAACAGACATTGACAAGCACACCCTAAGATGGAGTCATCACTCTGTCTGGATACAAACACAGGGATGAAAGTAGGATCCGGTTTGGATTCTAATGGATAGATATGAGCTGCACCTCGTTGTTGTAGCTAAAGAGCTCTTTCCCACAGCCGGTGGGTGGGAATTTGAAATGGCCACAGCAGGGTTTAAGATGCACCTGAAGTTGTCCCTGGGTAAGCCAACAGTGACAATATCTTCCATGGGTCCCAGAGCACCTGGCATTTTTAAGTCATTGCTGCAAAGAAAGGCAACTTTAATTACTGCAGATGAAATAAATCAGAAGGATCTCATTGGGAATGCAGGCATGCCAGCCGGCCAGCCTTAGCTGAGTAGTCTCAGCCATCTGCCAATAAGGGTTATTTGCTTGAGCTTCTGAAGAAAGATGCTGCGCAGTCTCAGGGGAAGCAAGAGTTAGGGACAGAGACGCCAAATGCCTATACACCCTCCACCTTTAAGAAAGCAATTGAGAAAGTGCTGATGAGCTCACGGAGAAGCATACTTCGTTCCAGTAGCTGGGTGTCCATTCTGACCTGCCTCATGTCCACTCACAGTTTAGTTTCCAGCCGCTAGAAACTTTAATTTTCACTGGGCCTAAACATGCTCATTACACCTTCACACAAACTGCCGAAAATAGGACTGATTTTACCCTCTACCTGGAATGCCCTTCCCTAACGTACTTGTCATCTCTGTAGTCTCCACTGGACAGGAGAAGGTCCTTCTGTCTTTGCTGCATCATACCGTTCTCTGTGGTGGTCTCTTTACTGAACTGTAAGCTATTTGACACACATTTTATTTATTTATTTATTTATTTAAAAAAATTTTATGTATTTATCTGACAGAAAGAGATCACAGGGAGGAAGAGAGGTAGGCAGAGAGAGGAGGGGGGAAGCAGGCTCCCTGCTGAGCAGAGAACCTGACATGGGGCTCCATCCCAGGACCCTGGCATCATGACCTAGCCGACAGCAGTGGCTTAACCCACTGAGCCACCCAGGCGCCCCTTTATTTAATTTATTTTTGACACACATTTATTTTTATTTTCATTCTCATGTACCTACATTTAACCCTACCTAAATATTTGTGAAATCCTGTATTAGTACACTTAGCCCAGTGTAGAATGAAAATAAATAGTAACAAAACTAATAGACTTTTGGAGTAGCTACTGCTAGGGTTGATTCTATGCAGTTTCTCATTTAATCCTCCCAATATCCAAATGATCTTGATATTTTTATCACTGGAATAGAAAGAGGAGGTAAGTGACACCCAGGAACTTAGGTGACAAGTGCCATGTCACAGAGCTTGTGGGTGGCAGGAGTGGCTGGTGAACCCAAATCAAATTATTCCAGGTTGTGTATTCTGCTTAACTGTTGTGTATTCTGCTTGGCTGGCACTGAACAGTGGTGTGTGACTTGTTATAAAACCATATGGCTCTAAACAGTGCAATCATAAAAAACTTAACATCCCTTGCAACAGAAATGTCATCCCAGGAATATAGCCAATGGGAATACGTTTAGAGGGGAAAGAAGCCACATGGTAAATAACAAAAACTCAACCCAGTGAATTTTTAAGATCTAATTGGCTTTATTGAACAACTGATGAATTGGACAGCACCCCATCTAGCAGAGAGAGAGGTCCAAAGGATTACAGAAAGGGAAAGAGTTTTAAAGACAGAACAAAGGGGGTGCCTAGTTGGTTAACCATCCAACTGTTGATTTCAGCTCAGGTCATGATTTCAGGGTTGTGAGACTGAACCCATGTGGGGTTTTTTTGTTACAGACAATATAGAGTCCACAGCAGAAACTCATAGTCAGTCTCTTACCTGGAGCCATCAAAGCTGGTGGCAAAGGTGGATCACAGGTTTAACAGTGGACACACTATTTGCCCTTATTAACTAACACAAATCAGTTTTGTTGGAAAGTTGGCCGCCATGAAGTTACTTTGTTCGTATAGTGCCTATAATTGGAAAGACATGGGATAATAGAAGTTTTTCACCTACCAAAAAAACATGGATAAGACCTTGATATTTTTTATATCTCCCCCTCAATTTGGAGGAGTGAAGGTTAGGGTTATTGGAAGATTTCGTAAAAGACTGGAAGCATGTCAGTTGACTTCATTTCACATCTATAAATCCAAAGCACTGAAAAGCAGGTTCCTAGGTCCTTACCACTCAAAATGGAGGCCGTAAGAAAGCAATAGCAGGATTCTGAGAGCTCATTAGAAATGCAGAATCTCAGGAGGCCTGAGTGGCTCAAGTGGTTAAGCGTCTGCCTTCAGCTCAGGTCATGATCCCAGGATCCTGGGATCAAGTCCACCATTGGCTTTCCTGCTCGGTAGGGAACCTGTCTCTCCTTCACCCGACACTCCCCCTGCTTATGCACGTGCTCTCTCTCTCTCTCTCTGACTAATAAATAAAATCTTAAAAAACAAACAAACAAAGAAATGCAGAATCTCAGGCTCCACCTACTATACTGAATTATAATCTGCTTTACAAGGTTCCTAGTGATTCATACCTATGTTAAAGTTTGAGAAACACTAAACGAGAAGTCCCTAAATTAAAGAATAGGAGTCAAGTAGTACCCAGTATGCTGAGAGAAGAACCAAGGAGTTCTTACCCACTCTTATAGACAAACTCATTTGAAGGGAGCTTTACTCATCTGGGACTAGGCAAACGAAACCAAAACAAATAAAAACAAACACAGCCCCGAAGTTGAATGATTCTGCAATAATTCTGTGCCTTTAAAGAAAGAATATATTTTTGAGAGGCACCTGGGTGGCTCTGTTGGTTAAGGTCTGCCTTCGGCTCAGGTCATGATCCCAGGGTCCTGGGATCAAGTCCTGTACTGGGCTCTCTGCTCAGCCAGGAGTCTTCTTCTCCCTCTCCCTCTGTCCCTCCCCTGCTTGTGCACTCACATGCTCTCTCTCTCTCTCTCTCTCTCTCTCGCAAAAATAAATATATCATTAAAAAAAAAAGAATATGTTTTTGAGAACAACTGATTACTGAAAACAGGACATAGAATAAAGCAAAAGAAAATACATCTCAATGAATTCTAAAAAAAAGTGTTGGCAAATCAAAAAGAATAAAGGAAGTTAGTTATGAATTAAAATCATCAGATTCAGGAGAACAAATCACTTATATATGGCCATGGTGAATGCAAATTTTCACAGTTAAAAGTAAAAACATTCAAAATGGCTAAAAGGTGAAAGTTTGATACACTGAGGATTCGACCTACAGATAATTAGCATACATACTGAAGAATGAAAAGAAAAGCAAATGTAGCAGTAATAATAGAGAGATAATGTAGGAAAGACTCTTGAATTGAATAAAATTACAGTTTGCAGAGAAAAGGATCCATTAAGTAAAAACATTGAAAGAAAGCTTGTATCTCCTTAAAAAAATAAATAAATAAATAAATAACTCAAAAGCACCACTTAACTACGTTTTGAAAATTCCCAGGCCCATTCCCAGACAGTATGATTCAGTAAGTACAATGGAACCAAGAAACCCAGGTTTGTAGCCCAAGCCTAGAGTGATCACTACCATGAGGTAAGCTTGGGAAACTCTAGTAGCAGAGAGAAGGCCAACAAGCAACCAGCAAATGCAGTAGGTCCAAAAAACAAGAAAATAGCAACATAAGCAGATAAGTATGGGAAACAGAAAAAAAAAATGTATTCTCCTTTTCATGGAAGATAGTTAAAATTCTCCTAGTCCTCACACCACTTATTAAAGACATAAATTTCTAGTAGAGTTTTAAAACTTAGAGCTAACCACATATAAAAAGTAAAAATGGACTTAAGTTCTTGGAGAAAACCAAAACTGAATAAGAAACCTTAGCTCGAGTTCAAAGAGCAAAGAGTAAAAACAACTGGGAAAAGAAAGGACCAAACAAGAGTGATGGTAAAACATTTAATCAAGCTCAATACTCTGATTACCCCTTATAGACTGGATAATAAATCAAAGAACAACTCTGTTCGCTTCTAAAATAAGGTGAAGCCTTATTTAATTTAATTTAATTTATTTATTTTAAAGATTTTATTTATTTATTTGACAGAGAGAGAGATTACAAGTAGGCAGAGAGAGAGGGGAAGCAGGCTCCCTGCAGAGCAGAGAGAGAGGGGAAGCAGGCTCCCTGCAGAGCAGAGAGCCTGATACGGAGCTCCGTCCCAGGACCCTGAGATCATGACCTGAGCCAAAGGCAGAGGTTTAACCCACTTAGTCACCCAGGCACCCCGTGAAACCTTATTTTAGAATAAGGTAAAACACCTTCTAAAATAAGGTGAGATAAAATTATAATTAGTAAAATGATAAAATATTTTAGACCAATAATAATTTATGAAATACTAACACAAAATGCTATGTATACATAACACGTTTACACAATATACAAATGATGTATACACAACATCAGCTAATAGATGTGGGAGTCTGGAGCAGAAACTTTAAATGGAAAAAAAGAAGACTATTTATAAATAAGGAAATGACAACCACCCAGAAAATGAAGTACAGGTCTTTCGGAAAGACCAATAGATTAAACTTTTATAATCTATCTTAAAGAGATTGAAAAATATCTACAAAGTTATAAATAAAAAAGTATATATAACTAATGAAACAAAAGGAATTTATAATAGTCTAATATGTAGAACTCTCTTACAATAAATTTTATTTCCTTTAAAATCTTGAAAGAAGAAATGTCCAGTTGTCTCAGATAATTTTATGACTTCAACTGGCTTAGGAAAAAATGAAAGATATGAATTGACCATGGATATGGCACAAATGGAATTTAAAAAATATATCTGAAAAGTGCGATAGTCCCAACTAATAATTCTAAGTCCATTTTTACATGTACTCCCAAGAAGATTGAATATCCATAAAAAAAATTATGTCAGTTATAAGAAAAAGATGAAAAGTTTCCAATTCATTTAACTAAATTTGCATATTCATAGACCCTATATCTTTTAATAATAAGGAGGGTGGGAAGGACTGCTAGAGAGACAGAGACTTATTTAATAATAGAGATCCATAAATTCTAAATTAATGCTATAGTAACAGGCTTTAGCACTATTAAAACGCCAAGGATATAATATGACCATTACCAAAATATAGAAAAAGAAAAAGAAGAAAGGAAGAAAGAAAGGAAAGGGGAAGAAATAACCATGAGAAGAAAGTATGTTTTTCTTAGTAATCAGAAAATGCAGATTAAGGTTTTTTGCTGTTGGGGTATCTGGGTAGCTCAGAGGGTTGAGTCTCTGCCTTCTGCTCAGGTTATGGTATCAGGGTCCTAGGATTGGGCCCCATATTGGGTTCTCTACTCAGTAGGCAGCTTACTTTCTCCTTTCTATCTGCCTGCCTCTTTGCCTGCTTGTGACCTTTGTCTGTCAAATAAGTAAATAGAATCTTAAAAAAAATTTTTTTTTAAAAGTAAAGTTTTTTGCTACCATGACTAAGATCATAATCATTAGTCATCAATCATCAATCATTATTGCTAATGCAGTATGTGGGGAAATAAATATCTATTTATAACCAAAAATTCTAGTAAATTTTCCTAAAGTTTATGAAAGTTCTCTTGGCTAATTCTAATCAAGAATTTTACTCATAGGAAATCATCTGAGATGTTCACAAAGACTTATGTGCAGGAGTGTTCATTATATTTTTATTTATGATGGTAAAAATTGGAAACAATTTAATATCCAATGATTAAAGTTCGTTTAAATATATGATAGTATATCGATAATATGGAATTTTGAGATCCTGCCTAAGGATTTGGTAAAATGATCTTGGTAACCATGAAAAGAAATAACAGTATATAATAAGATATCAGTGTTTTTAAATATATACATTTAAAAATATTGTGCCAGGATAGCTTACCCAATATTAAAAGAGAAGAACAAAGTTGGACGACTGATACTACCTGACTTCAAGACTTATGATAAACCTGCACTAATCAAGACAGCGTGATATTGGCAAAAGAATAAACAAATAGATCAATAGAGCAAAATAGAGAGCCCAGAAATAGATACACATAAATATACTCAACCTATCTTTGACAAAGGAGCATAGGCAGGACAAAGAATATTCTGCAAATGGTAGCAGAACAACTGTACATTCATCTATAAAAGAAAGAATCTAGACACAAAACTTACACTCTTTACAAAAATTTACTCCAAATAAGTGTCAGGGAAGGGATGTGATAGCCATTCTGTAAGGTACATGGAGAAGTGCTTAAAGACACATGTAATAAAGATGGCTATAAAAGTTCAAGAACAATTAACTTAAAATGGAGCACAAACCTAACTGTAAAATGTGAAACTACAAAACTCTTGAATATAACACAGAAGAAAACCTAGATGACTTCGGGCATGTGGTGATTTTTTAGGTACAACACAAAAGAAACAACCCATATAAGAAATCATTAATAAACTGGACTTCGTTAAAATTAAAAACTCCCACTATGGCAAAAACAAAGTCCGAATAATAAGAAAAGTCAGAGTCTAGGAAGAAACGCGTGCAAGAAACACATCTGATAGAGGACTCTTACCAAAAATTTATAGAGAACTCTTTAAATAAGAAAGCAGTTTAACAATTTTAAAAATTGGCCAAAGATTTCTAAAGACACCTCACAAAAGAAGATATACTGATGGAAAATGAACATATGAGAAGATGTTCCATGTCATATCTTATTAAGGAAATGCAGATTAAGAGAAAAAATGGGATACCACTACACATCTATTAGAATAGCCAAAATCTGGAATGCTGATAACACCAAATGCCGGTGAGGATGTGGAGCAACAGGAACTCTTACTCATTGCTGGTGGGAATGCAACATGGTACAGCCATTCTATAAAACAGTCTGGTTGTTGCTTGCAAAACTAAACATACTCTCACCATATGATCCAGCAATCACACTTCTTGGTATTTACCCAAGATTTGAAACTTATGTCCACATAAAACCTACACACAGATGTTTATAGCAGCTTTATTCACAACTGCCAAAACTTCGTGGCAACCAAGATGTTCTTCAGTAGGTAAATGGATAAGTGAACAATCCAGACAATGGAATATTATTCAGTACTAAAAAGAAATTAGGTATCAAGGGTGAAAAGATGTGGAGTAACCTTAGATGCATCTTACTAAGTGAAACAAGCCAGTCTGTAAAGGCTACATCGGTGTGATGCTAACTCTATGGCATTCAGGACTTCTGAATCTACTATGTAGATGTAAAAAGATCTGTGTTGTCGGGGTGGGGTGGAGGATATATCTGTGACAAATAATAGTCTATTGTATTAACAGTATTTATAATTTTGAATTGGAGATTTAAAGCATTTTGTCTTTCCTTACACAGCTTTGAATTTTCCCCAATTTGTACAAAGATCAGCTCATGATTAGGGGGGAAAAATGACACTTTAGGTCAAAATAAATACTATGTAAAGTAAGTTTGAGGCCATCTGAGTTTTGGAACTCTCCCTAGGGATCTAAAAATATCCGATTACAGACACTATTTTAAGAAAGAATGTGATTCCGTTATTTTGTAGCTGTCTGAATTGTGCTGCTTGTTTCTTACCAAGTCATTTCAAGTCACGTGCTCGTGCCCCCATAACTCAGAGGAGGCTGATCAGAGGATTTGTTCTATGGTCAATAAGGCTTGGCAGTGAGGGGCTGTATGCTTTCATTTTCAAAGAAGTCAGCATCTTTCCTTAACTAATTGTTTCTGGTAAAGCTCAAAATTTACTGTTGCTATTTTAACTGTTCTGAGAAAACCATTAGAACGTTTTAGCTAGAGTGTGTCTATGAATATTCATAGAGAGTCTGCTTCTGTATTAGAAACCACACCCACATCTCTGCAGTATCTGCAGCATGGATAAGAGCTCTCATCGGGCCACATGAAAACTTGACACCAGGCTGCCTGCCGAATCGAATGCACATAAGGTCTGCTTGGCTGGTGTGACTTTGTATTTTATAGAAAAGCCTTTCTGCTTTCTTTACCTTTTTGTACCATGGAAGCATTTTTAAGCTTCTCTTATCTGTCTTGCAGGTTTTGCCTCATCACAAAACCGTCAAAAAATTAAACTTGTCATTTTCTAAAATCAGAGATTGATATGTAGCTTTAAAAAGAGTGCATATACTATTCTTGTATTATTTTGGGATGTACAATGAAGCAACATTTTGCATATATACATAATAATGAATGTGGAAAGGTGGTTAAATATATAGACACATATAATGGTTCAAGCTAAGCATCCCAATAAGGTTATCATTTTGAATTTGAATTTGAGATATGAATATAGGGGACATATATAAATGAGTTACTATATAGGTAAATATTAGCACTTTGCCTAAGATCACATAGCCAGCTATGTAAAATATATTTCATTCATATGCATCATTTATATACTTCTAAACTATGTGACACAAAGGTCACCTGGAAACTTCCTATCTCTGCAGGAAACAGGGAGCCCTCCACACATTTCTTTTTCTTGTCAGTTCTAATTGTCTAGTCTCCTATGGCGTCCTCTATCTTGTACATTATCTTTTAATTGCACTAAGTAGGCAAAGTGGAAATCAATAGATCTTTGAGAACTGACTACCCCCTCTCCCCCCACTCTCCCCGCTCCTGCCCTCTATGCCACTGAATCCACAGGCAAAAAGATATCAGTGAACTGTGGACTTACTGAAGTTTTCATAGAAGCTGAGCATGGAAGTTCAAATCTCTTTATGGCAAATTTCTCTCCTAATGTTCCTACCTGGGTGTCTCTGATCTTGCTAAGCATCTAGCCTTTCTTTTTTGTTCTCTTTCTCCCCATTTTTTTCTTTCCTTTTCTTTTTTTTTTTTTAAAGATTTTATTTATTTATTGGACAGAGAGAGATCACAAGTAGGCAGAGAGGCACTCAGAGAGAGAGGGGAAAGCAGGCTCCCCACTGAGCAGAGAGCCCGATGCGGGGCTCGATCTCAGGACCCCGAGATCATGACCTGAGCTAAAGGCAGAGGCTTAACACACTGAGCCACCCAGGCGGCCCTCCCCCTATTTTTTTCTCTAAAGAATTTCAGTTCTTCTCCTTTCAATTTGCCGAGTAATTCAGTAAATCTGCATATCCCAAGTTTGCTTGTCCAAACCTATCAATGTGTTCTCAACATAAGGCTTTTCTCATTAACATAATGCACATAAGAATAGTTGGGTTTATATATAATATAAACCTTGTTTTTTTATTGGACACAGAATACTTTTTCTTAAATATTAGTATATCCAGAGTTACATTTTTGATTGCCCCCTACAATGCTCTTCCTATATACCCTTTCCTTCACCAGTGTTTAACGACCATTTCTGCCACAGTGGTCTGTAAATTCTTGTCTCAGCTTCTCCCTCCTCTGCTGCAGACCCACACAGATCTGCATACTGGATATCTAGATATGAGAGCTCTCAAGCACCTGAAGTTCAATATAGTCAAATCAAACCTTACTATATCCCAGAAAACTCCTGCTATTTCTTTTTGTGCTCCTTATATTTGTTAATTCCACCGCTGTCTTCATCAACACCAGAGCCAGGAATCTAGAAGTCATTATTAAGTACTACCTTTTCCTTGTGATGAACACGGCGTTCCTAATGGAACTCTGCCTCCTCTAAAAGCTGTCGTTTCCTGTCCAGACTCATTAGCCCACCCTGAAACCTTCATCATTTTTTTTTTTTCTCAACTCTGGAGACAACCAAATTAATTGACTCGCATTTGGTCTGTCCCAATTCCAATCCACACTCTTCTACCTGTGCCAGAGAGAATTCTCTAAACTACACATCTGATGCTCATTCCACCCCCTCAAAGGTCAAGTCCAAGTACATGGAAGATTAAATATTAAAGCACAATGTCCTTCACAATCTGGCTCTAGGTGACTAGAGTCTCCTGTATTTCCATTCCCTTCCAGACTGCCAGGGTTGTGCTATGTTTCTCAGGGAACCGTAATATTTGATGTTTTATTTCTGTAACTTGTTTAAGTGTTGTTGCTTTTGCCTTGAAAGACCTTCCCTTATCTTTTTTTTTTTTAACTTGTAAATCCTTACTTTTCCTTCAAGACCAAATAAATAAATAAATAAATAAATAAATGCCTCTGAGAAGCCCTACTTAACTCCTGCTCTTTTCTCTCTTACTTAGCATGAATTCCATCTCTACCCCTGTGTTCCATAGTACATTCTCCCATCCAAGTACTAACCAGGCCCGACCCTGCTTAGCTTCCGAGATCAGACGAGATCGGGCGCATTCAGGGTGGTATGGCCGTAGACCCATAGTACATTCTCTATCACTTTATGAAAGCATTTGTTGTTTTACATTGTAATTATTAACTTAACACCTTGGTCTCCCATTAGAATAGAAACTCCCAAATCATGATGGAATCATATTCAAATTGATTTCCTCCGTATTTAGCACAGTGCCTACAGCAAGGTCAGTGGATGCATATTGTCACATTAAATAATGGGTGATTCTTACTGAACTATTGATATTTATAGACAAAGGGAATTCACATGGGTTCTTAAGGTGATCCTTTATATGACAAAAACTCTCCCCTTGACCATATTTTAGCCAGGCTCCTCTGAAAGTCCCCTTCTCTCCTCCCTCCCCACCCCAGTAGAACTTATCCTTGGCCTTGTCCTTGGCCTGCCTACTTCAGCTTTAGCAAGAATCCTGCTAAGTTGGTTTAGCAATAATCTCCTTACTCTTGATATTTGATCACCCACAGTATCTGATCAAATTCCTTATCCCCCATGTTTGATGTATAAGCCCTTGGCCTGCCTTCAACAGGAATCCTGCTAAGTCATTTAGCAAGAGTCTCCTTACCCTTTATGTCTCCTCTTAGCACTTTGTCATTGCCTGACCTGCTCACTCTTCTCTTGGGCTGAAGTCCCTCCCTGTCTTTTTTGTATTCAGAGTTGAGTCTGATCTCTCTCCCCTATCGTCATAGTCTGGACATCTATTGCAATAATCTTCTTTCTCTTTAACATATGTCATGTGGACTCCTCTACCGTCTGCACATAAATGAAGATTTCTGAGAGGTATGCTGATCCTTCCAGACCGTGTTTTTCTACATAACTGAGTTTAACTAAATACATTCTTCTTAGCCTACAGGATGGTTAACTTATGTCCAGAGAATAACTAACTCATATGTCCGAATTTGTCCATATTTAGGATCATAGATAACATTTTTAATTATCTCATCAGCACATACATGTATTCACACTTAAACATGTGAAGGACTGGTTTTATAAAGAATGCTGAAGGGGGGCACCTGGGCAGCTCAGTGGGTTAAAGCCTCTGCCTTTGGCTCAGGTCATGATCCCAGGGTCCTGGGATTGAACCCCACATAGGGCTCTCTGCTCAGCAGGAAGCCTGCTTCCCTTCCTCTCTCTCTCTGCCTGTCTCTCTGCCTACTTGTGATCTCTGTCTGTCAAATAAATAAGTAAAATCTTAAAAAAAAAAAAGAGAGAGAGAGACTGCTGAAGAGTAAGTACGTCTAAATGATTTTTGACCACTGAAATTCTCTAATTGAGATAAATATGCTAAAGAAAGAAAATCACCCATATCCAAGTAATGTAAGCATTCATTGTATGCTGCTTTCTCTTATTTCCATAACCAACATGATGTCCTTAAGCAGCTGCATACTTATTGTAATGATTTTTTTTTAAAGATTTTATTTATTTATTTGACAGAGAGATAGCAAGAAAGGGAACACAAGCAGGGGGAATGGAAAAGGGAGAAAGAGGTTTCCCGCAGAGCAGTGAACCTGATGCGGGGTTCAATCCAGGACCCTGGGATCATGACCCGAGCCAAAGGCAAATGCTTAACCACTGAGCTACCCAGGCACCCCTGTAATGATTTTGACACTGACTGAATGTCAGAAGTCTCTTCTGGGAACATATAAATTACAATATTTTTCAAATCAATCTTAACCTTTCATAATTATACTTTGGTTTTCTTTAAATATTAAAATACTTCATGCCTACATCAAATGAGATATTAAAACAGCACCTTTCATAGATATTTGGTTAAATATTTTTTAACACCTATGGCTAGATGCTGAGAATACAGGAGAAAAATTCAGACCAGGTTCTTATCCTCGTGAAGTTTATTTTGTAGTGCAAGAGAATGACAGACAATAAATAAGAAAATATAAAGTCTACCAGATAATGATAAGAAATGTAGAGAAAAATACAACAATTAAAAGAGACACAGTTTGTATAGAAGATGCTATTTTATATGGAGTAGTCTGAGAAGGCTTCTCAAAAGGTAATCATAGGGGGAAAATCTGAAAAAAGACACACACACTGAGAGACAGTGAGAGAGATGGACAGACAGAAAGAGAAAGAAAGACAGAAAGAGAAGGAGAGAGAAAGGATTAGTTGGAGGGGAATCCCATACAGAAAAAACCCCCAGTGCAAAGGTGAGGTGGGAAGGTTGAATGAATTAAAACAGTAGAAGGAAGCAATAGTAAGAGAAGAGGCAGGTAGACAGGTGGTGGTGAGTCCAGCAGATTGTAAAGTCTCTAGCTTTTATTTTCATGGGACCACTGGAGGGATCGGAGCAGAATGACATAGCTGACTTACTATTTTAAAAGAATCCTTCATATTGTGTGTGGACAATACACTGTATGAGCAAAGGTCTGAGCAGGGAGAGTAGTTAAGAGTTTCTTGTTATTAGGGGCGCCTGGGTGGCTCAGTGGGTTAAGCAGCTGCCTTCGTTCAGCTGAGGTCATGATCTCAGGGTCCTGGGATCGAGTCCTGCATTGGGCTCTCTGCTCAGCAGGGAGACTGCTTTCTCCTCTGCCTCTCTGCCTACTTGTGATCTCTCTGTGTCAAATAAATAAATAAAATCTTAAAAAAAAAAAAAGAGTTTCTTGTTATGATTTGGGGGAAGATGACAGAAAATTCAACTGGAGCTGTAGCAAAAAAAGCAATACAAGGGGGCTGAGGTGTTGACATATTTTGATGGTAGGCCTAGAGGGTTTGTTGGTAGATTCATGACTGAGTGGACAGAGAAAAAAGGAAACAAGGACGACTCTTTGGTATTTTGTCTGAGCAACACAAAGAATGAGATTACCATTAACTAAGATGGCAGCAGAGTTGATTCTGAAAGGTGGGAGCTGGGTTGTAAAGCTACCAAGAGTTGTGCCTTTAAGTACACTACCTAAGTGCACCTTTTTCTTTCCAAGATAGCGGAGGACTGAAAGCTGTAGGTGTGTCTATGGAGTGGTTTGTATGCCTGGATGGTTTGACCTGGTAACATAAAGTGGGTTGTTTTCATCAAAGCCTAGTGGCTTTGGAGAGGGAAATTACATCTCCCAATGTCAAGATGACCTATCTATATTTCACAAAGATAAGAACAATATTCTAATTAATTAAACCTCATGGCAGTTTGGCTTGTATAGAACTTGTGCCCAAAGAAAGCCTGTGTCTTTCTCCCAAGCATTAAATCACAAACTGCTTTCTTAGCCTCTGAGATTCTTCAGCATATGCAAGTACCACATCTAGCCAATGTGCTTCCTGTGCTTGCTTATAAAGAGTGCTAACATGGCCTCAAAAAGAAGAAACTTGTCAATGTTGTCTTTCTTAAAATAATAGGCAACTTTGGAGGTTGAGGTACACATTGGCATTGCATGTGCAGTATCTCATCAGATGTCATTGCTCACAAAAATTCTATGAAATAGGCTGGACTGCCACAATTATCATGGCTGGATAAGAAATCCAAAGTTTAAAAAAAAAAAAAAAGAAAGAAAGAAGAAGAGGAAGAAACTGAATTCTGGAAGTAGTAAGTGGCAGCACAAAGTTGCAAAGGTGATTACGCCAGAGCCAGGATGAAGAACTCTCCAAACTTCAAGTGCAATATTCTTTACACCATAGCACACAGACATAGCCAATGATCATTTAACTCTGTATTTATTAATCTCTTTATGTAGGTTTTCTTTTGGAACCAGCAGCAACTCCTGCAGTCTACTTTATATATGAGTGTTCCTGGGAAATAAGTCAGAGGAGGCTATTGGCAAGTTGAGGAGGGACCTGCTTTTATTGAGTGATCATAAAATATCTTACATAAGCAACTGGAGACTATCCAGTTCTTTCTGGTTGCAGAGAAACTTGTCCTCCAACTCCTGGAAACAGGAATTTTAGATTCAGCCAATGAAGCTCAAGCAAATGGCATTACCTCATCAGAAGAGTATTTCATTGGCTCTTCACTTTCCAAGTAGCTTTAGAATGTTTCCAATACTTTAACCCTTGTGTTTATAAATCCGACATAATGCAGTGTTGCAGCTAACTCTTATACTAAAGATATTCTATGATTATAAAATATGGTTAAATTGAAGAAGCAAATGCCTCTTATTTCCATTCAAAAATGTATAACTATACTAATGGTCAATTTGATTTAAAAAGAAATTGTAATTTTGCTTTTGCTGAATCATAATATCTCTATTTGCATGCTAGCAAAATATCAGTCCTTGAAAAATAAAAAAAAGAGCAAAGAGAACCATAAATCGAGACTCTGCTGTATGTGGTGTGGATTCTGAAGTAGCCAATATTTTCCATGGACCTCCTCACCCATTCATCTTTGTCAATTTGGGAGTTAGTGTCGGATTTAAGTGCTGGAGAGGGGAGTCAAAATATAAGTATGTGGAAGAAAATGATGAGCACAGCTAAGGGATTGGAACACAGCATTAAAGGGATTGAGGGATAGAGGATTCGTATAGTTTTCTATGAGCACATGCTCTTCTTCTTACAGGAATACCTTCCTAATTTCATGGATCCTTTAGGCAAAAATAAAATCTCATTTCTTCTATTTAAAGCAATTCTAGTAAATCTGAGCCCTCACATTTGTTCTTCTGTCCTATTCCATGACAGTTCTGTACTAGGATGTAGTATATTGTTATCTAATATTTATTTATGTTGTCTATTATATTGTAAATTCTATGAAGTCAAGATTTAGGAGTTATTGTGTTTTGCCAATCCTTCAGATCCTGGCACAATATATATCTGAAGATTGATTAATATGGTGGTGATTTGAGTTAGATCTCGAGAGTAAGAATCCAAAAAGGACTACACATCTTAATAGTTAACAGAATGAGGACATTTCACTCTAGAAAAGAAGACCTGGATCTTCTTCTTCTCCTTCCCCTTCCATTTTCCTCCCTTTCACCCTCCTCCCTCTCCCCCTCCTCCCCCTTCTCCTCCTCCCCTGTCTCTCCTTCCTCCTCCCCCTCCTCCTCCTCCTTCTTCTGTTCACAGACCTATTTGCTCAGTCTTAAGGTTGCCAAAGGTGTAATGAGCTTAGAAAAGATCCAGATTTGACACCCAGCTCCATCACTTTCTGTATTGTAATTTTGGATAAGCTATTTAAATGCCATGGGCTTCAGCTCCTTATCTGTAAAACTGGGAGAAATGGAGCCTAGTTCACAAAATGGTTGCAGGGATTAAAGGAAGGTGCATAGAGCCACCTACTTTGCCATCTTCTTTACCATCTCTCCTTTACTTTGGGTGATATTTATTCTTTCTGGATGTTGAGAAAGTAAATTTTGTACTTAACAGGAGCTTTCTGGGATCACTTCCTACTTTACTTATTCCTGCTTAGCTATGAGATATTGAAGGTCTTAACTTGTGGCTTAATTTCCTTCTAAGTCTCTAGTCAATCCCTATTAAGACAGAAAGAAGTACATTGGTGTCATCTGACTTGAGAATTAATGGATTTTGAATGACATTTGTTTTCACTGATGTGCTTCAACTCTGATGACCCTTGAGCATCTGAATGTCATGAGGGGTAGAGCTTTCAGCTTTACCTCCGAAATGTAGACCTCTCTGTTCCATAGGCTGTGTCTTGTCTTCCTGCTCAACTCCTCAGCTTCATTATGAGGTGAGGGTCTTGACCTCAGGTGTAGGTCACTTTATAATGATCTAGACATTGGTGTTGACACCTGCCTTTCCTTTAGACTGAGCTGTGCTATCTTCTCAGACTATGAGAACTATGTCATAAGTCCCACGCTTGACCTAGATTCTGTGTTATCACTAGTCAGAACCATTTGTCATGATCTTCTTGGGCATTACATTTGATTCCTGAACAACCAGGAGCAAATACACTCTTCAAGATCAGTTAATTCATTCACTTTTCATTCTTCCATCCATTCTTCGATCTTTTTCCTGAGAACATTAACTCTATTTCACCCTTGCCTAAGTGCTAGGATGTAGAGTTAATGTACCAGCATCAGTTCCACTGATTTTGATCTGACCAAGTCTCAACTTTACTGCATGCTGCACTTACCCCAACATGACTCATAGCCGAGTCTGAATTATCCTTAAATGCTACCTTATTCTGTTTATAGGAACAGATATTCAAATGGGAAATGAAGAAAATGTTGTTAACATATCTAAATGCATATTGAATAATTTGGAAATTTCCTGAAATCTTATTTACCACAAAGCCATGCCAATGGTCTTTTCTAAGTAGAGCCACTTATATTATAACCAAAGAGTTAAAAAAAAATATTAAGCTAGAACAGAGAAAACTTTAGAAGTATAGTCAGGTAGTATATTGCACTTGCCCAGTGAGAGGCAGACCAGGGACCAAAACAAAGTTAATGTAGGACTCTATCTTCTCTACACAATTGTTCTAGCTTTAATAGATGGCTAATTTGTTATAGTCTTAATAAAGTTAATGGAAGTGATCAAAATCTTTCCAAGTACTTCTTGCTTTTATTTTAAAAATCAATATCCCACTTTCCATCAAATTACAATACAGCATGAAGCCAATATGTAGACTTTCCTGAGGCTGTCAGGGTGTCTATTTAAAATGACCTAATGCAAGGACAATTACCCTAAAGTCTTGGTGACTCTCCAGTGCTAGACCCACTGGCTGCCAGCCTGTGTTCCCTGAGCCAGCTCTAACAAGAACTGGGGCCATAAATGGCAGTTGCTCCCCTCTGGTCTGACTTGAGATCGAGTCATATGCTCCAGTCCACATTTCAGTGGTCCCATGAAGTCTCCTTTTCTGCCAGGTTAACCTTGGATCTTGTAAGTGGAAGTGAGTCCCCACCACAGACAGAATTTCAGTCTGGCTTATAGGATCCCAACTTGATTTCCATTTTAGAGATTTTTCTGCCTGGTTCTTCTTTTTTCTTATATCCTACCAAATCTCCATGATTAAGATCCTATTGTTCTGTATAGGTTGTCCATTCTTTTTGCAACAAATATTTATTGAACAACTGCAATGTGTCCCTAGGTGCTGGATCAGAACAGGAACAGGGTGAGATCCCCCTTCCTTCATGGAGTTTACAGTTGATTGAGGTGATAGATATTTAATACGACATTACTACAAGTGTAGTGAGTATTATTAGAAGGATAACTCCTGTCACCTCTACGGGCTCGATCTTGAATTTGCCCCAAAGAGGAAATTTCCTAGAATTAGTAACAATAGTTTACTTGATGGCCAAGAACTGTGCAATCAGGATTTCCTTCCTCTTTGATTTCCCCACACTTTGTCCTCCCTTCCTGAATCTGTTCCTCAGCACTGACCACTCTGAAACTCTTCATTGAGGCCCATTTCCCTATTTTGCTGTGCTTGGAACTGCCTGGCAATGTCTTTGGCTGACCTCTGTAGCAAAGTCAGTTTTTCGAGCAGGGCTCTGGCTTGTGTGCCTCACGCTGTCACTGTGTTTTAGTCTCCCTCAGTCCATGTGGCAAAAGCCCCAGGATCCTGCACATAACAGCTCATTAGGCTACAAAGATCTCTGCAAATATATTTTCATGCAACCTTTGACTTGGAACTGATTTTCTCTGTGGCTAAACCATGTGGATGCCTTCCTAAGATACAATGCAATGTTTCTTTAAAAAATCTAATTCACCTGAAACTCCCTGCTCTATGACAACCTTCCTGAATGGGGTATGCACTATTTTCTCATGACTGAAATGAAAATAGTGTTGATTCGAGGTACAGGTTGGTGAGAGATAATGAATGGGAAAATGCTTCTGACTGCAATGCATCATGCACATGTGTCAAATATTTTTACAGTTGCTCTCTAAGAGGTGCCCTTTTGAGATTAGAGAAATATGACCATCAAGAGGGGCATGCTTATGTTCAAGGGAGTAAAATCCATTCTTCCTTAACTGTTGATGTTTTCTTCCATGAAATGAAGGGATTGAGCTGGCTGCCTTTTGAACATTAACATGGATGATACTATTGTGCTTTGTAGGTGCTTATGTATTTCCGTAAGATCAAATAATAGACAAATCTACTATCAATAGCTATCAATATTTATTACACAAAGAGCAAATACAAGGAAGCAAATTGAGTGCTTGGGACATCCAGTGATTTCACATCTGATCTAGACCACTGAGGGAATTTTCTAATTTGGAAGAGAAGTAGCATATATGGAAAGGTGTAACTTTCAGCACACAGTTCAATATTATGTAAGTAATACTAGAGACAGAGATACAGGCATCCCATTAGGGAATAATTAAGTCATGGAACTAAACGTCAAGCATAAAGAATATAGTCAACAATATTGTAATAATGATGTAATGGACAGATGGAAGCTACCCTTGTGGTGAGCACAGCATAAGGTATAAACTTGTCAAATCACTAAGCTGTACACATAAAACTAATGTAAAATTGCATGTCCACTGTGCTCAAATTAAAAAAAGAAATAAATAAGTGATACTAGAAGTGCAGAATGGGTACAAACTTTTATTGAGAGTCAATGTTTTTGTATCACTTAATCCTCTTAATAAATGTGCAGGATTTATTTTGGTATCCCTGTTTTGCAAATGAAAGGTATGGCCCTGAGATGACTTCCATCATTGATAACAAACCACACTCAAGTCAATTTTATAACAGATACAGTATTTTTCCACTAAGTCACAGATCTTGGTAGTTCACAAACTAAGAAGAGTTCCTTACCACATAATCTGCTACCCAGATGTGGAGGTTTTGAGAGTGAAAGCAGTACTGTCAATAATTATGCCGGAACCACAGACATAATACATCAAAGACTCGGGCAAACCTAGATGTGTGATCACCCTTGCCATGTTTTATTTAAATATTTACTAGAAAAGAAAAGGATGGAGGCTTAAGTTAGAGCTGACAAGTGTCTCAATCAACAGTTTGGTGAAGAGCCCTCTCTCTGCTCTCCCACTGTCTGCAGCTCTGTTCTCAGACCTCCAGTCTTGGGTCTCCTTATTTAGATTCATGGTCTTGATAGCTTCCAATGCTGCTTCTTGCATAGGCCCAGAAGTGCTTTGTTGGAAATTTGCAGTGAGTTAATACTGTGGTGATGAACTCTTGGGACTCACAGGATGGGTCCCCAAGTGAACTTTTGAGCTTACAGAGTTACCACCATACCTAGAGATAGCTGCCTTATACCCGTTACCTCAAATGCAGGGGTGTTCAGGAGTCACCAAGCAGCCCAGGTTTGTATCTTCACTTCCCCTCTCAAGTGTGATATCTGGCAAGTTCCTTAACTTATCTGTGCCTGAGTTTTCTCATCAGTAAAAATGGGGATGATTGTGGTGCCCACGGGATAGAGCATTGCTTCCAAAAGCATTAGCTACTTCTGGTATTAGTATCAGATAATTAGAATTATTATTTTTTTCTACCAAGTACAGGATGGGATAAATAGCTCAATAAGCATGAGTTCTGGACACTTGACAAAGAGAGTTATTGGTGGTAGAGTAGAAGAGTTGATGTTACAAGTCTTGGGTTCAGGTGCTGGCTTCTCTGTGGAATGCTTTTGGGAAGTCAGGTTACTTCTCTGAGTCTCAGTTCCTCATCTGCATTAAAAACTGGAGAAATGCTGATATCACACAGTGATGGCCACCTCACAGGGGCATTATAAACATCAAAGTCAAGCATTTTAGATTCTGAAAAGTACTACATTAAAACGAATGATTGTAAGTTGTAATTCTAACATGCTTTATTATAAATGATTTAATAATTACTCTCAGTAAAATGTGTATGGCACTTGGCAATATTCAGATATTTTTAAGCACAACAACACTGACAGCTCATGTATCGCCTATAATGTAACAGGTGAATCATTCATAAGATTGGATTAAGATCTTTAAAAAAACCAGTAACTATCAGTTTTTAGTGAGGTAAACTGTATCTATCTGAAATTTGCTTATGAGACAAAAGAGTTGTCAGGAGAGCAATTGGACACAATCTGCGATCATATCAGGCCTTCGAAGTGAACAGACTGCACCCTCTCAAATACATGCTCCATATTCCAAAATGAAATATATCATACCTTCAGAAATACAGGCATGAAAGCATTACCAGGATTAGGGCTAGCTTTGCTTAGAAAAGGTTTGTGGTGCATTGCAGAGAAATACGAGCAGCAATGCTGAATTTAGTTATAGAAGTCAGCTTTGGCTCCCATTTGCAACTTCCGTCAAGCAGCCGAAGAAACCAAGAAAAGCAGAGTTCAGCAGTTGGTCAGAAAGAACCCCCAGGACCATTTTTTTTCAGGGAGAAGTGACATATCAGGTGAGAGAGAAAGGCCTCGATGCTACTTCAAGTTACTATAAAAATCAGATTAAGTGCAGAAGTTCCCAAGTGAAAAACCTGCTAAAGCAAACAATCAAAAAATGTAATTTTGTGTAAAATCGGTACTGTAAAAGGACATACAGAGATTAATATCCACTGCCCTTAAAAGACATGTGAGCGTTTCAATCATCATTCCCGGGGCTTGTGTGGGCTCTGCTTCTTTGATGCCCTAACGCCATTATCCTGCTCATTATTCCCAGCAGGCAGGACAGTACCATTTTCCAGTTGGAGAAATGGATTGGGTAGCTGCCCCAAGCTCTCCACTGGCCATTTTCAGGCTTGTTCTTTCCCACTGGTAAACCCCACTATCATTCAAGTATGTCAAGCAGAGAAATTTTATAAGATGCTTTTAAACTTAAGTGGTTGAAAGGGCTCATGGTTGCCTAGCAACAGAGCTCCCTGGAGTACACAGTGTGACACACTGAAGAGGTCTCTAGAGAAGAGAGGAAACCTTCCTTCTAGCTGTAGCTTTCTCACCATATTAAGTGGGAAAAGCATTTCAGCACTGGGGAGAGCTCCCCCATAAAATGATGTGCTTGAACTAGATGATAAGTGGAATTCTATTCGCCATTTTGTCTGTGATTGGATGAGCCATCACGGTATTATTGTCTTAGCCTCTAAAACATGCCTCTTGGGTTTAGATCCTGATTTTATCATCGATTAGAGCATCTTTGGTTATTCTCAATCAAATTCCTTACTCACCGGCCACTATGTAAGACACCACTCTGTCAATATAGTTCTTTTGTGTGATTTGCTTACAGAACAAATATTTCCTGAGCAAGCATATCATGTAAGGTGTTGTCCTTATGCTAAAGGAGTAAACACCAGTAAATCACAAGCTCTATATTCCACGAGGTTGCTGTCCTGCAGAGGGTGGACAAATTGTCTATAAATATCTTTGAAACGTGGAGATGTTCATGAAACTTGAAGTGATGTTAGAGGTCACCTCACAGAGACTTTTGTTTGGCTCCAAAGTTCCCTCGAGACCTGAAAGGTTTTTTATTTTATGATGAGGTTTATATTGCTATGGGTCCTAGAAAGTCTTATGCCTCTCCCATATTTTGACAAAAGAGAAAATTGAGGCTCAAATTAAAGGACTTGCCCCAAATCACTTAGCTCGTAAGTGGCAAAGGTGGAATTTAAAGTCATTTTTTGGGGGTGCTGGGGTGGCTCATTTAGGCAAGCATCTGCCTTCAGCTCAGGTCATGGATCCCAGGGTTTTTGGACTGAGCACCACAATGTCAGACTCCCTGCTCAGCGAGGATCCTACTTCTCCCTCTCCCTCCGCCTGCTGCTCACCCTGCTTGTGCTCTTTCTCTCTCTCTGTCAGATAAATAAAATCTCTAAAAAACAAATTCATTCAGTCCCGTCCATGTTGCTACAAAAGTTGGGTATTCATCCATATGGTTTCACTTATTTGTGGAGCATAACAAATAGCATGGAGGACATGGGGACTTAGAGTGGAGAAGGGAGTTGGGGGAAATTGGAAGGGGAGGTGAACCATGAGAGACTATGGACTCTGAAAAACAATCTGAGGGTTTTGAAGGGACGGGGGGTGGGAGGTTGGGGTACCAGGTGGTGGGTATTATAGAGGGCACGGATTGCATGGAGCACGGGGTGTGGTGCAAAAATAATGAATACTGTTATGCTGGAAATAAAAATAAATAAAAAAAAAAAGAAGGGGTTACTGGTTGAAAACCTGGAAAAAAAAAAAAACAAATTCATTATTTGATTACACATTTAACATTTTGACATAAGTTAAGCCCTTGGTGTAAGGTAAAAATTGATAGATGCATGCAAGAGATACAAAAGTAAAGTGATGGTCTTTGAAAGGAGCGAAGAGTTGCAACAGGAAGGAAATAGAAAAAAAATCATGAAAAAGTGATGTTTGATTGGACATTGTAGGACGCACAGACTTAGGTCTCCGAAAATGGTAAGAAAGACATTTTTGGCAGAGGGAATATTATAAGCAAAGAAAGCAAAATATGCATAGTGAGACCATACAGCTCAGGAACTTTGATTTCATTTAGTAAGGAATTAAGAGACAGTTCTTTAAAGCAAAAGAGTGGCACCATTATTTGTATGGTCTTGAAGAAGATTTACGATGGTATAAAATGCCTTTGTAAATACCAATAAGGCGGCTGCTGCAACCGTCCAGGGAAAGGCATGAGGGTGTCAAGCAGAATGCGAATGGTCAGGGCAGGAGGAGAGAATGGACTCAAGTGATTGTAGAGGCACAGAAAATCATATTGTGGGATGCGGTGAGAAAGTGTTAAAGTGATCACGTTGGATAAAGTTTGGTTGACAGAAGAGTAGCAATGTTGGGGCTACAGCGATAGATTCTGACCTCATCTGCCCGTGGGAAAGTATTAGTAGGATGAAGGTGGGTAAGTGGGTCAGGGAAAGATCATGTCGTATTTATAACTTTGTAGTCTCCACATTAAGTAGCAGGGACCTTAACTGCAGAGACCATGTTTTTATCTTTTAATAATACCTAACTAAATATATAGTATACATATATAATACATATACATATATATAAAATATAGTATACATTCAGAAATTCAGTATACATTCAGTATACATTCTTCATGTTTCTTTTCCTTTTACAAGCCTTAGTGTACAAGCTAAGACTTCTGACACAATGTTGAATACAAGTAGCAGTTGGATGGGTCCTTGTCTCATTTCTCATTGCAGAGGCAAAGCTTCATATTCTCAACCATTAAATATAAATTTTGCTGTAGGTGTTTTAGCTGCTTGAAACCAGGTTAAGTAAGCATCCTTATATTACTATGTTACTAAGAATTTTTGTCAAAGATGGATGTTACATTTTATCCAATGACATTCTGTATATATCAAAATGGTTGTATAATTTTTCTTCTTTAGTTTGTTAGTGTGGTGATTTGTATTGATTAAATTTTAATGTAAAACCATACTTTTCTTTCTGGAATAAGCCCAACTTGATTGTGATGTATTATCCTCTTTATACCTGAATTTATTTTCTTTGAACCTATTTTGCTTTTGACTTTTTCAACCATATTCTTGATTGACCTGTAATTTTCCATTTGGAAATGTTCTTTTTCTGGTTTTGGCATCAGGGTCATTCTCATTTTATAAAATATAATGGGTGAAAGTCTTCATCTTGCTACTCATTGGAAGAATTAGTGTAGAATTGAAGCAGTTACTTAAACATTTGGGAGACTTCATTGGTTTGGCAGTTGGCCCTAGGGCTTATTTGGTGGGAACTTCTAAATTTTTATAAACTGTACCTTTGATATTTTAAGACATAAAATTATTAAAAATTTTGTTTTCTTCTTGTATTGGACATGTCTCCTTAATCTTTGATTCTTCCCCTGTTTCCAATGTTTGGCATATTGTAGTTGCTCAAGTAATTTTTAGTGAATGAGTAAATGAACAAATGACTTATAAGTGGATTGAGTATATGAATACATGAGAAAATATCTCTTAATAACCTAGATTTTATATGTGTATACATATATCTCTACCTGTACTTACATATATATGTGTACATGTGTGATTCTAATGTGTGTGTGTGTGTGTGTGTAAATTCTAATTTTTAATGAAGCATGGCTACAAGAGGGTCTGCGATGGGGCCTGATAAAGCATCTTTAGCTTCTCAGTGAGGGGGTTGCAGAGTAAGTACACATAGGTTAGGTCAGAACTAACAAAACCAAATGTAGCCCTAGTCTCTGAGAACACAAATAAGCCTTAATGAGATTCTCCACAAGCAACATTAATTATTTCTTGATCTGAGCTACCATTTATACACAAGGGAGTCTGCTCTCATGGATGGTGCAAATAAGGAGAACTTCTAGATAATGGATGTATACCACGTCAAACAAAATCAGCATCATGTGGTCTATCCAGTGTAAACAAAATAGAAACCAACAAATGTTGCAGAGAAGACAGTTCCAGTCCCCAGATTAAATATCAATGAGACTTAAGTTGTATGTCAGAGTCCTATCTAGTTCAGTCGGGCTTTACCTGCAATTTCCAATGCTGTCGGGAGCTGGAATGCCAATCAGCAAATAGAGAGAGAAGCCCACACCAACATCTGGAAATTGATGGTTGAGGTTGGTGCAAAAGAACTGCTCAGTTGACGATTGAATGTGAATAATTACAGATAGAAGAGTTCATGGGCTTGGGGAAGTAAGACCAATTCTTGATCCTATCTAAAGGAGGTAGTCATTTCCTCTAGACTTCTTTGGTTTTATCTAATTCGGTCCAGAGCTGAGTCTTCACTTGATAGGCCAGGAGCTATAACAAAGCCATTTGGCTACGGCAGGAATGGGCTCATAATTATGATATCAGAAAGTGTTCCAAGCCTGTGTGTTCAGGGAGGTCTAATTCTAAGGAGATTACCCATTTTAGAGACAAAAATAGGAATTGTATTGCCTTATTCTTTTGGAAACAATTTTCTTTTCTCAGGGGAATGTGAAATTAAGACAGGTAAACCTCTAAGTTATATGTAAGATATGGAATCAGAAATAACGCTTCCCAACGGGACTCTTATGACGGTGCGTGAGGAGAAAGTGCAAGCAAATTAATTGCAGTGGGTATGCATGGGGAAGCACCAGCAAATTAATGGCCTCAAAAACAGAGCTTATAATAAACATCCAATGATGAGGGTATTCTAGCCAAAAAAGAATGCAAACTGCAACATGGATTCAAACAAGGGAATTAGGTAGCACACCTGCCCTCTGGTTCTCTTTCACAGTTATGAGACGATACCTTTCATTTTCAAATTCCTGAGTTAATGAATAAAGTCTTGTATCTTATGAAAAAGCTTCCTTAAACTGTGTTGATTTGTTTGTACTCTGGGACATGACAGCAACCTGGGGGAGCTGGGGATGTGTCAAATATTTATTCCTGCTCTTTGATTATTAATCTTTGCCTTCAGCTCTCCCTGCCCTTCACTGGGTATTTCAGTATTCATAAAAATATTTAACAAAATATTGTGGAAGAGAATAAAAATCAGGAATCATAGAGTTCATGAAGTTATTTTTAACATCACAGTGTTTGCTGACATGTACTTATATTTTCTATGTACAGGTGCTGTCTTGATTGTTTGATTGCTTGATTGCTTGATAAATATTAATTAAGTATTACAATAACCTTATGGGGTGGGTACTATTATCATATTGGTTAGTATGTGTAAGTGGTGTAGTTAAAGTTCAGATATAGGCTTTCTAGCCCAATCTATACATTTAACCACCACATATTTTGTCTCATAAAGATATAGGAATGCCACAGACAATGAGTAGATCAAATTCTAATATATTCAATAAACCTATCTTTAATATCTTCTGTGCCACTGAACTGTGCTCTAGATCTGATAAATAAAAGCAAGACAAGTTGTTAGTAGGATATAGAGACATACCCCCCAAGTTACAGTAACGGAAATGGACCCAAGTTCAAATTTTGATTAGAAGACTGCTCAAAAAAGTCAGTGCTTGGGGCACCTGGGTGGCTCAGTGGGTTGGGCCGCTGCCTTCGGCTCGGGTCATGGTCTCGGGGTCCTGGAATCTAGTCCTGCATTGGGCTCTCTGCTTGGGGGTGGGGGGGGCTGCTTCCCTTCCTCTCTCTCCGCCTGCCTCTCTGCCTACTTGTGATCTCTGTCAAATAAATAAATAAAAAAATCTAAAAAAAAAAAAAAAGTCAGTGCTCAACTAGGGGCTAATTCAGATTTTTCTAAGCCCCTGGCTTAGATTTAGTTGTAATCCAGTGGATTTCAGCCACAGCGTTTCATAGAAGAATTTGTTCCTGCAACTTTTTCCAGCCTGCTGGTGGAACTCCTTCATTGCTATGCCATTTCTTATTTTGTTTTCTGCTCCTGATCTAAGTAGACTTTTGCAGTCTATCTATTTCTATAGCTGGAGGGAGCTGAGAAGAAAAACTCCCACATCTTAGTTCAACCTTGCAGCACCTCCGTGTTGCTTAAATATATCCTTCGCAAGTATTCAGTTCTGGGAATGAAGAGAGTAGAGTCTCCCGAGAATTGGTGTTGCCAACCGGTGCCCCCACTGTATAAACCAGACTAGTAGTGTCTATGCTGTGTGTGAGTAAATTCACACCAGCATAATCACGACAGCCCAAGGTAAAGGATGTGAAAGCAGCCCGTGTGTTGGCTATTGCATAGAAAGGCTGTAACACAACGACACCGTCTCCTGCTCTCCCACCCCAGTGGATTTTTTAGTATATTATGCAACGTTAGGTGGCTTAAGGCTGATGGTGATTCGGTAATATAGAATCACTGAGACTTCAGTGGCAGTAATGAGACTTTCCCACATCACAAATATTAGGTCCCGTGACTCCCAGGTCTATATTTGTAACATTTTTCCTTTTGCAAATAGCAGAGAGACCTGGTATTTTAGAGACTAGTTCTCAATGCCTCGGCAATTCTAAATCAATTTTATACTTGAGACTGATAGGCTGATGAACCTAGGATATTGATAAAACCCAGGAACTGTTAAACACTGTAATCCTTCCCTGCTTCTGAGACCATACAATGCCAGAGCCATCACCGCTCAGGGCCCCTGCGCCTTGCCTTTTTTTTTTTTTCTTTTTTTTTTTTTTTAAACCAGTATGACTTGCAAAAATTGCTTATGAAGCTTTTCTTCACCCACCAAGCAATAAAATAGGAGGTGAAACATTTGGGAAATGCATAATGCTATATAAATTTAAGCACAGTTCTGTTCATTCCAAACCCAGAACTATACACATATGATTACCTGGCATGAAAGCAAGGAATTGTTACTGTTTAATTTAGGAGCAGAGCTGATGCATTCGAGAGTACATTGGTGCAGTGCAAAGAGCATGGATTTGGGTTCAGAAGGATCAGAATTTATTTTCAGTTTTGCCATTTACTAAGTATAGGGCCTGGACAGATTACCTTTCAGAGCTCAGTTTTCTAATCTACATAATAAAGATGATTACACACACACACACACACACACACACACACACACTCTCACACCCCTAGAGATTGGAGAGAGCCGAGTAAGATGACATAGACAAAGTGCCTAGCAGTATTTCCATCTTAGTTTTCCTTAAGTTTTAAATGCTAAATCTTTAGAGTGGGCAGTGCTCGGTAGAAGGCACAGGCTAACAAGAGAAACATCCCAGCAAAGTTGTCACAAAGGAAGAGGAAACCCTATGAAGGTCATTCTGTTTCATCATAGTTGTTTCTCTTGGAATAAAAATCTACATGGCCCCAGAATCGTGTTGAGTGAGTAGATGGAACGCTTCTTGACACTGTTCCATATTGGGGCATTGTAAGTTCATTCATAATGGGAAAATTGCATTGGAGAAGGTATCAAAGAAGCATGGTGCAGTGGACACAATGTTGGACAAGCCCCAAGTGCCCAGGAATCTGGTAGCATCTGCTTGTTAGCTAGCAGATCACTGAGGCTTTGGGGCTGTCACTTTCCTCCCCAGAAAACATGAGGGAAATGGCCCAATGACCTTGATAGCCTTGAGCCAGTCTTTGAATTTGGGAAATGAAATTCCTTCATGAAAGATGGATTTTATGCAGGTCAGCATATAGGCCAGCTGCTAAGGAAGAGCTCTGAGCTTTCGGAGCAGGCAAGAAACCATCTCAGTCATTTCCTGAATGTGAGTTTAGTTTCAGCGGTCCCTGCAGTGCTGGCTGTTGGCAGAGCAGGGGACTCCGTCCCTGAGGAGTAAAGCACCCATGACCTCCTTCCAGTTGGGAGTGTTGTCTGGCCCTTTCATTAATATAGTTATTCTAGACTTTGAGGATTTTACAACAAAGTTACCTGTCTTTAATAGGCATTTCACATGGAATGTTTTTATGCATTTTGAAAAGCTGGTTGGGTACTAAGATACTGCAATACATTTCTGTGCTCTCCCAACACCCTGTGAATCCAAATGTATCAGCAAATGTCTTCCTTCCCATTTCAGCCGCCTCCACGTTCATGAGGTTCTTCAGGGGCCGGCCCTGCTATTGCTTTTCTCATTAGGCATGGAGCATAGCATGGGCACTCAGCTGTTTACTCAGCCTATATGATAATGGATCAGTGGTCAAAAGATCCTGTGAAATACAGATTTGTGAGTTAAATAAGTGGACATTCCATTCAATATCTACTAAGATATTTAAATTTAGAAAGAAGTCCTACATTCTACACAGACCCTCTCAGACTCAAGTAAGTAATTTTCACCTCCCTGAACTTGAACATCCTCTCTGACAAATGACAGAATGGAACAAGGTGATTTTCAAAATATATTCCAGTTCTAAATTCAATGTTTTTATTCTACATATATATTAGAATTTTTGATAATCTCACAATTGTATTTGGAAAAGACACAGATTTAAGGGATACTAAAAACTCTAAAATGACTTCCCAGTGCTCAGGTCAATTTCAAGTACTTTACACCTGGCTTTCAAATCCTTCACAACATACAGTTTATCACTTCAACATTCCCAGGGTTACTTTCAACATACAATATTCAATAGACACACAATATTCGAGTTACAGGTCACAGCCTATTTGTACATTCCCTAGCTTTCTAAAAACTCCTTGAGTAAAGGATTGCAATTTTATTTTTCTTTAAGTTCTTGTTAATACCTTGCCTATAGGAGGTGCTAAACCATATAAAAATATAAATGAATAAATGACATCCCATCTTACTTTCAAACACAGACAAATAAAGGAACACAAATAAATAAATAAGGAAACCATATGAAAGTGTCAGGAAAGAAATAAGGAGAGGATCTCCTTTAACTAGAGTCTTGATTTAGATCAGAGAAATATAGGACTGATTGCAAGCAGGTAGGAACTTAGCTCTGCAGCACATCGGTTGAAATTCTTGAAAGAAAACTCAGATCTATTGGTTTGAGCATATACACATTCAAACAGACTATTTCTGCACACTTATGCTAGGTGAGTAGCATATGAAAGGCATTAATTGTTGAAGATGGAACATCCCACTTTAAAACCTTTTGCTGTATGTTCCTGAACAAACCACCCAACACCTCTGGGGTTAATAAAACTGTTATTAAATGAGGAAATGCAAAGCATACAGCACAGAGTTTGACCACTCTTAAATGTTCAAACGTATATTAATTCCCCCCTCCACCAATTTTGTATTTCTATGAAATAAAAAGAAAAAAGTCATATGCAGACCATTTAGATGACCAGAAAGCTTGGACCACATTATGACCTGTGATCTTATTGGAGTCCGTGCCAAATGGATTTTGTTTGCAGCCAATTCTGGTCACTTCCATCTCTTTGCCCTTCTCTACATTAGCAGCTCTTCTAGACTGCAAATCCAGCAATGTATCGTAACAGATGTAGCATGGGCCTGAAGAAGTATTACGGACTCATTTTTAAGAAATGGAAATTAAAAGGAATTTTCTTGTGTAGCAACTGCTTCTGCATGAGTTTCTGGACGCTTTGACAGCTTTGCAGTTTCCAAGTGCAGAACTGTGTTAAAGGCCTATTTATCTGTCATTTCCTCCTCTGCTGAACAAAGATTTAGAAAAGCATCATAACTCTCTATAAGATCCCTTAACTAAAGATTTCAGTATTTCTTCATGAGCCCTACTGGAAAAATTAGCTTGGCTTCTACTGGTTTCCACATCTTCCTGGAGGTCCACTATGGTCATTCTGTGGTTAGCACCACCACGGCTCCAAAATCTAGTTAAATCCGTTGAAATTGCTAAATCAGAATTTCTCCCATGGTATAGCTTATAACCTCAATAATTTCCTATTGCTGGCTACATCGAATTTACAACTTTCTACTTAGTTCTTCTGTCGAGTAGCTTCCTCCTCTCATTCAACCCCATCTTGCCTTGCTCCCCAGCACAAGATGCCCACAGTTTATTACTATTCTACCTTGTTAGTCTTATGTAAATGTTACCTTTCTCTGCAGTGTACTCTAAGCTCCTTAAAGTATCCCTATTTTTTTCTTCTCTCAAGTTCAAATTGGTTCTCACCTTGTGCATTAAAAACTTTTCTGATCAGTCCAAACCTTGCAATTCTGAGTTTCTTGCCCTACCTCCATACTCTCCAACCTCCTGCAAACACATGCATTTTTACGATTGGTTCTGAGAATGTTCTGTTTGGATAAAGTAGTGCCCTCTAAGCCAAGCCTTCCCTCATTCCAGGTCTAGCCATGTGTCTTTGTGTCTATATTTTATGCCTAGAAGGGTTGTTATGAATAGGAGTAGGGCCTAGTGAGAAAGATAGAGGGAAGCTGTTCCTTCCTTCCTTCCTTCCTTCCTTCCTTCCTTTTCTTCTTCTTTCTTTCTTTTCCTGCTTGTTTTCTAAGACTGTGGGGAACCCAGGCTCATGAGATGTGGCATAACAGTTTGATGTAACTGGCTATAAACTGATCTGCTTTAGGGCCCATGTAATTGCACTGGGATAAAGAGGGCAGGGACGATGAATATTCTCTCTACTTCTGCATGAAACTAAGCAGAACTGTAAAAAGGTAGCCGTCAGGGTCTGGGCAGATCACAGAAGCTGTATGTGGGGTAACTGGCGAGTGCTAATGAAAGGAGTAACAGGAAGAAACATTGCTGTTCTTTAAAAAGGTGTGGTTAGGGTTTCCGGAGGCTCAAAAAGGATGGTGAAGCATCCCAAGACTATCAGAGCAGCTATAGCCTTACCACCCTTAGTCTGAAGGGGCATGGGGGTGGGGGGACAGGGAGGGACTTCTGTAGGAGAGGTCTACACTTTGGTAGAGGAAAACAGCAACTTCCACCCCACCAGCCAAAGTAGAAGGATTGGGGGAATATAAGGATTGCTGCTCGCCGTTCTCCCTAAATTTCTGCCTGTTGTCTCTGATCGGAAAAACCCAAAAGGAAGGCAGAGGTAGAAAGCAAGTCAGAGGGGCACATGGAGAGCACACAGTGCAAGCACCCTGATTGCTGGAAGCTTCAAATGACCTAGAAAAGAGGTGTGGACAGTGCAGGTCACAGGATCGAGACAGCAGATATGAGCAAGCCTGCACTGGAGCAGGCAGATGCGTGTGGTTGAAGCCTGTGGCTTGTTGACCTCATGTGAAAAACCCCTGTGGGACCTCGCAGAAGGAACTGGAGGACATTTTGAGATGAGGATAATGTCTTCAAGGGCAGCTTAAGGGGAGCATGGAGAGGTCCACTCATGCCCAAGAATGTACCACTTGGCATATTGGCCCCAGAAGTCCAATCAGGTGGCGTTTCTGCAGAGTCCGCACTCAGGTACACCTCTAACTGGAGTCACAGTATGGAGAGACTTGGGATATTTGGGTTCCATAATACTTTCTAGTCTGTGCCCTATCACCTGTATGAATGACATACAGTTCTGTATTATTTATTAGTAGGTATTTTCACAATCTAAATAGGAGGGTAAGAACTATCTTTTCCCACATTTATCGTTTATATTTAATACTATCTTTAAGGGCTGGGCACAGAGTGGATCCCAACTATAAATTTGCTAATGATTTAACATCCTTTAAAAATGAGAATTTAGGGTGCCTGGGTGGCTCAGTGGGTTAAGCCGCTGCCTTCGGCTCAGGTCATGATCTCAGGGTCCTGGGATCGAGTCCCACATCGGGCTCTCTGCTCAGCAGGGGGCCTGCTTCCCTTCCTCTCTCTCTGTCTGCGTGTCTGCCTACTTGTGATCTCTGTCTGTCAAATAAATAAATAAAATCTTTAAAAAAAAAGAGAATTTAATAAAATCAGCTGATGAGATAGATAGATAGATAGATAGGTAGATAGGTAGATGATAGATTAAAGCAACTGGCTGGTTCTGGTTATTTTAACCACAAAAACTTTCTAGTGAATGACACATTAAAGATGCAGATGAGTATCTGTAAATGAGTTGCTATAAGCTGCTTTTTACGTATCTCCATTCCCAAGTGTTCATGCACTTAACAGGGGAAGAAAAGCTATTGCATTTTCTATACCTGGTATACACTGTGGCTGACAAGAACAAAGGATGTTAGATCACGGACGGGACTTAGTGAGAATGATTTTGGTCCTGTCTATGGAAAATTGATTCAAGAGAAATATCATCCAGAGCTAGAGTTAATGCTTTGTTGTATGAATAAATCAGGTCAACTGTGTTCTACAAATGGCTGTTGCTATGTAGTTCATTGATATAGCAGGGAAACTGGCTATTCTCATTTAAAATCAAATAATGAAAAACTGAGAAAACAAGATAGGCCAAACATTTTACATCAGCTGGATGTAAAAACCTCCCTATTTAGTCTATTAGTATCCTTCCAAGGTTTTTTGTCTGTTTTTTTTTAACGAAGATGCTCCTCTCATGCTATTCATTACAGAAGCCACCGTTAGGTAAACAGTGACCAAGTATCTTCATCCTAAGGGCATCTCCTCCAGTAACAGTCAGGGCAGAACTCAGTCGCTGTCTGCTTAGGAGAAAGGTGGACACTAGGGGCTGAAAATGTCCTAACCTACCTTCTGTCCTAGCAGAGAAGGAGGATGTGATGCCTTTGTTGTAGGAGAAGATAATTTGTTCTGGTTCTGACTGTCTAGAACTCAGACTGCCATTTGCTGTGCTAATGGAGGAGGCAAATCAGGCATCAGTGCTTTTTCTATCTAAAACCGTACATTATTTCTTTTTACATTATAAAAAATAATCTCTATCGGTTTTTAACTAGTAAATTATGCAGAATAACAAAGAGAAATTTAATAGTCACCTTGTCTCCTTTATTTCCTGTTCCCCATAAAAATGAATGTTTCAGGGCACCTCGGTGGTTCAGTGCGTTAAACTTCTGCCTTGGGCTCAGGTCATGATCTCAGGGTCCTGGGATCAAGCCCCGCATCAGGCTGTCTGTGGGGGGTCTGCTTTCCCCGCTCTCTCTGCCTGCCTCTCTGCCTACTTATGACCTCTCTCTGTCAAATAAATAAATAAAATCTTTAAAAACTAATTAATGTGTTTCTTTTTAAAGATTCATTTATTTATTTTAGAGTGGGGGTGGGGGAGAGGGACAGTGGAAGAGGGAGAGAATCTCAAGAAGACCCCTGCTGAGCAAGGAGCCCAGAGATCACGACCTGAGCTGAAATCAAGAGCCAGATGCTCAACTGACTGAGCCCACTGAGGCGCCCCCATAATGATTAATGTTTAGAGCCTGAAAGACAGTCTTTCTCAAGGTCGTTCAGGTTCAAACCCCTATATCCTCACAAGTGGGTTAGTTCACTCTGTGTTCCTGATCTATTTAAGGGTAGTGCTTGCCCCTTAACATGGGATTTTTTTCTTTATGTATTAATTTCAATTCTCAAGTTGGTATAAGTGCCTTGAGAACCAAGGTGATTTAAAATATTTTCTGTGCTTTCCATCAAATATATTCTCACTTCCCAAACCCACCCTAGTCCACCCAGCACCAAGTGGCTCTTAATCTCACAAAACAAACTGAGGGTTGCTGCGGGGAGGGGGGTTGGGAGAAGGGGGTGGGGTTATGGACATTGGGGAGGGTATGTGCTTTGGTGAGTGCTGTGAAATGTGTAAACCTGGTGATTCACAAACCTGTACCCCTGGGGATAAAAATATATTATATGTTTATAAAAAATAAAAAATTTAAAAAAATGGTTTCAGATATCAAATATTTAAAGATTTATAGTGAAAGATAAGAGCCTCTGTCCCATTCTTTCCCATTCTTGGTTTCCATTTGCTACATACTGAACATTCAATTCTGTAGGTTATTTCTACTCTCAACTACCTACATGTTTCTAAATAGGTTACTTATACTTCTGTTTATACATATGTTGATTTCAGGAACTATCTGCTGCTTTCCAACTAAGAGAGATTCATCTCTCTTTTACCTGATTTCTCTCACCACTTCTGTTTCCTAATCTGGCCAAAATAGTTATAGCACAATTGTTTTAAATATTGTTCATATTTGACCGGCATAGTATATATGATTACATTTTTTTCCCTTGTCCTTTTTTCTCCAGCATGGAATTAAAATAGCCTCCTTTAAAATTTTTGTCTTAAACTTTCCAGGACAGGGTTTTTTGACGTTGGAACTATTGAAATTTTGGTCTTAGATTGGGCCTTCGATGGGATGACGAAGGGCAGGAGGCTGCCCTGTGCTTTGTAAGTAGTTCAGCCATGTTGCTGGCCTCATCCTACTTGATACTAACAGTACCCCCATCTCATTGCAACAACCAAAAATGTCTCCAGACATTGTCAAAATTTCCTAAGGGGGGAAAAAAATCACCCTCTTTGAGAACCACTGCTCCAGAAGAACCAGAAACACGTTTCAGAATGATAAAGACACCTTGTTCTCAACCAGGTCCTCTTTTGTTGATTTCCTCTTGGAGACAGCGCTTTTGGAGCTGTCTGTGGTCTTGTGATCTGAGAACTGCTCCCTGGGGGCTCACTAGCACAGCTGACTCCCCTTCACCTATGTCTGGGAAATTCTCTTTGCTTTTCCATTATGTTGACTCCTTTGTTTACCAAATCTTTGTCTCCTTTATTCCTTCACTCTCTAAAATTTTGAACACATCCTCTGCCACCTTCCTGTAAGTGAACGACAGGGAAAATTTGGATAACTTACATGGTGAAAATGTCTATTCTATGTTCATCTCGATTGTTAAGTTTGGCTGAGTTTAGATTCCTAGGTTTGAAAAACTTTTTCCCTCAACGTGTGAAGATCTTGATCATTTTTTTCTCCTAACCTCCTACACTGCACTGAGAATTATAATGCCTCCTTGATTCTTCCATCTTTCTTTATAGCCTGTATTTTCCCTCTGGAGGTTTTGCATTCTCCCCTTTACACTTGATGATTTGAAATTTCACTCTAACTTCTAGGATGGGTACTTCACATCTGGGCAGTCACACTTTCTAGTTTTGATTCCCGCCCCCTTCTTCTTTCTTCTCTTACTGGAAAATATTTAGCCATAATTTTATGAGTAATGGTCCCTCTGTTTTCTCAATTTTCTACTTTGGGACTATGCTAGATAGGGGTTAGATCTTTTCACTTCATCCTATGTCTTCACACTATTCTTTTATTTTTTCCTCCAATCCTATCTCATTATGCTGTATTCTGGAAAATTTCTTTAGAACTATCATAAAGTTCACTGATTTTTTGGTTATATCCAATATGCTGCTGAGCACAACCAATGAATTTTTAATTTTAATTATCTTATGTATATATTTAAATCTATGGGTTACTTTTGTTTCTTATTTCTTATTTTGTTTCTTGTTTTCTGGTCTTTAACTCTTCAAATACATGTGCTTATTTTATATTTTGAATCAGATAATTCTAACATAAATTATATTTAGATATTTTAATCTGCTGTTTTTTTTCTACTGACTCTTGCTTCTGATGCCCTAATCCCAACTCTTTTTTGTAATTTTCTAAAATGTCACATCCTATTCATTGGACCCTGACTGTGAGATAAAAATTGAGCTTGTCATTAAAGTGGCTTTTATCTAGCTTACATCTCTGAATTCACATTGCTCATTGTTCCTGGACTCAAAATTTCCTTTGCATCCTTTCTTTCTTTCTTTTTTTTTAAGATTTTATTTATTTATTTGACAGACAGAGATCACAAGTAGGCAGAGAGGCAGGCAGGGAATGGGGTTGGTTGGGAAGCAGGTTCCCTGTTGAGCAGAAAGCTTGATGCAGAGCTTGATCCCAGGACCCTGAGATCATGACCTGAGCTGAAGACAAAGGCTTAACCCACTGAGTCACCCAGGCACCCCTCCTTTGATTTCTTATCAATGCAACAATGAATTAGGAAAAAAAAATAAAGTTTTCTGAAACTTTTTTGGTATTCTGCTCCAGGTACATTTCTTTAGCTTTCTAGTTCACCACATTGCCAGAAAGAGAAGTTGCAGTTCTAATTCTACTTCATTCTTCTCTTATATCGAACCAAGGATTAACTGGGGCAAACTGGCCAGATTCACCCTCCCACCTGTAACATCCACTAAAACATAAAGCTTAAAATTTATGAAGCAACAGTTTTTAAGACACAAGATGGCAAACAATGAAGTATGGTTGAGAAACTTGAAACAAAACAGGCTCACTCACAGTTTCTAGGCTGCACCGAAAAGAAAGGGGAGCCCAGGGGACCCTGGGTGGCTCAGTTGTTAACAGTGTTTCTTCGGCTTAGGTCATGATCCCAGGGTCCTGGAATCAAGTCCTGATTCGGGGTGGGGGGGGGGGTCCTTGCTCAGTGGGGTGTCTGCTTCTTTCTCTGTCTCTCCCCTCTCTGGTATTTGCTCTTTCTCTCAAATTAATAAATAAAATCTTTAAAAAATAAAGGGGTGGGTGGTGGGAGGTTGGCAGGCTGGGGAGATGGAGTGGTGGTAGGGCTCTTGCATAGGAGATGGTACCAAAGGGGAGAGGGCTGCACAGAAATGGAACTCTGCAGATAAAAAGTTTCCCTAGAGTGTCTAGAGGGCACTGGGCAGCACATATATGACAGGATACTACCTAAGGTTATATTAGCTTGCTGGGCTGCTGTCCCAATACCACAACCTGAGTGGCTTGAAAAACAGAAATTTATTTTCTCACAGGTCTGGAGGCTGGAGGTCCAAGATTAAGGTGTCATCAGGGTTAGTTTCCTCTGAGGCCTCCTTCCTTCTCTTGTCTTCTCCTGATCTCTCCTCATGGTCTTCCCTCTGTGCCTATCTGTGCTCTCATCTCCTATTTTCCTGTTACGTTGGATTAGAACCCACCTTAATGACTTCATTTTCACTTAGCTGCTACTTTAGAAGGCTTATCTCTAAATCCAATTGAATTCTGTGGCACTATAGATTAAGGCTTCAATATGTGAATTTTTGGGAGATTCAGCCTATAACCCTGCACCCTCTGCCCAACCCCCACCCCCAAATTCATGTTCTTCTTTCATACAGAATACATCCACTCCATCCCAACAGTCTCAAATGTCTTAACTAATTCCCATATATACTCTATATTCAAAATTTCATCTAAATATCATCTAAATCTGCTATGGGTGAAACTAAAGGTATGATTCATCCTGAGACAAAATTCCTCTCCAGCTGTGAATTTGTGCAACCAGAAAGTTAGCTGCTTCCCAAATACAATGGTGGGACAAGTATAAGATAGACATCTCAACTCTAAAAGAGAGAAATTAGAAAAACGAAAAGGATGATGGATTCCAAGCAAGTCTGAAATTTAGCAGAGAAAATTCCATAAGATTTTAAGGTTCAAGAAAAATCCTTTTGGTTCCATATCCCATCCTCTTTGTCCAACTCGTTAGTAGCTCTGCCTTGTAGAACCACCAACCCAAGTATTGTGGCCCCATTCCTTTGACTGTGGACAGTGACACTGACCTCTCAGGACTTGGCCTTCTGGTCCTTGATGAGATGACTATCTCTACCAACTTCTTAACCACCTTCAAGATTATTCTTCCCTTTTCTTTTTCTTTTTTTTTTTTTAATTTATGTTTTATTTATTTTCAGCATAACAGTATTCATTATTCTTTCACCACACCCAGTGCTCCATGCAATCTGTGCCCTTTATAATACCCACCACCTGGTACCCCAACCTCCCACCCCGCCGCCACTTCAAACCCCTCAGATTGTTTTTTAGAGTCCATAGACTCTCATGCTTCCAATTTCCCCCAATTCCCTTCTCCTAACTTCCCATGTCTTCCATGCTATTTGTTATGCTCCACAAATAAGTGAAACCTTATGATA
The DNA here is from genome assembly GCF_009829155.1 of Mustela erminea. NCBI lineage: Eukaryota > Metazoa > Chordata > Mammalia > Carnivora > Mustelidae > Mustela > Mustela erminea. The sequence continues at coordinate 4,613,362 of NC_045615.1, read as the reverse complement.
ATTGACTCTCTCTGCTTGACTTATTTCACTCAGCATAATCTCTTCCAGTCCCGTCCATGTTGCTAAAAAAGTTGGGTATTCATCCTTTCTGATGGAGTCATAATACTCCATAGTGTATATGGACCACATCTTCCTTATCCATTCATCCTTGGTTCTTTCCACAGTTTGGGCATCTTGGTTCTTTCCACAGTTTGGCAACCGTGGCCATTGCTGCTATTGGGGTACAGATGGCCCTTCTTTTCACGACATCTGTATCTTTGGGATAAATACACAGGAGTGCAATGGCAGGGTCATAGGGAAGTTCTATTTTTAATTTCCTGAGGAATCTCCACACTGTTCTCCAAAGAGGCTGCACCAACTTGCATTCCCACCAACAATGGAAGAGGGTTCCCCTTTCTCCACATCCCCTCCAACACATGTTGTTTCCTGTCTTGTTAATTTTGGCCATTCTAACTGGGGTAAGGTGATATCTAATGTGGTTTTAATTTGAATCTCCCTGAGGGCTGGTGATGATGAACATTTTTTCATGTGTCTGATAGCCATTTGTATGTCTTCATGGGAGAAGTGTCTGTTCATATCTTCTGCCCATTTTTTGATATGTTTGCCTATTTCTTGTGTGTTGAGTTTGAGGAGTTCATTATAGATCCTGAATATCAACCTTTTGTCTGTACTGTCATTTGCAAATATCTTCTCCCATTCCATGGGTTGCCTCTTTGTTTTTTGACTGTTTCCTTTGCTGTGCAGAGCTTTTGATTTTGATGAAGTCCCAAAAGTTTATTTTGGCTTTTGTTTCCTTTGCCTTTGGAGACATATCTTGAAAGAAGTTGCTGTGGCTGATATCGAAGAGATTACTGCCTATGTTCTCCTCTAAGATTCTGATGGATTCTTGTCTCACGTTGAGGTCTTTTATCCATTTTGAGTTTATCTTTGTGTACGGTGTAAGAGAATGGTCGAGTTTCATTCTTCCACATATAGCTGCCCAGTTTTCCCAGCACCATTTATTGAAGAGACTGTCTTTTTTCCACTGTATATTTTTTCCTGCTTTGTCGAAGATTATTTGCCCATAGAGTTGAGGGTCCATATCTGGGCTCTCTACTCTGTTCCACTGGTCTATGTGTCTGTTTTTATGCCAATACCATGCTGTCTTGGTGATCACAGCTTTGTAATAAAGCTTGAAATCAGGTAATGTGATGCCCCCAGTTTTATTTTTGTTTTTCAACATTTCCTTAGCGATTCGGGGTCTCTTCTGATTCCATACAAATTTTTGGATTATTTGCTCCAGGTCTTTGAAGAATACTGGTGGAATTTTGATCAGAATGGCATTAAAAGTATAGACTGCTTTAGGCAGTATAGACATTTTAACAATGTTTATTCTTCCAATCCAAGAGCATGGAATGGTCTTCCATCTTTTTGTGTCTTCTTCAATTTCTTTCATGAGTGTTCTGTAGTTCCTCAAGTACAGATCCTTTACCTCTTTGGTTAGGTTTATTCCCAGGTATCTTATGGTTCTTAGTGCTACGATTCTCTAATTTCCCTTTCTGTATTTTCATTGTTAGTATATAAGAAAGCCACTGATTTCTGTACATTGACTTTGTATCCTGCCACATTGCTGAATTGCTGTATGAGTTCTAGTAGTTTGGGGGTGGAGTCTTTTGGGTTTTCCATATAAAGAATCATGTCATCTGCGAAGAGAGAGTTTGACTTCTTCATTTCCAATTTAGATACCTTTATTCTTCCCTTTTCTATAACATGTTGCATCCAGGATAGCTCTACTGGTCCATCCTATAGAATCTCAGAAGTCCAATGGCCTGCCTTTCTTTCATCCCATCTCTGTCCCCTTCAGTGTTTCTGAAGGTAGAACCTATGGCTATTCCTGGCTTCTGCTGAGATGGCTGGTTGAATCCATAAGTCACGCTTTGGTAATCTTTTAGCAAGTTATTGTGTAGTCATGTTCTTAGTGTTCTCTCTGGAATATTCTTTCTTAGTTTTGCAATATGGATGGGCTTAGAATTTTCCAAATCTTCAAGTTCTGGTTCCCTTATGCTTAACAATTTCTTCTTCAATTTTTCTCTCTCTCTTCTTGCATTTTACTATAAGCAGCAAGGAGAAATCAGGTGCCTCCTACAACACTTTGTGTAACCAAATAACCAAATTCATTGCTTGCAAATTCTACCTTCCATAAAGTACTATGACACAGTTCAGCCAAGTACTACAACTATATAACAACAATCGCCTTTCATCTATTTTCCAATCCCATATTTGTCATTTCCCTCCGAGACCTCACCAGAACCACCTTTAACATTCAAACTTCTAACAACATCCTGTTGGTAATGAGATCTGTGTCCCTAATAGAAACTTTCTTCACAGCTCTCCTCTTCTTTCTTGGTCTTCACCAGAATATCTTTACCTGTCATATTTCTGCCAATAGTCTCTCGAAGGCAATCTGTGCCGCTTCTAACATGCATCTTAAGGCTTCCAACCTCTCCTCATTGTCTATTTCCAAAGCTTCTTACACATTTTAGGTTTTTGTTATAGCAGTGCCCCAATTCCTTGAATCAAAATCTATATTACTTTCCTTGAACCACAATAACATCATGGTTATTGTTTAAACAACAGAAATTTATTTCTTTGCAATTCTGGAGGCTTGGGGTACAAGATCTTTATGGGGACACGATTTGGCCCACAACACAAATCAAAGGGAAAATTACATGGTACACTTCTGAGGCTGGGAATATGCCTGCTCCCACTAGCTCCATCAGCTGCCTCATAATTCAGAGGGCATCTGGTATAGTACTCGGTATTTCTCAGAAGGGAGGAATCAGAAGTCCTAGACTAAACACTGCTCTGGGCCTGCATAACAATCTTAAAATCAAGACCTGAAAATTGTCTCCAAATAGTTAACAGCTTTTCAGAACAAAGTTCAAGAATATGTATAGGAATACAAAAAAAAAAAAAAAAAATCCAGAACCAATAAAGGTGGCCTTCACTGTGGGTGGCATGTAACTAACATTAAAGAGGCAGGAGCATAGGACCCTTATGAGTAGGAAACGCAATCAAAACCAAACCAGAGGGCGCCTGGGTGGCTCAGTGGGTTAAGCCGCTGCCTTCGGCTCAGGTCATGATCTCAGGGTCCTGGGATCGAGTCCCACATCAGGCTCTCTGCTCAGCAGGGAGCCTGCTTCCCTCTCTCTCTCTCTGCCTGCCTCTCCATCTACTTGTGATTTCTCTCTGTCAAATAAATAAATAAAATCTTTAAAAAAAAAAAAAAAAAAAACCAAGCCAGAACTGACACAGATTCTGAACGACCAGACAAGGTCATTGCAATAGTTACCATACCTCATATAGCTAAAGATTTCAGGGGAAACATAAAATATACAAAAGGTATTAAATGTTTGCATTGGTTTAAGACAGAGACATGGATGATTTTGTTGAATAGAAATGGTTTAAAGAAACTTTCAAGGAGAATGCCTCTTCTCCCTTGCCTTTTCTCCCTTGAAGAGCTTTTACTGGGGCTCAGAGTGAGTTGTGTCCTGAGCTCAACAGGGAGAGTCACAGAATCTGTGGAGTTTGGGGGAGAGCTCTGAGGCAGGAGTGTGTCTGAGGATGGACAGGGGCGAGCAGCTAGGGGAATCCGGTGTCCTACTCCCAGAATTACTGACATTTTCACTGTTTTCCACTAGTTACCTAAACTCATTGTGCTTTCTTTACATTACTTAAGAAAATGTAACATTTCTTTTAAAATAAACCACTATTAGATGAACTTATTTTATATTCTACCCTGTGCTACTGATACAGGATTCTTCTATAGACAATCAGCTTCTAGCATAGCAGTTGAGTAATTTGAATAGGTAATTTTAAATCGCTTTTTAAAAAAGACTTATTTATTTATTTGAGAGAGAGAGCGTGTGTGTGCATGTGTGCGTGCGAGTGGGGGAGGGGCAGAGGTGGAGAAATCCTTGAGCGGATACTCTTTTGATCATGGAGCCCAATGCAGGGCTCCATCCCAGGACTCTGAGATCATGCATGACCTGAACCGAAATCCAGAGTCAGACATTCAACTGACTAAGCCACGCAGGCGTCCCCTAATCATTTTTTTTTAAAGGAAAACTTAAATGAGTAATTTTTCCCAGTTTGCTCTTATTATCATATTACTTCACTATATTTACTTAAGAGTCAGTTACAATATCTCAAACTTAACACATTATTACCCCCAGTGCCACCTGGTTCTCCTTAGCATTCTTTCTGGATGAAAGAACCAATGGAGCTTCATCTACATGAAACAGAAACCTACTGGCCAATATCAGCTTTCCCATCTACCTCAGCTCTGGTCCCTCACTTAGTAAGAAAGAAGCTATGGGAAGCCAGCCTCTTCTCTTTGTTTCTACCATTCCTGGAATCAATGAAGTTTGGTGTCTTCTAATCTGGGTCAGTCTACTAGTTTCTCTTTAATCCAGCTTTCATAAATATGACCGTCTTTTTCCCCTTCAAATACAAGTTTGATCATGTCACTCATTTAAATCCCTTAAGTAATTCCCACTAACTTTAAGATAAACACGGCACAGTAGATCCCACGCAGCCTACCTTCATCTTGTCCTCATCTCATGAATTGCTGTAGACCTTATAATTCTCACCACTCACTACGATGTGGTGCTTGCACTTGCTGGTCTGCTTGGACTGGCTGATTCTCCCTGGAATCCTAGTTCTCTTCTTGGCAACCTGTACATTTGTTAAGTTCTTGATAAACATTTGCCTTTCTGAAGGAGTCTCCATTCTACCAAATAATATACACCTCCTCTTCCTTTCCCCGATGGGTCCCATCCTCTGCCTTCCTCCTCTCTGCCTTCGTCATGTTATTTTAGGACCATCCATTCAGAAGCCAGTGTGTTTTCCATGAGGCTTGGGCTTCTTAGGGCAGAGCTTTCTACACCATATACCTTCCTGTGCCTAGAACAGTAGCTCAAATATAGTAAATGTGCCAGTGAGTACATGTTGAGGGATGGAGAAAATGAATAATTAAACAAGCAGAGGCCAAACTGTATCAATCCATATGTGTTACGTATTTTTTTTATTTTTATACCATTTTTTCCCCTCTGAAATCTACAAGGACTATTGGTCTCTGTTTCTAGTTTTTGTTTGTTTGCTTTTAGAAGAGTCATGGAGGAGTCCTAGTGAAGAGCATTATAGCTTTCGCTGGAAATGATGTTGTGTGGATTTACCGTTTTATCATGCTTCTTCCTGAGCATTCTCTCACTTGAAAATGCAAGTGAGGGGTGCCTGGGTGGCTCAGTCATTAAGCAGCTGCCTTCAGCTCAAGTCATGATCCCAGGGTCCTGGCATCGAGCCCCACATCAGGCTCCCTGCTCAGCAGGAAGGCTGCTTCTCCCTCTCCCACTCCCCCTGCTTGTGTTCCCTCTCTCTGTGTGTCCTTCTCTGTCGAATAAATAAATACAATCTAAAAAAAAGAAAAAAAGAAAAAAAAAAAAAGAAAATGCGAGTAAACTCGGGAAGTCGTATGACACTGGATTGGGCTTGTGTCTGATTATGCATTTCTGAAGGTGGCATAATGAGTCGAAAGGTGTCCAGCTGGTGCTATTTTCAGCATGGAAACCTGTTAAGCTACCAGGCAGCATGAACAAGATGGAATGGATTGATTTCTTTGTCTTCTGAATTGGTTGGCAGTGCCTCAATATCGAGGTATCAAATTTGCTCAATGAGCTATTTGGGAGATTATTTTTTCCTTTTCTCCACCAGCCTAAAGACTGCAGTAGATAATGATATATTAAATTATGTCCTCCTTCAGAGAGAGCATCAGACACATTTCTAAGCTCAAATTAATATCCGGCCACTTTCCCTGGTAGACTTGAAGAGGCATGACCTGAACCAGAACTTCAATTTTCTGGGTTTGTTTGTTTGTTTTTAAATCTCATCAGCACTGGGTAATGAACATCAACCTGCATATCCAGAGGCTGATGCTGATAATATGAAAGAAAGGAATAGTTTAAATATGGGGTGGGAATGACTTTAAATGCCAGAAAATTTACCCAAAGTTTTTGTATTTTTCTATCCAGCGAATCCTCTTTGTTGGAATGAAAGTAGACCTTTGAACACTTTTTTCCTCCTGTAACCATCATTTTGAAAACCTAGAGACTATAGGAAAATGAAAATAATACCTTCCTTTTTATCACAAAAACCTAGGCCTGCCCATTGCATTTTGTCAGCCATTTCCTTTTCTAGATCAAAGGTGACTCTCCCAGGAATGAACTCCTAGGTCATTAATTCGGCGGTCACCTGTGATGTCCCTGTCACACTGGTGTGTGAGAGGTCACTTTTGAAACTGGAGTGAGATCTGACTGTGGCTTTGGTCTGAGGCTTACATTCAGATTTCAGGTTAAGCATTTACAGCTGTGTGTCTGAGCACCTCTTATCTTTAGTTTCCTTGTTTGTAAAATTAAAAAAAAAAAAAGTAATGCTTTTCTGTGAAAAAGTACACAGAGCTTTGCAGCGGGTATCTGATGAGAAATGTGTAAAGGTCTAGCAGGTGCCTGGAGTCTGACAGGTGTAGCATGGATACCTCTCTTTCCCTATGTGTTAAAGGTTACCATTCATCAGGTGTGCTCTTCAGTTTATTAAAACAAGGAAGAAGGCTTCATCAGAGGGTGGTGCTGCCTCTTCATTGACTCTTGCCATCCCCTGATCCACCAGCTGCTGCCCAGAGTCAATTAATTCTGTGGGTTTTCTTTTCTTTCTTTTTTTTTTAAAGATTTTATTTATTTATTTGACAGACAGAGTTCACAAGTAGGCGGAGAGGCAGGCAGAGAGAGAGAGGAGGAAGCAGGCTCCCTGCTGAGCAGAGAGCCCAATGTGGGGCTCGATCCCAGGACTCTGGGATCATGACCTGAGCTGAAGGCAGAGGCTTTAACCTACTGAGCCACCTAGGCGCCCCAATTCTGTGGGTTTTCTTTCCCTGGGTACAGACACTGGAGGCAGCAACAGATGTCTTTCCCAGGCATGCTAAATTGAAAACCCTGGTTGAGAAAAGTCTTCTAGAACCTTCTAGAAGTGGTAAGACATAGAAAACATTCCTTATCACAAGCACCCCCTTGGGAGTGGCCAGGAGAATGACAAAAGGTGCTAACGTCTTGGGTGCATCCCCAAATACAGTTCTACCACAGACAACAACGTTGCAACCAGGCAGGGTCTGCTGAATCAGGAGATGTATGTGTCCTGGCTTCCCTTGCGGTGTAAATCCATGCACCATTGTTGGGGTCGCTGCAAAGGTTGGGAAGTTTGTGGATGGCAAATGTGAATGGGAGCGAGATATATTAATTTCCCTTACACACTAAGAGTGTTGGACGGGCCTGGCTTTTTCCCGATCGAAATTATATTTACACCAAACAACATGCCAGTGATTAAAAGCATGCTCTCTGGAGATGGAATTCCTGGGCTGTTATATCCTGGGTATGCTATTTCTTTTCTTTCTTTTTTTTCTTTTTTTAAAGATTTTATTTATTTACCTGACAGACAGATCACAAGTAAGCAGAGAGGCAGGCAGAGAGAGAGGAGGAAGCAGGCTCCCCGCTGAGCAGAGAGCCCGATGCGGGGCTCAATCCCAGGACACTGGGATCATGACCTGAGCCGAAGGCAGAGGCTTTAACCCACTGAGCCACCCAAGTGCCCCGGGTATGCTATTTCTTACCCTCTCTCTCTTTTGGCAAATTATTTTACTTTTGACCTTGGTTTTCTCAAAGTACAAAATGATGATACTAATAATTAACTCATGGAGTTATTTTAAGTCCAAAACATAATATGTATGAAGTGCTTAGAATAATGCCTGACAAATAATATGTACTCAGTAAATGCTATATTTGCTCTCCTTGCAACAAATCACTGATACACTTGAGCAAAAAGCACTGGCTTTTGAACGGACTTACCTAAGCTCCAAAACAGCTCTGGTACTGTTTCTTTCCACCTAGCACTCCTATCATCCTACGAAGGCCTCCTTTTCCATATCTTTTGTTCCTGGAGACCCCTGAGGTTTAAGATTATATGTATCTTCTTTTCTTAGCAATCAATATCCATTAGGTATAGCTCACAATTACAGCTTTTCCTGGAGAAAGATATTAATGGATTCTGTCAAGACCAGGAGACAGCCACTTCCCTACATAATGGCTCTTGAGTTTCCTAAAAGCCTAAGCTTCCGCTAGAAAGTGATCAGGAAGCTTCCAATAAGCTCAGGAGTCTAATCAATATTTCTCACTCTTGGGTGGTGATTTGTAGAGGGGGACATCAATTGTCATGAATGACCCACCACAAAATCATACGTGACTCACGGGCTGCGGCTTTTCCCGACATTTACTATCCATTACCATTACGTATCCCTGGGGAAAGGGGGAACACTGTCCGATTCCATGGCCACAGCGGCTAATTTGCTGGCCTTCAAAAAACTAAATAAATAAATGAACAGAACATATAAAATTAAAAAACAAAAGCAGAAGTAGACCCCGACAGTGGTTTTCAGGAAATTGGGTTTTTGAGGCGCTGTTGAAATGTTAACTTCAAGACGATTGGACTTCAGAACTGAGCAAATAGGATTTATCTTCCCAATTTAATACCCCATTCAAACTACACAGGCTTTCCGCCCAGCTTCCTTTGGTTCAGGGGCTCCGTCTCTGGTTTTCTATCCCAACCCACAACCCTGGCGAGAAAAAAAGGCATCTGGCAAAATTCTCCCAGAGTTGCATCTTTAATAACCAGGAACAGAGTTTAACAAACTTCTTGGTAAGTTTATTTCAAGTCAGGATTTTGAGGGTCTAGAGTGTGAAATCTTTGAGCCGGTTTCCGGCTCACAGAACATTTAGTTTGCTCTGTGGCCACCTAGTGGTCGTCCTAGGAACTTCATCAATGGGTTGTGGGGCGCGGACTGCCCCGCCGCGCATTTGCGCCGGGTTAAGGACGTGATCACCGCTTTTTTTTTTTTTTTTTTTTTTTTTTATAAAGAATGTGACTTCTCAATTTTAGCATATCCCAAGCGCATTTTTAAATTCTAGTATCATTTGGCAGCACAAATGCCTTAAGTAAAAGGCAACGGTGTGGTTGTGCGGGGCTGGTTGATATTTAGAATAATGGATGCTGTATAGGGGAATGCTGGTTAGGTTTGGTTTGGTTTTGGATCGCCATCATTGCTCTTCCTGACAGAACTGACGTGAACATATACTTGAGATTCTTTCGCACAGTAGTATTTAGGTAATACACTGCAACAAATAGGAATTCTGATTTATTTTTCTGAGTGTTTTTTAAAAGGACTTGTCCAAACTTAAACTGCAGAATATTGTCCACCCTCTGTCCCCTGTGATGTACAGCCACTATTGTCTCTGCTCAGGTTTAAATTCTTATTTTTGCATTTTACACTGTTTCTCTATGGGTTACGCTGGGTCTGCTTCACTCAGTGGCCAGTGTTTTGGAAAGAGGTTTTGCTCAGATTCTGTGAACCCGTAAAGCTTGGGCCCTCAGTCATGATCTGTCTGTGGGCTGGGGAATGTAGTCAAAAGTTCAGTCCGTTTTCACTCGTTTCTTGGATTTTGGATTTTCCTCTCAGTGGTGCTCTCTGGGGACTCAACCCCATGCCAGCCTTTCTCCAGTCAGCCAAAGGTTTGTGGAGAGCTCCTCACACCTGCCATGCTGCTTTCATTCCAAGATGCCCCTCCCCCCATCCCATTTCTGGCTGGTGCTTTCCTTGCCCTTGCTGAGACCACCATCTCAACCCAATAGAGGGGTATGTTTGTCCTAATTGTCCTTTAGGTATCATCACTATTGCTGATAAATCATCTGAGATCTCATTTCCCAGCCCAAACCAGCCCACTATCATTAAAAAACGTTAATACAAAATTAAATAAAAGGTCTTAGAAGGGGCAGTAAGATGAGATAGACCCTTAAGCTCAAGCTTCTGAAGCTTCCAGATGAATCCACTTCTGTCCGCAGCAGAGAGTAGAGTGACCCAGCTGCAGAGAGTAACCCACTAGCCCCAATCATAGCATCCTGGAACTGTAACAAGCTCAGTCTTAATTGACGCAATTTCCAGCATCACAAAGGGTTCTCTGTCCATGTGTGGGGTGGGACAGCAAGAAGTTCATGGAGCTGAGGAGGAAGACAGAGATCCTCAGATTGTAGGTCCAGCAGGTCTGTGCATTCATAACAGAAGTTCTGTCTGCAACTGTTCATTCAAGGGAAAAGACTCAAACTCTTAGAGGTGACAAGAGCCAGAAATATTAGGGCTATGAAATCATAATTGGCTCCATAACAGAGATGGCAATGGACCTATAAGGGAGCCACTAGTAGAGAGAAGCCATGAAGATGCTTCCTAATCTGCAGACAGTACTGGAAGGAGAAGATCCCTAAATAGAACACATAGTAGTGGCATCTGAAAAAAGTGTAGGTCAAGTCTCCAGGGGCTTGGATAAGTAAAAGGGACAAGCATGGAGAATACTCCCTAAAATAAAAAAGGAGCTTAACTGTCAGAAAGCTTCTGGATTTACTTGAAGAACAGAGGAGAAGATTAGAAATCCAGAGTGATTATCTAGGCAGAAGGCAACGAAGCAGGAGGACTCAGGAGGTACCAGACATAATAGGAGAGAGAGAAGAAATTTAAAAAAATAATAATAAAATCACTAGAAATTAGTAGTTGGCTGAATGTGGAACCCAAGGCAAAGGGGATGGTGAGTTTTTTGGAAGAAATATGACAATAAAAAAAACAGTGAATCATGAAGGTGATCCTTTTATAGGGGCAATAATGTATCACCAAAATACATATTGTTCATCAACATATCGCCTGCTTGAGCAAAATACAAATACATGATTGTCCCTTCGTTTTGGACATCAAAGGACTATTGTTTGCTTTAATGAAGCCAGTATATGTGACACAGAATTTCTTCTTTTCACAAATTTGCATAAAACAAATGAGCTTCTTTTACTTGTAATATGCAATCGCCAATATTCTTTCTTTAAAGATTTTATTTATTTATTTATTTGACAGACAAATCACAAGGAAGCAGAGAGGCAGGCAGAGAGAGAGAGAGGGGGAAGCAGGCTCCCTGCTGAGCAGAGAGCCCGATGTGGGGCTCGATTTCAGGACCCTGAGATCATGACCTGAGCTGAAGGCAGAGGCATTAACCACTGAGCCAACCAGGTGCCCCACCAATATTCTTTCTTAAATGAGTGTTTTTAATTAGAACAAGGAATGTTTATGAACGCTTATTAGGGGCACCTGGGTGGCTCAGTCCGTTAAGCGTTCAATTCTTGATTCCAGCTCAGGTCATGATCTCAAGGTTGTGAGACTTGAGCCCCATGTTGGGCTCCATGTTGGGCATAGAGCCTGCTTGAGATTCTCTCTTTTCCTCTACCTCTGCCTCTCTCTGTTCATGCACACTCTCTCAATCTCTCTCTCAAATAAATAAATAAATGCTTGCCAGGGACAACGTACTGAGTCCCTGCTGTCTTTGCTGATCTCACGCTGTCCTCCCATCCAGTAGTCAGTATGGCAAGAAGAGTTTCATCAAGAACAACCAGCTTTCTTCCTTGATTTGCAGCCTTTATTTATTGAATTAGAAAATTCTCATTTCATACTTGAAAACTTCATTTTAGTAAATGAAAAAACAATTGCATAGAGCTTTAACAGGTAACAAAAAGAAAATAAAGAACACAAGAGAACATGCTGGGAAACACTGGTGTAAGAAACAGCTGAAATAATTCCTGGGACTGCCCCACATACCATCATCGGGGAGGCATAGAGAAGGCTCAGAAATTACATGGTGAATCCTCGAATCTGTGTATTATAAAGATCTCACAAACACTTCACGGGAACTGTGAGTATTTCTTCTCAGATAGAGTTAATTTTCTGAAATTCTTATAACTCTGTGACTTCTGTCAGGTTCATAAGGAATTCTAGAACTTTGGGAGTTTAGAATTAGGTTCCAGGAATTTAACCAGGAGCACTTCATGTCTTCCTTTGCTACTCCCATAATTTTAAGAACTACCCTGTAGTTGAGATGATGATTATTCTATCTCCTTCACTGATAGGACATAAGCTAGACAGCCATCTATCTACCTTTTAAATATTTAGTGGAATCAGATGACTTCTGCACTGAATTTCTTGGCATTTCTGCAGGAGAGAATTTCTTTTAAACCAAAAGTAGTGGTAATCATGTCAGATTCCAATTAAGGTAAGTAGTTTTATGTTCCCAAAGAAATAACCTTTCATAAGCAGTGTTTTGCTTCTTAGACTCAGGGGTGTAATTTCATATCCTCGAGGTTTTGAGTCTTTTTTAAGTAACTAGATTGACATTTTTTAGGAAAACATTAGATCAAGGAGACTATTTTTACATTAGACTAAAAAGCACTGGAAAAACTTTAAAGAATTATTTTTGTAGCATATTCTACACTACAGGTTGTAAATTCTATAGGTAAATATCACTGAAAGAAGTTGTTTCTTGTTAACATTTTCTTCCTTGATAAGAACTTTTGAAAAACTGCCAGAAGTTTGTGCAGCAAATACCTAGGGAAGGTTCGGAAGATCTTTCAGCCAGAATTCTCAACGTAGCCTTGCACAGCCATTTTGGATATCCAATTTCAAGCTCTAAATGGAAACACATGGTTAAAAAGAAGTTATTTTCTCCAAAGTCTATAAGCATGTTATGTTTCAGTTACTCATTTTTATCTTCTAATTATAGTAACTTTTCTGGATTGTGTTGTACTACATTTATTCATAATTTTCCATATATCTTTAGCCATGGCTAATTAAACAGTCATTATAAGATGAACAAGCCTATTAAGAAAATCATTTTGTTTTTCATTACACGAATTCAAACAGTTTGCTTGCACTAAGGAGCATCTTTCTCCACTCTTCAGTATGAGACAGGTCTATCCTTACGAGTTGGAAGTACCATTAGAAATGTCCTTCCTTCTCCATCTCAATAGAGAAAGTGTATTGGGCAAGATCCCTTGTAAGAATATTTTGTGGAGGAAAGCTTCCTATTAACCAGTACATTGGAGGAACCCAGCAGAAATCAATGAATGGATGAATGAATTCTGAAATGTAGCCAAACAATGTTCATTTTTGTCTCTCTTTTACAAAAATCACAATTTTTTGGATAAATTTTCTAACATATCCATAGCAATTTAAAAGTGAAATCATCCCTCAGATATAGTCAGTTATTGATTGGGTAAGTGACATGCTGATGAAGCTATCATGAAATAGCTGTTCAGGAAGAATGGACCATCTCTTGACCAGTGCTACTATGTCCTTTAGAATCCTTCATGAAAACCCATCAGTGCGCATACCCTGGGCAAGAAAAGTTTGAGAAAGAAGTATTGTTTTTGTTGCATTTAATGTGTGTTAAGACTGACAATATCAAATTCTAGCTTGCTCCTGTGGTCCGGTCAGAAGCTCTTGGACTGAAACCTGCTTGGTGGAATCACTGTTAGAAATCTTAGCATATCAGAGAAAACATTTCCAACCATCTTATTCTTCTGGTAAGGACAAAAGGTGTTCCTACTCAATGAGTAGGTAAAGAACACAAAGAATGCTAAATTTGACAAGTTAAAAAATGTGTGTGGGGGCGTGGTACCATCAGTCACAGGAGCCTACCATTTTGGCACTTTGATTTGGATCAGCGATTCCTCTTGGATCTTTATTTGCAGGTTTCTGTAATAAATAAATTTGTTGTGTCAGATCTCACGCATAGACATATACACACAAACACATACATGCAGACTATCTCTTCCTGATAGATGAAAAATCTAAGGAAGTTTGTAAATTGCTATGGAGAGGAAGGGAGGATGGTTCTGGCCAGTGAAGTCTTAGCAGAAACCATTTTTCTTTATGAACTTTGTGGTGGGTCTCTCCAACAGTGCATTTAGTAAGAGATTTCCAAACATTTTTCAAGAACTAGGGCTTTCATTGAGAAAACATTTCTGTTGAAATCCCAGTAAAAACAATATATAAAAATGGATTGGACTGGTTTTAAGTGGGGATTGGGGAGAAATGCTCATTGAGCGCCACCCCAACTGTAGGGCATACTCTGAGATCATTCTGTGTTATAAGAAAATTCTGTGGAACCACGGACTGAAAACTATCTTAATAACACTCTTTTAGCCATTAATAATGAAAGCATAATAAAAAATGTTGATTTGAAAAGAAATACATTGTCAAAAATCTTGCTGATTTCAGTGCCCAGCTCTGAATAATTGTTCTACTGTGGACCTTGAAGATACAGAGACTCTAGCAGTTCAGGGGATCCTAGAGATCCTGTAATAACTCTTTTTTGACTCAGTTTCTCAGGCATCTGCATGCTAATTTGGCTCATGTGTTTCCCTTTTATTAATATTTATCAGGGAATACACTTCAGTCAGTGGAAAGCCCTCAGGCTGATATGGCCCCATTGGAAGCCATCACTGGTTTTGACCCTTGAAAACCTGGGCGGGGAATAGGGTAGGGTTTGTGAGACAGTTATCCCAAAATCACCATTTGGGGGCCAAAGAAAACTCAGTAATTGTAATAAATAATCAGTTAATGCATTGTTTTAAAAATGTCAAAACTAATTCCCAAGAGTTCATGATGAACACAATGTCAATATTTTATGTAAAAGACCATGCATGACCAAGCATGACTTCCTCATGAGCTTCTCAAACTAATTCCAGTCCTCCTGATAAGTGGGGCCTGTTCTATTTCTTCCTCAAATCAGACAGCGATTATTATATTATTGGACTTATTCAAGGACCCAGCAAATGGTTAAGGGGCACCAAAATTTTTATTGAAATGGCCATAGATCAGTACAAGCAACAGAAAGAAGATAAGGGACCATACCAGTGTGATGTAGTGTGGACTTGAAAAACTGGTTGGAAGCTGCTCCAAGGACTCTGCAGTTATTTGCTAGTGAAAAGAGATACTATTAACTTGCAATTAGTATTCAAGCAAGTATGACTATTTCCTAAGTGCTCAATATAAATTTTCTAACTATCTCTGGGATGCAACCTAGTAAATGTACAAATACTAAAACACATGGGAACAATATTCTTCCCTAGGTTATTCTCTTATAATGAAGGAGTCCAAGAACTTATAAAACAAACTTATATTAGAGAAGAGTGCAAGTTTCTTTATGAGTTATGATGAAAATTGCACAAGGCAAGTCTTTCAGCCTCCAAATCTTAATCAAATTGTCTTAATGTCCGAACTTCCATAACAAGCTCCATCCATTTTGGACCTGGAAGGTCTTTGAGGACCTCCAGAACTTACTGTTGTAATACAGATATGCTTGGATGAGGTTATCCTCTCTAAAGTATTTTCTGTTAGCCTCCAGTGGACATTAATATAACTAGAAAGCATGATCTGGTGGAAATAGGACCTGCCTAGGAGAAGTACTGGGTGGCAGAAGAAAAAAAAATTAAGCATTATTAATGTAAGAGGGAAAGGACATCAAAAGACCTTTCCCAAAGCACAATTTTGCTGAAAACTGGCCATTGAGGGGTAACTAATGTATCAAATAAGCATCAGCTAAATCACTGTTATTTATACAATTTTCTAACAAATAATACAAAAAGCCTAAATGTGAGATTTGACACTACAATTCTCCTATACAATCTGTGTTTATAAACATATTATGGCACATATACCATTAATAGTGAATTTACTTTATTCATATATCAAAATATATTTATTAAGCTCCTCTTCTGTGTTCCCTCATTTAACTAAAATGTCAAAGCATTTAAGGAACTTGCAATCTAGAAATGGAAACAAATATGCCCCAAGCTCCATGTGAATCTCTGCTTGACTTCTGTGAATACTCATTATTGATCACAGACTCAGGGCACTTTTCCCCCCCGACTCCTCTCCTGGAGCACAACTCTTTTTCATATTAATTCATGAAGCACGTTAACATGCATTAAGCACTAAATATTTAGAAAGCACTGTGATAAGTACCTTTACATAGTTTCTTAATTAAACCTCAAGGCACATATTCAAGACTTATATCAGCATCACGAAATCTACGTGTAAGCTTAAAAAATTATCACACAATATTTTCCATCTATTCCAGTGGACAATTAAGACTTGCTTTATCATCTTGGTGTCATCACTGGCATAATAAAAAATATAAACAAATAAAAATAATAAATCATCCCACAACCAGAGAAAGATTAATTAACCATCCTTAAATACTTGAGTACAGGCATTTCTGGTATACTCTCATTTGTGTGTTTCTGGGGGTGGAGTGGGACCATGTTCTGCATTATTATGAAGAAACACAGGGCTTATGGGACAGGTGGAGTTGGGGAAAAGCATTCAAAACCTTTGGAGCTGTGTAACCAGACCACCACTAACAACAACAACATCAAATGCTAATTTAAAATACTAGTATTATCATATTTTCATTGGCATTTTCATGTAATAATGGTCAGCTAATACTTAACCTCTGAATTTAAGGCTTATAGTCCCTCCTTCAAGATAGTCGCAAAGGGTAATTTCATCAGTATTGTCTTATCAATAATGATTTCCTCAATAGTTAATTTTTTTTTAAGGGAATGAATTTGTAGCTTCTTAATTTGGACACTCACAGTTTTTTTCAATGAGCTGAATGCACTAGAAATCATAGCTGTTGTTAAAGGCAGTTAACAAGCCACTAACTATGGGGACTTCTGCAAGATTGTTGACATCTTCATATATTGCTAAAACGGTTATTTCAACCAACTTTTTTCCTTTCCTGTAAAATATGCACAAAGAAATGCACAAATACTAAGTGTAGAGGATGGATTTTCACAAATGAGCAATGAAAGTTGCTCAAGTTGCCCAGAATCAAAAAATAAAACTTTATCTTTTTCTCAGAAGATTCTCTCTTCCCTGTGGTAATCACTACCCTGTCTTCTAATACCATAGATTAGCTTTGACAGTTCTTCAACTTGATATAAATATAAATATTTGGACTTGACATCTTCTGAACAGTGTGTTTGTGAGATTTATTCATGTGGTAAAGATCAGTAGTTCATTTATTACTCTTTCTCTGTAATGTTCCATTGTATGAGTATATAGCATTTTGTTCATGCCTTTTACTGTGATTAGACATTTTTATTGTGTTCACTTTTTGAAAATATGCTATTGGACCACAATTGTGAATGTTTTCCCATGGGGCTGCTGGGTCATAGGGTATATGTATGATCATTTTTAATACTTTGTACCAATTTCCCCCAAGGTTGGAAAAGTTTATATAGAACTAATATTATTTCAACATTATATGTTTGGTAGAATTCACCATTTTTTCGTGGAAAGGTTTTGACTACAAAGTCACTTTTCTCTGTTATATACAGAGCTATTCAGTTTATCTATCTTTTTGTGAATAAGCTTTGGTGATTAACAACTTTCAAAAAATTTACTATTTAATTACTATTAAATATATTAAATAAGAGTTATTTAATATAATATATTAAAATAAGAAGTTTCCAAATTAATCTCCATATGCAAAATATTGTTAATTTAATAAGGTATACTCTCCTGAGATTTCACCTTTATGATTCCTGATAGTCATGCTGACTCACTTACATTCTTCTGCTCAGTCTGACTGGAAGTTTATAAGATCCATTAATTTCTAGAAAATAGCTTTTGCTTTTATTGTTTTCTTATGTGATTATTGTTTTGCTTTGTTTTCAATTTCATTGGTACCCAGTACTTGTTATTTCCCTGTCCTCCACTTGCATGGAGCTTTGCTATTCTTCTTCTTCTTTTTCCTTGTTTTTTGGCTTCTTAAAATGAAAACTGATATCATTGCTCTCATACCTTACTTCTTTTCTAACATAAGCATTTAGTGCTATAAACTTTCCTTTAATTACTGATTTCACTACTTCCCACAAGTTCTGGTAGGTTTTGTTTCCTTTTCCTTTAAAGTATTTTCTGTTCTCCTTTTTAAGGTTTTTATTTGACCCAAGTGTTTTTAGAATTTGTTTTTAATTTTCAATTGGGGATTTTCCCAATATATTTGTTACTGATTTTTTAAAAAAATATTTTATTTATTCATCTGACAGAGATCACCAGTAAGCAGAGAGGCAGGCAGAAAAAGAGGAAGGGAAGCAGGCTCCCCGCTGAGCAGAGAGCCTGATGCAGGGCTTTATCCCAGGACCCTGGCATCATGACCTGAGCCGAAGGCAGAGGCTTTAACTCACTGAGCCACCCAGGCGCCCTTTGTTACTGATTTTTTTTTTTTTCAAGATTTTTATTTATTTATTTGACAGACAGAGATCACAAGTAGGTAGAGAGGCAGGCAGAGAGAGAGAGAGGAGGAAGCAGGCTTTCTGCGGAGCAGACAGCCCGATGTGGGGCTCGATCCCAGGACACTGGGATTCTGACCTGAGCCGAAGGCAGAGGCTTTAACCCACTGAGCCACACAGGCGCCCCCCCCTTTGTTACTGATTTTTAATAAAATTTTATTTTGAAAGCATATTTTGTATGACCTCAATTCTTTTAAATTTGTTAAGACTTGTTTTATGTCCCCAGGTTCCTGGGTGGCTCAGTCATTTAAGGGTCTGCTTTCAACTCAGGTCATAATCTCAGGGTCCTGGAATTGAGCCTGGCATCTGGCTTCCTGCTCAGTGGAGGGTCTGCTTCTCCCTCTCCCTTTGTCCCTTCTCCCTGCTGGCGCTGTCTCTCAAATAGATAAATAAAATCTTAAAAAAAAAAATAGACTTGTTTTATGTCCCAAAATAAATTTGTGTATGTGAATTTTTCCAATAGTGCACAAATCAATATTTTGTTGAACTAATATATGCTGCTCTGAAATAGAGTCTTGGTTTGCTTTTGTCCTGTCATCCTTTCCTTCCCCACACGTAGACTGAAGGCTCCATTGGTGTGGAATTATGTTAAACTGTTGTTTTCTTGTCACTTAGCTTAGGGCTAGTTCCACTTCAAATACACATGCAACTGCTTTTTAAGTCGATTTATTAACTATTGCAAATGACACTTGCTTACATGAAGGGGATGAATATCAGGGAAAATTGGCTCAGTTCTTGTCTGCTGCTCATCACCAAAGTATCCTTTATTCTCCATTCCCAATGTATCTCTAAGTGGGCTGTCAAGAAGGAAATTGGATATTGACATAAGTGATAGGATTAGTCTGTGGTTAATATTTAATCATCTAGGAGATTTCTAAAAGATTGATACTCAGGTTACACTCTGGAACAAATCTGAGGTAGGAACTAAAATTAGAATTCTTTTTAGAAATCTCTATGATTCCAATGTGCAGTGAAGTTTGGGACCCATTGGGATAAGCATTTGGAGATGAGAACATAAAAATGTTAGTTTTTCAATTTACTGTTACTCTTACTTTGTCCTTAGTAAGAGGCTTATACTTCTCCCACCTAGAGTTTCATCATCTGTGGTGACAAAGCTTATATCTTCCCAGTAATGGTCCCATTACAACACATAGAAAATACATACCTCAGAATTCGCTTCAACTTAATACATTTTTGGTGATGAATTAATAATACAACTACCCCAACACCAATAATAACCAGGACAAGCACAACCACCAGGATGGATATATCTGCAATATTAAAAAACAAGTTTTAGCCAGGACATCAACTTTAGGACGGTGGAATATTAACTGAGCTGTTATAATCCAGCTTCTCCCTTCCTTAAGGACTTTAATTCCTCCCAACTCCATTTTTAAAAAAAAAAATGTAAAGCAAAAGACCAAGGCATTACAGAAATTATTATATGTACTAGCCATTGACAGTCCACCCAAGAGTCCATTATGTTTAAAACCACAATCAGTAGGAAATGTTATGACTGTCAGTTATTATTAACTGACTATAGAAAAGGCCTTGTTGTGTTATGGGCTCTTAGAAGATCTATCCCAAATTTAACTAGAAGAAGATATATTAATTCTAAAAGGTAATTGTTGTAAATTCAAATTTGGACATTTAAATATGTGAAATAACTAAAATACCATGCAAATCCACACAGAAATACAACATATACATATTAGATTTCAAAAATAAGGTGGAAAGCTTTGTTATTGTCTTTTGATATATGCAAGGTATTATATCCTAGGATGCTCACAGGTAATATTTAAGTTTTTTCCCCAATCCACATGTTTCTGTTCTTCCTCACATTGGCACTCAAGTTCATGGTCATCCACCTGGAAGAGCAATCAGTCATAATTTTATCAAATTATGTGTGTGTGTATTGCATCTCACTTTGCTTAGTTTTATATCACACACACAGATGCACTCACACATACATTCATTCTTTTACTGATTAATTATCTAAACTGTATATCAGAATCAACCTTTGGTAAAAAATAAGCACACAAAATTACAAGAAATAACCACTTTTGAAGATGGCCTTTGGGCATGAAAATGATTCCAAACCAGATAAACAAGACGGTTTGACTTCTCTTTCTAGAAGGCCTCAATCTTATTAAAGGAACAGCCCTGCTAGAGTTACACATAGTACTGGGCAGTGTTAATTGAGGATATATATATATATAAATATAATTGAGAAGAGAGAGATATGTATATAAATACATAAAATATATATGTATATTTATATATATTTTATATGTATATATATTATATGTAATTATATGTACATTTATGTGTGTGTATATATATATCCAATAGGAAATATAAGATAGGAAAAAAGAAATTCTTTTCCAACTCTCTCTTTCTCTATAATATATATGTATATTATATGTCTATATATTTTAAATATATATATAAATGTATATAATGTACATATATACATAATTTTTTGTTGTTTTGTGAAAAGCTTTAGGTTAGTGTTGACATTGGTATAATTTAACTATAAGTGACATGGTAAATCCAACTTTAAACATTAGGTTTAAACTTCATAGGTACATAAGTTACTGGATTTCTAGATTACCAGTCCAATGATAAAATATATATATACAATATAGGCAATATCTATGTGTAATACTGGTTTGGGTCTTTAGATCAATTTTATGGAAGATACATGAAAAAATGGATTCCAAAAATATATTTGATTTAAAAATCACCACACACATGCACTCACACACACACAAACAAACACAAACACCATGCCCAGCAATGAAGTCCTATGTAAATAAACAACTGTCAAGACATTAATTTAAAAAGGAGTCAAATCTTACAGCTTTTTCGTCACATTGAGAAGAGCAATTGGTTGAGTTGTAGACCTTTTCAAGTTCCACACATTCACCATTGCTGCACACCTGGAAATGAAGTTACCCATATGAATTAATAACTTACTTTTAGAATTTACATGATTTTTTCTTCTGTAAATGACCACATATAGAATCTTTTGTAGAAGAAATCTTCCATATATGTTTGTCAGATATTTGAAATGAATATAGTATACATTCAAATACTGTTCCATGCAAACTCCTAATAAAAATGTCTATATCCTTCCTAATTTTTCAAATATTAATCTATCAAAGATTCTATAACCATAGGTACAACAATTTCTTTTATCATTTGTATTATTTTATGTTGATTTGATAATATTCCATGCTTGCTGTATCAATTAATTTTATTTATGCTTATTAAATCTATTTTAAATTTTGCTTTTTATTTTTTGTACATTTTATAACCAAATTATTGTTATTTTTGTTGCTTATAATTATTACCTGGCTTATCTTCATTCATTATTTAATTTCTACCTTTTATTTTTATTCTTACCCACTTCTTCTAAAAAGCACATAAAAGGAAATGCTTTTCCAACTCTATTGAGGTATAATAGACAAATAAAAATTATATACTTTAGAGTACATATTATGATGTTTTGTTATACATTGCGAAATGTAAAACAACCTAATGAACACATCCATTACCTTAAACAGTTACTTTTTTGTGGTTGGAACACTTAAAGTTTACTCTCTTAGAAAGTTTTAAGTATATATTACAGTATCTAACTATAGCCACCAAGATCTACGCTAGCTCCTCAGAATTTACTGAGAACATAGTTTATACTCTTTGACCAACATCTCCTCATTTCCCCCACCTAGCAGCCATCATTCAACTCTCTGATTGTGACTTTTACTTTTCTTTTTTTAGTTTCCACATATAAGTGAGATCATATAGTATTTACTTTTTTGTGACTCGTTTATTTTTGTTAGCATGCATGAAATGTCCTCCAAGTTCGTCCATATTGTTGCCACTGACATAATTTTCTTTTTTTAAAAAACTAAATAATATTATATATTACATATTTTAATTATCTTTTTACCTGTCAAAGGACGTTTAGATTGTTCCCATATCTTGGCTCTTGTAAATATTGTAAATAAAGGTGCAATGAGCATGGAAGCACAGATACCTCTTCAAGATCTGATTTCAACTTCTTTAGGTTCTGTGTCCAAAAATGAGATTCCTGGAGCATAGGGTAGTTCTATCTTTAATTTTTTAGGGAACCACCATACAGTTTCTATAATGGCTATGCCAATTTATATCCCCATCAACAGTGCACAAGGGTACTCAAAAAAGAGTACCCCACATCCTCTCCCACATTTTTATTTGTTATTTTTTGATAATAACCAAACTAGACGGTATGGGGTAATACCTCATAGTGGCTTTGATTTTCATTCCCTTGAATGTTAATGATGATGAACTCCTTTTCATATACTTGTTGGTCATTTGTATAAATAACCAAACAAGTCCTTTGCTCATTTATTTTTTTGAATTGGACTATTTGGGGTTTTATTGCTATTGGTTATATGAACTACTTTTAACTTTTATCTGTTAATCCTTTATCAGATATATGTGGCCTGCAAATAATTTTCACATTCCCTTGATTACTTTTTCATTTTCTTGATTGCAGCCTTTGCTGAAGAAATCTTTACTTTGATATAGTCTCACTTATTTATTTTTGCCTTTTGGCCTGTGCTTTTGTTGTCACATACAAAACATCCAAACCTGGGCTTTTCTTTGTTGGAAAATTATTAATTATTATTCTGATTTCCTATTTGTTCAGATGTTCTATTTCTTCATCATTTAGTCTTGGTACATTGTATGCTTCTCAGAATTTATCCATTTCTTTCAAATATTCAACTTGAATAATTATTCATAGTATTCGCTTATAATACTTTTATTTCTGTGATATCAGTTGTAATTCTCCTGTCATTTATAATTTTTTTTGAATCATCCCCTTTTGTTTCTTGGTTAGTCTACTTAAAAGTTTGTCAATACTGGGGTCGCCTGGGTGGCTCAGTGGGTTAAAGCCTCTGTCTTCAGCTTGGGTCATGATCTCAGGCTCCTGGGATCGAGCCCCGAATCGGGCTTCTGGGATCGAGCCCCGCATCGGGCTCTCTGCTCAGCAGGGAGCCTGCTTCCTCCTCCCTCTCTCTCTGCCTGCCTCTCTGCCTACTTGTGATCTCTGTCATATAAAGTAAATAAAATATTTAAAAAAAAAAGTTTTTCAATTCTGTTTACCTTCTAAAAATTAAAACAATTTCCTTAAATTTTCCTGTTGTCTTTCTTGTTTCATTTATTTCTGCTCTAAAAATCTTTATTTCCTTACTTCTCCTAACTTTGGGCTTAGTTTCTTCTTCTTTTTCTAGTTCCTTGAAGCATAATATTAGGCTGTTTATTTAAAATTTTTCTTTTTTCTTAATGCAGGCTTTATTATTATATACTTCCCTCTTCGAACTGGTTTTGCTGCATTTCATAAGTTTGCTATGTAGTGTTTCCACTTTCCTTTGTCTTGGATATTTTTTGACTGCCCTGTCAATCTCTTCTTTATTCACTTGTTTTTCAGAAATCTATTTTTCATTTTCTAAATATTTGTGAATTTTCCAAATTTCCTCCTGTTTTGATTTCTAATTTCCTACCACTGTGGTCAGAAAAAATGTCTGATATTATTTCAGTCTTCTTAAATATGTTGAGACTGTTTTGTAGGCCAACATATGATCTATCCCAGAGAATAGTCCAAATACACTTGAGAAAAATGTGCATTCTATGATTGCTGAATGAAATATTCTGTATATATCTGTTAGGTCCTTTTGGTCTGTAGAGTTATTCAAGCACATTGTATTCTTTTCGATTTTCTGTGTTGAAAATTAGAAAGTTGGAGAAACAAAAGAAAAAAGAATAAAAACTAGTGAAGAAAGCATATGGAACCTATATGACACCAATGACAAAAAAAGAATGTATCCCAGAAGGAGAAGAGAAAGAGAAAGAGAAAGAGAAAGGGAATAAAGATTATTTTAAAAATAATGGCTGAAAATTTGCCAAATACTGGGAAGGATATCTACATTTAGATTCTGAAATTGTTGAAAGTGGGGCATCAAAGTCTCATACTATTGTATTGTATTTATCCTTCCTGTTTATATTTTCTGTATATATTTTCTTTATATATTTAGATCCTCCAATGTTAGGTGCATATCATATATACTTAGAACTGTTATATCCTCTTGATGAATTGAGCCCATTATCATCATATGGTGATCATTTTTGTTTTTTTTGTGTGACACTTATGATTGAAAATATATTTTTTCTGATACAAATATGGCCACACTGTTCTCTGTTGCCCTTTTCATGCAATATTTTTTATCCTTAACTTTAAGCCTGTGTCCTTAAACATACCATGAGTATTTTGTAGGCCATATATTGTTGGATACTGGTTGTTGATGTTGTTTTTTAAACCAACAACCAGTCTGTGTCATTTGAATAGATAAATCTAGATTGAATGTAATTATTGATAGTTAAAAACTTACTGTTTTCATTGTTAATTGTTTTCTGAGTGCTTTATAGTGTCTTTGATCCTTTCTTCCCTCCTCCTCTCTTCTTTTGTTCTTTGCTGATTTTTTGCAGTGGTATATTTTGATGTTTTTTTCTCTTTATCTTTTGTGTATCTACTAGAGATTTTTTTTTAAATCATTGGCATACTTTTACTTCTCTTCCCTCCATATTTCATGCTGTTGATATCACATTTTGCTTGTCTTTATATTGTGTACCCAGTATCAAATTATTATAGCTATAGTTTTTTTTAATAATTTTTGTCTTTTAACTTTTATATTAGAATTAAAATACATTTATACACTATCTTCACAGTATTAAAGCATTTTGAATTTGACTATTTACCTTTACTAATGACTATTATAGTACAAATGTTTCATGCTGTTACTCAGCATCCTCCCTTTCAATCTGAAGTGTTCCCTTTAACACTGTTTATAAGGCAGGTATAGTTTTGTTGAACTCCTTCAGCTTTTATTTAAGAACGTCTTTGATTCTCTTTCATTTCTGAAACATAGCTGTGTTGGATATAGCACCCTTAACAGGGCTTTCTTTGTTTTGTATATTTATTTGTTTGTTTTGTTTTGTACTTTGAGTACATTATCCCACTCTCTTTTGGCCTGTGAGACTTCTACTGAGAAGTTTATTAATAGTTTTATAATATGCCTTCTTATATGATGAATTGCTTTTCTCTTGTTTTCTAAGTTCTCTTTCTGTCTTTGACTTTTGATGGTTGGTTTATAATGTATCTCTGGATACTCTTTGGACTAGTCTCTCGTGGGGTCTTTTGAGCTTTCAGAATCTAAATGTAGATATCCTTCCCAGTATTTGGCAAATTTTCAGCCATTATTTTAAAAATAATCTTTATTCCCCTCTCTTTCTCTTTCTCTTCTCCTTCTGGGACATACATAATGCATACATTCATTTTTTGTCATTGGTGTCATATAGGTTCCATATGCTTTCTTCACTAGTTTTTATTCTTTTTTCTTTTGTTTCTCCAACTTTCCAATTTCAAGTGACTTATTTTTAAGATTGCTGACTTTTTTCTTCGTAATGATCCAGTCTGCTGTTGAAGCTTTCCATTGATTTTTTCATTTCTATAATGTATTTTTTAGCTCCAGTATTTCTGTTTCACTTTTTTTATGGTTTTATTTCTTTGTTAAACTTATGTTTTTCACACTTTGCTTTCTTGATTCCATTTAGTCATCTATTTGTGTACCCTTGCATCCTTTTGAACTTCTTTAAAATGATTACTTTGAATTCTTTGTCAAGAAAATCTTACATCTCCATTTCTTTGGGATCAGTTGCTAGAGCTTTATGAGTTCTCTTCAGATGATATTATGTTTGCCTGAATCTTTGTGATCTATGTACTACTGCATTGGTGTCTGTGCATTTCAAGGAGCAGACATCTTTTCCAGGTTTTACAGATTGATTTTGTTGGGTAAAAGCCTCCTGTTGTATCCCTTGGGCTGGCGTGATTGCTTCCAGGATTACAGTTGAGTGAGACTAGGACCAGGTTATGTGGCTATCATCTGGTCTATAGTAGGATTTGCAGTTTACTGGTCTGTGAATAGGGATTTGGGTAAATGTGGATTCTGCATAGTACCTGGGAACTGAGACAGGACTGTCTCTGTGACCTTGGTCAAGTGGACTGGCACTGTAACAAGGGTCTACCAGAGCATCTGAGTCAGATGGCTGCCTTGTTTCTAGGTGCATGAATGGGTGTATCTCTTATTGGGTCCTTGGCTTCTGTTGAGTCATTGAGCAAGGTGCCTCTGGGTGCATGGACCAACATGTTTCCTGGAAATTCTGTGGGCAGGAAGATTGTCTAGAACTGCACTTGGGAAGGAAGGAATAGAATGAAGTTTCACAGCCACTTTAGGATCTGTGTTTGGACCAAGATCTGCAGGTCTGCCTCCAGGGATATGGATAGATGTGTCTTCCAGTAGGTTACTAGGCAGATGTTGTTGTTGGTGGTAGCAAAGCCAAATGGGGCTGTTCCCAAGCAACAGGAGATATGGGTGTTTATGGGTCTAGCCAGGACTATGGTCAATAAGCTCATCATCTAGGCATGGGCCTGCTTTCTCAAAACAAATCTTTGGTCTTTGACAGCACCAATGTTTTACAAGATCCTCCATGGATTTTAAAGTTCTGACAAAGGTACTTTTTCCATGGCTTGCTACCAAATTATTGTTGCTGTGGGGAGATATTACTGGGACACCTCCCATTTCACCATCTTCCTGATGCAATTCCCTGAAAATTCTTTCTGGCCACCAATTCAAAAATTACTTTAACATTTTAAATAGGGAAATTTTAATCCATTTATATTTATTATGATAAGATATGTTTAATTTTACTCTTTTCATCTTTTTATATGATTTTAAATGTTAGGCATTTTAGCTTATCCTTGTTATCTTTATTATTTTTTCTCCAATTATTTGAAAGCTATATGTTTTGTTTTCTAAACATTGATTCAGCATACATTAAAATATTTAAATCTAAATTATTTTATCATTTTAAGATTAAATAAACGTTAGCTTCTTCTTATGTAGGATAAGACATTTGTCACATTTTTTATTTTTCTTCTTCTTAATTCATATGTTTGTTTTAGAAAATTGAAATTTATAAAGATCATTATTATTCAGGATTCAATGTCTTTAAACTCTTATAATAGAGGGGAGGAGTCAAGATGGCGGAGAAGTAGCAGGCTGAGACTACTTCAGCTAGCCGGAGATCAGCTAGATAGCTTATCTAAAGATTGCAAACACCTGAAAATCCATCGGCAGATGGAAGAGAAGAAGAACAGCAATTCTGGAAACAGAAAAACAACCACTTTCTGAAAGGTAGGACCGACGGAGAAGTGAATCCAAAGTGACGGGAAGATAGACCCCGGGGGGAGGGGCCGGCTCCCGGCAAGCGGCGGAGCAATGGCGCACAAAATCAGGACTTTTAAAAGTCTGTTCCGCTGAGGGACATCGCTCCAGAGGCTAAACCGGGGCGAAGCCCACGCGGGGTAAGCGTGGCCTCAGGTCCCGCAGGGTCACAGAAGGATCGGGGGTGTCTGAGTGTCGCAGAGCTTGCGGGTATTGGAACGGGAAAGCCGGCTACAGAGACAGAGCCGACAGTAAGCTCACAGCTCGGTGTTACCTTGAACTGGTCGCAGGCTCGGTGAGCTCGGAGCGCGGCCGGAGGTCAGGCAGACAGGAGTAACTGGGCGCTGTTCCCTGAGGGCGCACTGAGGAGTGGGGCCCTGGGCTCTCGGCTCCTCGGGGTCGGAGACCAGGAGGCCGCCATTTGTATTCCCGTCCTCCGGAACTCTACGGAAAGCGCTCAGGGAACAAAAGCTCCTGAAAGCAAACTCGAGCGGATTACTCACCCCGGCCCCTGCTAAGGGCGGTGCAATTCCGCCTAGGGCAAAGACACTTGAGAATCACTACAACAGGCCCCTCCCCCAGAAGATCAACAAGAAATCCAGCCGAGACCAAGTTCACCTACCAAGGAGTGCGGTTTCAATACCAAGGAGAGCAGCACAATTCCAGAGGAGGAGAAAGCAAAGCATGGAACTCATGGCTTTTTCCCTGTGATTTTTTTTAGTCTTGCAGTTAATTTAATTTTTTTCTTTTTCGTTTTTTGTTTTTTTTTCTCGCCTTCTGGTAAAATTTTTTTTTAACTTTTATCTTTTTCTTTTTTAACGTTTATTAACCAGTTTATCTAATATATATATTTTTTCTTTTTGATATTTTTCGTATTTGTTTTCTTTTTTTTAATTCTTTTCTCTTTTTTTTCTTTTTTCTTTTTTTTTCTTTCTTCCTTTTTGAACCTCTTTTTATCCCCTTTCTCCCCCCTCATGATTTGGGATCTCTTCTAATTTGGTTAAAGCATATTTTCCTGGGGGTGTTGCCACCCTTTTAGTATTTTACTTGCTCCTTCATATACTCTTATCTGGACAAAATGACAAGAAGGAAAAATTCAACACAAAAGAAAAGAACAAGAGGCAGTACCGAAGGCTAGGGACCTAATCAATACAGACATTGGTAATATGTCAGATCTAGAGTTCAGAATGACAATTCTCAAGGTTCTAGCCGGGCTCGAAAAAGGCATGGAAGATATTAGAGAAACCCTCTCGAGAGATATAAAAGCCCTTTCTGGAGAAATAAAAGAACTAAAATCTAACCAAGTTGAAATAAAAAAAGCTATTAATGAGGTGCAATAAAAAATGGAGGCTCTCACTGCTAGGATAAGTGAGGCAGAAGAAAGAATTGGTGATATAGAAGACCAAATGACAGATAATAAAGAAGCTGACCAAAAGAGGGACAAACAGCTACTGGACCACGAGGGGAGAATTCGAGAGATAAGTGACACCATAAGACGAAACAACATTAGAATAATTGGGATTCCAGAAGAAGAAGAAAGAGAGAGGGGAGCAGAAGGTATACTGGAGAGAATTATTGGGGAGAATTTCCCCAACATGGCAAAGGGAATGAGCATCAAAATTCAGGAGGTTCAGAGAACGCCCCTCAAAATCAATAAGAATAGGCCCACACCCTGTCACCTAAAAGTAAAATTTACAAGTCTCAGTGACAAAGAGAAAATCCTGAAAGCAGCCAGGGGAAAGAAGTCTGTAACATACAATGGTAAAAATATTAGATTCGCAGCTGACTTATCCACAGAGACCTGGCAGGCCAGAAAGAGCTGGCATGATATTTTCAGAGCACTAAACGAGAAAAACATGCAGCCAAGAATACTATATCCAGCTAGGCTATCATTGAAAATAGAAGGAGAGATTAAAAGCTTCCAGGACAAACAAAATCTGAAAGAATTTGCAAACACCAAACCAGCTCTACGGGAAATATTGAAAGGAGTCCTCTAAGCAAAGAGAGAGCCTACAAGTGGTAGATCAGAAAGGAACAGAGACTATATACAGTAAAAGTCACCTTACAGGCAATACAATGGCACTAAATTCATATCTCTCAATAGTTACCCTGAATGTTAATGGGCTAAATGCTCCTGTCAAAAGACACAGGGTATCAGAATGGATAAAAAACAAAACCCATCTATATGTTGCCTCCAAGAAACTCATTTTAAGCCCGAAGACATCTCCAGATTTAAAGTGAGGGGGTGGAAAAGAATTTACCATGCTAATGGACATCAGAAGAAAGCAGGAGTGGCAATCCTTATATCAGATCAATTAGATTTTAAGCCAAAGACTATAATAAGAGATGAGGAAGGACACTATATCATACTCAAAGGGTCTGTCCAACAAGAAGATTTAACAATTTTAAATATCTATGCCCCCAACGTGGGAGCAGCCAACTATATAAACCAATTAATAACAAAATCAAAGAAACGCATCAACAATAATACAATAATAGTAGGGGACTTTAACACTCCCCTCACTGAATGGACAGATCATCCAAGCAAAAGATCAACAAGGAAATAAAGGCCTTAAATGACACACTGGACCAGATGGACATCACAGATATATTCAGAACATTTCATCCCAAAGCAACAGAATACACATTCTTCTCTAGTGCACATGGAACATTCTCCAGAATAGATCACATCCTCGGTCCTAAATCAGGACTCAACCGGCATCAAAAGATTGGGATCATTCCCTGCATATTTTCAGACCACAATGCTCTAAAGCTAGAACTCAACCACAAAAGGAAGTTTGAAAAGAACCCAAAAACATGGAGACTAAACAGCATCCTTCTAAAGAATGAATGGGTCAACCGGGAAATTAAAGAAGAATTGAAAAAAATCATGGAAACAAATGATAATGAAAATACAACGGTTCAAAATCTGTGGGACAAAACAAAGGCAGTCCTGAGAGGAAAATATAGAGCGGTTCAAGCCTTTCTCAAGAAACAAGAAAGGTCTCAGGTACACAACCTTACCCTACACCTAAAGGAGCTGGAGAAAGAACAAGAAAGAAACCCTAAGCCCAGCAGGAGAAGAGAAATCACAAAGATCAGAGCAGAAATCAATGAAATAGAAACCAAAAAAACAATAGAACAAATCAACGAAACTAGGAGCTGGTTCTTTGAAAGAATTAATAAAATTGATAAACCCCTGGCCCGACTTATCAAAAAGAAAAGAGAAAGGACCCAAATAAATAAAATCATGAATGAAAGAGGAGAGATCACAACTAACACCAAAGAAATACAAACTATTATAAGAACATACTATGAGCAACTCTACGCCAATAAATTTGACCATCTGGAAGAAATGGATGCATTCCTAGAAACATACAAACTACCACAACTGAACCAGGAAGAAATAGAAAGCCTGAACAGACCCATAACCAGTAAGGAGATTGAAACAGTCATTAAAAATCTCCAAACAAACAAAAGCCCAGGGCCAGACGGCTTCCCGGGGGAATTCTACCAAACATTTAAAGAAGAACTAATTCCTATTCTCCTGAAACTGTTCCAAAAAAATAGAAATGGAAGGAAAACTTCCAAACTCATTTTATGAGGCCAGCATCACCTTGATTCCAAAACCAGACAAGGATCCCATCAAAAAAAAAGAGCTATAGACCAATATCCTTGATGAACACAGATGCGAAAATACTCAACAAAATACTAGCCAATAGGATTCAACAGTACATTAAAAGGATTATTCACCACGACCAAGTGGGATTTATTCCAGGGCTGCAAGGTTGGTTCAACATCCGCAAATCAGTCAATGTAATACAACACATCAATAAAAGAAAGAACAACAACCATATGATACTCTCAATAGATGCTGAAAAAGCATTTGACAAAGTACAGCATCCCTTCCTGATCAAAACTCTTCAAAGTGTAGGGATAGAGGGCACATACCTCAATATCATCAAAGCCATCTATGAAAAACCCACCGCAAATATCATTCTCAATGGAGAAAAACTGAAAGCTTTTCCGCTAAGGTCAGGAACACGGCAGGGATGTCCATTATCACCACTGCTATTCAACATAGTACTAGAGGTCCTAGCCTCAGCAATCAGACAACAAAAGGAAATTAAAGGCATCCAAATCGGCAAAGAAGAAGTGAAATTATCACTCTTCGTAGATGATATGATACTATATGTGGAAAACCCAAAAGACTCCACTCCAAAACTGCTAGAACTTATACAGGAATTCAGTAAAGTGTCAGGATATAAAATCAATGCACAGAAATCAGTTGCATTTCTCTACACCAACAGCAAGACAGAAGAAAGAGAAATTAAGGAGTCAATCCCATTTACAATTGCACCCCAAACCATAAGATACCTAGGAATAAACCTAACCAAAGAGGCACAGAATCTATACTCAGAAAACTATAAAGTACTCATGAAAGAAATTGAGGAAGACACAAAGAAATGGAAAAATGTTCCATGCTCCTGGATTGGAAGAATAAATATTGTGAAAATGTCTATGCTACCTAAAGCAATCAACACATTTAATATAATTCCTATCAAAGTACCATCCATCTTTTTCAAAGAAATGGAACACATAATTCTAAAATTTATATGGAACCAGAAAAGACCTCGAATAGCCAAAGGGATATTAAAAAAGAAAGCCAACGTTGGTGGCATCACAATTCCGGACTTCAAGCTCTATTACAAAGCTGTCATCATCAAGACAGCATGGTACTGGCACAAAAACAGACACATAGATCAATGGAACAGAATAGAGAGCCCTGAAATAGACCCTCAACTCTACAGTCAACTAATCTTCGACAAAGCAGGAAAGAATGTCCAATGGAAAAAAGACAGCCTCTTCAATAAATGGTGCTCGAAAATGGGACAGCCACATGCAGAAAAATGAAATTGGACCATTTCCTTACACCACACACAAAAATAGACTCAAAATGGATGAAGGACCTGAATGTGCGAAAGGAATCCATCAAAATCCTTGAGGAGAACACAGGCAGCAACCTCTTTGACCTCTGCCGCAGCAACATCTTCCTAGGAACAACGCAAAAGGCAAGGGAAGCAAGGGCAAAAATGAACTATTGGGATTTCATCAAGATCAAAAGCTTTTGCACAGCAAAGGAAACAGTTAACAAAATCAAAAGACAACTGACAGAATGGGAGAAGATATTTGCAAACGACATATCAGATAAAGGACTAGTGTCCAGAATCTATAAAGAACTTAGCAAACTCAACACCCAAAGAACAAATAGTCCAATCCAGAAATGGGCAGAGGACATGAACAGACATTTCTGCAAAGAAGACATCCAGATGGCCAACAGACACATGAAAAAGTGCTCCATATCACTCGGCATCAGGGAAATACAAATCAAAACCACAATGAGGGGTACCTGGGTGGCTCAGTGGGTTAAGCCACTGCCTTTGGCTCAGGTCATGATCTCAGGTCCTGTGATCGAGTCCCACATTGAGCTCTCTGCTCAGCAGGGAGCCTGCTTCCTCCTCTCTCTCTGCCTGCCTCTCTGCCTACTTGTGATCTCTCCCTCTGTCAAATAAATAAATAAAAATCTTTAAAAAAAAAAAAAACACAATGAGATATCACCTCACACCAGTCAGAATGGCTAAAATAAACAAGTCAGGAAATGACAGATGCTGGCGAGGATGCGGAGAAAGGGGAACCCTCCTACACTGTTGGTGGGAATGCAAGCTGGTGCAGCCACTCTGGAAAACAGCATGGAGGTTCCTCAAAATGTTGAAAATAGAACTTCCCTATGACCCAGCAATTGCACTACTGGGTATTTACCCTAAAGATACAAACGTAGTGATCCAAAGGGGCACGTGCACCCGAATGTTTATAGCAGCAATGTCCACAATAGCCAAACTGTGGAAAGAACCTAGATGTCCATCAACAGATGAATGGATCAAGAAGATGTGGTATATATACACAATGGAATACTATGCAGCCATCAAAAGAAATGAAATCTTGCCATTTGCGACAACATGGATGGAACTAGAGCGTATCATGCTTAGCGAAATAAGTCAAGCAGAGAAAGACAGCTATCATATGATCTCCCTGATATGAGTAAGTGGTGATGCAACATGGGGGCTTAAGTGGGTAGGAGAAGAATCAATGAAACAAGATGGGATTGGGAGGGAGACAAACCATAAGTGACTCATAATGTCACAAAACAAACTGAGGGTTGCTGGGGGGAGGGGGTTTTGGAGAAGGGGGTGGGATTATGGACATTGGGGAGGGTATGTGCTTTGGTGAGTGCTGTGAAGTGTGTAAACCTGGTGATTCACAGACCTGTACCCCTGGGGATAAAAATATATGTTTATAAAAAATAAAAAATTTAAAAAAAATAAATTAAAAAAAACT
Organism: Mustela erminea; assembly: GCF_009829155.1. Classification (NCBI taxonomy): domain Eukaryota; kingdom Metazoa; phylum Chordata; class Mammalia; order Carnivora; family Mustelidae; genus Mustela; species Mustela erminea. The sequence goes on along the minus strand of NC_045615.1, from coordinate 4,579,334 downwards.
CTTATAATAAACACAATAATAATATAAATTACTAGAATTTACTCAAAATTAGTATAGATTTTCTTGCTTGCAACTATTTCCTTAATATTCTACCTTCTCATTTAACTTTTTAGTTTAATTCATTTTCCAGTTGATCAGAGTACTTTCTTGACTATTTTTTTCATATTTATTTATCTCTTTTATTAAACTATAATGTATTATTTGTTTTAAGGGTACAGGTCTGTGATTCATCAGTCTTAAACAATTCACAGCACCACTATAGTATATATCCTCCCCAATGTCCATCATCTAGCCACCCCATCCTTTCCACTCCCCTCCCCTCCAGCAACCCTCAGTTTGTTTCCTGAGATTAAGAGTCTCTTAAGGGTTGTCTCCCTTTCTGGTTTCATCTTATTTCATTTCCCCCTCCCTTCCCCTATGATCCTCTGTCTTGTTTCTCAAGTTCTTCCTATCAGTGAGATCACATGATAATTGTCTTTCTCTGATAGACTTGTTTCGCTTAGCATAGTACCGTCTAGTTCCATCCACATCATTGCAAATAAATGCTGTCTAATTTACTGTAGTTTTTTTTACGTTATAAAGTGTGTGAGTATGTCATTCTATTGCTCTACTAACTGAATAATAATTTGGCTGTATGTACAGTTTTGGGTCCCAATACTTCCATTCTCCAAAGGTCCATAGATTTTGCTGCATTATCTTATGGCATTTCTTTTTGAAGATAAATAAAATGATAACCTGATAACTTTGTTGTCATTGTTGTTGTTGAAAACTGATACTTGCCTTCTTTGGTGCTTATAGAACATTTTCTTTATTGTTAACTTCATGCTGTGAACGTTAGTCTTATGCTCATCTTTCTGTGAATTTTTCTTACTAAGTTGAGTTTTTATTTTATACATTCTTCAGTTCAGGGTTTTTTTTTTTTTTTAAGATTTTTATTTATTCATTTGACAGAGATCACAAGTAGGCAGAGGGGCAGGCAGAGAGAGAGGAGGAAGCAGGCTCCCCGTTGAGTAGGCGCCCCAGGGATATTTTTTTATTATACCTTTAATTATACTTTTACCTATATTATGTTTTCTTTATCTGGGATTTCTATTAAAACTGTATCAGATTAGGGGCGCCTGGGTGGCTCAGTGGGTTAAGCCGCTGCCTTCGGCTCAGGTCATGATCTCAGAGTCCTGGGATCGAGTCCCGCATCGGGCTCTCTGCTCAGCGGGGAGCCTGCTTCCTTCTCTCTCTCTCTCTGCCTGCCTCTCAGTGTACTTGTAATTTCTCTCTGTCAAATAAATAAATAAAATCTTTAAAAAAAAAAACAAAACTGTATCAGATTAGGCGCCTGGGTGGCTCAGTCAGTTAAGCGACTGCCATCAGCTCAGGTCATGATCCCAGGATCCCAGAATTGAGTCCTGCATCAGGCTCCCAGCTCTGCAGGGAGTCTGCTTCTCCCTCTGACCTTCTACCCTCTCATGTTCTCCCTTACTTGCTCTTTCTCGCAAATAAAGAAATAAATAAATAAATCCTTAAAAAATTGTATCAAATTTATTAGGACTATTTTTCCTGTTTTTATTCATTTTCTTCTTTAGAATTCCTGAATCTCATTCTCATGTGTTAAGAAGTTTAGCTTCTAATTTACTATATTTTGTGGCTTACTACACTTCATGGTTTACTGCTCAAATTATATGTAAATCAGTAATTATGATTTATTTTGTAATTTAAAGGCAGTGCTTGTGATTTTCAAATAATACCATTTTTATAGATTTAATATCCTTTTAAATCTGATTAAAATATAAATTAAACATCTTTCCTAAATGATTTCTCTCTTTTTTGATGAATGTCTGTTTCATAGGCTTTTATTGTCTATGAGTCCTCAGATTAATCTCCATTGTTCACACTGTTAAATTCTTTTGTTGTTATTTGTTCTCTTTGATTATTCTTAGAGAATGGATTTTCATATATACATGATCAAATGAACACTGGAATTATGCTGTTTAAGCCCATGTAAATCTCTTTTCATATACTTCAGTCTCAACCAAAGGAAACATTGAAATGTTTCTTATTGTTATTTTGCCATTTTTATGTGTTTAATAAAGATAAAACTACAGAGGCATGTTGCAGCAATTATTTTGTGCCCGAGAGGACTAACTAGTATTCTCCCTTTTTTCCCCCCTTCACCTCTATTCTTCTTCCTTTCCAATGTATTATCCTTCCCTTTTCATCTTTTCTCACTGTTTTCCTTTTGATTTATTTTTCCTACTTATGTTGCTAAGGAAAAAAGTCATGCAAGGGCAATAGGATATGTTTGCCCTCATTTTCTATGCCAAATCAAAATTTACCTGGAAAGAAAAACAATTATGAGAAACTTGAATGTTTTTATTCATTTTAATTTATTCATATCCCAAAACAGTATCATTATAACAATGAGATGAAAAGTCTATAAGTACATCATTGTAAAAATGAGATGAAAAGTCCATACCAAAAGAGGTATCTTTGTGATACCTCTGTAAACTGGCATTTGTTTCCATGAATTCCCTCATTTATGAATTTACCCAATAACTGGCACCATTGTGATTGGTACACTTCTATATTAAGATTACTTTTGGGGGCACCTGGGTGGCTCAGTGGGTTAAGCCTCTGCCTTTGGCTCAGGTCATGATCCCAGGGTCCTAGGATTGAGCCCCGCGTTGGGCTCTCTGCTCAGCAGGGAGCCTGCTTCCCCCTCTCTCTTGCCACCTGCCTCTCTGCCTGCTTGTGATCTCTGTCTGTCCAATAAATAAATAAAATCTTAAAAAAAAAAGATTACTCTTGAAAGAATAGGCACTCGATGTGGTGACATATGGTCTCAACATGCTAATACGATCAAGATGCAGAAAAACTGCTTCCCTACAAATTCCTTTGTTCAACCCCTACCACTCATTATGGGGTTCTATGAAGGGTAAGTCATACTTCTGCTTGTATTTTTGGATGATTTTTCTTACCTGGTGTGAACAGAAAATTGTTTGATATTTTCTTTAACCTGATGTGTCATACACTCTTTAACTGAAAGTCCTTGAACTTTCTAGGATGTGGTTGTACACATACCTAAAATTTCACAAATATAGATTCTTCATCATTTTCATATTTAACTATTTTAATGGGAAACTGATAGTTAAGTGTATGGATTTAAAATATAGATATCCATTAAATAAGTAAATTCTAATTCCCTTTTTTCATTCTGAATTTTGTTTTTCAATTCATTTCTCGATCACGTTATATGAATGAAACTGTAACGTTTGTGGGTGATGGTATGGGAGGAGAGGACCTATATCACAGACAGAAACTATATTATTTCACAATAGCTGATTTTTGAAAAGTATTATGTTTTCCATATATTCTTGTGTTAATAAACCTTGATGAGTTGGCTGTTATTTTTAGTACGTGTCCTAAAGTTTTCATCTTGGAATGATAAACTTCTTCTGATCTGGCCTTATTTTAGAAAACTTCATTTTCTGACATTTTACTCAAAGCTCCAATCACACTGAAATGATCAGTTTCCTGACTATGCCATACATTTTGTACCTTTGCATGTTATATAGGTTTTTCTTTCTAAAAAGTCTTTTGTTATTTTTTCTGCCTTGAAAAATGTTTGTCATGTCAAAGCTGAAATGTCATTAATTTAATGGCGTCATAAGATGCCATTCATGTTCTCCAACTAAAGGCAATCACTTCTTCCTTTGGACTCAAAAGTTCATTGGTCACCAATGAACTATGAAAGCACTTGTGTTGGATCATAATATATGTAATTTAATTTATGAAATTCTCAGGTACACTCATATTTACATCATTTGTTTCCCTTATGGCCACTGGCATCATAGTATGTGCCCCCAAAATATGGCTGAATGAATAAAACAATTGAAGAACATATGGCTATTTCATAGTCAAATTAATTTTAAAAATTATGTCTATAATTTCACTGTAAGATATAATTAAAAACACTTATAACATTCACATATCATTTTGTATAACAGAGGTTAAACAAAATGAATATTCATTATAGTGTTATTACTACTTTGCTCAATTAAAAAAAAAAAGTTGCCCATTTGTTTCTGTTTATATAGGCCATATATAGGCCCTCAGGAACCAATTATAGAAAATAATGCTTTAAAGTGGCTGAACCAAGAAGTTTTAGTATAACAAAGGACTTTCATCTTACCAATCCATCTCCACATTTTGTTCCAGGAGCAACCAGGCCCAAATCTTTAGAATTTTTGTATAAAATAAAAGTTTTGCACTCAGTGGTGACATTCAGCTTTGAAGCCTTCTTAAGGTGGTCAATCTTTTCTTTACCAGGCAGAGATAAATGCTGCCCTCTGCTGCAGTGTATCTTTCCACACTTGATATTTCTGAAGGAAAGGGAGAATATTCTCAGGTTTGGGACCAGGAAATAAAACTTTATAGAGATGAGACTGTCAGTGAAGTGGCCTGGTCACTTTTCTCTAGACCTGGGTTTATCAACGGGCTGCAGAAGCACCAAGTGAGGCAGGGTGAAAGGTTAGACAAAGTCCTGACTCTGGGACATGTAAAAGGATTGTATTTCTTTATAGTTTTGTGATTCCCACAAGTCAATATTAGCTCAAATTTACAGGAGAATATTTCTTATTAGTAATTTTAATTCATGTAACTTTCATCAAGATGTTAAGATTTCTTTCTTATTCCTTCTTGCACAGAGAACATCAGTTAGTTCTCACAAAAAAACAGTGAGTTTGATATTATTATAATACCCATTTTACAGATTGGGCAACAACTGGAAGTAAGAGGAAGTTAACTGACTGCCCAGTTTCACCTAGAGTATTTAGGAACAAAATTGAACTTGACCAAGTTTTCTGTTTGTTGTTTTTAGTCCAAATCCTGTTTTGTGGCACAGAAAAAAAAAAAAAAAAAAAAAAAAAAAGCTTTCTGAGTGTAACAAATCTGCAAGAATGACACAGCTAATACTTTCTAAAATCAGATCTAATTTCCACTTCTCCCTTCCAATTTCAACTTCTACTTTTCTTTCTTTTTATGGCATCACTTATTTCCTTCTCTCTGTTCTTTTCTTTCTTTCCACTCTATTTTCCTCCTCCTGTCTGCTCTTTCCTGTTTTTTGTAGCTTCTCTTCCTCCCTTTCTTTCCTAAGAATTTTAACTCTTTCCCATTTTTCTTCCTTATATCTCACGGCCTTCAACTCCTAAATGTGCGGTTACACAATCAGGAATGTGTGCTTGCTTCCTTACTCCCCCTTCTCCTAAGCTCCTCAGTAAAAAGAGGTTAGCAGCTGTCAGAACAAGAGAGTTCTGATTTTGCAAAAACACTCTTAGAAGGCACTTACTTTTCTTTACATGGTACTTACTTCTCTTCACAGGGAATTAATCTGTTTTCCTTGTTTTTGCAGTATCCAAATCTATTTCCTTTTTTATTCATCTCATAGCAGAGATCAGAACTGTCTTTCACCTCTAGGATCCAAAATGGAATGATTGAAGTAAAATAATAAAAACTTGAATGTTATAAATCATAACATTTCTTATTTTTCTAATTGAAATTTTATTTTCATGTGGTGGTAAGGCAGAATGAGATAAGTAAATCACTTTAAACTTATCCTATTGTATCAGAAAGATATTTTACAGAAGTATATGGATATAAAATGGAATAAACATACTTTAACCCACATATTGAGCTAGTTAATTAATATTAGAGGTAATAGCAACTAATATTAAAGGTAATATCTGGAGTGATTCTAGGTAAAATATGGGAAGAATGTCACAAATGACATTATCTTCAATCTTGCCCCCAAATTGTTACAGGATAATAACAGAAATTATAGCTATTATGTTTGTCAGCCATTCACTGTAATTGTCTCTCACCATTATCAAAAAATTGAGAGCACTGATCATCCCGGGTGGGACATTTCCCCATGAAGCAATAGCCTTTTGCATTCTTGCAAGGAAATCCATTTACTTGGAATTTGTCGTTAGGACATGCAGAAGAGTAGCCAGTACATACTTCAGGAAAATCACATTCATCTTTTGCCGGTCTGCATATGGACCCTGATTTTTTCATCTGTTGAAGAAAAGTAAAAAGACTGATAAATCTTGAGCATATTTAGGTAGGTTAAGTTTCAGTAAGTAGGAGGAATTTTGACCCATTTAATTTATCTTAAAAAAAAAAAAAGGATTTAAGGTTGGATCATGAGTTTCTAATCCATTCCACTGAGAATTATAATCATTTGTAAATGTGTTGACTTTTATGTAATTTTAGGAATGACACGACAGTGTTTTTGAAAATCTGTATTAGAACAGCATTGGGCAGAGCTGAAAGGACATAAAATGGAGAAATGAGCAAGAGTTCTGTTTATCTTGGAGATGGTACATACCATCTCCAGCACACTCATATAACTGGGAATCCCTCTCTATTTATAATGAGGAATCTCCACTGCCAAGAAATCACATCTCTCCAAATGAACTGGAAAAATACCCTAACTCATTGCTGGAGGAAAGTGCATGGAAATGCTTTCTTATTCAGCCACTCGATATGCATTTAACTGTAACGAGTCCTAGAAAGATTTGAAAATGAATAAGATATACTTCCTTTCCTTTGTGAGTTGAAAGAAAGATCTGTTCAGATCTTTGGACAGAGTCATTTGGATTTCCGATCGCCTTTCCTAGGAATATATCTCCAGTACTAGTCACTCTCACTCTCCAATGCCAGTAAAATCTTTCCCCTTCTAGTTTACTATTGTTGGAATGCCACACATGAGCTGAGGTTAAATAGGTTGGCAGCGATTTACAAAGAAACAAGAATAATGTTTATCATATAACTCTACTCCTAAAAGACCAAGTGATACCTGCTTCTCTACTTCCCAGGCCACAGCATGGCCCAGTCAGAAGTCAGAACAACTCAGAAGTGGATTTACTAGGGACAAGGAAGCCTAACCCTAACCTGGGATTAGTAGTGTAGCATCATTCAGTGGACAGCCAATTCTGTCCCCCTGTGTATACTTAATAAACTGAAAATGGAGAACCCAGTCCTGGCACAGGTCCTTACCTGACAAGCTTCACAGCATTCTCCTTCTGCACAACTAAATCCTGACTTCAACATGCATTTGTTTGCATCACAGCAAGGATTGGTGCACTCCTGGCAATAATCAAAAATTAAAGATCAGAAACTGTTTGTAGTTAAGGTCTTGTTTAATAAGTTATGGTTCTGTATAATTTATAATTTATAATTTGTCTTTCAGCATTAAATCCAAATGCATGATCCTAGGTTATGACATGTATATGAAGACTACTGCTTGCAGCCTTAATTATTTATTTATTTATTTATTTATTATTTTTTATCATTTATTTATTTATTTATTGAATATTTATTTATTTATTTGAGAAAGAGAGAGAGAAAGCATGTGTGCCTGTGAGCAGGGAGAGGGGTCGAGGGAGAGGGAGACAATCTCAAGCATACTTCCTGCTGAGTATGGAACCCAATGTGGGACTCTGTCCCAGGACCCTGAGATCACGATCTGAGTTGAAATCAAGAGTTGGAGGCTTAACTCACTGAGGTACCCAGATACCCTTATTTTGTTTTCTTCCCAGTTGGCTGTTTAGTACAGCACACTAATGAATTTTCATCAGCAGCATACAAAGTCCGACATTTCTGACCTTCCATTTTCTTGATAACTTCCATTCTTTGGAAGGGCCCTGCTACTTCTCTATAGTAAAGGTTTAATAGAGATAATACAACTTCTGAAGACCTAATTTTACATTTTCCTCAAGCATCTGAGTATTTCAGGTTGAACTTTGTTGTTTTTAATACATCATTAAATAGTAAGAGCAGGATAATTTAGCATAATAGGCCCTATATGCTTAAACAAAACTAAAATTGCAAAGGAAACTGCAAATTATAACATAAGGTACCTCGTGTATTAGAATGAAACTGTAGAAACATTCTCTAAAGAATGTGCATAAGCTAAATCCTCAATTTCCAAAGTTAAGAGCCTCTTTGCATTCAATATGAGACATTTGAAAACTAGGTGTTGCAACCTTGTTACATATCTCTGTTCCCACTTGGATCATGGAATCTCTGATTCACTTACTATTAGATTTGTTTTGAATTTTGTAGTGTCTACAGTGTATGTGTAGTGTCTACACATACTACATATGTGGTTTTCCGACCAGCAGTATCAACATATCCTTTCAGGTTGCTGGAAATAAAGGATCTCAGCCTCACTTCAGGCCTACAGAATCAGAATTCACATTTTAACATCCCCTGGTGATGTATATACACATGAAAATTTTAGAAGTGATTGTCTAAGACTCATACCTGTAGGATAAGCTCTTAACAGAAATAGCTTCGATGTTGGCGGAAAGCAAATTAAGAATTACTCTAAAATTTTTCTTAAAGGCATATTCTAAATGTTCCAGAGATCATAGCTCCGATAAATATGTAGAAGGTTAGAATGGTTCATGCTCAATTAAGACAAGAGTTTTCTAGTAACATGAACTGTCCTGCTGGAGATATAGACCAGCCTCATAAGGCACTGAGTAAGCTTGATTAACTGTGGCGAACAAATTCCTACTGTGCATGAGATCAGACTTAAAGACACCTAAGGGTCTTTCTTGCAAGCAGGGCTGACTACTATATAAACCAGGCAAACGCGATACGGTGGGTCTCCAGCAAGATCATTATACACAATTCATGACTTGGTAAGATGTCTTGCACTGAGGCTACACCAATGACCTGCTTTGAAATGAGACAAAAAACACATTATTTAAAACTTTACAAGGAATATCTTGGTTGATGAATGGTCACTGCCCTGCCTAGGCTGTGGCTGAGCAGAAACTTTGTAGTTTAAAGACATTATTTGCAAATACCTGAACAGGGCCACAATCGCACTCTTCTCCTTCATCCAACTTCTTGTTTCCACAGTGTGGGTGATTATCTGATTTATCAGAAAACGGAATGTTGAACATGCATGTTGGATTATAATCCTTCAGGTGTCGAAGGTACTGAATCCTGTTGCATTTACTGAATTTTAGTGCAGGAATGCTAGAGTTTAAATGAATTAAAAATAAAGATTAATTTTATCAGGGCAGAGTGGTGGAACAGCTATGAAACTTTAATGAAGGATTCAGAAAGAATAAATATAAATGATGAACTCTAAAAGTCCGTTTACTTCTCCTAGTTTGCTTTACTGCTATAGGAGAGTAGCAAGTGGGCTTTTATTATAGAAAATGTTTTATTGAAACAGCCAACACAGAATTCACTAGTATCCTAGTGAACATACTACAACTATATAGCATCCAGAAAGTCCTTCCTGAAGCCCACAGTTTAGACTGAATGTGTTTGCTACTCCTAGATCACTTTCTGTTTGTTCCTCTTGACATAATCTATATATTTGTTTATCATTTGTGCAAGATTACAAGCTTCTCAATGCAGGGACTGTATTTTTTTTTTAAATAAGCACTAATTAACACAGGGTCTGGCACAAAGTCATTCTCTATAAACATTGTTGAAACAAATGATTTATTTAGTAATACCTTACACATCCTAAAAATGTACTATCCTTCTGAAAAATGCAAATACTTAAAAAGACTGAAATTTACCTTCCTTCTGTCTTTCTTTTGTTTTGACTCCCTTGCCATTATTGGTACATAATGGACACAGATGGACTTTTAGAGGCTTAAAAACATTACTTTGGAATGATGGGCCCTGAAAAATAATACTTATTGTATAGCTGATGATACAAAATTAGGTATCAGTTATTAGTTATTACTTTATGGCAGGCACTGTAATTGGGTGCTTTCACTATTTTACCTCATTTAATCAATATATAGAAGTGCTGATCGTCATCATAAACACTTTTCTTATATGAAATACATGATGTGCTCTCTGTGAAGGACCTCAAAAAATGTGTAAAGTTTAGGAGCTGGCTGTGGTAATTCACAGTATGATGGGAGGATATAGGACATTCACTCATTCTACAATTATTTATACAGTACCTAGTACGTGTCTGGGACTTTTCTAGACAGTGTGATAAAACAGTGTAGAATGCAGAAAAAACCTGACCTCATGAAGCTTATATTTTGTTGGAGGAATAAAATAATAAGCAAGCTAAGTAGGTAATGCACAGACTATATTAGGTAGTGATTAATACTAAGAATGGGGAAAAAAACAAAGAAGAAAGGATTAGAGACAGGATTAAAAAATTCGATCAAGTGGCTGGGGAAGGCTTGGCTGAGAAAGACATCTGAGTAAAGATTTGGAATAAATTAGAGTTTATAGCAAAGATGATAAAACAAGGCACATAGAGTGTATTCTTCTCCTAGGCACCTTAGTATAATTTACTAATTAATTGTTGTATATTTTTGCAGTATGCTCAGATGGAATTTTAGAGTCACTAGGACCAATACTACCAACTGTTAAAATTTAGCCCCAAAGGGAAACAGCCTATCACGGCTGGTTTTGTAATAGACCTTATGGAATATATTAGAAATTGTTTACATAATATCTATATATCCCTACAATATGGAGTTCTAACTAAGAGTCACACACAAAATATTTAAATGTACTCTCTACATTGTTTGAACCCTACCTTCCACCACGATCCATCACACATCTCTCAAAATTACAGGTACATGGGTAATCATCATGCTTCATCCCAAGGTTATGACCTAGCTGATGTGCAATTCTGCTTGCAACTACATTTAGGTCAGGCAAAAGATCCTGGGGCCAAAAAAAGATGTGTATTACAAATTTATAGAAGTTAATGCACTTTAGCACATAGTGTTTTGAACTATTTGTTGAGACCTGGTTTCTAGCTTCGGTTAACTAGTACTTGTTTGAGAGGCTGTGGCCTTTGTTACCTCCCTGTCCTGCCCTCAGTTCCTTTAATTATATAATGAGGTTGGAAAAATGACCTTTGAGTGTCTCTAACATTTTGATATTCTTTTTTGTGGCACAGTAATAATCATTGCTGGATTTCTATAAGCTCATTCATACAAATAGCTAAAAGTCATAATTAAAAATTATAAACTAATGTCCTAATAAATAAACATTATTGATTTGTCTTTTATATGCCAGATATTCAAAGATGGTAAAAATAAAAAATGTGTGTGGTTCATGTTTTCAGACTACAGTCTCACACTGCCCAAATGTATGTAATGTAATCATGAGGAGGAAGTTTCTACTATTAAGAAAACCAGAAGTTCGGTGATTTGAAATCCAAGGCAGAATTGATTGTTCCCTCTGTCTGTAGTTCTATTTCATGTTTTAGCCACTATAGTAAGTACAAAAAAATTAATTTTAAAAAAGGGGTGGTATACCAGATTACTATAAAGGTAAAATTCCCCTAACTTGGTTATTTCATCTTTTACTTATTTGAAGTTTAAAATGTGTTCTGCATGGGTTGTAATGTCATAACTGGAGTAGCAATAGCCTATACTAGATTAGATAGACTCCACTATGCAGAATTTGTGTTAATAAAATACCATGATCAAGGCATAATCATAAAAGGAACAATTTAATGAATAGGTGATTTACAAGCTTTTAATATCAAGGTCTAAATACGACTTAGATAAGACTACTTGGACAGCATCTACTAGAAGCTTAGTGATTTGGGAAAGATACCAGATAAAATAGGTAAGTCAGCAGTTTGAACATCTTACTCTTACTGAAAATGAATCGCAAGGTTGTTTTGATACAATAATGATAATGATAATAATGATAGTGAACATATAGAGTATGCAAAAAACTTTTCTAATCTTTGTAAGTCAATTTGTATATGATTTTTAAAGCTCTGAACAGACTGGTTTACCTTCATTTTTCATCTATAGTTTTTATAAAACTGTTATTTTCCTATTTAATAAAGGAAACAACAATTTCATTGTAGTATATATTGGTGGGGATATATGGCAGAATTCATACATAATCTTTCCTTCTCTCTCTCTCTCTCATTCTTTCTTTCTTTCCTTCTTCCTATCTTTCTTTCTTTCTTTCTTTCTCTTTTTGTAGGCTCCACCTCCAGAGCAGAGCCCAACATGCAACTTGAACTCATGACCCTGAGATCAAGACCTGAACTGAGATAAAGAGTTGGATGCTGAACCAACTGAACCACCCAGGTGACCTTAGTCCCCTTCAATGGGACACACAATTAATAGAAATTAACTTCAAACTTTGTGATTAAGTTACATAATAAATAAAACCCAGCCTACCTTAACAACACTGGAGGAATAATAGGGCAGGCATATACCCTCTGAATAAGAAGTTCCTTGTGCATGTATGTAGAGCCATTTCCCACTATAAACAAGATGCAAATACACTCTTCAGTCTGAGGCAGTGGCTTAATTAACACAAAGATTGGATTGCAATGAATCCTCAAAATGCTAGTGCCTTTGCACATAAAAGTGCATTTTTTTCCTTAGAGTTCTAGAATTGAAGATGATCTTAGTTGTTATTAAGCTTATGTAGTATATTAGAGGTATTGAAAAAGTCAGTACAATCTAAAGTTGAAATCATAAAAAATGTATTTTCAAAAAAATAATAAAATGTGAGTTCAATTTTACAGGGCTTATCCTACACTTAGCTTTGAATAAAACCACTTAAAATAATTAAGTTAAAATAACCACTTAAAATAATTAAGTTAAAAAAGTGTTTGGAGAGAAAAATACAACATAGTAAATAGACACATATTAGGATTAATTAGCTATAGTTCAAGTTTTTTAAAATATTTGAATCAAACATAGAAACTCACAGAAGATTAGATAACAATAATCAAACATTTAAAAGAGTTGTCATATGAATTATTCCTGGATTACCTAAAAAGATAGATGTAGATATGTATATTAAGGGAATCCAGATTTGATATGCTTTCAAGAACATTTAGAGTTAGACCACTTTAAAGAGTGATTATGATTTGGGGGAAATTGGAAGGGGAGGTGAACCATGAGAGACTATGGACTCTGAAAAACAATCTGAGGGTTTTGAAGGGACGGGGGGTGGGAGGTTGGGGTACCAGGTGGTGGGTATTATAGAGGGCACGGATTGCATGGAGCACGGGGTGTGGTGCAAAAATAATGACTACTGTTATGCTGGAAATAAAAAAAAAAAAAAAAAAAAAAAAAAAAAAATAAAGAGTGATTATGAGCTGAAAGACCACACTTGGAACATATATAACTAAGAAGATTCAATTATGAGAAAAGTGGTCAGGCTACATGGCCCCTTTCAATTTTTAGCTTTTTTGATCAAAAAGGTATGTTCTATTTCTTTCTTTACTATTTAAATGTCCTACATTTTTAGTCTCAGTAATACTTGGAAGTATTTAGAACTCTGGTCTTCCTAGACTTGGTAGATCTTAGAAAAATACCACTTATGGAGATGAAGCATCAGAGCAAACACAATCTAGATTCTGAACTTGCTCATGGTTACTTAGAAACAAAAATCACAACATGAGAATGCCATATATTTTATCACTTCTAGTGCTACATGAACATAGATGAGAAGACATTCAAGGAATTCAATACATAAGTCCCAAATATGATGTGCAATTAGATATTTAGGAGCACTTTTCTCATTTCCTTACTTGCAGACATACTATTGCTGTGAGAAGCTATTGCTCAGAATAAGAGATGTTCATGAAAGTAAAAGTTTTTTGCTTATAACCATGTGATATTTCTAGACTAATTTATTATTTTAAAACACAGGTCCAAGAAATAGGCAAAGAGGTTAATCTTGTGCACAATGAATGCTATGGTGATAGGTACACATATCTCCCTGGAGATAAGTGCTGTGGACCATCTCAGTGATAAAAATCAGAAGTGATATTACTTTAGAGGTGTGATTCACTCTCATCAATCTGCCAGAGAGCTGGACCTGACTTCCAGCTGTAGGCTTTGGAAGGTTCACAGTTCTGAGTTTAAATTGGAAGTTAACATTTAGATAATGTTAAGACACACATTTGTAGGCCATGTTTGCAGACCATAGGAGAAACACCACTATTACAGGAAGATGAAGTAGATAAGGTGGGTAACATTGTTATATAGTAGCCATAAGGGCACCAGAAGAAATGCTCAAAAACTCCATTACTCCAAAGTTGTACTTTCATACTTTTATTAGGATAACAGGACAATGGTTAACACAAAGTTAAGGTCAGTTCAGCTGCACAATTATTTATCATGTCCTAATAGGCTGAGTAGTGTGGTAGCTATTTTGAATTAGAAAAATGATCAAAATGGGCCCCCCTTTCTTAGGAATGACCTAACATTATAGATAACTTTACTAGGAATATTAAAGCTGTGGCAGTTTAGTTATCCACCCTCATGAATAGTAGAGGAGATGCTCTTGAAGCACTATTCATTGGATAGGGACACTTTACTGAGGGAAAATTTCCAGAGAATAAGGTACTTTCCCAGTAATACAGGTTTTGGGGAATATTGGAATGGCACAGCATGGAAGAATTAAGGGTGTTAGTGCTAGATGCTGGTTAAGTAAATTGATTCTAAAAGTACATTCTCATCCAGTGACATTTCCAAACCTGACCTGAAATGTAAATGTATCATATGTTTACTTTCCAGTGTTAATCAATATTAGAAAGAAAGATTATTTAAAACTTGATTTGGAAATTTTATGTATAGCTGGACATAACATTTTGTCACTGTGTACTATGCAAAATAAATTGTTTTAAAAAGTAGTTTGTTGCTGTTCATTTGTTTGTTTGTTTATTTATTTATTATCTATTTATAATTCACCTAAAGTATGCAGGAAAATAGAGCACTTACATACCTGAGTAATATAACATGATCAAATTTTTTCCTCTTTTTCAGGATTATTTCTTGCCAAGTTGAAAAATGTAATAAGGTATTTTCTATTTTTGAATCTATGTCTATTTTATCTCCATTTGTCCACATTTCAAGGCCAACCAATGTCACATGAATGTCCAAGGTTTTATAAATCTGTTCAAAGTAGAAATAAACTTTCATAGACTCAAGCTACAGAAGGATCCTTCACCATTACTATATTCCTCTATAATTAAAAAAATAGTAATTTTAACATGTGAGGTACATAAACAAAAAATGCAGGTCTTATTTTACAAATGGTTATACTGAAACAATATATTATAACTTGTCCAGAATACTGGGCAAATTGCCATAACCAACAAAAAATTTAACTTAAAAAATATTTGATTTTCTTTGAATATGATGAACCTTACAGACACTGGGCTCAAGATGTGTCTAGCATAAATAATTTAGTAAAACTCATGTTATAACTGACCAGAACGTGTGAATTTATTAGTAGTGGCACACAGAGGGATGAATGTTCTTTCTCTCTCTATTTTAGTCATTAGTTGGTTCTATGGCAGATTAGAATGTTGATATTGGTTTTCAAAATCCAATAGCCTAGCTGCCATATTTTGTTTGATTTTTTAGGACTACTTTGCTGTCTCAATCTTTTTGGAGACAGCTCAAACAGGCACAAATAGCTATAGCTCATAAACCTTCTCACTTCATTCCCATTTTGTAAACACTGAGTTAGTAGATACTTTGATGCCAGCACAAAAGAAGACAGAGTTGAAGCAAATATTATATGAAGATTTTGAGGCAAAAGATGTTATATAAATTTTATAATTCCTAACAGCCAGTACAAAGTAGGTTGAAAGAATGAATGAACTATGAACACTGAGTTAAGGTCAGAAATGATGAGGTCATTCACACAATAATAGTAGAGCATGCAATCAGTTATTAAGAAGTGTGCTATATCATGGCTATAATAGCATTGTGTTAATTTTCTACTTTTCTTAACCTGCATAATATGAATATATTGAATTTCATGTGTCAATATAATAACCCAACAAAGTCATTTCGTAAACCCGAGAACTAGGCTTCCTTTAAAGAATCATGAAGTTAGACCTTTAGTTAAATCATGATTTCAAATCCATTCTGGAGCCTATAATGTCCATTCCTTTTAACCCTGACCTTAGCATGTAATAGACCTTATATGTCAGGTACCACAGAACAATATATTTGTTTTAACCTGGTCTCCTTGGAGTCTCTACCATTCATGGGTGGGCTTTAGGTCCATAAAACTGGAGAAAGTACAAATGGAAACAATAGTTATCATTTATCATCCTATGAATGTTCTCTCTTCTAGTGAAAACATACCCTATAAAATAAAAACCATGTTGCATCTATGGAATGCTTGGAAGGGTTTGTATATACTATTTGGGAGATTGTGGAGAATTGGTTCACTCTTCACAGTAGAGAAAAAAACTGAACTTTCCAAGATAAAGGGGTAAAGATACTGTGAAAGTAAGTGAGAGAGGATGAAGTAAAACAATGAGTGTGGGCACTGTGGAGGATAAAGGATTGGCATGACTTCCCAATCTAAACTGAATATCTTTAGTAAAAGTTCAGTAATTTGCACCAATTTTGTATTTATGCTTACTTTGGTGATGGAAACCCAAAGAGAAAGACTGAGTCTTATATTTGTGTCAGTGTTAGGGTAGTGATAAAGACAATCACAAAATATAAGAAACAGGATAAAGGGAGCTTGGGCTGAGAGGCAGAGGAGCAGAGCAGATCACTCTCAGAGCAGAGCCATTACCAGGCATGAGCCCTTCCATGCTACACACAGGCAGGGGGATTAATTCACACACAAAGCCAGAGTAGCTCCTGGTCCTTTCTGATTGAAGACAGAGTAGTCTAGGCAAGAGAACTGAGACATAGCCCCACCCCTTGTGGGGAGAATCTTCTGGTTCTATCTGACTAGAAGAGCTAATGACATTCCTGAAAGCTGTGTGAACCAGTGGTGGCTTGAGCCAAGAGTTGAGCGGATAGAGCTGATTACTCTCAGAAAAAAGCCAATACAGGTATTTCTTAATTTTTAAGTTTGTGTTATGCCATTTGCTTTCACAGAAGGCCAACATTAGAATACATTTTCACTGAACAAAAGAAATCTGAAGAGGATTTTTGCTTTTATGAGAAAAGGCAAAAAGCAAAAGTGATGCTCAATGTTTGCTTTGTGGTGAGCCATTGTAGAGCCATTGCAGTGTCATCCCCGGTAGGTGACACTGTCCAGCACCAAGCCACTGTAGCTCTGAAGTGTGTCTGTGAGCATCAGTGCTTTATCTCAGTTTCTTTTGTGCATTTGTTAGGAAGATGTGTTCCAAGGTACCAGAAAAGCCTAAGAGAAGTTGTGTTGTTTTGTGTGTGTGTGTGTGTGTGTGTGTGTGTGTGTGTGTGGTTTTTTTGTTTGTTTGTTTTTTGGCTCAAAAACATTGCCATATAAATTAATAGTAATTGCTTCTCAGCTTTATGCTATTTGGCCAATGAAATATTTAACAGGAATATTCCTTGTTCAGATAGAGGGAGAAACCTATTCCAGCATGACGGCTTCCTGAGTTACACAGAGGCAAGGGGCTAATTTTTAGCCAAGGCTGAAGGTAGATTCTGGTCCCTTCTAACTGGAGAGCCTGGTTTGAAAAATTGAGAGTTGCCTGAAGTAGCCACCCAGGCAAGGAAGATGAGACATAACCCACCCAATGTGAAGAGAGGGTGTTTGTCCCAACTGACTGAAGTTTGGTAAAACACCTGAAAGCTGTGCAGCTCAGAAAATTCAAGAAAGGCACAAGAGAAAGGCAGACATCACCCATAGTTCACAGACCAGAGCCAGCGATGCTGTTTGGCTGGGGATCTTGGAGTGCAGTTCAGCTTAAGTTAAGACAACAAAGATATATTCCAGTTTTAGAGCTGCTTCTCCCACTGCACGAGGGCAGAGAATCTAATTCATAATCAAGGATCATGAAAAATTAGGTAAATTTGACGCCACGAAAGGAAACTGATAAAGCTCCAATAACTGACCATAAAGAAACAGAGATCTATAAACTGTCAGGGACACCATTTTGAATAATCCTCTAAGGAAGTTTAGCAGACTATAAGAAAACACAGACAACTAAATAAAATTGGGAAAATAATTCATGAACAAAAAGAGAAGTTTGGCCATGTGGGAGAAAGAATTAGACAGTAGACATTACCCAGTGAGAGGTGCAAAATGAAAAAAAGAATGAAAAAGAGTGAAGAAAGCCTACTGGAATTATGAGACACAGTGTAAAAATACCATGAGGATTCTAAAAGGAGAAGAGAAAAAAAAAAAGTGACAGAAAGTATATTTAAAGCAATAATGGCTAAAAACTTCCTGAACTTGGTGAAAGAAATAGACATCTAGATCCATGAAGTCTGAAAGACAAATAGATTAAACCTAATAGGGCTACATTAAGATACTTTGTAATTAAATTGTCAAAAATCAAAGATGAAAGAATTTTAAGAGCAGCAGAGAAAAGAGAGGCATTACATATAAGAGATTGTTGGATTTTGCTTTTTAAATCCCTTCACCCTATAGACAGATTTCTCAACAGAAACTTTTTAGGCAAAGAGATAATGTAATATCAAAATAACTGCCAACCAAGAATACAATGGCTGGTAAAGCTGTCCTTCAGAAATGAAAGAGAGATAAAAATTTTCTTGAACAACCAAAAATTGAGGAAGGGAGTTCATTACCACTAGACCTGCCTTAGGAGAAATGTTAAATCCCTCTTTGAATAGAAGTAAAAATTGCTCATTAACATCATAAAAAAACACAAAATGATAACATTAATCTCACTTGTAATGGTAAATATATAGTGATCATTAGATTCTGCAATTTGGTAATAGTGGTGTATAACTCACAACTCTAATTTAAAAGTTCAAAAATGAACAGAGTCGGGCGCCTGGGTGGCTCAGTGGGTTAAACCTCTGTCTTAGGGTCAGGTCATGATCTCAGGGTCCTGGGATCCAGCCCTACATCAGGCTCTCTGCTCAGCAGGGAACCTGCTTTTCCTTCTCTCTCTGCCTGCCTCTCTGCCTACTTGTCATCTCTCTCTCTGTCAAATAAACAAATAAAATCCTTTAAAAAGATGAACATAGGGAAAAAACCCATAAATACAATATGTACAATGTTATTAGCTACAAAATATTAAAGAATGTAAATTTTTACTGCAATAATGTAAAAAATGTAAATAATGTAAAATTTTAACTGCAGGTAATGCAATAGTAAGGAGAAAAGGAAGTGTCAAATATATGAATTCTATTAAAGTTAAAAATTGTTATCAGTTTAAATTAGGATCTGATAAGTTTGATATTTTACATAAACCTCATGATAACTTCAAGGGAAAATTTTCTTGTAATTAGATGAAGGAATACAATAAAGAAGTCAAAGAATACCAATATCAGAGACATCAAAATACAAAAAAAAAAAAAAAAAAGGAGAGCAGGATAAGAAATAGGGAACAATGGATCTGTAAAACAACCAGAAAACAATTCAGAAAATGGCAATAGTATGTCTTTACCTACCAATAATTACTTTAAATGTGAACAAATTAAACCATCCAATCAAAAGACACAGGGTGGGTAAAGGGATTAAAAAAGCAAAATCTAGCAACACAAAGCATACAAAAAATATGTAAGCCCTAAAGACACACATAAACTGAAGATGAAGGGATGGAAAAAATCATTTCTACCAAATGATAACCCCATTCCTCCTCCCCCCCAAAGTATATGTATTTATACATATATCAAAATAGATTTTAAACAAAAAATGGTAAAAATCATTACATAATGATAAAAATGTCAATACATCAAGAAGACTTAACTGTAAATATTTATGTGCCCAATACTGGAAAACATAAATATACAAATCAAAAACTAGAGAACTGAGAGGAGAAATTAAAAAAAAAATTAATACTTCACCCCGAGCAATGGATAAATCATTCAGACACAGAATCAATAAATAAACAGTGCATTTGAACAATACTCTAGACCCAAAGGACCTAACAAATGTACACAGAACTTTCTATCCAACAATAATAGAATACATATTCTTATTTACACATAGAATTTTTTTTAGAGTAGGCCATATGTTAGGTTTTAAAACAAGTCTTAGCAAATTCAAAAATGATAAAAAATCATACCAAGTATCTTTTCTGAACATAACGGCACGGAACTAGAAACCAGGAACAAGATGAAAACTGGAAAATTCATGAACACATAGAAACTATATAACACTCTCCTGGACAATCAATGGATCAAAGGGGAAATTAAAGAGGAAATAAATAAAAGACTCATGTGTGTTTCCATTTTCATTTGTCTTAAGGTCAGGTCTGAACAAACCAATTACTTGTAAGGAGATTGAATCAGTGATCACAATATCCTAATGAAGAAAGATAGATTTACTGGTGAATTATACCAAACATTAAAGGAATTGCTATCAATAATTCTCAAACCTTCCCAAAAAACTCAAAGAGGAGCAAACATTCCCAAACTAATTTTACAAGCCCAGGATTACCCTGATGGCAAAACCAGGAAAGGGTATTATTAGAAAACAATACTGCAGGCTAATACCCTTGATGAGAATAAGTGAAAAATGGATCAAAGTGGATTGAAGAGTTAAACTGAGTTTTACCATAAAATCCCAGAAGAAAACATGGGCCTTGACATGGGCCTTGGTAATGAATGTTTGGAGATGATGTCTAAAGCACAAGCAACAAAATAAGAAACAATCAAGTGGGATTGCATCAAACAAAAACTTCTGCACAGCAAAAGAAGCCAATAAAAAAGTATAAAGAGAACTTATGGAAGAGGGAAAAATATTCACAAGCCATTATCTAAGGGGTTAATATCCAATATATATAAACTCATTAACTCAATGGCAAAAAAAAATTCAAATTAAAAAATGGGTAAAGTAACTGAATAGACATTTCTTCAAAAAAGATAGATGAAAGGCCAACAAGTGCATGATGAGATTTTCAACATCACTAGTTATTAAGATAATGTGAATTAAAATCAAAATAAGATATCATCTCTGCTTGTTAGAATGGCCATCACTAAAAAGACAAGAGACAATAAATGCTGGTATGGATGTAGAGAAAAGAGAACCCTTGTGCACTGTTGGTGGGACTGTAAATTGGAAAAGCCACTGTGGAAAAAAATGTGGAAGATCTTCAAAAATTTTTAACTATTTATATGATCCAGAAATTCCACTTCTGGGAACATATCAAAGGAAATAAAAGCATATATCAAAAAGAGAACTGCACTCCTATGTTTATGCAAGCATTCTTATATAATCAAACCATGAATACAGCCAAGGTGTCCATTAATGGATGAATGGAAGAAGTTGTAGTAGATATATATAATGGAATATTATTTAGCCATAAAAAATCAAGGATATCCTACCATTTTTGATAACATAGATTACCCTAAAGGATATTACATTAAGTGAAATAAGTGAAATAAGTCACAGAAATAAAGACAAACACTATATGATCTCACTTATATATGGAATTTTTAAAAAACAAATTCATAGGAAAAATGATCAGACTTGTGGTTATCATAGATTGAGTGTGGAGAGAGGGAAATTGGAGGAAGGTGGTCAAAAGGTACAAACTTCCAGTAATAAGATAAATAAGTACTAGAGATGTACAACTGATGACTACAGCTAACCGTACTGTATGATGGGTAGGAAAGTTGTTAATAAGAGTTGATATTGAGAGTTTTCATCACAAGGGGAATTATTTTTCCTTTATTCTTTTGGGTTTTTCTTTTCTTTTCATAGTATCTATTTGAGAAGATAGATGTTAGCTGAACCTACTGTGGTAGTCATTTCACAATTTATGTAAATTAAACCATTATGCTGTATGCCTTATACTTACACAGCAGTGTATGTCCATTATATGTCCCAATAAAACAGGAGAAAATGCCTAAAAACCTTGATAGGAGGAAAGATGGTTATAAACACTGCAAGAATTATTTGAAAAATAGGATCAGAATCAAGTCATGAATAAACTTACAAAAACCTGGGGTGCCTGGGTGGCTCAGTGTGTTAAAGCCTCTGTCTTTGGCTCAGGTCATGATCCCAGTGTCCTGGGATCAAGTCCCACATCATGCTCTCTGGTTAGCAGGGAACCTGCTTCCTCCTCTCTCTCTCTCTGCCTGTCTCTTTGCCTACTTGTGATCTTTGTCTGTCAAATAAATAAATAAAATATTTTTTTAAAAAAACCTTACAAAAACCTTTATCAATCAATCAATCAATAAATAAAAATAAACAGGAGAAAACGGAGGTGACTATGAGATATAACCATTCCTCTCCACGTTGTTCCTATTTTTAGAATAATATGGGGGAGGATTTTTAATTTCCATAGACATGAATTTAAAGTTTAGAGAAAGTATACTTCTGGGTAAGATGTGTAAAGTTGGAAAGAATGTTTTTGCTGCCCTGACAAAAAGAAAAAGCTAGAGAATCTACAAAGTTGTATAATATCAAACCATAAGTTAGCTGCGGTAACAGGGCCAATAGTACCTTGAAATCTAAGGAAAGAGCGCCTCCTTTGGGGAGAGATGGTACTATTGATAGAGCGTCTCCCAGTGGCAGAGCATGAGAAAAAGAGATGTTGACATCATATAACACATAAGAAGAATTCACCAGACATTTGTAAGGAATTGTTAAAGGGTAAGTGTGGGATAAAATGAGAGTGTAAGACCTTCTGAAAGACACGGACATAAGTAATTTTACAAAGGGAGGTAATCTCCAATCTCCCATTCTGGATGTGCAGAGTGGGAGATTGGAGATAACCTCCCTTGGTGGTATAGGCTTGAAGGATGGGAGAAACTGTTGCCTTGGGAACATCTTCAAATCTACCAGACTCATTCTCCAGAGATACAAAAGCATTTAGCTTCTATATGGCCTTCAGAAATTTTTTTTTTTCTGTTCTAATCTCATTATTACTTCTTTCCTTGTACTAACTATGGCTTAGTTTATTTTTCTTTTTGTAGTTCCTTAAGGTATAATGTTAGTTGTTTACTTGCTATTTTTTTTAATTGATGTATGTATGCATTTACAACCATAAACTTTCCTCCTGGAACTGCTTTTGCTGCATCTCCTAACTTTTGATATGTTTCCATTTTTGTTAGTATCAAGATTTTTTTAAATTTTACCTTTCATTATTCCTTGATCCATTTGTTGTTTGGGAATGTGTTCTTTAATTTCCACATATTTACACATTTTCCAGTATTCTTGCTGTCATTGTACTTGATATAATTTCCATCTTTTTGAATTTTTGCAATTTGCTTTGTGGTCTATATAACATATACTATGAAATATTCCATCTGCTATTGAGAATAAATGGTGTATTCTGTTGCTCTTGGGTGGAATACTCTGTATTTACCTGTTGGCTTCATTTTGTCTATAGTGTTGTTTAAAACCACTGTTTATTGATTAGCTGTCTAGATGACATATCACTTGTTGAGAGTGGGGCATTTTTTTTATGCTCCCAGAACTCAAGTGAAAACCGATTGTTGCTGAAAGATGGGGAAAATAAAAACAAAACAAAACAAAACAAAACAAAAAAACAAACTTGTTGCCCTGGAGGAGAGGCAGGACGCTATC
This sequence comes from Mustela erminea, assembly GCF_009829155.1. Classification (NCBI taxonomy): domain Eukaryota; kingdom Metazoa; phylum Chordata; class Mammalia; order Carnivora; family Mustelidae; genus Mustela; species Mustela erminea. The sequence continues at coordinate 4,555,868 of NC_045615.1, read as the reverse complement.
CTAAGGCCAGAACATTCAATGTCTCCTACCAGTGAAGGAAGAACACAGTGAGAATAATGTACCCAAAGACCCATTCATGACAGAACTTTCATAAGACAGGATAGATCAGGGCAACAAAATACTCCGGGTCCCATAACTAAGCTAGCAATCACTGTGTAACAAATAAGAATAAATTACTACTGAAGAAGAGGTAAGAATGTGAGTGAGGACCATTGAGCAGGCACCCTTGATAAAGGCCTGAAGTTGACAATGAAGCAGAAACAAGTTCTCCAACAATGCTAGATTATGGAACAGTGATTTTAAATGTAATAGTGGATTTGATTTATGCATGGTAAATATTCAAGTCTTTATAAATTTTTTATATATTTTTATAAATTTTGTGATTAGTAACCATTATTTGAAACCTCCTTAAATACTAAATGTCATTTACTTAGAAAACCAAACCTCAGTGCTGTGGTTCATTTATTGCTGAGAATTTTTAATTGGATTTTGGCTAATTAGTTCACATGGTGAATTTTTGTATTTTGGACTGTCTCAATATTGAAATTAGCACAAAATCCAGCAGCTATCTATCTTAAAAGTATTTCTTCCATTTGCATTTTTAGCTTCATTCAAACTGTATCAGATCTTACCATGTTGACAAAATTGGCCATTCCCCAAATTCTGTTCCTCAGTTTACTATGAGGATGATTATTCCTGTGATACTGGAAAATAAAACACCAGGTTAACATTCATTAATAATAGGAGATGGATAAAAACTCAACAAAATATTTCACTTACTATGAGATACTTCCAAGGGAAAAAAAAACTTTTTGGCATTCTTTCTGGTCAGGTAAAAATCTGGACAAATTATACAGAATTATATATTTGATATAAAATAAATAGTATATTGATAATAGTATTTTGATATAAAATAATAAAAAGCAGATACATTTCTAAGGACATGCTTCAGTTTTGCACTACTTTAAGGTTTTCCTCATAACCTTATCCCCTTTTCACATTACAATATATTACAGTACGTTGACATATTAAACCAACTGATAAGTGTGCTTTAGTTCATATTTATCATGCTGATGAAAGAAAACTTATTAAAGCTCCACAGAAACCATTATATTGCAAATAAAGCAACACTTATCAGCTCTTCTATGTTCATGGTTGTCACAACCATGTATGTATTGAATGTAATCAAGGGCCACCCTAGACTCAGAGATGTGATCTAGAAGGAAATTGTGTCTCCCCCTTCTCTCTAGGGAAAGGCTGAGAAGACAAAGTGGATTTCTCTACTCTGGTGTATTGTCTTTTTTTCCCTTTTAACAAATGGATTTTCCATTTGTGCCATTAGGACCTTGTTCTTAAGATGATCAATTTAGATTTGATAAAAGATACTTTATAAAAATATCAAAAGTATCTTGTAGAGATAAATGCAAATGATCAAGCTTGTTTTATAATAAAAAGTAAAAGAGACACGGCTTTTCTGAATCCTACAATTATCCTCATTACTTGCTCTTTTGTTCTCCTGTTATCTCAAAAATCTAAAACCTCAAAGGTTTAACATTACACTCTCTTCACTTCTCATTTACCATTCATTTCTCAACCTACTATTCATTGGTTTACCTGCCTCTATCCCATTAAAACTATTTTTGACAGGAACATAAATATCCTCCTACTTATCCAAGCTGTTGAACGCCTTTTCCTCATCTTCCTGATCATCTTGTCTACCTTTACTATTGAACATTCTGTCTTTCAAGAAATTTCTTATCACTTAAGTTGCTAATACCTATCACTCTTCGTGTTTTATTGTACAGAAGTTTCTTTTCTTTCCCACCATCTCCTTAAATTTTAGATGGCAAATATGGTTTCACACCAGAATTCTTGGTGACCAATTGGTAGTGCTCACCTGGAATACACAGTTGAGAAAGATTCTGAGCCTATCTTAGAGATCACAGGGATAGAGTACTACATCATTTAGTGATATTCATCCATGGGTATAAGGAAGAGAAAGGGGAATGGGGTTTTGCATTCTTTACAAGTCTTTATTATATGGCTAGTCTTCCCCAGTGTATAGACACTTGTGTTCTGCTTATTCTTTCAACTTGCAATGTCCGGGTGTATATACCCATATCCTTATTCTACTTAGCTGCTTAAAATTCATCATACTGTCTTCAAGCTATGTAAATATTTTGAAATATTTTCTAAAAGTTGTCTTTGTTTTTCTATTTTATCTTACCAGAATACACTAAGTCTACATTGTTCTTTCTGTTGCCCTTTTATGCAGCTAACATATACATGTATGTATGTGTGCATATATTACTCAGATAAGTACAGATATATATAGTTAATACTCAGAATCTAGCATATTAGACACTCATTAACTATTTTTTAATTGAAAATAGATGATTTTCTATAGGAACTTCTCTAAAAATCACCACTTAAAAATTTAAAGACAATATTAAGGGAACGTACGTAAGAGCTATGTATGTAAAAGTCCAGATAATGCCCCCCAAATCATATCAAACAAACCTTTACCTGGCTTCTGGGGTAAATACTAAATTTAATTCGTTGTTCTTATTTCTTACTAATAAATTATTATAAAGAAAGCTTATTTTAGCACTCTTTTAAAGGTGAGTTATCATGTTCTCATAAACTTTTTAGTGTAAGCCTATTTAGTGCCCAAGTTTTACCACTTTTTAAAATTGATAGCTGTAGTTTCTCCTTGTTTAAAAAATTGAAAAAAATGTGTCCTTTTAAAAAATTAATATAGATCTCATTTATTTTGTCTTATTGTGGTGGCTAAAAATTTCAGTTAATCCGTCAAAGGAAAATTTATCGACCATGAAAACAAATCCATCTTATTCTCACTTTTGAAGAAAAAATATCCAACATTCCCACTAGAGGGAAAGGAAAAAACCCTACTCTCCCTGTAACTCTGTTATTTCTTGTTGCATAACTTTTCCTACTTTATTGTTAGGTGTATAATCTGAAATATAAGTGGAAAATTTTCAGTCCTTAGAGAGCTTATTCTATTTTCCATTATGTTGGTGGACTCTTCCTTACGTAATTACTTTTCTCTTGGATTATGAAAATGTCTTTTTAGGGCATTAACAGTTTGAGCTTTAACAGTATTGAGCTTTAACAGTTTATTAAGTTTTCAATCAGTTTTTATGTTGAAAACTTTGCTTGTCATTTCTGTATCTAAAGAAAAATATATCATGCATTATATCATTGCACGACACAAGTTTAGGATTTCTACTTTCTCATGAATAATATGTTTCCTACCCATTGTTAAGGAGAGACAGAATATTCCCTTTCTCTTTGCAGCTTCAGTGGAAAGAGATTCTCCAGTTCCCTTTTCAGAGATGGGGCAGCTCTTTGTGGCTCTGGGCATTATGCAATATGTTCTATATATTACATGTCACCAAACCTTTGAATTTTACTTACTGTTCTGACAGAGGTTCTCTTTTTATTTGTAGGACTTGGAGATTTCCTGTGTGTGTGTGTGTGTGTGTGTGTGTGTGTGTGTGTGTTTTCCTCAGGTAAACTACAGATTGTACACATATTTTCAATTTTGTATACGTTGCTCATCATTTCCACATGTTCATAATAGGAAGGAGAATTCTATTTTGGCTTAGTCAGCTATACTGCCAAAAGACCTTATCACCTCTTATATAAATCTTTTTGGGAAGCTAAAAATAACATTGAGCCCGAATTCTGATTAAAATACTTTTTTCTTCTTTTTAAGAATCACAACTATTTAGAATCACAGCTAGTTTTATAAGCATGAATGAAAAGGAAATGTTCATCTGAAAACTTACCACATTATAATCAGCAACAATGAACAGTTCAACATACTTTTCTTTATGGACATTCTGGAAATTTATGAAAAATTTAATGAAATATGGTTAATGTTCCTCACTTTAATGTTTTAAGTTAAAATTTTTATGGTAAGAGATGTTAATATTATTGATATGGAAAGGTGAGGTACAGAAGTATAACTAATAATTCCAGGAATTTATCTAAGTAAAACCTAATATATTCTTAAAACATGTGCACCTGTGTGTCAGGTTTTAGTAAACCTGCAACAATATTCTATATTTGAATATCCTTCTCTTTTTTGTTTAGTCTTTCAGGTAAAATAAAAGTTATATTTATTTATATAATAACCAAGATAAGGTAGCAACCTAAGTGTCTATTGGTAGGTGAAAGGATAAAGAAAATATATTACACACACACACACACACACACACACACACGGATATTATACAGCCATATAAAAGGAAGGAATCTTGTCATTTACAACAGTATGAGTAGATCTGGAAGGTGTTGTGGTAAGTGAAATAAGTCAGACTGAGGAAGACAAATAGTATATGATTTCACACACATATGGAATCTAAAATTCAAAACAAATGAATAAACAAACAAAAACTAGAATCAGACCTATAAATACAGAGAACAAACTGGTGGTTACCAGGCGGGGGTGGGGTATAAGGATGGGCAAAATGGGTGAAGGGGAGTGGAAGACACAGGCTTCTAGTCATGGAATAAATAAGTCATGGAATAAAAGGCATAGCATAGGAAATAGAGTCAATGGCATTGTGGTAGCATTGTATGGTGACAGATGGTAGCTACACTTGAATGTAGCATGATGTATGGAGATGTTGAATCATTACTCTGTATACCTGAGACTAATGTAACAATGTGTGTTAGTTATACTCTAAGCAAATGAATAGTTATAAATAAGGAATAATGAATATATTTTTTATTTTTTTTCCTATATAAAGTAAATATTAAGCGGCAAGCAAAATATAAGACTGACTGGTTAATAGGACTGACTTTATTCCTTCCACTCCTCTCCTATCTCCCAATCTCATACTTGCAGTAGTATCATTTACAAAGAAATGTATAAAAGTTGCTAATTTTAGACCTTTGTTTTATAAATAACCAATACTGGAAAATTCTGTTTTCAACTCTTAGTGTTATGCATTGAGGTGCATGCATATTATCTGAGTATAAATCAGAGGCATATTGTACAAAGATTTAGCTAAGGTGTTTTGTGTGTGTACTAAATAATTATATATTAGTTGATTGAATCAATCAGAAACACCTGTTAAGGACCTAGTAATTTTCCGACACAATCTGAACCATGGATATGTGAATATGGGTATTCATGGATCTTAAAGGCTAAAACCTAGTGTGGATTTGAGGTGATAGGAACTAGTTGTACAGAAAAGCCTAAAACACAGAGGACACTCATTGTGCAGTCATCCCACCAGAAATTGAAGTTGCTATTACTTATCTTTAATAATTAACAATTAGAATATTTGGACTGATGAAAGGAGGAGACACTGACTTATCATCAACCTCCTCCCCAACCAAAAGAAATAAAAATAAAAAAATAAATAAGGCAGTGAAGATGAGGGAAAAGGAGAGTTTTCGAGACATTGTAAATTTAATTCTTTTCAACAACTTATAACCCTAATGCTATAAATCTATATGTACAGTTGTAAATATTCCCTTTCCTTAAAATTGATTGGACAAACAGAGTTACTGTAGAAAATGAATATTTTCTTTTTCATATTTTTTAAGATTTAATTTATTTATTTGAGAGAGAGAGGCATGAGCACAAGCAGGGGAAGGGACAGAGGGAGAGGAAGAGGAAGACTCCCTCTTGAGCCAGGACCCTGATGCAGGGGTCGATGCCAGGACTCTGGGATCATGACCTGATCTGAAGGCAGATACTTAACCAACTGAGCCACCCAGGTGCCCTGGGAATGAACATTTTCTATGTTGATTAAAAAAAAATAGTTTGATATTTTAGTTTTCAAACAAGAGTCAGACTCAGGTAACACATATTCTTCATTAACTGGGCTCATCTTTTTGTTTTGAAGTAAAAAAAAAGAAATAAGAGACATTTTCCCTAGCATTAAGGTGATTTAAAAATAAAGCACTTACTTTTCTTTTGAGGTCTTCCATGATTTTAATATCCTTTGAATCATTTGTCCTGGTAAAATTGAATTCTGTACAAGAATAATTGGCAGCATACTGCATTCTTGGATTATACCTGAACACCAAATGTTGTCCCTCATCTGAATATTTCACTGGTTCAATGAGGTATCTTTGGTCATACACCCTGAAGAATCCCCTATGGAAAATGAGAATGTGATATATGTTCAAAATCTATTCAATTTTATCTCTATTTCTCACAATATTCTTCTTTTCCATTTTATTGACTTGCCTATTTATGAATGGAAGCTATAGAGAGACCAAGTCCTCATGAGCATGCAGTCAGGCCTTTAATTAAAAAATATTGTAAGAGTCAACTCATCTGGATTTTCAGAAACTTAACAGTTCAGTCTTTACTTTGAAGTCTCAGAGGTCTAGCAAACATTTTGTGAATTTTTTATGTCCGTCATGCATTAGTTGTAGAGAAAATATATGATAGTAAAATAACTATTATATGGAAATTTTACCATTCAAGTTTTCTTATTCTTGAATATATTGGGATCTATTCAGGTAAAGTGTACATATATGAAGGTGGAAGTTTCTTGTTCTTCTATCCTCTACCCTACATTTCCTCCTTTACTCTTAAGTCCAAGATCTACAGAGAACTAAAATAGGCTTTACTTCTAACTGCAATTTCTAAGGACTCTAACTCCTGATTATTAAAAAGGTATGAAATGTGTGGTGAGAATTCACAGGACTAGAAGCCAGGAAGCCTGGTTTTGGGTTTAAATTCTATCACCGGCAAATTGGATGTTCAGAGGCAAGTCTCTGATTTCAGTGGCTCTAACATGAGAGGACAGACTAGATGATTCCCAGCAGTCTTGTAACTCTGAATCCCTTGATCATATACTGAAAAACGTGTCTTGCTTACGGCTGTGCATTAGACATCTTTTTGTCAAAAATGAATATAAACAATGGCTAGAACAGATACTCAGGGCGAAAAAAAGAGTAGCTTTTTCCCATTATTTTTTTTTTTTTATTTATAGGGTTGTTGGAAAGATGAGAAGCAAATGCCTCTGAAAATCCATTAAGGAAAGTGAAAAACAAAAGAGATACTTGTGTAATACCTCAGACCATTACACGTGCTGATACTGGCAGCAGAATCAAATTCATGTATGATGGATCCTTGGTAAAAGCAGTGATCCTAAAATAGATGAAGAGGCTATTGAAATAAATACATATACTCATAGTACATAAATATTAACATATACATATTTCATGTTCACAATATATTAGCATTTCATTGTCACACTTTGCATACATACTCATTCATGTTTTCATTCATTGCATCCTGTCATTTGTAAAATTTTGAAACTCTTTTAGAATCCTTTTAATTGCATGATTACATTGTGTTAAACAGTATATGGATTCTTCCCCCACAAATTTAGTAGCTTATTAGTTGACAAATCCAGCCTCAGAAGTGTGACCATTTTCCCTATAAATTTCTCCTTTAATCCACCCTAAAATTCCTACCAAATACCATTCTTGGGTTGTTATTATAAATTTCCTCCAGTTGCCTATGAGATCATGCCAATGTTTTTGATGATTGCCAGAATTAGGTCTCACTCCCCAACCAGGCCTCCTCAAACCTTTCTCTCCTGTGGATGTGTTTCAGTCAAGTTGGTATCCTTGTCACTCCCTACTTCATGTTTTGCCTACAGAGGTTCTGTCGGGTGATCATCTTTTCCATTATATCCATCCATTCAAATCCTGCCTATGTGTGGCACTTCCCATGCAACCTCACACCCTCACAGGCCAACAACATTCCCTCACATAACAGAACGTTATTCAGTTTTCTTCCATTTCTATTTTTACAAAGATTGCAGGATTACATTTCATAGCTGACTCATGCCTTACATAGAGGAAATAAGTTTCAGAAAGTATACTTTTGATAAAAGAGGATAATGTCATCTTTGGTTAGAAGGACACAGAGGTCATGATTTGGAAAGGGAAAGAAGACTGTAAAAGTAAAACCTGTATCCACTGGAATAATATTAATGATAATTGAACAAAATTCATTTGGAAATTGAAAAGACTTCATGTTGGTGACTCAGAAGTCCTAGGCCAGGGAATACGACTCACATAAGGGTCAGTTAGATGGAGGTTTTAAAACTATTTCATGTCTTTAGGTTTTTATCCATTTAGCTTGATGACAGTCTCATCAGGGTATCTTATACTGCTTTTGTATGCTGCCTTCCCCTTCCTCCAAGTTTAATACCATTTGGGGTACAGTTTAATACAGTTTAGTAAAGAAAAATACATTAATAGTTATCAGTTTGCTTGTTAGGCAGTAATCAGCTTCCTTTACAGTTTGTAGGGGCATGTTTTCTATTCCAGGATAATTCAGCTGCAGTACTCAATACAAGATTCATTTCTGACATAACATTTTCTGAAGCTTCTTAGAAAGCTAGTTTGGGTTTTAGGATCACATGAGGAAATTTCAGAAAAGAGACATAGGAGGGTTCTGTAAGATACCATGGTGGGAGGGTAGCTGGTGATCACCTCCCCTCTTGCGGAGTAGTAGGTTTCACTGTAATTTGAGGCTAGGAACTCCCTGGAAAAGATGGCAGAGAGGTAGTGAGATTTACTCATTTATGAAGACAGCAAATAAAACCAATTATGCAGAGAGAATTCTCCAGGTTACTTCCAAATATCAGCAAATTCCTCTCATACTAAAACCACATAAGCAGAATCAATTCCACTCGCATGAAAAAGAATTCTACCCAGATTTCATGGTTTGATAAACCCTAGAAGAGACTGAAAAATATTCTAACAGTTTTAGCCAAGGCAACAATTTGAGAAGAACCTAGAGAAAACATTACCTAGGTAAAAAAAATATGTATACATATATATAGATAGATAGATAGATACAAAACATATTTGATGTACAAGGCATATATTCATATACTACATGTATCCTAACACATATTTACCCAACAGCTATATATTTAGATAAAGGCAATATGTGTTAATAATAGTAAAATTAGAAAACATGGAAAAGTACAAATGAAATTGTCCTGAACTCTCACCATAGAAAGACAGCCCATGTTAATATTTTCATGTAATTCTTTATAGTTTTATCCTCTACACAAGTAAAGGAATGGCATTCTGAGTGTTCAGTAGAGTAATCAGTTCTCTCCCACATCTCCTGTATCAAACCTATGGGTATCTTCAGACTGAGAACTAAGACTGTATATCTCCACTCCCTCAGTACATGCGATAGCAGAACAGAAGAACAAAGGAGGAAATTATTGGATTTTATTTTATCCTGAAAAACAGACTTTTGAAACTCATAACAGAAACATTAGTCCTGAAAGTCAAGGCTTTTGAAATATAAAAGCTAAGCTTTTGTTTCCAAAGCCTAAAAATGAAGACCTCAGGGCAGTCTTCCTATAAATAAGAAACCAATAACATAAAGGAGAAGCCAGGCTACACCACTGTCAGACCAGGAAAACACTCTGGTGAAAGGAAGTGGATGGAGGAAATATGGTGACAGAAGGAGATTGTATTACCTGGAGTAAATGTGACCACACAAGGAGGTAACACATAAGCAGGTAGGTTAGCATCAAAGGCTTCCTAATGTGCCCCAAACCTGTTCCTAGAACCAGGAAATGGGTGGATTTGGAATTATATTTCCCCCAAGACTGTCAGCGTTTCATTCAATGGCACCTTCATTATAAGTTGCTAAGGAAGAGAAGTTTAATTGCTTATAGTCCTGCTGTCTGGAGGGATCCCTTGGCAACTGCCAATAGGTTGCCTATTTCTTGCTCAGTAAGAAGACAGTGTTCTGTGCTGTGAAATTCACTTATTGGAATCTGAATTACCCCATGTGGAAAATAGCCATTCCATTTTAACATTGATGAGTCCGCAAGAAGAAAAGTGGAATATTAACTCTATTAGAGATGAAATGGTGACAGAGTAGAAAAAAGCCCTAGTATCAGTACCATTACTTGGGTTGACTAAGTGGAATGAGCTCAAAATCACTTTTGAGAGGTAAAATATACACTGTGTTATATGAATGTGAAAAACAAACAGACATTTATGTAGTTATGTTCATTATTAAAATTGACATCACTCTCTACATAACTGTTTATCCAACAGTCTTACTTTAATTATCTCATAAATATGTATTTAAAAATAGATTTTTGCAAAAACAAAATCAAGGAAATATTTGATCTGAATTATAAATATCCACCTGTGCCTTCTTATTTGTCCTTCCAAAAAGAGCTGGCAGAACAATCAGAATTTGCTCAACTAGAGCAGAACTGCTAGATTTCCATTCATGCCCATGTTCCATGAACATAACCTGCCTCATTCCCATTAAGTCCCAGTAGGCAGGGTTATGTGTTCAGCATGCAACCAGGATGTACATTTTAGCTCAAGGGCAGAATCATAGCGGACATTACTTCCTTTTTTCCCCCAAAAAACTATATTTAAAAACGTTATTTTCTTATAAAACAAAGGATCCTGTATTTTTTCAATTCATGAATACAAAGTACTAGTATCTCATTTTTTAAACTTTCATTTTGAAATAAGTACAGACTCATAGGTAGTTACAGAGATGACATAGCGGAATCTGATGTCTGTGCACCCTTGACTCAGTCTCCCCAGAAGCTACATCTTAAATAATTATAGTACAATAACAAAACCAGAAATACCCACTAGTACAATGCATGTGCATGTGTTTACATGTCATTTTATCGTGTGTGTGGATTTGTGTTACACCGCTGCAATCAAGATGTTCTATATCTTGATTCTACCAGAAGAATCTCCTTCATGCTGTCTCTTTATAATCCCTCCCCCCTCAACAACATCCTTAATCCTTGACAACAATTCAAAACAACCATACTGTTTTCCAGATTTATAATTTTTCATTTAGAGAATGTTTTATCAGTGGAATTATATAGTATGTGATTTTTTGAGTTTTTTTTTTTTTCTCCCCATTCAGCATAGTGTCATAGTGATCCACCCAGTTTGTTCCATTTCACTGCAAAGTGGCATTCCATGATATGGATAGCCTAGTGTGTTTAACCATTCATTTGTTGAAGGAGATCTGAGTTGTTTCCAGTTTAAGGCAATCCTGAATAGAGCTACAAATATTTGTGTATAGCTTTCTGTGTGAATGTAAGTTTTCATTTTTCTGAAATACTACCTAGTAGTACAATTGCTTTACCTCATGGAGACTGCATGTTGGTTTCTTTTTTAAATTGCTTAATTGTTTTCCAGAATGCTATATCATCTTATATTCCCGTCAGTGATTTATTAATGATCCAGTTTCTTTATATCCCTTGCCAGCACTTGGTAATGTAATTACTATTTTTTTTTTTTAGTGTTAGCCATTTTGATTGAATGAAATATTTCATTGCAGTTTTTAATTTACATTTCTTGAATGATTAATGATGCCATATATCTTTTCAAGAGCTTATTTGTCATCCGTATATTCTCTTCGGTGAGAAGTATCTCCCTATCTTGGCCTATTTCCCAGTTGAACTGTTTACTTTTTATGGCTGAGTTTTGAGAACTCTCTATTTTTCAGACTATTGTCCCTTGTTGGTTATGGTTTGCAGATGTCTGCTCCCAATCTGTAACTTGTCTTTCATTCTCATGACAGAACTTTTGTAGAGTAAGCACTTTCAATTTTAATGAAGACCAGTTTATCAACTTTATCTTTCATTATTCATGCCAAATGATCTGGTGTCAAGTCTAAGAATTTTTTGCCTTAGGTCTAGATTCTGAAAATAGTATCTTGTTTATCTAAAAGTATTAAGGTTTTGTGTTCTATGTTGAAATCCATGATCTATTTTGAGTTAATTTTGGTATAAATTTGGCATAAGCTTTGAGATTTAGGTTGAGGTTTTCTTTCTTTCTTTCTTTCTTTCTTTCTTTCTTTCTTTCTTTCTTTCTTTCTTTCTCTCTCTCTCTCTCTCTTTCTTTCTTTCTCTCTCTCTCCCCCTCTTTCCTTCCTTCCTTCCTTCCTTCCTTCCTTCCTTCCTCCCTCCCTCCCCTCCCCCCTTTCTCCCTCCCTCCCTCCCTATAGTGATAACTCTATATATCAACTGGAGAATCAACCTCTTTACCATGACAGATCTACTTCTAGTACATTATCACAAATTAGGTCCCATCTATTTACATCTTTTTGATGATTTTCATCAGAATTTTGTCATTTTCAGAGAACAAGGTTTGTATGTATTTCTCATATTTGTAACTTTTATTTATTTTTGAACAATTGCAAATGGTGTTGTATTTTAAATTTCAGTTTTCACATCTTCATTTTGACTGTACAGCAATACAGTTGATTTTTTATGATGAAATATTCTGTGACTTTGTTGAACCCATTTATTCTTTCTAGGAGATATTTTCGTTTGTTTGCTAATTTGTTTGTTAGCTTTCATAGAATTTTCTAAGCAAAACACTATTGTGTCATCAGCAAATAAGGACTTTTTTCTTCTACCTTTCAATCTCGACGCCTTCCATTTTTTTTTTCTTCCTGAGTTGCACTGACTAGAACTTCCAGGTATATGTTGAATCGCTATGGTGAGAGTACACATATTTGTATATGTTCAGTCTTTGACCCATAAATATGATGTTTGCTGTAAGGTTTTATAAATACTCTTTATCAAGTCAAGGCCATTCCCTTATGGGTACCATAATTATGGTCCCAATTATCTAAAATTTCTAATAATAAATGAGCGTTGAATTTTATCAAAACTTTTTTTTTCTGCATCAATCAATATGATCATGTGATTTTTTTCTTTACACTGTTAATATGGTAGATTACATTGATTAATTTTAGAATATTGAACCAGTCTTTTGCATTGTTGAATAGGTTATGGTGTAAAACTCTTGTGCATTGTTGAATTTATTTGTTAACACTTTGTTAGGAAGTTTTGTGTTTACACTCACAATGGACATATTCTGTAGTTCAATTTTGTTTGTAGTATCTTTGTTTGGTTTAGGTATCAGAGTAATGCTGGCTTTATAGAATGAGAAAGGGAGTGTTCCCTCTTCCATTTTCTGGAAGACATTGTCTAAAGAGCACTTTTCATTAAGAACATGTAGATTTAAAGTAATTATTAACATAGTAAGACTTAAGTCTGCTATTTAATTTTTTGTTTCTGTTTCTTCTTTTTCATGTTTTAGTTTCCTTTTCCTTCCTTCTTGTGGGTTGCTTAAATACATTTTAAAATCCATTTTAATTTATCTGTAACACTTTTCAGTGTACCTCTCTGTATAGATTTCTTAGTGTTTGCTTTGGGTAATATATTTCATATATATGTTTGTATATATAAAATCAAATATGTAAGACTTGGAATGGTATTATATGAGTTTATACTGTTTCAAATGTGTTCACCTTCTTGAACGTGTAGGTATGCAGTATTTTTCTTGTCAAATTTGGAAATTTTCAGTATCAAAATATTCATTTGAATACTTTTTCAGCTCCATAGTCTCTCCTCTCCTTCTGAGTCTCTCATGGGATCAATTTTACAACTTCTATTTTATTCCCACATATTCCTGAGAGTGCTTTTTTTCCCAGAAAATTTTCCTTGTTATTCAGATTGTGTAATTTCTATTACACAATTATTTCTGATTATTTCTACTCTCTTCTCCATTCTGATCTTAAGCTCATCTATTGAGAGGTTTTTTCCCCATGTATTTTACTTATAGTTCTAAAATTTCCTTTAGATTCTTATTTATATCTTCTATTTTCTTTATTTTTTGAGATTTTCTATTAATTTCCTGAGACATTCTATTTTTTTTCATTTGTTTCAAGTATGTTTGAGATTTTTCATTGAAGTATTTTTGTGATGGCTGCTTTAAAATTTTGTCAGATAATTCAAACATCTGTTTCATTTTGGTGTTGGCAGCTACTAATTTTTTTTTTTCTCTTTTAGATTGAAATATTTCTGGCTTTTGGTTTGGCAAATGTTTTCAATTAAAACTTGGGTATTGTGATATTATATTAATACCCCCTAGACCTTATTTAAATCTTGTGTTTTTATAGATCTCCTCTTATACCATTTTAATGTGAGGCACCTTATTACTGTCATATAGGAATAGAAATCCAGGGTCTTCATTTGTCCTATAGGAGTTCTTTGCTACTGCTTGGTTAGGGTCAAAATTCTGCCTTTTCACTCCTGCTGAAATCATCCTGATTAAGAAGGGGAGGGATTTATTGACACTGTAAGGGGTGTTCTTGCTAATTCTCTACTCGGCCTCTTCTCACATTAACCCATCAGGAAAGGTGAGAGATACCCCATTTTTCTGGATGGGCATGGCATCAGGTTCCACAAATACTCTGCAGTCACACTTAAGTGGGGAAAATGGGTCTTCATTACCACTGAGCCAAGATAAAAGTCTTGGCTTCCCATTTAGCTATCTCTGATATCACTACACAGAAGAGGGAGGGTAGTTGGGATATCTTTATAGCCTGACAAGGGTAGAAGCTTAGTCTCTTGATCCTGCCTTTTCTGGCTGGGATGGGAGTGGGGACAGGGTTCTTTGTGTGTGTGTCATGTCCCCTAGAGTAGAACAGTTATTGTCTCAAAACCTTCTGTCTTTCTAAGCTGCTTTTTTCTCTCTTAGTCCTTTGGCTAAATAGAGCATGATTTTTTTTAGGTTTTTAGTATGGTTGGTTGGTTGTTTTTTGTATATGTTCATGGGAATTTCCAGGTTGCTGATTTCTCCAGTATCTAGTCTGGGGTGCATGAAGCAAAATGACAACCCAAGAAACTCACCACTGTGTTTGTCATTCTTTGGGTAACAAAATCTCTAGCTGGTCTACCTTTTTCTCCACATCTCTCAGTCTTCTTATACTTGTTTTATATATGTAACGCCCAGAAGTTTTAGTTTTACTTAGTGGAAGGAATAGAGAAAAATGTCTGCTCCATTTTTCTGTAAGTGAAAATTCATAGTCTTATTTTCTTTTATAAATCAAAATACATCAATTTTAGGAAATTTTATAGAGCATTGTATCATTTGGAATTCCATACTTTAATATGACCTAATATTTTTATGCTGCACTAGTAGACAAATACAAATTATGCTTAATGTTATTTGAAATCTCAAAATACATACACACTACATAATCCTAACACATTTATCATCACATAATATTTTGCCATTGGCAAGATCCTTTCAATCTAAGTTCTAACCAAGATGATGAATGGACAACAGTGTTTAACTCATATTAAGAATTGAAACCAAATATATGATGAAAAATAATAATGCTCAACTAGCCATAATAAATTATTTAGAACTGACAAATCATAAAGATATAGTTTAAAAAGCTCTGTTTTGTAACGTTGTTCCTGATCTAAGAGTGACTTAACATTTCACTGACTACTTGAATGATGTAGGAGTAAACATACTAAAGGATTCTAATAAATTAGAGGGTAATAGTTGTTAAAGCCCACAGAGTTCAAGGTATCTCAGAAATAGATATATAGATACATAACAAACTATGTAGAGTTCTTGAACCTAACATTATTTCTTTCACCCCTTTGAAGTATACCAGGCCACTTTTTCGTCCTACCTCCAACATGATAAACTTACAGGACTTCAAAAACCAGCTCAAAACACACTTGCTAACTCCAGGTGTACCTTTCAATTCTTTTCTATATGTGTATTTCATACCTCCAAAAATCTCCATTTTCATGTGTACTACATTTTTATCCTACAATATAGAGTTCAGCAAACTTTTTCTGTAAACATCAAAATGGTAAATATTATAGGCTATGTGGGTCACATATGATCATTGTTACATGTTCTTTGTTTAGTTTGATTTTATTTTCATTCCAAATATTTTAAACTTTAAAATGACTCTTAGCTCAAGGAACATACATAGAGTATAGACCCAGATTGGTCCACCAGCTTTTCTTTGCCTTCCCCTAATATGTTATCATGTCTATGCTTGAGGCTACCTGTGAGCTGCTTTATGAAGGGACTGATTTCCTTTTTACTTGTGTCTTTTCAGTTCTCAAGACCATATTTCACACATTAAAGTATTCAATAAACAAGTGTTGTTAAGAATAAAATAACTGAATTGAAATTTGAGCTGTCACCCAAATGACAGAGTTTGCCATTTGAGTTCAACAAAGTTAATTCCCTGATAAAATAAAAGTATCAAACCTCTTCAGAGGAACAACAGAATCTAAAGTCTCTACCACATTTCATTCAAATTGTTCAGTACACAATCTAAATTTACTAGACATAGGAAGAAATAGGAAAATTTAAACTATTGTCAATAAAAAAGACAATCAATAAAAATCTACCTCAAGATAATACAGAGGATGAAATAGATGAGTTTATTAAGCAGGTACTCAACAATGTAAAAGAAAATATGCTTGAAATGCATGAAAAGAGTTGAAATGTCAGCACAAAAAATAGAAATTACTTTTTTAAAAAGCAAATTAAGAATTTTATAATTGAAAATACCATAAATAGATAATTTCATTGCATGGACATAAAATGGGAATTGATAAAGGAAAAAGTAATAAACTTGATGATTGATCAATAGAAATTATCCAACCTAAAGAAGATAGAGAAAGAAAAAAGAACAGAGTTTCAGGTGCATATAGGATAATATCAAAATGACTGAAATACTAATAATTTGACTGCTAGCAAGAGGAGAAAGTGTATGGCAGAAAAAAATGGTAATGACTGAAATTTTATCCAGTTTGGAGGAAGACATAAACTATAATTTAAAGAAGTTTAGTAAAACACAGGCAAGATAAGTTTGAAAAAGGGAGAAGATGTTTGCAAATTACACTACAGAGGGCTGATACCCAAGATCTATAAAGAACTTCTCAAACTCAACACCCCAAAAAACAGATAATCAAGTCAAAAAATGGACAGAAGACATGAACACTTCTCCAAAGAAGACATACAAATAGTTAACAAACACACGAAAAAATGTTCATCATCATTAGCCATCAGAGAAATTAAAATCAAAACTACACTGAGATACCATATTTCACCAGTTATAATGACAAAAACTAGCAAGGCAAGGAACAGCAAATGTTGGAGAGGATGTGGAGAAAGGGAAACCCTCTTACACTGTTGGTGGGAATGCAAGTTGGTACAACCACTTTGGAAAACAGTGTGGAAATTCCTCAAAAAATTAAAAATAGATCTACCCTATGACCTGGCAATTGCACTATTGGGTATTTGCCCCAAAGATACAGATGTAGTGAAAAGAAGGGCCATATGTATCCCAATGTTCATAGTACCAATTCCCACAATAGCCAAACCGTGGAAAGAGCTGAGATGTCCTTCAGTAGATGAATGGATAAGAAAGATGTGGTCCATATACACAATGAAATATTACTCAGCCATCAGAAAGGATGAATATCCAACTTTTGTATCAACATGGATGGGACTTGAGGAAATTATGCTGAATGAAATAAGTCAAGCAGAGAAAATCAATTGTCATATGGTTTCAGTGGAACATGAGGAATAAGATGGATTATGAGAAGGAAAGGAAAAATGAAGTGAAATCAGAGGCGGAGAAGAACCACGAGATACCGTGGACTCTGAGAAACAGAGGGTTTTAGAAGGGAGGGGATAGATGGATGGGTGGGCCTGGTGGTGGGTTTTAAGAAAGGCATGTATTGCATGGAACTCTGAGTGTTATATGTAAACAATGAATCTTGGAACACTACATCAGAAACTAATGTTGTACTCTGTGGTGACTAACATAACACAATAAAAAATTAAATTACATTAAATTTTAAAAATCACACCCATACCTATCATTGCCAAATTGAGGAGTATCAATTACTAAGACAAATCTTGAAAGCAGCAGGAGAATAACATAACACAAAGAGGGAAACAGAAATTCAAGTTGGCACTAACATTTCATTAGAAACTATAGGGGTCATGGGGTGCCTGGGTGGCTAAGTGGTTTAAATCCTCTGCATTCAGCTCAGGTCATGATCTCAATGTCCTGGGATCGAGCCCTGCATTGGCTCTCTGCTCAGCAGGGAGCCTGCACCCCCCCCACATCTCACTCTCTGCCTACTTGTGATCTCTGTCAAATAAATAAATAAAATCTTTTAAAAAAAGAAATAAACTACAAGGGCCAAAGGAAAGAAGAACAATGTCAGCATCTTTTGCCAAAAGAAATAAAAATTCTATCAATCCATAATTTTATACCCAGCAAAAATAATCTTCACAAGTGAACAAAAAGTAAAGATCATTTCAGATGAAAGAAAACCAAGGTAAATTTCTGCCAGAAATGGGTAAAGGAAGTCCTTCAGCCTGAAAGGATTGGAAGCAGATGGAAAATTGAATCTTTAAGAATAGAAGGATAGGAAATGGTAAACCATGCAGTAAATAAAAAAAAATTTTTCATTGAATTTCTTTAAGATACATATGACCATTTAAAGCCAAAATTGTTGCTATGAATTATGGAGTTACTAATGTATATAGAGGTATATATATGACAAGGTAATATAAAAGAGTTTAGTTGTAAATGGACTTATAGGATAGTGAAGATTTTACATTTTACATAAAATGATACAATAAGTAAAACTGTAATAAATTATTGTATTTCATGTACTGTAAATAAATAAAATAAATAAAAATATTTAAAACTATAAATAAATATTATAATCCCTAAACCAAAAGCTTAAACCTAAAGCAGAGAGATATTGCTAAAAAGCCAATAAATAGATAAAAAGCCAGTAGGTAAAGTAAAAACAAAGCAAACAAAATAAAAACCAAATAATCCAAAGAGTCAAAGAAGGTAAAAGAAATTAAAGAATTTTTAAAAATTCAAGGAAACAAATGAGAATGAAAACACACTGTTCAAAACTTTGGGATACAGCAAAGGTGGTCTTAAGAGGGAAGTACATAATAATACAAGCTTTTCTCAAAAAAATTAGAAAGTCTCAAATACACAAGCTACACTTACACCTAAAGGAGCTGAAGAAAGAAAAACAAAAACAATAACAAACAAACAAAAAAAAGCCTAAACCTAGCAGGAGAAGAGAAATAATAATAAAGGTAAGAGCATAAATCAATGAAATAGAAATGAAAAGAAGAGTAAAGCAGATCAATGAAATTAGAAGCTGGATCTTTGAAAGAATTAATAAGATTGATAAACTCCTAGCCGGACTTATTAAATAGAAAAGAAAAAGGGCCCAAATTAATATAATCATGAAAGAAAGAGGAATGATCATGATCAACACCAAGGAATTACAAACAATTTTAAGAACAAATTATGAGCAAATATATGCCAACAAATTAGGCAATCTGGAAGAAATGGATGTATTCCTAGAAACTTATAAACTACCAAAACTGAACCAGGAACAAATAGAAAACCTGAACAGACCCATAACTGGCAAGGAAATTAAAGCAATAATAAAAAAATCTACCCCAAAACAAGAGTTCAGGGCCAAATGTCTTCCCAGGAGAATTCCACCAAACATTTAAAGAAGAATTAATACCTATTCTTCTGAAGCTGTCTCAAAAAAATGGAAATGGAAGGAAATTTAAGCTCATTCTGTAAGTCCAGTATTACCTCGATCCCCAAACCAGACAAAAACCCCATCAAAAAGGAATATTACACACCAATATCCCTAATGAACATGGATGCCAAATTCTCACCAAGAACTAACCAGTAGGATCTAAATGTACATTAAAAGTATTACTCACCATGACCAAGTGGGATTTATTCCTGAGATGAACCACTCTTGAGTGGTTCAACATTTGCAAATTAATCAACATGATACATCATGTTAATAAAGGAAAGGACAAGAACCATATAATCCTCTCAATTGATGCCGAAAAAGCACTTGACAAAATACAGAATCTTTTCACAGTTAAAACTCTCC
Source organism: Mustela erminea (assembly GCF_009829155.1). Taxonomy (NCBI): domain Eukaryota; kingdom Metazoa; phylum Chordata; class Mammalia; order Carnivora; family Mustelidae; genus Mustela; species Mustela erminea. The sequence continues at coordinate 4,536,033 of NC_045615.1, read as the reverse complement.
ACAGTGTAGATACAGAGGGAGCATACCTCAATATCACAAAAGCCTTCTAAGAAAAGCCCACAAGGAATACAATTCTTACTGGGGAAAAACAGAGCATTTCCCCTAAGGTCAGGAACATGACAAGGATGCCCACTCTCACCACCATTGTTCAACATAGTACTAGAAGTCCTAGCCTCAGTAATCAGACAACAAAAAGAAATAAAAGGCATTCAAATTGGCCAAGAAGTCAAACTCTCACTCTTCGCAGATGATATGATACACTATGTGGAAAACCCAAAAGACTCTACCAAAAATTTGCTAGAACTCATAAAGGAATTCAACAACATGTTAGGATATAAAATCAATGCACAGAAAATTAGTTGCATTTCTGTACACTAACAATGAGACAGAAGAAAGAGAAATTAAGGAATTATCCCATTCATAATTGCACCAAAAAACACAAGATACCTAGGAATCAGCCTAACTAAAGAGGTAAAGGATCTGTACTCTAAAAATTACAGTACACTTATGAAAGACATCAAGGGAGACACAAAGATATGGGGAAAAAAAACTCCATGCTCATGGATTGGAAGAATAAATATTGTTAAAATGTCTAAGCTACCCAGAGCAATCTACACATTCAATGCAATCTCTATCAAAATACCATCAATATTTTTCACAGAGCTAGAACAAACAATTCTAAACTTTTGTGGAACCAGAAAAAGACTACAAATAGAGGAATGTTGAAAAGGAACACCAAAGCTGATGCCATAATAATGCTGGAGCTCAGGCTCTATTACAAAGCTGTAATCATCAAGACAGTATGGTACTGCTACAAAAACAGACACATAGATCAGTGGGACAGAATAGAGAACCCAGAAATGGACCTTCAACTCTGTGGTCAACTAATCTTCAACAAAGCAGAAAAGAATATCTAATGGAAAAATGACAGTCTCTTCAATAAATGGTTCTGGCAAAAATGGGCAACCACATACAGAAGGATCAAACTGGACCATTTTCTTACACCATGAACAAAGAAAAACTCAAAATGGATGAAAGATCTAAATGTGAAATGGGAGTCCATCAAAATCCTAAGGAGAACACAAGGAGCAACCTCTTCAACCTTGGCCACAGCAACTTCTTCTTAAACATGTCTCCAAAGGCAAGGGAAACAAAAGTAAAATTAAAGTATTGAGACTTCACCAGATAAAAAGCTTCTGCACAGCAAGAAAACAGTCAACAAAACTAAAAGGCATCCTACAGGATGGGAGAAGATATTTGCAAATGACATATCAGTTAAAGGGTTAGTATCCAAGATCTATAAATAACTTATCAAACTCAACACCCCCAAAACAAATAATCCAGTCAAGAAATGGGCAGAAAACATGATCAGATATTTCTCCAAAGAAGACATCCAAATGGCCAACAGACAAGAAAAATAATCCACATCACTTGGCATCAGGGAAATACAAATCAAAACTACAATGAGTTACCACCTTACACCAGAATGGCTAAAATTAACAAGACAGGAAACAACAAATGTTGGCGAGGGTGAGGAGAAAAGGGAACCTTTTTACACTGTTGGTGGGAATGCAAGCTGGTATAGCCACTCTAAAAAAACAGTATGGAGGTTTCTCAAAAAGTTAAATATAGGGTTACTTACAACCCAGAAATTGCACTACTAGGAATTTACCCCCCCCAAAGATACAAAGGTAGTGATCCAGAGGGCCACCCTCACCTCAGTATCATAGTAGCAATGTCCACAATAGCCAAGCTGTGGAAACAGTGGAGATGTCCGTTGACAGATGCATAGAATGGATAAGGAAGATGTGGTAGAGATAGATATAGATAGATCGATAGATATAGATAGATAATATAGATTAGATATAAATATAGATATAGATAGATATAGATGGAACTGGACAGTATTATCCTGAGTGAAATAAGTCAATCAGTAGAAGACAACTATCATATGGCTTTACTCATGTGCTGAACATAAGGAATAGTGCAGAGGACAATAGGGGAAGGGAGGGAAAACTGAATGGGAAGAAATCAGAGAGGGAGACAGACCTCAAGAGACTTTGGACCCGGAGAGACAAATTGAGGATTGGGGATATGGAAGTAGGTGGGAGGCTGGGTTAACTTGGTGATAGGCATTAAAGAGGGCACGTGATATGATGAGCACTTGGTGATATACTTAGCTAATGAATCATGGAAAATTTCTGTTCATTAACCATATGATATGAAAACATCTGAATAAATAATATTCACAGATTTGGGAGGCTCCATGGCATGCACTAAATTCACTTACTTCATGTTGCTAAGGAGACAGGGTAATGTTGGACATGAGAGGTATCAATGTCAGAACAAACTGCTTCGTATGTCTATAATTCTATAATATATGACTCCCAGCTGATTAACAGGATTAAACAACAGCTAATATAATAAGATTGGCTACTTGAGGCATAAGCATCATGGGGCAATTTCAAGAGCAGGTAGATCTGAGTTATAGGGAATCAGCACCATTGTGATCCTGACAGTTTTTACTTCAGTGAACCTATGATTCTTCCTAAGTAAAACAGAAGTAAAACAACATCTGCTTTGTGTAGGTATTGTGGGAATTGAGAGAGAACTTTGAGGAAAGGCACATAGAAATTATTCAATAGATGTTAGTCTTATTCCATCCTGAGAATGTATGCAGTCTGAATAAATTACCTAATGATCTATTATCTATTAATAGGTAATAATAATTATCTAGTATCTAACATTCAACAATATAATAATAATAATTATCTATTATCTATAATCTAATAATTGTGTTATTAGATTAATTGTATTTCTGCATCTTTGCCACCAGGCAACTCCAGAGTAGAAGAAAGGATGTTTCTTTCTTTGTTTTATATTTTTTGGTTGCTGTTTTTAGCTTATAGGCCAGAGTCTCAATTCTTCAATATTCTTCCACTTTTTTTAGCATTTGACAATTCTTCTCAATTTTAATGTTCAGGGCTGGGATGCAGGACTATTGTGTGTAGGAATGGCCCAAAGAAAAGCAATGGAAATTCAGCAAAAACAAAACAGAGGTTGTGGAGAAAGCTAATGAAGAAATTAAAGGCATTAGAATTACCCAGCTGACACAAGGTAGCTTGATGAGGTAAATTCTTCCTCATTTTTAGTTTATTCTCCAACAGAGCTTGGTTTGATTTCTATTTTAAACAACTTAGCAGTCATTCTAAAAGCCATATTTCCTTTGTTCTACTGACTCACAAAGAAGTAACATATTAACTTTCTTCTTAGAGTTAGTACATGAAGCTCAAGGGCTCTAAGTACCCCAAGCAGAGGGTAACTCAGGACTGAAGGGTAGTGTCTATAATTGTTGTTGTTGTTGTTGTTTTTTTTTTAAAGATTTTATTTATTTATTTTTCAGAGAGAGAGAGAGGGAGAGAGAGCAAGCGAGCACAGGCAGAGGCAGAGGGAGAAGCAGGCTCCCCGCCAAGCAAGGAGCCGGATGTGGGACTCGATCCCAGGACACTGGGATCATGACCTGAGCCGAAGGCAGCCACTCAACCAACTGAGCCACTATAATTGTTGTTAAGATACTGATATGTAATTTTTAAAAATTTTCATTATTAACACATAATATATTGGAGGAAGGAGTCAAGATGGCAGAGAAGTAGCAGGCTGAGACGATCAGGTAGCAGGAGGTCAGCTAGATAGCTTATCAAACCATTCTGAACACCTACAAATCCAACAGGATATTGAAGAGAAGAGCAGCAATTCTAGAAACAGGAAACTGATCACTTTCTGAAAGGTAGGACCAGTGGAGAAGTAAATCCAAAGCAACGCAAAGATAGACCACGGCAGGAGGGGGCCAGCTGCCGGCAAGCAGCGGAACAATGGAGCACAAAATCAGAACTTTTAAAAGTCTGTTCCACTGAAGGACATTGATCCAGAGGCTAAGCCAGGGTGAATCCCATGTAGGGACAGAATGGCCTCAGGTCCCACAGGGTCACAGAAGGATCAGGGGTGTCTGAGTGTTGCAGAGCTCACAGATATTAGAGCAGTGAAGCTGACTACGGAAACGGAGCCAAGGAGTGAGCTCTCAACTCAGGCTTACCTTAAGTTGTGATCCATGGCACAGGCCACTGCTCTGGGAGCAGGGACCCCAAGATCCAGGGAGACCCCCCTGGAAGAGTGCAGTGATCTATGGGATTTGGAGACTCTAGGCGGGGCTGCATTCCAGAGACCAAGATGCTTGCTCACAGGCTGGGTGAGCTTGGAGCACAGTCAGAGGTCAGGGAGATGGGAGTGATTGAGCACTTTTCTCCTAGGGTGCCCTGAGCTCTCGGCTCCTCCAGGCCAGAGACTGGGAGGCCACCATTTTCATTCCCATCCTCCAGAACTCTACAGAAAGTGTTCAGGGAACAAAAGCTCACGAAAGCGAACCTGAGCAGGTTACTTAGCATGACCCTGGTAAGGATGATGCAATCACGCTTCAGGCAAAGACACTTGAGAATCGCTACAACGGGCCACTCCTGCAGAAGATCAACAAGAAATCCTGCCAAGATCAATTTCACTTACCAGGGAGAACACTGGAATTCCAGAGGAGGAGAAAGCAAATCATGGAATTCATGGCTTTCTCCCCATGATTCTTTATTCTTGCAAAGTTAATTAATTTTTTTTTAATTTTATTTTTTCTTCTGCCCATTTTTTTTAACTTTTACCTTTTTCTGTTAACATTTTTAACTAGCTTATCTTAACAATACCTTTCATTAAAAAAAATATTTTTTGAACCTTCATTATTATAGTCATATTTTGTATCTAACTTTATTTTTTGTATACACATAGGGTTTTTTCTTCTAAAAAAATTAGGGATACAACTTCTAATACATCAAAATATACCCTAAATCTAGCACAGGACTTTGTTCTAGTCTCCAGCCTGTGCAAATTCTCTCCACTTTTTCTTTATTCTCCCAACCAACTTACCTTATCAATGCTTTTTTTAGAAATTGAAAAAAAAATTTCATCTTTATAGTCATATTCCATCCCTTCATTATGTTTACCCTTACATATGTTTTTCATTCTTTAAAATTTTGGGAGGTAGTTTCTTCTAACAGACCAAAATACTCCCAAAATTAAGTGGGTGACCTTTTCTATTCACCAGTCTAATATATATATGTATTTTTTTCTTTTTTATATTTTTCTTCTTTTTTCTTTTCTTTTCTTTCTTTTTTCTTTTTTTTTTTTTGAACTTCTCTTTACACCTTCTCTTCCCCCCATGATCTAGGGTCTCTTTTGATTTGGTTAAAGCACATTCTCCTAGGGTCTTTGCCACCCTTTTAGTATTTATTCACTCCTTCATATATTCCTATCTGCATAAAATGACAAGGTGGAAAAACTCACCACAGAAAAAAGAACAAGAGACAGTACTGAAGGCTAGGGACTAATCAATACAGACATTGGTAAAACGTCAGATCTAGAGTTCAGAATGATGATTCTCAAGGCACTAGCCAGGCTCGAAAAGGCATGGAAGATATCAGAGAAACCCTGTCTGGAGAAATAAAAGCCCTTTCTGGAGAAATAAAAGAACTAAAATCTAACCAAGTTGAAATAAAAAAAGCTATTAATGAGGTGCAATAAAAAATGGAGACTCTTACTTGTGGATAAATGAGGCAGAAGAGAGAATTAGTGATATAGAAGACAAAATGACAGAGAATAAAGAAGCTGAGCAAAAGAGGGACAGACAACTACTGGATTATGAGGGAAGAATTCAAGAGATAAGTGATACCGTAAGATGAAACAACATTAGAATAATTGGGATTGGAGCAAATTATTGTAGAGAATTTCCCTAATATGTCAAAGGGAACAAGCATCAAAATCCAGGAGGTGCAGAGAACCCCCTCAAAATCAACAAGAATAGGTCCACACCCTGTAATCTAACAGTAAAATTTACAAGTCTTAGTGACAAAGAGAAAATCCTGAAAGCAGCCCGGGACAAGAAGTCTGTAACATACAATAGTAAAAATATTATATTGGCAGTAGACTTATCCACAGAGGCCTGGCAGGCCAGAAAGAACAGGCATGATATATTCAGAGCACTAAATGAGAAAAACATGCAGCCAAAAATACTATATCCAGCTAGGCTATCATTGAAAATAGAAGGAGAGATAAAAAGCTCCCAGGACAAACAAAAACTAAAAGAATTTGTAAACACCAAACCACCTCTACCAGAAATATTGAAAGTGGTCCTCTAAGCAGAGATCCTAAAAGTAGTAGATCAGAAAGGAACAGAGACAATATACAGTAGTAGTTACCTTACAGGCAATACAATGGCACTAAATTCATATCTCTCAACAGTTACCTTGAATGTAAATGGGCTAAATGCCCCAATCAAAAGACACAGAGTATCAGAATAGATAAAAAAAACAGAACCCATTAATATGCTGTCTGCAAGAAACTCATTTTAGACCCAAAGGCACCTCCAGATTTAAAGTAAGGGGGTGGAAAACAATTTACCATGCTAATGGACATCAAAAGAAAGCTGGGATGGCAATCTTTATATCAGATCAATTAGATTTCAAGCCAAAGACTATAATAAGAGATGAGGAAGAACACTATATAATACCCAAAGGGTCTGTCCAACAAGAAAACCTAACAATTTTAAATATCTATGCACCTAACATGGGAGCAGCCAACTATATAAACCAATTAATGACAAAATCAAAGAAACACATCGACAATAATAGTAGGGGACTTTAACACTGAAATGGACAGATCATACAAGCAAAAGATCAACAAGGAAATAAAGGTCCTAAATGACAGACTGAACCAGATGGACATCACAGATATATTCAGAACATTCCATCCCAAAGCAACAGTGCACATGGCACATTCTCCAGAATAGATCACATCCTGGGTCATAAATCAGGTCTCAGCCAGTATCAAAAGACTGGGATGATTCCCTGCATATTTTAAGACAACAATGCTCTGAAGCTAGAACTCAATCACAAGATGATATTTGGAAAGAACCCAAATACATGGAGACTAAAGAGCATTCTTCTAAAGAATGAATGGGCCAACCAAGAAATTAAAGAAGAATTTAAAAAATCCATGGAAACAAATGATTCAAAAATCATTTTTTGATTTTTTTGAACCAAAAATGGTTCAAAATCTGTGGGACACAGCAAAGGCAGTCCTGAGAGGAAAATATAAAGCTATACAAGCTTTTCTCAAGAAACAAGAAAGGTCTCAAATACACAACCTAACCCAACACCTAAAGGAGCTGGAGAAAGAACAACAAAGAAAGCCTAAACCCAGCAGGAGAAGAGGAATAATAAAGATCAGAGCAGAAATCAATGAAATAGAAACAAACAAACAAAAAAACAAAAAAAACCAAAACCAAAAAAAAAAAACAAACGAAAATCAAAAACCAATAGAACAAATCAAAGAAACTAGGAGATGGTTCTTTGAAAGAACTGATAATATTGATAAACCCCTGGCCAGACTTATCAAAAAGAAAAGAGAAAAGACCCAAATAAATAAAATCATTAATGAAAGAGGAGAGATCACAACCAACACCAAAGTAATACAAACAATTCTAGGAAACCATAAGAGACTCTTATCTCACAGAACAAACTGAGGGTTGCTGGGGGGAGGAGGGTAGGAAGAGGGTGGTGAGGTTATGGACATTGGGGAGGGTATGTGCTATGGTGAGTGCTATGAAGTGTGTAAACCTGGCAATTCACAGATCTGTACCCCTGGGGCTAGTAATATATTATATGTTAATAAAAATTTAAAAATTAAAAAAACATATAATGTATTATTTGTTTCAGGAATACAGGTCTGTGATTCATCAGTCTTACACTATTCATAGTGCTCACCATAGCACATACCCTCCCCAGTGTTTAGCACCCAGCCACCACATCCGTCCCACCTTCCTTCACTTAAGCAACCCTCAGTTTGTTTACTGAGATTAAGAGTCTCTTATGGTTTGTCTCCCTCAATGTCTGGTTTCATCTTGTTTCATTTTTCTCCCCTTTGCCCTTTGAGTCTCTGCCTTGTTTCTCAAATTCCACTTATTAGTGAAATCATATGATAATTGTCCTTCTCTGATTGACTTATTTCACTTAGTGTAATACCCTCTAGTTCCATCCATGTCATTGCAAATGCAAGATTTTATTTTTGATGGCTACATAATATTCCATTGTATAGACAAGTAGGAATTCAGCTATAAATAGGTAACAATAACATGATGAATTCATTTCATTGACAATTTTTACAAAAACTGGAATACTACAGACCAATAAATCTATAAGATATTGAATTATAATAAACTTACCTTGATCTTAAAAGGTGAAGTATTAAGGTTTTTCTAGTTAGCTTTAGTTCATACAACAATTCTTCATCTGTTTCCTGCAAAACAGTATCCATCATGTGACTTAAATGTGTGCTCATTTAGTGTGTATTAGGGTGGGGAGTGGAGTGGGTACAGGGGGAAATTAGACTTTATCAGTCTACCCAGCAGTCCAGTGGTCTGGCTAGGCAAAATGATAAATATAGGTTAGGCTGAATTTATGAGGGTAATATATGGAGGATTTTGCTTGTAAGCTACTTTTTAATTAAAATTTTTGATGGGAATTTTTTCTAGTTATAAAAAGAAATTAAAATATATATATTCTCTCCTTGTCCAGAGATAACAAGTCATATGTCCTTGCCATTCCACCCTTGCCCACACAGTTTGTGGTGTACCATTTTATAGTCTACTTTCTCACACAGAAGTAAATTATGACCATGGCCATTTTCTTATTTCAATAAAAGTTCCTTTGTAGTATATATTTTATGGCTGAAAGTCACAATGTGAATTTATTTAACCAATATCCAGATCAGAAATTTCAATTGGGGTATTTGCTATAGTTAGACATCATTTCTTGGTTGGCAACATGGAAAAAATATTTAATAAATGCTGCAAGATAACCCTGAAGAAGGGAAGCACAAAATTAGAATTTCACTAGAAATTTATAGTGGTTCTTATATTCTTGCTTTAGATATTAACATTAATAAAATGATAACTTATTGTTACAAACTTTTCTTTAATGACCATCAGAAGTGATATTTTTCTTCTGTTTGGTTCATTTTGTTGTTTACATATTTGTATATGAATTCCTAACTTATATCCTTTAAATATTTTCTTTTGTTATATTTTATTACCTTCTGATTATATTTATAATTTAAGTATGCACAGTTACTAGTTATTTATCTAGCACATTTCTTCAGTTTATTGTTCACCCATGTATTCAATAGCTGTTATTTCAGGCACAGTGATAATATAGAAAATACAATTTTGCACAAGATAGAGGTCACTGCCCTTACGAAAACCACAGCTTGGCAAAGAAGAAAATAAAAAAAACGTAATTGAAGATTACAAACATCATAATAGGGGCTCCTGGGTGGCTCAGATGGTTAACTGTCTGCTTTCAGCTCAGGTCATGATCCTGGGGTCTTGGAATTGAGTACCGCATCATGCTCCCTGCTAAGTGGGGAGCCTGCTTCTCCCTCTGCCTTTCTTTCTCTTTCTCTCTGTCTCTCAAGAATAAAAAAAATAAAATCTTTAAAAAAATAAACATCATAATAGGAGAAATGCAATGACTACGTTAGGAAGGAATAGGAGGCAAAGAACACAGCAAGCAAAGGTCCTGAGGTAGGAAGGAGCTTGACATATTGAGAAGCTCAGAAAAATTCAAGGAGGCTGGAGAATCAAGTGTAAATTGAATAAATATGAAAAATGAAAAGGTAGGAAGGAGCCAAATCATGTACAGACCAGTTAGTCACTCAAGAAGATTTGGACTTCATCCTAAGAGCAAAGAGAAGAAAAAGGTTTAGGCAAAAAAAACAGAAGTAGGTACAGTATTTTTAGATGGCTTACCTATTACAGATCAATGTATCAGCAAAAATCACAACTGCAGGCAGGAAAAACATTTAAAGACTGTTGATGGGATATAAGTCACTTGGGCGAGGGAGTGGAAGCAGGGAAAGGGGAGAGTAGAAAATTTCAAAGGATATTTACATTTTAGAATTCACAAAATTTAATGATTTTTTTTTGATTGGGGAGACAAAAGAGAGGAGTAAAGACTTCCCTTAGGTGGTGCCTGAGAGGTTCAGTTGGTTCAGTGTCCCACTGTTGACTTTGCTTAGGTCATGATCTCAACTTGCGAGACTGAGCCCTACGTGTGGCTCTGCACCAGATATGGAGCCTGCTTAGCATTCTCTCTCTCCCTCTCTGCCCCCATCATTCTCTTCCCCCCCTCCAAGAATAATAATATAACAGTAATAATTTGCTCTGTCTTCTGGTTTGTTTAAACTATGCTATTGAAAGGAGGGTCTTCTGAAGGGAGGCAACTTTGAGGAAGGGAGAGGGGAGTTGTGTGTTTGTTGAATGTGAGTTGTGCATCGATTTGGGCATTTTTTGGACTGAAAGTTTAACATAAAATTGAGACTTCATTATAAACACATAAATCACAGGGGGAAGGCAAGAACCTAGGTGCTTACTTAGATCAAAAGGGTTGACTTCTGTTTACAACATGATGAACTATACTTGCTGTTGTGTGTGAATAACAGTGGTATAATGGGACCTTGTAAAATTTGAATGTGTGATTATGGGTTTCCTATTTGTTAATATTCAGACGCAGTTGTTAATATTGTCAAACGTGACATTCTTGTTAATCTTGTCATTAATATTATTTGTATATAAACAGAATTTTTAACTTTGTGTTTTATTTTAGAATTTTATTTAATTTTAAAATTGTTTTTATTTAGAATCATTTTAGAGTTAAAGAAAAGTTGGAAAGATAATACAGAGAATTCCCATGTATTCCACAACTCAGGGTTCCATATTGTTAACATCATACATTACTATAGTGTACTTGTCACAACTCATGATTCAAGACGGACATTAGCAATTAAATTATATACTTATCCAGATTTTCTTTGTTTTTGTCTAATGTCCTTTCACTGTCTTAGGATCCTGTCCAGGAAACACATTGCATTCAGTTGTCATGCCTCCTGTCTTGACTCTCTACACTATGGCAGCTTCTCTGACTTTCCTTATTTTTTGACAACCTTGACAGTTTTGAGGGGTACTGATTAAGTATTTTATAGATTGCTCCTTAACTAAGTTTTTTTTTCCCCATATGTTTCTAATTCCCAGCCTGGAATTACAGGGATTTGAGAGAAAACAACAAAATAAGGTGCCATTTTCACACATCATATTAAGAGTACATACTATCAATATGACTTATTACTGAATATGATTACTGGTTACCTTGATCACCTGGCTGAGGTAACATGTCTGCCTTTCTCCTCTGTAAGTTTACACTCTTCTCCATTTTACTGGTTCCCTCTTCCATATTCTAATCTTTGGAAGGGTCTACGCACAGGCCATGCTTAAAGGGTGGGGAGTTATTCTTCACCTCCTAGGAAGGAGACTGTCTACATCAATTTTTAAATTCTTGTGTGTGGAGGATTTGTCTATTCTTTCCTATTTATTTATTTAATTATTTATTTATACCACTATGACTTCATAGGTATTAACTTATATTTTATTATAGCCCAAAACTACATTAATAATTTTGTCCTCAAATTTATCCTTCTTTGGCTATTGGGAGCTCCTTCATTTGGCTCCTATGTTCTTTTGACATCCTCCCATCAATGCAAGTTTGGGTTGTTTGCTTGCTTGAGAACTTCCTTACTTTCTGGTATAAAAGATACTCCAAGACATCTTGTATATTTCCTGCCCCAGACCAGTATCCTTTTGTATATTCATAATGAGATTGATGTCTTGATTTGCACAATGGTGACAGAGGGCTGGTTTGGCCCTCCTCGATGAGTACCAAACTTCAACCAATGAAAGTTTTTTTTTTAATTGAAGTATACTTAACATGCAATATTATATGAATACAAGGTTTAAGAAGTAATTAAGGATAAAGGAATTAGAGATCAAGAGAAAACATTTTTTTGCAAGGAGATTACTACAGAAAAATAGACATTATCTCCAAATGGCAGCAGATGAAGAGTTGCTTTTTCATTATGTTAAGCTATGGGAAAGACATCTCAGTGGGAACATTTGGAAAGCTGAAATGCATCTTGCTGTGACTGAGGAACCTAACAAATGAGAACCTGGAAGGCTTGTCTCTTCTGGTGGTGAAGGAAAGAAAAGTAGTTGCATTGGGTAAAGTTTGCCCTCTCAAAAAGTATTGGGGCAAAGTGGCAGTCGGTATTCTCGATGGATGAAGTTAGAAAGCTCAGGCCCACAAAGCAAGTGCCTGGTAATAAATATCTAAGAACAGTCCTTGAATGTCTTCTATAGTAATGGGATTGAGAATGACCTTACTTTGAAGCTTGTTTCTTGTTATATGTATTACATGTTGTCTGCATAAACATTTGTTTCTTTTGAAAATAAAATTATAAATATTTGCATTTTAACACTTGAATAAACACTCTTCTAAGTGACAGGCCAGATGTGTTCCCATGAAAGTTGCCCAACTTTGCTGCCGAATCTGTAAGGCAAGTAAACCTGCATATTACATCACTGGGAAAGAAAAATACTCAGAGATTATATTCCATAGGCGCCAGCTCAGAACAAATAAGGTTGCCTTAAATCAGCCCAGAAAGCTGTTAGTGGAAATCCTCACATAAACTGGAAAATTTTATATGAAACTCTCTAAAATCCAAATTTTACTCCATCTTGTTTCCTAATCCATCAAAAGTTTGCTGCCTCCCCAACCTGCCCCCTGACCAACCCAAGCGCATGCTGTAAAGAGTGAGAGTTCTCAGAAAATTCGATACTCCTCTCTTGTTTGCTTCTGATTGGAGCCAGATGTTGCTTTCTGCCTATCCTGTGAAAGTAATAAATCAACTTTATTAAATCAAAGTGTGTACCTGTATGTCATAATCATGCATGTGCCAAACATCTCGCTTTTGCCTCAGGGGAAGCCTTTTAGGATAGACCACTTCTTGACCTTCTACTCCAAGGATTGCCTTTTCTACAAGGAAACATTTAAGGGGGAAAATACATCTGGCATTAACATTCACACACTGTAACTGGATAAAAATTATTCTCATAGAGTTGACTTGCTCTCAATTAGCAGCCATGTACAACATCACTATGAAGGAGCAACCCTACGTAACAGGTAAGGAAAGTGAGACTGATATTTCCAAATTAGGAAAATGTAAGCAAAATTGGAGAACAAGCCAAAAAAAATTAGGTCTTAAAGCGTCTTCCATCTTTGACTTTGTTCTGCATTTACCACCTTCATCTTAATCTCCTCATGCCTGTTTCTGGATTCTGCCACCTGTCAAAGCTTTCACTGGAAGGGATTGTTTCAGTAGAAATTACCCATTTTATCTCCCAGGTACATTTGTATTTGAAATCTTAATTCTCCTAGCTGAATGCAAGTCTCTCCCTTGTTATTAGAATTTAGGTACTCTTGAATCAGTGCTAAGTAGTTTTCACAAGTGGTGGTCCTCTGGCCATGAGGCCTGACTACCTCACTGGAGAATGATATAGAAGAAAGACCACATGATTTTAGAATCTGCTATTATTTGAGTCAAAGTTTTACCAGTTTATTATCAGTATGTCCATTAATACCATATCTATTCTCTCTGATCTATAGATATTATTCTCAGTCGCTTTATCTATAAAGTAGAGATAATAACTTATCCTTGTACACACGTACACAGAAGTAAATGGCTAGCGCAGTGTTTCTACTCTGCAGATATTCAGAAATGCCCACTCCTTCCTCCTTCTCACCATAAATCAGAGTATGACCGCTAAAGTATTTCATAGAATCATAGAATCTCAATCTTAGCCATAACTAATCCAAGTCCTATGTTATGTCCTCAGCAAAATCATCAATGGGTTTTAACGTTGTTGTTTTTTTTTTTTAAATCATTTATCACTTAAACTTTGTGACTAAAGAGACATTACCTCATAGCCTAGTAAGAAAACCCTGATAAAAAGATTAAGACATACCTTTAATCTGAGAAACGAGTGTGATCATGAAAAGCAAACTCCTGGGAAACATGCTGCACAATTCTGGTGGGAGAAGGGATACAGGTGCTTGAGAAAAGATGTGTGTGGCTCCCTGCCCTTGCTTCCACAACAGGGTTAAAGAACCCAACAGATAGGTAGGCAGTTTTGATCCAGCACGAGGAAGTGTTCCTTGCTTGTGTTGCATCATTTGTGAGGTGCTTGAGGCTAAAACCTGAAGGGTGGACATCCTGTACTAATTAAAGGCATCACTGATGTGCTGTGTTGGAGGTGGTTAGGCAGAGATCCCTACTTCGTGCCTGATACGAATATAATTCTAGGTGTACTAAAAATTCAGAAGTGAAAAAATCATGTATATCTTAGAAAAAATATTGAAGAAGTTTATAGAATCTTTGGTTGAGGAAAGTGCATGTGAAGAATGCCAAGTGTAGAAACAATAACAGAAAATTTGGTAAAAAGTAGATAGAAATACTGAGAACTTATTTTTTCCTAGCTAAATAAAAGCCTGTGCCCTGTGGGGCAGAGACATTATGGCCTTTCAAAAGCCATAAAAACACACAATAGTCACCCATATTCCATCTGCACCCTCCACACCCACCCTGATTAAAGAACCCAGAGTCCTGAACCGGGAAAATCACTCGATTTCCTCCCAAAGTTTTATTGAGCTCTAACTGACATAATGCTCTGTGTAAGTTTAAGGTGAGTGGCATGGTGACTTAACTTACTCATAACATTAAGTCATATCACAGTAAGTTTAGTTAAAAATCCATCATCTCCTACAGATACAAAAAAAAAAAAGAAGAAAAAGAAAATGATCTTCTTTGTGATGAGAACTCTTAGGATCTACTCTCTTAATTTTTAAATATATCATACAGCTGTGTTCACTATAATTATCATGTTTTACATTATATACCTAGTATGTATTTATCTTATCTTTATCTTGTAAACTATAAGTTTGCATCTTCAGGCCACCTTATTTATGAAAACATATTTATGCCATAAATCACATATAAATTTAAATTAAAAGACAAACTCCAGAAATGTATGCAACATATATAATAAAAGGGAAAAGTAACTATTCCTATAATACAGAACTCTTTCAAATCAACACAAAAAATAAAACATTAACAGGCAAATGTGAAAAGGACCTGTAAAATCCCATCTGTATGTCTGGGATCTCTTTTTATTTTAGAAGAGCTCTCCCTTTGCCAATATAATCCCTTGTCTGTGTTTAGTATTCTCTTTTCGCCCCCTATCTCACATTATTGTTTATCCCTCTAGTAGTCTCATTAACTGAAAAAAAAAAACTATGACTAGAAGCTTTCTTTTTATATTTAAATAAATTCAAGTGTCCCCCTTTCCAAAAATCCTACCCTCTCTACTACATTCCACAGTATTTCAATACTATATTCCACAGGCCCTTGCCATCACCTTATTTTTCGTTGCCTTCTCAGTTAAACTTTTCACAAAGTTCATCTTTACTTCTTGTGGCAATTTTCTCCCCTCCAGCTCACCCTGACACGTTGTACTCTGGCATCTGCCTCCATTATTCTGTTGATATAACTGACTAATGTTGCCAATAATTTCACAATTTCTACATCCAATTGATATTTTGTTTCTTTATGTTGTTTGCTCTCTTAACAACATTTGGCACTGTTGACCATAACTTCCCCCCTGAAATATCCTATTTATCTCTCTTGACAGTCTTCCTAACATCTTCCTAGCTCTCTGGCTACTTGTGGGCATATATTCTTTTATCCAACCTTTAAATTTTAAAGTTCCTCTAGATATTATCCTATACCTATGCTTGTTGCAAGTCCATCTCATCTTCAGTTATGGGTTCATTATCATCTCTCTACTATGCCTCACATTTATACTTCTAGCCACCTGAGTTATGGACCTTTACAGCCAACTCTCTACTCAACATCCTCATTGGGAAGGCTCAAAGCCCCTGCAAACTCAAGAAGTTGCAAAACTTGTTCTCTGTCTTTATTAATGATGTCAATATCCATTCCACATTGCAAGCCTGAAACCCAGTAGTCGACATCAATATCCCTCATAATCAACCCATCACTATGTTTATATTACCTTCTAAAAAATACCCTGGCCTCTTTTCTCCAGATTTTATGCCTCCATCTTGATAAGTCCAAGTTCTATCAACTTTCTTTAGCTATACTCCAAGTCTGATCTTTTCAAAGTACAAACCTGATCATGTCATGTGCCTATTGAAAATGCTTCAACAGTTTGTCATTGGTGTTAAGATTAAGATTTATTTGGCTTTAAAACCTCAAAAGATAAATTGCCTGCTGGTTTTTAACTCTGTGACTTTGGGCAAAGTATCAAATATTTCTGTACTTCTGTTTCCTCATCTATAAAATGGACATTGGGCATGATAACATGTATTACATAGGGATAGTATGAGTATTAAATTACTCTGTGCTGAAAGGCAATGTTACATTACATGCTTCATTTACTCATCAATTCTCTTAGTTGACTATTTCATATTCTCTTTTCTCTCCTCGAGTCTCAAATCTCCCTATATTTACTCTTAATTGATCACCATGCTTTCTACTTTATTGAGAAACAGAGAAATCACCAAAAGAAAGAAATCTCACCTTCTCCCATGATCACATCTACCACACTACCAAGATGTGTGCCAATACACCAGTTCTTCCCTGTTTCTATGGGTGGACTGCTCATGCCTATAAGGTCTAGCCACCATTAATATACTGGATTCCATTCCTTCTTCACCCTCCAATGTCATCACTCTGGCAATTGTTCTCTTTCATTACTCCATCATCTGAATTGTATATTTGCAAACATGCTGTCATTTTTGTCCACCTTTTTAAAAAGTACCTCTCCTTTTACATCACAGTCTCCTCCATCCAGCTACTGTCCCATTCTTGACTTCTTTTTATAGCACACTTCTTGAGAGATGAGTGTACAGTTTATCTTCAGTTCCTCTCTCCCCATTTGCTCTTAAAACTGCCTCAATCAGACTTCTATCCTTCACTCAACAAAACACTTCCCCTCACTGCTACTGATGAGCTGCACCTTGCCAAATCCAGTGGTCAATTTTCATTTCTTACTAACTTAAACTTTTAGTAGCATTTGACACAATCACATCAATCTTTTGAAGAGTTTAGTCCATAATATACCATGGATCAACTCTGTGTTTATTCAGTGCTGCTTCTTAGTTGCTTTTGTTGGATCCTTATTCTGTTTCCAGTGTTTAAATATTCCAGATCCCCAGCACTCAACTCTTAGCACTTGCCTCTGTAGATAGTTACTAACTCCAAAGCTCTATAGAAAGCTCAAGACAAAAGCTTCAAGACCAAAACCCCTCAGATTACTTAGCTAGGCCCCTGGCAAGGGTGGTGCAATTCTGCCTCAGGCAAAGACATTTGAGAATCACAGTAATAGGCAACAGGCCCCTACTCCAGAAGATCAGCAAGAACATCCAGCCAAGACCAAGTTCACTGATCAATGAGAACTGCAGAACTCCAGAGCTAGGGACAAGCAACACATAGAATTCATGGCTTTTCCCCCATGATCCTTTAGTCTTTCAAAGCTAAATGTTCTTAATTTTATTTTTTTCTTATTCCATTTTTAAAATTTTTCTCTTTCCTATTTTAATGCTTTTTAACTATTTTATCTTGTCAATACCTTTTAAAAAATCTTTTTAAATTTTCATTATTATAGTCATATTTTATCCCTTCAATGTATTTAACTTTATTTCTTGTATACATATAAGTTATTTTTTCTTTAAAATTTTGGGATACAATTTCTTCTAATAGATCAAAACGTACCCTAAATCTAGTGCATAGCTTTGTTCTAGTCTCAGCATGATCACATTCCTTACTCTTTTTACCTTTTTTTCCAATCAACTTCTTATCAATCCTTTTTCAGAATCTTTTAAAATTTTCATCTTTACAGTCATATTCCAACCCTTCATCATGTTTACCCTTATTTTGTGTGTGTGTGTGTGTGTGTATATATATATATATATATATATATATATATATATATATATATATGTTTTTCTTTCTTTAAAATTTTGGGAGATAGTTTCTTCTAACAGACCAAAATACACCCCAAATCAAGTGTGTGTCTCTGTTTTATTCACCAGTCTAATATATATATATATATATTTCATTTTTCTTTTTCCCCCCCTTTTCTTCTCCCCCTGGTTTTGGGTCTCTTCTGATTTGGTTAGTGTATATTTTTTCTGGGGTCATTGCTACCCTTTTAGTACTTTGTTCTCTGATTCATCTATTCTTACCTGGATAAAATGACAAGGCAGAAAAACTCTCCACAATAAAAAGAACAAGAGGCAGTACTGATGGCTAGGGACATAATCAATACAGATATTCCATATGAAGAGGTAGAAGATGTGGATTATCCATTCATCTGTTGATGGATACCTAGGTTCTTTCCATAGTTTGTCCATGGAATACTGTGCAGCCATCAAAAGAAACAAAATCTTGCCATTTGCAACAATGTGAATGGAACTAGAGGGTATCATGATAAGTGAAATAAGTCATTCAGAGAAAGACAATTATCATATGATCTCCCTGATATGAGGAATTTCAGAGGCAGGGCAGGGAGTCGTAGGGGATAGGGAGGGATAAAATGAAACAGATGGGATCGGGAGGGAAACAAACAATAAGAAACTCTTAATCTCACAAAACAAACTGAGGGTTGCTGGGGGTGGTGGGGTAGGGATAGGGTGGCTGGGTTATGGACATTGGGGAGGGTATGTGCTATGGTGAGTGCTATGAAATGTGTAAGCCTGATGATTCACAGACCTGAACCCCTAGGGCAAATAATACATTATATGTTAATAATAATAAAAAAAAAAAGTAGTTCTCACCTAATGTCATGGTTTAAATATCCTCTGTGACATGATGGCTGCCAATTTTTTTTTTTTATCTAATCCAAATGTCTTTGAATTTCATAGAAATTTGAATTCTCATAGAAACAACTCTCTTTCAGCATCTTCACCTTAATATTTAATAGGCATGTCAATCACAATCACAAAGATAGATTTCTGATCTTCCTCTTCAAACCTGGTATTTCCAGTCTCTTATTTTAGGATATTACAGCTCCCTCTTTTCAGTTACTGAGGAGTCATCTTTGATTCCTCTCTTTCCCCCACTTTGCATTTTTTTAAAGATTTTATTTATTTATTTGACAGACAGAGATCAAAGTAGACAGAGAGGCAGGCAGAGAGAGAGGAGGAGGCAGGCAGAGAGAGAGGAGGAAGCAGGCTCCCCACTGAGCAAAGAGTCCAATGGGAGCTTGATCCCAGGACCCTGGGATCATGACCTTAGCCCAAGGCAGAGGCTTTAACCCCCTGAGTCACCCAACCCCCCGACCCCCCACTTTGCATTTAATGCATCAACAAATCCAGCTGTCTGTTTTCAGAAGACATCAAGAATCTGACCACCTCTGACCACATTACTGCTGTTTTGGTGATCCAGCATGTTATCCTCTCTAGCCTAGTTTATTAAAATAGCCTCTTACTTGAACTTGCTGGTTTTTTCTTGGTCGCTCACAGTGTATTGTCTACACATCATTCAGAATGATCTCACTAATACTCATCACATTATGTAATTCTTCGCTGAAACCTTTCCAGTAACTTCCTATCTCAGAGTAGTAGCAGAAGAACAGTGATGTCTACAGCTCGATGCTCTCTGGCTTCATACTTCCTACTTCCTACACCTGTCACCCACTCAGATCCTGTCACCATGTGTCCTTGCTCTTTATTGAAAAGGCCACGCATATTCTGTTTTGCTTGTTGTTTGTTCCTTCTCCTTTCAGCCACGTGTCTCTCTTCCTCTCTGCCTTCAGGTCCCTATTCAAATATCGTCATGTTTTTGAGGTCTTCTCCAAAAACTCTAGGCAAAGTAGACATACTCACTTCCGTCCTGGTACCCCTGTTGTCATTTGTTGCCTTGAATTTGATGTCATCTGGAACGTGATTTACTCATTCATTCATTCATTCATTTATTTATTTATATTTCTTTTTTATATAAATTCAATTAGCCAACATATAGCACATCGTTAGGTTTTGATATAAAGTTCATGATACATCAGTTGCGTAGAACATCCACTGTTCATCACATCATGTGCCCTCCTTAATGCCCATCACCCAGTTATCCCATTACCCACCCATCTTCCTGTCTGCAACCCTCAGTTTGCTTCCTGGAGTCAAAAGTCTCTCATCGTGTTTGTCTCCCTCTCTGATTTCTTCCTAGTCGTTTTTTTCTCTCTTTCTCTATTGTCCTCTGTTCTATTACTTATATTCCACATATAAGTGAAACCATATGATAATTGTCCTTCTCTGATTGATTTGTTTTATTTAGCAATATGCTAAGTGAAATATGTATTTTGTATCTAAACTGCCTGCCTCTCTTCCTTGAAATGTATCTTTTGATGAAGTTCTAGAACATAGGTGAGGTTCGGTGGGGTGAGGTCCAAAGCCAATGACCAAGGAAGAATTCTTGAGACATCTTTGGTGAAAAATGGTGGTTTGTTAAAGCATGGGGACAGGAAACATGGGCAAGAGGAGATGCTGCCCTGGGGATGTGAGAAGTGGTTTATTATATACTTGTAAGTTGGGGAGGGGATTAGGGATTATATAAGTCTCTAAGGAATTTTGGAAGCAAGGTTTCTAGGATCTTGAGAGGCTAGCTATTATCTGGGGAAAAGGTTATTCATTACCAGGAATAAAACCTTCTCATGAGACCCTTTAGATGTTTATCAGTGGGCCAAAGGCTTGGGAATGATTGACACTATCTTGGAGGTTTAGAGATAAAGTTTCCAAAGGAATTGTTAAAGTAGACTTACAGGATCCTGGTTGAGGGTAGGGGGCTGGTCAGGATAGGATTGTCCTTTGCCCTTATCAAAGCCTTAAGGTGGCGGTAATTGAGTCCCTAGAGGAGAGTCACTCTGCCTGTTTTAAGGGCTTGTCAGTAGATAAGGAAATTTAATAATTTTTCTTCTGCCTGTGTTTCTCACATCACTGCATGAGGATTTTTGGCAGTTCTATTCTCCACTGTATTTTCAAGGTCTAGAATAATAGGTTGCTAAATGATTTTTATTAAATGAATATATTAATACATTTAAGAAGTTGGACAATATCTGGGAATAGTAAGACCTAATTAAACTATAATTATTTTAACTTTTAATTATGAGGAGGTTATAGTAGAGTAAATGAAAGTATACATTCAAATCCAGACCACCTGGGTTCAATTCTCAGCACTTGAAATTTCTACCTACAGACCTGGGTTGATATCTTATCTCACTGTGCCTCAATTTTCTCATTTTCCAAAATGAGGATAAACTCAGCATTTGTAGTGAGGACTAAAAGAGGTAATTTGTCTAAGTAATCTGAAAGCAGTGTCTATTGCATATTAAAAGCTAGGTAAGTATTGATTTTTTAAGAACTATGTAAGTGTTGACTTTTGTTTTTATTGCTTTTCTGTGCCATTTTCATCCACTTTTCATCTTCCTTTTTTCTCTGAGCTTCAGAGTCTTTGGCGTCCTTTCTTTGCCCCAACATGCCATATTTTCTCCCATCAAAGGGTCTCAGGACAAATGTGGTTTTCCACTTGGAGTCTTCTCCTTTCCTCTTTGTAGCCACATAAATTCCTCATTCTTCAGTTTTCAGTTCAAGGGTCATTCTCTCAGGAAACCCTTCCCTAACCCCAGAGTCTAGAGCAAGTTTCATTCTGAAACTCTCTCTTTCTTTTTTTTTAATTGAAAATAATTTAATTGACAAAGATGAAAGAAAACAAGTTGATAGAATAATAAAGGATAGAATAGTTACGTTTTTTTTCTTTAAGACT
The DNA here is from genome assembly GCF_009829155.1 of Mustela erminea. NCBI lineage: Eukaryota > Metazoa > Chordata > Mammalia > Carnivora > Mustelidae > Mustela > Mustela erminea. The sequence goes on along the minus strand of NC_045615.1, from coordinate 4,514,160 downwards.
TTATTTATTTATTTGACAGACAGATCACAAGCAGACAGAGAGACAGGCAGAGAGAGAGGAGGAGGAAGTCTCCCTGCTGAGCAGAGAGCCTGATGTGGGGCTCAATCCTAGGACCCTGAAATCATGACCTGAGCTGAAGGCAGAGGCTTTAACCCACTGAGCCACCCAGGTGCCCCTATAATAGTTATCTTTTATGTCATAAAAGAAGATCATGAATAACCGTACATCAATAATTTTGAAAACTACATTAAACACATCAATTTTTGGAAAGAATGTAAAAAGTCAATATTGACACAAGAAGAAACAGAAAACTTGAATATGTCAATCTATTAAAAGTGATGACATTGTATGCAGGAAATCCTTTCTCTTCCTTCCAAAATAAAGACCTAGCTCAGATAACTTTATGTCAAACTTCATTTTTTTTTTCTGAAAACTTGTGTTAGTTTATCATACACTTACCAGTTCAGTTATTTGATTATCTGTCTCCTCTAGCAGTCTATAATCTCCAGAAAGCAAAGATTGTTTGTTTTTGCTTACTCTGGTACCACAAACCTAGTAGTGTCTTGCATATAGATACCGCATTTAATACAAATTTGTTGAATGCAAATAAAATAATTTGCAGCATGGTCATTGCCTGGTTACATCCTCATGTGCTTCCAGAAATTTAGAATGTAATTTAAAGAATGTTAATCCAAACGGTCATTTACCAGTAGAATTTCTGTCACTTTTCAGGGCAATTGCAAGAGAGAACTGAAGACTAATGAGTGTCCTCAGGGTATTTGATTCATTACTAAATCAAACAAACACTCATCAACACATCAAATGGAATTTGCAAGCTTTATTCACTGTGACAGTTGAAAAGAACAATTTAACCCACTGAGCCACCCAGGTGCCCTGAAAAGAACATTTTAAATTGGGTGACAGGAACTATATTGAACTTGCCTTTGTTATAGCCAAAATTGTGGGAAATAGAATCAACAATTTTTAAAATACCAATTGTGCAATCTCAATTATTTATAGTGCATGGTAAATGATAAGGTTTTGAGGCTTTTGTCTTATGTCTTTGTGCATTAGTTACAGCTAGGCTAGCTTTCTAGCATAACTAAAATATTACAGATACAACATTATCTATGGTTAAGCCAGGTGAAACAACGAAGCATTTTCAAAGAACAGTTTTTGTAAATTACTCAAGCCACATAATCAATAAATGGAAAGCAAAAATTAAAAGAAAAATTCTGCCTAACTCTGTTTTCTTTTTCTTTAATTTTAGTTTTTTCAGTGTTGCAAGATTTATTTTTTATGCACAACACCCAGTGCTCCATGCAATACATGTCCTCCTGAATACCCACCACCAGGCCCTCCCAACCCCCAAACCCTCTCTCCTCCAAACCCCTCATCTGTTTTGCAGAGTCCACAGTCTCTCATGGTTCATCTCCCTCTCTGATTTCCCCCAACTCACTTCTATCATATTTTATTGAGAAGGAAAATAAAAGGTTTTATTCTTTCTCATAATCACACTAAAATCAAACTTTCAAACCTGAAGAACGTTATATTCAATTCCAAACTCTACCAAGTGGCTAGCGTAGTATAGTGCAATAGTATAGTCTATATGTTATTCTCACTCTCCAGCCTGTTTTCTGCCCTTAACATGATCACTAAAGTACACAAAACTTTTTTTTTTTTCAAAAAACAATGAATCCTGGAACAGATTTCAATATCAAAGGGACTCTATGGAGTCCAAATGTTAGACAAAAGCAGATTTTAAAGAAGATTAGATATGGATGAGAGTGTTCTGTTCTCTTCTTATTTTTTTGCTACAATTTAGTGAAGCAACCTCGCATAGGAGGTTCTCTAATCTGCTCTCATTGTGGTTTCCATGAGAGGTTTTGAGGTTTTGAGGTTTTGAGGTAGATTCTTGTGTTCATTCCAAATCACCACTAGGATCAGCTCTTGTGCAAAATATCTTGGAAGCCCCCAGCTTTGTGCAGAGCTTGCCCACTTTCTACTTTTGACAGTCCAGATACTCTTCAGGCTTACCCCCTTGAGCTTCCTCTGTCTCTCTTTCCTTAATGTTTTTATTTCCAATCCCCTAGACCCACTTGAAAACTGAGAGTGTATTAAGTGTTGGAGACCCCAGGAAGGATGACAGATGATGCAGAGTGTATTCTAAATCAGAATTGAGAAGGAGCCCACCCTGTAGACCCAAAATGTTTATTCTTATACCACCTTTATGAAGAGAAACATGAAAAAAGGGCAATAAATCCAAGAGAATGAAGAGAATAAGGTGAATAAAAAAATACTTAAAATAATAATAAAATGGGAAAAACATCATATAGAAAGATGAATAAACTTAAGCATTTTCTGTCTGGTTTTTTAAAAAAATATATTATTGGGATGCCTGTGTGGCTCAGTCAGTTGAGCACCTGCCTTTGGCTCAGGTTGTGGTCCTGGGGTCCTGGGATTAAGCCCCACAGGGGAGCCTGCTTCTTCCTATAGCCTTCCCCTTTCCCTGTTCATGCTATGTCTCTCCCTCTCCTCCTCTCTCTCATAAATAAATAAAATCTTTTAAAAAAGAAATATTAACAAGTACTCCCAAACTACGTTATCAAACTTGTAATTCTTTCTCTAGAACCTAATTTCCACCTACTAATGGTGTTTTAAATGCATCAGGAAGAACAGTAGATTCAAAATCAGGAACTCTATGTTCTCCTGTGACTAATTCAACTTCCTTAGGCAAATCACTTATTTTCTGGACCCCTGTCTAATTTATAAATTGAGATTGTTAGATTGTTTGAACTCCAGGATTTTTTAAACATCAAAATGGTGTTTCCAAGCTTACTAATTTTTCTTTCCCTTTCTAAGTCCTTCATTGAAAGTAGGAATTTTGACTTGGGAAAATAATGACAAATTTGGGATTTTTTGTCACTATCATATTTTTTATTTATAATTGCAGTTTTATTAATTAACATGAGTAGCAAACATCATGTGATGAAAGCAACAGGAGTCATTAACGAATTGCCTAGCTCTCCCACTCAAAGCGACAAAGCAATTCCTAGGGGCCATCAACTAATCAGATTCCTAAGGAATCTGATATCCACATTACTTAGACAGTGACATAGAACAAATTACTTAATATTTCTAGAGTTTTGGTTTCTTCATGATAAACTAAAAATGAGAGGTTTTTTTTAATACAGGATTGCTGTATAGATTGAGATAATTAATGAATTATGCATAATACATATAACTAAATTTCACTGAAGGCTTGATGTTATTTCTCACCTTCAGCTCAACTCTGATTCGTAACAGCTTTAAGAAATGCACTAAATTTAGCAAGGTCAAAATTGTTTAAAAAACATGAACTTAAAACTTAATGGAGACAGGATATAAAATGAAATGCAATGTAATTAGATTTTCTCCTGGCCCAAGAAGACAGCACTCTTCATTTCACTCATAAGTCCTATATTCCTGTAAGACTATGTCACACTTTCTCCTCATTCCTCAACAAACTGTAACATTCTTCATCTTTAAACAAATTGTAGTAAGTCTCTTGATCTCACATGCCCATCCAGCAGCTTCAATATTTTTTTTCTGATCCCTTTACAGCAAAATGTTCTCGAAGAATTATCTATAATCATTTTCCCTAGTTTCATTCTTTCTTCGAGCCACTCCAAATCAAAAGATAATCTCTTTTGTCCCCACTACTCTGCTGAAATTAGTCATCAATGTCACCAGTGACTTCCAGATTTTAAATTCAATCATCAAGTCTCAGCTTTAATTTCACTTCTTGGTCATATTTGGTTTGCTATTTGAGCTTTTTTTCTTTCTCTTCCTTCCTTCCTTTCTTACTTTCTTTTTTTCTTCCTTCCTTCCTTCCTTTCTTTCTTGACACACTTTCCTTACTTGCCTCCTAGCCCTGTGTTTTCTCTCTCAAATAACTGCTTCTTATTGCTTTTCTGCTCTAATTTCTCCTCACACTACGGACCTTTAAACATTGGACAGTCCCAGGGCTCACTCTTCCAAATTACTCTCTTTTCTGTCTACATTTATTCCCTCGGCGGTCTCAACAAATCACGTGTCTTAAAAACACTTGTTATGCTGTTGATTGCAAATTCATATGTTCCAGAAATATTTCCATAACTTCAATTGTCTATTTGGCATATTCATTTTGATATCTAGTGGGCCTTAAATATTTAACTTATACTAAAACTCTTGATCTGCATCCCCAAAAGTGTTCCTCCAAATGTCTGGCTCATCTCAGGAAATAATAATGCTATAGATCAATATAACTACTCAAGCCAAAGGCCATGGTGTTGTCCTTGCCACCTCTCTTTCTCTAACATTCCATATACAATCTGTCAGAACATCCTGTTGGCTCTTCGTTCAGCATGGAGTCAAAATCTAACCTATTCTCTTCTCCTCTACTGATACCACTCTGAGCCAATCCAGAATCATCTCCCTCTTGCACAGATGACTGCCACAACCTCCTGATCAGTGGTTTCATTGTTTCTATCCTTGCCTCTCTCATAGTCTATCTCCCAAAGTAGTTGGAAATCTTTTTTAAAATGGAAGTGATGGCATGTCTTTCCTCTGTGTAAAATCCTTCAATGGTTTAACGTCTGAGAAGAAGTTCAATTCCTTGAAATGCTCTTAAAGGCCTTACATGATCTGATGCTTTGTTACTCTCAAACCTCATCACTTACTCTTCTCCCTGGCCTTCTTCAGCTACTCTGCCCTTATTGCTCTACCGAGAGACAATATAACGAGATGTCATTTCAGGGCTCCATCCTTCAGTTCCGTTAGTTCTTTCCTCAAATACACCTTTTCAGCAAGTCCTCCTTTGCCTGCCCTATTTTAAATACATACCATGAATATAATACATTTAAGCTCTCCTCATCGGCCTTCCCACTTGGTCTTTGTGGACTAAGCACCTGATCAAGGAAGACTTCAATTATGTACTTGTTTTTTCACCTATCTACCTCGGCTACAATAATATAGAAAATTTTATCTGTTGTTCAGTGCTATATCCTCAGGGTTTAGAATTGTATCTCACACAGGGTAGACTCTTAATAAATATGTTTAGGGTAAGTTTACTTAAAGATATTGTCCTTAAAGCTTATATTTTCTGTTTAAGAAACTGAGTATTACTAGTGAATAACTGGGACTCTGTCCCCTTTTGCCTTTCTGATGGGAATTTCCCAGTAGTGTGGATGGCTAAATGTAAGGAGACCTAAGTTGTCACATCCAGACACTTTTCGCAAAATATTTTAAGACCACCAACTAAGGAAGACTAGGGACTTTACTTTTAGCTAATAGGTCATTTGGTTGGTTGGCCTGCTCAAGTCTGGCTGCCCTTGCTCCTTTTTTCAGCACACCTGCGGAGCTCTCCTTTTATCTTCCTACAGGTTCAGCTGAACCATCTCTTTTAGGGTTGATTGAACAGAACTCAGTATACTTATCAGCCTTTGTGACTTAATCATATTCTTCATTCCAGGCCACCATTCCCTGATTTGACAAATGGGGTGAGGGGTCATCCTCTGCCCACCCTTCCTGAATCCACACATCTAATACTGCATTCTTCATGATACTTCTATTACCCACCATAGCACACACTGCTCCTTCTTTTCCTTGACTCTTAACACTACCTACTTCTGCCCTACTGTCTGTAAAGCAGGTGTATGAGTACCTTTGAGGAGTTTTGTTTCTTTACTCTACTTGTTTTTTTAGACTAAATGTAGTGAACCCTGAGGTATTTAGTAAGCTTGTCTAGATCTTAATAAAGTGACATATCTGAAGCTGATTGTTGTCTGCCTATTAATGCTCTCAAACATTTGCAAAGTCAGCAATTATTAGTAAAATTTCATTTTATCTTCTAAAATATGTGTAAGTCCTTTGAAGACAGAGACCATGGCCAGTATGCATGTGTCTCCTGCAGGGTCTAACAACTCCAGACCTGGCACACTCTTGGGACTCAGTAAAGAAGTTGAATAATTTATCATAAATTTATTGCTGTACTCAGTTCATAGAATAGATTATAAAATTATATATTTATTGTGTCTGAAAGCAAATGTCACAACTCTTATTTTCCTGAAAATTGAGCTTCTCTGGGTCTCTGGATAGCTAGTACGAAGCTGCTTAAAAGCTCCAGACTCACCTGTGACCTAGAGTTATTCAGAGACCATCAAAAACTAGGATTTGAGGTTACATTAATATTTCTAATAGCTTGGGCATCTACTATGCCTTTCTTTTGAAGGTAGGAATGAATGTGATAGCATCTCTACAGTCTGTCCATTCAAATTCTGTAGATTATTCTCACCCACAACTGTACCTTCCAGCACAGCATGATCACTGTACTAGCAGTACTCCATTAATCATGAGCAAGAGGCTCAGTATGGCCCTCGAACCTGTGCCAGAAACTCCCCACATCCTGGCTGTCTTCTCACAAAGGGAAAGTTAAGGGAAGAAATGCTGGCACCCAGATATCCCTTAACTCAGAACATACAATGTTGATTCAGGCTTGAAATAAACCCTACTACCTTGTGATGAAGTAAAACTTATAACCTGAGCACTGACTCTGTCAGGCACCTGCTCACTCAGTTTTGACAATATGTGGTAGTTATTATTTAGCCATTATACAAATGAAAAAAGTGGGTCTCAAAAGAGAAATATGCCTGCTTAGAGAAAATCAGTGTCTGGTGGAGCTTTGTGTAAGCCCAGTTATCTTAAACTATTAATTCATGAGGTTCCCAGTATTCCATTCTACTTCTGAGTATCACAGAGAAATCTTGTATTAATGGTAGTCACATATAGAAAAACATTTTAATCTCTCAAAGTAACTAGCATCTGCACAAGGTTTGAAATTAAGGAATACATTTCCTTTCAATTTTAAATTTCACCACAGAGTTGGAACCTTTATTTTTCACTGTGCTTTGTGGGTGTTCCTGTGGCCTGTTTGCCCCTGGTTAGAAACAGAAATACAAATGCAAGAGTTTTAAAATTTTCTTTCATCAAAGTTTCTTCTTTTAAGAATCATACTCATTTATCCCTAATTGTTAAGAAGGATTCACAAGAAAACTATTTCTTCTGTCTCTCTCTCTCCTGAAGTTGGGAAGCATGCCCATGTTGTGTTGTGTTGCTCTCTTTTGTTGTTGATATGCTTTGAGACTCTCCCATCTTTGCTCAACCATTTCCTTTGCTGGAATTTCTCAGTTGCTTCAACTTAATAACACATACTTAGAGCAATTCTAATACTCCTTTAAGAAGGGCCAAAAAAATTAGATATTAATGGAATATTGAGATTTAATCTCTAGTTGAGTATTGCTATAAGTTGGAATGAAATTGTTTAAAAACAGTTTAGATGAAATCAATTCACATCTGAAACCTGACAGATTCCTGGAAGGGGGTGCTCAGTGGAGATGTGTTTAACAATGGGCCCGGTTAAATGGGACTGGGAAGGTGGACTGTACCACAAGATGAATCTATCCACTAGGTTAGAGTTGATTGAGAACAGGTCTCTTTGCCAGAGTAAGAGGTACCAATTTATCTTGATGGTAATAGTTGCAAAAATTTTAAACATAGAAATAGTATTGTTGGTTCTATTTTTATATGATAAAGATATTAAAGATGATGAATTAGAATAGAGTAAGGAGAAAACAGTTTTGATTGTGTCAGACCTTCTGTCCAGGAAGAATAATTTTAGTTTCACTCACATTGGTAAGAGTTACTCTTCTACCTCAGACTGAGGAATTTCATCCCTGGGAATTTTCCTTAAGGAAAGACCATCCCAGCTGTATTTAGTATGAGATACCAAGTGCAATAATTTCTAACACACTGTTGGGAAGATTGTTTGTGATTTTCTACAAAATTAAGAAATAAAATAATATTCATTGCATTTTTTAAGCAAGGAGTCAAAATACTGTTGTCTATGGGCCACAGCCAGTTTTATAAATAAAGTTTTGTTGGAACACAGCCACACACATTTGTTTATGTGTTTTCTATGTCTGCTTTTCATGCTGCAATGGCTGAGTAATTGTTGCATCAGATACCATATGGTCCATGAAGTACTTATATGTAATCTAGACCCTTACAGAAAATATATACCAACTCCTGTTTAAAGCAATATTGTTTTTATATGTCATTGTTCTTTTTTTTTTTTTTAATTTGGAAGAGTTTTGAATCATTGAAAAGATAAATATTCAACAGTATTTATGTTGCTGAGATCTTGGGCTAGCATTTGCAAAAACATTTTAGACCAGGGACATATAGACATAATGCAAGAGTGTTATTTGATACTGGATCTCTGAAGGAAATAATTATATTTGCTTCCCAATCTCTACTAACTCTGTATAGGAGACTGAAAAAATAGTAGAATTAAATTTCATTATGCATATAAAATGCACAGAACAGTGGTTGTGATATAAGAGAAGGCTAAAACTTGTTTTTATGACTTATATTGACTTTTAAATCATAGCCAATTGCTTGATGTAAAAACAAATGTGAATTTTTTTCATCAGAAAATCTCTAGCTAACCTCAAACTCAAACGTACATGACAACTGCACTCACAAAAGTCATTCTTTTCCCCAAACTTTCAGGATGTGAGGAAAGAGCAAAGTATTATAATTTTAAATGACCATGGACCACCACAAAGAGGCTGGCTATACTGGAGGGTCAAAAAAGTGAAATTAGAAGGACAGTTGAACTCCTGGCAACTCACTGGGGAGGCTCATTCTTAGATGATTTAATTCAACCCATCCCTTCAGAGCTCTCTGTATTAGGTCACTTGCCTATACTGGAATCAAAGACTTATAGATTAACACATTTCTAGACTAAGACTTATAACACCTCAAACACAAGAAAGCAGTTAATACTCTTATTTTGGGGGCTAGAGAGGAAAGGTAGTGATACAAATTGTGATAATCATCACCTAAGCTAATGTTATAAACAATCTGTAATAAAATGACTTGAGAAATGTATGGTTGAAATGAGAATGTGACCCTTAGACACTAAACATACTATAGCAGCAAAGGTTGTCTAAGATGTCTCTGATATTAAACACACAAAGGATTTAAGTGTAGATTTCCACTGCGGCAGGTGGGGAGGTGGGCAGAGATAGCTGCAAAGGCCTGATAGAATCCAGAAGTTTAAAACCCTGACTTTGGTCAAGAATATGATGACTGGTACATACTAATCTTAGAGTCAGACCGTCTATCAAGCCAAGAGAGATATCTCAGACCTGGTAAGAACAAGCGAGTAGCTCAATACTTTCAGAGGCTCATCAAGCTGGAAGGGACTGTGGTCTCTGGGGTTAAGATATTCCAAAGTCCACACAACAAAAGCAGAGAGTAGTCAATGGATTTTATGAATAAAGTTTTTTTTGAAGCTGCTGTTTGCTGAAGTTTTTTGTGTACCAGGAACTGCGTCAGCTTCGTGTGGATCAGTATTTAATCCTAATATCAACACTTGGTGAAAGGTAAAATTACAATCCCCATTTTGTTGACGAAATTGAAATGTTTGTGTAACATAAGATGCTTATGTAACCCTGTCAAGTCAGAAGCAGCAAACCAGTAGTTATACCTATAACCAGTTTCAAGAGCCCATGTTTGGAAACATGGCATGATCCTGGATCCTGGTAAGAGAGCAGTGTTTCTATTTAGGGAAAGCGAAGAAAGGCATTTAGGCTCCCCGCCCCTCCAATCCTTCTCAAGACGTCACTTGCATTCAGCAACCAAATGATTTTCTTTTCTGAAAATATAAGTCATATCAGTTTATCTTTATGGCTTAAAACCTTCTAATGGCTTTTCAACAAATGGAAAAGAAAAGCCAAATGTCTTATCCTGATTCACAAGGTCTTGCTTTTCTGACCCCGGTTTACTTCCCTGACTATCAGCTAAAGATAATTTTGTCCGCTTGACTACTGTTCTAATTCCGGTGCTTGGAAAACTGTCTGACATACAGTAGTCACTCTGTTTGTTGGTTCAATGAAAATCAGAAATGACCAGGTAAAACAATGCAATTGAGAATAGGGACGATGGGTATGTATTTTAATCCTAGAGCAGATGTTATGTGCTGTATAGACCTAACTCTAGAGAGGCAAGAGAAAGATCAGTGTGTTTGATGACAGGCTAGAGTATAATCCTTTAGGTTAATTCCAATAAAAGCAGACTTATGAAGGATTTTAAACTAAGCATGGACTTGAGATTTATCAAAATAACTGCTCTTAATTACTTCTAAGAGCAATGGACCACCCTCAGGAGAAAAAGTAATGCCAAGCAAACTAAACTCAAAGAAAATAAATACCCAGCATAAACATATAGCTATGAAATTCTTTGCTTCAGGTTATTTCTTCTAAAATAGATATCCTACTAATTATGCAGGCATGACCACAATTCAGTATTTTATTACATAGAAGGCATAGGGAAGAGAAGGAGGAATCACTTTTCTAAAGATATGTTTTGTTTCAAGTATTTACTCTACTTAGATGTTCTCTACATTGCCTTTTGCTGACCAGGGCTCTTAAGAAGAGCTGAAATGGACAGCTGAAGAAAAACCCTCTCAAACAGCCGAAATTAGAGTACCACACAGTTGCACATAGACATGTGCACATACACAAAGAAAAAAAACAAAACAAAACAGAAAAGACGAGAAAAAAGAGAGCGCAATGAAACCAGGTTGGAACAATTTATTTTGTCCACTGGGTCAGCTAATATATCTTTTTTGTTAGAAAAAAATCTCGTGTCTTAGAATATCTAATAAATTTCCTAGGCATTCTTTCCATGGACTCTGGGGCACCATTTTTCATTGAACTTGTATAAATGATTGTGTCAGTATAAGTGATGCAGAAGAATGTAGTTTTCCAAAAGATGCACTTAAGGAAATTTTCTAAGGAAACAGGAGGTGTCCTGAGTGACCCTCCTGTTGATATGGGAGATAGTGACGGTATGGAAAATAAACACTGCTTAGATATTCCATCTGAGATTGACAAAGGGAAAACAATTTTTATTACTGTTATATACTAATATCATTTTTCATCTGTTGAATATTTACTGGTTTACTGCTCACACACACTACTAAAGCAATTTATACCTCTCCATTATATTTCCAAAGACAACAACATGTAACCAGACTTCCTCTAGTATGTGATATCTGTGTCCTCATCTGTAAATATGTGTGTGTGTGTGTGTGTGTGTGTGTGTGTGTGTGTATGTGATTTCATAAATGACTAACCCAATTTTAACCCCTGTATAGAATTCTAATTTCATACAGGTAGTAACTGGCCGAGTAAAGATTCCAAACCAAGGTTATCTTCTACAAAGTCAATACTTCTCAGGATACCACATCGATTCTAATAAAGGTGAGTATCAACCATCTATCACCTGTCAAGCATTATAATTCAAGGTTTTAGAAATCTCATTTGGGTGGATAGGAAAATGGAAAAATAACTGGAAGTACATATTTCTGGAGAAACACAAACTTCATCAGTACTGCAAATCAATATGTGTGCCAGACATATCTTTTTCTAAAATTAGCTCTGAATCCATTAGGGTTGTTAGATATTGAAAGTCTCTGCTAGCTCTAAAATGCTCTGTTCCTAATAAAGAAATCTGACTTCAGCCACATGCCCTGGGCAAAAGCACTTAATCTGAAAGAGTAAAATCACTAAAAGAACATTTAAATCAACTTAATGAGTTTTCACCCATTTTACAATAAAATATTTTGGGTCTCTAATTCTGTGAAGCCTATTTTAATTTCCCAAGTGGAAGTAAAACAAAACAAAAAAAAAAAAACAGTCACTTTTTTTTGGAATAAAAATAATGGGTTTGTTCTGCTTATACATTTTATGTGTGTGTACATGCATAGGACTATTTCTATCTGTATTTTACTCTAAAGAGAGTTAATTAACTCAGAAACTAATTGAGATCTCTGGAGTTTACTTAAAAGGACAGTTTCAAGGACTTTACTAGCACTAATTTCTTTTACATTTCTGGTTAATACACATTTTATGACCTTAATATTATATTTCTGAGGAATGTAACTATTTTGCGTTTCTGCAGATCTATAGTTTTCTGAACAAATTTTGCAGAAATTTCATTCCCTGGCTTAAGAACAAATCTTGAGAAGTTAATTTACACCATATATATGAATTTATATTTCAAGGGAAAATGAGGCCTGGAAACGGGAGAGGTTCCTATAGGTCACTAAAGCCTGAAAGTCTGGGGGCATAGCTGGATTTTGGAGGGATGTATTTACATTCCAAAAGATTAGAGTGAGAACCCAAAATCCTTTCCATTCTGTCTCTAAGAAGCAAGGGATTTTTCTCTGGAATGGAGAGAAAGACACCTGTATTTTGTCCTGTACATAGGCAGGAAAAAAAAAATCCATTTTTTTCTGGCCCTTGCATAGGGAGTACCTGGCTCCCCTAATACATTTTCCCATTTGGCTCTCACTGTGTTGTCTCAGGTAGGAGTTGGGACAAAGGAAGCAATACAGTTATTATTCTGGACATAGTAATAAATAATCTCTCACTGATCCAGACTGCCTCTTATTCATATTGAGAACAAAATTTAAAAGAGGAATATTAAGAAATTAAAAAGTTTACTTTTTTCTTCTTTTCTACTTCAAATTTATTTTTTTTTGTTTTGTATATTATGTATCATGAGTTACCTTAAAAATTATTTTAACTATGTAGTATAAGAGAAAGTAAGTTGGTGTAGATAGAATGATAGATGAGAGAGAGACATGAACACAACAAGCATTAGTTGATATTTATATTTGCTGGCATGTGCCTATCAATGATTACTTTAAATGTAAATGGACTAAATTCTGCAATCAAAAGACACAGAGTGGCTGACTGTGTTCAAAAACAAGACCCATCTATAGGCTGTCTACAAGAGACTCAATTCATATATAAGGACACCTAAAGACTGAAGATGAGGGATGGGAAAAGATAGGCCATGAAAATGAAACCCAACAGAACCTGGGGTAGTTATAATTATATCAAACAAAATAAACTTTAAAACCAAGACTTCTTGGATTGACCCCGTATCGGTATTTAATGCCCTTCTTTGTCTCTAGAAGAGACAAAAATATATAATATCTAAAAAATAATATCTAAAATAATAATATCCAAAAAAGCATATAATGTTTATAAATATTTATGTACTCAACATAGAAGCACCTAAATCTATAAACCAAATGTTAACAGACCTAAAGGGAGAAAATGACAGATGATCCAGACAGAAAATCAATAAGGAAACTGTGACCTTAAATGACACATTAGACCAGATAGACTTAGTAGAGATACACAGAACATTTCACCTAGAAGCAACAGAATACACATTCTTTGCAAGTTCATATGGAGCATTCTCTAGGATAGATCATGTCTTACCACAAAACAAGTCTTACAAACCTTACAGGATCATTCTATTGAGGGGACTCTGGATGGTCTCCTACAAGGAAGCTGGTCACCAGAAAGACCAAACCATGATGACAAGTTGCCATTCTCAGCTCCACCCCTCCCCCACTTTCCAGAAGAAGGGACAGGGGCTAGAAACAGAACTAGTAATTGATTATGCCTACAGGAGGAAGCCTCTGTAAAACCCCAACTGTAGGGGGTTTGAAGACTTTTCACCCTGGTGAATATACCCACATACCAGGAGGTTGATTCACCCCAATTCCATGAGAACAGAAGCTCCTGTGCTCGGGACCCTCTCCAACTGTGCTGTCTCCACTGCACCCTGTTGAAATGCTGACCCACAGAGTCAGTGAACATACCAACATGTTTTTTGCCACTAAATTTTGAAGCTAATTGTTATGCATTAATAAGGACTGGAACAGAAGATAAATCTTCCAAATAGGCTGAGTGAAAGATATTGAGCATAGACAATAAGACTGTATGATTCCCCTTACTTGACATTTGAAAACAGACATAAAATTTATAGTGGTAGAGAGCAGATCAGTGATGGCCTGGGACCTGGGATGAGCTGGAGGTTGACCCTAGGGGGACATAAACAAATGGAAGTATTTGCTATCTTGATTGTGGTACTAGTGACATTGGTCGAAACTTACTGGACTGTATCCTTAAAGTAAATACATTTTACATGAATCATACTTCAATAAAATTGTCCTTTAAAAAATAGAAACAAACCTAGAGGGAATTAGAACCCGAAGAACAGTGCTTACCTACATGTCAAAGACTGGGTAGATGTCAGCAAATATTTGTCCATGTAGTGGTCACTAAATCACTCAACACCAAATCCTTAGGAAAAAAAATGGGGAAGGACAAAGATAGGCCTTCTTGGGTTGCTGGCAATGTTTCAACACAAATGCCACTTGCTTATAACTGTCATTTTAATGGTCAGGAATAATTATTATAGTTTTAATAAAGGCAAAAATAAAAACCGGTATTTGCCCATTTTCTCCCAGAAATTTTCATATTCTAGCAATATGTATTCAGTTGGCAACGGGAGAGTAAGTTCTTTATTTCTGACAGCAGGTGTCACCATTGCCTAATAAAAGAGAAGCTGTCTGCTTTCTTAATGCAAAAGAGAAAGACACGAATCACCTTAAAAGAGGCCTTTAAAATATTCAGTTGATTCCATTAGCGTGTTAGAAATTGACATGGTAACAAGTTACATGCTGGTAAGCTACAACATCGATTTAATAATAGTTTTTAAGGGGAAAAAAAGGGACTGCTACCTCATCCAATGCGTGTGCACATGTGTGTATAGAAACATATATCCAAGTATACTACAAACTGTATCTCAACTTTATAAATGTCAAAATGTGAAAGAAGGTCACTGTTAGCACCAGGGAAATATAGTAATGAACCACTTGCTGTTTGCAGGTGACTCACCCCTCGTTGCCAGTGCTTCCCAGTTTCCCAGGTATCCGCCCAGTTCAGTTTTCTTTGCACATATTCTGATTCTGGAGGATGCCCGCTGAGTGCCAATGCCCCTGCTGGCCTATGCCTCCAGAAAACAATAGGGAATTTTGAGGCCAGTGAGGCCTGGGCTAGTGAAGGATGTTAGTGGTCCCTGGGTATTTGCAGAGGGACACAGGAGCTAGTACTCTCATTTTCATCAGCATTTGTGGTGTGGTTAGGAGAGAAATAAGGAACTCTCTTTGCTTTCTAAAATACGAGCCTACAGCAAGCGCCTGCTGTTTTGGTATTTGGCCAATAATGCAATAAATGCACGGAAAATAAACCAATGGACAATATCCATCCCAACCATGGCAGGAGACCATGAGAAACTTCACCTCAGTTCAGCAGAAGCTTTTATCTTCCTTTGCTCCCATTCTTAGAGAAGCTTTTACTGCTGTTTGTATTTTTAAAAAAGTAAATTAGCCCTCAGCCTCTCATACAATATATCTCTGCACTCAGTCCTGGGTCCCTCCTTTTAGCTAAGACTATCATCCTTGATGATGGTTGTTCCTTTGTAAGACAGAGATGTAGAAGTACCGTGTCAAAAAAATGTCTTCCAGTAGCTGAGCTCTGAGAAATATCTTGGCATATTCCAGACATAGATACATCTTCAAAAATAATATTTCCTTTCTATTTCTATTTATTCCACAAGGATAAGAAATAACTGTCCTAACTAGTCGAATACATGAACGATAATAAAATAAGGCAACAAGTACAAATCTTTTAAATGACCAATTACCAACGAATATGGGATCTTTCCTTTCATGGAGATACAACCCTCTCCAGGGCAAAAGCTGAAAAATCCAGTCTCTACACTGAATTACTGGGCTAATGCTATTGCCTTAAGCAGAATATAGACGATACCACTGGCTTGGAGGATAGGGAGGGGAGAGTGGTGATCATATTATCCTGGTTGTAGGTGAGAGGATATTGGGTACGGGATGGCAAAGTCATCACATAGCAGGATTAGGAAAGACTGAAGTATCAGGACACGGAACAGCAGGCCCAGACTAAATAAGAACTGGCCGTCACTCAACTGCTGCACAAACTAATTTAGGAAGGGCCATTGGTGTCCAAATAATGTGACAAGTTGATGAAGAACATTGGCATTTGCAGCCCTGTAGACAACAGTCAACAAGGAAAAGCAGTATAGAATCAGGAGAAAAAAGCTACTGGAACTAATATGTAAGGTTACAAGGTCACAGATCAGATACATAGATACAGAGACCAGAAATTGACTCTCACATACATGCTCATTGACAGTTGCCTTTATAATTGCATCCAGATATCTCAAATGGAAAGGACACTTTTCCAACAAATGGTGCTAGAACAACAGACTTTATATATGGTGAAAATGAGCATCAGATCTTATCTAGTACCACACATGAAATTAACTTTATTAAAAAAAAAAAAAGACTGGTAGGGTAGAAAACTGGTCAGATCTTTAATGAATAAGGAAGAGGATTATTCTAAGCTCGAAAAGCCCCAAATTTAGTTTCAAATGAAAAGTAGAACCAAGACATTGGGGTGAAGACAGAGGTCAACTACTTACTGATTCAATGGTTAACCAGAGGGGCGCCTGGGGGGCTCAGCGTCCTGGGATCAAGCCCTGCATCAGGCTCCCTGCTTAGCGGGAAGCCTGCTCCTCCCTCTCGCACTCCCCCCTGCTTGTGTTTCCTCTCTTGCTGTGTCTCTCTCTGTCAAATAAATAAATGAAGTCTTAAAAAAAAAAAAGTGTTTAACCAGAGAGTTGCTGGTTCTATCAGGCTGAATGGATAAGGCTAAGAAGGCCGCTTTCAGCCTGAAAGGATCAACTTTGTTAAAGGACCTGAAGGAAACGCAGATTAGGCGGATGGTAGAAGCCGCAGGTCTGACTTTGTTCAGAAACAGGCCCTAAGTAATCTCTCCGAGAAGCTGGGTTTCTCTGAGGGTTGTGTGAACACAGTTATTTCCGAGGTGAGCGCAATCAGAAAAGGGCTCCGCCGCTGTGCACGGTACTTCCACAAGAGGGCGCCCAAAGCTCAAGATTCCGACAGCAGAGGTTTGTGCCCGCTCTGAGTCGGCCAAACGAACGCGGCCCCTCCTGAGCTCCGGTCTAAGGTTGGACACTTTTTACATTAAGGCCCATCTGCTCCCACCCTGGAATCCTCTACTTGGCTCCACAACAGCTCATGGATCACAGCCCCTCATACGCGGAAGAAAAGTAGAGCAGACTGAGATGCAAAGACGGGAAGGCAAGAAGTCCTTGCTCCAGGAGGGTCTGGAATCAGCTTGACCTTGGAGAAGCCCCCAACCCCGCTCTGTGGGCTGCGGGGCCGCTGGGCTGAGGCAATCCGCTTCGTGATTTGTGTCACCAGCTAACTGGTTTCCTAGTGGGAAGCATTCCCCGAAGAGAGCTTCCAGCAGGGAAGTGCGTGCCTTTCCTGTAAACTTATGGGGAGGCGCCTTGTATGGTTCCCAAGGGGGATTTTTTTTTTTTTTTTTAAAGTGAAGAGTGGGTCTTCTTCTTCTTCTTCTTCTTCTTCTTTTTTTTTTTTTTTTTAAGATTTTATTTATTTATTTGACAGACAAAAATCACAAGTAGGCAGAGAGGAAGGCAGAGAGAGAGGAGGAAGCAGGCTCCCCGCCGAGCAGAGAGCCGGATTGGGGGCTGGATTCCAGGACCCTGGGATCATGACCCCAGCTGAAGGCAGATGCTTAATGACTGAGCCACCCAGGTGCCCCTGAGGGGGATTTTTCAGGGCTGAACAGGAATCAGAAATTGAGGGAGATAGTACTAGCTATTAAAATAGAATCTTCTACATAGAAATAAATAAGACGATTAACGGAAATGGGTAAAGGGCCCAAAAAAGTGCCAGTTCTTTGGGCTAGAGCTTATTGAAGAACTTTAGGAAGCTGGCCCTACTTAGGTTTGCGTCGCATAAATCCTATATGATGGATTTATACTGCTGTTTATTTCCTGCCCTTATTAAGTATGCAGTAAAGTTAGTTTGGGGAAAAAGCACTTTAGGAAGCTCTGTTAAGGGAAATCCAAGAAAGAAGCTTTTAGTTTTCGTTATTTAAGATCCGTTTGTTGTAGGGCAGGAGTAACTACATCAGGCATTGGCATGTGGATCCGCAGAGGCAAAGTGATGGGGAGAACTTGGGAGGAGACAGGGCCTCCCCTAGAATATTCGGGAAGTTCGGGATGTTTTCTGAATGATAGACTCAGTTACTTGTCAGTATAAAGTTTATCTAACAGCCCAGCTCTAACGTGATTCAACAGAGCCGATCTTTCAAACCTGGTTCTCCCTCTCGTCTTCCTCCTGTCTGTCCACGGAAATCTTATTACCTCACTTGACCTGATTTCTCACGCTTTCTTATACCCCACGGACTGAATTCTGCCTGAAGAAATAGCACTTCTTTTACTCCCAAGACTGATTTGTGTTGGGGGGGATCTCTTGTTCTTATGGGTTTATCTGTTCTTCATTATCGTCATTTGTCTATGAAGATACCAATACCCAGGTTATGTATTTTCAGAAATGAAAAGGTCTTTCAGTTTTAGGCCATCACTTAGGTGATGGTTCAAGGCATTCAAGACATGCCAAAGGCTTGCTCCAAGGGCTGGGTGAAGTTGCATCCCACTGGTCTTTTTTTTTTTTTTTTTTTTTTTTAAGGATTTTATTTATTTATTTTGGGAGGGTACCTGTGTAGGGAGAGGAGGGAAGAGAGGTACCGAGACACCCCAGTGCCCCAGTGCATCCCATTTTTGATTGATACTGGAGGAAGTCTGAAGTGGATCAATCAAAAATGTCCGAGCAATTATCTGTGTTGCTTTTAAGAAGTATTAGCATGTTGAGGCACCTGGGTGGCTCAGTCACTTAAGTGTCTGACTCTTGATTTCAGCTCAGGTCATGATCTCTGCACTGGGTGTGAAGCCTGGTTAAGATTCTCTCTCTCCCTCTCCCTCTGCCTGTCCCCATCACCCTGCTTGCTCTCTCTCCCTCTCTCTAAAAAAGAAGAAGGAGGAGGAGGAGGAAAAGGAGGAGAAAAAGAACATTAGCGTGTAAATGTTAAGGAAGTGGAAACATAAGGCAATCTCTCATTCCCTCACGCAAATGGGAGTCGAACATGTTGACAGAGCCTCAGGAGGTACACTCAGTGAAGCTGTAAACAGCAGAGAAGAGGAACCAGATCAAGACATGAGAGAAGGCTGAGGGAAAGCTGTTCTCCTCTTCCCTCCCATGGATAGAACATGACAGGAAAGATGAGGCCTTCTTTGAAGACCGTAAGAGGGGAAGTAGGGCAAGATCCCCTCACTTGGCCATTACCCAAGGTTGGCTTTTTGTTTATTTTTACTTCCCTTGATATATGAGGGATATTTGGATGCTGAGGCATTAATGGACCCCAAATATGGTATTCTACAGAAAAACCTCTGGAGAAGAGAAATCCTGGCCCCTTGTCATACTCTTGTGTCCAGAGTTGATGGTGACAAGTTTCGCTCAGGGTTCCTCAGAGTTCTCTCCACCTACTGCTCATTATCTCTTTCTACCTCCTTTATTTCTAGTTTTTTCTCACTTTTCAGGACCGTTGAACCTTCAACACTAGTATGACCAAATAGAGCATGGCATCTGGTGCTTGCCTTGGCTAATTCCCTGGCTACGTGCTGGCCTTCCACAGGAGCCCTCTTACAGACTGGGATGCACACTTCTGTAGACGTATAACTTAATTCGTTTATACCGACCATTGCACTTCTTTGCAAAGTTTCAAAACTACTGGTGTTACATTTGCTAATATGAACATGGTTTTATTGTGCTTTGTTCTTACTCTTAAAGTTCGCCTGTATCATAGCATAATTCATCCTCCCTCTCTCTAAAACAAAATGCAGATTTAGACCATAGGGAGTTGCATTACTTAATCTGTTCTCCCACTTTAACTTTATTTCTCTGAGAATTCTACCCCATTCTCAGTAGAGGTCAAAATCATATTTCTTATATATATTTTTTTCCTGGACATTGCTTCAGAGTTTGAAGGACTTCTTAATGCCCCTTTGAGCAAGCTTTCTTTTTGAACCATAACTTCTCCTCAGACGTTGTGTGCAACTCTCTTTCCCATTCACTCAGGACTTCTTCTCCCCCCCTTCTCTCCTTTCCTCTCCCTCTCTTTTCCTCTCCCTGTTTTTGTGTCTAGTTGGTACCGAGCTATATGATAGGTAGTAAGGTAAGTGTTAGGTTTTAAGGGGCTTGGCTTATGGACACCCTTCTACTTTTTCCTCAAACCCTCGTTCTAAAGAAACCTCTCATAAGAAAATCCAATCCAGAGATACCTTCTAGTACAAAATTCCAGAATGTTGACTTGTAAATACCTCCCTTAAAACACAATGTTTTTTTGACACATTTTCAGGATCTATTCCATTATGTCAGTGGCATGCTTAGTCAAGGTGTCTCTTGTTTGGTTTTGACTCTCTTAAAACCGACCCTACAATTAAGGAGGGCAAGTATTGCATGGAGCAGTGGGTGAGGTGCATGAACAATGAATTTTGTAACACTGAAAAAAATTAAATTAAATTAAATTTTAAAAAATCGACCCTACAGGGATGCCTGGGTGGCTCAGTGGGTTAAGCCGCTGCCTTCAGCTCAGGTCATGATCCCAGCGTCCTGGGATCGAGTCCCACATCGGGCTCCTTGCTTGGCAGGGAGCCTGCTTCTCCCTCTGCCTCTGTCTGCCATTCTGTCTGCCTGTGCTCGCTCTCTCTCCCTCTCTCTCTGACAAATAAATAAATAAAATATTTAAAAAAAAAAATCGACCCTACAAAACTGTCTTATAAGCCATATTTTTTTCCCAAACATTGGCTTCTTAAGAACTGAAAATATTTCAGTCTGCCTTTTTAAGTGCTCATAGTCCTGTTTCTCTCTTCCTTCTCCCCAAAATATATTATACAACTACAACTTCCCTCACAAAGGTCTTTTGTCTTGTCTCGGACTTTGTTTCCTCATCTGCCATGTGGTATCATTTTGAGTTCTCACGCTCTCTTTAAGCTCCCCTGTCTTTGTACTTCAGAGTCTCTCCTTTCATCACCATCCACAGAAAATCATTTTGATTGGTAAGATAACACTTGTTATGCCTGTCTCTTAATGCTTTCATTAAGACTCAAACTAGGTAAAAGATGTAAAAATACCTTGAAAAACTGATAACATTGAGCAGATATATGGTAGTGTTTTGATTTTGCTTTGGTTGGAAACAGAATTATGCTTTTGAAAGAATTTCTAGGTGATAAAAACACATCACATTTTACTGTTAGACTATATGCATATTGCCAAACATCAGAAGAAAACTATTCAGATGTTTGGTCTACCAACATGTCAACCATCTGGAAGTTTCCAAAAAGAGTATTTAAATCTTTATTACAGCAATGCTTTTTTTTTTCTTTTTCATATGACACCTGATAAATTCAGTGGAACAAGTTTCATTTAAATTGGTTTTTGGTGTTATGCCAGATACACACAGCTTTTAACGTTGCCCAGATCTTTAGGTCCCTTTTGAAGATGTATATCTTTCCATGATAAATGAAGAATCATTAAGAAATTGAAAGTTACGTAATAGGTCTCTTTCACTAAACTAAGGTTTGGGACTTAAACACTGAAGCCAAGGAGTTAGGTGTTGCCCCTCCCCACCATGAGATACTCCAGTATTTGAACTTGAATGTTACAAAGTAGAATTTGGAAGGACCCTCTGTACCTCATTGCTCAGCCCATGTATCTATATATTGCTTCAGGTAACTGAAGTAGAACATTCTTTGAAGGTGGAAAAGAACCATTATCCTAACTACTTTCCTTTGAAGTTTATGGATGTAATTCCATATTGGCTAGGCTGGAATAGTCCTGATCAAGGCAAATTTTAACAACACACAAGGGATCTTTTAGGTAAAACAAAACTAAACAAAACAAAAAACACTGAAAGGTAGATAAAAAGACCAGATTATATATCTGGATTTACTGAATAGGGGAGAAGAGCATGTAGATGGGTTCATGATCATATTTCTGGGTTAATAGAATCCATCCTATTCTGAATACTCTGATATGCCTTGGAGAAATGGCTGCATGTATATGACCTAAAAACCTTTACATTTAATGTGTTCTAGTCAGCAGTATGCTGGTAAAGTTTTAACAATTGACTCTCTGGAAAAACAAATTATGTGTATGCACATGAACACATATTTTTATTGTAAATTTTACTGATAGATGTGTGACATATAATTTTAAAATAATAAAATATGGATATTCTTTATTGTAAATTCCATACAGCCACTAGGTTTTCACAGAATTCTTTCACTGATTTCTTTTGAACATTTATGTCTGAGGCCAAGCTATGGTTGGTTGCATGTGATGTACTTATGATACGAATATTAGTTCATATCTTTATGCAAATAAGTGAAATCGAAACAACAGAACTACGTATTGGAATTTCACTCATTTGTCAAAGAGGTGAGTAACTTCTTTGTTGAACTGGACAAGAGTTTTCAAATACTGAAGGAGTAGTATCTCAGGGTTTTATCATATTCACATCATAATTGCTATCAAAACTCATTTTTTAAATTTAATCTGCCTTATAAAATTTTTTTCCATCACTTTCTTCAGCATCACTTTCTAGAGTACAGGCAATAAGCAAATCAATGAATGATTAATAGTATTTGCTTATTTCTGTAATATAATTTTCCCACCATGGTCCATTTCAAGCTTCCAGTGTGACATTACTGGACATGCGGTAGGGGTACCATTGCTGTGTGCCCCGTGTAAGGGTGTAGCCCTGCCAGCACACAGCTATGGCAGAACTAGACAGTCCAAAGAGCATCTGTTAAAGTGTAGTGTAAAAGGAAGTCATAAGTTTTGAGTATGCCCTTTGCTTTTGTGATGGTTGATGATACGTGTCAACTTGCTGCACTGGGAGGTGCCCAGATTGAGCATTATTTCTGGTGTGTCTGTATGGGTATTTCTGGATGAGCCCAATATTTGAGTCTGTGGCTCACTAAGGCAGATCACCCTCCTCCATGTGGGTGCATGACATCCAATCTGTTGAGGCACTGAGGAGAACAAAGGACAGAAAAAAGAGGAAGTCACTCCTTTTATTTCCTGCATGCCAGCTTGAGCTGGGACATTCCATCTTATTCTCTCCTGCCCTTGGACTAAATTACACTGCCAGCTCTTCTGGTTTTCTAGCTTGCAGATGGCAGATTCCAGGACTTCTCAGCATTCATAATCAGGTGAGCTAATTGCTTATCATAAGAAATTCTTCATAATAAATCTCAAAATCTCTATAAATATGTATATGCATATATGATATATAATAAAATACATATATACATATACATGGTTAAATACATAAATATTGCACATGCACGTTCTCTCTCTCTCTCTCTCTCTCTCTATATATATATATATATTCTGTTTGAAGAACTCTGAGAAGATTCTGAGAACTCTATAAGGTTTAATTACAAATTTATACAGGTTGATTTTGAGTAATGGTTGTGTTTCATAACCAGCTCATCATATTCCTGAAAATCTAACAATTGACACTCACATGCTCACTGTCTATAATTTTTGCAGCTCAGGCAGTTTTACTCTAAGAAACCTTTACCTGAGCATGAAGTAGGGGAGGGAAATATGCCCAAAGAAACTTTTTGTCTTGGAGGAATTAGCTGAAAGTCTATATCCGACCAGTGGACAGTGAAAATATGACATTTAATGCCTGTGGGCTGTAGCACAAGTGACACTGGACATGCAGCTTCAGCTTCAACTTCAGCCCTGGTAGTGCCAAACCCAGCAATTATAGTGAGGCAGTGAAGGGGGAGACGGGCCACACCCATAAGCAGGGTTTTCTGGAAGACTGTTCTTTTCAGAGCCCAATCTTTAGAAGTATGTCTCAGTTCCTGTTCTCCCAGTATAAGCACCGACGGGATTTTGAGTCATTTTTTTAAAGTAATTGTTGAAAAGTATTAAAGAAAGAAACCTCAGGAAAAATCCTCATCTTCTTATGTGACTGGCCTCAGGAAATTTCATGTTAGGCATTAAAAGATGATGGGACCTTCTTTTTTCATCTCCCTATTGTGATGCCTGATTATCTGTGGCAATACGGTTAGAGGACCACGGGGAAAATAGTCAAATTATCATGTGCGACTTTAACACCTAAGGAAAACCTAAAATGAAACCCCAAAATATTCATTTTTGAAAATGACCACACACAAGAGGCTCAAAAAGCTGTAGTTTTACTCATTGACATTATGGGGTACATTAAGTCAACAGATAAATGAAGCATGCCTCAACGTTAAGCTAAATTGTGAGCATGAAGACTTCTCAAAATTAACACTATGTGATGGTGAGAAGACTATACATGACAAAATGAAAAACGTTTATGTTTAATTAATCTTGACATGCTACAGACAACTACCACACTTCCAAGAGCGAGGTGAGTGGAATACTGAGGCTCAGTCCATGACACATGAATTCTGCTCTACCTTCTTCCATCAAAGGCTTTGCTTATCAAAGGGTCTTATTTTGTCATGGGCTATACTAGTAAAATGAGGGTGGGGTAAAAACAGAAGCCACTTGCAATTTTACAGTTCTGACTTGAGCTTGCATAATGTGAGGGGTTTTGGTCAAGGGTTAATTTCTTTTGTTCTCCAAAGAGCAGAGCTAGGCAACAATCTTCACCATCCTTAAAAATACATTAAGGATCAGGCTTTAGAAAACAGGCAATTTTCACTGAGTATGTTTACCTGTTGGCTGGACTGATAAAAATGTCAGAAGTATAATGCATGCAAGTGAAAACCAAAATATGTCTAAGTACAAGATTCCTGGTATGCTTAGATTTCTTGATTCTTGTCCTAGTGGATTTTTTTATTCATTGTCTGATTAAAAGAAAAAAAATGGAAGCCATGGTTATTATAAAATATTATGTAGCATTGATAACATTTATAAAATTTAAATAATACTGAGAAACCTACTGAGTGACAACAGCTCTAACTCCATTTTATAGATGAGAACACGAATTAAATAACTTGGGTTAAAGTCCCATAGTGAGTTTCAAGCAGAACTAAGAAAAGAACCAAAGTTTCCTGAGTCCAAGACCAATCTCCTTTCCATGAACCTAAATTGCCAATCTTGCCCAGTAATGGAACATGCCCACCTCTTATTCCAAGCCCCTGAGAGGCTGAATGGATATCTTTTGAGATGCTAAGTTTTTGTCTCTCTGACCAAGTAAGAAAATGGGCATAATTCCCAGAACTCCCTGCAGAGTGGACCACACGTGGGGTTCAGCAGGCTCTATCAAGTGGGGCTTGCTGAAGGAATGAGCGCCGCTTTGGTCTTAGGACCTGGCTGGTTCTTTCTTAAGGAAGTGATAGTTGAGGAATTAGTCCCTTTATAATGTCTCTGCAGGTTCAATTCCAAAAAAGATTCAGGAAAGGGGGTGGGGAGTAATAACACTTCCCATATATTTTATCCTGAGTTTTTCCCCATTCATGATTTTTTGTTGTTCAGAGACTAATTTCACTGAAACAATTACTATATTCAGTCAGAGCACTTGAATTCCCTAGCCCAACTGATGTAAGATTCTATAAAATACAAAAGCAATATGTGGATTACTGCTTATTGAAACACTTTAAAAGAAGTAAAACCGCCAAATCATACAGTATACGTTCTTAAATGTTATTGTTTTTCTGACTACCTTGTAAATCACAATTATCAATTCTTAATCAAGAGTAAGATGTGCTCATCAACAGAGGGTTTTTTTTTTTTTAAGGAACTTTTCTTTCTCTCATCTCAGTTTATAATAAACTCGTCACAACCTAAGAGAAATGTACAGTTTTCAGCATAGATTTAAGCAGTCTTAATCTCACATCTCACAGATGACCATGTAGCTACTTTTCTCATTAGTGTATTAGTATACACACAATCCTGAGTTGTTTTTGTTTAGTATGGTGGCTGTTTTTTTCTTTTCCAAAACTGAATTATTTTAAAAATGTGAAGTAAAAAAAAATTAAAAATAAATTAAAAATTTCAAAAAATCAATAAATAAAAATATCAAGTGAATAGTGTTTTAGTGTATTGCAGAACTCGGTAGCATATCATTCTCCAACCTGAAATAAAAGTGAGAAAATATTTGAGAACAAAAAAGAGAAAAAGAAGGTATTACGTGATATCGTTCAGAGGGTCTCCTTTACAATCAGCTTCAGGTTTTAATGTACATGTCACAGCCTCACAGCAAGGATTGGAACATTCCTGTAAAACACGCACACAATGGGAAAGGGGTCAGGATTTTTTCTATAGACAAGGTGCATACAATTTTAATACAAGATGACAAAGAAATTTTACTTTTTCAACTAAATTACACCACTACATAGATTCCAGAGGAAATGACCGAGGAAGCTTAATAATAGAAAACAATGTTAAGTGCAATGAAAACTACCTCTTAAAAGGACAAAAATAGAATTACCCAAGAATGACCACAAATAAATTTGGCCTAGATGATATTACATGTACATTAATTTAAAACTTCAAGGGAGAATATTTCTATACCATTCAAACTATTTGAAGGTAGGGAAAAAAATTTAAAATTCTTAATTCATTTTGCTAAGCCTGTATAATTCTGATACTGAGAGCTGGTAATGACACACACACACACACACACACACACACACACATCTGCACACATATGCATACACACATGCACACATATGCACATACACACATGCATCCACACATACATATACATACACAATTTTCATTTTTAATACAGATGCAAAAGCTTGAATAAAATATTAACAAAACAACAGTTTATTAATATAATAACTCTCCATTACAACTATACAGGGTTTTTTTTCCACCAAAAATACAAGGGTGTCTCCACAGAACAGAATAAAGTAATATCATCCATCACATTAAGATACTGAGGGTAGAAAACAACTAATATTATTGTGATAGATGGCAAAGATTAGAAAATAAAAATAATCTATAAAGAAAGAAGATCCTGTCTGATAAATAGAAAAATATATCTAATAAAATAAACAGTAAGACATGTATTATTTATAGTCTATATTTTTATGAAAACTCTGACAAATGTTATGAGAGAAAGAAAAGGTATGAAAGTAAAATAATAATTGGAAAGTATAAATCACATTTTCATCCTTCATATGTAATAAAATATTTGACATCAGGAAAAAATAGAGAATCTACTCTAAAAACAATGGATGAGTCACTAAGATTGCCTTTTAAGATAATAGTAAAATAACATCAAAAGAGTAATACAGCAGAACCTAATACAAAAAGTAAACATTATGCATACTAATAGCAAAAAGAAAAATAGAAAATACTTCAGAATAAGCTTCATGATATGCAATAACTACATGAAGAACTTTATATTTAACTTTCCTGAGAAACTCAAAAGGCAACTAGTTTTTAAAACAATCAAATTTTGGGGGCGCCTGGGTGGCTCAGTCAGTTAAGCATCTGCCTTTGGCTCGGGTCATGATCCTGGGTCCTGGGATCAAGCCCCACATCAGACTCCCTGCTCAGTAGGGAGTCTGCTTCTCCCTCTGCCCCTTACCCGACTTGTGTTCTCTCTCTCTCTCTGTTGCTCTCTCTCTCTCTCTTTTTCTTTCTCTCTCTCTCTCAAATAGATAAATAAAATCTTTTTAAAAATAGAAAAGATAAAACAATAAAACAAAATCATATTGTGAAAATCCTGGTGGCCCTCAGAGCAAAATATGAATTTAATATACTTCAGTCAGAATCTCAATTGTATTTGTGAGCAAACTGATAAAAAAAAAATACAAGAGCTACATGGGAGAATGAAAACTGAGGAATGATGATGCAAATTCCACCTCAAAAAATGAACACCCTTGGGCGCCTGGGTGGCTCGGTGGGTTAAGCCTCTGCCTTCAGCTCAGGTCATGATCCCAGGGTCCTGGGATCAAGTCCCGCTTCGGGCTCTCTGCTCAGCAGGGAGTCTGCTTCCTCCTCTCTCTCTCTCTCTCTCCTCTCTCTCGTGACAGAGAGAGATCACAAGTAGGCACAGAGAGAGTCAAATAAATAAATATTTTTATTTTTTAAAATAAAATCTCTGTCAAATAAATAAAATCTTTAAAAAGAAAAAATTTGAACACACTTGCCGCTGCAGATATTAAAATGCATTGCATGGTTAAAGTCACTAAAATAGTGTATGATGCTCACATGATAATATCTAGGTTGATCAGTAGAACGGTGGTTTTTAAGATCTGGAAAAAGACTTAAATGGATATATAAAAATAGTAAATAGCATATGAGATCATGGAACCTTGGATTATTCACTAAAAGATACTATATAAAGTTTATATACTACTTTTTAGGTACAAAAACTTCTATTTAAAATTCAGCTGTTCATAAGCCTGAACTCTAGTTTTATTCAACTCCGTAAGAAGAAAATCAGCACAAAATGGAAGCAATATGGGGGCTGGCTGATGTACTTAGCTAATGTACTTACCCTTGACATAGACAGGGTTCTATTCTCTCTGTCTCTTTGTCAGTGTGCACTGTCTACAGGCCCTGGGCCTGATGAAATCAGAAGTACCCCGGAGTGTGAACCATAGTTGTCTTCCACCCAAGAAGCCATATGGGAATGCAAGCAAGTAGGAATGAGATAAACTTATATCTAATTTATTATAAAGTACCAAATCATTTCCATTATTTCTTATTTCATTATACATAAAAGAATCTTTGCAATACTCTTTACAAATGATTGGTACACCATGAAATCTTCTAATGTAGTTCAACAGCTTAAAATGTCTGAATAAGTAGCTGAAGCATAAAGAGATTATATGCCCTCCCCCTTGTCGTGGAGCCTCTTAAAGTAATGAATTAATCTTGGGTTGAATTAATCAGGCTTTGTTCATTATTGGCTTTGGATCTTTGGAACTAGTTACTTAACTTTTGTGAATCTCACTTCTCTAAATTGGGATAATAACAAAACCCATTATGAAGGTTTGTGAGTAATAAAGGAGATATGGTATACATAAAAATTCATTTTGCAAATTGACATAAAAAATCTCTTCAAATGGTAGCTCATTTTTTCAGTCTTAAAAGTAAGAGAAAATTGCTGGGAACTCAGAATGTGCTCTTAGAAACTAGTGTGGGATTGTTGACAAATATTTGTCAGAGACATTCTTTACAGTACATTCATACCTTGCAAGGATCAGATTTTTATAAAGATTAATTATTAATATTATTAATTATTAATTATAAAGATTATCTTAGATGTTTTATATTAATAGCCTATTTTCCATAGGTTTATGTGATTTTTCTTTCTCTCCTTCTCTGTTTCATTTATGGCTTAGTTTATACACTGGCTTGGTGAGGGAAGGCCAGCTCTCTCTATGGAGAGAACTTGCTTCTAAATCTGTAATTGTTTTTCCTCAACAAATGATCAGCTGTGACTTTAGGTGATTTAAGAATTTCTGACCAATATGTCTAGGAAGGATCATAAATGACATGTTACAGTTAACGATTTACTTCTTTCCATTGAACTTTAGACAATCACATCATAAGTGTATCCTGGCTTTTGAAATGCCTTTCAAAATATGTCTAAAATAAGTATTAAAAACACAAGTGTGGGGCACCTGGGTGGTTCAATCTGTTAAGCTTCCAACTCTTGGTTTCAGCTTAGGTCATGATCTCAGGGTTGTGAGATAGAGCTCTGTGATCAGTATGGGGTCTGCTTAGGATTCTCTCCCCCACCCACTTCCTCCCCTCTGTGTCTCCCCTAGTTTGCACTCTAAATAAATAAATAAGTGAAGAAACAAATAACAAATAAAATCTTTTTTTAAAAAAATGAAAAAAACCACAAGTCTAAGCCTATTTTTTTTTTATTGCTATGATGCTATGTTTGTCTTTAAAAAGAATTTCCAAAAACCATTCCTTGAAGAAGGAAAAGAAAAAGAAAACACCGTAATTCCCATGCAGCTATAACTCTTTAATAAACTTTTAAACTGTGGATATTTTCATACCTTAGGAGAACCACAATCACAGTCTTCTCCTGCTTCCAGAAGTTTGTTCCCGCACACTGAGTTTGTTATCACATCTTTAGGAGTTGGTGCTTGCAGGAGGCACTTTGGTTTTTGCGATAAAATGTATTTCTCAAAATGTGAACGGCAGGATACACTGAAGTCCTTTGGGAATTTTGAACTGTAAACAGAAGAAAAATCATGATATCTAATGATAGATTAACATGAGAATCTGACTTGGCTAACTATATCACCCGGTTCAGTGGAAATCCCAAATTCATTTTCCATTTAGGACTGTACTATGTTATATGTGGAGCACAAAGGAGCATAAATACTACACTAGTTGGAAAATCGTTTCCCTAGATACTGAGCTTGTAGAACTGGAAGAATTTAAATTCCTGTGTGGATTCAGTTCCGTCCTACATGGCAGGAACGATGAATGAGTCTTACCATTTGGGATCACCATCGAGGGCTGAGAGTTAAGAGATAATAATTATAAATTAGTGAAAGGAAATAATTGCAGACGTAGGATGTATTTCTTCCTATTCATGAGCACTTTAAGAGCAAAGTATTCTTTTTATTTTTCTGTCCCAAGTCCTTGCAAAGTGACTGGCATTAGAAGTGAATTAATATTAACATAAAAATGGATTGAGTGATTAGTAATGGAGATAAATAAGAAAGTTGTCATCATCTTAATTAGATACATATTTTTAGAAAACATATTATTATTTAATAGAAGTTTGTACCTCTTAATCTCCTTCATCTGTTTTGCCCATACTCCTACCCCACTGTCAACCACCAGTTAGTTCCCTGTATTTTGAGCATATTTCTGTTTTCATCTGTTTGTTAGCTTGTTCATTTGTTTGTTCATTAGTTTTATCTTTTAGATTGCCTTTATAAGTAAATATTTCTTTTTCTGTTTGATTTATTTCACTTAGCATAATACCTTCTAGGGCACTATTTCATTCTTCTTTATGGCTGAGTAATGTGTGTGTGTGTGTAGCATTTTCTTAATCCATTAATTTATTGATGGACACTCAGGTTGTTTTCATATCTTGGTTATTGTTTAAAACTATGTTGCTTAATGTTAAAATTATTTTAAGTTAAAATAACATGGTTAACATTCTCATAATCTCTAACTTGGCTTATTTGGAAATCTTAAACAATGAGCCCTGATGAGCTGATAAAACCTGTGCATCAAGAGGCTATAGGGTGAATTAATGGGATTCACAGCCCTTGTTTAAAAAAAATACCCACTCACTATATAGACTGCATCTGAACTCTTTAAGTTTTAAGACATTTATATTTTTTCTCAAGGATGACAAGATCTCACCTCAGATATTCATTCATCACACAACTCCCTGACGGACACTTGGTATAATATGGAACATCAGGCATACCAAGGACATGACCCAACTCATGTGACATGACTCCTACAAGAGCCACATTATTCTTTTTGCTAGCCTGGAAAAAAAAAAAAGGAACATTTATTACTTATGTTCATTTATTTCCTAGTTTAATAAATTAGTTTGACAGGTGAAAAATAATGTCATTTAGCTCCTGGCATTGGCTATTGTAAAATGTCGAATTAACATTTGAAATGGCTGGCTCCTGTGCATTCAACCATTGAATCAGTGCTCAATAAATATTTTCTGAGCTAATGAGGAGTTCTTGGTAAACGATGAGTAAATTAAGGTAATTACATTCTTCTTAGGAAGTACCATACTACATATTCAAAGGCCTCCAAAACCTATTGTCATAATTCTTGACATTGGTAGTACTTGGTTGTATGACGCCAAAATGCTCCTTCTCTGACCTCTTTAACCTCTCTCATTGTTGATACTGCAGATCATTAATTTGAAGTTGGCTCAGGCCATGGAGGGCATCTGGGTTCCCTTTCTGTTCCAATATTCCTGTTCTTATTCCCTAATACCAAATAAAGAATGAAGACTACTGGGAGGGCCAATATAAGGAAATATTCTGTTTCATAATCCAAGGTATCTTCAGTGCAACTATTTACCAGTAGGTTCATTTCTACTTTTATTTACTGACTCAGCAAATGTTTTTTGTGATAACTCTGTACAAGGCATCATTCTGGTCTTCATAGAGGACACAGGACCACAGAGAGTCTTATTATGAGTTTACAAACCTCAATGACAGCAACAGAAGCTGAGGAACACAAGGAATTCGAGGCTGCCATTCCTACACGTCCATTTCTGAAGCCAATTCCACTGCATGACAATTACAGGTAGACTGTCACAATCTGAGTCTTTGGAACCATTAGATTTTGTCAGTTATGTTTTAGATTTCCCATGTTGCTCCACCCTTTTTATATTCACTAGGCTCCAAGAAAAGCTTCTGCTCTTCCACAGCATTCTATGATCACAGATTATCACCACAACCACAAATCCATTTTAGTAAACATGACATGGGTCTTCACATTCTTATAGGTGAATTCCTAATGGTAGAACTTCAAGCTCTCTGACAATCGATTGGGGAGATACAAATGAGCAGAAATCTCTGGCAAGAACCCTTTGGGATAACTCTTCTCTCTTGCCTACATACACCCGACCCTGGCCAGCATATGCTCACCTGAGTAACTGTGCATGGTCGTGTCTCTTCATTTTCCCCAGGTTAGAACGATGCCAATTCAGAAAGTTGTTAAAGGTATCACCAATGTTGGGTACTATCTTGATCTTATCACCATCTGACCAGATTTCCATACCTACCAATGCCACTTGAACATCTATGGTATTATAAATCTGTCGGAAGAGCATTTTTCTTCATGAAAATGTTTGAGGTTTCTTTATTGTCTTAGATCTTTTGTTGACATAAGTAATGGATAGGTGTTTCATGTTTTGAAAATAGAAATCCTAGAAGTAACATGTGATTTTCCCTTGACATTGAACCTGGCCTGATAAATTTACCAAAATTGCTGACATTAATCCCTTGTGACCCACCCAACTCCTTACTTGGTGAAACCATAGGGAAGCCCCAAGCTTCAACGTAGAAATACAAGTTTACGGACAAATATCTTACCACATTGAGTAGGTTCATCACATCAAACACAAAGCTTCTTATCAGAGTTAGATTCCCCTTATGCATGTTATACTGTAAAATACAAAATACAAACATAATTTCTAAAAAGTTGACACAGTACAGGATTTAACATTTTTAAGAAAAATTACATATTTCAACATAAATAAATGTTTATTCATTCATGTCTGACTTATATAACACTGTTTCAACAAATTCTTTTTAAAGGTAAGAATTTTTTGGTAAGAAAAGAAGTAGGCATTCTTAGATATTTCAGTGTTTTCCATTTCTAAGTTAAAGAAGTCAAATTAATAATTTTAATATTTCTAACCAATTCAATATTATTAAAATTTGATTAAAAAGCAGTATTTGCTAATTTAGGATCACAGATTATAGTATTTTTATAGATACAAATATAATTTGTAAAATATATATAGTTTTGCATCTACTTTGTAATAGAGTGAGAATTTTGAAAATATTTTAATAACCCATTTTTTATCATTAGAGTTGATTTCTT
Source organism: Mustela erminea (assembly GCF_009829155.1). NCBI lineage: Eukaryota > Metazoa > Chordata > Mammalia > Carnivora > Mustelidae > Mustela > Mustela erminea. The sequence goes on along the minus strand of NC_045615.1, from coordinate 4,480,679 downwards.
ATAGCTATCTGGTATTAAGAATACTTCCAATATCTGAATATATTGGCAGTAGATGGACATTAAAGGGTCAGTGAATGAATAAGACCAGCAAGGCATATAGAAAAGACATGACAGTCAGGTGACCAGAGTCTGCATTTTCAACTAGGAGAGCTTATTTCCTTTGTCCATTTGATAAGATAACTTAAAAGTCAACTTAACCACCCAAGAAGCATGTATATTTCATACTCACAAAGGCATTATCCAGCACCAACAAGAGATCAATGTATTTCTCAGCCTGAAGATAGTTTTTTTCCTTTTCAAAGAGTAGAACGACATCATTAATATCATTTTTATCTTAAAAATTTGAAAAAATTCCAATGAGATTTTTTTTTCCAGAGGGAAATTAAGTTAAAGAATAAATAAATGAATCATAGGTTTTGCCTATATGAGTAACTGTTGAACACAATGGTATACCATATTTCATTGCAGAGATAATCAGAAGAAATGATGACATGGGAAATCTATACTTACTTCTGGGCTATTGAGTGACCTGGAGGTTCGAATATGGCCTTGTTTCCTGCCAACACTTCTTACACCACAAGTATAATTAGCCAGGTCTGGCTCCTCCTGGTTATACGTGAAGACAGCATGTTCTTCTTGGTCTGTGCTTTTCAGAGGCTTTATCATGTATCTTTGGTCATGGTGTGTAAAATATCCCCTGTGATATACAGAGACTCATATTTCAAGATTATCTGCCACACGGAGTCACAATACCGACCAGAACAAAGCATACCTCTCCTTAAATCCTAAACTCAAGCATGCAGTTTTCATTCATAGGTCTTCCAGCTAACTTTTGTTGATTTAAGTTATAATCAGTACTTGTCAATAGTAAAATAAAGTTTATATTATTTACTAGAAAATTCTGAACAAGAATTGTTAAGATGAAGCTATCCCAAAGAATTTAGAATTTATATCATAAGTTCAGTAATATTTGTCCATAGTTTATTTATATGCTTAGGAAACATTTCTTGGCAGGTCCTAGGAATATCGTGGAGGACAGAGTAAAGAAGCATTTAGATGCTGAGAACCCCATAGGAGAGAAAGAATCATTAGCAAATCAGCCAGAGAAACAGGTTGGAACTAGTAGTAGCTTAAAGAATTCTTCTTTTTAAAAATGAAAGCTTGCCATTTTCAACGATGTAGATGGAACTAGAGGCTGTTATCCTAAACGAAATAAGTCAATCAGAGAAAGACGATAATCATATGATCTCACTGATATGAAGAACTTGAGAAAAAGGACAAAGTGTCATAGGGGAAGGAAGGGAAAAATGACATGAAATGAAACCACAGAGGGAAACAAACCATAAGAGACTCTTAATCTCAGGAAACAAACTGAGGGTTGCTGGAGGCAAAAGAGGTGGGGAGTTGGGGTGGCTGTTTGATGGACATTGGGGAGGGTATGTTTTATGGTGAGTGTGTGAATTGTGTAAGACTGACGAATCACAGACCTGTACCCCTGAAGCAAAAATAAGTTCAGAAATACAAAGTGAATTCATATGATGGAGGATTACAAATACAGGATAGTCATTAAAAATTATATCTGTGAATACATTTCATGATCTAAGAATAAGCTTATGATATACTGTGGCATGAACTATCTAGAAGAACTATATATATTTTATTTCATATTGCAACCATGTAAAAGATATATATCTATATGCATAAAGACTGCAAATATGACAAAGTGTTAGTAATAGTAGTTGCTCCTAAGCACAATTTTGTGGTTGTTATTTTCTTACTTGCACTTCTTCTTACTTTCCAAATTTTCCCTAATTGGCAAGAATTATTTTTGTGAACAGAAATATCACATACATGCATGTGTCTGTGAACACATACACTGTTAAAAATTATGTTAAACACAATTATAAAATGCTTGCAAGTGTTATACTGTAATCTTCAGTTTGACAGCATTTTATCTATGCAGAAGATTTTACCAAGGTAATAAGAAGATATGATGTCCAGGAAGACTCAGTTCTGTGTAAAGAATGGTACTTAATGTTTACCATTTTTGCAGGTGACTCACCTCAACCCATTACAAGTATTGATGCTGGCAACAGAACGCTTTTCATTTAGTATGTGTCCTTTATAGAAGCAATGTTCCTAAAGATGGAAAAAAGAAATATGTTTTTTAACTACAAGAATAAACATATCATGGCTGTGGTGAAAGCTGTTATTTTGTGTATGTAGGAAGGTTCTTCAAATAGTGGTAACAGCCAGACCAGTTCCCAGAAACGAAAATAGTGAGAACTTTAGAAATTTTACAACTTCTTCTACTATTGACCCTGGAAATTCCATCTTTGATAGATGAATTGGCTTTCTGGCGCTGACTGCACGGAAGAAAAGTCCAAGGAGTGTGAACTTAAGAGGGCTCCTGGTAAAAGTAGAGTTCCTAAGACATTGTGCATCACATATCAATTATATGAGGTAACCATTTTTCTAGATTCCAGGATTCTCAAGGAGTCACACTACCACTCCTCAGCCCTTTATGGGGCTGGTCCAACTTGTCGTTTTAATTGGTATGTTAGTGCAATCCTTTCACCAGCATCAAAACCACAGAAACTTTGTTCACAACTAGAGATTTGGACATGGTTGGTGCTTTATATAAACGAAGTAGGGGGTCACTTACGTATACTTATGTATGATCCAATAAATTGAAGAAATTTATTCAAGCTATTGAATAAACTCTTGTTCAAAATAAACTGACTTGTTTTAGGGTCTGAAATTCTATCTATGTTTTTCTTGATTTGGAAAAAACCTCGTCATCGTAAAGATTTTCTTGTAGAGGGCTTGGAAAAAGTACCAAATTAAGATATCATAAACCATTCACACAAGAGCACGAGTTAATTTAAATGTTAGCAAAATCAAGAAATCCATGAAATGAGAAGTTTTAGTGGGAAGGGAACAAAGAGCCATTCTGTGACAGAAGTTTTGTCTTTTTATAGAGATATATATGTTTGGGAGTGCCTAAGGAGAGGGACTCTGAGACATTCACTTAGCTTGGTAACACTCCATGATTATCTTTTTGTATTCTCTTCCTGTTCTTACCTTGGCATTGATTTTCTATGTCTGACATCTAGGCCTTGACATTATCTATGGCATGGTGGTTTAATGAGATATAAAATTATATTAATTAAGTGATTAATATTCCATTTCTGACCTCAGGATATATGCATATATTATTCAAAAATAGTAAATAGCTATATGATGTTTCAAGAAGCTACTGGGCAGAATATTTCTAACTTTTGACAAGATCATTTAGAGGGAAGTGAACTTGTGGTTGCTTCTACAAATGCAATACTTGGAAGCCTCCTCCTATCTTTACCTTAAAAAAAAGATGACTATGATTTTTTTTTCATCTTCTCATCTGTTGTTTCATTGGTCAGAGACAAGCACTTTCTTTCCAAGTCCTTTAATTTCTTTTTTAATTGTCCTCACAACTATGCATCTTGCAACATAAGTGCCAGATCCCAGAAAGAATCCTAGAAAGCATTCAGAACCTACCATGTTCTGAGGGTCTGTAGTGATTTCCTCTCCTCTGGGTGAGTAATATGTTTCAGTGTAGTCTGGCCTTAGGATGTGCCTGCAAATTTCAGAAAATTGCAAGGTACACTTAGGGTGGTAATAAGGGATAATGTACCCGAGACAGTGAGAAACAACAGACATTCTGACTCATTGACCCTTTTCCAACACTGAAACTCTGTTGCTGAAGCAAATCAAAGCATTAATTATGCCCATAAGATTCAAGGGAATAAATGCCCCTAGATACTTTTCAGCTGCAAATTCTCTATTCTCAAAAGGGTTATTCTGGGATTCTGGGATTCTTTGCATCAAAACCCCAGCCTCCAGAGGGTCCCTGAAGGGTGCTGGGTTACAAACATGCATAAAAGACCATTGTATCAGAGAGATGCAGAATTTGGTGAAGTCACATCCCCAGGCTCTATGCCCTGAATGACCCTTACAAATGTTCTTAGAAAAATAGTGGGAAGCTATGTCAAAAATTTGAGTTCATATGGGTAGAAAAGATTTTCAATTAATTAGAAGTATTAAAGAAGAAAAATTATCTGTGTTGCTCTTTGTTTATATTTTGCATGTAATTTCCTTAGAAAGCAACAACCGTCTTAGCTAACATTAACGCAATCTAATTAACATCTAAAACTCAACGTTTCATGTCTTCTATCTCAAATCACACTAAATAGAGTCTCAAGAAGGTTTATTTTTCCATATTTTGTTAATATAATCTAGCGATTAGACTTTGAGGAAGTACAACTTACTTGCTTTTTTGCAGGTGAAGAACAACTTCTTCTCCATTTAATGTTATCTGATACTGAAGTTCAGGTTCATATCTTTCCTAAAAATATTTAATAATATACTGATATCAATTTGTATTTCTGAGTCTATTTGAAATAATTATAATATAATGATACTGTCATATATAGAAGAATAATTACAAGTGCCTATAGTATAAAACAGTTCTCATATATAGTTAAAATATGTAAAATAAAACACAAATCATACATTAAGATGGATTTCCAAAAAATACAATAATGCAGCAAAAATACTCACAGATTAAACTAACTTTACTGTGTAAGATAGGGGCTTAGGACTTGCCTAACTATACAATATACTGTCCTGTGTTTCCTAAAGGATCACTAGTGATATAATAATAAGGCACTTATTTTTATTACTTTAAAACCAAACAAAATATACTAAAGAAAATAAACAGAACTACTAAGAACTAAGGTAAAAATTATAAATATTGGTAACAATGTAACAGAGAGTTAATATCTTTAATAAATTTTATAAATCTTGCTAATTAATGATATAATATTGAACTCTCTGTTATAGACAAAATGCCCAAGGAAAAGGAAATTCTGTGGGACAGGAAGTGAGGGTATGGTTTGGTGAACTTAGCAAGAAACATTTCTTTCTAGAAACATTCTAGAAATGCTTCCTTTCCTATGCTCTCCCCTTAGCCTCCAAACTTGGAGAAATGTCTAAGCAGCTTTATTCTTTCTGATCAATTGAAACAGTTAACTCTCTTCCTACTGTTTAAATGTGTTTCTGAGAATCCTGTATTCTTTCCTGAACAAAGAGGAGCTATGGATATGGCCTTCAAAATTAAACTGTTAGGCATTACCTCTATTAGTAAAAAGGCACTTTATTGGCTCTATTGTTGTGAAATCCCACTATCATTCACATTACTTACCTCTTTGCCATTCTCTGTTTGGTTGTTCTGTATTTCCCTTTTGTGTAAAATGTGTAGTTTTTTAGGATGAACTACTTCATAGAGCTCTAATTCAGATGTTTGATTTATGGCTATTGCTAAAGAAAAAGAGATAATATTAATATAACACATTAAAGGTCTTGGGTTTTGTTTTGTTTTGGGTTGGTTGGTTGGCTTTGTTGAAATGGCATGAAAGACTGAATTCTCATCCAGAAATTAAGTATTAAGAAAAGCAAGGTCCTTGGTCGCCTGGGTGGCTCAGTGGGTTAAGGCCTCTGCCTTTGCTCATTTCATGATCCCAGGGTCTTGGGATCGGGCCCCACATACGCTCTCTCTGCTCAGCAGGGAGCCTGCTTCCCCCTCTCTCTCTGCCTGCCTTTCTGCCTGCTTGTGATCTCTGTCTGTCAAATAAATAAATCTTGAAAAGAAAAGAAAAGAAAAGCAAGGTTCTCCTTCTTCCTTTTCCTATCGGCTATGATAACAAGGAAATTTTATTTTGCTCTATTTACTTATTCTGGAAAGACAGGGAGATGATGAAATAATTCTTCAGATGATTTATTTCTCAGTACATGGGAGATTATAGAAGCCAGGAGTCTGCCCTGTAGTCCATTTCCCTCTTCCACTGTAGTCCTCTTCAAAATTGTAGATTTTTCTCTCAGTGTTCTCAGAGATCTGTTTTTCCTTTCTATGTCTTTTTCTCTTTGTGGTGTAACCCCTGACTACCCCTTCCAAAAATAAAATTTGTCATAAGCAGGTAATACCTCATTATTAGGGAAGACTCTACTAACACTATTTTATTTCTAAGTATAACAATAAACCATTATATTCTTTCTTTCATTAGCCTTTGCCTCAAGACTTCAGATTTCATATGAACAAAGTTTTGTTATCCGCTGCTGGAGCAATTTCAAAGTATCGAATAGCAAGTAGGAAAATTAGATAGCAAGTAGGCTAAATGTCCTTCTTGATATACTTGGTATGATAATTACATAGACAATTTTGTATTTTACTTGTGTATAGTAGGAAAAGAACTGATATCAGAGCCAAAAGATATGGTCTCAAGTCCTACCTAAATGACCTTATAAAGTTATTTTGCTTTCCTATCAGTTTACTTACCTAAAATGGAGGTTACTATAAAAATTGAATAACATAAAATATGTAAAATTATGTAGCACCAGTCTAGGAAGATGGCAGGTGCAGCTTATCTACTTTTTCTTTTAATTGTTCAATCACTTACATAAGGTCAGTTTTATTTTTAAATGTTCCCATTTTCAAAGATAAATGTCTGTGCTTAGAGCCAATTTCCCACTGAAAGACAGGGTGACTTTGGGAACATCAAACAGTTTAATACTTGGCTGACGTGGAGAACCTGAAGGAAAATTATCAACCAGACTTTACCTCCTCCTCAGCCCCCAGAGTTCTGCTATGATATTATCCCAAAAAGGATTCATTACACAGGAGAACAGGAAATTTATAAATATATTACTGTAAGTTTTTCTTTTAATCAGTGGAGAATATGAATCCAATTAATGGAATGAGTTGCTGCGGTTGAGATTAGAATAAATTTTAGGAGATTTTAGTCTTTAACTCTTCGGTTGGTCAATTAAGTTTTAATTTTGCTTAATACTATATTTATGTCTAATTTAATGCTAATTTTAGTTAAACGTCTCCCTTGTCATCCATCCTGGCAAGTTTTCGGTCAAATTGTGTCTTGATAGATGATTTTCTCCATATGGAGTAGAAAATAATCAATGTTATTCAAGATAACATTGGAGATGGCAAGAAAATTCTCGATTTCTGGTCTGGAAGTTAATTCTCTTGTGTTACTTGGTGTGTGTGTTTTAGAAAATACAATTATAGATCTAGTAGCATTATTGAATGAGAAGTAAAATTTCAGGTATATCCTAACTAAATTATTATACCAATCACAACACCTTGACTATGAGCATGGAGTTTATGTAAATTGAGTAAATATACCCAAATGCAAGCTGTAGTGATCCTTTGGTAATGTAAGAACGCTACTTTCTCAATGTTACTTTAAAAATGCATTAAATAATTTGATTTTTGTATAAAATGTTGGTATTTTAGTGCTTACCTTGAGTTTGAATGATGAGCCAGAGGACAGAGAGTAGTGCCAAAGACATGTTGCCTGCTGCAGATAGCTGAGAAGTCCCACACAGCATGAAACTGGTCTCTCTAGAAGTCCAGTTTTATCTTCCCTCAGTTCTCTTTACAAACTGGAAGGGAAAAAAAAAAAAAAAAACAACCACCCCCACCAAAAAAAAAAAAAAAAAACAAATAAAAACAACAAGCATTCTTTGTGAAATTAGGGAATGTTTCTTAATGATGTTGGGAAATTGCAGTGTCAAGATCATGAGAATGTTCCTTATTTAAGAGAGGTGTTTATATCTGCGGTTACAGCTTGTTAAAGAATTTATATCTGGACAGCTGCTTGGACCTGGTGTTCCTATAGTGGTGGGAAAACAACAACTGAGACTGAGATCCCTGTGTACATATTTGCCTACTCACCAAACTGAACCACCACAACTGCCATTCAGTAATCTTATAAAAATTGATCTATAAATTAAAAAATATATATATTAGTAGTCCATATATATTTTGAGAAATTGGCACAAAGAACACAGAATCTACAAGACAACTATTAGGTAAAGTCTTAAAAACTTGCATATTATAATCTCTCTGACCTTTAGTCTCTTTACCTGTAAAAACTGGTAATAACAACGCCTACCTCAAGCTTTTTATAAAGTTTGTACAAGATAATACACACACATGCATGACACATACACATGTAAGACTATAGAAGAAATGTGTAATGTAAATTCTCTTGGCAGTATGAGCTTCAACCAAATTATCCTGTATATGAAGTACATTTGAAGCACACTACTGCAAAAAAAATCACAGTATTTTTCTGATTACAAAAATAATGCATTTTCACAATCATAAATATCAAGAAGATATTGAAGAAAAAAAGTTAATTACCCAACAGCCCATTAACAGGAAAGAACTTCCTTTAACATTATGACATTTTTATATCTTTCTATTTACTAATAAAAGAAATAAAAGAAAATTAAAATTTATAAGCTTTAGTTCTTATTGTATAAAAGGTTTTGAGAACCTATTTTTTTTGCACAGCAGGAAGCATTTTTGTGTTTTATGCACGTCTCAGTATGTGTATATTTCTTCAATTGCCACTTCTAGTTACCTCTTATGGATAAATTACTAGGTGTTAGAAACGGTATTAACTTAGTTTAAAATGGTAAATTGATGTGAGATTCTTCATATACATTGACACAATACTTCTCTGAGAGTTATCACCAAGTTACATTTCACTTTATAGTTCTCCCAATCTAGAATCTATGCTCTTGAACTGCTGAGGCTACTTTTCCCAATATATTTGGGGACTTACTGGGACATCATTGTACGTTTTATAGTTACTTCTCTATGTCTAGCCTGTTTTCTGTCCTCCTAGATTCTTTTAAATCATTTAAGTTTTCTTTGTAATTTTATATTTATTTTGCTGATCCAGAAAGTCAACATTCTATAGGGGCTGCCATTAAAATTTAACAGAATATAATATTAATAAACATCTCTAGTATCAAATAATAAAGGCTTTGGCACAGTTTAACTTTTACCATAACCCACTCCTTGCCACCTTACATGTTGTTGTCAGATATTTTTTTCTATCATGATTCTTATGACCAAGTTAGTCATTATCATTTGTTGTGTGTTTTATACAGATGAGGCTAATTGAAATCACTACATATATACCACCTTCCTTGCTCACAGGTTCTTTTAACATCAGTTCTTTTTAAAAAAACAAATTCCTAGTGAATTTTTAAAAAACTAGAAATTCCTAGTGAAGCATATAGTTGACTCTTGAACAATGTGGTGATTAGGGTGCTGACCCTCTGTGCAGTTGAAAATCTGGGTAAAACTTTTGAATTTAGTCTACTGTTGACCAGAAACCTACCAATAGCATAGTCAATTAACGCTTATACATATAGATATGATATACATATACACATGATATTTTGTATATTATGTAGTATGTACTGTATACTTAAAGTAAGACAAAGAAAAGAAAGTGTTAAGAAAATCATAAGGAAGAGAAAATAGATCTACAGTATTATACTATGTTATTCTCCAAAAAAAAAAAAATAATCTAGTTATAAGTGGAATTTATACCTGTGCAATTTAAACCTGTGTCATTCTGGGTTAACTGTGTTCTTTGATAAACACTTCATTAAAATTTTCTTAGATAAGCACTTTTATGTTTTTTTTTTTAATTTTTGCTGATAGTATTTTACCTTATTCTTTAGTGGTAGTTTAGCTAGAAATAGTTTCAGAATTATAAGTTATGTCTTTCAGTATTTGGGAGCTGTTTTATTACATTTTGGCAACTATTGTTGCAGTTGAAAATTCTACTTTCACTCTATTAAGTGGAATTTCATTTTGCTTATTAATTATCCAACAGTATTGCAAGGTAAGTTATCTTAACTTTGAGTTTATACTAAGTTAATACTACATTTCTGGGCATTCCAAGATGACCCTGATACTATCCTTACTATTGAGGTATTCCTGCAACAAGATCTAATTAAGGTAAATCTATAAACAGATAAAATTTATATAAATGCTACACATGACAATTGAAGTTTGTACATTGTGTTGGAGTAGATTTTAGAAGCCCATCATTTGGTGAGTAGAGAGAACTAGATAATATTAGATGAAATCAAATAGGAAGGAGGAGTTAAGATGGTGGAGTAAGGGGACCCAAAGCTTGCCTCATCCCTTGAACACAGCCAGATAACTATCAAAGAGAGAGAGAAGGAGGGAGAGAAAACACATGGAAGGAATTGCATAAGAGAAACTTTTACAAAACCATTGACTGGGAAAAGGGGAGGAGCCAATAACCACAAGTTTTTTGGTTTTGTTTTTAAATTTTATTGAATTATTTTAGAGTGAAGGAGAGCATGAATGGGGAAGGGCAGAGGGAGAGGGTGAGAATCCCACGTAGGCTCCCTACAGAACATGGAGCCTAAGTCAGGGCTTGTTCCCATGATCCTGAGATAATGACCTGATTTGAAATCAAGAGTCAGATGCCTAATGAAGGAGACACCCAGGCACCCCTAAATACTATAAGTTTTATAAACAGAGCACAGAGTCTGAAGTTTTGGAGGTCTGCATAATGGCCAGGGTTGTGCCTGGCTGAATCAGTGGTACACCAGTGGGGAAGGAGAGTGGAGACCCAGGAGTGGGCAGTGTGGTCTGAGGATCCCCTGGGTCACAGGGAAGCTCCTTGGAGTATATTTGGGAGTGGTGGCACAGGCTCTCCATGGGCAAAAGAACCAGTAGCACCAGCATGCTTCCCTATGCCCTTACATAGGAACAAAGACACCACCTGAGGGCAGCAGACTTTCATGTCAGCTTTTAGCTGCACTTTATCATAAATTCTGAATTGCTTCATGGTTGTACAACTGATTTCTGAGACAAGAAGCCACTGGTAACAGTACAATAAGACCCTTCCCCCAAATGATCAACATAGGTCCAGACCATTTGGGTCTCTAATATTTGGAGTTTTGAAACCTATCCACTTGTGCCTGAAATAAAACAAATAGTATGCCTCCTGGCAGGTAGATAGCTCAGAAACAGGCAAGGTGAAGGCAGGAATGTGGCAGAAGCCCAGGACACAAGAGAGCTAATTGTTTGCTCTTCTGAGAGGGCTTCCTGAAGAGCAGTGGGAATGAGGTCCCTGCTCTAGGGATGAGAAAGTGTGGCAATGCCATTCTCTACACCCATCAGCACCGATTGACTTAGGGAGCAAAACAGCATCACACAGTTGAGGCCAGATCTGTTTTCATGAAGTCCTACATGCTCTCCCCTCCCCATGCCCTGCAGGTGCATCCTCATTAGGGCAAATTCATCTGAGAATCAGAGCAGCAGTTCCCTTCCCCAGGAAGCTAGCACAAATTCCTTACACACACTGTCTACTGATCATAGAGTGCCACAAAGCTTCAACTCTAGGGGAAATAGGATCTAGCTCCCCCTTCTCTTTTTTTAATCTAACTTCTTTTAATGAATAGACCAACACACACCTAGAATCTAGCATACTTTTTGAAAGAATTTCTTTTTAGTATTTTAAAATTTATTATTTCCTCCCCCCTCCGCCCTGTGTCTATCTTCTTTTAACAAGCAAGCCAAAACACACCTAGGATCTAGCTTCTTTTTTGTTTGTTTGTTTTTGCCTTGTTTTGTTTTGGACCTCTTCATAACATAGTCATTACTCTCAGGAGCAGGAATAAAACAGGCTTTCCTAACAATTCCACACACCCAAAAACAGTGACCCAGACAAGGTGATAAGATGGGGGAATTCTCCCAAAAGAAAGAATAGGAAGAAGTCTTGGCCAGGAATTTAATCACTACAAATACAAGTAAGATGTGCGAACCAGAATTTTAAAAAATAATTATAAGTGTACTAGCTTTGCTTGAGAAAAGCATAGAAGACACTAGAGAATCCCTTACTGCAGCGATAAAAGAACAAAAAACTAGTCACGCTGAAATTAAAAATGCTATAACCAAGATGCAAAAGCAAATGGATGCAAAGACAAAGAGGATGGATGAAGCAAAGAAACAAATCAGTGGTATAGAAGACACAATTATGGAAAATAATGAAGCTGAAAAAACGAGGTCAAGAAAGGTATTGGATCCCAAAATGTAGACTTGGGGAAATCAGCAACTCAATAAAGCATAATAACATTTGTAAGAAAGGAATCCCAGAAGAAGATAAAGAAAAAGGAGCAGAAGGATTATTTGAGCAAATTATACTGGAAAACTTCCCTTATCTGGGGGAGGATACAGGTATTGAAAAGAATGTTTATTCTACTACTATAAGATGAAATCTTCTGAATATACCTGTTAAGTCCATCTAGTCTAGTGTGTCATTCAAAACCATTGTTTCTTTGTTGATTTTCTGCTTAGATGATCTGAGCATTGCTGTAAGTGGTGTTAAATTCCCCTACTATTGTAAAGTCCCCTATTATTGTATTATTATCAATGTGCATTTTATGCTTATTATTAATTGATTTATATATTTAGGTGCTCCCAAGTTTGGGGCATAAATATTTATATAGAAGCAAATGAAAATGAAAACACAACAGTCCAAAATCTTTGGGCTACAGCAAATGTGGTCCTAAGAGGAAAGCATATTGCAATACAGGCCTACCTGAAGAAGCAAGAAAAGTTTCAAATACACAACCTAACCTTACACCATAAGTACCTAGAAAAGTAATAGGAAATAAAGCCTAAAGCCTGCACAAGAAGAGAAATAATAAAGATTAGAGCAGAAATAAATCATATAGAAACAAACAAAAAAGAACCAATAGAACAGATCAACAAAACAAGGAGTTGGTTCTTTGAAAGAATTAAAAAAATTGATAAACCCTTAGCCAGACTTACCAAAAAGAAAAGAGAAAGGACCCAAATAAGTAAAATTACAAATGAAAGGGGAGCAATCACTACCTACACCACAGAAATACAATTATAAGAGAATATTACGAAAAATTACGTCAACAAACTGGGCAATCTGGAAGAAATGGATAAATTCCTAAAAACATGCAAGCTACCAAAACTGAAACAAGAAGAAATAGAAAATTGAACAGACCTATAATCAGCAAAGCAATTGAATCAGTAATCAAAAATCTCTCAACAAACTGAAGTCCAGGATGAGACGGCGTCCCAGGGAAGTTCTATCAGACATTTAAAGAAGAGCTAATACCTATTCTTCTCAAACTGTTCCAAAAACTGTAAGTGGAAGGAAAACTACCAGACTCACTCTACGGGCTTGCATTACTTTATTCCAAAACCAGACAAAACCACACTAAAAAGAATTAGAAGTCATTATCTCTGGTGAACATGAATGCAGAAATTCTCAAGAAGATGCTAGAAAATCAAATACAACAGTACTTTAAAGGAATTATTTATCATTATCAAGTGGGATTTATTCCTGGGATGCAGGGTGGTTCAACATTCACAAAGCAATCAACATGATACACCACATTAATAAAAGAAAGGATAAGAACCTTATAGTCCCCTCAATAGATACAGAAAAATTACTTGAAAAAATACAGCATCCATTCTTTTTTTTTTTTTTTAAGAATTTATTTATTTATTTGAGAGAGAGAGATCACAAGTAGGCAGAGAGAGAGAGGAGGAAGCAGACTCCCTGATGCGCAGAGAACCTGATGTGGGACTGGATCCCAGGATCCTGGGATCATGACCTGAGCTGAAGGTGGAGGCTTAACCCGCTGAGCCACCCAGGAATGCCTACAGCGTCCATTCTTGATAAAAACCCTCAACGAAGTAGGGATAGATGGAAGATATTTCAACCTCATAAATGCCACGAATGAAAAACGCACAGCTAGTATCATTCATTCTCAGTAGAAAAAAACTGAGAACATTTCCCCTATGGTGAGAAACAAGATAGGGATGTTCATTATCACCACTGTTTTTTTAATATAGTATGGGAAGTCCTAGCCTCAGCAATCAGGCAAAGAAAAGAAGTAGGAAACATTGAAACTGATAAGGAAAAAATCATCCTTTCTCTATTCTCAGATGACATGATACTCTATGTAGAAATCCCAAAAGACTCCACCAAAAAATTACTAAGTACTCATACATGAATTTAGCAAAGCTTCAGAATATAGAACTAGTGTAAGGAAATCTGTTACATTTCTATTCACCAATAATGAAGCAGCAGAAAGAGAAATCAAGGAATCAATCCCATTTACAATTGTACCAAAAGCCATAAGATACCTAGGAGTAAACCTAACAGAGAGGTAAAAGATCCGTACTCTGAAAACTACAGAAAACTTATGAAAGAAATTGAAGAGGATGCAAAGAAATGGGAAAAAATTCTATGTTCATGTATTGGAAGAACAAATATTTTGAAATGTTTATACTACCCAACACAGCCTACACATTTTATGCAATCCCTATCAAAATAGCAACAGCATTTTTTGCAGAGTTGGAACAAAAAGTCCCGAAATTTTTGTGGAACCACAAAATACCCCAAATAATGAAAGCAATCCCAAAATAGAAAAGCAAAGTGGGTGGCATCACAATTCCGGACTTCAAAATACATTATAAAGCTGTAGTCATCAAGACAATATGGTAATACCACAAAAACAGACACATAGATCAATGGAACAGAATACAAAACCCAGAAATGGGTGTGCAACACTATGGTCAACTAATCTTCAACAAAGCAGGAAAGAATATCCAATGAGAAAAAACACAGTCCCTTCAAAACATGGTGTTGGGAAAACTGGACAACATGCAGAAAAATGACACTGGACCACTTTCTTATACTGTACACAAAAATAAACTCAAAATGGATGAAAGACCTAAATGTGAGACCGGAAACTATCAAAATCCTAGAGGAGAACATAGGCTGAAACCTCTTTGACCTTGGCCATATCAAATTCTTACTAGACACATCACTGGAGGAAACAGAAACAAACACAAAAATGAACTATTAGGGCTTCATTAAGATAAAAAGATTCTGTACAGGAAAGGAAACAATCAACAAAACTAAAAGGCAGCTTACAGAATGGGAGAAGACATTTGCAAATGACATATCTGATGAAGGATTAGTATTCACAATCTATAAAGAACTTAACAAACTCGACACTCAAAAAACAAATAATCTAGTTAAGAAATGGACAGAAGACATGAATAGACATTTTTCCAGAGAAGAGATCCAGATGGCTGACAGATGTATGAAAAGATGCTCAACGTCGCTAATCACCAAAGAAATACAAATCAAAACCATGATGAGATAACAAGACACACCTGCCTGAATGGCTGAAATTAACAACACAAGAAACAACTAATTTTGGCAAGGGTGCAGAGAAAGGGGAACCCTCTTGCGCAGTTGATTGAATGCAAACTGGTTCAGCCATCATGAAAAACAGTACAGAGTTTCCTCAAAAAGTTAAAAATAGAAATACCCTATGATCCAGCAATTGCACTACTAGGTATTTACACAAATAATACAAAAATACATATTTAAAAGGGTCCATGCACCTTAATGTCATAGCATCATCATAAACAATTGCCAATCTATGGAGAGAGCCCAGGTGTCTATCAACTGATGCATGGATAAAGAAGAAGTGGTATAGATGTACCATATAGGAATATTATTAAGCCATCAAAAACAACGAAATCTTTTGATTTGTAATGATGTGGATGGAGCTAGAGTGTATTATGCTAAGTGAAATTAGTCAGGCAATCAGTCGGTCGATATGATTTCATGAATATGTGGGATTTAGGAAACAAAACAGATGTGGGAAGGGGAAAAAAGAGAGAAGGAGTGAGAGGGAAGCCAAGAGACACTTAATGATAGGGAACAAACTGGGGGTTATAGGAGGGAGGTGGGTGGGGGGTGGGGGAGAAGAGATGGGCATTCAGGAGGGCAGTTGTTATCATGAGCACTGGTTGTTATATGTAAGTGATGAATTACTTAGTTCTACTCCTGAAACCAATATTACACTATATATCAATAACTAAAATTTAAACAAAAAGTTGGAAGGAAAAAAAAAAAGAAAAACAAGAGAATGGGCATTCTGGTGAGAGAAAACCATGTGAGTACCACCATGGAAATGTAGAAAATCATAATACATTTGTAGAACTATAACATGTTCTCCATGACTTTAATATAATGTTAAAAGTCATGGTTAAATGACATAAAACTTATGATATATGCAGGGTCAAGTTATGTAAAGACAAATGCTAGAGACCTTAAAGAAGAAGGCACACCTCTGAGAAATATTTATCTCATGAAATTGTCAGAGTTGCTAACTGATTGGATGTAGCAGCTGAGGGAGATAGAGAAATCTGGAATGAGTTCTAAGGTGCAGCTGGAGAAACTGTATGAATCTTATAGATGGCATCTTCCAATTTGGTCAGTTGATGGGAGTTGCATTTTAGTTAATCCTCCTAAAATCAGGAGATATATTTAGGAGATATATCTCCTGATATATCCTTCAGAGGGACAGCTCCTTGAAGATAATAGATATTCAAACACGTTCATTGAACATACACACTATGAAAGAAGTTGTCAACTGAATTATCTGGTAGGGTTATAAATGATATTTATTAGATAGTTTAATTTCAGCCTATAAATTAAAACTGTGGAAATAACACTGAAGAAATTGTTTATTTGCTGCATCTGGAGGCAATGAGGAAGGACATATATGTGTACCCTTATGAACACAATATCCAAGGAATGACTAAACATAGGACTTAATTTATGATGATAAAACTAAGAAATAATGACCAACATCCTGACCACAGAGAATTTTGTTCCCATAAAACTTACAACTTAACATTTTGGAATTTTACATAATAAACCATATTTGATGATTGGGGATGTGTGTTTAAACAGTGCCTAACTAGAAATGGGAAAATAGTACAGCATCATGGATAAAAATTGCAATAATCCCTTAAAAAGTAAAGATTGTGTTATATATATATATATATATATATATATATATATATATATATATACATACTTTATTTGGCCATCATAATAGATCTAAGTAGTCAGTTCAAAGACTTTAATTCCCATTTTACAGATAAAGAGTTTAAATGACTTAAGTCAAATGATCTTCAGGTTCTGCAATGTATTCCCTAAGTCACTGAGGTAGAAGAGGGTTTGGTATGAGAAATAAAATAATTCAAATATTTTATTGTGGGAGAAATCTATGATGGCTTCAACTGTCTCAAAGAAGAAGCCTATTCTAAAAATATGAGAGGATAGGAATTAGGTCCCAGGCAAGGGATGCTTCCAGTTTTGGTGGATGAGCATGTAGCAGACCACTCCTCCACTAGTGATATCTTAATAAGCTAAAGAGGGAAAAATAAAAAAACCCACAAAACAAAGCAAACAAACAAACAAACAAAAAAATCTATACTAAAAATATGAGAGGAAAAGTCTGAGGTGAGAGGAGAGGACTCAGAATAATTATGGAAAACAATAGAAGGAGAGTTAAGGACAGGTTAAAAGATTGGTTGGAGGGCACATATTGCTTGAAGCACTGGGTGTGGTGCATAAACAATGAATTTTGGAACACTGAAAAAAATAAAATTAAAAAAATTAATAAAAATAGCTAAGGTTACAAATTATAGAAATAATTAGATGTACAACAGCTTCATATTACAGAATGTGTTAGGTTTTCTAGTTTTCTGAAATGGAAGTAAAGTTTATTACCATTACCATGCTATCTCATGATAAAGTCCAAGAACTATGATACTAGTATACTTTTTGGTCTTAAAGTCCTAAAATTTCTAGAATTATAGCAGAATTTATCAATATGGAGATGTAGCATGGTGCTTTACCAAAGGTAATTCTAAGGGTAGTAACATGTCAATTTCAAATCTCAGAGGTTACAAACATATTGTAGTTTATTTGAAATCCAATCAGCAACAAGGGGCTCTGCTCCACACAGCCATTCAGAGACACAAGATGAAGGGGGGGGGGTCTGCCATTTTCTATATTAAGTTGCAGTGTTACTACGGAAACCAACATCCTGCTGGAAGAGGGAGGAAGAGAAACAGTGGAGAATTTATGGGGCCAAACTGGAAATGATAACATCACATCCTTGGAACTCCATTGGCCAAATTCAGTCACATGGACCCATGTAGCAGTAAGGGGGGCTGGGACAAGAATCTAGCTATAAGACCCAGACAAAAGGAAAATGGGTTTGAGGAAGATCTATGCTATGCAGCTTTAACGTGTTTGTTAGATCAAAAGTCATTAGATATCAAAGATGAGTAAGACCAAAAGGTGATAGCTGAGCAGCAATGAAGTCAAAAGAAATAGAAGTGAAAAAAGCAATAGTTTTAAAACCATCTTTGGTGAACTAGCAGTTTTCTCACTTATGAAATACATGGAGTATATGAAACATATCCTTGAAATAGGTGGAAGGTAACAAGGTCATTTCATAGAGAGTGAGATTTCAGGTACTATAGATGGTTAAGAGATTGAAGATGCCCGGTGAGTGCAGTGAACAAAGGTTTCTTGATATTTCAGTAAAAGGAGTGAGAGAGGGTTCAGGAGAATTTGCCCGTTTATTCAACAAATATTTAGAATCGTTTGTGCTCCAGGCTTTGTACAACTTCTCGGGGGATGGGAAATTGACTAGTAGAATTGTGGAGAAAATTACTCTGAACATTAAGTGGAACAACGCAAAAGGGGAGAATATAGAGTTAGGTATTATATGTATATATACACATGGAAATAATATACACATATAGTATATACACATAATGTATACACAAATAGCATGCACACATACATATATACGTATATAATAGATGCTATTCTATTTTCATCATATATGTCTATTTAAATATGATCTCCCTGATATGAGGAAGTGGAGATGCAACATGCGGAGTTAAGGGGTAGGAGAAGAATAAATGAAACAAGATGGAATTGGGAGGGAGACAAACCATAAGTGACTCTTAATCTCACAAAACAAACTGAGGGTTACTGGAGGGAGGGGGTGGGGTTATGGACATTGGGGAGGGTATATGCTATGGTGAGTGCTATGAAGTGTATAAATCTGGCGATTCACAGACCTGTACCCCTAGGGATAAAAATATATTATATGTTTATAAAAAATAAAAAAAACTTTTTTTAAAGTAAAAAAGAATATGATCTATTAAAGGGTTTTGAGAATAGCTGAAGCAACAAGAACTAGAGTAGAGGTCCAGCATCCCAGAGAGAAAGGGATGACACAGAGGGGAGCTTGGCATTTCCCTCAACATTCTCCTCCAGGCACTTGGCAATTCTTAGGTTTCAACGGACTTTAAGAAGCTGAGCAGAGGTCTCAGTAGTTTCACAAGTACTAAAGGCAAAAATTGGAATTAAGTGTCCCCCAAGAAGGAGGGGAGTCTAATAAACTCCCAAGTATTATTTGGGACCTGTGTAAGAATGCCCTGTGTTAGGAGAAGCAAACAAAAAATACTTCAGCCTTTACAGAGATTGAAAACTAGCTTCTGATCGACTTAGTCCCAGATTGTTCAAAGATGATCTACTTTGATACTAACTACCTGCCAGAAGAAAAGGTGCAGTTTGATATGTCCACTCAGTGAAATACTAGACAGCAATGAAAGGGTACCATCCGCCACATGCAGATTCATGCAAAAGTATCACCAACATATTTTGAAAAAAAGTCAGGCTCTATGATTCTACTGAAATGCATTCCCAAACATGCAAAACTCAGCTATGCTTTTAGATATCATATAATGGTTTCCTTTGGGAAGGAAGAAATTTGTAAGGACCTATGACTGAGTCTTCCAGAGTAATGTTAGTGTTACATTTCTTAATGGAGATGGTATTGTAAGGCATATATGCCTTGAGTATGTGTATTGGGGATAGTATTCTGTGGGATATATGCTTATGCATATTATACTGCTATAAAATTTTAAAGTATGTATTTAAAAATACACAAAAATATCAACAATTTAAAACGGTTTGTTGGAAGCTTTCTTAAGTTTTTTTTTTAAAACTGTTACTGCTACAGTCTTATTTATACAATAAAAGCTGCATTTGAAAAATAGGCTGTTATGAAATCTACATTCTTTAAAAAAAAAACATTTCTAGGAACCACTACACAATTTAGTCTGTTATGATAAAGGTTTTCACTAAAGTAAATTATTATAAGTATATGTCACTGGAAATTTGTGTACTTCATCTGGATTTATTCCTGGAAGGAACTTAATGATTTAACCTGTCCTTAAGATTAACATCTCTATAAAACAAATAATAACTACAAGAAAGAGTTATATTAAATTCTGTCAACATTTTCCATCTGTTGAAATTCCTATAAATCATTTTGCAACTGCAGTATAAGGAAATTAAATGTGTATTTTATTTTTCTTGGAAAAGCACTTTTAACCCTGAAGCAAGGTAATAAAAGACAAGAGAAAGAGTAAGAAAAAAAAAGACTAAAAATTCTAGCAGCTCATAATAATATTTGAGATTTGAAATTTTATAAAATGTACTATACTATTTCCATAGATAGTAATTTTTTTATTGGATACCATGGGATGAAAACTGGAATAATTACAATAATTGGTTTATAACACATTCTTATTAGCCCACACATAACACAATTAAAATAAATGAAGGTTAAGATTTAGTTAGTTAATTATTCACTTTTAATAATTTGTCAGTACTTGAAAAACCACTACCCAAAACAAAATCTACAACCTTTAATAATAATTTGTATCTCACTAGTATCCAACTAATGGGCACATCTGCCATGCTGCCCAATCTAAATTGAGCTTTGTCTTGAATTCTGTGTTCGTCATTACTTACCTTTTCTTTTTGTAATAATCCTACTGTATTTTCATATGTTTCTATGTACATATTGTTATATAACAAACTACCCTAAAACCTTAATGATTTAAAACAGCAATAATAATAATAATAGTGGTGCCTGAGTGGCTCAGTGGATTAAAGCCTCTGCTTCCGGCTCGGGTCATGATCCCAGGATTCTGGGATCAAGCCCCACATTAGGCTCTCTCCTCCACGGGCAGCCTGCTTCCTCCTCTCTCTCTCTGCCTGCCTCTCTGCCTACTTGTGATCACTGTCAAATAAATAAATAAAATCTTTAAAAATAATAATAATAACAATAACTATTAATAATAATAATAACAACTATTATTATTATTATTGATTATTTCTCACCACTCTGTAGGTTAAAAATTTAGACAGGGTACAGTTGGCCTCTATCCCTTGATGTCTCTGGAGTTTCTGCTGAACTAACTCAAATGGTTAGGGGCTGACCAGAAGTAATCGAGTAATATCTGCCTGTCTGCCTCTCTCTCTCTCTCTCATTAGTTTCGCCTTCTTCACAGCATGGGAGACTTAGCGTGCGCAGACTTCTATCATGGTGGCTCTGAATTCCAGGGGGCCAGCCCAAATGCTCTGAGTTCTCTTAAAGGCTAGGCCTACAAACTGCTTAACATCAGTCCATTGGCCAGGCCACCAAAATACAAGAGAAAGGGAAATAGGTCTCCCTCTTGATCGAAAGAGTGTATACAATTTTGTATCACTCTTACTGTGCTGCACATTTCCACACATATTCTAGAATCATTTCAAAATTACAAAAGAACTCTAGGGATTTTATTGAAACTTTACAGATCAATTTTTGGATAACTGATATGTTTAAAATATTGTTTTCCTACCTAAGGTTTCATCTATCTCTTAATTTGTTTAGTAATTATTTTATTATATCTAAAAAATATACTTTTTTCTGTAGACATTTCCCATATCTTTTGGATTCATTGCTAATTTCTTGGCACTGTTGTAAATTACCCTATTTTAAGTATTTTAGTTACTTTTTTCATTATTTCTTGCCTTTTCTAAATGTTTATGCAGTTGTTTCAGCAACATTATTATTTTTCTTTAATTTTATTTTGTTATGTTAGTCACCATAAAACACATCATTAGTTTTTGACAGCATTAAATATACTTTTAAAATCTGGCTTTGAATGATATTGTAATGAATTTTTTTTTCATTTTCTCTTTGTTAATTTTTCATATCTGCCCTCTCTCTCCTCACTTTCCGGAATGCCAATGAAGTGGATGTTACTATTTTTCTCTTTTTGTTATACTCCCACAGGGGCTGAGGTTCTACGTGTTAGTGTATTTTCTTAGGATTATTTTGCCTGAATAATTTCAATGATCTGTCTTCAAATGTATGGGCTCTTTCCTCTGTTTTCTTCATTCCACTCTTCCAAAGAGCTTCTGCTCTTCATCTTTTAGGTTTTTTTTTCTTTTTTAATTTCAGTTACCATATTTTTCAGTTCTAAAATTGCCATTTGTTACTTCTTTGTGTCTTCTATTTCTTTACTGGGACTTGCTTCTATTGCTGCGAATCTATTTTTGTTTGTTTGTTGATTTGTTTCCGGCTTGTTAATAATTGCTTGTTTATGCATTTTTTTAAGATGTTATTTATTTATTTGACAGACAGAGATCTCAAGTAGGCAGAGAGGCAGGCAGAGAGAGAGGAGGAAGCAGGCTTCCTGCCGAGCAGAGAGCCGGATGTGGGGCTCGATCCCAGGACCCTGGGATCACGACCCGAACACTAGGCAGAGGCCCCTAACCCACTGAGCCACCCAGGTGCCCCTGTTTATACATCTTTATAATGACTGTTTTAAAAAATTTGTCAGATAATTCTATAATCCCTGTCATCTTAATGCTGTCATCAATACTGTGGTTTGTTTTTATATGTTTGTTTTTTGGCTTGGGGGGTTTTGTTTTGTTTTGTTTATTCAGCTCAAGATATCCCTCATTCTTGGTATGATAGGTGATTTCTTATTAAAACTTGGGCTTTGGGATATTTTTTTGTTTGTTTGTTTGCTTCTTTTTTTTTTATTGTGTTATGTTAGTCACCATAAAATACATCATTAGTTTTTGATGCAGTGTTCCAAGATTCATTGTTTATGTACCAGACCCAGTGCTCCATGCAATAGGCGCCCTCCATAATACCCACCACCAGGCTCACATAACCCCCAACTCTCCTCTCCTCGAAAACCCTGATTGTTTTTCAGAGTCCACAGTCTCTCATGGTTCACCTTATTCTCCAATTTGCCCCAATTCACTTTTCCTTTCCTTCTCCTTATGTCTTCCCTGTTATTCCTCATGTTGCACAATTGAGTGAAATCATATAATTGACTTTCTCTGCTTGACTTATTTTGAAGCAACATATTACTTAAGCTTTCTGTTTTAGCTGGCTTCTTCTGATACCACCCAGACAGTGGAAGGGGGACATTACCTCATTACCTCTTAGCGCAGGCAGAAATCTACATTCTCTACTCAGTCTTCACTGACTCCTAAAAGTCAGCCTGTTTCACTGACACCTAAAGGTCCTAGAAGTTGTGTTTTCTTTCCATCATTCAGACTTTTATTGTATTTATTACATATATTCCATATAGAGTTTTTAGTTGTATTTCATGAGGGGAATTGGGGAAAGTACATCCATTCCATTTTCCTGATTAAATTGCTTTTAAAAGTTTTTTTTTTCTATTTTATCTAAGCTATTGATTTTTTTAAAAAGATTTTGTTTATTTATTTGACACAGAGAGAAAGCACAAGCAGGGGAAGCAGTGGGCAGAGGGAGAAGCAGGTTCCCTTGCTCAGCAGGGAGCTCCATGCTGGGCTCCATCTCAGGACTCTGGGAAGGCCTGTTGAATATTTTGAAATAATGTTTTTCTACTACTTTACTATTATCCTTTTAATAGTCCAATGATCTGCTGTGATGTCATTTCTCTCATTTCTAATATTGGCAATTTCTACTTTCTTGTTACACTTGATGTATTTTGGTGAACTTTTATCATTTTAATTTTTCCTTTCAAATAATCAAATTATGGCTTTGTTAATTCCTTCATTGGTTTTCTATGTGTCACTTTATTTTTCCTTATATTTACAAATTTAAATTTAATTTATTTTTTAAATTTAAATCATTAATTTTTCATTAGTCAAATAAATCATTGATTTCAAACTTCTAACATAAACATTGGGAAGCTGTATATTTCCTAGTCCTGTCCAACAAATTTTTATCTCTTGTATTTATTTATCCTTCAGTTAAAAATATCTCCAAATTTCAAGGCTGCTTTCATTAATTCATGAGATTTTGAATTTTGCTCCTTAATTTCCAAATATTTCAAGCTTTCCAAGATATTAAATTTTTTAAAGATTTTATTTATTTATTTAAGAAAAAGAGTGAGAGCATGAGCAGAAGAGGCAGGCAGAGGGAGTGGGAGAAGCAGATTCCCTGCTGAGCATGGAGCTAGATGCAGGGTTAGATTCCAGGATCCTGAGATCATGCCCTAAGCTAAAGGCAGATGCTTAACTGAGCCATGCAGTTGCCCCAAGAGATCACATTTTTTTTTTTTTTAGTGGATTTATTTATTTATTTATTTATTTATTTTAAATTTTTTAATTTTTATAAACATATATTTTTATCCCCAGGGGTACAGGTCTGTGAGTCACCAGGTTTAAACACTTCACAGCACTCACCAAAGCACATACCCTCCCCAATGTCCATAATCCCACCCCCTTCTTCCAAACCCCCTCCCCCCAGCAACCCTCAGTTTGTTTTGTGAGATTAAGAGTCACTTATGGTTTGTCTCCCTCCCAATCCCATCTTGTTTCATTGATTCTTCTCCTACCCACTTATGCCCCCATGTTGCATCACCACTTCCTCATATCAGGGAGATCATATGATAGTTGTCTTTCTCTGCTTGACTTATTTCGCTAAGCATGATACGATCACATTTTAATGCAATTTTAATATCTTTCTGCTGTGTGCTGGGAAATATTTTGTAATATTTCAACCTTTTGAAATATATGAAACACATTGATTAGCATATTATCCACCTTGGTGAAAGATCCAAGTACTCTTAAAAATGATATCTTTTCTGTGGTTATGAACATAGTATTCTTTATCAATTAGGCCACACCAGCTGTCTTGTTGATAGTGTTGTTAAATCTTCTGTAACTATACTGTTAACCTTTTTCTTGGTTATTCTATCAATGACTGTGTATTTACCTATGTCTCCCTTAATGTATATCAGTCTCTGTTTCAAATTGTATTACTAGGTGTGTAACATTTGAGATGATTATGTCTTCAGGATGAATATCCCTCTTTATTTCCAGCTGTATATCCCACTGTAAAAAAATCAACTTTTCTCAGATATTTATACAGCCATGTTAACTTTTTTTTTATTGATCTTAAAACATTTTTTTTAATTTTTTAATTTTTATAAACATATATTTTTATCCCCAGGGGTACAGGTCTGTGAATCACCAGGTTTACACACTTCACAGCACTCACCAAAGCACATACCCTCCCCAATGTCCATAATCCCACCCCCTTCTTCCAAACCCCCTCCCCCCAGCAACCCTCAGTTTGTTTTGTGAGATTAAGAGTCACTTATGGTTTGTCTCCCTCCCAATCCCATCTTGTTTCATTGATTCTTCTCCTACCCACTTATGCCCCCATGTTGCATCACCACTTCCTCATATCAGGGAGATCATATGATAGTTGTCTTTCTCTGCTTGACTTATTTCGCTAAGCATGATATGCTCTAGTTCCATCCATGTTGTCGCAAATGGCAAGATTTCATTTCTTTTGATGGCTGCATAGTATTCCATTGTGTATATATACCACATCTTCTTGATCCATTCATCTGTTGATGGACATCTAGGTTCTTTCCATAGTTTGGCTATTGTGGACATTGCTGCTATAAACATTCGGGTGCACGTGCCCCTTTGGATCACTACGTTTGTATCTTTAGGGTAAATACCCAATAGTGCAATTGCTGGGTCATAGGGCAGTTCTATTTTCAACACTTTGAGGAACCTCCATGCTGTTTTCCAGAGTGGCTGCACCAGCTTGCATTCCCACCAACAGTGTAGGAGGGTTCCCCTTTCTCCGCATCCTCGCCAGCATCTGTCATTTCCTGACTTGTTTATTTTAGCCATTCTGACTGGTGTGAGGTGATATCTCATTGTGGTTTTGATTTGTATTTCCCTGATGCCGAGTGATATGGAGCACTTTTTCATGTGTCTGTTGGCCATCTGGATGTCTTCTTTGCAGAAATGTCTGTTCATGTCCTCTGCCCATGTTAACTTTTTAAATAAAGAACATTTATGTAGTGTGTCTTTTTACATTCATTTTTATCTTTAAAGTAACATTTAACATACATTTTGAAGGATATAAACTGGATTTTTCAGAATCCTTCTGGAAAGTTTTCTCTATTTGATCTTTGCAATTTATGGATTTGCTTTTCAATTCATTCCTCATGGGGCACCTGGTTGGCTCAGCTGGGTCCTGGGATCAAGCCCCGCATAGGGATCCCTGTTCAGGGATGGTTGCTTCTCCCTCACCCTCAATTGCCACTCCCCATGCTTGTGTTATTTCTTTTTCTCTGTCAAATAAATAAATAAATTAAATCTTAAAAAAAAATGTTTTGTTCCTTAATACTATTCACCATATTTTATTTTATATTTCAACTATCATATTTTTTAATACTTAGTATTTTCTTGGTTCCTATTTTTTTTTAATTCTATTTATTTATTTGACAGACAGAGATCACAAGTAGGCAGAGAGGCAGGCGGGGTGGGGGGGAACAGGCTCCCCGATGAGCAGAGAGCCCGATGTAGGGCCAGATCTCAGGACCCTGAGATCATGACCTGAGCTGAAGGCAGAGGCTTTAACCCAATGAGCCACCCAGGTGCCCGGCTTGGTTCCTATTTTTAAACATTTCCTTGTTCTGGTTTCATATTTGGAATATCTTCCCTTATACCATGAGTTTATTTGTAACTATTAATATTATTATGTTTAGCCCCTCTTTTCTAATATTTCTGCCTAGGTTGGAAACTGTAATCCAGTATATTGGTTTTATTTGGAAATATTTGTGTTCCCTAATGTGCTGTTTTTGGTCTCATTTTTACATAACACAATGGTTTACACTATTAAATAATGCATATGGAGAAGGGCAGCGCTATGTTGTCAGCTGGAAAAAGTTAGGGGGTGGGGAGTTGATGAATATTCCACCAGGTGAGAAATGGAAGATACCAGAAAACCAGTCAGTTAGTCCCACCCACAGACAGCTCTCGGGTCACATCTTCACCTTTTGCCCCCAGAAAAGCTATATTAGAAAGATAAACTTCTTAGATGCTGCTTCCTTTGTGGGTTTCAAGGGGAGAGCATGAAATAGCCACAGCCAGAGAGTAGTCATATTGATATGAATACATTAATAGTAGGAGATCTTAACATGTCTCTCTCAGAAATAGACAAATCACCCAAGCAGAAAATCAATAAAAGAAAACAAGAGCATTGAATGACACATTGGACCAGATGGACCTCATAGAAATATACAGAACATTCCACCCTAAAACAACAGAATACTCATTCTTCTCAAGTACACATGGAACCTTCTCCAGAATAGACCACATACTGGGTCACAACCGATCAGGGCGCAACCGATACCAAAAGGCTGAGATTATTCCCTGCATCTTCTCAGATCTTTATCTTGATTAATAGTTTTCTTATATAATTGGCTGCTCCCATATTGGGGGCCTAGATATTTACAATTGTTAGGTCATCTTGGTGGATAGTACCTTTAAGAATTATGTAGTGTCCTTCTGTATCTCTGACTACAGTCTTTAGTTTAAAATCTATCTGATATGATAGATTTTATCTGATATGAGAATCGCTACCCTGGTCTTCTTTTGAGGCCCATTGGCATGAAAGATGCTTCTCCATCCCTTCACTTTCAGTCTGGGTGTATCCTCAGGTTCAAAATGGGTCTCTTGTAGACAACATATGGATGAGTCCTGTTGTTTTACAAAATAAATAAATAAATAAATAAAAATCACTGATCTCCAGGGAAATGCAAATCAAAATGACAATGAGACAAAACCTTACAGCTGTCACAATGGTTATTATCAAAAACAAGAAACAACAAGGGTCTGCAAGGGTGTGGAGAAGAGTGCACTGGTTCTGGGAATGCGAACCAGTGCAGCCACTGTGGAAACAGTATGAAGCTTCTTCAAAAAGTTAAAGAGAGAACTAACAAACTGAGGGTTTTGGAGGGGTCAGGGGTGAGGGGTTGGTTGAGACTGGTGGTGGGTAGTGTGAAGGTCATGTATTGCATGGAGCGCTGGGTGTGGTGCATAAACCATGAATGCTGATTTCATTCATCGAAAATAAATAAAATAAATTGGAAAAAAAAGAGAGAGAGAGAGAGAGAGAAAGAGAACTATCCTACAACCCAGCAATTCCACTTTAAGATATTTATCTGAGAAATGAAAACACAAATTTGAAAAGATATGTGTATCCCTGTATTCATTACAGCGTTCTTTACCACTGCCAAGATATGGAAGCAACCTAAATGTTCACCAGTAGATGGATAGATACAGATGTGATATACATCAGTGCTACTCAACCATTCAAAGAAAGAAGAATGCCGTCTAACATTTGTGTCAACATGGGTGACCTGAAGGGTATATGCCAAGAAATGTAAGTCAGACAAAAACAAATACTGAATGATTTCACTTATGTCTAGAGTAAAACACACAACAAATGAACAAACAAAACAAAACAAAAACAGATTCATAGACACAGAGAACAAACTGGTACTTGCCACAGGGAAGAGGAGGTTGGGGAGGGGTGAAATAATTAAGTAAAGGGGATTAAAAGGGACAAACTCCTACTTATAAAATAAATAAGTCATGGGGATTGATGGACAGCATAGGGAATATAGTCAACAATAATCACTTTGGATTGTGACAGGTGGTATAAAAATTTTGAGTCATATGTTGTAGCCCTAAAACTAATATAACATGCCAATTATAATTCAATAAAAATTACATATGAAAAATGCTCTCATTATTGAGTTTTAGGAAATGAAAAAAAATTATTCTATATAACTTTATTGTTATTTATTTCACTCCAAGCAGAACTGATTACAAATAAAATCATTATAGGGGTAAGAGAGCAAATATTGTGATAATTTATATGTACCATAGTGAACATAAAAGATCACTTCAGTGAGCCTAGGAGTGATTCTATTGGGAAAAAAATAGGTTCAGATTCTCAAATAATCAATTGAGATAGAAACATTTATAACTAATGGCTCTGCAGTGATATAAAATGTAAGCAATGCCAGTTAGTGTAAAAGCTTTGTTGCTTTCAGATTTAAATTCCCTCAGTAGAAAATTTAAATGTTATGATGTACATTTAAAAATCCTTTAGGTAATGTTAAAACAGATGAAAATACCTATTTTATTTGTTCAGTGTTGATATAAGGTCTTAGCTTGAGAAGGAGCTATTACTTGGTTTCTCAATTCATGATGCACAGCTCACTTAAAAATAACTACTCCATTACCGTGACACATGATAAAGTTAGGGGGAAAAAAAGTGGGGCAGATGCCCTGATTTGAACATATGCATTGTTCCCTGCTGGGGTTTGTTTCTTACTGGGTGTGACCAGAGCATGGATTAGGCCAAGGAGCCAAGGGTCTATGTATGTGAGATACCTTGGGCGTAGCAGCGTGAGAGCCCAGGAGAAAGGCAGAGACATATCCCAGATTTAATCTGAGAGCAATACCGGCATGAAAATTTCTTTCAAGATTTCAGAGGCAGAAGAGCTGTACTCCTTCTGAGCCACTGACTTTTATTTATTTGGTTGGTTGGCTTTGCTCTGTTTACATGGTTTTATTATCCTTCTAGACAGTAAATGTGTGCTTATTTTATGAACACTATAAATCTAGAATCAATCCTGTTTACTTCTCATTTATTTACTTTTTTGGTTGTTTGTAGTTTGGAACGAAGCTTGGAGCTCATACTTACCATAGTTTTATATCTCCCTGGCCTCATCTAACCAATGGCTTTACAACTTCTAGAACTTTCTTGCTTTTCTGTTTTCTGGTCTTTACTGTTTCTTTTTCTTTTGTTATATGTTTCTAAATCTCTTCAATTTGTATATGCATACATGTGTGTATATTTAATGAAAGGTGGTACATATAAACATATAAGGGGGCTCATTAAAAAAAAAAAAAAAAAACGCTTTACTTCAGTCTAGCCTCAATAAACCTGAGAATCATGACTTCATACATGCTATTGTTGAACCTCATGTCTCCCTACAATGCCTTTGTCCCCTTTTTCTTTTTTTTTCTTCTTCTTTTTTTTTTTTTTAAGATTCTATTTACTTATTTGACTGAAAGAGAGATCAGAAGTAGGCATAGAGGCAGGCAGAGAGAGAGGGAAGCAGGCTCCCCACTGAGCAGAGAGCCTGATGCTGGTCTCGATCCCAGGACACTGAGATCATGACCTGAACTGAAGGCAGAGGCTTAACCCACTGAGCCAACCAGGAGTCCCTCTTTTATAGTCTTGATAAACCACCTATAGTTTAAGATTCGAATGGCACCTCTTTGAGAAACTTCTTGTACCCTCCCTTGATAAGCATTTCCTCTGCTCCCTCGTGCTGGTGTTTTAGCAACACACCTCTATTTTGGCAATTACTTTATATTGGTATTTATTGATTTTAGTCTTTAAAAACTGTGAGTCGTTGGAGAGCAGGGAGTTTAATCTTTTCATTCCCAGTGGCAACACAGTAAATGAGGGGTTTGTGTATGTTTGAATTAAAGAACAAAAGAAAGCAACCAGGTAAGTGTAGACAGTACAATGAATAAATCCAGAATTTTGGTGGAAGAACTTTGTTAAACAAAGACTTTTTGAGGACTTTCATTTTCTAGGCTCTATGGCAATGACTAGTCACAGGAACGGGGATAAAAATCCAAAGTGATTTTCAGAAGGAGTGGGCAGTCAGGGGGCCTATTTTTCTGACTATAACATTAGATAAATTTCCATTGGAAATACTGTATAAAAGAAATTGTCAACTATGCTCAAATAAATTATGATAAAAATAAATAGTAAACTAAAAACAAACAAAAATAAATTGTAGTTGGAAATAAAATGGAATTTCTATACTTATACTGTGATATTTAATGTGCCTTTTTGTGCAAAATAGTTTTTCTGCAAGCAGTGTGGTTTTGTAGAAGGAATTAAAAATTTGGATTCAGAATAGTTGGGTTGGAGTCCCTATTCCAACACTTACCAGATGTGTGAGGCAGAGAAAAATCACTTCTTTTCATTTTTGTCTTGGTTTCTCATCTGTGAAATGAGGATGATGATTCTTCCCATGGATTTGTTATAAGGACTAAGTGAAAGTGAAGTCATGTATACACACTCACACACACACACACACACGTATAAATCATATCGTGTACTACAAATGTAAACTTTTATTATTATTCTATGATATTCTCATTTTAAAAAATCATCAAATGGCCAATCAGCTGTAATTCATAGTTTCTAATAAGTTTGTGGATTCAGTGCATATTGATTTCCCCAAATCATCAATTCAGGATCATTGCACAGGGCAGCCTCAGATCGAAGACAGTGTTTGATTCAACCCAGAAGTTCTGCTTGAGATTCAGACTTAATGTAACAGGAGAAATCTAATAGAAATATGGAGCCAAGTTCTGAAACCACTTGTGGAGGCTGAGGGAATACCACCCCAAAATGCGCCACCTTAGCATGAAGTTTATTCTGTGCGGAGGGCAACTGACAATTCTATGAGGCTCAAGAGAAAGTTGTGCTTCTCCCTTAACTACAGAGAAAAATTTTAATTGAGGGGGGGCTCTTTCCCAGAATAAGAGTTATTAGCAGAGATAAATTTATTTGAGTGGCCCATTTGTGTGGCAGAGCAAACATCTAGCTACCAAATACCTGCTCTTTTTCTTAACACCCTGTGAAGTGCATTCTTTTCTCTGATGTCTCACATCCTTTTCTCCTTGTTTCAGACTGAAATTTATACCTCATTTTGCCTGACTGTCTTTGCAATTTCCTGTGTTGGATTCCATGTACATATGCTATTAAATCTGATTTTCTCATGTTAATCTGTCTCACGTCAATTTGACCCTTAGTCCAGCTGGAAGGACCCTTGAAGGGTATTGGAATTCTTGATCCCTGACACATTTCAGAGGAAAAATGAAAAAATACAAGAAAAACACAAGAAAAATGCAGTCTCATCAATGAAATATGTACAAATAATTTGTAATTTTTCTCAGGTTCCTACTCAAAGCTGTATGAAGCAGTGGTCCACACAGAGAGGGCCTTACCTCTGACAAATCCAAGGACAGAGTCATCCTTTTAGACAATGGGTATCTCTTTTGGTTGTTGTTTTTGTTTTATATTTTCATACTGCCTTTACGTGTTTCCTAGAAAACCCTCTTTGGAAACCGGCAAGTCAAGAATTGTTAATTCCATTGCATGGATGAGGAAATTTAAAGATGTCCAAAGAGTTGAAATTACTTGCTAAGTCTAAAAAGCCAGCTATTGGTAGAGTTAGGGGTCTGTCTCTGCTTTTATCCCTTTATATTTTCTACTTTCCTCATATAATACTATTTTAGAAAAAATTTCTTATTTTCTCCTGTACATTTCTATTGAATTTTCTCTTGATTTCCCAGGTTTCCCATCTGATACTTCAGCTCTCCACTGGATCTGCTCAGTTCCACCATTAGCAAGTGGAGCTAAAGGAGTCTCTGCCTAGAATTGACTTCTGTAGACTCCATTCCAATTATAGCTACATGTCCCAAGAGACACACAAATCTCTGTGAGCTATTTCACAGAATTTAGAAAGCCAAATTGGTGACACACATTGACTTACAGGGGAAAAATGCTATGTGCTGAGTCACAACAGTTGGCCTGTAATTCAGGAGTTTTTGCTATGAAAAATACAATAATCTTTGCAATTCAGAGGCTGAGACTATTTTTCCTCAAGAGTTACTAGGACATCAGGAGACCATTATCTACAGTCAGAGTGTCACCACTACATTTTTCACTTAGATATATTCCTGAACTTCCTTGCTACTTTCCCCAACAGGATTGAACACCATGGATTTCAACACTGAACTGATGCAGAGGGTTGATAAGGCTAAGAAAGCAACTTCAGATACGGTTCTTTGCTAAACTGAAGATAGAAATAACTCTAATTTAAAACAAGGTTCTAAAATGCTAGGAATAAAGTAGATAAAATTATCAGCTTAAAAATATTTTCACCATCAAAGAAGTACAGTGAAACAAAGGGTCAAAAGCATTATTTGTCTGGAGAATGAGCAAGGATAAAAGCAATCTTAATGTGAATGAGTATGTGGAGCCGCAGGTATTATCTGCAACTGTTTCAAACAGAAAATAAACATAGTAAAATGGTAATAGGCTATTCAACCCTAAAAAAAGTGAAATTCTGATCCATTCTACAACATCATGAACCTTGGAAACAATATGTTATATGAAATAAGCCAGTTACATAACAGAAAAGATATTATATGATCTCATTTACATCAAGTACCCAGAATAGGCAAGTGTATATGGACAGAAGGTTAAATAGAGGTTGTCAGGGGCTGGGGCAAGACATAATGAAAAGATATTTAATGGGGACAAAATTTCTGGTTAGGGTGATAAACAAGTTCTGAAAATGCATAGTAATGATGGTTGTATAGCATTATGATCGTACTTAATGCCACTGAACTTTAAACTTGAAAATGGTTAAGATGGTAGTTTTTTGTTATGTATATTTCCCAAAAAAACACACCACATTCACAAATAACCAGATTTTTTTTAAATTTTTATTGTGTTATGTTGATCACCAGAAAATACATCATTATTTTTTTAAATTAACATATAATGTATTATTTGCCCCAGGGTGCAGGTCTGTGAATCATCAGGCTTACACACTTCACAGCACTCACCATAGCACATACCTTTCCCAGTGTCCATAACCCAGCCACTTTATCCCCACTCCCCAGCAACCCTCAGTTTGTTTTGTGAGATTTAAGAATCTCTTATGGTTTGTCTCCCTGATCCCATCTTGTAAATAACCAGATTTTTTAAAAAAGATATTTATTTATTTATTTTTCAGAGACAGAGAGCACGCACAGGCATGGGGGAATGGCAGGCAGAGGGAGAGGCAAGGAATCTGCAGAGCAAGGAGCTTAGCCTGGGACTCGATCCCAGGACCCTGCGATCATAATTTGAGCCAAAGGCAGATGCTTAACTGACTGAGCCACCCAGAAGTCCCAACCAAATTTTAAAAATAAGTAAAGGATCTCAATAGACATATTTTTCAAAGAAGACATTTAAACGCCTATATCTGTTGGTATATGAAAAAGTGCTCAACTTCACTAATCATCAGAGAAACACAAATCAAAACCACAATGAAATAGCACTTCACACCTGTTAGGATGGTTATTATAAAAAAAGACCAGAGATGACAAGAGTTTAGGGACAGTGTTGAGAAAGGGAACACTTGTGCTCTGTTGGTGGGAATTTAAAGTGATACAGTCACTACGGAAAATGGCTTGGAAATCCTTCAAAAATTAAAAATTGAATTACCATCTGACCCAGCAATTCTACTTCTGGGTATTTATTCAAAATAATTGAAATTAGAGTCTGGTCTACGGCCATACCACCCTGAACGCGCCCGATCTCGTCTGAAATCAGAGTCTGGAAGAATTATCTGTAATCATATACATTGTAGCACTATTCACAATCCCCAAAATGTAGAAACAATGTAAATGTCATTTACATTTGACAGATTTTTTTAATAAGATTATTTACTTTGGAGAGAGAGAGAGAAAGTGTGTGTGTGTGTATGTGTGTGTGTGTGTGCACCATGGGGATTGGGGACAGAGGGAAAGAATCTTCAAGCAGGCTCTCCTCTCAGTGCGGAGCCCCATGTGGGGCTGATCTCAAGACATTTGGATGGTGACCTGAACTGAAATCAAGGGTCAGATGCTTAAACTGACTGAATCATCCAGGCACCCTTGGATGATGGATTTTTAAAAATGTGATGTATATCCATATAATGAAGTGTTACTCAATCTTAAAGAAGGAGGAATATCCTGTCATACATAACAACTTGTGTGAACTTGCAAGACATTGTGCTAAATGAAATAAGCCAGTCAGAAGGACAAATATTGCATGAATCCATCTATATGAAGTATCTGAAGTAAGCAAACTCACAGAAGCAAAGCACAGAATTAGAACCGGTTTCCAGGGGCTAGGAAGGAGAAGGGCGGTGTTGCTAATCAATGGACATAAAATTTCAGTTATGCAAGATAAACAAACTCTGGAGATCTGCTATACAACATTGTGTTTATAGGTAACAATGTTGCATTTATACACTAAAACCTGTTAGGAGGTACATTTCAAGTCAGTGTTCTCACCATAATAGTTTTTTTTTTAATTTATAAAAAAAAGTTTGGATTTCAACATTAGGTATGAGAAAGAAAAGAGTTAAATTTCATCAAGAAGATGCCTTCACAATAAATAACATACCATAATTTTCTTCTGCTTGGGGATTTAGCTCCTATTACAGTCTTACTTAATTAGCATGATAATAATAGTAATATTTTACTACTGATGAGCCACAAAGCAGACGGCCTGGGGCTAGTTGCTAAGCAGTGTCTAAAGTTGTCATTGGCAAGGGAAGATCTTTTTCTGGAAGCAGCAGAAAAGACAAGGCAAATTCAGGAGCAGATATGCCAAGACGGTTGCAGGTTTTGTTGGTGGAGGCCATCGCATGATGAATCAGGAAGGCCTGAAGAGGTAGATCTCAGTATCACCAACAAGGTATTCCACTCCTGATGTGACCTTGGTAGACAATTTTAGCTTAAAAGAAAAGAGAATCTTGGGCAGAGAAGAATATGCAAGGCTTACTCATGGCACAAGCTATTTGCAAATTACACTCGGAATGCTAGTTGTACTGAAGCTCTTTAGCTGAAGAGATAGATTCTGTCATCAAAGATAAAAAATGTAAGAATATCACAGGTCAGGATACAACTTTTTTTTTTTAAGATTTTATTTATTTGATAGAGAGAGATCGAAGTAGGCAAAGAGACAGATGGGGGTGGTAAGCAGGTTCCCCATTGAGCAGAGAGTCCGATGTGGGGCTTGATCCCAGGACCCTGAGATCATGACCTAAGCTGAAGGCAGAGGCTCAACCCACTGAGCCACCCAGGCACCCCAGGATACAACTTTTAAAACACAAGGGTGAGTCACCTAGAAAATAGCAACGCATCACCTATGAAAATAATTGTGTCTGTGAAAAACGGGAAGCATAATGTTCAAGCGGCTGAGGAAGGATGCACTTTTGAA
Organism: Mustela erminea; assembly: GCF_009829155.1. NCBI lineage: Eukaryota > Metazoa > Chordata > Mammalia > Carnivora > Mustelidae > Mustela > Mustela erminea. The sequence continues at coordinate 4,444,601 of NC_045615.1, read as the reverse complement.
AAATAGTTACTTTGAGAAGCACTGGTGAAGTTTAGACAGAAGTTGCTTTGCTAATTAAATTTTAAAAGTAAAATTCTGGAAACAAAAGGCAAAAATAGTTCATTAGCTGGCCTTTATAAAACAGAAGTGAGATAAGAAAGAAGAGATTCTTATTAAGCAAATATGAGGAATAATTATAAAATTCCTTAAAATTAGCAAAAAGGAGCATTTGAAGTATAAAAGATAAAATAAGTCTAAAAGATACACTTCAGGAATTCTTCAAAAAGACCAAGGAAACAGGCAAATGGGTGTGAGAGAAACCACGATATATGAGAAGACTGGATATCAGAAATCTCAAGCAGATAACTGATACTTTTAGAAAAAGAAAGGATGCATGAAAGAATACAAAGAGAGAAAAAGGAAAAAAGTTTTGAAATGATGGAATTCCTGTTAAAGATAGTGGTTAATTCTACCTAACCCTATCTGGAATATTCAAAACATTTGATCTCTACTCCTTTATAGTGGTTATCTATTACTGCATAACAAATTTCCCCAAATCATAGCAGCTTAAAAGAACATGTATTTAATTTCTCAGTTTTTGTAGAATCTGGGCAAATCTTAGCTGAGTCTTCTGCTTCAGTTTCCCTCATGAAGTAGCAATCGAAGCCCAAGTGTGTTGGAAGCTGCTTCCCAGGTCATTCAGTGGTTGTTGGCAGAAATAGTCCCTTGAGTGTTGTCGGGCTGAGAGGCTCAGGTCTTTGCGGTTGTCACCCAGAGGCCACCCTCGATTCCTTACCATATCGGTGTCATTATTACTCACATAAATCATATAGCCCCACCCTTTCCACAATTTCTGATTACAGATAAAACTTGCTTTCTTTTCCAGTCAGACTTCACACAACTTTGTCATTTCATGCAAAGTTAAAAGCATTTTCAAATGTCATAAAAAGCAGTAACATGGTGAGGTGTCAAGGAATATGTACAGAAATCGTATGGCATACCACTCATAGAGTACCTGAATAAGACCATAAGTTAATCTATTATTCTAAAGCAGAGAAGGTAAAAATAACTAATTTTTAGAGCCGGCTTGGTGGCATATCTGAGGTACTTAAATATCATATTGTGCAATTCCTACAAAGTGGGTAAGTGGCGGATCTAATTTGGAAACAGGACTGTGAAATCAACGTCTTTGCTTTAAATTGTCCAAATTGTTCTACAGTTCAACTCAGTAGGAGACTCTGTAGGGTTTGAGTTCAAAGTCTTAGGATAAGAGAATCATTTCCCCATCATTGTCCTCCAGTTGTCTGCCCTTATAAGGAGCTGTGCAGCCTCCACATCAGACACCTAGTGCCATCATTTCAAAATTTACAGAAACATTCTTCTTAATAGCCTATGTTTTATTTCTAGCTCGGGTCGTGTGGCTAGTTAAGATTCATAGGTTAAAGATTTCCATTTTACCAATATTAAAAATGAGACAGAGACAGAAATTAAAACAAAAACCATGAAACAAAGGAAGAAGACAACACAGGAAAGATCTATAGGTTTGTCATAAGAAAAATCGTGGTCTCATGGGAAATAGGGATTTATTTCTGGGTTAGTGCAAGGTCGTCCAAAACCTAACCTCATAGATAAAGCTAGAGTTTTTAATGTGCTCTTGAGTAAACTCCCACGTGGAAGAAAGACTGCTACAACAGGAGAGATTTGGCAGATGGACCCTGGGTGTGCTGGGGATTGAGCTTATACAGAAATTCACACTGAAAGGGGAAAAGAACTCCTTGTGGATAAAATTTCCCTAAGGAGGAGTGCCTAGGTGGCTCAGTGGGTTAAAGCATCTGCCTTCTGCTCAGGTCATGATCTCAGGGTCCTGGGATCAAGTCCCAGATCAGGCTCTCTATTCAGCAGGGAGCCTGCTTCCCTTCCTCTCTCTGCCTGCCTCTCTGCCTACTTGTGATCTCTGTCTGTCAAATAAATAAATTAAATCTAAAAAAAAAAATTTTTTTTTCCCCCCAAGGAAAGGAAGGGGTATGGGCCAGGTCCATGGTGTAAACGGGTAAAGCAGGCCAAGTATAAAAAACAAACCTAAATCATGGTGCTGATGAAGTGGCCTTATAATTGCACACAAGGAAATCACATGCCCTAATCATGGAAGCAGCAACTTTATTAGTTGAGATGATTTCTGTAGCAAATAAGAAAATCCAACTCGAAATGGCTTGAACAATAAGGAAATTTTATTGACCAAATAATAGGAAATCCCAGCAAAAAGTAGGGTAACACCCACAGTTATTAATCTATCAATTCAATGACATCATTAAGAGATCAGGTTTTATTCTTTTTATCTCTTTGATCTATTTTATTCAGTATATCAGCCTTGACCTCAAAATCACAACATGGTTGCAACACTACCAGAGAGGTTATTCAGATCCCAACATCCAGAAGAAGGGGCAGGATATCTTTTGTGAAAATTTCTCAATATATCTCTTCTCTTGCCTCATTGGCAAAAAAAAAAAAAAAAAGAAGAAAAAGAAAAAGAAAGAAGGGAAGGAAGGAAGAAAGAAAGAAATGCGGGGTTGGGGAAGTAAGGAAAATAAGATTATTACAATTGACTTAAAATGATAGAGATTTATCCTGGAGATGAAATCAGGATCACCTTTTCTAAAATATCTACAACTGAATAAAACTGGGGTTCTGAAAACACGGAGGAAGAAGGTTATTTGGAAGGCAAACAACAATGTTTATTCCAACATCAGTCAACTAAGTTAATGGTTGCTATGGGCGATGTGATTCCAGGGCTGCCAGATCATTTGATTACTTTTACAAAGCTGGATGTTTATGCAAGATCTCCCAATTTTAAAATATTGGCAATCAACAAACATTTAAATTCAAAACATTTAAAAATACTTTATGACCAAAATCATCTCTGCCAAATAAAATCAATCTGTAGTCCAGATATGTCCTGCAAGCTATCAGTTGTCAACATCTGCTTTATGCTATTAGTTTATGTAATTAGAACTTTCTCTACTTAGAAAGTGAAGTTCACTTTAAGCTTGCCAGTAACTGAATTATACAAATTTTTATTTGTATTTATTAATTAAAATTAAAATTTTAGTTAATAAAGTTTTATTCACTTGTAGCAAACTTCAAATAACTCAGCTAATAAAGATTGCAAAAGATAATGTAGGAAAAAGATGTTATATAAATCAGAGGTTGTTTATGTAATTTTGTTCTTACAGTTCTAATTTGACAGGTTTATGGTTAAAACAGTCAAGATGCTGCTAGTCATCTAATGATGAATGTAAAATTTTCTTCCATCCCTCCCAGGTTCCTGTGATTTCCTGGGGACTTTTTCATTTGCTTGCTTTAATTAGAGGGTAAATTATTTCTTACTAAATGAGAAAATCAAGATGTTCAAAATACCTGAGAAAATATTAGTCAACATCACAATAAGAAAAGGGGGGTGGTTAAGAAAGTCACCTAATTAGAGATTTTAGATGTACAGCTGTTTGTTTAGAGTCCTCTCCTCTCCCATGAGTATGGAAGAGAGAAATGGTGAATCCACACAAAGATTCTCAAGACCATGTCTCTCTTGCAAATGTTTGTTGAGTCGCCTCAAAGCACAACATGTATCAAGAAATGTTAACATCCTTGAGTAATCAAGAGCTAATAATAAGGAGAAAGCATCTTTCTCTTCCACCCGCATTATCCAGTCTTCCAGGTTGATCATCACCCCACCCCTCCCTGCTTAGCTGCTGCTTCAGACGTTTGGATTGGAACCCTGAAAAAGACAAAGTTCTTAAGCCATCTATGTAATTCTAAAATGTTAGATATTCTATAACTTGGAACTATTAGGAAATTAAAATAAATTCTTTGTAGTCACACTTCCTATTTCACAGATCATTGGATATACCACAGTGAAGGAGTGCAAACAGGGGAAGGCAGAGAAAGAACTGGAGAAAAATCGCATTAGGATCCAAATATCCATCTGAAAAATGGACGTAATATGGAGAAAGTGAGGGATCAGGAGAAGAGTGGTGAGACACTGGGCCATCATCTGATGGGATATGTCCTCTATCTAGCTAAAAACTTTCCATCTTCTTCCTCTTGGTTTTGACAATACTAGGAAGGTAGACATGTCTTAGCTCCCATCCTATGATGATATAGATACTCTTCTTAGTGAACATCTTCTAGGAAGACGAACTTCTCTCCTTGTCAGTAGGAGTGTGACAAGATTACATTTTCCTGCAGATCTCTTACCTTAGGTGTTGACATTATTTTGTCTTTAAAAACAGTAGAGGGAAGTACCTTCGTGGCATTATGCTATATGAGAGACAAAAATAATACTAAGTCATTAGAAATGTTATTCTTTCCCAATCCTAGGCATATTTATTTCCTTATTTAAGTTATCTCTTACCTCCCCATCACTCTAGTTCCAATTTCGACCACTTAGCCAGTGGATCTTTCTCTTACTTTAACTACTATGAGTCCATTCATTTTCCCCTTTACCACATTCTTTTCATTAGTTATCACTTGCTTTGGCACAAAAAAATATGTGAAAGATTAAGCTCTCTATACACATATGACTGGTTTTCACCCTAAAAATGTAAACATTCTTGAAAAAATGACTTTAATTTTAGTTCTTTCTCATCTATCGGTAATAGAGTACCAAGTAGGAACATGTTCAGTAATTACTTGAGTGAATGAATTTTACCTTTTACTTCTTAAGTGCCTAACTTTTCTTCCAGGTTTGCCTACATATGGTCTGTTTTTTGTACCCCAACTTCTATACAAAACTGTAGCTAATATAGGCCTTATATAATAAAGTCCCCTTTCTAGATACTTACTTTGGAGAATATAATAATAAAATTTTATATTCTCCAAAGTAAGTATCTAGAAAGGAGACTGTTTACCTCCTAGAGCAAAACTATTTATCATTTTTTGATGAGGAGATAATGGTAGAACTATTTTTAATAATAAAAAATTAATATCCATATTAATTTATAGATAGAAAGTAGGCCTTGCTTTCTCAGATATACTTGTGTGCTACAGTAGCTCAGGTTGACCTAGAGAGTGTGTCTCCTGAGAAGGAATCTGTAGATTTAGAGACACTACCCACATGGGGCCCAAAAGACATTTAAAAAATCATCAGTGACTTCCTGGTACTTACAAGGAAAGAAGTTGACACAGATGTAGGAATCGGTGGTGGTGGAAAATCTGGCTTTGTAATTAGCTAATGAAAAGGTAAAATAAAATTAATTCAAAGATGGGTCCTTGAAAATAGATGTGCTTAATGGAAAGGCTTAAATCATTTTCAAAAAGGAAGAACTCATGCTCTTACCCATGAAAATAGTTTAAATCTATAAGTTCAAGTGTTTTCATTTAGGTGTGTGTATGTATGTATATGTGTATATATATATGTATATATTTTTTTTCTTTTTTCCCCCCAGAAATTCAAGAAGTAAGGCCATTCAGAAATAAGCCAGTGCCAACAGATGGATGATGAAGATGCCACTCTAGGGAGCAGATTGGTTCTCTTCTTATAACAAGTTACCAGCACACTGGGGAGGGTATGTGCTATGGCAAGAGCTGTGAAGTGTGTAAACCTGGCGATTCACAGACCTGTACCCCTGGGGCTAATAATACATTATATGTTTATAAAAAAATTTAAAAATTATTAAAAAAATAAAATAGCAAAAAAAAAAAAAAAAGAAAGAAAAAAGAAAAATTACCAGCATTGCGGACCCAGTAATTCAGATTAAGGGGTTAAATGTAGGAATATAATCTTCTCACATTTTGCATTTCAAAAAGTTTTGTGGGAAAATCTATATTTTATATTAATACTCACAAAAATTTTAACATTCTTCTAAGGAAATAATTGGGCATCATGGGTCATGTCTCTCTTTTTTTTTTAATGGTTTTTTTTTTTTAAATTTTATTTTATTTTTTTTTTTTTTATTTCCAGCATAACAGTATTCATTATTTTTGCACCACACCCCGTGCTCCATGCAATCCGTGCCCTCTATAATACCCACCACCTGGTACCCCAACCTCCCACCCCCCGTCCCTTCAAAACCCTCAGATTGTTTTTCAGAGTCATGTCTCTTAATAGTATTTCCTTGAGATTAGTTTGGAAGTGATACTTTTTTTTTGTTTTTTTTTTTTAACTCTGACCTTCTAATTGGAAGGAATACTTAAGAGAAAGTGTTAACTCACAAAAGAAGCTGGAGGCTCATTGCCCTCTACTGGCAGATCAGGTGATTGGAGCTTCATCTGACTCATCTAATAAACAAACAAAAAACAGACAGACAGACAAAATTTTTAAACGAAATGATAAGTTCCCTAAGTTTAACTTCCAAATAACCAGTCCTTTCATGGGAGATCAGAACTGAGATCATACCAAGAGATGGGATGGGAAATCATAGCGGTCCAGCTCTTGCATTCTGCTATACCCAGAGCTGTCAGAGACAGGTACATTTCCATCAAAAATACCATTGCCGTTGCCAATGACATTAGCAATAACCGACCTCTGCTAAAATTTCTAAACTTCCAGGACATAGCCAGGGCCTTGAGGGTTATACATATTACATGTTTTGTCATACAAACAAACACATGATTATCTTTATTGGGACATTTGCAAAAGGAAAAAGAAATCCACTTAGAGTCAGAAAGAAAGAGAGAGAGAACAGAGAAGAGACAGGAGGGAGGGAGGGGGACAGAGAGGGGAAAGAGATGCTGGAGGAGCTGGGGAGGGAGGGAGAGAAAGAGAGAGAGAGAAAGACAGCTGGGGTCTGCTCTCCTGTTCTCTTTATTTTCTCTGCGGTTCTGAACCTCAACAAAGCAGCCTCTGAATTTTAGGAAGACTCTTTCGCACTTAAAAAAAAAAGGCAAAGGAGAATTTTCTAAATGTGTAGTTAGAGAGCCCCCAATTCTTGCTACATACTAACTAGCGGACTGGATTTGTAAAACACTGCTGAGTAGGAGTGACAGATAAGTAGGTGGTCAGGACAAGATGATGAAAGAATCACAAACTGGGGCACGAGGCAAGCACACGACAAACTATGGTTCACCTCTTGGGGCTGAACATCCTTCACCGTCTGTGGGTTCCTCTTCTGTCTGCGAGGCCTGTTGCGAGTAGTCGACAGTGGCCTGTGTGTGAAAGCATACCATTTAAATGGACTTAACAGTTTCTTCACCATGGGGAGGACACTCAAAAGAAGTTTGCCAATTTTCTTTGCCCATTGAGTCATCTTTGGACATTGACTGGGCTTTCTTCTGCTCTCTAGGACATTCTTAAGGCCTCCTTGTCCTGGAATTCATAATCACCACCACTAATTTTTTTCTAGATTCTCTACAGAGCATTATTATTATTATTATTAATTATTATTCCTAATAATGATGGTGTTGAATCAGTGTTTATCTAAACTATTATGTCATTTAATTAATGATTTACTTTATTCATTCAATATTTAGGAAACTCATTATATATGAATAAGGCAGTCTTTATAAAAGGTTAGAAAGATACTGTAGTGTCAAGACCATGTTTGAAAGACTAACCAATGTAGGTGCAAATCAAGATTCCATCAGTTTAGGTGTAAGACTTGGAACATATTTGTTAACCTCTCTGAGCCTTTGTTTTCACTTAAGAAAAAGTGTGAAGTGCTTGATTTTATAAGACTGTTCTAAGGATTAATATACAATACCTTTTATGTATAAAATGGAAATAATAGTTACTACCTCACAACATTCTTGTGAAGATTAGAGATAATGAATGTAAAAAGACTCGGCATAGCCCTTGTCATAAAGATAATGACCAATAAATGCTACATAGTGTATTCTTATAATGGGTATAAAACCTTTATTGAGAGTTATTATAATTTGTATTATTTATAAATACAGTGATTAACATAAAAACAATACATGTATTGCTGTGAAGGATTTCTCAGTAAAACTGATACCAAGCCTCTGGTCCAAGAAAAATATATCTGTACTTATTTTTGAGTATTTGAAGTAAACCACTTAAATTTGAGAATTTGGGCCCTATCCTTGAATTTAAATAAATTAGAGGTCCAAAAGTTCCCAAAGCAAGATAGAAGGCTACCTCTGGACTTCCTTCTGCTTTCTTCTGGTACTTTGGTGCCAGATTACTATAGCAACCACCACCGATATGACAGCCATAGGAAACAGCACCCCAACCACAATGGAGAAGTCTGCAACAAAGAGAACCCAGACCTGATAAGGGTATGAGAAATTCACAAATATGCATCTCTCTGGTCCTTATTTCTTCATTTATCACAAACTCCATCTAACCTTTCCTCCACAGAACAGATTCCCTGGAAAATCTGTCAGAGTCGGTAAAATGAAACTGCATTTTGATCATGAATGTTGTAGTATTATGTAGATAGGGGAAGCAAAGGGGAAATCCATATAAAATATTGGCTATGAAGTAGGTAAAGCAGCATGCTACTGAGAATCCTTAGAAGGGAGGATGTTTGTTGTTATGCCCCAATAATGGGTCCGTGATTAAAGGAGTGAGACTGATATAAAGCGAAGGTCAAGCAAAGCTTTATTTCGCGCCAAGCATCAAGAATCTAACTGAAGTTCTGGCCGCACCTCTTACAAGAGAGGGCGACCCTTCTCTGTTTCACAGACTAGCTTTTAAGGACAAAGGCCATGCGGTCGGGCCTGGCCACGCACAGGTGGCCAGTGAGATTGTAACACACACAGGAAACTGCACAATGATACTAGGTGACCAACTGAATTACAATTTACCCTAGTAGACATTTGAACCAGCCTATTACACCCTGATTGGGATTGGAGCCAAAAAGGCTCCCAAAGGGCGGGGGCCCATACTCCTTGGTAGCCAGGGAGATAGTATGCATCACCCCCACTGATCGGATGTCTCCACCTGGCCTGACCTACCCTTGTATCTGGGCTTTGTTACCTGGAGCTGGTGTCTGGGACTTGTTTTTAAGTAAATCCCCTGGGGGAACGGGAGCAGGGACAGTTTGACTTTAATGAAAGCTTCTTGCTAAGTAGGTCCTCACATTTGTAACAACTGGAAAGTGTTGGGGCTGGGAGATTAGAGAGAATAGGAAGTGAGGGGGATGGAAGAAAAGGATTGAAACATTTTTAAAATTCAGCATTGGCATCAAACAAAGTAAAAGAAACTGAAGACTTGAGATCATATCCCTGTCAGCAGCAAATGAGGAGTGGAGACCTGAAGAAGAGAAGTGATCGAGGCACAGGTGAATGTCTTACTCATGTTTGCTCTGTCTCGGAATTATTGCAGACAGAAAAGAAATTACATCACCCTGTGAACTGCAGAGCAGATCGAACATATTTCCTGGATGTATATGGCATTTTCCCTTCTAACTGCTAATTGAAGTAATGACTGTAACTTCCATCGTTTGCTATGTCAAATATTAATTTCTCTTACAAAATCTGAAACTTTAGAGACAAGGAGGTTTACGTTTGAAGAGCAATGAGAACGACCACTTTCTTAGTAGAGATCAGCAAGGCAATAATAAGATTAATTTTGGTAATTTATAAGAGATGCAGTTATAGTGTAATAGAAAGTATATAAGTTTGAGGGCAGATTACAGAGTCATGTGAAATCCTACCAAAAGAAAAAAAAAGATTAATTTGGTATAAATGCAAGAAAAGCTCCCAAGTGGGAACATGCATACATGCAGATAGAGGCAGATATGTCAGAAGTAGAATTCTAAGATGATGGCAAATATCTAAACTTTCCACCCCTCCATAACAATTCCTATCTAAAAGCCAAAAAAAAGAAAATTCTGAGGTATTTCGGTTGAATATAGCATAGATAGATTCAGAGTGGAAAAAAAATGTACTGGCGATAACCTCAGAACTGTAACTATTTTCAGAGGAGCAACATGGTATCAGAGGAAATGAAAAGGAAATTGACTGGATTTCACAAACTCCCCTACTTTGAAAGTACAAGGTCTGCAGAGAAAGGTGGAGTGTAAGACAGATGGGAAATATTACGATAGGAAGAAGGTATGCACTTGGACATGGAAATAATTGAAGAGAAAGTAATGCTTTTCTGTTTCTGGTATGGGAAATTCGGATCAACTCTCCCACTAAAAGAAACTAAGACATTTTTGTTCCACCCTCCCCACCCCTCCCCCCACCCCTCCCCCCCACAAAAAGACAAGGAGAAACTAATTTGGAAAGATTAGTGAGAGGACAGGAATGCAGAAAGACAGAAAGGAAAATGATCCTGGATGCAAGTTCAGAAATGCAGGAAGGAATGAAAAATAAATAAACCAAGTATGAACCCTAATGTAAACTGTGGCCTTTGGGTGACAATCATGTGTCAATGCAGGTTCATTTGTGACAATGCACCACCCTGGTGGGAGATGTTGATAGTGAGGGAGGCTCTCTGTACTGGGGAGGAGAGGACAGAAGACATGTGGAGATTCTCTGTACTTTCTGCTCAGTTTTGCTGTGAACCCAAAACTCCTCTAAAAACAAATATCTATTAAAATAAATAAATAAATAAATAAAATGAACATTTTTATGATGACCACTTAAATAATGTAAAATAAATGTATAATTTCCAAATTAATAAAAAGAAAAATGGAATGATTAAAATCCTCCTTAAGTCCATAAGAAAGGAAGGAAGAAGAGAAAGGAGAACATAGAATAAGTTCCTCGGGCTCCTGGGTGACTCAGTCAGTTAAGCGCCTTCAGCTCAGGTCATGATCTCAAGGTCCTGGGATTGAGCCCCGCATTGGGCTCCTTGCTCAGCAGGAAGCCTACTTCTCCCTTTCCCTCTGTCTCTCCTCCTGCTTAAGCTTTCTGTCAAATAAATAAATAAAATCTTAAAAAAAAAACTGGGCAGAATAAATAAAAACAATAGGATATGATTGTAGATTACACCCAAGAATATCTGTAATTACCTTTAATTTAAACGGCGTAAACACCCTGGTTTTTTAAAAAAAAAAAGATTGTACGACTAAAATTTAAAAAATATATGTATGCCATATATATATATATATATATATATATATATATATATATCCTTGCTTTTAAAAAATAAGATATATACAAAACATTGAGCTTCAGAAAGAATGAAAATAGAAGTATGGGGAAATATTATAATGATGCAAAGGAGACCAACAGAAATTTGGTACAGATATTTTCGTCTCCAGGAACGAAAGACTTTAAAAAACAAGAAGACTGGAGCTATACACAAGCATGGTGTTGTCATTAGAGTGCTGAGTCAAAGACATAACAATTCTAAACTTTTATGTAATAATAGCGTGGTCATAAAGTATATAAGCACGGTAGAACCAGAAGTAATAGCCAAATTCATAGTTATAGTGAGGGATTTTAATGCTCCTGGCTCAGCACAAACAAAATACCAGTAGGGTTTAATAGATGTACACATAGTGAACAAACTTGGCATAACAAATATAGAAAACACTTCACATAACAACTGTAGAATACATATTTCTGTGTACACAGACAATATTTACAAATACAGGTATATGCTGAACCATAAAGCAAGTTTCAACAAATTTCAACATATTCTTAACACAGTAGTTTCTCTGATCTTTATGTAATCATATTAAGTATTAATTTAACAATGACTGGAAAATCTGCATATGCCTGTATGTTAAAAAATATACATCTAGGCATGCCTGAGTGGCTCAGCCAGCTAATCATCTGCCTTCAGCTCAGGTCATGATCCTAGGGTCCTGGGATTAAGCCCCATGTAGGGCTCCATGCTCAGCAGGGAATTTGTTTTTCTCTCTGCTCCTTCCCTCTGCTTGCTGCTCTCTCTCTCTCTCAAATAAGTAAATCTTTAAAAAAATATATACATCTAGGGGTGCCTGTGTGGCTCAGTGGGTTAAGCATCTGCCTTTAGCTCACGTTGTGACCTCAGAGTCCTGGGGTGGAGCCCTGCATCTGGCTCTCTGCTCAGCAGGGAGCCTGCTTCCTCCTCTCTCTGCCTGTCTCTGCCTACTTGTGAGCTCTTTCTCTGTCAAATAAATAAATAAAATCTTTAAAATATATATGTGTGTGTATATATATGTATACATCTAAACATTTAAAAGGCCAAAGAAGGAAGCAAATGGAAAATAGAATATATTTTGAATCAAATGATAATGAAAATATCATTTACCAAATGGGTTACAAACAAGAGTTCTTAGAGGAAAATGTATAAATTTATAATCCTAAAAAATATTATTATAATATTAAAAAAGTATTTAAAAAGAAGGCTGAAAATTAATGAGCCAAATAGCCCTTTCAAAAATTGTTTTAAGATAAAATAAACTTAAGAAAAAGGAATTGAATAGCATAAATTAAAGTATAAATGAAATAGCAAACAAATGTAAAAAAAGAAAGCCAAGCAAATCATCAAAAAATACAAATTTAAAAATTCTGTTTGGAAGATATAAAAAGAGAAAAAACAATTCTACATATCCTATTGATAAAAACATAAGTGAATATTATGAATAATTTTAGAAAAAAAATTAAATTTAGATGAAGCAGAAAAATGTCTAAGAAACCATAATATACCAAAACTTATATAAGAAGAAATTAAACAGCTGAAAGTTCTTATAACTACTGAAGAAATGGAATCTTCCATTTTTATACAAACTCTTCCAGAGAATATAAACAAGTAAACACACTCCGATTTATTTTCTATGATTAACATAACCCTAATACTCAAATTGAGGAAGAAATTACAGGCCAATATCACTCATGGACATACAATAAGAGCAAACTGCATCCATCAGTGTATGGAAGAGATACTGTTTCCACATTGAGTTTATCCAAAGATTGCAAAGTTAAATAAATACTCAATTTTTTTTAATTTTGCAATATTAACAAAGTAAAGAGTTAAAAACCTTAACCAATAAAAAGAAAAGGTATTTGATTTAATTCTTAACAAACCAGGTTTAGAAGTGAACTTCCTTAATCTCATGAAGAATATCTAAATATGTACAGAATACCTTCACATATCAGGGCAAAACACAGTCTTTGAGATTGAGAAAGAAACAAAGAAGCTAGTTATTACCATTTCTATTCTGCATTGTGGGTGGGGGAGTACTATTTAGTGAAGGAAAACAAGTACAAGAAATTAAAATCATGAAAATTAGAATGAAATTAAACAATCATTTTCTGAAACAATATGACTGAATATGTAGGAAATCTAAAGGATTGATAGATAAATTACAAGATTTTTTTTTTTAAAGATTTTATTTATTTGTTTGACAGAGAGAGAGATGGCGAGAGCAGGAATATAAGCAGGGGGAGTGGGAGAGGGAAAGCAGGCTTCCTGCCGAGCACAGAGTCCAATGTGGGGTTCAATCCCAGGGGATCATGGCCTGAGCCAAAGGCAGAACCTTAACGACTGAGTAACCCAGGCACCCCAGTTACTAGAATTATTAAGAGAGGTTAGCATATGTGCTAGACATAAAAATAAATATACAAAATTGGTTGAATTTCTATAGTCTACTAAGAGTTGAAAATAATTTTTCAAAAGACATCACTTAAAATATACAATGAAATTTAAATTCCTATAAACAAATTTAACAAAATAAATGCAAAATTTCTATGGTGAAAACCACTAAGCATTAGTTGCCAAAATTAAGAAAGACTAAATAAATGGATAGATATTTCATGTCAATGATTAGGAAATCAATATTTATCTTATTTTATTTATTTATTTTTAAGCTTTTATCTATTTGTCAGAGAGAGAGAGCACAAGCAGGGGGAACAGCAGGCAGGGGGAGAAGCAATCTCTTGGCTGAGCAAGGAGCCTGATGTGGGGCTCAATCCCAGGACCCTGAGATCATGACTTGAGCGGAAGGCAGAGGCTTAACCAACTGAGCCACCAAGGCATCCTTTTTTTTTTTTTTTTAAAGATTTTATCTTAAAAAGATAAAACATATCTATAAAAGATAAAAAGATTTTTTATCTACAAAAGATAAAAAGAGAGAGGGAAATCAATATTTTTTAAAAAAGATTTATTTATTTGACAAAGAGAGCAGGCAGGGGGAGGAGCAGAGGGAAAGACAGAGAGAGAGAGAATCTCAAGCAGACTCTGTGAATAGAGCAGAGCCCAACACAGGACTCCATCTCACAACCCTGAGATCATGACCTGAGCTGAAATCAAGTTAGATGCTTCACTACCTAAGACACCCAGATGCCCCAGGAATTCAAATTTTTTTATATATATATGTTCATTCTCACAAGTAAATCATAGATGTGATTTATGTTAAAATGTCAGTCCCCACAAGAATTATGTGTATAAGTTGAGAATCTAATTATAAGATAAACATAAAAGTACAAAAAACTAATAACCAAGTCATTCTGAAAGAAGAACAAAATTAAAGGACAGCCTATATCAAAACTGTTTTAAAGACACAGTTAAAACAAGTGTCATACTGGCACAAAGGACAGTCAAATAGGACCACCAGAAAAGAACAGATATCCCAAAAAGACACATGTGCCAACATTTGCTGTATCAGGTAAGTGGCCCTGGAGAGCATTTGGGAAGGATGATCTATTGTATGAATGATGATGTGACAACCGGACATCTATCTGGGATGAAAATGAAATTAAACATTTGCGTCATAGACAAAAGACTTTCAGATAGATTATAGACTTAAATTTGAAAAAATAATATAATAATGCTTTTTAGAAGACAATATACAGATGTATATTCATAACTTCAGGGCAGGGAATATTTCCTTAGGAAAGGACACACAAAAGAAAAAAAAATCAAGAAAATGATTAAAAAATTGACTACATGGAATTTAGAATCTTCCATTAATCACGTGGCACCACAAAGAGAGTGAGAAAACACAGGAAGGAAGTTCTTTCAACATGTATAACTGAAAATAGCTTATATCAAAAATATATTAAAACATATATAAGTTAATAAAGGGGCGGGGGAAAACTCAATAGAAATACAAACAAAAGGGATTGAACAAATGCTTCACAGAAAAGAAAATCCAAGTGGCCCCCAAATAAGGAAAGATTCCTTTATTATATTTATAATTAGCAATATTAGATATAAAAAGTAAATTAAGGGACACCTGGGTGGTTCAGTGGGTTAAGCATCTGCCTTCAGCTCAGGTCATGATCCATGGTCCTGGGATCAAGACCCACATCAGGCTCCCTGCTCAGCGGGGAGCCTGCTCCTCTGCCTGCTGCTGCTCCTACCCCCTCTTGTGCTCTTGCTCTCTCTCTCTCTCTCTGTCTCTAGATCTCTCTCTGGTAAACAAATAAATAAAATCTTTTTTAAAAAGAATGCAAATTAAACTCCCAATGTGCTACCACTACTGACCTACCAGAAGGAATAAAATTTGCTGTCTCCCAGTGTCAAATGGCTGAAAGGTTGTATAGCCATAGGAACTGGTATTCACTGCTGCTAGGAGTGTGAATTTGTACAGCCAGTCTGGAAACAGTTTGTTTCCAATAACATATATTCCATAACATATTCCATAACAGTATGATCTAGTTAAATTAGAGTTGAATGACAATATCTATAGAAACTTTTTCTCAAAATTGCCCTGAAAAATCTATAAAAGCAGTTAAAAAAGGAAAATGTCATATATATAATACAAAACCGTAATAAAATATTACACCAAAACATGACAAAATTGTGATATTATGCACAATAGCAAAAATAAACTAATTCTAGCTATAAATAGGAATATGGATAATCTTGAAAACATGATATGGAGGAAAGAAGACTATGAGTACCAATAATTTATATATTTTATATGTAATATATATGCTATACACATACACACATATACATACACACACATATAGTTTAAAGACAGAGCATACTGCTTAAGAATGTTTATTTGGAAAGGAAGACCATGAAGAAAAGTAACAAAATGTTTATAATAAAAGACACATTAATGATTAACCCTTAGAGAGAGAGAGGACATTAGGACACGAGTGGAGCCAAGGGATAAGATGCCTGAGCTGCTAGCTATGCTCTGTTTTTTGGCCCAGACTGTAGTGTATGAATGCTTATATGCTCATTTTATAACTATAACTATAACTATAACTATAACTATAACTATAACTATAACTATAACTATATATATATATAGTATATGCATATATACTACACACACATATATGTATATATATTATAAATGTAAACAAATAATACATGTAATATATCTATTTATATGTTTTTCTGTATAAATTTTACAAAAAAGATGGTTTTAATCAAGGAAACTTGCAAGCCCATGGTTATGTATGGCATACTAAAGAGCAGGGAACTTAACCTTATATGTGCCACAGATCATTTTGGAAATCTGAGAAAGCCTATAAACCCTTTCTCTGAATGTTTTTAAATTCATTAATAAATGATTAGGACTAAAAAAAAAGCCAATTATGTTAAGATATAGTTGTCAAATATTATAAATTTATTGATGATATAGATACATATATGCTTCTTTTTTAAACCCTACATTACAAGACCCAACAATGGATTAATAGCCACCAAAATCTCAAACTAGAAACATATATATATAGGATATTGAGGGATTTATGTAGCAACTGCAATGTGATGTAAAGATGTGTAATTTCTATTGGTGACACAGCCATGATAACTAATATCACTGTGGTTTGTTTTCTTACATCTCTGTTAATTGTAGAACATTCTAAATTTTAGATAGAGTTTAATGAAAATAGAAATGTAATTTTTCTCATCCAGGTTTTGATTAGAAGCCTGGATTTCATGAAGACTATGCATTGCAATCTGTCTTTTTGGTGACAGGACACCTTCCTACATTAGAGGATTTTTCCCAGCCTGGTGGAGGCTTTCCTGGATGACTGGGTCAGAAGTAGTGACAGAAATGGAATCACACTACCCACAGTGTTCCACAACCAAAATAAATCCTGATGGATGAAGTTGAATTTGACACAGTATTTTAATGACTAGAATAAGTGATTAAGAAGAAAAGCGTCCCCTATCTGTATCTTGAACAACTCCAATCACCTCCTTGATTCCCTCGAGATATAAATCTGATGTCACATAGTGCATATTTCCATCACCAGTCCTTTGATTTAAAGTTTACAATAAATACTTTAACAATTTGCAATGGAATCGATTCTTCTTTATTGGATGATAAGTAATTAAGGGAGAAAAAGCATAAAAAATATTAAAAGATTAGATTAGGTTTAAAGTACTATGTGGATATAGAATAGATATAGAATATATGCTTTCAAAAAAGGTTATAAGGAACACAGAAAAGAAATTTTAAAAAAATGTTATAAAGAATCAAAGTAAATTTAGGGTGGCATCTGCTTAGTACTCTCAATAAAATGAAAATAAATCTATTTAAAGAAGATGCAAAATAAGAGAAGACAACAGAGTGGTATGGAAGATGTTTAAAGAAACACAAAAATGCCATTTACCATTTTAGAATGTCATTATAACTAATAAATAGGAGTGTTGACATTGTGAACAATTCACTCTATGATACACAAAATAAGTTTGAAAGACTTTCCCCAAAATAACAGGGGATAGAGAATGACAAAAAAGGATAACAGGAAGGCCACACAGTTAAGATGTTTGATACAGATAATTTATATTTCTGAATTAGAAAACAGGGAAGTGTTGAGTTGAGACAGTACAGACAAAAGGTTGATATCCAGGATCTATAAAGAACTCAAATTCAACACACACAAAACAGATAATCATATCAAAAAATGGACACTTCTCCAATGAAGACATACAAATGGCTATCAGACACATGAAAAAATGTTCATCATCACGAGCCATCAGGGAGAGTCAAATTAAAACCATAAGTGACTCTTCATCTCACAAAACAAACTGAGGGTTACTGGGGGGAGGGGGTTTGGGAGAAGGGGGTGGGATTATGGACATTGGGGAGGGTATGTGCTTTGGTGAGTGCTGTGAAGTGTGTAAACCTGGTGATTCACAGACCTGTACCCCTGGGGATAAAAATATATGTTTATAAAAAATAAAAAATTAAAAAAAAAAAAAAACCACATTGAGATACCACCTTACACCAGTTAGAATGGCCAAAATTAGCAAGACAGGAAACAACGTGTGTTGGAGAGGATGTGGAGAAAGGGGAACCCTCTTACACTGTTGATGGGAATGGAATGCAAGTTGGTGCAGGCACTTTGGAGAACAGTGTAGAGATTCCTCAAGAAATTAAAAATAGAGCTTCCCTATGACCCTGCCATTGCACTACTGGGTATTTACCCCAAAGACACAGATGCAGTGAAAAGAAGGGCCATCTGTACCCCAATGTTTATAGCAGCAATGGCCACGGTCACCAGACTGTGGAAAGAACCAAGATGCCCTTCAATGGATGAATGGATAAGGAAGATGTGGTCCGTATACACTATGGAGTATTATGCCTCCATCAGAAAGGATGAATACCCAACTTTTGTAGCAACATGGATGGAACTGGAAGAGATTATGCTGAGTGAAATAAGTCAAGCAGAGAGAGTCAATTATCATATGGTTTCACTTATTTGTGGAGCATAACAAATAACATGGAGGACATGGGGAGATGGAAAGGAGAAGGGAGTTGAGGGAAATTGGAAGGGGAGATGAACCATGAAAGACTATGGACTCTGAAAAACAACCTGAGGGTTTTGAAGGGGCGGGGGGGTGGGAGGTTGGGGAAGCCAGGTGGTGGGTATTAAGGAGGGCATGAATTGCATGGAGCACTGAGTGTGGTGCAAAAGCAATGAATTCTCTTATGCTGAAAAGAAATTTTAAAAAGATTTAAAAATAAATAAATACCTGAAAAGAAAAAATAAAAGAAAAAAAAGAAACCAGGGAAATGGAACAGAATCCGTTTTCAAATCTGTAATAACAGAAACATTCCTTGTACTGAATACAGAATCAAGCCCTCAATTTGAAAGCCTTCACTGGGTAACAATCAAAATAATTAAAAGCAAACAACACCCAGGCATGGCAAAATGGTATTTTCATTAAGTAGCAATTCTAAAAACATTTAAGGGAAAACAAACTAATGATTTTTAAAGGGTTATTTCACAACAACAAGAAGCAAAATCAGGGTAGCCTCAGTTTTTGAACATTAAATATCAGGACCCACTTCTCGAAAGAGTCATGAAATTAAAACTCTGAGTCAAAAAAATCTAGTCCAATCCAACCTATTCATGTTTTCTATTTAGCAAAGGAAATAAATTCTTGTAAATGCAACATAGAAAGTTTCATGCAAGAAGAAAGAAGAAATGACTAATGGAAGTGATTTACCAAATCAAGAGATAAATAAAATAGAATTTACGAAGAGGTAAGCCATAGTTTAAAAGGATTTTTAGTGAGTGTTGAAACCATTAAAGAATTTTCTAATTAAAGATTGATGTTTCTGTGTCTATTACCCTACCATATCCAAATATCAGAGGACACATCCTAAATAGAATATGTGCATATATGTGCCTGTCTATATACATGTAATAACATATTTGATATTTAAATATATACATATTAAATCATAGAGCACTAGAAAAAACTCATAAAGAATTTTCAGAAATTTCAGAAAGAAAGTAAAGGGATATAGGCAGACAGAAACATTAAATTATAATCCAATGTCAGAAGTAAATGCTATTCTTTCTTGGGAAGTCTAGCAAAGAACCAAGAATTTTTTATTATTATTAGCATATAATGTAATATTCGTTTCAGGGGTACATGTCTGTAATTCACCAGTCTTACATAATACACAACGTTCACCACAACACATACCCTCCCACAAGTCCATCACATTTAAAAAAAAAAAAAAAAAAGGTGTTGTATTGAAGTGTTGAATCACCATACTATACACCTGAAATCAATATTATGCTATATATTATCTAACTGGAATTAAAATAAAATCTTAAAAACAAAAACCAAACAAACAAAAAATAGCCCAGGGGAGCCTGAGTTGCTCAGTCAGTTAAGCATCTGACTCTTGATTTTGGCTTTGGTCATGATCTCAGGATTATAAAACTGAGCCCTGCCTCAAGCCCGCATTCAGCATAGAGTCTGATTGAAATTCTCTACATTTCCCTCTGCCCCTCCCCATCTAAAAAAATAAATAAATAATATATATTTTTAAAAATAGTCCAAACATCAGAAGCAAGTACTATTGTTTCTTGGGAAGCCAACAGAGAATCTGAACTGGAGACAGATGGTTTGGTCAGGTGTGTCCCCATCTACATTCCCATCCACATCCCTTGTGTACATGGAACAAGACCGAGGACAAAGACCCAAGAACTGCTCTCTAGAAGCAATGGGGGATGCAAGGGCCTGAGAAGCAGAACAGAGGCTAACTGCAGATACCCACAGGAGATGAAACAGAAGAGAGGATCAAGGAAAGAGTGCGGAGAGAAAGTAGTTCTCTCAGGATATAAATGCTATGAGGAGCTCTTGTCTGGTCAAAGTACTCCTCACCATAGTGACTGGAGATGAGAATCCCCACCCTGGCTGCTTTCCGCCCTGAGGGCCTGGAGGGAGGTCTTTCTACTGATAGAGCTCACTGCTGGATCTCCCATCTGGAGAAGTATTGGTTGGTATAACAAGCACACAAACATGCAAAAAAAAAACCCTTGAAAACCGATTGAAGTCAACCTATCTCACCTTCAACTAAGGTCCCATACCCTGAAGAGAAAAAGCAAATAAGAGACAGGGTGAAAAAGAAATCAAACTCAAAAGACATAGAGATGAGGGGCGCCTGGGTGGTTCAGTGGGTTAAGCCTCTGCCTTTGGCTCAGGTCATGATCTCAGGGTCTTGGGATTGAGCCCCGCATCCGGCTCTCTGCTCAGCAGGGAGCCTGCTTCCTCCTCTCTCTCCCTCTGCTTGCCTCTCTGCCTACTTGCGATCTCTGTCTGTCAAATAAATAAAATCTTTAAAAAATAAAAAAAAGAAATAGAGATGATTCAAAGAACAGAACCGAACCTACAAAAATAATCTAAGCTGTGCTCTTAGAGAGTTATATGAGGATATTATATCTATACATTAAGTCAAAGTTGCTACAAAAATAGAACAATCATAAAAGAAGAAAATTTGTGAAATTCAAATAAAGATTGCAAATATAAAATTTGAAGAAATTTTTTGTATGTATAGTAAAAGCATAAGGATGTGGAAAATATGCTTCAAAAACAAAAAACTATTAGAGAACTTGAAGATTAATATTGCAGATTCAATATTTATGGAATGAACAAGAATTCCAAGAGGATAGAGAAAAGGCAATGAAATCTAATGTAATATGCAATAAAAGCTTAGAAGAGCAATTTTTTTAGGCTAGACATGTAATGTTACCTACGGAAGACCACTGAAGAGTCATCACAATCAGGAGGGGCCCATCCTTCTTTACACTGACACTGGAGATCATGGTCACACACCTGGAGAAGACAAGATCTTATTAGTTTCCACACTGGGCTGACTGACCACCAACCCAGGGGCCCTATTCATCAGAAGCTAACCCTTACTCTGTAGCCTTTCAGCTATCTACATAATGTATGAATCCATCGTAGGGATGTCAATACCAAGTTCTTAGAAGAAATTCTTTTCACTGAACCAAACTACTGAGCATTAAGGCAAACTTAATAATTTTAATTTAATGCTGAAACATTACTTCAGCATCATCGAGACTGATCTAAAATTACAAAAGATTCAGCAAGATTGGGGAAGCATTGTCAAAACTTACAGCATGTCCTTTGCACTTGGAGGAGCAATTGGTGGATTTGTAGGCTCTTTCAATATCTACACATTCTGCATTAATGCAAACCTGAAAGTGATGTGAAAAGCATCAAGCTGACATCAATACCTAATGGCTTCAGCTCTGCAAATTGCTGACTCTTTGGAATTTAGTCTTCTATTATTAGCCATGATTGTTGCCCTTTTATTAGGGAAATCACAACCTTCTTTTGGAAATAAGAAGATGAAGCTAGATAATTTGTGTTAAAAAATTTTTGGAAAGTCCTCTAAAGAATATTTCCTTACTTCACTTTATTCCTCCTGAGTCATTCCCTTAATCCACCTCTTCAGTCCATGCCTGAGACTGATACTTAGCACTGAGCTAAGCATTGCATATGATACAAAGCACCCATTCCAAACAAAAATATTATGGAGAACATGTTAATATCACATCATCTTCAATATTGCAGTACCTATCATTTATGTAAAAATAAATAGTATTCTTATTATTCTCTTAATTATTGTTATCAAGGGGGTTATCATTTATTGAGAACCTACTGATTTGGGGCAATACAATTTACCAAGTTTTAATAACCCAGTACTTAAGCACATAATAGTTACCTATAAAACAGTATTGAAGGGATGAGTGGTGCTAAGTATTGCTTTGAAAACTGTGCCCCATAAAACATAAAGAGTCCTTGAGAAGCAAGCAAACAAAACAAACAAAACAAACAAAACAAAAAACAAGACAAAAGAACACTTTGATTAAAAGCTACATTTTCAACTTACCTTCTTGTTTCCACACTTGGTTCCATTGGCTACCATGGCTACTTCTTGACTGCTGTCTTCAGGTTCAAATGTTTTACATGTCAGGAAAGTTATAATATGTCCTCTCCAAGGCAAAGTATCTGACCCACCTTGACAGAACAACTTCCCACACATGGCATCACTGAGGAAAAGTCAAATTTGTTGCAGTTGAAATACCAGGATCCTAACTGCAGTTCTCTGCAGTTCTAAATCCCCTCCCAGGCCATCAAAATTTAACTCATCATATTCTCTCTTTATGTCAAATTTCCCCTTATTCTTCTGTAATAGAGCCACCAAACATTAACAAGGCACATTGTTGCTTAAAAGCAAAACCCACATTTCTCAGATTCCTACGCAGCTAATTTTGGTCAATTGCCTAAGTTCTGGCCAATGGGGAGGAAGCAGAATCTTATGTGTAAATTCTTGAAGGGGGTATTACATGAAGGAGTATGTCCTGCTCCTTACTTTTTTCTCTTTTTGTCTCATTGGAATGCAATGGCTGCCACTGCAGAAGCCATGACAGACCAAGAGAAACACCTGGAAATGAAGGTCATGTTTGAGCTATAAAGAGGAAAGACTTTTAACATCATGGAGGACACGTGGATATTTCTATTTTGTTTCAACTAAAGTTACTTTATTTTCATGAATTGCAGCATATTAAGTCTCCCAACTATAGCTGTGTCTACATAAGGCTGAGCCTTGGGTGACACTCGAAGACATCATTTGGGGTTCCTGAAAGAACTGTCTCTTTGCAAATAATGATGAAACAGCTCAGCACTTAGTAAAGCCATTCATTCACTGCCAAGGTGAAAAAAGTCAGATCCAATAAAATTGGAGTCAATCACTTTATGCAGAATTCTGAGGAAGTCTGTGAAAAACTACTCTGAGAGGGACAGAATAAGATTCTCCTGATGTTTCTGGCAACTGTTAGCAAATATGACAGAGGAGTAGAGAAAGGCACACATTCTCTCCAAACTTGAAGAGGCATTTTTCTTGAGTCACTTAGGTAGAGCTTTTATAAAGAGGGCCTAGAGCACAGAGAATTTCAGGTCCTCTCTCCACTACAACCAATGACTATTCAGAAGTGACTAGGAGGTCAGCCTGTGGAAAGAATGATATGTTTGTGCCTCTAGTTGGAGGAATGATCCAGGGATCATACAGTCATTCAGGACAATGTGTGCACCTGCTACAGAGAGAAGGGGAACCACCTTACTCTCTTTCCTGCTCGCTTCCACTCGAACTACATATTGGTTCCCAGAAAACATATGCATTGCTTTTTACAAAATTATTTTCCCTTTTGAATCTTCCCTGATTTCTTATAAAGGAGAGACCATGGAATATTTTTATCTTTTAGGCTCAGACTCGCCAAAGGAAGACTCTCTGTCTGAAATATAGCTTGGTAATATTTATCATCTGGAAAAATCACTGTCTAACAGAAAAACTTTGAGAAACATTAATCTTGTTCAGTTTCTTATTCCACATTATTTAGTATGTGTGAAATTTGGAGAAGATACTCAGTTTAATCCATTATAATTTGAATTTTACAAGTCATCTTGAAATTATAGAATCAAAAAAAAACCTTATCCAAAGATCTCAAGTCCATTGCTTATGATATTGAAGAAATTTATTTTACAGAATATCAATACAAAAAGTAAAACAAATTCTCCAGATGAATTGTCCATCTTTTCTCTTACTGTGTTTTTTCTTAGATAATGCCATGGCAACCTTAAATAAAACCAAATGAGCATTGTATTGGTTTTTCCTCAGAGTAGATAAATATTTACACTCCTAGAACCATAATGAAACACCTAGATGGAAAAGCTCCTAAGTTATATTGGAAAATCCATGTATAGACTTCCAGACATGCCCATTCACTGCTGCACGTTCCATCCACATATTCCCTTTATTTCAAAATGACTGTACGTGTCATCCAAAGCACCCACCATGAGGCACTGGAAAAAAGAATTCTTTCTTATTTGTATTTTAACTTAGTGCCTAGTCTAAAACACAGCACGTAATCATCACCCAGTGAATGCTTATCAAATGAATGATGTCCAAATTAACTTTTGCTTTAACCGGAATAAATCAGAACATGTGTCTTGAAGTGAATGATTTCTCTAGTCTATGGGGCAGGAAGGTACGAACAACAAGGCCACTTACGTTGATTTGCAGGGAATTGGTGTGTCATCCACTTTGCGACAGTACCCATACTTTGACCCACCTTCATTCCTGCTGTAACACGATTTGTCTGCAACCTTGGTCCCTTGAACCAGGCATGGTCAGTAGGGACATATTAGAAAAGAAAAGAGATAAGATATTCAATGCTACAAATGATTAATGAAATATATAGCATGAGAATTACTTTTCTGGCATAATCCCATTGACCATTGTCAGAAATATAGGTTGGAATAGTTTTGTTATTAAGAAAGCTAGCTAGAATTTAAAATACTCTTTTAGGGGCATCTGGGTGGCTCAGTTTGTTAAGCATCAGACTCTTGATTTCAGTTCAGGTCATAATCTCAGGATTGGGAGATCGAGCCCTGGGACAGGCTCCCCCCCTCAGCTTGGAGTCTGCTTAAGATTCTCTCCCTCTCCCTCTTCATTTTCCTCCTCCCCCTCACACACACTCTCTCTCTAAATAAATAAAATATTTAAAAAATAATAAAATAAGCCTTCAAAATTTTAACTTTTGAATAATGACTATCTAAATATTTAGAAATGTGGTTGATTTGCTGAAGATTAAAAAAAATCTAAATATGAAGACTGAGCTAGGAGAGCCACAATCATTATATTAACAGCCCACAAGCAGACATTGGGAAGCTCTTTTGATAATACTTGCTACTGTCACAATTACTTGCTATGCTTAGTCAAATTTCTGCTTTGTGCAGGCACAGCAATAGGCATCACATACTTAATTGCTCATGCAATCTTCTTTATATCCCTATCAGATGAGCAGTACAATACAGTGGTTAAGAGCTCAGAAGCTAAATCACAGCTATGTGACTCTGGCCGGCTGCCTTAACCTCTCGGTTTATCTATAAGCTGGAATCATTTTAAATAAATTTCACGTTCCAAATTCCAAGATGATAAAAAAAGTTTCATTATCATATTTTCTACATGAAAAATGTGAATAGTTAGGCATGAATGATAAGGAAAAAGCATGCTCCTAATCCCAAACTTCAGAGTTATTGCTGCTAATATTGTGGAAAGCATCATTCATACACCCAGTACCACACTGCTTCCTAAATAACAAGTATACTTGTCCTTTCCCCTGGCACTAAATATTGAGCAGTATCGTGGCTATAAAAATTGCATTGCGTAAATACTCTATCATTTATTTGACTAATGCTTATTCTTTGACTTTGAGATGTTTCACAATTATCCATTATCAATTTTAAAAGTGTTGGGTGATGGTGGTTCACAGACCTGTACCCCTAGGGCTAATAATACATTATATGTTAATTAAAATAAAATACTTAGGGGAAGGCAAAAAAAAAAAGTGTTGGGTGAAAATCCTTTGTGAAAAAATATTCCTAAAAACACTTGCTGGGGAAAGCAGTGCATTTTCTTTTTAGGTTTTACATACATTTTTCCAATTCATCCTGGAAAGACTGTGTTAATTCATGTTTTTACTGAAGTGTGTAAAAGTAGGTGCTTTGCCACATCTTCACTGACACTGAGCATTAACTATAATAATGTTTCACCATAAAAAAGTTTCACCAAACTGACAGGTGTTGAAGGAATCAACTTTTCAATTGTATTTCTTACTATATTTGCATTTCCTGACACATCAATGTTTCAGTACTTCATACTTCTTGCTAGTGATTTAAAATGATTTAAATGTTTTTTAGACATTTGTATTTCTTTATGATAAATTACCTGTTAATGCCTTGTTCACATTTCCAATATTTGGAACTACAAAGGGTTTATAGAAATGATTTGAAATTGAAGAGGGTGATCTCCTTCCTTATATATGTTATTAGACTTTCAAAACCTTGAAGATTAATTTGAAATAAATTTGTGATCCCTTATAGGTCACAAAATTTGAAACTTATTTATTTGTTTGTTTGTTTGTTTATTTATTTTTCAGCATAAGAGAATGCATTGTTTATGCACCACACCCAGTCTCCATGCAATACGTGCCCTCCATAATACCCACCACCTGGTTCCCCCAACCTCCCACACCCCCCCCCCCGCCCCTTCAAAACCCTCAGGTTGTTTTTCAGAGTCCATAGTCTTTCATGGTTCATCTCCCCTTCCAATTTCCCTCAACTCCCTTCTCCTTTTCATCTCCCCATGCCTTCCATGTTATTTGTTATGCTCCACAAATAAGTGAAACCATATGATAATTGACTCTCTCTGCTTAACTTATTTCACTCAGCATAATCTCTTCCAGTTCCATCTATGTTGATACAAAAGTTGGATATTCATTCTTTCTCATAGAGGCATAATACTCCATAGTGTATACGGACCCCATCTTCCTTATCCATTCATCCATTGAAGGGCATCTTGGTTCTTTCCATAGTCTGGTGACCGTGGCCATTGCTGCTATAAACATTGGGGTACAGATGGCCCCTCTTTTCACTGCATCTGTGTCTTTGGGGTAAATACCAGTAGTGCAATGGCAGGGTCATAGGGAAGCTCTATTTTTAATTTCTTGAGGAATCTCCACACTGTTCTCCAAAGTGCCTGCATCAACTTGCATTCCCATCAACAGTGTAAGAGGGTTCCCCTTTCTCCACATCCTCTCCAACACACGTTCTTTCCTGTCTTGCTAATTTTGGCCATTCTAACTAAGGTGGTATCTCAATGTGGTTTTAATTTGAATCTCCCTGATGGCTCGTGATGATGAACATTTTTTCATGTGTCTGATAGCCATTTGTATGTCTTCATTGGAGAAGTGTCCATTTTTTGATATGATTATCTGTTTTGTGTGTGTTGAATTTGAGTTCTTTATAGATCCTGGATATCAACCTTTTGTCTGTACTGTCATTTGCAAATATCTTCTCCCATTCCGTGGGTTGACTCTTTGTTTTGCTGACTGTTTCCTTTGCTGTGCAGAAGCTTTTGATCTTGATGAAGTCCCAAAAGTTCATTTTCGCTTTTGTTTCCTTTACCTTTGGAACTTTTTTAAAGCTAATTTGAATCTCTGATCTTTTATATGGGCAACCTTTAAATGTGTGATTTAAAAGATCTTCCCTATTCCAGTATCAGATGAATATGTTCAACATTAATTCAATAATTTTGAACATTTATGAAAGTCAGACAATGTGCTGGAACACACTGGGAAGGCCGTAATGAACAAAATACATAGTGTCTAGGTACTGGGAAATCTACAGATTTGCAGGGGTGACAGACGGTGAAGGGTCAGGCAAGAGGAGAAGGCAATTGTATTTACTGCAGTGATTTATTACTTGATAATAAAGGAAAGCTCAGAACTTCAACTCTGTGCAGAGAATTTTTTCTTTCCATAGATTTCTGCTGTATACCAAAGTCAGTCAAGGAAGCACAAAATCTTTCTTTAACCCACAAAGCCATCTCTGTTTCCAGCTGTAACTTAGCATGTGAGGCTGCATGATCCGTAAGTGGGAGGGTTGCTGAGGCCAGACTTCTGCTCACTGGTGCACCTGCCCACACACAAATGGTATCAAGCTTTGCTCCTCAGATTGTGTCTCAGCCCACCCTTGCCTGATACAAAGGATTTATTTTTATTCAGAAATTTTTCTAAATTCTAATCCATGATTTTTTCTCAGGTTTCTTTTTTACTGGGTATATTGTGAAACAGTGTTTTGTTATTTCCTTTATCTTGCTTTATGTATATTTTCTAGAATTGTGGAAGGTTCCTGGTATGTGCTAACCCTCTTTAAGAACTTTTAGGAATATGTATTTTCCCCTATTAAAACGTCCCTTCAGTCATTTAAGGACAAATCTGAAAGTGTAGCTGAAGAGGGTACAAATATTACAGATACGTGCACCATGGACATCATGTCCAGGAAGTCCAAAGAACTGGTAGTTCTTAAATTGCCTTTCTGATCAAGCTTGTTCAGTACAATTTGTTTTAGTTTACAGTTTGGGAGATTGTTAAGTTTTATTTTAAATTCCTTTTTTATGGTATAATCAGAGATTATGGTTTCTAAAACTCTAGTAATATGGGCAAAATAAGCATTTAAGAGATTACACTTTTCCAAATTGCTCATCTGCATACCCACAGTCCTTTTTTCCTCCCCCGTCCCTTACGCTCTGCTCATCTCCCAACGCTCCTGCCATCCCGACACACACACAGACACATGGACACACACACAGAGACATACACAGACACACACACAGACACACACAGAGACTTCTAAGGTTGTACTTACCTGAGAAGGATTTTGATTAGGGTTGCCAGATAAAGTACATGATACCCAGTTAAATTTCAGGGTTTTTTGGTTAAGTTTTTATTTAAATTTCAGTAGTTAACATACAGTGTAGTACTAGTTTCAGGTGTATAATACTCAACATTCCATAATAAAGAGTCTGTTTTTTTGGTTTGCCTTTCTCTTCCCTTCATTGGTTTTGTTTCTTAAATTCCACATAGAAGTGAAATCATGTGGTAGGTCTTTCTCTGACTGACTTATTCTCCTTAACATATTACACTCTAGCTCCATCCATATCATTGCAGATGACAAGATATATTCTTTTTATGGCTGAATAATAATCACATATATATACATACACACATATATGCATATACACAAGTATTTATGTATATATAATATAAACATACATATATACATTTATATATAGATATTAATATGTCACAACCATATTGTTGCTATTATAGATAATACCACTATAAACACCAGAGTTCATGTATTCTTTTGAATTAGTATTTTTGTATTCTTAGGGTATATACCTAGTAGTGCAATTGTTGGGTCGTCGGGTAGCTCTATTTGTTACTTTATGAGGAACCTCCATACTGTTTTCCAGAGTGGCCACACAAGTTTGCATTCCCACCAACAGTGCAAGAGAGTTCCTCTTTTTCTACATCCTCACCAGCACTTGTCCTTTCTTGTGTTGCTAATTTTAGCAATCCTGATAGGTGTGAGGTGGTATCTCATTGTACTTTTGATTTATATTTCCCTGGTAATGAGTGATGTTGAGCATCATTTCATGTGTTTGCTGGCTATCTGGGTGTCTTCTTTGGAAAATGTCTGTTCATGTCTTCTGCCCATTTTATAACTGGATGATTTGTTTTGGAGATGTTAAATTTTATAAATTCTTTATATATTTTGAAAACTAACTCTTTATCAGATATGTCATTTGCAAATACCTTCTCCCATTCCATAGATCTCCTTTTAGTTTTCTTTATTGTTTCCTTCACTGTATGGAAACTTTTTATTTTGATGAAGCTCCAATAGTTTATTTTTCTTTTGTTTCCCTTGCCTCAGGAGACATGTCTAGAAAGAAATTGCTCTGGCCAGTGTCAAAGAGGTTACTGCCTGTGTTCTCCTCTGGGATTTTTATGGTTTCAAGTCTCACATATAGGTCTTTCATCCATTTTTAATTTATTTTTGTGTATGTGTTAGAAAGTGGTCCATCTTCATTCTTCTGCATGTTGCTCTCCAGTTTTCCCAACACCATTTGTTGGAGACCTTCTCCCATTGGATATTCTTTCCTGCTTTACCCAGTTAAATTTGAATTTCAGATAGAGTTTTCTTAGTATAAGCTTACCTCAAATATTTCATGAGACATACTGATACTAAAAAAAAAATTGTTAATCTGGAATTCAAAGTCAAATTAACTGGCCCATCCTTATTTGTATTTCTTCAAATGCACTTATCCAGGATTTTGAGCTCTAACGCAGTTTCTAAGAAAGGAGATTGAGACAGAATACTACTTTGGCCATGATTAAACACTGTCACCTGTTACAACATCATTTTTCTTTTCATGTGCATAGAGGCAGGAATGCCCGCAACACTGGGACTTGTCCTCTTACCTGGTCCCCACAGCTCAGTGCACTGCTCCTGCAGCGTGGGGCATATCCCCATCAAGCAGTAGCCCTCCCCATTTTGGCAGGGGAAGCCATTGACTCGGAATCTATCATCAGGGCAAAAACCAGATTTACCATCACACATTTCTGGCAGATCACACTCATCTTTTGCTGGTCGGCACACTGCCCCAGGCTTCTTAAACTGCAGGGAAATAAAAATGAAGAAAAGGCTTTGTTTTCTCACACGACTTACTTGAATATCTTAAGCTAACGTAAATAATATTTTTCCTTTGGCCTTTTTTTGGCAAGGTAGTTAGAGGCATCCTTCTATTTTAGCTTACATCTGCATTGCATAAACTAAAGACATCTCCTATTATATCATTTCTATTGACTTCTGCCAATGGCCCGAGTCTTTAAGTAATCAATATTTCTGAATTTATAGTGCAAGCACTACACAAATATCAAGGAGAAAGGTACAGAAGAAAACCAAACCTCATCTTAGTTGCAAAGAAGGGATTTATTTTTTCCTTTGTTGAATACATTTTTGTCAAGATTTTCAAGGAGGTTTATATCTGCAACTTAAGAGATTTATTGGCCAAGTGAATCTTCTGTATTAAGGCAGGTAAGTTTATAAGCACCAGATCAGTGTGCCCTGAGACTTTCCCAGGCATCATGTTTCCTAATCCTTAACTCCTTTTGTTGTATGCGCAAATATGTCTTTTCAACTCACTTCTTCCTATGAAATGATTTCTTATGGGAGAGAAACAACTGAATGTGAATTTGAATTATTTTTTATTTGATGTATTTTTGTTTGATGTATTAATTCCACTGCAAATCTTGCTCTTACTGCCTAAGGAAAAACTTAGTCAAACAAATTCTGCCATTTATGCAGATCTGAAGATTCCTGTGTGGACACTGGGAAGCATATCTTTCCCTAGATGAGGTGAACAAACATGCTCCTCTATCATCAGAGAACTTTCAGTATCTTTACATAATGACAGAGTGGAATCCAAAATTTAATTAGATCATACACAACCCTCCAAACTCAAATCTTGCTGCCCGGCCAGATGAGCTTTCTTACCAGCTCTCACATGAGCATGCTTATACTTCCTGTTCCATCTTTATTCTTTCCCTCAGTCTCATCATTTAGGAATTTTTCCTCCTTCTGTTTACTTATTTAAAATCTGCGCTTGGGGCACCTGGATGGCTTAGTGGGTTAAAGCCTCTGCCTTCAGCTCAGGTCATGATCTCAAGGTCCTGGGATGGAGCCCCGCTTCAGGCTCTCTGCTCAGCAGGGAGCCTACCTCCTTCTCTCTCTCTGCCTGCCTCTCTGCCTACTTGTGATCTCTGTCTGTCAAATAAATAAATAAAATCTTAAAATAAAATATGCGCTTGACTTTAAGACTAGTGACAGCCTCATCTTCCATGAAGCCTCCTCTGACATCTTCAGGGCACATGGTTGCTTTTCCTTCCTACTCATGATGGGAAGATCCCTAAATTTAGATTTGGAAGATACAGATTTGAATCTTGGCTCTATCAGAGGCTAGCTTTATGACTTAGAAAAGGGACTTTATCTCTGAAAATCCATTTCCCCATCTAATATTTCCTTTACAGAGTCATTATGAAACTTAGGTGAAAATATAAGTGGAAAACATTACACAAAGGGCAAATATCCTTATAATGTCTACCTGGGCATTTGATCCTTACTATATTTTCATCTGTTTCAGGTATGTATATCATTACCCTAAAGAAATAGCATGTTCTTTGAAGTCAAAGACTATCTCTTTTTTTTTTTTTTGATCTCCCACAATCTCCAACAAATAGCACTTAATCAACACTTGCTGAATAAGACTTAAATTCCCAATTTTTCTTCCTTTTGGACTTTTTTATTTCTTTTCTCTCCTTCTGACATCAAAAAGAAAAAAAATCCTAAATCCTTTCTATAATCTGGTATGTCATCTGTCCACACATTCCTTCTGCAAACAGGTCTTGAACATTTAAAATGTATGAAACTTTGTGCTAGGTGAGAATGAATCAGTCCCTTGCCCTCAGAAGTCAGTCTAACTAAGAAAATAGACACATAAACAAATAATCATAATAGAGAAATCTATGCAATGACAGAATGTGAAATTCTACATTTGAACTGGAAAGGAAAGTCAACAAGCCTCACAGAGAAAATGACACAGAATGCTCCCTTTATATTTAAGAAATTCACCCTGAAGTGACGTCAAAGTCTGAAGATAGGGAAGACCCCACATTATTAAAACAAAACAAAACAAAACAAAACAAAAAAAAAACTTTTCCACTTAACCCATTATTAAAGGAATATGCAACCAGTTATGAGGTTTGGTGCAAGAAGGCTCTGTGACATCAGAAGCAGCGGCAGGTAGGAGTCCCAGCACTGGGTTTGGAAGAGGTCATATTTGGAGTTTGCCTTTCAGTGGCTCTCTTATTTCACACATTTTCTATTCTGAGCTTTTGTTCCTTCAAGAGCAAAATGAGATAATAATATCTAATTCAAAAGGTTCTTGGGGGATCAATTAGCCCATGTTTGTAAACACTCATACGTAGGCAGCATTATTTTATGGACAGAAAGCTAGTGCTTTGCTATTTTATTTAACATAATCACTGAGATTTTTAATGTAGAAAAATAAACAGTAATTATAATTATTAAAATAGAATAAAATAATAATCTTACCTGGCATTTTTCACAGCATTCTCCTAATGCACATTGAAAACTTGCTTTGATTTTACAAGTTTTAGCGTCACAACAAATGTTGGTACATTCCTAAGAAATACCAGAGACAAAGGCAAATGCCAGATTGGGTCTCAATTTTTTGCTCTTGTTTCACCACAATTCATAGTATAATTTTTTCATCACACAGACCCTACTGTGATATGGTCTAAAGATAATTTCCAGGCAAATAAAATATTGAACAAAGTTCAACATTAGAAAAACAGATTTTAAAACCACTGGTGACTTGTCACATATCTGAATTCTACTGACACCTTTTTAAATTTGAGTATCTCCTCTAGATCACTCAGCCTCCCATAGGATACTGAAAATGATCTATTTTTGGTAAACTATGAAAGAAAACAAAAGGAAAATGTTAGTTTTTAAAAATAAAACTTATCTAAATAGTTAAAAACAAAATTAGTTGAGCTCATCGGTTTTGTACCTACTCAGCAGTAGATTTAATCTCTAAGATGTACTAAAAACCTAAATGTATAGTTCTTTATGCAACTTTGACATTTAATTCAACTCTGCATTAAGCAATGGACTTTGTCTTGCTCTCCTCACCTTGTTTCTGAGAAATCAGGCATCTGCATGAGACTTTGGGGAAGCTCTCCCCTCAGAAACTTCCTCTTATAGTTGTTTATGTTACCTAAGAGAGTTACAACTTTTTAGGAGTAAAACTCTTGCCATTTTTTCAAATAGGAACATCCTCTTGGAAAGATTCCTCTTTTCTCATAGAATGAATGCATTTGTGGTCAAATTTTGAAATTACAGAAGAGCCGACCCCTTGAGTCCTTCACAGGTCACTCATATTAAATATTAATAAAATGGGGGCAAAGGTCCCATTTGGAAGCCTGGTGGCCCTACAAATAGGGTAGGATCAGGCGAGGACTCCTAATGGTAAAAACTCTTAAGTCACAAAGAGAAAAACTAAATCTCAGTGCAAGATAGCGACTGCCAAATCAGACACCTGAGTCTACATCTTGGCCTCTCTCTCTACCATCTCTGTGACCTTGGGTGAGCTATTTACACTCTCCAAGGGCTATTGAGGTGCCACGCCTAAAGTAACTGCTCAGTAGGTCATAGCCACATAAGAAAAGTGAAGTTATTTCTGCCAGAAAGAGAGGAACGAGGATACAAATCCCAGTTGTTGAGTGGTTCTTTTTTTTTTTTTTTTAAAGATTTTATTTATTTATTTGATAGACAGAGATACAAGTAGGCAGAGAGGCAGGCAGAGAGACAGGGGGAAGCAGGCTCCCCGCTGAGCAGGGAGCGGGATGTGGGGCTCGATCCCAGGACCCCGAGATCATGACCCGAGCCGAAGGCAGAGGTTTTAACTGAGCCACGCAGGTGCCCCTGTTGAGTGGTTCTTAAAAATCAGGAAATGGAGACAGAACCCCAAGAAAGAAATTAAGAAGGTCTGTTAAGCAATGCAGTAGTCATTGTTAGAAAGGCTGGCCTGACAAATGTCTAACAGATGAACATATGCAAAGTTATTAAAAAATGTACAACTTCAGAGTAATAATATAGTTTTATAGTTTATAGTCTTAGCAATTGAAAAACAAATTAGACCATCTTAGGAAGTTCTTCGGTGGTACCTCAGGAGTCCCACAATCACAGTCCTCTCCCATTTCTACCAGCTGATTCCCACAGATTGGGATGGATATAACATCTGTAGGCAATGGAGCATTGAAAAGGCAATTTGATAATTTATCTTCAAAGAACTTGTCATAGCTGACACGGCTGCAGGAACTGAAGTCTGTAGGTATATAGAAGCTATGAAGATAAGGAAAGAGAAAATGGAACACAGTCATGCTGAACATGAAGGGAGCAATATCACACATTGGGGATGATGCACCCAAAACTTCCCCTAAAAGATTAAACCCAATCCACCACCCAACTGCTAAATCATGAGCTCTTTTGTGTGCCTGAATTAGCCCTCCAGGATGGACACAAACACCTCGAGCTTAATGAAAAAAAATATATCAATTCTTAAAGTGTAGCACCCAGGCTGCTGTTTTAAAAAACAAAGATGCTCTGACTATTCCAGAGAATCTTAATCAACCTTAGGTCATTTTGGCTGCAAAGTCCTTCAGGTAGTAAAGTCATACTTATTTATGTGTCTAAGAATTTACTTTCCTTCAGAGGAATTACTTTTGGCAGAATTTCTTCATTTCACAAACAAAGATGAGGTTTAAAAATGCAATAGTATCTGGGAGGGATAACAAATATATGTGACTGGCATTCCACCTTTTGGAGAAGGGTCTGGAAGACTAACCCTAGGTTGAGTGAGCTGGAACAGGGAAATAGAAGAGAGGAAATACATATATAAAAGGGATTTGGGGATTTTTAAAGATAAAATTCCCTGGAAACTTTGCTTAGGCAAGACAGGGATGTATAATGTCTTTATCCTCCTGCAAGGATGCTCTTCTTTAATTAAGTTTTTGTCCTAGAACCACCCAGTCTGAATTCAATGAAAATTTGATATATACTAATGATTTTCTGAAACCAAGTCTTGTGTAGGTAAGATGAAGTTAAAAATGTCAATCATGCCAACAGCAAAGACATAATATGTTTAAATGATGTCTTAGTTAATGAAAAATATTGCATATAGAAGGATAAAGTGGTTTGGTATAGATATGCATTCATGATTATACTATTCAATATTTAAAAGCTTGAATGTGTGGCTGAAGATGACATGAAAGTTATAGCACAGATACAGCCCAGAGTGAACCAAAACCAGGGACAGAATGCATCTTCCCAGAGAGCCTCACCTTAGTGCTCTGTCCATCACACATATTGTAGAAGGGCACTTGCAAACATAGGAGTCATGAAACATTCCAAAGTTATGACCCATTTCATGGGCCATGGTCCCTGCTACTCTAAGCATGTTGTCACTGTGGTCCTAAGGGCAAGAATAGGGAAACAGATCCTCTGGTTTTCAAACTAAATTACCACTCGGGGTATAATTAGTTTTACTAACTGGGGCAGAGAGAGTGACTTTACCTTCAGCTTTTCACTACTCACCATCTCTCTTCCTCCCCTCCCCTTCTCCTTCTCTCCTTTATTTTCCTCCTGCCTCTGTCTGTCTCTCTCTCTCACCCTCCCTCACTCTCCCTCTCGCTCTCTCTCTCTCACACACACACACACACACACACACACACACACACGCAACTTTGGTACTGAATGCACAACACAGGGCTCATTGTTTGCTCTTTATTCTTTTAAATGCGGAATATTTATAATGAGAAACGTTTCTGTGGTTTCCTGCCATGAAAGATAGTGGCAAAACGTCTTCAACGATGATAAGGAATCAGAATTTTTAAAAAACTAATCTATCTGCCACTCCCACTGGCTTGTTTTTAATACCTTCTAATTTGATTGAAGGCCTTTGATATGTTTGGCTAATGGGCATCTGAAAATGTTAACCCAGGACTTTAGTACCATTGGTATCTTTTTTCAGTTCTGGTACCACCAAGACATCAGTCCCTTCTACACGTGTCCCATTGCATGAAGTCCAGCTAGTCACCAACTTCATTCCCAGAGTATTTTTGATTAGAAGTGTCACACTGGGGGCTCCAGGTTTTTCCAGGAGCAATAAAACAGCACTACAGAATCACCACAGGCAGTAATTTCCCAGAGGGGAGACAAGAATCTGCCAGTTACACCCACCCACAGAAACCTGATTTCCTTATCTACTTCAATCTGAAGAAGCAAATAAAGAGATCCATACAGTACAGTGCAAGACTGGTAAAAAGGAACAACTGTGTAAGATAGGAAGTGAATACTTACAATTCATAATATTGAGTCATTTTGTCAAGATGAACCTGGTAAACCTTTCTATTTAGTAAGATGGAGTTACTCAAGGAGGAACAAAAACAAACCAAAAAAATTAAGAAAAATGGAAATAGGCTTAGACTTTCCACATTGCCTTATGAGGTCCTTAAATTTATGGTATCTTCCTTTAAAAAATTATTTTCATAACTTCAATGTTTCTTTCCTTTGGAATGAACA
This sequence comes from Mustela erminea, assembly GCF_009829155.1. Lineage (NCBI taxonomy): Eukaryota > Metazoa > Chordata > Mammalia > Carnivora > Mustelidae > Mustela > Mustela erminea. The sequence continues at coordinate 4,407,409 of NC_045615.1, read as the reverse complement.
CCAAAAGGCTGATTTCTTTTCCAATTTTATGGTAAGCTCTTTCAATTTATAAAATATGTATTTTACTTCTTCTATTCACCTTATAAAGCTTATCACAAACTCAGACTCATAGGATATATTGGAGATATATATATCTATATCTATATATCTATATATCTATATATATATATATCACCTTTCCACCTCAGATGTGCAGAGCTGGGAAGAACATTATTCTTGCACTAAACAAAAGGACTAGACAGAAAAACTTAATTATAATTTTCCTTGATTCTATCAGTCAATTCTGGTTGCAGGACATCCACAGATCTGAAAACTAAGAAGAGACAAGCCCTCCCAAGTACAGATTTGACATGAGAACTGGATTATCTCCAGCAAGGCAAAGAGGAGGACATGTCAGGTACCTGCAACTGGGGATGCAATTCATCTGAGTTCTTAAATGAATTGCTAAAGGCCTAGTATGGGCCACTGTAAGAGTATAGAATCAGCAGGACCTCAGAAACAAGGGTGCTTTGCACATACTTACAGACATTTCTCGAGAGACCTCCTCTCTATAGCTCATGATAAACATTGGGAGCTAGGTAGTAGAACAGAAAGAACTTTTTTTGGTGGAATGGGCCATGAGGAGTGAAGTAGCAGTTGCTGCAGGAAAAGAGCATAAGCCATATCCAGATCTTTCTCCTTTAAGGAACAGAAGCCTGAAGCCACTGGGAAGAGAAATAGCAATCTCTGACAACCTAGGGTAGAACTGAAGACTCAATATGGCTAGAGAATGGGTTTAATCTCTCTCTCAAACACACACACACACACACACACACACACACACACACCCTCTACTCCTGAAACAGGAAGACAAAAATCTTGAGCCCAGAAGCCCATATTGATATTAATTGAGATTTTCTCCCACTGAAGGTGATTCAGGAAACTCTTCCTCAAAAGACCTGCAAAAGATAGAGAGTTTTGCTGCCATGGGAAGGATAGGCAGGTCCCTAAGAAAGTTTTTCCTCTGAGACCCATGACCTGCCTAAGACTAAAACCGGAAAAAATCGAAAGAGAAACCCTTACCCCTGTTCCTCACCACCAGATTATAGCAGGCTGAAAAGAGTGTCACTCCCCAACTTACAATAAATAAAACATTTGGCAAAGTAAGATTCATAACTTATAGAACTCATCCACAGCTCAGGGCACAAGGCAACAAACAAACCTGAAATCCAAGGAAAGGTAGGCTAACATCTGCAGCGAAAGTCAGGGCATGAATATTTGTTTACACTACCAGATACCGGATACTACCAGATGCCAGTAATAACTCATATTAAAATCTAAAACAAAAACAAAAAAAACAAAACACAACACAAAAAACCCTTAAAACTGATAAAGGCAGAGTGTGTACAGTACAGAAAGAAAATATACAAAATGGGGAGCTTCAGACATAGGGGAATTCCATCCTACTCACTGTCTTTTCTCCACATGGACCTCATCAAGTGAAACTATGGGAAAGTTTACCCAACAGTGTAGGCCTGTAGGAGGGGAACAGCAGCAGAAAAGGCAGGAAACCCCTCCAGGATCATTCTCCTCTATCTCTGCCACAGAACAAACATGACCGTTTAGGGTGAAAGGAGGGTCTCCCTTGCCTTACTCTAGTCCTACCTCTAAACCTAGTTAAAGGGCCTTAAGCTTCTGAGAGAAATGGCGGAAAATCTTGTCCCACCTAGAGCACTGGTGAAGTCTCAAAGCAACTCTAAAAAAGGAACAGGAAGGGAAACACACACACACACACACACACACACACACACACACACACACGGCCTCTACCCCTGGAAGGAAGGGGAAGGAAGGGCATGAATACATGTTAGGCAGTGTCATGAGAGGTCTCCACCACCTGGCAATGGAACAGGAGCACTGTAAGGACTACCCCAGACACTGAGGGACATGAGACTGAGATTTAATAAGAACAAAGGAGAATGCCCTCTTCCCACCAGAAGTCTAATGATCATCTAGTAACAAGTAACAACAACCTACTAAGGGCTTAAAGAAACTTTGGGGAATCCAGTAAAGACCTAAAGATGAATGTGAAACACACACTCAGAAAAACCCTCTGGAAAACCAGCCCTCACTCTAAACACAAAATAATGTGAGAATAACTCAAAGCCTATGATGTACTGAGAGTAGTCACAGCAAAAACAACAAAATCCCAAACCCAACTCAATTCCTGCTAGATTGATTCAAATCCTCATGCAAGAGACCTAGCAGAAGGAAAGAAATGATCATTTCCAAGCCAAAATACACACACACACACACACACACCTTGGACTAATGTCTTTCTCAGGGTGTCTGACTTTCAACAAAAAATAGTAAGGTTTCTAAGAAAACAAAAAATAAAAACAGAAAGAAAAGCAATACCTTGCCAATCAACAGATACAGATTCATATCTGACCCAGGTGTTAGAATGACTACACAATACTTTAAAATAACTATGATTAATTGGTTAAAAGGTCCAGGGGAAAAGATGAATAGAACACAAGTCTGGGTAAGTAATTTCGGCAGAGCTGAACACCATAAGAAAGACTGAAATGGAAATGCTAGAAATAAAAAAGACAATAACAGAAATGAATGATGTCTTCAACAGGCTCAACAGTAGATTTGGAATAGCTGAGGAAATAATCACTGGTTTTAATAGTTCAACAAAAATTACTCAAATGGAAACACAAAGTGCAAAAAGAATAAAAAAGAAAATAAACAAACAGCAGAACAGAGCATAGAAGTTTTGAGGGGCAATATAGAATGGCCACAGATATATATAACTGGTATCCCTAGAAAAAAAAAGGGACAGAATGAAATAGAAGAAATATGTGAATAAGTAATGGCCCAGAATTTTCCAAAATTTATCGCAATACAAGCCCCAGGCCCAAGAAATTCAGAGAACACTAAGTGGGATAAATTACCCATTTCTGCCCAAACGCCCACTTAGTTATATCACAATTATAATCAAATTGAAGAAAATTAAAAAGAAAGGAGAAATATTAAAGTAGAAAAAAAAGGCACATTTTAGAGCAACAAAGATAGAGTTTACAGCACACTTCTCATCAGGAACCCTGCAATCCAGCAGACAGTGAAATGAAATCATTAGAAGTGCTAAAGTAAAACATTATTAACTCAAAATTACAAACCCAGTGAAAATACATGCAAAAGTGAAAGAGAAAGAGAATTATCTGAAGCAACTAAAAGAATTCATTGAAAGTAGACCTGTATTACAGGAAATATTTTTTAAAAATCTCTTGGAAGAGAAAAATATATATGAATACCAGATAGAAACTTGTAACTATACAAAGAAATGGAGAGCACTGGGAATGTGATAAAGGTGAATGTAGGTAGAGATAAGATAAGCATACTAATTTTTTTTCTTATTTTAAATTGCATTGAGAGATGACTAAGAAAAATTAGTAACAATATATTGTGTATTTTTAACATATGTAAAGTAAAGCACATGATAAAAATAGCATAAGAAATGGAAAGGAGTATTTAGAGGTATACTCCTATAATATTCTTATACTACATGTGAAGCAGCTGAAGAATATTCCTTTTTTTAAAAGATTTTATTTAATTTTTTAGAGAGAGAGAGAGTGTGTGTGCAGGGAGGAGGGGCAGGGAAGAGGGAGAGAGAGTCTTAAGCAGACGACTCTACACTGAGCATGGAGCCCAATGTGGGGCTCAATCTCACAACACTTAGATCATGACCTGAGCTGAAACAAAGTGTCTGATGCTTAACTGCCAGCACCACCCAGGCATCCTGAGGACAAGAGTAAAATTGTAAATGTAAATGTAAAAACAGACAAGCAGAGGTGTATAATAAACCAGAGCAACCATTAAATAAAAAAGAGAGATAACAGTTAAAAGCTAATAATGGAAATAAATAAAATTATTTTAAAAAATCTTCAATCCCTAAAGAGGGCAGAAAAAAATAGAAAAGATGGAAGAGCAAAGATCTAGCAAGATGGAAGCTTTTAGTTCAACAATATCAATAATTATATTAATATAAATGATTTAAACACACTAAATAAAAGACAGAGATTGTCAGATTAGATAAAAAGTAAAACATGAGTTTATACTGTCTACCAGAAACCTTTAAACATAGAGAAAAATATATGCTAAAAATAAAAGTAAGGAAAAGGTTGTATCAAGCAAACTTTAGCCACAAATGTCAGAGTAACTATAATCATATCAGACAAGGTAGACTTCAGAACAGGAATATTTCAGGAAAAAAGAGGAACATGAAATAATAAATGGATTAATTCTCCAAAAGATTTGACAACTCTATTTGTGTATTTACTTAGCAACAGAGCTTCAAAATACATGAAGTGAAAACTTATAGATTTGAAAGAATAGACAAATCTACAATTATACTTGGATATTAACCAGTCTCTCTACATAAATGATTCAAAAGAACTGAACAACACTGTAAGTTAACTTGACATAATTGATAATTAAAGAACGCTCTATCCAATAACAGCAGAAGACATTCTTTTTCAAGTTCATATGCAGTATTGACCAAGAACAAACCTCAAAAAGCTTAAAAATACCAAAATTCTACAAAGTATGTTCCTAGACTATCTTGGATTGAATTGTGGCACCCCAACACACACACTCCAATTCATATATTGAAGCCTTAACCACCAATGTGACTGTCTTTGGAGATAGGATTTCTAAGGAGATAATTAAGGTTAAATGAGACTATACTCCTGGGGCCTTAATCCAACAGGAGTAAAAAGGAAGGGATGTGTGCCAGAAGAAAAGCCACATGAGGACACAGCAAGAAGGTGGGCATCTGCAAGCCAATGGGGAAGACCTCAAAAGAAACTAAACCTAACCTACCAACATCTGGATCTTGGGTTTTTAGCCTCCAAAATTCTGAGGAAACACATTTGTATTGTTTAAGCCATACACTCTGGGGTATTTTTTTATAACAGCCTTAGCAAATGGATACACAGATCAGAACCAAATTAAACTAAATATATACTTCTAAATAATACATGAATCAAAAAGGAGGTCAGAATAAATTAGTGAACATTTTTAACAATGAAAATGAAAACACTCATATCTAAATATGATGGGTTCAGCTAAAGCAGTGCATGGCAGGAAATTTATGCATTAAATGTTTATATTTGAAAAGAAGAAGTCTCGAATGATGGAAAATTCTTCCTTATGTAATAGAAAAAAAAAGGACAAATTAAATGCAGAGAAAGCAAAAGAAATTCTATAATCAGGGCAAGAGCATAAATCAATGAAATTGAATGCAGGAAAGCCCAGAGCATCAATAAAGCAAAAGCAGTTTTTTAGGAATGAATAAAATTAATAAACTCAGTGAGACTGACCGTGAGAAAAAGATGTAAATTACTAATATCGTGAACAAGAGAGGACATCACTACAGATATAAAAATTATACAGATTTTTAAAAAACAATATTATAGGAATATCATCAACAAATTTATGCCAACTTAAATAAAATGGACACTTTTCTTAAAGACACAAATTACCAAGTCTCACTCAAGAAAAGGTAAATAACTTGTATTAGTAGTAGTCCTGTATCTACAGGACTTCTCTACCTACAGAAGAAATTATACTTGTAGTTAAAAACCTTTCCATAAGGAAAATACCAGACCCATATGGTTTTACTGATGAATTTTACCAAATATTTTAGGAAGGAATGATGCCAATTTTACTAAGACATTCTAAAAAATTGAGGGGTTGGGAATATATTATTTTATGTGGCCATATATGCCCTAATAACAAAACCTGAAAAACACATAACAGGAAAAGACAACTACAGACTAATATCCCTCATGATTATATAGAATATAGAAATCCTCGAGGTATGTTAGCTTGTTGAATCCAGGAAGATACAAAAAAGATAATGCATTATGACCTTGCTGGGTTTATACTGGATACGCAAGACTATTTCAACATTTGAATTTCAGTCCATGTTAGTTACCATATCAACAACAACAACAAAAACTACATGATCCAGAAAAAAGAGCAATTGTCACACTTGAACTGTAGAACCAACAATTTATCTTCAAACAAACCTGAACGATGCCAACAGAATGATAAGGAGAGCACATTGTAGACATGAAAGCAAGGCCCACAGTTGTTCCAGAAAGTTTTGTTGCTCTGCAAGAAAGAAAAAAAAAATTATATAACAACCTATGATTCTCAACTATATGTTCTATAGACAATCCAGAACTCTAAATTGTTAACAGAGAAACTCACATTGTGAATAATAACTTAAATATTTCCTTCAGGTTTTGACTTTGCATTAGGTTTTTTTCCTGTATGCGATGGTTGTCATATCACCTAACTACAAGCACCTGGATATAATAATTTTTAATATTTTATATATGTATATCTTATTTTTATATTATTATTATCACATATGCTTTGTTTTAATTTATATTTTTCTCTCATATATTTTTATACCCATTTACTTTTGTTCTCTTTAAGCACTGTTTTAGCTATAGTGGGATTTGGAATTTGGACCCATTCTGAACATACTTGTGTTACTGAAGCATTTATGTTATTGAAATATTTGTTACTGAAAAGGAATTTGAACCACTTGCATTTATTTGCATAGACAATTGGTTTTGTCTTTCATACTTTTATTTTTATTTTTTAGTGTCATTTTGTTTTTCTTACAATTCATAATAATTCCATGTGCTGCCTTTGTTATTATCCTGCTATCTGTTCAACATCCTAGCCCTGATTTGTCTGTAATAATTTGCAAAGAATGCAATTATTTAAAAAATTCCCGGGGCGCCTGGGTGGCTCAGTGGGTTAAAGCCTCTGCCTTCGGCTCAGGTCATGATCCCAGGGTCCTGGGATTGAGTCCCGCATCGGGAGCCTGCTTCCCCTTCTCTCTCTGCTTGCCTCTCTGCCTATTTGTGATCTCTCTGTCAAGTAAATAAATAAAATCTTTAAAAAATTCCCTTAGTAGAGGCATTTAAATTAAAAGTTGAACTTATATTTTCCCAGTTATCATCCTCAAGAATGGGGACTATTGATTTTGCCATGCAAAATAAGGAAAATTAGAGAACTTTTTCCCACTTTACATTTCCTCTGGAAAATTTTCAGATATGTTATTTTGAAATGGTATTTTGCATCGTACATGATATTTTAAAGATTCGTGACATTTATATCCTCTTTAAAAATTATATTATAAAATTATTGATACTTAAGTCTGCATTTATGTGGGTTTAATACTCAGTACCAGCTCATTTAGAATAAGTAAAATCTTCTCCCGTTTTGGAGTTAGCTATTTTGGTTCCTGTTTTCAGTGGTTCTTATCTGGTTATGCCTAGGTATAGACATATACCTTTTGTTAGTTTATCATGTAAAGGCTAGAATTTTCAATTTAAGAACTTTCAGTGAAAGGACAGTTATTTCCTTCCATCATAACTTTTTAGTGCCTTTATTTTGTTTATTCTAGTCTAATCAGGAAATCTACTCTTGATATTGGATTGCCACTTAATGCCCTCTTTAATGTCCATTATCCAGTTACCCCATGTCCTACCTAACTACCCTCTAGTAACCCCCAATTTGTTCCCTATACATAAGAGCCTCTTATGATATGCCTCCCTCTGTTTTCATCTTATTTTACTTTTCTTCCCTTTCCCCTATGTTCATCTATTTTGTTTCTTAAATTCCACATATGAGTGAAATCATATGGTATTTGTCTTTCTCTGACTGACTTATTTTGCTTAGCATAACACTCTCTAGTTTTATCCACATCATTGCAAATGGCAAGGTTTCATTCTTTCTGATGCCTGAGTAATATTCTACTATGTGTGTATACCACATCTTCGTTATCCATTCACCTGTCAATGGACATATGGGCTCTTTCCATATTTTGGCTATTATGGATATTGTTGTTAAAAACATTCAGGTGCAGGTGCCCCATTGAATCGCTATTTTTTATCCTTTGGATAAATACCAGGTAGACACTGTGATTTCTAAATTTCAATCATGGAAGTCTTGAAGCTTTCTCTTGGTCCTCTTAGAATGCTTCTTCTGGGGAAAAATTAGTCCCCTTGCAAGATACCCAGAACCCTGAGCCTGCCATGCTGGAGGCAGTCAAAGGAAGCCACATGAAAGCGGTAGAAGCAGAGATGACCAACCAGGCCCTGTGCCCCAACTATACCAGGAAGGAAACAACACACTCAAGAACATAAGAAGACTTATTTTAAGTCAGGAAGTTGTAGGCTGATATGTGTAGTAGATAATCAACACAGAGTATTAATTAATTCTTATTTCCTTTAACAACTCCTGTTTTGTTAGGAAGTAAAACTTGAATACTTTTAAGTCACTTCTTGCTGCTTCCTTCTATCTGATTCCAGCTGCAAATTATCCAGCAGAATTTTTTCCAGTTCTTTTGAGGCATACCCTCAGCAGTCTTGTCTAAATTATAGTCACCAGATTTACTTCCTGTTTTTTTTTTTTAATTAGTCATTTCAGCAGGAGGGTAGAGGTATGGGATTAGAATATAATATGCCATTTTCTTTCAATCCTAGAAGTTTGTCCTGACTAGTGCTTAAAGCTAATCAGGTCTTTTAAAACATTGAATCGAAATTTCTCTTGTCATTATCTAAACCTATCTTTCCTTTCTGTATACCTAATCAAAACAGACAAAATTCTAATGAATCATTGCCAAATTGTTAGCTTTTCTTTAAAGATGGAAAAAAAAGAAATACTTGTAACAAAGGTAAGAGCGTATTCACCATCAGAGTCAAATGAGTATTTTAAAACTTTTAATTCCCTTTCCCTAAGGAGGAAGCCACTTCCTCTTACCCTGCCTCCTGAGATACCACTTGCTTTGCCAAGTCTTTGGAAAGTTTCTATGCTAAATACCATTTAACATACAAAGGAGGAAAATCTATACATACGTGATTAATTGTGCAATATCATGACGCTTTCTTCTTTGGAGGACACTTCCCCTCCATTTAGAAAAATTTTCCAAGGTGAAGCTTGCATTTGGACTTATCTTTATTTTATCCCCCTCATTCCAGATTTCCATACCGACTAAGGCCACGTGAGTATCGAGCTTTTTATAAAGCTGTTCAAAGAGAGTAGATGTCAAAGGAATTTGTAATGGTGATAATATCTTCCAATATTTTCAGTGTACTTTAGATTTTTGAATGTATTAACAGCAACACTGTAAACACTTTCTTTCCAAACATACTTGTATAATGGAAGTTACCACCTCTTTTATTAAGGCAGACACCCTTAGATATTTCAGGTCTGAAAACTCCTCTCTCTCTTTTTTTTTTTGGAGGAAAGTTCCTAGAGAAACAAAGTTCTCTTGCTTGCAATCTCAAGAAACATATAATTTTCTGTTAGTAGTTTATTACTATGACTTCAACTTAAGTGTATCTACTCAAATGCTTTTCGATGTTCTCAGAGTGATAACATTTCAAAATTAGCAAGGTTGACCCAGTGCTGGTTTGGACACTGATTTAAAAAAAAAAAAAAAAAGATGTTATGAAAAAGTCCTTCACCTATAAGTCACAAATAAGTAAGTGATCCTCTAATTCTTAAACCTAGACTGAACCAAATAATCTATAATGCACATGGATAATCTCCAGAAATAATGAATTAATCTTATAAGTCAATATGTTTACTTTAAAAACAAAAGTTTAAATTCCTACTATAGTTTACAAAACTGCACAATGTTGGTCAGATGAACTTCCAGTCATTAGATGAATGAGTTCTGGGGATCTAATATACAGCTTACTGGTGATAGTTAATAATATCATCTTAATTATTTTAACATTGGTGAGAATAATTTTCAAACGTTCTCATCACAAAAAAACAATGGCAACTATGTGATGTGATGGAGGTGTTAGCTAACCCATGGTGGAAATTATTTTGCAAGTAAATATATCAAATCAATATACTGGACCCCTTAAATTCACACAATTTATAGCCCAATTATATCCCAATAAACCTAGAAAAAAAGCTGCACAGTGACAGGTTTTCTCATGGGCCAACTTCCTGCTGAGAAACACAGACATGGCTTTAAGTAGTTTGGAAAACAATAAAAGCATTGAGGAATGCAATTATCATCAAAAGGAAAGTCAGAATCTAACTAGAATAAAACCCTCCCTTTGATGATTCCCTCCACTTCCCTCTTCTGTTCTTGCTTTATTTGACCAACCTGACAAAATTCCAACCCTGGTTAAAACAATTCCTTCCTCGGTCTCTCCTCATCATGCCCTGGAACACAGGAGAAAGCACACTATGCTGACCACTTTCACTTGGAAGCCATGACTACTAACCTCAAGTGGTGGTTACCAGTCTCGGCAAACCTGCTGCATTTCCAAAATCCACTTATTACCAGAGGCTTCTGCACATTTTTTTCCATGCTCACTCTTCTCTTTTAGAAATTGTGACACTTTCTAGTAAAACCTCACTTCAAGTAGCTGCCCCTGCTTCCAAATTCACTCAGAGTATAGAAGCAACCAAAAGAGAACATCCACAAGCTCCCACCACTGTCTGCCTACTATTTATTTATTTATTTATTTATTTATTACATGAATGAATGCTGTGAGCCCAAGGCCACCTTCTCCACTCATGCACTAGATCTCCAGTCTATTCCCAGGTCAAGGAGATTATTCCAGCAATTCTTCCATCTTCCTTGCAGTTCTATGCTTAACCTTCCATAGAATCGTTCCCATCAGCATGGGAATGACCAGATGAGATGACCTATCAGGGTGGGGGGGACAATTTTTATGACCCCCATCCCTATCACTTATTCCCCATTTCTCTGATCCCACTTATAGCAAGAGTTCTGAAGGGAATTTTCTGTGTTGTCTCTAATTCTACTTCTTATTCTCACTGGACTCACTCTAATCACACTTGTACTCTTACAGTCTTACAGAAACTTGCATCATCCAAGTGACCAAAAACTTCTATCTTGTTAAATTCCATGGCCAATCCTCAGTCCTCAGAAGCACCTAACATCATTGATTGTTCTCTGTCAGTTTCTCCTACCTCTGATATTTCCTCAAAGAAGCACTTCAAGGACCTATTCTCAGTCTCTGTCCTACTTATTTAGACCTACTCCTTCAGTTATCTTATAACAGGATTGGAAAGCTTCTTCCGTAAAGGTCCACAGAAAATGCTTCAGACTTTGAGTCTGTGTGGTCTCTGTCCTATCTACTCACCACCACTGGCACTGTAACTTTAAAACAGCCATAGACAATGTATAAATGAATGGGTGTGGCTATGTTTCATTAAAACTGCTTTTAAAAAGGCAGCAAGCCAGATCTGGCCACAAGCTACACTTTGCTGATCCATGTCGTATGCCATCTGTATGTGTTAAACACTTACGGATTTATATCTCCACCCAGACATTGCCCCTGAACCCCATCAATCTTGTATATCTAGCATTTTCACCTGGAAATCTTTTTTTTTTTTTTTTGCATCCATGAATCTTCTCCTCTATTTTAATGATCCAAAATTTTATAATGTCATAGCCCGACACATGTTACTAGGTGCTGGACATGAAGAGGGCATTGTCAGTATGTCTACCACTCATCTTAGGAAAACTTCCTAGTATTGTTTCTCTGATTTTTGAAATGTAAAGTCTCTAATATTTTCATTTCTTAAATATAAAAATGTAACATGAAACATGTACACATTTAAAAAAATTAGTCATAGAAAACTTTTAATAAAAATCAACAATCCACTGTCATTGTCACCCCCACTAAGAAACAATAATATTTTCATTGAGATATAATTGACATATAACATTATATTAGTTTTAAGTATACAACATAATGAAATATTTATACAAAAAGAAATGTCAAAGTGAATGTGTTGAAAGTGGAAATCCTCATTTTCCATCTGAGTCACTATCCCCCACCATGTTACCCATTCTTAATGTTGCTCAGGTCCAACTCCTTGATGTCATTTGTTCTCCTTTCCTTATACTTTTCTTCTCTCATCTACCTCCTCTACCCTGATGACTCAATCCAGAGATCAGCTATCCTCAATAGATCCACTACCACTGCTTTTTCTCAAGCCACCATCATCTCCTGCCCTGAATTAGGGAATAACTCCCCTATCTGGTCTTATTTCTGCCAGTGGCTTTCCTTCAGTTTGTTTCCAACACAATCGCCAAGACGATATTTTAAGAATACACATCCGAACATGTTATACCTCAGCTCAGGCTCTCCAATGTCGTCCTTGCCTGTGAAGAATAATAAAGTCCTTACACAGTCTTACCAGGACTACAGGTTCTGGCCACTACTCCCTGTCTGATGTCATCAACTTCCACTCTCCCACCCTTACTACATGCCAGCCACAATAGCCAACCCACTGTTCCTCAAATATGACAATCGAGGTTCTGTCCTTAGAACCTCACTCTGCCTTGCACACCCTCTCTTAGAGTCAGACTCTTACCTACATTCCTTTCCCTACTCAGATGTCACCTTGGACACCTTGGACTTGAGCTTTCCTATTTAACATACCACCCAAGATGAACCTCTCTCTCTTTTTTTTTTTTTTAATACCACTTTATTTTTTTTTTTAGCACTTATAATCCCCATCCTACATACTCTTTATGTGGGGTGTTTATGTTCATCTTGAACAAGAATGTAAACTCCTTGAAGGGACATTTGTCAGTTTTTTGTCTCACTCTATTTCTGTCACCTAGAAAAGTTCCTGTCACAAAGGTGTTCAATAAATATTGCCAGTTCTTGGGGTTCTTTAAGAAGAGTCAGAATGATCTTTGTGGTGAGAAGACAAGATACAGATGATGCTGGTCATTGAATCCACCTTCATTTTCTCTCTATCCTTAGAGAACTTGCAGGCTACCACAAAGTGACTCACCCATGTAAGTAGGCAGACTAACAGCATATTCAACTAACAAGGCACTAACAATTAAGATTTAAACAGAAGAGATACAGAAATCAATTTTAAAAGATTTTGTTAATTAGATGACAAAATCATGTTTACAGACCAAAATCAACATCTTTCCAATTGAAATGGACTTTGAAATCCAAAAAATCCAAGTTCAAATCTTACCTCTACCATTTCCTAACTTTGTAATTTTAGGCAAATTACTTTGCTTCCCAGAATCTAATTATTTAATTATAAATTAGGTTTTAGAAATATATAAATTATATATATAATATATAAATATATATAATATATAATAATATATAAATTATATATATAATATATATAATATATAAATTAAGTTTAGTACATCATCTCACTGAATCTTCAAAACAGCTCTCTCAGAGTTGTTTTGAAGATTCAGTGAGATGATGTACTGAAAGATACTACTGTGCCAGAGTTTGGTTGATTTTGTTCATTTTCCCATGTTCTCCCATAGATTGGCTTTCTGTTGGGAATTGCTGGTCTGTGATGTCTCCCCAGGCTTTAAAAAAACCAAAAAAGCAATTCAAACAAAACGACCTCTTTCTTATATCTTCATCAACCTGAGAATAGTGTGGCAGGTAAAGGAGAAACATCTCTATCATGTAATATTAATATTTAATTAAACAGCAAAATTTCAAGAGCCAATCAGCAGTATTATTAATCTGGGAGTATTGACTTTCTTTCCCTGCTTCACAAGCATTCATAGATCCACCCAATGACACCGCCTCACAAATTATTAAATTCCACTTGAAGTATACCATACCATGTTGACATAATTGGCCATTTCAAACACCCTCTTTCTTATTTCCTCTGGATCTTGGTTGTACTTTTTAAACTGAAAAAACAAAAACAAAAACAAAAACACAAAAAAGCCAACTATGACAAAATATGGGCACTGTCAGAAATGAATATAATTGGAAGGTAAAAAAAAAAGGCAACTTCAGTTTATTTTACTTCTCAGTGGTTATAATTAACAATCAGTTATAAAAATTAACAATTAAAAGATAGAAGCAAAATGCTACCTTTGACTAAATTAACATACTTTCAGAGTAGAGATGATGTTTTACCCCTGAAATAGTAGCTCAGTAAAGCTCTAAGGAATTATTAAATATATTTCCATTTAAATGCCATGGTTTCATAAGCTGTGCAGAATTGGTGCAAGCAACAGCTTATTCATATATATACATATATATATATGAATGACAAATGGTAAGTGCATGTAGTATAATGAGAGGCCAAGCTTTAGGGCCTGAACAAATTAACTTATTCATATTATCACAAAGCAAAGTTTTCCCTTTTGAGGTCATACATGTGAACCTTAGATTTCCAAAATTTGAAAATGCATTCTTGTAAAATAATATAAACAACAAATATTATTCCCAAAAAATATTTTTTCAGAAGATTCCGTTCATCAGTCTTATACATTTACCATTTCCTGATGAAGATAAATTCTAACTTTCCAATGATTTAGCTGCTTAATAAAAGACAAAATGAGGTGGGGAGGAGTCAAGATGGCGGAGAAGTAGCAGGCTGAGACTGCTTCAGCTAGCCGGAGATCAGCTAGATAGCTTATCTAAAGATTGCAAACACCTGAAAATCCATCGGCAGATCGAAGAGAAGAAGAACAGCAATTCTGGAAACAGAAAAACAACCACTTTCTGAAAGGTGTTTTCCTTTTTTTTTTTTTTAATTCTTTTCTTTTCTTTTTTCTTTTCTTTTTTTCTTTTTTCTTTTCTTTTCTTTCTTCCTTTTTGAACCTCTTTTTATCCCCTTTCTCCCCCCTCACGATTTTGGATCTCTTCTAATTTGGTTAAAGCATTTTTTCCTGGGGTTGTTGCCACCCTTTTAGTATTTTACTTGCCCCTTCATATACTCTTATCTGGACAAAATGACAAGAAGGAAAAATTCAACACAAAAAAAAGAACAAGAGGCAGTACCGAAGGCTAGGGACCTAATCAATACAGACATTGGTAATGTGTCAGATCTAGAGTTCAGAATGACAATTCTCAAGGTTCTAGCCGGGCTCGAAAAAGGCATGGAAGATATTAGAGAAACCCTCTCGAGAGATATAAAAGCCCTTTCTGGAGAAATAAAAGAACTAAAATCTAACCAAGTTGAAATAAAAAAAGCTATTAATGAAGTGCAATCAAAAATGGAGGCTCTCACTGCTAGGATAAGTGAGGCAGAAGAAAGAATTAGTGATATAGAAGACCAAATGACAGAGAATAAAGAAGCTGAGCAAAAGAGGGACAAACAGCTACTGGACCACGAGGGGAGAATTCGAGAGATAAGTGACACCATAAGACGAAACAACATTAGAATAATTGGGATTCCAGAAGAAGAAGAAAGAGAGAGGGGAGCAGAAGGTATACTGGAGAGAATTATTGGGGAGAATTTCCCCAATATGGCAAAGGGAACGAGCATCAAAATTCAGGAGGTTCAGAGAACGCCCCTCAAAATCAATAGGAATAGGCCCACACCCCGTCACCTACTAGTAAAATTAACAAGCCTCAGTGACAAAGAGAAAATCCTGAAAGCAGCCCGGGAAAAGAAGTCTGTAACATACAATGGTAAAAATATTAGATTGGCAGCTGACTTATCCACAGAGACCTGGCAGGCCAGAAAGAGCTGGCATGATATTTTCAGAGCACTAAACGAGAAAAACATGCAGCCAAGAATACTATATCCAGCTAGGCTATCATTGAAAATAGAAGGAGAGATTAAAAGCTTCCAGGACAAACAAAAACTGAAAGAATTTGCAAACACCAAACCAGCTCTACAGGAAATCTTGAAAGGGGTCCTCTAAGCAAAGAGAGAGCCTACAAGTGGTAGATCAGAAAGGAACAGAGACCATATACAGTAACAGTCAACTTACAGGCAATACAATGGCACTAAATTCATATCTCTCAATAGTTACCCTGAATGTTAATGGGCTAAATGCCCCTGTCAAAAGACACAGGGTATCAGAATGGATAAAAAAACAAAACCCATCTATATGTTGCCTCCAAGAAACTCATTTTAAGCCCGTAGACACCTCCAGATTTAAAGTGAGGGGGTGGAAAAGAATTTACCATGCTAATGGACATCAGAAGAAACGCAATCCTTATATCAGATCAATTAGATTTTAAGCCAAAGACTATAATAAGAGATGAGGAAGGACACTATATCATACTCAAAGGGTCTGTCCAACAAGAAGATTTAACAATTTTAAATATCTATGCCCCCAACGTGGGAGCAGCCAACTATATAAACCAATTAATAACAAAATCAAAGAAACACATCAACAATAATACAATAATAGTAGGGGACTTTAACACTCCCCTCACTGAAATGGACAGATCATCCAAGCAAAAGATCAGCAAGGAAATAAAGGCCTTAAACGACACACTGGACCAGATGGACATCACAGATATATTCAGAATATTTCATCCCAAAGCAACAGAATACACATTCTTCTCTAGTGCACATGGAACATTCTCCAGAATAGATCACATCCTCGGTCCTAAATCAGGACTCAACCGGTATCAAAAGATTGGGATCATTCCCTGCTTATTTTCAGACCACAATGCTCTAAAGCTAGAACTCAACCACAAAAGGAAGTTTGGAAAGAACCCAAATACATGGAGACTAAACAGCATCCTTCTAAAGAATGAATGGGTCAACCAGGAAATTAAAGAAGAATTGAAAAAAATCATGGAAACAAATGATAATGAAAATACAACGGTTCAAAATCTGTGGGACACAACAAAGGCAGTCCTGAGAGGAAAATATATAGCGGTACAAGCCTTTCTCAAGAAACAAGAAAGGTCTCAGGTACACAACCTAACCCTACACCTAAAGGAGCTGGAGAAAGAACAAGAAAGAAACCCTAAGCCCAGCAGGAGAAGAGAAATCATAAAGATCAGAGCAGAAATCAATGAAATAGAAACCAAAAAAACAATAGAACAAATCAACGAAACTAGGAGCTGGTTCTTTGAAAGAATTAATAAAATTGATAAACCCCTGGCCCGACTTATCAAAAAGAAAAGAGAAAGGACCCAAATAAATAAAATCATGAATGAAAGAGGAGAGATCACAACTAACACCAAAGAAATACAAACTATTATAAGAACATACTATGAGCAACTCTACGCCAATAAATTTGACAATCTGGAAGAAATGGATGCATTCCTAGAAACATATAAACTACCACAACTGAACCAGGAAGAAATAGAAAGCCTGAACAGACCCATAACCAGTAAGGAGATTGAAACAGTCATTAAAAATCTCCAAACAAACAAAAGTCCAGGGCCAGACGGCTTCCCGGGGGAATTCTACCAAACATTTAAAGAAGAACTAATTCCTATTCTCCTGAAACTGTTCCAAAAAATAGAAATGGAAGGAAAACTTCCAAACTCATTTTATGAGGCCAGCATCACCTTGATCCTAAAACCAGACAAGGATCCCACCAAAAAAGAGAGCTACAGACCGATATCCTTGATGAACACAGATGCGAAAATACTCAACAAAATACTAGCCAATAGGATTCAACAGTACATTAAAAAGATTATTCACCACGACCAAGTGGGATTTATTCCAGGGCTGCAAGGTTGGTTCAACATCCGCAAATCAGTCAATGTGATACAACACATCAATAAAAGAAAGAACAAGAACCATATGATACTCTCAATAGATGCTGAAAAAGCATTTGACAAAGTACAGCATCCCTTCCTGATCAAAACTCTTCAAAGTGTAGGGATAGAGGGCACATACCTCAATATCATCAAAGCCATCTATGAAAAACCCACCGCAAATATCATTCTCAATGGAGAAAAACTGAAAGCTTTTCCGCTAAGGTCAGGAACACGGCAGGGATGTCCATTATCACCACTGCTATTCAACATAGTACTAGAGGTCCTAGCCTCAGCAATCAGACAACAAAAGGAAATTAAAGGCATCCAAATCAGCAAAGAAGAAGTCAAATTATCACTCTTCGCAGATGATATGATACTATATGTGGAAAACCCAAAAGACTCCACTCCAAAACTGCTAGAACTTATACAGGAATTCAGTAAAGTGTCAGGATATAAAATCAATGCACAGAAATCAGTTGCATTTCTCTACACCAACAGCAAGACAGAAGAAAGAGAAATTAAGGAGTCAATCCCATTTACAATTGCACCCAAAACCATAAGATACCTAGGAATAAACCTAACCAAAGAGACACAGAATCTATACTCAGAAAACTATAAAGTACTCATGAAAGAAATTGAGGAAGACACAAAGAAATGGAAAAATGTTCCATGCTCCTGGATTGGAAGAATAAATATTGTGAAAATGTCTATGCTACCTAAAGCAATCTACACATTTAATGCAATTCCTATCAAAGTACCATCCATCTTTTTCAAAGAAATGGAACAAATAATGCTAAAATTTATATGGAACCAGAAAAGACCTCGAATAGCCAAAGGGATATTGAAAAAGAAAGCCAATGTTGGTGGCATCACAATTCCGGACTTCAAGCTCTATTACAAAGCTGTCGTCATCAAGACAGCATGGTACTGGCACAAAAACAGACACATAGATCAATGGAACAGAATAGAGAGCCCAGAAATAGACCCTCAACTCTATGGTCAACTAATCTTCGACAAAGCAGGAAAGAATGTCCAATGGCAAAAAGACTGCCTCTTCAATAAATGGTGCTGGGAAAATTGGACAGCCACATGCAGAAAAATGAAATTGGACCATTTCCTTACACCACACACAAAAATAGACTCAAAATGGATGAAGGACCTCAATGTGCGAAAGGAATCCATCAAAATCCTTGAGGAGAACACAGGCAGCAACCTCTTTGACCTCAACCGCAGCAACATCTTCCTAGGAACAACGCAAAAGGCAAGGGAAGCAAGGGCAAAAATGAACTATTGGGATTTCATCAAGATCAAAAGCTTTTGCACAGCAAAGGAAACAGTTAACAAAATCAAAAGACAACTGACAGAATGGGAGAAGATATTTGCAAATGACATATCAGATAAAGGACTAGTGTCCAGAATCTATAAAGAACTTAGCAAACTCAACACCCAAAGAACAAATAATCCAATCAAGAAATGGGCAGAGGACATGAACAGACATTTCTGCAAAGAAGACATCCAGATGGCCAACAGGCACATGAAAAAGTGCTCCATATCACTCGGCATCAGGGAAATACAAATCAAAACCACAATGAGATATCACCTCACACCAGTCAGAATGGCTAAAATAAACAAGTCAGGAAATGACAGATGCTGGCGAGGATGCGGAGAAAGGGGAACCCTCCTACACTGTTGGTGGGAATGCAAGCTGGTGCAGCCACTCTGGAAAACAGCATGGAGGTTCCTCAAAATGTTGAAAATAGAACTGCCCTATGACCCAGCAATTGCACTATTGGGTATTTACCCTAAGGATACAAACGTAGTGATCCAAAGGGGCACATGCACCCGAATGTTTATAGCAGCAATGTCCACAATAGCCAAACTATGGAAAGAACCTAGATGTCCATCAACAGATGAATGGATCAAGAAGATGTGGTATATATACACAATGGAATACTATGCAGCCATCAAAAGAAATGAAATCTTGCCATTTGCGACAACATGGATGGAACTAGAGCGTATCATGCTTAGCGAAATAAGTCAAGCAGAGAAAGACAACTATCATATGATCTCCCTGATATGAGGAAGTGGTGATGCAACATGGGGGCTTAAGTGGGTAGGAGAAGAATAAATGAAACAAGATGGGATTGGGAGGGAGACAAACCATAAGTGACTTTTAATCTCACAAAACAAACTGAGGGTTGCTGGGGGGAGGGGGTTTGGGAGAAGGGGGTGGGATTATGGACATTGGGGAGGGTATGTGCTTTGGTGAGTGCTGTGAAGTGTGTAAACCTGGTGATTCACAGACCTGTACCCCTGGGGATAGAGTATTATGCCTCCATCAGAAAGGATGAATACCCAACTTTTGTAGCAACATGGACGGGACTGGAAGAGATTATGCTGAGTGAAATAAGTCAAGCAGAGAGAGTCAATTATCATATGGTTTCACTTATTTGTGGAGCATAACAAATAGCATGGAGGACATGGGGACTTAGAGTGGAGAAGGGAATTGGGGGAAATTGGAAGGGGAGGTGAACCATGAGAGACTGTGGACTCTGAAAAACAATCTGAGGGTTTTGAAGGGACGGGGGGTGGGAGGTTGGGGTACCAGGTGGTGGGTATTATAGAGGACACGGATTGCATGGAGCACGGGGTGTGGTGCAAAAATAATGAATACTGTTATGCTGGAAATAAAAAAATAAAAAAAAAATTATAAAAAAAAAAAAGACAAAATGAGAAAGGAATTTAACTGGAAACTAAATTTGGAGACAATAATTGAAGATAAAATGTGAAAAATTCACTTTATGCATAGGTATACATTTCTGAGAAAAAAAAATCCTATCTGTCTAATTATATGTCAAATTTCCTAGGATCAGAACAATTAATAAAGAAGAAAAGCTCATATTCATGATTTTTCAAAACTGATCCGTATATTTAATATTTCCCATAATAAATACACGTAGAAGGGGATTTTGAAAGACACATTTATCTGTTATAATTACCTCACTATTATCCAGGACCAAATAATACTCTACGTATTTCTTATGTTCCAGACCCTTCTGGTCTTTTGATTTCTGTAATAAATACAAAAAAGAAAATCACTAAAACAGCATCATTCTCCTTGAGAGTCATTCTTTTATTTGAAAAGTGTAATTTTGGAAAAGATTGGTTGATATCTGGCAATAAAAGAAAACATTACCATTTTAACTCTTAACAAGCAGAATTAACTATAGACAAGGCTCAGTGTATCAGAGCTAGAGGGACATGAGCAACATTCTAGTCTGACTCTTTTATTTTGGCAGAACTTACACTAATAGGTGTGCTTGAACTAAAACCAAAAGCTTTCAGGATGCCTGAATGTTTCATGGGTTAAGCCTCTGCCTTCAGCTCAGGTCATGATCTCAGGGTCCTGGGATGGAGCCCTGCAACCACCTCTCTGCTCAGCAGGGATCCCCTCTCTCTCTGGCTGCCTCTCTGCCTACTTGTGATCTCTCGCTGTCTGTTGAATGAATAAAATATTTAAAAAAAAAAAAAAAAAAAGCTTTCAGATTTTTTGAACAATGGGTTTTCTCCGCTATGCTGCTCTGAAATAGAAAAACTCTGACTTCGGCAACCTCTTAGTGTTTTCTTGTTGTAGTTGTTGGTAGTGGTGGTGGTGGGTTTAAGCAGCCTTTATCCCTCTCCTAGTGAGCACCCCCTTCCTCAGCAATGGTGCAATGCCCAGACCCATCATGGCACCCAGTCTGCTCTTTTCTCCTCAGGCAGAGCTGGATCTCTTTCCCACATTCCAAGCTTCCCTATTTTCTGTTCCTTTTTCTCCACAAAACAAAACAAGACAACAACAACAAGAAGAAAAGATATATTTCTTAGTGGATTATTCCATTGAAAAGTAGCAGATACATTATTCATACTAAATAATAAACTATCAAAGTTTATTATGTTGCATATCTGGAAGGGCTTGTCTTTTTTTTTTTTTTTAATTTTATTTACTTATTTGCAAGACAGAGAAAGATAGCATGAGTGGTGGGAGGGGTAGAGGGAAAGGAAAAGAAAGAATCTCAAGTTGACTCCATGCTGGGCATGGAGCCTGACTCAGGGCTCAATCCCACGACCCTGAGAAACCAAGTCTGATGCTTACCAGACTGAGCCACCCAGGTACACAGAAGGGGTTGTCTTTTAACAGAGCAGTAAGCTTCCATAAGCAAGAACACATTACTGAAAGTAGACTTTAGGTGTAGTCCTCTAGCTAAACACTTTCCTCCCAGCCTCTACTGGAGCAGTGTATTCACTAGCACTTACTGGACACCAGGGGTGCTAAGAATAAGGCAATGAAACATTCTTGGTCCGTGGCCTTAAGGAGCTCCCACTAGGCAAATAAGCATGAGTAAATCAGGTGGTGATTAGTGCTGTGAAGAGGAGTAAATGGAGTCACGTGATACTGAGTGCCGAGGTAGTTTTATAAGAATAGGTGGTCAGGGAAAGCTATAAGGGTTTGGTCATGCAGCAGACATATTAATGAGAATATTCTCATTAATGTTCTCATCAGGCAAGAGAAGATAAATTGGAAGATAACTCCAGCAGAGAAAAGAAATGAACAAAAAGATTGTGAAGTGAATTGATATTGGCATGTTTAAAGCACAGAAAAATTGTCTGTGTTTGTCAGAACATAATGGGGGAAGTTGTCCGTAGGAAAGGAGTTGAAGGAAAGGAGATTACAGAGGGAAGTGGGGCCCTAAACCTACAGGGATTTGCAATTCACTGTCATCCCTCCTCTGTTTGACCTCCATATATTAGAGGCCCTCATAAAATCTCAGCCATGGGTCCCATTCTTTATCTACACATTCTTCCTCAGTAATCTCATCCTGTGTTATGCCTTCTTTAAATAGGAACTCTGCACTAATTGCTATCAAATGAGTATCTCCAGCCTTGGCCTCTCTTCTTTTTTTTTTTAAGATTTTATTTATTTATTTGACAGAGAGAGATCACAAGCAGGCAGAGAGGCAGGCAGAGAGAGAGAGAAGGAAGCAGGCTCCCTGCAGAGCAGAAAGCCCGATGCGGGGCTCGATCCCAGAACCCTGGGATCATGACCTGAGCTGAAGGCAGAGGCTTAACCCACTGAGCCACCCAGGCGCCCTGGCCTCTCTTCTAAAGGCCAGACTGTTACAATTAATACCTATTTCATGCATCCATTTGAATGTCTAATACCATAAACCTAATGTGGTCAAAATAAAACTACTGATTCCCAAACCTCAAACAAAACCAGCTTCTCCCTCATTCTCCCCAGCTCAGTTAACAGCACTACCATTCATCATTTTCTCAGGCCCAAATCTAGAATTTATCCTTGATTATTTTATCCTTCATCTCTAAGAGTGAGTTCTTAGTGGGATCCTGGTATCATATCACTGGTGGAATTTAAATCCACAGCAAACTGAACCCAAAAGAGATATTCTTTTGTTAAGACAAATTCTGCCCAGTGCTTTTGGATGGTGAAAACATTTAGAAGAGATGACTGGATATAAAGCATCCCGTGAAGAAAATGAAAGCAATTATGGCAATGACTCCCTATGGTTTCAAACAAGCCATATTCATTTTTCTTCTGTGACTGGAAGCTGAACTCATATATCTAAGAATATCCTCAGTGCCTCTGCACATATCCTGCCTTTATTTTTGCTCACTGTTACATCCCAAGCACCTATGGAAGTACTTCAAGAAAGAAAACTATTGAATGGGTTCATTCATAAAGACAGCAGGATATTTTATGTGAAAGTAATAATACTTCATACCTTTGTTGTATGTTATGGTATTGTCAAATTGCCTGTTCCCAGAGGGTAAGCATTATATTTATATTTCTTTTTAACCTTGGCACATTGTTGTTAATAATAGTTAATCCACAAATACTTATTAAATAAATCATCAATGTACCACAAGGTTTTAGTGTCTCTATGGCCTACTATAATACTAGTAATTCAACCAAGACTATAAAGTTTCTGTTAATTGTAACTACTAAGACTGGAACCCAGGACAGCCAGGACAGGATACATGAAAGCACTGCAAATAAAATATGAAAGTATGCATACCACCAGACTGGTGGCAGGTAGAACCATACTCTGCCGAGATCCGTGTGCCCGTAGTATGTCATCTGTCCCACAGGTGCTGTTAGTCTTTTCCTCTGGATCATAACTGTAGAGTGCATGTTTCTGTCCATCCTGATTTGTAGGGCTTAAAGGTTCAATGAAGTATTTTTGATCTCCCTGACTGAAGTAGCCCCTGAAAAACATGAAAATCCTGACTGACTTCTTAAAAAATATTCCTGCTTTTGGGTGCTATAGACTTACAGACTTTAAAGAATTTCCAATACCAAATAATTTCAAGTTCATGGCAGTAGAATATAGTGTAACTTTGCAGCTAACTATACACTTAGAGATGATCTAAACTTAGTTTTTCTATGAGAAATCAGATTTCTTGGGGAGAAGTGACTACTATAATGTTACATAGCTAACTTATGTCAGTGCTGATGCTAGAATGGAAATTTCTTCATTCTCACCCAGTGTTCTTCCAATCTAATACCTCATCCACTCTAAAGGTGCACTGAAAATGAAGACCTTGGGGTCTTATAAATAAGACTTAAGATTCTGGGTCTATAACTTCTTAGATGTGATACCATGGGAAAAATACATAAACCCACACTGCCATAGTTTCTGGAGACCTCTATAACATGAGAATAATACCTACCTAATAGAATGGTTATAAAGATTGAAGGACATAATATGTAAAGCACATGATCAACAAATATTACCAGCTTCTTCTCAGTTATCTCTGCTGAAACTCCAAATTAAGATACATTTAACCAACAGTTAGGGGGCACCCATTATTCATTAGTCCTTGGATTAAGGGCAGAAAATCAGAGAAAAAAGTCATGGTTTCTCCTTTTACGGAGCTTATAGTAAAATGAGGAAGATGGATGTGGATCAAATAGTCACATTTGACCCCAAAACAATATAATTAGATGACATATATGAAGTATTCATAATTATAGATAACTGCTAGGATAAAAAAGCATAAAAGTATATAATCAGAGACTGGTTAAGTGTATACAGAGCTAGAAGACAAGGATGCATATGAGATCCTTCATGGTCTGCATAAAGGATCATGGTAGTTTGGACTAGGAAGTGGCAGTAGAGAAAGAATAGAGTGAATAATCCCAGTGAATATTTAGGACATCTCATCAGTAGGGCTTGAAAATGGATCAAAAATGGATAGCTGAGAGGCAAGATCTCATCAAGGAATCTAGGTTTCCGAATTGGGCATGTGGTTAGTTGATTATATCCTTCACTGAAATAACAAACACTGGAAAGACATGAAATTTGGGAGAAAAACATTATTGATGTGGGGTTTATTAAGATTGAGATTTCATTAATCTATCCAAATATGGAAGAGATATGGATATATGGAAGACAAAATTAGATGGTCAAGTCTGGGCATCAGAAGAAATATCTCACTGTAGACAGATGCCTGGGGAGTTATTAATATACAGAAGAAAAGCTGGGCATGGATAGCACAAGCTGAAGAGAGAGTTTAAAGAGGAAAGGTGGAGAAGAGCACCCATTCCTTTAAGAGTTGGACTCAAAAAACTGTATTTTGAAAATAAGCAGACAAACAAACAAACACACTTCTACAAGCAATTCAGATGTGTGGATTTAGAAACCACTATCAAGAGAAACTCTGTTTCCTTTAAATTTCAAAATCTTTGAACCCTTAGGATTTATATTTAACTACAGGATAATTCATTCTATTTGAGATTCCTCAGGTTTATTAAAAACACACACACTCACCCCATTACCACAGGTATACACGAACCATTTATGAAGCCTTACCTTAGTCCCCTACATGTGCTGATGCTAGCATCTGAAACTTTTTCATTAATGATGTGTCCTTGGTAATAACAGTCATCCTAAAGAAAATAAAAAGGGAGATTTGTAAGAGAATGTACATGTTTCTTAGAGACACTGCTAAATTTGAATTTGAAAGCTTGAAACAAGATCTATGTTTTCAAATAATTTTATGCTGAACAATAGTCAACTTAGAGATGTAAATAAAAGGTTAAGAAGTTTTTTATGGTTAAAATCTTTAATATTTGGTTAATTAATCCAATGCTTAAAGGACATTTACTAAATAAATATTGGTATTGCAGAAAAAGGATAATGGGTGAATGCAGTCTGAAAGAAACAAACTTGTAGATAGAAGTTTAAAATATGAGCCTCCAAAATATCGGACATTCATTCTTTCCCTTGGCTGATTACTCATTGTTTTCTTCTTTCTTTATTTCTTTCTTTTTATTATCTTCATGGAAGTCATCCCTTTCTTCCTTTTCTTTAGCCACTGTATAGTTAGCCACCATAAAGTGCATCATTAGTTTTTGATGTAGTGTTCAACGATTCATTAGTTGCTTGTAACACCCAGTGCTCATCACATGTGCCCTCCTTAATACCCATCATCCAGTTACCCCATCTCTCCAACCCCCCCTTTCTGTAACCCTCAGTTTGGTTCCTGGAGTCCAGAGTCTCTCATGGTTTTTCTCCCTCTCTGATTCCTTCCCATTCAGTGTTCCCTCCCTTCCCTGTGGTCCTCCCCACTATTCCTTATGTTGCACATATGAGTAAAATTATATGATATGAGTCGATAAAGAAGATTTGGTCCATATATACAATGGAGTATTACTCAGCCATCAGAAAAGATGAATACCCACCATTTGCATCAATATGAATGGAGCTGGAGAAGATGATGCTAAGTGAACTTAGTCGAGTAGAGAAAGACAATTATCATATGATTTCACTCATCTGTGGATCATTATTTTTTTCTAACACCTACAAACTCTTTCAAATGAATGAGTTATCAGGATTATATTTTATGATTTTATGTCTTAATTTATTCAAAGAGTTTCAGCAGAATAGTGTGACATCCCCTTCTCCATCTGGAGAAAAATGTCCAATCCCAGAACTTTTCCATGTGGATGTACTTTAATCAAGCACACCTTTCCGCTTTGAGACAGATGAGGTATTGACATAAATACCGGTGCCATCACTATGAAGAGAATGCCTGAAGGCCTGCCAATAGAAAAATGGAGCTCAGAAAGACGGCAATGATAAAATACTCCTCACATGACTTCACACAGCCACCTTCTAAATAAGAGTCAAGAGTAAAAAATATTTAAGGAAAACAGAATTCTATAATTCTGTTATTGAGGAAATAGTCTTGAGTTGGAGACACTATATAATCTAGAGATTATATAGTGCTAACTAAGAACACTAGAAGTATTCAATTCTTCACTCTTCTAATGAAAATGAAAAGCTCCTCCCACTCTTTTATAGGGAGCTCCTGAAGGGAAGCCCACATAACCAAGGGGTTACCATGGTTGTCAAGGAATGACTTTGTTCTTGTCAAAATGTATAAATATTAAGGGGTGTATTAAGAAATTACTACTTCTGGAAAAAGCACCAACATTGTAAATGCTGTTTCATTTTCACTATTTGTCTGGCAATGACACTCACTGCCCTTGGGAGTACCGGTCACACCCCAAATGACAGTGATTCTAGGATACTCTTTTACCATTATTTGTGGGCTTGTGGTGACCTCCTCTCCAGTGGAATTATAATGTGTTTCCATGTAACCTGGTGCAAGGAGATCCCTGGAGGAAAAAAAAAGAAAAAATTTCATGGTTACTCATGCTAATTGAAAAGTGCCTTGGTCAAAGTGAAAGCTTCCACTGGTAGTCTAGGAAAGTTTTTAACTCCTGAGCTCCTACTAAGCCCTCAAGCAGAGTCCAAGCACGAAGAGGATGTTTACAATGCAAAGACTGAGGGAGCTGAGTCTTTGGCATTCCTGAGTAGTGTGGACATTCCTAAGTAGTGTGGAACAGTGTCTGCTAGAAAGCAGACACTTTGATACTTCTCTGAGGGGTGACTTGAGGAAGGAATGGGACTGAGAAGGGTAGAGTTGATTTAAAAAAATGACTGAAAAAAGAGCATTGCTCATCAGTTTGTGATAACTACATTTACACCCAGTCCTTTTCAGTTCCCAGGGACTGCTAACAACTGTAACAGTGGCAAGTTTCGTGATCAATGACTTGCCTTTGGTAGGTAGGGCCCTTCTGGCATTTTCACTGAGCTTCTCAGAATTCTTTCAATTACCTGACAGCACATAGGAATCTGGATATGCCTTTTAAAGAGGCAGGGCAAGGAGAAAAGGAAGTAACTAGGGTATGTTAAATATTGTCTCTGTGCCAGCCACTGAGTTAGACACCTTACATGGATCATTTGTTTAATCATTTCTGCAGTCTGATAAGGTAAATATGACTTGCTTCATTTTTCAGATAAGATGACACAGTTCGAGGGGCAAAAGATCATATCTAAGTCTGCCTAAAGTCCACACCTGTACTATTTCTATTCTACCACACCATTTCCAAAGTCCAGGCAGTTGTGATTTTTGCAAATGGCAATAGTTTATTTGAGGAAAAAAAATCTTGCTGTACTATATAGAATGGTTTAGGGATTGAAAGAGCTTGAAAGCACAGAATTAGGGGAGAAAACTACTTTTGAAGTCGTCGAGATATAGGATCATCAAGATCTGAGTCAGAATCGAGGCAGTGAAACTTGAAAGAAATGTTGAATGTAACTGACCTGAATGCGGACAATGAAAGAACAAGAGGACGATATAATGCATGAGAAAATGGGAGGGTCAGTATGTAGCTGGATGGGAGGAGCACTGGTGCGGGCATCAGGAGAGCCCAGTCTGGCTTTACCACTGACTTGTTCTTTAGTCCTTGAATTTATTTAATTATACATTTTTTTCCCTGATGGAAATAGTTGCAAATTGTTTTAAATCTTAATCTTTGAGTATTAGAATAATAAACTACAATAATGTAGGGTAAGATTTAAAAATCTGTCTGCTTTTTCACAGAATTTGATACAATTGTATCTCATGCATTATATTTTATTACTAGAAGGGTCCAAACACTAGTAAACTGTTATTTTACTCAATGTATTTCCCCTACTTTGGTAGAAACAAATATTCACCAACACCCGCCCCCCAGGCCAGTTGAGAGAAAAAAAAACTTATTAGCAGAGGTTTTCGAGAGCCTTAAGCAGAAAATGCCTCAATTAGCACATTTTCCACATACTAACTTGCTGTCGGTAAGGATAATATCAGAAATAAAAACACTTACTTGTTTTTTTTCAAGTAAAGCACTGCAATTTTCCCATTAACTGTAATTTTATACTTCAATTCAGTTTCAAATTTTTCCTGCAAAAATGCACAAACATTTACTGGTCATTATAAACACACACAAATATTCATTCAGTTGTGTTCATCTTTTTAATCATTGGCAAACAATGCCTACTTTCTTTTTTTAAATTTTATATTATAAAATTATATATATATAATATATATTATATAAACATTATATAAACATATATATAAATTATATATAAACATATATAAATTATATATAAATATATAAAAACATTATATAAACATATATATTATATAAACATATAATGTATTATTAGTCCCAGGGTACAGGTCTGTGAATCACCAGGTTTACACACTTCACAACACTCACCATAGCACATACCTTCCCCAATGTCCATAACCCCACCACCCTCTCCCTACCCCCCTACCCCCGGCAACCCTCAGTTTGTTTTGTGACATTAAGAGTCTTTTATGGTTTGTCTCCCTCCAAATCCCATCTTGTTTCATTTATTCTTTTCCTATCCCCCAAACCCCTCACGTTGCCTCTCTACTTCTTCATATCAGAGAGATCATATGATATTTGTCTTTCTCCGATTGACTTATTTTGCTAAGCATAATACTCTCTAGTTCCATCCATGTCGTCGCAAATGGCAAGATTTCATTTCTTTTCATAGTATTCCATTGTATATATATATACCACATCTTCTTTATCCATTCATCTTTTTCTTTAATGGTAGTCTATATAGTTTATATACCAAATGTCTGCTTCTACCTCTTTTAACAAATCAAACAACTCTGCAACCAGAATAGACAAATTATCTGAGACCTTTCTATCCATCCATCCATCCATCCACCCATCTATTTTATAAATATTATCTGAGTGTTAGTGATATGCATGACTCTACTCAGTTCTGGAAATTCAACTCTAAGCAAGAAAAATTGACCCCTACTGTCAGAAAGCTTATAATCCTGTGGAAAGACAGACAATAAAAGTGATTTATGTTGTACGATAAGGGATATAAATATGAGTGCAATGCAAGCTGTCTAACATCTTAAGGTCTGGAAAGGCTTTCTTGAGGAAGTACCATGCAATCTGAGTTATGAATTAGCCAGGTGAAGCAGGGTGGGAACTTATTTGAGAAAAAGGAAGAGTATGTCCACAGACCCAAAGACCTCAAAGACTCCTACTGATGATTTTTGGTCTGATGGTATTCTCATGGCTAACTGGAGGTCAGAATGTGGGCAAAACAACAGGTGTATGTATTCAAAAATCAGAGAGAAATTAATATCTCAAGACTTCAGAAAGAGAAAATATCACCTCAAGAAAACCTCATGTGGAAAAGGAGAACCATTTCAAGATTTAGATATACAAAAAGAGATACAGAAGACTGTATGTTAGGGAAGATGCTATTGAGTACTAAATTCTAATTTTGTTCTATAAAACAGAGTTATTAACCATGGTTACACTAAAAATCTAAAAATTCACTGGGGAGTGCCACAACATTGTTATTAAAGAGATCTAAGTATGGCTGACCAAATATGATGGAGTGCTATTTCCTCTGCTGGGCTGCCCCTAAGGCCAAGCTTCTCCTCTCTTCTCCCTCTCCTAGCCAGAGCAGCACCTGAGCTCAGCAAGGGACAATAGTGCATTAGACACTTCAGGTCAGGAGGATTGTGCAGGGATGCACCATCTCCAAGGTCAGTTGGAATGGCCCCCATTCCCTTTAAATGGTTAGTTATTAGAGTCCTCTCTGATGTCAAAAGCTCCTGGGTATAAGTGTCCTATACTGCAGATCTAGATGAGGAGAGGCTGCTGTAACTCACCTTACTGAAGAATAACAGCAGCTGGAGGGAAAAAAAGGCCTGAGGTTTGAAAATCAGTTATGGGGAATCATTGTAACCATTTATCACTTAGATTTAAGAAAGGCCAGATGGAATTAAAATATTAGGAGGATAGCAGATATAATTTTCTTCCCAGAAAAGCCTTCCTGATAACTATTTTCTGTTAGCAATGGATTTTAGTGGATTTTCACCTAAAATGTTATTTGGAGATTATTTTAGAAAAGATTATTGCTTTTGGACTGGAAGTTTTAGCCAACACTGGCATAGATTATAGATGAAAGGAAACAACAAGGAAGAAAACAAGTCTTTATGAAAGAGGTTGCACTGGGTGATGTGATAACCTCATGTCCCTAGCAGAAGTCCGTGGTAGAGAGAAATGCCTGCTAAAACAAAAACAAAACAAAACAAAAAACTATCCTCCTTGTGTGCAACCTGAGTCCTGAACTATGAATGAGGAGAGGAAAGATGCACTTTGATTTGGAGAGTACCCACTAGAAGGCAATGATTTGGAGCCCAAAGAGTAAGGGTAGCTGGTCACAGGGACATAAAAATAAACGTCCTCCAGGAAAAATGCCATGGATAAGGTTGAATGGGTGGACAGGGAAGGCCACTATCTGGGATGTTCCCAGGATGGAAGAGAGAGTGTAAAGTCAAGATGATGCCCATAGGCACACAACAAATAGTAAATCACACCCTAGAAGTCCCAGGAAGGCTTAATGCCAATAGTACAACTGTTGTCATAACATATAGTAAGCTGAGGCCTCCAGGAACCCTGGCAGACCTAGCTTAGGCCTGAAATTGTTCCCAGTGTAAGGGAGGCATTGTGTTGCCAGATACTCTATTTGGGGCACTGGCCAACAGCATGGCAGTTTTGGCCTCTAAGGAGGTGTGTGTGCTCTGGAGGCAGAATCCTGGGAAAATAGGGATTACCTCTGAAGTTAAGTTCCCAACATCAGGGACCTTGATTAAGTACTTGGCAAATATATGGACCACGTAGTCCAGTATTATCTATGCAGTTATGGACAATGTACTAATTCATTCATTTAACCATTTGTCCATTTACTTATTTATGCAACAAATACTTAGTTTTCCTTGTGCCATGCATATAAAATATAATTAAAAATACGATAATGAATATGGCATTCACGTTTCTACTCTGGCCTTGAATGTCCACTCCAGAAAATGTTTCAAAGGATCATTTCATCCTAGCTCAAATCTTAAGTAATCGGGCCAGGTGCGATGAAGTCAGAAGGATGAGGCCAGGCTCTTGGAATAGCAGACAAGTAAAGCCAGTGCTTCTGTTCTCTGGACCAGTAGAGGGCACAGTTGCTTAATAATAAGTACACATGTCCTCCACATCTCCACTGCCTTGAAGAGTGAATAATCTAGACTAACTAGATCTATGTTACATCTATGGGATGCAGAGATCCCTTCAGTCACATGCAATCCAAAGTCTAGATGTTTCAAGAAATTGCTAATCAATTCCTTGCACAAGGAAGACCAATAGTCTCAACTGAAAAGCCTCGAGGATAACTTCTAAGAACTTGGCTTCTATCTAATAGGACAGTGTTCTTATTGGTTATAAGCTGTACCTGAAAAAAAGAGAAGATTCTATGTCAAAAGAATGTGCCTTCTGTGTGGCAGATAAGGATTACCTGGCTTCTCTAACCTATGTTTATGAGACAAGTGTGATGTGATACAATTCAGTCACCCTGACAGAGCAGAACTGAAATATCAGACATGAAGCAACATGGGACTTTACATGCATAACCAAAATGGTGGCTGGAATCAGAGACTACAAAGGCTTAGCCCTAGATGATCAGAGGGAAGTGACAAAAGACACATGGTGTGACTGTCGCATAAAATACAGGACATCAGTTAAATCTGAGTTCCACACAAAGTGAATAATTTTCTAAATATAAGCATGTCCCATACAATATTTGAGATTACTTACACTAAAAAAAAAAAAAAAAAAGCATTCATTGTTTATCTGACATTCAAATTTAACTGAATATCCTGTATTTTTACTTGCTAAATCTGGTTGTTCTACACACAGTAGAATCTATAGCAGGAGCTATAAGAATGGAAACTAAACATCTGTGACCAGGGTAAGGAGGTGAAATTCTGAAATACCAGAACATGGAAACCACTGCCTGGGAAAAGCAGATCGATGCTTTTGGAATGTTTCTTTAGTCAGGAATTACTTTTAATGGTTTGATCACATTCTTGCTGTGGGGTACTTCAAAGGCATCAAGTAGCCCCTGAGAACATCAATGCCGTTTGAATGCTAAAAGGCAAACACGTCTGAGTTACACATATTTGTGAGATGGCTGAAATCACTCAGTGCTTCCCCCTCTCCATTCTTCATGGCTAATATGTTACCTTCTACTGTCTACAACTGAAGGCAGCAAGGAGAAGTTTGCAAATATATTACACAAAACTCTAAAAATAAAAATGGAATTAAAGCATGCAAGTCATTTAGGCATATTTTCCTACCAATCTCTATGGAATTTGGTGTAATGGTTTTATTTCTTTCAAAAGATAAAATTGACACGTTCTGTAGGATTTTTTTGAACCAAAAGGCATTTGTGGAAGACTTTTCATAGGACAGGGGTGAAAGATGAGGGTGAAGGGGGGGAAGAGGCATGTTAAAGACGCAGAAAATACTTTTTTCTTTTTCTTTTTTTTAAATTGCGCTTGGCCATTTTAAATCAGAAGAGAAGATTAAACTTACACTCACAGACATGCAGAACATGCACACACACACACACACTCACACACACACACACACACACACACACACACATACACACACACTATAATAAAATCAATATTAAAAGAAAATCAAGAGCCAAATGGTGTAACACTGACCTTTCCTGAAGCATGGACTATTCTGTGTTGACTTCACAAAGAATGTAAGATGGACTGGGCATTACATAAACGGAGAACAAGTCATGTAGGGGAAAAAATCTTAAAGGGCAGATAGGTAGCAATAAGTATATTCTTAAGAAAGGTCTTGAGAATACCAAAGCTGACTAAAAAGGAGGTTGTATCAAGAAGCAGAAAGAAGACAAAATGGTTAAGTAAACCATAGCATCAAGCAAAAGAGCCAAGATTGTGAGTCCTAAGAAGTGAAGTTTGGTGAGTTACGTAGGTAGTGCCATAATATAATTTTGAGCAGGGACTTAATAATTGTATTCTGCTTTGATTTTCAGTAAGTTTTCTCAGAATAGCCATATAAGATAAGCATGGCTATTATTATCTCAGTTTAAAGACACAGAATTTGAAGTTCACTTACATCTAAATTTATACAGAGAAAATTAACAATGTTAAGATGTTGAGCATAAACAAGGCTTTTCAAGTCAGGTCCTTTACCCTTCCACTATGGATTGGGAAAACCTAAAGCTCATACAACCAGTTAATCGAGTTGTGCACTAGACAAATAATGTGTTTGGGATAAATATCAAGCACAATGCATCAACTACATCTATGAGATACCAGTACTACTATGTAGAATAGTAGAGTAAAGTAGAGTAACTATTCTACTATATAGAATAGTAACTACCAGTACTAAAGGGGGATGAAAAACTACTCTAGTTTTTCATCAAATTAAGTTGTTCAAAAGCTTAAATTTGTTTTAGAAGGAAATCTCTTTATACCTATGATAAAAACACTACATGTGTATTCAAATTTTCCTCAAAATATTCAGTGACAAAATGTATCTGGCATTTAAAAATTTTTTTTATTTACTTATTTGTTAGAGAGAGAGCGCGTACAAGCAGAGGGAATGGCAGGCAGAGGAAGAGGGAGAAAGAAGCAGGCTCCCCACTGAGCAGAGAGCCCAACACCGGGCTTGATCCCAGGTCCTGGGACCTAAGCCAAAGATGGACGGTTAACCAACTGAGCCACCTAGGAGTTCTGATATTGATATTTTTAAGAGAATGCTGGAAAACATTTAAAGGGACCATACTGATAAGGAATCCAATGCATAAAGATCCCATTCAAATTTAACAGAAACATTTTGTTGGAAGAAATGTTTTGATAAATAGGGTCTACTATGGGTTCTGCTATTATAAATGTTTGCTTTAGAAGAAATCATCTTTTAGGAACCTTACTCAGTGGTGGGGGGTATGTACTCCCAGGGGGTGGCATCTCAAAATATTTCTGCAAGTTATTATCTATGTCTCATTTATCTATATTTTTCCTGGCTCTCAGCAGAAAACTTCTGGGTGCAGGTATTTAGAAAATTGCTGAATGAATCACTGTGTTTTAGCTTTTATCATTTGACTAAGAATGTGTTTTTTCATTAGGTAATAAGAACCATACAAATTTTAATAAATTTCTCTTTAGAAAAGACAAAGGTAAATTTTATGTTTAACCATAGTAATTCATTCTAGCTTAATTTTCATCTACAATATTTTGTTTTCTACTTTAATATTTATGGTTTTGTTTGTATGTGTGTACATAGACACATAGATGATCAATCACTAATAGATAAAATAAGTTGTATCTAATCTCTTTGGAAGAATCACAAATTACCATAAAAGTATTAAAGTTTACTTTTTGTGTGACCATGGGCAGTTTATTTCAATTGTCAGAATCCTAATCTTCAAAATGAGACTGATAATAGAATACTGTGTTATTGTGAAGATTAATAAAAATAAGGTCAAACAACAAATGCAAATAAATGTATATAATTAAATATATATATATGTTATAGTTATATATCTATGTGTATAGCATATGTAAAATATGTATGTATGTTTTTTCAAGATTCTTCATTAAGTCAAAAGCTGTACCTGTTGCTCTGCCTCCTTGACTTCTCTTTTTTGTACTGGATGGAGTCTTCTGGGATAAACTACTTCATAGTTCTTTACTCCAGGGAGTTCTTTGATAGCATTTACTGAGGGGGGAAAAAAGTAAGAGAAGATTTAGCAGAGCAGAACAAATAAACAAGATGGTTGGAAATAATCAGCCTTATTGCATTTCTGATGAATAATGTTATATACAGAGGTTTAACTGAGTTACGTCAGAGAATTATTTAAGTTTAGAGATCGACAAAATCAGAAGTCCACACTACCTTTCAAATCTTGAACCTATTTCCCAGCTAAAAGTGTTTCTCTATTTCGTAAAAATATTTCTTTGGGATTTTTTTCATCTCTCTTTGCTACCTTGAATCCTCTATACAGGAATATAGCAAAGAGTACAGGCAAAAAGCTAGTACAGCAAGGCAAAAACCAAACTAATCTTCTAAGATACTAATCAATGTTGGCATAATTGTGTAGAAGTACTCTGAAAACTACATTGTTACAAAAATGAAATAACTAATGCATGCCATTTCTGACTCTCATACTTTTCTTATATTTTCCAATTGTAATGAATGAAACTAAGACAGTAAGAAAAGCTACAATATAAGCTCCATAGAAGGCTTGGCTTTTGTAATACAGATAAACTTTCATTTTTGCATACAAAGCATGAAAAAATGAAAATTAAATAAGTAAAATTTAAAACACTTTTACTGGTCTGGAAGGAAAATTTTTGAGCCTGCAGTCATATTGAAAGAGAACTGAATAGATATCTCATCCAACCTTCTATCTATATTTTGAATTGTTGTTACAAGTTATTTTTTTTAATTTTATTTTTTGAGAGAGAGAGAGAGAGAGAGCATGCAGGCACACATGAGCAAGCAAGGAGGGGCAGAGGAAGAGGAGGAGAGAGAATCCCAAGCAGATTCAATGCTCAGCACAAGCCCAACTCGGGGCTCCATCTCAAGACCCTGAGATCATGTTCTGAGCCAAAATAAAAAATCAGATGCTTAACCAACTGAGCCACATAGGCGCCCCTCCACAAGCTATTTTTCAGAGGAATTCAGAGTTTTCCCAATGCTAACACTTAATTTTCTCTTTTCTCTTTTATTTGTTCACTTGATCAGTCCTTGCTCTGGGTAGAGTAATGGATAAGGAAATGTCAATAAACCAGTTCTTTGGTTTTTCAAGGGGCTACTCGTCTACCCAGAATATAGATGCAGTAGGAACTAAACTGTGGCCCCAGTCTCGCAATTGACTAACACTATGGACTGGAAAGGCTTTAGTTCTCAGTCTTTTGACTAGCGTGCTCTCTAAAGATAATCCCAGCTCATTAAATTACTCAACCCTAAATTCTATAGTAATATAAATTTTCTATTATTGTTGATCTTTTCACAAATACAAGTGAGTATTTCTTTTGTTAGTCATCTTGGATGACTTGTACATTTATCCCAATGATGCTCCAGAGACTATTTATTTTAAAAACTAAAGCAGAATCTTTTAAAAAAAAATGTAGTTATGTCAATTTTTTTCTTATCATTTTAGGATGGCTAAATGCACTTGACCTCTCAAGAGCTATTTACTTCTAACTTCGAAGAACAGGAAAAGTAATGAACTAAAAACTCATTGGGTCAAAAATGAACAATTAAAGGGATGGAATAATTTCTCTTTCACTGGCTCAAGATCTACTTTTTTAACATTTAAATTC
Organism: Mustela erminea; assembly: GCF_009829155.1. Taxonomy (NCBI): domain Eukaryota; kingdom Metazoa; phylum Chordata; class Mammalia; order Carnivora; family Mustelidae; genus Mustela; species Mustela erminea. The sequence continues at coordinate 4,370,267 of NC_045615.1, read as the reverse complement.
AATTTAATTAACATACAATGTATTATTAGTTTCAGAGATAGAATTTAGTGATTCATCTGTTGCATACAATACCCAGTGCTCATTCCATCAAGTATCCTCCTTAATGGCCATCACCCTCTACCCCATCCCACCACCCACCTGCCCTTCTGCAACCCTCAGTTTGTTTCCTATAATAAGAATTTTCTGTGGTAATGATGCCTGGTTGGCACAGCCGGTTAGGCATCTGACTTCTGACTCACGTCATGATCTCAGGGTCCTGGGATTGAGCCCCACATCAGGATCCCTGCTTGGTGGGCACCTGCTTCTTCTCTATCTGCCATTCCCCTCGCTTGTGCTCTCTCTCTCAAATAAATAAGTTTTTTATCGTTTGTCTCCCTCTCTGTTTTCATCTTATTTTTCCTTTCCTTCCCCTATGTTCATGTTTTGTTTCTTAAATTTCACATATGAGTGCAATCATATATTTTTCTTTCTCTGATTGACTTATTTCACTTAGCATAATGCCCTCTAGTTCCATCTATATGGTTGCAAAGGGCAAGATTTCATTCTTTTTGATGACTGAGTAATATTCTTGTGTGTGTGTGTGTGTGTGTTTGTGTGTGTGTGTATGCATGTGTCTCAAGATTTACTCTTAAAAACATTTCAAAACACCTTAAAACCATGGATTCAACCCTAGAATACTTAAAACTTGGCTTTGGTTCTAATTTATTAACTGTTTGAACAGACACAGCAGATTAAATGATCTTTAAGGATAGTTCAAGCAGTCTATGATTTTATGCAAATAAATACAGAATTCCTCATAATCTTTTTGAGGAAGTGATGATCATTTGGATAAATTTTTAAGTGGGTGTGATAAAATAAGTCTTATTACATAGTCAAGACTTCAAAAAGTACATAAGTTACCTCAATGACTTCTTGTTGTTACAGAGATAATCACTGGGCATTTTTCTTTCTATTTAATTAGTTTTTGGTAAAGGAAAATAATAACATTGTTTTATAAAAAATTATAACAAATTCAAAAATCTAGAGGGAGATTATCAATCATTTTATTAACAACGAGTTGAAATGTTTATAATTATTATACTTATTTCAAAATAATAAGATTTCACAAGGTAAGAAAATTACTCTTGCCAGAAATGAACTGATGGTGTTGACACAATTCCCTGGAGCTTCTTGTAAACCCATAGTACCAAACAAGCATACCATAAGGCAACCACATGCTGTCTAGTGTATTGTGTCCAATCAATGCAATTAGTCCCATTAATATAGAGTTCATAAAGCCATATATTCACCAATGTTGCGACGAGAGTAACTCTTCTAAAAGTCCTGTATAAAAAGTGGTTTCATCCAATACACACACTATTCTGAGAGTAAATATTAGTCCAAGTTACCCTGAGGTCATAAAATAATAGCTAATCATAATTGATTCTTTTATAAAAGCAAAAAATGATAGCCCACACAATTTTCCCATTCAGAAGTGGTGAGGGAAAGAGGCCAATCCAACCACTGCAGGTTTTCTTTTTTTTTATTAAATTTATTTATTTATTTTCAGAAAAACAGTATTCATTATTTTTTCACCACACCCAGTGCTCCACGCAATCCGTGCCCTCTAGAATACCCACCATCTGGTACCCCAACCTCCCACCCCCCCGCCACTTCAAACCTCTCAGATTGTTTTTCAGAGTCCATAGTCTCTCATGATTCACCTCCCCTTCCAATTTACCCCAACTCCCTTCTCCTCTCTAACCCCCCTTGTCCTCCATGATATTTGTTACGCTCCACAGATAAGTGAAACCGTATGATAATTGACTCTCTCTGCTTGACTTATTTCCTCAGCATAATCTCTTCCAGTCCCGTCCATGTTGCTATAAAAGTTGGGTATTCATCCTTTCTGATGGAGGCATAATACTCCATAATGTATATGGACCACATCTTCCTTATCCATTCATCCGTTGAAGGGCATCTTGGTTCTTCCCACAGTTTGGCGACCATGGCCATTGCTGCTATAAACATTGGGGTACAGATGGCCCTTCTTTTCACGACATCTGTATCTTTGGGGTAAATACCCAGGAGTGCAATGGCAGGGTCATAGGGAAGTTCTATTTTTAATTTCTTGAGGAATCTCCACACTGTTCTCCAATGCCTGTTTTGTTAATTTTGGCCATTCTAACTGGTGTAAGGTGATATCTCAATGTGGTTTTAATTTGAATCTCCCCACTGCAGGTTTTCTTAATATGCAACTCATCTAATGAGGTACTGTATTGACTAACATAACATAACATAATAATAATTATATATATACACACTCATCTCCATGATTCTAGTTAGTATCTAAATCTTAATGTTTTATGAAATCAGAAATTACCAATTGATTTAAATAAGGAGCCAAGTATGTAAATTAGTGGAGAAATTTATTCCCAACTCTTTGATGCTGAGCACTTCCCAATGACAAACAAAACTAATCAACAAATGAACCAGAGTATTTCTTTTAAAAGCCTCTGGGAACCTCTCCTTTTCTTCAGTTGAAACCAACAGACTTTCAGCTCTTCTCAAACTCTTGCAACAGAGTACATTGTCTAAGAGAAACAGATAGAATTTCTTTTAATAGCTCCGATTTTTATGAAACCAAGAAAGCCCATGAAAGAACGAGACTTGAATTATAACAAATTAGACAGCCGTTAGAAAAATGGACAGACCTAAATATTGTTTGGCTCATTCATCCTTAAGGTTGATGGAAATGAGACAGCCTCTTCCCAGCTGAATAACATCAGGCTAATTATTTTGAAGCCTGTGGAATAAACACAACTAACTGCCATCCAGGGATTAAACAAATCTGAGATGTAACACAATATGTTTCTACTAATTCATGTTAATACTTGCTTTCTCTCTCCCACAGAACTCACATGTTGGATTACTTCTGACAAGAAAAACTAGATCAAGAAAAATAAAACTATTATTTTGGCTTGGGTTAGATAATTATTTTACTGTTTATTAGTTTTTAAAAAGTTAAAATGCATTGACAAGATTAATACAACAGGCCCTGGTGTGGGTTTCTACTTTATTTTTTAATAACTTTGGGGCAGTTTTGAAGTTTAGCTATAATGCATAATATTGGCATTTTCATTTTTGTTCAAATCTGTTCCAAACTCTTTAGAGAGTGTCTTTCCAGACTAAACACATGACATTCAGACCTGGATCAGAGTTTATTCAATATTGACCTCAGATCTGGGCATCTCTGTAGCCCCCTCAAACTATCTGGTACTTTTAAATTTAGTGTTGTAAAAGTGAGTGCAAACATTGAGGGAAAACACATCCTGATTAAGTCTATCATTTTGGCTAATAAGATTAAATTATAAATACTTCTAAGGGTCATCTAGTCACCTTATAAAGACAAGAAAGGATGGCTCATTGGAAACAAAATAATTTCAAAAAGTACTATAGCCCCTAGATATCCTGCTGGAATATCTTGAAGACCTTTCTCTCTTGTCATTTCCCTTATATTCTCCCTTAAACAACTGTCACTTCCCTTTAACTATTTGGGGTTTTTTTTCCTATGATGAAATCCTATTAATTATTTCTCTCAGGGAATTGTGAAGGACATACAAACAGCTGACCTACTTATGTTTCACTCTTTCATTTCATGTATACAGAAACTGAGCACAAGTCATGATCTGAGTTGCATATTTTTTTCTTTGCATGATGGGGGCAGATAAACAAAAAGGAAGAGAAATGCAAATTCCTTTATTTTTTTACATTCTGACTGGGAAATAAATCCATGTGGTAATAATATCAACGAGAATAATACCAAGAAGATAGTTGAAAATACAAGATGGAAGGTAGAGAGTGGGGTGACTCTCTGTTCAAGGTGGAAGATAAGGGATAATTGCCTATATGAACCCCTATTCTCACAAAAGACACTGCAGAACCTCTGTTTCCACCACTAAGCCCTTGAAGATCTACAGCTTGAGGCATGATTTCTAAGGAAGATGCCTCTTGGTGCCATGTTGTGAATGCAAGAGAGGGGAAAATCAGCTCATATACTCTTTTTTTCCCAAGATTTTATTTATTTATTTGACAGAGAGAGAGAGCACAAAAGAGCACAAGCAAGGGGAGGGGGAAAAGGAGGAATAGTCTCCCCACCAAGCAAGGAGCCCCATGCAGAATGCTGGGATCATGATCTGAGCCAAAGGCAGACACTTAACAGACTGAGCCACCCAGGTGCCCCCTTAAAGCCTAATAAAAAAGCTGTCACGTGGGTGGACTCCAGGGTTATCTATGTGATTTTGTTAATAGAGCCTGCTTGATCTTTATGCTGTTGGATAAAGCAGGTCCCAAACAACTCTTATATTCCAACTAAGTAAAGGATCCCAAAGAATTTTTAGGGATAACACTTTTGGAGAATGTAAGGAAAGAAGATTTCTATTAAGTTTGACTCACAAAGCGGAAATTTTGAGTCAATAACTTAAATGCCTAGTACAGTTCTATATTTAATTGATATTAAGTAAAAATTTCATAAGTCTGGAAAACCGATCAGGAACCAGGAGTGGGGAAAATCACTTTTACCCACAAAGTGTTGAGTGAGTGCAAGGGTGAGGAGAATCTTTCCCTCCCTAGCCTTGTACTTGTTGATAGTCTGCTCCCATTACTAAGTCCCAGCAAGCATTCTAAAACCAAAGAGAAGGTTTGTTATTCTCAGGCACTGAAGCTGATGAGGTGACTTAACTAAGCTCTAGAAATAGAAATAAACTAAGGAAATGTTGCCCAATCTAATCTAACCAAAATCTAATTGGTAGATTTTTCAGAAATGGAGAGATATGCTAGAATTGATTTATTATTGAAAAGTAAAATTCCTCTAGTTTGAATTCTTAAATTCAAAATGGAAGTAAATTATCAGCTTAAGCTTAGCAGCAAAATTGTTTTAACCAAGTAATAGCACAATGCTTTATAATTATCGAATCAGTCAATTATTTATTTCTAACTGACATATTTATTATCACCAGTTATGGAAGGACAAAACACAAAAATGTACACCCAGAAGGAATAAGACCAGCCAAATTGGTCTGGATAATAACAGCAGATACTTCTGAGAGCCTTCTGCAACAATAGCTAGTCAAATCCACTGCATCTCTACTGCTTTAAAAATGATAAGGTGGGATTTGAGGAATTTCACGTTTTGACTCGAAGATCATATTTACTATTTAAATTAAATTATATGAAGTTTCCCCTCTGATTTCTATGTATTCTCAGATCAGACATATCGATTCAAGGCGTCTCCTTGCCTCTCCTTTACGTGGAGAGTTTATATCAGTCACACTCCCCCCAAAACAACAGATCCAAACCAGCCCAACTGGTTAGTAAAATTGGCTTAAAAATAAATAAATAAAACTAATGAGAGATGATGAAAAGCAAGCAGTTCACTGACATATTTACCAGAACCTGAAAAGGAATCAGACACTTACCTGGAACTGGAGAAAGGAGGAAAGTGGTGGCCAGAAGAAGCCCCAGCCACATACTGGGGGAGCTCAGGGGCGCAGCACCTGTCCTTCACGCTCCGAGAGCACTGCTCGGTCTCTCCCAGCCTCCGCTCAAGTGAGACAGAATGAAACTCCTGGGTTCATTCTAGTCTGCTTCCAGGAAGTGTTTACTAAAGGTGTTGCACAACCTTGGAGCTGTGGTCCTGTGACAATGGCACCCGTGGGCAAAAATTCTGGCCGCCTCCAGGCTTTAGGACTCCTCCTCCTGTTTCTCTTTCCGGCTTCCCCATATTCCCCACTCAGAGGTAGTATGTTTCCAGTATATTACTATAGCCCAATAAGCTACCTTGATTGACATAACTGACTTTGATGAACCTTGGTAAATGTGTGTATTTATTATGTACATTATAAATATATGTAAATATTTATATATGTGTTTGCAATGTTAGCAACAAGTTGTTACAAATGTTCTTCTTCCCTCACATACATATGCTGTCAATAAAACAATTTCTAATCCAATCCAGTTATTACATAAAATTCTTTTCGGTTATCTCGTATTCTATTCTCACACACTGGTGCACCAGGGAGCTTGAACTATCCTGAAATAAGAATGTGTGACAATACAAGCTCAAGGCTTATCAGATCCCCAAGGGCATTTGTATCATTACTAACAACCAGGAGTTAGGGAAAGCCTTCAAGTCTCAAAGGATGTAATTTCCAGAAAAGCTGTAGGAGCTGTCATTTGTCATAGTGAGGCTAAGCCGACATGTCCAAATATCACACTGTGTAACAAGTTAAATAGCTTTACTAAGTTCCAGATCCTTTATACTTATTATCATATTAATTGTTATGATACTTCTGTATGATAAATGCCATTTTACTCCTATTTTGTAGGTTAAAATACTAGGATTTTAAAAGATAAAGGATTCAAAAGATTAAGACTCAGTTATCCTTCCTTTATATAGTAAATAAGATTAAGCAGATTGCCCAAGCTCATATATCTTGTAAGTGGCAGGAGTGGAATTTGAGTTCAATATTGTGTGAGCTCTTAGTCACACATTCTAATAGCTGACTTATAAATCCAGTCTTACTTCTACTGAGAAATCATCATATATATACACACACACATACACACGTGTGTGTATATATGAAATACAAGTACTATTCCTATGAAATACAAGTTCTTGAGATTATGACTAACACCAATTCTTGGTCCACTAAAATTAATACTAAATACTAAAATTATTAGTTATTCTATGGATTCCAAAGGATATTTTTGTAATACAGTGATTTTGATGAAAAAGGATTTTTCAAAATATCATACAGCATCAACTAACAACCACAAGGCAAAGTTTAAATCTAGTTACTGAGCCTTTCAGCCAAAAGATTAGGAATATCACACATTTCTTTTAATCTTCTTCAGAGAACAAAAAGCTTATACCTACTTTTTGATTGTCACATGATTTCCCCCATTAATTCTATGCACATTCAGTAGTACATATTACATGTAAGACCCTGAAATCACAGTTGAAAATAGTCATTCTCTTTGAGATGCTTATAATCTGGTGAGGGAGATAGGCAAGGACAGTTACCATGAAGACATGCAAAGTGAGTGCTACCTGTATATCACGAGACACTACCCATAGGGCTAGGAAAGATTTAGGCATGAAAGTCAGAGGCTACCCCTAGCCAGGTAAGGAAAGCTTTCCGGAGACAGTAACAATAAGGTCAATGAAAAATTAACTATGAGAAAAAGTGAGGACATTATGTCATAGCATACTAGTTTATGGTAAATACTTTAGTATTGTTGGAGCAAAGAGAGCCTGAAGTAATGGGAAAAGATCTTATGTCTGGTTTTGTCACTGTGCAAGTGCTCACAATATTGACTCCATATTTGGCCCTCCATCTTGTTCATGTTCATGGGATGACCTCCCTTGGTGCTACATGTTCTAGATCCCTTGGAGGTTAATGTGTGCCCTGATTGAAAATGCAGGGAGGCTTGTTCTGGTCTTCCCTAAAGTTGTTTACATAAGTGGTAGAGATAATTTTGATTCCCCCTTACTCCTTTGCCTAATGACACCACAAGCTCCATTAAGTGTTAGCGATCAAGTAACTGGATACAGATTCTTTGACCTCACTGCATGCCTTCTGCATATCTTCTCACTTTATAAAATCTGTAGACAAAGGTTTGGACTTTATGGGGAACAGCTAGGTCACTGTCTGGATTGCTCACCACAGATTCCCCCATCAGTAAGTTACTCTGTGTAAACTGTATGGAGTATCCTGGTTTGTTTTTTGGTCTTGAAGTGTGTTATTGGCTTGGATGATACTCTAGTGTCCCTCCTCCATCTTCTCACAATTGGCAAGCCAGTCAGGAGATTTAAAAAAAAAAAAATCAAGCTTGGGTTAAGGGGCCCTGCCCCAGGGAAAACCCATTGTCTGTCGGGGAAATCCCAAGCTGGACAGCCACCTTCATGTGGGGAGACTTGGGGAGGTTTTTTGAGCACTTTACACCAGTACATGAGTACAAGGATGCCCTGAAAATGCCCAATGTATTATTAGACATCCTATCAGAAATGGTGGGGGAAAGGAAATGGAAGAGGGAAAGTGAACAAATTATTTCGGCAGTTGTTCGGCCATTGTTCTGTGCATTACAAGACACCAGAGAGATGGAATCATAAGAGATAGCACTCTGAGCACTACCACCCTTTCTCTTTGCTTATAACAAGTAGTAAAAGTTTCTTTGCTTTCAATACTCCCTTGGGAAGTGTTTGATTTAATGCACTCCAAGCAATTAATCGTTTGAGTTCAGTTACAAATTTGGAGACTCAGATGGGACCTCTGACCTAACCCCTTTAAATTCCCCCAGCTCCCAGCAAGTAATGTAGTGTGCAGCAGCCACTCACCTGATCCAGCTCATCTGTGTTGCTGGAGAACCTATGGGAGGGGTGCATAAGAGAATCCCTCTTGACTCCTTGTCGGGTCAGTGCACCTCAACTAGCTGAACAAGCTCAGTGGCCTCTCCAGACATTTTAAGCAGAGAGTCCTTTCAGAGAAGTGAGTGGCTATTACCCTACAAATCAGCTTTAGGGCTCTGCCTCTATCTCAAGCAGCAGGAAAACGGAACTGTCTGGGGAAGTATTTTAAGAGATAACCCCCTCTGAAAAAAAATCGAGAGAGAGAAAGCTCCCTTTGATAAATGCACTGGTAGATTGAATATATCTGTTCAAGTAGAGCCTAGTAATTCCCAGATGAAGGAAGTCAAAATAAAATTTTAAGATTACACCGAGGATGATTTTAACACTCAGAAGGCCTAAATGAGGTACTTTTAAAAAATACCTAATAAATGTATATATATAGATAACCAACTTGAGAAAGCTAGCTAGTAGACTAAACAACCTGAGTGGGATGCAAACTCTGATTGTGTCTAAAAACACTTTTAGAAGTATCTAAAAACATGACAGGATAAAATAGAGCCAGATGCGTAGGTCAACCTATAATGTCATTTGGGTTGCAACCCAATTCCTTGAGGGATTGAAAGCAACTGTCCTTACCTTGCAAATCTTTGCAAAAACTAGAAATTGAGGCCCCAGAAACAAGCCAAGTATTTTCAACATTTCTGGGAACTCTTATTTAGTTCATTCCCATTCCTAAGATTGAAATTTTTTTTTTCAAATAAAGTTTTTTTTTTAATTTTTTATTTTTTATAAACATATATTTTTATCCCCAGGGGTACAGGTCTGTGAATCACCAGGTTTACACACTTCACAGCACTCACCAAAGCACATACCCTCCCCAATGTCCATAATCCCACCCCCTTCTCCCAAACCCCCTCCCCCCAGCAACCCTCAGTTTGTTTTGTGAGATTAAGAGTCACTTATGGTTTGTCTCCTCCCAATCCCATCTTGTTTCATTGATTCTTCTCCTACCCACTTAAGCCCCCATGTTGCATCACCACTTCCTCATATCAGGGAGATCATATGATAGTTGTCTTTCTCTGCTTTACTTATTTCACTAAGCATGATACGCTCTAGTTCCATCCATGTTGTCCCAAATGGCAAGATTTCATTTCTTTTGATGGCTGCATAGTATTCCATTGTGTATATATACCACATCTTCTTGATCCATTCATCTGTTGATGGACATCTAGGTTCTTTCCATAGTTTGGCTATTGTGGACATTGCTGCTATAAACATTCGGGTGCACGTGCCCCTTTGGATTACTACGTTTGTATCTTTAGGGTAAATACCCAATAGTGCAATTGCTGGGTCATAGGGTAGTTCTATTTTCAACATTTTGAGGAACCTCCATGCTGTTTTCCAGAGTGGCTGCACCAGCTTGCATTCCCACCAACAGTGTAGGAGGGTTCCCCTTTCTCCGCATCCTCGCCAGCATCTGTCATTTCCTGACTTGTTGATTTTAGCCATTCTGACTGGTGTGAGGTGATAAAGAAGTCTTTTAAGAAAAGGACCTCAAAATCGAGCCTCAGCTTCCATGAGGTTACTTATCAAGGATAAATACAAATCTTCACTATAAGGTTTTTTATTTTATTATGTCTGTCTGTATGTGATATTTTCTCCCTCCTTTCTGCCTTAATTAATTTGTAAAAGAGCTCTATTTCAATGGTTAAAAGGCAAGCAATTGTCAGAGTTGAGCATCCTAAAACTAAAAACAAACAAACAAACAAACCCAGAAATTAAGCCAAATGTTTTTCATATGCATGTGATCATGTGAGAAATATTCAGTATTAAAGCTAGTTTAAGTTTGTTGGTTTAGTTAAAATAAGCATGCCTTTTAGAGTTACAAACATCAAATACAATACAGATAATCAACTTTTGTTCTACATGAATTTATTAGTTAAATTCCTGCTGTATCTATTGCAATTTGTCAGCAAAAATGACTTAACATTATAGTTGATTTTGTCTGTTTCATGAAGCTTTCATGAGTAATCAGTAGGAACAGTAGGTTGAATAGATAAAAATGGTTTGTAGGTAAGTTTCCAAATAGCTTTCAAAATTTCTGGTAACCTAAATCTTTAAAGTTTGTCTAGGTTAAAAATTTAGTTGAGGGGCACCTGGGCGGCTCAGTGGGTTAAAGCCTCTGCCTTTGGCTCAGGTCATGATCACAGGGTCCTGGGATCGAGCCCCGCATTGGGCTCTCTGCTCGGCAGGGAGCCTGCTTCCTCCTCTCTGTCTCTCTCTGCCTGCCTCTCTGCCTACTTGTGATCTCTATCTATAAAATAAAATAAATAAAATCTTTAAAAAAAACCTTTCTATTAAAAAAAATAAATTGGCTTAATTGTCTTTAAAAAAAAATTTAGTTGAATTCATTGGATATCTAAGTCTTTTCCAAATAAGATAAAATACTGAAACATTGATTACTAAACATACATTTATCTACTTATGTCTGATTAAAGATAAAGTAAATTTGAGCCTTTTAGTAAACATATTTTATGCTTTATTGAAAAATGGTACCATGGAAAAACACATTTCTAGAGATTATGACATATATTCATAAATTTGCCAATCCAGAGAATTCAGGTGAAATAGAAAGTTCACACTTGCTTACTAACTTAGTTTTCACTGAAATGTGAGTTTTTTAAACATGAAGAATTCTAATAAATGTCATTAAGACTACTAGAAACAATAAGAGAAACAACTCTATATATAAGGAAAGGAAGGTATGTGTTTTTATAAGAAATGTATAAAGAATGAGAATACATTTTTGTTGAAGGAAAAGAAAAATAAATTTGTCCTAAAATGAACTTGTTTGCTTGAGAGGGAAGACAGAACAAAATCTGAATGAAAGAGAAAGCTGTAGAAAGTTTATTAGAAAAGACTCTTTGGAAGAGAATTTTTATGCATAATGAAGAATGACTAAGATTGGAATGAATGAGTTTTAATATCAGAAGTATGGCATAAGATTGAAATTTATTTTTTCTCTCTGTTAAGATGACAAAGATTTTTTTTGGTTTTATTTTTGTTTCTTGTTTTATTGTTGGTCTGCACTTGATAGAAAATTGTAAACAAAAATGTTTTTTATCTCCCCATAAAAAAACAAAGTTTCATTTGTTTGTCTTTACTGGCTCTTTAATTACTTAGGAAACCTAAATCTTTTCAATATTAAGACAGTCAAGTTTTGCTGACAACTATGTAAACTTCTGTATTTTCCTTTAGAATCTCTTATTGCCACCTTGGTTAAACAGATAATTAAGTTTTAAGTTTTGTAATGACCTGTAATCCTATTTAGGCATATGCTTTAAAAACCTCCTGATAATTTTAACAAAATTCCAGTTCTAAATGAAGTTGTTTTGACTAATTAGGGTTGTTTATTTGATATGTTAAGTTATATTGGAAGTACTGTCAGAAAGGGGAGGATAAATCTTTTTAGGTTATATTGCATGAGTGAATGGAGCAACTCTTCTAGAAATTAATGAAATTCCTGAAGTTTCGGGTGCCTGGGTGGCTCAGTTGGTTAGGTGGCTGCCTTCAGCTCAGGTCATGATCTCAGGGTCCTGGAATCGAGACCCACATGGGGCTCTTTGCTCAGCAGGGAGCTTGCTTGTCCCCTGCCCCACCTGCCTCTCTGCCTACTTGTGATCTCTGTCTGTCAAATAAATAAAAATAAAATCTTTAAAAAAAAAAGAAAGAAATTCCTGAAGTTTCATATGTCATGCTATAACTTCATTATATGTAATTTTAATTATTGATACTGAACTCTCATCAGATCTTTAACCATGGTCATTTTTGAGTCTTGTTTACAGTTATTGTTCTGCTGTTCTAACAAATGTGTTTTATCTTCAAAGAGATTTATGGGGAGGACTTTTGATGAATGACTCTTTCTTATACACTTAAGATCACAAAACTAAGTTGAGTGAGAATTTCCAAAACTAAAGGAAAAACTTCATTCAAACAGATCAAGAATTAGTAACATGGGACTGAATTAATCAAAAAAGATAATTATAGTTTTCCTGACTCCTATGTAAAACATTGTTGACTCTTATACATGCTCTAGTAGATTAAAAAACAATAACAACAACAAAAATTTATCATTTTCTCCCTACCTGATCCTTCCAGAATTCAGAAACTCTTAGTATTCTTTTCTCAGGGCAATTACAGTTATTGCATAAGTTCAACAAGAATCTGTTCTCCTTATAATACCATGGGACACCATGGGACACACTGGTTATATTATCAAGGCTTTGCCTGGAATGTCATATTTGAGAAAGACATATAGACTGAGATATGAGTAGACAGTTTTGAGAAACTAAAGTTGACTTCATGCAGACAATGAAGCCCCTTGGAAAAACTGGCCTGGTACCTCTTTAATAGCATTCCTAGGGGACTTCACAACCAACTACTGAAGGTCACTTTGTGACAGGCTCAGGAACCTCAAGATATTTTGGGGATCTCAAGGAAAGATAAAGTAATCCAAATCTATAGGTACTGCAGCCAAGTCTGATGGCAAATATTTGACTTATACCTTAGCCTTGAAGTAATGACATTTGTGTTATGGGAGACTCAGAAGAAGAAGAGAGAGAAAAGGAAGAAGATTTATTTGAGTAAATCATAGATGAACACTTCTCTTATCTGTGGAAGGAAATAGACATTGAAATCCAAGAGTCAAAGAGAACTCCCATCAAAATCAACAAAAGTCCACAAACACCAAACATATCATAGTAAAACTTGTAAAATACACAGATAAGGAAAGAATCCTGAAAGCAGAAAGGGGAAAAAAAAGTCTTTAGACTACAAGGGAAGATAAACAAGATTCACAGCAGATCTGCTACAGAAACTTGGCAGGTCAGAAGAAAGTGGCATGATAAATTCAGTGTGCTGGATGGGAAAAATATGCAGCCAAGAATACTTTATCCAGCAAATCTGTCATTCAGAATAGGAGAGAGAGAGTTTCTCAGAAAAAAAAAAAAGAAAAAAAAAAAAAAAAACAAAAGGAGTCCTGACCACTAAACCAGCCCTACAAGAAATATTATAGGACTCTTTGAGTGGGAAGGAAAGACCAAAAGCAACAAAAATTAGAAAGGAACAGAGAAAATCTCCAGAAACACCAATTTTATAGGTAACACAATGGCACTAAATTCGATCTATCAATAATCACTCTGAATTGAAATGAACTAAATGATCCAATCAAAAGACATAAAGTATTACAATGTATATTAAAAAAAAGACCCATGTATATGCTGCCTACAAAAGACTCATTTTACACCTCAAGTCACCTGCAGACTAAAAGTAAGGGAATACAGGGTCACCTGGTTGGTCCAGTGGGTTAAAGCCTCTGCCTTCAGCTCAGGTCATGATCCCAGGGTCCTGGGATTGAACCCTGCACTGGGCTCTCTGGTCAGTAGGGAGCCTGCTCCCTACCCCCCCCCCCCCGACTACTTGTGATCTCTGTCTGTCAAATAAATATTTTTTTTAAAGTAAGGGAATACAGAACCATTTCTCATGTCAATAGAAGTCAAAATAAAGCTGGAACAGCCATACTTATATCAGACAGCTTGATTTTAAACCTACTATAATGTAACAAGAAATGAAGAAGGGCATTATATCATAATTAAGGGGTCTATCCAAGAAGAAGTTCTAACAATTATAAATGTTTATGTCCCCAACTTGGGAGTACCCAAATATATAAAGCAATTAATAACCAAAATAAAGAAACTCATTGATAATAATACAGTAATAGTAGGTGACTTTAACACCGCACTTACAGTACTGGATGGATGTTTCTATACCCATCCACAAAGCTTCCAAAATAATGGGTCTACAAAGGATGAGGGCTCAACCTAGTGCTAGACACTATAATTAGTTGCAAGGCAGTTTCACTATTCCAATCCCAATCCAGATGTCCCCAGCTTTGCACAACTGATGTCCCTGTCTGTTGCCTCAGGAAGCCTCTCCCTGTCATGGCCCACTATTTGTGCTGAAATTCACAATCACTCCACTGCTGCATCCTCATACACAGAAACTTATTAATAACATAAAAAAGATATCTTTTGTTGATGCCTTCACTAGGTAGCTCATCTCTTAACCAGGTCTCTGGGGGAACTCCAGTCCTAAGTTTTTTTTCTCTTATATGTATAATAACCTTATATTGATGTTTATATTGCTGCTATGGCATAAGGATGCAAGTCACCTCCCAGTAACTGTCTGTAGGGTCATCATGGAAGAATGGCACAAAATCCACCCAATCCCGCCCATCAGTAAGTTACATGAATAGAATTCTCTGTCAACTGAATGACGTCTCCTGATTCTTTTTTTTTTTTTTATCTCAAAGAGCTTTCTCAGTTTGAAGGATGCTTTACTGTCCCTCCTTTCCAACATATCTGTAAAATGTCTACTTTGTTTTCTATTCTACACAAACTTCTTTAGTTAAATATTGCCTAAGAAAGAGGATGATAGCAAGGTGATCCATTTTTTTAATTAATTAATTAATTAATTTATTTATTTATTTATAGCATGCACGATGTGGGGGAGGAGCAGAAGGAGAACAGACTCCCAGCTGAGTGTGCAGCCCACTCAGGTCTGGATCTCATGACCCTGCAATCACAACCTGAGCTGAAACCAAAAGTTTTTAAAACCAAAACCAAAACACAACCTACTGAGCCACCCAGACATCCCTATAAGATGACCTATTTTTAACCATCTCACTAAAAATAATGGGCTATGAAATCTGATTAGATGCAGTAAAAGTGCTGCACTAGTACTGCTTTGTACCAGTGTTCCAAGCTGTGTAGTTCTCATATATTATAATTTATGGGAACTCAGGAAAACCTCTTTCCTTTAATATATGTCTGATACCATTTGAAGTGCATTGTACTTAGTGTCACTGATTCTTTTTTTTTTTTTTTTAATTTTTTTTTTTTAAAGATTTTATTTATTTATTTGTCAGAGAGAGAGCGAGTGGGAGCGAGCACAGGCAGACAGAGTGGCAGGCAGAGTCAGAGGGAGAAGCAGGCTCCCTGCGGAGCAAGGAGCCCGATGTGGGACTCGATCCCAGGACGCTGGGATCATGACCTGAGCCGAAGGCAGCTGCTTAACCAACTGAGCCACCCAGGCGTCCCAGTGTCACTGATTCTTATAAAAACTTTTCAGTGTAGATATCATCAACTCCAAGTTCCATCTGAGGAAACTGAGGCCCAGAGGTGTTTAGGCAGTTGTCTCAGGGATGCCAGTGGTGTATAGCTTCTGATCATTGTTTGGTGGTGCCAGTTACATACAGGGTTTGCCCAGATCCTAGCTCCATCCCACAGGGGACACAGCTCACTGGGTAATAATTGTTAGAAAGAGAAAAACCTTCAGGGGTGCTAACTGGGGAGAGATTGACAGTAAAAGACTTCTCTAGTACCAAGCAGAAAATATAATGAGGATTACTATCTCAAGGAGGAACTGGTCTTGAGCACTGCCTTTTTACTTGTAATTTGTCTTTGTGAGGTGTTTCTTAGAGCAGAGAATCTATATCAAATTATGATCCCTTCTATTCCTTTCTAGTGCACATCTCAAGAAAGTGTTGGATAAAAACAGATACAGAAAAATGGAGAGGGGAGGTATTCAAAGCTTAAAGTACTTTATTTTTATGGTAGATGGCCTCTTCCTCTTAGGAGTGGATAGTTCTAAAACTTTGGAGAAGGGGGATGAGAAAAAAAGACCAAATTATGGATAGTTTCCTAAGACTCATACAATGGATCTGATTAAATAAATAAACATAATTATTTTGCTCTGTTCTCTGTAAACATATTTCATCAAGGGCTTCAAAATATCCTCAGAAATAATTCCTTAGAACCACCAAATTCTATGGATGAGAGATCATTCTATGTGAGGCAGGTTATTACTGAAGCACCAGGAAGACCTCATTGTAACTGTTTCACCCCCAGGACCATAATGACTCCAATAGCACTTATTCTATTACCTAAGGGCAGAAAATGAATTGCACATGTGGAAGATTATGTCTTTTCTCACTTCATCCCACTCTTCTCAGTATCCTTTCTGCTTTCCAATTTAATTGTTTCAAAGACAGTCATGTAGAAAGAAGAACGAATGGTGTCAGTACTGGAACTGAGAGAAAAAGATAATTCAGTCACCGCCAATGTGGCCCCACTTAGGCCAAGGAGGCAAGGTCCTCTTAAGGGGAAGAGAGAAGCCTTACTGGGTGATTAGAACATGCCGGGCTCTTTACGTGAGCATGAACCCGTCTTTACCACCACCTTGAGAAAGAAATAGCATTGAAATATCAAAGATAGTTGAACTTTTCTAAGCATGTGTGAAAAATCTTGGTACCGTTGGAAATAGGATCATTAATATAAGTTTTTATTCAATTAAAAGTGTTTATTCAATTAAAACCTTTTTAAACTGCTGTGCTATTACAATTGCTTCTGGAACAGACACAGGCATACCATCCTTCAGACCAAAGATAAACTATAAGGTGACTGAATTCTGAGGCACTGCCTCCACTGTTTACCCTGTACCCAGAAATGAACTGCATAGAGTTGACACTGAGTCAATGGCTTCCAGTGATGCCAATAAAGGGTGTGTGGAAGGGCCTGAGAAGCTCAGGGTTTGACATGCTGGATACATTCTTCTCTCTGCTCTATATACACATTGTACACATGTTGATATTTTATCTAATCACATCTTTTACCTCTACTTGGGGTAACAGAGCAAACAAATAATACAGAGTTTGAAAGTAATCTGCAAGAGAAGAGAGACTTGTCAAATTCAACATTTTCACATATTTTCTTATATATTTTAAACAAAGAATTCCTCCACTGAGAATCACTCTATGAAAATTGTCTAAAATATAAAATGGGTTTTATACATTAAGAAATTAATCACATTATTTATAAAGGAAAAAGTTAAAACAAAAATATCTCCCAAATAAGGAGATGGCTCTTCAATCTACTACATACCTATTGAGTGAAATATTAAACCATTATTTAAAATTATCTGTGCAGGGAATTTTAATATTAGGGGCAATCTCTACATTATAATATTAGAGCAAAGGGAAAGCAATAGACTTACAAGCAAAATGGTCAAAATTTTTTTAAAAAGTTTACAAACCTATTCAGAAGGAAACACAAAAACAGAAAAAAAAAATCAAAATATTTGGAGAAGCCCTTCTGTATTTGCTGGAAAGTTGAGGGTTTTTACCTCTTTTCTTTCTGTATTTCTTGATTTTTAAGTAGTGGTCAGTATTTTTTTGTAATTTAAAAATTATATAATGAATACCAAAAAATCAAAATATTATCCAAAATTTTTGATGGGTCTTAAATTGAGCTCTCCTTTAGGATATATTCAGTCACCATTGTATCCCCAAAACCCCAATATAGTGCTTTAAAAATAGTAGCTACTAAATATGGGTTTGCATGCTGAATTAATGGTTGGAGGAGGATCACGCTTAAAAAAACAAAACAAAACAAAACAAAAAACAAGCATATCTCTGAACCACAAACCATGAACAGCTGAGATTTAGAATAAAGGGGCAAGAAATAGCTAGCAGTCTTTTAAAACCAAAACCACCTCAAAGCCTTCGGGCTCCCTATTCTAACCTATCATATTCCTACCTGTGGTAAGTAGATAGTGTGACACAAATGAAAGAAAGCTATTTGATTTCAAGCTTAGTAAATACATTTTTACATAAGAAAGCCAAGAGATTTTGTTATCACTTTTCAGGTACTATATTTACCTAAGAGTCTAGTTTCTTGCTTAGGTCTTAATATTATAATCAGCCTATAACCTGCTGGCACTGAATTATTAGCTCTGTGTTTAAGGCCTGCTACATTCCATTAGGTTCTTTGTACAGATATATCTCCTGTTGCAGATATGTTTATTTACATTTATTGCACTTTACACATGAAGGTCTGTGCCAACCTTGCGTCCACCAAACCTACTAGTGCCATTTTTCCAACAGCACTTGCTTACTTCCTGCCTCTTCGTTATGGTTCAGTAATTTTTACAGTATTTCAAAATATCTCACTACTACATTTGTGATGGTGATCTGTGATCTGTGATTATGACTGGCTGAAAGCTCAAATGATGGTTAGCATTTTTTAACAGTAAAATATTTTTTAGTGAAGGTCTTTACATCATTTTTTCTAGACATACCACCATTATACACTTTATAGACTAGAGTACAGTGTAAAACGTCATTGTCATATTCACTGAAAAACCAGCAAATTTGTTTGACTCACTTTACTGCAATATTCCCTTCATGACAGTATTCTGAACTCAACCCTCAGTATCTTCAAGGTACGCCTACAATGAGAAGTGTTTTCCTCTGCATCATGCCAGATCTAAATCAAAAGGCAGTAGATAATCAGCAGAGATTTATCGGATCCAATCAAACTGATTCACAGTTTGCATAATCTAATGTACTTAATAAGCAGACAAGGGCTTATGAATACAAAGGACAAGGAGAGCACTTTATCCTCTAGAGAACGAGGATAGATAATGTCCATCTTTGTAACTGATCCTTGAATTTCTGTGTCCCATTGCTGACCCACACTCTCCCCAGCCCTGCATCTGGCATAAGAATGGAAATTAAGATCTAGCATTATGTGTTGACATCTGGGGAAAAACAAGGGGGTCTGGATTGGTCTAAACATGAGTTTCCCTTTCTACCCTATTTCCATGGGTCAGGGCCCCTAGTTAAGGGGCCTAGTTACAGGACCAGGCCGAGTTCCTGCTTATCTCCTGAATCACAGGCTTCAGTTCCTTGACAACTTAAAGAAGAACGACTCAAGCCAATGATATACTTCCATGGAAACTGGGGGAGCATATCATCTTCTTGATACTACCAAGCCTATATCTCATAGACCTTGGTTCACTCTGTTCCAAAGTGCAACTTTTGGGTGTTTGGGTGTAGCATTCACGGCATGGGGAACCTCCAACCCTGGGCTGTGAGTATATGTGACATAAGCTGTTGTTGATCTCATCTGTCCAGTATAGGGGGTTGCATGTTGAGCCATCCCTGTAACTAGGGCAGGCATCATTCCTTCATCAGTGTGGTAAATAGTAGGCATTAAGCACCCCAACACAGACACCTCCAGGAACAGTTACATGTCTTTGGCCATGAGAAGTATTCTGTTTATATCTGCTTTGATTCATTAGTTTTTATTTCACAGTTAAACTCCCTCAGAGAAATCTTATTAATTCCTCTTCTTTATAATAGGGATAGAGAGAGTTTTCTTATGTTTACTCCTGGTCTGCCTACATATGAAAATCCAGTGTTATTAAAAAATCTTCACCATCTCTATTAAACTCAATTCCATCCATTGCAGACTTTCAGGCTGAGCAGGACCTGGCGTCTTATACTCTGCATTCACTCCTCTGTCCCTTCTGATTTCTGATCTCGTCTTCTTGTTTGCTCTAACCTAGCCACACTGGGTTATTTCATATTCCTTGACTATGTCAGACATACGCCTGCCTCAGCACTTGCTTTGACTGTCACCTCTTCCTGAAATGAGCTTCCCTCAGATAACTACCTGAATGATAACCTAGTTCAAATATTTTGTCTAACATCACCCTCTCCATGAAAGGTAACTCGATTGTAATTTCCATTTTTCTCTTCTTTACCACAACCTATCCTCTTGCTATTTTATTTTTTTTTTCCATTGCAATTATCAAACACTAGCACTCTACAGAATGCATTTGTATTTTTACAGTCTGTCTTTTGCCCAGTTGGTCCTTAAGTTCCATAAAGGCATGCATTTGTTCTATAAGGTAGCCCCTGCACTTATAAGTATGTATGTTTCAGAGTAAGAGCCCAGTAAATATTTGTGAATATTTGTTAAATGAGTATATTTATTTATTTATTTATTTTTAATTAATTTTTTATTTTTTATAAACATATGTTTTTATCCCCAGGGGTACAGGTCTGTGAATCACCAGGTTTACACACTTCACAGCACTCACCAAAGCACATACCCTCCCCAGTGTCCATAATCCCACCCCCTTCTCCCAAACCCCCTCCCCCCAGCAACCCTCAGTTTGTTTTGTGAGATTAAGAGTCACTTATAGTTTGTCTCCCTCCCAATCCCATCTTGTTTCATTTATTCTTCTCCTACCCACTTAAGCCCCCATGTTGCATCACCACTTCCTCATATCAGGGAGATCATATGATAGTTGTCTTTCTCTGCTTGACTTATTTTGCTAAGCATGATACGCTCTAGTTCCATCCACGTTGTCGCAAATGGCAAGATTTCATTTCTTTTGATGGCTACATAGTATTCCATTGTGTATATATACCACATCTTCTTGATCCATTCATCTGTTGATGGACATCTAGGTTCTTTCCATAGTTTGGCTATTGTGGACATTGCTGCTATAAACATTCGGGTGCACGTGCCCCTTTGGATCACTACGTTTGTATCTTTAGGGTAAATACCCAATAGTGCAATTGCTGGGTCATAGGGCAGTTCTATTTTCAACATTTTGAGGAACCTCCATGCTGTTTTCCAGAGTGGCTGCACCAGCTTGCATTCCCACCAACAGTGTAGGAGAGTTCCCCTTTCTCCACATCCTCGTCAGCATCTGTCATTTCCTGACTTGTTGATTTTAGCCATTCTGACTGGTGTGAGGTGATATCTCATTGTGGTTTTGATTTGTATTTCCCTGATGCCGAGTGATATGGAGCACTTTTTCATGTGTCTGTTGGCCATCTGGATGTCTTCTTTGCAGAAATGTCTGTTCATGTCCTCTGCCCATTTCTTGATTGGATTATTTGTTCTTTGGGTGTTGAGTTTGCTAAGTTCTTTATAGATTCTGGACACTAGTCCTTTATCTGATATGTCGTTTGCAAATATCTTCTCCCATTCTGTCAGTTGTCTTTTGATTTTGTTAACTGTTTCCTTTGCTGTGCAAAAGCTTTTGATCTTGATGAAATCCCAGTAGTTCATTTTTGCCCTTGCTTCCCTTGCCTTTGGCGTTGTTCCTAGGAAGATATTGCTGCGGCTGAGGTCGAAGAGGTTGCTGCCTGTGTTCTCCTCAAGGATTTTGATGGATTCCTTTCGCACATTGAGGTCCTTTATCCATTTTGAGTCTATTTTTGTGTGTGGTGTAAGGAAATGGTCCAATTTCATTTTTCTGCATGTGGCTGTCCAATTTTCCCAGCACCATTTATTGAAGAGGCAGTCTTTTTTCCATTGGACATTCTTTCCTGCTTTGTCGAAGATTAGTTGACTGTAGAGTTGAGGGTCTATTTCTGGGCTCTCTATTCTGTTCCATTGATCTATGGGTCTGTTTTTGTGCCAGTACCATGCTGTCTTGATGACGACAGCTTTGTAATAGAGCTGGAAGTCCGGAATTGTGATGCCACCAACGTTGGCTTTCTTTTTCAATATCCCTTTGGCTATTCGAGGTCTTTTCTGGTTCCATATAAATTTTAGAATTATTTGTTCCATTTCTTTGAAAAAGATGGATGGTACTTTGATGGGAATTGCATTAAATGTGTAGATTGCTTTAGGTAGCATAGACATTTTCACAATATTTATTCTTCCAATCCAGGAGCATGGAACATTTTTCTATTTCTTTGTGTCTTCCTCAATTTCTTTCATGAGTACTTTATAGTTTTCTGAGTATAGATTCTGTGCCTCTTTGGTTAGGTTTATTCCTAGGTATCTTATGGTTTTGGGTGCAATTGTAAATGGGATGGACTCCTTAATTTCTCTTTCTTCTGTCTTGCTGTTGGTGTAGAGAAATGCAACTGATTTCTGTGCATTGATTTTATATCCTGACACTTTACTGAATTCCTGTATAAGTTCTAGCAGTTTTGGAGTGGAGTCTTTTGGGTTTTCCACATATAGTATCATATCATCTGCGAAGAGTGATAATTTGACTTCTTCTTTGCCGATTTGGATGCCTTTAATTTCCTTTTGTTGTCTGATTGCTGAGGCTAGGACCTCTAGTACTATGTTGAATAGCAGTGGTGATAATGGACATCCCTGCCGTGTTCCTGACCTTAGCGGAAAAGCTTTCAGTTTTTCTCCATTGAGAATGATATTTGCGGGGCGCCTGGGTGGCTCAGTGGGTTGAGCCTCTACCTTCGGCTCAGGTCATGATCCCAGGGGCCTGGGATCGAGTCCCGCATAGGGCTCTCTGCTCAGCAGGGAGCCTGCTTCTCCTCATCTCTCTCTCTGTCTGTCTCTCTGCCTATTTGTGATCTCTCTCTCTGTCAAATAAATAAATAAAATCTTTAAAAAAAAATAAGAATGATATTTGCGGTGGGTTTTTCATAGATGGCTTTGATGATATTGAGGTATGTGCCCTCTATCCCTACACTTTGAAGAGTTTTGATCAGGAAGGGATGCTGTACTTTGTCAAATGCTTTTTCAGCATCTATTGAGAGTATCATATGGTTCTTGTTCTTTCTTTTATTGATGTGTTGTATCACATTGACTGATTTGCAGATGTTGAACCAACCTTGCAGCTCTGGAATAAATCCCACTTGGTCGTGGTGAATAATCCTTTTAATGTACTGTTGAATCCTATTGGCTAGTATTTTGGTGAGAAAT
The DNA here is from genome assembly GCF_009829155.1 of Mustela erminea. NCBI lineage: Eukaryota > Metazoa > Chordata > Mammalia > Carnivora > Mustelidae > Mustela > Mustela erminea. The sequence continues at coordinate 4,347,278 of NC_045615.1, read as the reverse complement.
TTCACATCTGTGTTCATCAAGGATATTGGTCTATAGCTCTCTTTTCTGATGGGATCCTTGTCTGGTTTTGGGATCAAGGTGATGCTGGCCTCATAAAATGAGTTTGGAAGTTTTCCTTCCATTTCTATTTTTTGGAGCAGTTTCAGGAGAATAGGAATTAGTTCTTCTTTAAATGTTTGGTAGAATTCCCCCGGGAAGCCGTCTGGCCCTGGGCTTTTGTTTGTTTGGAGATTTTTAATGACTGTTTCAATCTCCTTACCGGTTATGGGTCGGTTCAGGCTTTCTATTTCTTCCTGGTTCAGTTGTGGTAGTTTATATGTTTCTAGGAATGCATCCATTTCTTCCAGATTGTCAAATTTATTGGCGTAGAGTTGCTCATAGTATGTTCTTATAATAGTTTGTATTTCTTTGGTGTTAGTTGTGATCTCTCCTCTTTCATTCATGATTTTATTTATTTGGGTCCTTTCTCTTTTCTTTTTGATAAGTAGAACCAGCTCCTAGTTTCATTGATTTGTTCTATTGTTTTTTTGGTTTCTATTTCATTGATTTCTGCTCTGATCTTTATGATTTCTCTTCTCCTGCTGGGCTTAGGGTTTCTTTCTTGTTCTTTCTCCAGCTCCTTTAGGTGTAGGGTTAGGTTGTGTACCTGAGACCTTTCTTGTTTCTTGAGAAAGGCTTGAACCGCTATATATTTTCCTCTCAGGACTGCCTTTGTTGTGTCCCACAGATTTTGAACCGTTGTATTTTCATTATCATTTGTTTCCATGATTTTTTTCAATTCTTCTTTAATTTCCCGGTTGACCCATTCATTCTTTAGAAGGATGCTGTTTAGTCTCCATGTATTTGGGTTCTTTCCAAACTTCCTTTTGTGGTTGAGTTCTAGCTTTAGAGCATTGTGGTCTGAAAATATGCAGGGAATGATCCCAATCTTTTGATACCGGTTGAGTCCTGATTTAGGACCAAGGATGTGATCTATTCTGGAGAATGTTCCATGTGCACTAGAGAAGAATGTGTATTCTGTTGCTTTGGGATGAAATGTTCTGAATATATCTGTGATGTCCATCTGCTCCAGTGTGTCGTTTAAGGCCTTTATTTCCTTGCTGATCTTTTGCTTGGATGACCTGTCCATTTCAGTGAGGGGAGTGTTAAAGTCCCCTACTATTATTGTATTATTGTTGATGTGTTTCTTTGATTTTGTTATTAATTGGTTTATATAGTTGGCTGCTCCCACGTTGGGGGCATAGATATTTAAAATTGTTAGATCTTCTTGTTGGACAGACCCTTTGAGTATGATATAGTGTCCTTCCTCAACTCTTATTATAGACTTTGGCTTAAAATCTAATTGATCTGATATAAGGATTGCCACTCCTGCTTTCTTCTGATGTCCATTAGCATGGTAAATTCTTTTCCACCCCCTCACTTTAAATCTGGAGGTGTCTTCGGGCTTGAAATGAGTTTCTTGGAGGCAACATATAGATGGGTTTTGCTTTTTATCCATTCTGATAGCCTGTGTCTTTTGACAGGGGCATTTAGCCCATTAACATTCAGGGTAACTATTGAGAGATATGAATTTAGTGCCATTGTATTGCCTGTAAGGTGACTGTTACTGTATATGGTCTCTGTTCTTTTCTGATCTACCACTTGTAGGCTCTCTCTTTGCTTAGAGGACCCCTTTCAATATTTCCTGTAGAGCTGGTTTGGTGTTTGCAAATTCTTTCAGTTTTTGTTTGTCCTGGAAGCTTTTAATCTCTCCTTCTATTTTCAATGATAGCCTGGCTGGATATAGTATTCTTGGCTGCATGTTTTTCTCGTTTAGTGCTCTGAATATATCATGCCAGCTCTTTCTGGCCTGCCAGGTCTCTGTGGATAAGTCAGCTGCCAATCTAATATTTTTACCATTGTATGTTACAGACTTCTTTTCCCAGGCTGCTTTCAGGATTTTCTCTTTGTCACTGAGACTTGTTAATTTTACTATTAGGTGACGGGGTGTGGGCCTATTCTTATTGATTTTGAGGGGTGTTCTCTGAACCTCTTGAATTTTGATGCTCATTCCCTTTGCCATATTGGGGAAATTCTCCCCAATAATTCTCTCCAGTATACCTTCTGCTCCCCTCTCTCTTTCTTCTTCTTCTGGAATCCCAATTATTCTAATGTTGTTTCGTCTTATGGTGTCACTTATCTCTCGAATTCTCCCCTCGTGGTCCAGTAGCTGTTTGTCCCTCTTTTGCTCAGCTTCTTTATTCTCTGTCATTTGGTCTTCTATATCACTAATTCTTTCTTCTGCCTCACTTATCCTAGCAGTGAGAGCCTCCATTTTTGATTGCACCTCATTAATAGCTTTTTTGATTTCAACTTGGTTAGATTTTAGTTCTTTTATTTCTCCAGAAAGGGCTTTTATATCTCTCGAGAGGGTTTCTTTAATATCTTCCATGCCTTTTTCAAGCCCGGCTAGAACCTTGAGAATTGTCATTCTGAACTCTAGATCTGACATATTACCAATGTCTGTATTGATTAGGTCCCTAGCCTTCAGTACTGCCTCTTGTTCTTTTTTGTGTGTTGAATTTTTCCTACTTGTCATTTTGTCCAGATAAGAGTATATGAAGGAGCAAGGAAAATACTAAAAGGGTGGCAACAACCCCAGATAAATATGCTTTAACCAAATTAGAAGAGATCCCTAATTGTGAGGGGGGAAAAAGGGGATAAAAAGAGGTTCAAAAAGGAAGAAAGAAAAAAAAAGAAAAAAGAAAAAAAAAAGAAAAGAATTTAAAAAAATAAGAAAAATATAAAAAAGAAAAAATATATATATTAGATAAACTGGTTAAAAAACGTTAAAAAAGAAAAAGGTAAAAGTTAAAAAAAATTTTACCAGAAGGTGAGGAAAAAAACAAAAAATGAAAAAGAAAAAAATTAAATTAACTGCAAGACAAAAAAATCACAGGGAAAAAGCCATGAGTTCCGTGCTTTGCTTTCTCCTCCTCTGGAATTCTGCTGCTCTCCTTGGTATTGAAACCGCAGTCCTTGGTAGGTGAACTTGGTCTCGGCTGGATTTCTTGATGATCTTCTGGGGGAGGGGCCTGTTGTAGTGATTCTCATGTGTCTTTGCCCCCGGAGGAATTGCACCGCCCTTAGCAGGGGCCGGGGTGAGTAATCCGCTCGGGTTTGCTTTCAGGAGCTTTTGTTCCCTGAGCGTTTTCCGTAGAGTTCCGGAGGACGGGAATACAAATGGCGGCCTCCTGGTCTCCGGCCTGGAGGAGCCGAGAGCCCGGGGCCCCACTCCTCAGTGCGCCCTCAGAGAACAGCGCCCAGTTACTCCCGTCTGCCTGCGACCTGTTCAAGGTAACACCGAGCTGTGAGCTTACTGTCGGCTCTGTCTCTGTAGCCGGCTTTCCCGTTCCAATACCCGCAAGCTCTGCGACACTCAGACACCCCCGATCCTTCTGTGACCCTGCGGGACCTGAGGCCACACTGACCCCGCGTGGGCTTCGCCCCTGTTTAGCCTCTGGAGCGATGTGCCTCAGCGGAACAGACTTTTAAAAGTCCTGATTTTGTGCGCCATTGCTCCGCCGCTTGCCGGGAGCCGGCCCCTCCCCCCGGGGTCTATCTTCCCGTTGCTTTGGATTCACTTCTCCGCCGGTCCTACCTTTCAGAAAGTGGTTGTTTTTCTGTTTCCAGAATTGCTGCTCTTCTTCTCTTCGATCTGCCGATGGATTTTCAGGTGTTTGCAATCTTTAGATAAGCTATCTAGCTGATCTCCGGCTAGCTGAAGTAGTCTCAGCCTGCTACTTCTCCGCCATCTTGACTCCTCCCCTCTAAATGAGTATATTTAAATTAAGGATTTTTTAAAAGTGTTTGTAGGAAGAGTTCTTTCATTTATTAACATAGAATTCTGATATATGTTTGTAATTTTAGAAAAGTTTTCAGTAACCCATTTGAGTCTCCTAATACACTATTAGCAGGAAATCCATCATATTTCTCTTTTGCACCAATTCCTCCAAATAAGTTTTACAGTTTTATATAGTTGAAAGTATGGCACGCCCTTCCAAGATATTAGGCATAGAATGAGGACTGGATTCTGACTGGTCTGTTACTGCAATTTTATTTTTACTGATCTGAAACTGGTCCATACTGTAGAAGTACTTTTACAGGCCTTGGATCCTCCCTAGGCAATGATGGTGCCCCCAAATAGGGCACTAAGGTTCTTAATTCATGTTGACTTAGCTACTGTTCACACTGGTTAATTTATTCCAGAGTAGTTTAGATCTAAAGGGATAAGAGTTCTATACTGCTTCAAACTTACTCTTCTCAATTTAATGTATATCTTTGTTTAAAGCCCAGTTTTCCAGCTTACACTCCTTTTATAAAATTTTTTAAATTTCTTTTATTATTATGTTCAATTAGCCAGTGAACAGTACATTGTTAGTTTTTTATGAGGTGTTCAACGTTTCATTAGTTGTGGCTTAAATTCTCCTTTCCCACATGTTATTTAATTCAGAGGACTGAAACGTTCCTTGAGTTGCCTCACACAATTGTAGAGGCTGGCAAGTCCACAATCTGAGAGTACGCTGGCCAGCTGGAGAGCCAGAGGAGCTGATGTTAGTTCAAGTCTTGAGTCTGAAAGCAGTCTACTGACAAAATGCCCTTTCTCTCAGTCCTCTGTTGCTCTTTTTTTTCAGTGAAGGTTTTTAACAAATCAGATGAGGCCCACACATATTATGGTGGGTAATCTGCTTCAGTTAAGTCTATTGAGTGCTAATCTCACCTAAAAAATGCCTTCACAGAAATAGAATATTGTTTGACCAATTATCTGGGTACTATGGCCTAGCCAAGTTGACACATACAACTAATCATCACAGGGCATATAGATTGGGATTCGACTATTTCTTTCTAGGAAACCCAGAGCTCTTTATTTAAATTGTCACTTTCACCACACAGATCTATCTATTGATACCAGATGGGCATTGCAACTTTTTGACCATCAAAAAAGAAAGAGGGAAAAAAAAGACCTTGTTATATACTAAGCCACTAATCCTAGAAAAATGTGTGCTGTGCATTTGCATACCAGAGAAGGTCCTCCAAGTGATCTTTTGTAGGACAAAGATCGGTTTCTCTGGATTAGAAATCCTGAACCCATTCTACGAAATAAGGGATACCCACATGAGCAATAACGCCTGAAGATGCGACAGGTAAATAAAAATAAACTATAAACACCTAGAATTGAAATCAAGATGCTGATTGCAATTCCTGAATGAATGTTTTTGGGTAGGTTCTCAGACCCAAATGTTCATCTTTTCACCAAGTGGGATCATGTAAGCCAGGACAAACAAAAACCCTGAGGCTAATGGTGGTGTTCTTACTTTCAGACAAACTAGATGGAAGAACATTGTTTGGCAAGAGTAACACTCAACCAATTTATCTATGTATAACTAAGTCAGTTTACAAACTCCGTCCCTGTGTCACATGCTTCTGGGTTCATAGGAAGTCCTCATTAAGTCTGTTCGGATTAAAACAGAGGATAATCTTAGCAATCCTTTCTGATTTCTCTCTCAACTTAACCAACCAAAGTTGTTACCCCATGGTCTTTATATACTTTACACAGTATATATATATATACTTTACACAGTATATATATGAAAGAAAACCAGCAAATTATTTATATATTCAATTAATTTTGAATCAAGTAGATGGAGATCTGCTTAACAGCTCAAGAATACAGTTATATCTGAAAGTGGCTTAAGAAAAGAGAAGGTAAATGTAAAAAAATGTCAAGGAGCTGAGAGAAAAGTGCTTGAAGAAAGTAAAATTTGGAATATAACATATATGGTGGTGGTTAAATTTTTTGTGTCAACTTGGCTGCCATAATGCCCACATATTTGGTCAAATATTCTGGCTGTTTCTATGAAGGTGTTTTTGATGAGGTTTACATTTAAATCAGCAGACTTATTTATTTATGTACTGATTTTATTTAATAGAGAGAGAGAGAGGGTGCACGCATAAGTAGGCCTAGGGGCAGGCAGAGGGAAAGGGAGAAGCAGGCTACCAGGTTGAGCAGAAAGCCCCATGCAAGGCTCCATCCCAGAACCCTGAGACCATAACCTGTGCTGAAGGTAGCTGCTTAACTGACTGAACGACCCAGGCACCCATAAATCAGTAGAATTTTTTAAAAAGCACTTTATTGAGATATGATTGACCTGTGAAAAGCTGTACATATTTAGTGTATACAAGTTATGAATTTGGATATAAGTATACACATGTGAAATCATCACCATAATTAAGGCCTTCGACATATCTAACTCCTCCTAAAATTTCCTCCCACCCCCTTTATTAGTAGTAGTATTGTTTTTTGGCTTGTTTTGTTTTGTTTTGTTTTTTCCCAACGAGTTTATTTGGACAGGGAGGCTCTACATCCTAAAGAAGGTGTTGGGACTCTTGATGGTGAAACATGACTGGTGCTGGCCATGCAGGATTCAGTGGGACCCCGGGAACTTGATCTTGGAGTCGTGGAACCTCTTGACTGCTGCTATGCGGCCCTTGCTGGCTGGAAAGTCCTCCACTTTCCGGATCTGGATGGAGTGCGCCCCGGGTGCGGTGCAGGACATCCAAGTTTGGGTAGCACTGCCTGACGGCCCCTGCAGTGGGCGGTTCCGGGCACCCCCGGTCCATGCGTGGGTGCCCTGAGGGAGTCATAGCGCAGCCAGATGAGCTTCTTTGCCTGCAAGAGGGACTTCTGGCATATCTGTCCACAGTACACAATTTCCCCTGAAGACTTCATATTCTTCAGCTGAGACACAAAGTACCAGAAGCAGGACTTGGCGACAACATGAGGAGGTGCAAAGATTCCCGTTCGATGGGGAGGAGGAGTGAGGCATTTGGGTGGGAGCAGGCAGCACCCCACCACTTTGTACTTTTGCCCTGTGCTCCAGGCCTTCAGGACTCACTCTCCACTCTCACCTCCACCCAAGAAAGTCCCCCTTGTTATTATTATCATCATTATTGTTATTATTATTTTATGTGGTAAGAACACAACGTAAGATCTAGCCTTTTAGTAAACTTTAAGTATACAACACAGTATTGTTAGTTGTGGGCACTGTTCTGTATAGTAGATTTCTAAAATTTATTTACCTTACATAATTTAAACTTGGCATCCTTTGGCCATCTACCCTTTGTTTTCCCTCCCCTCACTCCAGTACCAACATTCTACTCTCTGCTTCTTTAAGTCTGACTATTTTAGATGCTACATGTAAATAAATTATATTGTATTTGTCTTTCTGTGTCTAAATTATTTTACTTAACCGTTTCCAGGTCCGTCCATGTTGTCATAAATAGCAGGATTTCCTTCTATTTTTATTAAGGCTGATAATTACTATATTATATGAATATACAAAATTTTCTTTGCCCATTCATCCATCAGTGGACATTTAGGTTGTCTCCATACATTGGCTATTATGAATAAGGTTTCAATGAACATGAGAGTACAGATGTCCCAAGATTCTGATTTTGATTCCTTCAAATAAATGCCTAGAAGGAGTGGGATTGCTGGGATTGTTGGAGAGTTCTCTTTTTAATTTTCTGAGGAACCTCCATACCGTTTTCCTTAGCGGCTGCACCAGTTTACATTCCCACAGCTGCTGTACAGTCCACCTATTCACTAGTACTTATTATCTCTTGTCTATTTTATGATAGTCATTCTAACAAATGTGAGGTGATATCATGTTGTCCTTTGGATTTGCATTTCTTAATGAATAGTGATGTTGAGCATGTTTTCATGTACTTGTTGGCCATTTCTATAGAAAATGTCTACTCAGGCCCTTTGCCCATTTTAATTATATTGTGTGGTTTTTGCTACTGAGTTGTATGAGTCCCTTATGTGTTTTGGCTATTAACCCCTTATATGATTTGTAATCATTTTCTCCCATTCTGTAGGTTGTCTTTTTTGTGGTGTTGTTGTTAAAAGAGGTAAAGAGAGAGAAAGAATGGAGGGGCAGGGGGAGAATCATAAGAGAATATATTGGGGCTTAATCTCACAACCCTGAGATCTTGACCTGAGCTGAAATCAAGAGTTGGATGCTTAATGAACTGAGCCACCCAGGTGTCTCCTGCAGGTTTTATTTTGTTGAGGGGAGTCATCAAAATGATGCTGATGAAATTTGTAAATTCTTCTACAGTGGTCTGTATTTTAAGAGGTCTCACCGCCCCCTTCTTTTGCTTTAGTCTCTGTGGGCAGTGTTTTTGTTATATTCTGGGTTGTTTATACTTCAAAGACAAGAAAAGATTTACAACTTTAAAAGGCAGAGAAACAATTCTAGCTTTCTCCTATGAGTTTTGGGGTAATTACTGTTTTAAAGACAAAAGGATGCACCTGCCCGCCAGTCTTAAAAGTTTATGAAGAGGCCCTAACTGCGGTCAGTCATACGTACTATGCAGGTGTTCTCCACACCACATCACTATCTCAAGGCTATGTACTTGGAGCAGTCTATGGAATCAGGAAAGGCAAGTGTAACCCATATTCTAAGGACCAGGGAGAGGGTTAGGAGCCTCCAAGTGTCTGGGTTCAGCTCACAGGTGAATCAGTGGCCACAATGATGAGGAGAACAAAAACAAGAGAAATGTAGCTTAAATTAAATCTTCCTGCAGCTTACAGCCTACTGACAGATACTGAAACATGCATAATGTAACTTTCCTCACGGAACTTGTGGCTGCCTTAGTGCCTTAGATTGATTATATTGAACTCCTCTCCCTGAGTAAGGGTTCTAAATATGCCTTGGTTTGTATGGATACTATATCTAACCCAACTTAAGCTTTCCCTATTAATGTGCAAACCAGACTGCCACCATTAGGTCGTTAAAATAATGAAATAAAACCTATAGATACCCTCATGGACAAGGCAGTCCTTAGGAAAGACATTTCCAAAAGTCATGGCAGGCAAGAATGAGCAAAAGAACATGACATTGAATGGTGGTTTCATCTCCCATATTAACCACAGCAAAAGCGTTGGTAAGAAAGAAAAATGGAAAGTTAAAGCAACAAATTAAACTATTAACATGTAAAACCACCTTGGCCAGGTAGACTGCAGTACTGTCATAGGCTTTAATACATTTGAGTGATCAACAAGTAGGTCCTTCTCCCATATGCCCGACAGAGGACCCATGCCAAGGCATCCAATACCGTGAAAGTATGGAAGTCATGGGAAACACCCATTTTCCTTATTCTCACCCTGGATCAACATATTATACTACTGAGAGCACACTGGAATTTACAATAGGACATCTTGCTGCAATGGGTGAGTTACTTCACACCTAAGGTGAAGGGGAACTACTCAATCTCCACTAGGATCTCATTGTCCTTCTTCAAGATGAACCTATTTAAATATTATACCTGAAATGGAGCATGCACCATGGAAAGAGGGGAGAAAGGTGGGGGTCCTGGTCTGGCATATCCCACCCCAGTCCATCTCTTTATGCCAGATGATGCTGCCTCTTCCATCTAACACGTATGGTATGTAAAACCAGGTTAGGTTCCTAAAACTTCCAACCTCCCTCTTTCCAAGGTTAGATGGACACAATTTTCCACTTGTACAATAATTTGGCAGCTATCTTTGTCTTCTCAATTGGCTTAAGGATGGTATAGCACAAATTGAATCCTTTGCTAAATTCTCCAAGCGAGCCTTAGCTGATAGCCAACAAAACCTGTCTTTAAAGAACACCAAAATGTCTCTCATGAGAAAAACTGTCTTTCAAAATGAAGACCCTAAAATATTATTACTCCCTTTCAAGAAAACATATGTACCATAATCCAGACAGAATGTTGTGTGTTCATACCTCATGAATCTGCTATTGTATCCTTTTTATTAAGTCACACAAGGACATAAGTAAACACCCTGAGTGATACAACCCTCAGTTTAGGGGACTTGATAAAGCAATAGTCCAGGTCTTGGGGCTCTGAATGGAAAAAGTTGTCGCTGATTTTGGGAATTGTAGTCTAATCTGTTTCCCCTGGCATGTGCCTGATTTGTGGCTATAGCAACTGTCTCCTGTGCAGCCAGGTAGCCACCAAAAGAGACACTTCTATGTGAGTGAAACCCCTTGTTGACCACTCAGGGTCCATGACAGAAGATGAGGGAATGTGAGATTGTAAGAGCTGCTTGCAAGAGGTGGAGTGTTGGGGAAAGTCATTGAAAAGATGACTTTCAAGATTTTGGGGGGAGGTGCAAAGATCCATTTGTCCTGCTGCTACCCCAGAGAAGACTTATATGCAAGTTCCCTTTGCTTCTTAAAACTGTCACCACCTACCAAAATGGAGGGGGCTGCCTCTTTCTTTGGTCTCTTCCTGCCCTCCATGTTCAGGAACCTCTTTTGGATTAGACCCAGGAAGCTCCTGAGGTTACAAACCAATAATGTTGATTGTTTATTTTGTTATGCAGCAGTTTTTAGTTTGTTGTAGTCTAACTTATTATTTTTGCTTTTGTTGATGGTACTTTTGGTGTCACATCCAAAAATCATCACCAGGACCAATGTTAATGAGGTTGCTCCTATGTTTTCTTCTAGAAGTTTTATGGTTTTAGGTATTATACATGTCTTTAATCCTTTTTGAATTAATTTTTTGTTTCTGGTGTAAGATAAGGGTTCAACTTCATTCTTCTGCATGTCATTATCCACTTTTCTCAACACTATTGAAGAAGATAAGCTTTTCCCATTGAGTATTCTTTGTTCTTTTGCCAAATAATAGTTGACCACTTATGTGAGGACTTATAACTGGATTACACTGGAGTTACTGATTATGAGTAGTTACACGTATAGATACATCTGAAAAGGGGCTCCTGGGTGGCTCAGTCAATTAAGCATCTGACTCTTGATTTCAGTTCAGGTCATGATCTCAATGTCGTGAGATCGAGCCTCACATCTGATTCCTACATTCAGTGCAGTGTCTGGTTGAGATTGCCTCTCTCTCTCTCTCTCCTTCTGACCTCCCTCTTCTCTTTCTCTCTCTAAACAAAGGAAGCAAGGAATAAAATCTTTAAAAAAAGAAACATTTTTAAAAATTGGCAAATATTAAAGAAGTATACACACTCTGAAAAGTATTTTCTCTAAGAAGAAAAGAAAGTAACCTGCTCTAGGTGAGGGACTTGAGGACCACATTGGATGTTGGGATTCATAAATCTGCAGTGCAGTTCCATCAACTTGTATATCAGGAAACACCAGAACTAGAAGGATATCTTTCCATCCAAGCTGAATATAGATAAAATAACCATCTTGGAGTAGATGAAAATATGTGCAGAATTAAGGCAATGGAATGTTACTCTCAAGTTTAAGAAGCAAGCATGGATGTTAAAGTAACTTTATGAAAAGTATATAAAACAATTTAGGAGGCGTATGTTGCCCTCCAAAATGTATTTCTTTTAAATTTCTGTATAACAGGAAGAGAAAGGGATGAGAGGAACAATACTTAAACATGCAAAGAGAGCTGCCTGTAATGAGACAAAAGTGTAAGATGGCAATATGAGCATAGGGACCTAATCTTTCTGTTCCACACACTCCAAGTCTCCAGTAGATCTGCATAACACAGTGTAGCTTAGATATCCTGCAGGGCAGTTGCTGCACTGCTGCTGGTCACACTGTTGGCAATTACTTAAGAGCTAAGGCAGTTAATGACGTCTCCTTTTTAGTCTATGAGAGCTAATATGTCCGAAATTTTTGTGCTTTTTCTCAAATTGGCTTGGAACATAACATTACAATTTTAGAAAATTCATCTACACAGTCATTTTCCAGAGCACATGGCTTAATCCTAGCAGATCGGGCCAGAATGGGCTCTACGTCCCTTCACATAGACATAGACAAAATTAGGTATGTATACTCATAAATTAGTATACGTGTGTTAGTGTGTTGAGAGGAAGAACTATAGATAATTAGCTACATCGCTCGATGATTGCTAGCCAGCCAGATATCATACATATGATAGATAATAAACAGATGATGATATATGGATGATTAGATATAGTAGTCCGTATATAATATACAAGTTACCAATATCATGAACTTACTGGTAATTTGTATTTTCTTTATGTATTTGTGATTTCTTCAAATTTTCTAAAATGAATATTATTATTTTATAAAATAAGTAAGAAATCAAAACTTTTAAAAATTTTTCAAAGCTGAAGAATTTTAGAGTGATGAACAGGTCAAGAATGAAGCTATTTCTGGAAATGGCATAAGAAGAGAGAAGATAAGTGCAATTGAATGTCCAGAAACTGAGAGGTAAGTTATGGTTTTTGAACAATTGTGGGATGATGGCAGAAACTAGGCTTTAAAAGAGGAAAACCGTTAAATGTGTGCCAAATTCTAGGTGAATATGGAGAAATAGTTTGGAGGCTATGCAAATGTGGAGAGCTGCGTAACTACAAGGAAAAAGATATCCTTGCAGCATGTAGAATAGAGCATGCAAAGGACAGCGGGAAACTTACAGAAACTAACCACTGCTTTCTCCACTCCTAGAAAGTGACAGAATGAGGATTGTCTACAAAAAAGCTACAGATATATTCTATCCTTGGAGTAGCTGAATGAGGTGAAGAGATGTTAAAAGTGCTACAGGTTTTATAAACGATGAAACTCATTCTGGAAGGTACACAAGCCTGCCTGGAAGACAGAGCAGTGGCAAGGTGACAAGTTAGCCTAGGAAGAATGAGAAATTTTTAAAGTAGAGACAAAAATTTACCAAAGTAGTTTCCATTTGCAAACATAACCAAGCATGCCAGAACTTGAAAGAAAAAAAATCTAATTCTAGGAGAAAAGATACAATTGTATGAGGAAAAATAAGGAGAATGCAGAAATGGGAGATGGAAGTTTTCATGTACCTATGTTGTCTTGAACTATCTTCCTGTGTCACAGGAACTTCCCAAAGCAATCTAAAATATCTTAAAGCATGCATTTCCTAATGAATCATTGCCAAAGATGCTTGATATACCTTAGCTGCTGGGTACACACCTTAGAACATGTTTACTGTAGAAAAGGTATTTATCAGGAATAGCGATACCTTGTGAATGACACCAGAGCAGTAGAATAAATAAAATGAAACATGAACCACGAACCACAGAATCCAAGGAGCTCTATGAGGTTCTACATTGTTATTGCTTGTTCCTAGGAAATACACTAAGTGGCAGGGAGTAAGGAAATTTATAGCAGAAAAGCTGATTAGGGGAATCACTGATCTGCAGATGAAAACTGTCTATGTGCATAAACAAGTCATAAGGAAATTACTGGCCCAGAGACCTAAGGAAATATATCTTCAGTTTACCTGTCAAAACTTTGTAAATAGCCCCCAAATGGTCTTATTCACATTCTCAATCTTCTTGATTAATACTTTGCTATTTATTTTAGTAAACAACCTTTATTAAAGTGAGAACAAGTGAGGGTCTGTTTTCAGTAAATGTTAGAATCAGTCATGAAGCTACAATATTTCAAAGCCTTGTACAGGAGTAGAAATAGCCTGATAGAAAGTAGCCGTCTAAAGACATAAGCAACAGTTCTAGTGATTGCTAACAACTTGGATACAGGGTTGAGGGCTGAGAGAGAAAGAAACCAGTGAGGAAATGAGGAGAGGACATTAGATTTTAGAACTAACAAAGGGTAAAAGGGACGGGAAGTCTGGGGTTGCTAGCTGAAGCAAAGTTAGCTGGTAATGTGTGTGGTGAGAAGCTAATTGGAAATTGCTGGAGGAGAGGGAGAAAATAGAACCAAGAAAGGGAAAAGCTGAGCTGTGAAAATCAAACCTGCTTTCCACAGGACATCTTGTTAACCCCAACAGAGGTGCCGCTGAATGTATCAGGGATCTGAGCTACTGAACAATAGTTCTGTGGGAAGACTCTTTAGGAAGTCTTTGAGCCAAACCCACTTATTTTCCTAAGAAAGCTGAGGTCAGTGAGGCCAAGTTACTTGAAAAAAAAAAAAAAAATTCCACCATTGGTTAATGCCAAAAAAGGAAATAAACTCAGTTTTCGTACGTTTCAAGCAAGAGCTTTTATTTTTCCTTCAAATCTCTGCTCCAGTTACAGCATTTTTCATTGTTAATTAGGCAGAAGAGGACCAGGGCCAGGGAGTGAGATTTGTCAGCAAAGACCGAGAGAAGTTGGCATCCCCTAACAGTGAGATAAATAAAGGATTCCAAGGCCTGGTGTTTAGAGGTAAAGCTCGTGTAAAAAAGTGCATTAGACAATTCAGAAGCTCATATTACAAAACAAATTTCTCCAAAGCCATCTGTTCCCACCAGTTGTGTATGGAAGAAAGGGACAGGGCTTGCCGTATTTCACGTAAAAGGGTGTGGTCTGTACCAGATTACAAAGTGAGTCATGACTAATTTATACTTCTCTTTATCATTTCTTGTTAAAGCTGATATTAGAGGGGCACCTGGGTGGCTGTTGTTTAAGTGCCTGACTTCAGCTTAGGTCATGATCTCGGGGTCCTGGGATTGAGCCCCTGCATCCAGCTCCTCACCAGCAGGAAGCCTGCTTGTTCCTGTGTCCCTCCCCCTGCTTGCACTCTCTCCTTCTCTCTCTCAAATAAATAAATATTTTTTTTAAAAAAACTTCATATCAGAGTGAATTGTGTCCTGCTCACTGTCTCTTCCGAAGACCCTATGTACTGTACATATTAATCAGGGTTCTATTTTCCTTACTGTTGCTCTTGCATGTTTCAGTCTGCTAATATTTACTTCTGATGAAATTCAGATGGCATTTTGAGATTAGAGATAGAGACTCAGGACACATCTGCGTAGATATTTTGAATTTAGGCTACCCACAAACTTGAGTTTTATCCTGTTTCACCTAATAATCTGTGTTATCACCCCTGGGTTCTGGCTAGCCTGTTTTTTGAAGATTTTATTTATTTATTTATTTATTTATTTATTTATTTATTTAGAAGAGACAGAGAGAGCATGAGCGGGGGAAGGGGCAGAGGGAGAGAGAGAATCTCAAGCAGATTCTGTGCTGAGTGCAGAGCCTGGTGCAGGGCTCAATCCCATGAACCTGAGATCCTGTCCTGAGCCCAAATCAAGAGCTGGATTTTTTTTTTAAGATTTTATTTATTTATTTGGCAGACAGAGATCACAAGTAGGCAGAGAGTCAGGCGGGGGGGGGGGGGGGCAGGCTCCCTGCCGAGCAGAGAGCCTGATGTGGGGCTCGATCCTAGAACCCTGAGATCACGACCTGAGTCGAAGGCAGAGGCTTTAACCACTGAGCCACCCAGGCGCCCCAAGAGCTGGATTCTTAATCAGTTGAGCCATGCAGGTGGCTAGCCCATTCTTGAAATGAAAATCTTCACTTGTCCATAACGGGTATTTGATGAATTGGAGCAAAAGCTTTTATTCAGTTGCACATATCTATTTTAGCAAAATTAGAAAGTAACAATGCACATAAAAGCATGAATTTAGCCTTTAATGAGATATTTCAATAACAATCTATAATACTAAGTAGAAATATAGAGCTTTGCTAGGTTTTTCAATATTCTCTGTGAAAATCTTTTCACATATTAAGAGCTGTTACCCTTCACATTTCTGGGATTTGCCTGGGTTAGGCAGTTCTGGCTTGGAATCTTTCATACAATTGCAGTGACAGTGGCTGGGGCTTGAAACATCTGAGGGATCATTTTCTCATGTCTGGAGGTTAGCACTGGCTGTTGCCTGGGACCCAAGCCAGGCATCAGCTATACCACAAACAGAAGGTATTCCTACAGGGATTGGACATTCCTCACAGCACTGCCTCTAAGACCTGGGTGGAAGTTGTATTTATAACCTCACCTGGGTCTGAAAAGTAATAAAATAACACATACTTAGGTGATTTAACACCTGTGATCCCACACCATACAAAGGGTGAGTGAATGCAAAGTGCTACTTCCCTGTATGCTGGATTGGAATTTCCCAGGAGCTGAGCAAACCTGAGAATTTTTCTAATACTTTCATCCTACACCCGGGGTGACCATACTTCTTGTCTCACCTGGGACAAGCCTCCACTTACTCCTGTTGTCTTGGCCTGACTATTGGAATTACCACTTTTCATTGTCAGTATGGTCTGATTTGGATGGTAAATTCTATAGTAATATAGTATATGGTAAATTCTATAGTAACGCATTTATCTCCAAACACCCGATTGGATATTTGCAAGACTTTCTATTCAATTGTAGTTTTTGGTATGTTCATCACCCTCCTCTCAATTTCTATTACTATGCCTGGACTTTTGTAACGTTCCAGTGTGTAAATGTAGCTTTTCAAAGCCTAAGCTTTTTCTCCTATAGAATATTTCGCATTTCTTATTTAGTCTGTTCTTTCTAAATCATGACTTCTGCCTTTCTTTGTAGTCTTCACGAATTTTCCCTCCCTTTAGCCACCCCAGCTCTTCACAGTAATTTTGCTGGTGTTACTACCTATAGAATCAATCTGCCGCATACCAGCATTTGTGTTAATCCTAAATAGTATAGGATGTAAGATGTAAAGTGTAGTCTCTATTCCTCTCCAGTAAAACTTATTCATAGGAATTGTTGCCCCTTCTAGACTCAGGAATAAATGGTCTAGTCATACCTACTAGATTTCTATAATATTTTCTGAGTCCCTCTTGCTGTCTAGACCTTTGTATCTCCAGAAAAACATTCTAGATGCAAGTTATGTGACTGACAGGACTCCTTCTCCAACTCAATCAAAAGTTGGCCTAGTCCACTGTCTGGTGTTTTGATTTGGGATTTTGTTAATTTTTTGGTAGAGAGAATCTCTCTATCTGATGCCTTCACAGCCCCACCCTAAGACCTGAGCTCTGCTTCAGACCCAGATCAGTGTGCGAGACAGTGCATCCATGGAGAGTTCGCACAAAGAGTAACTGCCTCCTTAATCTTGCAGAAATCTTAAAGATTACCTTTGCCTGAAGTCTCTACTATTTTTCTCTGAATTGAATTTGTATCTGATTCATTGGCCACCTAAATTACTTGCCAAATCATATACTATCTTCTCCACCCACTTGTATCCCTGCAGTCAGTTTTGTAGCCAAGTAACTTTCCGAAGTCCCCATAAATAGATCATATTCTGTATCTAAATATGTACAGATGACACTGCAAATTTATCACAGAACAGGAAATCCTACATAACTTAACTTCCTCTAGGGGCTCAGACTTCCTTTCTATAATCCCCAAAGCAAATCCCTTTTACCCAAGTTAGTCTAGCAGTGCTTTTCTCACTTACACATAGAATCTAAAAAAGATTTTTAAAAAGATGTTGAACTCATAGTAACAGTAGAATGGTGATAACCATAGCCTAGAGGGTGGGAGGAAAGGGGAGATATTGATCAAAAGGTACAAACGTTTAGTTATACGATGAGTAAGTTCTGGAGACTTAATGTATAGCATGGTGACAATAGTAAACTTGCAATTTGCTGAGGCAGTAGATCTCTAGTGTTCTTACTACAAGAAAGAAAAAGGTAACTACGAGAGGTGATTAGCTTGATTATGGTAATTATTTCATAATGTATACATATATCAAAACATCATGTTGTGCACTTTAATATGCATAGAATTTTTGTCAAAAAACTAATAAAATAAATATAAGTAAAAAAAATACTTTATACTTTATTACTCATATCTATCCTTTTACCTCCCCTACTTAGATACCATCAAAACACCGGTGGTCCCTGACTTACAGTGCAATGACTTACGGTTTTTTGACTGATAATGGTGTGAAAGCAATACACATTCTGTAGAAACTCTACTTTGAATTTTGAATTTAGATATTTTCCTGGGCTACTGAGGTGCAATACATTATTTTCTCATGATGTTGAGCAGTGGTAGCAAGCCATAGCCCCTGGTCAGCCACCCAGGTCACAAGGGCAAACAATTGATACACTTACAACCATTCTGTACCCATACAATTCTTCTATGGTTTACTTTCAGGACAGTACTCAATAAATTACATGAGATATTCAATACTTTATTGTAAAATAGGCTTTGTGTTAGATGATTTTGCTTAACTGTGGACTCAAGTACGTGTTCTTAGAACATTTAAGGTATACTAGGTTAAGCTGTGATGTTGGGTAGGTTAGATGTATTAAATGCATTTTTTCATCATGGGCTATTTTCAGGTTACAGTGTGTTTATTGGGACATAACCCCCTTGTAAGTCAAGGAAAATCTGTATTGTAAAATCTTCAGGGCTTCGTTTTCCTGTGATTCCCAAGCAAGACCTTGTATCTAGTATGGAGCTCACAGTGACAGCACTCTCACCAGCAATAAAATTGTTCAATAATGTGGTAGTTCTATTTTTAATTTTTTTTGAGATCCTCTGTACTGTTTTCCATAATGGTTGTACCAACATACAGTCTCAGCAGCAGTGGACAAGGGTTCCCTTCTCTCCATATTTATGCCAGCATTTGTTATCTCTTGTCTTTTTGGTGATGGCCATTCCAACAGGGGTGAGGGAATATCTCATGGTGGTTTTAATTTGCACTTCCCTAATGACTAGTGATGTTGAGCATCTTTTCATGTACCCATTGGCCTTTTATATGTCTTCTTTCAAGAAATTTCCATTAGAGTCCTTTTCCTATTCTTTAATTGGATTACTGACTTTTTGCTATTGAATTATATGAGTTTTTTCATGTTTCAGATATTAACCTCTTATCATATCTACAGCTTGGAAATATTTTTTTTCCCATTCTGTAGGTTATCATTTCACTTTGTTGATGGTTTCTTCTGCTATGCAGAAACTTTTTAGTTTATGCAGTCTCATGCTTTTATTGCTGTTGCTATTGCCCTGTTTAAAGTGTCATTAAAAAAAAACCATAACCATGATACGCTCTAGTTCCATCCATGTTGTCGCAAATGGCAAGATTTCATTTCTTTTGATGGCTGCATAGTATTCCGTATGTGCTTTGGTGAGTGCTGTGAAGTGTGTAAACCTGGTGATTCACAGACCTATACCCCTGGGGATAAAAATATATGTTTATAAAAAATAAAAAATTAATTAAGATCAAAAAAAAAACCATAACCAGAATCTATATCAAGCTTAATTTTTAAATTTTCATCTTTGAGTCACTATTCAAGTCTTCCACTTAAATCGTCAATCTTCTTCAAATTAGTTTTTGTGAATGGTATAAGATATGGGTCTAGCTTTATTCCTTTACATGTAAATATCTCATTATTACAGCACTATTGATTGCATAGATTGTCTTTTCTTCATTAAGTATACTTGGCTCCTTTGTAAAATATTAATTATTTCTATATATTTAGGTTTATTGCTGGACTCTCCATTCTGTTCCATGGTCTGTTTGTCTGTTTTTATGCCAGTACTATATTATTTAACAACCATAGCTTTGCAGTATAGCTTGAAATCAGGAAATGTGATTCCTTCTGCTTTGTTCTTATTTCTCAGGATTTCCTTGCTATTTAGGGCCTTTTGTGGTTCTGTATAAATTTTAGAAATGTTTTCTCTATTTCTATGAAAAATGCCATTATAATCTTAATAGAGTTTGCATTGAAGCCATAGGAGGCTTATGATTGGGAATTTAAAACTAGATTTTGAAACAAGATCAAATAAACACAAATCTTAAGGGAAATTAGAGAATTGTTAGAACTTAATGATAATAGAAATATTACTTAGCTCCCACAGACAAAACTCTATGTTCTCCAGGAGGTTAAATTGATAAACACAGGAAGGGAACTATATTCCATCTGGAATCATTAAAGTTGGCTGAAAAGAGAGAATGGCAAAGATCCAAGGATTGTTGAAGACATCCTCTCATTATCAAAGCAGGAAGTAGGTGGACCTCCTCAAACCACTAGATCAACTAAACAGGAGAGAATAGATGGATGATTTCCTTATCAGTCTTATACCTGTTAGTAGGACACCCAGAGTTTGGGGAACTTTTTCTCTTCTTTTAAATGGGAGAAAAAGACAATGAGAATATTGAGTATATAAAATGGTAAGGGATGATAGAAACAGAATATTGTTAATAAAGGTAAAATATTACAGAAAGGAGAGCCTGGAAATACTAAGGGCAAGTACCAACATTATCGTTTTTACTTTAGCATTTACCTCCTTTGACAGTCTAGATCAGTGATTTTTAACTCTTATTTAGTCCACAAAATCCCTCAGAAAATTTGAAGACATCCATGGATTTTATCCCAGATAAATGCAAAATGAAGAAGAAAGAAGAAGGAGGAGGAGGAGGACGAGGAAGAGGAGGAGATGAAGAAGAAGAAAAAGAAGAAGAAGTAGTAGTAGTAGTAGTGGTTGTTGTTCTGCTTAGATTTTTATGTAGGGTATACTGACTCCCTGAAGTCCATTTATAGATCTGGTTTCAAAATCAGTGTTCTAGAAGGTACACTGATTCCTGATATTAGAGGTAAACTATAATAATGTTAACCAGGAGACTGTTTCCACCTGTTATAATTGCCATCATCGCCCCCTCAAACTAACCAGCCAGGACAGAGGGAGGCTTTGCCTCTCTAACAGGCCTCCTACATCTATTTTCTTTGTCAGCTAGACCCACTTCCGGACGAGGTGGGGCAGCTGGTTCTGGAACATTTCATCCATTTTCTAGAACACCATCATTCTATATTGCATCTATTTAGTCATTTTCAAAGCCCAAGAAGTTCACTAAGGATGGTGAGGAAGCCCGGAAAATGAAGTAGACTGACTGGAATTTTTAGGTTCTGGTCTCAGAGCAACAGACTGTGACTTTAGGTAATTCACTTAAACTCAGTTTTCTCAGCTGGAAAATAACACAGCCAGTAAGATGATTTTTAATTTTCTTTTTTGCACTTTAGATGTCTCTAAGAGAAGGTGAGACAAGACTTCGGTTTGGAGGGTCTAGTAAGATTAGTGAAGAGGGAGAAAGTCAATTCTACATTTTTGGTAAACCTATAGTAAGACTCCAGAATGTGTTAGGAATTGGCTTTAAAATTTTCTGTGAAGAAACATACATATGAAGTTAATTTCATTTAAAGAGTATGGTGTATTACTTTGAAGCAGGAATGCCTTCCATTCGTAATACACTGTAGAACATCTATTGAAAATAGATAAGCCACCAAGATGTTTTCTTCTTTCTATTATCTTTATAGGACTATATTCTCAGGTAAGTCATATCAAGCCATAGACATTTCTATTTTGTAGGAATATTCTCAGTGTGTCACACAGGAGAATTTGGGGCTCTTGCTTTATCTTATTTTTCTGAACTTAACTCTTTATGTTTCCACAGAACAATAGAAGCACACAGTTGTGACTATTAAGGTGATGAAAATACAAACTAGTTAAGGTGGTACTACTTTTTTGTAAATTTCATATATATATTTATATATTTTTATACATACATAAATATCATCATATGTAAATTATACACATTTATATAAAATTACATATTAATATGTTATATTTATATATTCACATTTATGTCTTCACTTAAAATAGACCAAATTCCTGAATAGATACAAAGAAAAAGCAAAACATCTTTCCTGACATTGAGGAGCTTAGAGTCTGTCATAAAATTCAAACATTTTCTGATCTTTATTGCCTAGTATTGTTATTCCATTTATTTAGCTATTTATAATTTTAAAAATGTTTATACTAACACATCTTCATTTAATTTGACTTAAGTTCACAGAATAAATATTTGATCATGAATTTTGAACTTTGCTTTGCCTATATAGGCTAAAAAGACAGTAAAAGCCAAAGAAAGGATTTTTTTGTTTGTTTTTCTTTTCTTTTTTCTTCCCCCACCCACTTCTTTACTGGTTAAATCTTTTATACATCTTGTGTGAGTCTAAGAAATCAAATATTGAACTGTTAATTTTAAAACTCTTCAAGACGTAAATCAAGTTTTCATATTTTTTGAGTGTCTATTATCCTTGTTCTTAACATTTTTTTAATGGTGCTAAACACACAGGACATAAAACTTACCATCTTAACTATTTGTAAATGTACAGTTCAGTAGTGTTAAGTATATTCCCATTGTTGTGGAATCCACCCACAGAACTGTTCTCATCTTGTAAAACTCAGTATTTGTACCCAAAAAAACTCCTCGTTTTCCCCCTCCCTTAGCCCCTGACAACCACCATTCTACTTTCTGTTCCTACGAATTTGATGACTTTAGATACCTTATATAAGTGGAATCACACAGTATTTGTCCTTCTGTGGCTGGTTTATTTCACTTAGAATAATGTCCTCAAGATTCATCCATATTGCAGCATGTGACAGAATTTCCTTCTTTTTAAAGACTGAATTGTATTCTAATGTATGTATATAAAACAATTTTTTTATCCATTCGTCTGTTGATGAACATGTGTGTTGATGAACACCCATTGGCTATCGTGAATAATGTTGCTATGAATAAGGTGTATGAATAACCCTTTGAGACATATGTCTCAAGTGTTATTTTATATATATATAAAATATATATGTGTGTGTGTATATATAGGCATATATATGTATATATATATGTATATGTATGTATGTGTATGTGTGTATATATATATATATATATATATATATATATATATATATATATCACCAGAAGTGGGATTGCTGGATCATTTGGCAATTACATTTTTAATTTTTGTATGAACTGCCATTCTGTTTTCCACAACAGCTGCACCATTTTACATTTTTGCCATCCAAAGTGATCTACTGAATCAGCGCAATCCTCAAATTACAAAAGGCAATTTTTACAGAAAAGAAAAATCCATCTTAAAATTCATATGGAATTACAAGGGATCCTGAATAGCCAAAATAATCTTGAAAAAGAACAAAGATGGAGCTCTCACACTTCCTGTTTTCAAAAGTTACCACAAAGCTACAATTATCAAAACCTTGGTGCTAGCATAGAGACACATAGACCAATGGAATAGAATAGAGTGTCCAGAAATAAACCCTCATTTATATGGTCAAATGATCTTTGACAATAGCTCAGGGGTAGAGCATTTGACTGCAAATGATCTTTGACAAGAGTACCAAGACCATTCAATGGTGAAACATACTCTGTTCAACAAGTGGTGTTGGGACCTTACATCATATATGCAGATTAATTCAAAATGGATCAAAGACCTGCATGCAAAACCTGAAACTATAAAACTCTTTAAAGGAAACATAGGGGGAAAACCTTCATGACTTTGGATTTAGCCATGATTTCTTGAATATGATGCCAAAAGCACAAGGAACAAAAGTAAAAATAGATATATTATAAAGATATATTAGACTACATCAAGATTAAAATCTTCTATGTCTCAAAAGATGCCATCAACAGAGTGAAAAGGCAATCTATGGAATGGGAAGAAATACTTGCAAATCATATATCTGATAAGGGATTAATATCAAGAATATATACAGTACTCCTAGTTCAATAACGTAAAACAACCCAATCAAAAACAAAACAAAACAAACAAAAAAAACACAGGCAAATAACTTGAATAGAAGTCTCCAGAGAAGTTATACAAATAGCCACAAACCTATGAAAAGATGTTCAACATCACTCAACATTAGAGAAATACAAATCAAGACCACAAGGAGATATCACCTCATATCCATTATGATAGTGACTATCTTTTTTTAAAAGGCAGGAAAAAAAGTCTTCATATTCTAAAGTTTCTTATATGTGTTTCTAATTTTATGCCCTGCTAGCATGAGCAGTAGCCTACACCAGCACATTCATTTTTAGCAAATGACTGTATTGAAAAATAATTTCTATTGCCACAACGAATGGAGACTATCCATTTGCCCACTAAGTTTTCTATGAGGGCATACATAACATGCTGACAATAAAAACAAAACAAAACAAAAAAAATTGGATTTTCTTGACACGCCCACATTTTTAGGCATGCATCTAGAGCCAGCTCCAGTAAAACTAATGAAAAGCAGTATGAAATCAACAGTAAAAGTGAGATAAAAATCAGTGGCTTGATTCTAAGGCAATCCAGTTCCAAAATGAAATAGAAAGTGCTGGAATTATGAAAATTTTCAGCAAAGTCACCCTAGAAATTTATGAGGAGATTTATAAAGTTGGAAGTTAGTTCCCCTGAGGTTTGTTACTATAAGTTTTGGCTCAGACTCTTTTAAAATGTCAACACTCTGGTCCCTGGTTCTTCAGGCACTGCCTCCAATCATGTTTCAAACAGTAAATGCTTCCATAGAGCTCTGTTGGTTCTGAATCAATGTTTCTCTCTATTAACTAATTATTGCTATTACTAGTAATAATCATGTAGTAAAATTGCTCAAGTTTCATAAGTGAGCTAATCTCGTGATATTTCTGGAGGAATTCCCAGAATGAATAGTTAAGCTAAATATGTAGGGCTTGCCAATCACAAAGAAAATCAATGGAATATAAGAAACACATGGCAGTAATGTAGGACAGAACTGTATGCACTTCTTGTATAAATTTCCTGTTTCTTGCTGAAGATGCGTGGCTATTTCTGGGCCTAGGAGATAATGTATAAGTAAGTAAAGTTGCTTTTTGTAATCTTTACTCTGTTATCAACAATTTTCCCATCACCATTCCATTTTTGGGGTGGTTTTTTCCATAATAGCTCAAGAACTGAGTGTCTTTGTGAATTTAGTGACTATTTATTGATTACCCATTATATATGGGCAATGTTCTAGGGACTAGAGATGAAACAAAGATAAGGGTACTTGTTTGGTCAGTCGGTGGACTATGGGACTCTGAATCTCAGGGTTGTGAGTTCAAGCCCCACATTGGGTATAGAGATTACTTAAAAGTAAAATCTTAAAAAACAAAACAAAACAAAACAAAAACAAACAAACAAATAAAAACCACAGAGACTAATGGGACATAATCCTACTGTCATTTAACATTACAACCTAAGACATAAAATATGACAAATTTGAAAAAACCCCAAAGGCAGAATGTAATAATTATTGTAAAAGAGATTTATGCCAGACTAGATATCAGATTTGCTTCATTCCTGGACAACAGCTGCATGTCAGATACCACTAATCCTTTCCTTTCTTCTTCAATACAGTTCCATCAAAGCAAACTGCTTCTAATAACCCATTGCATATTAATAATATTTACTAAATATTCATATTATTCCCAAAAATAAGTGATAATAAAGAAAACATAAGGAGTGTATATTTGGGAGATTTACTTTACTAAATGCCTAGAGTCATAAATGCTTTTTAAATATGAATCTAATTTCATTTAGATTAAGTATGGTTGAGTTCAGTGAAATCAAAGTACTAACATTACATAGCTTGTAATACCATTAACAGAAATAAGCAGTACTGGGAAATACATGCCTGAGGGAAACATAATAAGTTCAGTTTTATATATGAATTTGGTGAGGGAGACCATCAAACAATTGAAAATGCAAGACTTGGACTCAAGGATAGGACTGGCATTGAACAAATCTGAATATTACATACATATAAGAATTTGTGAGAATGGATGATAATCTTAAGTGAGAAATTGTAAAAAGAGAAGATAGTTGTAGAATGCGTTTAGTGTAAAAACTGAACTTGGAAGACTAGAAAGAAAAATGAATTCAGTTAAAGAGTGTGAGATATTGGGTTTTCCATATAAAGAATCATGTCATCTGCAAAGAGAGAGAGTTTGACTTCTTCATTACCAATTTGGATACCTTTTATTTCTCTTTGTTGTCTGATTGCTGTTGCTAGGACTTCTAATACTATGTTGAACAAGAGTGGTGAGAGTGGGCATCCTTGTTGTGTTCCTGATCTCAACGGGAACCCAAAGGACTCCACCCCCAAACTACTAGAACTCATACAACAATTCAGCAATGTGGCAGGATACAAAGTCAATGTACAGAAATCAGTGGCTTTCTTATACACTAACAATGAAAATACAGAAAGGGAAATTAGAGAATCGATTCCATTTACTATAGCACCAAGAACCATAAAATACCTGGGAATAAACCTAACCAAAGAGGTAAAGGATCTGTACTCGAGGAACTACAGAACACTCATGAAAGAAATTGAAGAAGACACAAAAAAATGGAAGACCATTCCATGCTCTTGGATCAGAAGAATAAACATTGTTAAAATATCTATACTGCCTAGAGCAATCTATACTTTTAATGCTATTCCTATCAAAATTCCACCGGTATTCTTCAAAGAGCTGGAGCAAATAATCCAAAAATTTGTATGGAATCAGAAGAGACCCCGAATCGCTAAGGAAATGTTAAAAAACAAAAATAAAATGGGGGGCATCACGTTACCTGATTTCAAGCTTTATTACAAAGCCGTGATCACCAAGACAGCATGGTACTGGCATAAAAACAGACACATAGATCAGTGGAACAGAGTAGAGAGCCCAGATATGGACCCTCAACTCTATGGTCAAATAATCTTTGACAAAACAGGAAAAAATATACAGTGGAACAAAGACAGTCTCTTCAATAAATGGTGCTGGGAAAACTAGGCAGCTATATGTAGAAGAATGAAACTCGACCATTCTCTAACACTGTACACAAAGATAAACTCAAAATGGATAAAAGACCTCAATGTGAGACAGGAATCCATCAGAATCCTAGAGGAGAACATAGGCAGTAATCTCTTCGATATCAGCCACAGCAACTTCTTTCAAGATATGTCTCCAAAGGCAAAGGAAACAAAAGCATAGATGAACTTTTGGGACTTTATCAAAATCAAAAGCTTCTGCACAGCAAAGGAAACAGTCAAGAAAACAAAGAGGCAACCCACGGAATGGGAGAAGATATTTGCAAATGACAGTACAGTCAAAAGGTTGATATCCAGGATCTAAAATGAATTCCTCAAACTCAACACACACAAAATAGACAATCATATCAAAAAATGGGCAGAATATATGAACAGACACTTCTCCAATAAAGACATACAAATGGCTATCAGACACATGAAAAAATGTTCATCATCACTAGCCATCAGGGAGATTCAAATTAAAACTACATTGAGATATCACCTTACACCAGTAAGAATGGCCAAAATTAGCAAGACAGGAGACAACATGTGTTGGAGAGGATGTGGAGAAAGGGGAACCCTCTTCCACTGTTGGTGGGAATGCAAGTTGGTGCAGCCACTTTGGAGAACAGTGTGGAGATTCCTCAAGAAATTAAAAATAGAACTTCCCTATGACCCTGCCATTGCACTCCTGGGTATTTACCCCAAAGATGCAGATGTAGTGAAAAGAATGGCCATCTGTACCCCAATGTTTATAGCAGCAATGGCCACGGTCGCCAAACTGTGGAAAAAACCAACGGACGAATGGATAAGGAAGATGTGGTCCACATACACTATGGAGTATTACGCCTCCATCAGAAAGGACGAATACCCAACTTTTGTAGCAACATGGACGGGACTGGAAGAGATTATGCTGAGTGAAATAAGTCAAGCAGAGAGAGTCAATTATCATATGGTTTCACTTATTTGTGGAGCATAACAAATAGCATGGAGGACATGGGGAGTTGGAGAGGAGAAGGGAGTTGGGGGAAATTGGAAGGGGAGGTGAACCATGAGAGACTATGGACTCTGAAAAACAATCTGAGGGTTTTGAAGGGGCAGAGGATGGGAGGTTGGGGTACCAGGTGGTAGGTATTCTAGAGGGCACGGATTGCATGGAGCACTGGGTGTGGTGCAAAAATAATGACTACTGTTATGCTGAAACTGGAAAATAAATTAAAAAAAAAAAAGGCTCAAGTCATGGAGCCACCCAGGCGCCCCTACAGTGGCTTATTTTTGATGGCAAATACTTTTGGATCCATAAAGCTTTCTGGTAATTATTGATGTGTGGTTTGTTTTGTTAATGAAGTCAAATGTGTATAAAGCCTCTTAATCCAAAAGAAAAATAAAGTTACATGTAATAATTAAAAAAAAAAAAGAGTGTGAGATATGAGACAAAACTGAGGACATTCTCACAGATACCACAGAGGGTGCTAACGTCATAAAGATAGGAATGCTGAATTGTAGGAAATGCAACTGAGAAGCCACAGAAGATGAAGTTTGAAAATAGAAGGTGGATAGACCAAACCATTCTTCTTAATAGAGAGAATGCATCTATTCACAGGAACCGAAATGGGGGAGAAGTGGAGATTTGAGGTAAGTGGGTAAGGTGTGGAATAGCCATGTTAGATAATGCAACATAAAAACAGCAAAAGTTCAAATCATAAATTGTGGAACAACAAGGAGGCACAGACTAACATTGAATACTTCAGTGGGTAATAGTCAAGTCTGGAACTACATTCTGCACTTATCTACTTCTGTTTTAGGAGCATATTTAAACACTGGGAGTATTACAGAAATAAGACTCCCAGTTCAATATATTTATTTGTATTTTTAAAATATAACCTCAGCCCAGTGGAGGAATGCAGTATCATGTGGGTTTGTGTCAATTTCATAACATTAAAATGGTCTGGTTTTCTCAATTTCTTACAGTTATGATCAACAAGTGGTCTAGCTATTTAAGGCAGTCGTCGCTTACAAGTAAAATGAGGCTCTGCAGGCATTTAAATGCTCAACAAATTTCAGGGTCTGTTTTTATGTAATTATTCACTTATGCCGCAATAGTCGGATACATCTCTGAAAACAAATGCTTTTACATTTTAATTTAAAAAGAAAAGAGCAGGTGCAAGCCACAGAAGAGTTTTAAAGTATGCCTTTTTAACCAGCAATAGTTCATTTTAAAATAAGCCAGATTTTTGCCAAGATCAGTGTTTCTTCAAGATGAAGGTAGAAATAGATTTATAAGTGTGCTCTTGGATGTCTACATAGGTTCTTAAATAATTTTGAGCAGTTATGTATTTATCTGGGGAAATGAATCAACTGTGAATAAATGCATGTTTCCAATGTGGTTGTTTCACAGTACATTTAGTTCTGATATTTTTAAAATTAGTATTTCACAGAATTTAGAATAGTTTGGAATTCATGTAGTTTAGACATCAGATAAACATGTAGACAAAGTGAAAATTTGTAATATTTTTTATGTAGGTGAACACAATGTACCTAACTGCAGAATTAATTATCTGATTAATTTTTAATAGATAAATTGTATAACATTTTCATATCTTAGAATGTTTTTAGATTAATATTTTGATGAAATGAAATTTTCCAAATAAAATTCTACAGAAAAAAATTAATATTTCAGTGGGACTGGTATATTTACAATACTTCCCACAGTGTTATTTAACAGTAAAAACAAAGTTAGCGATGTGAATTTTTCTAGGTTAAGCTCTCATAAGGTTGAGTGGCAAAAGTTTATAGTATACTCTTCCACAAATTAGTATAACTTTTGTTCAGATAAAAACTATAAGACAAGTAATACCACTTCTACTTTACACTCTGATGTTGCCAAGGTCACTCAAATATTAATTGGATGAGCCAGAAATTTGATGGGATTTTTGATAGGCACCCTGATAGGCATCTCAGACAATTGCTGAGAACAATTCAGATCTGGAAAGAGAGGAAGAAGGGATTACAAACTCACTAGCAATAGCAGATCTGAGGTGTAGGAGGTTGGAGGTCCTCTCATATTAATCAGTCCCTGAGAAAGAGAAAGCTATGTGGAAAGAATTGGATGTTAATCTCCACCAAGGCTTCTAATATACTGGAGCAATTCTAATATATTGGAGCAATCACTGGAGTGATTTGCCTGGACTCTGCTACCTAGTCAATGCTCATTCATATTTAGTGCTGACTTCTGTCTAACCCTCAGAGTACATTAAATTAATAAGATCATCTAATAAAATTAAGTAATGAAGAGTTAATAAAAGAAACATTTGCATGTTTTGAGTACAGAGACTATGCCTCCTCCTTCATCATGCTGAATTCTGCAGCTCTATTCCTAACTATTAAATTGCTTCTCAGTGGTGGAGCTTGTGAATATCTTCCCCCAGGATTGTCAAGTGCATTCAGCCCCGTCACTTCAAACTATAGCAGTTTTCCCAGTGTGGAGGAAATTCTGATGTGGGCTGCATCCCACCCCACATTCCTACTTGCATTCTTCATGTGTTGTCCCTTTCACACCCAAGAAGGAGTGTGTAAAAGAACACTGGACAGCCCCTTCTAAAGCATTTCTCCAATTTATGTGTACATTACTGTAGTTAAGAGCTTTGGTTAATGTTTAATCTTAGGAGCACAAACGGTGCAGTTCTATTTTTATTAAAGACCAGTGATTATTACTATGATAGTTATTGCCAGCTGGAGAGTTTGAGCCATAGTATTTAAAGACCACATTAAAAGAAAGCTTGGGTGGGTTGCATTTGTTAAGCATCGAACTCTTGATTTCAGCCCAGGTCGAGCCCCACTTAGGGTTCCAGGCTCAATGGGGAGTCTGCTTGGGGATTTTCTCCCATTCCTTCAACCCCTTCTCCCTGCCCTCTCCCCCTCCCAAAAATAAATCTTAAAAAAAAAAAAAAAGTAAAAAGGCTATGTTAAAGACCATGCCTCTCTGTGGCACCAAAGATATAACCCAGTATGGTGTCTTATTATGCCTATGTGTGTTTAACTTCTAACTTTGTTTCCCAAAAGTGAAAAAATATTAAAGATCAATTAAGTTTCACACTTTGAGTAGAAATACCATTAAAATACACTTCTGGTTATGTTGTCTATGTATTTCTAATGGGCAGTTGAGACAGTTTCTAGACTAATGGTTCTCAACCCTGTCAATGCCCAGATGTCACCCCAAGCTAATTAAATCATATACTCTAGGGGTAAGGCCCAGCCTTTGTTATCTGATAAAAACTCCCTAGATGATTCTAATGCCCAACCAATCCTGAGGAACCATTGATCTCAGCCATTTGGTCCATAATTCTGCTTAGTTAAAAAAGCAAAGTAGGGTAAGAAGGAGTTTTCCTTTTGGATGATTGTCTTACTTCTCTGCTTTTACCTTTCCCTTTGTAAAAATGTCTTTTCCTTCAATAAATTGTTCTTATTTTCCTATTTTACCATTATGACTCCCTTCATGGGTATTGTTAAAGAGTTCTATAATAGGAAGTGATTCAATTTTTTATTTTACTTTATGTAAGATTTTATATATTTATTTATTTTAGAGGAATAGAGAGAGCAGGGGAGGAGGAGCAAAGGCTCAGTGAGAGAAAAAATCTCAGGCAGACTACAAGCTGAGCTTGAAGCCCACTTGGGGCTTGATCCCGTGATTCTGAGATCATGACCTGAGCTGGAACCAAGAGTCAATCACTTAACTGACTGAGCCACCCAGGTGCCCCAGGAAGTGATCCAATTTTGATAAATGTTCAAATAAAGAAAAAACCTATCCTTTAAGCCCTTAATATTTCTTAAAACACTCCCTTTAGAAACAGAAAACGAAAATGTAAGAACATCAGGTTTAAAGTAGAAAAAGCTGCTAAACACTTGAACATAAGACCTGAAACCATAAAACTCCTAGAAGAAAACATAGACAATAAGCTTCTTTAACATAGGTCTTGTCAATGATTTTTGGGATTTGACACCAAAAGCGAAGACAAGAACAAAAATAAACAAGTGGGACTGCATCAAATAAAGAGCTTCTGCACCTAAAAAGAAACAAACCAAAAAGGCAACCTACTGAATGGGAGAAAATATTTGAAAATCATATATCTGATAGTTAATATCTAAAAAATATAAAGAACATATATAACTCAATAGGAAAAATAAAAACAATCTTATTAAGAATAGGGAGAGGATTTGAATAGACCTTGTTTTATCAAACAAGATATACAGAGGGCCAACAGGTATGTATGAAGGTGTTCAATATCATTACAGTCATCAGGGAAATGTAAATCAAAACCACAATGACATAACATCTTACATCTGTTATAATAGCTGTTATTAAAAAGGTTAGAAATAGGGGTGCCCGGGTGGCTCAGTGGGTTAAAGCCTGTGCCTTTGGCTCAGGTCATGATCCCAGGATCCTGGGATCAAGCCCCGCATCAGTCTCTCTGCTCAGCAGGGAGCCTGCTTCCTCCTCTCTCTCTCTCTCTGCCTGCCTCTCTGACTACTTGTAATCTCTGTCAAATAAATAAATAAATAAATATTTATTTATTTATGTTTTAAAAAAAGGTAAGAAGTAAGTGTTGGTAAGGATGTGGAGAAAAGGAACCCTGTGCATCTTCCACTATGGAAAACTCTATGCGGTTTCCACAAAACATCAAAAATAAAACTACCATGTGGTCCAGCAGTTTCACTTTGGGGAATTTATCTCACATAAATTAAAACACTGACTCAAAAAGATATCTGCATTTCTCTGTTCATTGCATCATTATTTGTTAATAGCTAAGACATGGAAACAACCTGTGTCCATTGAAGGGTGAATAGATAAAGAAAATGTGGTATACACACACATACGCACACACACGTGCACACGCACACAGAGGAATTTTTTTTTAAGATTTTATTCATTTATTCAACAGAGAGAGAGAGAGAGATCACAAGTAGGCAGAGAGGCAGGCAGAGAGAGAGGAGGAAGCAGGCTCCCCACTGAGCAGAGAACCCAATGCGGGGCTCAATCCCCAGGCCTGTGATAATGACCTGAGCAGAAGGCAGAGGCTTAACCCACTGAGCCACCCAGGTGCCCCCACACAAAGGAATATTATTCAGCCATATAAAACACAAATAGAAGGAACTCTTGCTGTTTCCAATAACATGGATGGACCTTAAAGGGATTATGCTAAGTGAAGTAAGACAGAGAAAGACAAATACCATGTGATAATTTTTATGTGGAATTTAAAAAGAGAAAAAAATAGACACAGAGTCAGTAAGTACTGGGGATATAATGTAAAGCTTGGTGACTGTAGTTAGTAATACTGTATTGTGTATTTGAAAATTGAGAGAGTAGATCTTAAAACTTCTTACTCAAGAAAAACTATAATTATATGTGGTGATGGATTTTAACTAAACTTATTATGATGATCATTTCACAATATGTGCATGTATTAAATTGCTATACTGAATAGCTGAAACTACTATAATGTTATACTTCAATTATATCTCAATAAATAAAAAACTAAGAAGTCTTATAGGAAAAGCTTACCAAAACTTTGAAGAGAAGGATTTGGGAAGATTCAAGTATTCCCTTCTCTAACACTGTCCAATCAATAGCCTCTTCTAAGTCTACAATATCAAGATCTAATATTATACTTCATCCTACTAGATAATAAGTATTTATTTAACATCTACAATGTACATTCTAGTGTGGACTTAGTCACTTTTCCCTGAGGAGAAATCTCAGGTAATCATAAAGGGCACAGGGAAGTTATTTCAGATTTATTTAGCACCTTCCCAGAGAATGAAAGGAAACAAAACTTAAATGATCCTTACACACCATGTTCCCATATTCAAACCTACTCTATTTCACCTTGATTTCTGTTTAAGACTCAGGTGTTTTCTTCATCAAAATCGCAGAACAGAGCATGATCTCCCAAAAAAAGCAGAGTAAATAGGAAATACAGGATTGGCCAGGTGCCCTCAATGGACGCCCCACCCTCGCCCATCTTTGAATTCACACCGTTAAGTGAGTGGTTTGGTTAAAAATAATTGAGTTTGACATTGTCTTAATCAACCCTGCTTCAATAAATTCATGGTGTACTTTAAAGACATGGTTTTATCTATTGACATCCTGTACTAACCAAAAAACATTCCCTAACCATATAAGCCCACACTGATTTCTTCCTCTAATGAATACCTAAAGTACTTACTGCCTCCAACACTCATTTGGCATTTAGAACAATTTGTTTCTTAGTTAGTGATCTTCCCACAGGTGTGTCTTAACTATAGCTAGCTCCATCACATACTGGTTATAGTTACAGAACTTCTCTTTGCTTCAGTTTCCTCATGGATGTAAGGATGATACTGGTCTCATCAGTTTATTGTAAAAATAAAATAAATTATTCTATGTCAGGCTCTTAGAACAGAGCCTGACACACAGTGCCTCACATAAGCCTTCACTGTAGTAATAGTAGAGGTAGCAAATTAGACTGAAGACTCTTTAAGAGCTTATGGTACCCCATAGTGCTTATCACAGTGTACATAACTGGTTTGTCTTCATTGATTTACACTGGAGAGGAATCCTTGGACCTAGCTTCTGGGGAACTAAGAAGGATTAACACGTTTGTGTCATTTTAAAAACGGATTTTTTATTGCAAAAGAAATACATATTTGAGAGGCTTAGCCTCAAGTAAATGAATGGCTGTCTCTCATCAGAATCCAGTTGTAATTAATACTGATAACACTGAAAATTTTATGTACCTTGACCTCTGGCTACAAGACTTGCACCCAGGCAAAAGAGTAATATGGAGATGACACAGCAATTAATGCGGTTAGTACAGATAAGCCTAGAGTTCATTTATTGATCTATGACACTATCACTATTGCTCTGTCACCTATCACCAGCTTAGGATCAGAAACAGATTAAACTTCTGCCAATAACCCAATATATATTTAGAAAAATCACATAAAAAAACTTTCCTTTGCAAGTTCTTCTTTGCCTGTGCATTGCCCCTCTCGTCCTTTAGCTTTTCAGAATACAATTTATGCTATAAAAGAGGAAAAGGAAAAATAGTTTGAAAAGCTCAGTGTTGAAACATAAAAATTTAATGAGATATAATTATACATAAAGAGAAAATCTCAAGTGTGTTCTATATAAAGTATTTATGTGTTAAGTAGCATCAATTAAAGATTCAGATATCCTTTTAAACTTTTGCAACATTTAAATGGAGTCTCCAACTTTCTGTGTCAAATGTTTGATATATATGTACGTATACATGTTTATATAGTCCCCCCCATTCCTCGTGGTATCTCTGCCTTATAGGAATTATCCCCTCCCCTCCTATTTTAAGATAAGAAAATAGACTAGAGATATTAAGTAACACATAACAAAAGATGTGATGAGAATTTGAAGACCATTGTAACCTCATATTTATTTTCAGCAGACCACATTACCTCTTTATAAAATGTTTTTCCTTTTGCAGGTGGGATACTTAAGCATATAATCTATTTAGAACAGAGGAGGTAAAAAAAATTTTTTATTTTAATTCCAGTGAGCATATAGTGTTATATTAGTTAACAATATAGTGATTCAACACTTCCATACAACACCTGGTGCACATCACAAGCTCCCTCCTTAATCCCCATCACCTACTTCCCCCATCCCCCACTCCCTTCCCTCTGGTAACAATCACTTTATTCTCTAGAGTTAAGAGTCTGTTTCTTAATTTGTCTCTTTCTCTCTCTTTCTCTTTGCTTGTTTGTTTTGCTTCTGAAATTCCACATGAGTGAAGTTGTATAGTATTCATCTTTCTCTGACTTATTTCACTTAGCATTATAGTCCCTAGCTCCATTTATGTCCTTGCAAATGTCAATATTTCATTTTTTACAGCAGAATAATATTCCATTGTGTGCATCTGTGTGTACACACACATATATATTTATGTCTTCTCTTGAGTAATGTCTATTTAGGTCTTTTGGCCATTAGTGATTAACTGAACCTCTAGCCCTTCTCCCCACCCCAGAAGTCAGAGAGTGGCACTGAAAGTTCCAACCCTCCAATCACATGGTTCATTATCCTGGCAACCAGATCCCCACCCTAAGAGTCTTCCAAAAGTCACTTCATTAGCATAAATGCAGGTGTGGTTGAAAAAGGTTTGTTGTGCATAGGAAAAGATGCTTTTTCACCTTTGTAATTCCAAAGCAATTTCAGGCTTTAAAGATAAAAAACAAATATTATAACCAAAAATGCTCCTT
Source organism: Mustela erminea (assembly GCF_009829155.1). Classification (NCBI taxonomy): domain Eukaryota; kingdom Metazoa; phylum Chordata; class Mammalia; order Carnivora; family Mustelidae; genus Mustela; species Mustela erminea. The sequence goes on along the minus strand of NC_045615.1, from coordinate 4,311,594 downwards.
TTGCTCACTTAGTAGATTACAAGGGTTTTAGGAGCTCTTGGCCAGAAGCTGAGGACAAAGATCAAGATAAGTTTATTATATCACAATATTATAGTAAGATGGAGAGACAATATAACTTTTTCTCAAATGAGGTTTAATAAAAATAGGAAAGATTTTTTGTTGTTGTTGGTAAGCCATAAATTATTACTAGCTATCCAGAGCCTAAGCTTTGGATAATAGCCTCTTCAGTTGTCTGAGTCAATTTGCCTTCCCCTAAAGGTTATAATTCAGTGAGTATGATTTCTCTGTTGTTGTGAGTATGATTGCTCCATTGTTTTTCTTTAAAATGCCTGCCAAATCATTTATCATTCTCTTCATTCACTTTTCGATGCTACCATTCCAATGATTTCAATGTAACAGCATGTCTCTCATTGACTGTCTCTACTAGAGCTTAACAAGGTTCACATCTATCTTCCTTTTACTCCCTCCTATGTGTGTGCAAGCACGCATACACTCATCCACACATACACACATACACATACATTCACGGCCCCCCTCCCCTCAAAACAGAAAAAAAACTTCAGAAATTTGAAGCTAATGATAAATAATCATTAATAGAGGTTTTTGTGGGTTTTTTCTCTATGCCTAAAGTTATAAATAAAACAAAACTGTCTTGAGATTAAAATAAGATGGTCCCGAAACTGGCAAAAAAAAATGTCCTAACAAAATAGAATAGATTTCTTGCTTTTTCTCTATGAGAAGCTTTTGCCTCTTGGAAACCGTTTGTGATGTTGTATTCATAAGACATGGTAATAAGAGATTTGACAGAATTTGCTGGCATAATTAGTAATAGGCATTAGTAATCATTCTTTCTCTTATTTACCTTAGTGATCATGTCACCAGCTAGACCCCAAGACCTGGCCTTTACTGCTCACCTGCTTGTACTAAAAACCTTTGTCTTATATTTGTCTTCAAGTCCTTCTTTCTGGCTCTCCTCTTGACTCAAGCAAATGAAACCTGAAACCACCCCGTAGGTGATGGCAGGACTGCCCTGAGAAGACCTCCCACCAGTCCAGATCACCCAGAGCCTTTGAGCTAAACCTGACTCATGCCTGTGCAGATAGACCATTGAGTGACCTCTGGAATGATCTATAATTACCTTTACTCATTATAATACTAAAATCTCCACCCAAGAAAGAGGTAAAGGCATGTTTCCTTAAGGCGCATGCCTGACTTAAGCCCGCTTCTACACAGGAGGACAAGTCTTCTCTATCTATTCATCCCAACCTTAAACAAAAGGAACCCCTTCACCCTCTCTTGGGGAGTCATGGCTTTGGAAGTCATTCCCCATCGTCTCCTTACTTGCTGCAATTAAGTTTTCTTTGTGGGACAACTCAACCTGGTGCAAATTCTAACTCACCAAGGAACAAACTCATGTTGGTTCAGTTGAAATCATGCATAAATTAACTTCAATCCTGTAGATTTTTTAATAAAAAAAATTAGTATCAGAAAACTCTTTGATAGTGTCCATATCTAAAGAGCATACTTGCCAGATGCCCCCAATATTGTGACATTTAGGGTAGAACTCTTGGTAGGCTCTTTGTCACCCAGAAATAGCATTAAAATATTTTTCAGAGCCCATGTCTAACTTTTAGCTTATTACATGAGATAATTGGGTTGGGAGGGGGTTGGGATTATCTACAAATGAAAAGACTGAGTTATTAAAAAAAAAAAAAAAAGAATTGAGCTGAGGTATCAACAAATAGCCCTAAGGAAACAGTTATATTGTAAAATGGAAGAAAATGGGAGCAGACATTTAAATTTTATCAATTTATCTGAGAAAATGTTACATCCTGAAATTAGACCAGCCTTAGACCAGCCCTTTCTGAGAGGGGGAAAAATGCTCAAATAAAGAAAATTCTGGAGATAAAAAAAATATATAATCCCTGCTAAAATGTGTGAGAAGCAGGAAACATTAGATTGGATATTAGAGGGAATTAAAAAGCAAGCTTGAGAAATTCTCCTGAATTCAGAATAAAAGTGTATGTCCAGGAAAGAAATAATAATGAAGAAGAACAAAGAACTTATCTTTACGGTGCAATATGAATATAACAGGAAGTTAACATGAATGTAGCAAAAAAAAAAAAAAAGAAGATATTACAAGTGGGAACATAAATATTCATTATTAAAATATTATTTGAGGTGCCTGGATGACTCAGTCAGTTAAACATCCAACTCTTGATTTCAGCTCAGGTCATGGGATTCCTCCCTTCCTCTTTGCAGGCCCCCACACTCAGCAGAGAGTCTGCTTGAGATTCTCTCCCTCTGCCTCTTCCCCTGCTCATGCTCTCTCTCTCTCTCTCTCAAATAAATAAATAGATCTTTAAAAAATAAATTAGTTAAACTGTAGAAAGTGAGATAATGAAATACTACAAAGATATTGGCATTAGAGAAGACATGGAATAAATAATATGGTATAGTACATTGTATTATGAAACTAAAAAGAAAATTAAAAAATAGTATTGTGTGAATCAAATTATGTAAAAATATTTTATATATTCCAAGAAAAAATGGAAAAACAAAAAAATTAACAGTAGTTATAGATGGAGGGAAATATGAGAAACTTTTTTTCCTTTGCCCTTCTTTATTTACCTTTTCTTCCTTCCAAATTATCATTATAAGTGTGTATTCCATTTTTAACTGAAATCATGTGGGGTTTTTTTTTCTTTTGTGGATAGAATTCAGAGAGTGAAGCAAATAAATGCCAAATTACTCTTTGAAGACTGCAAATGGGAAAGCCAAGTCCCCTTATTTCTGTCTGGTTCTCTCAGAGTATTTAGGTTAGTACAAACTGTTGGAAAATACCACCTCAGTAACTGTTAGGGTATTAAATTAGAAATGTATGTAATGGCCTCATACTTATAATTGACTCTGGGGGCAGAATGTACTAGGGTGAGTGGCTCTAATATAGTATGTTACTGAACAATCCTGGAAATGTGTAGCTCTTTACTGTCCAATTGGTAATGGGCTATTACACAGCAGACGCCTATTTGCTGTGGGAACACATAATTATAGTTGGGTGTAAAGAAATGTAGAATAAATGACCACAATTACACTCTATTTTCATTCCTCAGCCCCCCAATTCCTGTCCCATTCATCTGGAAACTTCCAAAAGACTTAGCAACAGATTTATCCGGGGATCATTTAAATCCATAATTTGTCATGCCACATAGCTTGCCAAACATATGTTCCTCCAAATTGTTGGCTTCTGGGCAAATAAACTTAACTGTGCTATAACGTCTTCACAATTTTGGAAATATTTATTGTGCTTCCAATAAGAAGCTCTAGGAAAAACACTGAATTTCTTGTTTCCAAAGTTTAGTACAAAGAACAGAGCCATTCGGTGATGCTATTTTTCATCAGAATTGCCATTTAGCATTTTTAAAAATTGTGCTTTCAAATTTCAAGTTAGGGATTATTGAATCAATTGAAATGAGAAGCTCAGATGTTATCTAAAGATATTATAAAAATGAAAAAAAGCTTGGAATGAATACTAATGTTTTTCTCTATGTTTTTAAAAAATCACTAATATAAATAAGCAGTTAAAAATTTGATTGTAGGGGCACCTGGGTGGCTTAGTGGGTTAAAGCCTCTGCCTTCTGCTCAGGTCATGATCCCAGAGTCCTGGGATCGAGCCCCGCATCAGGCTCTCTGCTCACCAGGGAGCCTGCTTCCTCCTCTCTCTATCTCTGACAGCCTCTCTGTCTACTTGTGATCTCTGTCTATCAAATAAAAAAAAATTTGTATATACATTATATCTACTTCTGTGGGATATTAATCGGGTAAATACACATTCAAGTGTTGTGTGAGAGACACTGGTTGTGTGCTAAGGGAGAATACAGAGAGGAAACCCATATTCCTACACTTAGGGATTTTCAACATAGCTGAGGTGACAAGATATAAGCTTAGAAATGAAGGTGTCTGACAATGCAGACAGTGCTTAGGGCCAAAAGAATGAAAGGGCCTTTAACGCTATAGAAATTCTGGGAAAGAACATTTTGGTGTTGGGGGTCAAGAAAGGCTTTTTGGTGCAGGTCCAATGTAAACTGGGTGTTAGATAGTAAGTAGAACTCAGATATATGAAAAAAAATGTTTGGTTGCCCTTTCTGAAGAGTGGAAAATACTTAGCAAAGGTATTTTCCTTGGCAATGAGGTCATTGCGTAGTCTGGGTGAAGCAGACAGTTGAGAACAGTTGGGATGAAAATGAGGCTTGAAAGATTAATTCCAGGCAGATCATGAAAGTTAACTGAGAATATCAAATTAAATAATTATAATTTTTGGTATCATGATGAGCACTTAGGACAGTATTATAGTGACGACATGATATTATAAATTCAATAGGATCCAGGTATTAACCATTATAACAAGTGCCTTATTCCATTCTGGCTGCTGTGACAGACTGTGTGACTAACAAACAAAGTTTTTCTCCTAGTTCTGGAGGCTGGAAATCTGAGATTGGGGCACCAGAATGGTTAGGTAATGGCCCTATTCCAATTACAGTCTTCTTGTTCTATCCTTACATGGCAGAAGGAGAAAGCAAGTTCTCTTAGGCCTCTTTCACAAAGGCACTAATTCCCAAATATAAACTACTATTGGGAGGAAGTAGTTCAAGATGACAGCATAGGACGTTTCCAAACTTACGTCCTCCTGTGAACATACAAAAACCACAGTTGCATACAAAACAGTTCCCTCTGAAAAAGACCAGAGAGCTAGCTGAATTGATCTTTCATAACAAAGAACAAAGGCCACATTGAGACAGGTGGGAGAGGCAGAGATACTGTTTCAGCAGAAGCCCAACCCCCAGCACAGTGACCCACAATCAGGAGGGATCTCACAAATACGAACTTCTCACTGAGATGTGAGGGTTTTGTGCCCAAAATCAGGTACCCGCAATGCTTAGGACATGCCCAGGAAAGATGATCCTCCAAGATATCTGGCTTTGAAAATCTATGGGTCTTTCATCCAGGAGATCTATAGGGCTACAGGAAATGTATAGGGCTATAGATCTGTAGGGCTATAGGGCTTACATCCAGGAGATCTATCGGGCTATAGGAATCATTAAGATTCCACCCTTAAATGCCTTGTGTACAGACTCACTAGCCCCAGGACACAGTGTAGAAGCAGCAGTTTGAAAAGCACCTGGACTATTATGGAGACTCATTTCCTAATCTTAGAGCATCTGCAGGAGAGTAAGAAGACTGTTGGGACTAGCTGAGGAAGGAGGCTCAGTGGATACCATTTTTGCCTCTCCTTCTACCTTGTCATTGCCAGCACTGGTGGCTATATTTTTGCAACTTCTTTCTACTTTTCTAGGGATGGTGAGAATGCCCTGCCATTGCACCCATGGCCCTGCTAAAGATGACAGGGGTGCCCTACTCCTGAGGTCATATGTAGCCCCACTAATACTGCTAGGCACATGCAGACCACACTACAGATGCTCCTGAAACACCTTGTTCTGGTGTATAGGGAGGCCTGCATTTCTGAGACTTCTGGGCCTGAAACAATCAGATAGACAATTCTTGGCAGGCTACCATCCTCAAGGCATTACAGATGCAGCAGACTAAAACACACCACCATTACTCCTATGAAAAAGGCCTATTTACTTGCCCTGAAGCTTCAGCCTGAGGAATAGGCTTCAGGTTTACCTTATCTAGAGGCTATAGAAATAGTCTCTGAGACTCTCAGGGAACATAGGTTGGAGGACATCATCTTTGTATTCTCCCTTAGCCTTGCTCACCAGTCTCTTCCAGAAAGGAGCTCATACACTCATTTGAAGACATGAATTTTTTCCAGTTGTTGCCAAGGAGACACCCCGGAACACCTGGTCTGGAGGCCGGCAGAGTTTACAATTTCAGTCTCACAGTACAGTATATAGGCTTCCAATCAGCCTAAAACAGGTGCTACTTGACATCCCTCCTTTGGAACACTGACAGGTCTTCACACACCCTGAATAACTTATCAAAAATTAATCAGGTATGAGGGATAACCAAGAGCAAGAGCAATGTTAAACAATAAGGTTCATCTCATATACATAGCCAGTCCTTCACAATTGGAGATATTGCTGCTTCGTCTCACACATAGAGAGCCACGCAAAATGAGGAAACAGAGAAATGTGTTCCAAATGAAAGAACATGGTGAAACTCCAGGAAAAGACATAATGAAATAAAGATAAGTCATTTAACCGATAGAGAGTTCAAAGTAATGGCCATAGAGCTGCTCACTGAACTAGGGAGAAGAAGGGATAAACACAGTGAGAACTTCAACAAAGAGATAAAAAATATAAGAAAGTACCAAACAGAAATCATAGAATCGAATAATATAGTAACGGAACTGAAAAATATGCTAGAGAGTTTCAACAGTAGATAAATGAAGCAAAAGAAAGGAATAGTGATCTGGATGATAAGGCAGCAGAACTCACCAAAAAAGAGCAGCAAAAAGAAAAAAGAATTTTTTAAAAATGAAGATAGCTCAAGGGACTTACTAGAACAACATTGAGTGGAATAATACTCATGTTAGAGTGGTCCTAGAAAGAGAAGAGGGAGTGAAAGGGGTAGAAACCTTATTTGAAGAAATAATGACTTGAAAACTTCCCTAAAATGAGGAAAGAAACAAACCCCCAGATTCAGGAAGCCCAAAAAGTTCTAATGAAGGTAAACCCAAGCAAATCTACACCAAGTACATTAATCACTAAAATGTCAAAAGTTAAAGATAGAGAATATTAAAACCAGCAAGAGAAAAATAACCTGTTACATATAAGGGAACTCCCAAAGGATTATTATGAGACTTCTCAGCAGACTCCCTGAAGGCTGGAAGGGAGAAGCATCATATTTTCAAAGTGACACAAAGAAAAACAAAAACAAACACTTCAAGAATGCTCTACCTGGCAAGCTTACTCAGACTTGAAGGGAAGAGAAAGAGTTTTCAGGCAGGCAAAAGCCAAAGGAGTTTGTTACCATTGAACCAGTCTTACAAGAAACGTCAAAGGAACTTTGTTAAACTGAAAAGAAAGGGCCCTGATTAGTCATAAGAAAACATAGGAAAATAAATGATAAAACAAACGCACTAGTAAAGGTAAATACAGGATAAAGAATTATTAAGTTTATTAAGTTGGTATGAACATTAAAAGAAAAAAAGTAGAAAATAAAACCACAGGGATGCTTGGGTGGCTCAGTGGGTTAAAGCCTCTGCCTTTGGCTCAGGTCATGATCCCAGGGTCTTGGGATCGAGCCCCACATCGGGCTCTCTGCTCAGCAGGGAGCCTGCTTCCCCCTCTCTCTCTGCCTGCCTCTTTGCCTACTTGTGATCTCTGTCTGTCAAATAAATCTAATTTTTTTTTAATTTTAAAAAAGAAAATATAACTACAATAATGAGGTAAGGGATTCCAAGATAAAAAGGACATAAAATGTAACATCAAAAATGTCTCTTTTATAATTGTATCAAAAGTAATAAAATCCCAAGGGAGGATGCCTGGGTGAATCAGTCAGTTACGAATTGGACTCTTGATTTTAAGAATCCGATTCTTGACTCTTTCCCTCTATCCCTGTCTCTCCCCCTCTCATCTCGCTCCCTCCTCTAAAAAATTTTTAATTAATTAAATAATTAATTATACTAGAAGTAAATTTAATCAAGAAGGTAAAAAATCTATACCCTAAAAAACTATGCAATCTTGATGAAATAAATTGAAGAAGACACAAATAAATGGAAGGATACCCCATGATCATAGTTTAGAATAATTAATATTATCAAAATACCTACATTATCCAAAGCAAACCATAAATTCAATGTAATTCTTATCAAAATTCTAATGGTATTTTTCACAGAAATAGAACAAAAAATCCTAAATTTTTTTTTAAAGATTTTATTTATTTATTTGAGAGACAGACAGTGAGAGAGAAAGCATGAGCGAGGAGAAGGTCAGAGGGAGAAGCAGACTCCCCATGGAGCTGGGAGCCCGATGCGGGACTCGATCCCGGGACTCCGGGATCATGACCTGAGCCAAAGGCAGTCGTCCAACCAACTGAGCCACCCAGGTGTCCCCCCAAAATCCTAAATTTTGCATGAAACCTTAAAAGACTCCAAAGAACCAAAACAATTTTAAGGACGAAGAACAAAGCTAAAGGCATTATGCACCCTGATTTCAAACTCTATTACTATATTATAGTTTCAAACTATATTACAAGCTATAGTAATCAAATGGTATGGTACTGTCTTAAAAACAGAGACATAGATCCATGAAACGAAATTGATTGCCTAGAAATAAACACCTGCATATATGGCATATATGGTCAATTAGTTTATGACAAAAGAGGCAAGAACATAGGATGGAGAAAAAACCATCTCTTCAATAAATGGTGTTAGGAAAACTGTACAGCCACTAGCAAAAGAATAGAACTAGACCATTACCTTATACCATATACAAAAATTAACACAAGTGGATTAAAGATTTGAACATAAGGCCTGAAGCAAACAAACAGAGAAAAACTCCTTAGAGAAAACATAAGTGGTGAGATCTTTGACCTCTGTGCTGGTGATAGTTTTTTGGATCTGCAAAGGCAAGGGCAACAAAAGCAAATATGAAGAGGTGGGACGGCATCAAACAAAAAGGTTCTGCACAGTGATGGAAACCATCAACAAGTGAAAAGGCAACCCACTGAATGGGAGAAGATATTTGCAAGTTATATATCCAATAAGTGGTAGACAAGTGAAACACATAAAGAACCCATACAACTCGGTGACAAACAAACAATCTGATTAAACATGGGCAAACAAACATGAAAAGATCCTCAGCATCACTCATCATTAGGGAGATGCACATGAAGACCACAATGCGACATCATTCACACCTGTTAGATGGGCTTTGTTGAAACAGACTAGCAATAACAGTGTTGGCGAGGATGTGGAGAAAATAATCTGAACCCCTATTATCATTGCCACATTAGTTACAATAGTCAAGGTATGTCAACAACCTAAATGTACACTGATGAATAGATAGCAATAAATGGTATACAATGGAATACAACTAGACATAAAAAAAGAATGGAATCTTGCCATTTGTGAAAACATGGATGCACCTTGACAGTATTATACTAAATGAAATAAGCCTGAAAAGAAAAATACTGTATAATTTCACTTACACGTGGTATCTAAAAACCAACTAAACAAATAAAACAAAACTCATAGATACAGAGAACAGATTAGTAGTTTTGAGTGGTGAGGGTTTTGGAGGATTGGTGAAGCAGATGAAAGGTGTCAAAAAATACAAACTTCCATAATGAAATAAATGTCATGGTACAGCAGAGTGACTATCATCAATTTTATTGTATTGCATACTTAAAAGTTGCTAGGAGAATAAATCTTAGAAGTTCTCATCACAAGAAAAAGAAAAATTTTGTAACTTTACATGGTGACAGATGGTAACTAGACTTATTGTAGCAATCATTTCACAATGTGAAAATACCACATTATTATGTTTTACACATGAAACTAATATAATATTGTATATCAATTATGCTTCAATTAAAATTGAAATTCCAAAGAGCACTGTTGGAACCCCTGGAGTTTCATTGTAATCTCACATAGTCTTTATTGTTTATACCAAACTCAAAAAACATGCATCTGAGGTGCTGTGGGAAAGCTCATCTTTCTGTTCATTGACTCATATAATTAGTATATGAGTGTCATCTCAGAATCAACTTAATGATTCACATTCCAAGCCTACTTTTTATCATGTTAGCTTTCATTTTTATGTGTTCAAATAATGCACTTGTGTTTATATATTTAAATATATGTCCATACTATATTTAATACACAGCAGTGTCTCAAACTAAGAACACTAAATATTTTGAAATCCGGAAAGACTGTGGGAAGACTGATACTTTTAAGTCATATGTTCTGTAATAATTGATTTTTTTAATAAAATGGAAAATTTAAAAAATAAGAATGTGTTAAATAGGAAAACAAAGAAGTTTAAGTTTTTAGAAGAAATCATGAATGGAAGACACATTACAAATAGATTGAGGGTAAGGTCATTTTTAAATTGTGAGTTCCCATTGTGTGTAATTACACCAATTTCCTGAAAATTATACCACAAATATCTTAACAGCTTAAAAGTCTCTAGCAACAAATGATGAGATGACCTAAGCCACTCAAGAGAGGTAATTCAGTACCAACATACACATGCCAATTGTTAGAGGCTTCCCGGGCTTGGACACTACTCCTTCTTTATGGCACAAATGTTATGGAAAAAATACATATGGTATTGTAGTAAGTTTAAAAGATTAACCTCTTCTCTTTTTGTTCCACTATCATGAGCCAAGGGAAATACAGTAGGGTCCAATCCAAATTGATGAGATCTATGCATTAGGTCAACACTCTATCTAAAGCCAGGAACACAAGCAATAAGGAACTGGCCCCAGGGTGAAGGACAAGAGGGCACACGGACAGAGATCTGGCTGGGCCCAAACAGAACTCAGGAGCCAATAATATACTCTGCATCTCACAACCTCCGTAACCCTATCCCCAGATATGGCAGGACCTGTAAATGTAGTCATCCGTGCAAACCAGCGTTTCACCAGACATCCCCAGAGTCCAGTATCTTAAACTCGCCCGATCATCAGAATCACCTGGGATGTTTTTGGAAAACACGGATTCTTGGATCCCAATCTAGATGGTTTTCTTTGAGTAAAGTCTGTGACAGCGCCATAGCATCTATAGTTTATAAATGCCTACAGGTGATGGGATGACCAGCCAGAAGTGAGAACATACTGCCTGAAGCTATTCCAACCCAGGTTTGTTCTTTGAATTGAAATATTTTTGCTTTCCTCTCTTCTAAAACCTATCAGATCTCCATAAGCACACATTTTCCAGGCAGATGTTATCCTCAACTCCACTTCTTAGACTTGGATCAATTCAGAATATAATTACCACGTTCTCCCTTATACCAACCACACAAGGCCAGGCAGGACTCTACTTCTACTTTTGTCCATGTCTCAAGGGGTAACATGAGCAATGCCTAGATGAATAACCTGGAAAGTCAGCCATGAAACTAAAGTCAAGGACTTTACGAAGATTGGATGAAATGCCAGAACAAAGAAGTCAAACATGCCTGAAGGAAGAGGCACAACATCCAATAATCAGGCAAGAGAATAAATAAGGAGTTTTGCTGGGAATGGAGATTATAAACATACATGGAGATGATATATATATAATTCATTTCACCTTTATTTTGGGAATCGCCATTTCACCCACAATACATCTCCCTCCCTGAAGAAGTACATTTTTTCCTTCTGAAACTTCATTAGGAAATGTTTGAGTGGCAGAGCTAAGGGACAGTGTTGTGGTAGGAATTTCCAACCTTTTCTACAAAAGGACTTAAAGAAGGCAATGGCATTGCAAATCCAAATCCTTCCAAATCTCACCCAGGCAATTTGCAGATATATTTCCTTTTTTAAAGATTTATTTATTTATTTATTTATTTATTTATTTATTTGAGAGAGAGAGCTAACAAGTGGGAGGGGCAACAGGAGAGGGAGAGATAGAATCCCAAGCAGACTCCAGTCTTAGTGCAGAGCTTGACACAGGGCTCGATATCACCACCCTGAGATCTCACAGAAACCAAGAGTTGGACACTTAACCACACAGGTGCCACTACAGATATATTTCTTTGTTCTCCTAATTATTCAGCAGGTAACTGTTCATTGAAGTACAAGCATGCACACACGCATATCCACATCCCTCCTGAAAACCACACATCAAATCTCATAGACAGCAGAATATGAACTCCTAAGAAGGGAAAACTTTTTTTCTTCCTGTCCCATAATCTATGATGATGATCGTGAGTGGACATAGATAATATCTTGTCAGGGCTTCCCTGAGCATTGTAGAATGTTTAGCAGCACCCCTAGCCTCCACCCAGCACGTGCCAATACCACCACCCTTTTCCCTTGAAGACCACCAAAAATGACTCTGAACATTGCCAAATGTCGCTGGTGGGGCAAAATTGTACCCAACTGAGAACAACTCCACTAGTTTGTATAACAAGATGTTAGGGTAAACCCAACTCTATCAATAATTACATTAAATTTAAATAAATTAAATACTTCATTAAAAGACTTTTAGAATAGAAGAAAAGGTGAGACCAACTGTATGCTATCTTTAAGAAATTAAATTTTAATGTAATGAAAAAATAAGTTTAAAAGTAAAAAAGTAGGAAGAAAGATGCCTTATACAGACATAAATAATAAAATAGCTATAGTTTACAGACCTATTTCTCCTTTCCTATCAGGGTGTTTTTAAAAAAAACAAAAAAACTTATCAGTTCAGTCTTGTTCAAAATATTCCAAATTTGGAGTTAGTAATTATTGAATCCTTACTCTCTGTAAACTGTATGAGGAATAGTGCTAGCAACCAGGGTTACAGAGGGAGGTAAAATACTCTCACCAGTAGAATGTACAGGAATTCTTTGTACTATTTTTACAACTTTTCTGTAAACCTGCAATTATTTCAAAATACAAAAGTTAAAAAAAAAAAAAAAAAAACCACAGCCAGTTCTGTGTTCTGCATTCTGATTGGTTTAAAAAAAAAAAAAGTCCTTTTTAAATTTAATTTAATTTTTTCAGTGTTTCAAGGTTCATGGTTTATGCACCACACCCAGTGCTCCATGCAAAACGTACCCTTCTTAATGCCCACCACCAGGCATGGGCAGAACTGGAGGAGATTATGCTGAGTGAGATAAGTCAATCAGAAAAAGATAATTATCATATGGTTTCACTTACTTGTGGATCATAAGGAATAACATGGAGGACATTAGGAGAAGGAAAGAAGAAGTGAATTGGGAGAAAACAGAGGGGGAGATGAACCATGAGAGACTGTGGACTCTGAAAAAAATATGTCCTATAAACAACTATAACTAAATTTGGAGAATAATGATAGTATATGAATTTTTTTAAATGCCAAAGGTGACAAAAAAATCCTCACCAGGAGCTCATAATACAGCTAGAGGTACAGGTAGAAGACAGGACCATCTGAGCTGAGGCTGAGGTAGCCCCAAGTGCAATGGAAGCGTTTTGAAGTCTATTGCTCATTCAGTAATATTTTTCACTAAAAGCATTTGAAGTTTTTAAATATCATACTTAGAATCTTGTCAGAGTGTGTGAGGGAAGAAGCTATTGCTTTGCTTCATCAATTCCAGCCTTAAAATGCATTCCTAGTGAAAATTAGCAAGTCACTCAGGTTACCAACTACTGGGAGGCTGACAAAGTGGTTGTGCTTCTGTTGAACAGCTAACTTCCTACAAGAATCAGAACTGTGTCCTCCCTTATATATTGCTGCCACCTAGTGATCAAATCTTTCCATGCTATGCTGAAAATCAATAATTATAAAATAATAATCTAGATCTCCATCCTAAGAAGCTAGAAAAACAAGGATGAATGATACCCAAAATAAGTAGTAGAAATACTAAATAATAAATAGATGTCAGTAAAATTAAAAATAGACAAACCAATAGGGAGATCCCCTAAGGCAAAATCTGGGGCTTTAATCAATAAAAAGATCAATAAAATTGATAAACTATGGTTACACTGATCAAGAAAAAGGAGAGGAGATACAAATTATCAACATCAGGAATCAAATAAATGTCAGGACTACAGATGTTATAAACATACAAAAGGAACTGGGGAATATGACAAACAATTTTATGCCAATAAACCTTAAAACCCAGATGAAATGGACAAATTCCATGAAGATAAAAATGACCAAAGTTGATGTTAATACAAGAAGAAAAAGCAAATCTCAAATACTCTTATATCAGAGAAATTGAAATCATTTTATATATAAATGTGTGTGTGTATGTGTGTGTGTACACCTTTCCTCAGACTTTTAGGTGACCCAAATGATACCACTGATGAATTCTACTGAACAGTTAAAGAAGAAATAGGACCAACCCTAAACAAACTCTTTCAGAAAATGGATAAGAAGCAAACACTGCCCAACTCATTTTGTGAGAACAGAATTATTTTTTATCTAAAGCCAGACAAAGTTACCTCAGAAAAAGAAAACTCAGACTAGCATTTGTCATGGACACAAATGGAAAAATAAAATTATCAGCAATCTATCCTAGCAATAGTATAATATAACCTAGTATAAAAAGAATAATACATTATGACCAATCCCACTTTGTTTAAGGAAGGCAGTATTGGTTTAACATTCTAATATCAGTCAGTATAATTCATCACATTAATGAAGATGAAAACACATGTAATTTTTTTAATAGATGCAGAAAAAGAACATTTGACAAAATGTTCATGCCCATGATTAAGGACATTTCTGAAAACCTTATAGTTAACATACTTCCCTAAAATAAGAAATAAGCCAAGAATATCTACTTACATTTATTGGCAGCATAATAGAAGCTTTAAGCAGTGCAATAAGGAAAAAAAAAAAGGCTTGCAAATAAAAAGTAAATTTATCTTTATTTATAGAAGACAAATAATGCCTTAAGTGATCTGTAATAAAAGTAATATGACTAACATTAAGCTCAGCAAAGAGGCAGATATACAAAACGTACACTAAATACTATCAACAAATAATTCAAAATGAAATTTTAAAGACACAATATATAATAGCAACAAATATCATGAAATAATTAGGGCAAATTTTTTAAAATATGTATGAAATTGGTACACTGGATATTATAAAACTTTGGTAAGAGAAATTAAAGGGAGCTAAATAAATTGAGAAATAAACCATATTTATGTATTGGAAGATGCAAAGTTGTTACAACATCAGTTCTCCTGATATACAGTAAGACTGAGGATTAGCTACTGTTGTTGCTAATAACAGATTTTTATGATTGTCATGTATACTTTCATAACGTGTGACAAAAATTAAATAGCTCAGACAAATGTTAAAAATTATTCTTATAGCAGGCATAACTCTGAGGTTTATACTTTTTTATGATAAATCAATTCTTCCTAAAGTTCTCAAACTGTGTGCCAGGGCATAAAAGTTTGCCACAACAAACTCACAGTATATTTTACTTTTTCTAGGCAAGGGCAGTGATACTCTGTATCTTCCTTACCTGAAATATACTAGTTAGAGGTAGTTTACAATTTCAACAGTGGATTATGCTATGTTCCTTTGATGACACATCTCTGGAGATGTTTTTTCAGTGGATGATATTTTTAAAAGGGTGTGAAAATCACTGTAGAGGAGGAAATGAGAATGATGGTGTCTAATTTCATTTCAGGCTTTAAGAAGTTTATCTAGGCCTAACAGTCACACACACATTAATAAGTAATTATGGTTATTTAAAATGAAACAAAAACATCACTTTTTCTTTTAATTTACATGTATCATGCTTTTCAAATTACTATTAAATTGTTAGCACATAATATGCATCATGTTGGTTGTACCTAACTACTCAATAAGCAGAACTTTCAGGTATTTCTTTAGTCATAGGGACACCACGGAAATTATCAGATTACAAAGGATGCAGTAAATCAAGAAATCTGAGAACTTTGGAACTAATCATTTAAGAAAAATACCTATTAGTGATCAGTACAATCCAGTCTGTACTACTTTAGAATAGAAGTCTGAACATTTTAATGATCAACATCACTGGGTATCAGGGAAATACAAATCAAAACCACAATGAGATACCACCTCACACCAGTCAGAATGGCTAAAATTAACAAATCGGGAAATGACAGGTGTTGGCGAGGATGCAAAAGGGAATCCTCCAACACTGTTGGTGGGAGTGCAAGCTGGTGCAGCCACTCTGGAAAACACTATGGATGTTCCTCAAAATGTTGAAAATAGAGCTACCCTATGACCCAGCAAAGATACAAATGTAGTGATCTGAAAGGGCACATGCACCTGAATGTTTTAGCAGCAATGTCCACAATAGACAAACTATGGAAAGAACCTAGATGTCCATCTACAGATGAATGGATAAAGAAGATGTGATATATATATACAATGGAATACTATGCAGTCATCAAAAGAAATGAAATCTTGCATTTGCAACGATGTGGACAGAACTAGAGGATATTTTGCTGAGCAAAGTAAGTCAATCAGAGAAAGACAATTATCATATGATCCCTCTGATATAAGGAATTTGAGAGGCAGGATAGGGGTTTGGGGGGTAGGGAAGGAAAAAATGAAACAAGATTGGATCAGGAGGAAGAAAAACTGTAAGAGACTCTTAATCTCACAAAACAAACTGAGGGTTGCTGGGGCATGGGGGAGTAGGGAGAAGGTGGTTGGGTTATGGATATTGGGTAGGGTATGTGCTATGGTGAGAGCTGTGAAATGTGTAAGACTGATGATTCACAGACCTTTACCCTGGGACAAATAATAAATTAGATGTCAATAAAAATAATTTTTAAAACTAAATAAATAAATATAAAGCTTTGATGAACAACACAGAAAAAGAAGTCTGCACATTTTCTATGGAGGACCACATTAAATATTTAGGCTTTGCGGTCTATATTTGGTCTCTATTACATAGTGTTCTTTATTTGTTTGTTTTTTGTTTTTGCAGCCCTTTAGAAAGTAAAAATAATTCTTACCTCACAGGTCATTCAAGAAACAGGCCATGAGCTAGTTAGGGGACCACAGGTGACCCTTAGCCAGTCCCTGTTTTGGAACTTTGAGAAACACAGCTAATTTTATGGCTATAGTTTGGTACCAACTTACTGATCAACATAATAAAAACATTAATATTTACCAAAAGTTGCAAAGCACATTTGGTATTACCAAGCTCAGAGACATTACGTTTTTTACATTATAACATGTCAGATACTGGTTATTGTCCTTCTCCCAGTCGCTTCTGCCTAGGTGGGGGTCACAGGGAAGTTACCATTGCCTTTGACAGCATGAACTTGATCACAGACCTCTGTGTTACTTCCACCTCATTTGTGTTCTCTTGTTTGCTTTGCACATGCTAATTTTAATTACTCTTTAAGACAACTTCAAAAAAGAAACAAGAGTGAGGTGTAAACATGGGGAAAAAGAAAGCAAGAAAGTTTATGACCATGAAGCAAATGTTTAGTTACTGAGGTCAGAGGCTTAAAGAGAAGGAGAGATTAAAATCTAAAAAGAAAGAAAATATCCCAGTGCACTCAAAGAAAGAGAAGACCCCCAGCATCCTTCCTGTTTACTCTTCCAAGATAACACACAGCTGGACCCACCTTAACACATCCTAGCAGAAACCAACTTTATCAACTTTTCCATTCAGGCCAGGCTTGACTAAGTACAGTTAATGATGGAGTGTCTGTTTGCCAAGTGTATCCCTTGAATAACTGACTTCACAATGGTTAAAATTGAGGAATTGGAGCAAAAGTATCCAGTGGCCCTAAGGATTGCCAAAGACCCAAGATTTGAGCGATGACCAAGCCACACAAAGGAGCCTATGCAGATGACAGCTTAGTACAGAGAGTAACCCAACACAAGTGTTATACTTGGCCACAACTAGCCTGGATCTTAAAAGAAGGATGGGGAAGATCCCTAGAGTTCCCATAATATATATCTCTTTTCTTTCTTTCTTTTTTTTTTTTAAGATTTTATTTATTTATCTGACAGAGAGAAAGAGTCACAAGTAGGCAATGAGGCAGGCAGAGAAAGAGAGAGGGAAGCAGGCTCCCAGCTGAGAGGAGAGCCCAATGCGGGACTCTGGGATCATGACGCGAGCTGAAGGCAGAGGCTTAATCCACTGAGCCACCCAGGTGCCCCCATCATGTAGATTTCTAACCATGGGTACAACACTGAGTGGATGGCAGATGACTATGGAGGCCCTTGGTCCTAATTCTTAAAGATAGAGTTGATTATCTTTATGTACCTTTACCAACTTTTTCTGTTGCCAGTTCATATAGCAATACTTTATAGCATGAATTATTTCACTTACTCATTTGCTCTGTTATGAGCTGAGTATGGTTAAATAGTCACTTTGTCATGTTATTTTGAAATTGATATTTTGTATCATTTTAAATTTAGTTGCATCTTTTTATGAATCAGTTGATTGCTCACATAAAAATTCATCAGAAAAGTGCATAATAATTTGTCATTTGAAAACAAAACCTTATGTACAGAAGTATTTTACTGGCCTCCTCTTCACCCAATTCATTTCTACCATAGGGCTAGGGGGATGAGCAAACGCATGTCACGCAACACTGGACAGATGAAGTCAACAACAGTGTATTAGTGTATTAGTCATGCATGCACAAAGCCTAGGGGAGGAGGCTACTGTGTCATGCAGAACCACGTAAAGGTTGCATTTAGGAACAAAGTGAACAACCAGGGACTATTGGAACTAGACTTTAGTATCAAGAAAATATTATGCTCCCTGATCCCTGTGGGAAGATGTGATTGGCTTGTTTGAAAAATTCCATGGGCTGTCAGGGACCTCAAGGACAGGAGGGAACAGTACCTGGTCTCTGTAATAGGAAGGCTGCTTGGCTAGGAGTCCATCTGTACAGGAGCAGAGTGAGAAGTGAAGCTTGCAGATGAGCCATTTAAGTTCCTCCCTCTTGTCTCCAAAAATCAGGGTACATATAATATTGGGCCTTACTTTTAGGCTTTAAGCCACAAGAGGCAAATAATATAACAACATGGTTATGATCATTATATTTTTCTGTGTAAATATAAAATATAAAAAGATACACCTTGGGATGCCCGGGTGGCTCAGTCAGTTAAATCGAAAGTTAAGCTTTTGATTTTTTATTTCAGCTCGGGTCCTTATCTCAGGGTCATGAACTTTAGCCCTGTGTCTGGCTCCCAGCTGAGCTCTCTGCCCCTTCCCATTCCTTACCTTGAAAAAAAGAAAAGAAAAAGAAAAATTCAAAACAAAACATGTCAGTCATAAAAATAAAGATAAGTAAGTCAAATTCTCTATAACATAAAGGAGAAAGAAACTAATAAAGTGATTCTGAAATTTAATTTATTTGCTTGTTTTTTATTTTTTTTTAAATTTTTTAAGATTTTATTTATTTATTTATTTGTCAGAGAGAGAGGAGCGAGAGTGAGCACAGGCAGACAGAGTGGCAGGTAGAGGCAGAGGGAGAAGCAGGCTCCCTGCCAAGCAAGGAGCCCGATGTGGGACTCGATCCCTGGATACTGGGATCATGACCTGAGCTGAAGGCAGCTGCTTAACCAACTGAGCCACCCAGGCGTCCCTATTTGTTTGTTTTTTAAAGATTTTATTAATTTATTTAACAGACAGAGATCACAAGCAGGCAGAGAGGCAGGCAGAGAGAGAGGAGGAAGCAGGCTCCCTGCTGAGCAAGCCAGATTTGGGGCTCGATGTGAGGCTCGATCCAGGACCCTGAGACCATGACCTGAGCCTGAGCCGAAGGCAGAGGCCTTAACCCACTGAGCCACCCAGGCGCCCCTTTAATTTGTTTTATAAAATCTAAACTTAAGCCCTGGGGGAAAAAAAAAAAGCACAAAATGATACAGATAGCAGTAAACTGCTAGTCAAACTCACAAAGGAGAAAATAAAGATTTTAAAATATCAATAATGTCAGTATGTAACTTTGGTACAATGCTGAAAGAATATGTACCATAATCAAATAGGATATCGCCCATCTCAGGAATAAAATAATATGTTTCAATTTTTATTGACAATATGTTTATTAAAGTACCAGGTCCAAGAGAAAATTATTTTACAACAAAATTGGCCATAGTCGTATTAAAGTGTCACACTCACATGTCTGTTTTAAAAATCAGGAAACGAGGGGCACCTGGGTGGCTCAGTGGATTAAGCCTCTGCCTTTGGCTCAGGTCATGATCTCAGGGTCGTGGGATTGAGCCCCACATCAGGCTCTCTGTTCAGAAGGGAGCCTGCTTCCCCCTCTCTCTCTGCCTGCCTACTTGTGATCTCTCTGTCAAATAAGTAAAATCTTTAAAAATAAATAAATAAATAAATAAATAAATAAAAACCAGGAAACTAGGTCTAGAAGAATATTTTCTAAGCAGAATTTTTTTGGTGGAAGGAAATAAAACTTAAGGTAAAGACATGGAATTCAATTCAATTCATGGAATTTTTGATGGAAGGAAATAAAATTTAAGGTAAAGACATGGAATTCACATGTCATATTCACATTTTCTAGAATCTCTAGCAATTCAAGAAAACAAGCAAAAAGAAACATGATTGAAACAATGGAAAGAAACCACTGAAACTGATGTAAGAAATGTGAAACCACAGTAAAATGTGACTGGCCATCCACTAGAAGGGCTGTTTTCAAGAAGGCAGGTAATCACAAATGTTAACAAGGATGTGGATAAATTAGAAGACTCGGGGCAACTGGGTGGCTCAGCTGGTTAAACATCAGACTCTTGCTTTTGGTTTAGGTCACGATCTCAGGGTCCTGGGATAGAGCCCTGCATCAGGCTTTGTGTTGGGCATGGAGCCTGCTTGAAATTCTCTCTCTCCCTCTGCTTCTGTCCCTCCCCACCCACAAAGGAAAAAATAAATAAATAAAACCTGAAAGCCTCATACACCTCTTATGGGAACATAAGATTTACAGACATTTAGAAGACCTAAAAATAAGCATAGAGTTATCACGTAATCTAGGAACTCCACTCCCAGATATGTATATACCTGAGTGAAATGAAAATACATGTCCACACAAAAACTTGTATATAAATGTGCACAACAGCATTATCATAATCACCAGAAAGTGGAAACAAAAACAACCCAATGTCTATCAACAGATGAATGGATAGATAAATATGGTGTATCTGTATATTGAAATATTAGCTAGCCCTAAAGTGGAATGAAGCTCTGATACATACTACTACATGCATGATCCTTGAAAACATTCTAAATGAAAGAAATTGAACACAAAATCCACACTGTATGATTTCACTCATATAAAATATTTAGAATGGACAAATGTACAGAGACAGAATACAGATTCAAGGGTGCCAAGGGATGGGGTGAGGGTCAGGAACAGCAAATGATTTATCATGGTGTCCTTTGGGGGTGATGAAATATTCTGGAATTAATGATCTGAATACATAACTCTGTGAATATCTTAAAGCCCATTGAATTGCAATCTTTAAAACAGTGAATTTTTCAGTATGTGAATTATATCTCTCAATAAAGCTATCATTAAAAAATATCCAGGACTGGAGGGCCTGGGTGCCTCTGTCAACTGAGCATCTGAGTCTTGATTTTGGCTCAGGTCATGATCTCAGGGACCTGGGATCAAGCCTGCGTTGGACTCTACACTCAGCGGGGAGTCTGCTTGAGGATTCTCTCCTCTCCCTCCACCCCTCCCCCAACTTGTGTGCTCTCTCTCTCTCATTCTCTTTCTCTCTCTGGAATAAATAAATAAATCTTAAAAAAACAAACAAACAAACAAAAAAAACAAAAAACAAAACAAAAAACCAAAAAACAAACAAAGAAAGAAAAGAAAAGAAAAAGAAAGCCCAGGCCAAGATGGAGTGACAGAGACTGAATTTACCCTCACAGCAGACACTAACAACTTGAAAAACTTTGTTAAACAGTCTTCAAGAATTTAGATATTTAGCAACTGAGGACACTGATTCCAGCATAAGAAACGTGATGGTGAGCCCTACATTTGTTCCAACCTGGAGAGATTTTCCATGACACAGCATAAGAGGGAAGACTCAGGCATTGTCCTGTAGTTTCCCTGAGTTATAATGATGGTGGAAATTTTGAGGAGACCAAAACAGCCAGAGTTCTTGGGCCAGAGTTTCTATCCTAAAGCATATGTCCGTACATAACTTATACACAATGCTCATAACAGCTTCATATGTAATAGTCAAAAACTGGAAACAACTCAAATGTCCATCAACAGGTGAGTGAACAAATATAATGTAATATATTGTGAAATACTACTCAGCTTTAAAAGAAATTAATTATTGGTACATATAAACAACATGGATAGATCTCAGGATAATTATGCTTAAGATTGTGTTTTTGGTGTTGTGTTTTGGTAATATTTTGTTTTTTGATTTGGTTGCTGATTATCAGGGTATATTTGGTTGATGAAAATTCACATGATATGTATAGTTTTCTAAATGCATATTATATTTCAATAAGACAAATTTACAAGTCATTGACTTTTATAGTTTTGGCAACATCTAGTTTAAAAATAATATGAAATAGGAAATTGAAATTGAAATAGGATATTGAAAATAGGAAAAAAGTTATCTTTGGAATAAATTTAGTAAATTTATCCTTATGTGAAAATATATGCAAACTTTGTTATAAAACATAATTAAATATGTGAATCAATTGAACACTTACCTAATACGTTCAAATGTATTAGGTCATCCTAAGATTCCTCTGGAAACAAAAACCATGAGATAGAAATGTTGAGAAAAAATGTTTTTCAGAGAGAAAATAGAGGAGAGAAAAGTTGCCCTACTCACTGATACTTGTCTTTGTTTTTGCAGCAGAAGAACCTGTTCCTAGTTCCTATGCTTAGAAACTCACTTTCCTGAAGAAGCCAAGGACTTCCTGAAAGATTTATAAATGCAAAATCTTTGCATTCCCAACCCCTGTAGCTCAAGTTTGGGTCGTCATATGGTTAACACCATGTTGATCAGACATGCCACTCCTCAGGTTGTAATTGGAAATTAATATTGTATTGACAGGTAGTAGTAAAGGCAGCTACTCCTTCCGATTTCTAACAGCAGCAGGGACAACGATTCCACTGGGATTGTCCAGCACCAGGAATATGTCCTACATGGTCCCGGCAGTAGCCGAAGAGGCTGGAGAATGAGTGGAAGCATTCTTCCCGTCTAGGTAAATTTATGCCTATTTCTCCAGCACCTCAAGAGATTATGCCAGCTACCACTATCTTTAGCAGTCCTTTCTTGTGTATATAAGCCTATCATTCTTTTTGCTTATAACAGTGTTTTGTTGGACTCTTTACATTATAAATTAAACTCTCATGTTTACCACTAAACTAACACAAAGGTTAGCACTGGGAATGATTGCCATCAACAACCATTCCACCAGGCAAGTTAATGAAATGTAGGATTTATCTGTCTTTGTTCGTGCTGACAGCAGTGAAAAATCCTGCAGTTAAGGGCTGGAACTCTAGCAACTAGGGGCATGCATTGGCTGTCTGCGGTCACATGTAATAAAAGACCCACGGAAAGCAAAGCTTGGGAGTCTATGTGGCCTGCACAATGAAGAATATATAGGGTTTGAGAATTTCAAGGGACTGGAGGTGAGCCAGTTACTTCTAATAGTGGTGGACAAACTAAGCACAGACTAACAACTTGAAAGTCTAAGATCCTTAGCTCAAGGTATAGATTTAAAAGCAGAAACTTTTAATAACTCTAATACAGCTAAAGTCTCATCCCTTGCACCCTAAAGCTGGGATGGCCAATGAAATAAACCTTATGGGGCACCTGGGTGACTCAGTCACTGCCTTCAGTTCAGATCGTGATCCCGTGGGGGGGGACTGAGAACCCCATCTTGGGCTCTCGCTGGGTGAGAAGCCTGCTTCTCCATCTCCCACTACCTCTCCCCCACCACCACTCATGCTTCTCTTGCACGCTCTCTCTCTCATAAGTAACTAAAATCTTAAAAAAAAAAAAAAATGGGAGGAGGAGGAGTCAAGATGGCGGAGAAGTAGCAGGCTGAGACTGCTTCAGCTAGCCGGAGATCAGCTAGATAGCTTATCTAAAGATTGCAAACACCTGAAAATCCATCGGCAGATCGAAGAGAAGAAGAACAGCAATTCTGGAAACAGAAAAACAACCACTTTCTGAAAGGTAGGACCGGCGGAGAAGTGAATCCAAAGCGACGGGAAGATAGACCCCGGGGGGAGGGGCCGGCTCCCAGCAAGCAGCGGAGCAACGGCGCACAAAATCAGGACTTTTAAAAGTCTGTTCCGCTGAGGGACATCGCTCCAGAGGCTAAACCGGGGCGAAGCCCACGCGGGTTCAGCGTGGCCTCAGGTCCTGCAGGGTCACAGAAGGATCAGGGGTGTCTGAGTGTCGCAGACCTTGCGGGTATTGGAACGGGAAAGCCGGCTACAGAGACAGAGCCGACAGTAAGCTCACAGCTCGGTGTTACCTTGAACTGGTCGCAGGCTCGGAGAGCTCGGAGCGCGGCCGGAGGACAGGCAGACGGGAGTAACTGGGCGCTGTTCTCTGAGGGCGCACTGAGGAGTGCGGCCCTGGGCTCTCGGCTCCTCCAGGCCGGAGACCAGGAGGCCGCCATTTGTATTCCCATCCTCCGGAACTCTACGGAAAGCGCTCAGGGAAAAAAAGCTCCTGAAAGCAAACCCGAGCGGATTACTCAGCCCGGCCCCGGGTAAGGGCGGTGTAATTCCGCCTGGGGCAAAGACACTTGAGAATCACTACACCAGGCCCCTCCCCCAGAATATCAACAAGAAATCCAGCCAAGACCAAGTTCACCTACCAAGGAGTGCGGTTTCAATACCAAGGAGAGCAGCAGAATTCCAGAGGAGGAGAAAGCCAAGCACGGAACTCATGGCTT
Source organism: Mustela erminea (assembly GCF_009829155.1). Lineage (NCBI taxonomy): Eukaryota > Metazoa > Chordata > Mammalia > Carnivora > Mustelidae > Mustela > Mustela erminea. The sequence continues at coordinate 4,287,070 of NC_045615.1, read as the reverse complement.
TTTCCCTGTGATTTTTTTTTTAGTCTTGCAGTTAATTCAATTTTTTTCTTTTTCATTTTTTTGTTTTTTTCTTTTCTCGCCTTCGGGTAAATTTTTTTTTTTTAACTGTTACGTTTTTCTTTTTTAACGATTTTTTACTAGTTTATCTAATATATATATTTTTTCATTTTTACATTTTTCTCAGGTGTTTTCCTTTTTTTTTGTTAATTCTTTTCTTTTCTTTTTTCTTTTTTTTTTCTTTCTTTCTTTTTTCTTTTTTTTTCTTTCTTCCTTTTTGAACCTCTTTTTATCCCCTTTCTCCCCCCTCACGATTTTGGATCTCTTCTAATTTGGTTAAAGCATTTTTTCCTGGGGTTGTTGCCACCCTTTTAGTATTTTACTTGCCCCTTCATATACTCTTATCTGGACAAAATGACAAGACGGAAAAATTCAACACAAAAAAAAGAACAAGAGGCAGTACTGAAGGCTAGGGACCTAATCAATACAGACATTGGTAATATGTCAGATCTAGAGTTCAGAATGACAATTCTCAAGGTTCTAGCCGGGCTTGAAAAAGGCATGGAAGATATTAGAGAAACCCTCTCGAGAGATATAAAAGCCCTTTCTGGAGAAATAAAAGAACTAAAATCTAACCAAGTTGAAATCAAAAAAGCTATTAATGAAGTGCAATCAAAAATGGAGGCTCTCACTGCTAGGATAAATGAGGCAGAAGAAAGAATTAGTGATATAGAAGACCAAATGACAGAGAATAAAGAAGCTGAGCAAAAGAGGGACAAGCAGCTACTGGACCACGAGGGGAGAATTCGAGAGATAAGTGACACCATAAGACGAAACAATATTAGAATAATTGGGATTCCAGAAGAAGAAGAAAGAGAGAGGGGAGCAGAAGGTATACTGGAGAGAATTATTGGGGAGAATTTCCCCAATATGGCAAAGGGAACGAGCATCAAAATTCAGGAGGTTCAGAGAACGCCCCTCAAAATCAATAGGAATAGGCTCACACCCCGTCACCTAATAGTAAAATTTACAAGTCTCAGTGACAAAGAGAAAATCCTGAAAGCAGCCCGGGAAAAGAAGTCTGTAACATACAATGGTAAAAATATTAGATTGGCAGCTGACTTATCCACAGAGACCTGGCAGGCCAGAAAGAGCTGGCATGATATTTTCAGAGCACTAAACGAGAAAAACATGCAGCCAAGAATACTATATCCAGCTAGGCTATCATTGAAAATAGAAGGAGAGATTAAAAGCTTCCAGGACAAACAAAAACTGAAAGAATTTGCAAATACCAAACCAGCTCTACAGGAAATATTGAAAGGGGTCCTCTAAGCAAAGAGAGAGCCTACAAGTGGTAGATCAGAAAGTAACAGAGACCATATACAGTAACAGTCAACTTACAGGCAATACAATGGCACTAAATTCATATCTCTCAATAGTTACCCTGAATGTTAATGGGCTAAATGCCCCTGTCAAAAGACACAGGGTATCAGAATGGATAAAAAAACAAAACCCATCTATATGTTGCCTCCAAGAAACTCATTTTAAGCCCGAAGACACCTCCAGATTTAAAGTGAGGGGGTGGAAAAGAATTTACCATGCTAATGGACATCAGAAGAAAGCAGGAGTGGCAATCCTTATATCAGATCAATTAGATTTTAAGCAAAAGACTATAATAAGAGATGAGGAAGGACACTATATCATACTCAAAGGGTCTGTCCAACAAGAAGATTTAACAATTTTAAATATCTATGCCCCCAACGTGGGAGCAGCCAACTATATAAACCAATTAATAACAAAATCAAAGAAACACATCAACAATAATACAATAATAGTAGGGGACTTTAACACTCCCCTCACTGAAATGGACAGATCATCCAAGCAAAAGATCAGCAAGGAAATAAAGGCCTTAAACGACACACTGGACCAGATGGACATCACAGATATATTCAGAATATTTCATCCCAAAGCAACAGAATACACATTCTTCTCTAGTGCACATGGAACATTCTCCAGAATAGATCACATCCTTGGTCCTAAATCAGGACTCAACCGGTATCAAAAGATTGGGATCATTCCCTGCATATTTTCAGACCACAATGCTCTAAAGCTAGAACTCAACCACAAAAGGAAGTTTGGAAAGAACCCAAATACATGGAGACTAAACAGCATCCTTCTAAAGAATGAATGGGTCAACCGGGAAATTAAAGAAGAATTGAAAAAAATCATGGAAACAAATGATAATGAAAATACAACGGTTCAAAATCTGTGGGACACAACAAAGGCAGTCCTGAGAGGAAAATATATAGCGGTACAAGCCTTTCTCAAGAAACAAGAAAGGTCTCAGGTACACAACCTAACCCTACACTTAAAGGAGCTGGAGAAAGAACAAGAAAGAAACCCTAAGCCCAGCAGGAGAAGAGAAATCATAAAGATCAGAGCAGAAATCAATGAAATAGAAACCAAAAAAACAATAGAACAAATCAACGAAACTAGGAGCTGGTTCTTTGAAAGAATTAATAAAATTGATAAACCCCTGGCCCGACTCATCAAAAAGAAAAGAGAAAGGACCCAAATAAATAAAATCATGAATGAAAGAGGAGAGACCACAACTAACACCAAAGAAATACAAACTATTATAAGAACATACTATGAGCAACTCTACGCCAATAAATTTGACAATCTGGAAGAAATGGATGCATTCCTAGAAACATATAAACTACCACAACTGAACCAGGAAGAAATAGAAAGCCTGAACAGACCCATAATCAGTAAGGAGATTGAAACAGTCATTAAAAATCTCCAAACAAACAAAAGCCCAAGGCCAGACGGCTTCCCGGGGGAATTCTACCAAACATTTAAAGAAGAACTAATTCCTATTCTCCTGAAACTGTTCCAAAAAATAGAAATGGAAGGAAAACTTCCAAACTCATTTTATGAGGCCAGCATCACCTTGATCCCAAAACCAGACAAGGATCCCATCAAAAAAGAGAGCTATAGACCGATATCCTTGATGAACACAGATGCGAAAATACTCAACAAAATACTAGCCAATAGGATTCAACAGTACATTAAAAAGATTATTCACCACGACCAAGTGGGATTTATTCCAGGGCTGCAAGGTTGGTTCAACATCCGCAAATCAGTCAATGTGATACAACACATCAATAAAAGAAAGAACAAGAACCATATGATACTCTCAATAGATGCTGAAAAAGCATTTGATAAAGTACAACATCCCTTCCTGATCAAAACTCTTCAAAGTGTAGGGATAGAGGGCACATACCTCAATATCATCAAAGCCATCTATGAAAAACCCACCGCAAATATCATTCTCAATGGAGAAAACCTGAAAGCTTTTCCGCTAAGGTCAGGAACACGGCAGGGATGTCCATTATCACCACTGCTATTCAACATAGTACTAGAGGTCCTAGCCTCAGCAATCAGACAACAAAAGGAAATTAAAGGCATCCAAATCGGCAAAGAAGAAGTCAAATTATCACTCTTCGCAGATGATATGATACTATATGTGGAAAACCCAAAAGACTCCACTCCAAAACTGCTAGAACTTATACAGGAATTCAGTAAAGTGTCAGGATATAAAATCAATGCACAGAAATCAGTTGCATTTCTCTACACCAACAGCAAGACAGAAGAAAGAGAAATTAAGGAGTCCATCCCATTTACAATTGCACCCAAAACCATAAGATACCTAGGAATAAACCTAACCAAAGAGACACAGAATCTATACTCAGAAAACTATAAAGTACTCATGAAAGAAATTGAGGAAGACACAAAGAAATGGAAAAATGTTCCATGCTCCTGGATTGGAAGAATAAATATTGTGAAAATGTCTATGCTACCTAAAGCAATCTACACATTTAATGCAATTCCTATCAAAGTACCATCCATCTTTTTCAAAGAAATGGAACAAATAATTCTAAAATTTATATGGAACCAGAAAAGACCTCGAATAGCCAAAGGGATATTGAAAAAGAAAGCCAACGTTGGTGGCATCACAATTCCGGACTTCAAGCTCTATTACAAAGCTGTCGTCATCAAGACAGCATGGTACTGGCACAAAAACAGACACATAGATCAATGGAACAGAATAGAGAGCCCAGAAATAGACCCTCAACACTATGGTCAACTAATCTTCGACAAAGCAGGAAAGAATGTCCAATGGCAAAAAGACAGCCTCTTCAATAAATGGTGCTGGGAAAATTGGACAGCCACATGCAGAAAAATGAAATTGGACCATTTCCTTACACCACACACAAAAATAGACTCAAAATGGATGAAGGACCTCAATGTGCGAAAGGAATCCATCAAAATCCTTGAGGAGAACACAGGCAGCAACCTCTTTGACCTCAACCGCAGCAACATCTTCCTAGGAACAACGCAAAAGGCAAGGGAAGCAAGGGCAAAAATGAACTATTGGGATTTCATCAAGATCAAAAGCTTTTGCACAGCAAAGGAAACAGTTAACAAAATCAAAAGACAACTGACAGAATGGGAGAAGATATTTGCAAACGACATATCAGATAAAGGACTAGTGTCCAGAATCTATAAAGAACTTAGCAAACTCAACACCCAAAGAACAAATAATCCAATCAAGAAATGGGCAGAGGACATGAACAGACATTTCTGCAAAGAAGACATCCAGATGGCCAACAGACACATGAAAAAGTGCTCCATATCACTCGGCATCAGGGAAATACAAATCAAAACCACAATGAGATATCACCTCACACCAGTCAGAATGGCTAAAATCAACAAGTCAGGAAATGACAGATGCTGGCGAGGATGCGGAGAAAGGGGAACCCTCCTACACTGTTGGTGGGAATGCAAGCTGGTGCAGCCACTCTGGAAAACAGCATGGAGGTTCCTCAAAATGTTGAAAATAGAACTGCCCTATGACCCAGCAATTGCACTATTGGGTATTTACCCTAAGGATACAAACGTAGTGATCCAAAGGGGCACATGCACCCGAATGTTTATAGCAGCAATGTCCACAATAGCCAAACTATGGAAAGAACCTAGATGTCCATCAACAGATGAATGGATCAAGAAGATGTGGTATATATACACAATGGAATACTATGCAGCCATCAAAAGAAATGAAATCTTGCCATTTGCGACAACATGGATGGAACTAGAGCGTATCATGCTTAGCGAAATAAGTCAAGCAGAGAAAGACAACTATCATATGATCTCCCTGATATGAGGAAGTGGTGATGCAACATGGGGGCTTAAGTGGGTAGGAGAAGAATCAATGAAACAAGATGGAATTGGTAGGGAGACAAACCATAAGTGACTTTTAATCTCACAAAACAAACTGAGGGTTGCTGGGGGGAGGGGGTTTGGGAGTAGGGGGTGGGATTATGGACATTGGGGAGGGTATGTGCTTTGGTGAGTGCTGTGAAGTGTGTAAACCTGGTGATTCACAGACCTGTACCCCTGGGGATAGAGTATTATGCCTCCATCAGAAAGGATGAATACCCAACTTTTGTAGCAACATGGACGGGACTGGAAGAGATTATGCTGAGTGAAATAAGTCAAGCAGAGAGAGTCAACTATCATATGGTTTCACTTATTTGTGGAGCATAACAAATAGCATGGAGGACATGGGGACTTAGAGTGGAGAAGGGAGTTGGGGGAAATTGGAAGGGGAGGTGAACCATGAGAGACTATGGACTCTGAAAAACAATCTGAGGGTTTTGAAGGGACGGGGGGTGGGAGGTTGGGGTACCAGGTGGTGGGTATTATAGAGGGCACGGATTGCATGGAGCACGGGGTGTGGTGCAAAAATAATGAATACTGTTATGCTGGAAATAAAAATAAATTAAAAAAAAAAAAATGAACCTTTCAAGTTTCAGTAAGACAATAGATCATATGCCCATTAAATTTTTTTCTATTATTATATCTTCCAAATTTTTTCTAAAATATTTGTTGTTATGTTTTATTCATGATGGCTTCATTTTTTTATCTCATAAGTGGAATATTTCACATTCACATTATAATTTGTTATTATAGGGAATATCTAAAAATTTTCATATATTATAATCATTCACTTAAATCTCTTGGTTCTAAACGGTTGTCAAATAATTTATTCATTTTCCTGGTAGGTACATCATCCATATGCAATAATAATTCTCAGTTTTTCTTTCCAATATTTATATATTCTTTCCCCCTAGAAAACATATTGCCTTATTTATTTGTGTACATCTTTTAATCTCAAGTATACTAAAGTATTTCCCATTTTTGAATAAATATTGAGTTTTTATTTTCAAATATTTTTCCAACATCTTTTGAGTTTACCCTATTTTTCTTACATTTGGTCTATTAATATGGTGAAATATGTCAACTGATTTTCTATCAATGTTCTGTCTTAGCCTGGGCCACAACATTTTATTATTCTCAGGGGACAAGCCTAAGTGATTTAGGAAGATTTCAGGAACTGACTTGAGTCCACACCTCCGGGTCCTTAACACTTCCTAGAGCTGACCTGGCAAGAAGCAGAGTAGGAGAAATGATATTTTCCTGTTTTCACTTCAACCTGTCCCAGGGCCAGAAAACACACGAGCCAGGGTGTGAAATGAAAAAGAAGAATAATAGCAATTTAAGAAAAGAAAAACCACACACTTTGTTAGGGAGGGGTGGAATTTTTTATTGTTCTTCACCAACCAAATAGGATCTATGGTGATTTTATAAGGATCAACTAACTTCCATGTTACCTCTTACCTTATCTATCTGAGTTTTGTTCCTTGAAGATAGTACTTGACCTTTAATGTTAGTCATGTTCCAACTTTTTTTTCTTTTGTTCCAGCTCTATTAGGTTTCCAATACAACATATTCCACTTCTTGGAAGAGCTAATCATTGATGGCTTGCACTATCTGTGAGCAGCACTGACCCAGCAGGTAGAGTTCCCTAGGCATGCTACTTAATGGTAGGAAACTTTTCATATAACTATGTGCACTCAGGTTTCAAAACTATAGTGATTCTTAAAATCACCAGTTTACGTATTAGAAATGAATGATCTGCTTAGAGTAAAGGTTAAAACTTGATACATGTCAAAGTATAAATTGTGCTCTCATACCTTAAATACGTTGTAATCTTCTAATAATTTCCATAGCAAAGGTAATGTATGCAAGGGAACAGAGTGGATTAATTTTTTTCATAGTATCACCCTTTAAGAGAGGAGAAGAAATTAATGGTTTTTAAGGCTAGATATTATTTGTGTCTTTATTAACATTCTTTCACTGACTAAGGAGTAAAGCCAGGGTCAAGCCACAGAACTACTGATTCCACCTGTTGGTCGTCCTGCATACTATACAGCCTGGCAAAGCTAGGCTCAGTGGATTCAATTCAGCCCCCAGACTTTTATAAAGACCTCATCAACAGCTGATCCTTTCTGTCTATCCAATGTCACCTGTTCTTCTAGGTTCAACTCATCTCACTGTCCTTTGTTCTGATTGCTGCAAAATGGACTGTTCTCCCTTTCCCCTGACCAGCAATAAAATTCAGACTATCATTTAAATTTTGGCGCTCATATGGTTTTAATATATCCATATATTCTGACTTAGTACTTTATTGCTCTCAAAGTTTTGTCAATTAGATTTTACCTCAATCTAATTTTTTTTGCCTCAGCTTCCTTACACTGACAAAATCCAACATCAAGTTGAGTATCTGATACCCGACATTATATATGATTAAATAGAATTATTCGTAGATTCAGAAAGTCCCCAAAGCATGAGGACAGAGAAGAACCTTGGAAATTCACCTTCTCCTACTTCATTGCCTCTGCGTCCACGTTGATGATTGAAGTGAATAAAAGTTTTATTACAGAACATAAGAAAAATTAAACGGTAAGAAACTATAAAGAAATTAACTAAATGATATTTTTAAATTGAAGCCTAAATAAACCATAATTATAACTAGTACAGTGACTTTAATACTATGTTCCTTCGAGTTCTGGGATTCTCTAAAATATATCAGGGACTTTGGGGAGATGAAAAGGAAAGAAGACTAAAAGTCATCCTCTTCAACACAGCCTGAGCCAGAATAGCTCCACTATCATTTATTTTATATTTTGGGTTGTATGGGCTATTTCTTCCATTAAAAAGAGCCTCGATTGATTAAATTAATTAATAACTTTAAAAACCACTCATTGGGTTAAATGTTTTTCTTTTAGGTATAAAGAAAATAACAGGTCAGCAAGAAGAAGTTACTATCTGACCTTACCCAGCTTGACAATGTCAGACTTGAAACAAGAGACAGATTTAGGAAACACGTATAAAGAAAGGCTGTTTGTTCAGTACTTCTAAATATCTTCATGTATTCATCACGCAGCCTCCAGTTTAGAGATATAAAGATTTGCCCTAACAACTGGTCGAGGGATTAGATTACCAAAAAAAAAAAAAAGTATATATATATATATGTATATATATATATATATATACATATATATATATATATAGTATCTGTCCTTTCTCATTCAGAAAGATGGTGATGCTATTTTTAAAAATTTAAAAATGTTATTTCTTCAAATGTTATTTTGACTGTGGACTCTGAGGAACTAACTGAGGGTTTTGGAGTGAGGTGGGGTGGGAGGTTGGATGAGCCTGGTGGTGAGTATTGTGGAGGGCCCGTATTGCATGGAACACGGGGTGTGGTACATAAATAATGAATTCTGGAACACTGAAAAGAAATTTTAAAAATAAATAAAAATTTAAAAAAATTTTGTTAAGTTACAAAGAGAAAATAAACTACACATTTCATGATAAAAAAAATATTAAAAAAAAACAGTAAAGACTACTTGGCGTTTTATACATAGAAATAGTTTTGCTTAAAAAATATTAATCTAAGAAGCCACATATGCTTTAGTTATACATCTTTCCCCCCTTAAATTGACATGTTAAAGGGAATAGTTTTTTTGTCAGGGGTTTAAGCTTCACGGGTGAAGTGATTTCTACCTAAGGAAGCCACTTGAGGGCACCAAAGGCATTTCTCTCAAAGTCTGCATCCGTTTAGAGGAGGCCGCTTTCCACCTCATTGTAAATTTAGAGGAAGTGGGTGGAGAAGACCAAGGTCTGGGAAAATGACCATAATAATAGTACCTTGTGTTTATATAGCACCTTTCTTCAATTAGCTCAGCATGTTTGGATATGATTATTCAGCTGGGAGCTTCCAGTTGTGGGAAATGAGGCACAAGGCAAACACGTGGCCTAGGTGGGACAGAGGGCGAGACTAATTCTTATTCATTTCAAATGCTCATTCATTATTTTTACACTAAAAAGCTGATGTGTGACCTTTCCTGTCCATTTCCTTAGAAACAATAAGTTGAGAAGTCAGAGTCCCAAACTCAAACACGTCTAATGGAAAGCCTCACGAGTTCTACTAGGAAAAGAAATCATACTCCTCACAGCCAAGAAGGGAACTATAATAGAATTCTTTCCCTCTCTATAAGTGTAGTTATAAAGAGACAATTCCAAAGCAAGTCGTGAAAATAACATAGCTTAATAGCTTAAATCATCTTTAGTTGCATTTTACTTTTATTCCTCAAGCAAATTCACTCAAATTTGTATTCTAAATTATTCATTTTCTATCCATTCTCTGCTAAAAAAATTACCAAAATATGATAAGAAAAAGTTGAACTTGTATTGGAAAAACCTAAACTCTTTGTTCCACATAAGAAAATACTATTCTGGAGTTTAATGTGTTAGTGAAATGCTCCAACATGATTTAATAGAGAAACACCTAGATAAAAGACCATTTAATTACCAGACAATTAGATCTGGTTTAGTCATTGACTGAGAAGAAGATGGTTATAGAGAAATTTTCCATCAGGAGCATTTGCAATGACTGATGTGTAATACATGATTAAGACGTTTGCTTCTGCCGAGTCATTTAGGGTCTTACCCGCTTATGAAAGCCTCACATTTTCTCTAAGTACTAAACATGTGCCTTTAACCTCTGATTAAGATGTGGGCATTTACTCACATGTAGGTTTGAGGCTGACTGTCCCTTTACAGGTCTGAACAGATTTTTGTTTAAATTTCAGATGATGCTTGAATTTGGCTTTCTTAATAGTTCAAATGATTTTAACAGATGTCTGTTATATAAAGAGTTTCTCCAAGGTGTTGGGGGACTAAAATAATTGCAAGTAACTTGTTTTCATGTAATGAAAATATCCAGCTCAGAGACTCTGCATATCCTGAAATGAAAAACAATCAAATCATGCTTCTTTCTCTGTTTTATCTCCTTCCCTCCCCCACATTATACCAGTTATTTATTGAGTTTTATGGAAAATCTATTTGTTTGTATCTTATTTATTTGGATACCTGCCTCAGATGTCTTCTTTTCTAGAACTGGTGCAGACTGACTTCTATAAACTACCTGTAACAATTATACATTATATTTCAACATAATATAAATGTGCAGGATGTGGCATTGGAGACAAGGGGTTTTAAGGGTGCTTGACTACATAAATAGCTCAAAAATACATAAATCTAAAGGTCCAAAAAAATAAAATAGTACTTCCTTAGACTTGTGCTTATCACCAACAAATTCTTATTTTAAGTTATTGATTCCTCAAATTTTAAAGCTGGAAAGCCAAGCCACAGCAAGGTAAGGTAACCTGCTCATGCATACTCAGTGGCAGCCTTAAGTCTTTAAAGCTAGATCTTCCATAGTAGCCTTTACTGTGTTGGTTTAATTAATCTTTATATTCCATCTGGATTTTTTAACTTCTAGTAAGAAGTAGGATAAAAAGCCAAATTTTCTTAAGATAGAGGATAAATCAATTCTATCCTGTAACTATTTTAGGGGCACTATTCTGTCTGGTGTTCTGCTTAACAGAGAGGAAGACATAAGATTTGACTTCCAAGATTTCAGAATTACTTCTTATATTTTCTAACCAATTTAGTGAAAATAAACCCCAGTATCTGCAGTTTTAAATTTCCCAATTAGAAGTGTTCTCACAACCAGAAAAAAAAACCAAGTGCAATATTAAATAAAATAGGGTATACCTCTTAAAACCTTTTTCATGGTAGTTTTTCTCTACAGTTCTTTCACGTAAACATTCAAAATGCAAATTTTACCTGAAAGTAACTAAGTACCAGATTTCATTCAAAATTTGAGAGCTTTAATCATTATTATTCACACATACATAATCTGTGACTTCCTGAAGGTAGGGATTTTATCTTGATCATCTCAATGTCTTCTGGCTTGGGTAAAACCGACAATAAATGTCTGATAAATAAATGATGGAAGATTGGGTCAATATATGGATGTTTAAACCATTATTACAGGGTCACTCAAGGACAGAGAAAGGAGATAAAAAGGAAAATGAACAAGGATCAAAGTTTAAGGATCAACTACACTTATGTCACTGCAAAAAGGAAAGAAGTTGGAGAAAAATATGATAAACAATCATAAGTTTGGGTTGGCAGTAGTGTTAAAGGTTAAAAATGATAGGAAATGTGGTAGTTATTAGAACTCTCCATAACTACTTCAGCTCTCTTTTCTTTGTGGCACATTAAAGAGTGTGTCTCCTTGACTTGTTTTGACTAATGAAATATGGTTGAAAGTGTGTGTGTTATTTTCCATTTTTGAGAGCCAGTGAGAACTTCCCCATGCTTCCTTTTGTTTCCTTTTAATGACTAAAGATTTAGTCAAAGCTGCTTCATAAGGTTAGGATGAAGCACGAGAACATAATGAGCATCAGTGCTCCCTGCCAACTCAAAAAGAGCATGAACATGTAGCATGACTGAGAGATACATCTTACTTGTTAAAAGACATAAAATTTGGGGTTGTTTGTTATTGCAGCATAACCTAAGCTATCCTGACTGATAAAGAGAATAAGAAGTAAGAACTTCATTATTTATTAGATAAGATTGGTTAAAATAGCCAGAGTTTTCGGTTTTACATTTTTAGGCAGGAAGTAGATTGAAAACTTAAAAAATGAGTTATCAACTAGAAATTATGGACAAAAGTGTCAATTATCCATTTTAAAGATTTAATATAAAAGTAAAAGAATTATTTCTCATGTATTCCTATAAGAATTTCTTTAAAATACCATAAGAAATACAATAATGACAGAAAATGTGTATTGATATTGGAACCAAGGGAATAATAATTCAGCAACATGCCAACACTTTGAATAGTATTAAGGAAGAATATCTGAAATAAACACTCAAGAAAGATGGGATTGAAGGGATCACTGAATGATCTCCTGTTTATCATAGTTGAAAAAGTCTGTGTTTGGAGGACACAGATCTCATTGCCTAGCAGAACTATAATAACATCTTCTGGTGTAGAAAACAAGATACTTGAAGTGAAGAAGTTTCTCTGAGGACAACTGTCAAAGCCTAATTTCCATTTTACTGACTTTTGGTTGGGGGAAGTAGAAACTCTCCTTTTGAAGTCACACCCTCGAGTTGCTAAGTAAATTATGAACAAACTAAATAAGATGGGAGTAATATTCTGTGGGCCACTGATGAGGTTAGCTAGAGAGAGGTGTCACTAGCTAAGTTATATTTAGGCTGCCATAACAGCCTCATAAAAGAAATATTTTAGAACAGGAACAAACCTTCCTACATGGGATACAGTCCTCTATTTTCACCAATGGTGTCATATATATGAGTTGGCAAAGTTAAACTCTAATAAATATAAAATTTTTCCATCTCCTGTAGGGTTACTGTGACTTAACTAGGGGCCTAAATGATATCCAAAAGCACCCATTTCACCTTTCTAAAATAGAAAAATATGACCTCTTTCTATAATATTAGTAAACAGAAATATCATTATAAAGAAGAAATCAGTAAGTAAATATATCTTATGGGACATAGCAACTGAAAGAAGCAGAAGAAAACTTTAGACCATCTCTAAACCTTCAAAGAAATCTGAGAGGATATTGCATCTATGAAATTTAAAAGAGAGGACAAAACTCATAACAGAGAAAAAGCTAAAGATGTGATTGCTAAACAAAAATAAATGTACAATGGAAACAGTGAACTGCTTAAAATTTAAAAATTAGAGGACATTTTAGTAAGTTACTTAGAAAAATCAGAGCAAAATGATAAAGACATAAAAGACAAATGATCAGAAATACACATAACAGAATAGGGAGGCCAAATGTAGTCATTATAGGAATTTCAGGAGAAATGAGTTGAGGATAAGATATAATACTGAGATGGGAAGAAAATTGCCCTAGACAAAGAAAACTTTGATATTTAGCTGCAGAGGAGTCCCAATTAAACACCAGGTAATTTTAATTAAAAAATATGCAGCAATATTTTAATTTAAAAAATACTTCAGCAATATTTTGTCATGAGACATATTAGGGAAAATTTTAAAAACTATTTCTAGAATAAAAAATACTCCATAGGTATTGACAGAAAATGATACAAATATTGTCATAGGAAAAACAGGAATTCATATTAATAGTTTATGAAAGAAGAAATATAGTCACTAAAATATGGAGAAACAAGGATTTAAACAAGAGTGACAATTTCTTACTTAATCACATTAGAGTGAATTAAAATATTGTAGTACTTGGGGTAATCAAATGTACTTAGAAATGTGCACTCTAGAATATTTTGGGAGTATAAATTAGAACAAATTTTTTGTACGACAATTGAGAACATGTACTTAATACTTTTTTATAAATTTTTTGACAAAATTTCTATTTCCTTGAATATACACAAATAAAAAAAATCATGTATTCATGCAAACTATAAGAATATTCATCAAGAAAATAACAAAAGCATATCATCATAAATAAATAAAATTTGGCCTTTGTATAATCATGAATAATATACTACAGATGAATATGCTGAAGTGAATAGAAAATATTCACAAAATTAGAATTTAAAAATATTCACATTTGTTGTTTGGATAAGCTCTACTAACTAAGCAGCTCTCCTTATTATGGGGACCAGGTAAAGTCTCTTCATCCCTAAGTAACAGGTTTCAGTTCCCTACTAGCCCACAGAAGTATTATTCAAACAAATTACACACTTCTTTGGGAAACAAGGTTTGCCCCATCCCCTTGATACAGTCCGTCTCCTACAACTCCTAGTTGTTCACTCTGCTCCAATAACAACCCCTGTGTGACTATATGTTGAGAGTGGTATCCTTATCCTCTGGGCTATGAGTGTATATGACAAGTAAACTGTTGTCAAACACATCTGTACACGATCAGTTGTCATGTGTTTGACCATTCCCATAACCTTAGAGTGGGGTTAACCAATAGGGTGAAGAGGAGGCAAATAAAACAAAAAGATTAAAGGTTTACATGAAATAGATGGATGGAGCAACATACTGGAGCAGGGGTAAGTTGGGGGACACCAACCGATAGGCAAATGAGTTAATTTTGTTAAGAAAGACACCTCATAAAAATAGAGCTACACTATGACCCAGCAATTGCACTATTATGTATTTACTCCAAAGATACAGATGTAGTGAAAAGAAGGGGCACATGCACCCCAATGGTCATAGCAACAATGTCCATATTAGTCAAACTGTGAAGAAGACTAGATGCCCTTCAACAGACGAATGGCTAAAGAAGATGTGATACATATATACAATGGAATATTATCCAGCCATCAAAAAGGATGAATACCCACAATTTGCATCAATATGGATGGAACTTGAGGGGATTATGCTAAGTGAAGTAAGTCAAGCAGAGAAACGCAATTATCATATGGTTTCACTCATATGTGGAACATAATCAATAGCATGGAGGACGAGAGGGGAAGGGAGGGAAATCTGAATGAGGAGAAATCAGAGAGGCAGATGAAACATGAGAGACTATGGACCTCAGGACAAAAACTGAGGGTTTTAGAGAGGAGGGGGGCAGAGGGAGGAGGTAACAGGGTTATGGGTAATGAGGAGGGCACATGTTTTGATGAGCACTGGGTGTTATATGTAACTAATGAATCATCAAACACTACATCAAAAACTAATGATGTGCTATACAGTGGCTAACTGAACATAATAAATAAATAAATAAAAGAAAGTGCACTTCACCCTATTATATAGAAGAAAGGGGGGATAAAATGAGTGATGACCCAGCTGTACCCTTGCAGGATAGTTTGGGTATTGTTAATAAAGAAGGAGGCAATGTCATCTGCTGAAATCAAAAAGCAGTAATAAGGATTGGGTTTAAAAAGTGGATCCATTAGGATATTTTAGCTCTCAAAGTGTATAATTAACAACTAACAGTAATTTCAAGATAATTAATTATCTTACATAATAAAAAGACTGAAAGCATGCAATTCCAGGATGAGTTCAAGAGCTCAACAAATATCAGCATACAGATTTGTCATCTTTTTTTTTTTTTAAGATTTTATTTTTAAGTAATCTCTACCCCCAGCATGAGGCTTCAACTCACAATCCTGAGATCAAGAGTTGCATGCTCTACTGATTGAGCCAGCCAGGTGCCCCACAGGTTCATCATCTTTAAAACTTTTTTTACCTTCTCCTCAAAGTGGTAGGATGGCTTCTGCAGATGAATTTCACATGACTTTCCCAAAGAAGGGACAATGGTAGTAGAAAAGAAACCACCAGAAGCCACCAACTAATATCCTCTTAATATCATTGGTCTAAACTGGTCAGGGCCTATCAGAAGACCAGCAACTGGTAAAGGAAATGTAATTAGCATGCCTGGCTTCAACCAATCATTATTTTTACTCTAGAACATTTTGCTTCCTGAATAAAAGTGGGGTTCTGTTAGCAAATAACAAAGGGAGACATAATTCAAAGTAAGCAACTTATAGACATTGTTCAAGAGAGTCTGAACAAGTTTTGTAAGAGCAGCTGTGGATGATGCCATAATAAATGCATAAAACATGAATGAAAGGATTACCGGGCAGCTGTCAATGCAACATTGAAGGTGGAAAATCATGAATTAATAGAGAACATGATATCCTAGATTTGAGATTTTCTTTGGAAAACAGAACTGTAGCAATCAGAAATAAATCAATATGTGAAGTATCAAAAGAAAAAAAAATGCTAGAATGTTCATGAAAACAGGGCTGAATGGCTCACCATGGGATCCAGAATAACAGATGATAATGGACCTAGCTATGAGATACCAGAATTCAAAGAAAAAAGGTATGGCTTTGGGCATTTGGAGATCAGGATGAAAAAATGGAATGAGCAGGTAGGATAAAGGAAATAGAATTTAGTAAGCAAACTAGGATCCAAATTCATTGACATTAGGAACCATGATACTTCAAAGTGTAGACATGCGGGGAGGGGTCTGAAAATTTTTGATATAAATACAGTAGGTGTAGGGAGGTAAAGACCATCAGAAGGATGTCTTTGGTGCAGTGGAGAAAATAGCAGGAATAATTCTTACATTGTTTACATTGTTCTGTATTCCCAGTTAGATTGCATTTTCTTTCAGGCCAGGAAGTGTATCTTCTATTTCCTTCTTATCCTCTTCTAGGGACAGATGGTAGTGGCTGTGGTGGTGTTAAAGGCAGTCCCCTAGGATCCTAAGATTTTACAAGGGCTTTAAATGCCAGTGATCACATTAGACTTGCACAGTTAGACTTCAAGTACTTTTGTAAAATTGAGAAATAATTTCATATTATTAATTAGGCTGGAGATATTGTATCTGGATGCAATTCTTTTTCTTATAGCATCTAATCACACTCTCATTTTATCTACCAATGACTCATTTCCTCCAAATACAATCAATGGCTGTGCCTAGATTATTTAAGTGCTCATAGATTCAAGGCTCCCAACTCCGGCAACATACTTAGTATCAGAAAGACATTTAGTTTAAAAAAGAGGTTAGAAAAAAAAAGTCAAACAATAGTCAAGAAATTAAATAAAATGTGTTATTTATACTAAGAAATATACTCTATACCCATAAATGGCATTTTTTTAAAATCTATATTAACGTAAGAAGAAAGCACAATGTAATTTTAAAAATTAATCCTTTGATGCATGTGAAATGTCCAAAAGATTTGTTTATAATGAGAATATGGGTGATTTTTACAGCAATTTTTATAGCTTTAACATCTTTCCGAAATAAATATATATCACTTAAGTTAAAATTATTGTACAGTGAATAACAATAGTAATAGACCTAAGGCAAACTTTGTCCTGTAAAAAAAGAGGGTCAACCAGGACGGAAAGAAAGAATGAGAATTCTTCAGAACACCAGAGGCTTTTTTTTGAGAAATAAGAGAGACACTCCCACCCTTTCCTCCACCCGCACTAGTCCCAGCTTTCCCTCCCCCCACCCTCTTCCTGCCAGGTAGGTGGTGAGATTAGCTTCTGACTCACCATAATTCATATAGCTTCATTTCCTGTTTGGGACTCAGGCCAGAAGATCTGAGCAGAGTGTGATTCACCCACTGTTTTAAATAAATATCACCCAAGGCTTTTCCCAGTCCCTCAGGCAATTTCCCTTTGCCCCTTCAGAACAGTGTGCTTTATTATCCTATTGATGCCTTCTAGATTGCCTAATTAAAAACACTCCACACTTGGTCAAGAAGACTTTGAACTTCAGAAGGCTGTGCATGAGTCTATCCCAGCTGTGAGGGTCATTTAGTTTTAGTTGGGCCTCTGTGGAAAGTAGGCAGGGAAGCCGAAGGGTGCTCCTCAGGCTCATGACCGGACTTCCCCAGGAGAGACATCCGTACCACTCTCCCTTGTGTTCTCCACTGTAACCACACTACTGGCTCTTAGAAAACAGTAGTATGAGGATGTGAATAATCATAAAACAAACAAGCACAAGCCCACAATGATTACGCCCAGGATATGTCCAGGGTCTGCCACTTCTCCAGTTTTTCTCGATGTTTTCTTCACTTTTTCAGACTTCTACGCAGGCTTCTTTCTCTTTGAAACGTCATTGGCTGTCAAAGATCATTTCTTTTTAACTTCTAAGCACTCTGCCTCTAGGACCCCATCCTCCTCTTGTCCTAACTTCCACCAACAGGCTGATGAATTCTAAACTTGGATCCCTTTCTTTCACACTTCCATGTTCTGAGTAGGCCCTCTCAGGTGTCTTTCGTTTGTCATGTGCACACCCCCAGGTTCTGCATGCTTTGTTTCTGAAGTTTTGACTTCCCACCTGCCCCTCAACCTGCTGTAGAAGACAATTCTTGGGCTACCAGGGCCACTTTGCAAGGACATGGCAAGTTTGTCCCTTGGGGCAGACCATAGCTAATGATCGCCACAACAGATTAAAAGCCCAGCTCCCTCTTCCAGCAGAACAAGTTTCACGGCCCAATTTTTCCTCAGATTTCCTCTTGAAATTGGAGGAGTCTGGGACTTCACCTGAGACTGCACCCTTGCCTGACTTCTTCCCCTTCCTTCCCTGTAACTTCCACTGCTCCTCGAAGAACTTCTTTAGTAAACCACTCACACATAAATTTTTATCTTAGAATCTGCTGGGAAACTTGACCTAATCAGTTGACTGGACTTAAAATTCATCTGTCTAGTTGCCTATTTAAACATGGTCACCCAGATGACTCACATGGACCTTAAATTCTAATTTGCCAATAACTGAATTTACCCTTTTTCTCCTGATTTTGCTTCCCCTTCCCTAAATTATAAATACATCCAGTCTTCCAAGATAGAAACGTAGGACTTATTCTAGATGTTTCTCTTCTCTTTGATCCCTATATTCACTTAGTCAAAATTTCCACCCATTTTAACTCATTAGCCTTTCTTAAATATTCTTCTTGTCTTCTTGCTCTATTACCACTGCCATTATGCGTTCAAGCCTTTACTTCTTTCTAGTACTTCAACCCCCACTTAATGCTTAATCCCCTGAGGCTTGACCCCTCAGGGTGGTCATCTAACTACCCTTCTCCCAGACCTCAGTTCCTTTCTATCCCTCTTCTTCTGCCACATCCTCAAATTCACTACCACTCTAAATAATCTCCACAATGGTTCATCTCCTCTTTCATATATCTGAGTACTGCTAGAAAAATATCACTCCAGACCTGTACACCTGAAGCAAATAATACATTATATGTTAATTAAAAAAAAGAAAAATATCAGTAAACCATATATACGTGAGCCACAAAATTGTAGTTTCCAATCCAAACAATTCGTTTTAGAATGTAAGAGGTCTTCTATTCTACAACCAATCCAATCCCAGTCCCCAAACTTGTTGCCTATGTTCTTCTCTTCCCCCCATGTATTTTTGTTTCCTCATTTTTCCCAAATCCCATTTTTTTCTTTCAGCTTTTATTTTCCTCTTAAGAAATGGTCTATCTTATCCTGAAACCCACAGACACACACACGTGCATGCACATGCACACTCGTATGCCCACAGACAGCAAACACATAAACCAATCATTCTCTGAACTCTCCATTGCACTTTAGCTACTGTCCTATTGCTCTTCACTATGAATCATCTAGCAATTTAAAAAAAGCTATTGACTGTCTCCACTAGAAAACCTCCAACAATCTGTGATTTTGCTTTGGAAGTTTAAGCATAGTTTCATGTTTTGTGTTTGAATCATTGATCCATTTGAATTTCTTTTGGTGTAAAGCTATGTCAATAGCTATCCACTTCTTAAAAATGTGAACCAATTATTCCCTCACAATTTGTTAAATTCATCTTTCCCATATTCATTCAAACTTTTGCCTAATTTTTCTCTAAAAATGGGGAAAATAGCACCTAACTTATATAGTTGATTTAAGTCTTAAATAACAGTATCTGTAAAGTGCTTAGAAGCATGTCTAGCATATAGAAAGTACACAATATATTTAGCAACTATTATACAAAACATAATTTGTGGGGCACCTGGGTGGCTCAGTGGGTTAAGCCTCTGCCTTCGGCTCAGGTCATGATCTCAGGGATGGAGTCCTGCATCAGGTTCTCTGCTCAGTGTGGAGCCTGCTTCCTCCTCTCTCTCTCTCTCTCTCTCTCTCTGCCTGCCTCTCTGCCTACTTGTGATCTCTCTCTGTCAAATAAATAAATAAATTCTTGAAAAAACATAATTTGTATTTTATTTCTGAGTTATATTCTTTTTTAACATTTTTCTAAGATTTTATTTTTAAGTAATCTCTATACCTAATGTGGAGCTCAAACTCAACCCCAGGATCAAGAGTCACATGCTCCACAGACTGAGTCATCCAGGCATCCCTGAATTTCTGAATTATATTCTTATCTATCAATAGACAATACTCCCTTACTAACACCCTTCTTTTTTGTCTATTCTTGTGTGATGATGTTCTTTTTTTTTTTTTTTTTCCAGCATAACAGTATTCATTATGGTTTCACTTATGTGTGATGATGTTCTTATTAAAATCATCTCTCCTTGGGGTGCCTGGGTGGCTAAGTCAATTGAGTATCCTACTCTTGCTCTCAGGGTCCTGGGATCCAGCCCTGCATAAGACTTCAAGCTCAGTGTGCAATCTGCTTCTCCCCTCTCTCTGCCCATTCCTGCATTCTCTCTTTCTCTCTCAAATAATATTTAAAAAAAAAAAAAAAAAGACATTTTTCCTTACTGAAAACCAAACTTATAAAACTTGAAGTATTTCTAACATATAACTAACTTTAGGAAGATCTTATTTTTAAAATATTTTTGAGGGACACCTGGGTGGCTCAGTTGGTTAAGCCACTGCCTTTGGCTCAGGTCATGATCCCAGGGTCCTGGAATCAAGTCCCGCATTGGGCTCCTTGCTCAGCAGGGAGCCTGCTTCTCTCTCCTGCCGCTCTGCCTGCTTGTGTGTGCTCTCTCTCTCTCTCTCTGACAAATAAATAAATAAATAAAATCTTTAAAAAAATAAATGAAATAAAACATTTTTGAGTTTCTTACAAGAAATATTTAAAATATTTGTTATTAATTCTTTTAAAGATTAATTTCATTAATTCTAAGCATCCATTAAAACATTATTTCTCCACTCATTTCTTTTCCATTGGTTATTTTTCTACTTCTACACTAAGACCATATCATTTTAACTATGGTTGCTTTGAATCATTTTTTATATCTCATAGGACTAATTCTCTTCTATTTATCTTCATTTTAAAATAATGTGGCCATTTTTAAGCATTTCCTTTTCCAAATAAATAGAAAACTCAGTTTATCAAAATCCATTTAAAAATCCCTTTGAAATTTTATGAATATTGTATTACATTTACAGCCTGGGCATTCTTACAATCTCTAGTGTTCTTATCTTTAAAAATAAGAATATTACAAAATTTATTATGATTATCTTGCATTCTTCAATTACATTTATTAATCCATCATTAATTTTACATAGTCCTGTTGAATTTACTTCCATATTTTTAAAGTTTTTAAATTTGTGACTATTTCCTTTTTTTTCTATTATATTTTTAGAATTTGTTTTTGCTTCTGGGATATAATATTTAATTTTATGTTTCCCTAGTATCTGTCTACTTTACTAAACTCTTATTGGTTTTAATAATTTTTAGTTGTTTATCAAGAATGCTTGAAAAAAAATCCATACTCAATTCCTGGATTTAGTTTTTTATATATTCAATTAAACTATATGAAATTAGTTGCCAGTTTTAAACCAAGAAGGTTTAAATAGTGAAAATTTCACATGGATACATATATATCTACTTATATATGTATATATCTACATCTATATAGACCCATAGATATATACATATAGAGAGAGAGACAAAGAGAGATATAAGTTTTCATTGTATGGTTCACATTTTATGTATCTTTGCTAAGTTTTTTCTTCTTGATCAATTACCTAGTGACTTATTTTAAGTCCTGCCACTGTGATGATGAATTTCGTCTTGCTAGTCTATCAAGTTTTGCCTTACACAATTTGAAGCTTATACAGTTTGAAACTTTGTACAGCTTGAAGCACACAAATATATCTTCCTGGGCAGTTGTTCTTTCAATGATTATGTAGTGACCACTTTATCTCTGTCACTGCCTTAAAATATTTCTTCCTGAGTGTCACCTTCATTAACTTTCATTTGGTGATTTATCTATTGTAAGTTTTATCTTTCTACTCTCAACCTCTCAGTGCACTTTTCTTTTAGATGTGTTTTTATAACTGCATTCTTTCTCTCTTTCTTTCCTTTTTATTGAATTTGACAGGCTTTTAGCTGATAAGCTTTGCTTCTTACTGAAGCAGGCTCCCCGCTGAGCAGGGAGCCTGATGAGGGGCTCAATCCCAGGACCTAGGGATCATGAACTGAGTTGAAGGCAGACACTTAACTGAGTGAGCCACCCGAGTGCCCCCAGAAGTATATATTCTTTAGAAATCCTTCAGCAAGAGTTTATTAATGGAAAGTGTGTTCTTTGTAGAAAGTTTGTTTTCATCTCCAATTGTTTAAAGAACCTTTTTTTCTTCAATGTCTTGAGATTCATTGTGCAGTATTTAGCTAAATCCAGTTGTATTTATACTTCCTTAGACTCCTTAGGGTTCCTGAACTGAGCCTCTGATCCTTTTGTGCCTTTTTTTATTTTTCAGAAAATTTCATCCATTACTTACTTAAAATCAGTTTTCTTCTTTTTCATATTGTGTCCTCTTTATTTTATCCTTCCAGAACTCTAGTTGGCAATACAACTTGAACACCTGGGCAAGAGGAGTTCAATTTTAGAACCCACATTTTAAAAAATCCTGCTTTCATCACTACACACACACACACACACACACACACACACACACACTATTTGAGAACAATTGTCACTTGTAATTCAGCATTCAATGCTGGTACAGTGCAACCTAAAACTTCAAATATCTGCTTTTACAATTAACAGCATTGAGACTCCAAGAAACCTCTTTTTGAATTTTTTGGGGAAAAAAAACTGCTTTGAAATGCATGACTATCCATAGGTTATATAATAGCCATTGTCAAAAATAGACAGTGCTTCATAGCTAAAAGACTATTTGAGCAATTAAAGAGTTAGCAGAAGACTACATAATTTCCCAAATTCTTCTTTTCCTAAAGTATGAATATAAAAGATTATTCCATAACATAATGTATTTCCAAGTAGTGTCTTGGGTCCACTCTGTTATTTCTATTTTCTTTTATTTTTATTCTGATTTATGATTCCATGATACCTAGAATTTAGCTTGGTCTGCAACAGTTTGTTGTACATGGTGATTGAGAAGCATTTTCTAATATTTAACAATTCAGGTTATTCTTTTTTTCATTTAATTCAGGTTATTCTTAAATCTGTATTTGTATACACATAAATTCTTGGTATACAAATGATTTACATTATTGTATAGCTCTAGGTATCACTTTATGAGATGGTAAAACTCATTACAGGGAGCAATTAATTTGATTTAATTAAAATATTTTCATTATCCATGAAACAATAATTTATTAAAGTTAATTCTTACAATATTAATTTAATATTAAATTTAACAATAATTTATACATTTCTATTAAAAAAATCTAGGTGTGGCAGCTAACAAAACCAAAAGACAACCGGCAGAATGGGAGAAGACATTTGCAAATAACATATCAGATAAAGGGTTAGTGTCCAAAATCTATAAAGAACTTAGCAAACTCAACACCCAAAGAACAAATAATCCAATCAAGAAATGGGCAGAAGATGTGAACAGACATTTCTGCAAAGACACCCAGATGGCCAACAGACACATGAAAAAGTGCTCCACATCACTCGGCATCAGGGAAATACAAATCAAAACCACAATGAGATATCACCTCACACCAGTCAGAATGGTTAAAATTAACAAGTCAGGAAATGACAGATGCTGGCAAGGATGTAGAGAAAGGGGAACCCTCCTACACTGTTGATGGGAATGCAAGCTGGTGCAACCACTCTGGAAAACAGCATGGAGGTTCCTCAAGATGTTGAAAATAGAACTACCCTATGACCCAGCAATTGCACTACTGGGTATTTACCCTAAAGATACAAACGTAGTGATCCGAAGGGGCACGTGCACCCGAATGTTTATAGCATTAATGTCTACAAGGGTCAAACTATGGAAAGAAACTAGATGTCCATCAACAGATGAATGGATAAAGAAGATGTGGTAAATATACACAATGGAATACTATGCAGCCATCAAAAGAAATGAAATCTTGCCATTTGCGACGACAAGGATGGAACTAGAGGGTTTCATGCTTAGCGAAATAAATCAATTGGAGAAAGACAACTATCATATGATCTCCCTGATATGAGGAAGTGGAGATGCAACATGGGGGTGTTAAGAGGGTAGGAGAAGAATAAATGAAACAAGATGGGATTAGGAGGGAGACTCTTAATCTCACAAAACAAACTGAGGGTTGCTGGGGGAGGGGGTTTGAGAGGGGGGATGGGGTTATGGACAGTGGGGAGGGTATGTGCTATGGTGAGTGCTGTGAAGTGTGTAAACCTGGCGATTCACAGACCTGTACCCTGGGGATAAAAATACATAATATGTCTATTAAAAAATTTTTTTTTAAAAATCTAGGTGTGATATAAAGTTCTTAGAACATTCCCAAATCTAATAATTATTTAAAATTAGATGAATTTAAAATATATAAGAACAAAAAAATAAAAAATAAAAATAAATAAAATATATAAGAACTACGGTAACTCAAAAACAGTTCTTTAATTTGACATAATTGTGACTGAAAAAAGTTATATAAGAATTTTGTTTTTAATAATATAATATTGGCCTTTTGAAATGAAGAAAAATAAAATTTTAAAATTTAATGTAATGATTTATAAATTGTGTATGTTTTTGTATATTATTCATCCAAATATCACTCGTCCTTCACCATATAACCCAAAAATGCACAACAATAATTTGTTAGTCACCTTTGATAATCTGATCATTTTTAGTTCTATAAAAGTCATAACTTAGCACATTTTTATAGTTATGAAGGTATATTTGTCAAGGAAGGAAGATATAAATTATTTAATAATTTGTTAGTTTGAATTCTAACTCTCAAATATTTACATAGGTTTAATGTATATCTGCATTTGTACTGACCTGGGACCCACAAACACCTACCAGATATGGTAATCATTTCCATCTCTCCAAATCAATTTTTTAAGCTTCTTTAGTGAACACAGGGAAAAAAATATTCTGAATATATGGTAAAAACCTTCATATTCTCCTTTATGACTCTTTACCTCTTTCATATTTTCCATCTTTCTCTCTGTCTCTTTTGGTAATTCCAAGAACTATTTTTAATAGCTTTATTGAGAAATAATTGATATACAAAAACTATACATATTTAATGCACATGATTTGATGGGTTTAAACGTATTTATACACCTGTGAAGCCAACACCACAATTAGGTAATAGATATATCCATTACCTCCAAAAGTTTTCTTATCTCCCTTTGTTCTTTTTTTTGTGTGTGGTAGCAACATTTAACATAAGATCTACCCTCTTAAATGTTTAAGTGTACAATACAGTAATGTTAACAATGGGGACTATGGTGTACAAAAAAATCTCTAAAACTTACTGATTTCCATAACTGAAACTTTATACTGAGATATCTTTTAGAGATCCTGATTTCAATACTTTTGAACATATACTAGGAAGTGGGATTGCTGCATTATATTGTAGATCTACTTTTTTAAAATTTTTTTTCAGTGTAACAGAATTCATTGTTTATGCACCACACCCAGTGCTCCATGCAATACGTGCCCTCCATAATACCCACCACCTTGTTCCCCCAACCTCCCACCCCCTGCCCCTTCAAAACCCACAGATTGTTTTTCAGAGTCTATAGTCTCTCATGGTTCAGCTTTCCTTCCAATTTACCCCAACTCCCTTCTCCTTTCCATCTCCCTATGTCCTCCATATTATTTGTTATGCTCCACAAATAAGTGAAACCATATGATAATTGACTCTCTCTGCTTGACTTATTTCACTCAGCATAATCTCTTCCAGTTCCATCCATGTTGTACAAAAGTTGGGTATTCATCCTTTCTGATGCAGGCATAATATTCCATAGTGTATATGGACCACATCTTCCTTATCCATTTGTCTGTTGAAGGGCATCTTGGTTCTTTCCACAGTTTGGCGACCATGGCCATTGCTGCTATAAACATTGGGATACAGATGGCCCTTCTTTTCACTACATCTGTATCTTTGAGGTAAATACCCAGTAGTGCAATTGCAGGGTCATAGGGAAGCTCTATTTTTAATTTCTTAAGGAATCTCCACACTGTTCTCCAAAGTGGCTGCACCAACTTGCATTCCCACCACCAGTGTAAGAGGGTTCCCCTTTCTCCACAACATCTCCAACACACGTTGTCTCCTGCCTTGCTAATTTTGGCTATTCTGACTGGTGTAAGGTGGTATCTCGATGTGGTTTTAATTTGAATCTCCCTGATGGCTAGTGATAATGAACATTTTTTCATGTGTCTGATAGCCATTTGTATGTCTTCATTGGAGAAGTGTCTGTTCATGTCTTCTGCCCATTTTATTACATGATTATCTGTTTTGTGTGTGTTGAGTTTGAGAATTTCTTTATAGATCTTGGGTATCAACCTTTTGTCTGTACTGTCATTTGCAAATATCTTCTCCCATTCCGTGGGTTGCCTCTTTGTTTTGTTGACTGTTTCCTTTGCTGTGCAGAAGCTTTTGATTTTTATGAGGTCCCAAAAGTTCATTTTTGTTTTTGTTTCCTTTGCCTTTGGAGACATATCTTGAAAGAAGTTGCTGTGGCTGATATTGAAGGGTGTGTGTTTGTCCTGGTAGTATATAAATCTTATACTTGAGGTTCTTTTTGATGAGGTTTTTGTTTTGTTGTTGTTTTGCTTTTGTATATATATATATTTTTTTCTCTTGTCATCTACTTTTATCAGTCTTTTTGTTTTTTCTGTTTTTGTTTGTATACTTTATAAATCTTACCTTGGGGCCCATTTGGGCTGGGCCTTCTCTTTTATTTTATCTTTTTCTTCCCATCTCTCTCTCTCTCTCTCTTTTTCTTTTCTTTTTTCTCTCTTTCTTTTTTCTTTCATTTTGGTGGGAACTCTTGATTGCTCAGAAGCATTCCAGGGTGCACCTTGACTGCACCATGGTCGATACATCCAGCTAAATCTGTTCTGCCATCTCTCACCAAAATGACTAGGAGGAGGAATGCCCAACAGAAGAAAAATTCAGAGGCTGGGCCTTCTGCAACAGAGCTAATGGCTATCGACATAGATAATATGTCGGAAAGGGAATTCAGGCTAACAATTATCCAGGCAATAGCTAGGTTGGAGAAAGCCATGGATGACAAAATGGAATTGATTAGGGCAGAACTGAAAGCCACCAAGGATGATGTTCACAATGCTCTCAATGAGTTCTAATCTAATCTAAATTCTCTAAAAACTAGGGTAACTGAGACAGAAGATAGAACTAGTGATCTGGAAGACAAACAGATAAAGAAAAAGGATCAGGAGGAAGCCTGGATCAAACAGCTTAGAAGCCACGAAAACAGAATTAGGGAAATAAATGACACCATGAAATGTTGTAACATCAGAATTATTGGATTCCCTGAAGGGGAGGAGAAAGAAAGAAGTCTAGAAGATATAGTGGATCAAATTCTCCATGAAAATTTTCCCAATCTTGAGAATGGAACCAGCGTTCATGTACTGGAGACAAAATGGTCTCCCCCCCAAGATTATAGAATCTTGAAAGTCCTCGAGACACCTGATAGTAAAAATGAGGAATCATAATTGTAGACAGGCTCTCTTGAAGGCAGCTAGGACAAAGAAGCTCCTTACATGCAGAGGAAAGCCCATCAGAATAACATCAGACCTGTCCATAGAAACCTGGCAAGCCAGAAAGGGCTGGCAAGATATATGCAGGGCACTAAATGAGAAGAACATGCAGCCAAGAATACTTTATCCAGCAAGACTGACATTCAAAATGGATGGAGATATAAAGAGTTTCCAAGACCGGCAAGGCTTAAAAAAGTATGTGACCACAAAGCCGACACTGCAGGAAATATTAAGGGGGGGTTCTATAAAAGAGGAAAAATCCCAAGAATAGCATTGAACAGAAATATGGAGAAAATCTACAGAAAGAAAGACTTCAAAGGTAACACGATGTCAATAAAAACGTATCGATCAATAATCACTTTCAATGTGAATGGCCTAAATGAGCCCATAAAATGACACAGGGTTGCAGATTGGATAAAACGACAGGACCCATCCATATGTTGCCTACAAGAAACCCATTTTGAACCTAAAGATACACCCAGACTGAAAGCAAAGGGATGGAGAAGCATCTTTCATGCCAATGGGCCTCAAAAGAAGGCCAGGGTATGATGGGGTATGATATGAGAATCATATCAGATAAATTAGATTTTAAACTAAAGACTGTAGTCAGAGATACAGAAGGACACTAGATAATTCTTAAAGGGACTATCCACCAAGATGATCTAACAATTGTAGATCTACTTTTAGTTTTTTGAGGAAACTCCACACTGTTTTCACAACCAGCTGCACAATTTTACACTTTCACCAACAGTGTTCCAAGGTTCCCATTTCTTCACATATTCACCAAAACTTGTTGGAAAAGTTAGTTGTTATCATTTTAATGTCTTTAACTTGTTAAAAATACATTATATGTATTCTTACATGTTTCATGTGCACTTGAAAAGAATGTGCACTTTGTTGCTGTTGGATGGAATGTTCTGTATATGTCTGTTTAGTCCATTTGGTTGATAGTATTGCTCAAATCTCTTATTGACTTTTTGCCTGGGTGTTCTATCCATTATTGAAAGTGAGATACTGAAGGCCCCTACTATTATTTTATTTCTATTTCTCCCTTCAGTTCTATTAATGCTTGTTTTATGTAGTTAGGTGCCCTGATGGTCATGCATATCTCTCTATAATTGCTATATCTTCTTGATCAATTAATTCTTCTATTATTATATAATGTCTATGTTTTTCTTGTGATAGTTTTCGATTTAAAGCCAACTCTGTCTGATATTAATTTAGCTACACTTGCTCTCTTTGGGTTACCATTTACATGAAATATTATTTTCTATCCTTTCACTTTCAGCCTAACTGTGTTTTTAAATTTAAAGAGAGTGTTTGGTAGATAGCATAAAGTTGAATCTTTATTTTGAGTCCATTTGGCCACTCTATACCTGTTGATTAGGGAGTTTAGTCCATTTGCATTTAAGCTAATTATTGATAAGACAAGGCTAACAGTTGCCATTTTGCTCATTTTTTTTCTGTCTCTCTTGTAGTTCTTTTGTTCCTGGTTTCTTTCTTTCTTCCTTCCTTCTTTTCTTTCTTTATTTTTCTATTTTTTTTTTTTTTGCTGTCTTTATGTTTTCTTAATTTTTATAGTGATATTCTATGACTCTTTTTTCTTTTTTTAACTCTTTTTTTTTAATTTAAGTTTTACTTAGTTAACATACAGAACCATATTGGTTTCTGGAGAAGAATTCAGTGATTCATCACTTACACACAACACCCAGGGCTCATCACAAAAAGTGCCCTCATTACTACCCTTCACCTCTCTATCCCACCTTCTTCTGAATCTTTTTTTATTTTTATTTTGTGTATCTTCTATGAGTATTTTCTTCATAGTTACCACAAGGCTAACATTAAACACTTCTAATTACAACAGTGTTTTTAAAGCTGATCACTATTTAATTTTATTCATATATAAAAATTCTATAATTTTACTTCTCACACATACCTTTATATTATAGATGTCACAATTTACATGTTTTTATATTGTATATTCATTAACAAATTTTTGTAAAGCTAGTTATTTTTAGTACTTTTTAAAAATTTTTCTACTAAAATTAGAAGTGATTTATGTGCCATCATTACAATACCACAATATTCTGTACTTGTATATTTTCTGTTAGCTCTGAGTTTATACTTCCATATACTTTTGTGTTTCTATTTAATGTCCTTTTATTTTAACTTGAAAAACTCTCTTCAGCTCTTCTTGAAAGTCAAGTCTAGTTATGATTAACTCCCTCATCTTGTTTGCCTTAGAAATTATACATTCTCCAATTTTGGATTGAAAGGTTCTAGATACAGTATTCTTGGCTGGAAGTTTTTCTTTAGCCCTTTGAATATGTCATCTTACTCTATTCTGCAGTGCAAGGTTTCTATTGAGCAGTTTGCTGATAGTCATGGGGGCTCACTGGTACATGATGAGTTGGTTTTTGGTTTTTGTTTTGCTGCTTTCAAAACTTTCTCTTTGCCAGGATGCCTGGGTGGCTCAGTTGGTTAAGTGTCTGCCTTTGGCTCTGGTCATGATCCCAGGGTCCTGGGATTGAGTCCCACATCAGGCTCCTTGCTTGAGAGGAAGCCTCTCAAGCTTCTCCCTCTGCCTGATGCTTCCCCTGCTTCTGCTCCATCTCTCTCTCTCAAATAAATAAATAAAATATTTAAAAATAAATAAATAAATAAAAGTCATTTCCATTTTTTTTTTCTGTAAATTTTGTATTTATATAGTTTGGCCATTTTCTAATGGTTGAAGGACTTTTGTTGACTTGGAACAGCTAAGTCTCCATCATGTTTGCAAGTGCAGTATGAGATTATCCTACTCAGACATAGTCTTAAACCTGATGTTATAGGAATTGATTTAAATAATCTATATTGAATGGATAAAGAATATGTGATATATATATATTATATATAATTGAATACTATGCAGCCATCAAAAATTGAAATCTTGCAATTTGCAATGACATGGATGGAACTAGAGGGTATTAGGCTAAGTGAAATAAGTCAATCAGAGAAAGAAAATTATCATATGATCTCTCTGATATGAGGAATTTGAAAGGCAGGAGCATGGAGGGAAAAATATGAAACCAGATGGGACTGGGGAGGGAGACAAACGCATAGGAGACTCTTAATCTCAGGAAACAAACTGAGGGTTGCTGGGTTGGGGGAGTGATAGGGTGGCTGGGTTATAGACATTGAGGAGGGTATGTGCTATGTTGAGTGCTGTGAACTATATATGACGATGATTCACAGACCTGTACCCCTGAAGCAAATAATACATTATATGTTAATTTTAAAAAAGTAAATCTATTTATGCTACTGACATATTAAAATAAGGGTGACTCCTTATTCACAAAAAACCCTCAAACCCCTATATCTTAACTCTCAGCTTTAATCATCAACTATGTCACACTTAGTACTCTTGCAACACTAAACTGCTTCGCATACTATTTTGTTTTCCCAATGCTGTGTTCTATTCCTGAAATACATTCTTCCTGGTCCTCATTTCAGTCACCAACCTCTTATCATTTATCCTATAAACACAACCTTTTCTGAGTTCATTTTTACTCATCCTCTATGATGCATTTAAAACATAACTTCTTTCAATTTTTTAAGGCAGAGTCTGGTACCAATCCTCTGCACACTCAAATTGCCTATTGTAACTACTAAAATTATCTGATTAGGGCACCTGGGTAGCTCAGTTGGTTAAGTGTCTGACTCTTGATTTCAGCTCAGGTCATGATCTCAGGGTTGTGAGATTGAGTCCCGTGTCTGGCTCTGCACAGGGCATGGAGCCTGCTGGGATTTCTCTCTCTCTCTCTTCCTTGACCCTACTCCCCCTCTCTCTCTTAAAAAAATATATCTGATTATGTTATCATCTTTTCACTGGCTGAGAACTTATTGTCAAGGAGTCTATTCTATTAATCTTTGAATTTCTAGAATGTAGCATGTATGCATCAATAGTACTTATTAAATAAATGAATGTACCCACCAAATAAACTAGCCTAACCCTCCCCAGGGACAGAGAATTAGAAAAAGTGTGGAAGACAAAATGGATGCAGCAGTATACTCTTCTTCCTGACCACTCGCTGCCTTTCACCAAACACACTTCACGCAGATGTATTAGTTTTGAGTGTGATTATACCAAGAAGCAGTAGAGATACTATGGCTAAAAAGGAAAATACATACACATGTGTGTATGTGTGTGCGTTTTCAGAAAGTCTTGAGATAGTAGAGCATGCACATAAAATAAATACCTGTAATTTTAAAGTGCATACAAATGAATTGTTCCAGAATGTGAAAAAGTATTATCAGAGCCTGGGAGGGTTCATACCTCTCAAGAAATAAAGAATATTTTCATCTGAGATGAACTAGTATAATTAGTATAGGTTAACAATCAGCATCATCATGGTAACATAATTGATATTTTGAGGAGTATTTTTTTAAGTTTATTCCTACTATTGAGATGACTCAGGTGTTTCAGAAAACAAAACCAAATAAAAAGGGCAAATGACTTCCGTGTTATTCCTTACGCTCCATAAGTAAGTGAAACCACATGTTAATTGACTCTCTCTGCTTGGAAAATATTGGGAGATGGAGAGGAGAAGTGAGTTGGGGGAAGTTGGGGTTGGGGGGATGAACCATGAGAGACTGTGGATTCTGAGAAGCAAACTGAGGCTTTTGAGGGGAGGCAGGGTGGGGGGGATGGGTGAGCCTGGTGGTGGATATTATGGAGGGCATGTATTGCATGGAGCACTGGGTGTGGTGCATAAACAATGAATTCTGGAACACTGAAAAAAATTAAATTAAATTAAATAACATAATTTTAAAAAATGCAAATGAGTGGATGAGTATGCCATGAAGGCCGTTCTTAGATGATCAAAGCTCTATTTCAGTTACTGCCAGTATTACAAACGTCGCCTTCATAAGTATACTCTAAGCAGTTAACTAGCACAATATTGGAGGTCTGCCTGGGCTCTTTACTTGGGCTGAAGGTCTCAGAAAATTGGAAGAATTCTGAGAATACTCAAGTATGTTCCTTTTTCACCATACTGTTATTATCATGGTTACAAGAGAAGGAGATATTTAATTCAAAATACTGGGCCTGAATCTTTTGTTTAGGTTATCTGATATCATGATGAAAGTAGATTAGAGAAAAAAGAAAGGAGAGGTTCCCCAGGCTCATACTAATGGCCAGTTCCCTGCATTGTGGACAAAATACATTTCTAAATCTATCAATCATTTTACGTAGGGCACCAAATTATAAGAGACAGATTAAAATAGACTTAAGGGGAAGAAAGAATAGTGGGGAAGAGAAGGAGCTGTTTTGTTATATTTGTTTTGTATATATTTGTTATATTTGTTATATTCGTATATATTTATATTTGTTATATTTGATTACTAGGGGCTTCCATACTCAAAGAATTAAACAACCAGACTCATAAACTAAGAACTAAGGCAATTCTGGCCTTCAGGCAATGAAAACCATTGTCAGCTGTCTCTCTCCCTCTCTTTCTTTCTTTCTTTCTTTCTTTCTCATTTCGGCTTCTCATGGCCAGTTAGTTTCACTCCCCCTTATAAGCCAGTGACTTTACATGGTGGGAAATACTGATTCTAACAGCAATGAGTTCAGAACCTCAGTTTCAGAGTAGAGAATATAGAGATCTTACTCCACAGTTCCTGGAATGGAATATTCCTAAAACAGAATGCAATAAGCCAGGCTCAGCTTGAACCACGCAATCACCACCCCGCTACATCACTATGACTTGTGGCGGCTGGGGCTTAGGGTAGTATGATGGGTCCAACTTGGATTGCGTCTACTCCTTTGCTTAATTATTGCATTTGACTAGGGCCGGTGTCAAGGGGTGTGGAGGTGCTCTATGAAAACCACAGGGTGGGAGGTAGCAAAGAGGGGATTACCAAGAGCAGAAAAAGAGAAAAATGGGGGCAGAAAAAAGAAAAAGACATCAACCTCAGCACCAACCAGAATAACATTGATTTTATGGGACATTATGTTCTGTTTCAACAGTGCTTCTGACAAGTGAACTTTGTGAACTTACAAATTGGGGACCGCCTATATCTGAAAAATTACTCAAGGGAAAAAAGGACAATGGTTGTGGGAGAAAGTGCATCATGTCATTTATCATCTGTTTTCCCCTTGAAGAACAGGCGTGGCTTTCCTTTGGGTTTCTGATCGTTCCAACGAGGTTGCTTCCTTAGTTGATAGGCGAAAGCCATTGCCATTTGGGTCAAAGCCCAAAGTCAGTCTGATTGTCAGCAATAAAATCTATCCTATCCTCTGATGAGTGAATCAGGAAATTCTTTAGAGTGTCAAACATATAGATTATCTTGTCAATATTTACTACATATGATACCAAAGTATAAATTAATATATTAATAATATATAGTCTCTAGATACTATCTATCTATATATATATACACACACACATACACACACACACACACACACACACACACACACACACATATATATATTCTAAAATAAGTTCATTCTAAAATAAGTGCCTTAAGGTTCACGTTAGAATGTTCTCTGTGATGAAAGTTTTGTAGTAATTATCCTTATACTATATAGCCATATTTTTGTTAGATAATTACTGCATGGAAACAATATGGTGTGTAGTGTATTTATTTTTTATAGAAATGCCAAAATAATATAAATGAATACACCCCAAAAGCCGCACTGTTTTTTTGAATATACAGCCCTGTCCTAGGGCACCTGAGTAACTCATCTGTTCTGAAGAAAGACCTATAGGAATACAATGTAGGAAAGTTACTCACATTTTTGGCAGATAACTCTGGAAAGATTTTTTTAAAGTCATTTCATGCAATTGTTTTACAAATGTTAAAAAAAAAAAAAAAAGGAGCAAGAACATGGAAAGTTTCCCAAAATGCAAAATATAAAATCCAACAATCACAACTGAAATACAGTTCATAACAGCTACCAGATTCTCAACAACTTCCTAAGGAAAAGCTCCGAGAAAAAAAAAAGTAACTTTTTTTTTTGTTTGCAAAGTTAAAACACCCTCCTCCCAAGCTTTATTTTCTTTCTTTCTCTTAACCATGAAAGAATGTAAGATTTCATAACAGCAGAATTCCGCTTCCTTTTGATTGAGTCACTTTATGCAGATAATTTAACCATGTTGAAAAGAGAATTGAGAAAGAAAATGTTGTTCCTATCACTGGCATTCTTTAAACACTCACTGGAGCATCTGAGGTGACAGCGTGGTCACAGAGGCAATCACCCTCTGTGATTCGGTTGTAACCATTCATTGTCAGAGCCATTGAATTAAAGAGTTTTGTATTGGAAACACTGTATATACTCACTGTGAAACAGCTCAGATTTCAAGGAACCCTCAGCTTGTATGGGGTCTGATCTTAGTCTTGTAGTTTAGAAAAAAAAAAATAGGTTACAAACCTTGTCCTGTCTTCAACATTTAAAATGCTTCTGTGGGGCACAAATA
Organism: Mustela erminea; assembly: GCF_009829155.1. Taxonomy (NCBI): domain Eukaryota; kingdom Metazoa; phylum Chordata; class Mammalia; order Carnivora; family Mustelidae; genus Mustela; species Mustela erminea. Next base: position 4,251,955 of record NC_045615.1, on the reverse strand, counting down.
TTTTATTACTTCCTTAGCTCGTGGTAAGAAACCCACTGACATTTAAATCTGCTCTCTTACAAAGCTAAGCTTAGCCTCATTTTGACAGTTTACTTTGGCCTCAAAGTATTTCCTTTAGTCAGATACCTTCAATAGTCTAGCTCATCCACTGGCATGGATAGAGTGTTAAATGGAATTAAAGAGGGCATCTGGGTGGCTCAGTCAGTTAAGTGGATGCTTTTGGCTCAGGTCATGATCCCAGGGTCCTGGGATGGAGTCCCATGTTGGGTTCCCTGCTCATCAGAGAACTTGCTTCTCCCCTCCTTCTGCCTGCTGCTCTGCCTACTTGTGCTCTCTCTCTCTACCTCTCTATCAAATAAATAAAATCTTCTTAAAAAATGCAATTAAGGATGCACAAGCTCATGTGATTATCATTTCAATTCAAAGGAAAATTTGGCCTCTGGGAACGAAAATGGACTTATTTCATACAATTTGTGGTGATTCTTGTGATTTAATTTTGACTAATTGTATAATGACCATGTCTATCTCCCCCAACTTTTAGCCAGACCTCTTGAAATTCAATTTTAGAAATTCTGTTAGGAGAAGCAATGGCGTCTACGGCCATACCACCCTGAACACGCCCGATCTCGTCTGATCTCGGAAGCTAAGCAGGGTCGGGCCTGGTTAGTACTTGGATGGGAGGAGAAGCAATGGCAAGTACCCAAGGCATTGAATGTCTTGAAATTCAGAATTTTTTTTTTAATGCAGAGAGGCAGTACTTCAGTGTTGATTTCTTATGTTTTGATATATTTTTTCTTTTTTTTTTAATAACTGCTGAGATTGAACAGTGAAAGAAGTAAAAAGAAAATGATATCAAATTCAAGGTGGACTTTTAATTCCAGCCCTGACACAAAATGATATGTCATCTAGAATAACTTATTTCATTATCTGAAATTCAATTCTCTGTGTATCATTTAATGACAACTGCTGTAACAACTGCAAAACATCTTTATTCATTACTAACCCATAATAAAATATATTTTCTGATCACAAAATCCCAGAGAATTTTCTTATCAGATGACTCTTGGGATAGCACCCTTTCAAGTAGTAATTTAAAGACCGGGCATATTTCACACTGTGGCTCTGTTTTTTAGAGTCTTCCATTTTTGGTTCCAAAGACAGGGAGAGAGAGAGAGCAAGGAAGACCCTGTAGGATGATTCAGTAGCCAGACTTCTAAATAGCTTATATAATATCATGGCTTATGTAATTCTACAGGTAAGAACTCCATCACATCCAGAATGTGGGTAACCTGTATCAATTTTGAATATTATCAAATAAATTTTCATATCAAATGAATTCCCTGGATGTAAAATAAGTGGAAATGATGAGCCTGTAGCATTACCTTTGCCACAAAAAGTAAAATGAATGACGTTAAAAGAGCTCTACATCCTCCTCCAAACGTGTATAGTTTAGTGAATAAAGAGAAAATACAGAGTAAGAGTCAAGGAAGGCAGAACTAGTCAAAGTTGCAAAGAGCAGCATACAACATTGGACTGCAGATCTTTAGGGGGCCAGAACCAGGTGTGATGTTTCTCATAATTTCCCACATATTTGAATGTGACTTAGAGGCACTTATTAATGTATATCATTGAAGATGCTTAAAGCTGGGAGGCTTGAAGGTGGGATGAAACTGGTGAAAAGAGCAAAATAAGAACTGGGTACTCTTGAAGACAAACTTTTTTTTTTTTTTTTAACCTCAATATGTGAGCATTAGCCAGTCTTGTCATGGAGAAAAAAGGCAATATGGAATTAAACAATCAGCTCCAAAGACAACCCCGCCTACCCTCCTTTACTTGAACATCTCCATTCCTGTTGAGGGACGTGGGTCACATCCCCAGTTATGGCAATACAATCACATATATCAGAACAACGGGGTTCTTTCTGGGGAGAACAAGAGGACTTTAAAGCTCCTATAAAACTTTTATTTTAGATTTTTATATTGAGTTTATTTGTTGTTAGTGGTAGTTTTCTGTTGTTGTTGGGTTTGTTTTTTGTTTTGTTGTTTTGTTTTGTGTTTTTTATTTTTTTAAATGAAAAGCAAACACTTATAGATCAAAGAGTCTTGCTTTTGTAGGAAGTTTTCCAGAATCCATAAACTATCCATGAGGACAATTCTTCAAACACACAATGATTTCAACAAAATAAAACAAAGCTGTTGGACTTCTGCCCTACGTCGTCAGGGACAAAGGCGTGTCTCTCAATTAGAAAACTCTTTGCTATAGCCTAGCTTCTTTATTTGAAGCTGCCTGCTGATTTCTATCAGTTCTGATGCCAATCTGAGCTGGTCTTTAAATTCTAAAGGGACAGTGGATACACTGTCTTAAAAACATTCCCACTCTCTGACACCAATAGAAAAACAGATGAACTTTGGGGAAATTTAATAATAGCCAATATTTATTAAGTACTTACTTTGTGCCAGGCACTGCTCTAAGATGTTTGTGTGTATTAGTGCAATTATTCCTTTCTTTGAGAGAAAATTACTATTTCGGGCCTCATTTCTTTAGATGAAGAAATAAAGAACAAGTGAAGTATCTTTCTCAAAGTAGCACACTTAGAAAAGAAGTAGAGCCAGAATTCAAGCTCTCATATTTTGGTTTCAGAATCAAGTTCTTAACTGTGTGACATATTGCCTGTGGTGACATAAAATACCACAGTCACCTTCAACCAAAAAAAAAAAAAAAAGTCTGTCTTGAGAGGAAATTTTTTTTTTAAATAGGGTGATGCATCCACATTGGAAACTGAGGGTAAAGGATACATTCTAGGAGTCCATGCTCTAAGACATGTCTTCCAATATCCCTGATATGTAAAGAGCTCGGAAGTCAACACTCCCATTCTTATAACAAGAAAAATCTGAATGTACTACAAATCAACTCTTCTGGGACCTATCAGAGAACTGAAGTTGTAGGGAAAACTACCACTCACATATGGAGTGGTAAAGGGTACTCCAAAGAGTCACAGCTGAGGTCTGCTTACCTGAAGAGCAGAAACCACAGTAACTATAAACTAGGCATGGTTAAATGATAATTTTGATAAATTTCTGAAAACTGGGTTGGACTGCCTATAGGAAAGAAACTCTTGGTAGCCACAGTCTTATGGGACCCCTCAATTTTCTGGGCTTTACTTCTAGGAAACCTGCCAGGTTCTCATGGTGAAATTTTGAGAAAGATCCCCTCCAGCCTCTGGGGAGAAGAGTAACAATGGTGAAATGTGCCTAAAACATTCTCCATAGCAAAGGCCTACTCCCTAGGAAAAAATAAAATGTTACCAGAGCCTAATCCCACCTGCTGTGAGGGCATTTCTATCACTTCATCACTCTGTAGCTTTCATGATTCACCTAAGTGGGTGAAGGGATCTCAGAAACACGTGAGAAGGCATGCACTTTTGAGCCTATTCGGTACCAGGTCATCATGAAATTTAATTCCTTGTGACCTAGGGCTGCAGCAAAACCCACTAACACTGCTTTAGGTCCCTCTTGCATATGCTCAAGAAGATCATGTCTTTCAGCTCTCCAAGCAGTTGTGGCAGAAGGACAAAGGACACAGTCTGCTCTATGCCTATTCACAAAGATGATGAGGTCCAGGTGGTTCAGGGACACTACAACGATCCTCAAGGTGGCGTGCTAGTCCAGGCCTAGAGAAAGGATATATCATCTACATCAAATAGATGAAGCCTAAGAAGGCCAACAGCATAACTATTCACGTGGGCATTAACCTGAGCAGGGTGGTTATCATCAGGCCAAAACTGAACAAAGAGAAAAAAAATTCTTGAGTGCAGAGCCAAATCTTGACAAATTGGAAAAGGGAAAGGCAAATATAAAGAAGAACTTACTGAGCAAACGCAGGATTGAATATAATCTGTTGTGTAACCACAGTTTAATGTAACTTTTTAGCTAGTATATGTTCCTTTGGAACATTTCAAAATGTCTCTGGAACATTCCGCTTCCCTCCTGTTTGGCTACTGATCTGTAGCTCTATAGATCTACTTATGCAATTTTGATTAATAATTCCATGAATGAAAGTTAAAAATGCCACACACCCCCATACCCTTAAAGTTCACAGCTCAAGGACAAAGGATTACTAAAAGAAAGGTTCAGTCATAAGACTACAGAATGGTTTTTTGCCCCAACCTTAGATTAGTACTACACTAACAGCTGCAGTGGAATAACAGTGGATTTTGATTGTTAGTTTTGCAAGACACAGACTCTCTCTAAGGAGTAGTACTTAGGAAAGGCCAAGGTCAACAGGGGAAAAAAAAACAAGAACATTAGATGCATTTGAAGCCTCTGGCACCTACAGCTACTATAAACGTTAGACACAAGCCACTCCTACCCAGATTAACACAAACTTCACACCAAAGGATTATTTAGTTTACTTCCTGTTCTCCAATACATAATGACAGGCTTTCAACAAAACTGACCAGGCATGCTACAAGACAAGAAAAAACAGTCAGACGGACAAAGAAAGAGTCAGAATTAGACTCAGATATGGCAGAGCTGTTGAAATTATCATACTGGGAATTTAAAACAAATATGATTAACATGCTAAAGACTAAAATGGAAAAAGTGGACAAGTTGTTGTAAGAACAAATGAGTAATGTAAGCAGAGAGGTGGAAACTCTAAGAATCAAGAGGAAATGGAAGAAATCAAAACCAGAATGCCTTTCACAGGCTCATCAGTGGACTGGACATGGCTGAGAAAAGAATCAGTGAGTTTAAAGATAGATCAAGAAAAACTTCACAAACCATCAAGAAGGTGAAAAGACAAGGTAGAGGGGCGCCTGGGTGGCTCAGTGGGTTAAAGCCTCTGCCTTCGGCTCGGGTCATGGTCCCAGGGTTCTGGGATTGAGCCCCGCATCGGGCTCTCTGTTCGGCCGGGAGCCTGCTTCCCCTTCTCTCTCTCTCTGCCTGCCTCTCTGCCTACTGTGATCTCTGTCTGTCAAATAAATAAATAAAATATTAAAAAAAAAAAAAAAAGACAAGGTAGAAAATGAAAGAAAAGTTTTCCAAATCATGTATCTGCTAAGAGACTTCTACCTAGCAAGGAGTCTTGACTCATGGTTAAAAACCTATGTGTGGTTTTTCAGGTCTGAGCATGGGCAGTAACAAATGTTTAGTCAGGCAGACCTCATGGTGCAAAGCTGTACTCTGCACACCAGACTCTCTGCATGGTTGGTACATGGCCGTTTCTGAAGGGAATTGTACTTAAGGACTCAACTCTATGGCTGGTCAAGATCATGCTTTGCATATTTATGTTCCTAGCCCCAGTGCTTTCATTCTTACCTCATTTAATCTGAGACATTGGACAGATCTTTCGAAACACCTCTGCTGAGAACTCCTTCTACAGGGGAGAGGACAGCTTTCACAAAATTCTGCTTACTCCAACTCATTACCCAGTATTTTCACACTCCTAGTCTTTCCCTCTCTCCCTTACCCCACTCCCACCATCCATAATACTGCCAGAGAGTTTTGTTTGGGCCTCCTCAACCTTGAGGCCACTCTATCCATGCCAAACTGCCTGACCCTCAACTGGCACATCATACCATGGAGAAAAATGGAAACGGAGAGTGCTTTCTCTGATTTTAGCCTCTTGCTTATACCTTCTCAGTAACTAAGTAAGGGCTTAACTCTTTCATTTGTGGCTTGTTGCTTTAAATAGCTACTCTGACACTTGGCAGCTTGCTCTTTCTTCCAGTTCAGCTGCACTCCTGACAGCTAAAATACATTTAAAAAATTTTACAACTCAAGTGTGTGGGTGGCTTAGTCAGTTCAGCGTCTGCCTTAAGCTCAGGTCATGATCCTGGGCTCCTGCTCAGCAAGGAGTCTTTGTTCCTTTCCCTCTGCCCCTCCCCCAGCTTTTTTTTTTTTTCCTTTCTCTCTCAAATAAATAATTAAAATATTAGTTGCCTGCATGGCTCAGTCAGTGATACAGCTTCCTTTGGCTCAGGTTGTGATCCCAGAGTCCAGGGGATGAGCCCCACATCGGGCTCCCTGATCAGCAGAGAGCCTGCTTCTCCCTCTCCCTCTGCCTGCCGCTCTGCCTACTTGTGCTCTCTATTTCTTTGTCAAATAAACTTAAAAATATATATATTTTTAAAAAACAACTTAACAGGGGCTGCCTGGATGGCTCAGTGGGTTGGCCCTCTGCCTTCGGCTCGGGTCCCGGGATCAAGCCCCGCATCAGGCTCTCTGCTCAGTGGGGAGCCTGCTCCCCCTCCTTCTCTTCCTGTCTCTTTTCCTGTCTCTCTGCCTACTTGCGATCTCTCTCTCTGTCAAATAAATAAATAAATCTTTAAAAACAAACCAAGTAAACAAAATCTTTAAAAAAATATTTTATAACTCAATAATAAAAGATAATCCAATTTAAAGATGGGCAAATGATCTGAACAAATATTTCTCTAAAGATATACGCATATGGACAAAAAAAAAACCCATATAAAAACTCAGCATCACTACATATCAGGGAAATGCACAAGAAATGAGATAACACTTGTATCCACCAAGATGGCTGCAATAAACAAGATGGATAAGAATGTGTTGGCAAAGGTATAGAGAAGTTGGAAGACTCATACATTGCTAGGGTGAATGTAATATTGTGCAGCTGCTTTAAAAAACTAGCAATTCCTTGAAAGGTTAAAATAGAGTTACCATATGATCTAGAAATTCTGCTCCTAGCTATGAATGCAAAAAAGATGGAATGAAATGCAGTGAAATAGAATTAAAAACATGTACCCTTATAAGAACATGTACACAAATTATCATAGCAGTTTTATTCATAATAGTCAAAAGGTAAGAATAACTCAATGTTTATCAACTGATGAATGGATAAACAAAATATGGTATATCCAAACAATGAAATATTATTCAGCAATAAAAAAGAAATGAAGTACCTGTATTGCTACAACATAGATAAACCTTAATAACATGATGTTAAGTGGAAAAGAGAGTTACAAAGGACTATATATTGTAATTCCATTTATAGCAAATGTGATTTATAGGAAATGTGATTCCATTTATAGGAAATGCCAAGAATAGGCAAATCTATACAGACAGAAAGCAGGCTAGTGGTGGTCTACACCTCGAAGGACGACAGAAGAATTGAAGAGTGATGTTTAAGGCATGTAGGGTCTCATTTGCGGGCAATGAAAGTATTCTAAAACTGATTGCCATGATGGATGCATAACTCTGTGAATGTACCAAAAGCCATTGAATTTTATACTTTAAAGGGGTGAACTGTAAGTTATATGAATTACCTCTCAATAGACTATACAAAGATATACTTAAAGTGTTAAACATTAATGCAATTTCTGAATGAACAAAGGTGAAATTAATTGAAAATATAACAACCATACCTCTACAGTTTAAAGTCCATTTAATATTTTTTTAATCTTTTTTGAACACAGGTATATTTCTAGTTCTTAGGATAATATTTGACATACAGTGATATTCAGTAAATATTTATTTAATTAATCAAAAGTTACATAAGTGTGGGGCACCTGGGTAGCTCATTGGGTTAAGTGTCTGACTTTGGCTCAGATTGTAATCTCAGGGTTGTGAGATTAAGTCAGACTCCCCATTCAGAGGGTGGTCTGGTTGTCCCTCTGCCCCTCCCCTACTTGTGCACACACCTCTGTCTCTCTTTCTCTCTAAAATAAATAAATAAAATCTTAAAAAGAAAAAGTTACATAACTGAAATTAGAATATCAGGAAAAGAGGGGCACCTGGGTGGCTCAGTGGGTTAAGCCTCTGCCTTTGGCTCAGGTCATGATCTCAGGGTCTTGGGATCGAGCCCCATGTCGGGCTCTCTGCTAGATGGGGAGCCTGCTTCCTTCTCTCTCTCTGCCTGCCTCTCTGCCTACTTGTGATCTCTCTCTCTGTCAAATAAATGAATAGATAAATCTTAAAAAAAAAAAAAAAAAAGAATACCAGGAAAAGAAAGTGAGAATAGAAAAGAAGAATATATAAAGTAATAATGTCCTGAGCTTTACAAAATGAATGACAGATATAGATCCAGGGACTTCAAAGAACTCCAAACAGGATAAATACAAACAAACAAACAAACAACAAAAAAAAACCCACAGAAAATAAAAAAATAAAAATACACCTTGGCCACCATATCTAAATTGTAGAAAATCAAGGACAGCTGGAGAGTAGGAGGATTAGAATTACAATATACTTCTTGTCAAAAACCATCCAAATAAGAAGAAAATGGGGTAAAAATTTAAAGTTTGAAAGAAAAAAACAATTACCTAAAATTTTTATTCTTTGAAAGTGAAGGAAACGAAGACTTTCAGATAAACAAAAACTGAGAGAATTCCAGACATATTAAAGTAACTTGGGGTGCCTGGGTGACTCAATGGGTTAAGCCTCTACCTTTGGCTCAGGTCATGTTCTCGGGGTCCTGGGATGGAGCCCCGCATTGGGCTCTCTGCTCAGCAGGGAGTCTGCTTCTCCCTCTCTCTCTCTCTCTGCCTCCTTGTGATCTCTATCTCTGTCAAATAAATAAATAAAATCTTTAAAAAAAAACTTATTCAAGGAGGAGGCAAATAATACAGATCATTTTATGGGTAAAATTGTGTTTATCAAAAAAAAATATGTTGAATTCCTAATATTCATTACCACAGAAAATAACCTTATTTGAAAATGAATGCTATCAAGTAAAAATGATGTTATCATGCCATAAATCCATATTAAAACTGGGAAGGAGATTTGAACACAGAGGCAGACTTGCCTAAAGATGAGAGAAAGTAACACATCTTTCTCTAAAGAAACACAGAGAGAATGTCATCTACAAGATGAGAAATGTCTGAAGCTACCAGAAGCTGGAAGAGAGGTCTAGACTCATACCCCAAGCCTCATCCATCATTGATTTGGTCAACTTAGATGAAAAGGTTTTAGACTCAGAGGTAACACTGAAATAATTCAGATTTGGGGGCTATGGGGATAAAGTAAACAGCTCTCAAAAGGAACTAAGCTGCCAACATTTTGATTTTGGACTTCTAGCCCTCAAAGCTGTGAGACAGTTTTCTGTTGCTAAATCTGGCCAGTATGGAATACTTCATTATGACTGTCCAAGACAGTAATACAGATCATAGCAACAGTAAGTGGGGTGCTGTTGTGACAAATATCTAAAAATTTGAAAGTGGCTTTGGAAATTGGTAATGTCTAGAGTCTGGAAGAATTTTGAGGAGTTTGATGGGAAAAGCCAAGGTTGCCTTGAAGAAGACACTGTTGTAGTTAAACTGTTAAACTGAATGTTTAACATTCTTCTGGTAAAATCTCAGATAGAAATGAGGGATAAGTTATTTATAACTGGAGGGAAGGAAATCCTTATAAATTGGCAGAGAACTTGTCTGAATTGTGTCCTGTTGGGCAATAAGTAGAATTTATAAATGATGAAATCAGATTTGTAGTTGAGGTTGTTTCTGTGCTGAAGGAATGGTCTGGTTTCTCCTTGTTGCTTATAGTAAAATGCAAAAGGAAGGAATTGCTAGCGAGAATTCAAAGAGGTAGATTGATCATGTCAGCAGAAACACCTGCAGCTTGGACTGAAGGAGACAGAGACCAGACAAAATGAAGGAAGACTTTCAGACTTCTAGGATTCTACAGGTGGGAAACAGGTGAATAGAGCAATTCAACTGTGAGAATGTGTTACTCTTCAAAAAAACAGAAGAATTACCTCATAGGAAGTTCAGAGGCCAATGGGTCTGTCACTGACATTAGGGCTCTGAGGTCAAAGGCTCAGGACACTGGGCCACAGCCTCATTTGTTCCAAAAGCAAGGGCCACATCATGAGTTCCAAAGGGTGGGGTTACTTCCCAGGCAGAAAAGGATGAGCCACCACCCAGAGCAGCCACCGTAGTAGGTGCAAACGGCATTGAACCAAAGTTTAGTCCCAAGACATAAATTTAATAGAATTTCCCCTGCTAATTTTTTGACTTCTTTAGGACCCATGGCTTCCTTTTTCCTTCCTGTTTCTTCATCTTAGAATGGAAATGTCTATCCTAAACCTGCCCCACCACTTTATTTTTGAAGCAGGTAACTTGTCTGATTTTACAGGGTTGCAGTTAAAAAAGAATTTTGACCCAGAGTGAATCACAACCCAAGTTCTATCCATAATAATTTAAGTGATTTAGATGATGGGATTTTAGAGCTAGAGTTGATATTGAAGTGGTAAAAGATTTTTGAGATGTTGAAATAGGGTGAACAGATTTTGTGTGTAAGCAGGACACAAATTTAGGAGGCTTGGAAACAGATTATTATGAATCGAACTGTGTCTCCCACACAATGATATGTTCAAGTCCTAACCCTAGTAACTGAGAATGTCACTTGATTTTTGAAATAGAATCTGTTCAAATAAGTTCAAGTTCAAAAAATCAAGTTCAAATAAGTCACTGGGGTGGGCCCTAATCCGATAAGAATGGCATCCTTACAAAGAGGGGAAATTTGGACACAGTTAAACACAGAGAGAGACAATGATGTAAAGATACAAAGAGAATACCAACTACAAGCCAAAGAATGCATGAGACTATCAAAAGCTAGGAGAGGGCACGGGATAGACTCACCCTTGCAGCCCTCAGGGGGAACCAATTTTGCTGACAGCTTGATTTCAAACTTCTCACCTCCAGGATCAAAAGACAATAAATTCAGGTTGTTTACCATTTCATGGTAATTTGTTAAGGAATTCTGAGAATTCTCATAAATTTGGCTCTACACAAAGAAAGGAACAGCAATATCAATAACCACTTTCATATAACAATTAAAAGCAAAAATTGCCAGAGGAGATTAAAAAACACTACACAACTGTATTGTCTATAAAAAACTTACTTTAAATGTAAGGATTCAAATAGATTGAAAGTAAAGGGATAGAGAAAGATATGCCAGCTAACTCTAATCAAAAGAAAGTTGAAGTGGCTATATTAACTTCAGACAAACAAACTTCAGAACAAGAAAGATTATCAGGGATAAAGAGAGATGACACAATGATTGATAAGGGGTCGATTCTACAAGAAGATACAACAATCCTAAACATGTATGCACCTAACGTTAGAGTGTCAAACTACTTGAAGCCAAACCTGCTACATCTGTGAGGAGAAATAGATGAATCCGCTATCACTTGGTGGACATCGGGGTCCACAAAGTCACCTCTAAATTGACATTACCATCTGTTTGCCAAGTATTCTTTATTTTTATGATTGCCCTCAATCCACAAAGACATGGATTATATGCATTAGGACCTAATACCATGACAAATTGAACATTCAACAGATATATTCATTATACCTAGGCATCTTCCTCAAAAGATCATGACTTCTTTTAATAATTACACAGTGACCTTGTTTTTTTTTCCTGCAAGTTTCCTCCCAACAGCTATCCTCTATAGGGTGTGGTTAATGTCATCAAGACACCATCATATAGATGGACACCCACCTGAATGCTTCTTTTATTCTCTGGAGCACTTCCTGGTACCTTTAGATTCGAACAAAAGAGTTGATTTCTATAGGCTAATATCTTCACCCTTAGGGGGCATCTGTAAATCTATCTAAGAGAAAGTATCATTCTCTTTTGATTTCTTTAAAAGACTTTATTTATTTATTTGACAGAGAGAGAGAGATCACAAGTAGGCAGAGAGGCAGGCAGAGGGAGAGGAGGAAGCAGGATCCCCGCTGAGCAGAGAGCCCAATGTGGGGCTTGATCCCAGGACCCTGAGACCATGACCTGAGCTGAGGGCAGAGGCTTAACCCACTGAGCCGCCCAAAAGTATCATTCTCTTGTTCTAATCTTTCTTTTTCACCATCATTCATTTTCATTCCCCTTTAGATCAGCAAATACCTTTCCTTCTTTTAATTCATTACTGGTTTTCATTCAAATCATTCTTCCATCCCCAGAGTACAAATGTAAGGTTCAGTAGAGGATCAACCCATATAGGTGGCAGTACTGAGTCTTGTTAATGCCCTTTGTCTATTTCAGTCAAATAGAGTACGACTGGATAAGCACAAGCTTATGAGTCTCATCTACTGGGCAGAAAATCAGAAATAGATACAGCTTAGCAAGGTGAGGAGAAACGCGTCCCATGTCCCCTCAGGAAATTGTATGGTGACACTCAAGGATATCGTTACGCCCGCATGTTAAGCAATTCTTTTTCCTGAAACTCTTAAATGAAATCCAACTCCTGGTACTACAGAATTGGGTAGAGATAAAGAACAGGAAATTAGAAGTAGAGAAAAATTTTATGTAGGTTCCCATGTCTCACCCCTCTTCCTTACCTTCCATGATATCTCAATAACCTGACCAGTGGAAAATCCCCTTTACTTTCATGCATATTAAATTTTGACACACATTTATTCAACCAGAGAGGCCATCACTTCAGTCCACTCTCACTCTCACTTTTGTAAGCAAGTGTTTCTATAGCTCATTCCAATGGACAGTCAGCTTACTACTTTGTAGAAGTGAACTTTCTTGCATATGATGTTGTTTTAGTCCATGTTGCAGTGTATCTGCAATAAAATGAGGTGATATATAAGCAAGAAGCCCAAATTGAAATAATGTCCTCTGTAGTATTAGGGGAGTTTCCTTCAGCTATCAGATATGCAAATCCAAACCCAGAATGCGTATCTATCACCGGGAAGGCCCATTGGTATCCACCACAGAACCATGGATTACCTGCCAGCTATGGGTCGGTCCTAATCACGGTAGGAGACCCATGACTATGTTTAGTCTCTGATGTTCCTGTTAACAGACAGAGCAATTTTTAGTCACCTTTCTAGTTTCTCTGTGAGGTAGTTGGACATGTCTTCCTGCCTATTATTGCATTGCCCAAATGTCTACAGCCACTATCTCCTTACCCAAATGTCCACTTTCAAGTGAAATGGGCATTCACTTTTGGGTTCAAGTCACTTTAGAAATCAGAAGGGGGGGTTTGATGAGTATCAGCATGTCCCACTTTAGTTCCCTCCTTCAAATCTAGGTCTTCTATAACAGAGCACCCCACCAGGGTTTCCTTTATTTTTCCAGTCATCTGGAGGATCCTTTTCCAAATCACATTACCAGTCCATTAGTCCCAATTCAAAAATGCTGGCTGTTGCCACAGGGTGGCAGTAAGAGACTTTTGCCAGAAGCTACAGTCAGCACACTGGCCAGTAGCAGAAACTTCCACAATCACCATCTTGTTCAGTCCTCTTATCATTTACAGTTAACCTTATTTATAAGCCATACTGAACTATGACATAAGAAATCTGTGGGCACTAATATCACTGTTTCTCACAGGTCCGTGATTAAAGCCAAAAGTGCTCTCCAGTGTATCTCGTATGGTTTTAAATTAGGTACACGAGTGGGCTCAGGTAATTTTAATTTTCTTATTTAGTATGCTTTCTTAAAATGGAGGGAGGAGCAGAATGGCACAATTTACCCCTTTCCCAGTGACTTGGATAAGGGAAGAGCCCATTCAGACATCACATCCTTTGCAATGATATATTCTGGTAGGAGTGAGACAGTAACCATATACAATTTGTATCCATAAATCCCCACTTGAGCCATACTTTCACTTGCTAGACTTCCATCCACACACACATCATCACATTCCCCTAATGTAATTACAGTGCCTGTTAACAGTACATTAGCACGTCTGGGTACCAGTGTCTAGCAATCCCAAAAACATTTCTTCATCACCCATAGGACTCTTGACCTAGACCAATGCAAATGGCTGTGGACGCCTAGTGGGGTTTTACTCTAAGAGATTTGGGCTTTCCCATCACCCACAATCATAATTATCTCTTTGCTTTGCACTTTTTACATTGGCATATCTCTGAAGAGGTTTTGGACTCTTTTCCTGTGTAATACTCAGTTTTTTAATCTGCCAAAACTAGGGTAGATTGAATGAATCTGTCTCAGTCATTTTTCAATCTGAGGAGTTGGTGCTGTTGTGTTTATAATCTTTTATAGCGATTCTTTAACATTTAATGACTACTCCAGTTATCTCCTCCCTTTTCATGCCATTTTTAATCCACCATTAAATTGTCCCAATTTCCTCATCCCTTTGATCCTTCTTGCCCCTTTTCTTCTGAATAATTCTACTTTCCCCCTACTATTAAACCTCATTCAGAAGAGCTGAGCAAAGAGATCTGGGAAATTTCCCTCAAATTATCTTGCCCCCCGCCCCCAACATAGTAGGCACCGAGATGTCCACAGACTTGTATCTCTTTCGTCTCAGCATTAACCATCACCTGATACAAAATTACAGTGTTAGGTCATGCATCATCATATGGCCAATCCAAAGATTCCCAGCATTTCAGTAGCATTGGAGTATTCCATTTACTGTCCAAGCGAGGAGATGGGTAATTCCCCTCTCGGGACTTGTATAACACACTGTTGCCATTAGAAAGCTTAACCAAGTGGGAGTTTGCCCCTCTAGCCACCTCTCTGTGAAAGCTGCTAACCAGGTTAGGATCCTGAGTACAACTGCACATGATACCACCTCTAATTCCCCAAACTTAATTTCCATTTCAATAGCAATTCCCAGAAGAGCTGCAAAATGGATCTAAAAGGTAGCTTAACTCTATAATTGACTAAATTCCAAGCAAATCAAGTATCTTCCCAAACTGCTCCTGGATACTCCATTCCTCCCTTTTACAGAGAGTCGTGGGCCCTAAATAGTGGTGCCAGCAGCTTCAGTGTGCTCTTGGTCACTTTACCTAGAAAATAGATAGGAGCAGCAAGGCTCCAATTCTTGGCTGAACTTCCCTCAATTTGACTCTCTTTTGCTTCCCCCCTTTTGGCCCTGGGGCCTGCAAGTGCTTTTCTGCCTGTCAGTGAAAGGAGTAATTCTGTGAACTCAGCCTAGAATGGGCAGGGAGAAACCACCTAGAAACAATGTTTTCATCCCCCTCACCTCCCTGTATCTCATCTTTCTTTCTCCTGAACAATGTTTTAGCCTTTATTATCTAAATTAGAGTGGAGGAGGCATTCATTTCAAATGTCCCATCTGGGTCACTAATGGTGTGATATTCAGCTAACAGTAGAGAATTCCCCCGTTCAGGTATTTTGAAAAGGACTCACCACCAGACTCTATAGAGTGTCTCACACAAGCCTTTTATTTAAAGATAAAGGAATCAAAAGGAGATTAAGAGGTACAAACTTTCAGGTGCAAAATGAATAAGTCAGAGAGATAAAAAGCACAGTATAGGAAATATAGTAAATTAAGACTGTAATTAACATAGTTTGGTGACAGATGGTGTGACAAAACTTACCATGGTAAACACTGAATAATGTATAAAACTGTTGAATCATTATGTTGTATACCTGAAACTAACATAACACTATATGTAATGATATATCAATTAAAAAAATAAAAGTAGGGCACCTGGGTGGCTCAGTTGGTTAAGCAACTGCCTTTGGCTCAGGTCATGATCCTGGAGTTCCAGGATCAAGTCCCACATCAGGCCCTCTGCTCATCAGGGAGCCGGCTTCTCCGTCTGTCTCTTGCCCCTTTCATGCTCGCTCTCTCTCTCTCTCAAATAAATAAAATCTTAAATAAATAAATAAATAAATAAATAAATAAATAAATAAAAGTAAAGAATGCAGGACAGCAGGAGAAAGAGAATGCAGGCAAGCATGAAGGATACCCCAAAGACAGCATAAGGTCAAACTCCCTAGGGACCTTTCTCTGAGCACCATGACTGACTAAACCTTGTGCTTAAACCAGGAGATCAGTGCAAGGAATCTTAGGTAGAAACACTACCAGAAAGCTCTTAGTGGCCCCTTAAGCAGTCTAGACAGGTCATCAAACTGGTTAGGCCTGTTGCAAAGCACAGTGAAGAAACTGACCCTCAGAGCCACTGGGGAGGGTTTGGGTCTTAAGCAGCACATCATAAATACTACTGCCACTATCTTGGCCAAAATAAAACTAGACATCCAGGGGTCCACAGAGATAAAGATGGAGCAACTCCAGTCTACAGGTAAATCAAATTTCTCTCCACATTTCACTTCACCAGAAAATTTAAAGCATTTATTGCCTACATTATTATTTAATTATTATACTACTGTTGAATATTAAATAAAAATTGCTGAAGTTATATCTATCTATATCTATATCATCTATGTTTTACCTCTCCAGTTATATTGTGTTTTGATGATTTAGTCCACTTATTAGTTGCTAAATTAACATTTTGGAAAAAAAGCACGACAGTGATATAATGAATACATGAAGAGAATTAATATTGAGATTAATTAGAAATAGATTACTACTAGCCCAAGGCACTAATAGAGATTCTGTAATCACCACACAAGAGATGCCAATAGCCAGTTCCTGTCTAGAGGAATCTAGTATCTCAAAATTTCTATTTGGATTTCATATTACCGAAATATGGCACTGTTTGAATAATCCAAATTGCTAGTCAATATAATACTCTGGGTTTTATGCAGCTCAACAAAATAAGAAAAAAATGATAAAATAAGGGGAAAGGAAAGGAAAAAAGTTTTGTTATAAGCAACTTGATTTTCTTTTTTCTTTCATCTTTCTTTTTACATTTTTTAAATTATTTATTTTTTTATTTTTTTTATTTTCAGCATAACAGTATTCTTGTTTTTGCACCACACCCAGTGCTCCATGCAATCCGTGCCCTCTCTAATACCCACCACCTGGTTCCCCCAACCTCCCACCCCCTGCCCCTTCAAAACCCCCAGATTGTTTTTCAGAGTCCATAGTCTCTCGTGGTTCACCTCCCCTTCCAATTTCCCCCAACTCCCTTCTCCTCTCCAACTCCCCATGTCCTCCATGTTATTTGTTATGCTCCACAAATAAGTGAAACTATATGATAATTGACTCTCTCTGCTTGACTTATTTCACTCAGCATAATCTCTTCCTGTCCCGTCCATGTTGCTACAAAAGTTGGGTATTCATCCTTTCTGATGGAGGCATAATACTCCATAGTGTATATGAACCACATCTTCCTTATCCATTCGTCCTTTGAAGGGCATCTTGGTTCTTTCCACAGTTTGGTGACCGTGGCCATTGCTGCTATAAACATTGGGATACAGATGGCCCTTCTTTCCACTACATCTGTATCTTTGAGGTAAATACCCAGTAGTGCAATTGCAGGGTCATAGGGAAGTTCTATTTTTAATTTCTTGAGAAATCGCCACACTGTTCTCCAAAGTGGCTGCACCAACTTGCATTCCCACCAACAGTGTGAGAGGGTTCCCCTTTCTCCACATCCCCTCCAACACATGTTGTTTCCTGTCTTGCTAATTTTGGCCATTCTAACTGGTATAAGGTGATATTTTTAAAAAGGTTTTATTTACTTATTTCACACAGAGAGGGGGGTAGGGAGAGAGCAAGCACAAGAGGGGAAGCTGCAGGAAGAAGGAGAAGCCAACTCTCTGCTGAGCATGGAGCTCTATTTGGGACTTGATCCCAGGATCCTAGGATCATGACCTGAGCCAAAAGCAGTCACTTAACTGACTGAGCAACCCAGGTGCCCTATCTTTCCTTATTTTAAAGAAAATTCTGGAGAATCACATATGAAGAGCTTCTGAGGTACTGGCAATATTTTTTTCTTACTTGTGTGAAGTTATACAGTTATTTATTTTAGTTTTTCATTGTACTGGACATTTATGCTTTATTCACTTTTTGATGTTATTAAACACAAAATTTTAAAATTTATGAGACTTGACAAAATTATTGAGAATAAAATACTTCATAAAGTCAATAAACTAAAATAAATAATGATCCTATATAACAGCAATAATAAATCAAGAAATTTATTATTTAATTAAAAGAAATAAAATGAATCTTATTTTATAAAAAAGTATTCCAGGGATTGTAAATGGGTGTTGGAAAAGTCTGGAAGTGAGGACTCCTTATGTGTCCAAATGATAAATTAAGACCCATCTGAGTTGGAAGTCATATCTAGCTATGTTTTTTCTAGGAACATAAAAAATTACCTGAACCATTTTTTTTCCCACTAAAGCTTCTCATTTCTCAATACCAAGGTCAGACTTCCTCTCCAAAGTATTCCTGACTGTTCTAGGAAAATACCCTTTCCTTACATTATCCAGTGCATTCAATGGCTCGCATTTTACTAAAAGTGACTTTTTTCTCTACACAAATAAGATCAAGAAATATATTTGTTTAAATATATCATTTTCTCCCAGGCTTCTTACAGCCTTTCTAACAAATGCCTCCAACGGAGCTATACTTTTGTTTGTCTATTTTCCTTCTCTTTGATTAAGATATCAAGCTTCAGTTTAATAGTCCATTTGAAAAATGTTAGTTTAATTTCAGTAAATGTGGTAACAAAAGTATGAAATCATATAAAAATGCCCTTTATGAGGAAGAAATGATGTGATTGTCTAAACTGAGGTTTCTTCTGGATGTTGACATTCATTAACAGAAAATGAATGATAATAATTCTTAAATAACTAATTAATTAATGTTAATTAATAAAGAATAATAATTCACAATAGTGAATTACGCTTATTTGTACATGAAGCATGACTGATTCTCACCATGAGGTGTCTTACTCTTTAGGGACAGATTCCACTGAATTCATTTTTTGTGTTCCTGACACAACTAAGTATGTATTTCAACCATTCTAAGCACTGAATAAATGAATAGTAAGTTTATTTTTTAGTGCTAGCATTCAGTTATTCATTTATTCAAAATATGCACCTATGATATAAAATAAGTATAATGGAGAAAATTGGTTTCTTTCCTCTTCACATATTCCAAATGGTTAAATAATTAATAAACACAATATGTTACATTACTCTCATTTAGCAGAATAAGAGCAAGACTAGATTCCCTTTGGACTTTATGTTTCCCAAGTCATCACCATGAAGTGGAAAATAAATAGTGCTGCTATTTGGCTGAACAGAGGCAGAACAATTCACATTGGACTTTCACAAGAACATGTGCAGTAGTGATGACACCATCCTACATCAACAGCAGTTGGACATTACCAAAGCTCTCTCACATTTAACTTCCCAACAACCCTTCGAGTCCATAGGAAGATGTGACCTTCATTTCACAGATAAGAAAGCAGAATTTGGCAATGCTGTGATATTTGCTCAAATCACGTGCCAGAAGCAGGGAAGTCAAGTTCTACCCAGACTTTCGAGTCCCCTGGCTATACTTTTCAGTATACACCATTGTCATACACATTCTTATGACATACAAATAAGTATTCTGTTTCAGAATTCAAAGGAGCTAATGCATTTTAAATAATGAACAATAAATCAAAAATCAAATTGGAGCTTAAAAAAAACAAAATGAAAGTGTAAGCAATTTACTTTTTTGTCACTGAAATTGTTATTTTTATTTTTTTCCCCTTCTTTTAGGTGACTAGTTCACAGATGAGTTATTAAAGAAGATTTTAGAATTATTATCTTGGCAACCTCTATCAATTCAAAATGTAGTAAAACTGAAAATCTGTGCTTACAGTTTCTTGAAGTACCATTTGTTGAATACTAAGCACTGTATTAGGTATTCCATAAACATAATTTTCTTAAATCATCATAATGATCTTAGGAAGGGGTAAATATTATTACTTCTCTGTTACCAACAAGAAATCTGAATTCAATGATTCAGTTCAATCTGAAGTTCAATGAGGTTGAAAACTTGTCTAAAAACACATGAGCTAAGATTTGTGTTAACCTACCTTACAAAGTTTGGGTCCCCAACCATTCTGCTATTTGAGCCCCCCATATGTTTGGGGAAAAATTGGGAAAGAATTTTAGAAATTATGACACATGATGTTAGTTCCTAAATTAGTCACTGTTCAATCCCAGAAGCAGAATCATTAGTATATACATGAATTGGTTATAAGAGCTCATTCTTGCAGTGGTGGGTCTTGTTTAACTGTGGGTCTCTGTAATAAGGTTGTCTTTGTGCTCAGTTCTGGAGTCTATAGTCACAGGACAGGTAGATGGGCATGGAAGGAGGGAAAGAAAGATCAAGCAGGAACCCACAGACACAAGCTGAAGAATGATGTGAAAGCCTGTATCAGGGCTTGCCACCTGTGAAGTTGTGATGAAGCTCTCCTGCAGAAGCCAGGGACTTTGGTCACAGAGGTCACAGACAAGGTAGAGCAACCAGCAAGGTAAGTAGGCAAATGAGTGACAGTGCGTGTCATCAACAAAATGACTGCTGTTTCACATCTGTTCTCCAAATCTCCCTCAAGAAATTCTCTTCTGGCCAGTGCTAACTGGAAACAGATAAGAAAGGAAATCTAACCAAACATAGAGTTTAGTAGTGTGAAATACTGGGTTGTGAAGGATTCTGAGACTGAAGAATTCTGTTACTGATTAGTAATGTCTGCTGTGGGCACAAGAGAGGAAAGTCATGATAAATGTGACATAAATATGCCACTCTACCCTTCACTGTTATGCTTTTCTTCAGATAGTAAGATTGCAAGAAATGTTGATAAGTAAATCAATAATAGAACCATATATAATTATTAAAAGTATTTCACATTGAGGTCAAGGAACTCCCCAAATTTATAGAATAGGTATCAAGAAGATAATCACATGTTCTTACAAAACACCCCTGTTAAAGACAAAATACAAAGCTAAATGGACATTTCTAAATTCATTGGGAACATAGGGACAAATGGACTTATGTAACAATCACTTTCTCATTAACATCTTGCTCAGAAATGCATACAAATACACACTTATAAACATTCTTTCTAACATGCAAATTATAAATATAAAACACTTGATAGTCACTGTCAACTACTCATATTAAGTGAATCAATCATGTTTTACTTGGTGCTGATCTTGAAAATTGGGTTCCTCATGCAGCAGACCAAAACAGTGAGTAATTGCAGAAATATTCCTCACTTGCACACTGGTGTATTTTGATATGATTACATAGAACTTTCTGATTTAGAGTTACAAAAAACATTTATCTTTTTTTATGAATATTCATTATCACACTGTGAAGCAAGTAAAGTTCCAATTTTCAAAGACAAAGAAATTCAGGCTCACAGATGTGAAATTGCTTATGACCGTATAAGTGACAATATAATAATTCTAATCCAGTTTTATTGACTGCAAAATCTGCTATATAAATTTTCCTGATGACTATATCGAATACGCATGTTGGCACCAGCAAGAGGGAAATACTCTCATTCTGGGATAGACTTACTAAGCATGCACAAGGATTCTGCTTTCTATCCAGGGCCTCTATACTTTGACTCCCTCACCATTTGTTCTCATGAATGCTTGCTTGAAGCAGGTACCCATGGGGGTGATATTGTCCACCCCCCCCTTTTTTTTTGATAGGGGACATACACACATGGAAAGGTAGGAACAAGAGTATAATAGGGGATGCTGGAAAATTTTAAGTTTCTAGCAAAATTCCATTCTCAAATAGTTATATCTATATATTTGCTTAGTTACACTAGAATAGATGTTCCATTAAAGCAGAATGTGGAAATAGGCTCTTTTTGTGCTGAATGTGTAGTATCTTGAGGACAGGTGGAAAATTGAGATTTGTTCCTTTCAGATAAGCCAAAGGAAAGGAAAATCACAGGAATTTGTAAAGGGAGCATGGCACTCTGAATCTCATTTGGTCTTTGCAACCATGCTTAAGATAGGTCTCAACATTCCCATTTTATAAATGACAAAGCTAAGTTTCAAACAGTTTGAGGGGACTGCTGAAGGCTCCCAAACTAGTAAGATTATTCTATTCTATTCAATTATTCTTATCCTCACAGAGTTTTTCCTTATTGTGAAGAAAAATTTCCTTCATGTTCCATCTTTTAGGGTCATAGAAGAACTCTAAATTTCTGTGTAACACATAAATCATTAAGGTCAAGTAATGGGTCTAACCTAAAGGTAGAAATTACTCTTTAGGATGACCAAATACAAATAAGCAATGAAGAGCAATAAGGAATTTGAGTAGACTTGTCTATATAATAGACCCATTTCCCCAAGGCCATCCAATGCTTCTTCAGTGACAACGTCCATATTAACAGTAGATAACATAAACTGAAAATAGCCAGAATGTTTCACAACAACTGAAAGTACTTGTTTTTCCCTGAAATTGTGTATCTGAGAAGTATAAGATATAGAGTACATAAGTAAATTTCCTTAAGTCATACAGCAAGTAAGGGATGGAGCCTAGCATTGAATGCCAATCAGTCTGACACCACCAGGGCACTCTAAAGTACCACATTCTGTATTCTACCAGTTTAAAAAAAAAAAGTTCAGGCAACAACAACAAAAAGAGGAGGAGGAAAGAGAAAGGAAGAACAAAACCTTCACGCCTGGGTAGCTCAGTGGGTTAAGCCGCTGCCTTCGGCTCAGGTCATGATCTCAGGGTCCTGGGATCGAGTCCCGCATCGGGCTCTCTGCTCAGCGGGGAGCCTGCTTCCCTCTCTCTCTCTCTGCCTGCCTCTCCATCTACTTGTGATTTCTCTCTGTCAAATAAATACATAAAATATTAAAAAAAAAACTCAATGGTATTTTTATCTTCCTATTCTGGGCTATTTTCAGCAGCTGGCAATAAGAAGCAATTAACTACTACAACTACTACTAACACTACTAAATACATTTATTTTTTAAATCAAGAAGTGTCTTGAAAAAGTATATTGACAATTGACTCTACACATTTTTAAAAAATAGACTTTACTTTTACAGCAGTTTAAGGTTCCTAGCAAAATTGATCAGAAGCTATAAAAAGTTCTCTTTTATACCCTGCAACCATGTGCCATCCAGAATCCCCTCCACTATCATATTCTGCACTATAGTAGTATGTTTGTTACTACTGTGTACTGATAGTTGAAATAACTACATTGACACATCATTATCACCCAAGGTTTATGGTTTATATTAGGGTTCACACTTGGTGTTGTATATTATTTGGG
Source organism: Mustela erminea (assembly GCF_009829155.1). NCBI lineage: Eukaryota > Metazoa > Chordata > Mammalia > Carnivora > Mustelidae > Mustela > Mustela erminea. The sequence goes on along the minus strand of NC_045615.1, from coordinate 4,229,052 downwards.
TTTTGACAAATGTAATGACATGTGTCTACCACCACAGTATCAGACAGAATAGTTTCACTGACCTAAAAAATCCTCTGTGTTCAACCTATTCATTCCCACCCCCAATCTTTGACCACCACTGATCTCACAGTCTCCATATTTTTGCCCATTTCAGAATGTCTTATAGTTGGAATCCATATAATATGTAGCCTTTTCAGCTTGGCTCCTTTCACTTAGTAATACATACTTAAAGTTCCTCCATGTCTTTTCATGACTTAATAGTCATGAAAAGTGTTGGAATTCAATTGTCTGGATGTACCACAATTTATTTATCCATTTTCCTACTGAAGGACATCTTGGCTGCTGCCTAGTGTTGACAATAAACCTGTAAACACCTGCATGCATGTTTTTGTGTAGACATACATTGTTAATTCATTTGGGTAAATACCAACAAGGACAATCATTGGATTATACGGTTAAGAGTATGTTTAGTTTTTAAGGAACTACCAAATTGACTTCCAAAATGGCTGTACCATTTTGCATTGTTACCAACAATAAGTAAGTATTGCTGTAACATCCCACATCCTCACCAGCATCTGATGTTAGTGTTTTGGACTTTGGTCATTCTAACAGGTAGGCAATAGTATTTCATTGGTGTTTCAATTTTTAGTTCCCAAAGAACATAACATATTGAACATCTTTTCATGTGTTTATTTTTCACTTGTATATCTTCTTTGAAGAGGTATCTTTTGCCCATTTTTTAATCAGGTGGTTCATTTTCTTATTATTGAGTTTTCAGGGTTTTAAAAATACTTGGATAACAGTCATTTATCATACATACATTTTGCAAATATTTATTTCCAGTGTGTGGCTTGTCTCCTTATTCCATTAATATTGTCTTTCACAGAGCATAAGTTTTTAATTTTAATGAAATCCATCTTATAAGTTATTTTTGTTGTGGATTGTGTCTTTGCTGTTGTATCTAAAAAGTCATTTCCATAGCAAGCTCAGGCACATTTTCTTTCATATTATTTTCTATGAATTTTATAGTTTTGCATTTTATCTTTAGGTCCATTATTTATTTTGAGTTAATTTTTGTGAAGAGCATAAAGTCTCTGTCTAGATGCACTTTTTGTTTATTTTGGCATATGAAGGTCCAGATGTTGACAAAAGTATCTTTGCTCCATTGCATTGCCTTTGCTCCACTGCTAGAAAATTGGTAATATTTATGCGGGTATATTTCTGTGCTGTAAATTCTGTTCCACTGATCTATTTGTCTATTCTTTCACCAATAAACACAATGTCTTGAGTACTGTTGATTCAGAGTAAGTCTTGAAGTTGAGTATTGTCAGTCCTCCAACTTTGTTTTTCTCCTTCAATATTGAGTTTACTATTCTGAATCTTTTGTCTTTACAAATAAAAATTAGAATTTATTGATGTCCAAGAAATCAGATTTTTTTTTAATTTTTTATTTTTTATAAACATGTATTTTTATCCCCAGGGGTACAGGTCTGTGAATCAGCACTCACCAAAGCACATACCCTCCCCAATGTCCATAACCCCACCACCCCTTCTCCCAATCCCCCTCCCCCCAGCAGCCCTCAGTTTGTTTTGTAAGATTAAGAGTCACTTATGGTTTGTCTCCCTCCCAATCCCATCTTGTTTCATTTATTCTTCTCCTACCCACTTAAGCCCCCATGTTGCATCACCACTTCCTCATATCAGGGAGATCATATGATAGTTGTCTTTCTCTGCTTGACTTATTTCGCTAAGCATGATACGCTCTAGTTCCATCCATGTTGTCGCAAATGGCAAGATTTCATTTCTTTTGATGGCTGCATAGTATTCCATTGTGTATATATACCACATCTTCTTGATCCATTCATCTGTTGATGGACATCTAGGTTCTTTCCATAGTTTGGCTATTGTGGACATTGCTGCTATAAACATTCGGGTGCACGTGCCCCTTCGGATCACTACGTTTGTATCTTTAGGGTAAATACCCAGTAGTGCTATTGCTGGGTCATAGGGCAGTTCTATTTTCAACATTTTGAGGAACATCCATGCTGTTTTCCAGAGTGGCTGCACCAGCTTGCATTCCCACCAACAGTGGAGGAGGGTTCCCCTTTCTCCGCATCCTCGCCAGCATCTGTCATTTCCTGACTTGTTGATTTTAGCCATTCTGACTGGTGTGAGGTGATATCTCATTGTGGTTTTGATTTGTATTTCCCTGATGCCTAGTGATATGGAGCACTTTTTCATGTGTCTGTTGGCCATCTGGATGTCTTCTTTGCAGAAATGTCTGTTCATGTCCTCTGCCCATTTCTTGATTAGATTATTTGTTCTTTGGGTGTTGAGTTTGCTAAGTTCTTTATAGATTTTGGACACTAGCCCTTTATCTGATATGTCGTTTGCAAATATCTTCTCCCATTCTGTCAGTTGTCTTTTGATTTTGTTAACTGTTTCCTTTGCTGTGCAAAAGCTTTTGATCTTGATGAAATCCCAATAGTTCATTTTTGCCCTTGCTTCCCTTGCCTTTGGCGATGTTCCTAGGAAGATGTTGCTGCGGTTGAGGTCGAAGAGGTTGCTGCCTGTGTTCTCCTCAAGGATTTTGATGGATTCCTTTCTCACATTGAGGTCCTTCATCCATTTTGAGTCTATTTTTGTGTGTGGTGTAAGAAAATGGTCCAATTTCATTTTTCTGCATGTGGCTGTCTAATTTTCCCAACACCATTTATTGAAGAGGCTGTCTTTTTTCCATTGGACACTCTTTCCTGCTTTTTCAAGATTAGTTGACCATAGAGTTGAGGGTCTATTTCTGGGCTCTTTATTCTGTTCCATTGATCTATGTGTCTGTTTTTGTGCCAGTACCATGCTGTCTTGATGATGACAGCTTTTGACTGGGATTCCAGTTAGTCTATTGACCAAGTTGAGACCTGACATATTGACAATACTGTATCTCCCAATGCATATAATATGTAATATCTTTCTATTTTTTTAGCTCTTCTTTGATTTCTTTCATCAGAGATTATAGTTTTCCTTATACAAAACTTGAATATATTTTGTTGGATTTGTCTCTAAGTATTTCATGGGGGGAGCAGTAAATGGTAATTTCAAATTCTACTTGTTCATTGCTGGCATATAGGAAGGGGGTCAAATTTATGTACTAAACTTGTATCCTGCAACCTTGTTATAACTTCTCATTAGTGCCAAGAGTTTTTGTAAATTCTTTACTATTTTTATTATTATGTTTTATTTCACCTCCACTCTGAAGGATAATTCCATAGGGTACAGAATTCTAGGTTGATTTTTTTCCTCAACACTTTAAATATTTCAATCTACTTTTCCTTCTCTCATGGTTTCAAAGAAGTTTCCTCTTCAGAGGAGATTTAATTTTTACCTTTTTTACTCTATACATAAGATATTTTTTTTTTCCTTTGTGTTCTTTTAAGATTTTTTTGTCTTTGATTTTCTGTTGTTTGAGTATGATGTACCTAGATGTAGCTTTGGAGGAACATTTATCCTGCTCAGCATTCTCTGAGCTTCCTGGATCTGTGGTTTGGTGTCTGACATTAAGTGGGGGAAATTCTTAATCACTATATCTTCAAATACTGCTTATGTTTCTTTCTTCTCTTTCTTCTTTTGGTATTTGCATTAATTGTATATTATACCTATTGTCCTACCGTTCTTAGATATTCTGTTCCATGTTTTTTAGTCTTTTTTCTCTTTGCTTTTTAATTTTAGAAGTTTCTATTGATATATCCTGAAGCTCAGGGACACTTTCTTCAGACATGTCTAGTCTACTAGTGAAATCATCAAGATAATTTCTTCATTTCTTTTACAGTATTTTTGGTCTCTAGCATTTCTTTTTTATTATTTTTCAGAATTTACATCTCTCTGCTTAGATTATCTGTGTGTTCTTGTGTATTGTCTATTTTTTCCATTGCAGCCCTTACTTAGCACATTAACCTTAATTGTTCTAAAGTCACAGTCTGAAAATTCCAGCATCCCTGGCATATCTAACAATGGTTTTGATATTTATTCAGTCTTTTCAAACTGTTTTTGTCTTTTAGTATGCCTCATGATTTTTATTGATAAGCAGACATGATGTGTTATGTAAACGGAACTGTCAGGGATATATAGGTCTTCAGTAATGTAGTGAAAATATGTAAGAGAGGAGATGTCTCCCTCTGTCCTTCTCCCTGCTCACACACTCTCTCTAAAATAAATACATAAATCTTTACCTAAAAATGCAAAACATTACCATCTATTAGCTTAATTAATACATGTAATTATATTAAAATATAAGAACTACAAGGTAAGCAGTAACTGTAAATTTGATCAAGTAACACTTAAAAAGTAATGTATAGTTGGACCCCATTCTATTTTTTTTTTTAATTTTTGGCATATTCTTTTTTTGTGTGTGTGTGCTTTTATTTTTTTATTTTAATTTTTTATAAACATATAATGTATTATTAGCCCCACGGGACCCCATTCTAATCAATCTTTAAATGTTATTATCTTGACCTCATCCCCTACCTCTACTCTTTACTTCAAGTAAAACTCATTAGCTCCTTCCTATATCAACACAGTTTTTCTGGTGTCAAAAATACACCTCTTTGCCTCTGTGACAGACACATAAATTCACTTCATAGCTATAAACTGTGAGAAACATCCACCGTCACCTCTTTGAAGAATTATTACTTAGACATTTTGTTTTGTTATTCTTCGTGTTGTTAAAATTGAGGTTTGGGGATTCAATACATTGTAAAAACCCCTGTATCTGAAAATTATAAAGTGTTATAATCATTTTTAGTTATTCAAATATGTCTCTTGAATTACTTAAATATAACAAGCATGATCAGACCTCAGGCTTTTTTTTTTTTTTTTTGTATGCTATTCTCTCTGCTTATAACATTCTTTCTCCAGATATCCATAAAATCACATCTTCATATTATTTAATCCTCAGAGAGATCTTTCCTGACCAAACTAAAATAGAAGCTACAATCACTTTCTCTTTCTTTAAGTAATAATTGCTCACAGAAATGAATCACACTGCTGAAAACATCTGTGTGTGTGTGTGTGTGTGTGTGTGTGTGTGTGTGTGTGTGTGTTGTCTCTCTATACTGGTGTGTGGTCTTGGTCCCTTTTCTGCAGTGCTCTATGCTCATTGCCTAACAGAATTTGTCAGACAGAGAAGATGCTCAGTAAACTCTACAGAATGAATGGACGCTTCTTCCAGCTGTCTCTTCCTCTATGTACACTGAGATAATGTCACATCAACTTCCTACTTTGATGAATTCTAGGTAAAATAAAATCATGCCTATTCATTCATTCTTAGTTTATCATCTAATTATTGGGGTGCACAGCAGCCCAGCTCCAGCTATGGAATCCTGCCAATATCTGTTGTATAGCTTAGGGCATTCTCTTTGGGAGGCTGAAAGTTTACTCCAGAGTTATTGCTGGTATTTCCGAATTTGTACACAATCATGAGGCACTGATAGCATTATCTCTAATCAGTGTAATGACTTTAATACATTATCTAAATATCAAATGAAGGTAAATATTCCAGATATAACAGGGTGAAAGTTTTCTTATGCGCTTTATATTTTAAAAATCTATCAGTGGTTAAAATATAAATATATGTATGTATTATTGCAGGAAGAAAAGACTTTAATGATTGTGGGGGCACTTGTGTGGCTCAGATAAGTTTCTGCCTTCAGCTCAAGTCATTCCACTCACTTCCTCTGCCTGCCGCTCCCCCTGATTGTTCTCCCTCTTTCTCTCTCTGTCAAATAAATAGATAAAATCTTTTTAAAAATTAATGATTGTGAAAACTGTTAACTTTATATATAAGAATAATTATTTACAAACTTCTAAGTGTATTTCAAGAATGAATAGAATAATATATTTACAGCTAATTTAAGAGTGCTAGATAACTCATGCAGAAATAGCTAACATTATGGAAAACATGTTCTACACAGAACAATATTTATGAGAAATCTAAATAATAGTAATTGGCAGAAAAACAGAGATAAGTTCTTGTCATAATTCTAATAATTGGAGCACTTCTCACATTAATCAAAATAACCTTTAAGAATTTTTTTATTCCATTTAGGCTCTAAAACTTTTTTTTTTTAAAGAATTTATTTATTTATTTGACAGAGAGAGATCACAAGCAGGCAGAGAGGCAGGCAGAGAGAGAGGAGGAAGCAGGTCCCCCGCTGAGCAGAGAGCCCGACGTGGGGCTCGAACCCAGGACCCTGAGATCATGACCCGAGCCAAAGGCAGCGGCTCAACCCACTGAGCCACCCTCTAAAACTTATTTTAAAGACATCCAATTTATGAATTTTCACACCTATGAAGATGGATCAAATGCCAAAATTTCATGAGAAGGGAAATTTTCAAAATCTTGTACAAAACTCTAAGTAAATTACTTTGATCCAAAGCAATAAAGAATATAAATAGCATAAAGAAGAAAAATATTAGAAGAAAATAAAGTTACCTCAATACCATTATTTTCCATTAATCAAATTTTAAAACAACAAATATTACAAAATTGATTGAAAAAGATATTCTCTTATAGTTCTGATTCTAGGAAAGGAAAAGCTAACTGAAAGTTTTATAGCTCATTGGAATAACGAATTTTGGTAGGCCTCTGCTCTGCTTGCTTACTGAGAAATTTTTGGATTCCGCATGGTTAACAGTGTGACTTTTCCCGAAGAAATATTCATAGAATAGAAAATAAATTTTATACTAATATAATGGGGTTGATGTTTACAAGAAAACAAATGGGATGTAGGCTTTAAGTAATTAAGAAGTTTCAAGTAGGGAAGAGTCAAGATGGCGGAGAAGTAGCAGGCTGAGACTGCCTCAGCTAGCCGGAGATCAGCTAGATAGCTTATCTAAAGATTGCAAACACCTGAAAATCCATCGGCAGATCGAAGAGAAGAAGAACAGCAATTCTGGAAACAGAAAAACAACCACTTTCTGAAAGGTAGGACCGGCGGAGAAGTGAATCCAAAGCGACGGGAATATAGACCCCGGGGGGAGGGGCCGGCTCCCGGCAAGCGGCGGAGCAACGGCGCACAAAATCAGGACTTTTAAAAGTCTGTTCCGCTGAGGGACATCGCTCCAGAGGCTAAACCGGGGCAAAGCCCACGCGGGTTCAGCGTGGCCTCAGGTCCCGCAGGGTCACAGAAGGATCAGGGGTGTCTGAGTGTCGCAGACCTTGTGGATATTGGAATGGGAAAGCCGGCTACAGAGACAGAGCCGACAGTAAGCTCACAGCTCGGTGTTACCTTGAACTGGTCGCAGGCTCGGTGAGCTCGGAGCGCGGCCAGAGGTCAGGCAGACGGGAGTAACTGGGCGCTGTTCTCTGAGGGCGCACTGAGGAGTGCGGCCCTGGGCTCTCGGCTCCTCCGGGCTGGAGACCAGGAGGCCGCCATTTGTATTCCCGTCCTCCGGAACTCTACAGAAAGCGCTCAGGGAACAAAAGCTCCTGAAAGCAAACCCGAGCGGATTACTCACCCCGGCCCCGGGTAAGGGCGGTGTAATTCCGCCTGGGGCAAAGATACTTGAGAATCACTACAACAGGCCCCTCCCCCAGAAGATCAACAAGAAATCCAGCCGAGACCAAGTTCACCTACCAAGGAGTGCGGTTTCAATACCAAGGAGAGCAACAGAATTCCAGAGGAGGAGAAAGCCAAGCACGGAACTCATGGCTTTTTCCCTGTGATTTTTTTTTAGTCTTGCAGTTAATTTAATTTTTTTCTTTTTCATTTTTTGTTTTTTTTTTTTTCTCGCCTTCGGGTAAAATTTTTTTTTTTTTTAACTGTTACCTTTTTCTTTTTTAACGATTTTTTACTAGTTTATCTAATATATATATTTTTTCTTTTTTACATTTTTCTTAGGTGTTTTCCTTTTTTTTTTAATTCTTTTCTTTTCTTTTTTCTTTTTTCTTTTTTTTTTTCTTTTTTCTTTTTTTTTCTTTCTTCCTTTTTGAACCTCTTTTTATCCCCTTTCTCCTCCCTCACAATTTTGGATCTCCTCTAATATGGTTAAAGCATTTTTTTCCTGGGGTTGTTGCCACCCTTTTAGTATTTTACTTGCCCCTTCATATACTCTTATCTGGACAAAATGACAAGACAGAAAAATTCAACACACAAAAAAGAACAAGAGGCAGTACCGAAGGCTAGGGACCTAATCAATACAGACATTGGTAATATGTCAGATCTAGAGTTCAGAATGACAATTCTCAAGGTTCTAGCCGGGCTCGAAAAAGGCATGGAAGATATTAGAGAAACCCTCTCGAGAGATATAAAAGCCCTTTCTGGAGAAATAAAAGAACTAAAATCTAACCAAGTTGAAATCAAAAAAGCTATTAATGAAGTGCAATCAAAAATGGAGGCTCTCACTGCTAGGATAAATGAGGCAGAAGAAAGAATTAGTGATATAGAAGACCAAATGACAGAGAATAAAGAAGCTGAGCAAAAGAGGGACAAACAGCTACTGGACCATGAGGGGAGAATTCGAGAGATAAGTGACACCATAAGACGAAACAACATTAGAATAATTGGGATTCCAGAAGAAGAAGAAAGAGAGAGGGGAGCAGAAGGTATACTGGAGAGAATTATTGGGGAGAATTTCCCCAATATGGCAAAGGGAACGAGCATCAAAATTCAGGAGGTTCAGAGAACGCCCCTCAAAATCAATAGGAATAGGCCCACACCCCGTCACCTAATAGTAAAATTTACAAGTCTCAGTGACAAAGAGAAAATCCTGAAAGCAGCCCGGGAAAAGAAGTCTGTAACATACAATGGTAAAAATATTAGATTGGCAGCTGACTTATCCACAGAGACCTGGCAGGCCAGAAAGAGCTGGCATGATATTTTCAGAGCACTAAACGAGAAAAACATGCAGCCAAGAATACTATATCCAGCTAGGCTATCATTGAAAATAGAAGGAGAGATTAAAAGCTTCCAGGACAAACAAAAACTGAAAGAATTTGCAAATACCAAACCAGCTCTACAGGAAATATTGAAAGGGGTGCTCTAAGCAAAGAGAGAGCCTACAAGTGGTAGATCAGAAAGGAACAGAGACCATATACAGTAACAGTCAACTTACAGGCAATACAATGGCACTAAATTCATACCTCTCAATAGTTACCCTGAATGTTAATGGGCTAAATGCCCCTGTCAAAAGACACAGGGTATCAGAATGGATAAAAAAACAAAACCCATCTATATGTTGCCTCCAAGAAACTCATTTTAAGCCCGAAGACACCTCCAGATTTAAAGTGAGGGGGTGGAAAAGAATTTACCATGCTAATGGACATCAGAAGAAAGCAGGAGTGGCAATCCTTATATCAGATCAATTAGATTTTAAGCCAAAGACTATAATAAGAGATGAGGAAGGACACTATATCATACTCAAAGGGTCTGTCCAACAAGAAGATTTAACAATTTTAAATATCTATGCCCCCAACGTGGGAGCAGCCAGCTATATAAACCAATTAATAACAAAATCAAAGAAACACATCAACAATAATACAATAATAGTAGGGGACTTTAACACTCCCCTCACTGAAATGGACAGATCATCCAAGCAAAAGATCAGCAAGGAAATAAAGGCCTTAAACGACACACTGGACCAGATGGACATCACAGATATATTCAGAATATTTCATCCCAAAGCAACAGAATACACATTCTTCTCTAGTGCACATGGAACATTCTCCAGAATAGATCACATCCTCGGTCCTAAATCAGGACTCAACCGGTATCAAAAGATTGGGATCATTCCCTGCATATTTTCAGACCACAATGCTCTAAAGCTAGAACTCAACCACAAAAGGAAGTTTGGAAAGAACCCAAATACATGGAGACTAAACAGCATCCTTCTAAAGAATGAATGGGTCAACCGGGAAATTAAAGAAGAATTGAAAAAAATCATGGAAACAAATGATAATGAAAATACAACGGTTCAAAATCTGTGGGACACAACAAAGGCAGTCCTGAGAGGAAAATATATAGCGGTACAAGCCTTTCTCAAGAAACAAGAAAGGTCTCAGGTACACAACCTAACCCTACACCTAAAGGAGCTGGAGAAAGAACAAGAAAGAAACCCTAAGCCCAGCAGGAGAAGAGAAATCATAAAGATCAGAGCAGAAATCAATGAAATAGAAACCAAAAAAACAATAGAACAAATCAACGAAACTAGGAGCTGGTTCTTTGAAAGAATTAATAAAATTGATAAACCCCTGGCCGGACTTATCAAAAAGAAAAGAGAAAGGACCCAAATAAATAAAATCATGAATGAAAGAGGAGAGATCACAACTAACACCAAAGAAATACAAACTATTATAAGAACATACTATGAGCAACTCTACGCCAATAAATTTGACAATCTGGAAGAAATGGATGCATTCCTAGAAACATATAAACTACCACAACTGAACCAGGAATAAATAGAAAGCCTGAACAGACCCATAACCAGTAAGGAGATTGAAACAGTCATTAAAAATCTCCAAACAAACAAAAGCCCAGGGCCAGACGGCTTCCCGGGGGAATTCTACCAAACATTTAAAGAAGAACTAATTCCTATTCTCCTGAAACTGTTCCAAAAAATAGAAATGGAAGGAAAACTTCCAAACTCATTTTATGAGGCCAGCATCACCTTGATCCTAAAACCAGACAAGGATCCCACCAAAAAAGAGAGCTATAGACCGATATCCTTGATGAAGACAGATGCGAAAATACTCAACAAAATACTAGCCAATAGGATTCAACAGTACATTAAAAAGATTATTCACCACGACCAAGTGGGATTTATTCCAGGGCTGCAAGTTTGGTTCAACATCCGCAAATCAGTCAATGTGATACAACACATCAATAAAAGAAAGAACAAGAACCATATGATACTCTCAATAGATGCTGAAAAAGCATTTGACAAAGTACAGCATCCCTTCCTGATCAAAACTCTTCAAAGTGTAGGGATAGAGGGCACATACCTCAATATCATCAAAGCCATCTATGAAAAACCCACCACAAATATCATTCTCAATGGAGAAAAACTGAAAGCTTTTCCGCTAAGGTCAGGAACACGGCAGGGATGTCCATTATCACCACTGCTATTCAACATAGTACTAGAGGTCCTAGCCTCAGCAATCAGACAACAAAAGGAAATTAAAGGCATCCAAATCGGCAAAGAAGAAGTCAAATTATCACTCTTCGCAGATGATATGATACTATATGTGGAAAACCCAAAAGACTCCACTCCAAAACTGCTAGAACTTATACAGGAATTCAGTAAAGTGTCAGGATATAAAATCAATGCACAGAAATCAGTTGCATTTCTCTACACCAACAGCAAGACAGAAGAAAGAGAAATTAAGGAGTCAATCCCATTTACAATTGCACCCAAAACCATAAGATACCTAGGAATAAACCTAACCAAAGAGACACAGAATCTATACTCAGAAAACTATAAAGTACTCATGAAAGAAATTGAGGAAGACACAAAGAAATGGAAAAATGTTCCATGCTCCTGGATTGGAAGAATAAATATTGTGAAAATGTCTATGCTACCTAAAGCAATCTACACATTTAATGCAATTCCTATCAAAGTACCATCCATCTTTTTCAAAGAAATGGAACAAATAATGCTAAAATTTATATGGAACCAGAAAAGACCTCGAATAGCCAAAGGGATATTGAAAAAGAAAGCCAACGTTGGTGGCATCACAATTCCGGACTTCAAGCTCTATTACAAAGCTGTCGTCATCAAGACAGCATGGTACTGGCACAAAAACAGACACATAGATCAATGGAACAGAATAGAGAGCCCAGAAATAGACCCTCAACTCTATGGTCAACTAATCTTCGACAAAGCAGGAAAGAATGTCCAATGGCAAAAAGACAGCCTCTTCAATAAATGGTGCTGGGAAAATTGGACAGCCACATGCAGAAAAATGAAATTGGACCATTTCCTTACACCACACACAAAAATAGACTCAAAATGGATGAAGGACCTCAATGTGCGAAAGGAATCCATCAAAATCCTTGAGGAGAACACAGGCAGCAATCTCTTTGACCTCAACCGCAGCAACATCTTCCTAGGAACAACGCCAAAGGCAAGGGAAGCAAGGGCAAAAATGAACTATTGGGATTTCATCAAGATCAAAAGCTTTTGCACAGCAAAGGAAACAGTTAACAAAATCAAAAGACAACTGACAGAATGGGAGAAGATATTTGCAAACGACATATCAGATAAAGGACTAGTGTCCAGAATCTATAAAGAACTTAGCAAACTCAACACCCAAAGAACAAATAATCCAATCAAGAAATGGGCAGAGGACATGAACAGACATTTCTGCAAAGAAGACATCCAGATGGCCAACAGACACATGAAAAAGTGCTCCATATCACTCGGCATCAGGGAAATACAAATCAAAACCACAATGAGATATCACCTCACACCAGTCAGAATGGCTAAAATCAACAAGTCAGGAAATGACAGATGCTGGCGAGGATGCGGAGAAAGGGGAACCCTCCTACACTGTTGGTGGGAATGCAAGCTGGTGCAGCCACTCTGGAAAACAGCATGGCGGTTCCTCAAAATGTTGAAAATAGAACTGCCCTTTGACCCAGCAATTGCACTGAAGGTATTTACCCTAAGGATACAAACGTAGTGATCCAAAGGGGCACATGCACCCGAATGTTTATAGCAGCAATGTCCACAATAGCCAAACTATGGAAAGAACCTAGATGTCCATCAACAGATGAATGGATCAAGAAGATGTGGTATATATACACAATGGAATACTATGCAGCCATCAAAAGAAATGAAATCTTGCCATTTGCGACAACATGGATGGAACTAGAGCGTATCATGCTTAGTGAAATAAGTCAAGCAGAGAAAGACAACTATCATATGATCTCCCTGATATGAGGAAGTGGTGATGCAACATGGGGGCTTAAGTGGGTAGGAGAAGAATAAATGAAACAAGATGGGATTGGGAGGGAAACAAACCATGAGTGACTTTTAATCTCACAAAACAAACTGAGGGTTGCTGGGGGGAGGGGGTTTGGGAGAAGGGGGTGGGATTATGGACATTGGGGAGGGTATGTGCTTTGGTGAGTGCTGTGAAGTGTGTAAACCTGGTGATTCACAGACCTGTACCCCTGGGGATAGAGTATTATGCCTCCATCAGAAAGGATGAATACCCAACTTTTGTAGCAACATGGACGGGACTGGAAGAGATTATGCTGAGTGAAATAAGTCAAGCAGAGAGAGTCAATTATCATATGGTTTCACTTATTTGTGGAGCATAACAAATAGCATGGAGGACATGGGGACTTAGAGTGGAGAAGGGAGTTGGGGGAAATTGGAAGGGGAGGTGAACCATGAGAGACTATGGACTCTGAAAAACAATCTGAGGGTTTTGAAGGGACGGGGGGTGGGAGGTTGGGGTACCAGGTGGTGGGTATTATAGAGGACACGGATTGCATGGAGCACGGGGTGTGGTGCAAAAATAATGAATACTGTTATGCTGGAAATAAAAAATAAATAAATAAAAAAAATGTGAAAATTTGCAAACAAACAAACAAACAAAAAAAAGAAGTTTCAAGTACACATTACTTTGTTACCACCCATTACCTGCATATTCAGAAAGCAATTATGGCATAGGATGAAGTAAAGAAAGAAAGAAAGAAAGAAAGAAAGAAAGAAAGAAAGAAAGAAAGAAAAAAGAAAGAAAGAAATCCGTGGCTTCAGCAAGAATATTTTGGGGACGTTTACAACCTTTTTTTCCAGCCAAAGACAAACTGTAAGACACATAATAGATTTGAGTCCTGCTCCATTATGTATCCATGAAAAATAATCAAATGAAACGAACCACGACAATTATAAGCCAGAAAGACATCTTGAATAAAAGAAAGGCTTTATAATTTATTTACAGATAATTACAACAACCTAGAGGGACCTATTAAATCAGTTTCTTACAGAAAATGTAGTGCGCTCAATGAAAACTGCTAAAGAAGTAACCAAACAGAAGTGTCTGAAAAGTGCATGAATTTTTTACATTCCATCTGCTGCAAAGATTGTACTATTATTCTACTCAGGTAACACGTTAAAATTAATATTAAATAAAATCTGATATACATTGCTTTTATCTCTGTGTTTCTGGATCTATGGTTTAGGGTAGGTTTTTTTTCCCAGTGATTGTGCAAAACAGCAAGTGAATGCAAAAATATTGGAAATAAAATATATGAGTGATGGTAAGAATCTTAAGCCTACTTTTGAAAACATTCAGAACATGTTTTCAAATATTATATAAAGCTTGATTTATGAGATTGCTTCAAAGAAATTACATCACATAATGCAACTTAAGTTCAGAAAAGAAAGGATGAAAGTATTAATAATTTGGTGATGGCATCACCATCAGGTGGACATTCTAGCAGCAGAAAGAGTAAAAAATAATTTTGCTTAACCACCAGTTTCAGTTAAAAATAACCATGTATCGAGTATGGCAATTGTGCAGTAGAGTGACAGCAGCAACCTCATAGATTAAGATACTGGGAAATAATTGTTCTCTCCACCAATGTGAACCTTATAAAATTTGACTATTCTATATTAATGTAAAAATTGTAAAAATAATCATTAATTTTGGGTAAAATTTTTATATCGTGAATTCCCTTCTATGAAAGTAATATTTGCCTTTGGTTGAGTATTGACTCTTAGCATCGGTGCATTCAGTCTCAAAAGATAGGTTCAGAGCTCTTGTCATATATCAGACTTTCTAGAAACAATGGGTAAAGCTGAGGCCATGCCCCTATCCCTATAATGCTTACATTTCAATGAGAGGAAAGAAACAGAGGTGTGTTATATTCCCAAAGTGTTGTGACAAAAATGGAGCAAGGTAAGGAGTGGGTAAGAGAAAAGTTGTTTTATTTTATTTATTTTTTAAATTATTGTATTTTTTATTATGTGATGTTTGTCATCATACAGTACCTCATTAGTTTTTGATGTAGTGTCCCAAGATTCACTGTTTACGTATAACACCCAGTGCTCCATGCAATATGAAAAGTTATTTTATATAGGGTGGCTTAGAGAAGGCTACATAAATAACGAGGAAAGGAGTACTCTTAGCAATATGTACAATCAATGCAAGACCTAAGGCAAGAGCATGAGTAATGTTTTTAGAAAGCAAAGAGGAATAGAATAGCAAATGAGAGAACAAAGAACTAATAGTAGAAGACAGAGCAGGAGGAAAAAAAATGTAAGGACTTTGTAACTTTTAGCAAGGGTCATGAACAATCTTCACAGAGATTAACAGGAAGGTGAAACCATTGACTTATATTGTCATGTGGAATATAGGCATTCTGGTGGGATATTGGAGATGCAAAGGAGAACACTAGGACTACTGAAGAAAACTAAGACTAATGAAAGAAAAAAAAAAACCACTGGAAGAAAAACACCAAGACTACCAGGAAAAAAAAAAAAAAAAAAAAAAAAAAAAGATTGTGGTGGTTAGTCCAGAGAGGCAGCAGAACAATAACAAGGTGGTAAGTGATCAGATGCAGAATGTATTTTGAACATAATGAAAAAATTGAACTTAAAAAGTATGATTCATGGTGTGTTATAAAAAACAATTACAATTTATCTTCCACCCTCTATTTAAAATGGAGGAAAACTTGGACATCGCCATAACTTTCCTATAATCTGTTTCACAATTCACTTTTGTGATTCCAACACATTAAAGTCTTAGCACACCTCTTATCTTTCATTTTGTGTCTTATGAATGTAAAACAGTGGAGGCACATTGATTGATTTAATATGATAGGGAAGATAAAGAATACAAAATCAAAAATTGCTCCTAGGTACTTTTAACTTTTAAAAGTGGGTGAAAACTGCCCCAAATGGGAAAGGCTTAGGGAGGAGCAAGTTGGTAGGAAGGTGAGTCTAAAGCAAAAGTTTAGGACTTCTACTTTCACTGAAGATGTAAAAACCTGCAAAGAATGTTACTCTCAACCTATCAATGATAAAAGCTGAATACTACCATTTTCTTGAGCCCATCAGTGAGCTGAAGTCTCACAGCAACAGAATAACTTATATGTCAAAAGAAACCTGCTTATGGAGAGACAAGATACAAATCTATCACCTCTAACAGCATGGGAGAAAGAGGGGGCTACCATACAAGCGAATAAGATGAAATTAGTTAAATTGTTAATGAATTGCCAAGGTCTAAATATGGGCTAAGTAAGTTTGGAATAACTGGAGGCCCCAGACACAAAAAAAGTTCATATTCATCCTGAGTCCCTGCACACAGACCTCCACTGGGTGCTCATGAGAAAGAGGTTAAATTGTATCTCCAAGAGAAATACGTTGAAATCTTCATTCTCAGTACCTTAGAAATGAGACCCTGTTTAGATCTGGGGGTTGTTACAGATGTAATTCGTTAGGATGAGATCAGACTGGAATGGATGGGCCTTCAATCCAATGGCAGTTTCCTCAGGAAGAGAGGGAAGATGAACAGAGAACACCAGGTAACAGCAGAGGCAGGAATCGCTGCAAGTGAAGGAAGGCTAAGGACAGACAACCATGACCAGATTCCGGAAAGTGGCAAGGAATGATTCCAGCCAGTCTCAGAGGGAGCATAGCTCTGCTGACACCTTGGGTTGCCCTTCTAATCCCCATAATTATGACAAAATACACTTCTCTTGTTTTAAGCCACTTGGTTTGTGGTACATGGCTACAGAAGCCCTAGAAAACCAATAGAGGGGCAGGGCAGGGAACCAAAGAATCCTTGGTGACACAGGCATGCAGAGATGATAGGTGCCTACTGGGGAGGAGGGAGCATTGAAATTTCCCCAGACCTTCCTCTCTTCTTGTGAGTTCAGGGAGTTGGGGTTTGATTAAGGAAAAACACACATGAGGTGATAGCATAAGTTAGTATGAGGAGAGAACTTCCCTTGTAGCATGAGACCTTCCAGAGACAATGAAAGGCATGGGGTCACCACCCAGAAGGAGAACTGGGGAGACAGGGAGGGAGATTGCGTCTAGGATGATGAGGAATCTCTGGGTCAGAGACTTCCACAGCTTGGGCAGTTTTACAGTTCCAAGGTCTGTTTTATCTGTGTCTAGCAGATGTTGGTTGCAGTTTCATGGAATATGCAAAAGCAGGTTCTAAATGGCTAAAAATATGCTTATTTGGGTTATAGTTAAAGCATTTGGATCAGTAAAAATTTGAGTTTAGCTCTGGCAGGCTTTTGAGATAATGATTCCAGCCTGGTGTGAAGTAATCATGGGGATAGTATATAGACGCCACTTGGGGCACATTTATATAACAAACTAACCCTTAATACCATGTTGTTTTATAGTCCAACTTATATTTTATTTCATAAAGCCTAAGTTTGGAGCCAGCCATGAAGTATTATAATAACCCAGGATTCTTTAAGTCCACAAATTAGGATATTAAAGTCTGTTTGCAGCTGGTCTACCCATTCAGTGATGGAAATCCGAAGAGTGGATCGGAAAAAAAAGACTTTGATTTGTTTAATCATCTAGAAATAGAGTAACATTATGGCCCTTTTGGTACATGTCTCTGGCTCTCCATAAAACGTGGCAAGAGTTATCTACAGGCAGATATATTAGCAAGTGCACAAAATATCCCTCTCCGTCTTTATCAGTCAATAAGTAATGTAAGACTATGTTGTTATTTGACACCCTAAAGTACGATAAGATTCAGCCATGAGTTCCAGTTCTTGGCCGATTTGTTTAATTTGTGTGGACAGCAGCTGGGACATGGCTATCTGAACTTCTTTTCTTCTTTTAAGTCCAGGGTGTCTATCTCCTTTTAAATTGTTTTAGCAGTAGCCATCATTGCCTGTAAAATAATTTGTTTCTTAGAAGCCCCCTTAGAATAAATGACTAGATGGATGCAGGACTCACTCTAGCCTTCTTGGGATATGCCCAGTCATCATGCTAGAACACCATCTGTTGCCTGATAAGCTCACTCCAAAATCCTCAACTGCTGGGGAATATCTTTAGTCTCAGTTAACATTTTCCTTTGACTATCTGTCCAGGTCATTATGAGACCTAATGTAGGCTTAGTGGATTTCAAAGCCATAAAAATTCATATCAGCAAGGTAGATGGACCTGCGTCCAAAGTCATCTTTGTGAGTCAGCCCACCTTCTGAACTAATTGTGCAAGATTCTTTAGTAAGAACACCATATTTTTTTTTTACATCCAATACTATAACATCTGATTGTTAAAATTCAGACCCTGATAGATGGAGCTTACTCTCCACCAGATACAGTCTACAAAGCCAGGAGGCCCCCCTTTTTTAATTTATTTCTTGATTCAGCTCCTTAAGGAGAGACTGGGCCCCAGGGTAAGAGACAGAGTCTGTGTGTCCTCCTCCAAGTTAGAACATTTCCCTTCATCTTGGCCCTTTACTTTTGTCTTTTCAGTCTTTAGTATGCTGTTCATGGTTACTGACATAGCATAGGGTAAATTATCCCCAGACACTGTCAGGGTGACACTATGCTACCTTTTCATCTAAAGATCACCAGTCCTTTTTTGAACAGTCTTGCCACCCTTTATCATCTCTGCTAGGACTTTGGGCTCCTACCTCTTCTGAGTGGCTTCCTGTAACAAGCTGCCACAAGCAAGGTGTAGTACATGTCTTATGGTTTGAACCATTCAGCAGAACAACTATCCCTTTGGAGTCCTGGGATAGACAGGGATATAAATTTCCTTGTCTTTATTCACTTACACTTAAAGTAACACTTTAGCTAGCTCAGCCCAAGTATTAGGGTCAGGTGTCCATATCCTTTTTTTTTTTTTTAAAGATTTTATTTATTTATTTGACAGAGAGAGATCACAAGTAGGCAGAGAGGCAGGCAGAGAGAGAGAGAGGAGGAAGGAGGCTCCCTGCTGAGCAGAGAGCCCGATGCGGGACTTGATCCCAGGACCCTGAGATCATGACCTGAGCCAAAGGCAGCGGCTTAACCCACTGAGCCACCCAGGCGCCCAGGTGTCCATATCCTTGTGCAGAGACGCTATAATGATGACATCATGACAGCATTACTAAATATCACAGAGGCATGTTAGCTGCTTGCAAAGGCTACTCTTCCAACCATATTTAGGAGACTGGCTTCAGCCTCTAACTGTAGCTTATTGACTTCTTTACCTACCATATGAGTCCCCAGGAATGAGAACATCCTGTCATCTCAGAGTACCCCAAATCTCTGACTTGGCTGTGAGGAATTCCTGCCACCATAGCCAATAATGGGGTGATTGATGGCCCATCCTTGCTCTACTGGCATGCAATCTCCCCTTTTCCTATTCAACGCCCACAAGTCTTAGAACATCTAGCACCTGCCCAGTGGGGAACCTATGGAAGAGGCCTCACCACTTTCCCTGGACAAATCACTGCTTCTGTTCCCATCCCCAGTCAGTTTTTATAATGTGGGTTCACTCAAATACTGGTGTTACTGCTTGGTCAGGCTAATAAGGCACAAAAGGAGAACATGAAAAATATAGAGTGTAATACAGCAGAGAACAAGGCCACACCAGACTAACACATAAGAATCCCAAATTTGGAGCCCTAATAGCTTAAGGGTCTCCAAAATCAGCTTGCCAAGTGGTTGTTTTACTGACTTGTCATCTACCATATGAATTCCTTGATCATCACTAAAAATGACTTGGTCCTCATTCCCACTTGTAGTGAGTTTATCAGGGGCTGATTAAGGAGAAGTATATGATTACAAGGTAACTGATGACAATTAGCTTTATTTAGTTGGATTTTTGACAGATCATAATGTGGTAAGGTCGGGTTAGTACCTCACAGAGTGAGAGCTTCCAGAGACAATGGCCAAGGACCACCACCTAGAAGAGGAAAAGGGCAAGGGAATTCTTGAGAGAGGGTAAAACTAGTAAGGAGACCTATGGATGATATCATTGAGCACCAGAGTGGAGAGTCTGTGGGTAAAAGAATTCCAAATGGCAGCAGTGGCTTGGCATCTTTTATAATCCCAGTGTTTGTCTTATCCATGGCTAGAAGATTTTGAATGTAATTTTGTAAGGTGTGTAAAGCAGACAGGATTTAAATCACAAGAGGAAGTTTGGAAAGAACCCAAACATGGAGACTAAACAGCATCCTTCTAAAGAATGAATGGGTCAACTGGGAAATTAAAGAAGAATTGAAAAAAATCATGGAAACAAATGATAATGAAAATACAGCAGTTAAAAATCTGTGGGACACAACAAAGGCAGTCCTGAGAGGAAACTATATAGTGGTACAAGCCTTTCTCAAGAAACAAGAAAGGTCTCAGGTACACAACCTAACCCTACACCTAAAGGAGCTGGAGAAAGAACAAGAAAGAAACTCTAAGCCCAGCAGGAGAAGAGAAATCATAAAGATCAGAGCAGAAATCAATGAAATAGAAACCAAAAAAACAATAGAACAAATCAATGAAACTAGGAGCTGGTTCTTTGAAAGAATTAATAAAATTGATAAACCCCTGGCCGGACTTATCAAAAAGAAAAGAGAAAGGACCCAAATAAATACAATCATGAATGAAAGAGGAGAGATCACAACTAACACCAAAGAAATACAAACTATTATAAGAACATACTATGAGCAACTCTACGCCAACAAATTTGACAATCTGGAAGAAATGGATGCATTCCTAGAAACATATAAACTACCACAACTGAACCAGGAATAAATAGAAAGCCTGAACAGACCCATAACCAGTAAGGAGATTGAAACAGTCATTAAAAATCTCCAAACAAACAAAAGCCCAGGGCCAGACTGCTTCCCGGGGGAATTCTACCAAACACTTAAAGAAGAACTAATTCTTATTCTCCTGAAACTGTTCCAAAAAATAGAAATGGAAGGAAAACTTCCAGACTCATTTTATGAGGCCAGCATCACCTTGATCCCAAAACCAGACAAGGATCCCACCAAAAAAGAGAGCTATAGACCAATATCCTTGATGAACACAGATGCAAAAATTCTCACCAAAATACTAGCCAATAGGATTCAACAGTACATTAAAAGGATTATTCACCACGACCAAGTGGGATTTATTCCAGGGCTGCAAGGTTGGTTCAACATCCACAAGTCAATTAATGTGATACAACACATCAATAAAAGAAAGAACAAGAACCATATGATACTCTCAACAGATGCTGAAAAAGCATTTGACAAAGTACAGCATCCCTTCCTGATCAAAACTCTTCAAAGTGTAGGGATAGAGGGCACATACCTCAATATCATCAAAGCCATCTATGAAAAACCCACCACAAATATCATTTTCAATGGAGAAAAACTGAAAGCTTTTCCGCTAAGGTCAGGAACACAGCAGGGATGTCCATTATCACCACTGCTATTCAACATAGTACTAGAGGTCCTAGCCTCAGCAATCAGACAACAAAAGGAAATTAAAGGCATCCAAATCGGCAAAGAAGAAGTCAAACTATCACTCTTTGCAGATGAAATGATACTATATTGGAAAACCCAAAAGACTCCACTCCAAAACTGCTAGAATTTGTACAGGAATTCAGTAAAGTGTCAGGATATAAAATCAATGCACAGAAATCAGTTGCATTTCTCTACACCAACAACAAGACAGAAGAAAGAGAAATTAAGGAGTCAATCCCATTTACAATTGCACCCAAAACCATAAGATACCTAGGAATAAACCTAACCAAAGAGACACAGAATCTATACTCAGAAAACTATAAAGTACTCATGAAAGAAATTGAGGAAGACACAAAGAAATGGAAAAATGTTCCATGCTCCTGGATTGGAAGAATAAATATTGTGAAAATGTCTATGCTACCTAAAGCAATCTACACATTTAATACAATTCCTATCAAAGTACCATCCATCTTTTTCAAAGAAATGGAACACATAATTCTAAAATTTATATGGAACCAGAAAAAACCTCGAATAGCCAAAGGGATATTGAAAAAGAAAGCCAAAGTTGGTGGCATCACAATTCCGGACTTCAAGCTCTATTACAAAACTGTCATCATCAAGACAGCATGGTACTGGCACAAAAATAGACACATAGATCAATGCAACAGAATAGAGAGTCCAGAAACAGACCCTCAACTCTATGATCAACTAATCTTCGACAAAGCAGGAAAGAATGTCCAATGGAAAAAAGACAGCCTCTTCAATAAATGGTGTTGGGAAAATTGGACAGCCACATGCAGAAAAATGAAATTCTACCATTTCCTTACACCACACACAAAAATAGACTCAAAATGGATGAAGGACCTCAATGTGAGAAAGGAATCCATCAAAATCCTTGAGGAGAACACAGGCAGCAACCTCTTCGACCTCAACCGCAGCAACATCTTCCTAGGAACATCGCCAAAGGCAAGGGAAGCAAGGGCAAAAATGAACTACTGGGATTTCATCAAGATCAAAAGCTTTTGCACAGCAAAGGAAACAGTTAACAAAATCAAAAGACAACTGACAGAATGGGAGAAGATATTTGCAAACGACATATCAGATAAAGGGCTAGTGTCCAAAATCTATAAAGAACTTAGCAAACTCAACACCCAAAGAACAAATAATCTAATCAAGAAATGGGCAGAGGACATGAACAGACATTTCTGCAAAGTAGACATCCAGATGGCCAACAGACACATGAAAAAGTGCTCCACATCACTCGGCATCAGGGAAATACAAATCAAAACCACAATGAGATATCACCTCACACCAGTCAGAATGGCTAAAATCAACAAGTCAGGAAATGACAGATGCTGGCGAGGATGCGGAGAAAGGGGAACCCTCCTACACTGTTGGTGGGAATGCAAGCTGGTGCAGCCACTCTGGAAAACAGCATGGAGGTTCCTCAAAATGTTGAAAATAGAACTGCCCTATGACCCAGCAATTGCACTACTGGGTATTTACCCTAAGGATACAAACGTAGTGATCCAAAGGGGCACATGCACCCGAATGTTTATAGCAGCAATGTCCACAATAGCCAAACTATGGAAAGAACCTAGATGTCCATCAACAGATGAATGGATCAAGAAGATGTGGTATATATACACAATGGAATACTATGCAGCCATCAAAAGAAATGAAATCTTGCCATTTGCGACAACATGGATGGAACTAGAGCGTATCATGCTTAGCAAAATAAGTCAAGCAGAGAAAGACAACTATCATATGATCTCCCTGATATGAGGAAGTGGTGATGCAACATGGGGGCTTAAGTGGGTAGGAGAAGAATAAATGAAACAAGATGGGATTGGGAGGGAAACAAACCATGAGTGACTCTTAATCTCACAAAACAAACTGAGGGTTGCTGGGGGGAGGGGGGTTAGGAAAAGGGGGGGTGGGGTTATGGATATTGGGGAGGGTATGTGCTTTGGTGAGTGCTGTGAAGTGTGTAAACCTGGCGATTCACAGACCTGTACCCCTGGGGATAAAAATATATGTTTATAAAAAATAAAAAATTAAAAAAAATATATCCTTCAAAAGTGAAAATGAAATAGATAACCACTTCATACAAGCAAAATTTTATTCTTAGAGTATCTGAGCTATATAATATTTAAGAAAATTCTTCAGGCAAGGGTATGAGAACAGACAGGAATGTATAAGTGTTGGAAATAGTAAGAATGAAGTAAAAATACATCTTTTTCTTATTTTTAGTGACTAAGATAGATAATCATCTTAGTTTCATTTCATTATGTGAATTTTGAATTTTATTAGTTACCACCATGTGTGTGAATCAAAAAGTTAATTAGATAAACAAGCCTGAAGTTCAGGAGATAAACCAAAACTGGAAATGATATTGTAAGATAATAGAAAATAATATATTGGTCTCTGTCCCCAATTCTTGACACAAAACTCCTAGAACCCTTATAATATTCTAAGTCATATGAGCTCTAGGAGTATCTTTTTTTCTGATATTCGATCATTGGCCGTAGTTCCTGACACAGGGTTCTTAAATTTCCTGGTAACAGTGTCTTTTATTCTAATGAGATTATTCTAGGTGGGCTCCTAGATGGGAGCTGGTCACCAAAAAGACCAAGCTGTGATTAGGATCCTGAAATTTTCAGCCTCACCCCCACTCTTTAGAGGGGAGAAGGGCTAGAAATGATCTGTCATTCCTAAATGATGAAGTTTCCATAAAAATCCTAAAAGTATGGAGTTAGGAGAGCTTTCCGGTTGGTGAACACATGGAAATGCTGGGAGAGTGGTGCACTGTAGAGACCATGGAAGCTCCACGCCCCTTCCCAAATACCTTATCTTATGCATCTCTTCCATTTGAATATTCATCTGCAGCTCTTATCATATCCTTCTATAATAAACTGATAAATAGTAGGTAAACTGTTTTCCTGAGTTCTTTGGGCCTCTCTAACAAATTAATCAAACCTGAGGAGAGGGTCATAAGAACCTCCAATTTATAAACAGTCAGTGCAGGTAACAACCTGGATGGCAATTGGCATTTGAAGTGGGTGGGGGTGGATCACAGTCTGTGGCACTGAGCCCTTAACTGGTGGGATCTGACACTATCGCCAGAAAGATAATTTCAGAATTGATTTGAGTTGTTGAACACCCAGATGGTATTACAGAATTGCTTGGTGTGGAAAATCCCACACATACCCACATCTGATATTAGAAATGTAAGTATGGTAATCATGTGTGAGTAGAGGGGAAACCCAGGAAGAGAACCAAGTTTTACCTGCACAGATATCATTAGCATGTAGATGACATTTAAAGCCACAAGACTAGATAAGATCATCTAGAAAGAGTATAATTTTAGAGTCCAAGCACTGAATCTTAGAGAAGTTTAATATTTGGACATAAGAAAGGGAAAATAATCCAGAAAACAAACAAACAAACAAAAAATAAGAGAAAGGGACAGGCTGTAAGGGAGAAGGAAAACTTGGTAGCTACTCAAAGGTTGCTGAAAGAGACTGAGACTTGACAATTAAATTTGACAGGTAGCACGGAGGTTGCTGATAATATTGACAAATCCAGTTTAATTTGACTGATGTAGTAAAAAGAGCAGATTGCAGTGTGGCTAGAGAATCTGAGGTGAGAAAACTAAGATAATCAGTGTAAATATATTTTAATTCTTGTTTCTAAAATAAATGCAGAGGAAGCATATATGTATATAATGTAATATATTATAAAGAAGTGCTACCAAGTTGATTCCATACTACATAGAAAGCAGTTGGATGGCCAATTTAGGAATTTAAAGAAAAAAACTAATAGAAATTTAATTACTATTGTTCATTATAATAGGAAGTCAATGGAGACAAAGGTATAATTGCCCATAAATTCCTCAAAAGGAAAGAGTACAGAATATTATTTCAGATCAGATATCTGAGACTCAGTAACCACTCTCAAACATGGTACTTGAAAGTTTTTTTTTTAACTTTCAAAATATTATTTCTTAATCTGCATAATTGTGATTATAGTACCTGATTTACAGAGTTGTGAGGATTCAGCGGGATCAGATACATGAAGCAATTAGTATAGGGCTCACTGTAAATATTGAACAGTAATTTTTAATAATAACTTGATGAGTGAACTCCAATTCCTGATTTTTTTTTAAAGATTTTATTTATTTGACAGACAGAGATCACAAGTAGGCAGAGAGGAAGGCAGAGAGAGAGAAGGAAGCAGGCTTGATCCCAGGACTCTGGGATCATGACCTGAGCCCAAGGCAGAGGCTTTAACCCACTGAGCCACCCAGGCACCCCTCCAATTCCTGATTTTTTAAAAATGACTTTTTGCTTTAATATAATAAAAAATATTTTTCAGCTTTACTGAGGTGTAACTAACAAATAAAATTATATATGTTTAAAGTGTACAAATTGACAATTTGACATACTTAACCTTTGTTAAGTGATTACCACAATCAGGTTATGAACACATCCATCACCTCCCATAGTGACTTCTTTTGTTTGTGTATGGTGAGGAGGTCTACTCTCTTAGAAAATGTCAAGTACATTCTGTATGCATGTACAGAAACGTTTTGAGAACACTTGTGAAAAAAGATGCTTCTAAGAATGCTATTCGCTTGCTACATTAAGAGTGTTATATCAGTGAATGGCTATGACTGCCAATTTGTAATACATGCAGAGAAGTGTTTAAAAAAACCCCTTTAAGCCATGTTTTTGAGAATGTATTATTACCTGTAGTCACTGTACAGCACATTCAATCCCCAGAATTTATTCAGTATCTTATAACTGAAGGCTTGTACCCTTTGACCAGCATTTCCCCATTTTCCCCATTCCCCAGCCCTTTGTAATCATTTTACTCTTTGTTTATATGAACTTGATTTCTTTTTCCCCTGGATCCTACATATAAGTAAGATCTTACAGCATTTGTCTTTATCTCTCTGGCGAATTTCACTGGTCTTGTGACCTAATATTTGATCTATCCTGGAGAATGATCTGCATACAGAATGATCTGCTGCTATTGGATGGAATATTCTACAAGTCTGTTACATACATAAGGTATTAACTATAGTTCAAGTTCTATGTTTTCTGTCTAGATCATCTATCCATTGTTGAAAGTGGGGCACTGAAATATATTATTATTATTTCATTGTTGTCTATTTCTCTGTTCAGATCTATTAGTATTTGCTTTATATACTTGGGTGTTCCAATGTTGGTACATATAATTTACAAATTTTATATCCTTTTGATGCATTGGCTTCTTTATCATTGTATAATGACCTGCTTTGTGTCTGTTATAGCTTTTGAGTTAAGTCTATTTGACTAATATAAGTATAGCTATCCCTGTTCTCTCTTGGTTTCTATTTGCACAGAATACATTTTTCCATCCCTTGATTTTGAGCCTATATGTGTTCTTAAAGCAGAAATGAGTCTCTTGAAGGCAGCATATAATTGGGTTTTATTTCATTTTGTTTTACTTTGTTTTTGTCTTTTTAATCCTTTTAGGGACTCTGTCTTTTGACTAGAGAATTTAATCAATTTAAATTTAAATTTAAAGTAATTATTGATATGTAAGGACTTGCTAATACAATCATTTTTTGGCTTGTTTGCAGTTTCTTTCTTCCTTTGTTCCTCTTTTGCTGTATTCCTTTTGAATTGATAATTTTCAGTAGTAATAGGCATTGATTCCCTTCTTTTTATCTTTCATTAACTACTATAAGTTTTTGTTTTGTGGTTACTACAGGTTTCTATAAAACATGCTATGGTTAAACAGTCTATTTTAAGCCAATAACAACTTAACTTAGGCCATATACAAAAACATCACCCTTTTATTTTCCCCATATTATGTTTTTAATATCACAATTTACATTTTTCTCTATATGTCCATTAACAAATTCTTGTAGCTATAGTTATCTTTAATGTCTTTGTCTTTTAATTTTTATACTAAAGTTAAGTGATTAACATACCATATTATAGTATTAGAGTGTTCTGAATTTAAATCTTTATTTACATTTACCATTGTGTTTTATATTTTCATATGTTTTCATAT
This sequence comes from Mustela erminea, assembly GCF_009829155.1. Classification (NCBI taxonomy): domain Eukaryota; kingdom Metazoa; phylum Chordata; class Mammalia; order Carnivora; family Mustelidae; genus Mustela; species Mustela erminea. The sequence continues at coordinate 4,201,573 of NC_045615.1, read as the reverse complement.
TACTAAATAACATCCTTTCATTTCTGCTTGAAGAACTCCTTTCAGCATTTCTTGTAAGACAAATCAAAAGGTGATGAGGTCCCTCAGTTTTTGTTTGTTTGAGGTCTTTAGCTTGCTTTCATTTCTGAAGGACCACTTTGCCTGGTAAAGTATTCTTGGTTGGCAGTTCTTTTTTTTTTTTTTTTTTCCTCAACACCTAAATGTATCATCCCATTCTCTCCTGCCCTGCAAGATTTACGCTGAAAAATCTGCTAATTACTATATGGGTGTTCCCTTGCATGTGAGGAATTTTTTTTTTCTTTTACTGCTTTTGAAATTCTCTCTTTCATTTTAAACAGTTTTATTATAATGTGTCTTAGAGATATTTTTGTGTTGAAACTTTCTGGGGATGAATGTCCAAGTCTTTTCCCAGATCTGGGAAGTTCTCAGTCATTATTTCCTTGAATAAGCTTTCTGCCACTTTCTATCTCTTTCTCCCTCTCTTCTCATTTTGGGACTCCAATGTTACCTACATAATTCACATATTATTCACATTCTTCACATAGGCTTTTTTCACTCATCTTCATTCTTTTTCTTTGTTTTTTTTCTGACTGAATAATTTCAAATTACTTATTTTCTACCTCACAGATTATTTTCCCTGCTTGATCAAATCTGCTGCTGATGTTCTTTTTTTGCATAAAAAAAAAATTCTATTCATTGCATTCTTCAGCTCCAGAATTTTGTTTGGTTCTTTTTTATGATTTCTATGTTACTATTAAACTCATTTTGTGCTTGTGTTATTTTCCTGAAGCTCACTGAGCCTTTTTAAAGTAATCATTTTGATTTTTTTATTAAGAAAATCACAGATCACCTTTCCTTTGGGCTTGGTTACTGGAAAATTACAGTTTTCCTTTGATGGAGTCATGTTTCCTTAATTTTTCACATTACTTGAAATCTTGCATTGTCTTCATGTTTAAAGAAACAGTTTCCACCTCCACTCTTTACCGACTGTTAGGGGAATCTACAGATGGAGCATCCCTAGAGGCTCATGGGTGGACTTCCTGATGGAATCCACAAAAGAATTAGTAATATCCAAGTCTGTTTGATGCTCACTGACAACCCTGGCTGATCATCTCCCAGCCCCTCCCTGTTACACTTACGCAGAACACCTCAGTTCCTGACAGAGCAAGAAAATAGTGGGCCTCTTTGGGCAGTGTCATGTACTACTGGAGAAGCTGGTTTCTCAATCACATGTTCACTTTCTTCCCTGGGAAAAGTTGTGGCCAAGAACATCTCTCTTGGCAGTGCTGTGTTGCCTTGGGGTGGAGTGAGGCAGGCAAAGTGAAATTGTTCCTCTTATCCCCTTTAATGTGTCCAAACTTGGAACTTAATTTTTTCAGAGTATTGATTGATTGATTGATTTGCTCCAACAGTGTGCTAAAACTTCTCTGCTGGATTTCTGGACTTGCACAAAGACACCCTCATCCCTAGGTCATTGTCAAATTAGGTGTTCTTTGGAAACAAGATAGTAGAAAATTCTTTTTCTGCCATTTGCTGAGAAATGTCTTAAAATAGAGAAAACACCAAAACTTTAAGATGAAATAATTTTACTATAGTTATTTACATTATCTTAAAAGTGCCTGATAAGTGAGTGAAAGAGAAAAATAAAACAAAGTACTCTCTAGTGGGAAAGAATAGCATCACATATCTGTAGATGATATGATTATCTATGAAGATAATGGTGTACAACTAAAACCAGGATAATTTACTAGGATATTCAGAAGAAAGAAAATATCTGACAAATAGTAGTCTTGTTATTTACCACCAATTCACTGAAGGAATATATGAGGAAACACTATTTCACTGACAATGCAAATTTTTAAATATTAAACATCCAAAAATAATAACTAAAATTATAGTTATTCATTAAATATGTAAAAAATACAGTATTTAGTATATAGTATGACATTTTAGGAACATGAAATAGAATCATTTATATACGACTCCCAGATGGGAAAAATCCTCTAAACATAGCATTCTTCACCAAATTTACACATAATTTTTTTAAAATAGGAAAAAAAGATCATGTGGAATATATTTAATTTTATTTTTCTCTTGAGAAATTCTACACTTCTTTGGGAAAAATAAAGAGTAGATGTCAGCCAGAAAGATGTTAAAGAACAAGAGTCAGAAAGAAGAGACTTAATATCCTCTCAGAGAGTAAAACATACTGTAAACCCATGATAATAAATATATTTCAATTAGCATAGTAGCAAATAGATCAACTTATGTATGAATTTAAACATTATAAATATCATCTTCTAAAGCCATGCTGAAATGATGAATTTTAAATTAATGGAACTGGAGAAATTAGTCAATCATTGAAAGTAAATTAAATAAGAACCTTATTTTCCATGAATGCTAATACACACCAGGTGAACTTAAGACAACCATATAAATAATGGTACTATTAATTTTTAAGATAAATATAGTTATAAATCTTTCTTTCATCTTGGCTTTAGAAATTACTTTTCTTTGAGTAAACTAAAGGCTAGTTTTCTAAGTTCCAAAAATGGATCTAGGAGATAATTTTTCCTCCAAATATGTGGCATTTGATACTGGAAACACATTCACAAGATATGAAACAATTAAATCAAGTTTTAATCTTCCCTCCCAGACTATTCTGTGGGTAATAAAATGAAGGGGGATAGTAGCTTAAGATAGAGAAGAATAGAGATCTTCATGTTTCCAGCCTAAGTTGGTACACACTAATGGAGAATGATTGGACTTTATTCTGGCTGCCTGTGTGTCACCAGCATAATTGAGTCTTGTGTTCCTAAGGAGAGAACTGCACTTCCACATGAGGATCTTAACAAATCAAACTATTTTGGCTTTGATGAAGTGCCTATCTTGTTTCCAAAAACTACTCCAGAGATCTGAACAGCTGGAGATCTCCATTCACAGGATTAACTGGGATGGTCCCAGATCTTCCCAAGAATTACTGAGAGGACTCCCTTCTTTCTCTCTCTCTCTCACTCACTTACATTCTAATCAAAATATATTACTAAATATTCTTTTATTTAAAAAAAGATTTAATTCAAAATTCAAGTTTTTGCTTTATTATTAACTTGGATCTATAAACTTTACATTTCATCCCTATAATGCCTATAATTTTCAAGTAATTTATGGACTGGGTTGATGATGACAGACAGTTTCATTATTAAAATAAAAGTATTATACCACAATTTCTACCCCCCACAATAAAGTGTGCATTTGATTACATAAATAATCAGTCAAACCACATATATAAATTAAAAGGCAAACAACTGAAAGGAGATAATTTTATCATTTAAAGTATGTGAGTTAATATGAATACATTTAAAAATTTTGTTAATAAAGAGAAACAAATATCTCAATAGAAATTTTGGAAACTGTCTAAGCAGGTATTCAGAAGTGATGAAATATATATATATATATTATATATATATATATACACAACTAGAGAAATATATATAACAGTTAACATATGAATTAGAAAGTTTCCTTCTTGCTAAAAATTTAAATATAAATTAAAATAATACTAATTATAAAATGATATTTTTAAATAAAATAACAAACCTGCATAAATGGGAATTTTTAATGTAATGTGAAAACTGTGAACAGGCACAATATTTACAAGGATAATTTGGCAGTACAGAATAATTAAAAGCACCTATTGATTGATAGTATGCACTCTTTTAAGCTAGTAACTGTATTAGTTTTATAATCTGCATAATTCTGAGGGGATACTAGTACAGATGATATACAAATGAGAAAAATGAGAGAGACATAGCAAGAGACAGAGCCAGAGCTAGAATTCTGAAACAGCCTACTTGCCAGTCCAATTTAAAATTACTATCTTATTGCCCTGATGTAAGACTTTAAATAGACATAACTCTGACATACAAACTTATGCTAGAAATAGATCCTAAGGAAATAATCATCAATGTCCACAAAGATTTAATTACTAAGTTATCCTTGCAACATTGTCTGCAATTGCAGAAAATTGAAAACGTGAAAAAAAAAAAAAAAAAGGATTATCTGAATAAACTAAGGGCAATAAATATAAATTATGGAGTTATAAAAATAATTTTATGGAAGACCATGAGATGATGTAAAAATGTACAATATACATTATTTAGTAAAAACAGAAGGTCAAAAAATAGTGTACATTATAGTACTGTTGAAAAATCTGGGTTCATAAGTATCAAAACAATGATAATTTTTGCCTTTGATTAACATAATTACTTTTGTCTGTATCTACATTTCTGTAATATCATAATAAAAAATAAACCTTTTACAACAAAAAATATGTGTGAATATATTTAATCTCCTCTATGTTGATTAAAGTTACTGTTTCTAAGAAAAAAATGAAAAGATTCAAAATGATATTTTTATATTTGATTATATAAAAATGTAAAATATCTGAATGCTAAAGTCACTGTTAAGATGATTAAAGGCAAAGAAAAATTTTAAAAATAAATCATTTTCATCACTTGTCCAAAATATTTATTTTTTTTAAATATTTAATATTTTTAATATATTAAAATTTTCTGTAAATCACTAAGAAAAAAGTAGAGCAATGGGCTGGCAAGAGATTAATTAAAACAAAAGAGACATACAAATAATCAAAAACACATTAATCTATGTTCAGGTCCAGCGATGATCATAGTAATTCATTCCACTTGGATACGGAGTATTTGTTACTTATGGCTGAAATAATTCTAACTGATAAAACTATATAGTGTGAGGTGTGTCTATGTGTGTTTATATGGGGGTAGAAATGGAGTGAAAGAACAATAGTTTTTATCGGCCCTTTCTCCAAAATATATTCTCAACATCTGTATTTGAGCTCATTTCTAATGTTAGTCTGATATTGCTCTGCTTTGTTTCTTCTGAAGCACTTATCCATAACCAGGAAAAACATTATTTTGAAGGAGGTGAATTATTTATTTGTTTATTGACTGTATTTAGCAGAAAGACTGTTTTGTCTCAGGTCTTATTTGTGTTATTCACAGCTATATGCCCATCACCTTGAAATCTGCCTAAAACAGTAGAAGTTGTGTAGAGATTTTAGAATTTATGACTAAATTAGTAAATGAGTTATGAATAGAGGAAAAATGTTAAGTCATTAAAGTGAAATTTAAGAGAAAAATCAGAACACATCCCCATTTTACTTCACTGACAATTTGTATCTGATCTATTTAAAGGTCTTTCCAATGTACTATAATTTTCAAAGTAGAATCAAGTACAGTTTTGATTAAGCTTTAAGAATCAGAGGTCTAGTGGCACCTGAGTGGCTCAGTCAGTCAAGGCTTTGGCTCAGGTCATGACCTAGAGGTCATAGGATCAAGCCTGGTGTCCGGTTCCCTTCTCAGTAGGGAGTCTGTTTCTCCCACTCCTTCTGCTACCCTTTCACTTGTGCTTGCTCTCTTTCTCTCTTACTTTTCACTTTTTTTAAAGATTTTATTTATTTATTTATTTTTGTTTAGATAGCAAGGGAAGGGGCAGAGAGCTAGAGTGAGAAAGAGAATCTTTTTTTTTTTTTTTTAAAGATTTTATTTATTTATTTGACAGAGAGATATCACAAGTAGGCAGAGAGGCAGGCAGAGAGAGAGGGGGGAGCAGGCTCCCTGCTGAGCAGAGAGCCTGATGTGGGGCTTGAGCCCAGGACCCCGGGATCGTGACCTGAGCTGAAAGCAGAGGCTTTAACCCACTGAGCCACCCAGGCTCCCCAAGAAAGAGCATCTTAAACTGGCTCCAAAGAGGGCTCAATCTCACCACCCTTAGATCATGACCTGAGTTGAAATCAAGAGTCAGAAGCTTAACCAACTGAGCCACCCAGGTGCCCCTCAAATTTATTATTTAAATGGCATTATTTACCATGTGCTCTTTCCCAAAGCACTTTTTAAATGTTTTCTTTTTTAACTCAAATAAAATGAGGATTGGATGATTTGAGGTGTCAATGAAGTCTAGAATATTTTCCAATTGTGGCCAAATTTAGAAAATAAACCTACATCACAGGTACACCTCAGGGCTGGCACCCTTTCAGCTTACCCACTAGTTTGTCTGTTTAGTCACTGTTATCTGGATATGTATTAAGCCAGGGCTTTACTTTAATATGAAAGCTATTTGTCCTTTCCATTTATAAAGAATTCTGCATTCCTTCTAGCAAAATACTGAGGTTACACTAAAAATAATCCTGTTCACCAGTTTTAGATTAAGACCATCACAAGCAGCATTGTGGAGAATTACTGTAAATGTGTGTGTAATGATTGCTCCAAGTCATACCAGTAAATTACCATGGACATAATTTGAAGTATTATAGCTAAATGAAAAAACGAGTTTCTTTTGGATGCAAAAACAACAGCATCTACTTCCAAAAAAAAAAGACACAGAAAATTGAGGAAATCATCTGGGTGATTTACAACTAAATTTCCAAATAATCAAGGCTAGAGCAAATCAGATTGTTCTATCTCCTTCCCCAGTTCCCAAAGCATGTATGGAACCTAGCAGAATGGATTTTAAAGTTTATGCATTTCCTGAGTCATGGCATTTCACAAGTGATAATACAAAATGAGAATGCTTCCTGTTCCAGTGGCATAAAATGTTCAACGGAGCTTAATCACATCCATAAAAATCTCTCTTAAAACAAAACGTATTGCTTATGAATGACATTTATTGCTGTCTGATGTTTCTTACAGGTGGTAACTTCACAGATGGAAGATGACTAATGCACAATACCCAAAATAAATTATATCTTCTCCATACCCATTTCCCACACACACTTGTTTTAAGTGAATGGAAAGAAAGCCAAAACAATCTGGACTGCCAAATTCCATTGTGCACATAGTAGTCATTTTCATCCTAGGATGACATTCCAACCTCCTTCCCCTTGTCCCTTGCTAATGCCCCTGTCCTTTTAATTACAGAAAACATTCTTCTTGGACTTCTGCCCCAAAGAACTCAGTAGCACTTTTAAGTAGTCTTTTCATTACCACCATTTTCTGGCTGGGGATTATTGAAAGATAACACACACGTAAGGATGTTTCCATGTACTTGAGTCCTCTCTACACATAAAGATTAAACAACTCTCATCATGTAGAGCTGAGAAGGATGTAGGAGACCATGTAGTTCACACTTGCTGTGTCAGAGTCCAGGAAAGAGGTGTAGACAAGCCAGTAATTTCTCATACCATGTGATAGCTCTAGTTAACTCTTAATCTAATGTCATTTCCATTCTGCCAATCTACAAAGTTGTTAACATAGCACAGAACCAGAATCAGAGAAGGTGCCCAAACCCACGTAGTTCTTTAGACCTCAAGCTAAATTTTTTTGAAAATTTTATTTGACACAGAGAGACACAGCAAGAGAGGGAACACAAGCAGGGGAAGTGGGAGAGGAAGAAGCAGGCTTCCTGCTGAGCAGGGACACTGATGCAGAACTCAATCCCAGGACCCTGAGTTCATGTCCTGAGATGAAGGCAGACACTTAACAACTGAACTATCCATATGCCCCTCAAGTTAAATATTTTAAGCAAGAAGAACCAAGTACTGATTAAAATTGAGGGTTTTTTTAAATTTATTTTTTATTTATTTTCGGCATAACAGTATTCATTATTTTTTTAAGGAATCAGGTAAACAAAAATACAGGGAAAAAATAAACTTGAATTTTATTTCTTCTTATGTAATTCTTATTTCCTTTCCAGGAGATACTCATAGAAATGGGGGTATAAAGAGGTTGAAAGGACAAACAAAGACCCTAATCACTCAAAACAAAACAAAACACCAGATTGGATAAATCATAGACTGTATCAACCCCAGTGTTGCCTGCTAACATTAATAAACATGACTCTCTCAGCCACTTCATAGCACCATTTTTTTTGAAAATTGTATTAAGTAATTATGAAGGATAAAATAAAATCAGACTAAGATCTCCAGTGTATTTATTTCAAGAGGACTCTTGTCAGGTGGAATAAGATTCATTTCATTAAATCAAATAGTTTATATGTTCCTCCTTGCTTTATGGGTTAGGAAGCCCAGAACCAACTTCTTTACATCTCTGTAACAGCAATATAGTTCCCATGGCATGTATTTTTTATACTAATCTTAACTCTGCCACCACCTTATTTTTCTCTTTTCACCTTCTCTTATTGGTACATTAATTCAAATCCTTTCTGGAATGAATGAGCTATATTTTAAACCAATCATATAATTATAAACCATACATATTCTCCATTTTTCTTGACTAATGGATAAAATATATATAGGCATCGACTGAAAAGAAACATTCACAGTAAAATACATTCTGTGTAGTGGTGAGAAAGCTGCTCATAAAGCTTAACCAAGAAACAAGATTTTCCTTTATTCTCTGTCTATAAATAACTCCATTAGGACCTGATATAAGTTACAAGAAAATATGCAAAAATAGACAGGACTACCCTCAAGGGAGCAGAATTTGGCAAATCAAAATATGTTTCCTCCTCCAAGCTCAAAATTGGTTTCCAAGTGATAGCATATTAAAATGAACATCAAGCACAGCTTTTCAGGTAAGGGACATGTTTTAGGAAATGGTCACAGAATTTTTATCTGAGAGGGCTGGGGCAAGAAACATGTGTGCACGCATATACACAGTCTTCTCATAGGTATTACCAAATCCTTCTCATCCAGCAGTTGGACTCCATAGAGCCAGAGGACAAAACCCTGAGGATTATAGACTTTATGTATACAATATTACTCTGGTCAAACAGTATTGCAATAAAAGTCCCTTGTTGTCTTTAAAATGGTAATAAAACAGACGTAACATAAAATTTAACATCTTGATTATTTTTGAGTATACAGCTTAGTGGCATTCAGTACATTAACATTATTAATCAGCCAAACCTACATTCCATCTCCAGAATTCTTTGCATCATGCATTTAAGATACCACTCTTCATTCTCCCTTCCTTGCCAGCTCTGGCAACCACTCTTCTACTTTCTGTCTTTAGGAATTTGACTACTCTAGACCCTTCATGTAAATCAAATCATACAGTATTTCTTTGTGGCTGGTTTATTTCACTTAGCATCTTAGCCTCAGGGTTCATCCATGGTGCATAATGTTTCATAATTCCCTTCCTGTTCAAGGTTGCATAATATTCCAATGGAAAATATATACTACAATTTGTTCATTAGTCTGTCAATTGGCACTTGAGTTGTTTCCACTTTCTGGCTATTATGAATAATGTTTCTATGAACAAAAGTGTACCAATATATCTTCAAGTCCCTGCTTTCATGTCTTTGAGAAATACATCCAAAATTGGAATTATTGGATTATACAGTAATTCTATTTTAAAATTTCTGAGGAACTGTTGTACTGTTTTCCATAACAACTGCACCATTTTGCATCCCAGCAAACAGTACACAAGGGGTCCAATCTCTCTACATCTTTTCTGACCCTTGTTATCTGTTTTTGTAAAGTAGCCATCTTAACATGTGTGAGGTAAGGTCCCAGAGTAGTTCCATTAGTTTTTGAAATAGAATTTCCAGAAAACTACTCTGTATTTCAGCCAGTACATTTAAGAAGACAACAAAGAATTCAACCAAAGGTGAGTAGATTTACTAATTGTTCATTAGAGACAAACCAGATCCTTACCAGGTAGTCTGATTTGAACTCTTTTTTTCTTTTTAATAATTTATTTATTTGAGAGAGAGAGAGAGAATGAAAGAGAGAGAGCATGAGAGGGGAGAAGTCAGAGGGTGAAGCAGATCCCCCACTGAGCAGAGAGCCAGATGTGGGGCTCGATTGTGGGACTCCAGGATCATCACCTGAGCAGAGGGCATTTGCTTAACCAACTGAGCCAAGCAGGAGCCTCTTGAACTCTGTTAATAACATGAAAACAAGACATATTCTTTCTCAAGCCTCAATTGACAACTATGTAATAGTGTAAATTATCAGGCCTGGCTGGTTGTGTTTGGTCATGTCTGTTCAATTTCTTCTGGAACAACAATAGGTGGCAGTAAATATTGTAAATGGGTCTATTTAAAGACAAGGCAAAGGTTCCAATTTATTCTTTTTGCTCCTTCCCCCCCACCAAACATTTGCATTTGATAAAACCCAAAACACATTTAGCCCTGAGCAGCAACTGCCCCCTCTTTAAACACATGTGTGTCTCAAGAGAATGAATCCATATGTTTCTGATTCATTTACAATTAATTCATCAAAATGTTGTTTTGATCCAAGAAGCTTTACTGAAGCTCTCTCATGAGTCTTTTTTCTTAGAAACAGGAAATTATGCCTTGCCAAGAGCCAAACTCAAAACACACCAAAGGGTTTTGAGCTAAGTTTGAAACACTGGGACTTCAACATCTAAGTGACTGCCAAAGTTGGGACAAGAACATCTCTTCATCTCTACATGCATGCCAAACCCAGATTTAATGTCAGATTAATCTCTGGCTCTTGAGATGCCCAGCATGACTTGAGCCTTTTTGTACAAGCACTACAAGATTCCAGGTGAGCAGCAAAGCAATAAGAAGATGAGAAAGAAGATCAACAGATTTTTTTTTTTAATTTACACTAGCAAGACACAGTGAGTTTATAAAAATGCCTGCAAATAGCATATCTACTGATAACCTCCTGAATAGTCTCCTTTCATCCACTCTGCCTCATTTCCTGTTTGTAAGGATAGCTTAATACCAGGTGATCTTAAACACCACAGAGTTCAGGCTGTTCTTTACCCACATGCTCTCCCACATACAAAACTTAAACTTTTACAAAGATAAATGCCATTCAGTCTTCAGTGCTCCAAGTATTAATTCTTTAACCATCTCGAGGATTCTGTTCCTTTTCCACTGGAACTCTTATAGGTTTCTATCTTATGTGAATCTTTCTCAGATGTTCCACTCTAGCCAAATAGGTCAGCTTTCTCCAGATCTTACTTACTGCTCTCAGATCTTTAGGTTTGCTCACACAGCTCAAAATTGCTGCCTCTCTAAATGTAACCATCCTTCCTGCTTGCATCTCACTACTCTCTAAGGCCAGATATCAACCTCAGCCTAATATCATCTCACCTCCACCTGAATAGACATTCACTTTTAGCACTTATCTTCAGCGCACATGATCATTACCATACATTCCTCTGTAAAAAATCTATACTATTTTACTATAAATATCTATATTATCTATAGTATAATATAGTAAATATCTATACTATCAATCTATTCTATATACTACTAATATAGTAAAATATCTATATTACCTTACTATAATTAGATATACATTAAAAGGTGAACTACTCTGAATGTTTCAAATATTTTTCAATATATTTTTCAGATATCTTGCTTCATAACTAGTAGCTACCTTTGTGCACTAGGGAGAACAAATAGCGGATGAGAATTTTTGAAATGACATAAAACTGCACATAAAGAATCCCATATGTGGGGCGCCTGGGTGGCTCAGTGGGTTGAGCCACTGCTTTTGGGTCAGGTCATGATCTCAGGGTCCTGGGATCGAGTCCCGCATCGGGCTCTCTGCTCAGCAGGGAGCCTGCTTCCTCCTCTCTCTCTCTGCCAGCCTCTCTGCCTACTTGTGATCTCTCTCTGTCAAATAAATAAATAAAATCTTAAAAAAAAAAAGAATCCCATATGTGATAAAATATACAGAAAAATGGTTTAGTTTATGTATGACTTTAGTTTTGTAAGTATAGAAGATATAGATGATGATGACATAGGAATTTCTAGAATGAAATTTAATATTGATATAATGAATATGGAGAGGAGAGATCAACTTGAGAAATAATTCTGTTAAAATTAGATAAAATCAGGTTTATTGCTGAGTTGCCTTAAAGTTAACTGTAGTTATCAGAAAGAAAAGGAAACAAAAAATAAAATACTTCTTTCACTTTAGATCAGATCAATAAGAATAGCTGGTCAATGATATGAGAATGTATTATCTAGGATTTTCCATCAGAAACACAGAACCAACATCACATATATGAGAAGATTTATTATAGGAATTGACTCACGTGATTAAGGAGGCTAAGCAGTCCCACAGTCTGCTCCCCAAAAGAGAGGGCAAAGTACTTGAGTGATGTTTATTACTCTCCTTGTATCCTGTGACTTAAATAGTAAGATGTAAAATTAACAATACTTAAATACTGATATAAAGTTAGTATACCTTATAAAAAGAAAAGAAAAAAAGATATTTACCAAGAAATTTACAGAGATGATCTTAGAAACAAGTACTTCACAGGCAACATGATGTCAATAAATTAATTTTCAATAATTACTTGAAAATTACTTTCAATAATTACTCTCAATGTGAATGGCCTAAACATTCCCATAAAATGCCACAGGGTTGCAGATTGGATATAACAACAGGACCCATCCATATGCCATCTACAAGAGAACTATTTGGAACCTAAAGATACATCCAGACTGAAGGTGAAGGCATGAAGAAGAATCTTTCATGCCAATGAGCCTCAAAAGAAAGCTGGAGTGGCAATTCTTATATCAAATAAATTATATTTTCAACTAAAGACTGCAGTCAGAGATAAAGAAGGACACTACATCATTCTTAAAGTGTTTATCCAACAAGAAGATCTAACAATTGTAAATATTCATGCAGAAGCAGCCAACTAAATAAGACAACTCTTAATCAAGATAAAGAGTTATATTGATATGAATACATTAATAGTAGAGGATCTTAATATGCCACTCTCATAATAGATCATCGAAACAGAAAATCAATAAAGACACAAGAGCATTGAATGACACATTGGACCATATGGACCTCATAGATATATACAGAACATTCCACCCTAAAATAACAGAATACTCATTCTTCTCGAGTGCACATGGAGCTTTCTCCAGAATAGACCCACATACTTGGTCACAAATCAGGACTCAACCGATACCAAATGATTGAGATTATTCCCTGCATATTCTCAGACTGCAATGCTTTGAAACTGGAACTCAACAACAAGAAAAATTATGGAAGAATTCAAACACTTGGAAGCTAAAGACCACCCTACTTAAGAATGTTTGGATCAACCAGGAAACCAAAGAAGAATTTAAACAATTCATGGAAACCAATGAGAATGAAGACACTTTGGTCCAAAACCTATGGGATACTGGAAAAGGGGTTTTAAGGGGGAAATACATAGCCATCTAAGCCTCACTCAAAAAAAAATTTTTTTTGAAAAATCCAGAATACACCATCTCTCTTTACATCTTAAATAACTGGAGAATCAACAACAAATTAAGCCAACCCCACACACAAGAAAGAAAATAATCAAGATTAGAGCAGAGATCAATGAGATAGAAACTAGAGATACAGTAGAACATATTAACAAAACTAGAAGCTGATTTTTTGAAAGAATCAATAAGATTGATAAACCTCTGCCAAACTAATCCAAAAGAAAAGGGAAAAGACCCAAATTAATAAATTTATGAATGAAAAGGGAGAGATCACGACCAACACCAAGGAAATTGAAACTATTATCAAAAGTTATATGCCAATAAGTTAAGCAACCTAGATGAAATGGATGCATTCCTGGAAATGTATAAACTTCCAAAACTGAACCAGGAAGAAACTGACAACCTCAATAGACCAATATCTAGTAACGAGAGTGAAGCAGTTATCAAAACCTCCCAAAAAGCAAGAGTTCAGGACCTGATGGATTCCTTGGAGAATTCTATAAAGCATTCAAAGAAGAAATAATACCTATTCTCCTGAAGCTGTTTCAAAAAATAGAAACAGGAGGAAAACTTCCAGACTCTTTTTATGAAGCCAGCATTACCCTGATCCCCAAACCAGGCAAAGACCCCACCAAAAAGGAGAATTTCAGACCAATATCCCTGATGAATATGGATGCCATGATTCTCAACAAGATCATAGCTAATTGGATCCAACAGTACAGTAAGATTATCCACCATGACCAGGTGAGATTTATCCATGGGATACAAGGATGGTTCAAAATTCTCAAATCAATCAATGTGATAGAACAAATCAGTAAGAGAAGAGAGTAGAATCACATGGTCCTCTCAATTGATGCAGAAAAAGCATCTGACAAGATACAGCATCTGTTCCTGATTAAAACCCCTCAGAGTATAGGGATAGAGGGAACATTCCTCAACTTCATAAAATCTGTCTATGAAAAACCCACAAGGAATATCATCCTCAATAGGAAAAAGCTTACTGCCTTAACTTTGAGATCAGGAACATGACAAGGATGTTCATTCTCACCACTGTTGTTCAACATAGTACCAGAAGTCTTAGCAACAGTAATCAGACAACAAAAAGAAATAGCAGGTATTCAAATTGGCAAAGAAGAAGTCAAACTCTCTCTTCACAGTTGACATGACACTTTATGTGGAAAACCCAAAAAATTCACCCTCAAACTATAGAACTCATACAGTTATACAGTAATGTGGCAGGATACAAAGTCAGTGTACAGAAATCAGTTTCTTTCTTATATACAAACAATGAAAATATAGAAAGGGAAATTAGAGAATCAATTCCATATACTATAGCACCAAGAACCATAAGATACCTGGAAATAAGCCTAACCAAAGAGGTAAAAGATCTGTACTCGAGGAAATACAGAGTACTCATGAAAGAATTGAAGACACAAAAAGATGGAAGAGCATTCCATGTTCATGGATCAGAAGAAAAAACATTGTTAAAATGTCTATACTGTCTAGAACTGTCTATACTTTCAATGCCATCCCAATCAAAATTCCACGGGTATTTCTCAAAGAGCTGGAACAAACAATCCTAAAATTTGTATGGAACCAGAAGAGACCCTGAATTGTTAAAGAAATGTTGAAAAAGAAAAACAAAATTGGGGCATCATGTTGCCTGGTTTCAAGCTTTACTACAATGCTGTGATCACCAAGATAGCATGGTACTGGCACAAAAACAGACACATAGATGAGTGCAACAGAGTAGAGAGTCCAGATATGGACCCTCAGCTCTATGATCAAATAATCTTTGACAAAGTAGGAAAAAATATACAGCGGAAAAAAGACAGTCTCTTTAATAAATGGTGCTGCAAAATAAGCTATGTGTAGAAGAATGAAACTCAGCCATTCTCTTACACCATACACAAAGGTAAACTCAAAATGGATAAAAGACCTCAATGTGAGGCAGGAATATATCAAAATCCTAGAGGAGAACATAGGCAATAACCTCTTAGACATCGGCAACAGCAAATTCTTTCAAGACATGTCTCCAAAGGCAAAGGAAATAAAAGTGAAAATGAACTTTGGGGACTTCATTAAGATCAAAAGCTTCTGCACAGCAAATGAAACAGTCAACAAAACAGAGGCAACCCACATAATGGGAGAAGATATTCACAAATGACACTACAGAAAAAGGGCTGATATCCAAAATCTATAAAGAACTCCTCAAACTCAACACACACAAAACAGATAATCATGTCAAAAAATGGGCGGAAGACATGAACAGACACTTCCCAAAGAAGGCATAAAAACGCCTAACAGACACATGAAAAAATATTCATCATCACTAGCCATCAGGGAGATTCAAATCAAAACCACATGGAGATATCACCTTACACCAGTTAGAATGGGCAAAATTAACAAGACAGGAAACAACAAGTGTTGGAGGGGATGTGGAGAAAGGGAAGTCTCTTCCACTGTTGGTGGGAATGCAAGTTGGTGCAGCCACTTTGGAAAATAGTGTGGAGATTCCTTAAGAAATTAAAAATAGAGCTATGCTATGACCCTGCAATTGCACTATTGGGTATTTACCCCAAAGATATAGATGTAGTGAAAAGAAGGGTCATCTGTACCCCAATGTTCATAGCAGCAATGGCCACAATTGCCAAACTGTGGAAAGAACCAAGATGCACTTCAACAGACAAATGGGTAAAGAAGATACAGTCCATATATACTATGGAGTGTTGTGTCTCCATCAGAAAGGATGAATACCCAACTTTTGTATCAACGTGGATGGGACTGGAGGAGATTACATTGAGTGAAATAAGTCAAGCAGAGAGAGTCAATTATTATATGGTTTCACTTACTTGTGGAGCATAAGGAATAACATGGAGGACATTGGGAGATGGAGAGGAGAAGTAAGTTGGGGGAAATCGGAGGGGGAGACAAACCATGAGAGACTGTGGACTCTGGGAAACAAACTGAGGGTTTTGGAGCAGATGGGGGATGGGAGGTTGGGTGAGCCTGGTGATGGCTATTAAGGAGGGCACATATTGCATGGAGCACTGGGGGTGGTGCACAAACAATGAATTTTGGAACACACATATTAAGTGTAAAAAAGACATTGACACAACATATGTATGTACATACACAGTCACACCAAAATATGGAGGAAATACAACTACAGTCCTCCTTTCTATCATTGATCACATAGCTATTCTTTCTACCTACTTTTTTTTTAACTACCTATTCTATATTCCCTTTGCCTTTAGCAATCACCTTTGTGGTTTATTATTCTTTAGCTGGTAGGGTCACCCAAGCCTTCATTCCTGAAGGGCCTGGGGCATTATTAGTTCTGCCTAGATTGAGTTATAGTTTTTCATTGACCTTAATCACAGGGTTTTATAATACTGAGAGATTCCCTAAGGGATCTCCTATATTCCAGTCATACTGTTCCTTACTTCCATTATATAGTAGAAATCCAATTTTCTCCTTGTGTTTAGGATTAATCACCACAGCCAGCACCATAACTCTTTGCTTTGCCTTTTGATTCAAAGGTATGAGAAGCCCAAAATAGCCTGGTGACAATCTTAAAGTTTAATAAAATTATTGTGTCTCCTGGTAAAAACACCCCTCCCTCTGGAACTAGGACTTCTAGATCAGCAAAGCATAAAGTCATGCAAACAGGAAACATAAGTTTTGCTTGCTGGTCATTACAGTAATAGAGAGGGGTGCCACTCCCATATCCACCTTTTGATCTCTGGACCCAGGAATCCCAGCAATGGAAGAAATAGTATCACATTTTGAATGCTGACTCAGAACATGTACAGCCTTCTGAAGAACCTTTTTCCTGCCTTGCAAAGTATTGTTACCTACCCAGCACAGTAACTAAGTCTTCCAAAGGTCATTCCATTGCTCTATCTCAAAGCCAGCTGCTTTGGGATACTGGGCAACATGGTAAGACCAGTGAATTTCATCAGCCACACTTGCTCACCTTCTTTTGCTATGAAGTTCCTTGATCAGAAACATTATTTTGTGGAGTAGTGTGACAGCAGATAAGGCATCCTGTAACTCCAAAGATGGCCATTTTGGCAGAAGCATTGTGTGTAAGGAAGGCCTCTATTATAGGAAGGACAAACTATGCCTCTTCTTTGTTGGAAGTAGTCCAGTATAATCAACTTTCCACCAGGTAGTTGTCAGTTCACCCCAGAAATGGTGCCATAAAGGAAGCTGAGTTTTGGTCTCTCCTACTTATAAATTGAGTGCTCAACCATGGCCACAGCTAGATCAACCTTGATGAGTGGAAGTCACTGTTTCTAAGTCTATGCATGACCTCTATTCTTGACACCATGACCACTATCTTCAAGAGCCCAGTGGATGAGGACAGGGATGCTGAAGAAACAGGATGACTGGAGCCCACAGAGTGGGTATCCTCTTAATTATTAAAATACTTGTCTGGGGACACCTGGGTGGCTCAGTTGAATAAGCACCTGCCTTTGGCTCTGGTCATGATCCCAGAGTCTTGGGATTAAGTCCCACATCAGGCTCTTTACTCAGTGAGGAGCCTGCTTCTCCCTCTGCGCCCCCAACCACTGCATTCACAGTCTCACTCTCTCTCTCTCTCTCTCTGACAAAAATAAATAAATAAATAAAATCTTTTTTAAAAAATCCAGGGGAGGAGAAATATGGTGGAGGAGTAAAAGACCTAATTATCATTGGGTCCCAAGAGTTCACCTAGATAGTTATCAAACCATTCTGAACACCTACAAACTCAAAAGGAGAGCAAAGAGACCAAGAGCAGCAATTCTAAGATTCTCTCAAAAAAGAAAAAAATGACCACCTTCTGGAAGGTAGGACATGTGAAGAAGTGCATCTGAGGTAATATATGGGAAGAGAGACCACCAGGGAGGGGCCAGCTCCTGCCAAGTGGTAGAGCAGTGGAGCATGAAATCAGAAATTTTAGAAGTCTGCTATACTGAGGCTAAGCAGGAAGTAGAGACCTCGCAGGGACAGTGTGGTCTCAGGATTCACAGGGGTCACAAAAAGACCAGGGGTGTCTGAGTGTGGCAGATATCACAGGTATTGGAGCAGGGAAGCTGGCTGCAGAAATGGAGCCGAGGAGCAGACTCTAAGGTAAGGGTTATCTTAAACCCTGATCCGAGGCACAGGCAGGCCACTGCTCTTTGAGCAGGGGAACCACAACTGAAAGTTCTGGGGAGATTCTCACTTTCCCCTTCCAGGAGGCATGGCACAGGAGCACACTACAGGAATCTGCTGGGCTTGGAGACTCCAAATGGGGCCATGTACCAGAGATAGAAATTGTCAGCCATGGGCTGGGTGAGCACAGAGTGTAACAGGAGACCAGGGAGATGGGCGTGATTCACTGCTTTTCCCTGAGGGTGCACTGAGGGGTAGGGCCCTCAGCTCTTGGCTCCTCAAGGACTGGAGATTGGGAGGCCACCGTTTTCATTCCTGTCCCCCAAAACTCTATGGAAAGCATTCAGGGAACAAAATCCACCAAGAGCAAACCCGAGCAGATCACTTAGCCTGGCCCCTGGCAACAGCAGTGCAATTCTGCTTCAGGCAAAGACATTTGAGAATTACTGCAACAGGCCCAGAAGATCAACAAGAACATCCAGCCAAGACCTCATTAACCAGTCAACCAGTTAACCAGTCTGAGAACTGCAGAATTTCAGAACTATGGGAATACAACACACAGACTTCGTGGCTTTTCCCCCAAGATTCTTTAGTCTTTCAAAGTTAATTTAAAAAAATTTTTTTTTTCTTATTCTATTTTTTTTCTTATTCTATTTTTAAAATTTTTCCTCTTTCCTATTTTAACATTTAAAAACTATTTTATCAATACTTTTTAAAAATCTGTTTTAATTTTCATTGTTATAGTCATGTTCTATCCCATCATTGTATTTGCCTTATTTTTTGTATACATAGAGGTTTTTCTTTCTTTAAAATTTTGGGATACAATTTCATCTAACAGATCAAAATATACCCTAAATCTAGTGCATGGCTTTATTCTAGACAACAGCTTGATCACATTCTTTTTTCACTTTTTTTCCTTTTTTCAACCAACTTCTTATCTTATCAATTCCTTTTTTAGAATCCTTTTTAAATTTTTATCTTCACAGTCATATTCCATCCCTTCACTGTGTTTAATTTACCTTTTTTTTGGGGAGGGGGGAGATATATATACATATATATATATTTTTTTTCTTCCTTTAAAATTTTGGGAGGCAGTTTCTTCTAACAGATCAAAATACACCCAAAATCAAGTATGTTGCTCCGTTCTAGTCACTATATATTTACCCTATATGTACATATACTTTTTTCCCCTTTCTTCTCCCCCTGGTTTCTGGTCTCTTCCAATTTGGTTAGTGTATATTTTTCTGGGGTCATTGTTACCCTTTTAGTATTTTGGCTCTCATTCACCTATTCTTATCTAGATAAAATGACAAGGTGGAAAAATTCACCTCGAAAACAACAATAACAAAAACAAAACAAACAAACAAACAAACAAACAAAAACAAGAGACAGTACTTGTGGCTAGGGACCTAATCAATATGGACAGCAGTAAGATGTCAGAAATACAGTTCAGAATGAGGATTATCAAGGTGCTAGCTGGGCTTGAAAAAAAGCATGGAAGATACTAGAGAAACCCTTCCCAGAGAAATGAAATCTTTCTGGAGAAATAAAAGAATTAAAATCTAACCAAATTGAAATCAAAAAAGTTATTAATGAGGTGCAATTAAAAATGGAGGCTCTTACTTCTAGGATAAATGAGGCAGAAAAGAGAATTAGTGATATAGAAGACCAAATGATGGAGAATAAAGAAGCTGAGAAAAAGTGAGATAAAGAACTACTAGACCATGAGGGGAGAATTCGAGAGATAGGTGATACCATAAGATGAAACAGTATTGGAATAATTGGGATTCTGAAAGAAGAAGAAAGATGCAGAGGGGCAGTAGGTATATTGGAGCAAATTATAGCAGAGAATATCCCTAATTTGGCAAAGTGAACAAGCATAAAAATCCAAGAGGCATAGAAGAACCCCCCTCAAAATCAATAAAAATAGGTCAACTCCTCATCATCTAAGAATAAAACCTAAAAGTCTTAGTGACAAAGAGAAAATCCTGAAAGCAGCTTGGGACAAGAAGTCTGTAACATACAATGGTAGAAATATTAGATTGGCAGCATGCTTATCCACAGAAATTTGGCAGGCCAGAAAGAACTGGCATATTATATTCAGAGCACTAAATGAGAAAAACATGCAGCCAAGAATACTATACCCAGCTCAGCTGTCATTGAAAATAGAAGGAGAGATAAAAAGCTTCCAGGACAAATAAAAATTAAAAGAATTTGTGAACAAACCAGCCCTACAGGAAATATTGAAAGGGGCCCTCTAAGCAAGGAAAGTGCCTAAAAGTATCAGACCAGACAGGAACAGACAATATACAGTAACCATCACTTTACAGGTAATACAATAGCATGAACATCATATATGAATAGTTACCCTGAATGTAAGTGGGCTAAATGTCCCAATCAAAAGATACTGGGTATCAAAATGGAGTTAAAAAAAGAAAGACCCATCAATATGTTGTCTGCAAGAAACTCGTTTTAGACACAAAGACACCTCCAGATTAAAAGGAGGGGGGATTTACCATGCTAATGGACATGAAAAGAAAGCTGGGGTGGCAAACTTAACATCAGATCAATTAGATTTTAAGCCAAAGACTATAATAAGAGATGAGAAAGGACACTATATCATACTTAAAGATTTGTCAAACAGAAAGATCTAACAATTTTAAATATCTATGCCCCTAACATGGGAGAAGCCAACTATATAAACCAATTAATAACAAAATCAAAGAAACACAATGACAATAATACAATAGTAGGGGGTTTTAACACTGCCTTTACTGAAATGGACAGATCATCTAATCAAAAGATCAACAAGGAAATAAAGGCTTTAAATGACAAATTGGACCAGATGAACATCACAGATATATTCAGGATATTCCATAGCAAAACAACAGAATACACACTCTTCTCTAGTGCACATGGAACATCCTCCAGAGTAGATCACATCCTGGGTCATAAATCAGATCTCAACTTGTATCAAAAGATTGGAATCATTCCCTGCATATTTTCAGACCACAATGCTCTGAAGCTAGAACTCAACCACAAGAGGAAAGTTAGAAAGAACTCAAATACATGGAGGCTAAATAGCATCTTATTCAAGAATGAATGGGTCAACCAGGAAATTAAAGAAGAATTTTTAAAAATCATGGAAATAAATAAAAATGAAAAAACAACTGTTCAAAATCTTTGGGGCACAGCATAGGCGGTCCTGAGAAGGAAGTCTATAGTGACACAAGCCTTTCTCAAGAAACAAGAGAGGTCTCAAATACACAGTCTAAGCCTACACCTAAAGGAGCTGAAGAAAGAAGAACAAAGAAAGCCTAAACCCAGCAGGAGAAGAGAAATCATAAAGAGCAGAGCAGAAATCAGTGAAATAGAAACCAAAATAGCAGTAGAACAAATCAACAAAACTAGGAGCTTTTTCTTTGAAAGAATTAATAAGATTGATAAACCCTTGGCCAGACTTATCTAAAAGAAAAGAGAAAGAAATTAATAAATTAATAAAATCATGATGAAAGAAGAGAGATCACAACCACCACCAAAAAAAAAATACAATTATAAGAACATATTATGAGTAACTATACATCAGAAAATTTGACAATCTGCAAGAGATGGATGCATTCCTAGAGATTATAAATGACCAAAACTGAACCAGGAGGAAATAGAAAACCTGAACAGACCCATAACCAGTAAAGAGCTTGAAACAGTCATCAAAAATCTCCCAAAAAACAAGAGCCCAGGGCCAGACAGCTTCCCAGGAGAATTCTACTAAATATTTAAAGAAGAATTAATACCTAGTCTCCTGAAACTGTTCCAAAAAAGAAATGGAAGGAAAACTTCCAAACTCATTTTATGAGTCCAGCATTACCTTGATCTCAAAACCAGATAAAGACCCCATCAAAAAGGAGAATTATAGACCAATATCCTTAGTGAACATGGATGCAAAAATTGTCATCAAAATACTAGCCAATAGGATCCAACATTATATTAAAAGGATTATTTACAATGACTAAGTGAGATTTATTCCTGGACTTCATGGTTGGTTCAACATCCACAGATCAATCAATGTGATACAATACATTAATGAAAGAAAGAACAAGAACCATATGATACTCAATAGATGCTGAAAAAGCATTTAACAAAGTACAGTACTCTTTCTTGATCAAAACACCACACCAAGGGAAGGGGGGTAGGGAGAGGGTGGTTTGGTTATGGACACTGGGAATGGTAAGTGCTATGGTGAGTGCTGAGGTGTGTAAACCTGGCAACTCACAGACCTGTACCCCTGGAGCTAATAATACATTATATGTTAATAAAAAAATTAAAAATTAAAAAAAACTCCACAGTGTAGGTATAGAGGGTACCTACTTCAATATCATCTATGAAAAACCCACAGCAAATATCATTCTCAATGGGGAAAAACTGAGAGCTTTTCTGCTAAGATCAGGAACACGGCAGGGATGTCCACTATCACCACTGCTATTAAAACATAGTACTAGAAGTCCTAGCCTCAACAATCAGAAAACAAAAAGAAATTAAAGGCATCCAAATTGGTAAAGAAGAAGTCAAACTCTCACTTTTTGCAGATGATATGATACTTTATGTGGAAAACCCAAAAGACTCCAATCCAAAACTGCTAGAACTCATCAGGAATTCAGTAAAGTGTCAGGAGTATAAAATCAATGCACAGAAATCAGTTGCATTTCTACACACCAACAGCAACACAGAAGAAAGAGAAATTAAGGAGTCAATTCCATTTACAATTGCACTGAAAACTATAAGATACCTAGGAATAAACCTAACCAAAGAGGTAAAGAATCTGTACTCAGAAAACTATAATGTATTCATGAAAGAAATTGAGGAAGGCACAAAGAAATGGGAAAACATTCCATGCTCATGGATTGGAGGAACAAATATTGTGAAAATCTCTATGCTACCTAGAACAATCTACATGTTTAATGCAATCCCTATCAAAATACCATCAATTTTATTCTAAGAAATGGAGCAAATAATCCTAGAATTTGTAAGGAACCAGAAAAGACCCCAAATAGCCAGAGGAATGTTGAGAAAGAAAACTGAAGTTGGCAGCATTACAATTCCAGACTTTAAATGCTATTACAAAGCTGTCATCATCAAGATAGTATGGTACTAGCACAAAAACAGACACATAGATCAATGGAACAGAATAGAGAGCCCAGAAATGGACCTACAAGTCTATGGTCAACTAATCTTGACAAAGCAGAAAAGAATGTCCAACAGAAAAAAAGACAGTCTCTTCAACAAATGGTGTTGGGAAAATTGGATAGCCACATGCAGAAGAATGAAACTGGACCATTTTCTTACACCACACACAAAAATAGACTCAAAATGGATGAAAGAACCCAATGTGAGACAGGAACCCATCAAAATCCTTGAGGATAACACAGACAGCAACCTCTCCAACCTCAGCCACAGCTAGTTCTTCTTAGAAATATTGCCAAAGGCAAAGGAAGCAAGGGCAAAAATGAACTATTGGGACTTCATCAAGATCAAAAGCTTTTGCACAGCAAAGGAAACAGTCAACAAAACCAAAAGACAACTGACAGAATGGGAGAAGATACTTGCAAATGACATATAAGATAAAGGGCTAGTATCCAAAATCTGTAAAGAACTTAATCAAACTCAACATCCAAATAACAAATACTTCAATCAGGATGGGCAGAAGACATCAACAGACATTTCTGCAAAGAAGACCTCCAGACAGCCAACAGACACATGAAAAAGTACTCAACATCCCTTAGCATCAGGGAAATACAAATCAAAATCACAGTGAGATACCACCTCATACCAGTCAGAATGGCTAAAATTAACAGGTCAGGAATTGACAGATGTTGGCAAGGATGCAACCTACACTATATTCCTACCTACACTGTTGGTAGGAATGCAAACTTGTGCAGCCACTCTGGAAAACAGTATGGAGGTTTCTCGGGATGTTGAAAATAGAACTACCCTACGACCCAGAAATCACACTACTGGGTATTTACCCTAAAGATACAAATGTAGTGATCTGAAGGGGCATGTGCCCCTGAATGTTTTTAGCAGTAATGTTCACAACAGCCAAACTGTGGAAAGAGCCTAGATGTCCATCAACAGATGAGTGTGGATATAGAAGAAGTGGGGTGTGTGTGTGTGTGTGTGTGTGTGTGTGTATACATATACTATGCCGCCATCAAAAAACCCAAAATCTTGGCATTTTCAATTATGTGGATGGAAGTAGAGTGTATTAGGCTAAGCAAAATAAATCAATCAGAGAAAGATAATTATCATATGATCTCTCTGACATGAAGAATTTGAGAGGCAGGCAATGGCTCAGTGGGCAATGGGGGTTAGGGAGGGAAAAAAATGGAACAAGATGGGACTGGGGAGAAAGACAAATCTTAAGAGATTCTTAATATCAGGAAACAAGCAGAGGGTTGCTGGGGGGTGGGGGGGATGGGTAGGGTGGCTGGGTTATGGACCCTGGGAAGGGTATGTGCTATGGTGAGTAATGTGAATTGTGTAAGACTGATGATTCACAGACCTGTACCCCTGAAGCAAATAACACACTATATGTTAATTCAAAAAACCCTTGTCTGCTGAGGTTACTCTTTGTTTTGTTTTGTTTCTTTCTAATATAAAGGCATAGAAAGCACATATTAACATTTTATTTAACTTCTAGTTAAGAACCTGCTAGTAAAGGCACCTGGGTGGCTCAGTGGGTTAAAGCCTCTGCCTTCAGTTCAGGTCACGATCCCAGGGTCCTGGGATTGAGCCCCACATCGGGCTCTCTGCTCAGCAGGGGGCTTGCTTCCTCCTTTCTCTCTGCCTGCCTCTCTGCCTACTTGTGATCTCTCTCTGTCAAATAAATAAATAAAATCTTAAAAAAAAAAAAGAACCTACTAGTATGACAAAGTTGGTTTGAAAGAGAATATGAAAGTTGAAAATTGTAGTCAATGGATAGAGAGTAATTCTGAAATAAAATTGTTAATTTTGGTACAAAACTGGCTAATTGCCTACAAGGTAAAAATATTTTTGAGATTTTCTTCTTTCAGACAGATGAAATAATCACCTCCATTGTCAGTTTTAGAGAGTTGTAAAATGTCAGGGCTTTAATCACCTACAAAGTTACATTCCCCAGAAAGAGTTTTTGCTAAAATTAACAATGCTAAAATACTCTTTTATATTCATTTTTTTGTGAGCATACCTTAAATGTTATTTCCTAGAAGTGAAATTTCTGACTGTATTAATTCACTATATTAATTTTTACTTTTGAGAGAGGTTACTAAATTGCCCCTTATAGAAATTGCACTAATTAATCTTAGTGTGAATAACATGTGAATGGCTATTTCTTCATATATGATCTTTTTTTTCCCCCAAAAAATCCAAAGAGGGCCTTTAAATGTACACTTTTCTTGGTTGTAAGAGGGGTCAGATGCAATGACTTGTCCTTCACCTTAGAAGGGGGATGTCTTTACATGTTCCACACCACTGGACTCTAGAAATTTCACTGACATATTAAAACCCCTAAATTTTAGTCCAATTCATTTCCCACTCTCTGACAAGCAAACATCTTACCAACAAGTCTTAAGTAGTTGCCACTTCTCACTCACTGAGTTCAATCAACATAATGTTATCTATGCAGTGGACCAATATAACATCTTATAAAAGAGAAAGGTGACCGAGATCCCTGCAAACTAAATTCTGACATAGGTCAGAGTTGGTATATTCCTGAGGTAGGACAGTGAAGGTGCATTCCTGGCCTTTCCAGCTCAGAGCAAACTGCTTCTGTTGGATGTCATGGACAGATGCAGAAAAAAAGACACTTGTCAGATCAATAGCTACACATCAGGTACCGGAGGACGTACTGATTTACTAAAGAAAGAAGAACACATCTGGTACAGAGACTGCAATTGTAAACACCACCTGATGTAGCTTACAATAATCCACTCTCATTCTCCAACACCCATCTGTCTTCTTCACAGGCCAAATAATATGGTCAAATAGGGATGTACTGGGAATCAGGACAGCTTGCATCTTTCAAGTCCTTCATGGTGGCACTAATTTGTGTAATCGCTCCATGACATATTGTTTTTTATTAAGTATTTCCCTAGGTAAAGGCATTTCTAGTGGCTTCTACTTGGCTTTTCCCACCATGATATTCATCACTTCCACAGACTAGGAAACCCATGTGGAGATTCTTCCATGTATCTTGTGCATTCTGGAACTGGGGAAATAACCACAGAATAGATTCAGGGACCCTACTTATGAACCCTTACTTTGACCAGAGGACCATGGTGACAATTTGACTCTCCTAGAATCAGTGTCAGTTCAGAACCAGTCTCCAGTTGGTCTGATTATTTCCTCTTCCCCAATGTACAGTGTAACTTGATAAAGGATCATGGGCCCTTTGGGGAAAGCTGAGAGAATGATTAACAGTATAAATTTTTGCATTATACCAGGGTTTTTTCTCAAGGGGACCTGACCTGCCCTTCATTCAAGGAGTTCTGGGAATTGACTAAAGAGTCATGACTGTTTTTATAATTCAGGTTAGACTTTTGCTCACTGATCTATAACTTTTCTGCTTACACAGAAAAGTAAGAATTTAGTAGACTTCCCATCTATTTCATTTCTAGGAAAGCTGTGATTAACTAATCTAAGAGTCTAATCTAAGAGTCATAGGTCTGTGCATATCTGACTATTCCAATTGTTCTTTGACTCTGCTGTCCATTACTATAACTATACCCACCTTGCCTTTAGTGGTTGAGTGCCCCAACTTCACCTCTGCCAACATAAACCTGGATTCATCTACTCCTATTGCATTTAGGTTTTCTAATTGAATGGCTGTTGTTCCCACTGGAAGATCTGGCATGCAGAGAAGAGTGATCATAAAACTTTTCAAGGATGCTGGTATTCCCCTCACAAATTTATTTCTCAAAGTATTAGTGAAACACATGACTTCTGAACCGTCTCAGGGGTAGTATGTCATAAATGATAAATACACTCCAACATTCCAATCCCTTTAAGCTTCTGAATCCCTTACTATGCATTAAACCAGGGGAGGCTAGGCATTTCCAACTTCCTCAAAGGGTCTGTTGGTTCAACCAATAAATGAAAGTGTTAGAATCCTTTCTAATTCCCTGAGCTGCAATATTAAATGCAGAAACTTGGTTCTGAGTCCATATCAGTAAATTATGCCTGATCCAACTTCATATCCCTTTCCACCATTATCCCATGCCTTAGGCTCCAAGCAAAAATGAGACTCACTTTCCTTTCCTTTCTGAATCTGCTGGATGCTCTGTCTGTATCTACACTCTCTCTATATCTTTAGTAAACTCCCCTATCACTTCCTCTTAGCTCGTATTTGATTTCTTTCTTTCACAAAGCCAAATACCCTCTTAAGTGGACCTGTAGGAACCCCTTTAAAGCTCTCAGACCCAGACTTCCTGCAACACTATGATCTAACATCAGCAAGCTGGAGAATCAGGCAAAACAGTGGAGTAATTCAGTCAAAATCAAAGGCCTGAGGATCACAGAGGATCTATGGTGAAAATCCCAGTCAGTATCTGGAGGCCTGAAAACCAGGACTGGTGGTCTGAGGGCAGGAAAGATGGATGTTCAAGGCTCAGGAAAAGAGACAATTCTCCCTTGCTTGGCCTTTTTGTTCTATTCAGGCTCTCAGCAAATTAAATGGTGCCCACCTACATTGGTGAGGAGATTTCTTTATGCATTCTATTGATTTAAATGCTAATCTCTTCTAAAAACACCTTCACAGATACATCAAGAAATAATGTTTTACCAGTTTTCTAGACATCCTTTAGTGCAGTCAAACTGACACATAAAATTAACCATCACAGAGGGTAAACAAATAATTTATGCTTAATTCCATAAACAATTCATTTCAATTTGAGTTGGGTGAGGACAACATATCTGAGAAAATCTCTGACAACAATTGTTTGAAAGAGTGGCACATAGTCAGTTTCCATCCCTTAATTGTGAGTAGAATTATAAATTTGTGACCCTAAAAAACAGGTATTTGGTATTTAGATGCATTATAGAGAGAATGTGACTGATTGGTCTTAAGATTCCAAATTTATACTACATAACTTAAAAACTGATATTTTAAGTTTTAAAATCTTATAAAGTTAATATGCAGTTATAAGTTGAGATCTTTAGAGAAAATTAATTTATTAAATTAGAAAATTTTCTCAAGAATTTGGGAATTGTCAGAAAATTAAGGTACTTAAAACATATTAAAATCATCAAAGTAGTTTAGAATATTTTTTAAAACTTTAAACAAGTTTATATATGGTACCGAATATTAATCAAATGTTTCTTAAAAAGTGATTCCTAAAATTTGCTAAACTTGTAAAAAGCAAAAGAAGAGGTGATATTACCTACTGGAATGGAAGCCCTAGATCCTCCTTTCCCCAAGAAGACACCAACTGAACAACAATACCTGGACCAGTTCCCTTTTTGAGAAATGCAAAAACAAGTTAAGAGGCATTTGCTCCCCAGGTGAGTGTGAAACCAGTCACATAAAAGCTGGAAGGAAAATCCATGGCATTTGCTCATCACAGTCCCTCCCACCAGCACATTGCAATGAGGTTGAGAGGAAACTCCCAGCTCCTGGCTTCTCCTGAGGAGGAAAAAAGAATGCTTGTCTGTATATCCAAAGTTCACATATTTTGAAGGGCTGCCTCAGAGACTGACTTCGATCTTCCCGAATCTCAGTGCTGAAAGGAGAGGGTTCCAGGTTGGGAGCCACTGAAAACAAACGTGGCTTTCTGGACTAGTACATACTCACTCACCATAGTACCTCCTCCTAATTCAATTCAGAATATGCAAGAGAAAACCCCTAACTCCCAACTTCTCTCTGGAGTGGGAAAAAGTTGAAGCATATGTCCAACACTCTGGCTTTTCAAAGGGCTCCCTGAGGAATTAGTTTCTGCCCCACAAATTTGGAACAATGACAGAAACACAAATTACTGAAGCCTTGGGGCTGCTAAGAGAAAAAGAGCAGGGAGGTTTTCAGCAGCTCTACAGAACCTGCGGTACCACAGACAGATATGAGAAGGAGGAAAAGATTACAAGTTCCTGAAACAAGGACCCAGCAAATTCTTTAAACTGGCAATTTACACAGACACACATGTACACACATCCAAAGGTGCAGCCACAGAAAAGTTTCAAGAGGTCCCCATAATCTCTAGCCAAGCTGATTGGTGAAGGTCTTTCCCTATATGAAGCCAGTCCACAGGATGAGAGGTGGTATTTTTTTCAAATATGCTGATCCCAACACAGTTACAAGACACATGAGAAAACAGGAAAACGTGGTGCATATATATAATATGTATATGTATATATTATATATATATAATATTCAAAATTTAATTCTAAAAAACTGAAGTATATGAATAATCTGACAGATAATTCAAAATAACTTTTGTAAAGATGCTCAATAAGCTCAGGAAAAAACTGCATAAACAAAATAAGAATATAAGCAAAGAAGTAATATAATAAAGATCAAACAAAAAGCAACTCATCATACAAAGGACTTATCATAAGATATCAGCAGATTTCTCAGCAAAAATCTTGCAGGCCAGAAGGGAGTAAGAGGATGTATTTAAAATGTTGAGAGAAAAAAAAGCTGCCAACCAAGATTACAATACCTGACAAAACCATCATTCAGAGATGAAGGAGAAATAAAATCTTTCATGGATAAAATAAAACTAAGGAAATACAATACTACTGGACCTGCTTTTTAAAAATGGTGCTGGGGAAACTGGATATTCACATTCAAAAAATGAAACTGAACCCTTAACTTACACAAACAGGCAAATCAACTCAAAACTGATTTAAAACTTAAATGCAAAAACTGAATTCATAAAACTCCTATAGTAAGACATAGATGAAAAGGTATTTTTTTTTAATTTATTTATTTGAGAGAAAGAGAGAGACAGAGAAAACACAGAAAGAGGGAAGAATAGGGGGAAAAACAGACTCCCTGTGGAGCAGGGAGCCCAATGAGGGAATCAATTCCAGGACCCTGGGCTCTGATTAATCACCCTGTGATCATGACCCAAATCAAAGGCAGACGCTTAACTGACTGAGCCACCCGAGCACCCAGATCAGTCTGCCAAGACAGGCCTCAACAAGGTAAACAATGACCTCAGTGTCACTGAATCTAAAGGACATTGTTCAGTTCTCATCTTCCTGGACACCTCAGCATTATTTACCATGGTTAACCACACCCTCCTTTTTGGAAGAACTCATGTTTCTTCACTGGCTTCTTCTTCCTCCTTTTTACGATCATCTCTCTTTATAGGGCCACTGAATGTTGTGGTCTCTGAGCCTCCATTCTAGACTTCCTTGTATCTTATTCTCTCCCTAGAGATCCTACTAGAACCAGTGGCTTCATTTACCTCTTTGCCTATTTATCTCACAAATTCTATCTCCAATTAACTGTCTTTCCTGCAGTCCAGGCATATACATCCAAAGTCCTCTTGATACCTCTGCTTAGAGGTTTCAAGGACACTTAAGATTCAGCATAATAATCTCAGTCTTTTGATATCGGTTGAGTCCTGATTTGTGACCCAGTATGTGGTCTATTCTGGAGAAAGTTACAAGTGCACTTGAGAAGAATGAGTATTCTGTTGTTTTAGGGTGGAATGTTCTGTATATATCTATGAGGTCCATTTGGTCCAATGTGTCATTCAATGCTCTTGTTTCTTTATTGATTTTCTGCTTCGATGATCTGTCTATTTCTGAGAGAGGCCTGTTCCAAGACCAAAAGACTGAGATTATTCCCTGCACATTCTCAGATCACAATGCTTTGAAACTGGAGCTCAATCACAAGGAAAAGTTCAGAAGGAACTCAAATACTTGGAAGGTAAAGACCACCTTGCTTAAGAATGCTTGGATCAACCAGGAGATCAAAGAAGAACTGAAACAATTCATGGAAACCAATGAGAATGGAGACACTTCGGTCCAAAACCTATGAGATACAGCAAAGGCGGTCCTAAGGGGAAAATACATAGCCATCCAAGCCTCCCTCAAAAAAATTGAAAAATCCAGAACACACCAGCTGTCTCTACACCTTAAAGAACTGGAGAATCAACAACAAATCAAACCAACTCCACACATAAGAAGGGAAATCATCAAGATTAGAGCTGAGATCAATGAGGTAGAAACCAGAGATACAGTAGAACGTATCAATGAAACTAAAAGCTGGTTTTTTGAAAGAATCAATAAGATCGATAAACCATTGGCAATACTAATCCAAAAGAAAAGAGAGAAAGCTAAATTCATAAAATTATGAATGAAAAGGGAGAGATCAGAACTAACACCAAGGAAGTAGAAACAATCATCAGAAGTTATTATCAACAGTTATATGCCAATAAACTAAGCAACCTAGATGAGATGGATGCATTCCTGGAAAACTATAAACTACCAAAATTGAACCAGGAGGAAATTGACAACCTGAATAGACCAATATCTAGTAACGAGATTGAAGCAGTGATCAAAAGCCTCCCAAAAAACAAGAGCCCAGGACCTGATGGATTCCCCAGAGAATTCTACCAAACTTTCAAAGAAGAAATAATTCCTATTCTTCTGAAGCTGTTTCAACAAATTGAAGCAGAAGGAAAACTTCCAGACTCTTTCTATGAAGCCAGCATTACCCTGATCCCCAAACCAGGCAAAGAACCTACCAAAAAGGAGAATTTTAGACCAATATCACTGATGAATATGGATGCTAAGATTCTCAACAAGATCCTAGCCAACAGGATCCAACAGCACATTAAAAAGATTATCCACCATGACCAGGTGGGATTCATCCCTGGGCTACAAGGATGGTTCAACATTTGCAAATCAATCAATGTGATACAACAAATTAATAAGAGAAGAGAGAAGAACCACATGGTCCTCTCAATTGATGCAGAAAAAGCATTTGACAAAATCCAGCATCCGTTCCTGATTAAAACGCTTCAAAGTATAGGGGTAGAGGGAACATTCCTGAGCTTCATCAAATCTATCTATGAAAGACCCACAGCAAATATCATCCTCAATGGGAAAAAGCTTTCAGCCTTCCCGTTGAGATCAGGAACAAGACAAGGATGCCCACTCTCACCACTCTTGTTCAACATAGTATTAGAAGTCCTAGCAACAGCAATCAGACAACAAAGGGAAATAAAAGCTATCCAAATTGGTAATGAAGAAGTCAAACTCTCTCTCTTTGCAGATGACATGATTCTTTATATGGAAAACCCAAAAGACTCCACTCCCAAACTACTAGAACTCATACAGCAATTCAGCAACGTGGCAGGATACAAAGTCAATGTGCAGAAATCAGTGGCTTTCTTATACACTAACAATGAAAATACAGAAAGGGAAATTAGAGAATCAATTCCATTTACTATAGCACCAAGAACCATAAGATACCTGGGAATAAACCTAACCAAAGAGGTAAAGGATCTGTACTCGAGGAACTACAGAACACTCATGAAAGAAATTGAAAAAGACACAAATAGATGGAAGACCATTCCATGTTCTTGGATGGGAAGAATAAACATTGTTAAAATGTCTATACTGCCTAGAGCAATATATACTTTTAATGCCATTCTGATCAAAATTCCACCGGTATTCTTTAATGAGCTGGAGCAAATAATCCTAAAATTTGTATGGAATCAGAAGAGACCACAAATCGCTAAGGAAATGTTGAAAAACAAAAATAAAGCTGGGGCCATCACGTTACCTGATTTCAAGCTTTACTAGAAAGCTGTGATCACCAAGACAGCATGGTAGTGGTATAAAAACAGACACATGGACCAGTGGAACAGAGTAGAGAGCCCAGATATGGACCCTCAACTCTATGGTCAATTAATCTTCGACTAAACAGGAAAAAATATACAGTGAAAAAAAGACAGTCTCTTCAATAAATGGTGCTGGGAAAACTGGACAGCTATATGTAGAAGAATGAAACTCGACCATTCTCTTACACCGTACACAAAGATATACTCAAAATGGATAAAAGACCTTAACGTTAGACAGGAATCCATCAGAATCCTAGAGGAGAACATAGGCAGTAATCTTTTCGATATCAGCCACAGCAACTTCTTTCAAAATATGTCTCCAAAGGCAAATGAAACAAAAGCGAAAATAAACTTTTGGGACTTCATCAAAATCAAAAGCTTCTGCACAGCAAAAGAAACAGTCAAGGAAACAAAGAGGCAACCCACGGAATGGGAGAAGATATTTGCAAATGACAGTACAGAGAAAAGGTTGATATCCAGGATCTATAATGAACTCCTCAAACTCAACACACAAAAAACAGAAAATCATATCAAAAAATGGGCAGAAGATATGGACAGACACTTCTCCAATAAAGACATACAAATGGCTATCAGACACATGAAAAAATGTTCATCATCACTAGCCATCAGGGAGATTCAAACTAAAACTACATTGAGATATCACCTTATACCAGTTAGAATGGCCAAAATTAGCAAGACAGGAAACAACATGTGTTGGAGAGGATGTGGAGAAAGGGGAACCCTCTTACACTATTGGTGGGAATGCAAGTTGGTGCAGCCTCTTTGGAGAACAGTGTGGAGATTCCTCAAGAAATTAAAAATAGAGCTTCCCTATGACCCTGCAATTGCACTCCTGGGTATTTACCCCAAGGATACAGATGCCGTGAAAAGAAGGGCCATCTGTACCCCCATGTTTATAGCCACAATGGCCATGGTCGCCAAACTATGGAAAGAACCAAGATGCCCTTCAATGGACGAATGGATAAGGAAGATATGGTCCATATACACTATGGAGTATTATGCCTCCATCAGAAAGGATGAATACCCAACTTTTGTAGCAACATGGATGGGACTGGAAGAGATTATGCTGAGTGAAATCAGTCAAGCAGAGAGAGTCAATTATCATATCATTTCACTTATTTGTGGAGCATAACAAAAAGCATGGAGGACATGGGGAGTTAAAAGGGGGTTGGGGTAAATTGGAAGGGGAGGTGAATCATGAGAGGCTATGGACTCTGAAAAACAATCTGAGGGGTTTGAAGTGGCGGGGGGGTGGTAGGTCGGGGTACTATTATAGAAGGCACGGATTGCATGGAGCACTGGGTGTGGTGAAAATAATAATAATACTGTTATGCTGAAAATAAATAAATAAATAAAAAAGAGATTCTGCATAATAGCTGTATCTTATTGAAAACTTATTATGTGCCAATATAATGAGTTCCATTAATGATAAATGGGAAGTGCTCTCAAGTAGATCCTCTAGAAAAAGGTTCCAGATTTCTGACTTAGTCCAAAGAAGGCTTCCTTGGAAGAATCACCTTTATCTGAGAGCTGAGAGATGAGTTGAGTGAACCAAGTGAAACTGTGGGAGTGAGGAGAACCTGTCATAAGCATGTGCAGAGGGTCACAGATAAGAACTCCTGGGCAATTTGCTCAATTCTTTAATATAGACACACAAACTTTCCCCGGTTTTCCTCTCTGTCCAGGTGCTAAAATAATTCCTTCCTCTTTTTTAACCATCCATCCTTTGAAGACATTTTTCTGGCTCTTCTTTTTCACCCTTGAGTCATTACAAGTTGACATACCAAGTTTTGAAAATATCTGCACACTTGATAATGCTGACCTTCATAGTTCAGTAGGTGTACCTCACTGAGTTGTCATTCCTGATATTATTTCTTCAATTATCTTCTTCCTTCTTTGCAGTGTCTTTCTCAGTCTTTTATACCAACTCATCCTTCCTTTCCTGTCCTTAAGTATGGGTTTTCCTTGGGTTATTTTCCAGAATATCATTTCTCATTTTATACATGCTCTTGGAGGATCCCATCCTTGTCCGTGGTTTTGTCATCGATATACAACTGGATTTCAAATATATATCTCCAAATTCATTGTTTTACAGAATCTCAGACCTTTCACTCCAACTGTTTTTTCAAATTCACTCTGCTCTACAATAAAACTTAAAGTTGAAATGTCCCCAACTCAATTCATTGTTACCCCTGGAAACATGCTTCTCTTTTGTTATATAATAATATGATCATTCATCTCCACATATGCTCAAAGGAGAAGCTTGAAAGCAACTGCAACTATTTCTTTTTCTCACTGATAAGATCCAATTATTACCAAATCTTGGTTATGTTCCAAATATTTCTTTATTTTCTCCTCCTTCAACTTCTTTTTTTTAAATTTTTTCAATTTATTTATTTTCAGGAAAAAAGTATACATTATTTTTTCACCACACCCAGAGCTCCATGCAATCCGTGCCCTCTATAATCCCACCACCTGGTAGCCCAATTTCCCACCGCCACGCCACTTCAAACCCCTCAGATTGTTTTTCAGAGTCCATAGTCTCTCTTGATTCACCTCCCCTTCCAATTTACCCCAACCCCCTTCTCCTCTCTAACACCTCTTGTCCTCCATGCTTTTTGTTATGCTCCACAAATAAGTGAAATGATATGATAATTGACTCTCTCTGCTTGACTGATTTCACTCAGCATAATCTCTTCCAGTCCCATCTATGTTGCTACAAAAGTTGGGTATTCATCCTTTCTGATGGAGGCATAATACTCCATAGTGTATATGGACCATATCTTCCTTATCCATTCGTCCATTGAAGGGCATCTTGGTTCTTTCCATAGTTTGGCGACCATGGCCATTGTGGCTATAAACATGGGGGTACAGATGGCCCTTCTTTTCACGGCATCTGTATCCTTGGGGTAAATACCCAGGAGTGCAATTGCAGGGTCATAGGGAAGCTCTATTTTTAATTTCTTGAGGAATCTCCACACTGTTCTCCAAAGAGGCTGCACCAACTTGCATTCCCACCAATAGTGTAAGAGGGTTCCCCTTTCTCCACATCCTCTCCAACACATGTTGTTTCCTGTCTTGCTAATTTTGGCCATTCTAACTGGTATAAGGTGATATCTCAATGTAGTTTTAGTTTGAATCTCCCTGATGGCTAGTGATGATGAACATTTTTTCATGTGTCTGATAGCCATTTGTATGTCTTTATTGGAGAAGTGTCTGTCCATATCTTCTGCCCATTTTTTGATATGATTTTCTGTTTTTTGTGTGTTGAGTTTGAGGAGTTCATTATAGATCCTGGATATCAACCTTTTCTCTGTACTGTCATTTGCAAATATCTTCTCCCATTCCGTGGGTTGCCTCTTTGTTTCCTTGACTGTTTCTTTTGCTGTGCAGAAGCTTTTGATTTTGATGAAGTCCCAAAAGTTTATTTTCGCTTTTGTTTCATTTGCCTTTGGAGACATATTTTGAAAGAAGTTGCTGTGGCTGATATCGAAAAGATTACTGCCTATGTTCTCCTCTAGGATTCTGATGGATTCCTGTCTAACGTTAAGGTCTTTTATCCATTTTGAGTATATCTTTGTGTACGGTGTAAGAGAATGGTCGAGTTTCATTCTTCTACATATAGCTGTCCAGTTTTCCCAGCACCATTTATTGAAGAGACTGTCTTTTTTTCACTGTATATTTTTTCCTGTTTAGTCGAAGATTAATTGACCATAGAGTTGAGGGTCCATATCTGGGCTCTCTACTCTGTTCCACTGGTCCATGTGTCTGTTTTTATACCACTACCATGCTGTCTTGGTGATCACAGCTTTCTAGTAAAGCTTGAAATCAGGTAACGTGATGGCCCCAGCTTTATTTTTGTTTTTCAACATTTCCTTAGCGATTTGTGGTCTCTTCTGATTCCATACAAATTTTAGGATTATTTGCTCCAGCTCATTAAAGAATACCGGTGGAATTTTGATCAGAATGGCATTAAAAGTATATATTGCTCTAGGCAGTATAGACATTTTAACAATGTTTATTCTTCCCATCCAAGAACATGGAATGGTCTTCCATCTATTTGTGTCTTTTTCAATTTCTTTCATGAGTGTTCTGTAGTTCCTCGAGTACAGATCCTTTACCTCTTTGGTTAGGTTTATTCCCAGGTATCTTATGGTTCTTGGTGCTATAGTAAATGGAATTGATTCTCTAATTTCCCTTTCTGTATTTTCATTGTTAGTGTATAAGAAAGCCACTGATTTCTGCACATTGACTTTGTATCCTGCCACGTTGCTGAATTGCTGTATGAGTTCTAGTAGTTTGGGAGTGGAGTCTTTTGGGTTTTCCATATAAAGAATCATGTCATCTGCAAAGAGAGAGAGTTTGACTTCTTCATTACCAATTTGGATAGCTTTTATTTCCCTTTGTTGTCTGATTGCTGTTGCTAGGACTTCTAATACTATGTTGAACAAGAGTGGTGAGAGTGGGCATCCTTGTCTTGTTCCTGATCTCAACGGGAAGGCTGAAAGCTTTTTCCCATTGAGGATGATATTTGCTGTGGGTCTTTCATAGATAGATTTGATGAAGCTCAGGAATGTTCCCTCTACCCCTATACTTTGAAGCGTTTTAATCAGGAACGGATGCTGGATTTTGTCAAATGCTTTTTCTGCATCAATTGAGAGGACCATGTGGTTCTTCTCTCTTCTCTTATTAATTTGTTGTATCACATTGATTGATTTGCAAATGTTGAACCATCCTTGTAGCCCAGGGATGAATCCCACCTGGTCATGGTGGATAATCTTTTTAATGTGCTGTTGGATCCTGTTGGCTAGGATCTTGTTGAGAATCTTAGCATCCATATTCATCAGTGATATTGGTCTAAAATTCTCCTTTTTGGTAGGTTCTTTGCCTGGTTTGGGGATCAGGGTAATGCTGGCTTCATAGAAAGAGTCTGGAAGTTTTCCTTCTGCTTCAATTTGTTGAAACAGCTTCAGAAGAATAGGAATTATTTCTTCTTTGAAAGTTTGGTAGAATTCTCTGGGGAATCCATCAGGTCCTGGGCTCTTGTTTTTTGGGAGGCTTTTGATCACTGCTTCAATCTCGTTACTAGATATTGGTCTATTCAGGTTGTCAATTTCCTCCTGGTTCAATTTTGGTAGTTTATAGTTTTCC
Source organism: Mustela erminea (assembly GCF_009829155.1). Taxonomy (NCBI): domain Eukaryota; kingdom Metazoa; phylum Chordata; class Mammalia; order Carnivora; family Mustelidae; genus Mustela; species Mustela erminea. The sequence goes on along the minus strand of NC_045615.1, from coordinate 4,163,246 downwards.
AGGAATGCATCCATCTCATCTAGGTTGCTTAGTTTATTGGCATATAACTGTTGATAATAACTTCTGATGATTGTTTCTACTTCCTTGGTGTTAGTTCTGATCTCTCCCTTTTCATTCATAATTTTATGAATTTAGCTTTCTCTCTTTTCTTTTGGATTAGTATTGCCAATGGTTTATCGATCTTATTGATTCTTTCAAAAAACCAGCTTTTAGTTTCATTGATACGTTCTACTGTATCTCTGGTTTCTACCTCATTGATCTCAGCTCTAATCTTGATGATTTCCCTTCTTATGTGTGGAGTTGGTTTGATTTGTTGTTGATTCTCCAGTTCTTTAAGGTGTAGAGACAGCTGGTGTGTTCTGGATTTTTCAATTTTTTTGAGGGAGGCTTGGATGGCTATGTATTTTCCCCTTAGGACCGCCTTTGCTGTATCTCATAGGTTTTGGACCGAAGTGTCTCCATTCTCATTGGTTTCCATGAATTGTTTCAGTTCTTCTTTGATCTCCTGGTTGATCCAAGCATTCTTAAGCAAGGTGGTCTTTACCTTCCAAGTATTTGAGTTCCTTCTGAACTTTTCCTTGTGATTGAGCTCCAGTTTCAAAGCATTGTGATCTGAGAATATGCAGGGAATAATCTCAGTCTTTTGGTATCGGTTGAGTCCTGATTTGTGACCCAGTATGTGGTCTATTCTGGAGAAGGTTCCGTGTGCACTTGAGAAGAATGAGTATTCTGTTGTTTTAGGGTGGAATGTTCTGTATATATATGAGGTCCATCTGGTCCAATGTGTCATTCAATGCTCTTGTTTCTTTATTGATTTTCTGCTTCGATGATCTGTCTAATTCTGAGAGAACCGTGTTAAGATCTCCTACGATTAGTATATTCATATCAATATGACTCTTTATCTTGATTAACAGCTTTCTTAAGTAATTGGCTGTCCCCATATTGCGAGCATAGATATTTACAATTGTTAGGTCATCTTGGTGGATAGTCACTTTAAAGATTATGTAGTGTCCTTCTGTATCTCTGACTACAGTCTTTAGTTTGAAGTCTAATTTATCTGATATGAGAATTGCTACCGCAGCCTTCTTTTAAGGCCCATTGGCATGAAAGATGCTTCTCCATCCCTTCACTTTCAGTCTGCGTGTATCTTTAGGTTCAAAATGGGTCTCTTGTAGACAACATATGGATGGGTCCTGTCGTTTTATCCAATCTGCAACCCTGTGCCATTTTATGGGTGCATTTAGGCCATTCACATTGAGAGTGATTATTGATAGATTCGTTTTTATTGACATCGAGTTACCTTTGAAGTCTTTCTTTCTGTAGACTGTCTCTATATTTCTGTTCAATGTTATCCTGGGATTTTTCCTCTTCTACAGAACTCCCCTTAATATTTCCTGCAGTGTCGGCTTGGTGGTTGCATAGTCTTTTAAGCCTTGCCAGTCTTGGAAACTCTTTATCTCTCCATCCATTTTGAATATCAGTCTTGCTGGGTAAAGTATTCTTGACTGCATGCTCTTCTCATTAAGTGCCCTGAATATATCTTGCCAGCCTCTTCTGGCTTGCCAGGTCTCTGTGGACAGGTCTGACATTATTCTGATGGGCTTCCCTCTGTAAGTAAGGAGCCTCTTTGCCCTGGCGGCTTTCAAGAGATTATACCTACAATTATAATTCCTCAATTTGACTATCAGGTGTCGTGATGTTTTTTGGAATGTATAATCTTGGGTGGAGACCGTTCAGCCTCTAGTACCTGAACACTGGTTCCATTTGCAAGATTGGGAAAATTTTCATGAAGGAGTTGTTTCACTATATCTTCTAGACTTCTTTCTTTCTCCTCCCCTTCAGGGATTCCAATAATTCTGACATTGGAACGCTTCATGGCATCATTTATTTCCCTGATTCTGTTTTTGTGGTTTCTAAGCTGTTTGGTCCAGGCTTCCTCCTGATCCTTTCTCTCTGTTTGTCTTCCAGATCACTAATTCTTTCTTCTGTCTCAGTTACCCTAGCTTTGAGAGAGTTTAGATTAGATTGGAACTCATTGAGAGCACTGTGAACCTCCTCCCTGGTAGCTTTAAGCTCCGCCCTAACATTGTGAACATCCTGTCTGGTCGCTTTCAGTTCGGCCCTATCAATTCTGTTTGGTCATCCATGGCCTTCTCCAACCTAGCCATTGCCTGGATAATTGTTAGCCTGAATTCTCTTTCCGACATATTGTCTATGTTGATAGCTGTTGGCACTGTTGCAGAAGGTCCATCCTCTGTATTTTCTTCTGTTGGGCATTCCTCCTCCTAGTCATTTTGGTGGGAGATGACTGAACAGATGTAGCTGGATGTATCAACTGTGGTGCACTCTGGAACATTTCTGAGCAATCAGGATTCCCCACCCAAACGAGAGACAAAAGAAAAGAAAAAGAAAAAAAGAAAAGAAGAAAAAAAAGAGAGAGAGAGAGACAGGAAAGATAGGGAAGATGAAAAAGAAGGTTCAGCCCAGATGGGCCCCAAGGTAAGATTTATGAAGTAGACAAACAAAAAGAGATAAAAAGACTGATACAAGTATATGAAAAGAGAAAAAAATATATATATATATGCAAATAAAGAAAGAACCGCATCAAAAAGAACCACAAGTGTAAAATTTATATGCTACCAGGACAAACACAAAAAACACGAAACACTGGTGGAAGAAGATGGGAGAGTTCTTATAAATTCTCAGTGTGTGCGAGGAAGGTTGTTTTGATTCTTCCTGGATGTATCTTGATATCTTTGTTAAAGGACTCAACTTTCCTAAGATAAAGGGGATTAAAAATTGGTTTACCTATAGGGGTAGTATTGATTGGGGAAAGGGGATTACTTTGAAGTTTAACTCTATATGAATATTAGAGGATAAAAATAACAAGGAATAAAGTAGACTAAACTAAACTAAAATTTTAAAAAAGGAATTCAAAAAATAAAAATGCAAAAGAAAAACATAGGTGTATGTATCAAAAAGTTCAGGTTAGAAAGGTATTATGGAATTTGATGTACTGTACAACTCCCTGTGATGGTAAATAGGTTAAAAAAATTACCTATGTGTAAAAAAAAAAAATGAACCGGAATAGTGGGAACGAGTGAACAATACAAGTTTTCCTATGAAGTAGTGGTTGTTCTCTTTTAGTCCTTTTTTTTTTTTTCCTCTTTTTTTTTTTTTTCTTTCTTGATTTGTTTTCTGGGGGAGGGGCCTGCCACGTGGGTTGTCAGTCAATGATGTTTCCTGAGTTAAGTCCTCCCGCCCCCCTCAAGGGGGTGGGCTCTGAGGAAACTGGTTATTTTCAGGCTTTTGTTCTCTGGCGGTTTTTATGCTTGTTCACTTTTTTTTTCTCTCACCTTGACCGCCTTTGATGGTTTTTGAAGTTTTAGAGGAAAACAAATCGCACCCTGATTCCCACTCAGAGAGAAGCCTCAGTCTGGGTGCAGAGCCTAAGTAAGTTCCCCCTTGGCTGCTGGCAGAGCAGGTTCCAAGTTGCAGACCCTGGGGGCGCAGGATCTTTTGCTTGTACCCAAAGCCAAGGCAGTGGCGGCTGTCTGGGAGCTCCTGACCGCCAGAGAGGTTCCAAGCAGCGATCGCACACTGAGATTTTGCCGCTGGCCTGGGCTGGGAGTGCCCGGCTTGCGCGCACCTCTTTCAGAGGCGGCTATGGGTCGGGCGCGCGTCTCGGGCACTGAGAACTGGGCGCTGGTCCGTAAGCACCAGTCTGGGCTTTTGTGCACCTCTGTCAGGGGAGAGTTTGGGGCGCACGGCTTAGGCTTTCAAACAATGGCACGGGTCAAAGAGCGCCGGCCGGGCCTTAGTAACTCAGGGGAGCATGAGGGACCTGCGCGCGTATCTCAAGCTTTGTGGTAGGGCTCGCGCGTTCTGCCGACTGGCGTTGCTCCCATCCCCTCACAGGAGCCGGACCCCACTCGTTCTCGGGTGCGCTGGCGGCTTAGGGACCAAGAGCTTGTTTCTCCGCCGCACTCTCTCTGCCTCAGCGCCGAGGGAGGCTGTCCTGAGACCGGGGACTTAAGCCCCTATCCCTGGCCGCCCCGATTCCCCACCCCCACCCCCCGCCGCCAGGATCCTTTGCTCTTTTGGAGTGCTTTCAACCAGTCTCCGAGTTAATGCTGGTCTCCAGACGCAGGGCACTCTCGCTCATATTGGGGTATTACTTTCCAACCGGTTGCCTCTGGTGGCTCCCTCCCCCTTTGGTTTATCTTCTGATATCAGTCCGCCATTCCCACTCCGCTTTACCTGCCCACTGGCATCTTCTGCCCCTGTAGAGATCCAGACGTGTATAATTCTGATCTCAGGCTGATTTCATGGGTGATCGGAGTTCTTTGGTAGGTAATCAGCTCACTTTGGGGTACCGGCTGAAAAGTACTCCTACTCCCCCGCCATCTTGTCCCCTCCCCCAACTTCTTTTACCACAAATCTAACAGTCATCATTTTGGCTTCAGATCTTCTATAAACTTCCTGAAATTTCATAAACTATATTTAAATATGTATGCTTTCTCGCTTTCCAATTTATTATGTTGTATTTCAAACATATAACAATGCATAAAATGTGCAATATTTTGGCAAAGGATTTAGAGACATTATCAGATTCTAAAATGGGTCAGTGATCTCAAATAGGGTAAGAACCACTCACCCAGAGCCATCCTATCTCCAAACTTCATTTTCACATAACCTTCAATGAAAAAGAATTAGAGTATATGCCCTAATATGTCTATTTATTCATAAAGTATGCATACACTACATTTCATTGTATATCCAATATTACAAAAGCTTGATTTATTATTTTAAAAATAAAACATTAATAAAAGGGTCAGTTTTGATATTTTCTTTTCTCACACCAGCAGACCAGGGTTGAATATACTGAAGTATAGACTGTAACCTAGATAAAACATTTAAATCCAATTATCCCACTCAGAGTTCTCTTTTTGCTACCTTCAGTGTTTGCTTGAACCATTGTCTACTCACGGTCTATGAGATAAATTAATACTCCTTATCGTGGCATATAAAACTGCCCAAACTCTCTCTAAACCAGCTTCCTACATTGACCCCCCTCCCATTTTCCCTTTGTCTTTTTTCTTTTACCCATCCATTCACTAAATATACCAGGAACTTTGACCCAGATTTTGCTTGTGCTGCTCTCTGCTTAAAAATGTTCTTCTTGCCTTCCCAAAGGGGCCAGTGTATTAAGGTGTTCAAGGACAAAGCAGACCACAGAAACTCCAACCCAGCTTTACAAATTACTAGCTAGTGACCTTGGGGAAGTTTTTAACCTCTTGTTGCCTCTTCTATAAAATGGAGATAGAAGCATCACTTTATTAGTAGAATTAATTAGAACAGCGGTTGGAATAGAGTCATTAGCATATTAAAATATTATGATATTAGAATTTTTACATTAGCATATTAAAATATTAGGATATTAGATTTTGTACATTATAGCTTTGTAGTTAGCAGTTCTCTTTAAGGTGCAGTTAAACGTGCTTTCTTCTGAGAAGTCTCTGACTGCTCTAGCTGAGTTAGCATCCCTTAAGCCCTCTAATCTTTCATAGGACTTGTTTTCACTTATGCCTTCTATTAGACTACACTCTACTTAGTTGTTATTTAATTAATTTCCTTCAGTAATCTGTAAGGATTTTGAGGGCAACAACCATGTCTTGCTTATTAGGTTTGTGTTTTGGGAACCATCAGAGTGGACAGCAAAGAATTTATTACTTGCTTGTCATCACGAGCTGAGACTGCCATCCTGAGAGACACTAGAGGCACATGGCTTCCCCAACTCCACAGCTCTGCCTTTGGTTATGTGTACTTCTCTGGGGTGTGATTAAGACTTAACTCAAGGGGACGTGTCAGACTTCTCTTGAGTGAAAGTGGTGTTACCTAAAGATAACCCTGAGGTCATTTCAGTTTATCAAAAGATGTTTATGCTTCATGAACCATAAAAGAAGGGAAGGAGGGCGGGAAGAAGGGAGGGAAAGAGGGCCAAGAAAGTAACAAGGGAGGGAGGAAGGAAGAAAGAAAGGATTGAAGGAAGGAAGGAAGGAAGGAAAAAAGGAAGAAAGGAAGGAAAACGCTATTTGCATGAGAAGAAACTGAGATTCAGAGAAGTGATATACCCAGGTTTATAGAGAGCTAGAAAGAAATAATCAGGATTCAAACCAACACCTGACCACTAAACTAATGTTCATTTGATTACAGCACTCTGCCTCAGAAGTAAAGGATCTCTGTTGATGAATCTTGGTGATGGTTGGCTTTCAGTAAGTTCTTACCTCAAGAAGAAAAAAGATCATGTTTCATGCTTCAATCTATTTATATACATATTTTGAATCCTACAACGATGCTGTATATTAGATATTACTATCTTCATTTAATAAATGAAAAAGCTGTAGCCTGCAGAAGTCAAGTTACTGCTCTAAAGTTAGACAACTGGAGGGTACAGGGCTGGGTTTGGGGTCCTCTGACCCTAGTCCTCACTCCCCCACACTCCTGCTGCCACTAACCCTTCCTATTTAGTTGTTGGCCTATTTGACATGGTTACCCGCTCTCTTAGTCTGCTTGGACTGTTATAACAAAATACTACAGATAGGTGGCTTAAACAAAAGACATTTATTTCTCATAGTTCTGGAGTCTGGGAGGCCCAAGATCAAGGTGTTGACAGATTCCCACTAGTGGTGAGGGCAGGCTTCCTGGCTTGTGGACAACCACATGTTCATGACAGTCCTCCATGGCTTTTCCTCCTCCTGCAAGTGAAGAGAGGGAGCTCTCATCTTTTTTCACCTTCTTACGAGGCCAGGAATCCTATCATGAAGGTCCCACTCTCATGATCTCATCTAAATCTATCTACCTCTCAAAGACCCCACCCCCAAATGCCATCACATCAGGGAACAGGGCTTTATAAATGAGCTAGGAGGGGCATGCACCGTCATTCCATATCATCTGGTCTCTATCAACTTGTCAAACCTTGGCCAGCTTATGCTAACCATCTCCATGTTTCCAGCATCATCCCAAACCCAGGGAGCAGAAGTGGTGTCAGTTATCAGCCCACAGGCACTTTTCAGTGATTGTCCATCTTCCTCCCCTTTGCCTACACCTAATGTACTAATGATGATTGTATGCCTCTCTTAATTTGTATGTGGTTATGTATTTTACTGATACACATATCCAACAGATATGTGTCAAAGCTGGAAGTGCACTTAAAGAACAGGTAAATCAACACTTTCATTTCTACAGAGGAGGAGGCTGAAGCTCAGGGAGATAAAAGAATCTACTTGACAGCTGAGTTGATTTATTCCACATCATTCCTCACCAAATGAAATCATTTCATTTTTGGATGTTTTTATTACTTATTAAGCTCATAAAATAAGCTTCATGAAGACAAAACTTTTTCTCTCTTGTCTTCTCTTCTGAGAAGATTAAATTCATGACAACAAGCACTTTGGTCATTGTTATATCTCAGAGTTTACATCAAATATTAATTTTTTTAAATGTACCCTCAATTTAAAGGACAACTTTTTTGGAAAGTAGAAACACTATGTTAAATATAGACATATATTTGAGCCCAGCAATAACAAACACAAGTTTATATATGTAAATAGGACTATTTTCTTTTCATGTTCAAAAGCTTGTGTCTAAACCATCTTCACATTCAGAGATTAAAGTCTCTTAATACTTTTTGCCTTTCAGTGAGTATGTGGATCATCAGACCCATAATCATGACCTTGATGTCTTAATTACTTTTGATCAACAATGTAATTCCATAATATACAAAGAATTCTAGAATTTCGTCTCTATATTTTTTTATATTTATATATTTCTTTTCTAGCTCCCCAAGTTCATTCAGAAACACCTAACAGAAAGATTGTTAATATTTTAAATCTCATGTCATCCCCCTCTAGTTTTGTTTGTTTGTGTTTTTTTGGTGTTGTTTTTGTTTTTTGGTATGTCCCACTGGTCATGCAAGACTAAGAGACTTGACAGTTTCTCCTTGACTCTTACTGCCACAGAGGTCTATCGTTTCATTAAACATTTTTGAATGTGTGGATAGAGGCAAAAAGAATCAAGCTGTAACTCCTAATTCCACTTCTCTCTCCATCATATCAGGTTGAAAGTACATCTATTTGCATAAGCTCATATAACACGGATGGGTCTTATTAAATTGCATTATGCTCTCTGCTTTACATACCAAAATACCTCAGGTAAGACTATAATAAAGATTTTATTGATACCTATAAGGAAACCTGAAAGGTAAGCTAATTGCTAAAGCCCTGAAGAATCCAAATGCCAGTTAATGAAAAGTCATACATCCCCACCAAGTATACTTATCTTCATTGTTTCACTCTGAATAAGTGTACTAAAATAATGGCATATCTTAGATTCTTATAGCATCAATACCCCCCCCACCATAAACACTCATGAAATGTAGAACCAATACCTGTTTAAAGAAGGAGAGAAGAAAAGAAAAGAAGTGAAGTCAGGAGTGAAATTTGTTTAAGCTCTCAAGTTTATTTTATTGAAAATTATCATTGCCCATAATTGATTACTTCTAAGGTTTTTGGTGTTTGTACGTTTCCAAATCATAAGACTTACAGAAAGACCACACATTTCAGTATGATCTGAATAAAGAATATAAGAACAGTGGGAGGCAGAGTGAGACATGTGAACAGGCAAAAGACCAGGAAAATGTGATGGTGGACTCATGGGGCATAGCAGTACCCATGCCATCTTTCAAAAAGTTTGGCTTAAATCAAGTTGTTTTGGAAATGCATTCCTTAGAGTTATTTGTCTTCAGTTATTAACTGCCCCACGTGAGCACTGTCAGGCCATATCAGTGACTTCTAAAGCTTTAATTTCAGATGAGCAAGCAAAAAGAAATTATTTCAGTGTCACCCAATTTCGAAATGGAAGGTGGTTTCCCAGATCTTGCATACAAGCACAAGAGTACCTTCTGTGAACCGGAATCAGACTAGGGGTAACAAAAGATGCAAAATGCTGCACAACATAGATCGCATAAACAGAGATTGTGATGGTTTTTAAGTGCACATTATTAAAATCGTATTCCCCTCTGGAGAAGATTTAAAGTACAGAGGCATATTTCCTCTCTTTACATCATTTTGGGGCAGAAATCATCTCTGTCTAAGTAACCAGCCAATCTGCCAGGATAAAAGTAAAAAATACCTAACATCCAAAAATAAAAATATAGCGAATATTATAAATTAAGTGGAAGAAAGCTATTAGGAAGGAACTCGGAAGGCTGTAGCGAGGCTGTGGCAGTAAGAAGACAAATACACCAGCCTCTGTCATTTTGACATCAATTGACTAATTTGCTCCAGGTTTTCTTGAGGTTTCTTTTAGTGTATTTATAACCACAAAAGCATTTATTTTGGTCCCAAGATAAAAAGCCTTTTACGCAATGGTGCATATTTCTAAGGTAACAATGTTTCCATTGTCAAAACTGCCATCAAAGCGGGTAGGGAGGGAATACTACCTACCCCATTTATTTTTGGGGCATCAGCTTTACCAAAGTACTGGTTTGGAACTTAACCTAATTTCTATTGCACAGTTGCTAGTTGAAAGAAGGAAAAAATGCTTCTCAAATGATTTCATCTTTCCTGATATCATGAAGAAGGAAAATATTTTAGACACCAATGTCCTAGGACATTCTATTCTCTAACCTGGTACCCAGAACTCGTGCATGCTGGATTAGACACAAGGGAAGAGGCAGATGTCCAAAAGATAAATTAATCCAGATGTTTTTCCTGCTTTTTATTAATGCTTCACTCCAGCTGTTCCATCTTCATACTGGTAAAGTCCCAATCAACACACAGGATGAAAAAGCAGAAGGTAGAGAGGTGTTCCAGAATACTAAAAGGTCAAAATAATATTCTCTACAAAATTGAAGATAACACCCAAAAACTGGGGCCAGGATTTTCTACATATTGACAGTTGTCAGGAGGAAGCAGTTGCTGAGACTTATCATCCTATTGGAAAACAAGACAACAGTCTCATGACTCGACAGGCCAATGGGCATATCTCCAATTGTCCTCAATTAAGACTGTCCCCAAGAAAATACCAAAAGAGAGATAGAGTGCAAATATGTGGGGTTTTGTTTAAGCCTTTCTCACACACAAATGAAATAGACCACAAGAATGAACACAGTTTAACAAGAGCAAAACAAATTAAAAGTAGTACCAGCCTTCACTTTGCTAGAAGCTACACGCGGCTCAATGATGACAAGTAAGATGTTCATTCTTAGTCTAAAAAATGTTTCCCTAGGACAGCTGTAGGGCATGGCTCAGTGGTCTGAACATCTGGTTTGATGTACCTAGACTCCTTGGAGCCATGGGCTGGAATCCTCGTGTGATTCAGTTAACTCTTTATCTTTAGCAGAACTAAACAGAATTCCCAACTCTTTACTGTGTGGTTCTTGGGAAATTTGGGGAAAGATGTATCCACCCTGGCTCTGCTTAGAGATAAAAGAATTTAAAGAATTAAACTTGACACTTTAGCCCCAAGTTACCGCTTTCTATTGTTTACTGACACTGGAATACCATCTTTGTTGTTTATGTAGGGTCTTTCATTTAAGAATTTCAAAGTACTCTCTGACATGGTCTGATGGCAGAAATGAGCAATGTTCATGTTTTAAGGACAAGAAAAATGAGACACAAGAATCCCACAATATGTCAAAGAAAAGGCAATAATGAAATCTTGTCCTCTCACTGGAGTGTATAGTTATTTTATATAAGAGTTTTCCAGGGGGAGGATGAAGGTCAGATGAGTGTGCATCTTGAACCATAAATAAAGAATTTAGTTCGAATGATACCTGTAAAATGACTGACCAATCTGAAACAAAAGAAATTTAATAACTTCTTTGAACCTTAGTTGTTTAATCTGCAAACAATGGAATTAATGCCCACCTGAGCCCATGCAAGGAGAATGTGCATAAATATATAATGGGCAATGCAGCAATGCCACTCTTTCTTTCCCTCCGACTCACAAGGATAGCACTATAAAGTAGCCTTTAAGAACTTTCTATTCCCACAACAAGAGGTATAGAAGAGAATATTTAAGAGTCTGATGTCTGATCCAAATAATTTGGAAATGGCAAGCCAGCAGAACTTCCTTCACTTGTGTTACTCTCTTTAACCCAGCACACCCTCTACCCACTTACCCATTCCAACACAATTCAATACACATTGAAGGACTTATTATGTGGTAAGCGCTAGGGATACCAAAAGCAAGAAGTCAGACCTTCACAAGTGGTTTAAGGGTCTAGTGGAAAGAGACAGGCATGTATACAGATAGTTACAATGCAAAAGGATGAATGACACAATAAATCATTTCAAGAACTATCTAAACACAGCCAGAGTGTGATGTAATTCCTTTCATTTTCCAGAGTATTGTGCCCATATCAATTGTTTAGGAAGATTTTTCTTTTCTGTAATCAGGTGTTAATAAATGATAACCATTAGCATAATCTTTCCTACCTGCTACACAGTCATCCTCAACCACAGGAGGTTGCTAGAAAGATTAAGTACGTTATGTTTTATAAAACACGTAGCAGTTGCTTGCACATACAAAGCACTCATTAGTGCCGTTGCTATTGTAATTACCATGATATCATAACCATACCATCATGTCATTATTAAGTATAGGACAGGTTTATGTCTCAATAATCCTAAAAATGGAGCAAGGATACTGGAGATGAGGATGGGGACCAGGTGTAGTGCCATATATAAAATCAGAGAGTCCTTAGCCCATAGAGGCTTGATTTACTCAATTTCCACCCTAGGCCAAAGAGCACAAGATTATGAAGTAGAGCTCTTCTAACAGGTAAATTCAACAGTGACCTTAAAAGCATTCAAAGGAGTTCTAACAAGTGCCTTCCTACTCTGTCTATTACAGGTTCTTGAAATTCCTTTAGCAGGAAACACCTTGAATGTCCTTGGAGAAACCAAACATTTCTCTGAATCAGTGGTCTTTAGCGAGGAAGGTATTTTGCTTCCTCTCCCCAGGAGACCTTTGTAATGTCTGGAGATATTCTGAAATGTCACAACAGGGTAAGAAGGCATGGGGAGCATGGAAGTGCTGCTGGTGTCTGGTAAATAAAGGCCAGCAATGGAGCTAAATATCCTACTATGCACAGGACAGACTCCGTAACATATTTTTCAGGTCCAAAATGTCAGTTGTGCCAAAGCTGAGAAATTTTGCCGTAAAGAAATACCTACTTATTTAGATCTACTTAGGTAGACATTCCCATTCATTATCCTTTTTACTTAATTTCAAACTATGATGTGAATAAATGAGCTGTATCTTCTTTAAGCAAGGTTAAACTAGGCAAAGAGAGCTAGAGAAAGGGTAATAAGCCAAGGGCATTTACTCTGTAAAGAAGCAAAAGAAAGTAATCTAAGAGATGGGAAATTTTTTTATTCCATATTTTTTAACCCAAGGACCATCTTGATGCCTTTCCTGGCTACATTTTTTTTTAATATAGTGTGGAATGCACACATATAATGTGCTCCATAAATTCCCACTGTATGAATAATTTCAATTGTAAATCTAGATTGCATTTTGACATGTCCTTGAAGAAAATCAAACTAGATTTCTGAAGATTCAAGAATTTAGGGAATGAGTTAACAGAATTTTTTTGAAAACCTATTCCATGTCAGTCAAGGTTCTAGATGTTTGAGATACATCAATGAACAAAGCATCCTTGGGGGGCTCATATTCAATGAAATTCTGAGTGAAGTTCGATCAATTCTTGAACTGGAATGCCTCTACATTATGGCATTATAGTTTTCCAACCTATTTATCTCTATCAATTCAAAAAGAGAAATTAGTTTTAAGAGAAATTTTACCTACATGAGAAATTAATCCACTTCCAAGGCAACAAAGCAAAATAGATTGCAGTGGATTCCAACTTTTTGTAGATCCTGGTTTAAGCAATTAAGGATTGGAGTGTGTAAGAAACCAGTTGAAGAAGACAACCAAGTCTGAGTTCATTTCTCTTGTCCAGGTAAAAATGGAGATGAAGGACTGAAAGATCTATTTATTTTATGAATCACTGTGTTTTAAGAAAGAGCTTTCCACAACAAAACAACTGATAGCTTTTGAAACAGCCTGATTGATTGTGTGAATAGTAAAATTAGCTTAGCTTGGGTCTGTATTACACTTGAAAGCACAGGACTATTTACCCTGAATTCTCCCTGATTAGTTTCAGTGATAGCATTTAATCACTCTCCCAATTGTCCCGTATGAGAAGACTAAAAACAGCTTGGATTTGTCCTATCCCTGCACTCTACAAGCCTAGAAATTGTACTGGCTGATAAATGTTACCTATTTGACAGCTCTGCTGAAGATGTGTCTCCCTACAGGTAGCAAATCTCTGGGAAGTTTCCTGAGTCCTCCTTTCCCTATATTTTTTCTTATAGGTTTTGGCTTATTCAAGTACTACTTTAAATAGTGAAGTTATTTTTATGCCTCCTAGACTCTACATCACTTACAGAAAGACACTGTATTCAAAACATCTTTTCTAGGCAGCTCTAGGATAATATCTAGTATCCAAAAGTATTAGGTGAATAAAATTAATAATGGATTTATAAGTACTTGGATGGATTGAAGGGATGGCAGCTCAGCAAATCTTTAGAACTCCAGGAAAATAGAGAAAGGCATTAGTGAGCTTTTTCAGACATTTACTTTAGGAAGAAACCTAAGGAAAGCAACTCTTGACTCATACCTCACCTTTTCCTATTAAACATTAATTAGAATTAAGACCATTTTCTTTCTTCTGCTTCTAAAAGCTAAATCCTTAATATATTTATAAATACATATTTATTTGTTGAACTCATAAGATGCATGCAATTCCATGAAAAGAAGCAAAAAGGATTTATACTCGAGCCTGATAAGACCCTTACAGCTGAGGTATATGGCATCTCTGCTTCTTTTTGCTGGCTTTCCAAAGAGCTGTCACTAATGAGTAGCTCCATTGACCCCTGAAGCCACCACCACTAGCAAGACTGTAAATTTCTTTGGTTCCAGAACTTGTTCTGAGACACAAGTTGAGCAAAGAATATCACATATTTATAATAATATTATACAAGATAATTTCTGTCTTGCAGTTCACCTCTGTACTTAATTATTATATTTATCTGCAAACTAAATAAACAGAATAGTGAGGCCAGTGCTGAAGACTGCTTATGAAGCAAGTTACTAGCTTCTGTTCCATCTTCAGGCCTGTCCACCAATGCAGAGCATTTATCAAGTCTTTTCCAGTTTAAATTCCATGACATCCTCAAGCAAGAAATCAGAGCGTGCTATGGGTTTAAGACCTGAGATGAGTAATCCACAAAATTAAAACAAATAAATTGCCTGTATTTTTTTCAAAGATTTTATTTATGTATTTATTTGAGGAGGGGAGGGGCAGAGGGAGAGAGAATCTTAAGCAGACTCTGCATTGAGCATGGAGTCTCAGTGCAGGCCCCAGCTCACGGCTCAATCCCTTGACCCTGAGCTCATGACTTGACCTGAAACCAAGAGTTGGATCTTTACCTAACTGAGTCACCCAGGTGCTCTGCCTGTACAGAATAGTGTATATTAAGATTTAATATATGGCTCTGAGAGGTCAAGCCCAAATCTTTCTTTGGGGAAGTCTAAGACTTAAATTTTACCAAGTATACCTATGATGGTCAGAGGTCTCAAATAAGCAGAGTAGTCTGAAGGAAAAAGTAGATTGAGCAGTTAGATATTGAAATGAGAATTATCAAGAGGTTAAAAAAAAGTTGGAGGAGTAATTTAAAATATTGGATGAGCATAGGGGTTGAATTTTTTTTTTCCAGTTTTGCGATTTAAGGAGTGATTTTTTGGATGGCAAGGCATCACATAAGTGATCGTGAAATTGACCAACCAGCATTTTCTAATGGAAAACTTTGAAAAATAGTATGCATAGCCTGTAGTTATTATGTTAATATTAATATTTCATATTACAATATGAAATGTGTTTCTATGAAACATCTGAAGCCCATTGGTCTATAGGAATGTTTACTCTGTGCTTATAAAGTGGGAGAGGTTTAAAATTTATCTTGAATGATTTTTGAACAAGTGAACATTATCATCACCTGGTCTGAATGAGTTCGGCACTTCCTCCTTCCAAAGGAGTCAACCAGTTAGATGACCAGGTTCACTATTCTGCAGGATGGGGTTGTTGCTATAGGCAAAGAGTGCTGCCACGTGGCCTTAGAAAGAACTGTATCTTAAATTTCTTGAGCCTCAGTTTCTTCATCTATAAAACTGGGAATATAATCACCTACTTTATAGAACATCAGACAAGTAATGACAATTAAAAGCATTTAATATAGTTCCTGATAGTAGAGATAAATAAGCATTTCCTTTCATTCCAGCTTTTGTTCAGGGAAAAGGACACCTTCTTTTATTCCCTGTTCTCCTATAAAGAGACAGGGTCACCTTTCACATACTGCCCAGAGTTGGGACGTTGTGACATTGTCAAGTGCTTTTCTGCTGTCAAGTTAATGAAGGATTACACCCGCCCTCTCTCCCTGGTCAGCACAGACTGCTTACAGAAAAATCAAAAAATATCCAAGAGCACTAGCAGGAATCATCTCTGTATAAAAGCAATTTTCTCCAGCTTTATGAGTGAGGGCAGCTGTAAATCACTCAGCCCATTTGCATTTATACTGCTTTCAAAAGGGGGGTGGGGATGGGGTGGTGGGAGGGATATCTACCCACTGAGAAATGTTACCCTAGGACAGAAGAGAAAATGTTTCCAAGATCATCTCCCTGTTTGGCCAGTGACAGGCTATTTGTGCCAGGAGAGTAGGAGGTGAGGGGTAAGAAGAAGTTACATCAAACTCTGTCTCATGGAGTAAACCTCAAAACTGGAATACCTATTCTTGGAATTACAAGCTCCATTTGGTTTTTCTTTGCAAATGGAGAAAAAAAAGTTTACTTAAGATAGCTTAATCGTTTTGTAATGCCTGATACATAACACGAAATAGAACACTCACAGTGTTACTGATGGACCTCTTGGCTTGTACCATCTCAATGACATTTACTCTATCCCTGAGCAATTTTAGATAAGCTAAGCCAGCAGCTGGGGAGACCCCAGCTGTAACTAAGCCTGATGTCCTTGCTTCATCTAAGAGAAAGCCCATGGGGCTGAATCCAAGCATCCAAATAGAGAGAAAATATTTTCCACTACCAAGGACAGATAATCTGAGCTATGTTCAACCCAGTCTCTGTGGAATTCTTACTTGAAATTTCTCACTTGGAGGTAAACCGAGGTCTCTTGAAGAATGTCACAGGAAATTTATTGAGAAGAGTTTCCATTTTCAGTGATTATTTTACTCTAGAAATAAATGCATGTGACCTGTAGAAAGAGCAAAGGAGGCCTGTGTGAGTGGTCAGTCTTATGTTACCACTGTAACTGGTGCTCCAGTCAGGAATATTTCCCAAATAGTAGAATTTATATGTGGAAAACACAGAAAATCACCAGATAAATACAAAATAAAATCATATTTTAAGTTTAGATCAAGAGAAGGAACAATGGATTGGGAAAGTAGGTAGAGTACAATGTTAGACCTCTTCATACTCCCAGACTCAACTTCTGCATATAGGGGAAAAGGACCATCATAGCCATGTCACCATTTCTGTGTGAAGGTTAATAGTAAATTGTTAGTTTACTAGAGACCTCTCTTCCCTTTAAATCAATTTCCTCAAATAAACATTCTATAGCTGTCATGTTCACTATCTTCTTTGAACCACCAATTAATTCTTGAAAGCCAAATTCAATTCTTATCTAGCCTCTATCATCTATCCATCTATTTTTCTTTATAGGTTTAAATCTTTCTCATTCTTTTTTTGATCTCTTGAACTCCTTTTTGTGCTTCTCTTTGATCCTGGCTTCTTATTTATATAATTTTGGTTATTATTATTATTATTTTAAAGATTTTATTTATTTATTTGTCAGAGAGAGAGAGAGCGAGCACGCACACAAGCAGGGGGAGGGGCATCTGGAGGGGAAGCAGGTTTCTTGCTGAGCAAGGAGCCCAATGCCAGACACTATCTCAGAACCTTGGGATCATGACCTGCGCTGAAGGCGGATGCTTAACTGACTGAGCCATCCAGGCATCCTATTGGCTTGTTATTATAAGATCTTACTGATTCTACCAATTTCCTCAAGTGTAAAATGATATCATAAAATATTACATTTATGGTTTTTCTTCCACTTCCTGAACCACTCCATTTGTTTTCTTCCTTAGCTACATCCTCATTTTCAATATATTTCTCTTCTTCATGCTTCATATCCAAAGACAAAACTAATGAAAATTAGTGGCCTAAAATTTCTCCAAATGCCATTTCCTCCATCTGGAATGTCCCCTTCTTTCTCCATTGACTTGGAGACTGGAATTCAAACTTGTTCCTCACCACTCAGTGCAAAGATTGTGACATTTAAAAGCTATAAACAGGAAAATTTGATTCTTTCACCATGTGAGGGAAAAATAAAGATATTTTTAGATATATAAAAACTCAAAAGAACATTATCTAAATACATTTCTGGGAAAAATCCTTGAAGAAGTGTACCAAACAAGCAAAACTGAATCTGAGAAATACTCCAAGAAGAGAGAAAACATGCCATAGCAGAAAGAGGGATGTTACAAACAGGCAAAACTTATAGTCAGTCTAAACAAATGTTGATGATATCTGCAAAGTTAACTGCTCTTATTAGAAAACAATATAACAATATAACAAATTTATATGCCCCACAGAACACAGTTAATAATAATAATAATAATAAATAGCAATCTAAAGCTTAAATTTCAGATTATTTCAGCAAAACCCATATTTTTTTTTAAAAGAGTGGGCAATAAGCAAAGAAAGGAAGTTAAAACAAGCTAAGATCATATCTTGTTCAAAAGAGAAAGGCTATGAATACTAAAATTCTTAATTTTGGTAGATAATTTAAATGGATCTATTAAAATTTAAATATAACTAGTACTAGAATATAATATATGAGATATATAGCTCCTAAACCACTAAGGAACAAAGAAGAGACAGAAAATGTATTTAACTTACTAATAATAAAATGGCAGTGGGAGAGGACATTAAATTCAAATATTTCAATATACAGAAGTAAAATGAAGTAAAATAATATGCCTTGAAAAGGACCAAACAGATCAGAAGTTAAAGTAAATATGATTAAGTTCAATTTATCTATTAAAAATAAGGAATATTATATTAAGTTAACTAGTTCATTATTTCCCAAGGAAATACATAAAACAGAATGATACAGAAAAGTTAAAAATAAAATGGGGGGAAAATATATCATTGAAATGAAATAAAATGTATTTTGAAAGGCATTATCAACATTAGCTTAATATTCAGGTCAAAGAACAGGCAATCTTTCTTTATACAGATGACCAGCAAATTTGAAAATATTCTCAGCCTCTCATGTTTAAGAAATTCTAAATAAAGAGACAGAGATGCAGTTTTCCATATATCAGACTGGAAAGATGTGATTGAGGCTCTTCAGTGTTTGATAATAGGGAAACAGGTCTACTCAAACATTGTTCTGGTGACTATAAACTGAAACAAAATTTGCAATTTGAAAGTAGCTTCAAATATTTTTATGCACACTTCGATCTAGCAGATTTAATTCTACAAATTCATCCTGCAGATAAAATTATGCAATGGCACAAAGATACATATGCAAGGATTTTCTTTGCTGCATTTTTATAAGAGCAAAAATCTATAAAAAAAATTCATGTTAATTAATAGTAGGAAAAAAGATACATTTTCACATATCCCTACAATAAGATCTTAGAAAATACTTGGAATAAACTGGAATAGATTAGGGGTGCCTGGTTGGCTCAGTTGGTTAAGCATTTACCTTTGGCTCAGGTCATGTTCCCAGGGTGCTGGGATGGAGTCCCATGCTGGGTTCCCTGCTCAGCAGAGAGTCTGCTTTTCCATCTGCCCCTTCCCCCACACCCCACTTGTGGTCTCTCGCTCACAAAAATAAATAAAATCTTAAAGAAAAAAAAAAAGACTAGATTAGGGGTCCCTGTGTGGCTCACTCAGTTAAGCACCTAATTCTTGGTTTTGGCTCAGGTCATGATCTCAGTGTTCTGAGATGGAGCCCAGAGTGGGACTCTGCCCTCAGTGCAGAATCTTCTTGCCCCTCTGCTTCTTCTCTCTCTCTCTCTGGAATAAAGAAATAAAATCTTTAAACAAAAAATAGATTATATCTGTGTGTACTGATATAGAAAAAGTCTAACATATATAAAGTGAAAAACAATTAAATTTTATAACAATACATGTATACTATAATTCCACTTGCAACTTTAAGAAGAAAATACAGATTTCATCCGTTGCACTATTGTAAATATCTTCATTAATTAGGAAAACATATAGTCATGTCTGATTTATTTCTCTTATCATCATACTTTAATGTTCTTCAAGTAAAAAATCCAGTATGTTCCTAGAAAACATCTCACCTTCCTAACTTTAAATTCTGTAACAAACTCTGGGGTTGGGGGAAAGATTGGTCTTCCTCAAGCCCACTTCCAAATAAGAGGCACAGTAAGAACACTGGAAAGGCTGATCAATTCACCAGCACCATCACTTTTGTCCCTGTCCTGGGACATTGCTTTTGGACATCAACCCCTTCAGTCTGGTAATCACTGTTCCATTGCTGTATTTGTACCCTCACTGATTCAGATGTCTCGAAGGCTGCAGTGCAGCTGCCTTGTTTCTAAGCTTGCCAATCTGTTAGTACCCACACACATGCTCACCTCTCACCCCCAAATCACAGTACTTCATCAGAGTAGTACGTCTTCAAGACGGCTTCAGACCAAGACACAATTGATTTGAGAAAGAGCTCCCCACCCCTTTGCCATTCCAGGCTATGCTGTGGAGATCTAGTAGCCAATCCAGAGCACTACCTTACCCACCCTTCCACCTCCACCCACCCCACCCAGCCAAAAATCCACCTCCTTACTGGTGAGCATCCTCTAAGGTTCTTGGTGTCTCTTGATTCTAGTAGATTGGAGTGACACAATCTCAAGTTATCAGAGAGTTATCTATCTATTAGTTGTCGATCTATCTAGTTATCTATTTCCTAGCTCCATTCAGTTTGTTTGTTGATTTATTACTGTGACAATTCCATATTGTTTTCATTATTATAGTATTATAATATGCTTCCATTTGATAGCATATATTCATTCATATTTGGATGTTGTGTTCAAATATACTTACCTGTTTTATCCATCTTGCTTTTTTATGGAACCTGATGTTCCATTGACTTTTCAAAACAATTTTGTAATAATTGATATCTGTACAATATTAAGTTATTCTATCCAAGAACATGGATAGACTCTCTGTCTTCATTTTGTCTTTTAGTACAGTGTTACTGTTGCCTTCATGTAGATCCTGTACTTTTCCCATTAAGTAAGTGCTTTAGGATTTTGCTACTATTGTGAATGGGACTGTTTACTCCGTTATATCTTCCTATAGATTGTGAATGTTGATTAGGAAAGCTATTGATCATTATATGTTGATATTGTAACCAGCCACTTTATTATTCTCTTTGATTCTAATAGTTTTTAATTTGACTTACTTGATTTTCCTAGGTAGATACGTTGCCTGTTAATGATAAAAAATTGTCTTATTGCCATTGTCTATAGTTTTTATTTAATTACTCTCATCCCCTACATTGGCCGAAAGCTCCAATACACAACTAAATAATGCTGGTTATAGGGGGCATCTTATCTTATTTTTAGCTGTTTCATCAAGAAATTTGGTCAGCCATGAATAATTCAACTAACGTTTCTCTCTCCCTCAATAGTAAAGAATTCACAGGTTGCTGGTATGGTACAACTACTCAAGAAAAGTGCCAACACTGGGGTGCCTGGGTGGCTCAGTGGGTTGAGCCTCTGCCTTCAGCTCAGGTCATGATCTCATGGTCCTGGGATCGAGCCCTGCATTGGGCTTTCTGCCCAGTGGGGAGCCTGCTTTCCTCTCTCTCTCTCTCTGCCTACCTCTCTGCCTATTTGTGATCTCTCTCTTTGTTAAATAAATGGATAAAATCTTTAAAAAAAAAAAAAAAGGAACAAACAAACAAAAGTTCCAACACTGAATCGGGATCTTTATATTTATCTCTGCATCTTCCTTAGTATATTAGGTCTTAGTTAGGTTGCAAAATGGCTCCTTCCCACAATTAAAATATATATATATATATATATATATGCAATTAGGGACTGTTTGGTGCCTATCAAGTTTGGTGCCTCATTCTATCAAGAAAGCAAAAGAAGTTTTGTGATATACAGGAATCTCTAGGTACAAATGAGTGAACAACACTCAATCCTTTGACAATCTCCAACAGCAAAAGCAGCTTAGAAAATAAGTATATAACTGGATATCTTGGTCCCCAGAAAGAATATTGATGTTTTGTTAACAAAGAAGAAAGGAAGAATGGATAATGAGTAGAGAACCAACCGTGTCTGCCACACTGACTTTTTAAGGGATGCATCTAATGTTTCAGAAATTATTAGGTTGTGTACTGCAATTTTTTATAGAGCATTTTATGGGCCTGAGGAAGCTGTTTTCTATTCTTAGCTTAATGAGGCCTTTTAAAATCAGGAAAGACTGTTGAATGTTATCAAAACTCTTTGTGGCATCTATTGAGAAGATAATATAATGTGTTTGTTTTTCCAATTAATATGTTAATTTAGAGTAATAGATTCCAACCCTTGACTCATTCTTGCAATCTTGGGATAAACAATGCTTGGAATGTGGTTATTCTGTTATTCCATTGTTGTATTTAATTTGAAAATACCATACTCTACTCATATTTTTTGCATTAATGCTCATAAGTGAAATTGATATATAGTTTTCTTTATGCTGTCCCTGTCCAGTTACTTCCATGAGGATTTTGTAGCCACATAAAATGAACTTCTTATCTATTTATATTTGAACAGTTCAAATAGAAATTACCTATCACTTCAAAATTAGGTAGGATTCTTTATAAGAATGGAGGCCTATTGGTTTTTACCCCCTTTTATTCCCTTCTTTTATTTAAATTCAATTTAATTAACATATACCATTTTATTAGCTTCAGAGGTAGAATGTAGTGATTCATCACTTGTTTACAACACCCAGTGTTCATTACTTCAAGTGCCCTCCTTAATGCCGACCCAGTTACCCCATCCCCTCATCCACTTCTCCTCCAGAAATCCTAAATTTGTTTCCTATAGTTAAGTCTATCCTGATTTGCATCCCTCTCTGTTTTTGTTTTATTTTACTTTTGCTTCCCTTCCCCTATATTCATCTGTTGTTTCTCAAATTCCACATATGAGTGAAATTATATGGTATTTGCCTTTCTCTGACTGACTTATTTGACTTAGCATAATACCGTCCAATTCCATCCTTGTTGTTGCAAATGGCAAGATTCCATTCATTTTGATGGCTGAGTAATACTCCATTATTTATTAAGGGTTATGTTTTCTGTTTTACTTTGATTATAATAACTTCAGGTTTTTGTCCTTAATGAAACAATGGTTATTTTGCTACTATATTGAATGAAATGTTTTATCTTCAATATTTTCCTAATTGTTAAAAACTTGAGTCTATTACTTTGGCAATTTTGATGTTTTGTTCACATTTTTATTCCTTCCCAAATAGATTATCAATTCTACATTGATTTCTTCTTTTTTTTCTTTTAGGATTTTATTAAATTATTGGAGTGGGGGGAGTAGCGATGCAGGGAGAGGCAGAGGAAGAGGAAGAAGCAGGCTTCCCCCTGAGCAGGGAGCCAAACAAGGGCCTTGATCCCAGGACCCCCAGATCACGACCTGAGCGAAGACAGACACTGAACTAACTGTGTTACCCAGGAGCCCCTGATTTCTTTTTTAGCTTGAGTTATTTTAAAGAATTTTGGGGAAAATTTTAATGTGAATACTAGGAAGCATTTCTTTTTATTTTTCTTTGTTATTGTTATCCCCAACAGTGGATGCCTATTGTTTTGTGCTACCTGGCATTCAGCAACCCCTCTAATTTGGCAGTAAGCCTTCACTGGGTGAGAGTCTCAAAAGAGACTTCATGGATAAGTATAGCAGCAAGAATTCAGTGGCAGCAAAAAATAAGTTCACAAGATGGCACCTAAACTAGACCTTCAGCATGATTTCTGGGGTCTGTCCTGTCCTTCCTTGTTTCTTGCCTGTTCTCCTACTTGCAGGCAATTCTATAGGTTCCCTATTATCCTTCTAATAGATTTCTTTGCTGCTTAAAGGAATCATAGTAAGTCCTGTTGGTTCCAACCAAGAACTGCTTTTATTGGTAATTTATGATTTTCCTACTTGAGAACTAGACAAGATCCATAAAATTTCTGTGTTATGGAAATTTGTGGAGGTTTTATCCCCCTCAGGGCCTAATAGAGAGTTACATTTTATTAATAGTCTATTTTTGCTACTTCCCATTTTGTTAAGTACCTTTCATGTATCAAAGTTGTTTCTTACATGATTCAAGTATCTCTCTTTGTTCCCTATTTGGTTCATAAGCTTCTGAGATAAGTGGGTTTAAGTCTTACATTGTTGTTATAAACCTGGCCAGGTCACGGTCATTTCATTGGTGGACTCCCAAATGTTAGTTTCTGTAGGCGTTTCTCTTGGGACAGTTTCTCCACAGAAGAATCTTCCAGTCCTTTGACAAGAGAGATATAAGGCTAGCTGCCAGTGTGCTAGCTAAAGAGTATCGAAAGAGATCCAAGAATATCCCCATAAGACATCTATTTTCTCTTGAAATACACTCTACTCAACTGTTTTTTATACAATGCTTAACCTCTGATTTAAGACATGGTATTCCAACTTCCCCATGAAAATAACCTCCTGTCCTCTGAAGTGTTGGGGAAGGTGGGCAATTAGTTGTTTAGAATAGTGGGGGCTGCTAGGGCTTAACTAATCCTCATACAGACTTCCAACGTCCTGATTTTTGGTATGTCTCTGGTTCTTTCCTGTCCAGGTAACTTATTGCTTTTCTAAGATTCTCTGATCCAAATAACCTTGCTTCTCATTTGCATTTCTTCTACAAGCCTTTAGGTTTCAGCTGTTTCCAATATGCTAAACAGATCACACCCATCCAGCTGCTTTCCTTTGTTGTAAATCTGCTGACATCTCTGGCCCACAGTCTCTTCCTCAGCTTTTTTTCTTTATGGAGATTTTATATATAAATATATTTTATATGTATATGTGTATGTTCATAATATATTTAAATTCATATCCATGTATATATAATAGGTTTCTTAAAGTAGATTTTCATTTCAGAATGGAGAGGTTTCTTTGATTTCTTTCTCTCTCCTTTCTTACCTTACTTTTAGTGATAGAAATAATATTTTCCCTCTCCATTTCTTAAAATCTTTTTTAAATTTATAAAGCATTTTTCCTGAAGTTCGGGTAGGCCAAGGAATGGAATGAAAAAGAGAGGAGCCTGGGGTGCCTCAGTTGCTCAGTTGGTTAAGTACCTGCCTTAGGCTCAGGTCATGATTCTGGAGTCCTGGGATTGAGCCCCACATCAAGTCCAGCATCAAGTCGCTCATAGGGCTCCCTGCTCCACAGGGAGTCTACTTCTCCCTCTGCTTCTCTCCCTACTCATGCTCTCTCTCACTCACTCTCTCTCAAATAAATAAATAAATAAAATGTTTAAGAGAGAGAGAGGTGCTTGGGATAAAAAAAGGGAGTCACTTGTTCCCATGTCCTAACCCTGCATTTGCATGACCCTGAGAGTGAAAGCCTCCTCTAATATTGTTCCCAAGATGCTTCTCTTGACTTACCCTAGTCCTTAATCTAGTGCTGAAGGCATGCATTCCTTGTCTACACTGCACTCAAAGAATAGAGCTGAAACAGAACATCATTATCTGACTTCATTGGCCTTAGGAGTCAGCAGACAGAATTTGGAGCTGCCAGAGTGACTGGAAATCAATGGAGGAAATCCCAGAAAGAAAGGAATCACTTTGTGTATACACTTCTCTCAAATTTTTTGCTGATTCTTGAACAATACATGCATGAGACTCCAAGGAGTCTTGTACAAGACTCAACATCCCTCAGAGTGATGACAGAATTTAAATTCTCTACAGTGTTCTACAGAATCTAATATCATTTACTAGCTTTAAGATAAAGTATTTTCAGATTTTCAAAAAAACTTAAAAATATGACCTATAATGAAGAAAAAATAGTTAATAGGAAAAAAAAAACCTACAAATATCCAAATACCTCAGAATGAATAAACAAACAAGAACTTGAAAGTAGCAATGATAAATATGTTATAGAATTTATATGAAAAAATGCGTTTAATGGCAAAACAGTGGAGAATTGCACATTTTGACACTGTATTTCACATATTGAAACTCTGAATGAGAACCAGTGAAAATCCTAACACTAAAAAATACAATAACTAAAATGAAATATTTACTGGACCATAGTAATAGCAAATTAGACACAACAGAAGAGATTACCAGTGACCTTGAAAACAAGTCAATAGAGAATAAAAATTACAGTAATTCTTTTTTAAAGAACCAAGAGCATAGTGTATACATTAATGACAAGTTGGTAGAGTTCTCTAATAACATATGTAACTGTAATCTCAGGAGAGGGGATAGGTAATGGGGAGTAAAAAAATACTTGAAGATACATGGCTGAAATTTCTCCTAAACTGATCAAAAACAGTATCACACAGATATAAAAAATTCAAGCAGAATAAACACACACACACACACACACACACACACATAAGAATTCACACTAAGGTACATCACAGTCAAACAGCTAAAAAAACAAAAATGAAGGGAAAATCTTAAAGACTTCCTGAAGGAACAAAATACATTACTTTCAGTGAAACAGTGACAGCATTGAGCTGACTTCTTCTCAGAATCTATGGAAACTGTTAAACAGTGGAACAATATATTTAAAGTGCTAGAACAAGAGGTCGGTCAACCCAGAATCCTATATCCAGCTGACAAGTATCTCAAAAATCAAGACAAAATAGTTATTTTCAGATAAACAAATGTTAGAAATTTTATCTTCTACAATTCTTACTCTATAAAAATGTTAAAGGGAGTTTTCTAGAAAAAGGTGAAACAATATAAGATGGAAATTTAAATCTGTAAGAAGGAATAAAAAGGAGTAGAAGTGGTAGGTATGTGAATAAACATAAAAGACTAGTTTTCTTTTTTTCTTAAAATTTTAAAAGGAAATTGACTTTTTGAAGCAAAAAGTAATAACAATATATCATGGGGCTTATAACACATAGTAGTAAAATACATATTAATAATAGCACAAAAGATGGGAGGGTTATAAGTGAAAAAATATCGCTATAAAACTCACACATTATAAGTGAAAGAATGTTATTAATTCAAAATAGTAATAAGTTAAGATGTATATACAATTTCTAGTACAAACTCTAAAAATTAAATCTGTGGACGTTATCCACAGATAACCTGGGGTTATCATAAAATCACCCCAGAACCCAGTATGTCAGCCAGTAAGCAATGGTTTCCTCCAAAACTCCTCATCTGGGATCCTATTATCAAAGTTGTAGGCTATAGAGCGCCTTTCTCCCCATGTTAACAAGTCTGCAGAAAGAAGTGTAAAGATGTAAAGAAACATGTAAACAACTTTCTTATTTCAATCATTCTATGAATGATATCTAGCTCATGTTTTGATTGCCCCCTGTGATCCACATAATTGCAGTGAGCATGTAAATTCTGGAAGCAACTAGAAGAATCAAAGTAGTTTTGGACACTGGTGCAGTGGTGTGTATAGACCTGTCAAGTCCACCCTGAATCAGTTTGCTTATTGGGACCACCAGCATGCATATCTCTTGGCCCTCAACCCACTATATACAACCATAAGCATGGGAGCAGTATGTAAACACATTCTGCACATATGCTTTGTGCCCCAGTAAAGAGAAGTAAGTAAGGTATTATGATAAACTTCTAAGATGCTTCAGTCAACCAGTTTAAAATAAAGAGGACCAGGGAAGCAAGCAAATACAATTTTTAGTTTAGGGATTCTAATACATGTAAAGCAAGTTTACAATAGAAAGAAGACAAGCTATGATCCAGGAAAAAAAATGTTCCTTGTTGTAGAATGGAGTGGCACTAAAAGTAATTATAGGTACCTCAGGCTAACCTTAGGAAGCATTCCAGATGCACAATCTATCAGAGACCCATAACTTAAGGGATACTATTAAGGAATTTTAACAATTACAAGTCCATGATTATATGTGTGAATTTAATATGTATGGATTAAAACATGAAAATATGGGTCAAGGAAGGAAAAGACATTTCATCAATTTCAAATTTTTTCCTTGGTGATTAAAACCAGAAAAGGAAAGTGAATTTCTCCTCTCTCCCTCTGACCTACAAAGCATTGTTTGGCCCCAGCTCAGGGCAGAGCACTCCTGCTTGCCCATGATGGATTAGAGTAGATACTGGGACGCTGGTCACTTGTAGCTGCCATTCATAGTTATCATCCCTAAAATAACAAACTACTTACAAATTGTATTCCTTACCTGGAAGTTCTGATTTAGGCCTTTTCAGGAAGAGTTCAAGTTTGTCTGTAAACCAGAACCGTAACTTGAATTTGTATGTCATCTTACTTGAGAAAAATTTTATAGAACCTCCTTTTATATGTGACATTAGGCTCAGTAGTGTATCTTAGAAAGGGTATCAGAGTGAGAGACTGAAAATGTGGATTATAGCTGTGCCCCACCTCTCTGCCTCTACCTGTATGAGTTTGGGAACTCCCTCCACTTCCCTGAACATCAGTTTTCTTATGAGTAAAATGGTAATTTCCATTTAAAAGTGACCCTTAGATAGAGAAGCATCTTTCATGCCAATGGGCCACAAAAGAAGGCTGGGGTAGCGATTCTCATATCAGACAAATTAGATTTTAAACTAAAGACTGTAGTCAGAGATCCAGAAGGACACTACATCATTCTTGAAGGGACTATCCACCAAGATGATCTAACAATTGTAAATATCTATGCCCCCAATATGGGAGCAGCCAATTACATAAGAAAACTGTGAATCAAGATAAAGAGTCATATTGATATGAATACACTAATCGTTGGAGATCTTAACAGGCCTCTCTCAGAAATAGACAGATCATCGAAGCAGAAAATCAATAAAGAAACAAGAGCATTGAATGACACAGTGGACCAGATGGACCTCATAGATATACAGAACATTCCACCCTAAAACAACAGAATACTCATTCTTCTCAAGTGCACATGGAACTTTCTCCAGAATAGACCACATACTGGGTCACAAATCAGGACTCAACTGATAACAAAAGACTGACATTATTCCCTGAACATTCTCAGATCACAATGCTTTGAAACTGGAGCTCAATCACAAGGAAAAGTTCCGAAGGAACTCAAACACCCGGAAGTTAAAGACCACCTTGCTTAAGAATGCTTGGATCAACCAGGAGATCAAGGAAGAACTGAAACAATTCATGGAAACCAATGACAATGAAGACACTTCGATCCAAAACCTATGGGATACAGCAAAGGCAGTCCTAAGGGGGAAATACATAGCCATCCAAGCCTCCCTCAAAAAAATTGAAAAATCCAGAACACAGCAGCTGTCTCTACACCTTAAGGAACTGGAGAATCAACAACAAATCAAACCAACTCCACACATAAGAAGGGAAATCATCAAGATTAGAGCTGAGATCAATGAGGTAGAAACCAGAGATACAGTAGAACATATCAATGAAACTAGAAGCCGGTTTTTTGAAAAAATCAATAAGATCAATAAACCATTGGCCACACTAATCCAAAAGAAAAAAGAGAAAGCTCAAATACATAAAATTATGAATGAAAAGGGAGAGATCAGAACTAACACCAAGGAAGTAGAAACAATCATCAGAAGTTATTATCAACAATTGTATGCCAATAAGCTAAGCAACCTAGATGAAATGGATGCATTCCAGGAAAACTATAAACTCCCAAAATTGAACCAGGAAGAAATTGACAAACTGAATAGACCAATATCTAGTAATGAGATTGAAGCGGTGATCAAAAACCTCCCAAAAAACAAGAGCCCAGGACCTGATGGATTCCCCGGAGAATTCTACCAAACTTTTGAAGAAGAAATAACACTTATTCTCCTGAAGCTGTTTCAAAAAATTGAAGCAGAAGGAAAACTTCCAGACTCTTTCATGCAGCCAGCATTACCCTGATCCCCAAACCAGGCAAAGACCCTACCAAAAAGGAGAATTTTAGACCAACATCACTGATGAATATGGATGTTAAGATTCTCAACAAGATCCTAGCAAACAGGATCCAACAGCACATTAAAAGATTATCCACCATGACCAGGTGGGATTCATCCCTGGGCTACAAGGATGGTTCAACATTCGCAAATCAATCAATGTGATAGAACAAATTAATAAGAGAAGAGAGAAGAACCACATGGTCCTCTCAATTGATGCAGAAAAAGCATTTGACAAAATCCAGCATCCGTTCCTGATTAAAACACTTCAAAGTCTAGGGGTAGAGGGAACATTCCTGAACTTCGTCAAATCTATCTATGAAAGACCCACAGCAAATATCATCCTCAATGGGAAAAAGCTTGCAGCCTTCCCATTGAGATCAGGAACACACCAAGGATGCCCACTCTCACCACTCTTGTTCAACATAGTATTAGAAGTCCTAGCAACAGCAATCAGACAACAAAGGGAAATAAAAGCTATCCAAATTGGTAATGAAGAAGTCAAATTCTCTCTCTTTGCAGATGATATGATTCTTTATATGGAAAACCCAAAAGACTCCACCCCCAAACTACTAGAACTCATACAACAATTCAGCAACGTGGCAGGATACAAAGTCAATGTACAGAAATCAGTGGCTTTCTTATACACTAACAATGAAAATACAGAAAGGGAAATTAGAGAATTGATTCCATTTACTATAGCACCAAGAACCATAAGATACCTGGGAATAAACCTAACCAAAGAGGTAAAGGATCTGTACTCGAGGAACTACAGAACACTCATGAAAGAAATAGAAGAAGACACAAAAAGATGGAAGACCATTCCATGCTCTTGGATGGGAAGAATAAACATTGTTAAAATGTCTATACTGCCTAGAGCAATATATACTTTTAATGCCATTCTGATCAAAATTCCACCGGTATTCTTCAATGAGCTGGAGCAAATAATCCTAAAATTTGTATGGAATCAGAAGAGACCACAAATCGCTAAGGAAATGTTGAAAAACAAAAATAAAACTGGGGGCATCACATTACCTGATTTCAAGCTTTACTACAAAGCTGTGATCACCAAGACGGCATGGTAATGGCATAAAAACAGACACATAGACCAGTGGAACAGAGTAGAGAGCCCTGATATGGACCCTCAACTCTATGGTCAATTAATCTTCAACAAAACAGGAAAAAATATACAGTGGAAAAAAGACAGTCTCTTCAATAAATGGTGCTGGGAAAACTGGACAGCTATATGTAGAAGAATGAAACTCGACCATTCTCTTACACCGTACACAAAGATAAACTCAGAATGGGTAAAAGACCTCAATGTGAGACAGGAATCCATCAGAATCCTAGAGGAGAACATAGGCAGTAATCTCTTCGATATCAGCCACAGCAGCTTCTTTCAAGATATGTCTCCAAAGGCAAAGGAAACAAAAGCGAAGATGAACTTTTGGGACTTCATCAAAATCAAAAGCTTCTGCACAGCAAAGGAAACAGTCAAGAAAACAAAGAGGCAACCCACGGAATGGGAGAAGGTATTTGCAAATGACAGTACAGAGAAAAGGTTGATATCCAGGATCCATAATAAACTCCTCAAACTCAACACACACAAAACAGAAAATCATATCAAAAAATGGGCAGAAGATATGGACAGACACTTCTCAATAAAGACATACAAATGGCTATCAGACACATGAAAAAATGTTCATCATCACTAGCCATCAGGGAGATCCAAATTAAAACTACATTGAGATATCAACTTATACCAGTTAGAATGGCCAAAATTAGCAAGACAGGAAACAACATGTGTTGGAGGGGATGTGGAGAAAGGGGAACCCTCTTACACTGTTGATGGGAATGCAAGTTGGTGCAGCCTCTTTGGAGAACAGTGTGGAGATTCCTCAAGAAATTAAAAATAGAGCTTCCCTATGACCCTGCGATTGCACTCCTGGGTATTTACCCCAAGGATACAGATGCCGTGAAAAGAAGGGCCATCTGTACCCCCATGTTTATAGCCACAATGGCCATGGTCGCCAAACTGTGGAAAGAACCAAGATGCCCTTCAAGAGATGAATGGATAAGGAAGATGTGGTCCATATACCATATGAAGTATTATGCCTCCATCAGAAAGGACAAATACCCAACTTTTGTAGCAACATGGATGGGACTGGAAGAGATTATGCTGAGTGAAATAAGTCAAGCAGAGAGAGTCAATTATCATATGGTTTCACTTATTTGTGGAGCATAACAAAAAGCATGGAGGACACGGGGAGTTAGAGAGAAGGGGGTTGGGGTAAATTGGAAGGGGAGGTGAATCATGAGAGACTATGGACTCTGAAAAACAATCTGAAGGGTTTGAAGTGCCGGGGGGGCGTGGGAGGTCGGGGTACCAGGTGGTGGGTATTATAGAGGGCACGGATTGCATGGAGCACTGGGTGTAGTGAAAAAATAATGATACTGTTATGCTGAAAATAAATAAATGAAAAAAAATGGAATATTTTAAAAATATGATATATTGCTGACATGAAAAGATAATATACTTTTATTTACTGTATTGTATAAATACAAAATAAAAATGATTTATTACTATATGGAAAGATATTCACAACATATTTATGAATGAAAATTACAGATGGAAAACAATATTAAAAATAAATAAATAAATAAAAGTGACCCTTAAATCCTTTTGTTATATATTTTTTGATAATTATAGTAACGTGATAGATAAACCTCCTCAACAGAATAATGCACAGAGTTAGACAAA
Source organism: Mustela erminea (assembly GCF_009829155.1). Taxonomy (NCBI): domain Eukaryota; kingdom Metazoa; phylum Chordata; class Mammalia; order Carnivora; family Mustelidae; genus Mustela; species Mustela erminea. The sequence goes on along the minus strand of NC_045615.1, from coordinate 4,131,189 downwards.
TGTTTGTCTCCCATTTTCTGTTTTCCATTTGGCACCTTCCAAGACCAAGCTAACAATAAATATAGATAGATTACAGACAGATATAGGTATAGATAGTTATGATAGATATAAACCTATAGATACGGGTATATAATTTAGTCTTTCTAACCCGATGTTTTCAGATATTTTACCATAGGCCAAGCCTCCTGATATCTTCTCTCTCACACTCTTCTAGACACAGTACCTCTATTTCCCCCCTGTCCTCTTCAGCATGTGAAATGCCAAAACACATGGAGGCAAGAACTTTGCAGAAAGAACAGTGGTTAAAGGACTGAATGGCTGTGTGAAAGGGGAAATGGAAAACAAGTAAGGAGATCATAATTGGCAGAGATGTGTCGATATGGGCTTCCCCACATATCACAAAGAAAAGCTTTTTCTTTCCAGATAAGAAACAGATTGACAAATTTTTCCTCACTCTTTGGATGTTGTATGGATTAGACTACAAGGCTTGAACATGAATGAAAGCCTTATTCTTTAAGTTTGTGTGTGCATGCATGCGCTCGCACGTGTGTGTGTGTGTGTGTGTGTGTGTGTGTGTGTATTATGTGTGAAAGAGAGACTTGAATCTGCCCTTCTGCTCTCCAAGAGACCCTGAATTCCTATGTATAAGATGGATATTCAAAGAGAGCTACCCATAAGAAAAAGCTTTTTATGGCTTTTTTACTACCTTCCCCAACATGACACACATTATAAAATTTCAGTTTTAATTTCAGGGATTCACAAATCCCTAATGTCCATCCATGGCAGCCAAGATGGGAAGCTTTAAATCATATAACTAAGTTCCTTTTCTTTTTTTTTTTTTTTTTTTAATTTGACACAGAAAGAGAGATCACAAGTAGGCAGATAGGCAGGCAGAGGCGGTGGGGGGGGAGCAGGCTCCCTTCTGAGCAGAGAGCTCTGTGTAGGGCTCAATCCCAGGACCCTGGGATCATGACCTGAGCCAAAGGCAGTGGCTTTAACCCACTGAGCCACCCAGGCACCCCTGGAGAACCATTCTATTTTTTTTTTAATTTATTTTTTTCAGCGTAACAGTATTCATTGTTTTTGCACCACACCCAGTGCTCCATGCAATCCGTGCCCTCTCTAATACCCACCACCTGGTTCCCCCAACCTCCCACCCCCCACCCCTTCAAAACCCTCAGATTGTTTTTCAGAGTCCATAGTCTCTCATGGTTCACCTCCCCTTCCAATTTCCCTCAACTCCCTTCTCCTCTCCATCTCCCCTTGTCCTCCATGCTATTTGTTATGCTCCACAAAGAAGGGCCATCTGTACCCCAATGTTTATAGCAGCAATGGCCACGGTCGCCAAACTATGGAAAGAACCAAGATGACCTTCAATGGATGAATGGATAAGGAAGATGTGGTCCATATATACTATGGAGTATTATGCCTCCATCAGAAAGGATGAATACCCAACTTTTGTAGCAACATGGACAGGACTGGAGAACCATTCTTAATGGTCGGGTCTCCCTCAGGCTTATTAGAGAATCACATTCACCTTCACCACTTGAAACAATCCTGCCAGTCCTATAAGAAAATGAAGAAAATAAGTGGGCATTCGTGCTGGAGAGAATTTACCCAATCAGAGTTCATCCAAAGAGAGTAATGAATTAATTATTCAGCAAAAGTCCCAGATGACAGTCAAGGATTTTTTCCAAGTAGATCAACAACTGTCATCACTAAAGCCCTTGCTAGAGTGCCCAGCCTTTCTCCCTACATGACCCTGCACATTTATTTGGTGCCCATGTGTTCCAAGGTCAATATTCTCCTCATGCATTAACTAAATTTCATTCTGAAGGATTTCAAATGCAACAGAAGTTGATCCACTACACAGATGAAAGAGCTGCTTAACAGCTGTGATAAAGGAAATTAAAACAATTGGACACTCTTTCTATTGGGAATTAAACTATTTTCACTAAGACTCACACATACCAGAGCGCTGGAAGAGCTGACAACAAACAAATTGAAATGAAGGATGACACAGCAAATTTACTCTTACATTTGGAACTTATGAAAAAGGCAAAATACTTTCAAAAAGGAGCTAATTTTTATCTTTACAAGTCTTCTTTCTTCTAGGAAATCTATCCCTCTAAAAATGCCTATAAAACCCCTCAGTAAATTTTTTTTTGGTAGAGAAACACAATAATTTTATAATGTCAATAGAAAATTTTTTCATAAAATATAATCAAAAGTCAAAATAAGAGTTATGGGTTAATGGATTAGTCATCATAGCTCACTGGATTAAGTATCATGCCAGGTCCTGGCTCACCAAAAGTGGTAACTGAAGAGAGTTTAATAAAGGGGTAATTTACAACATACTTCATACCCTAGTCAGGGTTCTCCAAAGGAACAGAACCAGTAGGATGTATATGTACAGAGGCCAGGGGGGTGGGAGGGAAGAAATTTATTCAAAGGGTTTGATTCATGCAGTTATGGAGGCTGAGAACTCTCAAGATCTGTAGTCAGCAAGATGGGGACTCTGGAGAGTCAAGGTGTACTTCCAGGTCTAATAAAAAAATCTCAAAATCTGGGAGGCTCGATGATATAAATTCCTGTCTAAAGGACAAAAGGAACGCAAGAAGAGCTGCTGTTTCAGTATGAGTCTGAAGGCCACAAAGGACTGATGTCCCAGATCAAATAGTCATGCAGGATAAGTCCCCTCTTACTCAGCCTTTTTTGTTCTATGCAGGCCTTCAACTGATCAGATGAGGCCCACCCACATTAGAGTGAGCAATCTGCTTTACTCAATCTACTGATTCAAATGTTAATCTCATCCAGAAACATCCTCACAGAATACACAGACAGATGCACAGAATACATCCTCATAGACACACCCAGTATAATGTTTTGACTAAACATATGCGCACTCCTTTAGCCCACTCAGGTTGACACAGATGATTAACCATCGCACAAGGGATTGACTGAGTTTGAGAAAACCAAATGCCTGAGGCTAAAACAGTATTCCTATCCTGGCTATCAGCAGCCAAAAGCTACAACCTCTAGGTCTGGAAGAGGAAGTCCTTAGTACATCCCACAGAGTATAGAGGTTGCTCAAGGACTGAAAGTTTTGGCAGGGAGGGAGCGATGCAATAAATATCCTAAAGATCAGCTTCTTCCATCATAGTTCAGTATAGAAAAGAATAGATATCAAAAATGGATGAGTAAAAGGAAAGTATCCTTTAAATTCAGGGGAAATGACAAAAGTTTTAAAATTGTGGCTGAAAGCTATAGCTATGCATGCATGATGGAATCCACTTGGTAGTTTCTATGGTCTGTGAATTTTATCAACATAGTATCTATATAACAAAATACAGATACTGATGCACCATCCACACCTATCAAAAAGAACCTCAGAGTTCTGATGTCAGGCATGAATACACTTATATGTTTCTACATATGATTCTTTCCCATATTGTAGGGCACTATCCGTAAGGATGGTTGTTTTCGGGGCACCTGGGTGGCTCAGTGGGTTAAGCCTCTGCCCTCAGCTCTGGTCATGATCTCAGGGTCCTAGGATCGAGTCCCACATCGGGCTCTCTGCTCAGCAAGGAGCCTGCTTCCCCCTCTCTCTCTGCCTGCCTCTCTGCCTATCTGTGATCTCTCTCTGTCAAATAAATAAATAAAATCTTTTTTAAAAAAGGATGATTGTTTTCATCTGTCATCTAGTTATTTTGGGATCATATCTCTGTTTCAAAAATAAGCTATAATAATTGTTTTTTTCAAAGGTAAAATGTTTATATGATGCCAAAAACTCATCTTTTATTTTCATCGAGGTGATTTCATTGATTACTTATAAGTTATCTATCCCATACATCCACGCAGGCCTCATTATATCAGCCTGAAACACATGGTGGGAAACACAGCCCATCTGTACCCTTTCTCTATTACAACAATGCTCCCAGAACAACAGAGAAGAACTTCCTTCTATAAAGGAGAAAAACAGGGTCACAAGTCAATGGTCAGATTCAAGGAAAATTTCTCAATCCCCTTATTACCTTAGTCTTTTAGCCTGGAATAACACCTGTTAGCACTTTCCTTGGTCCTGTTTTTTTTTTTTTTGTTGACTCCATTTGAAGGATGCAGCTTTATCATAGACCTTCTGAGAAGTGAAACATGTTGAGAACATGCTCTACACACATACGTGACAAAGACAGTCATAATGGAAAGATACAGGGAAAAGTACTTTTACTATATGGACACAGACCTGTGTGCTTTATATATATATTATCCCACTAAAATCTTGCAACTGTTCTATATCATTATTAGCATCATTATGCTAGGTTTAAGATGAGATGTTTATATGTCAAAGAAATTAAATAATATGCTAAGGTCACATAGTTATTAAGTGACCAAAATCATGATCCAAAGATCACAATCTTCTGGATATTTTTTACACCTCTGATGTCAAGTTAGAAAGCTAGAGAGAAGGTTAAATCAAGCAGTGAGACAAACATTAGGCTCTGCGAACTATTTTTCACAATATGCACAAGTAGATTTGCTTTAAAATATGTGTAAAGGATGACAGGAAATGTCTGTGTTTGGGGCACAAGTGATTTCAAAATGGGTTTCATTAATTACTCACAATGGGGAACATAGTATCATGGCACAGAAAACTCTATCATGATGATGCTTCAGTGCATCCCTCCAGCTGAAAAGGTCACAAAGATCTCAACTGCCAGAAGGAATAGCAGATCCTTGCAACATGGCAGGGACAATAGGTGAGGCAAAACTGTGAAGGGAGAATTAGCAAAAAGCACATCATTTCAGATGTACATACCTACATGATACCAGTAATCCTTTTAAATGCACAGTCATTTGTCATTTTTATCATTAAGAAGTAAGCAACCATTTTGAAGAATACATTGTTCATTGCCTCCTTGAAACCCTGCAGCTCATGCAGTTACAATACAAATATAGGTCTGTAGTATTTATCTTGAGGAATAGTAATTGACATGAGAAAGATAAGGAATCTAAAGACAGATAAATTTGGTCTCAGTCTTGGAGCTCCCATTTATTTGCTGTATGACCTTGAAAAAATTACTGGATATACATATGTATTTATGTATTACATGCTGGAAGCTCTTTTAGAACCTTTCTGTGGATTAATTCATATAATTCCATAATAATTTCATAAAGTTGATCCCATTATTATTCTTTTAAGTAGCAGAGCTAGGGTTAAAATATAACCAATCTCCTCTAAAGCCCAGCTCCTAACTACTCTATTTCACTGTCTACATGCCTATACTATTTGGTTTGTGTAATTATTAAGATAATATGTTTTATTGAAGATATTTTTTGGAGAGGATGTGGCGAAAAGGGAACCCTCTTACACTGTTGGTGGGAATGCAAGTTGGTGCAGCTACTTTGGAAAACAGTCTGGAGATTCCTCAAAAAATTAAAAATAGAGCTACCCTATGACCCTGCAATTGCACTACTGGGTATTTACCTCAAAGATACAGATGTAGTGAAAAGAAGGGCCATATGTACCCCAGTGTTCTTAGCAGCAATGGCCACAGTTGCCAAACTGTGGAAAGAGCCAAGATGCCCTTTAACAGACAAATGGATAAAGAAGATGTGGTCCATATATACAATGAAATATTATGCAACAATCAGAAGGGATGAATACCCAACTTTTGTATCACCATGGATGGGACTAGAGGCGATTATGTTGAGTGAAATAAGTCAAGAAGAGAAAGTCAATTATCATTCAGTTTCACTTACTTGTAAGCATAAGGAATAACATGAAGGACATTAGGAGAAGGAAAGGAAAAGTGAGTTGGGGGAAGTTGGAGAGGAAGACAAACCACGAGAGACTGTGGACTCAGAAACAAACTAAGGGTTTTGGAAGGGAGGGGGGTGGGGGATGGGTGAGCCTGGTGGTGGGTATTAAGGAGGGCACACATTGCATGGAGCACTGGGTATGGTATATAAAAAATGAATCTGGGAACACTGAAAAAATAGAATAAATAAATAAAAAGATAGTATGTTTTAAATGCCTAACAATGATTAATAAAGATGAGTTCTTTTTGGTAAACAAAACTCATTGTTGTCTTTCTTGCCCCACCTCCACCTTACCCCATACTCAAAGGGGAGTAGAGTTGCTGTGGATTGATTAGTTTTAAGGATAATCACTGGCTTTCATTTTCTAAAAAAAGGATCATAGTAAAGGATGTATAAGTAAGTCTATTTTAGGAGAAAAATCACACTTTTTCTTGCTGGATGATACATTCTGAGTAGTCTCTCTCTCTCACTCTTTTTTTTTCATTGTGTTATGTTAGTCACCATACAATACATCATTAGTTTTTGATATAGTGTTCCAAGATTCATTGGTTCATCTCCTCCACTTTGATTCCCCCCTCACTTTTCCTTTCCTTCTCCTAATGTCCTCCATGTTATTCCTTATGATCCACAAGTAAGTTGAAACCATATGATAATTGACTTTCCCTGCTTGACCTATTTCACTCAGCATAATCTCCTCCAGTCCCATCCATGTTGATCCAAAGGCTGGGTATCATCCTTTTTGATGGCTGAGTAACATTCCATTGTATATATGGACCACATCTTTATCCTTTCGTCTGTTGCAGGGCACCTCAGCTCTTTCCATAGTTTGGCTATTGTTGAGTAGTCTCTTTTTTATCATTAAACAAGTTGAATGAAGAGAACATCTTTGCATCTGCATATCATGATATCCTATGCCTCATAACACATCAAACAACTAAAAACAAAACCAAAATAATCTGCAGATTTCAAATTTTAAAATGGCATCTCTTTAGTAAGCTCTGGTAAGAATTCTGACTCTTCATACCAAAAGCTAGAAAGATACAAACAGATGAAAAGTCACAGAAATAACAACACAGAAGAGCAATAATCCTCATAAGAAGCAGTAAAAAGAAGATTTAATGCTGTAGAAAAACTGAACCAATGGTGTGGAGCCAAATTTTCAAAACTCTCAAAGAGACCAAAAGGTTAAAAAAAAAAAAAAAAAAGAAGAAAGAAAGAAAATTGGTAAAAAGAAGAATGAAAGAAAATGGTAGAGATAATTTATTCAGTGGTCCAAATATCAATGTCTCTGAAGGATGTACAGTCAATTCTCATTATATGTAGTAATTATTTTCTGTAAAATTGTTCCAAACACTGAACTAGTGAGTCCTGAACCACTGTTGATAGGAGAAAAATAAGGTCAAGTTCCTGCAAGACTCTGGTCACATTTCATAAAGTAATTAATACATAACTTCTTAAATGTGTATCTGTATTTAAATATAATTTATCTCATATATATGTGTGTGTGTGTGTGTATGTGTATTTTTATAATTATATATTTATTTAATTAGATATTTATTATATAAAAATAATTATATATATAACTATTTTAATGTTTAACTAACATTGAGCTCAAAGCCAACAGCACTGTGACTCATACCTAAAGGGAGCTTATCTACTACACATTTTCTTTATAAGGCACATCACAGCCTTTCTGCACGTAGAACACTAGACAGCACTGTAGCACTACACTTGGGAGACAATTTAAACAGAAAAACCACCAACAAAAAGAATGAAATGTGAAAAAACATGGCACTAAATACAACATATATATGTGGGTATACACACACACACACACGTGTGCGTGTATAGATATACATATATATGTGTAATCAAATAGACCTATGCATGTAAACATCATTTCATATAGTGAACATATACCAGAAATACATGTATCAAAATAAGTGATTGCTTCTAAAATTTGTGCCAAAATGACTTTTATTTTCTTCTTGATGTTTCACTGTATTCTCCAAATGTTCCAAAGTAAATATGTTTTACTTTTTAAAAAAAGATTTATTCTTTTATTTGAGAGAGAGAGAGCATGAACAGGGTTTAGGGGGAAAGGCAGTGGGAGAGGAAGAGAGAATCCTCAAGTGGACTCCACAATGAGTATGGGGCTCAACTTGGGACTCAATCTCACAACCCTGAGACCACTACCTGAGCTGAAACCAAGAGTCAGACACTTAACCTATTGAGACACCCAGGTGCCCTTGTGTTTTGCTTTTGAAATCAAGATTAGATTTTAAAAAGAGGGTCAGTCATAAATATAAATAATTCAGACTTTTTAAAAAAGATTTATCTAAAAGAGAGAGTGCAAGTGAGTCAAGGGAGGGATAGAGGGAGAGGATCTCTCGCTCAGCTTGGAGCCCTACATGAGATCATGACCTGAGCAGAAACCAAGAGGCAGAGGCTCAACTGACTGAACCACCCAGGTGCCCCTAAATAATTCATATTTTTAAGAAAATAATTGGACTGAGAGGACACTCCTCAAACTTTGGCTTCCTATGTGAGATTGTCAGTTTGTTTTTATTTTTTCCCTCAGCCTTCTGTTGTGCTCTTAAAAGCATGAAGCCCAACTCTCCCAAGGCAAAGGCCAAGTACTGAACCATTATTAAATGGCTCAGTTTTGCCTAGGTTCCATAGAAATAGTCCTCCTAGAGCTACTCATGCATTTAGATCTGTTTTTTTTTTTTCTACATTACTGGTTTGTTATAAAACTACATAATTCAGGAACAGCCAGATGGAAGAGATGTATAGGAAAAGATATATGGGAAAGGGTGTCGAGGTGCTATACTCTCTCCAGGTGTGTCTCTCTCCCCAAATTTCCATGTCCTCATCGACCCAGAAATTCCTCTCCTACCATTTTTAATTGATTTTAGACTCAAAAATAAGTTGTTCGTTGTGATATCACAATTGATGTGTAATAAACCATAGCCTTTAGCATCTATAAACCTAGTCAAATCCAAATTGTGCAGCTTCTGCTCAGGCCTGTGTGGAGCCAGGGGAAGGAAGTATTTCCTTGGAGGTAAGTAGAAAGAAGGTGCATTGGGAAAAAGAGAAGGGTGTGCAAAGTCAAGAAAATAGATGCTTTGAGTAACAAGTCATTATCACTTCTAAGAATTGCTTAGAAAATTAAAAGAAAAATTGAACTTGAACCCTTATTTGCAACCATAAGCAACAATGAGTTAGATGTGCATGTGTGCTGTGTATTACATCTTAATTTTCCTATCATGGAGCAATACAGACTAAAAGAGTGTGGCTGGGCACTTGTCCCTAGGAAGTCACAAAGAGGTGAAAAGCAGCTCTGTTTCTGCTGGAAGAGTAAAGAAGGAAGGGGCTAATAGCCAGGGAAATAGGCCAGATTGTGGATATTAAACCCAAAAAAAGCACAAACACATGTTGCCCTGAAAATAGTACTGGCTGGACAAACGGAGGACTGGAAGAAGCTCTTGAGAAAAAAGTGCTGAGAGCATTTTAATTCTCTTCAACCATTTGACTTTTGCCATGATTGCAAAACCCACAACAAAGGGAGAAAGGCTTACTCATTGTGGAGGGAAGCTGTGCAAAGGTCATCCCCAAGGAAAGTTATGCTACTGAACATACAGTGGCCTTAATCTATTATTCTTCCATAGTTCTAATGAGGAACGCCTGCCACCTAATTCTATAGTTCAGATTTTTATAAAGACCTCGTGGGTTGTTCAGTTGTGAGCATAAACAGATTCCCCGGTTTACTGTTCTGTGGGCCATATCACTATTTTCCCTAATCCAGTGACGTGGAAACTAAACCATCCGTCAGTTCTGGCTTAGGAGGTCATGGGGTCTTGTCTAAGGATCCTGTGACTGATTCCATTCTTAACAGTTCTCTGTGCCCATTTTATTCAGCATGGTGCTCTCATTCTTCTTTTTAACTACTTTACTGCAGGCGGATGACTTGTGACACGGAAACCTTGAAAAGGCTGGGAAAGCTGGGAAAGAGGACAGACGAGCCCCATAGAGAGACGCCTTTGATCTGATGGTTCCTGATAAGTGTTTATTGGTAATCTCTAATAGTGAAGAAAGACATGAATATTTTACATCACTACCTTTATATTAAGGTGCAAAGTGTTTATCAAGAAGATGTAGAGCTTTTAATTCAAAGTAGATGAAAATTTATCTCTAAGACAACAAAGAGAGATTAATAAAATGCAAAATCCTTGATCACTATAAGCTTTTAACTTGTTTTTTTTTTCATTCAGATATTTTTAAAGCAACTTTCCTAGAAAATCAAATTTTCACATGGGGAGAAAATAGAGTAGATAGGGAAGTACTCTTATTTAGTGGGGGGAAATCATTTTAAGCAATCATATAGCATTACAAAGATAAATGGTGCATTTATCAGCAAGAGATAAGTATATCACAGGGAACAAAGTAGAAGGAGCCATTTACCTGGGATTAAGAGCATCAGTTATGCCTATGTGACCCAGAGTGTGGGCTGCCACTTGAATGCATTTTGAAATCAGTCAGGATGGTTTCATCTCTTCTTCAATTCCTCTCCTATTATGCCAGTAAGTTGCAATTTAGCCTTCCATAACTTTTTTTTTGTACATTTACAGGCATTATGTTCTCACAAAAGATTTTGGATTAGACAGTTCATGTTTAAATACAAAAAAGCATCTTTGCATTTTTCATGGACACGACACACACATGGAGGAGGAAGAGGAGGAGGAGGAGGGTTAATGTTCTCAACTCTACTTCCAACTGCTGATGATTTTCCAATGGCATGACTGCTATACGGCCCCAGATTTTTAGAAATCATCATATATTAAGCAGTTTTTAGAATATTGATCTTTCTAATCAACTTTGGGGAAAATATATGTCTTCAAATTCTTGTCTTACCTATACCCACATATACCCTTAATTCAAATAGTTATCACTGCCATGATGAATTCACAGCAACAGATCTCTCTCTGGTTTCAGACATTCTTTTTCCTAACCAGCATTATCATGACTGCCTTCCAGAAGGGCACTGTGACAAAAACATGGGCACGTGGATGTGTATGTTGGAGAAGGCAATGGTAAATCCCTCCATAGGTTTACATGGCTGATTCATGGATAATCATGATTTACTGGGTAACATACTTCCCCCAAATTACAATTTCAAAATATGAAAGGAAATAAGTATTGGGAAGGGGGTACTGGCAAATGAAGACAGACTATATCCTTACTCTTTCTTATACAATAATTGTGCTCACTTGTAATTTCTCCAAAAGAACTTTATTCATGTGGATTTCTAAACAACAACCTATAGTATATCTAATGTTAGTTTCAATCCTTACTAAATTCCACCACTTCTTAATTTGTTTTACGAAGATAACTATAATATACTGGGGAAAATGAGTTTTTAGGCATCATTCACAGTCTGATCTTCCCAATTAAATTACTTTTTTATACCATCTTCCAGCTTTGCACCAACTTATGCCACATGTATACATATACCAACATGCACACACACACACACTCTGGGTGTTCTTAGAATGAATAAAATTATATACCTATATGATTTACATGCAAGTATTATGTGTATATTATGAACATATACATATGTAATTTATATTTCTTGATTACTGGAAACATAAACATTACCATGCACTCATTTAGTACTTGATATACATATATTTATCTACCAACATTCCTCTCATTCCTCTCACATTGCACTGTGACTGCAATGGCCACCCATTTTGGCTTCAAATTACTCAAACTTTCTAAACCTCAATTTCTTATCTGAGGTGCAAAAATCTGAATAATATCTACCCTACTGCTTCACTGGAATATCAGGCAGCCTTTAGGGACTCAGTGTGGAAATGTCTTGTGAGAAGATAAACGTAAGGTTCTATGGCCATTGTTGTCATGTCTGTTTCACCACTACTCTCCAGGTGGGATGTTTCTGCCATGTCCTCACTTTCCATCAGGCCACATCTCTTCCTTAAAGATGCAGGTAAAAATTCAAATTCCATTGGGAAGGCTTCTAAAATGTATTCTACTCTATACCATATTTAAGTTCTGAGTATGTGTTCTTAGTGCCTCTCTTGGAGAAGGGCCTTGATGAAAAAGGCTGAATTCTCATCTTTTATAGTGAAAAGCCAAATACAATGCCTAAAACAAAAAGAAAATTAATTAAATTAATAAGTAACATTATAAGCATACTATTCGAAACATATATGTTAACATCAAAGGAAATAAACAATTTAAAGCTGTTGCCTATAAATAATAGGAGATGGAAAAAGGTAGGGCAGAGAAAACTGTTGTTTTATAATTTTTGTAGAATCAACTCTTTTAGGCATTTATCTATCTAATTTTTACAAAAATACAAACTTTTTTAAAAAGTTGACATAGGTGGGGCACCTGGGTGGCTCAGTGGGTTAAAGCCTCTGCCTTCCGCTCAGGTCAAGATCTCAGGGTCCTCAGATCGAGCCCTACATTGGACTCTCTGCTTGATGGGGAGCCTGCTTCCCCCTTTCTCTCTGCCTGCCTCTCTGCCTACTTGTGATCTCTCTCTCTCTCTCTCTGTCAAATAAATAAATAAATAAAATCTTGAAGAAGAAGAAGAAGAAGAAGAAGAAGAAGAAGAAGAAGAAGAAGAAGAAGAAGAAGAAGAAGAAGAACACAGCCAGAGTACTGCTGTTTAAAAAAACAAATGTTGAAATAAGAAAATGCCTTGCACAGTACTTGTTACACAGTTCATGCTTAATCAAAATTTTATTATCCTTTTTATATCAGGGAGCTGCTTTCAAAAACAAACAAACAGGAGCACCTGGGTAGCTCAGTGGGCTAAGCCTCTGCCTTTGGTTCAGGTCATGATCTCAGTGTCCTGGGATCAAACCCCACATCGGGCTCTCTGCTCAGCAAGGAGCTTGCTCCCCTCTCTCTCTCTGCCTGCCTCTCTGCCTACTTGTGATCTCTCCGTCAAGTAAATAAATAAGATCTTTAGAAACAAACAAACAAAAACACAGGAAACAGGATACTGTGCCTGACTTCTAACTGCTCTCATTTCTTAGTGATCAATGTGAACTTGATCATGACCTATGTCCCAGTAACCTGATCTCATCTACTAATCTTAACATACTAGCTCAGAAAGAAGCAACTGTCCACGCTTCTTTTAATGGAAGTGCTCTGGAATCCCATCATTCCATGGCTTTCAAGACTACCTATACTCTAATGAATTTCAAGACTATCTATACAGTAATTTATAAATCCAACCCCGAATTTTGCTGAACACCTAAATTTATGTAAATTTATCTTCTAATTTTAACTTAGAAGACTTGGAAGTTCAAATTCAATGTGGCCAAACCCAAGCCATAGCTCTTTGCTCAAAACTGCCTCTTTCAGTGTTAACTGAGTTGGCAAATGACCTCACCATAAACCCAGCTAGTGTTCAAGCTGGAAACCTGAGACTCAACCTTGACCATTCCCTCTTCCTCACTCCTCACATTCAATTCAGAACCAAGTCATTCACTCCTGAATTTTAAAATACATCTCAAAATTGTACACACTCCGTCATCAAATTATTCTACCTCAAAAACAAGAGCTCTCTAACTAGTCTCTTTGTTTGCATGGTTTGCTCTTTTTCAGTGGATTTTCACACAGTAGGTAAAGTAATTTTCCTAAACAGAATCTGATCAGGTTATTCCCGTGATTAAACGCTTCAGTGGGTTCCCACTATACTGAGGTCCATGAGAGCTATAATATCTGAGAATATCTGGAAACGGACTATTTCTCATCATTATGTACATTTTTCCCTCAAATTCATTATGCCTTACCATACTGGCCTCCTTTCAGCTTCTCAAATACACCAAGCTGTTTCCCCACTTCAAGGATTTTGCAAATAAGATTACCACTGACTGAAATATACATCTATGCACTTGACAGCTAACCAGTACCTACTTACATTTTAGGTTCAGGTTCAAATGTCCTTTCCTTAAAGATTTTTTCTCTGATGCACTAATATAAACCAACATTTATCACAGTTTTTATCTTTATAGATAAATTCTATATGAACACTTGTAGATAGACTCCTCTCTTATGTTCTGGGAAGTCAGGGACCATATCTATTTTGCTACTCACTTCACCCCAGGGCTGGCACATCGTAGGAGCACCAAGCACTATTTTAAAGAATCACCTATGAATGGTTAGTCCATTCCAAAATTATGAAGTTAAATAGACTGCAAGAAACTAGCCAATGGACAAGCTGTAGGGTTCTTGCTAGGAAAAAGCCCTTAGATAACAAACCCTTTTCACCCAGACTCACAGGTCAAAACTCCAAACTCCACAGGTCAAAAGCATAGCAGGCTTCTTGACAACTTCTACAAACTTAGCTCAGAAGGACCAGACCTTCTTCTTCCCTTGGCTCCATTCTCAAATAATATGAACATTTTCTTATTAAAAAGGAAAAGAGCATCTAAGGTATTTTATTATGAGTATTTGTTCAGTGCGGAGAAGTTTACACAGCTTGTGGAGAATTATTCAGCAGGAAATTAAACCTCCGTAATTCTGAATTTTCACTTTGCTTTCAACTGGCAATGCTTCCTGGCAAACGACTCTCCCCTCTAGAACATTCGTAATACCACATCCGCCACCAAAATGTGCTTTCTGAGCCAAATCACAAAACAGGTTAGACAGAACAACTTTCTGGAGGTCTAAGATAATAGGTATAGGTAGATAGGCTGTGAGCATCCTTGAGGGCATTCAAATATGACCAGCAAATAACACAGAAGTTCTGCATAGTAATTTGAAGCTTATGAAGTACTCACGTAAGATAACAGATCACAAAAGAAAGCTCTCTTACATCATCTTTTTTTTTTATGTCTTTCCTTTTCTTTTTTTTTTTTTTTAACAATTCTATTTATTTATTTGACAGAGAAAGACACTACAAGAGAGGGAACACAAGCAGGGGGAATGGGAGAGGGAGAAGCGGGGTTCCCGCTGAGCAGGGAGCATGATGCAGGGCTCAGATCCCAGGACCCTAGGATCATGACCTGAGCCAAAGGTAAAAGCTTAAGGACTGAGCCACCCAGGTGACCCTCTCTTACATCATCTTTGTGAATATATTTTCTGATTTGAGTTCCCCATCAATATTATGAGACTGATCTTGTAACTCTGTTTTACTGGTAAGGCAACTGACTAGCTTGAGAAGTTTAAATAACTTGCCTAGGGTCACAGAACTAGTGCCCAAATGCAGGACTCAAAATCAGAAAATCGATATTTTTTTTTCTCATAGACCTTCTCTTCAACAGGGATCTGATCACTTGACTGCTTCATTTAATGAAGAGAAATGACTTTTAAAAAAATAACTACAATAGTGGATTTATATGTTAAACAAACAATTGATCATGTACTAAGGAGAGCCAATTGATTTTTCTTTTTACTTTTCTCCATTTAACAAAGAAAATGAAACACTTTTTCTGTTGTTGCTTGTTCTATATTGCATTTTTAATCTCAATTAGACTAGAACACTTTAGAAGGTGTATATGAAATAATAATATTGTCCCTCTGATATCTCATTAGAAATTCATTTCTCCTTTCTGTTCCTTCCACTGAAATCTTAATTTAAGCCTTCATCATCTTTTGCCTGGGTTATTACTATGCAAAATCTCTTTTTTCCATCTCACTTCTCGTCCCTCCAATCCAACCTCAGTATTCCTATCAGAGTGATCTTTCCGAGAAACTGTTCTGGCAATGGCTTCCACAAATGAAAACACTCATGGATCTCCTACATGCAGGATTAAATCCAAACTCCTTAAATTGACATCTAAGGCACTTTACAACTGACCCCCAAACTACTTCTGGAGTTTCATGTCTTTCCACATTTCAGTGTGCACTTGACCCACATACTTAGCTTCTCACACTGTTCTCCAAGCACATCTATCACAGTGTGCACACAGAGGATAATATTCTGTTTTCTCACACAGCAAAGTCATTATTCTCCCTCTTTGTTGGTAAACTCTTACACTTACATAAAAACTCAGGCCAAGCAAAACATCCATAAAGCATTCTCCACCTATTTTCAGGCAATCTGGGAGAGCTATATGGGAGAACTAGTAAATACTGAGCCCAATTCACTCCTTTACAGATGAGTAAAGAGACCCAAACAAGCTAAGTATTTTACCTAACATTATGCAGCAAAGTAAAGACCATGTTAGGAAAATAATTCAGTTTCTCATTCCCAATTCACTTTTTCCTTCACTTACAATGGGCATAAATAAAAGATAAAGTGAAGGTAAAATCTAGGACCATCCCCGGTCAGCAGACCTCTATGGTTCCCCTCTAGCTGGTGAACCTCCATCTGGAGTCACCTAGATTCCCAAGAGGCAAAATAATGTTCTGAGAAGTCAATCACAAGTAAATTCAAATCTCTGTGCCCTTCCTTAGATTGCCCTACTTCTCAGAACAATTATCTCACAAAACATTATGAGGATTGATCAAAATGTGCCTATTTCAAATGCCTACCTATCACAATGTCTAACATAATTAAGTTTCAATAAATCTTAGCTCCTTTACTCATTTCTTACTAGATGAGGCCTAAGTATGGTTGCTTTTAGGTTAAATCCTTGTTAAACCACCAATATAGTTAAGGAACATTTCACTTAATACATCTGAATAAACATATAGTTTGGCAAAAATTTCCCAGTGAGAGTAACGCTGCCCTGTTTATTTAATACACACATGTGTTCACTTACAGAATGGAGTTCTGTAAATTGCAACTGAATGTCATAGCTTTGAGTTATTGATCCCTTAGCTGAAAAATGGATCAACTGGACAAACAGAAGGAAGCAAACAAATCTACAACTATAAATGTCAACACACACACACACACACACACACACACACACACACACACACACACCCAGAAACAAGGAGAGAGATCAAAGGCAGATTATAGCTACCCAGGAGAGACACCACGAAGATTCGCATTAGGACAGCAAGATCAAGGCACCCAGAAGACCTTTTCAGGACTTCCAGCCATATCTGGAGAGAAATCAAAGGCTGAATCCTTGGCTATTGCATTTCAAAATAAATAAAGACTCCTCTACTTCCTTCACAAAAGACCAGCCAAGCTAAATTTATGCTCTAGAATATTACCCTGGGAGCTGTCCGTGGAAGAAATCATTTTAACCCTAATAGTGCTCTTTGTTTTGAATCCAAGTCTTCTGCCTTTGCCCACACAGCCATTAGCAGATGAATTAGCAAAACTCCAATCAAAAAATATTTACTGAGCAAAATGATGCAAAGTGCTATATTAGGGGAAGTGCCAGTCCCCAGAAATTACTGAAACATCTCAAAGAATTTTAAACTTCCTTTATTATTAGTTCCTTCTTTAGGGTTAAGCACTGCCTTCTTTCTTCTAAAGGTCCTCCTTTATGTGTCAAAATCATTGATCTGAGAACAAAACATTAGATTAACAATATCATCCCAATGGAGAAGAACTGCTAACATCTGAGAGGAGAAGACTGGGAAGAAGTCATAAAATATATTAAAAGAGAGGAGGAAAGAAAGGTAGAAGGAGAACCATGAAACAAATAGTCCTACTTCTGTGTAGTTATATTTTGTGTGCTATAGAGCCAAATTAAAAATAGATGTTATCTATATGATAATTCCTACCAATTCATAGTGCTTTCTGGAGCTTTATGCTAAGGGTTGTGAACTCATTTCTGGATGCAGGAGGAGAGTTGAGTGGTATTCCACAAAATGTGTATTTTCTAACCTTGCTGTAGGTGAAGTGCACAGCATTTGAAGCCAGTGTATCTAAATTTGAATCTGGACTCTGTCACTTACAAGTCATATGATCCTATGTACATCACTCCATCTCTATGACACTTCTTATCTATAAAGCAAAAGACAACAAAATTATTATAATTGTTTCAGGATACAGTTGTAAAATATTTAGCCTCTGGATAAATTAAAAAGAAATACTTTATTATAAGGTATTAAATGGCTTACAAAACCATAGAAAAGCTGGAAGATTCACCTCTAAACTGACTTCCTGGAGCACTTCCCACTCCCTAGAATCACATTGCCTTCACCAGGATGGCAGGAGAGCTGTCCCTATCAGAGCAAGAAGGTCCCACATTAGGAAGCCATGGACTGAAAAAATCACCATGCCTGTGCCACACCTCTATTCGGCAAAGTGAATGTTTACTGTCTGCTTTTTCCCCTGCTTAACTCAGTTCTGAATCAAAACCCGCAGATGTACCTCTATTGCTAGAACCAAAATCACATACAGCTCTAAACAGCAAGGGAATATAAGACCCTGAGGTTTGGATTTCTGGCATATCTAGCTTAGAAGGGCAATGATGACCATGTTGTCTGGGTGGGTCAACCAGATGCCCCTCCAGGACTGGCACCACTGGCACCACTAGCTGCTGAGTTATGCTGAGTTGAGATTATTGGTGGCTGACATCTCTCAGCTAAGTCTTCTCTCAGAATTACCATCTGTTGAGAGCTACATCACTCAAAACAAGGCCTACTCCCCAGGGCACAAAGTTTAATTACTGATACACATAAGAGTATGAAGAACCAGAAGATTTACCTCAAGGCAGGATATTTCTGAAGGTCATCTCAGAGATCCTCATGGAGTTGATGGAGTCCTTCATTGTGACTGCATTACACTTCAACCCCTTTCTTGGCTCAATCCTATGCCCTGCATTTCCCACAGCTATTGATCTCATGGTCAATACAGACTTCCTATAGACAAGTATTCACCTCAGAATCTGTTCCCTGTGAAGCCTGATGTAAACAGACACGTTAGAAATAGTAGGTAAAATAGAGGTTGAATAAGCTAATCCTTGATCTTCACAACTTTTGAGTATGAAATGGTATAATTCATATGAAAAAAATCCCCAGTGCCTGGGGGGTGAGCCTGACCTAAGGTGAGCCAATAGATATTAACTCAGTAATAATAAGGTATATTTTTTTGAGTACCTACTGTGTCTCGACACTATTTTATTTGTATAAACTAATTCATTTAATCTTCATAATAAGTCTGTGAAGTAGGTACAATCATTATCCATTTTACAAGTGAGGTAAATAAGATGCAAAGAGGTTCATTCCATTGTTAAACAGACAAGATGGGGAGGTGGGGAGAGAGGCAGAGGGAGAGAGGGGATCTTAAGCAGGCTCCAAACCCAGCACAGAGCCCATCATGGGGCTTGATCACATGACCCTGATATTATGATGGATCCAAAATCAAGAGTCAGACACTTGACTGAGCTACCCAGACATGCCATAAGTGCTTAGGATTTTAAACCACATGGTCTAATTCTAGAGTATGTAGTCTTAACCACTTTTCTACCTCAGTATTAAATTTGTAGCCAATAAAATCACACACACACGCACACACATGTCCTTAAAAGAGCGTAGAGGGAGATACTACTACAGAAGGGAAGGCTATGTAATGATGGAAGCAGAGATTGGAATGTTGCTGCCACAAGTCAAAGAATGATGGCAGCCACCAAAATCTGGAAAAAGCAAAGATAAGATTCTTTCTTGGAGCCTCCAGAAGGAAAGAGTCTTGCTGATACCTTAATTTTTAGCCTCATAAAATTCATTTCAGATTATAGATAACAAATTATATTTATTTTAAGCCAGTAAATCTGTGGCAATTTGTTTCAATAACAAGAACTGCTACAGTGCCATAAAAAATATAATATTTGCAGTGTTATGTGGAAGCATCTCTTGAAGAATTAGGAGTTAAATCTATCTGCCCAACCATTGTAGGTTAATGAGAAACATTGAATGAATGCTGAAAATACCAGTCTTGATCTTGGACTCCCTACCACCACCTACTTCATCTACATGGGACAGCTGCTAGATGAGAAATGACATTCAGACACAATGAATGTGTGCTTTCTATCAGTATTAATAAGTGAAGTTTCTTTTCCCAAAATTTAGTATCTTAGGGTTATAAATTGCAAATATACCAGGACAACTAGTAAATAATATATAATGAGATTCACACTTAAATCTTTGAGTAGCTTTTTCTGTGTTCCACCTGACAAGTGGACTTATATATAACCAAAACAAGAACCCACAAGAATTGAGACCCATATGGACCCAAACATGAGACAAGCAGGACCAGCTCCCATCTGCTAATCATCTGCAGAGGGTGGGAGGAAAACGCACTCTGCATCAACATTCTTCATTCCTGAGCCAGCCTCCTTAAATCCTTTCTGGAAAAAAGTGGTTATATAGATAGTGCATATAATCAATAGCTCCCCTTATCTTTCCTACTTAGTTATAAACAGGCTTGGCCACAGCTATGGTGTGAGTCAAGAATGAGAAAAATGGTCATTTTCTGAGCATCCTTAAATTACCATCTCCAGGAAAACTATAAATAAAGAGGACCTACAAACGAGGTGATCTTGACCACTGCTTCTCAAACTACCTGCGACCAAAGAACAATTTTTTTTAATTTTAATATTTTTTTTAACTGAGGTAAATTGGTATGTGACGTTATACTGGTTTCATGAATACAACAGAACAATTCAACATTACTAAACATATGATTGCTACAAGTATAGTTGCCTCCTATCACCACACAACTCACCCATTTCTCCCATCCCCCAACACCCTCCCATCTGATAATGACCAATCTGTTCTCTGTAAATATGAGTTTCGATTTTTTTTTGGTTTTTTGTTGATTTGTTTTGTTTTTTAGATTCCACATATAAGTGAAATCATACAGTATGTCTTTCTCTGACTTATTTCACTTAGCATAATACCCTCAAGGTTTATGCAGGTTGTTGCAAATAGCAATATTTCCTTCTTTTCTGTGGCTGAATAGTTTTTAATTGAGTATAGTTTTTAATTGAGTAGTCTGATATAACTACACTAGCTTTCTTTTTTATCCATTCATTCCTTGTTGGAGACTTCGGTTGTTTCCATATCCTGGCTATTGTCATAATGTGACAATAAACATAAGGGTCTAAGTATCTTTTCAAATTAGTATTTTTGTTTTCTTTGGATAAATACCCAGAAGTTAAATAGCTGGATCATACAGTAATTCTATTTTTAATTTTTTGAGGAACCTCCATAGTGTTTTCCATAGCCAGCTGTGCCAATTTACATTCCCATCAACAGTTTATAAGTGTTCCCTTTTCTCCACACCCTCCTCAACACTTGTTATTTCTTGTCTCTCTTTTTTTTTTAAAGATTTACTTATTTATTTTAGAGGTGGGGAGGAGCAGAAAGAGAATCTTTAAGCAAACTCCATGCTGAGAGCAGAGTCTGTCTTGCAGCTCCACCTCAGGAGCCATAAGATCGTGACCTGAGCCTAAACTGGGTCAAATATTCAACTGAGGCACCCCAGTGCCCCACTTGTCTTTTTTGATAATAACCATTCTAACTGGTGTGAAATGATAGTTCATTGTGTTTTTAATTTGCATTTCCCTGATAATTAGTGATGCTGAACATCTTTTCATGTGCCCTTTGGCCATACGTATATTGCTTTGGAAAAATGTCTATTCTATATCTTCCACCCATTTTTAATTGGGTTATTTATTTTTTGCCCCTTCTTTTCACTACATCTGTATCTCTGGGGTAAATACCCAGTCGTGCAATCACCAGGTCATAGGGTATCTCTGTCTTTAATTTTTGGGGGAACCTCCACACTGTTTTCTAAAGTGGCTGCACCAACTTGCATTCCCACCAACAGTATAAGAGGGTCCCCCTTTCTCCACATCCTCTCCAACATGGTGGTATCTCAATGTGGTTTTGATTTGAATTCTCCTAATGGCTAGTGATGATGAACATTTTTTCATGTGTCTGTTAGCCATTTATATGTCTTCATTGGAGAAGTGTCTGTTCATGTCTTCTACTCATTTTTTGATTTGATTATCTGTTTTTTGGATGTTGAGTTTGAGGAGTTCTTTATAGATCTTGGATATCAGCCCTTTGCCTGTAGTGTCATTTGCAAATATCTTCTCTCACTCCATGGGCTGCCCTTTGTTTTGTTTTATGTCTTCCTTTCTAATTCAGGTGCCTTTTTATTCCTTGCCTACCTGTTGTGGCTAAGAATTTCAATACTATGCTGAATAAAAGTGGCAAACAGGAACATCCTTGTCTTGTTGCTTATGTTAGAGGATAACCTGCTTGTTTTTTGCCATAGACTATGGTTTTAGCAGTGGATTTATCATATAAGGCCTTTGTTATGATGAGGTATGTTTCTTCACTGCCTACTTTGTTGAGAATTTTTAATCATAAAATGATATTGAATTTTAATTTTTTTTGCATCTATTGAGATGATCATATAATTTTTGTTATTTGTAATGTTAAGATGGTGTATCACACTGACTGGTTTGGCAGATGTTGAACCATCCTTCCATCCCTGAAATAAATCCCACTTAATAGTGGTGTATACAATCTTTTTAACATGGTGGTTCAATTTTCTTTTTTCTAATATTTTGTAGAGAATTTTTGCAGCTATGTTCATCAAAAATATTGAACTGTGATTGTGTGTGTCTGTGTGTGTGGTGTCCTTGTCTGGTTTTGGTACCAAGGTAATGCTAGCCTTGTAAAATAGATTTGGAAACATTGTTTTCTTCAGTTTTTTTGAAAGAGTTTTTAGAAGGATAGGTATTAAATCTTTGAATGTCTGGTAGAATTTACCAGTGAAGTTCTCTGGCCCTGGACTTTGATTTGTTGGGAGGTTTTTGGTTACTGATTCATGCCCTTACTAGTAATCTGTCTATTCAGTTTTTCCATTTCTTCTTGATTCAGTCATGAAAGATTGTAAGTTTCTAGGAATTTATCCATTTCTTCCATATTGTCTAATTCATTGGAAAACAATTGTTCACAGTAGTCTCTTACAATATTCTGCATTTCTGTGTTATCAGTTTTAACTTCTTCCACACTATTTTTTATTTTATCGATTTCTCTTATTCTTAATAAGTCTGGCCAAAGTTTGTTAATTTTGTTTATTTTTTCAAAGACCAGCTCTTAGTTTCATTGATCTTTTTGTTTATTTAATCTCTATTTCATTTATTTCTTCTCTGATCTTTATTATTTCCTTTTTTCTATTAACTTTGGCATCATTTATTCTTCTTTTTCTAGTTCCTTTAGATGTGAAATTTGGTTGGTTGTTTGATATATTTCTTGTTTCTTAAGGTAGACCTTTATCTCTATAAACCTCCCACTTAGAACTACTTTTGCTGCATCCCAAGGTTTTAGATTGTTGTATTTTCATTTTAATTTGTCTCCAGATAATTTTTAATTTCCCCTTGCTTTCTTTATTGACCCACTTGTTGTCAATAACGTGTTGCTTAATGTCCATATACTTTGATTTTTCCAGTTTCCTTCTTTTAACTGAGTTTTAGTTTTTTACCATTGTAGTTGGAGAAGATACTTGATATGACCCCAATCATCTTAAATTTATCAAGACTTGTTTTGTGGCCTAACATGTGATCTATCTTGGAGAATGTTATATATTCATTTGAGAAGAATATGTGCTCTGATGTTTTTGGATGGAATGTTTTGTGTCTATCTATTAGGTCCATCAGGTCTAATGTTTTATTTAAGGCTGATGTTTCCTTATTAATTTTCTATCTAGATGATCTATGTGCACTGATGTAACTGGCATATTAAAGACCCCTACCTTGTATTGTTGCCAATTTCTCCCCCATGACTATTAATATTTGCTTTACATATTAGATACTCTTATATTAGGCACATAAATATTTACAAATACAGTTTTTTGTTGGCCTCCTTTATCATTATATAATGTTCTTGTCCTTTATTAGTCTTTCTTTGAAAGTCTTTTTCATCTGATATTACTACACTAGCTTTCTTTTTGTTTCCATTTGTATGGAGTATCTCTTTCTATCTCTTCACTTTCAGTCTACGTGTATCCTTAGGTCTATAGTGAGCCTCTTGTAGGCAACATACAGATGAGTCTTGTATTTTTTATTCATTCAGCCACTTTATGTCTTTTCATTAGAGGATTTAGTCCATTTACATTTTTTAAGGTATTGAAATTGGCAATGAAGAAGTCAAACTCTCTCTTCTCAGATGACATGATACTTTATATGGAAAACCCAAAACACTCCACCCCCAAACTACTAGAACTCATACGGCAATTCAATAATGCGGCAGGATACAAAATCAATGCATAGAAATCAGTTGCTTTCTTACACACCAACAACGAAAATACAGAAAGGGAAATTAGAGAATTGATTCCATTTACTATAGCACCAAGAGCCATAAGATACCTGGGAAGTCCATTTACATTTAAAATAATTATTGATAAACATTTACTTTTTGCCATTTTGTTAATTGTTTTCTGGCTGCTTTGAGCTCCTCTCTGGCTGCTTTGAGCTCCTCTCTGTTCCTTTATTCTTATCTCTTTTCTCTTGTAGTTTGATAGCTTTCTTTAGAGTTATATCTAGATGACTTTCTAACTATCTTTTGGGGATCTACTATAGGATTTTGCTTTTGTGGTTATCATGAAGTTCACATATAACACCATATATATGATTTTTTAAGATATATATATATACATATATATATCTATAAAGTTGATAGCAATTAAATTTGAAAACCATTCAAAAAACTCTATTTTATTCCCCCATTTTATGTTATAATGCTCTATTTTACATATTTTTATGTGTACATCCAGTAACTAATTATTTTGGCTATAGTTAATTTGATTAGTTTGTCCTTAACCTTCATACTAGTTTTATATTGTTAATCCACTCACTACCTTTACAATATATTCACCCATGAAAGTGTAATTTTATTTAAAATTTCCAAGTCATCTAGGTCTAATACCCTTGTAAAATACGGTCAAAATGAATCACTAAAAAAGTGAAATTTGAGTAAAAGAATACAAAAGGCAAGCCCCATATATTTTACTTACTAGATACAACAAACACAAATTTACTCTTTCAAAATGCTATTAAAATTTCTGAAAAATTACTCTTAACTTCCTTATTGTCACTAGTAACAAAAACAGCTCAAGGATGGCATCAGTCCACAGAACACCCTCTGAGGAGTACTGGTCTATATCACCACTCTCTAGCTTGAAAATTTAAGTAAAGTAACCACTAGATTCAATACTCAAGATGCCATTTTCTAGTATCAGTTACACTTCTAGGTAATTTTATTCAAATATTTGTGTCATGTCAGAACTTCTACTAGTTCTGAGGAGTCTCTATAGTCTTGTACACAGTATTTTTAAAATATTTGAAATATTCCCACACACTTTAAATAAGGATATTTACTATTTCTAGAATTTTAAAATTACCTTGGCTTTAATCTTAAGTTGATAGTGTCCTGAACTCCTTAGAATATTGGAATTACGGAAGGCTAAAGTAATAATGATTGAAACAATTCAGAATTGTAAGCAAGTGGAACTCTATTTATCAAATATATCCATACAATAAAATTCCATTCTCCAATTGTTTCATAAAATACTATACAAAGAAAATCTGCCTGAGATTCACTTGCATGCTTGCCCCAAGTCATATTGCAGGGACACCATCCCAGCACCACTGAGTCAAAATCCTTGTTAGTGAAACCTAAGAATTCACATTTTAAATTAAGAAACTCATTTAATGGTTAGACATACAAGTGATTAAAAACTGGTGAATTCATTTTTTTAAAAGTGCACTTAGAGCACAAAGTTTCTCTTACCTCTAATAAAAGGCAATTAAACAAATTATTTTTACATCATTTTAGAGCTTTTAACTACATCATATTGATGTTAGTGTGTGCTTAGATCAGATGTTTTTGTATCTCATCTTTTTTCAATTTAAAATAGCTTGAAACATTTTGAAAATAAACCTTATTTTTCATTTTTTGTAATCTTTATTACAGAAACTGTCTGGCAGGAAAATATGAAATATACATCAGGGGAAGAAATGTAATGACTGGTTTTAAGGAAAATGACACTTGTCATAAAATAGCTGAAAGTCATTTGGGATTCATTTAGTTCTGGCTTATTGAGAGAACTGATCAAATGAATCTAGAAAGTGAGTCATTGACACTAACTATCTATAGAGTGACTGGTTCTGGAAATTCAGTTTGATGGGAGCGCAAGACTCAAGGTAATTTTACCCTATCTTTCTGAGTTTCCATGATTCAAAAGGGCATGTCTTTATATTGACATCCAAAACTCTCATTTCTCTTGACTGTATTGGAAAACACTGAGAGGTATTTGATCTTGGTTTTTTACCCTTTCCTAGCTTCAAAACAAAATGATTGCATAAGAATTTTCTCTTTGGGATCATGGTGGCATGATTTTCAGGGAATAAGCAGAACCAAACAGGAGAATAAATCATCCATTTTGAATGATCATTCTGTATCAAATATTTTAGATGCATGATACCATTTAATCTCACAAACATTTTAAGAAGAATATTAGTATCCCCATTTTATAAATAAGGAAATGGAAGATCAGTGAGTTGAGAAACAAGCCTGAAATCCCACAGCAAGTAAATGACAGAGTCAGACTGAATCCAGCTTTACCTTATTCCAAAGCCAGTGCTGGGTCCACAGTGAGGCCTTCTCACAAAGATGAGTTTTACAGGTATGCCTTTGCCTCAACAGTGCTTACTCATTCTTAGGTTGATAAGTCTATTGTTTACTCTCTGTACTCTACCCAAAATTATACTGCCTAGATCTAAAAAAGCTTAGATGTAATCACAAGGGATGAAGCACCAGAGAAATCCACATAATGATTTGTACACGTGATTTGTTGCAGGCACCAGAGAGTCCAGTAAACACATCTGACATTCAACCACTTGGCTTGATTCCAAAAGACAATTTTCTATGGTTCTCACTAATTGAAAGAATCTTGGGTTAAAATAAATAAAATAATAAAATAAAATAGGGCTTTCTAAGTTAATGAGGTTGACTAGATTTTTCCAGTTGAATCCTCTATTTCATGAAATCAGATAAATCCTGAGCTGGAGAAGATTAATGGCATTATCCCAAAGCATAGAGCATTAGAGTTGGGCAACAAGAGATGAACTAATACATTTTATTTTTTTATTATTGAATAAATTCAATGAAAGCCTACAGGAATGAGTTTCTTGGGTACCACATGCATTAGTAACATAGCTCTTTGATATGTAAAACCTGAATCACCCTTAAAACTTTACTTTTAAGAGTCTTATACTGGCTACCTTACAAAGATATTCCTCTTGTCTCTCAGGGCAACCAGCAAGAGAAATGGAATGGATGAACACAGTTCAATTACCTTTAGACAAAACTTGGCCAAAATACTTTTCATGCCATAAATAGTCATAAATATTTGACTACTACCAAATCTCTTTTCTTATTTTCCCCCACAGAACACAGAAATCTACCAAGCTACATTTAATAAACTAGTTTTCAATTCCTTATGCATAAGATATGACAGCCAATCAGAATTTCTGAGCAAAATTAAAGTATATTTGGTTGATATAATTTAAACCAGAGTAAAGATCTGTTGCTATGGATACCCTTCACATAGGGAAATAACATCTTTCTATTGGAATCCTTGGAAAAGTGGTGTGGATATCTTCCCTCAACTCCTTTACCACCATCTGTTACCTACCTCAAGGATGCAGGGGGAACACAGTACCAGATGGTGAATCATTATGTTCCCTATCAACTTTCCCTCTTTTTCTTGGCCAATAGAAAGCCTAGAAAAAGCCCATTTTATGCTCAAATGCCATAGGTTTCCTCAATTATGTTGTTGTTCCTCAATTATTCTGTTCCTCAATTTGTGTTATTATTATTTGTCAAAGAGTTTTGGAAGCTTTTTCTTTTTAGAAAAGTAATACACTAAATGCAATGTGGTATCCTGGCTGAAATCCTGGAATAGAATAAGAACATTAGTTCATAAACTCATAAAATCCAAAAAGCATCTGTAGTTTAGTTAATAGTAATGCACTAATATTAACATTTTGTTTTAACAATTGCACCATAGTTACATAATATGTTAACATCAAGACAAACCTTGTGAACAGTAGATGGGAACTCTACTATTGTCACAACTTTTTGTAAATCTAAAATTATTCCAAACTAAAATATTTTTCCAAAAAATTACATATTTATTATAGAAATTAAAGATAAGCAGAAATATGAAGAAATAATAAATAATTAAAATGTTGGCACTTCTAGATTTTTCTGTAGAGATATCTTTAATTTATGCTACATATGTTATCTTCACATATGTTTTCTGCCGACTACATGTAGTAAATATATCTGCACGTCAAATATTAATATAGAATATTTATCCTTTCAACATTCCATCATTTGTCCTACAAAATGTTTACATGGTGTTATACTCCTCAAATCTATCTTAAATAATTGGAACATTAAATAATTATAGAACTTTAAGGTTTTTTTTACTATTTAAGACATATGTTGTAAAAATATATCAGGGGTCAAATTTTTGTTTACAGCCATGACTATTATCTTAAAAAATTTCCAAGGAAATTATCATCTGAATTAATGGTATACCCATTTCAAAAAGAACTATGTGACAATGCTCATTTTTGCTATATCTTTTCCCAAATCAAGTATCACTATTTCAATATGAGATAATTTTATAATATTTTTAATTCAATACAACAGGCAAAAATGATAAATTATGTTTTTAAGATAAATTTCTGGAAACTATAGTGATGTTTAACATGTGTCAATATGTTTATTATCCATTTGCATTTCTTCTTTTAAATTTTTTGGGCTAACTTTTACACATGGTATTATTAAAGTGTTTATCATTTTGATTATTAACTTGTTTAATATATGTTATAATATGTATTTATATGTATGTTAACCCTTTGTCTAACAAATATGTAACAAATATTTCCCACAGAATCTTATTTGTGTTTTCATTTACTAAGGCTGCTTTTGTCTAAGGAAATTTATTTTCTCTTTTATGGTTTCTGTCTGTATTATGCTTTAAAAAATACTAAACTACATCATAAACACACTTATACATACATAGTCGTAATTCTTTTGGCTGTATTTTGTGGGAATTTTTTTACATATTTGTGTCTTTAATTTTCCAACTGGAACTTATCCTAATGTATAAGAGACAGACATCCTAAAGGGTAATCCCAACCCCAAACAGCCAAAGCAATCCTGAAAAAGAAAAGCAAAGCTGGAGACACCACAATTCCAGACTTCAAGCTATATTACAAAGCTGTAATCATCAAGACGATATGGTCCTGGCACAAAAACAGACATATAGATCAATAGAACAGAATAGAAAACACAGAAATGGATCCACAGCTATATGGCCAACAAAGCAGGAAATACTATCAAATGTATAAAAGACAGTCTCCCAAAGGGTAATAATACCAAAGGAACCATCCAAGCATTAATTCAAAATATCACTTTTCTAATATCTATCTATATACACACACATACATATATATATACCTATCACTTTTTAAAATATTCAATTCTTATATCTCTTCCTCAACTTTCTACTGTACCTCCACTGATATTTTTGTTGAAATAACTTCTGAAGGTTAATAGGTTTTAAAACCTCTCAAACTACTTTCTCTGTTTCATTCTTTATCAAAATGTAAGTCCCTATTTTCATACTTATTAAGTTTCTTGATGAATATTAGAAGCATTTATCAAATTTCAGCAAAATCTTATGGCAGCTTGATTAAAATTGTATAAAATGAATATATTAATGAATTAAGTGAATATATCACTGAGAACAGAAAAGACATCTTTACAATCTGAAGTTTCCTAAGAGGGTAATATGAATCTCCCTTCTATTCTTTGTCTAAATCTTTATTAATGTCTTCATATAATTCTTAACCAACTTAAAAATATTGTCCTTATACAGTCTTTTCTTAACACAACAGCAAGAATGATCTTTTGTAATGGAAAATCATATTCTGTTACTCGGAGCAGCCATGCTCAACCCTTACCACACATTAGAATCACTAGGAGCATTTAGAAATTCCAATGGTCAGGACTTAGACTCAACCAATTAAATTAGTATCTCTTGTTATGGGATTAAGGCATCATTATTTCTTAAAGCCCCCTTACATTCTACCAATGTGCAGCCAATCATTGTCCCTGAGCAAAAAAGCCAGAGTCTTACACTGGACAGTTCTTCTTAAACTTTAACATGTCTAAGAATTGCCTGGGGACCCTATTAAAATGCAGATGGTAACTCACTAGGTCAAGGTAGGACCTCTGATTTTGCATTTCTAGCATGCTGTCAGTGTATACTGATGTTGCTGGTCCTAACATCAAGCTTGAATGGCACGAAGTCCCCTGAGTTCTGGTTGCCTGTCATTTAACTTCCCTCCTGCTCTCCCCCTTACTCTCCACTTACATAGCTCCTTACCAGCCCACAAGCCAGCCATCATCACACAACTTTAGCATTTGTATTGGTTGTTCCCCTACCAAAGGAAAAAAAATCTCTTTCTCTAGCTGCCACTGTTCACCAAGCACCACTAGGGAGGGGAAGGGTTGCCAGGCCCTTTCAACTTTCACTCTCAGTAATCTGTGTCAGTTAATTCCGGTACTTACTATGAAACATTGACTGTATTTTCATTAGTGAACTTCACCTTCATTTCTCTTCATATATACAACTTACTTATGCCAAAGGTATTATTTGTATTATAATGATTTTGTAAAATAAATAGATCAAATAACATTATGTTTTACTTAATGTTTTGGTAAGAAAATCAAAATTTTCTGGGCCCAACACACTGCTTAAACATTTTCAGTTTCTTCTATAAATTTCTTTTCCTTGTCTACTTGTGTAGTGGTTGGATTTTCTATTTACTTTTCAGTTAAATATTACATTTTAGTTAAAAATGACCAATAATCTCATCTGTGAGTTTTAATCATAAGCATAAACACCTGTGGTAACAATCTAACCTTGAACACAAGAAGGTAATTAATCATCACTTGAGTTTAATAAGGAAAGCTAAATTACTTATAGGTTAACTTACAGCTCAGAGCTGCTTATTTCTCTAACTTGACTGAGAAATCTGGCTCTCAGAAGCCACACCTGGGTTGTGAGCAGTAAAGCTTCAGAGATAGGTTTTGTGTAAGCCTAACCATACTGATTCTCCCTAGGAGCCCACAGCATAAAATAATTTAGAAATTCTCTTTTTTGCTCTCAAGTTTCACACTGCCCCTAGCCCTGCCCCCTTCCCCTGCCAACAGACCAAGCATTTTTTCTCTCCTCCAAAAGATCTGTAAACATTGAGTCATCTGTATGGATAACTTTCCTTACATGTTGTTTTATTTTTTTAACCAGGAAAAAGTAAAACCACGATTTAAACTAGTAGTAGTAGCCCAGAATTATTGAAAAACTAAAGAAGAAAAAAAATAGAATATGAGAAAATCTGCAGTGACAAAACACCCCACACAGAGTGGAGATGAAGGGGAAAGGATGTTATGAAGAATTATAAACAGAAGTAAGAATTATTTTTTAAAAGAATCTTATGAAACACCTTATAATTCATTTTAATTACCTCTAATTTTAGATAAGAAGTCAATATGAGATCTGTGACATTTGGTCAGAAAATTGTGTGGGAATTACATCCAATGAATCTAGACATTTTCCATCCTTAATTTAGGAGATGATTAAAGATACCAATACCCACACACATATTTGATCATACAACTGCCATTGTAATAGCACATCATAGCTATATAAACAAAAGCATTTATTCTGATCCACTGGGTTTCTGGAGAATAAATACATGTGATAGATGTTGCAGGGACCCGTGTCTCAAGATAAAAATAGAAAGTAGCAAAGAAAGTGTTTCCACATACTGGCAGTAAGAGAGATCAGGGTTTGATTTGCAACCCACTCCCCAACAACATACTAGGAAGGAATTACTCAGCCATTTTTTTATTCCGCAAGATTTTCTTAGAATTTTTCAATCCTGGATATAAATTTTCTTTGATGTCATGTGAATATATCAGGTTGCGTCTCATGAAACTATTTTTGAATTTCAATGTTATTGATTTTTAGATGACAATGCAGTAAGATTCAAACTAGTAAATTGGGGTAGAAAAAGTAGAAGATGGAATACCATATGGTATTTGTGGTCATCATCCCCCCATGACCACCGTCCAGAGAAACATAGAGTACACCAAACCTGTTTGGCTTGGGTCAACAGCCTACCACTTCCTGCAAAATACAAACAAAACAAAAGCCAAAAACACCTCAACCAGCTAACAGGGACCAATCTGATAATATAGAAATTAGACTTATAGTACAATAATGTAATTAGAGCTAGTTGTAAGTAAAATTATATAAGTAGTCAGTATAAGTTAAAAATAAAGGATCAGAAGGGAAGAGGGAGTGGGAATGAGAAAACAAAGAAGGGAGAGAAAAAAGAAAGAAAGAGCAAGAAAGAAAGAAAGAAAGAGAAAGAAAGAAAGGAGAAAAGAAAAAGGAAGGAAGAAAGGGAGGGAGGAAGGGAGGGAGAGGATGGAAAACTTCAGAGAGTGAGAAAGTTGCTCACATTTCTCATGAGCCAAGAAATCAAAAGTCAAAATCTTGGTGATGGAAACTTACCCTGATTTTGATCACCAACTTCACTTCTTTTGGTATACTACTGGTAGATGAATGTAATCTAATCCTCTTTTCCTGTCTTGTATTTAAAAAATTGTGTTTTTATTTGCTGTTCCAATTAATAGAGATAATCTCTAGACAGTTTTCTCATCTTTAAAATGAAATAGTGATGCTCAAAACCATCAATCTAGCCTTATAGAGTGGGCCGGCTGAATCTCAGCACTGTTAATGCTATAATTTATAAAATTAAGGGAAATTTAAATGAGAGAATTATACAAACAAAATTTCTAGAAGGGTAGAATTGTGTAATAAATTCAGACCATTGTTATTGTACTGTTAGAGGTATAAAGCAAGGATAAAAGAAAAGTAAAATTCTTGTAACCAGAAAGAATACAGCATATTGTTCAGGTCTACTCTTGCTAAGCTAGCTGATAAACTGGTAAAACTGCTATTTGTTGAAACAGTGCTAGTTACTGATGGTGTTTCCCGAGATGGAGAAGTAAATTACATAGAGCCATATTGGTGGGTCATTCTCCTGAGACATGCAGAGGAGGAAGGAAATATCAATGCCTTCCAATTGCTTTGGATTTTTATCAAAATTGGCAAGGAATTCTTATTGGAAAAGAAAAAAGAAATAACATCAAGTAAATTTGTGGCTTTAAAGAGACAGAATAAGAGCAAAGACAATCTTGTTCATTTTTCTGGAAGCTTTATAACTAATTTGGCTCTTGGCTTGTATTAGAAAAAAAGTACTAGTTAAACACAAGGTAGTTCATATCTGTGAGTCATAGGAAGTTCTGTAGTACAGGGAAATTATATCATGTAATTTTATGATCTGCTGAACAGTAATTCCATTTAATAAAGACACAGATGTATGCTTCACCACATAGAAAAACCTGTCAAGTGTTCCCATCATAACTTTGATCAGTTTTTAGATTTTAGTTTTTCTGGCTTCTTTCTTCTTTATTCCTACAGTACATTTAACTTTTATAGAACAAAAAATAAATAAATAAATAAACTATGAAAAAGCCACTTTACCAAGTTACCAAAATTTGCAGTCACTTCCCAGAGCTATAATTCAAGCCAGAGAAGCCTATTAAGGGATAAAGATTTTGACATCTTGGATATAAGTAGTACTTCAGTTCAAAGAAGGGTAATGGCTAAACATAACATTTGAGAAGGAAGCAGTATCCTTTTCACTAAAAATCAGAAAACCAAATAAAACATCTAAAAATATATATATGCCTTATAGTGACTCTAATTCCTTAAAGATAGAAAGAGTGTGAAAGAGAGAGATAATATATCCCCTAAAGAATGGTTATTCATTCCTTTGAATGGATATATCCATTCAAAAAAATATATGTTATATAGTGACTCTAATTCCTTAAAGATAGAAAGAGTGTGAAAGAGAGAGATAATATATCTCCTAAGGAATGGTTATTCAGCATTAATTTGTAATTTCAAAAATAAAAGCATGAGCAATTAAACCAATGACCACAACTTCTGGTTTCACCTATGGCATGTAAAGAGCTTGGAAGTGATGCCCATCCTTATAACAGTTAAAAGGTAAACAAACAAAGCCAATGTATCTTCTCGGATGCATAAGACAAGTTTCAGTGAACTGCCCTTACAAAATCTGGAAAGATAGGCAACTGTAGACAATTGTGACTGATTTCTGCTCACTGTAAACAAGAGCTTCTGGAGGCATAAACTGGTAGGAACACTGAAATGGCAACTTTGATGAATGCCTGCAAGCTAAATGTAGACTAGGATGAAACTCTTGGAAGCCACAATCTTTTTTTTTTTTTTTAAGATTTTATTTATTTATTTGACAGAGAGAGATCACAAGTAGGCAGAGAGAAAAAAGGAAGCAGGCTCCCTGCCGAGCAGAGAGTCTGATGCAGGGCTCAATCCCAGGACCCCGAGATCATGACCTGAGCCGAAGGCAGAGGCTTAACCCACTGAGCCACCCAGGTGCCCTGGAAGCCACAATCTTATAGGGGTGCCACACTTTCCTGGGCTTTAGGTTCCTATTCACTGTGAACATCCAAGTTGTGGATGATAAACTTCCAAGAAACCAAAGTAAGCTGGCTTCTGGTCTGATACGGGAGCATCCATGAAAGAAGACTCTGCCAGAGTTCAAGAAAGAATGAATATGGTAAAATACACCCAGGGTCTTCTCCATAGAAAAGCCTACTATCCAGAAAAAAGATTTATCAGAGCCTGTATCATATAGAGTAAGGCCATTTCTTTGACTCAAGCCCCCTCTAAAATTACTGTCTAACCTTAAACAAGGGAAGTTAAGAAACAGTTGTGAAGATCATAGCCAAAGGAGACAAGCCCATTAAAAGACTGAGATTACTTAGATTATAGAATGCTTCCCCTCCCCCATACTTCATACCACACCATATCTTACACAATAGTTATCTATTATAAATAGCAGTAGATTACCACTGAGAGATAAACTCTATTTAAAATAGAGTTCTTGGGACACCTGGGTGGCTCAGTTGGTTAAGCAGCTGCCTTTGGCTCAGGTCATGATCCCAGCGTCCTCGGATCTAGTCCCACATCGGGCTCCTTGCTCGGCAGGGAGCCTGCTTCTCCCTCTGCCTCTGCCTGCCATTCTGCCTGCCTGTGCTCACTCTCTCCCCCCACTCTGATAAATAAATAAAATCTTTAAAAAAAATAAAAAATAAAATAAAATAAAATAGAGTTCTTCAAGAAACCCAAAGAAAAAAAAAGAAGATATAAACAAAGATGCTATAAGAATTTGAAGCCTCTGGTACCAACAGCTAGAGAAAATATTAAACACAACCTAATGCCTATGTAAATTAACATATCAGACCAGATGACAACTTACTTCAGTTTCTATTATTGTATAAATTGTCTGGCCTTCAACTAAAATTAAAAAGAAAGCTGAAAGGCAAGTAAAAACAGTTTGAAGAGACATGCATGCATCAGAATTAGATTCAGATACAATTCATATTTTGGAACTATGTGACAGAGAATTTAAAATGACTATGATATAAATGGACAACATATAAGAAGAGATAGGCAATGGAGATCAGAAACTTTAAGAATCAAAGGAAATACTAGATTTCACAAAAATACTATCTAAATGAATGACTTTGACAAGCTTACTAGTAGATCAAACACAGTAGAGAAAGGAATCAGTGGGCTGAAAGGTAGGTCACTAGAAGCTTCCCAAATTGAAATGTAAAGAGAAAGAAATGAACAACAAAAGAATACAATATCCAAGAATATGTAAATTAATGGAGATATATTTCAAGTTCATGGACTGACAGACTCAGTAGTATTAAAATGGCAATTCTTCTCAACTTGATCTATAGACCGAACACAATCCCAAATTTAGCAAACTATATTTTAGTTATCAACAGACTAATTTTAAAGCTTATATGGAAAGGCAAGATCCACAGAATAACCAACACCATTCTGAAGAACAAAGGTAAAGGATACACATGACCCTATTTCAAAAGTTACCACAGCACTACAATGATAAAGACAGTGTTATATTGGCAAAAAGAAAAAAAGATGAATGAAAAGACTATAGAGAGCAGAAATATGTTCACATAAATACAGTTAAGTAATCTTGAGCAAAGTTGCAAAGGCAACAAAATGAAGAAAATATTTCAACAAAAGCTTATGGAATATTTGGACATCCATATGGAAAGGAAGGAAGGAAGGAAGGAAGGAAGGAAGGAAGGAAGGAAAAGGAAGAAAGGGAGAGAAAAAAAGAAAGACCTTACAACTTTCTTAAAAATTAAGCCCTATGCATCATAGACCTAAATGTAATATTTAAAACTATAAAATGTCTAGAAGAAAATCTAAGTGGTCTTTGAGTTTATGACATTTTTATGTACAAAACAAGAAAATATGATCCATGAAAGAAAAAATTGATATGCTGGAGTTTATCAAAATTAAAATCATCTGCTATATGAAGTACAATTTTTAAAGAATGAAAAGATAAACCACGAAATGGGAGAAAAAATATTTTCAAAACACTAATCAGATAAAGTACTTGTAGCCAAAATATGCAAAGAACTGTTAAAATCAACAATAAGAATATAAACAACACAATTATAAAATGGAAAAAAAGATTATAAACAGGTACCCCACCAAAAAATATATATACAAATGACAAATAAGTATATTTCATTAGGAAATGCAAATTAAAACACCACACTTACTAGAATGGCTAAGTTTTTAAAAATAATAAAAATGTCAATTCTGGCAAAATGTGAGCAACAGGAACTCTCATTCATTACTGGTGGGAATGCAAAATGACAAAATGGTGCAGCCAATTTGGAAGTCAGTTTAGTAGTTTCTTACAAAGCATATAATCCAGCAACTGCCCTCAAAGATATTTACCCAACTGATTTAAAAACATGCCCACACAAAAACCTCCACACGAATGTTAATAGCAGCTTTATTCATTATTTCCCCAAACTAGAACCAATAATATGTTCTTCTGTAGGTGAATGAATAATCTGTAGTGGATCTACACAATGGAATACTATTCAATAATAAAATAGAGTGAACTATGTGTTTTAAAATGCAAGTTTAACCATTATTAAGGTACAACAAGGCCAAAAGATTAGGAAATAATTGCTCCTGAAAAGAGAGCTTATTATTCAGATCTCAAGAGGAGGGGTCATGTCAGGCTATGGGGGACCACATGGGAAAACACCAGGATCGGAGGGAGAAGGAACAAGGAGAAAATGTGGGCAAAAGTTTTATTGTAATTTTCACAGGAAGGAATGAACAAGGAAGAGTAAGAAGGCTAAACAGGTTTAGGATTAGCTACTTTGAATATTCCAGTGGAGTCAAGGTTATAAGAGTGGCGCCTCATTTTCTGGTGCTTACCCCCAAGTCATTAGGGCAGGGAGATAGTTCTCACTGAAATAAGAGAGGCTGACAAAGAAGATGGTTGGTGGTATGGGCTCTGGATTGGTTAGTTTGCTCATAGGTATGCTCAAAGGTGATTTGCTATCTAGAAATCAACTAATCTTGGTAGGGGCAAACTCTCCAGGATCAGCAAGACCCCACAATGTAAAAGCATCAAAAAGAGAAACGGAAACATGGTTATTACACAGAAGCCCTGCAAAATCATGGACAACCCTTAAATGCATACTGCTAAGTGAAAGAAATCAGGCTGAAAAGTCTCTGTGATTCAATGTATATGATGTTCTGGAAAAGGCAAGCTATAGAGACAGTTAACAGATCAGTGGTTACCAGAAGTTTATGAATAGGTAAGGCACAGGAGAGTTTTTTTCATGGCAATAAAACTGTTCTGCCTGATAACCAGAATTGTTGATACAGGATACTACATATGTGTCAAAATCCATTGAACTTCACAGTAGAAAGAGCAAACCTTGATGTATGTAAATATGTAAAAATCATTTAGCATGTTGAGGAATCCTAAGATAGAACGTAGCCTATAACAAAAGGATCTAAGTGTATTACAAATGTATGGAGTAACTTCTTCCTTCATTGAAAGGAGTAGGAGAGAAAAGTGCTGACCTAAGCAACTGTGAGACTAAAGCAAAGGAAAGTGGATATAAGCACTGTACTTTGGTTGATGAAGTTGGCCCAGGGGAAATATGGGTTAACAACTCTGAACCCACCATACATATATTTGTCTGTTCCAGCTTCCATGACAAAATACCATAGACTGGGTGTCTTCAACAACAGGAAGTTATTTCTTCATGGATCTGGAGGCCGAAAGTCCCAAATCAAGGTGCCATCAGGGCTGGTTTCTGTTGAGATCTCTCTGGCTACCATCTCACGCTCACCTGGCTTCTTCTTTGTATGTATGCAGAGACAGAGAGCGATCTCATGTCTCTCCCTCTTCTTACAAAGACACATTTCTATAAGATTAGAGCACAGTACTTATGATTTCACTTAACCTTAATTATCTCCTTAAAGGCCCTACCAATATATATAATCACATTGGGGATTACAGTTTCTATATGTGATTTTTGGGGAAACAAAAACATTCAATCCATAACACATGTTTGCTAGAACAGAATAATTAGGCAAATGTATGACAGCATGTAGAAATCGGATTTCTCATATTTGGAATGAGAGTTAACAGAAAATAAAGAGAAGACTAAAATGATCCATGTGGTAATGGATTAGAGTTCATTAATATGAACTCATACTCAATATAGATGCAGATGGTTATATACAGAAATATTTACAAATATATACATATAGATACTTTAGTATACACACATTTATTTTCTTGCTCTGTCACTTGGGAGGTCTTAGAGACAATGGCACCACAGAAGTACTGAGTATGCCTAGCAACCAGCTCTTCATTTCTAATACCATTCACCAGTAAAAGGAACCAAGTCTCCTTGGAGAAATGTCTGATTCTAGGGCCAAGTCAGGAAATACACAAGATGTGCCTGGAGCCTATTCTAGTGGCAGAAAGTAAAGAAGTACTCAGAAAACCCATGATGATCATGATATAGCAAAGGAAAAAGGAGGCCAGCTGAAAGAGCTCCTAATGGCCCAAAATGAAACAATATGAACAACAAAATATAGTATTGGATATAACCCAAAGTCTAAAATAAATAATCATGAACACATATCAGTTTCAATAAAACACTGCAAATAATAAGTGAAAGAGAAGAGATAAGACTCCCACTCAAGAGCATTCCAATTTATATAAATACTCCACCCTCAAAGGAAGGAGTATAAGTCTCTACACCTTAAGTGTGGGCTCTGTATAGAACTTCCTTCCCAAGAGTACAATATGGGGAGGGGGTGAAAGAGTAACTATATAATGAAGAAACTTAATAAACACTACCTCAGTCAGATGATCAAGGTGAATGTTGACAGTGACAAGTCATGTTGATAGTAGGTATCCTTGAGATAATGTTATGAGAATGGCATTTTACTTCTATCATCTTCTCCTCCACCAAAATAACCCCAATACACTCAAGAGAAAGTTGACAAGTTCCAGTTACAGAACATTGTACCAATTACCTAAGCAAAAGCTTGACAAAAACTGTCAAAGTCATTAAAAACAAACTCTGAGAAACAATCACAGCCAAGAGAAGCCTAAGTAGACATGATAATTAAATGTAATGCGGTACATATAATATCTAGTATATTATACAAAACATTATATTATATTCACATCCACTCTGTATAAAAGAATACAAATTACAATTTAAAGAAAAACTGTGAGTGAAGTAAGTCAAGCAGAGAGAGTCAATTATCATATGGTTTCACTTATTTGTGGAGCATAACAAATAGCATGGAGGACATGGGGAGTTAGAGAGAAGAAGGGAGTTGGGGGAAATTGGAGGGGGAGGTGAACAATGAGAGACTATGGACTCTGAAAAACAATCTGAGGGGTTTGAAGTGGCGGAGGGTGGGGGGTTGGGGTACCAGGTGGTGGGTATTATAGAGGGCACGGATTGCATGGAGCACTGGGTGTGGTGCAAAAATAATGAATACTGTTACGCTGAAAATAAATTAAAAAAAAATAAAGAAAGAAAAACTAAATAATTTTTTGGGGTACCCAAGAGTACCAGTGGTTTTATAAATAACCATATGCGTTTAATCCATATCTTGTACCTCTTCATATAGAATGTACATTTACCCCACTTATATTTATTGTCTCTTTCTTTGTTCAAAGATTAGTTCCACAAATTTATGGACTTGACCACATGCCCAAGGTTTAAGAGACGTATACAGACCCAAATGCTCTATAAAAATGCATCTGAGGGCGCCTGGGTGGCTCAGTGGGTTAAGACGCTGCCTTCAGCTCAGGTCATGATCTCAGGGTCCTGGGATCGAGGCCCGCATCGGGCTCTCTGCTCAGCAGGGAGCCTGCTTCCTCCTCTCTCTCTCCGCCTGCCTCTCTGCCTACTTGTAATCTCTGTCAAATAAAAATAAATAAAATCTTAAAAAAAATGCATCTGAAAAAACACTCTAAGGATTTTAGTTGATAAGAAACACAAAAAACAGAAAATAATTTCAAAACCTCTTGAAGTGATCAGGAAAAGCAATATGAGTGTGTCATTGGCAAGGAAAAAGGTGACTCATTATTTTTCTAAAGACTTCATGGGTATCCATAACCTGCTGAATTTTTAAAATCTAATTTTGTCCATCAGCCTAAATCTCAGAAGACTTTTTTTTGTCAGAATACTGAATAGGATACAGAATTTTTTAAAAGGCTGTGCAATATGTCCATGTTTTCAAACAAGCTCTTCTGTCATTCAGGTTGTAGGATCCAGCATACATGATAGTGCTTTAAATGTCTCAGGCAGATAGTCATGCTGCAAGAAGATTTTGCCAGGAATCTCTAGGTGAATCACAGAGCAGATCTCTAGGATTCTGGAGCAGTTATGCCACTGTCTATCAATATTTTTTTAGAAACAGCTTCTGCCTTTA
This sequence comes from Mustela erminea, assembly GCF_009829155.1. Lineage (NCBI taxonomy): Eukaryota > Metazoa > Chordata > Mammalia > Carnivora > Mustelidae > Mustela > Mustela erminea. Next base: position 4,090,373 of record NC_045615.1, on the reverse strand, counting down.
CTACTGGAGCTTGGTTGAACCTAACTGCTAATCATGAGACATTAAGTTACCAGGTGACTTGAGTAGTCTATCCTTTATTGGGATTGTTTGACCAACAAAGCCAAAAAGTTAGGACTGCATAGTGGCATTCCATAATCAAATGAAAGTGTCATAAAAGAGTAAATTTAAGCAAATCCTGAAGTTCTAAGAAGAGATGGCCAGAGTTTTCTGATCTGTGGACAGTGACTAAGGACTTAGCTGAACCATCAGGGAGCAACAAGGTTAGAAAACTATCCATAGAGATCTTAGGAAGAGGTACATGGACAGAACACCTCCCAAATGTGAAGACTATAAAGATATTTTCCCTATATGAAAAGAATATCTTATCAAAGAATGTCTTCAGCAGAGAAGGACCATAATAATGAGGTGGATAAAACTATTCTTTTTTGTGGCTACTAATTACCTACGACCATTTTCCTTGCCCAGGGGGCTGATAAACAAAGTACTTAAGGCAGCATGATGTAGATTGTGCATGTGCTTAGCAATACGGACTTGCTCCCTGCAATGTAATAGTTAATTTTGTGTCAACCTGATTGGATCACAGAATGCCAAGATATTTGGATAAACATTATTTGTGGGTATGTCTATTTCTCACAGATGAAATTAACATTTTAACTGGTGACTGAGTAAAGTAGGTAGCCCTCCCCAGTGTGGGTGAACATTATTTGACTCACTGATCGCATGACTAGAACAAAAAAGGTGGAGGAAAAAAGAATTTGGCCCCTTCTACCTGATCGCCAAGCTAGGACATCAACCTTCTCCTGTTGTCTTTGCTCCTGGCTCTCAGGTATTTAGACTCAGACTGAATTACACCACCAGTTTTCCTGGATCTCCAAACTGGGGATAGCAGACAGTAGGATTTCTCAGTATCCCCACTGTATGACCAATTCTTAATAAGAAAGCTCTTCTTAATAGATATCCTACTGGTTGTGTTTCTCTAGAGAACTCCAATACACTCGTTATGGCTGATCTACTGTCTGTGACCAACCTGCCAGCAGTAGAGACCAATAATATCCTCCAGTATTGCATTCCCAGAAAGGATTAGCCAGCTACCTGGTAGCCAGCTTCTAAGCTGATTATGTTGGACCACTTCCATCATAGAAGAGCAGCACTTTGTTCTCACTAGAAAGCAGACACTTATTCTGAATATGGATTTGCCTTCCTGACTGCAGCACTTCTGCCAAAACCACCATCCATGGACTTATAAAAAACCTTATTCACAGTCATGATATTCTAGATAGCATAGCTTCTGACCAAATAAATCATTTTATAGTAAATAAAGTGTGGCAATGGCCCATACACATGTAATTCACTGAACTTACAATGCTCCTATCACTGTGAAAATCTGATAGAATAGTAGAATGGCCTTTTGAAAACTTAGTCATGGTGTTAGCTGGATGCAACACCTTGTAGAGCTGCAGTAATGTCACTAGAATATGACATGTGCTCTAAATTAGTGGCCAATGTATGGTGCTACTTCTCTTATTGCCAGGATTCATGGACCTGGAAGTCAAGAGATGGAAAGGAGTACAGCTTCTCGAACTATTACCTCTAAGCACCTATACATGAACAAAATATTTGCTTTTTATCCTCATAATCTTGTGTTTTGCTGGTCTAGAAATCTTCATTGCCATAGATAGAGTGCTTCCAGCAGGAGGTGCGGCAATAACTCTATTAAACAGAAAAATCAAAACTACCCACCTGGCCACTTTGGGCTCCTCATTCCAGTGAGTAGACAGACAAAGAGAAGGTTACTGGCTGGGGTTATTGATTTTAACAGAAGGTGAAATTGAGTCACTACAACATTACAGGAAGAATGAAGATTATTTCTGTAAAGGAGGAGATCCCCTGAGATGACTTGATTGTACTATCATACTATGATTAAAATCAATGGAAACTGTAGCAGTCTAATACAGGCAAGACTTCTGACCCAGACACTTAAACAATAAAGGCTAGGGTCACTATACAAGTAGGGAACTATAACCAATTGAGTTTCTTGCTGAGAGTAAAATAACTAGAAGGAAAGAAATTTCTGGAAGCCAGCTATAACTACGTGATCCATTGCATAAATGAAGACTGCAATAATTATAATTGTTCCTTTTTTATTTTCATGTGAATATAATTGTATCTATAAACAATACTTTTTTTTCTCTTCCCCACTTCACTACCTCCCGATATATGATATGTAAATAGTAGTTAATCTCTACATCAGGATCAAAAGTATAGAATATCAAAATGTGAATAGAACTCAGAAAAGGAATAAATATCAAAGATGGAGAAAAGAATTTTGCATCCTATCTTGGGGACAGGATTAGTGTGTTTCCAGTTGTGTAGGAGATAGTTGCATCATATTAAGTGAAAGCATAATTTTGATACTGTATTTCAGTTAAACATGGTTAAAATAAGTGTACGTGGGTACCAATTTGACAAGTGGAAGATTGTTGTGGTTTTGTTCTGTCAACTTAGTTACGTTTCCAAGAATTCTCTCTTTATATGGCTCTAGGCAAGAGTTGGCCAATATCTGCATAAGATTTGGAAAGTGGAAGTGGAACAACAGTCATTTTGTTACTACTCTCTGAAGGTCAGTGAGAGGTCAAGTGCTGCTTGCAGTACATTTACTTTATCAACGATCTACACTGTCATTGATCACCTTTTCGGTATGTGGCAACACCTGAATCCACAGCAAATCTTAATCCTGCCTGATCTTCTTTTGTTGCTCTGAGACTTGTAACAAGAACATGCACAGCCTAAGGCACCATGTGCCAGCATCTCCTGAAGGTCATCCATAGGAACAATGCCAAGGAATGACAGCCAAACAGCCTTCAGTTTGTTCTGATGGGTTCAACCTTTCTGGTTCCAGTTTTCCTTGCTCCTACGCATGTCCAAATCTCCAACCTACATTTCAGTCTGGTTGAACCATAATGGTTTCAAGATCAACCGAAGCTCATACCAGCATTGTAAAAATTTCCCCATCAGTTCCCACCATTGCGTAAGGTTTAAATCTTATAACAAATCTCTTACTTTTTATCACTCATAACTCTACTTCTTTTAATGAACCCAAACTGACACATTATGTCTTAGTCTTCAAACTGAAAAGAGGAAGGTAATAATCAAATACCAAAAAAAGAAATAATATATATGTATGAATGAAAATGAGTTTAGCCATTGTAAAATGACATGTTCATTTTCCTTTCATAGCCTAGAAATAAAATTTTATCTTTTTTTAAATTAATATAACTCTTACTAAAAACCACACAGCATGGTGGGTACTTCCAGCCAAAAGGAGAGAGCAAGCTGGGACTAGTTTTAGGTGAAATCAGGACACATTGAATAGAAAAGAAGGATTGTCCTCATCCAGGAAAAGATCATCTGTCCAAATCAACCAAACATGAATCTTATCTGGAATAAGCATCTACTGGGCTCATTGAAAGGACTAGCCCAGGATTAGGCAACAAAGGCTTCTGGTTGTCTGGCAACATTGGTAACATCAGCAGATGCTTTAATTATAGATTAAGGCGGTCCATCTGGTGTAGACATAGAGACAAGTCAAACGTTTGTGTCTATTAGTTGTAAGACTTCAGTCATGGCCATATCTTATTTCTCTTTGTACTCCAGAGCCTGGTTCTGTGCTGACAATGTAGTATGTACTTAGTCACATTGTTGAATGAAAAAAATAAATGAATGACGTTGACCAGCCAGGCTAGGGATGGACAAATTGACAATGTTAATGTTTGCTGACATAAATACCTACTATGGAGTAAGATGATTTAAAATACATTTTTTAAATAATGTAATCATTCTCTTTCCATATGTATTTTTCACACATATATTAATGTATACAGATATATATGACTTTTATGAAATATATTTATGAAATTAATAGATATCAGTAGATCAGTAAGAGCTCTCTTAGTTCTAGATTAATTCTAGATCTGTCTCACTCTCTCTATGTCTATAATATAGACATGTATGCAGTACGACTTTCTCCTCTGACTCTTTCATATATGTACATATATGTGCATCTATGGGACATACATAGATCCCAGAGAGAGAGAGAGAGAGATCCCAGATCATAGATGTTTAGAACTAGAAGACATTTGCTGATATTTATTAATTTAACTCTTCTGTAATGTAGATACAAAGAAGTTTTACTTTTCACAGAAAATTGTTGCCAACAAAATGTAATCAAAGCAGAAAGTAAGAAATATAAAGATTTAAAGGGAATGAGGATAGTAAATATGACCAAAATCAGAGATACAGGTAGGACCCCTTTTTATTTCTTTTGGCATGAGCACTAAGAGTCCACTTCTGGCTGCTTCACTTCCTCATTTGCGGGCCCAGTCCTGGTTAGTTTCTAAGACTATCACAGAATGGAGAGAGAATGTATCAGCAGTAGCCACTGAAAGTTGTCTCACTCTCATAAAATAATATCTAATATGTCTTAGGATTTCTAGTCATATCTGTGTATTCTTTCCTTCCCTCAGTCCCACTGATACACAAAGAGCCTTCCCCTATCCTTAGTCCACACTGCATTGATCCAATCTTAGATATTTAGCTTGAGATTTTTTTACTCCCTTGAAAGTCTCCCTGAAGGGCTGGTTTTGCTCTTCATACCATCAGTTACAGACTATCCAACTTCAGATACTTGCTGTCCCCTGGACTTTAATGCTAGTCCCAGATTAAGCTTCCTTAAATATGGATGTCTGCTGATACTGTTTAAAGTATGCCTGTCCACTTAGCACTGGATTTCCTGACTGCTCATGTGGTGCCAGCAGCATGGTTTTTTCTGTTGCTTCTTTCATTGGTGTGACTGTACACTCCCTAGCATGCATACCATCTGAACATGCTGTGAGGAATGACATCACAGGATGCATTTCAGGAGGTTATTAAAGAACAAATGTCAAGATGGATAAATGAGAAATCTGATTTATAGCAGCAATTCATGTGTTCTTTTGGTAAAATAGACTCCATCTCACAAAGTGATTTTTAATTCAGATGTTGTTGTTCTACACCCTACAACTAGCACTCTAGAAGAAATCTGAGCTTATTCTTTTGCCCACAAATTTATACTATAACAGAGTTCCAAAGACATCTTCAAACATAAGCTTCTTGATGTATTATTCTCTGTTAGAAACTATTCTCAAATATCCTAATGCTCTCATATGAATTCTATCATAAGACTCATACAATTAGCTTTCTCATTACTGTGCCTTGAAAGACAGACCTACTTAATCTAATGTGCCCAAAAGAAGAAAAAGAAAAGGGGGGAAGGAAAGAGTTCATATGAGTTCATAAGTTGACAACAGAAAAAACTGCCTGAAACTAGTCCTGAAATTACCTGGTGATTTTTTCTTACAAAGTCAACATATGTCTGTTTTAGATGACTAGTAATTAAATATGGGAAATCTCTCTCATTCCACAAAGGTGCTAAAAATGACAGCCCTCCATTGCTAAGTATAACTGGAAATATTTTTCCTGGCTATCCAAAAAGTAAGATATTAAAATTTATATTTAAAAAGAGCTACTTCTAAAATGTATTTAGATCAAAGTGAAGGAAAAACAAAATAATGATTTACTCCATAATGTTGAAAAATAAAAAGGATGAAGAAAATTGGTAGCCCATGGAAGAAATTAGCACTGTGTCATTTTCTGTTAGTAAAATACAAATAATGAGTAATCAGTCAAAATAGGAGTATTATCATACATCGTGTGATAAAGACTTCTAGCACTACAGCCAATGTATTCTCTAGGGATTGCTAATTGCCTTACTGGATTCCTGGCCAATTTACATATACCCGTAGTACTAGCAATAATAATACAGTTAATTATTAACATGTCTATATTCCCAATGAGAAACTGACATTCACAAAGATAGTGGATATGTATATTCATCCTTATACTCTAAAAATTTAGTGCAGTGCCTATCAAATAACAAGTACTCAGTACATATTGGTTGACAATGTTTAATTGACACAGTAGCTGAAATATCTTATACTATGTAATCCCATAAGGTTTTGAATTGGATCAGAATTGCTCTTTCTATTTTTCCTTTGAGGTGCAGACCCTACCCACATTCTTCCTTTTAGCTCTAAATATGACTTTCATATCTAGGCTAAAATAAACAAAGGGATGAAAAAATAAGGGCAAAGCCATCAGAACTGTGAACATCAGAGTATAATCCCTATTCACAATTATCAATGTCCTACTAGATATAATACACATAGGATCGGACTGAAACCAACAGCCCCATCACAACTTTGTTCTGCTCTCCAGCCAAGGACATCTTGTTATTTATTTGCCCATACTCTCTAATCACTTTCATCCCTGTGTGCAACCCCACTTTACAATGTCGACCTGGCTTGCCTTCTTGTCTGTCTCTTAAGTTCCTACCCATTGCCACTCTTTTATTTTAATTCTGAAGTTATATTACAAGGTCTAAGTTGTGCCAAAATCCTCTCAAAAATCCCTCCCTCTTAGCCTAAAGCTAGGAATTGACAAAAAACTACTTCTTGTGAAAATCAGGGTGGACATAACAGGATAGATTGCAATCAATATCCATTAATATGAATATAAAAGGGTTGGTATAGAGAGTAGTTTTAGCAGAATAGCTTTTAAGATATTCTTGTGAGAAAAAGTGAGAGGTGAAAACAAGGCAAATTCCCACTTAAATTCAAAAGTTTTTATGAGCTTAGAGAAAATAATGTTGAGAGATTCATAAACTTTAATAAATGCTTGCCATAGTGCATAATGACTCCCTATATTTCAACCTGTAAGTAAAATTGTACATAAAGAAAATAAAATAAGCAAATCCTATTTTTTAAAGATTTTATTTATTTATTTATTTGACAGAGAGAGAGAGAGAGAGAGAGGGAATACAAGCAGAGGGAGTGGGAGAGGAAGAAGCAGACTTCTCGCCGAGAGGAAAGCCTGATGTGAGGCTCGATGAGGGACTTGATCCCAGGACCCTGGGATCATGACCTGAGCTGAAGACAGATGCTTAATGACTGAGTCACTGAGGCACCCTTAGAAAAACTTATTTTTTTAAAGGTTAGAATTCTTTCCTTTGGAATCTGATATAAAGAGAATATGTAAACTGTTGAGACTTTATAAGTAAAAAGTACTTAAGGAAGTGACTTCTGTTCCCTGTTATGATGGATTAATAGGAACCAGATTTATACATTTGACTTACAAAACAGACAAAATATAGGAAGCAGTGGCCTTTAGATATTGGACAACAAGTGAAATCATAAAAATGATTCAAAAAGAGTCAAACTGCTGAACCAAACTAAAAGAGCACTCTGATTACCCCAGCTTACACCTGGAAAAATTTGCAGCATAACATGAGTAAGTCCAAGCCAAACCTGGCAGTTGCCTGAGTTTGAAGAAGAGGTCTGAATTCAAGGAGTTCATGCATTCTCAAGTTTATGAAGCAGACACCAGAGAGGAGAGAGTGAGCATCACAAACCATCAGAAGTTTTCCCTCAAGACTTGTTTGCTGAGTACTGAACTTGCATGCATTCAAAATAACTGCTAGACCTAAAGAGGAAATCACTAGAACAGAGCAGGGGGAATATTGTGTAGAGCTCACAAAACGATGGGAGTAGTCATGTTCTCAATAGCCATAACAGAAAGATTTCTTGAAATTAACTATAGGAGAAGCCAGTAAAATACAGAAACAAGCCTTGTTTTGGGCTTTTTGGTGGCTTTTTTTTTTTTGGTAAAATTTTATTGGCACACAGCCATGCTAACTTATTTACATATTATCTATGGTTATTGCATGTTATCTATTCTACAATGATAGAATTAAGTATTTGAAACAAAGACCATTTGTTCCATGTGGTATAAAATATTTATATCTGGTCCTTGAGAAGAAAGCGTTTGCCAGCTTTTGGAGTAGAATCCTAAAAAGTGTATTGCCTTAGTAGTTGGATCAAATTAGCACTAAACTAATAGCTGTTCTTAATGCACATAAGAAAGATTAAAAACAAACTTCTAAGTAACTTGCCTATGTCTCGGATTATAGACCAAAAACATTTTAAGAAATAAAAGAAAACTTAGAATCCAAGAACATAAGATCTACAATACCAGGAACATAGCTATGCTTAGCTAGTCATGAAAAGAAACAAAAAATTTTAAAAAATCAGTATTAACAAGGAGAGTTAATCAAGAGGGGCAGACCCAGAAAGGATACATGGTAGAAATAGTGGATAAGGTTGTTAAAATAGCTATTATAAATATAACTTAATGTGTTCAAGAAGGTAGAAGAAAGCATGAGCATGATAAAAAGATTAATAGAATATTTTAAAAGGCACAAATTGAACTTCTAAAATTTAAAATGTAAATTCTGACATGAAAAGCATCCTTAAGGATAAACTGAACTTTACAGAAGGAAAACACACACACACACACACACACACACACACACACACTCCTTAGAGATATAGCCTAAGAAATTGTCCAAAATGAAACACAAAGACCAAAAAAAAAAAAAGAAGAAGAAGAAAAAGACTTAAAAATAAACAAAGCAACACTGAGCTATGGGCAATTTCAAACAATGTAAAAATATATAGTTGGAATCCTAGAAGAAAAGGACTAAGAATGGAACAAAAGATTTTTGAAGAAATAATTACTGAAAGTTTCAAAATTTAAAGGAATCTCTGATCCCATAGATTCCACAAGCTAAAAAAAAAAAAAAAAAAGCCCAACCAAAAGAAATATGAATAAAACCACAAGGAGACACATCATAACCCAAGTGTTGCCAAACAGTGATAGAAAGAAAATCTTAAAAGCAGTCACTGAAAGAAGATGCATTTCACACAAAACAACAGGGTAAGAATGATGGCAGACTTCTAAGCAGAAACAACACATGTAAGTAAACAACACAAGTAAGCAACGTAAGTATGGCAACACTGTTAAAGTACTAGAAAACTAGAACAGAGTTAATATAAAATTCTATACCCAGCAAAATATCTCATTATCTTAGAATACACATGAAGTGGTACACTACTATTAAAATGTAGACTGTTACAAGTTAGACTATACATATAGTTAAGCCTCGACAAAGAAAGCAATGAAGGAAATAAAATTCAAGTCATGAAAAAATATTCAATTGATCTGAAAGAAAGCAGAAAAGGAGAAAGACAAAAGACTAAAGAACACATGGAACAAATGGAAACAAATAACAAAATGATGGATTTTTTTAAATTTATTTTTATTTTTTATTTATTTCTTTTCAGCATAACAGAATTCATTGTTTATGCACCACACCCAGTGCTACATGCAATACATGCCCTCCATAATACTCACCACCTGGCTCCCCCACTCCCACCCCCCCACCCCATCAAAACCGTCAGATTCTTTTTCAGAGTCCGTAGTCTCTCATGGTTAAGATGATAGATTTAAACCCATGCATACAATCACATTAATAGCAAATGGTATAAAAATATCAATTAAAAAGAGTTAGATTAGATGAAAATATATGACCAAACTATATTCTATCTGTAAGAAAGATGACCAAACTATATCCTATAAGAATGGTATTAAATATAAAACACATATAGGTAAGAAATATAAAATACACCATGCATATATACACATACATACAGACACAAACAGAAGTAGCTACATTAATATCAAAGTATGGTCAGAGAAAAAAAATTACACATTATTGCATAGTGATAAAAAGAAAGTTATCAAAAAGAAATAAACACCTTAAAAATGTATTCACTTATTAACATGACTTTGAAATATGTCAAACCTGAAAGTACTAAAAGGAAAAAAATTTTTTTAATCTACAATAACTGTTAGAGATTTCGAATTCTTCCTGTTGATAATTGATAGAAAGAAGGAAAGGAAAAGCCAAAAATGTTATAGAAAAACTGAACAATACTATCAAGCAGCTTGACTTAATTGATGTTTATAGATCATTCTACTTCCACAATTTGAAGAATATACATTCTTTTAAAACACATGCACACACACACACACATCCATGTGAAATAATTTCCAAGACAGACCACATTCTGGGTTACAAAATAAGCCTCAATAAATGTAAAATTTTATTATTAAAATATTACAAATATAATTGAACACAAATTGGAACCCATAACATAAAGAAAGCTAAAACTAGTTATATATTTGGATACTTAATACTTCAGTTACCACAAGGAAAATTAGAAAATACTGCGACCTCAATGAAAAGAAACATGAAACATTAAAAATCTGTGGAATTAAGGAAAAACAACGTTTAAAGAGAAATCCAAAGCAACAAATGCATATGTTAGAAAAGTTGTACAAACCTACAATGACGTAGGTTTACATATAATAAATTGGAATAAGAAGAACAAATTAACTCAGTGCAGGCAGAAGGAAAGAAATAAAGATTAAGCAGAAATCAATAAAACTGTACAGGTAAAAACAACAAAGAAAATTCACAAAACTAAGACCTGTTTTGTTGTGGTTGTTGTTGTTTTAATATCAGCAAAATTGTTAAACTTCTAATCAGACTGATGAAAGAAAAAAGAGAGAAATAAAAAAAGAAAGAAAGAAGGAAGGAAATGCATTACTAGTATAAGAAATAAGAAAAAAAGAACATAATTACTGATCCCACAGGTATTACAAAGATAATAAAGAATTTTCTAACAACTTTATGGCCATAAATTCCAAAACATAAGTGAAAAGGATCAATTCCTTGAAAAGAAAAACTACCAAACTTCACTAAAGAAGGAATAGATAACTTATATAGCCCATGAATCTGTAGTGTCTATTAAAACCATTGAACCATGTGTAGTTAAAAACATTCCATGTAAGAAAACCATAGAGTCAAATCTTTTCACTGGCAAATTCTACCAAGCAATTAAAAGATACAATGCCAATTGTACACAGTCAGAAAATAAAGGAAAAGAACATTGCTCAACTCATTTTTTATAAGAATTACTTTAATGCCAAAACAAGACAGATACTACAAAAAAAGAAGAGGAAAAACTACAAACCAATAACCTACATGAAAATATTTGCAAAAATCCAAAATAAATATTAGCAAATTGATCCAGCAATATACAAAAATGAACAATAAATCACAACCAAGTGAGGTATATTCCAGAAATACACAACTAATTCAACATTCAAAAATCAACCAATGTAATTCACCATATTAAGATGGAATAAATAAACCCATATAACTGGCTCTATAAATGGAAAAAAAATTAACAAATTCAATATCTACCCACAGTAAAAATTATCAGTAAAATCAAAATAAAAAGAAACGTCCTCAAACTAATGTAGTGAACTTTGGAAAACCTACAATTAGGATGATACTTCATAATAAGACTTGAATGGCTTCCTCCTAAGATCATGAATAAGGTAAGTATATATACTTGCTCTCACATTTCAATTAATCACTGCATTGTAGATCCTAACCAGTGCAAAAGTCAAGAAAAATAAATAAAAGCCAGGCAACTTAAAAAGGAAGAAGTAAAAATATCTTTATTTGCACATGACATAATTGCATAGGTAGAAATGCATAAGAAATTCATTTAAAAAAGCACACTTGGAGGTTATAAGTCCATTTTAAAACTCTGATATCTTTCTATGCACTAATAAAAACTGGCAATTTAAGTTTCAAAACTAATATTATTAGGATACAAGTAATAATTAAAATATTAAATAGTAATAGATAAATTAGTTGCCTCAGTCCCAGTGCAGCAGGACCCCACTCCCAGAAAACTGGCCCAAACCCCTGCCAACACCACATCCTCCAACCCCAGATTTCTTCTTCTTAAGGCTACTATCCTCAAGAACAGAAGTAACTGACTTTCCTAACATAGAGAAGCAGACACAAGATTTAGACAAAATGAGAAGACAGAGGAATTTGTCCCAAATGAAATAACAGGAAAGGCTAAGGCCAGACATCTAAGTGAAACAGATATAAGTAGCATGCCTGATAGAGAATTTAAAATAATGATCATAAAGATACTCACTGGACTTAAAAAAGGAGTGGAAGACATGAGTGAGACCATTAAGACAGAGATAAGAAATAATAAAGCACAGATAAAGGACTCAATAAATGAAGAAACACACTTAATGGAATGAACAGAGGGTTGAAAACAGAAGAGGAACAAATTAATGTCCTATAAAACAGAGTAATTGAAAATAATCAAAGTGAACAAATGAGAGAAAAAAGAATTATGAAAAACTAGAATAGACTTAGGGAAGTCAGTGACTTCATCAGACATAATAACACTTACAGTACAGGAGACCTAGAAGAAAAAGAGAGAGGAAAAGGGACAGAAAATTTATTTGAAGGAATAATAGCAGAAAACTTCCCTAATCCAGGAAAGGAAACAGATATCCAGATCCAGTAGGCACAGAGAACCCCCAACAAAATCAACAAAAGCAAATCCACACCAAGACATATTATAATTAGAATGGCAAAATATAATGAGAAATAAAATGTTTTAAAAGCAGCAAGACTAAATAAGACAATTACATACAAGGGAAACCCAGAAGGCTATCTGGGGACTTTTCAGCAGAAACTTTCCAAGTCAGAAGTGAGTGACATGATATACTCTCAGGCAAGAATAGTCTATCTAGCTAGTCAAGCATTCAAAAGAGGAGAGATAAAAAGCTTCCCAAACAAATAATAACTAAGAGTTCATAACCCCTAAACCAACCCAGTAAGAAATATTAAATAGGGGGCGCCTGGGTGGCTCAGTAGGTTAAAGCCTCTGCCTTTGGCTCAGGCCATGATTCCAGGCCGCCATCTTCATTCCCGTCCTCCGGAACTCTACAGAAAGCATTCAGGGAACAAAAGCTCCCAAAAGCAAACCCAAGCGGCTTACTTAGCCCAGCCCCTGGTAAGGGCAGTGCAATTCCTCCTGGGGCAAAGACACTTGAGAATCACTACAATAGGCCCCTCCCCCAGGAGATCAACAAGAAACCCAGCCAAGACCAACTTCACTCACCAAGGAGAACAGTGGAATTCCAGAGAAGGAGAAAGCAAATCTTATCTGGACAGAAGCACAAGGCAGAAAAACTCACCACAAAAAAAAGAGCAAGAGGCAGTACCAAAGGCTGGGGACCTAATCAATACAGACATTGGTAATATGACAGATCTAGAGTTCAGAATGACGATTTTCAAGGTTCTAGCTGGGCTCGAAAAAGGCATAGAAGATATTAGAGAAAACTTCTCCAGAGAGATAAAAGCCCTTTCTGGAGAAATAAAAGAACTAAAAATCAAACCAAGTTGAAATCAAAAAAGCTATTAATGAGGTGCAATCAAAAATGGAGGTTCTTACTGTTAGGATAAATGAAGCAGAAGAAAGAATTAGTGACATAGAAGACCAAATGACAGAGAACAAAGAAGCTGAGCAAAAGAGAGACAAATAAATACTGGACACGTGGAGAGAATTCAAGAGATAAGTGACACTATAAGACTACACAACTTTAGAATAATTGGGATTCCAGAAGAAGAAGAAAGAGAGTGGGAGCACAAGATATATTGGAGAGAATTATTGTAGAGAATTGCCCTAATATGGCAAAGGGAACAAACATCAAAATCCAGGAGATGCTAAGAACGCCCCTCAAAATCAATAAAAATAGGTCCACACCTCATCACCTGATAGTAAAATTTACAAGTCTTAGTGACAGAGAAAATCCTGAAAGCATCCCAAGAAAAGAAGTCGGTAACATACAATGGTAAAAATATTAGATTGGCAGCGTACTTATCCACAGAGACTTGGCAGGCCAGAAGGAGCTGGCATGATGTATTCAGAGCACTAAACAAGAAAAACATGCAGCCAAGAATACTATATCCAGCTAGGCTATCATTGAAAATAGAAGGAGAGATAAAAAGCTTCCAGGACAAACAAAAACTGAAAGAATTTGCAAACACAAAATTGAAAAATATTGAAAGGGGTCCTTTAAGCAAAGAGAGATCCTAAAAGTAGTAGATCAGAAAGAAACAGAGACAATATACAGTAACAGTCACCTTACAGGTAATACAATGGCACTAAAATCATATCTCTCAATAGTTACCCTGAATGTTAATGGGCTAAATGTCCCAATCAAAAGACACAGGGTATCAGAATGGATAAAAAAACAAAACCCATCAATATGCTGCCTGCAAGAAACTCATTTTAGACCCGAAGACACCTCCAGATTTAAAGTGAGGGGTTGGAAAACAATGCACCGTGCTAATGGACAACAGAAGAAAGCTGGGGTGGCAATCCTTGTATCAGATCAATTAGATTTTAAGCCAAAGACTATAAGAAGAGATGAGGAAGGACACTATACCATACTCAAAGGGTCTGTCCAACAAGAAGATCTAACAATTTTAAATATTTATGCCCCTTACATGGGAGCAGCAAACTATATAAGCCAGTTAATAACAAATTCAAAGAAATACATCGACAATAATACAATAATAGTAGGGGACTTTAACACTCCCTTCACTGAAATGGACAGATCATCTAAGCAAAAGATCAACAAGAAAATAAAGGCCTTAAATGACACACTGGACCAGATGGACATCACAGATATATTCAGAACATTCCATCCCAAAGCAACAGAATAAACATTCTTCTCTAGTGCACATGGAACATTCTCCAGAATAGACCACATCCTGGGTCATAAATCAGGTCTAACCGGTATCAAAAGATTGGGATCATTCCCTGCATATTTTCAAACCACAATGCACTGAAGCTAGAACTCAATCACAAGAGGATATTTGGAAAGAACCCAAAAACATGGAGACTAAACAGCATCCTTCTAAAGAATGAATGGGTCAACCCGGAAATTAAAGAAGAATTGAAAACATTTATGGAAACAAATGATAATGAAAACACAACAGTTCAAAATCTGTGAGACACAGCAAAGGCAGTCCTGAGAGGAAAATATATAGCAGTACAAGCCTTTCTCAAGAAACAAAAAAGGTCTCAAATACACAACCTAACCCTACACCTAAAGGAGCTGGAGAAAGAACAACAAAGAAAGCCTAAACCCAACAGAAGAGAAATCATAAAGATCAGAGAAGAAATCAATGAAATAGAAACCAAAATAACAATAGAACAAATCAATGAAACTAGGAGCTGGTTCTTTGAAGGAATTAATAAGATTGACAAACCCTTGGCCAGACTTATCAAAAAGAAAAGAGAAAGGACCCAAATACATAAAATCATGAATGAAAGAGGAGAAATCACAACCAACACCAAAGAAATACAACAATTATAAGAACATACTATGAGCAGCTCTATGCCAACAAATTCGACAGTCTGGAAGAAATGGATACATTTCTAGAGACATATAAACTACCACAACTGAACCAGGAAGAAATAGAAAACCTGAACAGACCTATAACCAGTAAGGAGATTGAAACAGTCATCAAAAATCTCCAAACAAACCAAAGTCCAGGACCAGACACTTCCTGGGGAATTCTACCAAACATTTAAATAAAAATTAATTCCTATTCTCCTGAAACTGTTTCAAAAAATAGAAATGGAAGGAAAATTTCCAAACTCATTTTATGAGGCCAGCATCACCTTGATCCCAAAACCAGACAAGGATCCCATCAGAAAAGAGAATTACAGACCAATATCCTTGATGAACACAGATGCTAAAATTCTCACCAAAATACTGGCCAATAGGATTCAACAGCACATTAAAAGGATTATTCACCACGACCAAGTGGGATTTATTCCAGGGCTGCAAGGTTGGTTCAACATCCGCAAATTCAATGTGATGCAACACATCAATAAAAGAAAGAACAAAAACCATATGATACTCTCAATAGATGCTGAAAAAGCATTTGACAAAGTACAGCATCCCTTCCTGATCAAAACTCTTCAAAGTGTAGGGATAGAGGGTACATACCTCAATATTATCAAAGCCATCTATTAAAAACCCACTGCAAATATCATTCTCAATGGAGAAAAACTGAAAGCTTTTCCGCCAAGGTCAGGAACATGGCAATGATGTCCATAATCACCAATGCTGTTCAACATAGTCCTAGCCACAGCAATCAGACAACAAAAAGAAATTAAATGCATCCAAATCGGCAAAGAAGAAGTCAAACTGTCACTCTGCAGATGATATGATAATATATGCAGAAAACCCAAAAGGCTCCACTCCAAAACTGTTAGAATTTGTACAGGAATTCAGTAAAGTGTCAGGATATAAAGTCAATGCACAGAAATCAGTTGCATTTCTTTACACTAACAACAAGACAGAAGAAAGAGAAATTAAGGAGTCAGTCCCATTTACAATTTCACCCAAAACCATAAGATACCTAGGAATAAACCTAACCAAAGAGGCAAAGAATCTATACTCAGAAAACTATAAAGACTCATGAAAGAAATTGAGGAAGACACAAAGAAATGGAAAAATGTTCCATGCTCATGGATTGGAAGAACAAATATTGTGAAAATGTCTATGCTACCTAAAGCAATCTACACGTTTAATGCAATACCTATCAAAATACCATCTATTTTTTCCAAAGAAATAGAACAAACAATCCTAAAATTTATATGGAACCAGAAAAGACCTCAAATAGCCAAAGGAATATTGAAAAAGAAAGCCAAAGTTGGTGGCATCACAATTCCGGACTTCAAGCTCTATTACAAAGCTGTCATCATCAAGACAGCATGGTACTGGCACAAAAACAGACACATAGATCAATGGAACAGAATAGAGAGCCCAGAAATAGACCTTCAACTCTATGGTCAACTAATCTTTGACAAAGCAGGAAGGAATGTCCAATGGAAAAAAGACAGCCTTTTCAACAAATGGTGCTGGGAAAATTGGACAGCCACATGCAGAAAAATGAAATTGGACTATTTCCTTACACCACACACAAAAATAGACTCAAAATGGATGAAGGAATCCATCAAAATCCTTGAGGAGAACACAGGCAGCAACTCTTTGACCTCAGGTGCAGCAACTTCCTAGGAACATCACCAAAGACAACCGAAGCAAGGGCAAAAATGAACTATTGGGATTTCTTCATCAAGATCAAAAGCTTTTGCACAGCAAAGGAAACAGTGAACAAAACCAAAAGACAACTGACAGAATGGGAGAAAATATTTGCAAAAGACATATCAGATAAAGGGCTAGTATCCAAAATCTATAAAGAGTTTAGCAAACTCAACACCCAAAGAACGAATAATCCAATCAAGAAATGGGCAGAGGACATGAACAGACATTTCTGCAATGAAGGCATCCAGATGTCCAACAGACACATGAAAAAATGCTCCACATCACTCGGCATCAGGGAAATACAAATCAAAACCACAATGAGATACCACCTCACACCAGTCAGAATGGCTAAAATTAACAAATCAAGAAATGACAGATGCTGGCGAGGATGCAGAGAGAGAGGAACCCTCCTGCACTGTTGGTGGGAATGCAAGCTTGTGCAACCACTCTGGAAAACAGTGTGGAGGTTCCTCAAAAAACTGAAAATAGAGCTACCCTATGACCCAGTGATTGCATTACTGGGTATATATCCTAAAGATACAAATGTGGTGCTGCTCTGAAGGGGCACGTGCACCCAAATGTTTATAGCAGCAATATTCACAATAGCCAAACTACGGAAAGAACCTAGACGTCCATCAACAGATGAATTGATAAAGAAGATTTGGTATATATACACAATGGAATACTATGCAGCCATCAAAAGAAATGAAATCTTGCCATTTGCAACGACGTGGATGGAACTAGAGGGTATTATGCTTAGCGAAATAAGTCAATCGGAGAAAGACAACTATCATATGATCTCCCTGATATGAGGAAGTGGAGATGCAATGTGGGGGGGTTGAGGGGTAGGAAAAGAAAAAATGAAAGAAGATGGGATTTGGAGGGAGACAAACCATAAAAGACTCAAGCTCAAAAAACAGACTGAGGGTTGCTGGGGAGAGGGGGGACGGGAGAAGTTGGTGGGGATATGGAAATTGGGGAGGGTATGTGTTATGATGAGTGCTGTGAAATGTGTAAACCTGGCAATTCACAGACCTGTACCCCTAGGGATAAAAATACATTATATGTTTATTTAAAATAAATAAATAAAAATGACAATAAATATATATCTATCATTACCTTGAATATAAGTAAACACTCCAATCAAAAGATAAAGAGTGACACAATGGATTTAAAAAAACAAAAGTCATTTATATGCTGCCTACAAGAAATTCAGTTTAGATCTAAAGACACCTGAGGATTGGAAGTGAATAGATGTAGAATCATTAATCAAGCAAAGGATGTCAAACAAAAACCAAAGTAGCAATAGTTACATCAAAAAATATGAACTTTAAAATAAAGACTGTAACAAGAGACAAAGAAGTGCACTATATAATAATATAGGAGGCAATGCAACAAGAAATATCACAATTGTAAATATTTATACACCCAACATAGAAGTATCCAAATACATAAAATGGGCAATAACAACCATAAAGGAACTAACCAATAATAACATAATAATAGTAGAAGAGTTTAACACCCCACTTACATCAACGGACCAATCATCTAAATAGAAAATCAACAAGGAAACAATGGCTTTAAATGACACACTGGACTAGATGGATTTAACAGATATATTCAGAACATTCCATCTTAAAGCAGCAGAATACATATTCTTTTCAAGTATACACTTAACATTCTCCAGAACAGATCATATATTAGGCCACAAAACATTCCTCAACAAATTAAAAAAGATCAAAGTCATTCTATGCATCTTTTCTGACCACAATGTTATGAAACTAGAAGTCAACCAACAGAAAAAGTCTGGAAAAAACACAAATACCTGGAGATTATACAACATGTTGCTATCCAATGTCTGGGTCAATCAAAAAATCAAAGAAGAAATTAAAAAAGAAATGAAAATGAAGACACAATAGTCTAAAACGTTTGGTATGCAGCAAAAGCACTTCTAAAAGGGAAGTTTATAGCAATATAGGCCTCCCTCAAGAAGCAAGAAAAATCTCAAATAAACAACCTAGCCTTACACCTAAAGGAGCTACAAGAAGAACAACACGACACAAAACCTAAAACCACCAGAAGGAAGGAAATAACAAGGATTAGAGCAGAAATACATTATATATAAACAAAAACAAAAACAATAGAACAGATCAATGAAACCAGGAGCTGCTTCTTTGAACAAAATCCATCAAATTGATAAACCTCTAGCCAGACTTACCAAGAAAAAAAGAAAAAAAGATTCAAATAAATAAAATTACAAATGAGAGATGAGAAATAACAACCTATATCACAGAAATACAAACAATTATAACAGAATATTGTGGAAAACTATACACCAACAAATTGGACAACCTAGGATAAATGGATAAATTTCTAGAAACATATATCCTCCCAAAGCTAAAACAGGAAGAAATTGAAAATTTGAGCAAATATTACCAGCAAAGAAATTGAATCTACAACCGAAATACCTTTCCCAAAAAAAAGTCCAGGACCAAATAACTTCCCAGGCAAGTTCTACCTAACACTCAAAGAAGAGTTAATACCTATTCTTCTCAAACTATTCCAAAAAATAGAAAAGGAAAGAAAACCCAAATTCAGTCTATAAGGGCAAGATTACCAGAACAAGACACAGACACCACTGAAAAGAGAACAGGCCAGTATCTCTCATGAACATAGATGCAAAAGTCCTCAACAAAATAATAGCTAACAAATTCAACCATAAAACAGAGAGGGAAGCAAACTGTAAGAGACTCTTAACTATAGGAAACAAGTTGAGGGTTGCTGGAGGGGATGTTTGTGGAGAAGATGGGGTAATTGGGTGATGGGCATTAAGGAGGGCATATGATATGATGAGCACTGGGTGTTATACTCAACTGATACATTATTGAACACTACATCTGAAATTAATGATGTACTATATGTTGGTTAATTGAACTTGAATTAGAAAAAGAGAAAAAATAAAAGTTGAGTAAATGCTTGCAATGGAAAAAAAAATGCAATGAGAACTCACCTTATACCAGTCAGAATGGCTAAAATCAGCAACCCAACAAACAACAGTGTTGGCAAGGACATGGAGAAAAAAGAATCTCTTGCACTGTTGGTGAGAATACAAACTGATGCAGTCACTATGGAAAACAGTATGGAGGTTCCTCCAAAAGTTAATAATAGAATTAGCTTATGATCCCAAATCACACTACTGGATCTTTACCCAAAGAATACAAAAAGACTAATTCAAAAGGATACACGCACCCCTATTTACTGCAGCATTATTTACAACAGCCAAGATATGGAAGCAGCCTAAGTGTACATCAACTGATGAATGGATAAAGAAGATGTGGTATATATACAATGGAATATTATTCAGCTGTTAAAAAGAATGATATAATGCCATTTGCAATGACATGGATGGAACTAGGGAGTATAATGCTAAGCAAAATCAGTCAGAGAAAGACAAATACTGTGTGATTTCACTCCTATGTGCAATTTAAGAAACAAAATTAAAAAAAAAAAAAGGGAAAAGGAGAGAGAGAGACAAACCAAGAAACATGTTCTTAACTATAGAGAAGAAACTAATGGTTACCAGAGAGGAGGGGAAATGGGGAGCCACATTAAATAGATGATAAAAATTAGGAAGTATACTTGTTGTGATACTGTTGAATCACTGTATTGTACATCTGAAACTAATATAATATTGTATATTAACTAACTGGAATTAAAATAAAAAATAATATAAACCATCATAAAAGAGCCATTTGAATTGCTAAAATTAAAAACACCCACCATATCAAGAGTTTGTGGGGATGTAGAACAACTCTTGGTGGTAACATAAAATAATACAACCATTTTATAAAACTGTCTATCAGAATATTGCAGATTTAAGGATAGAACTATGTTGTGATATAGCATTTCCATTTCTAGAGACACGGAAAATTAAGGAGCTAAAGCCTATTTCCACACAAAGACTTGTTTATGCACAAATGTCCTTAGGAAATATATTTGTTTGAGATGTTTTATTAAAAACTAAAAGCTACAAAACAACCCAGATGAGAGCCAACAAGTGAATTAATAAGCCATGGTATAAATGACACAATAAAATACTACTTTTTAATTTTTTTTTTAAAAAGTAAATGATAGATACATATAACATGAGAAATTCTCCAAATGGATATGCTAAGTGACAAGCCAGATCCCTTTCTCCCACAAAAGTGTATGTAACGCATGGTTCCATTTATGTTAAAGTCTAAAAAAGGCCAATTAAGATATAATGATGGTAAGTAGGTAAATGTTAGGGGATGGGGTGATGGAAGAGTTGAACGATAAAGGAACACCAGGAAACTTTAGGAGTTTATGGAAATGCTTTTTTTATTAACTGTGCTGATAGTTTTGTAGGTATATAAACATGCTAAAAATCATCAAATTACAATATAGTTTATTAGATATTAGTTATACCTCAATCAAGCTGTTTTTTAAAAGGTACATAAGGGAATCAAAGTAGGTTTAAAAAAAAAAAAAAACTCTTTTTAAAGTTTGAAATTCATTCCTAGGAAATTCAAGTAGAGAGAAAACCAAGCAATGAGAACGTGGCAGAGCTGTACAACTCTGCAGGTGGTCATTGCTTCTTAATTATTCAGGATATTAATGGTGATTGGAAACAGCATTCTTCAAGTTTGTTCAAGTTGGTCCCTCCCATCGAAGTTTACCTTGCTCCATATTTATCCAATGGAACTAAGAAAAAAATGTGTTTTTTAAAATTAAATATCCTTATTAACCCTTCCAAAGACTTTTGGCCAAGCTAACCTGAAACATAGTCTCTGACTAGGATCCACTGTGTCATGGAATGGAGTTCTGAACTTATTCATGAGGGTAATTTCTTGAAGAACAGAAATAACAGACTGTAAATTATCTGAACTCATTTGTCACTGAATTACAGCTATAAGATAAGTCTAAGATCTTTCCTACAGGTAAGTACCATGGGTCTGAGTCCAATTGGATACTTTGCTAACAATTCATTACATGTTTGTGAAAATCAGTAAAACACATAAAGCAGAGAAATAGAGTAATGTATAAACCAGGTATATGGAACCACAGCTCCCTGGACTAGAGATAATTGTTGACAAAAAAGTCCTTCCTAAATCTCTAATCCAGAAGTCAACTAAATGCTAATGTAAATTATCAGCCTTTTCAAAACAATGGAAACTACAACAGAGAGAACAACTTCCAAGAATCCACTCCTACTTCTAGGGTTAGGGAAACAAAAAAGAAGCTGGTAATCTAAGGATGTGCTGAGATGGTACCATGACATCAGTGGACTAGGAAGGGTGCAGCCAAATTGCTGAGGGTGTCTCTGGAGAGTTTCACTGATGCTTGTTCTGGAAATCCCTATGGATGCTGATGGTTGAAGCCCAGGCCTACTGCTGAGTAGATGTGCCACTACTAGGGCTACAATCATGAAATTAGCAGAAATAAAGAAAGATAGTCCCTTTTCCCTAGTTCTACTTAACATCTTCCTCTACTGTGTTTTATTGGCAGGAGCTTACAAGTTAGTTAAAAATGGAATAAAAGGAATGTAATTTGCTGCAACAACAACAACATTAATAGAGCATATTAGAGAAGGGTAAATTTGGAGTTAAGAAATAATAGATACATAATTACCACAGAAATCTTAAGTATTGACAGGTAAGTATTAAATGAGGAGTATTGATAATGAGACTCTTGTATTAAAATTTGAAGACATTTCCAAATTAATTAGTATCATGGGATCCTAGAATAGCCATAGAAGCTCCTGATTTGAGGGGGTAGATGATCTTACTCTATTAGCACCTGTTTTGCACAGTCTTATTCATCTTACTAGTGATTCTCAAACTATGTATGACCTCTGGCTCAATGGCAGATGACAAGGGACAGTCTAGAGGACACAAACTAACACAAAAATACAATTTATTCCTTTGGATTTTATACTGAATGATTTACATTATACCTTTTTGTCTATCTATAAAATAAGGATAATTTAAATAATTTACTGAGGGAATTATTTAAAATGACCAAGAGATTGCAGACTTCAGCAAGATAACAAAATAGGTGGTACTAACATTAGTCTCCCTCACAGAAAGAACAACTAGCAACTATCCACAGAGAAAATGCATTTATGAAGATTCTAAAACCCAGAGGTGAAGCAGAAGACCTCTATGGAACACAAAAACCAAGAAAACAAACTAAGAAGGAAAAGAGGAACAGATTCACTTTGACCATATCACCCTTTCCCCAGGCCTGATTCTACCACGCTTGATTGTTTGTACTGCTCAATTTGGGTCTCTGGCTGACAGGACATCCTGGCCATACATAGCCCATTCTAGAGCCCCACCTGGATAGGGAAACAAATCACTGGCTCTGCTCAGTGCTGAATATATCCTCCAGCTTTGCCAAACCAGGAAGCCTAGCCAGAGGCAATAGGAGACACAAGTTAGCAACCCCAACCAGCCACTGAAAAACCCTAGAAGACAAAACCCCTTCCTCAAGTGCACAGATTCTAAAGATACAAGGATTACAAAGAATCAAGTAAATGTGACATCACTAAAGAAAACTCAAAGCTCCAGTTAACTGGGTCTATGAACTATCAGACAAAAAATAATTCTCTTAAAGAAATTCAGGAAATACATTAAAAACAGACTGACTACTGAACAAAATTAGGAACACAATGCATGAATAATATGAGTTCAAAAAAGAAAGAAAAACCATTAAATAAATTTTTTAAAAAGCCAATCTCAGAGCTAAGGGATACAATGACAGAACCGAAGAATTCAATAGAAAACTTCAACAAGAGATTTGAACAAACAAAAGGAAAAAAAATCAATTTAAAAATAAGTTATTTGAAATTATCCAGAGAGGAGAGGAAAAAGAAATTTGTGAAGAAAGCCTATATAAATTATGGATGATATTAAGAGAAATAATCTCCATAGTATCAGAGTGCCAGAAGGAAAAGAAAAGGACAAGGGGGTGGGGGGGATGAGCTTATTTAAGTATAGAATGGCTAAGAATGTCCCAAAGTGAGGAAAATTCTAGATATCCACATTCATGACTCACTGACTCACAGATCCCTAAAAATCTCAACAGCAAAAGATCATTATCAAGTCACAGTTTAATAAAAGTCTAAAATCAAAGACAGAGAAAGAATTTTTAAAACAAGAGAAAAAAATCCTCACATACAGGAAACTCCCATAAACAATTAGAATTCTCAGCAGAAGTCTTGCAACTGAAGAGAGATTAGAATGAAATATTCAAAGTGCTTAAAAGAAACAACAACAACCCTACCAACCAAGAATACTTACTTCACCCAGCAAAACTGCCCTTCAAAAATGAAGGAGAGATAAGGTTTTCCAAAACAAAAAGTGAGAGAGTTTAGCACCACTAGATCTGCCTTAGAAATGCTAAAAGGAGTACTTCATGTTAAAATTAAATGATGCTGTAGTAACACAAAAGCATATGAAAATATGAAACATCCTAATAAAGGTAAGTATGTGGGGGTGCCTGGGTGGCTCAGTGGGTTAAAGCCTCTGCCTTGGGCTCAGGTCATGATCCCAGGGTCCTGGGATCGAGCCCCGCATCGGGCTCCCTATTCCACAGGGAGCCTGCTTCCTCCTCTCTCTCTCTCTGCCTGCCTCTCTGCCTACTTGTGATTTCTCTCTCTCTGTCAAATAAATAAAATCTTTAAAAAATAAATAAATAAAGGTAAGTATGTGGTCGAATTCAGAATATTCCAATACTGTAATATGATGGTATGCTAGTCACTTAACTCTAGTATAAAGAACAAAAATATTAAAAATAGCTATAGCTCTGGGCACCTGGGTCGCTTAGTCAGTTAAGTGGCTGACTCTTGGGTTCAGGTCAGGTCATGATCTCACAATTGTGGATCGAGCCCCACATCAGGCTCTGTGCTCAGTGCAGAGTCTGTTTCAGATTCTCTCTTCCTCTCTCTCCTGCTCTCTCTCTCAAATGAACAAATAAAATATTTTTTTAAATGGCTATAGCCTCAATAATTTGTTTATTACATGCACAATATTAAAAAATGTAAATTATTACATCAAAACAAAATGTCAATGGAGGAGTAAAAGAGTAAAATTTTGGGGGCTCCTGGGTGGCTCAGCGGGTTAAAGCCTCTGCCTTCGGCTCAGGTCATGATCCCAGGGGCCTGGGATCGAGCCCCACATCAGGCTCTCTGCTCCACAGGGAGCCTGCTTCCTCCTCTCTCTCTCTCTCTGCCTGCCTCTCTGCCTACTTGTGATCTCTGTCTGTCAAATAAATAAATAAAATCTTAAAAAAAAAAAAGAGTAGAATTTTTGTATGCAATCAAAGTTAAGTGGTTATCAGTTTAAAGTAAACTAGTATAACTATAAATTGTTTATGTAAGTTCCATGACAACAAAGCAAAAAACCATGGTAGATTTACAAAAGGTAGAAAAAGAAATCAAAACATATCACTGAGAAAATCAAATCACTAAGAAAGGCAACAGGAGAGAAAGGAACAAAGAAATTATAAAACAAAAAACAATCAGTAAGAGGGTATTAATAAGTCCTTACTATCAATACTTACTTTAAATGTGAATGGATATAGACTGGCTGGATAAATTTTTAAATATTTTATATCCAGCCTACAAGAAACCCACTTCAGCTTTTGGGGTCCACATAGGCTCAAAGGGAAGGGATAAAAAAAAGATGATCCATGCAAACAGAACTAAAAAGAAAGTAGGGGCAACTATATTTATATTAAGTAAAATAGACTTTAGGTTAAAAAAATGCAACAAGAGACCAATAAGATTATTATAACATAAAGAGTTATTTAATTTTAAGTTATTATAACATAATTCATTATGAAAATATGACAATATTAAATATATAAGCATCCAATATCACAGAACTTAAATATATTAAGCAAAAAGTAACAGATCTGCAAGGAGAAATAGACAACAATACAAAAGGAGTAGAAAACTTCAAGACCCCATTTTCAACAATGAATAGATCATCCACACAGGAAATCAATATGGAAATGAAAATCTTGAACTATACTTTAAACCAAAAGGATCTAACAGACATATGCAGAACATTCCATTCAATAGCAGCAGAATACATATTCCTCTTAGGCACATATTTCCCCAGGATAGATAATATGTTAATTCATGAAACAAGCCTTCCCAAATTTAAGAAAATTGAAGTCATGCCAAGTATCTTTTACAATCACAATGGTATGAAACTAAAAATTAATAACAGGAAGAAAGCTGGAAAATTCACAAATATGTAGAGATTAACAAGCACACTCCTGAACAAGTAATGAGCCAACAAAGAAATCAAAAGGAAAGTTTTTAAAAATTACAAAACAAATGAAAATGGAAACACACATACCAAAACAAATGTGATGCAATAAGAGCAGATTTACAGGGAAGTTGATAAGTGTAGATGCCTGCATTCAGAAAAGAAAAAAAAAAGTTAAAAAAAAAACCCTAACTTTATATCTCAAGGAAGTGGAGGGGAAAAAAAGAACAAACTGCCTAAAGTTAGCAGAAGAAAGGAAATAATAAAGAGCAGAGCAGAAATAAATGAAATAGAGACAAGGAAAACAATAGAAAACATGAACAAAACTAAGAGCTTGTGAGGTTTTTTGGTGGGGAGAATAACGAACTAGATCAATGTTTAGCTAAGACTAACCAAACTAAGAGAGAGAGAGAGAGGGCACACATCAGAAATGAAAGAGAAGACATTGTGACTAATACCACAGAAAAACAAAGGATCAGAGAAGACACTATGATCAATTTTACACCAACAAGTTGGAGAACCAGGAAGGACTAGATAAAGTCCTAGAACATAAAACCCACCAACACTGAATCAGAAAGAAACATAATACTAAACAGAACCATCATGAGAAAGGAGATTGAATCAATGATCAAAAATCTCCCAACAAAGAAAAGCCCAGAAACAGATAATTTCCTCAGTGAATTCTACCAAACATATAAAGAACTATAAACCTTCTCAAACTCTTCCAAAAAACTGAAAAGGAGGGATACTCCCAAACTTAATTTATGAGACCAACATTACCTTGAGATCAAATCCAGATAAGGGCATTACAAAAAAAAAGAAGAAGAAGAAAGAAACAAAATTAAAGCCAATAACCCTGTATATATAAATGCAAAAATTTTCAACAAAATGCTAATGAATTGAATTCAATAGCACATTAAAGAGTTCATACACCATGATCAGGTTGGATTTATCACTGGAATGCAAGGATAATTTAACATACACAGATCAATGTGATACATCACATTAATAGAAGGAAGATAAAAATCATATGATTCACAGTAGTTTGCCCCTCAAATTTTATAAAATACAACATTTTTTCATATAAAACCTCTCAAAAAATTGAGTATAGCAGGAATCACCTCTCTATAATAAAGTGTGTATATGACAAGACTACCACTAACATTACACTCAATGATAAAACGTTGAAAACTTTTTTTTCTAAGATCAGGAACAAGGCAAGAATGTCCACTGTCACCATTCCTATTGAACATAGTATTGGAAATACTAACCTGGGCAATTAATCAAGAAAAATAACTAAAAATTTCTTTCCAAACCAGAAAGAAGTAAAATCATCTTTGTTTGTAGATACAATCTTATTTATAGAAAAATACTAAAGACTCCACCAAAAAACTAAAAAATTGTTAGAACTACAATAAATTTAACAAACTAGCAGTATGCAAAATCACCATACAGAAATCAGTTGCATTTCTACAGACTAAAAATAAAGTATCTAAAAAATAAAAAGAAAAGAATTCTATTCATAATAATGTCAAAAACAATAAAATAATTAGGAATAAATATACTAAGGAGGTTAAATATCTGTATACCAAAAACTGTAAGACTTTGATGAAAAAAATTAAAGAAGATACTAATTAATGAAGAATTACCTCCCATTCATGGAGCAGAAGAATTAATATTTTTTACATGTACATAACACACAAAGCCATCTACAGGTTCAAAGAAATCCCTATCAAAATTCCAATGACACTTTTTTTAAAAATAGAAAAACAATCCTATAGTTTCCATGGAACCCTAAAAGAGCCTGAATAAACAAAGCAATGCTAAGAAAGAAGTACAAAGCCAGAGGTGTTATACATCCTGATTTCAAACTATACTACAAAGCTACAGTAACCAAAATAGTGTGGTACTGACATAAAAAGAGACAGTGATTTAACAGAATCAAGATCCCAAAAATAAACCCTCACATATATACAGTCAACTAATATTTGATAAAAGAGCCAAGACTACTCAATGGTGAAAGGATAATCTCTTTTACAAATGATGCTGGGATAAATGGATAATCACACACAGAAGAAAGAAAATGAAGCCTTATCTTACACCATACACAAAAGGTAACTCAAAATAGATTAAGCTTCAACATACAATTTAGAACTATAAAACCTCTACAGGAAAATATAGGGAAGAAGCCCCTTTTTTTGCGGGGGGGGGAATAAGCTCCTTTAGAACGTAGGAAGAGAAGGTGAATAGGAGACAATGGTATAAGACCTTTAAAAAGAAATTTTGAGGGGCGCCTGGGTGGCTCAGTGGGTTAAGCCGCTGCCTTCGGCTCAGGTCATGATCTCAGGGTCCTGGGATCAAGTCCCGCATCGGGCTCTCTGCTCGGCAGGGAGCCTGCTTCCCTCTCTCTCTCTCTGCCTGCCTCTCCATCTACTTGTGATTTCTCTCTGTCAAATAAATAAATAAATAATCTTTAAAAAAAAAAAAAGAAATTTTGAAAGACATTAATTTCAAGTCCTAAAACCTTCCACAAACAAGACTTCTTTCAGGTCCAGGAGTCTTAAAAACTTCAGCCTCAGCAGCAAGAGAAATTCAAGAATTCATTGTGTTCATACTATACTGGAGAGTTTCTCTAGTTGTAGAAGTTTTTTTCTCTTCCTTGGTTCAATGATTCTAACTAGATTTTGGCTTTACAGTTCCTACCTGGAACTTATGATCACTGCTGAGCCTGGAGATCTATCTTCATTTCCAGCTGGGTTGAATATTACACTTAGACTCTCTACTAAGGTCTCTTATTGGTACATCTCTCCAGAAAGTGGGTACCTGCTTCCCAAACTTTTGGTTTCTTTCCAATGCTACTCCAAGCATTCTAAGCACCTGGAAACCAATGCTGCCATATCGTCAAATGCAAGTATTACTAATACCATAAGTGTCTTATAGTCATATATCTACTTTTAGTTTGTGCCGCCTTGGATACCTACTCCAGCTAGAATAAAAGTACCAGTTTGTCATGATGCTGTGTTGACTCTATATTGGACAAAGATGGATAACTTTAGAGACCATTACTATAACCTTATAAATGTCCCTGCCCTTTCTCTACCATTTTTTTTCTTTTCCTTCCAGTGATCAACAGCAGGCTTCTAGAATAGCTTGAGTTTAAGATGATTTATGTATGTAACATTCTATTAACCCCTCCTTTCCCTGATCTCAGATATTCACCCACTGTCTTCTAACATCATTACAACTTTGCAATTATGATTGTGATGGGGAAAATATTCCCAGGCTATAAAGTAATCATTTAGCTCCCCAGTTTAAAAAAAAAAAAAAATCTGTCACAGGGAGCTCTGAATAGCATAATATATTCAAAACACTGCTTCCAGAGTTCAGAAATTATAAAACCAAGTCTTGCAGTTCAGAGACATTTTTTTAAAGATCCGACCTACTCCATGACCCTTTTACATTACCACACAGTTCTGGCTCATTATTCTAATCTTGAAGGAGCTATTTTTCTAAGTAGGGGAAAAATACAGTCCAAGAATAAAGACATGTTAGTGTACTGATTAAGTTCCTTTGCTGCTTACTATTAAACACCCCAAATTACTGACTGGAGGCAAACAGCTTCTGATAGATTTGGACCTCAGAGCTACTAGTGCTTGAAATTTTCCATTGAGTTCCTCCCTCATCACATGAGTGAAGTTATGATGCAGTACAATTTGTTGCACAGAGGTGCATATTTGTAATCTTACAACTTTCATTCATCAACACGTTAGGCATCCTGACAAAATTATTTTCAGCTCAAGAGAAAAAGAAATCTACCAAGAAAAAAAAATATTTGACATTTGTGACATTCAGTCCCCTGATAATATGACTATGAAGAAGTCGGCAGATGGATGAGAAAACCTCAAGATTTTCATAATCTCTCTGTCTTCCAAATGTTTCAATTCTGCTATTCAAGTTTTTATAATTTTACAAAGGATCAGGCCATAGACCAATCAAAAACTTTGTTCACTGCATAGATTTATTCTAAGGACAACCCATATTCATCTCTTAATACTCAATTTTTAGGATAGACAGAGAATGTAAGGGAGTCCTGTGAATTCTTGATCTCATCCCCAGCCTATGTTAATCTTAACTATGATCAAGCAGATAACCCCATCATTGAGTTCAAACACTAGCTTTTAGTAAATCAAACATTTGAGTGTATGGGCATCCTCCCAGAGCCAACACATGTAAAGCGTTTGATCCTGGAGCTAAGGCTAGCATAGCAACAGCTCATTGAACAAAAATCTTCTCTGGCATAGTGTTAAAGAAAAACTACTTCCAAGCATCAGATAGTGACTGGGCTGGATTTTTTCTTCTAAGAATGCTGGTTACTTACGAAACCTCGGAAAGATAGTGACAATATTTATATCTAAAATGATCAGGGAAGAAAGGAAACTGTTGCTTCATCACATATTACTTTAACATAGCACTTTTGGGCTGAAATCAAGAATCCCAAACTGTGGTTTTTTCATCTGAAAGAATGGGGCAACAGCATCATCTGTAATTGTTCTGAGGATCAAGCAAAGTAAAATATTCATAAATGTCCCTGCCCCTGGATCTAGCATCTAATGTAAGCTCCAAAACATTTCAGTTAGGAGTTAGAGAGACAAAGTTTATTTCAATGAAGGTAGTAGTTTTGCCTGATTTCATTCTCTGCTGTTTCCCATTTCTCACTGCACTGGATATGTACCTTCCACCAAAAAGTTCAGCCTCTACTTGGTTCCCACAGTATCGTCGGGTCCCTTGCCATTTACCATGACTGCATGCTCCAGTTCACTTAATTAGGCTTTAGTATTAACCATCACTGCAAGTCCCTGTTCCAATACCCACCTATTCATCTCTTTTCTACTTGAGGACCATGGTCCTTTCTTGTCCCTACCAGGTTCTGCCCCTCTCTCCTTATGAACTTGAGTTCTCCCTCACTCTTCATGCCAGTCTAGTGGATTTACACCTTCACCTTCTGTCGATTTTACATGGTTTTTATAAAAGTGAAAGAAAAGAGATGAGACACCTTAAGGAGTTCTGATGCTTGATTCTGGCCCCTGGTCAAGAGGGTTCGTTTTTCTTCATACCCTTATTCAGCCTCATTGATCTGAGGGCACGAAGGCCTCAGATCAAGAAGCAAAGAGGCTCAATTTAGACCTGGGAGGGAATGATGATAGAAAGAAATAGATGGCTTAAAGGAAGGGAATCCCATAGATTAGAGGCTTCACTTCTGGAAAGAAGAGTGAACTGCTAGTAAGAAAGGGATGGAAGGAGATGATGAGATAGAGAAACACTATCAATTCCCCATCCAAAATGTCCTTGGTATGTACTGCTAAAGGTAAATTAAGTCATTAAACAAGAATGCAGTATGTCACCCTTCTGGATTCCTTATAGAGATGAATTTCCCTTGAAGTTGATAAAAAAAAAAAAAAGCCTCACTTGCATGGCCCTTTCCAAGACTTGCTTTCTTTTATTTTATGGACATGGGGAGGAAGCAGCAGTCATAGCTTGGCACCAAAGGCTGCTGGGGGTTACTCTCTGTGCCTTGATAGTGTTCCTAGTGCGCCAGTGACAATTCCACATCCTCTCTACTCCCACCCACATGCTTTCTCTGTTGGACATCAGCCAAGTGACCAGACCATCTATATTACCCCTCAAAGTAATTGCTGAAGGAATCAGTAGGAATCACTGAACAGCAACTTCACACTATCTTGACAACAGAACAGATTTTGAACAGGCAGAGGGAAGGGAAATGGACCTGAACAGTGTGAACCAGCTTCTGTGGCAGGAATCATGCACAGGGATACAAACAAGCTGGGCTGCTGGAGGGGAGAAGGGCAGGGGATTGGTTAACTGGGTGATGGATATTAAGGAGGGCATGTGATGTAATGAGCACTGGGTAGTACATAAAACTGATGAATCACTGAACTTTACCTCTGAAACCAATAATACATTATATGTTAATTGAATTTAAGTAAAACTAAATAATTTTTTTTTAAAAAGCTGAAGTGCTGCCAGGATTTGTCTCTAAGTAAGAAAATGTGAAGGAAGTTGCACAGGTGGCTGTGTTGATAATGAGTTATATAGCTAATGTGAACTTTTCTAAACTACCAATTATAAAAAATGAATTTTGATCAACCATGCCAGAGAAAACACTAAATGATTTTTCTTTCTTTTTTTTAAGGCTTTATTTATTCATTTCACAGAGAGAGAGAAAGAGAGAGATCACAAGTAGGCAGGCAGAAAGAGAGGCGGAAGCAGGCTCCCTGTTGAGCAGAGGGCATGACCAGGGCTCGATCCCAAGACCTTGAGATCATGACCTAAGCCAAAGGCAGAGACTTAACCCACTGAGCCAGCCAGGCTCCCCTACTAAATGATTTTTCTATCTTTCTATAGAAAAAAATTATAAAACCATTTTCTTTCCTTTTTTAAAGATTTTTATTCATTTTGAGAGAGAGAAAGAGCAGAGGGAAGTGCAGAGGGAAAAAGAAAATCTCAAGCAGTCTCCATGCTGAACATAGAGCCCAACACAGGGCTCAACCTCGTGACTGAGACCATGATCTGAGCCAAAATCAAGAGTTGGATGCTTAGTTAACTGATCCACCAAGGCACCCCCAAAACCATTTTCTAATAGCCAATGGTATTCACAGATATAGCTACAGAAGCATAAAATTGAATACAGATAGTGCTGAAGAAATAATTCTACAGACCCTGTGAAAATTAAATTCTAAACCAATGTCAATTTAGAGTTCCTATAATCTTTCTTTAAAAGTACCAAAAGTATAAAGAGAGAGACAGAGAGACAGAAAGAGATGGAGACAGATGAAGAAACAGAAAATGAAAGGAAATATAACTGGAATAGGTTTAGGGTTAATAATCTAAGTCCTGGGCACCTGGGCTCAGTGGGTTGGGCCTCTGCCTTCGGCTCGGGTCATGGTCTCAGGGTTCTGGGAGCCAGTCCCGCGTCGGGCTCTCTGCTCAGTGGGGAGCCTGCTTCCTCCTCTCTCTGTCAGCCTCTCTGCCTACTTGTGATCTCTCTTTGTCAAATAAATAAATAAAATCTTAAAAAAAAATAATCTAATTCCTAGCTTCTCTACAAGCTACATGACCTACAGCAAATATTTTGACCTCTCTGAGCCTCAATTTTAACAATTTCAAAATCAGAAAGCAATCATCTCACATACAGCTTGTCATCAAAAAAATGGCCATTATCACTCTTTGGCACAGCCCATGTGATATATTAAAAAAAACAATATTTTTTCCCAATTTTCTAGCTCATATGCACTGTCTACCCATGTCTACAAGGAAGGTTTAAATATGGACTTTATAAATGTCATGCTGCCCCCATGCAATAAAACTCTGATCTCTATTAATAAAGGTAAGGGTAGAAATGATATTAGGTCAGAAATTAACAGCTGCTACCTCATATACAAACTGAGGGAAATACAAGATAAATAAATCAGTTCTGTTGTATTAGTGGAGTGAAAAAGAAAATGTTCATGAAACTAATGTTTCTCCATATAATTTTTGTATCCATTTAACTATACGGAGACAAATTTACCTAAACAAACATGTAGAAAACATAGTCAAAAAATAAATCTGTCCAAGAATGTGGGCATCTGGATTATCTGTCAATTATTGTGTGATCTTGGGCATCTAACTTCTGACCTAAGTTTTTCTTATACATAAGATGTTAATAGGGCCATCCACCATACTAATTATACACACTGGTTAGTCTATGAAATCAAGTATGTGAAAGTGATTTATAAACTGTGAAAATTGTAAATAGTAAAGAATGTCGTGGGAATTCAGAATAAGAAGATACTGCTCTTAAGTAGCATTACCAGGAAGAGCCAAGTTGTGGTGTTGAGCTGATAAATAACTGCATTAATGGAAGCCATATTACACAGTGTTTAAGAGCAGTTTCAGACCTCCATTTCAATTCCAGCTTTGCCATTTATCAGCTGTGATCTTGAGGAGGCTACTTAATCTCTGTAATGTGTCATTTTTTAATCTATAATATTACATAAAACAGGGACTATCTCATACTGTTCAAATTAAGCGAAATAAGGGGTGCCTGGGTGGCTCAGTGGGTTAAAGCCTCTGCTTTCGGCTCAGGTCATGATCCCAGGGTCCCGGGATCGAGCCCCGCGTCGGGCTCTCTGCTCAGCAGGGAGTCTGCTTTCCTTCCTCTCTCTCTCTGCCTGCCTCTCTGCCTACTTGTGATCTCTGTCTGTCAAATTAAAAAAAAAAATTAAGACAGATAAACTTGTAGCAAAGAAACTGGCATATTGCAGGTGCTTAGAAAATGAAAGCAGTGGTGACGATGATAATGGTAGTGGTGGTGATGATGATGGTGATGATGGTGATATGATGGTGATGTGATGATAGAAATGATGGTGATTATAAAAGGAGGCACATATATGTAAATTCATGCAGAAGAGAAAAGGCACACGTTTCCTGTTGTAATTCCCAGAGAAATAACAGTTCTCAGGAGTAAAATATTAATATTTAGCACCATGGACAGAAGAATATATGCTCTGACTGCTCAACCGAAA
The DNA here is from genome assembly GCF_009829155.1 of Mustela erminea. Taxonomy (NCBI): domain Eukaryota; kingdom Metazoa; phylum Chordata; class Mammalia; order Carnivora; family Mustelidae; genus Mustela; species Mustela erminea. Next base: position 4,055,479 of record NC_045615.1, on the reverse strand, counting down.
ATCTTGCAAATTTTAATCTATATAAGGAAGAACATATCCAGGTAACTTGTAAAAAAAAATTTTTGCCATTAACATCTTTAACCTTTCATATTTGGCATACATATACACACACATTTATTCCACACATAGTTTTAAAGCAACCTCTGTGAACCAAGCACTGTGCTAGCGGCACATGATTCACAAAGACAGACACTGCTTCTGCTCCCACAGAGCTTACAGTCTAACTGGAAAGACACACAGTGAAACAACTAATTACAATAAAATGCAATAAGCAGCAGAACAGAAGTTCATGATGCTGTAGGGACATATAAAAGGGGGATTTTAGCAGAGGACAAAAAAACCCTCCCTAAAGTAATACTGTTTACACATATTCTTGAAATTGGTCAAGTAAGAAGACAGAGGAAGCATTTTTCTGGCGGAGAAAATAGTGTAAGTGAAGTTGTCTTGAGTGAGAAAGCCAGGAATCTTGGAATAAGTAAAGAGCGTGTGGAAAGGTAGCAAAGATGAAGAACACGGAATCATCCCAGGAATGCTAAGAAGTCTTTAATTTTTCCCAAAGATCATAGAAAACCATTGAAACACATAAGAAGAAGCATTATCAGAATCATAATTATGATCACTAGGATTGATACCTCTTCCACTTTTTAAAGGTCAAAAATTTACAAATTACAGCTCCCAACTCAATGCTCTCTTAACCAAAATTCTCCAGGAGCTCCTCACAGTATACACCGAACAAACTCCATATTTGATGTGCAAGGCTTTTCACTATCTGGCCTCAAATACTTTGTAAGACCTATTTCGCTCTATTCCTTTTAATACATTCCATAATCCAGCCAATCATTTCCGAAACTCGGCCTGGGCTTTCCTATTTTGCCTTTGATCTTATTATTTAATGAGACTAAAAGATTCTTCTACTTTGTTTTCACTTGCCTCTTGCCTGTATCATTCAGGTCCCATCACAAAACCTTCTCTCCCCTGAAGTCTTTCTTAATTCCCTGAAGCAGTATTACTGATTTCCCCAAAAGCTTCAATACGTCTTTAGCCTTTAACCTGTTCCTACTAAATACTTGTATTATATAAGTTTATGTCATATATATTTTATTTTTTTAAAGATTTTATCTATTTATTTGACAGAAAGAGAGATCACAAGTAGGCAGAGAGGAAGGGAAGCAGGCTCCCCACTGAACAGACAGCCCCATGCAGGGCTCAATCCCTGGGATCATGACCTGAGCCAAAGGCAGAGGCTTTAACCCACTGAGCCACCCAGGCGCCCCTATGTCATATATATTTTAATTTCAAATATAAAACACTGGAAAGCAAACAAGCTTTGTCAGTTTTCATGCCTTCTCCATGGTCTCTAGTCTGTTCCTGAACTATGGAAGAAATACAATTAATTATTGAATGGTTGGATGGATGATAGCTTTACCACCAGAATGTCTCTGACTCTAAGCTATAAATGGCATTAGAATTTATGGTGTCAAGTTCTCAGAAACTTGTAATCAAGTTTCTGTATTAGGAAATGTCATGAAATACTTGAATTTATGTCTATTTTTAGAATATTTATGAGTTAATTAAAAAATGAGGAAAGAATAAGCCTGAGAGTTTAGATTATTGTGAGAAGTAGCTGAAAAATTAAAGTACTTTAAAGTACTAAGTGTTTCCAGTTATAAAATAAATAAGTCATAATGTTTAAAAATTATTTTAACACTACTTCTTGTATTGATTTTTGGTTGCCTGGTAAGGGTACATGTAACTAGATATATGCAGTAAGTCTGTTCCCATTAAATCACATGTACATCTTTCTATTGTTATTAATTGGATAACATACTAATTGAGCCATACAAAATGAAAAGAACATGAGACCTTGAGTCAGTAGAATTGATTTGAAACTATGAATTGCTTCTTACTTATGCAATGTTTGGCAAGTAATTAAACTCTCTGTGCTTCAAATTTCCCATAATGAGGATGATAAACTCACTACCTCATATGGTTAAAAAGAATTAAGTGAATTAATGATCATAACAGTGTTTTTGTAAACAGCAGCATTTTTTGAGAAAGTTAAGTTTATTATTTACATTGATCCAAATAATAATGGTCATAATATAAATAAACTATGTTGCAAATACTTTATTAAAAATAGAAAACATCTCTCTCTAAGTTATCTGTTGTGTAAAACAAGGTCTTCATATCCTAGCTCTGCTTATTGAAAAGCACTGCTGGCATGCCTGAAATGGTTCCTAAGTTTGGAATGGGTTGAAATGCTTCTCAGTAAGAAAGGTAGAAAGTACGATTATATCAGAGACACCAAATAAATACCACTTATATTAGATTTCAGTCTAACCATGAAATTTCCACCAATATTACATTGGTCAAAACTCTATTATATACTCCAACTTGTATTTAACATTCTGATTTTAGAGACTTGACCTAAGCAAATTAGCTGTCATATGTTTTATTCTATAAATATTAATTGAAAGCCAACTTGGGTCCTCTCTACTATACTAGAAACCTGAGAAACAGATAAGGTGTAGTCCTTAATCTTAAGAATCTCACAAATACAAAAATGTATAATACATTCTGCCAAGTGACAATTTAAGGTCTGCATGGAGCATTATGAGTAAGAAGCAAGACCAATTCTGGAGGTAAAATGAGAAAAGCTTCAAAATATGGCAAAACATTTGCTATATCTTAAAAAATAAATAGCAATTTTCTAGGGAAATGGACAAAAAAGTAAGTGGAAGGGATTCCAGGCCAAAGACATAGCATGTGGCATTAAATCCCCACATAATGAAGGACACAGAAATCCTTTCCAGCTACCTTCTTCTCTAACAAGAGTGGGAAGATATTAGGTTGGTGTTTATGGCATAGTAGACATAGTTCTCTTTCATCTTTCATTTTATTTAACGTCCAGCTCTTAAATCTTCCCACTACCCTTCCAAAGGAGAATGACTCAGTATGACAGATGCTGACACATCTGATTTGCTTTAATAACAAGATAATTATTACACCACTTATTAATTAATCATATTACTTGTAAACTTTACATGTGCAACAGGATATCAAATGGGATGTTTTCCCATCATGTTAATTTGGACTGCTGCCAGAAGTCTGAAACCACATTGTGATGTTAGCAAGAGCATCTCAAGATGTTGTATTTTCCTCTCCCTGACTCCATTCAAATAAACTAGGTTTCAGAAATCTTGACATGTATCCTCTAAAGTTTGGGGGAGACTTTGGTCTGGTATCTAACTTACATCCACCACCACCCCCCAAAAATCTGAGGGTTAGAAGTTGTTTGAAACAGCGCAGCATGACAGAGAAAAAGATGACGTTATGTTAAGAACATCTTGCATTCTGATAATTTCTAGCATTTCAAGGACAAGGAAAAATGTAGGCACTAAGGAGAGGACCCACACAAGAGTCAATCTGAATGGAATCCTGTCCAAAGGTAAGCTTAGAGGGATAAAAATGTCTGCAAAAAAGGTGTTTGGAGTAGACAGAAATGGGTTGAGAGAGCTCCTTAGGAGCCAGCTATGAAGACTCAGGGAATAGCAGATGGAAGATATCAAGAACCAAGATTCCGGAAAAACAAAACAAAACAAAACAAAAAAAAAAAAAAAAAAGAAAGAAAGAAAAGAAAGGAAAGGCCAATATTTTCTTCTACCACATCAGCAAGGCACCAATATTAGATAAACCATGCTAGTAAGAAAGAACTCTTCTTTCACTGCCTTCCCTTGCCCAGGCTCCACCCTGCAAGAGCAGAAGCAGGGTGGTCAATGAGGGCAAGGGGAGGAAAAGATAAACACGGGACAATATTAGGCAAGTTCACCACAACCTCCTCCTGACCCTAGTCTTCTAACCTGTGGCAACCTTAAGCTAGGCACAGGAAAAATCTCAGGATTAAATGAGAAATGCAAGTTTTGGAATTAAAATGGACTGGACTTTTTAATACCTGAATATTAAGACTATATATTAACACTTAAGAATGCTCCAAAAACCTGTGGTTATGCCTTGAGAGTTCATCCAGGGGAAATGAAGGACTCAACAGAACAATTTTATTCTTATTTTATTTTATTAGTTACCATACAGTACATCATTAATTATTGATGTAGTGTTCCATGACACAATTTTAAAGGAATCGTGAAAAAAAAAAGAGAAATTAAGTGGCTTTCTGTTCATGCACTACTGAGCCTACGATGTTCAGTAAATCAATTACACCTAAGGCATTTCATGAAATCCCATGAGTTATGCATTATCATTCTGACTTTATAGAGGGTGAAACAAAGTCTTGCCTAGATAAGGTAAATTTCTGAGAATCACCACCTGTAAAGATAGATTTAAAGACAGATTCATCTACCTCCAAATCTGACACTTAACATTGACGTTATTTTGCCTTTTCATCGTATACATTATAAATTTAAGTTAACAATACCAACAAGCAGACCCGTCTGTGAAGGTCCTTAACCTTTTACTTAAAACCCACATTTCAGAACAAGATGTACTAGAGGTGTGGGAAGAAAGGAGTAAGAATAGCTAAGGGGCCAATAAAACTTTGGCCCAACAGTACCCCACAAACTCTTCCTGTTTATTCCTTGAGATATGGATCAAGTGCATTGATTTAACAAAACATTTATTGAGTTTCTCCTATGTGCAAGACGCTATTTTTAGCAACAAAGACACAAAAATGAACATGCCATTAGCATACTATGAAAACGCACACACACACACGAGTTGTGTCTTTCCACAATGTCAGCTTTATTCACTCATAAAGCAAAGGTAAATCACAATTACAAAGCAGGTTCAGGATTTCAAACTCAATGACATTTCACCATTGGATTACACTTGGCTTTTTCCACAGCACACAGAGCAGGACAGAAGACAAGCCTCACAACAAAGATAACAGAAGGGGGCAGCAAGTTAAGGAAATAAATGCGAAGTCATCCTGTGGCTCTACAGTTGAGATGAGGCCTCGGTCTGGTCCAGGTAAGCTCTGGGTACTTCTTATGTTCCAGCTGTGAAGGATTTTGTTTCTGCTCAGAGATCAGTCAGGCAGTCTTAGGCGGTGGTTGCCTTTTTCTTTCTTTCTTTTTTTCTTTTTTTTTTTTTTTTTTTATTTTCATGGCTGCCTTTTTTAAGTGGTCAGACATAGAGGGGGACAGGTCTGAAGCGCCTAATAGATTGTTGCCAAAATAACTTCCCTTTTAAAGGGTTTTAATCAGTTTCGGGTCCCCACAGACCTCCTCTGGTTCTGCTCATTATCAGTTCTGGGGGGTCAGCTGAAGCTGGTCCCCGGGATATCACCAGCTACAGTACCTTTAACTTCTTGCCTCATTGCTTGAAACAGGCTCCTACTTGACATGAGAGATTTATTTTGCTCACTATCTACGGACAACAAATAGCAGTCCAGTCTGTTATGTTTTATAATGTAAATGTGTGCACACAGGGAAGGGGATCTATTCCTGACTTGATGGTTAGAGAAAACTTCCTGGAGGAAGTGACTAGTAAGCTGAAGCCAGAAAGATGAGTGGCCAAGGTAAGTCAAGAAGATGGAAAAATGTTTTCCCAACAGAGGGAGGAGCATGTGCCTAAATGGAGGAGAGGATATAACAGGTTCAAAGAACTGGAAGAAGTTGAGAAGTGCCTAGTCACATGGCTCCAGGGGGAAAGATGGTGAGTGATGCCACTACAAACAAAGAAGAGGTCTGATGGGCCACATTAAAAGGACTTGGACTTTCGTCTAAAAGGAGTGTGAATAAAAGGAGGCTGCAGCAAACAATGCATGGGTTTACACAAATTCCTGAAATCATATAAACAATACAACTTCTGAAAAACCTCTCCCTCTGAACTCAATCCAAACTACAGCTCTGATCCAAAAAATGGAGAAAACGGGTGGAATGCAATGAACCAAATCCAATGACCAGCTTTGCAAAAGCTGGCCTCTTTCTTTAGCCTGCACCTCATGCTGGCACGTGCTCAGAAAAAGGTTCAGTCCTATTAAAAAGGACCGTGCTGTAGCTGATGCGTGCATTCAGGCACACACATAGATAAAGATCCACCACCACCACCATCACCATGATGACCACAAAAAACAAAAAGAAATCTGGCCTTCAAAATTTCTAAAATTATTGGGATTAAAATTGAGATGCTCTTTCCATTTGGAATCATGGAAATTTATTTTATCGTGTCGACTATGACACAAATTTACTGGTTATTACCATTGATTATTCTGCCATGCTACAAAGCTGTTTCTGTGTATTTCTGTTTGTTGGTTTGTTTGCTGTGGTTTGCTTTGTTTTGTGTAGAAACAAAAAATTGCTTAACGGAGACACAGATCCAGGATTCTCTGCCTTTTCATCAGTCTAAAGTTAAAACAGCCAGTCTCTTGCTATTCCTAAACTTTTTCCTTTCTTTTCACTTGTTTCTTCTTGTTACATTTTTGGGCACTAAAGGAAAAAAATGGAGTAAAGGAACTTGCACTTATTAATAAATATGATAAACACAGTAAAAACTGTCATTTATTGAGCTACCACTCAGTAAATAGAACAATATTGGGTGTTTTGCTTATATTATCTCATGTAAACTTCTCAAAAATCTTAGAACTTAAGTAATATTATCTTCATTTTACAGATGAGGAGCTGGAGCTCAGAGAGATTTACTTAGTGCTCTCCCTGACCCTAGAGGCATTATATGCCTTAGTAGAGTAGTTGAAAACAATTTTCAGCCCCTTCACAGTTTCATTCAGGGCCAGTCTTGGATAGGCTGGACAGGAGTAAAATACGGGGACTCCTTTTCAAGACATAGAATGTGTTTGCTTCAGAGATAATATATATGCAAACTGCAGCCCTATCCTTTATCTATATCCTTAATTTCGATCAAAGGAAAAATTGAAATTTTCTTTTGTTTCACAAATCTATTTTTCATTAAAAGCAGACATCCTCTCAAGTAATATTAAGTATTGGGCAGGCAATCAAAATATATTGCCAAATTCCATTCTTAATTTGGTCTGTGATGCTATTTCTAATTTTTTCTGATAAAAGTTTTCCAGGCTGACAATGGGTCAACCTGGAAAAACATAAAATGTATAATTTTAGGTATAAATTCTCTAACCTTAAGAGCTTTTGAAATAGCAGAATTTGAAATTTCAGAGCTGTGTGTCACGAAAGATTTCATTTTAAGGTAAGATTACATGCAAAGGACTACTGTGAAGTTTGACACATGGAGAACACTCCACCACATTTGCATTTCTAATCATGATTTTCAAATATTCAGGTTCTTCTTGACAGACTGTCTCAGTGTATGTAATGGTCACAAAACACAGAACTTTTCATAAGATACATGTCAATTTGCAGGTAAGAAGACAGGCAGTTGTAGACAAACTGAAATTCACTGCTTTGCTCTAACTAATACTGATGGGGCTGCTTTGTTAATTCCTAAAATTTTGAAATACACTTAAAGTATCATATTCATCAAGTAACTTGAAAAGACCCAAACCTGGGATTTTAGTTTAGGGACTGGGAGAAAAAAGAGAAGATTTAAAGATCAAGATGGGAATTGGTGCCCACAGGATTAAAAACCATCACCTGCTTTATTCACTTCCTATTTTTCTACAGAAGATAAAAGGAAATATAATATGATTTATTTCACTAAGCATGATAGCCTCTAGTTCCATCCACGTCGTGCTTAGCGAAATAAGTCAAGTGGAGAAAGACAACTGTCATATGATCTCCCTGATATGAGGAAGTAGAGATGCAACATGGGGGGTTAAGGGGGTAGGAGAAGAATAAATGAAACAAGATGGGATTGGGAGGGAGACAAACCATAAGTGACTCTTAATCTCACAAAACAAACTGAGGGTTGCTGGGGAGAGGGGGGTTTGGAGAAGGGGGGTGGGGTTATGGACATTGGGGAGGGTTTGTGCTATGGTGAGTGCTGTGAAGTGTGTAAACCTGGCAACTCACAGACCTGTACCCCTGGGGATAAAAATATATTATATGTTTATAAAAAATAAAAAAAATAAAAATATAATATAATAATGAATAATAAATGATAATGGGAATCCATATGTTTACATAACATAAGGAGTGTAGACCAAACAAGAGCAGAGTTGGAGTGTTAACCAACCTCAGATTAAACATGGGTGAAGGTTGAACATCCATGGGGAAAATAAATGGAATAATCTCCCAACATAATGTCTTTGCTATCCTAATATAGAGTGCTGAACTTATAGGGTGTTGTTTGGGGGAAATGTATATCTAAGGTCTTAGAGAAGTCTCAGGGAAATTAGAGTTTTGACAAAGCAAATTTCCTACTCTAGGGATGGCTTCTAGATTATCCTAGATATGGGTAGGCTGCCTTCTGAATATGAGAGGGATCTAACATGGCTATCACATCACAAGAGCAAACCTGGCAATTAAAGGAAGTTGACATCACAAACATTCAAGAAATACTCTTCCCCAAACACAAAATTTTTGACGTAGATATTGCTAATTATAGCTCCCCCTTTATTCCATAACCATAGTTGAAACTATATTCCAGCAAAATTTATCTGACAGATTCCAATAATAAATCACATAATCTCTGACAAAACTCTCTTAATATGTGATTGGACCAACTTCGACCCCTTTGTCAGGAGTCAAAGAAAAAAAATGTTATATTTTTAGGGGCACTCTAAAAAATTAGAACTACTTCTTTTACTAAATAGTTGCTTTTAAAGAAAGAGAACTTGTAGAATACCCTTAATTTTTATTTTTTTATTTTTTTTAAGATTTTATTTATTTATTTGACAGACAGAGATCACAAGTAGGCAGAGAGGCAGGTAGAAAGAGAGAGGGGAGGAAGCAGGCTCTCCGCGGAGCAGACAGCCCGATGCGGGGCTCGATCCCAGTACCCTGGGATCATGACCTGAGCCGAAGGCAGAGGCTTTAACCCACTGAGCCACCCAGGCGCCCCTAATTTTTATTTTTAATGGAGTTTAAGAAAGTATTAAAGTTCTTAGTAGACAGAAAATATGGTTAAAATAAAAACTATAAGATCAAGAAGTATATTTTTTGGAAATTAAAAAAATTAAGAACAATTTTAAATGTATGATTGAGACAATTAAAAACTATTATAGGAATTATACTATGAATTAAAGGAAAATTTGTGATCATCTTTAACAGGAAAAGGATAAAGATAAAAATTATATGAGTCACTCAAGAAAAAGGAAATCTCATCCCCCTCTTCAACTATGTTAAGCAGTCGAAGCATTTGCTCACAGTATTGATGGTCCAATTTCGATAAATAAAGACCTTAAAATTCATCACTCCTATTTGTACAATAAGAACATGTTGGGCAAAATAAAACCTGATGACTTTTCTTGAACCCATATGAGATTTGAAGTTGCAGGGAAAATCATCACCTCAAAATTTTGAGAGAGAAGTGCATCAAGAGAATCATATCTGAAATCAGCTTACCTATAGAAGAAAATGATGGAGCCATATATTAGCAGGAACACTTAATGGTAATTTTGACAAATTGCTGGAGTCTGAATGTAGGCTAGTGTGAGAGTAAGGAAACTACTGGAGAATGAAGTATTAGGAGACCTCTCATTATCTCATGGGTTGCACTATGAGGAAGAGCACCAGAAGTATTTCCTTGTGGCTCTAACAAGGAGAAGGGAAGACCTTTCTACATAACATAGTTTTAACTCTCCAGGTGAAAAGACTTTTTCAGAGCCTCTTCCCAGGTGGAAGAGAGGCATTCCTCCTGCTCTAGCCCCTCTAGAATTCCTGTCTCACATAAGTGGAAAAAACAGAGTTATCCTGCAACAGGGCTTTGAGGAAATCAATCCGAATGTCGCATCTAAGAAGGGAAAATTATGGCTGAGAGTTTTCCAAAATTAATGACAGACACCAAACAACTTACCTATAGAGGAAGAGGAAGATTAAAGTGGGTTTCTTATCAGAAACCATGCAAGAAGAAAATGGACTTTTTTAATTTAAACATTAAAAAACAAAAAACACTTCTTTATCCAGCAAAATTACTGATCAAAAGTAGAAGGAAAATTTTTTTTCAGACAAACAAAACAAACAAAATCTGAGGTAATTCACCACTCTCACATCTGTCCTTCCAGAAATACTAACAAATCTGGGGGCCAGAAGGAAAAGAATAAAGGTCAAATATTGGGACTTCAGAAAGAAAGGAAGAGCATGGCAGAAAGAATAAATGAGAGTAAAACAAAAATTTCATTTGTCTTGTTGTTAACTATCTAAAAGATAATTAAAGTAACAATCAGATTCTCAGCAATGTCATCAGCATGATGGAGTAAGATATCCCTCCTTCTTGTTCCCATTTGGAACAACTAATTAGGCATTCTTTCATGAATAGAAGGGTCTCTGTAGAAGTTGTACAATCCAACATCATATACCAAGGGACCTGAGAAGACTCTTGCACACCTGTGCATCCAATAATTGGCAGACAGACCTTGAATTGTCTATCTATGTGCTATGGAACCAGCAGGAACAGATGAACATTTTCTAAACCCTCTCAGCCATAATTAAAGAAAACGTGGAGAACAGTGACTTAGGAAGACACCCACAATAAGAGAGACTTTATATAAATCCAGCCTTCCTGAGGGAAGATTTCACCATGTTTTGGGGGGGGGATACATACACATGCACACACACACACACACACATTGAACAGGATAAGATGAATTTTGCCATCACTGCTTCTCCCCTCAAGGTGACACAGAGAGGATGAACTGGCCAGCAGCAACCTCTCCAGTAGGGGAAAAAAGAGTGGTGAGTGAGGGTCTTACTACCTAACCTGTGCAGGACAGAGCTAAAGAAACCCACTTCTCTCCAGCAACACCCAGAGTACTGAGGTGGGAACTCTGTGACTGGGCAGATAGAGGAGACTGGAAAAGAGGCAGATAAGAACATCAAAAGGGAGGAAAGCAAGATGGCAAAGGAGTAAGAGACTTAAATATCATTGGATCCCAGGAGTTCAGCTAGATAGCTATCAAACCATTCTGGACACCTGAAAACTCAACAAGAGGATCAAAGAGAAGAGCAGCAATTCTAAGAACAGAAAAACGACCACTTTCTGGAAGGTAGGACATGTGGAGAAAAGAATCTAAGGCAACATACTGGAAGAGACACTGCGGTGGGGGGGGGGGGGGGGGTGGAGCTGGCTCCCAGCAAGTGGTAAAGCAGCAGAGCGCAAAATTGGAACTTTTAGAAGTCTCCTCCACTGAGAGATGTTGCTCCAGAGCTGGGGGTAGAGGGGTGGGGAATGTGCAGTCTTCGTGGGGACAGTGTGGTATCAGGACCAGTGGGGACAACAGAAAGACCAGGGTGCCTAAGTGTGGCAGAGTTCCCATGTATCAGAGCGGGAAAGTCAGCTGTAGAAACAGAGTTGAGCAGTGGGCTCTCAGCTTAGGTTTACCTTAAACCCTGATCTGAGGAACAGTTGGACCACTGCTCTTTGAGCAGGAACCCCACAAGTGGCAGATCCTTCCTCCTCCGGGAGGAGAGGTGGGAGAACACAGTAGGAATCTACTGGGTTTGGAGACTCCAAACAGGGCATGTACCAGAGATATAAATGCTCAGTCACAGGCCGGGTGAGCACAGAGTACAGCCCGAGACCAGGGAATTGGGAGGGATTGACAGCTTTTCTCTGAGGGCACATTGAGGAGGGGGGCCCTAAGCTCTCAGCCCCTATGGTTTGGAGAATGGGTGGCTGCCATTTCCATTTACATCCTCCAAAGTTCTATGGAAAGCATTTGGGGAACAAAAGATCCTGAGACCAAAACTGCACAGGTTACTTACCCTGGCCCCTGGCAAGGAGGTTGCAATTCCACCTTGGGCAAAGACACTTGAGAATCACTGCAACAGTCCCCAGCCACAGAAGATCAGCAAGAACATCTAGCCAAGACCAAGTTCACTGATCAAAGAGAACTGCAGAACTCCAAAAGCAGGGGAATACAACACATAGAATTCATGTATTTTTCCCATGATTCTTTAGTCTTTCAAAGTTAAATTTTTTAATTTTATTTTTTCTTATTCTATTTTTAAAATTTTTCCTCTTCCCTATTTTAGCATTTTTAACTATTTTATCTTATCAATACCTTTTTAAAAAATCTTTTTTTAAAATTCTCATTGTTATATTCTATCCCTTCATTGTATATAACCTTATTTTTTGTATACATATAGGTTTTCCTTTCTTTAAAATTTTGGGATACTGTTTCTTCTAACAAATCAAAATATACCCTTAATCTAACACATGGCTTTGTTCTAGTCTCCAGCCTGATCCCATTCTTTCCTCTTTTTTTTCTTTTTTCAATTAACTTCTTACTTTATCAATTCCTTTTTTAGACTCTTTTTAAATTTTCATCTTTACAGTCATATTCCATCCCTCCATCATGTTTACCCTTATTTATATATATATAGAAGTTTTTCTTTTGTTAAAATTTTGGGAGGCAGTTTCTTCTAATGGACCAAAATACACCCAAAATCAAGTGTGTGGTTCTGTTCTATTCACTACTCTAATATATATAAATGATAGATATATAGATAGATAGATTATAGATGATATAGATATATAGATATAGATAGAAATAAAGATATATAAATATATTTTTTTTCCTTCTTTCTTCTCCCCCAGTTTCAGGTCTCTTCAAATTTGGTTACTGTATATTTTTTCTAAGGTTGTTGCTACCCTTTTAGCATTTTGTTCTCTCAATTATCTGTACTTAATCTGGATAAAATAATAATGTGGGAAAACTCACCTCAAAAAAAAAAAAAAACAAGAGACAGTAGTGACAATTAAAGACCTACTCAAATCTTGTAAGATGTCAAAAATAGAGTTCAGAAGAATTCGATGAAACTAGATGTTTGTTCTTTGAAAGAATTAATAAGATTGATAAACTCCTGGCCAGACTTACCAAAAACAAAAGAGAAAGGACCCAAATAAATAAAATCATGAATGAAAGAGGAGAGATCACAACCAACACCAAAGAAATACAAACAGTTAGAAGAACATATTATGAGCAACTATAGATCAGCGAATTTGACAATCTGCAAGAGATGGATGCATTCCTAGAGACTATAAACTATATAGAATGAGAAAAGACCCCCAAATAGCCAGAGGAATGTTAAAAAAGAAAACCAAAGTTGGCAGTATCACAATTCCAGACTCCAAGCTCTATTACAAAGCTGTAATCATCAAGACAGTACAGTACAGGGGCAACTGGGTGGCTCAGTAGATTAAGCCTCTGCCTTCAGCTCAGGTCATGATCTCATGGTCCTGGGGTCCTGGGATCCAGCCCTATGTCAGGCTCTCTGTTCAGCAGGGATCCTGCATCCTATTCCCCCCCCCCACGCCTGCCTCTCTCCCTACTTGTGATCTCTGTCTGTCAAGTAAATAAATAAAATCTTTTAAAAAAGACACTATGGTACTGGCACAAAAATAGACACATAGATCAATGGAACAGAATAGAGAGCCCAGAAATAGAACCTCAACTCTATGGTCAACTAATCTTCGACAAAGCAGGAAAGAATGTCCAACAGAAAAAAGACAGTCTCTTCAACAAATGGTGTTGGGAAAATTAGATAGCCACATGCAGAAGAATGAAACTGGACCATTTTCTTACACCACACACAAAAATGGATGAAAGAACTCAATGTGAGATAGGAACCCATCAAAATCCTTGAGGAGAGCACAGGCAGCAACCTCTCCAACCTCAGCTGCAGCTGTTATTTCCTAGAAATATCACCAAAGGCAAGGGAAGCAAGGGCAAAAATGAACTATTGGGACTTCATCAAGATCAAAAGCTTTTGTACAGCAAAGGAAACAGTCAACAAAACCAAAAGACCACCAACAGAAAAGGAGAAGATATTTGCAAATGACATATCAGATGAAGGGCTAGTATCCAAAATCTATAAAGAACTTATCAAACTCAACATCCAAATAACAAATACTCCGATCAAGAAATGGGCAGAAGACATCAACAGACATTTCTGCGAAAAAGACATCCAGATGGCCAACAGACACATGAAAAAGTGCTCCACATCACTCGGCATCAGGGAAATACAAATCAAAACCACAACGAGATACCACCTCACACCAGTCAGAATGACTAAAATTAACCAGTCACGAAACAACAGATGTTGGCGAGGATGGAGAGAAAGGGGAACCCTCCTACACTGTTGGTGGGAATGCAAACTGGTGCAGCCACTCTAGAAAACAGTATGGAGGGTCCTCAAAAAAGTTGAAAATAGAGCTACCCTACAACCCAGTAATTGCACTACTGAGTATTTACCCTAAAGATAAAAATGTCATGATCTGAAGGGGCACGTACACCTGAATGTTTATAACAGCAATAGCCAAACAATGGAAAGAGCCTAGATGTTCAACATAGGAATGGAAAAAGAATATGTGGTATATATGTACAATAGAATACTATGCAGCCATCAAAAAAGGAAATTTGCCATTTGCAGTTATGTGGATGGAACTAGAGAGTATTATGCTAAGCCAAATAAGTCAGTCAGAGAAAGACAGTTATTATATATCTCTCTGATATGAAGAATTTGAGAAGCAGGGTGGGAGTTATTGAGGGGTAGGGAGGTAAAAATGAAACAAGATGGTACTAGGGAATGAGACAAACTATAAAAGACTCTTAATCTCAGGAAAGAAACTGAGGGGGTGGGAGGGAGGGATGAGGTGCCTGGGTTATGGACACTGGGGAGGGTATGTGCTATGGTGTGTGTTGTGAGTTGTGTAAGACTGATGATTCACAGACCTGTACCCCTGAAGCAAATAATACATTATATGTTAATTTAAAAATTAAAGTTTACTAAAATCAATTTAAAAAATCATATGGCAATATGATCCAGCAATCCCACTTCCATGTATATATCATGAAAATGAAACCAGGTTATCAAAAAAAAAATCTGCAGTCCCACGTTTATTGCAGATTATTCACAATAGATAAGATCATATATGTATATATATGATCTTATATGTATATACATACATATGGTATACACACATATGGTAATATGATCCAGCAATCCCACTTCCATGTATATATCATGAAAATGAAACCAGGCTATCAAAAAAAAATCTACAGTCCCATGTTTATTGCAGATTATTCACAATAAAGATCATATATATATATGATCTTATATGTATATACACACACACGTGTGTGTGCATAGATATAGATATATAAAATCACCAACCTGAGTGCCCATGAACAGATAAATAGATAAAGAGGATATATATATATATATATATGTATATACGCAGACACACATGGACACACATGCACACATACACAATGGAATATTATTCAGCCATGAGGGAAAAAAAGAAAAGAAATCTTGCCATTTGCAGTAACACAGATAGAACTTGAACTTGTGATCTCTGTCAAATAAAAAAATAATAATAATTAAAAAATTTAAAAAAAAAAGAACTTGAGGCCATTATGCTCAGTGAGATAAGCCAGACAGAAAAAGACATATTGTATCACTTATATGTTGAAGCTAAAAAAGCCAAACTCAAAGAAGCAGAGAATAGAATGATGGTTACTGGGGACTAAGAGGTGGGAGGAATTGGGGAGATTTATTTAAAGGAGATAAATTTAGGGGTGCCTGGGTGGCTCTGCCTGCCTCTCTGCCTACTTGTGATCTCTGTCTGTCAAATAAATAAATAAAATCTTTAAAAAAAAAAAGGGAGATAAATTTACAACTAGAGAATGAATAAATTTTGAAGATCTAATGTTCAGCATTGTAATTATAGTCTAAAACATTGTATTATTTACTTCAAAATTGCTAGGAAACTATTTCTTAAATATTTTCACCACAAAAAAGAAATGATTATTATGTGATGTGACAGAGGTGTTATCTAAAGCTATGTTGGTAATCATATTATAATATATAAATGTATCAAATCAATATCTTGCACACCTTAAACTTATATAATGTTATACATAAATTATATCTCAAAAACTAATAAGTCAATGATTATAATAATGCACTGGGTGATTACAACATATAGATAGATGATAGATGAAATAAATGACAGTAATATCATAAAGTATGGAAGGAATTGTGACTACTCTGTTATAAGTTACCTATACTACAAATGAAACAATACAGTACTTTCTAAAAAAGAAGTTAGATTAGTTAAAGATACAGATTGTAAACTCTAAAGGAAAACCATCCCTAGGGTATGGGTAAAATAAAAATTTAAGAACTATAAATGACATACAAAGAAAAAAGATAAAATGAAATCACAAAGTATTCAATTAATAGCAGAGAAGGCAGAAAGAAATAGGGATGAATAAAGAACAAATGCAGTAAATAAAAACATTACAAACATGGTAGATACAAAGTAAACTACATGAATGTGAATGTAAATAATCTAAAATACATCAATTAAAATACAGAGACTGTCAAAGTGGATTAAAAAGACAACTGTTGTCTACAATAAAAATTTTTTTACATAAAAACTAAGATAAGTTAAAGGTAAAGGGATTAAGAAAGATATACCAAGTAATAGTAATGAATAGAACTCCAGGGTAGCTGTATTAATTTTAGACAAAGCGTGCTTCACCACAAGTAGGATTGTCAGAGACAGACAAAAGTTATATAATGATAAAAAGTTCAATTTTCAAAGACATTATAACAATCTTAAATATGTGAGCACCTAACACTAATAACTTAGCATCAAAATACATTAGGGCAAACCTGAAAGAACTCAAAGATCGATCAATCAACTTGTTCTAACTTGACATTTGTAGAATATTCTATTGAACAACAACAGAATACACATTTTTATTAGGCTTCACCAGCATAAACAGACCACATTCTGGGCCAGGAAGCATACCTTCACAAAATTTAAAGCAAGAATAAATAAAACAAAATCATACAGACTATGTTCTCAGACTACAGTGGATAAAACTAGAAATATCTAAGAAAAAGATAGCTGGAAATTCCCCAGATATTTGGAAACTAAACCACATAATTCTTTTTTTCTTTTTGAATTTCATTTTATTTTTTTCAGTGTTCCAAGATTCATTGTTTATGCACCACACCCAGTGCTCCATGCACATACTTCTAAATAACAGATGTGTGGAACAAATCTCAAGAGAAATCTTAAAATTTTAGAGCAATATTAAAAAGCAACTAGCAAAACATGTAATTCAGTAAAGCAATGCTTACAGAGAAAATTGTATCATTAAATGCATATATTAACCATAAAGAAAAATCTAAAATAAATGAAATAACCCTCCACCATAGGAAACAGGAAAAAGAAGAAAATACAAGCTAAGGCAAGCAGAATAATACAAATTAAAAAAAAAAAAAAATAGAGCAGAGACCAGTTAAATTAAAAACAGAAAGAATAGAGAAAATCGATGAAATAAAAAAACAGTTCTTTGAAAACAGAAGTAAAATTGATAAACTCTACATTGATTGAAAGTAAAAAAAAATTTTTTTAAGATATTTCACAAAATTAGGAATACTAGAAATAAAAGGAATCACTACTGAACTTACATCCTATAAAAGATGATAAAATAATATTAAGAAAACCTTTTGCTATTTTTTGAGTAAGATAAAATGGGAAAATTCCCTGAGACAAGAAATAGAAAATATAGGGGCACCTAGCTGGCTCAGCCGTTAAGCGTCTCTCTTTGGTTCAGGTCCTGATACCAGGGTCCTGGGATCGGAGCCCCACATCAGGCTCCCTGCTCTGCAGGATGTCTGCTTCTCCCTCTCCCACACCCCCTACTTGTATTCCTGCTCTCACTGTCTTTCTCTCTGTCAAATAAATAAATAAAATCTTTAAAAAATATATATGAAGAGTCTTATAATCTTGAAAAAAATAGAAAATATGAAGAATCTTATATTTATAATTAACTTGAATTTTTAATTAAAACTTTCCTATAGTAAAAATCCAGGCCTAAATATCTTCACCATTGAATTGTGTTCAAGGATTTGGCGGGGGAGGGGGTGAGTTAATACCAATTTGTTTCTACACAAACTCTTTAAGAAACCCTAATTATTTTATGAAGAGTATTACCCTAATTTAATAAAATTAAACATGGAACTAGAGGGTATTATGCTAAGCAAAATAAGTCAGTCAGAGAAAGTCAATCAGTTACCATATGATTTCACTCATATGTGGAATTTAAGAAACAAAACTGAGAATCATAGGAAAAGGGAGGAAAAATAAAACAATACAAAATCAGAAAGGGCAACAAGCTAAAAGAATTAATCATAGGAAAGAAACTGAGGGTTGCTGGAGGAGATAGGGTAAGGAGATGGGGTAACTGAGTGATAGGCATTAAGGAGGGCATGTGATGTAATGTGCAGTGAGTGTTATATAAGACTGCTGAATCACTGAACTCTACCTCTGAAATTAATAATACACTATATGTTAACTAAGTTTAAACCTAAATAAATAAATAAAGGGTAGCAGAGAGTTTTCATAGTTAGAAGATGCTCTTAATGGGTTAATGTGATATTAATGATAGATATAAGATTTATTTTCTTCACTTGGAGTTAAGTTTTCTACATGTTTGACTTCTTTTAGTTTCATAATACATGAATATTATTTCAAAAATAAAATAAAATGAAACAAACAACCAGATAAGACAATAGACAATCTTAAAAAGAGAAAACAATAGACCAATAATATCACTTGTAAACATAAACATAATAATCTTTATCAAAACATTAACAAACTAAAGCCATAAATAGAAAGATAATACAACATGAGCAAGTGAGGCTTATCAAGAATGTAAAGTTGGTTTAACATTCAATGCTTAATCATTATAATTCATCACATAGAATTATAATACACATATGTAATCATATATGTAAGATATATAGTCATATATATCAACACTTTTAAAACAAAAAAGTGTGTGATAAAGTTCAACAACCATTCGTGGCTAAAACTTTCAGCAATATAGCAATAAAAGTGAACTTGCTCACCTTGATAAAGAACATATCCAAAAAAAAGAAAAAAGAAAAAACAGCTAACTTAATGGTAAAATCTTGATTTCCTCCTAAAAATCAATAAAAAAGAGGAATGGTCACTCTTGCTATTACTACTTAGTAATTAACTAAAAGTCTGAACCTTGCAATAAGGCAAGAAAAACTATGTGAGAGCATACAGAGGTAAAAGAAAGAAATAATACTTCTTATTTTCACTCTAAAATGTACACAGTGTAATACTTTTTAGATTATTCTTTAAAAAAAAAAAACTGTGGAGGAGTAGCAGACTGAGATGACATCAGGTTGCAGGAGTTCAGCTAGATAGTTATCAAACCACTCAAACACCTACAAACCCAACAGGAGATCAAAGAGAGGAAGAGCAGCAATTCTAGAAACAGAAAATCTACCACTTTCTTAAACGTAGGACATGCAGAGATGTGAATCCGAAATGATGGGAAGATAGACCATGGTGGGGAGGGGCCAGCTCCCGGCAAGTGGTGGAGTAATGGAGCACAAAATCTGAACTTTTAGAAGTCTGATCCACTGATGGACATCACTCCAGAAGCTAAGTAGGGGTGGAGCCCTTGTGGGGACAGCATGGTCTCAGGTCCCACGGGGTCACAGAAGGATCAGGGGTGTCTGAGTGTAGCAGACCTCGCAGGTATCAGAGCAGGGAAGCCAGTTACAGAGACAGAGCTGAGGAGTGAACGCCCGGTTCAGGGTTACCTTAAACTGTGATTGGTGGCACAATTGGACCACTGCTCTTTGAGCAGGGACCCCACAAGTAGAAGATCTGGGGACACCCAACTTCATCCACCAGAAAAGCAAAGCAGCAGAAATCTGCTTGGTTTGGAGACTCCACATGGGACTGTGTGGCAGAGACAGAAACACTCGGTCACAGGCCGGGTGAGCTCAGAGCATGGCGAGAGACCAGGAAAAGGGGAGTGATTGAGCACTTTGCTCTGAGGGCACACTTAGGAGTGGGGTCCCAAGCTCTTGGCTGCTCTAGGCCGGAGATTGGAAGGCAGCCATTTTCATTCCCCTCCTGCAGAGATCTACAAAAGCTCCTGAGAGCCAACCCGAGGAGATTAGTCAGTCCAGCCCCTGACAAGAGCAGTGCAATTCCGCCTCAGGCAAAGACATTTGAGAATCACAACAGGCACCTCCCCCAGAAGATCAGCAAGAACATCCAGCCAAGACTAAGTTCACTGAACAAGGAGAACAGCAGAATTCCAGAGGAGGGGGAAGTAAAGCATAGAATTATTAGTTTCTCCCCATGATTCTTTAGTCTTGCAGAGTTAATTAATTTTTTTTAGTTTTATTTTTTTCTTATTCTTATTTGTATAACATTTCCTCTTTCCTCTTTTAATATTTTTTAACTAGTTTATCTTAACAATACCTTTCTTTAAAAAAACTTTCTAAACCTTCATTATTATAGCCATATTTTATCCTTCATTATATCTAACTTTATTATTTGTACACAAATACGGTTTATTCTTCTAAAAAAATATTTGGGATACAATTTCTTCTAATAGATCAAAATATACCCTAAACCTACACAAGGCCTTGTTCTAATCCCCAGCCTGAGCAAATTCTCTCCAGTTTCTACTTCTTTATTTTTCCAATTTATTAATTCCTTTTTTAGAATTTTTAAAAAATTTTCATATATACAGTTATATTCCATCCCTTCATCATGTTTACCCATATATCCATCCCTTCATCATGTTTACCCATATATATATATATATATATATTCCTTTCTTTAAAGTCTTGGGAGGTAGTTTCTTTAAGAGACCAAAATACACCCAAAATCAGGTGGGTGGCTCTGTTCTATTCACCAATCTAATTTTTTTTTTTTTAATTTTTTTTTTTTTAATTTTTTTTTAAATTTTTTTTAAAACTTCTCTTACCTTCTCCCCCTGATTTGTGGTCTCTTCTGATCTGGTTAGTGTACATTTTTCAGGGGACTTTGCCACCCTTTTAATGTTTTATATTCTCATTTATATATTCTTACCTGGATAAAATGACAAGATGGAAAAAATCACACAAAAAAAGAACAAGATGCAGTACTGACCTAATCAATATGGACACTGGTAATATGACAGATCTGGAGTTCAGAATGACATGATTCTCAAGGTGCTAGCTGGGCTTGAAAAAGGCATGGAAGATATTAGAGAAACCTTGTTTGGAGAAATAAAAGCCCTTTCTGGAGAAATAAAAGAACTAAAATCTAGCCAAGCTAAAATTTTAAAAAGCTATTAATCAGGTGCAATCAAAAATGGAGGCTCTTACTACTAGGATAAATGGGGCAGAAGAGAGAATTAGTGGTATAGAAAACCAAATGATGGAGAATAAAGAAACTGAGCAAAAGAGAGACAAGCAACTACTGGACTATGAGGGGAGAATTTGAGAGGTAAGTGATACCATAAGATGAAACAATATTAGAATAATTGGGATTCCAGAAGAAGAGAGAGAGAAGGGAGCATAAGGTATACTGGAGTACATTATTGTAGAGAATTTCCCTAATATGGCAAAGGGAACAAGCATCAAAATCCAGGAGGCACAGAGAACCCCACTCAAAATCAAGAAAAATAGGTCCAAACCCCAAACCTAATAATAAAATTTACAAGTCTTAGTGACAAAGAGAAAATCCTGAAAGCAGCCCAGGACAAGAAGTCTGTAACATACAATGGTAGAAATATTAGATTGGCAGCAGGCTTATCCACAAAATTTAGCAGGCCAGAAAGAACTGGCATATTATATTCAGAGTACTAAATGAGAAAAACATGCAGCCAAGAATACTATATCCAGCTCAGCTGTCATTGAAAATAGAGGAGAGATAAAAAGCTTCCAGGACAAACAAAAACTAAAAGAATTTGCAAACACCAAACCAGCCCTGCAGGAAATATTGAAAGAGGTCCTCTAAACAAAAAGAGAGCCTAAAAGTAGTAGACCAGAAAGGAGCAGAGACAATCTACAGTAACAGTCACCTTATAGGCAATACAATAGCACTAAATTCATATCTCTCGATAGTTACCCTGAATGTAAATGGACTAAATGCCCCAATCAAAAGACACAGGGTATCAGAATGGATAAAAAAACAAAACGCATCAATATGTTGTCTACATGAAACTCATTTTAGACACAAAGACACCTCCAGATTTAAAGTGAGGGGGTGGAAAACAATTTACCATGTTAATGGACATCAAAAGAAAGCTGGGGTGGCAATCCTTATATCAGATCAATTAGATTTTAAGCCAAAGACTATAAGAAGAGATAAGGAAGAACACTATATCATACTTAAAGTTTCATCAAACAGGAAGATCTAACAATTTTAAATATCCATGCCCCTTACATGGGAGCAGCCAACTATATAAACCAATTAATAACAAAATCAAAGAAACACATCAACTATAATACAATAGTAGGGGACTTTAACACCCCCCTCACTGAAATAGATAATCCAAGCAAAAGATCAGCAAGGAAATAAAGGCCTGAAATGACACATTGGACCAGATGGATGCCATAGATATATTCAGAACATTCCATTCCAAAGCAACTGAGTACACATTCTTCTCTACTGCACATAGAATATTCTCCAGAATAGATCACATCCTGGGTCACAAATCAGGTCTCAACTGTACCAAAAGATTGGGATCATTCTCTGCGTATTTTCAGACCACAATGCTCTGAAGCTAGAACTCAATCACAACAGGAAAGTTGGACACAATTCAAATACACGAAGGATAAAGAATGAATGGGTCAACCCAGGAAGTTAAAGAATTGAAAAAATTCATGGAAACAAATGATAATGAAAACACGAATGTTCAAAATCATTGGGGAACAGCAAAGGCAGTTCTGAGAGAAAAGTATATAAGTACAAGCCTTTATCAAGAAACAAGAAAGGTCTCAAATATACACAACCTACCCCTACACCTAATGGAGCTGGAGAAAGAACAGCAAAGAAAGCCTAAACCCAGCAGGAGAAGAGAAATCATAAAGATCAGAGCAGAAATCAATGAAATAGAATCCAAAAGAATAGTAGAAGAAATCAACAAAACTAAGAGCTGTTTCTTTGGAAGAATTAATAAGATTGATGAGTCCCTGGCCAGACTTATCAAAAGAAAAGATAAAGGACCCAAATAAATAAAATCATGAATGAAAGAGGAGAGATCACAACCAACACCAAAGAAATACAAACAGTTAGAAGAAGATATTATGAGCAACTATACACCAGCAAATTTGACAATCTGCAAGAGATGGATGCATTCCTATAAACTACCAAAACTGAACCAGGAAGAAATAGAAAATCTGAACAGACCCATAACCAGTAAGGAGATTGAAACAGTCATCAAAAATCTCCCAAAAGGGACGCCTGGGTGGCTCAGTGGGTTAAAGCCTCTGCCTTCAGCTCAGCTCATGATCTCAGGGTCCTGGGATTGAGCCCCACATTGGGCTTTCTGCTCAGCAGGGAGCCTGCTTCCTCCTCTCTCTCTCTGCCTGCCTCTCTGCCTACTTGTGACCTCTGTCAAATAAATAAATTAAAAAAAAAAAAATCTCGCAAAAAACAGAGCCCAGGGCCAGATGGCTTCCCAGGGGAATTCTACCAAACATTTAAAGAAAAATCAATTCCTATTCTCCTGAAACTGTTCCAAAAAATAGAAGTGGAAGGAAAACTTCCAAACTCATTTTATGAGGCCAGCATTACCTTGATCCCAAAACCAGACAAAGAACCCATCAAAAAGGGAATTACAGACCAATATCCTTGAGGAACACAGATGTGAAAATTCTCAACAAAATACTAGACAATAGGACCAAAGAGTACATTAAAAGGATCATTCACCACGACCAAGTAGGATTTATTCCAGGGCTGCAAAGTTGGTTCAACTTCCTCAAATCAATCAATGTGATACAATACAGTAATAAGAGAAAGAACAAAAATTATATGATCCTTTCAATAGATACTAAAAAGGCATTTGACAAAGTACAGCATCCTTTCTTGATCAAAACTCTTCAAAGTGTAGGGATAGAGGGTATATACCTCAATATCATCAAAGCCATCTATAAAAACACACAGCAAATATCATTCTCAATGGAGAAAATCAGAGAGCTTTTCCAGTAAGGTGAGGAACACTGCAGGGATGTCTATTATCACCACTGCTATTCAACACAGTACTAGAAGTCCTAGCCTCAGCAATCAGACAACAAAAAGAAATTAAAGGCATCCAAATCAGCAAAGAAGAAGTCAAACTATCACTCATTGTGGATAATATGATACTTATGTGGAAAACCCAAAAGACTCCACTCCAAAACTCCTAGAACTCATCGGGAATCCAGGAAAGTGTCAGGATATAAAATCAATGCACAGAAATCAGTTATATTTCTTTACACCAACAACAAGACAGAAAAGAGAAATTAAGAAGTCAATCCCATTTACAATTGCACCCCAAAACATAAGATACCTAGGAATAAACCTAACTAATGGGCAAAGAATCTATACTCAGAAACTCTAAAATAATCATGAAAGAAATTGAGGAAGACACAAAGAAGTGGAAAAATATTCCATGCTCCTGGATTGAAAGAACAGATATTGTGAAAATGTCTATGCTACCTAAAGCAATCTACACGTTTAATGCAATCCCTATCAAAATACCATCAATTTTTTAAAAAGAAATGGAACAAATAACCCTAAAATTTATATGGAACCAGAAAAGACCTTGAATAGCCAGGGGGAATGTTGGAAAAGAAAGTGAAAGTTGGTGCCATCACAATTCCAGACTTCAAGCTCTATTACAAAGCTGTTATCATCAAGACAGTATGGTACTGGCACAAAAACAGACATAAAGATTGGGCACCCGGGTGGCTCAGTGGGTTAAAGCCTCTGCCTTCGGCTCAGGTCATGATCCCAGGGTCTTGGGATTGAGTCCCGTATTGGGCTCTCTGCTCAGCAGGGAGCCTGCTTCCCTCTCTCTCTCTCTGCCTGCCTCTTTCCCTACTTGTGATCTGTCTCTCTGTCCAATAAATAAATAAAATCTTAAAAAAAATAAAAAGACCTAAAGATCAATGGAACAGAAACAGACCCTCAACTCTATGGTCAACTAATCTTTGACAATGCAGGAAAGAATATCTAATGGAAAAAAGACAGTCTCTTCAACAAATGGTGTTGGGATAATTGGATAACCACATGCAGAAAAATGAGACTGTACTACTTCCTTACACCACATACAAAAGTAAACTCAAGTGGACAAAAGAACTCAATGTGAGAAAGGAATCCATCAAAATCCTTGAGGAGAGCACAGGCAGCAACCTCTTCGACCTCAGCTACAGCAATTTCTTTCTAAAAATATTGCCAAAGGCAAGGGAAGCAAGGGCAAAGGTGAACTATTGGGATTTCATCAAGATCAAAAGCTTTCGCACAGCAAAGGAAACAGTCAACAAAACCAAAAGACAACTGACAGAATGGGAGAAGATATTTATTTGCAAATGACATATCAGATAAAGGACTAGTATCCAAATTCTATAAAGAACTTATCAAACTCAACACCCAAAGAATGAATAATCCAATCAAGAAATGGGCAGAAGACATGAACAGACATTTCTGCAAAGAAGATATCCAAATGACCAACAGACACTTGAAAAAGTGCTCCACATCACTCAGCATCAGGGAAATACAAATCAAAACCACAATGAGATACCACCTCACACCAGTCAGAATGGCTAAAATTAACAAGTCAGGAATCAACAGATGTTGGTGAGGATGCGGAGAAAAGGGAACTGTCCTACACTGTTGGTGGGAATGCAAGCTCGTGCACCCACTCTGGAAAATAGCATGGAGGTTCCTCAAAAAGTTGAAAATAGAGCTACCCTATGACCCAACAATTTCACTGCTGGGTATTTACCCTAAAGATACAAATTTAGTGATCTGAAGTGGCATTTGCATCTGAATGTTTATAGCAGCAATGTCCACAATAGCCAAACTATGGAAAAAACACAGATGTCCATCAACAGCTGAATGGATAAAGAAGATGTGAGATATATATGTACAATGGAATACTATGCAGCCATCAGAAGAAATGAAATCTTGCCATTTGCAGTGACATGGATAGAACTAGAGAGTATTATGCTGAAAAAAATAAGTCAATTGGGGCGCCTGGGTGGCTCAGTGGGTTAAAGCCTCTGCCCTCAGCTCAGGTCATGATCCCAGGGTCCTGGGATAGAGCCCCGCATCGGGCTCCCTGTTCAGCAGGGAGCCTGCTTCCCTTCCTCTCTCTGCCTGCCTCTCTGCTTACCCATGATCTCTGTCTGTCAAATAAATAAATAAAATCTTAAAAAAATAATAATAAGTCAGTCAGAGAAAGACAATTATCATATGATCTCCCCGATATGAGGAATTTGAGAAGCAAAGTAGGAGGCTTGGGGGTTAGGGAAGGAAAAAATGAAACAAGATGGGATCGGGAGGGAGACAAACCATAAGAGACTCTTAATCTCACAAAACAAACTGAGGATTGCTGGGGGTAGAGGGGTAAGTAGAGAGTGGTTGTGTTATGGACATTGGGGAGGGTATGTGTATGATGAGTGCTGTGAAGTGTGTAAGCTTGACGATTCACAGACCTCACTGACCTGTACCCCTGAGGCTAATAATACAATATATGTTAATTTAAAAAAATTTTTTTAAAGAAATTAGAAGAATACTATTAAAATGTATTCAAGAATAGGATAATTCATGACCAATCTTGAGAAAATATATCAGTTAAGCTACACTTAGGTGCAAGTAACCAGTGAAAAGTTCCTGGAGTAATAGAGTAACTTCTTTCAAATTAAATATATTAAAATGGATTTTAAAAAAAGAAAAGAAAAAGAAACTGTACACATGGTTCCAGGAGGCAGTGGATATTACAGAAAGAAGAGCATTCATGGTCCAAAGAGACTCTATAGCTAGTTCTTACTGGCCAAGTGACTTTAAGAAAACCACTTACTTTCTTTGTCTCAATTTCTGTGTCCATGCAATGACATAGTAAATTCTACCCTGACATTGTGCAAATCAGGCAGGATAATGCACGTAGTCATATTTTGTATATTCTAAAACCTTGTTAATGTACATTTTTGTTGTTGCATATGTTTTAAATCCATAACTGACCAAAGGAGAACTGGAGAACAGATTTTCATTTTAATCAACAAATGTTATCTTAATCTTTCCTTAAATGAATTATGACAGATGATCTCTAATACTTCTCTGTAATTAAATGTTATAAAGTGGAAAATAAGTTCCATAGAAAGTTATGTTATTACCACCATAAATTCTGTCTATATTTCAATAAAGTGTGACCTATTTCAAGAAAAGAACTATATTTTACTAATATCATGTTTCCACATAGTACTTAAGTGCCTGGAATTCACTTAGATCTTAGTAATTGTTTGATGATGAATAAAGGAATGAAAAAAATGAATAAATAAAGGGTGTCTGGGTGGATCAGTCGGTTAAACATGAGATTCTTGATTTCACCTCAGACCATGATCTCAGGGTTATGAGATGGAGCTGCATTGGCTCTGTGCTGGGCTTGGAGCCTTCTTGAGATTTTCACTCCCTCTGTCCCTCCCTTCTCTCTTTCTCTCAAAAGTAAATAAACAAATAAACAAATTCTTCTAGAAAATAAATGAACCACTTCAATCACCTTTCACTCTCTTAATTAATCTACAAGTTCTCAGGTATCTTTCTAACTGCACCTTTTTAAAAATCACTCTCCATTCTGCCTTTTTCTTTTAAGTCATTCCTGCCCTTACCATTTTCACAATTAACTTAAACTGGTTAGAACTATTTAGGATTTTGTCTGTTTTGATTTTCTTAGGACTGCTTAGTAATAGCACTAAGAATTCAAGAGCTTCTTTCAAAATATCACCAAGAAAATATTGACTTAGAAAGTGAACATCAATTTAAAAGAAAACAGACATCCTTTTGCTATAAAATATATTTCATCTATGTCATGAAGTCAAATACTGACCTTATGGACAATGAAGTCTGGTCAAGGCAGATTAGGACAAGAATTTAGCACCTGAGATGTTGAGTTCATCAAAGTAGACACTTGAGGTTTACTTGAATATCTCTTGAAGTAAATACCTATAAAATTCAAACATTTGTTGATGAGCTGGTCTCCTTCCAAGTAACCTTGCTGGATTCTGGGTTCCAACAAAACTAAATTTATGGCTTTGATTTCTCATTCATTCTACACACACACACACACACACACACACACAGCCCATGCATCATCTATACATATGATGGTAAACACATGTTGGGGGAATGCTTCTTGACACTTTTGCAATGTTCTCACTTAATTCTATACAGTTCAACTTAATTTTTTATTACTTACAAAACCATCTCCTTATTAAAAATTCTTATGACTCTGTGGCACATGTTTATTTTGGTAAAGCATGCCTTGAGATGAAAATCTTTGCAGTTCCCATTGACATTAACAAAAAGGTAGATATTTTCTATGCCCAAATTTTAGATGTACCCATATGAACTTAAAGTTGGAATTTTGTGGACACCTCTTCATAAATGTGTTTGGAAATGGCCCCAGCAACAAGAAACAAAAGTTGCATTTAGATATAGTCACACATTAAAGAAAAAGCTTGGATTACATGATCTCCAAACAACAATCTAGCTTCAATAATGTAGTAATCTAGATAGCCTATCTCTGAGCTGATGACTTATTTTACTATGGAAGAGGAAAGGATAGAAGGGAAGGAAATGTTTATTGATGCAAGCAAATCTTTTTACAAGCATGGCCAATGGAAAGACTAAAGATTGTCCATGTTAGATGTTGTGCCAACTCATTGTATATTAAAAAAAAAAAAAATTCAACTTTTCATTGGTTAAAAAGGAGACTTATTTTGTAACAATAGGAAATGCCTTTGAAGTATATTCCTTACTTTTGTACTAGAAAGTTAAAAATAATCTTTCCAGTATTTCATAAGTGAACGGATTTATTGACTTCAGTAGTTCAAGACTCATTGTGTTAGACATGAGTAACAGAAAATAAGTGTCAAACATCATTCTCTAAGTAAAAACATAACGATTCTACAGAAGGTGGAGATTTATGCGATCTTTTAAAAAGCGTATCACTCAATTTGCAAAATGACTAACTATATCCATAGTTATTTTATCCCATTAACAGGGAGCACTGGCTGCAAAAGAAATCAAGATGCTTTTGAGCACTGTGAAACGGTACTGATGATACTGCATCTTACAAATGAAGGTGATTAAACTTGCAAAAACTGCCATAAACTTCCTGAAGATTAATGGCAAATTAACAGCCACTTTGTCTTCCTGCTTGTGTGCTGAGCAAAATTAAACTCACAGGAAAGTCTAGGATCCCTTTAAACTCCAGCTAGTAATTTTCTAGGAAGGGCTATGGATGCTTGAACCCCACCTCCACCCCCAAGCCTGCCTTTGATATACTCTCCGCCATAAAGATTTACAAGTTCTGCGGAGGCTCCACACCACCCCTCCCCCTGAGCATCTGACTTGTTTGTGCCTTTCTTTCCCTGCGATTTCCCTGTGTGGTTAGCCCTCCCCGAGCAGCAGTTTCCTTAGCAACAGGCTTGCCCTTTTAGAAGCTCAAACTATGACAGCAGTTTACCCGCATGGCTCTCCCAGGCTTCCTGGAGGCCTCTCTCCTCCGTCTCCCTCATGAATGCTCAAAGGTCAAAAAGTAAAGTCCTGTTGTTTCACTCTTTTCAAACAAAGGGCAGAAGGTTACAACAGGTTTGGGGAAACATTTTAGCTCAACTAACTCGTATAAAAGTCCTAATCTAAAGTTTATATGGTAAGGAACTATTTTCCTTGACCATGAAGAAGGAGAGTTAGAAGCAGAGAGTACAAAGGATGGAATCGGGAGGACTGGGCTTGGTGGGAAAACAGAGCAGAAACTCAGGATGAGTTTGTGGGAAAACAACATAATCTGTTTTCCCCTTCACTAAATCTTATCATCAGGGAAGGGATGCTGAGGACCAGAGTGAACAAGATTTGATATAAGAATCAGCTCTGCAATTTAGGGTTCTGTGCCTTAGGCTTTGAAACTTTTATTAAAATTCACTTTTTAAAAAGTTTTTTATAAACATGTAATGTATTTTTATCCCCAGAGTACAGGTCTGTGAATCGCCAGGTTTACACACTTCACAGCACTCACCATAGCACATGCCCTCCCCAATGTCCATAACCCAACCACCCTCTCCCTATCCCCCCTACCCCCACCACCCTCTGTTTGTTTTGTGACATTAAGAGTCTCTCATGGTTTGTCTCCCTCCGGAGTCCATCTTGTTTCATTTATTCTTTTCCTACTTTTCTTTTCCTCCTCCCCCCAAACCCCCCATGTTGCATCTCCACTTCCTCATATCAGGGAGATCATATGATAGTTGTCTTTCTCCCATTGACTTATAAAATTCACTTTTTAGATATAAATTTTAGACATTTTTAAATTATAATAAATTCTCAGTAAATCATTTACTAAATTTTAATAACATTAAAAGCCTGAAGATCATTCTGTGCTGATACAATACTATATTTCTTTGGATAGAAACTGGAAACATTCATTTAGTCGTGAAATATTCATTAAGGCCCTACTATACACCAGGCAGTCTTCTAGCTTTGGGGAATGTCACTGGACAAAACAGATTTTTAAAATTTTTTTCTTTCCTTAACAATATATTTAGATTTATATTTTTGCAACTATGTCATGGATCAAAAGGACTGCAGCTTTGCACTTGTCTGTTAAAAATTCACAGGTGAAATTGTTCAGGTGGGAATGCTACTAAACCAGCCGTGCTTCAGAACCAAACACAGTTGGCAAGGCTTAGTTCCATTTGCTTGGGGTCTTTCCTGACCTCCATAGTGGACGTAATCAGTTGTACAATAACACATAACCTCAGTTATTTCCATGATGCCATTCTCCACTCATACACTGCTGATTCCTGAATCTCCACTTAGGTCCTTAAGTTCGAGATCCACCCATCCTACCCTACTAGACAGCTCTACTTGGTGTCCCACCATGTCAGATTTAACCTGCCCAAACTCAGCATCTTCTTCCTAGAGCGCATCACCACATCAGTAAACTGCACCATTATTCACTCATTGTCTCAATGCTGAAAATAAAGTCATCCAAAGTTTTTCCCATCTCCAGTGTGTCAGTCACCATGCTCTTTTGAATGTGTCCACTTCCCTTTATCTGGCTATGCAGAAATCCTAATAAAGTGCCTCCTGACTTACCTCCCTTCTTGTCTTGTCACGGTGCCTCCCTTCTTGCCTTCCCTCTCCAATCTGTTCTTGCCCCAGCCCTTCTCACCTCGTTGGCCTGACTTCCAACTGCTTACATCTACATTTCTTTACCTGAGGTTTTCTTCTCTAGTCACATGTGCAGTAGAAATGCCAAGGAATGCCCTCCTTAATGCCCCCATCCCTAGGAACTC
Organism: Mustela erminea; assembly: GCF_009829155.1. Classification (NCBI taxonomy): domain Eukaryota; kingdom Metazoa; phylum Chordata; class Mammalia; order Carnivora; family Mustelidae; genus Mustela; species Mustela erminea. The sequence continues at coordinate 4,024,028 of NC_045615.1, read as the reverse complement.
CCAACCAATAACTGATTGTGTTTTATAATTACCAGCATTCCTGCTTCCCTCAGATGAAATAACTCAGAGGCCATGTTCAACACCATTTCCAAGAGTTCCCCAGGAGGATTCACCTACAGTTGCCCAAGTGACAGCATGGTTGATAAAGCACCCTTGATTGATCTTTAACCTCCTGCCTCACTTACCCATCACTCTTCTTGTGATTCCTGGGATTCCCTTTTAAATGAATTAATGTGCTGGAATTCTTACATTAGAATATGTTTCTGGAGTAACCAATCTAAGAGAGGGGCCTTTCATGGCCACTCTATCTATGGAGGACAACACCTCAGTTACTCACATTTATTGCCTATTTTATTTCCTTCAGGAAACTTATCACAATCCCTAAAAGTCATGTTTATTTATTGTCTTTTTATTTGTTTTTCTGGGACTTTGTCTATCTTCTTAACTTTTGTGCCCTAATTTACTGGCCCAGTGTCTGGTAGATAATAGGCACTCAATAAATAGTTGTTAAATGAATAAAATGAATGAACCAAGATGACTACATCTTCTTTGTCATGCCACAATTGTGCAGTGACTGTATTTTTTTTATTAAAAGACAGAGTAGATTTTTATGTGACTTCCAGCTATATAAGACAATCACAACCCTGACATATTCTGAAATGTTCTAGTAATATAAGGGAAATAAGTGACAGAGGATGCAATCCAAGTTTTCTAATACAAGTCTAGCGGGATTGTTAATGCACTTTACCAGTACTAGTTCTCTGGTGTATTAGTCCAAGTTTCCTTTTCAGGTGTTGAGATGGGTCTGCATCAAGGCATTTATAGAATTTGCTGGCCTCAATTTCCTTATGCCAGAAATTATGTGATTATTAAATGGTTGCGCAAGGTCAGAGGTGCAGCTGTGTCCAAAAAAACAAGCATTCATTATATAAGACTAATTGGCCTGGATGACAACTGAACCCTTGACCATGGCCTTGTTAACAATATCCTCCAAACAAGCCACAACCAGAATCTGCAATCTTTATTTTTTTTACTTTCTCCTTCTATTTTGCTTAAACACACTTTGTGGTTAGAGCTTAAAAAACCCTTCCCAGAATATTCTGTCCCTCTTTTAGCTGTGAGATATATTTCCTTTCATAAATTCATATATTCTTTGTTTCCTAGACTCACAATACACACTGATAGGTCTGTGTTTTTCATCTCTACTGGAATGGCTCCCCCCAAAATCATCCATTCATCCCAAATTAAAGTATCTTTCCACATTGAATTACCTGCCTTCCCATGCATTCCTTATGTTTCTTTTTCTATTACACTACCAGGGTGAGCACATTGTAGGCCTTCAGTAAGTACCTGCAGTCTGCCTCTGAGGCTCCTTCTCTTTCTCCTTCACTTTCTCCATCCTTACTGAAACATTGTCCAAGGTCATCCCGTGGTCAGAACCCTTAAAACTCCAGGTGTGATCAAAGAACCACCCACATAACATGTGTTATATGAAGGGCATTGATAGAATATGTAGATTAAATGATTGATGAGCTAATAGAAAGCCTGGAATACTAGGCCAACAATGTGGTCTTGATTGTATAAGCAAGAGGGGCTGTGGATGTTTCTTCGTGTATATAATACTCTACTGAATGTGACATTCTTTTTTTTTTTTTTAAGATTTTGTTTATTTGAGAGAGAGAGAGAGAGAGAGAATGAGCAGTGGGGAGGGGCAGAAGGAGAGAGGGAGAGAAAGAAAAAGAGAGAAGCAGACTCCCTGTTGAGCAGAAAACCCTATGTGAGACTTGATCCCAGGACCCAGAAATCATGACCTGAGCCAAAGGCAGACACTGAATCAACTGAGCCACCCAGGCACCCCTGAATGTGATAGGAGTTTAAAGACAGACACAAGCCCACATTTCATAACCCAGACATGCAGACACCCTTGCCAACATCTAGTTAAAAATATTTATTATAGAGTCTTTTTAATTTTTTTTAACTTTTTGAATCAAACTCTCATTATGAATGTGGAAGAGAATGTGGAACAGAGAATCTAAATCAATAGGCAAGGAAAATGAAAACCTAGGTTTTTTTTAAAAATAGACTTGATTTATAATTATATCAATTTCCTTTAATTATTAGCATAATATGTGATAGATACCAAAGGCTCTTTCTAAACTACCTAGTGTTTTGCAACTCTGAATGAAATGATTATTTATCTCCATTAGGTAAGATCTTTTCACCTAGTAAAGGTCTAGGTAGAGTTAAAAGCACAAATTCCAAAGTTAGGCAGATTTAGTCTCTGGTCTGAATCTGCCATATCCTGAATATGGAATATTGAATAAGCCATTTAATTTCACAAAGGTTCACTATACACATAAAAAGAGGAATTGAGATTCTAGGTCATTTTTTTTTAAAGATTTTATTTATTTATTTGACAGAGAGAGATCACAAGTAGGCAGAGAGGCAGGCAGAGAGAGAGAGGAGGAAGCAGGCTCCCTGCCGAGCAGAGAGCCCGATGCGGGACTCGATCCCAGGACCCTGAGATCATGACCTGAGCCGAAGGCAGCGGCTTAACCCACTGAGCCACCCAGGCGCCCTCTAGGTCATTTTTTAGGGGTTTTTTTTGAAATATATTTCATATACTGTAAATTTACCACTTAAAGTATACAATTGAGTAGTTTTATGTATATTGACAGAGTTATGCAACCATAACCACATTCTTACTCTGGAACTTTTTCAGCAGTACAAAAAGAAAGCACATACTACTCCAACCATAGGCAACCATATATCCACTTTCTGTCTCTATGTATTTGCCTATTCTAGACATTTTATGTTAATGAAATCACACAATAGGTGATTTTTTGTAATTGTCTTCTTTCACTTAGGAAGATGTTTTCGAGGTTCAGCATGTTGTAACATGTATCACTATTTTATTCTTTTTTATTACTGAAAATAACTCCATTATGCAAATATGCATATTTTGTTTATCCATTCATCTGTGGATGAATATTTAGGTGTTTCTACTTTTTGGTTATCTAGAATAAATCTGCGGTGAATATTCACATATAAGTTTTTTTTTTAATATTTTATTTATTTAATTGACAGAGAGAGAGCAAGAGTGCATAAGCAGGGGAAGTAGGAGAGGGAGAGGGAGAAGCAGGCTCCCGTTGAGCAGGGAGCCTGATGTGGGACTTTATCCCAGGACCTGGGATCATGACTTGAGCCAAAGGCAGTTGCTTAACCAATGGAGCCACCAAGCCACACTTCACATATAAGTTTTGTTTTTTTATAAAGATTTTATTTATTTACTTGACAGAGAAAGACCACAAGTAGGCAGGTGGGGGTGGGGGAAGTAGGCTCCCTGCCAAGCAGAGCGCCTGATGCAGGACTCCATCCCAGGACCCTGAGATCATGACCTGAGCCGAAGGCAGAGGCTTAACCCACTGAACCACCCAGGCACCCGACATATAAATTTTTATGAGCATATACTTTCATTTCTGGAATTCCTGGATTATGTAAAAAAACCTTCTGCTTAGCATTTTGGAGAAGAGTAAAGTTGTTTTCCAAAGTGGCTTCACAGTTTTACATTCCCACCAGTAGTATGCGAGATTCTGATTCCTTCACTCTTATCAACACATTATTTTCCATTTTTTTTATTTCATTTTGGAAATCATAAGTATGAAATGATATCTCATTGTAATTTGATTTACATTCTCCTAACAATTAAAGGTGTGACTATTTTTTGACAATTTATAAAACTTCTTTGGAGAAGTGTTTATTTAAATCTTTTGTCCATATTTTTAATTTGGTGATATGTGTTCTTATTGTTGAGTTATGGGTTCTTTGTGTATTTGGATACAAATGCCTTATCAGATACATGATTTATACTGATTTATACATGATTTATAATGTATACATGATTTATACATGTATAATGGTTATACATGATTATAGATAGTTTCTCCCATATTGTGTATTATCTATTCACTTTCTTTCTTTTTTTTTTAAAGATTTTATTTATTTATTTGACAGACAGAGATCACAAGTAGGCTGAGAGGTAGGCAGAGAGAGAGAGGAGGAAGCAGGCTCCCTGCTGAGCAGACAGCCCGATGTGGGGCTTGATCCCAGGACCCTGGGATCATGACCTGAGCCGAAGGCAAAGGCTTTAACCCACTGAGTCACCCCGGTGCCCCTCTCTTCACTTTCTTAATAGTATTTGAATCCCAAAAGTTTCCATCTTGGTGAAGTCAAATTTGTAATTTTTTTTCATACCTGCCTTCAGTATCATATCTACAAAACTATTATTGGAAAGTCACATAGATTTGTGACTGTTTTTTTCTTCTAGTAGGCCTTAGCTCCTAATTTACATTTATGATATATTTTGAATAATATCTGTGAATACAATGTGAAACAGGAAACAAAAGTCATTCCTTTGTATGTGCACATCCAGTTGTCCAAACACCATTTGTTGAAGAGTATTCTGCCTCTCACAACCCACACAATGGGAGAAATTATTTGCAAATGACACTACAGAGGGCTGATATCCAAGATATCAGATATCTATAAATAACTCCTCAAATGCAACACCCCAAAACAAATAACCAAGTCAAAAAATGGGCAGAAGACATGAACAGACACTTCTTCAAAGAATACATACAAATGCCTAACAGACTCATGAAAAAATGTTCATCATCATTAGCCATAGGGAAATTCAAATCAAAACCACATTGAGATTCCACCTTACACTAGTTAGAATGGCAAAAAATTGACAAGGCTTGAAACAACAAAAGTTGGAGAAGTTGTGGAGGAAGGGGAACCCTCTTACTCTGTTGGTGGGAGTGCAAGTTGATGCACCCATTTTGGAAAACAGTGTGGAGATTCCTCAAAAAATTAAAAATAGAGCTACTCTATGACCCAGCAATTGCACTTGTGGGTATTTACCCCCAAAGATACAGAAAAGAAGGGCCATATGCATCCCGATGTTCATAGCGACAATGTCCACAATGGCCAAACTGTGGAAAGAGCCAAGTTGCCCTCCAACAGGTGAATGGATAAAGAAGATGTGGTCCATATATGCAATGGAATACTTACTCAACCATCAGAAAGGATGAATACCCAACTTTTGCATCAACATGGATGGGACTGGAGGAGATTATGCTAAGTGAAATAAGACAAGCAGAGAAAGTCAATGATGATATGGTTTCACTTATTTGTGGAACACAAGGAGGACATTAGGAGAAGGAAGGGGAAAATGAAGGGGGGAAATCAGAGTGGGAGTTGAACCATGAGAGACTATGGACTCCGGGAAACAACTGAGGGTTTTAGAAGGGAGGGGAATGGAGGGATAGGTGAGCCTGGGCACACATTAAGGAGAGCACATATTGCATTTGGTTTGCTAGTATTTTATTTAGGATTTTTGCATTTTGGGGTATTAAGGAGGGCACATATGGCATGGAGCACTGGGTGTGCTCCATGCTCCATGTTTACAAACATGCTCCATGTTTGGGGTATTAAGGAGGGTGCATATTGCGTGGAGCATTGGGTGTGCTCCATGCTCCAAACATGTTCCATGTAAACTATGGATCATGGAACACTACATCAAAAACTAATGATGTACTGTATGGTAACCTAACTTACTAAAAAATAATAATAATAAATTAATAATAAAATGATATCTGGTGGGAAAAAAGAGTATTCTGCCTCTCAATTTCCTGGTGCCCTTGTCAAAAATAAATTTTCTGTAAATGTAAGGATTTATCTATGGACCCTCAATACTATTTCACTGATGAACAGGTCTATCCTTATGCTAGTACCATATTGTATTGATTACTATAAGTATTTGTTGTAGGTTTTGAAGTAGCAAAGCATGAGTTCTCCAAATTTGTTCTTTTTCAAGATTGCTTTGACTATTCTGGGTCCCTTGCATTTCCATATGAACTTTAGTATCAGCTTGTCAACTTCTGAAAGGAAAAAAAAAAACTGGGATTTTTGACAAGGTTTTGTTGAATCTATAGGTCAGTTGGGGAGTGTTGTCTTAACTATGTTAAATCTTTAAGTACATAAACCCAGATATCTACATTAACTTAGATCTTCCTTAATTATTGCAAACAGTGTAGTTTTCAGGATACAAGTCTTGAACTTTTTTCTATTAAATTTAGTGCTAGATATTTTCTCTTTCTTTTTGATGGTCCTGTAAATGGGATTGTTTTTAAATTTGTTTTTAAATTGCTCTTCATTAGTGTGTAGAAACAAATTTCTGTATATTGATCATGTATCCTGACACATTGTTTGAAAAACTTTATTAGTTCAAGTACTTTTAGTGCATTTCTTATGAATTTCTAGATATGAAACTTTATAAAGAATCATTTTCCAATGCAAATCATTGTACTTCCTTTCCAAACTGGATGCTTGTTATTTCCTTTTCTTGCCTTATTGCCCGCTCAAAACATCCAGTACATGGCTTAATAGAAATGGCAGGAGCAGCATTGTTTTGTCTCTCTTTTTTAAAAATTATTATTATTATTGACGAATAAGTTACATACAATATTAAATTCCTTTTGTGTGTGCAAAATAGTGATTCAATATTTTGTACATTACAAAATAGTGAACACAAGCCATTATCATCTATTACCATACAAAACTATTACAATATAATTAACTATTTTCCCCATGTGGTATGTTGGATCTTGATATCTTATTTATTTTGTAACTGGAAGACTGCGCCTCTTAATCTTATTTTGTCCATTTACCTATTTCATCCATCCTCCATACCCCTCTCCTCTGGCATCATCATCATCATGTCACTGTATCTATGAGTCTGTTTCCCTTTTTGTGTTGCTTTGTTCTTATTTTTTAGATTCCACAATAAGTGGAATCACATGGTTTTTGTCTGTCTCTGTCTGACTTATTTCACTTGGCATAATATCCTGTAGGTCCATCCATGTTGTTGGAAATGACATTTCATTTTTTTTATAGCTTACTTATATTCCTTTGTGTATATATACTATATCTTCTTTATCCATTCATCTATCAATGGATATTTAGTTGCTTCTATATCTTGGCTACACATGCACTTATGTTCTAGGTTTCTCTCAGAGGAAATTTTGTATGTAGTTGGAGATTTGTTGTGTCTGTAGAAGGATATGAGTTCAGGATCGTACTATACCATCATCTAGAACCCTCCCCATCTAAGCTTCCTTTGTGTCTTGTTCTTGATCTTAGAAGAAATGTATTGCATTTTTCACCAATAAGTATGTTAGTTGTGGGTCTTTTGTAGATATCTATCAGGTCAAAGTTCTTCTATTCCTGGCTTTTTTAAAAAATATATTTTATTTATTTTGGAGAGAAAGAGAGAGAGAGGGAAAGGACAGAGGGAGTGCAAGAAGGAGAATTTGACTCTCTGCTGAGCAGAGAGCCCAACATAGGGCTCCATCCCAGGACACCAAGATCATAACCCGAACCAAAGACAGACACTTAACCAACTTAGCCACCCAGGCATCCCTATTCCTAGTTTTTTAGTGTTGTTGTTGTTGTTGTTTTAATCATGAAAAAGTTTTGGATTGTATCAAATGCTCTTTCTGCATTTATTAAGATGACCTTTGTCCTTTTTTCTATGAATTCAGTCTATTCACTGATTGGTGGTTTTCAAATGTTGAAAATCTCCTGCATTTCTAGAATAAATACTCTTTGGTCTTGGTATATACTTTCCATATGTTGTTGAGTTTGGTTTGCTAGTATTTTATTTAGGATTTTTGCATTGACATTCATAATGGCTATTAGTATATAGTTTTAATGTGATTTCTTTGTCTACCTCTAGTAAAACAGTAATACTGGTCTTTTAGAATGACTGAAAAGTATTACCTCCTTTTATTATTCTTATTATTTTTTGGAAATGTTTGTAAATGATTGGCATTAATTATTCTTTAAATGTTTGAGGAAATTCATAATTTAAGTCATTTGGTGCCTGGCCTTTTCTTTGTTGGAAGTGCTTTTAATTACCAAGTGAACTCTTTTTTGTTACAGGTCTACTCAGTTTTATTTATCCTTAAGTCAGTTTTCAACAGTTTGTGTCATTTTAAAAAATTTATCCCTTTTACGGTCACCTGGGTGGCTCAGTGGGTTAAGCCTCTGCCTTCAGCTCAGGTCATGATCTCAGGGTCCTGGGATTGGGTCCCTCATCAGGCTCCTTACTCAGCAAGAAGCCTGCTTCCTCCTCCTCTCTCTCTCTCTCTCTCTCTCTCTCTGCCTGCCTCTCTGCCTACTTGTGATCTTTTCTGTCAAATAAATAAATAAAATCTTTTAAAAATTATCTCTTTTACCTAAATTCTACAATTTGTTGGCACACAGTTACTTATAGCATTTTCTTACAGTCTTTTATTTTTGAAAGGTCAGTAATAATGGCTTCTCTTTCATTCCTGATTTAATAATTTCAATCTTTTCTCTCTTTTTTTGTTCAGTCTTTTTAGAAGTTTGTCAATTATATTGACCTTTACAAAGAACCAACTTTTGATTTCTTTTATTTTCTTTATTGTTTTTCTAGTCTCTTTCTATTTCTTTTTTTTAAGATTTTATTTATTTATTTGATAGAGAGATAGAGACCACAAATAGAGCAGCAGGTAGAGGGAGAGGGAGAAGCAGGCTCTCCACCAAGCAGGAAGCCCAATGTGGGGCTCAATCCCAGGACTCTGGGATCATGACCTGAACCAAAGGCAGCTGCTTAACTAACTGAGCCACTCAGGTGCCCCTCTATCTCTCTATTTCTATTCTCTATCTCTCTATTTCTGCTCTACTATTTATTATTTCTTTCTGTTTCCTTTGAGTTGGTGGTTTTGTTGTACTACGTAAGATGAATGGTTTAGTTTTTGTTTTGAGATCTTTCTTTTTTAAAAATGTATTTGTTAACAACTACAAATTTTTTTCCAAGCACTGTCTAACTGCTATCCATATGCTTTGGTATTTTGTTTTCATTTGTCTCAAAGTGTTTTTCTAATATCCATTGGAATTTCTTCTTTAATCCATTAATTATTTAGAAGGGTGTTGTTGAATTTCCACTATTTTTAAATTTCCCAAATCCTTTTCTGTTATTTATATTTTAATTCTATTTAGTTGGTAAAGATATCTTCTATGATTTCAAATCTTTTGAGGCTTGTTTTATGGCCTAAAATAGGATCTATCCGAAAGAATGTTCTGTGCACACTTGAAAAGAAAGTGTATTCTGCCGTTGTAAGGTGACATTTTCTATAGACATCTGTTAGATCTAATTGCTCAGATCTTTGATTTCCATGTTGACCTTCTCTCTTCTATGTTTCCCTTTAATTCTGCCAGCTTTTGCTCCCTGTATTTAGAGGCTTTTGGTGAGGGGAGGGTGCACATTTATAACCATTATCATTACATCTTCCTCAAGGATTGCACTCATCATAAAAATGTTCCTTTTTGTCTCTAATAACACTTCTTGTCTTAAAGTCTACCTTGAATGGTATTATTATAAATGTTCCAACTCCTTTTTGACTGCTATTTACATGGCATGTCTTTTTCTATCCTTTTACTTACAGCCAATTTCTGTCTTTGAATATAAAGTGTGGTGCTTGTATACAGCATATTGTTGGATCATATTTTCTTTCTTAAATCCATTCTGGCAGTTTCTATTAACCTTTCTTGAAGTTCATTGCTTCTCTTCTGCCAGCTCAAATATATTACTCCTATAACATTTGTTATACTCCTATAGTTAATTTTTCTCTTCTGTTTTTGTAGTTTTCAACTCTAGGATTTCTCTCTCTTCTTTTTTTACTAACTCTTTAGTAACTTTCGTTATTTAATAAGACATTATTGTCATCATTTTCTTTAATACTTTAGACATAGTTTCCTTTACTTCTTTGAGTTTATTTAAAATAGCTCATTCAAAATCTTTGTCTAGTAAGTCAAACATCTGGTTTCCTCAGGGAATTTCTAGAAAAAGACTTAGTTTCTTATTGTAAATTCGGCTTTCTAAATAATATAACATCTGTGAAATCAGTTCTCTCCACCCACCCTCAAGTTTTCTTGTTATTCTTGTTTCTCTTGCCACTGAATATTTGTTTAGCAGCGTTCTGTATCCTCTGAAATGTGTGTCCTCTGAATTCTCTGCTAACCTTTTTTAAGTTATTGTTTTTATTTTTAAACCTTACTTCCTGAAAGTGATACCTGGTTCAGTATAATTTAGTGGTCAACAAATAGTTGGTTCAAAAATTTCATTACAGGGGCGCCTGGGTGGCTCAGTGAGTTAAAACCTCTGCCTTCAGCTCAGGTCATGATCTCAGGGTCCTGGGATCGAGCCCCACATCAGGCTCTCTGCTCTGTGGGGAGCCTGCTTCCTCCTCTCTCTCTCTGCCTGCCTCTCTGCCTACTTGTGATCTCTGTCTGTCAAATAAGTAAATAAAATCTTTTTTAAAAATTTCATTACATGCTTTGTTTTTAAAACTTCCATCCTTTGCCACGGGGGATCTGTGTAGGAAAAAAAGCATTAAAACTTCAGGGAGTTTATTAGACAGTCTTAGCTTTTACTTTCTACTTGTTTAAGGCCTCAGCTTCACCCAGAGGTAAGCAACTTGTGTCTTTTCTTTTCCCAGGTCTTTCCTGGGCATTTGCACATGTGCAGTCATTTAGATCCCCAGCAATACATCTGAGTTTGCTCTGACTTTACAGCTCTCCAGAATTTCCCTTTAAATTCTTCAGCCATTTTCTTGCTTGCCCAACTAAAATCACAGCCTTAGGCAACTGACATTTTGCCAGCAGTTTACTATTATTATGTTGGTAATGTCCAGGGTATGCTTCCTCTACACACACACACACACACACACACACACACACACACTGAGCTGGGTTCTAGTCAAATCAAATAGCTACTACACTCTGAAAATAGAGATTTCCCTTAATATCCTAGTGACTCTGACACATTGAATGGTATTGACTGTGCTCTGGGAATAGTATTTTTAACAAATCTCAAAAAACAGTCAGATCTTTCCATTATCTGCAACACTGCCAGCTTTTGGCTACTAGGCAATCAAACTAGGGAGGAAGAAGGAAAGAAAATGGGTCCAAGTTAAAATGTCAGAGACATCACTGTCTTACTGAGTTTCAATAGTTTCTCTTCAATAGATGGTCTTCAGTTTGTTCTATGGCTTGGATTATTGACAATTTTTTCTTTTTTTTTTTCTTTCTTTCTTTCTTTTTTTTTAGTTTATTGATTTTGGTTGTTTTGCCCATAATTGTGTTATTTTATAGGAAGAGGAAAGAGGCTGCAGGTAACTTTTCTCTTTCTCCCTCATTTTAATCCCTCACACATTACCTGTTAATTCTGAACTCCTCTGCTGAAGAAAAAGGAGAAAAGAAGTGAACTAAAACAGTGTTACTTGACTTGCACTGTCATAAACTACCTTTGGTTAGCAGATAATTGAATCTGAATCTTTTTCCTGTGAGACTTCATGTTTGTTTGGGGTTTTCTGTGATACCTTCACTCCAATGCTTATACTCAATTACTGGCTATTCCTAGGACCTATTGCTACAGACCAAATTTTTTAAAAAGCTCCCTGAGAGGCCACCTTCAATTCTATAGCTGCATCATCCCAAATGCTCCCATTTGCCTAAATTTGCAAGCCAGCTATTATGGATAAACAGCTTATATTACTAAATTTCACTACTAATTGGGTATTCAGGCATCATTTATTGACTTCCGAATCAGACCATAACCTTCTTATAGTCAGAAATAATATCACGTGATCTTATAACCTTGAATCATCTTTCCTGTTATCAACGTTAGAGTAAATATGAAATGTTAGCTGCTGTAATGATAACTAATAGTAGCTAATGTTTGCTGAGCACTTACTAGGCATTGCCTAAGCCTTACTTCACATATATAGATAACTTTACATACCTTATGATACATAGTCACCTCACAAGGTAGATAAGGCATATATTTATTTATATCACATATACAGATAACTTTACATACATTTTGATATATAATCACCTTATATGGTAGGTAAAACAAACCCATGCAGCAGGTAATATCTCCATGTTATATATATGGAGGGTGAGGCCCAGGGAGATTAGGCAACTTATGTAAGGACCTATAGCTAGTGAGTGGCAGAACCATGGTTTTAGCTCCAAGAGTTCAGTTCTGAAACCAACACATCCACACCCACTGGTATTTGATCTCCTTAATATCCTAGTGACTCTGACACTAAATTTTTATATGGTCTTAAGCAAATCATTGCATCTTTTTCATCTTCAATTTTTCTATCTATGAAAGGAAAAAGATAGCCCACACTCCTGCTCTGTCATGCTGTGGTTCAATGAAGATGCCTCCAATAACATCTTCTCTACAAAACTCTGTTCACACAAACTGTCATGCTAATTGGTTTGAACAGGAATAATAAGATCAGTCTCTCTCTCTCTCTCTACCCCACCACCTCACATCATCTTTACAGTGTTTCTAGGTGACAACTGAGTATCCAGGAAAAGAGCCTCAAACACAGTACAACCACAGGTGCAAAAGTAACAACAAAGACAAAAACCCTGCACTCTGAATCTCAAGAATGTCTATATTTTAGTGTTTCCTTGACCTTCAGATACTTGAATTCAACACATGAACTTATCTGGCCTTGTACACCGAACAGCAGGACCAGAATAAATAAGAAATGTTAAAAAGTATAGGACATCATTATCTGCTAATACTTAAAAAGACAATTCCTCCCTCTCACTTTATGCAAGACAAATTTTCATAATAGTTATATCTGTTCTGCCTTTCCCCTCGCCTTTCATTTTGCTCTCTCTCCCTTGGTTTTCTAATTCTCCCCTTTCTTGATAAGTGAACAGGTTTGGATTACCCTTTAAAATAGACATCCTATTGTGCTGGTCTGAACTTGACATGAAAGCTTTTGTTTGGGAGCTGTCTGAAGGAAATCAATGGAGGCTTTGTCAATAAATAATAAAAGTTTAGCGCATGCAGGTTTGATTTTTATGTGAGGTGTCCAGAATACAAGTGTGACATAAAAATTTCTCAAGTGTGGCAATAGAGGCTTACTTCTCTAGAAAACATAATTTAATCTCATCAAATTATCACTTAACAATAGGTTATAAATCAACTATGGAAAAGCAGGGCAGACAGCTTGGATCTGTTGCCATCTTCAAAGTCAGCATTTAACCTAGAAAGGGCATGCAGCATGTAATCAGTTCTATACCTCACCATCAATAGCAGATTCATTCATTAATAGTATTTATGCATTTGTTCAGTATCTTGCAACCATCTCAACAATTTCTGGCACGAATACCCATAACAAGTAGATACACAACAAGGCCAATAAACACAGCTGGTGGAGGTTTAGGAATAACAAGTACAATATCGGGTGTCCATATGAGACAAAAAGATTTACTTAACTCCAGGGATCCAGATCATATCTTGATTATCTATGACTGTATAATATTAGCAATGAAGGTCAAGGGCCTTTACAATCTATGGTGAGAAAATAGTACCAGATTTGCACAATATAGTAGGCAAGACAAGTTTGAGTTTACAGTCAACTCTCAGTGATTCATTATTACCAGAGAATCTGTGCTTCTCACAAAATCAGTTCAATTTGGCTTTGGGTTATGTCATTTGGAAAACGGATAAAGAAAATTTACTTAACATGTCTACAATTATCCGGTTAGTCAATGATGACCCTGAATCTAGAACCTAGATCTTCTGATTTCCATTAAGATGATCTTGTATATTTTTGTCAGAGTATTTAACAAAAAGAGGAGGAAGATACAGACCCAGAGTTCTTGAGAAAATTTGATCCTGAAGACAATACTAGAGAATGTTCCCTTAAAAAAGGATAAAACTTGTCTATTAATGATTTTAGTTATTGACTATTATTATCATTTAATGTCAGTTTATTTATTTCTTAAAATTCAGTGACATATATCCCAAACCAATGTTTTAACTGTGCCTCTTATGATGACTTCCTTTGGAAAAGCAGATGAAGCTGAGTTGATATGGTTAAGTTGATGTGCTTGTAGTCTAAAATACTTCATGGAAAAAGAAAACCTTATCATCAGTTTTTCTTCTAGAAATTTCTATACTCATGAGAATAAAGACCAGAATAATTAAATCACACTCAATAGTAATGAATGCATTAGAACCTCAGCCTAGTGAGAACAACAACAAAAAGACTGCTGATATTTGATACTAATTACTATGAAATAATTTTTCCACCTCTTCCCATTTAAGGAACCTCTTCCTCACTTATCTACAGGTTTTTCAATCTCTGACAAGTGCTGCTATGGAAAACAAAAAAATAAAAAAAACCTGACCACTTCTCAAAGTTTGGTAGCTTAATAACACCAACAAATTTCACACATGGCATTATTATCTCACATTAAGTATTACAGTTCTGCTTTGAAATTTATTACTCAGTAGCTCAAAAATGTTACTGCGGGGAACCAGTTCTTCCCAGCTTGCAGCATTACATCCTTGATTTGCTTCCTCTCAGCCTTATACTTGTTCCTTATCATCACAAGATGGCTGATCCATGCATTACAGAAGTCACCAAAATATTGGGGGTTGGAAGAAAAAGGAAGAGTTTTAGTCTGAATATTTACCAATGAGAAAAAGCTTGCCAAAAAAATCCTTCAAAGGCCTCCCCTCATGTCTCATTAGCCAAAACAATATTCAATGTTGATGCTTAAATCATTCACTGTCAAGGACAATGAAACTATCAATGATTGGTTAAAACTAATCAAGATTCATCCCCTCCCCACTGGGATAAAGTCAAGCTTGCAGCCTTGCCTATAAAAACGAACAGTATCTGTTTGTTTGATGAAGGTGGAATAAAAATTTCAAACATAGCAAAATAAGATGGAAATCCAAGAGGTTAGAAACAATGGAAAATAAATATTGTTTGAATGGAGTAGGAGCCATGGTGGTAAAGCATGCAATAATTAAAGAGAGTTGCAGCAGTATTTATTTTTAAGATTTTATTTGACAGAGAGAGAGAACGCACAAGCAGGTGGAGTGGCAGACAGAGGGAGAATCAGGCTCTCCACTGAGCAGGGAGCCTGACAGGGCTCCATCCCAGGACTGTGGGATCATGACCTGAGCTGGAGGTAGACGCTTAACTGACTGAGCCACCCAGGTGCCCCAGCTGTAGAAGTTTTTATGTTTCACAAGGAACACAGAAATGACATAACCCAAGAGCAGACACTGTTGGGAATTTATTGGTCAGGGAATGTTTCTGTGTAATTGTATTTAAAATAAATTAGCAACTTGTACTGTCATGAACCATCACCACCTCCCTTTCCACAAAAAAAAAAAAAAAAAAAAAAAAAAGGCACAAACTAGATTTGCTAAATATCAACTTCTAAGAATATTAAGCTATTTAAATGCCAGATTTTATTATTAGAATATGATCTCACATTGAATATGGTGTTAAAAAGCACCTAAAAATATTTGGGTAGGGAGGTTCAGAAAGAGAATCTCAATCAAGCTCCATGCCCAATGTGAAGCCCAATGTGGGCCTTGATCTCATGACCCTGAGATCATGACCTGGGCCAAAACCAAGAGCCAGACACTTAACCAATTGAGCCACCCAAGTACCCCTAAAAGGCATTTTTTAATAAAATTAATGTTCACTGGAGTGATCACCAACAGCCACAGAGGCTCCAAATCATGGATTGGACATTTAACTTGGAGTGTAAGGGAAGAAACAAAAAAAAAAAAAGAAAGAAAGAAAGGAAGGAAGGAAGGAAATAAATAAAAACAGTTAAAAAAAAAAAAGTTAAGGCATTCAGAAAGACATTTGCGAACATATCAACAATAGGCTTTTAGGCACAGGCTGTGGGTATCCAGTGCAGGCTCTGCAAAATGAATTGTTAAACAGAGGGTGCTTGACAGACTGTTTGTGATGGTTGAAAAAACTTTAGCTTTAGACTCAGACAACCTAGGTTTAATTCCTGGCTTTACTGATCACTAACTTTGGACTTAATCTTTTTGATAACCAGCATACTCTTGTAGCATAAGGACAACAATGCAGGAATCTTGGATGATTAGAAATGAGCTAGAGACAACGCTTAGCCCAGGGCTGAGCATAACAGCCAACAATGATAGTGGTAATGGTGACCACAGCAGTATCGGTGATGGTAGCGCTTTGTGACAGCAGCTGTGTACTGCCAGATGTGATGGTAGTAGCAGGAGGTATCACCGGACCATGTTAGTAGTCGTAAAAAAAAAAAAAAAAAAATATATATATATATATATATATATATATATATATATATATATATGTTTACATATCATTGACTATAGAGAAGTAACACTACTGACTGAAAAACAGTCCTTATGTATCAATGAGAATGATCCTTTTGGTAACACGTTGTCCTTGAGAAGTGCCACGAAATAGTGAAGGAAGACTGGAACACCTGCACAGCCACTCAGGTGACCCCATCAGAGAGGGGGCAGACCACCCCCACTCTGGTTTCAGGCAACTACTCTGAAATGATGTCACTTAGTAGGTCACTGAAGTATTAATTAAGGTGTGAGAAGCAGTATAAGTTGTGACATGAGAAAATAATTAGATAGACGTTTAAAGAGAGGTAAATCTCACTAACATGTGGTAAAGCAGGGGGACTGAGGTAAGAGAGAATGAACCTAAGAATTTTCTGTCCTCCATATTCAAGCAAATTTTTCTCAAGACTTAAAGTGATGGTCTCTGCTACACAGTTTATTGCCTTCTCCATCACTTAAATTCTATGCCTCTTACTTTTCTCACTTCAGTAACTCATTAACAAATCATTATTAGATACAAGGTTTATGAAAGTAAAGCTGCTTTTGGAAAGCTGTATAACAAACCACCATTATCTATCGAAAAGGAGTGGGATAGAATGGCATAAAGGGACAAAGCCATAGAAATACAATTTGTAAAATGATAAAACAATATCCCGCAAGAAATATTGTGCTTAACTTCACAAAATGCCATTCTCTCCAACTTCATGGTTTGCAGCTTGAATTCCTCATTCCAGTCAAGCTATTTTCACCTGACTTCTTTTCCGAAATCACAGAGTCACCATCTTGTTCATTCTTGTTCAATTAATAAAATTCTTGTTTTGGTAAATCCTTGTTTTGAGCTCCATCCTCTTGATGGGGCTTTTCTTGGCCACTTCAATCCATGCTGATCTTCTCTTAGGTCATTTTGTACTAGGTAACTATTCTGGTCATTAGACTTTTACCACATGTATTTCTTTGCCCCATTATAATTGCTTCCCATTTAAATATGTTCCATATTTTCAAGTAAGTGCCTGGGGGATGAAGCCTATGTCTTAGTATCCCGGGAATTCCTCATAGACCTTTCCAATTGGTGTAGTGGAAATGGCCCTGAACTAAGGAATTACTCCTGATTTAAACTTTGTAAAAGTCAAAGGAAGAATGAAGAAAATGGAAATATATGTTGAAAGAGTCTTAAGTTACACATAAAAAAAAAAAAACCAGACTGTGATAAGGTAAGGATTCATAGCGTAAACCCTAAAAAACCACTCAAAAATAAAACAAGAAATAAGACTAAAAAGTCAATATCATAAAGGAAATAAAATCATACAAAATACTGAATTAGTCCTGGGCATCTGATGGCTCAGTCAGTTGAGTGTCCAGTTCTTGGTTTCAGCTCACATGATCTCAGGGTCATGAGATCAAGCCCCATATCAGGCTCCATGCTCAACAGGGAGTCTGCTTAAGATTCTCTTTCTCCCTCTCCCTCTGCCTCCTCCCTTGGCTCACATGCATGTGCTCACTCTCTCTCTCTCTTTATCTAAAATAATAAACAAATAAATAAATGAAATATTTATTTTAAAAATACTGAATTAGTCTGAAAGAAGGGAAAGAAGGAGGACCTGGGCAAGAAACAGATGAAAAAAATAGAAAAAAAGAGTAAGATGCTAAATATAAACCAAACATATCAACAATTATGTTAATATAAATGTCCTCAACACTCCAATTTAAACACAGTGATATTTCAGACCAAATAAAAAAAGGATAATCCAACTTTATGTTGTCTAAAAGAATCTCACTTTTTTGAAAAAGATTTATTTACTCATTTTAAAGACAGAGAGAGAATGAGCAGGGACAAAGGCAAAGAGAGAGGGAGAGAATCCCAAGCGGATTCTCCACTGAGTGCAGAGCCCAACTAATGGTTTGATCCCAGGACCCTGAGATCATGACCTGAGCCGAAACCAAGAGTCAGATGCTCAACCAACTGAGCCACCCAGGTGCCCCAAGATTCTCACTTTAAATATAAAAATGTGACTAGATTAAGAGTAAAAGAAGAGAAAAGGGATGCAAATACTAATAAAAGAAATCTGGGATCAATATATTGGTACCAGAAAAGTAGCCTTCAAACAGGATATATTATCAGATATGTCAATAATCATTAATTGAATTGATATGAATCTTCATAGATTCTATAATTCCCAATCAAAAATATCAACAGGTTGGTGGTGGGTGGTCAAAATTGACAGCTGATTTGAAATTTTAGATGGAAACTGCTGGATTGCGAGACATCAATCTTAGATTGGAGGAGACGTAATTTTCAACTAAAACAAAAAGACAAGATTAGGACCTATATCTGAAAATACACTGAGGAGCGTGAAAAAAATAGTCACAAATCCCACTGGATGGCTGTGTCCCTTTGTTCAACAGGCAATGAGATCATCAGCTCAATGAGCATTTGGACAGTAGCCTGAAATTTTTAAAGAGGGAAGTGATATTTTTGGAATATTCTCTGAGTTTAATAGAAGAATGAGCAGGCTAGAGCCACAAAAAAAAAAAAAAAAAAAAAAAAAAAAAGATTCTGAGAGGAGGTCTAAAACCTGAGATCAAGTTTGAAACCATGTACTTGTAGAGGCACAATTTTGGTGACTCATACTCAGCAGAGACTAGAGTATTGGATGACTTGGATGATTCCATGACCCCAGTGAACATACTATAGTGATCAGGAAGTTGGTGGATGATGACAGCAAAGATAAGGGAGTGAGAAAGGTATGCCTGAAGGAATGGGCGTCCAAAAGTATTTTCTTTTTCATGATCTCAGGGAGGACAGAAAATGTTAACTCCTACATACCACCATCATTTTCTCTCTCTCTCTCTCTCTCTCTGCCTTCTCTCTCTCTCTCCTTGCTCTTCCCTCTTTCTCTCTCTTGCACACGAATACACAAAAGAGACTAATTTAAAACTAATATTTGTTAGGTGTAAGGAAACTGTAGCCAGGAGATGTAAAGCCTCTCTTTATAGGATGTACATGCAGATGGTATTAAAAATACATGAGAACCTGGAGCCCATGCAGATTAACCCTCCATGTTTACAGAAGAGAAAATTTGAAGAAATTTGAAGAAATTTTCTACATGCACGTAAACCCAAGCCACCAACAATATTGGAAGTTAACCGCACCCATTTTCAGAATCATTTGGATCTATTCCAAACCATTGTTAATATTTGGGATTACGTTTTTTAAGTGGGCAAATAGAATTCTAGCTTGGAATCAGTTTCAGCTTAAAATGTGAAAAGCTGCAATTTAAACTAACAACAAAAATGCCAAACAAAATGAAAATTCACAACTTTTCATGAGCCTTTCAGAGAGTTGAGGTTTTAGGGTAACCAGCTAGCCAGCAATCTAAAAAAAGACAGACACTTGAAAGACATTGGCAAGGAGAGAATGAACTGTAGCCCTATTTCCCCTGAGGCAGATGCATCCAGACATGTTTAAGATGAATTCAAAATTGTCAGTGTTAAGGTCAGGTGTGGGCTAAGAAGAAAATATAGAATCTCTGGGAGCTAAAGATGTAAGGAACTTTGCATTTACTTCCAGGCTTTTCTCCACTGTATAGCAATCCCACTCAAAATAAGTGAAAACTTCTATTTACTCCCAAACCTGTATGCAATTGTTCATGGCAGCTTTATTTACAATCGGCAAAAAATGAGAAACAACCTGTATGTGTTCTAAGTATAAAGTTAGGACGGAATCCCATCTAGCAGTAAAAAGAAACAAACTGTTCATATACACAACATGGTGAATCTCAAATGCATTTAGCTAAGAAAGAAGGAGAGATAAAGCAAAAGGCTACATACTACATGATTTTATCTATATGACATCTGGAAAAGGCACACCTTAAGGAACAGAGAAGAGAGCAACTGTTGCCAGGGGTCGAGGGAGAGAGAGGAGTTCACTACAAAAGAACAGTGCTGAGATTGTTGTGTAATTTGATTGACCTTTTACAGAGAATATGCGTTATCATTCCACTGAACTCGTGTCCCATGGAATCCTTTTGGAAAAACCTGGTGTAATAAAGAAAGAGGAAATTGGCTTTGGGGATCCAAAATACTCAAGGCAGAATCGCTAGTCCTTGTGGAAATATGACCTTGAGTGAGTTATTAAACCTCTCTGAGTCTCAGTTTCCTCATCTGTTAAATAAGACTTGTTGTCAAGATGAACTGAACAATGAATCTAAAATACTTCTTAAAATATTGATCCTTGTCCTTTCTTTCCCTCGCTCATTCGGAAAGGTCACTCTTAATGTCAGCAAATCCTGGCATTATCAGTACTCTCTCTCCTTTCAGAAATCTAATTTGCTGTTTCCATGCGGTGTGCCAAGCCAGGTGATAATGTGTTATTAGAATGTGTCTAATACATTATCACCTATGTTTTGACTGAAGATCCTATGAATAAATTATGCATTCCTTTCTGGGATTTATGTTTTGTGGAAGCTACCGATGGATTTAGCTGTGAAGAGCTTCTGAAGCAAGAAGCAGGGGAAATGAGCAGGAACGGAAAAATCTTGAATATTAAAAATAACCCCCCAGAAGGCAAAATGACCTCCATTTGTTTATGCTCTCAAGCCCACACTGAACAAGCTGCTACGGAGAGCTTTATTATACAACTGCAGAACAAGATGATTTTCCCCACATACTTAACAATGATTTGGGGATTTGAAAATGAGAAAGAAAAGGCTAAGGGCAATTTCTTGCAGTCTCCTGGTCTGTCGCGCAGAGGGAAAGACAGGGAAGAGGCTATTGCGATCGCCTAGTGGAGAGGTGGGGAAAGGCCAACATAAGAAGGCAGTGAGCAAACAAGGGGCAAAAATGAGAGGGAGCCCCTTTGGGGACTATCCCAGCATGCACACTCCTTAATTCTGCGTTCACCTGGATCCCGCACATTACAGATGAAGCTGACATTTCAAGTGTGACTCTGAGGATGATGGCACCCGGAACAGAAATGGAGAATTTGGGAAGAAGTGTCCGACGGTGGAAGAAATTGAGTGGTTGGGTTCAGACAGGTGAAGTTTAAGTCACAGGCAGGATGTCCATGTGGACATTACAGTTAGAAAGAGAGGTCTGGTGCTCTGCTGAAGGCCTGTGCTCTAAGGATACATTTGGGAGAAATTCCCTTAGAAACAATAATTGGAGCCATGGAAGTGGTTGAAATAACCCAAACAAAGAGAAAAGAGGGAGAGTCCCAGACAGAAAAAGAAAGTTGTAAAAGATAGTGAGCAAGATGTCAGGGAGGAAACTAAGAGGGGAAGTTCTAAAGAGGAGACATTAACGCACAGGTTCAAATACTGATATGTGACCGGGAAGAAAGTTTCAACCAAGCAAGAGTGCTCCTCTCTCAGATTCCACACAAGACCTAGAGACTGAAGAAGGAACAGCTGCCCCATGATTCTTTTTTTACCCTGTGTTATTCTGTAGCTTAACAAGCAGAGGGCGCAGCTATCCTCGAACTCGAACCTGGATCTCACACAGAGTAACAGTTTAATTTAACAGCTGCTGAGAATAAGGGAAAAAGGAAAATCAGGCCAGGCAAGGAAAGGACAAGTCTGGGTTTCTTCCACTTTCCACGAGAACCTTAGACAGTATTTCCCCCTGGAAGTCTGCTACCACCTCTTGCATAGATGTGGGGGAAAAGCATCAGATATTAGCTTGATTCAACAGTTGTTATTGATTACCCACTAAATGCAACGCTCCGTTCTAGGAACCTACAGCAACAGTCAAACTTCAGCTGATCTCAAAATCACTCAGATGACTTGGAAAACTTGGATGATGGATGGCTGGTCTCTGTCTCCACAACTTCTCTCTCAGTAGGGCTGGGGTAGGACCTGAGAATAAGCATTCTTAACCTATTGTCAGGTGCTACTGCTGCTGTACAGGTCCACAGATGGTACTTGGAGAGTGACAGATCTAACGGTTCATCATCAGAGAAAAATAAAGGAGTTGGAACTATTAACTCAGGAAGAAAAGCAAGGTACACAATTCTGCAATGTATTATGATCATGAGATGGATCATTTCAACATTCTTCAAATGAAAATCACAATTACCTTCTGTCGTCACAGGCCACACATTTCTCACCTTCACAAGCAAGTCTGGAACAAAACCCACTCGTCTCACCCATGAATGAAAATCCTTTCATATAACCTATAGATGAAAAGACACTCGTATCCCCTAGAGATTATGAATAAGTAAATGCACCTAAATCTTATCTACTACTTCCCAGATCCTCAGGAAGAGAAGAAAAGATTTCTACTTTGCCGGTTAGTTCTTTCTCAGTTCCGCATAACCGGACCTCATTTATAGAACCCAATCCTCAAATTTGTATCAACCTTTTTTCTAACTCACTTTGGATAATAAATTTCTTGAGAACAGGGATCTCATTTGTTTAACTTTACATGCCCAGTACCAGGCACAGAACCTAGCCCCCTCTTTAACTGAGGAAGGAAAGATGGGAGGAGGAGGGGAAGAGAAGCAGAAGGGAAGGGAAGGCAGGAAAAAAAAGAAAAGAGGACAGGGAGGAAGGAGTCTGGTTGAATGCTGGAGATTCTCCGCTCCCGTGAACAGCCTACCAGGCAGGGTGGCCTTGGCACTATTCCTCCACTGACCAGGAGGTCTTGCTGTAGGGCAGCACTCCTCCAGACTATTCTGTTTCTATGCCTCAACTTTTCCTTGACCCTCCCCATCCTCCTTTTCCCAGTGTAACCCCTGTTCTGACCACGGGCTCCCTCCACATCCCATTCCTTCCAGCCGAACTGTCCTTTAACAACCTGAGTCAAAACCAGTCCCATGGTACTGGAGGCACCCAGGCCAAACCCCAGTGGTCTCTAAGCTCCCCATCACCTTAAGGGCATGTTCCCAGGCAGTCTGTAAAGCCTCTTACCTCTCCCTGCAGGTGGTTTCTCCTGAGCCCCTGCTTTCCCACCCTCGTTAGTACCATATTTATGCCTACCTTGTTAAAACAACCTTGTAACTGGGCTCCCTATTCCACTATTTCCCTCCTCCAACTAATCCCACACACTATTGCCACATTAATCATCCTTAAACATCACTTTAATTATCAAAGCAGCAGTTACTTTTTATGAAGCACTTAATATGTGTACAATGTAATGCTGGACATCTTACATGCACTATGTCATCTCATTCTCAACCCATGACATGTGTATTATTATCCCCATTTTAGAGATGAGGTAACTAAGGCTCACTCATCTGTAAAGACTTGCTTCCAGCACTGTATTTCGGGCCTTCCACAATTTAACCTGCATTCCTGATACTTGTTCTCACCCTTCTCTTCAAAACCTCTATTCCTGTCAAACTGGTTTACTATACCTCCAGATATGTCCTCACCTCCCCACCTTTCTGTTGGATGCATCTCTCAGATCCAGCACAAATTGCCAACGGCACAAGTGCAGGGCCCACTGAAGAGCTTGCAGTTCTGACTAGCAAGCCCAGTGCTACTGTATAAAGCATATTCTGTTTCCAGTAGAGCTGTGAGAGCCACCAACCCACTGAACTTAGCCATTCAAACCATTCCCGCTCTGGCTCAGAGAGTAATTTTCCCCTCTCCCTTGGTTGCTAAAGCTTCTCAGGCCCTGGTTCCTGCTTCAGATCATTCCTGAGTCTCTGGAGTATGATCTAATAAATCCTAGGAATATGCACCATCATGTGGCTGAATGGTCATGTAGGTCACCAGGCATTCAAACAGAAAACAGAAACTCAAACAAGTATGGCAATATCCTTTTGGTAGAGTGATAGATGGTAGATAAATAGAGGGATAGATAATAGAATATAGAGGTATGTAGATGATAAATAAATACATGGATACATCTGATGGATAATAGAGAGAGAGAGAGAGAGAAAGCGATAAGTGAAAGATAGTGAGATGGGTAAACTATTAGTCAGGGTTTTCCAGAGAAACAGAACATTCATATCTGCATTTATAAATGTGAATTTGATATGTATGTAAGTATTATAATACATATGTATGCATTTATACATGTGCATTTAATATATATTATATATAATATGTATAATACAATATATATCTGTATCACAGAGATTAATTATGAGGAACTAGCTCATGTAATTATAAAAACTGAGAAGTCCCAAGATCTGCCTTCTGCAAGCTGGAGACCCAGGACAGCTGGTGGTGTACTTCAGTCTGAGTCCGAAAGCCTGAGAATGAGGGAAGTCAGTGGTGTAAACCCCTCTGAGGCCTGGAGAAGATAAGATATCCTGACTGAAGATATCACTTCCTCCTTCGTCCACATCCTGTTCTATTCAGACCCTCAACAGATTGGGTGATGTGTACCCACCTGCCACTTGGGAAAGGCTAACTCATTAACTGAATCTACCCATTCAAATGCTGTCATCTGGAAACACCCTCACAAACATGCAGAAATATTTAATCTGGGCACCCCATGGCCAGTCAAGTTGACACATTAAATGAACCTTCACAGATGATATAAAGTATATAATCTAGATATGCACTTTTACCACTTGCTTTTACTGGGCAACCATATGTATCCACACACAGATTGTAGAGTTCACTTTGTGCAATGTTCCTTCCTTAGGTGGCCTCATGGCTCACTCCCTCATAACACTCAGCTCTCCCTTAGAAGGTTCCTCTTCTGAGAGGCCATCTCTGACTAGCTGAAGTGCTCCCTTCACACTGCTTCACTCTTCTTTGTAGACCTCATTTCTACCAGCTATTCTACCTGCATGCACTTCTGTCTCAATCAAATACAAGCTCTACAAATTCAAGTACTTTGCCTGCTATTCCCTCTTGTAATCTTAGAGTCTAAAATCTACTTGGTACTTAAAAGGCCCTCAATAAGAGGTCCCAAGATGGTGGAGGAGTGGGAGGACTTCTTTTCATCCGGTTTTCTGAATTTAGCTAGAAATCTACCAAGCCAATATGAACACCGATGAAATCAGCCTGAGATGTAAGATTATACACATCTGGATCTCTACGGGGGCAGAGGATCATCAGTGGAGAGGTACAAAGGATGGGGTTATGATTGCACACACAGATATGGGAGGATATACAGAAGGGGGAGTGAGCCGCCAGAAGCAACCCACTGGAAGGTAATACTCCAATCCAAAACTGCCCTGCATTTGGGGACCAGCAATAGCTTGGAGACCGGTGGCTATAAGATGGGAAGAGACTGATAACAATGCTCAAACAGAACAAAGGGACTTAAGGAGCAAATGCTGGGACTGAGCGGCTGCAGGGCCAGATCTAAGCCCACAGTCCCAGTACAGCCACAGCTACTCTCTGCCCATGCCTGAGAGGACCCAGTGCGGACTTGAGTCAGTGGTCTCTGGGGCTGGAGGCTGTCACTACCAGTCCCCCACTGCCACCAGTGTCCACACCCAAGAGGACCCCGCTTGGACTGGAGCCCATGGTCCCAGGAATGGCAGCCACTGGGGTCCAGGCTCACCTGGACCAGGATCACTAGTAGTTTTTGTGGCCCAGGAGTACAGAGACAAATGGGGGCCTGTGTTGACCACTGAAAGGAGCACTGGGGTGCACACTGCCTATGGGAGGCTACAGTTTTCAGCTGCACTTACAGAGGGGGAGTCTGTGCGTTCTGGAAGATTCAGAGAGGAGCAGACTGTGCCTTCTCTTCAAGGAGGATCTTTAGGTACAGACAGTTTACTTTGCTCTGACCCTCCAGAAGAGTGCAAAAAGCCACCAGAGAACAAAAGCCTCCGGAGAAAAAAAGCCCAAAAAGCCAGTTACCATGGATCCCAGGTAGGGCTCCATGGATAGGAGGCAGGGCAACTCTGTCCAAGCAAGACTGACTGAAAAACAGTGTAGCAGGCCCCATCCTCAGAAGACAAGCTGAAAGAACAAGAGGACAACAACCACAGGGTCCCCATAAAGCTGTAAAATCCCTGGTGTTGCCTCATGGACTGTATATTTCTTAGCTATGACTTTTCTCTTTCTTCTTTTTTAAATTCTTTCTCATATTTCTTGTTCTTTTTTTACCTACTTATCACTTCAACTGGATGTTTAATGTAACATATTCCATTGTAACTTTTTAACTTGAATTTTTTCATAAATATACTTTTTTCTTTTTCATTTTTTTGTATATAGAGATATAAGTTTCAACATAGTCCTTTTTTCCCTATTCAATACTACCTTTATATATATACCAGTTTCAATTTCCCTGTATCTCTGGGAAGTAGAAGTGTCTAACAAAAAGAACAAAATATACCAAGGAAGAACTGAAATATCCTACCTCACCAACATCTAGGGCTTATATCCACCTTCCCCTCACAAGCTTTTATTTAGGGTTCCTTTTTTGTTTTGTTTTGTTTTGTTTTGTTTTTTTCAGTATTTTTATTTGTTTGTTTTTGTTTTTGTGCTTTATAAATCTTACTCTTAGGTCTCATTTTGGCTGTTTTTTTTTTTTCTTTTTTCTTTTTGGTGCTGACTTCCCATTGCTCTGAAACTTCCCAGAGTGCACCTTGCCCAGATTATGGTTGATATTTTTAGCTGTACATCCCCTCAACCACAACTAAATGACTATGACATAATGACTATGAGGACAAACTCCCAACAAAGAAAAGACCCAGAAACAATGGCATCTCCTACAGATCTAATGGATATAGATCTAAGCAAGATGTCAGAAATAGGCTTCATGGTAGCAGTTATGAAGACAACAGTCAGGCTAGAGAAAACTATTAATGGCAACATAGATTTGCTAAGGGCAGAATTGAGAGTGGATCTGGCAGAATTTAAAAATGCTATCAATGAGATACAATCTAATCTAGATACTCAGTTAAGGTAAATGAAGTAGAAGAATGAATTAGCAATCTTGAAGACAAACTGATAGAAAAGAAGGAATAGGAAGAATCTTGGAACAACAGCTTAAACAACATGAAAATGGAATTAGAGAAATAAATGACACCATGAAACTTTTCAATGTCAGAATTATTGGGATCCCTGAGGGGATGGAAAGAGAGAAAGGACTAGAAGATATATTTGAGCAAATTATAGTGAGAATGTCCCTAATCCAGTATTCATGTCCTAGAAGCAGAGAGGACCCCTCCCAAGATCAAGGATACCAGACCAACTCCATGGCATGTGATAGTAAAATTCACAAATCTTAGAACCAAGGAAACTATCTTAAGGGCAGTTAAGGGGAAGAGATTCCTTATCTACAGAGGGAGGAATATCAGAATAACGTCAGACCTATCCACAGAGAACCAGCAAGCCAGCATGGGTGAGCAAGTCATCATTAGAGTACAAATGAGAAGAATATGTGGCCAAGAATTCTTTATCTGGCCAAGCTGTCACTCAGAATAAATGGAGAGATAAGGAGCTTCCAGGACTGGCAGAGACTGAAAAAATATGCAACCACTAAGCCAGCCCTGTAAGAAATATTAAGGAAGGTTCTATAAAAGAAGAAAGATCCCAAGAGTGATACAGAGACAATCTATAAATGCAAGGACTTCATAGGCAACATGATGACAATAAAATCCTATCTTTCAATAATCACTCTCCATGTGAATGGCCTAAATGTTTGTATAAAACATCACAGGGTTACAGATTGGATAAAAAGACAAGATCCATCCATATGCAATCTACAAGAGACTCATTTTGAACCTGAAGACACATCCAGACTGAAAGTAAAGGGATGGAGAATTATCTTTCATTCCAGTGGGCCACAAAAGAAAGCTGGGGTAGCAATTCTCATATCAGACAAATTCGATTGTAAGCTAAAGACTGTAGTTAAAGATACAGAAAGACACTATATCATTCTTTTTTTTTAATAACATAGGATGTATTATTTGCTTCAGGGGTTCTTTAGCACATACCCTTCCCAATGTCTATAACCCAGCTACTCTATCCCTTCCACCCGCCTCCCCTCCAACAACCTTCCATTTGTTTCCTGAGATTGAGTCTCTTATGGTTTTTCTCCCTCCCCAGTCCCATCTCATTTCATTTTTTTCATTTCCTTCCCCCATGACCCCTTGCCCTGTCTCTCAATATCATTCTTAAAGGGTCTATCCAACAAGAAGATCCAACAATTGTAAATCTATACCCCATCAAAATGAGCAGACATGTTTATAATAATACATTAATAGTAGGAGAACTCAACACTCCATTATCAGCAATAGGCAGATCATCTAAGCAGAAAATCAAGAAAGAAAAAGAGCTTTGAATGACACACTGGACCAGATGGACCTCACAGATATATAAAGCACATTCTACCCTAAAACAATAGAATACTCATTCTTCTCAAGTGCACATGGAACTTTCTCTAGAATAGATCACATACTGGGTCACAAATCAGGTTTCAACTGATACCAAAAGATTGAGATTATTCCCTGCATATTCTCAGACCACAATTCTCTGAAAGTGGAACTCAATCACAAGAAAAAGTTTGGAAGAAATTCAATCACTTGGAAGCTAAAGATCATCCTGCTCAAGAATGTTTGGGTCAACCATGAAATCAAAGAAGAACTTAAACAACTCATGGAAACCAATGAGAATGAAGATACATAAATCCAAAACTTTTGGGATGTGCCACGGTCCTAAGAGGGAAATACATAGCCATCCAAGCCTCACTCAAAAAAACATAAAATCCCCCAATACACAATCTATTTTTACACATTAAAGATCTGGAGAATCAACAACAAATTAAACCTAACCCATGCAAGAGAATGGAAATAATAAAGATTAAAGCAGAGATCAATGAATTAGAGAAATACAGTGGAACACATTAATGAAACTAGAAGCTGGTTCTTTGAAAGGATTAATAAGATCCATAAGCCACTGGCCAGACTTATCCAAAAGAAAGCAGAAAGGACCCAAATTAATAAAATTATGAATGAAAAAGGAGAGATCACACCACCAAGGAAATAAATACAATTATCAGAAATTATTATTGGGGACCTGGTTGGCTCAGTGGGTTAAGCCTCTGCCTTCAGCTTGGATCATGATCTCAGGGTCCTGGGATTGAACCCCACATCTGGCTCTCTGCTCACCAGGGAGCCTGCTTCCCCCTCTCTCTCTGCCTGCCTTTCTGCCACTTGTGATCTCTATCCATTAAATAAATAAATAAAATCTTTTTAAAAAATTATTATCAACACTATAAGACAAGCAACCTGGAATAAATGGATGCATTTCTGGAAATCATGAATGACCAAAACTGAATCAGGAAGAAACTGACAACCTGAATAGACCAATAACGGGTAACGAGATTGAAGCAGTGATCAAAAAACCTCCCAAAAAACAAGAGTCCAGGGCCTTATGGGTTCCCTGGGGAGTTCTACCAAACATTCAAAGAAGAAACAATTCCTATTCTCCTGAAGCTGTTTCAAAAAACAGAAACAGAAGGAAAACTTCCAGACTCTATTTATCCAGCATTATCTTGATCCCAAAACCAGGCAAAGACCCCATCAAAAAGGACAATTTCAGAGCAATATCCCTGATGAATATGGATGCCAAAATTCTCAACAAGATCCTAGCTAATAGGATCCAACAGAATATTAAAAGGATTATCCACCACAACCAGGTGGGATTTATCCCCCGGGATGCAAGGGTAGTTCAGTGTCCTCAAATCAATCAGTGTGATAGAACACATAAGTAAGAAAAAAGACAAGAACCACATGGTCCTCTCAATTGATACAGAAAAAGCATTTGACAAAATACAGCATCTTTTCCTGATTAAAACTCTTCAGAGTATAGGGATAGAGGGAACATTCCTCAACTTCATAAAATCCATCTATGAAAAACCCACAGTGAATATCATTCTCAGTGGGGAAAAGCTGAGAGCCTTTCCCTTGAGATCAGGAACAAGACAAAAATGCCCACGTCTACCACTATTGTTCAACATAGTACTAGAAGTCCTAGCAACAGAAATCAGACAACAAAAAGAAATAAAATGTATTCAAATTAACAAAGAAGAAGTCAAACTCTCTCTCTCTTCACAGGTGACATGATACTTTATGTAGAAAACCCAGAAGACTCCATCCCCAAATTACTGGAACTCAAACAGCAATTCAGTAATGTGGCAGGATACAAAATCAATATGCAGAAATCAGTTGCTTTCTTATACACTAATGATGTAACTGTAGAAAGAGAAATTAGAGAATCAACTCCATTTACAACAGCACCAAACACCATAAGATACCTTGGAATAAACCTAACCAAGTGGAAAAGATCTATACTCTAGGAATTACAGAACTCTTGTGAAAAAAAATTGAAGAAGACACAAGAATATGGAAAAACATTCCATGCTCATGGATTGGAAGAATAAACATTGTTAATATGTCTATGCTGGATTCTTTGTTAAGTGTCAGAGTTTTAAGTGTCTTCCTTCAGCTCAGGTCATGATCTTAGGGTCCTGGGATCAACTCTTTCAGTGGGGAGTCTGCTTCTCCCTCTGCTTCTCTCTCTCTGTCTCTCATGAATAAATAAATAAAATGTTTTTAAAAATGTCTATGTTGCCCAGAGAAATCTATACTTTCTTTCAATGCCATCCCAATGAAAATACCAATGACATTTTTCAAAGTGTGGAATAAACAATCCTAAAATGAGTATAGAATCAAAAAAGACCTCAAATCACCAAGAAAAAGTTGAAAAAGGAAAACAAGTCTGGGGGCATCACATTGCCTGATTTCAAGCTATATTATAAAGCTGTAATCACCAAGACAGCATGGTACTGACACAAAAACAGACACATAGATCAATGGAACAGAATAGAGAGCCCAGACATGGACTCTCAACTCTATGGTCAACTAATCTTCGACAAAGTAGGAAAAAAATATCCAATGGACAAAAGACAGTTTCTTCAATAAATAACACTGGAAAAATTGAACAACTGCATATAGAAGAATGAAACTAGACCATTCTTACACCATACAAAAAGATAAACTCAAAAGGGATGAAAGACCTTAATGTGAGAAAGGAATCCATCAAAATCCTGGAGGAGAACACAGGCAGTAACTTCTCTGACATCAGCCACAGCAACTTCTTTGAAGACATGTCTCCAAAGGCAAAGGAAACAAAAGTGAAAATGAACTTTTGGGACTTGATCAAGATAAAAAGCTTCTGCACAGCAAAGAAACAGTCAACAAAACAAAGAGGCAACCCACAGAATGGAAGAAGATATTTGCAAATGACACTACAAAGGGCTGATATCCAAGATCTATAAAGCACTCCTCAAACTCAACACCTAAAAAACAGATAACCAAATCAAAAATTGGGCAGAAGTCATGAACAGACACTTCTCCAAAGAAAACATAGAAATGCCTAACAGACACATGAAAAAATGTTCATCATCATTAGCCATCAGGGACATTCAAATCAAAACTACATCGAGATACCACCTTACCAGTTAGGATGGCAAAAATTGACAAGGCAAGAAACAACAAATGTTGGAGAAGTTGTGCAGAAAGGGGAACCCTCTTACACTGTTGGTAGGAGTGCAAGTTGGTGCAGCTACTTTGGAAAACAGTGTGGAGATTCCTCAAAAAATTAAAAATAGAGCTACCCTATGACCCAGCAATTGCACTACTGGGTATTTACCCCAAAGATACAGATGTAATGAAAAGAAGGGCCATATGCACCCCAGTGTTCATAACAGCAATGTCCACAATAGCCAAACTGTGGAAAGAGCCAAGATGCCCTTCAACAGATGAATGGATAAAGAAGATGTGGTCCATATATACAGTGAAATACTTAGCCATCAGAAAGGATGAATACCCAACTTTTGCATCAACATGGATGGGACTGGAGGAGATTATGCTAAGTGAAATAAGTCAAGCAGAGAAAGTCAATCATCATATGGTTTCACTTATTTGTGGAACACAAAGAATAGCATGGAGGACATTAGGAAAAGGAAGAGAAAAATGAAGGGGAGTGGGGAATCGGAGTGGGAGATGAACCATGAGAGATTATGGACCTTGGGAAACAAACTGAGGATTTTAGAAGGGAAGGGGTTGGTGGGATGGGTGAGCCTGGTGATTAAGGAGGGTGCAGATTGCATGGAGCATTTGGGTATTATACGCAAACAATGAATCATGCAACACTGCATCAAAAACTAATGACTAAAAACTAATCATTAGTTTTTACAAATGATGCACTGTATAGTGACTAACAAAACTTTTTTTTAAAAGCCCTAACAAAACATTTTTTTAAATATTTGTGAGGAGAATAAACATAGGGAAAATGCCTACAAAGTAATAAAGAATAAAAGCCTCATTTGAAAATAGTCTTATTTTAATTCAAATGTCTATATAATATCCAGTGTTTAATTACATGGAAATGAGTGATACTAATAAGAAAACTATTCCTGCCTTTTTCAATTTTCCAATCGGTGTGCATTTAACCTGATTCCAGCTCCATTTTTCCCCTGGAGGCATATAACCACAGAGTAGGTATAATTTCTTATAACAGTGAAAAGCTTTGGTAGGATTGCCTGTTTATTTGAAACTGAACCTATAAACTGGAACATATGTCCAGACATCAAATGATGGTGACCAGACATGTACCTGTCCTATTTTATGCCTGATGGCAGGAGACATTTTTCTAAAGGATTCCAATTGTTTATAAAGAATTAGAAAAGGAAATAGAAAGTTGAATGGGAAAACAGAGTCTGAAAAGTAAACACAAATGATTCCGATTTCCTCAGAAGACAATGGCGTTTTCTTAAGAATCTGCCTGATTTCAAGATAAAGCTGAGATTTGCATGTCACCCTCTCCCCAGTCCATGACCATTAGTGTGTTTCCATATTTCCTTTATATGCCCAAGTGGCAAAATGTTACCATTTTAGGACATAATGATGACAAAATAATTGGTGATGATCCACCCTACCCCGAACGTAAGACAGCTGTGCAAACCTTCAGACATACCCAAGGGAGACTTGGGGCTTTGGTACTTCCGAGAAAGCCAGGACAGTCTTTGATCAACCCCAGGAAGCAAACCTCCACCCTCTTCAACATCACACTCCCAGGAAAGCCACAGATATATCAATTTCAGGAATATGCTAGTCAAGATACATGCTGGATAAATGTTGGAAAGCAAGAAAAAGCCCTGATGAAAGAGCAGTGGGGGGCCAGTCGCCAAATGTAACTGCACCCTTTCTGAAAGGGTGTTTGTGCAGGTGTGGGGGCAGCCAATTCTGAAAGGACCTTTGGCCCTTTGGCCTGGCCAGGCCATATACAGTTTGGCCATGATGCACCATAACTTAACCAAAGCCAGGCATAGAGGGGAAAATTATTTCCTTCCTTTAAAATTAATCTTTCTCTACAATGTGTAACATCATTCCATGGTTTGTTTGTTTTGACATTGTGCTACTTGGAGAAAACATCCTGAATATTTTTGTTTTTGCTTTTTCTCTCACCTTTGTTTTTTGTGGAATGAAGCCTCCGAAAATTACCAGGCAACAGAAACACAAACCAAGAGAGAATGATGGTAAAACTAATACAAATTCAATCAATCATTTATTTTGTACCTACTAAGGTCAAGACACATAGTAAATGGGCACTTTGAGCAATGGAACAGAGAACAGTAGAAATCAATAATAGTTTTTTGAAATTCATTCTATTGCCTAGGAACAAATTAGTGATGACTTAAAATCTTAAAAGGACATTTCTTATTTAAAATTGGGATTCTAATGAAAATCAGACTACCAATGTTCCCCCTAAAAAATGTCATTCCATACAATATTTCTGTCTTCTGTTTGCCCCATCTAGATCCACTTTCTACCCTTCTCCACCCTGTTCTGTGCCCTAGGGGGCTGTTCTCTATGTGGTATAATTATATACTTTCGTCCTCTGGCTCCTGGTTGTGTTTGGCCAATGGGAGGCTCTGTCAGGACACTGGAGAAAGGAGAATAAAGTTGAGGTATTTATTTTTCGGAAATCTTCCTATAGTCAATTAAAACAAGTTCTGTCACTTGACCAACTTCTCTTGAGTTGGCCCTACCCACCTAACTCTTTTACTGGGCTAGAGTACCTGTTCAGTTCTCTTGCCCCTCAGTCCTGCATGTCTACTGGGCTTATAGTTTCCCTGCAGTCTGCTTAGAGCTTTGCAAATACTCTCTTTATTAAATACTCTCTTCAAATGTCCTGTGTTCTGTGAGGACCGTGGCTAATGCATATCTGTAGCCTGTTAATGGAGGATATGGACCAGACTGAGGAGAAAGAGCCAAGAAAGATAGGGAGACAGCACAGAAAAAAAGGGCAAGAAATGGGAATGGGTGTTATGATCCTTATCTAGGTGGAAGAGTGTGAGACACAGAGTCAACAAACATAAGGATTAGTCTTGAACACAGGCATCATCTTCTTGTAGTGCAGGAAAAGAGACTAGAATCATTGCAAATATAAAGATCTTGTCAGTGTGTGGGCTGGAAATAAAGGTACTTTATAGCAGAGAGTCATAATTTTCTTAGTAAGGTAGGAATCAGTCCTTTGCTAAGAATGAATGAGATGTGAGGAAGGTTAATAAGGATGAGGATTGTGCTGAAACCTTAGACTAGCCACTGCCAGAAGGGAAAGAGTTTTCTCACCTGGACTCAAACAAAAGTCCAGGTGATTCTGGAAACTATGATTTGTCATGGTTCTAATCCACGTAGAGTTGGTGATTTTTCTCCAGAAGTTCTTAGAAGCCCTGATATAAGAATAGAAAAGTGGATGACAAAAATGACCCAATGGGCAATTTCAAGACAAGAAAAATAAAACTACTGAGGTACCAGTACAATGATTTAAAACAGTAAGGGTTCTGAACTAGACAGAAATTCAGTACAACTCTTTTCAGCCACATCACCTGAACCAAGATATCAAACCTTTCATGCTCATATTTTCTTGATCTGTGAATTAGCAATAATAATAGTACCTAATCATGGAACTTTTTTAGAATTAAATGTTACATGTATAAAGTGGTTAATAATATACCAAATGTCTAGAACATGCCTAATAAACATTATCTTTTGTTATTACTCATAAAGTGTTGAGAGTGGTGAGGGAAAGTAATAGTTAAATAATGCAGTGGAGGTCTAGGCTAGAATGGGGAAGAAATCAAGCCAAGAAGGAGTCTTGTGGACTGAGGGAAAGGATAGAAATGAGAGACTGGAGATCACAGTGAGAACTAAGCTGAGAGTACTGGGGACGAAAGGAAGGACAAAAGACCTAGAGATTTGGTTATTAGAGTTTATGATTTCAGAGGTAATGCAGAGAATTGGTCTAGGCTAGTATTGTCAGGCAAGTGTGATAAGATGCTCTCCTCCGCAGCCCAAAGACGGCGCTCCTCCCATCATGACATAGAGTCCAGTTGAAGAGGGAAGAGGACTGAGGCAGATGTGAATACCCTCGAGTAACGAAGAAGAGTGCTTTGAAAGTCAGATAACAATGGTCAGATTGGCAAAGGGAGGGGAGAAATTGTGATTAGCATGTTTGTGCCCTGTGAGGTGAGAGAACAACTGTCTCTACTCAAGAGAGCTCTGAGAAGAAGAGAGAGAACTTAAGAAGACATCCCTAGGAGAAGAGCTAGCTTTTAGTTAAGATGCAAAGTGAGTTAATCTCAAACATCAGGCCATAAGCTTCTTTCTTGATGAAGTAGTATACAATTAAATTTCAATTTAGTTTCTTTTAAAAGTGTTTTAATTTACAGAAAAATCAACAGTATTCTTCATTTTTTAAATGGGAAATGTTAAAATGTAATATGATAAAATGTTTAAATATGTATATGAGAGTGTAAATAATCTTTATTGTATAAAAATATTTTAATTTTTCCCCTTTTTGGTTTGAGAATCCAATATAAAAGTTCTATTTCAATGAAATTTGTAATACGAACTTTAATAGTATACTGACACAAGAAAAATATTTTATTTGAAAGCACTTATCACATACCATCAAAAATAATTAAATGAGGGAAGCTTGGGTGGCTCAGCTGCCTTAGGTCATGATCCTGGGGTCCTGGGATGAGTCCCACATTGGGATCCCTGCTCAGCAGGGAGCCTGCTTCTCTTCCTGCCCACTGCTTCCCCTGCTTGTGTGTGTGCACTTGCTCTCTCTCTCTCTCTCTCTCTCTGTCAAATAAATAAATAAAATCTCTTGAAAAAATTACATAATATTGCAAAGGAGGGTCATAAGTCTAAAAATATGGTCAAGTGAAGTGAGGTGAAGAAAGTGTTAGAAAAGATTCTGTGAAGAGACAAAGGATAAAGAGGAGCTTGTTGCTGGTATCCTGATGTTAATGACAGGGCTGGCAAGCAGGGGGAAGAGTGGCAGAGGAGTGAGCTTAAAAAGGGACTGGCTGGACAAGGTTTCACTGCTGGCAGGCAGTCTTCCAGGGGGCCAAGTATAACGACCTTGCAGAGTGTGACCTGGTCAATAGACCCCAAATGTTCTAAAATCCAGACAGAACCCTGGTGAGGGGCCATGTTGGGACCATGTAGAGGAGATCCCAGTAAGAGTGAGAAACCATGTCTGAAAGCGGACCCTTCACAGAGAGTAGAGGTCACTTCAGGGACCATCACCTTCTAGTAGTATCCCTTGTGGCTGTAATGATATTAGGATCTGAGGTTCCCATACCCCTGGGGAGTGCTGGAGGGTCTGAGGGCACTGGGCTTCTAAGAAGTTGCCTGTGGCTACAGGTTAAATATGGGAGATTAAAAACAGATTATTCAACAGAGGTTGAATGCCTCTCGCATCTCAGTTGTTGAAAGCAAATCATCACAATAATCTGATTATAATAATTGTTCCCTCTTTTCTTTTCTTCTTTCTTTTCTGTTTATTGTACCCATATGGGAAGATAGATATCAGCTGAACCTATAGTGATGGTCATTTCACAACAGTGTAAACAAAACTGTCACGTTGCATGCCTTAACAATATATGGTGAGGCTTGTCAATAATTTCTCAATAAAACTAGAAAAATAAACAAGGTAAAGAGAGTTTGTTAAAGGCATAAATCTGTAAGGAGAAAGAATATAGAAATACATAATTCTCCCCATCCCCCCCACCCACTAGGAGAAGACTAGATGTTCATTTCCTAGACAGTCTAGTAAGGCTGGCTTCAAGGAAAGCCAGGAGCAGCAGAAGGCCAGTCCCACACGGGGATTACAGGAGAGTTTGTACACTGAATGGTGAAACACACAGCTCCATCCTTTTTCTGACTCCTAGAATACAAACAGCCACACTCATAAGCCCCCAACAGAAAATTAAAAGACTCCTTTCTGGATAAACTGACTGGGCCAGTGAAACAACCTGGTCCAGTCACCCTACAGTGAGCCCTTCAGTCCACAAGGCTCGCAAAGAGGATACCTTTTCCAAATTTCACTCTTAAATATTAAATGCTGCCATAGATCACTAGATATCTGAGGAAAGCCTGAAAAATGATGGACAGGGACCAAAACAAATAAACAGAAAGGCCTTGAAGGAGAGAGAAGGAAAAAAATGTTTTAATTATCATTAATGTCCTCACAGATATAAGAAGAGATATTGAATCCATGAAACAGAACATGAAGCTATTTTTAAAAAGGAACATTCCAAGAATAAGAAAAATTCTTGGAAATTAAAAATATAAGAGCATAAATAAAACATTCAACACAAGGAAGCTGGAAAAGGAGATAAAATATTTTAAAGAGTAAAGCAAGAGATTTAAAAAATAAGAAGAAACTGAGTCCTAGAGATTTGGGGAATTAGACTAGTGTGTTCAATGTTCAAAGATTTTGAAGCCCAAAAAGGAGAGTTAATTAATATAGTAGTAATACAAAAGATTTCACAAAACTGTAGATTATCAGTTTTTAGATTAAAAGGGTGTTGAATAAATAAATAAGTTTTTTTTAATTAAAATTAGAATAAAAAAAAGAAAGGGTCTACCAAGTCACCAATATAATACCTTTAAAAAAAATAGCAAGAGCACTCTCAAAGAAAAAATACAAATCATATCAAGGGATAGAAATCAAAATAACAGTGGCCTTCTCAGTGGCAGATCTGGAAGTTAATGAAGCAGACAATTAATTCCTTCAAAATTCTGAGAGAAAATAATTTTTACTTAGAATTCTATACCTGGCTAAAATATCAAACTACAAACTAAAATGAAGATATCTTTAGACACATAATGTGTTACCTCCCAAGCTACTGAGCAATAAAACTCTCTGCCAAAACAAAAGAAATACCCAAAAACGATAACTCGGGATCCAGAAAACTTGGTAGCATCAGAGACAAACAGA
Organism: Mustela erminea; assembly: GCF_009829155.1. NCBI lineage: Eukaryota > Metazoa > Chordata > Mammalia > Carnivora > Mustelidae > Mustela > Mustela erminea. Next base: position 3,985,529 of record NC_045615.1, on the reverse strand, counting down.
AGACTCTAAAGCCAACTAAAGACTTAAAACTTACCATATACAAGAAGAAATCAGTACTCAAAAGATCAGCCTTTATTTTTTAAGAGATTTTATCTATTTATTTGAGCGAGAGAGAAAACGTGAGTTGGGGGAGGAGCAGAGGGAGAAGCAGACTCCCTGCTGAGAGGGGAACCCCACAAGGGTCTCCATTCCAGGACCCTAGGGTCATGACCTAAGCCCAAGGCAGACGCTGAACCCACTGAGCCATCCAGGCACCTCTATATCAGCCTTTTAAATAGTGATAATGCATGTTGGAAGAAAATAGAATACAGCCTTTAAAATTCTTAGAGAAAATAACTTTCAACCTCAAAACCTTTATCCAATCAAACTATCAAGTGTGGGAGTAAGTAAATGTTGGTTTGTTCCCGTTCTGTATAGGGTCAGATGTTGGGACTATCACCTCCTCCTGTGGCTGTGGGGAAGCTAATTGTCTCTATCATAAGGCCACAGACCAGGCATCACCTTTACCTGCTACACCATTCACAAGCAACCTTACTATATATGGCACAGGCTGTGCACTGCACAAGTAAGAAAGGTAAAAGGGGGGGGTTATATAAAACATATCGGTGCTTTCCGGAGCTGTTCAGTTTTGGAATAGGTCACAGTCAGAGCAGGCATGAAGAGATAATCTTCTAGCAGTTTAGGTTTGAAGATTATAAACCCGTGAAATAATACTTAGTATCATGTGTTTGGGAAAAAGCCAGACAGCAATCTGCCACTTAATAAATAAGTTCGATGATCATAAAAATAATACTGTGGAACTGTGCCTGCTAGCTATTTCAACATATATGTGCTGATCATATTTTCTCTTTTTTACAGTCTTTCAATTCTAAATAAATGTGGAAAGAGTGCAAGCAAATGTTTTAGGTTCTTCAAAGAATTACTCATTCTGGAGTCTGAAGCATTACCAAACCTGTTATCTATAATTCATTAGTAAAAGCACAGTCTGATTGCTTGGGGTGGGGTAGGGATAAAAGAATAAAGTACAATGTGAGAGCTCACTGTATTGCATTTCAGAGGAAACCTCTCTGGGCTTGATGTATGTGTTAGCCAATCTCAAATTTAAAACCACAAAGCAAAGCACACACCAATTAAATTCAAAAGAAAAGCAAATAAATAATACTTCATCAGAAAATTTCAGACCCTCAAAATATATTGCAAAACAAATATCAGACTATTTAAAGGCCTGTAAAATAGGTAAGAATTTAGAATATGATAATTATTTCAAATAACATTAAGTATTGCCACATTTATGCATTTTTCAATTGTTAAAATCTTAAATATATCTTATATATATCACCCTCTCCACCTTTTTGAAAATCCTATCCTTCACCACAAGTATCTTCCCTACCATCCAGACCTTACCCAACATTCAGAACCAAATGAAAACTTCAGTATCTCCTCCTATGCCTTTCCTGGCATTCCTATTCCATTATTTTTGCTTTCAGCTGCCACATCATAGTACCATTATCTTGGTTCTTACCTAATGAAGTAGCAGGTCATGTTTCTTTAATTAGATTTTAAGCTTCTTGAGAGCAAAATCCTTGCTGTGGACTCCGTGTATCCAATAGCACTTAGATGAGTGTTGGAACATAGTAGGCATTCAGTAGATCTCTCAATTACATTTCTATGTCATGTAATAGAAAGGGAATGTTTCCTTTTTTGAACCAGCATAACATGTTTCTTTAATTAGTAGGATGATATACAGACACACATTCAAAACTTTGCATAAAATAGCCCTTGCCTAAAAAGGAAGGTAGAAACACTGTACCATATTTTCACAAACATTTTCATTTTCCAGGTCATCATTTATCTAAGACCATGATCTCAAATACCATGACAGTTCTAAAATGTATACCCACTGCCTAGACATCTTTTCTGGACTCTAGAATTATATACCTACTACCTTCTTCGTTTGAACATCTCACAAACACCTCAATTTAACTTACCTAAATTAAACTCAAGATCTATTCACTTTCTCAAAATAGAAGAAATCCAATGAATGGCCTCTCACCATCTACCCTGTCCTATGGACCAGGAACTCTGTGACTATACTTGAACCTCTCCATCATTAATCTTCCCCAACCCATCTGCTGTCAACTCCCTTTCCCTTAACAGACCTACTGTGACTCAAATATATGCACCCCTCCACCTCCTTTGCCATCATCCAGTCCACCCTACTGTTATCTGAGGCTGCCTGAGTCAAGCCACAGCCTCATAACAAGTCTCTCTGGAGCCAGTCTTGTCAACCTTCCAATCCATCCTCCATGCAACAACCAATACAATCTTTTTACACAAATGTGATAACACTTCCAGGCTGAAAACCTTCCACTGGTTTCTTACTAGACTTAGAATATTATCTGTAGTAGATGCCATGGTGTGCACTCAGATCTCCCCCTTCAGAACCAAGGCACACATTCCCCCAGCTGCTGGGCATGAAGAGCTCAGCTGAATCTCTCTCTCTGGCTTGGCCTCAGATAAGAGCCACCTCAACCTAGATCACACTCTCCTCCTCAGGGAAGTTCCCATTCAACCAGTAGTCAACTGGCTCTTGAAAAACAAGACTCAGCTCTGTCACCTAAACTTATGATAACTCTGAAGGGCCCTCCCCCTTCCTTATAGGATGAAATGAGGAGTCTCTTGAGACTATCTTATAGTCCAAATTATCTCTCTGCCCAGTCTTACTTTATCCACTCTCCCTAGGTATTGGTTTTACAGTGCTCACCAATTAACTTTCCACAGGCTAATCTGTGTCTCACAGTCTGCTTCTTGAGGATCTTGACTTGTGATAACATCTTTAACATGATCTGGAAGGTCATACATGACCTGACCTCTCCTGACCCCATACCATCCTTCCCCAAGGTGTTAATACCCCTGCCACTCAGTTCCTTGAATATGGAATTTTTCTTTCTGCCTCAAGACATATCTTGGACTCTACCTGGAACATTTAGTGCCAGCTCACCTCTACTTCCCAATCCCTTCATTGCCATCATTTCATCTCTTTGTCTAATTTTTATAAAAGATTTTATTTGTTTGAGAGAGAAGAGCATGAGAGGAGAGAGCCAGTCATCGGGAGAAGCAGAATCCCTCCCTGCTGAGCAGGGACCCTAATGTGAGACTCCACCCTGGGACTCTAAGATCTTGACCTGAGCTGAAGGCAGTTGCTTAACCAGTTGAGCCACCTAGGTGCCCCTCTTTCTGTCTAATTAATTCTCACCCTATATTCAAATCTTTAATCCAGCTCAAAGAAATCTTCCCTTGCCCCCAAGATTAGCTAGTTCCCTTCTATCAGTTCTTACAGGCTATTTTTTTTTAAGATTATTTATTTATTTATTTGACAGAGAGAAATCACAAGTAGATGGAGAGGCAGGCAGAGAGAGAGAGAGGGAAGCAGGCTCTCCGCTGAGCAGAGAGCCCGATGCGGGACTCGATCCCAGGATTCTGAGATCATGACCTGAGCCGAAGGCAGTGGCTTAACCCACTGAGCCACCCAGGCGCCCTCTTACAGGCTATTATACTTCTTTTTGGAGGTACTTTAAAAGTACTATAATGAGATATTTTGTAATTAATTATAGCATTTACCTCCTTTGATAGAACATCTGATCCACATCTCTTTTTTTTAATTTTTATTTTATTTTTTTATTTATTTTCAGCATAACAGTATTCATTATTTTTGCACCACATCCTGTGCTCCATGCAATCCATGCTTTCTCTAATACTTACCACCTGGTTCCCCCAACCTCCCACATCTCTCTTTTTTGTTACTATAGTTCTAACATAGAACTTTGCACTTAGTAGGCACTCAAAAAATACCAAAGTACTTTATGTAACATGTTTAATGATCAGTGATTTCACTGGAGTTATACAGTCCAATCTTCCTAGGGTAACAGTAAATAAATAAAAGGATATAAAGTACTTGCCAAAGTCATATATATCTGCCAAGGAAGGATATGTTGATAGCTTGATTCAACCCTGGTCCTCCTGATAATAAATAACTCCTCACTCCCAGCCTTCCAACAAAGAATTCCAGAAGTTACCTGAGAAACTACAACTACTCTGCAAAATTGCCAAAGCCTATCAGCAAAGAAATCCAGTAAGAGAAATCTGCCCAGAAATATATTTGGGGCAAAAAGAGGAGGGGACAGAATCCAGTATGTGTTAGGAAGAAGACTGACTAACTTAAAATAGAACAGACTCTGAATAGTAGGGTATGTTCCAGTTTGAGGACAGCTGAGAAAACTAGGGATAGAGATGCCTCCATGTGTTGAGGTGATGTGGAAGAAAGCAATGTGGGCATATATAACCCACTTTATGTTTTTATAATATGGTACATGACCAGCTTAAATGCAGCTCTTCACCAATATTTAGAGTAGACACAGAAGACAATAATAAATAGGATAATTATAGCAAGCCTGATCTTAAAATTCTTGCAATCACTAACCATGCCTGTTTTTAGACTCTTTTAAAATCCAATTTTGGATATTGGGGTTGAGGAGAGAGTGATTTACATGGACAAGTCTTTCATCCACATTCTCACACAGCACTGCTCTAGCTCATTGTATGGCTGATTAACTCCAATGGAAGCATAATTATATCTTTGGGATTCCAGGATGAGTCAGCAAATAGATGTGTGGTGGTAACAGCTTCATCACCTGCCCTGTAGTCAAGTTTCACAGTGAATAACCTTGAAAGCTAGAGTCAGGAGCCAACTTAGGGTAGAAAATCAAGGGGGAATTCTGAATCTAACAAGAATGCCTGTGAGATAGTATATGTCAGGCAAGTATGAAATGATACATCAATATTCAGGGAAAAAAAAGGGATGGGTAAGGTTTTGAAAGTAATTAGGAAGTCAGTGACAAAAGATGGATGGAGAGAAATGTATGAAATCCAGAGTTTCACATTAAGGACAGAAACTAGAAATGAGCTATAGATAATTCCAGAATAGACTTTACAGTCAGAAGTTAGGAATTCAAGAAGTAATTTGCTGGTGTTGTACTTAGAAGCTAGTGGATTTGGGGGCCATGAAGTCTCAGAGGCATTGCTGTGGGGTGCTCCTGGAACTACACTTCTAGCCCTTTCTAGCACTGTGTTTTTGTTTGTTTGTTTGTTTGTTTGTTCTTGGTTTTTTGGGTTTTGGTTTTTTGGTTTTTTGCCAGAGAACAATGTGGGCAGCTGATAAAAGCAAATATATGTCTTCAGCGTCGATTATACCCATTCATTGAAACAGACACCTTGGCTTATTTACAACCAAAATCACCTTCTGCTTTGAAAGGGAAGTTGAGTACAAGGATTTTTTTTTTAACCCAAATAACCTGCATAATGGCCTTGACTATTCTCTCCCTCTGTGCCAAAGGCAGACTGAATGCAAGAAAAGCATCTGTGACTAATCAAAACAGGTTCACCACCACCCCCACTCCTCCAGACCCAAACACTTAACTGGAAGTTTCCTTGGCTGTGATGGAGCCTAAACCTCATTACAGAGAGTTTATCCAAGGCCTCTAGGAACAGGAAAATGACCCATGGCTGTTTCAGGAGAGCATAAGTGAACACGGAGTAACCCCCAAAGAAACAGCACTCTTTCAAGGCACTCATCTGTAATGTTGTGTACAGGTAGGTTGAAAAGGCAGAGAAGCTGACGGCTGAGTACACATACTATTTGGAGAGCAAGTCCCCAGTGCATTTATTTTAAACTTAATGAAATAAAAGTAGACTGTACAGTGATGCAGGCATAGGGATGACAGAGAGAATTAAGAAATTTAGGATTTGAAAGAAAAGACTAGATGGGAAGATAGAAGAACAACAATCGCCTTTCTCCTTCAAAGTCTAAGGCCCTATATACACTCTTACAGAATGTTCTCCATGCATCTTACATTTTTAACAGAGTGATAAGCAAAGTTTACTCTCCCATCCAAATCCAAAGGCTGAGTCTGAGAGCCAAGCTTCCCCCTCAGTAACTATACCACAAGGATGGGAAGAATACCAGAAGGAACAAGTTCCTGGTTCTGTGCCAGATGCTTTATTACTTATTAACTTATTTTATATAGCCTTCAGCATGGCAAGAAAAGCTTCCTTTAATTATCAACAGGAATGAAGAAGCCACAAGGGGAAATCAGAGCCAGAAAACTGCAGCCGCACTGATTATAGCCAGGCTCTTATCAAAGCTGACACAGGGTCCAGGCTGGGCAGATAGGGGGCTGGAAGCCTGAGGCATGCGTGGGAGAGAACCTGGAAGGCACCACTCTGTGCTGGGGAATTCTGTTGGAATGAATTCTCAATGAGGAGGGGCTTTTTTTTCTTCTCTTTCCTCTTCTTCCAGTTCAGGGAAGTTGAAAGCCAAGGTTGCAAGAGAAAAAACATGCAGACAAGTACACAACCTTTGTATGCAGGTGGCCAACATGGCAGAGCATTGTGGAGCCTGGAGGGGTGCTGAGGGTAAGGGAAGACATCATTAAACAGAGGCACTGGCTCAAAGGCAGCCTTCAGGCCTGTGCATAAATACAAACATTACCATTAGACTATCTTGTGAGCAAGGAGAGAAGTTAAGAATGAACTAGAAAGGCTGGAGAACACCTGGGAGCCCCTTCTCAGCCCAAATATACCTCCCTTTCTGGCTTCCATTGTGTCCAAGAAATCATCATCGGAAGATCAGATCCAGTAACTGTCTTCTCCCTAAAGATACTAATACCTTCTTGTGACTATGTTTGTCCCAGTTTTACCAGTAAACGCACTTTGACGGGAGAAGGGGAAGGAGACATAACAGAATCTTGAAAAAAAGCTATTGGGAGAACTGAAAACAAACTACCCACTTCCCTAACTTCCAAGCCCTGTGGAATTTCCAGAATGTACTATCTAAGGGATCTTCTGATTTTGTGCTACAGTACAATTCTGTTGTGGAGAAATCTCTTATGTCATGCCTTTGGTTAGCATCCGAGAAGAAGACATATCTGTGCAAGGCAAAGGGTAGGCAAGAATGAGCAAATGTGTGGAAATGTTTCCATGGCACACCTACAGAAAGAAAGTCAGCTCTCTTGTCTTCAGAAAATCCTGGCACACCTGAAAAGGTCACTGGAACCCAGAAAACTCCCACCACCAAAAAACTAAGATGTTCTAGTGGTAGAAAAAGCACTCTGTCAAGAGCCAAGTCAGCCTGTCCTGTCCTGAATGATGGCTATCACAATGAAATGCTAGACAGCATGCCAAGTGTCCTGTGCATCGACAGCAGATGAAAATTTGCAGCACTGTGAAGGAGGAGAAAAGTGCCTGCCTAAAGTACACTTACAGAAAATAGGTGAACTGTAGAATTTTGATGGTGAAAAGCTTAGTGGAACAGGGTAACAATGTAGGATAGAACAATTTTGTGGACAAGGTCAGAAACAAACAAAGAAAAAAGTTGAATGAAAGAAAGGGGTAGACAGGTCAGGAGGATGACCCTTCATGATCTCTGGCTGGAAATGCCCAAATAAACAGGCATGTGTGAATGGTGGCTATAAGAGGAGAGAATATTAAGGAAAAGCAAGCAAGAAAGAAAGAGAGAGAGAAACAGAAGGGAAAGAAGGGAGGAAGAAAATTTTTTTATTTTTATAAGAAGCTAAAATGTTCTTGTAAAAATGTTTGGCTTACTGGACAGAGAAAAATAACTGCAAATCTGTATGGCATGTACATGTTTTTAAGATAGGAAAGATAAAATGAGATAAAGTACTTTGACAAAATAATGTTATAGTTATTATTAATACACTGACTTTGTCCCCCTTATCCAAGACTGACTTCTCTCCCACAATTTAAGGGCAAGCATCTTGGCCAGTGTCCAGGGAAACCCTTGTGTTTTTATGTTGCTGTAGTTTGCCTTAGTGTTTCTAGGATAGATATGGTTTATGATAACCCAGAATATATGTTTAATCTTGAGTATTCTCTTCTATCTCAACTTTCATTTCCCAAAATGGTGCGGCTTTGTAGATAGTATAGCAGATGGCTAGGAGGGAGGCTTGATGCTGGGTTTTGTTTATGGCCCCTACCCTCTATTCTCTGATTTGGAAGAAAAAACAAGCCCTGGATTTCACTCACCATCATCAATACCAAATGCATGGCAGCCCTCAAGTATACAAGTATAAAACAAATCAAAACCAACAAGCAAACAAAAAAACTTTCGATAGTGGGTACCTCTAGGGAGGAAAATTGGGTGGTTTAATGCAAAGGGGTGGGAGAGAGATTGACTTTTCAGTGGAGACTCTGTCTCTTAAAATACCAACCATGTATTTAGCTCATAATTTGGCATAGTGACAACTTGGGAAGGGCTCAGCGGAGCGGTTCTTCTTCTAGTCTCACTTGGGCTCACTTATGTGCCTGGGGCCAGCTACGTCTCTGTCAGCTAAGGTGTCTCTGCTTCTGGGCTTTGGCTGGCTATCAGCTAGAAGAGCATGGCTCTTGTGTGGTCAGCCAGCCTACATTTGTTCACATGAGGGCTTGGGATTGCCAGAGTAACAAGGGGGCCAAGTCCCAGTGAAAAAAACACTTTTCTTTTTATTTTATATTATTTTATTTATGTGTTTGTTTGTTTGTTTGTTTGTTTTTAGAGGTCAGGGAAAGAGAGAATCTCCAGCAGATTCCCTGCGGAGCGTGGAGCCCTATGTGGAGCTCAATCTCACGACCCTGAGATTACAACCTGAGCTGAAATCAGAGTCAGATACTTAACCAACTGTGACACCCAGAGACCCTAAGAACACCTCTTTTCAAGTCCCATTGACAACATCAAGTCCAGGCCAGATGGAAGGAGTGGAAAAAGATACTCCAAACTATGCAGTCAATTGCAAGGTGCTATGGAAGAGAGAAAAGAATCTGTGTCCATTTTTTAAATCTACCACAAGCATCTTTATTATGCAAAGTCCTTACCTTCATGGAGCGTACATTTTTATCCTTCCGTCACTGAGTTTCTACTGCAAGCAGATAATAGTTATGAAAATCTGGGGTGAGATGGATCGTAGGGCAAATTTCAGAAAAGAAATGATTAAGTCTATACAATTATTAACATTAGTTAAACAAAGCCTTCTTCAGAGAGACTATTCTGACCAGACTTCCCAAAATGTTTATTCAGATTTGTGTTAAATTTTTGCCTTAAAAAAAAAATCTATTGGGTGCCTGGGTGGCTCAGTGGGTTAAGCTGCTGCTTTCTGCTCAGGTCATGATCTCAGGGTCTTGGAATCGAGTCCTGCATCGGGCTCTCTGCTCAGCAGGGAGCCTGCCTCCCTTCCTCTCTCTCTGCCTGCCTCTCTGCCTACTTGTGATCTCTGTCAAATAAATAAATAAAATCTTTAAAAAAAAATCTATTGGCAAACCCACATGACAGCATTACTGTGTCTGAATTCCTGAAGAGTTAAGAGAAGCAGTTGATTGTTAACTGATTTCCCTTATTGTGGACTGTGATTTTTTTTTTTAAATTACTGCTTGCAGAGCAGTAAGATATATGACCACAGGGAATGGCAGAAATCAGTCAGTTAACAATGGGTTCCAAACACATACACAGTTCCTAACACTGGCCAGACATTGAAGGGATAAAATGAGGCCAAATACCATTGCTTCCCTCTGGAAGCTGAGCATGTCATTGGCAGATAAACAAAACAAAAGAGAAACAGAAAACTAACACGTTCAAAGAGAGATAACAAACAATAATACCAGGTAGCAAACGAAATGAAGATGTTGTATCCACAGTCCTGTGCAAGTATAACATTTCTCCAGGTGTTCCAGCTGTTCTTACACTATGTACTCCCCCATTTCCTGCTGTGTCAAGTGTCCCATAGTAAATTACTCTGTGGAGAGGAAATGCTACTCAGTCTGACATCACTGGACTCTATCACACCCTCTCACACACCTGCTCACAACCTCACATCCCTCACACACCTGTCATCACCAACAAAACACTGCCTTCCTCTAAACTATACATCAGCCTATAAATACACATCTGAATTTTCCCACTTACGTAGGCCACCCCTCCCAAACATGCAAACCCAGAATGAGGAGATGTCACTCTTTAAAAATCATGGAAAAAATGCAGCAGCAAGAAAGTTCCAACTTTTCCTCTTTTATCATAACTCTGAAGACAAATCAAAGTCCATGTAGATAATGACCCAAAGGGCAGAAGAACCTTGAGAAGGGAGAGTTACCTACTAAGAGGGCACCTTCCTGGGCATCACAGGGCCTGAGTTTGAAACATGATGTTAATATTTTCTCATGGTATATATTTGGGACACCTGCACTGCAAATTTGAGTTTTCTTATCTTTCCAATGAAAGCAAAGAATATTACATCTCCCTCATCTAACTTATAAGATTATTATAATTTTGCCATATAATATATGATACTTCGAATCATTCTATAAAATGCCAATAATCAATGGGTTAATAGCTATATACAGCCAGGGGTGATACTCAAAATACTTACTGACTGATGTGTGTTGGTATGGACTAATCAAAGAGGACACCTGACCCCGAAAATAAACACTGGTGCTTACCAGCAGAATGCCAGTCAGTCTCAGCAGATTTCCATACAGTCTGGGGACAAAGAGAATGGTATAACCAGCAAAGAAGGCACACAAAGTCTTCTGTGGGAACTGCCACTATTCAAAAATAAGTACTTACTAAGGTACCCATAAATTCCTAATAGTAATATAATTTTTTAAAACTGAAACTTTAAGGAAAGCATGATCATAATAAAACACTAGAATAATAAAACAATAGAATGACTTCAAACGTGACTGCAATAGTCCCACTTTCGCACACTCTGAAATATTTAGAAGACTTCTGAGTACTTTCACCTCTAAACTGACTCGAGAACAAATGACTGTCAACCATCACAAAAATGCCTTGTCTTTGCTCATACCAACCGAAGTTTGCTTCCTTCGGGTTAATGATCAAAGAGGCTACAGAAGAGATACTGGCACATCAAAAGATACCATTTTCTGCACGTTACAATACATCGGCTATACCATACTGGTCTTCAGTGTAACTAATGGGTCAGATGTGTCCTCAAATGATGCTTAAAAAGTGAATTTAGGGGCGCCTGGGTGGCTCAGTGGGTTAATCCCCTGCCTTCGGCTCAGGTCATGATCTCAGGGTCCTGGGATCGAGTCCTGCATCGGGCTCTCTGCTCAGCAGAGAGCCTGCTTTCCTCTCTCTCTCTCTCTCTCTCTCTCTCTCTCTCTCTCTGCCAGCCTCTCTGCCTACTTGTGATCTCTCTCTGTCAAATAAATAAATAAAATATTAAAAAAAAAAAAAGTGAATTTAGGTCCTGTAAATGCCTAAAAGCCCCACTGCTAGGACCGATGCATATCTAGACACGTCTGGCAAATCAGTGCACTAGATTTGCCAAATGTCTATTTGAATGAGGGATGGAGAAACCTCCCAGAGGAGAATTCATTCCAAGGGAAGAGAAGGTCAAACAGATAAGCATGGCCTATGAGGTTGGGGAAGGGACAATCCTAAGGTCTGCATGGTGTTTGCCACTAGAATTTGAATCCTGTGGATGTGGTGGGGGTAGGTGGCTACAGGAAGAAGAATTTGAAGTTTTTAGCTATTAAATTTGGGGCCATAAGCTGCACTGCTCTGGTCAACCTCTAATCCCCACTTACCCACCCCCAACATACCACACACCCCTGGGACCTCCTGCACCCAGGATATCAACAGATCTGTGTCATCCAGAGGGTGCAGCTGTACTTAGGAGAAGCCCCATAAGTGCCCAGCAGATGGCAGTGGTGCCTGGCCCAGGTAGCCAGTTTGTGAATGTCCTGCAGAAGAAAATTTTTCAGTGCCCAGTGGACACCACATGGCAGCTCACTGGACTCCAGAGCCTGGGTTGGAGGTGCCGGGAGGGGAGGGAAGCTCAAGGTTCTGGAATACATATAGATTACGGAGAATGCTGGATTGCCTCCTTCACCCAGGGCTCCATAGCCTGGGACATTGCCTTCTCTCTGTCTCTTCCCATTTTCTAGGTGGGTTGAAAGCCAATGACTTTAATTTTGTGTCACCATCCCAAATCTTTTTACTCCACTCCAGAGTCACATATCTAACTGTCTCCTGGGTTTATCTCCATTTGAATTACAAATTCAAATGCGTCTGAAACGGAACTCCTAATCTTTTCCCCTTAAAAACAGCTTCAACCTACAGCCTTCCTTATCCCAGCAATGGGACTTTCATCCTTCCAACTGATCAGGCAAAAATTTTTGCCATCATCTTCACCTCCTTTCTTTCCTTTACCTTCACATCCAATTTATCAGCAAATACCAAAATCCAGTAACTTCTCTACTGTCTTGGCAGCTTCTGCTTTGGTCTAAAGAACCACATCTCTTTTGTCTGGGTCACTTCAATACATCAAAGCATGGACTTGGAACTTAAATGCTTATTTTTCTAGTGCCAGATGCCTGGGGCGGGGGGGACCAGTAAGTTGGTTTTCATTAAAAACCCAAAATGAGAAAACTCGTGAAATGACCTCTATCGGGACGTGTGTGTCAAGCACCCCTCAAACAGAATTAATGTGACACAGAGTCCTTCCTATGAAAATCCTACCATTTCTCCAAGGTTCAATAAACTTCTCCTTATACTCAGCCTTTCTCAACAACACTGTAGGGGGATCTTCTGGCCTAGAAGCCCTACAGAACTTACAGTACATATATCTGATCTAGCATTTGATTTCAGTCTGTCTTGTATTGCCTGCTAATATTTTCATGAGTTTTAATCTTGTTGTTCCAGCTAGATAATGAGGCAGCATTCTTGGCTCGAGCCAAAAGTAGGATTTGGACATGTCTGAGGCCTGGCCTATGTGATTACTGAAATATGTGACCATCATAAGTTATTTGCATATAAAGTTTTTGCTTCAGAAGATTTTGAGCATGTGGAGGTGACTTCCAGGATAGGTGAGGGAAAGATCAGGGACTGGGGAGGGTGTGGTGTCTGACTTCAGATATTAATTCCCTGCTCAACCTGTGGATTCAGGTCTGAGCTCAACAGAGAGGATATCTGAGGAATTTGGGGGTGGGGGGGGCAAGTCTCAAGTCCAAGGAGCTAAGCTGTTCTGCTTTAATGTCTCCATGCTAAAGAGAAGCAGAGAACAGGTGAAACTAGCATGGTGCCTGCTCCTTAGGATCTCAAGTCTAGCAGGGAGGCTCAGGGCAGATCAAGGTTACCAAAAGTAAATTTGGATCCCATGAAAAAAAAGTTCCAGACCCCCTTCAATGACAGACAGGCTAAACTACTTACTAGCAGTTTACGTTGGCAGATTACACAGTTGAGCTGACTCCTTTCTTAATCTCCAAGTACAACCATTTGTACAACTTCTCCCCTCTGCTACTCTGGTACTTGGTACCAGAGTAGTACCAGCTTGGTAAATCAAGGACAGAGTAAGGGCACCTTTGTCAAGGTGGACACTAAGGAGGACACTGAGGACAGTGGCAGTGGCTTGTGACTGCCCCCCTGTGACATCAAGTACATGGCCCTGGGTGGGAAAAAATGTAAGGATTGTTGACGACCCCTCACAGAACATACCCAACAAAGAATATCCTGGTGGGACACTGAGGAGAGTGGGGAATTGCATGGATTTTAACTTCCTACCCTTTTCCGGGGGGTTAAACTTGATCTGGAGAAATTTCAGAAATTTCAGTTATTAGTTTTTCAGTGACCTTACTAAATCCACAGACAAGAGAGGCATTGGGAATTAGAAGATAACACAGACGTCACAAGTGGGAAGCCCAGGGTACTCCCTTATTTGGAGTGTCCCAGACCATCAATATAGTGTGTTCTGGTTAATCAGATTTTTAAGAAATAGAAAAAAGTAACAAGTGTCCTTTTAAATCAGAGATATCAGAAGCCCAGTTGGGGGTCAGATCCAATTTCTAGCAGTAGAATTGGAAAAGTCATATAACTTCACTGAAATTAACTTTCCTTAAAATAAATTAAAAAAAAAAAAAAACTATTACTTCTTGGCCTGACTTGTTTGAGGGTTGTTAGAGTAGTTGACTGAGATAATCTATGTGAAAGTGCTTTAAAAACTGTAATTCACCACATCGTGTGTCAGGATGGCTGAGTGACCTAAGACACCAGACTCCAAACTGCAATCAATACACTGTAAACTTAAAATATTGTTATTCATGTAGTAATGTATCCATACACATAACCCTAGATTGAGGATTGAGACAACCACTGGAATGATTTAAATTTTTTTCTGAATTTACCTCATTAGGTAAATATTTGTAACAAAACATAATTGATGGATTTTCCTATTCATCTTGCATCACGGAATATTTAAGTCCCGTTATTCATTATTGAGATGTCCCACACAGCATGAACATCTGAGCAAACACACACAGGAGAAAAATCACAGTTTGTAGGTTATCTCCTTACTTATGAAATAAAAGATATCTCAGGTAAATCATCTTGTTCCTTATCCTCTTCAGTGTTTTAATTCCAGACAATGCTGTATATCCTATAAATATTTATACTATATATCCTATATCCTGTATATCCTATAAATGTATCACTTGATCTCTCGGTCTGCTCTCGTTTGTCACTCTCCCAATTACAAAAATAAAGGACTTTGCTCAGTGCCCTCCTTCCCTGACACTGATGTCTTTCCAGGGGCAGAGACAGCACTTCTTAGACTTTGGTTTCTTGGGGAAGAGATGGCCAGTAGTTTTTCCTAATATTGCTATTATCACATTTTCCCATCTTGGGAAATTAACAACATCTCACACTTTGGTCTGGCAGAATATAAGCAACAGACTAATACTCTGTTCCCATCAGGATTTTTCTTTCACTCAATTTGTGGCATACTCTCAGAGACATCACAAAGATCTGAAAAAAAATCGCATTCTACCTTACATTGATTATTTTATTTTTATTTCTTTTTTATTAATATATGCTAGCATACAAGGAGACATGTACATCTTCAGAGTGCTCAGTTTGAACAATTGAATGTACCAGCTGAAGCAAGATATAAAAGTATGGACGTCAGACACCCTCATCAGCAGCACTACGGACAAAACGGTAAATCTGGGTTTTATACAGCTTCTCCTTGGGCTAGCTTTAATGGCACACACAGTAGATTTCCTGAGTGAATGTGATTCCAGTATGATTTGTAGAGACAAGAATCTCAGTTCGGAGCCTGTCCAAGTCTAGTGCTTATTTGGATGTCAAATATTTCATACATTTTTATGCATTCTTAGATATTTTCTCATTACAAAGGTAACTCGTGTTTGTTGCAAAAACAAAAAATTCAGAAAACACCAAAAAAAAAAATCCTAAAAAGAAAATACCAAAGGCTACTTTACAAATATAAAAGCATTCTGCCTTTGCAATAAAAGGAAAAGATCACCCATAATCTCACTACACAGACAAAAGCAATACTTTTGATTGATTTGATTTGATCGATTTTTGTATCTCACAATTTTCTTCCAAATTCATGGTTGACAGATATAAATATCTGTGTACTTTTTTTTTTTAAGTGGGCTCTTACTATGCATACAGTTTTATGTTGGTGAGTAAAAAAGGGGGTTCTGACTTGAAGTTCAGCACCCACTGTGCCCACTATACACCTCTCTTTGCAAAGACTGTGGCTTCCTAGAGAAGACAGGCTTATGGTGGATCTCAAGGCCACCTGGACCCAGCCTCACCTGAGAAGTCTGCCAGAAGAACCCCTCGTGAGCCTGTTCAGCATTTTGCAAACTGTCTGGAAAACTGACAGGAACCTTCCAAATGTCGAATTCAAAACTTGTAAAACGTTGCAGGAAATTTAGATATCAATATGCATAAGCCTCCGTCTTTTGGCCAGTTACTGAGCTCCCTGTGTGAGCAAATGCTTCGCAGCAGCTCCTGGCATCAGCTTCCTGCTGCTGGTGCCATAATCGTTTGCCTGTGAAGATCAGGGTGGAGGTGAGCGAGTGTTTCTAATCCTGTCATCAAAACTCCGTACGGCTCTGAGATTATGCACTGTGGAATTGGATTTCCAAGACAAATGACTACAGTAGAAACCAACAAGATCAATTTCCAAGGGGAAATTAATTCAAAGTCCTTATTTTCTCAAATGCTTTGTTAGTATTTTCACAGACCTTCAAAGCCCCATGTTTCCAATTTGTGGCACCTTCAGTGTGAAATCTCTTCATTTTTCGCAAAGAAACATTGGCTTTTTAATCTTCAAGTAACCTCCTCCAAAAACGTGTGTGTGTGTGTCTGTGTGTGTGTGTGTGTGTATACACATATATATATGCATGTATGTATGTATGTATGTATGTATGTATATATTTATATATTTCCCCTCTTGAATAGGTAGATCCCAAGAAGAATGAAGTAATAAGAGATCCTCTCCAGGCAATCTGTAAGACAGGGCTTGTGTTAACAAAGGGAGGGGACAGGAGAAGAGGGGAAAAAAAAAAGCAAGAAGAAATTGATTCCCAGTAAATTCAGCCAAAGAAAGCCTGTGATTCAGCAAAAGAAAGCCATGGACGATTTTGTTCAGCTCCCAGGCGTGCATATCACTGCCGCTGGGAAAAGGCTGCTCCCCTAATCTCAGCCTCCGCAGTCTGCCAGAAGTAAGGAACATCACTCAGAGCTATCCTTTCTTTCTTTTTAGGAAATCCGGCTCCAAGGGAAGATCCCAGGCTGTCTCAAAGAAGCTACCTATGATGAAAAATGAGAACAATTAAGCCCTAAATCTGTACACGAAACTTTAACAGCTGAGACTCGAAAACGAAAATGGAGATAATGCTAATGATTATATTTTATAGCCTCAACACGCCTTACATCTGGAAGCATTCCAAAGCCCTCAGCAGGTTGTCACATTGATAGAGGGGGCCCCTGCTGAGACGCAGCTGCTTCTGGGGAAGAGCCGGCATCTGGAGAACAGCTGCACAGCAATCCCAGGAACACACGGAGCAGGAAGGCAAGAGCAGCCCGCTACAAGGCTGCCCTTTCCACCTGGAGCCTCCCTCCTTGGCTCCAAGGACTCGAAAGGCCGAGGCGTCACATTTGCTAACGGTAATGCAATGCAAGCTTAACTCTCTGTAAACTTTGGGGAAGGAGACGGTCTAGACAGTCCCACTTTCTACTTAGCTGAAGGGTTTTGACACACCGAAGCACCAACTTTTGTTTAACCCTTACAGGCGAAAACTTACCTAACACGTATCATTGGATTCTCTGACTTTCTCCATTCAAATCAGCCAGAAATTCCTAATGTCACGCTTTGAATTCATCCAGCATCCATCGACATGAGAAGATTTATAATGTATCAGCAGTCTTTTGTTATAAAGAAGCTTCCAAAGCATTCTCCATGTATATCACTGTGTGTGCACACACATAGAAACACACACACACACACACACACACACACGTATGCACCCACTCATTCATACACAGGCTTAGGGAGAGGGAGGGGAGAGAGAGAGAGAGGGAAAAATGACATTGTGACAGGAATTAGTAGACCGCATTGCTACTTCCACCCTTCCATTAACGAGCAGTGTGACCTTGAATTAGTCACCTCAACTCTGTGCTAAAATGAGAGAGGATCATTAGATGCTCTTTAAGGTCAAATATCAATGTCAGTGATTAAGAATTTTATTACTCCAATTCCTTTCTTCTCCCTCTTTTTCTTTCTTTTTTTTTTCTTTCTTTCCTTCTTTTTCTTTCTCTTTCATTCTTTCTTCCTTTCTTTTCCTTTCCTTTCCTTTTTTCCTCTCTTTTTCCCTTTCTTTTCCTTCCCTTCCCTTTTCTTTCTTTCTTTCTTTTTTTTCCTTCCATCCTCCCTCCCTCCCTTCCTTCCCTTCTTTCTCTCCCTTTTTCTCAATCCCTAGTTGTTCATTACTTTAAGTGTTAAAACGCATGAGCCAAGTAAGCCAGAAATCCAATGCAGCCCAAATGAACCCCAAGGTGCACAAATTGCACTTGACATGAGGGGTGCGTTTCTAATTAGATGGCAAGGTACCTGCCCTCCTGGATCTTACCTCTTCTAATAGCATTGTTAGAACACCTTCTGGTGATCACATTTCCTCAGTAGCCCACCCACCCCCCCCCATATTTGTGAATTACACGTATTGGGAAGATAGGAAAGAGAGAGGTCAGCATGGCCCACAATAGCTTGAAACGGCTTCTCAAAAGCACTGTCTAGAAATAATGTAGGATTTGGATTGAAAGTAAGGATTAAGGAAGATATGTTAGTTGGGACTACAGTATGTACAAAGGCCAGGACCTACCATACACATGGTCTGCACGGGCCCAGGAAGACTCAGAGCAAGAATCACACACCCCAATGGCACCCTGGGGGCAGCTGAAGAAAACCCGCAGTAAGGAGTGGTGCAGACTATCGTGAACCAGGGAGCCTGGGCCCAGCCTAAGGACTTTTCTGGGAATTTTATAAAATATTGAATGAGCAAAACAAAGAGATCTCCAAGCAAGATAAGCCCACAGGACCACAGTTTGTGACCTGGCATAATTATTTTAAATGGCTTGTGGTTTTATTTTTTAAAAAAGAAGTAAAAGGAATCAAAATTGCCTGGCCTTCATAAAAAAAAAAAAAAAATAAGTCAACTTAAGGTCTTGATGAATAAAACATGATGAGGTTAATTTTAAATCCCTTTTATGCTATCTGTCTCCTGAAGAATTTTCCATTGTCCTTGTACAATAATGTAAGTTATCACATTGGGGATTTTTTTGCTCATCTATAAATAGCTCCTTCACCCATAACCCATGGATGACAGCCTACTTTTATTATTTAAACACATCTCTAACTATGAAAAAGCTATTTCCAGGAAGTTCAAATCTCTCAGCAGTGTTGCTGTCAGTTAGTCTGGGATGCATATGTTGGGCAAATGTTGCAACAGAGAAAGTCTCTGTGCTGAGCCTTATTCTGATTCAGCAGAAGAAGGAAAAATGAGAAAGAAAACTGGCACCACAGGACTAGAAAGAAATCTTGGCAGCCAGGGCTAAGGGTAATTACCAAAACCAGAAGCTGGGAGAGTTCCTGTTTGTTCTTCAAAAGGTCCCCAGGACTCAAGACAGGCCAAGAGATAAACCAAACTGTATTACAGAGATCCGTATTGATAAACTGTGTTTACAGTTAAAGTTATTTGTTTCTGTTAATTCAATTATCCCTTCTATGAGAAACCTGGTCTAGGAAAGAGGAAGCTTTAGCCATAAGAATGTTAAGATTTCCATTCTGGAGGGAAGTTATGACTAAGACGGAGCCGGAAGCAGAGCTCTCTGTAGGCTGAAACGATTGTATTTCCGGTAGTTTTGGCAAGACCGAGCCCACTGCACACTCTGAGGCTGGTACACCCACCGAGCACCCCACTGCTGGCTATATACCCGAGCCACATATGACTATGCAAGACCCCAACAGACTACGTTCAAGGCTGGGTCCACCACTGAGAAAGGCTTGTGACTGACAATAAATGTGGATTTGAACAAATCCTGGCTTGAATTGTGCACTTAGGTCAGCCTTGAGAAACTAGATATCCGACCACCGAGGTGCTATCGGGGACTGCCTTTGCCCACAAGACCAGTGCCCTCACCCTGTCTTGGAAATCTCCTTGCCAGCAACCTCACACAGCCTCTTCCCGGGGCCTGTCCCAAAATAAAAAATGAACTAAAACCAAGAACACAATAAGTAACCCAGAACAAAGTTACCATGCTCCAGAGAGACTGGTGTCCCGTCATCCTCCAGAGACAAGGAATAGCTCATAAATGGGATTCACCCGGGTCTTCACTGGTCCTCTGCCCTAGTTTGGCTTTTGAGAACTCAGGCTCTAGAGTCACCTGGCCGGTGATAAAGTCCTGGTTCGGTTGCTAGTTACGACTTTATTCCCTTCTGTCTGTTTCCCCGTCTACAAAAAGTTGCTACAGTACCACCACCTCCCTGCAGAGCTGTTGTGAGGGTGAACTGAGATAAGGCCTGGGAAGCCCTGGAACATGGCTGGGCAGATAGAAAGTGCTCCCAACAACTGGCTATTCCTATTTGCATCATCTTTCAGGAGGCCACTGGGACGTACTCTTTTAGCAAGACCGAGTCCCACTGCACTCAGCTCTGTTCCTGTCATCTTGGATGACAGCCCCAGAGGCATCCTTGATTTCTGTCCTCTCCAGCACTTCATCTTCATAGGGCCAAGAGCTTCTGCTCCTCTGACCTCTCTGCCAAGTCTCGCTCTCCTTCCAGACCTTTCCGTCCTGCCCTCTGAACCCCCTCTTCTACGGGATAATTGGTCTACCCATCCTACATCTGCCTTCGTCTGGGCGATTTAAGCATTTACATGAATGATGGTGCATACAAACATCAAATCTAGGATTGCAAACTTCAGTGTTAGCATGAGCAAAGCAGGGAATGGGGTGAACCAAACAAGCCAACCGCACAGTGTAATGAGACAGCACACAGCAGCAGTGGCATCGCCATTAAAGGAAAGGAGGGCAGGGAGAGGCAGGCTAGAGACTGAAGCCCCATCTCAGCACCAGCAGGATATGCCACATGAGAATGCAAATTTCTGGAGAAAATAGAAATCCAAGATTCTTCAATGTTGGCAACTATTTCAGCTTAAAAAAAAAAAAAAGAAAAAGAAAGGAAAAAAAAAAAAAAAAACAGATTGCAGGCCAAAGAAAATAATTCTATGGGCCAGATTCTGCTCCTGGGCATCCACGCTGAGACCAATGCCTCAGCTCCCTCTGTCTCCTAGGCAGCATCCTTTTCTCCCGAGTTCCACATCCTCTCTGTACTGTCCTCTAGGTCTTCCAATTCCTGCTTTCATCCTGCAGGTTCTTACACATCCCCCAGACCTAATCGCAAACATCACCCCCTCAGCTCCCCATTTCCTATTGCTACAGTATAATAATTTCCTCTTTTTAACTTCCTATTGACTTATCTATATACTCCTCTAGGCTGTAAGTATGAGAAAGTCTGGCAAGTGCTTATCCTATTCCCTACGATATCCCCCTCGCTCGACAAAGTGCCTGGCACACTGGGGATTCTCGAAAAATCATGTTAAAAAGAATTTTTAAAAAAATCATCAACCCTTGCTTTGCCCTCTAATCTCAACAATGAGATCCGTGTGCATATTTCCAAAGTTCTGTCTTCACCTGGATAGACTCTCAGAAGCTAAAATTTACCACATCGGTGGTGGTTTTAAAAATATGTCCATAAATCCTCCCTTCAAAAGAGGAGGAGCTTAATTTTCCTTCCTTTGAATAAAGGCTGGATTTAGCTGCTGCTTCTAACAACAGAATGCAGCAGGAGTGTTGGATGCCTCTTCCAAGATTAGATTATGGAAAGACTGCCTTAGTGCATTTGGGCTGCTACAACAGAATCCTACAGACTGGGTAACTTACAAACAACAGAATTAATTGCTCACAGTTCTAGAGCCTCTAAGTTCAAGATCAAGGTGAAAGTATGCTCTGGTGAGGGCCCTCTCCTAGGTCACAGACTTGTATCTTCACAGAGTGGAAGGGGTGAGGGAACTCTCTGAAGCCTCTATTATAAGGGCATCAGTTAACCCCATTCACGAAAGCTTCATCCTCGAGGCTTAATCTTACTTCCTAATCTCTTGGAGGTTAAGTTTCAATATGTGAATTTTGAGGGGACAGCTTCAGGCCACACCAAAGACTATGACTTCTTTTGGGCTCAGTCTCTACCTTCCTCCCTCCTTCCTTCTCCTTCTCTTATCTCCTCTTGCCCACCATTCCGCCTGTCTCTGGCATCGCTGGCTTCAAAGGAACCGGTGTTGTGACAGTTCTGTGAAAAAGTCCACGTGACAAGCAACCACAACTGCCAACAGCCACGTGAGTGATTTTGGAAGGCAATCCTCCAGACCCAGTCAAATCTCTAGGTGGCAGCCCCCTGCACTGGCAGCTTGACTAAAACCCAGGAGACATCCTGTGTCGGAAACTCCCACCTAAGCCACTCCCTGGTTCCTCACCTAAGAAACTATGTGATATAACAAAGCTTGTTGTTTTAAGACTAAGTAAGGTTAGAGATGCTTTACTATACAACAAGTGACAACTAATAAAACACCTCAAAACTGAAATAATTATCATCCTTCCTTCTCCCCCTCTTTCCTCACTTCCAAACTGAATCCACCTCTGGAATACCCTGGTTCTATTAATGGCTCAAGCCTTTCAAGTCACTGAGTCTACAAACTCAGGGTCCTCTTTGGAGCTCCTCTGTGCTTCCTTGCATTCCCTATGGAGTTGATAGTCCAGACCTGAGACCAATACCACAACATACACCGCTCATTCCCTCCTCTCCATTCCCTTTGCTGTCTTCCCACTTCACACCCTACTTACTCTGCTCCTGGGCCTCCTAACTCAGTCCTCCAGCTCCGACTTTTTTCCTCATCAGCCAGACTTCTAGATAAATTTTTAATCAAATAGGTCATTTTCAGAAACCTTAATAGATCTCCATTATTAATGGAAAAAATCAAAATATCTTAGAATGATACAACCTGGCCTGAATCCTCTTTCCAACCTTACTCCCTAATACCATTTTTCAGATATCCCAAGCTCATGTAACAAATATTTCTGGAATAGTATTATGGTTTGCTGCTACTTGTTCCAGCTATCCACTGCTACTTAAATACTATGGCCCATACTAAGTGACTTAAACAACCACTTGGCTTTGGGTCAGAAATTTCAGCAAGATTTTGTTGGTTTATCTCTGATCCACACAGCATCAACCAGGCTGGATAAATCTACTTCCAAGGTGGCTTCTTCACCTATTCGTCAGTCATCTTGGTGCCTCCACATGGCATGTCACCTTCCCAAGTTGACTTCGGGAACTTACTGATGGCCTCAGTGGCTAGTTTCCCTCAGGGAGTTTTCCAAGACTGAACATTCTAAGTGACTCGGGCTTCTTATGACTTATTCTTGGGAGTTAAGCAGCACCACTTCCCTGCTGAATAAATTTCAAGGATAGTCCAGATTCAAGAACAGAAAGCTTTACAAGAGTATGATTAAGGTTAGTTACCATTTAGGTCACCCGGGTGGCAGAGTTGGTTAGAGTCTGACTCTTGGTTTTGGTGCAGGTCCTGATCTCAGGGTGGTGAGACCGAGCACTGCGTTGGGGGTCCTCACTCAGCAGGAAGTCAGCTTGAGATTCTCTCCCTCCCCTCTTCCTGTCCTGCTCATGCTCAGTCATGCTTTCCTTCTCAAATAAATAAATAAATCTTTAAAAAAAAAAAAAAAGAGTTTAGGTGTCATTCTTTGACACCAAAGAATGGGGAATGGGTCACCTTTGAAAACTAATTGTCATTGTACTCTTTTTACCTGGGGGAACCCCTAGGATAATTTGAAGATATTGCTAAGGGGATTTCAAAAACAAGAAAGACAATGGACAGTCATTATACATACATAAACTTTTCTTGTCCTTGGGACTCAGGAGCAAGAAGTAGTGAAATGTTTAAAAAAAATGTGCTTCTACTCCTTTTTTAGGTAAGAGGGCAAGAAAGAAGCCCAAGAAATTCAACTAGGTTTTAGGAGAACAAATTGGGGACAGAAATATGACAAATTCATCCAAGGTGCATATCTGATGAACCCATCCACATACCGCCTCTACTGACTAAAATTTCCCTCTAGATGGCAACTTCTCAATCCATTTATAGCCTCAGTAGAAATGGACCAAATTCTTCTTTTTATTGCTAATCTAAACCTAATTATTCTTCAATATCCAAGGAGTCCCCTCTCATCCATGAAGTCTTCCCAGAGACCCCCTTACCCCACTATGATTCTTCTTTTTCTTGCAACATATACATATAGTCCATCTCTTAATTTCAGGGTATGTTACAGATTGTTTAGCATTGTTGTCATATGTTTTAATGGGGTCCAAAAAAAAAAAAAAAAAAAAAACAGAGCGGGAATGGCAATGAGGTATCTTCTAAGCCAATTCTTTTGTTTCCAGATGAGGACATGAAGGCTCAACATGAGGCTGAGCATGGTCACACTAGGGTGAAAGGGCTGAACTGATCTCCAAGCACCTTCTCTCCTTCTTCAATGCTCTGTCCCCATCAAAGACCATGTGTTCATCAGTCTTGTTTCTTGTTTCTCCTGGGGGCAGGGGAGGGTGGCAAAAACCTCTTTGAAAGTTAAAAATACTTTCTCTTTTTGTCTCTGACATGTCTCCCAGCAGGATAAACAGTAAGAGCTCAATGTGTATTATGATTGGGGGACTAAAAGTGAAATTCTCCTTTAGGCCAGCTATAAAATTGGTCGAAGGGAACAGTACTAGGGTTAAACCATGTTCTTAGCATTCTCCCAAAGAGTAAAGAAAGAATAAGTATCCCTGAAAATTGAATAAAATAGAATTTAAACATCTAAATGATTTGTGAGAATATCTACACCTAAGATGGCGGGGACGTGGGGGTCTATTGCAGGTGAAGAAAGAGTAGCAGTGCATCTGTGGAGTCCATGGTGGAGAGAAGTGGGGACAGTCACCAAAATACAGCTGTGCCTAGCAGACTAGGAGTCCAGAGAACAAGACCCCATGGAACTCTCAGAAGTATTTGGGGGACACTTGGGGTAGAATGAGAAGCGAAGTTCTCATACTAATGCCGTGGATGTTTGTCAAATTATAATTGGAGTTACAAAAGTTTTAACTTACATCGTAGATGTGGCCTCATAACCATATCACTCTTTGACTATTGATAGTGAACATGGCTTTCAAACCATTTATTCAATAATATGAGGATTATTTATCAGCCCGGACTCATTGGTATAGAAGGACAATTGTTTCCTGCCAGACTTGTTCTGATTTATCAGCCACCAATTGTTACAATCTGGTGAGTATGACCCATCCCTTAGACACCTACCCTGTTGAGCCAGGCATGGGTTCAAATCCCAGTTCTAACATCTCTCTAGCACTGTGTGACTTTGGCCTAGTTATGTCACATCTGTTAGCACTAGTTTTTCTCCTCTGAAAAAATGGGGTAATATCTCCCCCATAAATTTGTTGTGATGATTAATTAAGAAAAGAAATAGGGGCGCCTGGGTGGCTCAGTTGTTTAAAGCCTCTGCCTTTGGCTCAGGTCATGATCCCAGAGTCCTGGGATTGAGCCCCACATTGGGCTCTCTGCCCCACAGGGAGCCTGCTTCCTCCTCTCTCTCTGCCTGCCTCTCTGCCTAACTGTGATCTCTGTCAAATAAATAAATAGAATCTTTTTTTAAAAAAATAGAAGAAAAGAAAAGAAATACAGGCAAAACACAGTGAGTGAAGAACAGAATCCAATGAATAAATGAAATGAATAAATCAAGCTATTATTTTGGACATGTTATCTCTTCACCATGAGCCAGTCACCCCCTTCCTCTTGCCCCAAGAAGTAGGCCTAATCTTAAAGAATTTTGAGGACTGAAAACACTTCTTGGCTCCCCCAACACTGAAGCCCAGGCTGGGAACCATTATGAGCTTAACAACTCATGTTAGCATTCATCCTTCAACTGGGCACACTAAGAAAGACTTACCTCATTGTCCTAACATAAATCTACCACCATCATGTAAAGAACGAAAACCACTCAAAATGTGTTTCCTACATGAGCCCACATGTTGGCTGAAACCTTTCAAGAGCTCTATTAGTGAGACAAATTCTGCATATCCTGCCAGAAAGGAGATCAAGGAAAAGAGTCAGGGGAGGGACACATTTGATTTTTCCATGTCTCCTGCTGGATTCTTCTTGTTCCTGCAGTTCAGGCAGAGTCTTGAAAATTCTAACTTTCCAACTCCTCTTATTCATGAAAGATTTTTTTTTTTTTCTTTTTCCCCACTGCACCAGAAAGGCCCTAAGCAAGCTTGAGCAAATTAACTTTCTCCTCAGGATTTTTGGAACTGAACACAGAAAATTTAGTTTCTCCAGCCCCTCTCTCTGGTTGAAAATAGCTGATATCTCCATGGTGTCTGCAGCAGACCTCGGGGGCACCAGGCCACAGGGCCCTTCACAAATGCCTTCCTTGGTGGCTTCACGTTCTCAGCCACTCCAACCCTGTAATTTTCCAGATGACTTGAGGTTTTGAAACCAAATGAAGCAGTGAAACTGCTTCAGCTGCTAAATTCTTCCTGGATCCATTTGGAAATGACACAGATGTGAAGCCCATTCTTGTTGAGCCATAACCAGATAGTAATACTTATGTGGCCTTTTGTATTTTACAGGTCATCTTTACAGACATTAAACTCATTTGATTACCACAACCAGTCTGTGAGATAGAATAAATATTGTTATCCCTATATCTGGTGAGGACATGAGACTCAAGTTTTGCCCCATGTCAGAACACCACTATGATGCAGAGCTGAAACACAACTCAAGATCATTTCCAGTGTAATAGAACACACTTGCCCAGAAGTTAAGATTGAAATTCATATGCCTGCAGACAACATGACCATTTCACTGATAGTTCTTCATTTGTTTGGCTAGAACCCTCCATCTTCTCCACTGGTCCCAGTTTTTGATAGTTGGATGCCTTGTGTTTTGTCCAAACTAATTTCCTAAGGAAGATATTAAAACAGGTGC
The DNA here is from genome assembly GCF_009829155.1 of Mustela erminea. Taxonomy (NCBI): domain Eukaryota; kingdom Metazoa; phylum Chordata; class Mammalia; order Carnivora; family Mustelidae; genus Mustela; species Mustela erminea. Next base: position 3,958,994 of record NC_045615.1, on the reverse strand, counting down.
TTCTTTAACCTTAGATATGCTCAGATCCAGCATGCTTAATAGCACACCAGTTGTGTTTCCTTTAGGCACAGAGAGACACTAACTATAATTCCTCCCAGATGAGAAGGGAAATAATGCCTTCATTTATCAGGAAGACACAGAGAGACAGGGCAGGAGATCAAGCAGCATCTAAAATGGCTGCAGAAAAAATGGATGTGATTGTTGCAGGGCAGAGACACTGTCTCTCCCCGAGGGGACAGATCACATGATGAGATGCCACCGTTATTTTAATATAAACTCCTCTTCTCAGTCATCTCTGAGATGTCCCCTGTCAGGCGTGGGCCCTTTGGGGTGGAGCAACTCAGCCAGGTGTACCATAACCCATGAAGAGCACACCCTTCACTGCCTCTTCCTACTTCCCCTACATAGTCCCTGCACTAGGACACCTGAGGCTGGCCAGTTTCCCAAAAGCTTTGAGAAAGTTCAGACACGTTAATAAGCAAACGAACCAGCCAAAACGTGGCTGAAGGTGACTCAAAAAATGTTTTATCTCTAAAGTAAATTAATAAGCCCAAGGGAGGTTTCTTCTATTTTAGATTTCAGGGTGATTCAGGCTGTGCACAAAAATACACAAATGATCATAGTAACTTAAAAAATAATAAGAATAGTTCCCAGTTATGAAGCACTTATTCTTTGCCAAGAGCTGCTTTATGTATCTTATCTCTAGTCCTCATAATAATCCTGAGAAATGGAGAGAGAGCATGATCACCATTTTACAAATGAGGAAACCGAAGCAAGAGAATTTGGTTTACTTTCCCAAAGTGACCTCTGACAGGTAGTCATGCCTCTCAGAAGCCTGCCCTGTGGTTGGAGGTGAGAATGGGCACTTCTGGCTGCTGGGAAATGGTTGGCCTATTCTCCCCCCACCCCAAAGATTTTATTTATTTATTTGACAGAGAGACAGACAGCAAGAGAAGGAACACAAGCAGGGAGAGTAGGAGAGAGAGAAGCTGGCTTCCCGCTGAGCAGGGAGTACAATGCAGGACTCAGTCCCAGGACCCTGGGATCATGACCTGAGCCAAAGGCAGACACTTAACTACTGAGCCACCTGGGCGCCCCTGTTTGGCTTATTCTTTATTCATCAGAGTGATATGGATGCTCAGGTTGTAAAACAAAAGTATGGTAGGTGGCTGGTCTGGCCTGTTAACAATCCTGGGTTCTCTTCTAGAACAAATTTCATGATCAATCGTATTTGGGAGAGAGAAGGGAGAGTAGGGATCATTCAGGCCTTTTTTTTTTTTTTTCTTTTTTAAACTAAATTAACCTACTTTTTTCTTTCCAAATGGTCTACCCAGTAGTCCCCATGGATGAGAAAAATGAATAGATTAAAAAGATATGTTTACCCCTAGATGTGTCCCAGGGGGCTACTGGAGGGACATTCAATCCCCTCAATAATTTCCAAGCTTCTTTGGAAACATTTTTCCCTGTGGATGTGAAACCAAGGTCATAAAATTTCAGAGTGAATGGAGAAACTGAAATACAATCTGCAATTCACCATCTGACATCTACTTAATAACGAGGCTGGGGAAAGGAAAGAGAAGTAGAATTCTTAAAATCTTCCCAGAGAAGACAACCTGATCAAGAAATCCTTCTTGCTGGCATCTATGCCACTGGAGTCTGTGGAATAACAGCCAGTCCATCCCTGCCTGACACAGTGGGGAGGGGAACGCAAGGATCTTTTGTTCCATCTCCACTCTGGCACTGACCAGTTATGAGATATTGGACAAACCACCAACACTCACCTCAACTCCTGTACTAATACAATTAAAAAACGTAATTACATTTACTTCTCCCAACAAGAACATTCTTACATTTCTAAGTACAACCAGAAGGCTATAGGGCTAAAATTTTCTTTGATTCACACAGCCATTACCTTCTTACTAGATTTTGTTAACAAGATGAGGCCAAGGAATCACAGCTGGACCATGAGTTAGCAGGTCCATGTGGTTAGGTACTAACTAGTGTTATAAGGAACTAAGCCTTTTCTAGAAAATATGTTGGAGCTAGCTCAAGTGGGGGAAAACCAGCAAGTAAGAATGGAGAGGAAGCGACCACAGCCAAGGAAAATGACTAGTACTGAGGTGTTAAGGACCAGCCAGAATAACTTGATCAGAAGATACCAAAGTATGAGGCAAAGAAGAAGTAACCATGGGAGCTTTTGCATTGCTGATCTGTCTCATGACCAGTTCTCTCTTTTATCAGTAGCCATCAGTTTCCCAACACCAAGAGGAACATTGCATGTGATGTTTAGTAGATTCAAGCACAAAACAAGGAAATGAACAACAACACGCAGTCTCTAGAAAGCAACTCTACCGCTCCTCTTGGGCTGCCATGAAAACCCACCACAAACTGGGTGCCTTAAAGGAAAAGTATGCTTTCACAATTCTAGAGGCCACAAATCTGGATTCAGGGCTGATTCCTTCTGGCGGCTCAGGGGGACAATTTGTTCCACGCCTTTCTCTTAACTTCTGGTAGCTGCCAGCAATCTCTGGTGTCCACTGGCTTGTGGACATATCATTCCCATCTCTGCTCCATCTTCACGTGTCCTTCTTCCCTGTGTGTCTCTCTGTGCCCTTTCCCCTTTTCACGAGGACACCAGGCACTGGACTTAAGGCCTTCTCTAATCCTATGTAACCTCATCTTACCCTAATTAAACCTGCAAAGACCCTATTTCTATGTAATATTACATTCTGAGATTCTAGAAGAACAGGAATTTAGGGAGGGCACTGTGCAATCCACTAGAGCAAGTAAACAGTTAAGTTCTTCTTGTTAAATTCTACTCAGTAGTAGCCAGATGAAGAACCACAGAACAAATCAGAGCAGTCTGTCCTTTAGTTTCATATTTTATAGCATTCCTTATTTGTGTCTTTTCTTATGGAGAAAGAGCTCCTTAATGCGTAGGGCAATGTCTTATCAATTTCTGTGTCCCAGTGTTAACACGGTGCCTGGCCCATCGGTAGGCATTCAGTGAACATTTGCTGAGTGAATCAATTTTCACAGGAACAGAATCTCTAAAGCCTGTATTATTTCACCGAAACTTCTGTGTGAACCTAAGATCCATGAGTTCTTACTACTTTAATAGCTGGGATTGCTCAGCTCATCAGAATGGTTTTCTTTTCTTTTCTTCAGGAAGGAAACAAGGACCATGAGTCAGTTCGTGGGAACACCTCTCTTGATGGCAGAGACCAAAAATTCACGTGACTCAATTGTAGCAATAAAAGGTCCTGCGGGGTCCTGCAATTTTAAAGTGAGTTCTTTGTTGCCATTTCCTCTTTTCTTCCCGGATATCTATTTTGGGCCTTCCACTCCATTCCAGGAACCCCAGCACAGCCTGCTAAATTGTCTAAAATCTCATTGCTGTTGGTACGAAAGCTCTCTTCCTCTTCTTGAAGGATGTTTGGGTGGGAGGTGGAAGGAGGAACCGCAGACGTGTCACTGGGAGGAAAACATATCCCTTATTCATGTGGGCTGAGCCTTACAAAGGCAGAGTTTAATTCAGGAAATACAATAACCTGATTCATGCCTGTTTCTTATGCTGCCAGCAAACATGAGATTCAGGTTCAAAACGGTTACCAGAGAGGAAGAAAAGTTCCCACCAGCACAATCCACGGTAAGAGTACGTGCCCTAGTCCTCCTAGCATGTACCCATAAGTGCAACCCAGACCCTGTCAGAACTTTGGGCAAAACCAAAAATTTGAGGGAAAAAAAAACAACTGAATTTACTGATTCAGTCCAGGCTTGAATTCTTGGGAATCAGCCCTGCTTTCTGTCCCCAGAATGTGATCCTTCCTAGTGAAGCAAGGAACTAGCTTCAAGTCAACAAAGTCAGCAAAACTGGCCTTCAGCTATTCCCCCACAGCGACCTTCCACCTCTCAAGCGACGTGACCTTGTGCTGACTCTACCTTGTGCTGACTCTCCTTCCCTGACTCTTTCACACCAGTCAAATCTGCACTCAGATTCCACAGTCAGCCTACGTATTAAATAACCACCTTAAAGCAATGGCTCTCCACCGTGCTGTGCACAGGAATCCTCCAAACTACTTGACTTTCAACGCGGATTCCCGGATGCTGCCCTCAGATACGTGGCGAGTCTGTGGTAGTCCTGAGCACCTGCACGTTCCCTAGGCAAACCCCATGGACCCCCCACTGAAGCTCCAGAATGGGGAAAATAAAGCTTCTCATCATTCCTAAATGCAGGACCCCACCTATTTCACAAAATGGGTAGTGGAGGAAATAACACAAAACAACCACAAGAAAATATGACCAAACTTCTATTCTGACAGCACCTTGACCCAGAATTCTCCATACCAGTTTCACTTTCAGACAGGTAAGGGACATTTTAAAGAGATGTCAGAGCAGAGACACCCCAGTGAAGACAACCCCTCCTCAGGAAAAGAACCCTATTAACTTCAAAAGTTTGAATCACTCGCTGTGTGTCAAATGCTGGACTGGAATTGACTAAGACATTACTCCATCTAATCCTCACAAAACACTGAAATGCCAATCCCGTGATATTGTTGTCCACATTTCAAGAGATAAAGAAACTAAGGTTCAGAGGGATTCACTGACTTGCCCACATCTACAGGATCAGGAAGTGGCAACATCCCATTTAATCCCAGTCTCCTGACTTGAAGTGTCCAATGTGTTGTGCTATATCCCAGAGCTGCCTCTAATCTCGGGCCTGAGCGTAGCCTGAAGGCAGTTACCTAGGGAGCAAATCACTGAAGTGAATTACAGTTGAAACGAAATGGCTAGATGACTGATAGGCTAATCCCCAGAGATCGTGGCTTATTTTCCAAAGTAAAATGCCTCCCAGCACTGTTGCCTTTCACCTCCCTCCCCAGGACATAGCCATGTGACCATCCTCTCCCTCCCCCATACATCCCACCCCACTCTACACACAAGTTGCTAAGCAAAGATTGCAGGGTTCTAAAAAAGATGGCTGAATTGTGCACTTGCAACAAGACAATAAACACTCCTTTATCCATCACTCACGGAACATTCCAGCAGAATCCTTCAAGGATAGACTTTGGATAGTCTCTCAACCTACAACAGCCGTCCTTGAGTCATGTCGGCTTCCACCTGTATGAAAGAAAAGAACCAGGGGAGGGAGGAGCGCATACTGTGATTTTTTTTTTTTTCCCTGAACCCCACACCTTCCAGAAATAGCCCTGATCTCAAGCAATAAAAGTAAAGACAACATTTCCAAGGTCTGGGATGGGGAAATAAGCAAAAAATAGAATGTTTAATCAATGCAAACATTCTTGGAATCTGAAACATCTGGGAGAGCTGGGGTGGTGTGTGGGGAGCCCGGAAAAGGGGGGTGGGGTTAGTAGGGACTTGACATTCTTATCCCATGTTTATCTAAAGCAGGAGCTGAGTAACCTGCTTTTAACTGCCCCCAGCAAGGCCACGTGGTCTCTGTTAACTTCTGTTCCTAAATACAAGGATATCTCTCACTTTGAGAAAAGTCAAGCCTTGATCATCTAACTTTACCAGATTAATATAAATTAGGGACTGATTACTTTTATGTGTTTAGAACTGCCCAAGCATATATAACCTACAATTGTCCTAGTGAGTTTAATGAGATTTGTTTTTTTCTTCTTTTTCTCAGTTTATATGTTACTTCTTAGGAAACCAGTGCTGTGCAAAATGAGACCTCTGTACACTGGAAGTTTCATGCAGAGATACAGACCTCCCTGAAAGCTAATGGGATCTTACAGGATATCAGGGCCAACTAAACAGATATCTACAAGATGACATAATAGTTATTTCCTCCCTCCCTGTTTTATACTACTCATCCCAAAAATACGCTTGATGGTGAAGAAAGATATATGATGGAATACATAAGCCAACTTATGAGAGTCAAATAGAGATAATTCTTGTGGTGGCCCTTATTTTTTAATCCAACACAGATCTGACCACAGGTCATCAAGGTGGAAAGTAGCTATAACCCAAGGCCCAGGAGAGCCACATGCCACCCCCACATATACAGCCGTCCTTCAGTCATGTCGGCTTCAGACTTGACAACAACAGACTTGACCTTCTCTGTGCTGCAGGGGGTTGTCCCATGCTCTGCTGAATCACTGGGCCCTCACACATAGCAAGTGAAAAAAGGGAATCACTGAGTAGTTGCTTAGTAGCAATTACTAATAATGTAGAATTATTATTTTTTCCTCAGTTTGTTTCTTGTTTTATTATTAACATATAATATATTATTTGTTTCAGGGGTCCAGGCCTGTGATTCATCAGTTTTACACAATTCACAGCTCTTAACCACAACATGTACCCTCCCCAATGTCCATTACCCAGCTACTCCATCCCTCCCATGCCCCTCAGTTTGCTTCCCAGCAACCCTCAGTTTGTTTCCTGAGATTAAGGTTCTCTTATGGTTTGTCTCCCTCTCTGGTTTTGTTTTGTTTCATTTTTCCTTCCCTTCCCCTATGATCCTCTGTCTTGTTCTCAAATTCCTCATGTCAATGAGATCATATGATAATTGTCTTTCTCTAACTGACTTATTTTGTTTACCATAATAGCCTCTAGTTCCATCCATGTCATTGCAAATGGCAAGATTTTGGGGGTTTTGATGGCTGCATAATATAGAATTATTATTATCAGTTTTTTTCCCTCTCCTTCAGCTTGCTCATGTATTACCTCATTAATCTTCCCTTCAGTCCTGGGAAGTAAGTATTACCATCTCCATTCTCCAAAAGAAGCTCCCAAGAGTGCAGGTAATTTGTCCAAGGTCACATACTAGTAAGGTAGAGAAGCGAGATTTAAACCCTAATCCACCGGTCACACTTCTGGGATTCCCCTATGCTGTATTTCTCCCATCACACGTTCTTTCTCCTTGACCTTTGCCCACAGAGTCATGACCCAAAGCTCTTAAACTCAGTTCTTCCATCTCCAGCCCAACAACTGGTCTCATGAAATCGGTCACCTTCATGGCAAAGAAGGAGCAGCAATAACATGGAAGTCGCCATGTTTTTCTCAGGTCTGTGTTGCTCTATACGTAGCACAATGTCCCATGCAGAGCAAATAGGATACCCACTGAGTGAATGAAGAATGCATGAATATAGCTAGTGAGCTAGGTACCACTGCTATCATCAACTTGGAGATGAGAACAGAAGTCCAGACAGATTAGGGCAATTGCTTACCTACACTTAGTCACTGCCTCGCTGAGAGGTAGTTCTACCTCTTCATCCTGAGGGTCCTCACAGCTTCTGCTCAGAAGGAGCTCTGCCTCCCCTGCCTGTGGTTGCTCGCTCAGCCAGTCTGATGCCAACCCAAATTCTCAGCAGCACAGATGACCACCTGAAGACTCTCCATTTCCGTCATGGTGTCTCTCCAGCGTTGTCTTTACCATGAAAAGAAGACACTGAGAAATAAAGGAATTTGGGGAGGAAAAGAACAGTTGCTTTTTTTTCACTGTAGTCATCTTCTGTATTATAGACAAATTGTAACCAAAGAATGGCTGGGAAGCTATCTGTGTGAAGGACATCATATTTCTCTCTTCATTCTATTTTTAAAATGTGTTATGACTGTGAACATTTCCCACTTGCCAAAACCGACAATGTTTGGTGTGGACGGGGTTCGAATTTTGCCCATTCTGTGACATGTTAACTGTGTATTACAGCAACAGAGCCACAATGACTAAAACTATGGCCTCAGAGATTTGTGGAAATCGGGTTCCTGCTCAGCCATTAACCTTCTTTTGTGCAATTCTTAGCAACTCCCAACTCTTTCCTGACTCCGGACATCTGCAGTTCATCCGCTTTCCCAGCCCCTCGAATTTGTTCCCAGGGTGGGAGATTCCCTGAGTGTGTACTCCAAATTCCCAGAATTTCGTTTCCTCCTTTCCTTTGTCTAGCTATTTATAATGTTTGATAGAACTTCGCTGAGGCTCACACTATGTTTAAAGTTTAAGGTTATGCAAAATGAATAATTTACCACTCTATTGCAATACAGTAGGTCTGACATTTACTTGGAAATGAAGGCTGCCTGTAAGGGTATTACTATTTTATTCATATTTTTCTTTATGTGTCTTAAGATCCTCTCTGTGATTAAAAGTGTCATTCCATGATTATAGGTGACAAAACATCTAGATTGTTTTTCTCACACGGAGGAGTCAATTAAGTCACTCCCAAAGCCTGATCTGTAGTTCCTAGCAAATTGACTCACATTCAAAAGAACAAATAAGTAGACCTCAATGTATTGCTAAATCCCCAGAGCAAAAATATCATTTTAGATAGTCCTATTAATGACTAAAATTTTATTTAAGACAATATGAATACCAGATAGCTCAGGGCCCATCTCCCCAAAAGAAAATAAACAGGTAAGATTAAAGTAGACCAACGAGGATGTCATGCCTCTCCCAATTCTAAATAACTTTTTTTAACTACTTGAGAACTACACTGCATGTTTTCTATACATTGTCTCATTGAAATTTCCCAGCAATCAGTATTAATTCTTTTGGTGATAGGGTGCCACTCAACCTTTTTTTTAAATATATAATAATGTTTCAGGGGTAGAATCTAGTTAATGATAAATAAAACACTTTTTAAGGGGTACCTGGGTGGCTCAGTCAGTTATGCATCTGCCTTCAGAACAGGTCATGATCCCGGGGTCCTGGATTCAAGCCTCACATCGGGCTTTCACTCAGCGAGGAGCCTGCTTCTCCCTCTGCCTGCTGCTCCACTACTGGTGCTCTCTCTCTCTCTCTCTCCCAAATAAATGAAAAAAATCTTTAAATAAATAAATAAATAAATAAATAAAGCAATTTTTAAAATTAAAATAAATAAAATATAAAATAATGTATTTGGTTGTGCTTATATACTACTGGATTTCCCAGCAAGATATACAAGTAGGAATATCCTATGAGAAATATGGGACTGAATGTTGATTTATATAATAACAAGGATAAATATCTCAGATATTTTTTGAATAAAAGAAACCAAACCAAGAAAGGAATACAAACTCTATGTTTTATATATATATATATATATATACACACACACACACATACACACACACACCCACACACATATACATACATATATATATTTAAGTATAAATATACAATATATATTATATTATATATTTGTATTAAATTGTGGGTTTTATATTTTATTTATTTAAATATTTAATATTAATTAAAATTAATATTGATAACAAATTATTTAAATATTTTATATTATATATGAATATCATATATTTTATAAAACATATTAAAATGTATTTCTATGTTCTAAAATATTATATATATATTATACATATATATATAATATATGTATATATGCTCAAGGACAAGCAAAACTGATCCATGGTCAAAAAGTTTAAAAAATTAAAAAAAAAGTTTAAAAAATGTTTCCATCTAAAGAATAGTACTAAGAAGGAGTCCAGTGGGATCTTCTAGGGTGCTGGACGTGTTCTGTATCTTGACCTGGATAGAAAACATACATATGGAAATCCATTAACTGGACACTTAAGACTAGTGCCTGCTATAGACTGAACTTTTGTGTTTCCTCAAAATTCCTATGCTGGAATTCAATCGTTAGTGGGATTCTATTCGCAGGTGGGGCCTTCAGGAGGTGATCATGGAACCCTCATGATGGGATTAGTGCCCTTGTACGAAGAGACATTTAAGAACTTTCTGTCCCTCTGTCTTTCTCTGTGTGTCTCTCTGTCTCTCTCTCCCCCTCCATTCTCGCAGGCATACAGGCAGCACAGCACCATCTGCATACCACCAAATTCAAGTTGGGCAGCACTTTGATCTTGGGCTGCCAAGCTTCCAGAACTGTGAGAAGTGAATTTCTGTTGTTTAAGCCACCCAGTCAATGGTATTTTTTGTTACAGCAGCCCAGAATGACTAAGAAAGCACCCTTGGCACACTTGAACATAGGGATATGTTAACTCAATTAAAAGAAGAAGAATAAATCTAGGCCTGGGGTTCAAGACTAAAGCAGGTCTTGGAGATACAGATTCTGGGCTCACTGGCATGGAACCTGATGAGCCTTCTCAGGGAAAGCAGGACCAGTTGCTGTGGAACTCAGCCCCTTGTTCATGTTCCCTGGAGTTGTGCAATTCACAACATTCACAGCCAAGTGCAGCAGCCCTTCGGAGAGCATGAGGAATATGGAGAACATTCTGTGAGCAAAGGAGGAGGAAGGATGCCCGGGGATCATCAACATGTAAGGGACAGGCAGGAAAAAAGGAATCATCAAAAGAGGCACATCTTACCTCACAGGCCTGGTCCTCTGTCTACCAAGCAGAGGTAGGCAGATACATAATAAATGTTGAGTTAATGAATAGACAGATACAGGAATGAACAAATAGACAAACCACCACGGCTTTCACATCTGAGAAAAGAACACCATAAAATTTTTACAAGATACCAATTTTAAGAAGCCAGTTTTAAAGATGAGTCCTGGACCTGGTTAGATGACAGAATGACAGGAAGGGATGAGAAACAGGAAAAAGGGCTGGGGTGACCAGCCAGATGGTCAGGTGCTTAGGAAGAGCAACAGGCCTTGAAAAGAGAAAACAGGTGAGTATCAAAGATAGACTCCACTGTTCTCCCATTTGTCTTGAAGACCAACTCAACTTGACAAAAGAGAAAAAACAAACAACAAAAAAACTGTATTGAAAGTGAGGCAGGTAGAATAGGAAAATATTGGGTGTCTGTAGGAGGAAAAAAGAACAGGAATCAGGGTTAACTAGACACCTGACAGGGTGTTTCTGACAACTGAGTAAATCCCATGATAGCTGTGGGGTTTCTCATGGCCATAAGCATCTTGTTGTTGCACAAATCCACAGTGCAAAGGCCCAGTGCCTTTGCCTAACAGTGCACAAAGGCCCAGTTAGCCTGCAAATGACAGAGAATAAGGCTTCCATCCCTCCACTCAGGGAGCTTGAGGACCAATTGTACATTTAGAGTATATTTGGAGTATATACAAGAAAAAGCAGCTGGTGCTTGTCTATATAACTAGCACAGAACTTGTGCCATGATATGCACAGTTCTTGGAAGTCCCGCCCATTCCCAGAAACCTGCAAAAATATTCCACCCCTGCATTATAACTGCCCATAAAAATCAGAGACTCACATATATACACTGCAACTCAGGTCCTCTATCTGAGTGTGCCCACACTCCCTTCTCTCAAGTATGTACTTCACTTTGCAATAAAGCATCTTCTATTATACTTTACTCTGACTTGTCCTTGAATTCCTTCTCTGGGGGAAATCGAAAACCTGGCACCAGGGATTCCTGGGTAGCTCAGTGGGTTACAGCCTCTGCCTTTGGCTCAGGTCATAATCCCAGAGTCCTGGGATAAAGCCCCGCATAGGGCTCTCTGCCCAGCAGGGAGCCTGCTTCCCCCTCTCTCTCTGCCTGCCTCTCTGCCTACTTGTGATCTCCATCAAATAAATAAATAAAATTAAAAAAAAAAAAAAAGAAGAAGAAGAAGAAGAAGAAGAACCTGGCACCAGCCAGTAGCTGAGATCTCAGGACCTGAGAACTCACCCAAACTCTTGTATCATATTTTTGGCAAAGCAGCCAGGAGATACTTAGGTGCTTTACTCCCCCTATTCTGATACTAACTGATCTCCCTTTCCTTTCCATTGTGTCTCCAAATGCCACCTGGCCTCCACACACAGGTTATTCTACTCAACAAATCGTCCTGATGGAAACCTTTGGATCTTTGCTACTGATAGCCCTCCTAATTGTTCTTCTTGGAGTCCTAGGTATTTTTTCCATCCTCCATAGGATTGGACATTTCTTCTGTCCATTTCAGAAACACTTCAAACTTCTCTTCCAAGGTCCTAACATCCCAAAACCTTAAAAATTACACACTTTCTGTATCTTGACTTTGACTCTCTTATTCTTGACAGTCCTACGGAAGTGCCACTCCAAATGGCAGGCACAGGTCAAGCAGTTAAAAGCCATTAGAGCAATTTCCACCCTCTAGAAATCTCCCATGTGAGGATAAGTTGATCATGGAATGAGCTAGATGGACTTTAGACCACCCACCAACCTTAAGCATGTCTATGAACCAAGGTACAGCGAAATCATGCATATCCAGCCCTGTGGCAATCCTGAATAACCATTTCTTTTACCTCGAGGACTACTTTTTTACTCTGACTTGAGCCTAGGTTCTGGAAAATTTCTCCACTACTATTGTGGTTAAGGGGACTATTGCTTGTCTTAACAGTTTCAGGTTTTTCATCAGACTGTTGAGCAATCAATAGAGCCCTTGGCCCCTGCTACACCAGATTGTTGGGGACCACAATGTCACTCTGCCTTTAAGGCTGTCTCTGGACACTCTCTTTATAATCTCCACCCTCCCCCACTTTATTTGGTCTATGAAAGCCAGTACCAGTGGCTACTGGACAGAGGTTCTTGTGCCTATCTTTCAGCAACCACTCCAAAACTAGTCTTCTACCTTGCTGGCCTTCATACTGGACTCATTGTCTCTGTGTTGTTCCCTTGATTAGTCAAGGTCCATGGACTGACACCTTATGGATCCATGGGACTCATATTGCTCTTCTCTTTGCTTCTTAAAACATGGTCTTACTTGTAATCCTTCTTTTTTCCTTAATCAGGATCACTTTGCAAAACTGGGCCTCTCCTGGCATTGGTTCTAGCAACAGGCCAACTCCTCATCCAAGGGAAAGTTTCTCTGTAGCCTTTTTAGGGGTTATGGAAGGAAGTCTCTTTTTACCCATTCCCTTCAAGGCCTAACTTTACAGACTTTGCTGGGTAGCACTCCGACTACTATCCAGCTGGATATGGCTGATATTAGGATCATCATTTTGCCTGCTCTCATAGAATTCAGGCAACAATGTGGAATCCTTGGATCTGAGAGCCTTCCCCTTCTTTCCAAAGTCCCAAAGGCTGCAGACACTTGGACACACAGCTGGTTGAAGATCCACTCCCTCGAGTCGCAGGGTGAATATTTGGCTATGGGCTACAGGTCTTCTGACTAGAGTGGACACCATGGCAGCCTAGAGGATCCCAGGGATGCCTAGGTGTCAGGAATTAGCGAGAGGCCAGAGATGCCTGATTGCATCAGCAGGCCAGATGGGTCCTCTCCCTAAAGTGAACATGGAGTTACTTAGTCTTTTTCCTTCTCCTCTCTCTTCCAGGATGAAGGACAGAATTATGGATAACTCTTTCTCAGTGCCCAGTGACTCTCTCCTGGGCTACATTCCTAAAAGTTGGTAAACCTTTAAACTAGATGTCTTAAAGAAAAGGAAACTGATCTTTTTCTGCAATATCACCTGGCCGCAATATAAATCGGAGGGAAGAGAATTTTGGCCTAAGAATGGGGAACCCTAAATTACAATACTATACTACAATTAGGCCGACTTTTAAACAACAACAAAAATGGACAGAAATCCCTTATGTATAGACATTTATGGCATTACACCAAAATCCTAACCTCTGGGGGAAATACCATATCTATTATGCACACATCCCTCCTGGTCCTCCTAGCCAAGAACCTGACACTGTAGACAAGCCCCTATTGGGAGGTTCCCCTCCACCTAGGGTACCTACACCTCTGCCATCTGCACCTCCTCCTCCAGAGATGATATTTCTCAAAAAGCCTCTATCTCTTCAGCTCCTCCAACACCAGCTCCTTGTCAACCCCAATATCTGTGCCTCCCTGGGAAGGGCAGTCTTGCCGGGCTGACACATAGGGGAACCTCTTACCACCCAGACCCTTCTGAACTATGCCCACTGAAGGAAGTAACAAATTGAAAGGCAGGCACTTTCAGGTCCATGGGCCCTGAGATAGGCCCTCCACAGACAGGAAAAACAACAACAACAACTCAGGACTTTCTTAGGATGGCAGGATTTTGCTACATCTGGATCCCAGATTTTGGGCTCATAGCATAGCACCTTTATAAGGCCCTTAAAGAAAACAGAGAATGAGCTGCTCAAGTGCACAGGGGAACAGCAAAAGTCTGCTCAAGCCATCAAAGACCTTTTAGCCATCACTCCTGCCCTCAGGATTCCAGATCTAGAAAAGACTTTCTCCTTATATGTAGCTAAAGAATGCAATAGCCCTGGGCGTCCTCACTCAAAACTAGGAGAAATCCCCAGACCTGATACCTATGTGTCTAAACAACACCAGTGAATGGCCAAGCTGCCTCCATGTGGTATCAGCCATGGCCATCCTAGGTGAGGAAGCTACTAACCTCACTCTCTCACCCCTGAAAGTCCTAATATCCTATCAGGTACAAGGAATTTCAGAAATAAAGGGAGGATACCAATGGTTGACAGGAAGATGCTTAAATAAGTACCAAGTCTTTCTGTTGGATTTCCCAGATATAACCCTTAAAGACACTAAACCCTAAAGCAAACAACTTGTTGGGGCAGAAAAAAAAAAAATCTGACCCACTCTTGCACTAAAACTATTGAACAAACCTATTCTAGTAGACCTGATCGAAAGGACAAGCCCCTAGAAAATGCAGACAAGGTTTGGTTTATGGATGGGAGCAGCTTTGTAGACAATGGAATTAGGAGAACTGGATCTGTCATTGTTAGCCTCCATCAAATTATAGAGGCCATATCTCTACCACCTAACACCTCAGCTCAAAAGCTGAACTAATGACTCTTGATGGAGCTCTCCAATTGGGCAAAGACAAAAGGATTAACATTTATACTGACTCTAAATGTCTTTCTGGTTCCACATGCTCATGTGATCATCTGGAGAGAAGGAGGACTTTTATATGAAAAAAAAAAAATCTCTCCTATAAAACGTGATGGCCCTGAGATAAGACAGCTCCTGAAGGCAATTCAAAAATCTCCAGAAGTGGCCACACTCCAGAGGCCACAAAAACAAAAAAACAAAACAAAAAAAAGCAGCTGCTACAAAGACCATTAAAGCCAATACCTTGGCCTTATGACCCCAGGCCTCTCTGCCCCTAACTAACCCAAAATACACTCCAATGGAGATAGATTGGGCTAAACAAAAAGGATTTAATGAAGACCCTAGTGGATAGTGGATAAGGGAAGACAAAGTACTACTCCCCCCACATAGTACCAATGGAAAGTCATTAACCAAATACTTGACCCCACCCACAAAGGAAATGACACTGTAACATCACAGGTTACCCATCTCCTCCTCAAAAAGTGACCCAACAGTTAAAGATATTAGTAAGGTGTGTCCTCAGGCCACCATAATAAACCAGGAGGCAGAATGAAACCACCCCTACTTCCAAGAGCAACCCAACATTGAGGAACGTATCCCAGTGAAAACTGACAAATAGAATTTACCCAAATGCCACAGGCATGAAGTTATAAATAGCTCCTAGTACTAACTGATACCTTACAGGATGAATGGAAGCATTCCCATGTAGGACAGAAGGGCTTCAGAGATTCCAAATAATACTTAAGGAACTTATCCCACAATTTGGTCTTCCCTGACCTCTACAGCCAAAATCACCCAAGAATTAGCTAAAACCCTTGGAATCAATTATCATTCTCTGCTTCCTGGAGACCTCAATCCTCTGAAAAAGGGAAAAAAGCTAGTCATTACCTCAAAAAGACAATAGCCAAACTATGCCAAGAAACTTGTGAATTGTGGATAATATTGCTGCCCATTGCTCTCCTTCAGGTCAAAACTGTCCCCATATCCAATCTTCCATTTAGTCCCTATGAGATGTTGTATGAAAGAACTGTACTTACCTCAACCTATCGAATTGAAACTGAGGTTCAAGAAATAACCAGACATACCATAAACTTGAGACAAGTTAAAAAAATAAAAAAAAAAAAAGCCCTACAGAATATGGAAGTAAAATCCTCCTGGCTCCCAACCCCCAAAATTTAACCTCCTCATTCCTCCCAGGAGATATGGTCTTTCTCAAAGACCTGGAACGAGGGCTCCCTCATAGATCAACTCCAGTGCAAATGGATGGGCCCATACCAGGTCATCTTGAGGACACCAACTGCAGTCAAACTCCAGGAAATAGCCCCCTGGGTTCACCTATCTAGGATTAAATAC
Organism: Mustela erminea; assembly: GCF_009829155.1. Taxonomy (NCBI): domain Eukaryota; kingdom Metazoa; phylum Chordata; class Mammalia; order Carnivora; family Mustelidae; genus Mustela; species Mustela erminea. The sequence goes on along the minus strand of NC_045615.1, from coordinate 3,942,951 downwards.
ATTCCTTCTCAGTCAACACAGGACACGAAACAGGACACGTGTGAACCCCTGAAGGATCCCAAGCTATTGTTCTGCAAACAAAGCTAAAAAATAAGTAATGTGACTATCCCTGCTGGGAATCCTAGCCTTCTTATTATTTCTTTCCATGTTACTATGCTATTACAGTCTTAGTATGCCTTGGGGAAAAGAACTCTCCTCTTTGCTGGGTATAGCTATACCCAATATGCTTACGCTCCTTATCATGCTTTCAGGGTGTCAACTTCTTTGGGCTCTGAATGGGAAAATAATATTTGGGTCCAGATTACTCCAAACCTCATTTGGAACACCTCCTTAAATAACTGTTGGGTATGTCACCCTTAACTCTCCAGTGACATGGAACAAATCCCACTCATTGGACAACCAGCCCATGGGAAGCAATCCAAAATCACCCAGTTTACAGAAGACTTAAATGGGGACCAAATCCTATCTGAAAAAGATCAGCCCACCTAGTTAATATACCCACCCACAAATGTCTGAGCCCCCACTCACTTGTCTGGTTCACCAATTTAGATCCTCAGATGAATATGCCACAAAATACTCTTTGTCCTCCCTATGGAATGCTCTGATGCTACTCACTGCTAGAGGAGCCTGCATCCTGGGCCCTGTCCCATGCAAATGTAGTTCCCCTCATTTCTGTCTACCAGGATGTGATCCCAGACAACTAAGATTGGCCTACAATACTCAGGTACAGACTTCAAGAAAATTCTAAAGTTAAATATGAAATTACAGTAGGGACATGACTACCCAGCATGTCGTCAGATGACTAGGATGACAAGGAGGATAACGACTATTGGGATTACAAGGATGGAGGTAAAGTCATACAAGAGGATCCCTTGACCTCTATAAAAAATGGATTCCTTCAGTATACATGTATGTGCAACAATCAGGGATATGCAGTTCAATGTTTGGACATACATTTTCAATGTTCAGACATAAATCACATATCATCAAACTGCTGGACAATTTGATATGTCTGTGCCCCACATGAACACACTCAAATATCTACCAATAACCCATGGGTCATTAAATCCTCAAAAACATCTAAAACCAGAAAAAAGAGGGGGATAGGGTTAATAGTTCTGCAAGCAGTGGCACACACAGGAAGCCTCATTGCCTTGACAGGAGAAATAGTCTACAATAGTGTGACAGCCAAAAACTTCACAAGATCTATGTCATTATTGCCCAATAGTCAGGACAAACTTTTAAACCTTTAGGGCAATCAATGTATTTCTTGGTAGCAATGGTGATGAACTACAGAATTGCCTCTGATTATTGGCTGCACAAGGAGGAGTATTAGCCAAATCACATAAGAGTATGTGTTTTGTCTAATATTTCTTGCTGTTTTTACCTTAATGTCTCTGGATAGGTGGAAATGGGAGCAACTAAAATCTTGGAACAAACTACCTGGCTTCACAACTTCAGCCTGAGCACCACCATTTCTAAATAAATCCTAGACACAGCCTAATCTGCTATTAAATACACTCAGGTGTTACTTACACAGCCTCTTTGCTTACATCTTACCTTTTCTAGGACCCTTGACTATCCCAATACTGATGCATATTGATGCACATTTTCCCATGCATATTCAATCAACTGTCAAAGTTTGTCCCTTCTAGATCACAACATTTCCATGTTACAATGATGGTCATGCAAGGTTGTCAACCCATCTCCACCACAGACCCTCCTGCAGACACACCAATGAAACCCTGAGAGAGATAGCCAGAAAATTTCATTCCCATACCAGGCGGGGCCAATGCCCCTTAGTCAGTAGGAAGCAGCTACAGGTGACAGATCTGTTCCTTTCTATACCTCTTAAAGAATTAAGGAATGGAATTCTCAAAAGGGGGAAGATGAGGCAGGTAGAACAGGGAAAGGTAGGGTAACTGCAAGCGGAAAAAGAACAGGAAGGTGAACCTGACACCTGACAGGGTATTCGGGACAACTGAGTAAATCCTGTGATAGCCCTGTGATTTCTCATGTCTACAAGCACCCTGTTGCTCCAACCCATGCCACAGATGGGCACAAAGACCCAGTTAGCCTGCAAATGATCACTCTTCCATTCAGGGATCCAGAGGACCAATTGTGCAATCAGAGTATATGCAAAAAAAAAAAAAAGACTGCACTTGGTATAGTAATTAGCATAGAGCATGCGTAATAACATCCACAGTTCTTGGAAGACCTCCCTGTTTTCACAACCCTGCAAAAAGATTCCACCCCTTTATTATAACTGCCCATAAAGATCAGAGCCCCACACCTAACAGGAAACTAACGTCCTCTATCTGAGTGTGCCCAGACTCTTTTCTCTCAAGTGTGTACTTTCGTTTTGCAATGAAGCTTCTGCTATACTTTACTCTGACTCATCCTTAAATTTTTTCTCAGAGGGAAGTCAAGGACCTGGCACCAGCTAGTGATTGCGGTCTCAGGGCACAAGAACTCACCCAGTCTCCAGTATCAAGCGCAAATGAAATCACATAGCTATTTCTGACTCATCTACTACCAGAAGTGGCTTCAGCTTGAGGAGAGGCAAGCTCAATTAGGCAGTATGTGAACAATTTCAGGGAAATGGAGTCTGCTTCTTAGAATCTACAACAATCCAAAAGATCACCTGGTGGGGCCTCAACACCCCTATTACATCTTTTCACAGGTGGAAGAGCTACTAACTGCAGAAATGACGTCAGTCCGGGCTTGTAATGGTGCTGACTGGGGATGGGCATGATCAGATGTTGCTCCAGGTGATGTTTGGCTCTCACTGGCCACCTTTCATCTGGAGCATCTCATAGCTCTTTACAGGAGATAGTTAATTACACTTCCTGAGGCTTCGGGCAGGAACATGCATCACACTTACGTCCATGACTATGTCAGAAGAAATGCTCAAGGACTAATTACTTTGCATTTGTATGTATCATCTTCTTTCACACGGGATCTCAAAGTGATTTCCCAAGGTAAGCAGAAGAGTTAATTGCTTTGTTACTGGGAGGTCTACAGCATCTCTGGGGCAGAAGGGTCTAGTCACAAATGATTCTTCCTGTTCAGGTTGACACTCGAGTCTTCCAGAGATGAGAACCCAAAAGAAAGCTAGTTTAGAAAAAGGCAAAGCAGTCCAGGGGTGGCCTGTCATGGAATCATAGAATGTTAGAACTGGATAGACCTCCAGACATCATCTAAATTCATGCTGTCCAATATGGTAACCCCTGACCATGTGGGACCACTATGCACTCAAACCATGCTGGGCCAATTGCAATCTGTCATAAGTGTAAACTACACACCAGACTTTGAAAAGCTAATACATAATTAGATGTAAAATGTCTCGCTAATAATGTTTACACTGATTACCTGTTGAAACAGTAATAATTTGGATATATGGGGTTAAAGTGATTAAAAATTTACTTGTTTCTTTTGATTTTTAAATTGTGCCTGCTAGAAAATTTTTAATTCCATGTTTCTCACATTATATTTTTATGTGACAGTGCTGACCTAGATTACTTCCCTCCTTTCAAACATAACTAACCTACCACTTAAAGAGAGGAGAGTCTGATTTGTCTAAGGGGGACTGCTCGCAGAGCTAGGACTGAAACCCACATCTCCTAACTTCCTTGATAAATATACTGTCCATTACACTTCAACAAGCAATTGCCCCTTCTCCATCCCATCATCTTGTAACAGTTGACACCATGAGAGTGCTGACAGAACTGTGTGCCCTCTTGCATAATCAGAAAGAAGATGATCTCCAAGCCATCCCAGTGAAATATACTCTCTGAAAGCAGAGGTAAGCTTCTGTCTTACCCCCAAGCCCAGCCAAGGTAAGCTTCTGTCTTACCCTAAACCATGCTTGCAAGCAGGTTGCTACCCAAGGCCTCGCCAGTGTAGAAATTCTAGAGTCAAGAGTGCAGTCTTCAGGTGCCCTCTTGCTCTTCCAAAATTAAAGTCCAAGAGCACACCTGCAGTTGTGAAACCAATCACTACTTTGAAAGTCAATTGTTCATCATCTCAGAAACTAAACTTTCCAGAGTAATGTTACAGAATACAATAAAACCTTTCGTTCTCGAAAACTCTGTCCAACAGCCTGATATGAAGAGAATTAACAGTTGGGCAATTCTTCTCTACTACTGGATTCTCTTCCTCTGGATGGTCCTAAAGAAGGGAAAGTAACAGCTGAACCAGTAACAACTGTTAACCTGATATTCCTAGATGTGTCCAAAATTCTACCTGAGTAATCTCAAGGGAGACCACATTTTCCTAAATCTGCAGTTGGGACAGTCAGGACATGTAATCTGCCATCTTTCCAGGGGCCTAAAGGAAGACCCTACATTGCCTGAAAGGAAACAGCATGGTCCTCCTGTCATTATCAGGGGGACTTTCGCAAGATACCAGTCTTTACCTGATTTTTTCATTTGGAAAAATCAAGCATTTGTGTCATTGGAACAATCAGTGTCATCCACGGCCATCAAGCCCACTCAACTGACAAAAGAAGAACACTAAGGAAACTAGTCCACATTGAGAATCTCCATCTCTCTGAGCCCCTGGGGGTCACCCTTGAAAAGTCCACCAAGTATGTAAGAGGGTTCCTCAGCTGTGTGGCTTCCCTTTTTGCTAGTTCCTCCCTTTCTGCCACTTCCCAACTTCTGTTCATCAGTGTCTCCAGGTTCTTTGTGCCTGGCACCATACCTAAGGCTTCCACACACTTGATCTTACCTATCTTCTCATTAAATACTATCAGATTCACTTTACTTGCCTCTCATCTAAATTACCCATTAATCCTGAATGCCAGACATCTCCATCTCCTGTCTTCTAGGCCACAGAGTTCTCTTACTAAAGTACATCCTGATCACCTTCCTCAGCTCCGTCCAAAGCAAAAGAGCTTGCACAGCAGTTATTTTCATTCTAATCTGAGATATTACAACCGTCTGCATTCTATAAGACAATTGGGATTTGGGGTTTTTTTAAAGATTTTATTTATTTATTTGAGAGAGAGAGAGCGCAAGTGGGGGTGATGGGAGGGGCAAAGGGAGAGGGAGAAGCAGACTCTCTGCTGAGCAGGGAGTCCCACACGGGTCTCGATCCCAGGACCCCAAGATCATGACCTGAGCCAAAGGCACACATTTAACTGACTGAGCCACCGAGGCACCCCAATAAAACAATTGTTTTAAAGCAGTGTCCCTTATTTTGACGTAAAGAGATTCATCCCCCCATGGACGGGAAAGGGGCATAAGCAGAGCATAAAGAAAATGTCTGGCTCAGGATGGGGCTGCACTCAAAGTAGTTTAACGTGGTAAGGAGTAGGTTACCAGACAGGGATAGCTTGCAAAGAGGAGGGGGGGGGCCTGCCTGCCAATCCAGGTGAGTTCTGCAGCGCAGTCTAGAGCACCTCAGTTCAGGCCCCGGGGTGGGCAGACACAGACAAGTTATACAAGTGTGCATAATTTTACTTTGTTTTCATTTTCCACATGACAAAAAAAAAAAAAAAAACATTTTGTACCTTTTACAAGGTCACCAAAAGACATGACGATTTATGAGCTGAGTTCATGTGTTATGCATCGTTCTGTCACATTTCCAACAGGTATGGATTCCATTCTCTGTAAGGGAGTGGGCATGCACCCTTCTCCCAGGGCCCTCTCCTCTGCCTGATGGACGGTCATGAGCTCAGGCCTAGATCTAGTGCCCCTCTGAAACCCCAGGGCCTTGGCAAATGAGTGCTGTGCACCATCCTTGAAGAAAGTTTCTGTTTTCCCCTAGGCAACGGTATAATTGCCTTCCTGCAAGTACTCCTCCTCACTGGAGAAAGGGTTCTGCTCATTTTTCATTGTCAGTTACTTCCTTTGGCTTCTGCTGGATCTTAGTAATTGTACTGGCTTTGCAACGGTTCATGAACATTAGGTAGATGGTATCACTTACATGTGGAATTTTAAAGAAAGAAGAAGAAGAAGAAAGAAAATGTTCCACTCAGACACAGAGAGTAGAACAGTGGTTGCCGGACACTGGTGGGAGCAATAGGGAGAGATTGGTAAAAAGATCCAGATTTCAGTAATAGGATGAATAAGGCTGAGGATCTACTGTGTAACATAGTGACTATAATTAATAACACTGTACTGTATTTTGTACTTGTAATTGAAATTTACTCAGAGGGGCGCCTGGGTGACTCAGGTTGTTAAGCGACCAGCTCTTGGTTCGGTTCAGGTCATGCTCTCAGCATCATGGGATCGAGCCCCGGGTCAGTCTCTAGGATCAGTAGGGAGTCCCCTTGAGATTCTCTGTCTCCCCCTCCCTCTGTTCCTGCCCCTGCTGAAGCTGACTCTCTAAAATAAATTAATAAATCCTTCAATAAAATTTACTCAGAGAGTAAAATCGAAATATTCTCACCAAAAAAATAAAAAGTTAAGTATTTGGGATGATGGATGTGTTAAATAATTTGATGGGGGGGATTCTGTCACAATGTACATGGTACCTCAAATCATCATGTTGTACACTTTAAATGTCTTCCAATTTTATTTGTCAATGATACCTAATTATAGTTGGGGGAGGGGCAGAGCACATTAGAAAGGATTTCATCTGACTCTCAACTTTGGCCAGAAAGAATTTAATTGGCTCAAGCTTCAATTTGCTCATTTGTAAAGTGGGAATAATGATGGCAATTTTATAATATTATTTGGGGCATTCAGTAAGATTATATATGTGTGAAATTCTCAGATATAAACTTTTATATATAATAAGCTTTTAATAAATACCAACTGAACCTTAATCTGAACTACTTGAATCTCCAATCTTGAATTGGTTTGTCTTATGCAAGATATATGTGTCAGTCATTCTGATTTGTTTAAAGATGTTCCTTATTCACTTTGTTTAAAAACCCCTCCCTCACTTGTCAAAAAGGTGGCATGTTTTGTTGGGACATTTAGATAGCCTCACGGTATTAAAAAACTTTCTTAAAACTGGTCATATTTTGTCCATATTCATCTTCTTCCATTGTCATCTTGAATTCCATCTTTTGTTTAAAAGTAATAAAATGAAAAAAAATCTTTAAAAAAAAATTTTTTTTAAAGTAATGAAATGAAGTATGAGGATTTCATTTCCCAAACTCTGGGATGCCTCTCTAAATTCTCTCAGACTCATGTGCCCTCTCTCTCCTTCCCCTTTACTCTAAGGAATTTGTGAAGTGCACAGATCGTCATTCTCAAAGTTCAGGCAGTAGATATTTGAAGGAAGGGTAATGGGAATCAGTCACGCATTGCTGTGCTCACTTATCTTTAGAGCTGAAGGAAATCTGCTGATATGAATAGATTTGTTTGTTGGGGATGTGTCAAAGTTACTCTGCACAAAAGAGTCAATATGTCTCCTCAGCATGTGAAATCCCAAAAACTATACTGTCACAGGGAAGCCTGATGACCTAGAGTTGCTCATGAGAGAGACCATCACAATGTCACTGCAAGTTACTGCCTGTATCTGGGTGGTGAGAATGGGGAGATAGAACAGCTGGAGCCATAGAGCAAATTTACTGAAGGTGGAAGGGGAGTTCTCCACCTAAGGCAGGTGGAGCTATTGGGGCAAAAGGAATGGGGAGAGAGGGTGGATGAACACATGCTCTGGTGGTGGTAGCGTGTTATGGAGCTAGAGCCATAAAAGCATGAAGTCGATTGGAGTCCTCCATTGAGATGTCTGGAAATGAGAAAGTGTACGGGACTTCAGCCAAAGCTGCTACATGGAAGGTTAGACTACTCAGTATATCCCTTCTCATCCTGATATTAGAAAATTAGACCCTGTGTTTGATCCAGAGATCTTCTGCTTTCTGAGCCCTGAGAAGCACTGAATGGAAATGCTGACCAACAGAATTCATGTTTGTGAATGGAGGTCAGGTTGGTGTTGTGGGAAGATGTACTGAAAGACTTACCTCTTCTGCCAGAGGGGAATCCAGAGTCCTGCCATATCTGAGAGACTAGAGTAGGGACAGAACAGAAGGGGGACAGTAACAGAAGAGCCCTGGAATATCAGCAGAGGGCCCAGCAGCAAAGCACAGAGGACGGACAGTGGCTGGAGAGGGAGACTGGGCCCCAAAGATGGGTCAGGAGGAAAGTCAGGGAAAGAAAAACCCTGGGAGTGGGGCGAAGCAGCACATTGGGGAACCTGTCAGCAGCGGGTGCTCCAACTGGCAGACTGCGGCCCTGATGCAAACAAAGTGTAGTATCAGGCCTGGCACAGATTGTGCTGGGGGGAGTGGGGGGAGGGACAGCATGGGGGAAAGACCTGTAATCCCAGCAGGGTAGGATTTGAAGAAGAAACAGTGGTTGCTTTGGTGGTGTGTGCAGGATTTTCTTATACTGATATCTTCTTTACAGTTAGCACTTTGTTTTCCTCTAAAGGAATAGCTTAGCCTCTTTCTACTCTCCTTCCAGTCTCCTGTTAAATTTAAATTTAGTCATTCTGGCATCCTGGTGTCCTTTCAATATTTCCTCTATACTAAGGATTTAAAAGATCAATAGTATCAAGCTCTCTTAAATTCAATTTAGAATCTTTCTCTTTTTTATATCCTTGAATTTAAAATAGATTTTGCTTTATTATCAACGGTGTTTAATTTGTAATGCTATAACATGTTGGGGGGGGGGGTCCATCAGTTATGATGAAGTTTTAAAGAGACACCTACCACATGTGTCTGGGTATCTAGGGATTTTTTAATTACAATCAACAGAAACAAACCTTGACCTAAGGAAGGAAAAAAGATGTTTATCATATGAAGACAGTGAAATTCACAGCCTATGAAGGAAGAGCTGAACAGGCCCACATCTGTGAGGATGGGTGTGTAAGAACTATGATTAACTGCTTCTCTTGAACATGAAAAATGGAGGAAGAGATATTCCCCCAAATGAATGGGGTACTTTTATTAGAAAATAAAGTAAAAGATGTTGGCAGACCAAAGCAACACATAGACACAAGCCAGTCAAATTCAAACCCTTCCTAGTGAGTAGCAATTTTTCTCTTTAAAAAGTGCCTTACCTATCCTTCTAGCTTCCTATGCTGGGTGATTTAGAAGGAAAACTCAAAGGGCCCATCTCTTATAAGCTATTTTCCAAGAAAATGTTAAATAGCCATCCCTCCTTTTCTTCTCCTTTGGGTTTTGTATTATTACCCTTATTCACTTTCCAGATGCACACAAATCCAGACTGGGTATTTAGACAAAAAGAAAGAAGGAAAAGAAGGAAGGGAGGATGGAATAAAGGAAGAAGGGAAGTGGGAAGAAGAAAAGAAAGAAGAAGGGAGGGGGGAGATGGAGAAGAGAGGAAGGAAGAAAGAAAGAGAGAGGAAGGAAAGAAAAGAGGAAGGAAGGGAGGGAGGGAGGGAGGGAGGGAGGGAGGGAGGGAGAAATGAAGAAAGAAGGAAGGAGGGAGGATGGAAGGAAGATAAAGCATCCCAGTAGGAAAAGAAGGAAAACTCTTTTCTATCCACATATAGCATGATCTTGTTCACTAGGGAATCCACTAAAAACAAGATTTGAATAAACAAGTTCAGCAAAGCTGCAGGATACAAATTAATATACAAAAATCAATTGTACTTCTGAACTAACATAAATAATCCAAAAATGAAATTTTTTTAAAATTCCCTATACGATAGAATAAAAAAATAGAACAGTGGGGGGAAAGTTAACAAAAGAAATGGAAGTCTTTTACACTGAAAACTATAGAATAATGTTGCTGGAAAAAAAAACTAAAAAAGATCTAACAAGTGGAAAGGCATCCCATGTTCATGGATCGGAAGACAATATTGTTACAATGGCAGAAATCCCCAGACTGTTGTACAGATTCAATATAAATCTATCAAAATTCCAGGTGTTTCTTTGTAGAAAGTGGCAAACTGATCCTAAAATTTATGGGGAAATACAAGGACCTAGAATAGCTAAAACCATATTTAAAAAATAAAAACAAAGTTGGAGGACTTACACTTCCTTATTTCAAAATTTATTCTAACGTTGTAGTAATCAAAGGGCACCTGGGTGGCTCAGTCAGTTAAACATCCAACTCTTGATTTCAGCTCAGGTTAGGATCTCAAGGGTTATGAGACAGATCCCCATTTTGGCCTCTGTGCTCAGTGATGAGTCTGCTTGAGATTCATTCTCTCTCTCTCTCTCTCTCTCTGCCACTCCCCTCCACCCCCAACCCTGCGTTAAGCACATACTCTTTCTCTACTTCTCTCTAAAATAAATACATAAATCTTCTACTTATAGCTGTCCAGTTTTCCCAGCACCATTTATTGAAGAGACTGTCTTTTTTCCACTGTATATTTTTTTCCTGTTTTGTCGAAGATTAATTGACCATAGAGTTGAGGGTCCATATCTGGGCTCTCTACTCTGTTCCATTGGTCTATGTGTCTGTTTTTATGCCAGTACCATGCTGTCTTGGTGATCACAGCTTTGTAATAAAGCCTAAAATCAGGTAACGTGATGCCCCCAGTTTTATTTTTGTTTTTCAACATATCCTTAGCTATTTGGGGTCTCTTCTGATTCCATACAAATTTTTGGATTATTTGCTCCAGCTCTTTGAAGAATACCAGTGGAATTTTGATCAGAATGGCATTAAAAGTATAGATTGCAGTATAGACATTTTAACAATGTTTATTCTTCAGATCCAAGAGCATGGAATGGTCTTCCATCTTTTTGTGTATTCTTCAATTTCTTTCATGAATGTTCTGTAGTTCCATGAGTACAGATCCTTTACCTCTTTTGTTAGGTTTATTCCCAGGTATCTTATGGTTCTTGGTGCTATAGTAAATGGAATCAATTCTCTAATTTCCCTTTCTGTATTTTCATTGTTAGTGTATAAGAAAGCCACTGATTTCTGCACATTGACTTTGTATCCTGCCACATTGCTGAATTGTTGTATGAGTTCTAGTAGTTTGGGAGTGGAGTCTTTTGGGTTTTCCATATAAAGAATCATGTCATCTGCGAAGAGAGAGAGTTTGACTTCTTCATTGCCAATTTGGATACCTTTTATTTCTTTTTGTTGTCTGATTGCTGTTGCTAGGACTTCTAATACTATGTTGAACAAGAGTGGTGAAAGTGGGCATCCTTGTCTTGTTCCTGATCTCACCGGGAAGGCTGCAAGCTTTTTCCCATTGAGGATGATATTTTCTGTGGGTCTTTCACAGATAGATTTGATGAGGTTCAGGAATGTTCCCTCTATCCCTATACTTTGAAATGTTTTAATCAGGAACGGATGCTGGACTTTGTCAAATGCTTTTTCTGCATCAATTGAGAGGACCATGTGGTTCTTCTCTCTTCTCCTATTAATTTGTTGTATCACATTGATTGATTTGCGAATGTTGAACCATCCTTGTAGCCCAGGATGAATCCCACCTGATCATGGTAGATGATCTTTTTTTTTTTTTTTTAAGATTTTATTTATTTATTTGCCAGAGACAGAGGGAGAGAGAGCGAGCACAGGCAGACAAAGAGGCAGGCAGAGGCAGAGGGAGAAGCAGGCTCCCCGCCGAGCAAGGAGCCCGATGTGGGTGATCTTTTTAATGTGCTGTTGGATCCTGTTGGCTAGGATCTTGTTGAGAATCTTAGCATCCATATTCGTCAGTGATATTGGTCTAAAATTCTCCTTTGTGGTAGGGTCTTTGCCTGGTTTGGGAATCAGGGTAATGCTGGCTTCATAGAAAGAGTCTGGAAGTTTTCCTTCTGCTTCAATTTTTTGAAACAGCTTCAGAAGAATAGGTGTTATTTCTTCTTTGAAAGTTTGGTAGAATTCCATAGGGAATCCGTCAGGTCCTGGGCTCTTGTTTTTTTTTGGGAGGTTTTTGATCACTGCTTCAATCTCGTTACTAGATATATAAATCTTTAAAAATAAAGTTATAGTACTCAAGACAGCATAGTACTGGCATAAAGATAGACACTGCCATAAAGATAGATCAACAGAATGGAAATGAGAACCCTGAAATAAATTTTTACACTAATAGTCCATTTATTTTCAATAAGCATGCCAAAAAATTTCAATGGAGAAAGAAAAGTCTTTTCAACAAATGATTCTGGGATAACCAGATACCTAAAAGCAACAGAATGAAGTAGAACCCTTTGCCTAAAACCATACAGAAATATCAACTCAAAATAAGTCATAAACCTAAATGTAAGAACTAAAACTATGAAGTTCTTAGGAGAAAACATGGGAGTAAATCTTCATGATCTGGGATCAGACAATGGTTTCTTAGAAGACAGAACACCAAAAGCACACACACACACCGACAAAAAAAAAAAAGAAAAGAAAAGAAAATTTTTTCTTATTAAATTAAAAACATTTGTACTGCAAGAGATACCATTAAGAAACTAAGAAGACAATCCACAAGATGGGAAAAAACATTTGTAAATCATGTATCTGATAAGGTACTTATTTCCAGAATATACAGCAAAACTTTACTACTCAATAATAAAAAAACAAGCCCATTAAGAACTGAATAAACATTACCACAAAGAAGATACAAAAATGGCCAATGAACATATGAAAAAATTTTCAAAACAAAATTAGCCATTAGGCAAATGTAAAGCAAAACCCCAAGAGACATCACTTCATACCCACTAGGGCTATAATGTCAGGGACATGGAGAAATTAGAAACCTCATTTGTGACTAATAAGAATGCAAAATAGTACAGCCACTTCAAGAAACAGTTTGGCTGTTTCTCAAAATGTTAAACATAAGGTTTACCATATGACCCAGCATTTTTACCCCAAGGTGTATTCAGAAGAAAAATAAAAACATATGTCCACATATAAGAAAAATCTGTACATGAATGTTCTATAACAGATTTATTCACAGCCCAAAAGTGGAGGTAACCCAAATGCCTATCAATTGATGAGGGGATACATAAGATACAGTATGTGTACCTATGGAATGTCATTCCGCAACAAAAAGAAATGAATATAGACACATGCTACAACATGGATAAACAGTGAAAACGTTATGCTAAGTGAAAGAAGCCAGTTGTTTTAAAAACCACACATTGTATGGCTTTATTTATGTAAATGTCCAGAATAGACAAATCTATAGGACAGAAAGTAGATCAGTGGTTACCTAGGCATAGGAGAGATAGAGAAAAGTAAGGAATGGACTACACGGGGTATGTGTTTCCTTTTGGGGATGAGAAAAGTATCCTAAACTTAAATATGGTTGTATTAGTCTTTTAGGGCTGCCATAACAAAATACACAGACTTGGGGCACTTAAGCAACATGTATTTATTGTTTTGTAGTCCTAAAGGCTGAAAGTCCAAGATCAAGGTGTCATCAGGTTTGGTTTATTCCGAGAAATTTCTTTGGCCTCTGTGCCTACATTTGTTGGCCCTTCAGTGTGTGGGTGGTCTGTGTCTAATTTCCTCCTCCTATAAAGCACCAGTCATAGTGGATTAGGGACAATCATATGAATTCATCTTTTCTTAATTACCTATTAAAAGACCTATCTCCAAATATAATCACTAAGGTTGAGACATCAACATATGAGTTTTGGGGGCACACAGTTGAGCCCATAATAGTGATGATGGATGCATCAAATATACTAAAAACCACTGAACTGTGTAATTCAATGGGTGAATTTTTGGCATATGAATTATATCTCGTTATAGCTTTAGTTTAAAAGGGGAAATGGCTGCACCTAGATCGCACAGTTGGTTAAGCATCTGACTCTTGGTTTCAGCTCAGGTCCTGATCTCAGGGTTGTGAGACTGAGCCCCATGCCAGCTGCACACTGAGCACAGAGTCCACTTGACTTTCTCTTCCTTTCCTTCTGCCCCTCCCCCACCCTGTGCTCACACTTGCTCTCTCTAAAATGAATAAATAAATCTTTTAAAAAGTAAAAAGGGAAATGGTGAGGCATTTAAGATTTCCAAGAGGGAAAGTAAAATGATCCTATCTGTTTTACAATAAATTTTCTGGAAGCCACATCTAGGACAAAAGGACAAGGAGGCTGGAGACAAAATGCACAATATAGAGATTATTACGATAATCCAGATTGGATGTCCTGGAAGTCTTAACTAGACCAAGGTTACTAAAACAAGAAAGAAAGGAGAAGACAAGAGTGGATTTTTGCCTGGTTAAATGCAGCCCCCTGCCAGAAAACATCTCTATGGGCAGGCTACAGGCTGAGCCCATGGACAGGTCTCATAGACAGTTGGAGTGGTGTGCAGGATTCTGAGAAGTCTCCAGAAGCCTTGAAGTCCTGGCCAATATCTGCCCAAAATTTCCATACAGCTTTGTTTTAAACTGTGCTTAATGCTTTGAATGAAATAAATTCTTCTTTTCTGTGTTACTCAGAAGAAGTGGTTCATTAAATCATTACCATTCACTCATGTATTTATCACAGATGATTCCAAAGGATCTGTTGGTCACTTGGTTGGCCCTAAGGGCTGTGACCGTCTGGCAGGTACTGCCAAGGGGTAGGCAAGAATGAGAAATGCAGAGCACGTATGAAGAGGGGCTTACAACAGGCTCCCCATGTGGGCATTGGTAGGGGAGGGACACAGTTCAGGGAGAAGAACAGGGAAGGGCATGGGAAGCATGTTTCTTGGGCCTGGCCCTGTACTGCACTGAGAAATTGGTGCAGCCTTGATTTAACATGGAAGGAGCTTTTATATGTTTATTTTCTATGATTCCTTGTTTGAAACTTGATTTTTTGGTATATTTCACTGCTATGGTCAAAGTCCAGTACAACCAAGTTGGGTAAAAAGGTATCTACATAAGGTAATGCTTATTCTGTGTTCATGGATACATATGTAACTATGCTTCTCTCTCTCTCTCTCTCTCTTTCACACACACACACACACACACACACACACTCACTCACTCACTCCAAAAACACTTGTAGAAGTACATTGGTCTCTGGGCCCCTAGTCTTTCCTTATACCATCCTTTCTCTCCTCTATCAAGAACTTGACCCCCTCCAGCCTTCTCTTCCTTCTCCCTTCACCATTTACTTTTTTAAAAAATTGGATTCCCATTTAAAGAACGAATTCAGTCCAGAGAAGCAGAGATTCAACACTTAAAGACTCCATTTTGTCCAGCAGCTCCATCACTAACCAAGTATATCATCTTGGGACTCTCGTCTATCTCTGACCCTTTGGTTTCTTCATCTATAAAATGACTATAGCATCTCCTGCTTCACAGGGTTGTTGGGAAGTTCTAATGAAATCAGAGGTATGTTTGGACTAATACATCAAAATAAAAGGCTCTGCACAGCAAAGGAAACTATAAACAAAACTGAAAGACAAACTACAGAATGAGAGAAAATATTTGCCAATGACATGTCTCATAAAAGGTTAGTATCCAAAGTATATAAAGAACTTATACAACTCAACACCCAAAATACCACAAACAGTCCAATTAAAAATGGGCAGAAGACATGAACAGACATGTCTCCAAAAAAGATATACAGATGGCCACAGACTTATGAAAAGATGTTCATCATCACTGGTAATCAGGGAAATGCACATCAAAACCACAATGAAACGTCACCTCACACCTGGCAGAATGGCTAAAATCAATACCGTAAGAAACAACAGTGATGGCAAGGATGTGGAGAAAATAGGAATCCTCATGTACTATTGGTGGGAATGCAAACTGGTACTGCTACTGTGGAAAACAGTATGGAGATTCCTCAAAAATTTAGATTTTATTTATTTATTTGACAGAGATCACAAGTAGGCAGAGAGGCAGGCAGAGAGAGAGAAGGGGAAGCAGGCTCCCCACAGAGCAGAGAGTCCAATGTGGGGCTCTATCCCAGGACTCTGGGATCATGACCTGAGCTGAAGGCAGAGGCTTTAACTCACTGAACCACCCAGGTGCCCCAATTCCTGAAAATTTTAAAAATAGAATTGCCATATGATCTGGTAATTCTACTACTGGGTATTTAACCAAAGAATATGAAAACACTAATTTGTAAAGATATATGCATTCCCTATGTTACTATAACATTGTTTACAGTAACCAAAATATGGAGGCAACCCAACTGTCCATTAACAGATCAATGGATAAAGAAGATGTGGTATACATATACAATGGAATATTACTCAGCCATTAAAAAAATGAAATCTTGCCATTTGTAACAACACAGATGGATTTAGAGGATATAATGCTAAGCAAACTAAGTCAGAGAAAGACAAATAACATGATTTCACTTATATGTGAAAGTTAAGAAATAAAACACACGAACAAAGGAAAATTTAAAATAAAAGAGAGACAAACCAGAAAATAGACTCTTAACTATAGAGATCAAACAGAGGCTTACCAAAGGGGCGGGGGGTGAGGGATGGGTGGAATAGGTGATGGCGATTAAGGAATATACTTATCATGGTAAGCACTGAGTCATATGAATAATTACTGAATCATTATGCTATACACCTGAAATGAACATAACACTGTATGTTAACAACACTGGAATTAAAATTAGAAATAAGGAAGGAAGGGAGGGAGGAAGGAAGGACAAAGGAAAGGAAGAGAGGGTGGGATAGAGGAAGGAAGAAAGGGAGGGAAGATGCGGAGAAATCAGCAAGTACATGCAAGGCTTTAAATAATATAAGGCAGTACTATTTCTCCCTCGGGTATTACCAGCTAAACAGTTTTACGATTTTGCAGCATTGAAGTTTAGCCCTGAGCCAGGAAGGGTAAGCATAGTTGGGATGAGGACAAGAAGTTTCCTAGTCTCCTCATGCAGGGAAGTACTTTCTGCCTACATAGAAAACACACACACACACACACACACACGAGTTTTTAATCCCTAAATCTACTCTAAACTTTCTATTCAGGCCTCAAGGGTGCATTTTCATACCATTCTGGATGAACTCAGAAGTGGAAAATTCCCAGAAAGTCCTCTCCACAGCTGTCCAATTTTGGGTCTGATAAGCTGAAGAGACCTCAACGACATCTGTTTCATTTGTTTTGCACCATCTGGTGGACTGTGCCTGGAGGTACACAGTCTGCTCTGGAATTGCCAAGCAGAGCGACAGAACCTTCCTGCCATTGTCCCAGGGCACGAGGGGAAGGAACCATAAGGCCCAGTGGCTGCGGGCTAGTCAGCATCAGTGAGAAACGTTGTTCTACAGAAAGCAACACAAGAGATTCCAACTCATCTTTCTTGAACATGTCACTACCTACAAGTAGCTAAATTGGCCCCTTCTGCCTTTACACCCCAAAAGGCTAGCTGGCAATTCCTTTAAGGTTTTTGTTGTTTTTTGTTTTTTGTTTTTTTAATTTACTTATTTGACAGACAGAGATCACAAGTAGGCAGAGAAGCAGGCAGAGAGAGAGAGGAAGGGAAGCAGGCTCCCCGCTGAGCAGAGAGCCTGATGCGGGACTCGATCCCAGGACCCTGAGATCATGACCTGAGCCGAAGGCAGCGGCTTAACCCACTGAGCCACCCAGGTGCCCCTGGCAATTCCTTTATAGATGGTAGTTCTCACCCTGGTTCTTCTTACCAAAGTGTAAGCCTTTTGAGGGTAGGACTATGTCTTAACTGTTTTTGCACCTTCTCCTTGCCCTTCCAGTCCCTCCTACACACATACATGTGTGCGTGTGCACATGCACACATGTACACACACACATACAAACACACACACCAAACTTGACTGAACTCAGACTCAGGACTCAGACAAGACACTGACTTGAGCAGACAATCGAGAGAGAATTAGATTCTCAGTAAGGCTCCCTACCTCTCTGACACTGTACAGCCTTGGAGTGTGTCTTGATTCCCCTTCCTCCCTTTCCTCCAATGGAATGGGCACACCAACAGTCAGTGATGACCTAATGGAGTCACAGATACACATCTAAGCAACCAGCTTTATTCAGAATCCAGCTGGTCTACCGGCAGACACTTACTGAGCGCATACTCTATGCTAAACATTGTGTGATATGCTTAGGGCAAGCAGGTAGAAGGGAAGGGGGAAGCAGAGAATGAGATCATTTTGCTTATGCCTTCAAAGAGCTCACAGTCCCCCTCCCTGGGAACAAGATATGCTCACAGTACTTAAGAGCAAGCTAGTAAGTGGAAATAACGAATGGGTTACTTGGGCATAACTGCCACACCAAGTTCCTCCACTGAGGAACTCAGGGAGACTCAGGGTATACTCAGCTCTACAGTCATCCCTATAACCTAATTAAAAATCCTGCTGAGTGTAGCACCCTTCAGAGTGGCCTGAGGCTTCCTGATGTGCTCGGTAATGCTGCCTCTAGACAAATCATGTTTCTTCCAGGCTTTTCCCCTGCGTGACTGCCTTCCCCTCTCTCTCTTCTCTACCTTCTCAAGTTCTACTCATTTCTCAGGCTCTACTTACTACCCCGCTGGTGAAGTCTTTCCTAATTACCCCAGGCTCACTGATGTCCTCTTCTTCTCTAAATGCATATAATACCTTAAAATCCGATCACACGACAAAGCATACAATCATAATCGGATATTTTCCGACACCTCATATGTATATAGGCCTCATGTCCTCAACCAGATTGTTGCTTTCGTAAGGGAACAGAGAAGTGGTCTCTTCGGCAGCCCCACGGCACCTAGAAGAGTGCGGAACAGGTCGAACGGACTCAGCTCCTGCTGATTCCCGCTCTCTGGGCCTCCAGCGGAGAAGGGAGGCGCCCCCTCCTGGCTGAGGAAGCGGCTGCAACCACGCTCCTGGGCGGCGACTCAGGAAGTCAGCCGAGGAGAAGAGAAGAGAAGGCCCTCCAAGGTCTGCTAATGCAAGTGCAGCTCCTGCCAACAGGCCATTAGTCTAACCCTCCTCATGGACAGGCCTCCCCTCCGACTCCAAGGTGCGTGCTTTCAGGACTTTTCTCCTACGAGGCACACAATAATATCCACTTGAGCTGGTATTCACCTGGACACCAACAAAGCAGAAGAGATACCACATTTGGGTTTGCCTCAGGCACCAGAGGCCTATCCTGAGACCCAGGGGCTTTCTGTGGAACTCACAGGCACTCTCCCAAAGTATGTTTCAAAAAATAGTGGTCTTGTTGTACTATTAAGACACAAAAAGCAGTTTCCAGTCAAAAATGTTTAGAAACACTGAGTTCAAAGAATTGAGACAGAATTTTGTGTTTTCTTTTTCCTGCAGAAAGTTCCAGAGCTTGTAATGGACATTACAAGCCTCCAAGAAGAGGCTGGAGCACATCACTCCAAATGTATTTGGCCGGGGAATGGTTTTTCCAAGATTGCTTCCCACAGAACACGTTAGGAAATGCTCTTTAGGGTTTTCCTTTCAATCTTCTTGAAAATTCCCGCACAAGGGTTTCAGCGCTACATCCCCCAAGCATTTTCTCTTTTAGAAATTGTTATATACATATTGATACACACAGATAAAGTCAATTTCTCTGAATACCAAAGTAAGACATTCATGACTGAAAATTTGGAGAATGAAGAACTATACAAAGAAGAAAATCTAAAACCACAGTAAAGTGAAAAGCATTGCTGTCCTGCAGGTTTTTCTGTTGAAAATGAGGTAATCCTACAGACTTTCTGTTACCTAAAGGGGCCTTCCCAGATAAAAATCTTGCCTTCTTGTCCCACAGGTCACAGTTGAACTTCCCCTCCATTTCGCCTATTGAATCTTTCTGAGCAAAGATCACTTCCTCCCTACATGGCGCCAACATGCTCTAGTCCTCACCAAAATCAACACCTTCAGAAATAAAAACAAATATAAGATCTGAATAGGTGCTGTCAATGTGGAGAAATCCCCAGCGGACTGGAGGAGAGCTCCAGAGCTCATGATAAAACTTGTCACACTTTACCAGGCACCTCCAAGTTTTCCCATTAGTATTTAATGGAGCTGATTCACAGAAACCAAATTTCCCGTCTGAGGAGACCAACGGGACAGAGAAGGGGGATGTGAGTTTTGTTTCCCTCGTGGGCGGAATAAAGAGACCGGATTACAATATCTAAAGTCACTTCCAAGGTGAGTAGTCAATACCAGTTACCATCGCTAAATTATTAGACCAAAGCTATTATCTTGGTAAATGCCTAAGAAAAAGTAGCACCAATGAGAAAGGAGGCTGAATCTACCACAAATCTCAAGCCAGCTTAATTCTGTCTCCCCTCCACTTTCTTATATGCTTTCCCCGGATGAAATTATATTTCCCAGGAAACCATTTTGAGGATAAAGAAGTTAGCAAAGGACAACACACAAGCAGACTGGAGAGTCTGTAAGAGGATAACACACATAAGCTGCCCCACTTTGCTTGGAACAAGCTTCCCGGCCCCCATGGCCCATGTTTGTCTCTGTTGCAGGCTGCCTCCCACTAGGATTTTCAGCTGATCACGTGATGACATTTAGGCCAACCAGGAATAAAAATATTAAATGAGATAATATGTAAGTGCTAAGAAAAAAAAAAAAAAGACAGTCATTTTATTTTAAGTATACGTTTTTAAGACACTAATATTCTAAGGCCTGGAAATCAAGCCAAAGAGAAAATACAGTAGTGTTTGGCTTTAGTAACAGGATAACTTTGCCACAGGCAGGATCCCCCTGCAAAGACCCCTATGGGGTGTCACTCTAGAAAAGCAGCAGCCAATATTATATACTATACAATATTATATACTGTACTAATACAATATTATATACTAACTATACTATATATACACGAACAGTGCTACTATTCAGTTTCTTAAAATAGCCATCCCCAAGATCAGTCCACTTTATTTGGAAATGGTTCTTAAATCAGTTATCCTTTTCCTCTTTCGTGGTCAAGACAACGCAGTGGGATCGCAGCTGTTCTAGCCGTCCCCACTGGACTCTGCCTGCCTTCAGCCCTCCTCTAGCCTGTCCAGTGCTGTCAAATTAACTGTCTTAATTTGCCACTTGGATCTGTGATCATCTTCCTCCCCCACTTAAAACCCTTCTCAGTCTCCCAGTAGGTATGGAATTCAATCCAAACTTTGGCCCAGCACATGCTGCTCTCCGCAATCCACCATTCCAATTTCCCCTTCCTCCCTTTCACTGCTGCCCACTGGCTGCATCCAGCCAAAACCCAGAAGCCAGCAGCCCACTATGAGCTCTTTCTGGCAGCCTCTTGTGGTCCAGAGCAGCTGTAAAAGGAGACGGAGTGGACCTGGAGGGGAAAATAGAAGTAGACAACACAGCCACTAACATAAGTTTTTAAATGTAGAAAATCACACCCAAAAATCCCTGGGGTGGGGGGGGGTGTTAAAAAAAAAAAAAAGGAGTTAATATTCTTATAGTTTGGGGGTTGGCCTTTCTAAAATGGCAGAGGTTGGGCTAGACCCCAGGCAGCTTGTCTCCAGAGTCCACCCTTTATGAGTGTGTGTGTATACAAATTAAAACAAAGGAGTTTAAAAGGTTACAAAAATGAAGGGTGCCTGGATGGCTCAGTAAGTTAAGCCTCTGCCTTTGGCTCAGGGTCTTGGGATGAAGGCTCCTGTCTGGGCTCTCTGCTCAGCAGGGAGCCTGCTTCCCCCTCTCTCTCTGCCTGCCTCTCTGCCTTTTGTGATCTCTCTCTCTGTGTCAAATAAGTAAATAAAATCTTTTTTTTTTTAAGTTACAAAAATCAATAAGTATATTGTAAAATTCCAGAAACTACTTAATTTTAGTAATAAATTTAGAAGTATATGTGACACTATTTCCATCTATCAAATTGGTAAAGTTTTAAAATAATCTATCTCCCTACTATTTGTCTCCAGTATGATTTAATGGTCAGAAGTGTACACTAATACAACTTTCTTAGAGTTGGTTGGGCAAGAAATATCAAAATCCTTAAACTTTAATCCTAAAAAATATTATGAATGTACACAGAGACTTAGCAACAACAATGTTTAGGGCAGAAGAGTTAAAAATGACAGAACATTGGAGATAAATTAATATCCCTAAAAAAACAAAGTAATTAAATAAATTATGATATACCTTTATGACAAAATACAACCATGAAATGTGATATTCTAGAAGATTGTTATGATGTGAAAAAATGCTTGAATATACTGCTGAAAGAAAAAGAAATTTAAAAAAATACTGTGAAGGGCACAATACTGCTTATCTTAAAATATGCATTTATAAAGCTAAAGAGTAACATCAAATGTTATCAGTGGGTATCTTTGGGTAACAAGATTCAAGTGGTTTTTATGTATTCCTTTGTTGTTTATCTATATTTTTCAAATTTTCTGCATGAAATACTTTTATAATAAGAAAAGCACAATAAAACATTGTGAATTAATAGAAAACTGCTTCCCTTATATGCAGAGTGATTTTGTACCTGCTTCTGAGCTGCTAAACTGTACCATCCAGGCTGTGTGCTGTATGACTCCAATAGGCACATTCTCTGGGACATTGGGACTTATTTCCAGATAAAATGTAAAATAACAGTCTACTACATTGCAAAATAATTTTTCCAAGAACAGGAAAGGGACAATATGCAACAGAAGTGACTTCATCATATCAAAAACTGTCAGTGCGATGTCAAGGACACTGACCTTCGGGGACATTCACCTTTCTGGGCTACAACCTTTAGACCAAACTGCTTTGTACTATAACTTCCAGTGCCTACAGAACCCCTTGTGAAACTAAACCACAGAAAGAAAGAACCCTTGTCTAGCAGCTCGAGGCAATCTGCCAGTTTATTTCCATCCTTCATCGAATTGTCAGTTGGCCAGCAAAGTGAAAAAGGTAACCAGAGACAGGAGGAGAAGGCTGATAACAATGATACATAAGTAAATAAAACATTCATAAGAGTAGGTTCTCTATGTGTCAGATCCATTTTTTGTGCCTCTCAGTGGTTGCAGTTTAAAGAATCAGCGGTGCATGAAAAAAATGGGCAATGGGACAAAATAATGACACACGATGCAGATATGCATGTCATAAAACATGGAATAGGATATGAGGAGAAAATACCTGGAGGAGGGTTGCCCCTTGGCTAGACTTGAGTCTTCCAGTCCTTCTAGAATATTGTCTATTGCTATTTGGAAATAGCTCCCAGGTGGAGCTGACCACCCTGGGGGCAGGATCCTTGCATGGTGTCCTTACTGGGACGTCCAGGGGCCAATCAATGTGTATTCGCTTTACTTTTGCCTTCAGTCCGCTATTTCATAGGTTGTGGGCACGTGGCATACCTACGTTAAATAGATAACCTCTACGAAACATGAGAAAAGATCATTTCAGGCGAAGGAAGTGATTTCTTCTTTTTGATACTCAAGTGCCATATGCTCCAGTAGAGGTCAGTCTCTCACAATTGATTCAAGACATGAGGAAGCCCCTCCCTCCCGACCTTACCCCCCCTCAAAATCCTCCACTTCTACTTGATGGTACAGCAGAAAGAATCCCACAGATTAAAGTCATTACACGGTAACTGAGGGTAAGTTATTTAACCTTTCTAAACTTCAGAGTCATTATCTATAAAATGGGGGAACACATAAGGGGAGCGTTTAATAAGTAAAGTTATGTGATAGGATCCAGCACGATATTGGGCACAAAATGCCAGTGAATGTAGTTTCCTTGCCTTTTTCTTTTCTTCTTAAAAATCTTCCATTCCATCTCCAGAGATAAGGCAAATATCTCTACAAAAGGTCCCGACTGGCTTGAGTTCACACTGAGTTATCAATCACCAATCTAGATCCTTTCTTGACCATGGATCGATTGATTGTAAAAGGAAGAGAGAACTGGGTGCTGGCAGGAGACAGAAGACAGAGAGAGCAGAACTGTGGAGGGGCTAGGATGACCCGGAAGCTAAGGCAACGACATTACCTACTATTAGTTCTCAGAACACCAAAATCAGGCAGAAAGATTTAAGTTTTTAGGAACTAGACACACCTATGAAGTCTAGTGATTTTATGAAATATCCCTAAGGTCAAAATCACAAAAGGTTTTAGAGGATGGGCATTGGAAGTCCGGGGTCCTTGCCCCTGGCTACCCTCTCCAGGTCCAGCGGAAGCTGAAGAACACACTCATTAAAAGCAACAAACATGGGCCCGTGGTTTTAATCACCCTGCCATGGAAGCTTCGAGACTTGAGACAAGTTGCCCAATCCCACCGGGTCTCATTTGTCTCCTCAGCAAAATGGGGATAACAATGACTTACCCATGAATTACCAAACAGATAAATAAGGTAATAAATGTAGAACATTTAGCATGATGTCCAGCAGTTTAGGTCCTCAAAATTTTGTTCATTATCTGTACACTTCTAGAAAGGCACCTCCTCCCTGGACATCTGTTTCCCCATCTCTAGAAGGAGGAGCAAGGAACTGAGAAAGAACTTCTAGGGTCCTCCCAGAACAAAAGACTGGTCTGAGACCTGTGGAGAGGACCAGCCTCTCTCCCGTCAGCTCTTTCATGGAGCCTGCCAGCTTGAACCCAGGGACACAACCTGAGCTCTGACAGCTGCTTCCGTCATGCAAATCAACAGGACACTGTGGCAAAAGAATCCGTGAGAGAAAAAGATTCAATCCAGGCCAATTTGAAGGAAAGACTTTGTCAAGATCATTTTAAAAACGAAACGTGACTTCCTCTTTTTTTTGTTTAAGGTCAAGCAATGAGAAGGGATACCAAGCCGAGCTTAGTCTCGAGAGGCTTCCGAAGGATCACATGTCTCTTCAGAAATGCCATTTTAACTGATGTAAGTGTGAAGGAGTTAGAACCCCAGGGATTAAATTTCTGCTGAAATACACATGTTTCTTGGGGGAATAAAATGAGCTCTTGACCCAGGGAATGCAAAGCCTTTTGGAAAACTCTTCTAAGCCTGATATGGAGGGTATCAGATGCCACTGGCCTTTCAGGGCTCCCCCCATGTTGTAGGTTAGCATGAGATCACACCTGGCCATGGGGCCTCGGGGCCGGGGATCGGGGCAGGGACACCTGTCTTAGCTTGTCTCACATATACACACACACATTCTTAGGCCTGGGAACTTTCTTCCCCCACAAAGACATGTTTTATGACTACACTTGTATTTTTATGACAAAACAATCCCACATTCGTCTGAGAGGAAGTGGGGTCTGAGTAGCCTGGGAGACTGGACACCTGGCCTCTGCCAGGCCAGCCCTGCCGCACAGCTCCGCTCACTTACAGGATAAGCGCTGCTGGGAAGGGGAGGTGGGCAAGACCCCTCCTCTGCGAGCGGGTCTGAGCATGCGCCCCACCAGCCAGCCTTGCTGTGAAAGAGTCAGCTAGAGTGTGTCACTAAGAGTACTGCACTCTCATTCTCAGCCCCCCTCCCCCGCCACCTCATGGTGATGTGTCGTCACTCTGCACCAGTTTGCATTTCCAAGAATTTTATGCAAATGGAGCCCTACGGTATGAATTCTTTTTTGTTTGTTTGTTTTGGTCTGGTTTTTTGCCTTTGGCATAATAATATTTTAGAACTCCCATTGTATGGATGGATATAGTACAACGTGCTGGTCCATTCACCTGGACGTGGATGGATATTTTGGTCACTTCCAGTCTGGGTCTATTACAAATAAAGCTGCTACGAATACCTGTGTGCAAAATAAAGAGTACTTGACCTTCAGCAAGTAAGCCGCAAGTCCCACGTGCTTTCTTATCTCTCTCAGCATCGCTGCCCTCAGCTACCACAAAGGGGCAACACATCCCCCTCCCCAACAGTCATGAAAATTAAGTGGCATAAAGCATGTGAAGGTGTTTTATAAATTATAAAGAACCCTCTACATACAATATTAATATTCCCATCAATACGCATTCATCCACAATCCAAAGGTAAAGGTGAAAGTTCAGAGGTAAGGGGAGGAGCTTTGTTGGATGTATGAGTGTGAGTGTGCATGCAAGTGTGTGTGCACAGAAAGACACTGCATGGTGCAGGGCAAAATGGACAAGCGTGATTTGGTGCCCCATCCCCACAGAACCCTTCACTTACATGGGGCAAAAGTGGTGAACACATTAAAAGATGAATAAATGACCGCAGACAATAAGGTGCAAAAACTTCCGCTGGACTGCATTTAGGACCAGAAAGCAAGAGAGAATCAAGCACTGCAACAGTCAGGAGGCCATCCTGGAGGATGGAAAGTCGCCGGGTCCTTAAAGCAAGCCAGAGAGGACAAGGTAGGCAAATCATACTTGCTCAAGGATCAGGCCAGAGTAGGTGGAAAAAGGGGAGCCAGGAAGAGGCCCCTGAAGTGCTTAAGGCATAAATCCTTCACACTGCAACCACACCCCCGCCTCACCCTCATTAACTCCCAGAAGGTGGCACCAAGGCTTACAGCCCAGGACTAACAGTCTCCTTTCTGAGGAAACTGACAGGCCCAAAGGAGGACCAAAAATACCTACAGATACGGATGTTGTATGACCAATAAATTATCCAGATTCTTCTTTGTGTATCCTCTAGAAAGACCCAGCGATCAAAGAATGGAGCCCACACATGTCAATAGGTGGGCCAGAGGGAGATAGGAAGTCTGCACAAGGAACAAGCACACACTCGCTCCCATTTCCTTCTAGACCTTTCCACATCATTTCTATCACAGCCCTTGCCCTAGCTGTGAGAGCAGATCAATCTCCAGGCTTTAAGAATTTTATTTTTCTAGAACATTCCAGAGCCAACCTCCAGCTGCCCTTCAGAGATCTCAGCACTGGCCGGTAACAGGTCTTCCTCTGAGATCTGGTGCTCAGTAACACAAGGCTCTTCCTTGGAGTTTCTGGGTTCTAAGTCTCCTAAGCCCCTTCTCTCTCTTGCTCTCGTTATGCTTCTTGAAGTTACTATCTTTGTGTTACCTCAGTGTCTGCTTTTCACTTTTTCAGCTGGCAACACCTGGATTTGGACCCAGCAATATTGATTTTAGGCTCTTCGCCTGCTGAGGTATGGAAGAATCCGTGTCTTCTGCTGTTCAAGCCACAAAGTTTGTGGTCATTTGTTACAGCAGCCCCAGGAAACTAATACAGGGGGTGTGCAGTGTAATAAAAGAGATGAAATAAGGATAAACTCCCACGTCCTAGAGTCGGAAGATATAGTCTAAATGGATTTAGTCTAAAATGGAAAAAGCAGAAATAGATTTAGTTTAAAATGGAAAAATCAGGAAACTGTAATGAATGCAAGTGGTGTGCATCAGAAGGCAGAGTTACTAAAGTTGATTTAGGGACTGGAAATGAGAGGCAGAGAGGACTGTTTGTTAGAAGAATTACAGTACTATCTGGCTCTGTGAACTATATGAAATTTAAGCTGTATTAACTTACGAAACTTAAGGAGAAGAGACTTGATCAATTCATCCCATTTTCAAGAAGTTCTTCTGTCAACCTCTCTTTCTGGACAGAGCAGAGAGGGATACTGTGAGGAGGGTAAATATCAGGGAGGGGAAGAGAGAAGAAGCCATTTATTGTGGGCCATTCTAGGAGCAAATCTCTGTAGAAAGCATCACACAAAGACCCCTCTACTCCTCACGATGACCTGTGAGACAGGTATGAATTGACAGATAAAGACACTGAGTCTCAGAGAAATGAAATCACTTTCCTCAAGAGCACCCTGCTTGGTCTGTCTGCCCCAGAGCCTTTGCTCTGCTCTCTACCTATCTACACTGTGCAGACAGAACAGATCTCTTGGCAAAGAACTCAAGGGAGGAGGAGACTCTTTCTGCCTGATGGCACATAAAAGGCTTTATGGAAGTTGTGGCAGAGTTTCATCCATATGGAGAGAATATCGGTTTCTTGGAGTTTTCACTACTTGGTTCCATAGGAGTCTCTTAAATACTAACGACCAATGTGCTGGATGAACATTTTTTTTCCTCATCTCCATTTTGCAAAAGAGAAAGGTAAGGCTGTGTGCAATCAACTTATCCAGGTGATAAAATCCGTTCTTGAACTCTGGTCTCTGATTACCACATCCACTTCTCCTCCCATCTCACGAGCACCTGAGCAACAGTGGCTGAATTTACCTACACTGAAAATAAACGTTCAGTAATGCCTGCTCTATACAGTTCTGGGGGGAAGGAGCCTAGAGCAACACAGAAGGTAGTAGGGTGCCGGAGAATTCAGAGTCAAATGATGAAGGCTGCTTCTATTGCCATGGCCTCTCACTTACCCGAGTCCTTACAAAATCCAGAGCTACGAACTGACAAAAAAAAAAAAAAAAAGGCATTTCAAGGCAAGCAAATTCCAGCTGGGAGCAAGACAGTCTGGCTATAAGCATTGAACCAAAGCCAAAAGAGAACAGAAAAAGTCTCCATCAGACAATCCACCCATTTAAACTTGATCTGCCAAGCCAGGGCTCCTTCTCTCTCCCCCATTCCAATTAACAGCTATGCTCCCAGCAAGCGACATGCTGAATCACCCTCCAGAGCCACAGCTGACGGCTCATAAAGCTTTGTGCTCATCTCATCCTCTAATAGCCTGGAGCTGTATTGGTGTCACAGTAGCAAACTCGCTCCCAAATTGGAACTTTATTATTTGACTGTACAAAAGTCAGCAGGGTTCTTGAAGGAACTGCAAACCATCTGTTAACCCTTCCCGATCTCATCTCGCATAGCCGCCATCAGAAAACACAGCTTCACGTCAAAGAGGTACCTTTCGATCACACCCCCTGAAGTGGCCAGCTCCAACACAAGTGCGTATTCAGAGGGGTGCCTATTCAGTTGGCCAGCTGGTAGGATGTCAGGTGCGAGCAAATTTCTCAGTAAAGGAAAGTTCCTTCTAAAATTCCTGCTGTAGCGCCCACTAGCTGGCCAACCTTGGACACGTCTCTGCATCTCTCTGAGTCTAGTCAAATCAATCAGTGCAATCAAATCACACTTCTCCCTGAGAAGACTTAAGTAGACCATGTAGGTGGCCTACCGAGCTCTTTGACCCTCCCACGGGGGGCACCTGCTGGATACCTGCTTTCTTTCCTTCTTTGGTCACTTTCCTGTTCAGATGAAGCATTACCATTTCCTTTCAATTTTGTGGAAATTTGGCCTGAAAAAGAACAAGAGAAACCTGTTAACTCCCAGACATAAATGATTCCACCACTTGGTTCTTCTCCTTGGCCAGGATACCATCTACCTGGGGAAGCTTAGATGAATTTGAGAATACCCACCAAAATAAATGTGTGTTCTTTTAATGACACTCAGGTATTAGAACCTGTTCAGGAGAAATGTAGCAGGAGAGAGGAAAATTCAGACAAAGGATCTGGAAAAGGATACATACAAGCTTTATCATCTCCATAATTTTGCCTGGATATGGCTCATTGCAAAAACCCGGGCAGGTAGTTAAAAGACAAGTCATTCAACAGAGACATGGACTGTTTGATTTTTAAAAATGAATAGTTGTTTGCAGACTGAACATAGCATGAAGCAGCAAGGAAACGAAATCCCACTACCTCATCCAAGTGGGAGTTTATGACCATGCGACACGGAGTGGAAACAATGCGACTTATGGCAGTGTGAGGCCATGGGGCAGGGCGGGAGAGAAAGGATCTTTCTCATTTCCTACTCAACCTGGAAAATGTCTTCTTTCTACCAAAGCAAGAAGAATAAAAGAATTATCCTGCTGAGATGCCACAGAACGCAACACGATATAGAAAGAAGCTTCTCCTGAGTGTAGGCAGCCGGACCAGGTACTTGACAGAGATTAGAGAAGGAATGAGCAGCTCTGAGTCTGCCATTGCCCAGAGCAGGGAAGATGCCTTAGCGCGGCCACAGAGTCTACAAGTCCTATTGGCATTATTAGTGTTAAGAGCCAATATTTATTGAGATCATACTGAGGGTGAACATGGGGTTGTCTTGTTGAATCCTCACTCTTACACCATCCTTATGGCCCTTTTAGAAATGAAGAAACTGGTGTATCCAGAGAAACACGACCACTAGGGATATTTGTAAGTTTACAACACAGTACTGTTAGCTACAGACACTGGGCTATACCGTTGATCTATAGGACTTACTCATTGTCTATCACTAAAATTTGTACCCTTTGATTAAGACCTCCCCATTTCCCCCTCCTCCAGCCCCTGGCAGGAAGCATTCTACTAGTTTATATGTTAATGTTGATTGCAAAACTCAAACTTCTGGGGAGCTTCCCAGGTAAAATGTGAAACTGGCCCCCATACACAAAGGACAAGGAGAGACGGAAGACAGAAGCAGGCCATCTCAGACTCAGAGGTAGTAAGTTTAATAAGCAAGGGAACTCACATACAAGGCTTGCTGCAGGACAAATGGATTTCCATACCCCCACCAGAATCTTAAATGTTAGTACAAGGCACCATTTTACACTTTCAAAGCTACGTCCTTGAAACAGCTCCCATTGTTGGAACAATGGGCAAAGTGTACATTCCAAGGACTGAGGAGATGATGAGGAGCCTCCCATTCCCCTGTTCTAGCTCAGGGGTCAACCAGTGGTCATGTCCTCTCAATGACTGCATTCAACAGTTAAGTGTTCTTATCACCAAGAAGAAGGAACAGGAGGAGGAGGAGGAGGAGGAGGAGGAGGAGGAGGAGGAGGAGGAGGAGGAGGAGGAGGAGGAGGAGGAGGAGGAGGAGGAGGAGGAGGAGGAGGAGGAGGAGGAGGAGGAGGAGGAGGAGGAGGAGGAGGAGGAGGAGGAGGAGGAGGAGGAGGAGGAGGAGGAGGAGGAGGAGGAGGAGGAGGAGGAGGAGGAGGAGGAGGAGGAGGAGGAGGAGGAGGAGGAGGAGGAGGAGGAGGAGGAGGAGGAGGAGGAGGAGGAGGAGGAGGAGGAGGAGGAGGAGGAGGAGGAGGAGGAGGAGGAGGAGGAGGAGGAGGAGGAGGAGGAGGAGGAGGAGGAGGAGGAGGAGGAGGAGGAGGAGGAGGAGGAGGAGGAGGAGGAGGAGGAGGAGGAGGAGGAGGAGGAGGAGGAGGAGGAGGAGGAGGAGGAGGAGGAGGAGGAGGAGGAGGAGGAGGAGGAGGAGGAGGAGGAGGAAGAGGAAGAAGAGGAGAAGAGGAAGAGGAAGAAGAAGAAGAAGAATAGTAGAGTGGACAGCAAGAAATTTTTGGAACTGATGGATATGTTTAGGGGATAGACAGTGCTGATGGTTTCATGGATATGTATTTTATCTCAAAACTCATTAAATTGTGTACATTAAATATGTTTAGCTTTTTGTATGTCAAGATAGAACGTATCCAAGGTCATAGAGTTTGTATATGATAGAGCCCAATATTCAAAGTCAGATTGTCCGATTTCAAAGTTGCAACTTAAATTATCTTTGCACTTAAATTCTGAATTTAGAACAACTGCATATCAGGAGGTGATCTGAATAAAAATTCTAATTTGGGGCACATGGGTGGCTGAGTCAGTTAAGTGTCTGCCTTTGGCTCAGGTCATGATCCCAGTCAGGGTTCTGGGATTAAGCCCCACATTGGGCTCCCTGCTCAGCAGGGAGTCTGCTTCTCCCTCTATCCCTTCCCCCATGCTCTCTCTCTTTCTCTCTCTCTCTCTCTCAAATTAATAAATAAAATCTTTTTTAAAAAATTCTAATTTAAAGCAACAAATATCCCCAGGTAAACCTGGGACCCAGACCTATGATGGGCTCCAGAAAGGGAAAAGAGAATATTCTAGAAGCAAAGGAAAAAAAGAAGATACATATAGAACCAGGATAAAGACGCTTTTTTTGTGTGTGGCCACACTTAAAGAAAAGTTTCTTCATTCTCATGTAGTACATTATTTGTGGCCGTATCTACATCTCTTTATGCTATTATTAATATGTTAATTGTGTATGGAATGTAGGTTCAGTCCATCTCAATAAACCCTTTTATAATGTCATAATAACAGCCGTAAGTTAAAAAATAAAAAGCATTTAGGTGTCATTAAGGAAATTATTATCAAACAATATCAAATACTGCTAAAGAAGCAAAGTACCTAACCCAGAATTCTGTCAAAATCCCACTGCACTCAGGTTGCCTGGGAGGCTCAGGGGGTTAAAGCCTCTGCCTTTGGCTCAGGTCATGATCTCAGGGTCCTGGGATCAAGCCCCGAATCGGCCTATCTGCTCAACGGGGAGCCTGCTTCCCCACCTCTCTCTGCCTGTCTCTCTGCCTACTGTGATCTTTCTCTCTGTCAAATAAATAAATAAATAAATAATCTTTAAAAAAAAAAAAAAATTTCCACTGCCCTGAGTCTGCAAGCCAGATGAGCCTCATCCCTTTTCCTATCGGGTGGCAGATCATTACAAAAACCCACTCAGTAAATTACCCATTTTTAAATTAATTTCAGGATACATTATTTCTCTCCCCTAACCAAACACCAGGTTGCTTTGGCCCACGTTCCCAATCAGATGTAATTGGAAGGGTGTATATGGGACAAAATAGACTATTGCCCCCTCAGGTCTGGGATGAATCAGCATCATTTAGAATGGAGTGTTGGTGGATAAGTATTACAAAATATGGCTAGAAATCATAGGATTCATATTTCTGCCCAGCTAGAATCCCCATGAAGTTATTCTTCCTGCCAAAGACAGTGAAGTAAAAGGAATGGGGAAGGTCACAAATACACACCCCAATACAAAGTGTTCAATGTGGAGTGTGTAGAGAGAAAATTAAAGGAGTTGCCCCCCAGTAATGAACAAGCAAGCTGAGGTATATGGAGAGTGTTCTTAAAGGAGTCAATTAAAAAAACTTGGCAGTGAAAGTTAAACTTGATTGATTGTGCATATTAATTATTGATCATTTTCTTCACATTAATGAGGATTATCAAAATCTTGGCAATGCAAGATAAGAAACTGAATAGAACTAAAACAGAAACTATATTTTAGCCACCTATAATTAAAAGTTTCCTAATGAAAAGGAACAGAACCCCATTTCCCTCATTGTTAGTTATGTGTACAGTATTGTGATGTTTAAGCTACTTATATACCAGAATAGCTCTCATTTCATGGTGTGGTTTGAATCATCTTGGTTAATCTCATGGCTTCCTTCATGATCTTCCAAACAAAAGCACTAGATAAAGACCTAGATGCAGCTGTAGATACAGAAATAAATGATACAGATCATGCAGATGTCTGACTCACCTCCTGTGGTCAACACCATAACGTGGTAAACCAGAAAAGAAGAGTACCTTGCGCATTACTGACTTTAGAAAGCTTTTGGGGTCCATGTGTGCTGTGAGTTTCAAAGGTATGGATATTACTAAGCCCCATCACCTAACAGAGGACTAAGGAAGAGGCAGTGAAGTCTGTAACACTTTATGCCCAGAGACCTCACAATAATCCTTTCTCTACTCCTCATTATCCACCTCCAAACATTCAAAAGTTCTCAAAAAAAAAAAAAAAATGCACAATCATACTCTTGGACTCAGATTGTTGAGTAACTCTAGTTTTCTCCATCTATGGTCACACCCATACTACTCTGACTTACGATCCCCAAACAGCATATCTAAATCACATTGTCCCACCCTTTAAATTATGTCATGGAAGTTTTAAAAATTTATTTCCTAACGTATTTGGGCCCTTTTCTAAGGTCATGGACAATCAGAAGGGAAAAATTTTGGGAAAAAAAAAAAAAAGGAATTCGATCAATGATGAGCTTGCGAAGTTCAGTTAAGGGTAAATAACTGTAGATGGGCTCCATATAGCTCACTTACTTAAAGTGCAGGTCCAACCTAAATTTACACTGCAAAGAGATCAGAGGAATTTATCCATTGATTCTTTTATAAATGTGTTAATAAAAGCAATTTGGATGCCAAATAAAAAAATAATTCAGTAGCTATGTACAAAATGCAAATTTTTAGAAACATGTGCTATGGAACACTAGCTCAAAAAATATTCTACATGCAATGTAGACTTTTGAAGATCAACAATGAATATTAGTATAGTAAAGATTCCAGAATGTCATAATAAAATGAAGACTACGTAATTTTGTTTAGCCCGGTGATTCCTTAACTTATTTGACCACAGAACACAATTTATGTGTTCCTTTATTTGCTTATTGCATGATCTCATTTTCCATGAGGAGCATTCTGTACAATAATCTCCTGGGAAACTCCGATATAGTGACCAATATTACAGCTATTGAAATATTGATTATAAAGACTATGCACCAACTTAGATGTATTAGTCAACTAGGGCTGCTGTAACAAAATACCAGTGATGAGATGGCTTAAGTAACAGACATTTATTCTCTCATGGTTATAGAGGTTAGAAGTCCAACATCAGTTCTGGTTTATAATGAGCCTCTCTTGCTGGCTTGCAGATGATGACTATGTTCTCACACAACCATTCCTCTGTGAACATGCTAGAAACAGAGAGAAAGAAAGATCTGGAGGTCTTCCTCTTCTAGAAGGACACCAGGTTGACTGGATCAAGGTTCAGCCTTATAACCTCATTTAGCCTTAATTACTTCCTTAATTACTTCCTTGGAGATATTCCCTAATATCTCCAAATATAGTCACGTTAGGGATTAGGGTTTCAACATACAAATTTGTGGGGAACACAACTACAACTGAGTCTATATTAATGAGATGACTCTCGGAAATTTTCTAAAGATGGGTTTGCTGGTTGTCGGGGAGATCAAACATGAATAGATGGTTAGGGCTTTCCGTCCCACCCTCTGACTTCCAGGCAGAGGAAAGGGCCTGCAGGTTGAAACAATCACCAATGACCAACGATTTAATCAGTCATGCCTTTGAAACGAAGCCTCCCTAAAAATCCAAAAGGAGGGGGTCCAGAGCTTCCAAGTTGCTGAACCAGAACTCTTCCATGTGCCACGGTTGGGTCCCCACACTCGGTGGGGAAAGAATCTCCTTTGTTTGGGACCTAGCATACGTATTTCTTCATTCAGCTGTTGATGCATATCCCTTGATATCCTTTGTAATAAACCAATAATCTAGTGTGTAAACCAATCTCCTGAGTTCTGTGAGCCACTCTAGCAAATTGGTCAAACCCAAGGAGGGGGTTGTGGGGAGCTCTGATTTATACCAAAGCTGTTAGACGGGTAAGTAACAACCTGGACTTGGGATTGGAATCTGATGCAGAGGGCAGTCTCGCAAGACTGAGCCTTCCACTTGTAGAATCTGATGCTCTTTCCAGGAAGATAGTATCAGAACCGAGTTGAATGGTAGGACACTCAGCTAGTGTTTGAGAATTTCTTGGTGGTACAGGGAAAAAAGCAACACATCAAAAGTGTGACCAGAATTTTACTTTGTTATCAGTCCCATTAACTACACTATGCAGTTATATGAAAAATAGAAAGAAAAGGAAGAAGAAAGGCAATACAATGACTATAATGAAAAAGGGGAAATTATGAAATAAGCTGGCTTGTTATTTTTCTCTATTTGTAATAGAAAGTAATTAAAATATCATTTATATCCTTAAAGTATTCTTAAATAATTTACTTTCTAAGATGTACCATACACGGTGGCAGTTGGTGGTGGATTGGCTTTACTAGTTAGGACAGCTTTACTAGTTAGTGGCTTTACTAGTTAGGACAGCCATCCAGTTTAACAAATTCAACAGCAGCACAAATATCTACAATGCAAACACCTGCATGGCCTGAGGAAAGGGACAGGAAATCCTGCAAGTCTCAGGAGCCGGCACTGACCAGAGCAGAAAGAGCCAATTCTCTTCCTTCCACCCTGATTTGATAATAGGCCAGTCACTTACCTGTCTCTGGAATTAGTCCATCCACAGAAAAAAATGGGGAAAACAGCAGAATGAATGGAGAGTTTTTACTGCCAAAGGTTCTGCTCTTCTATTGGAAGAAAACGACATAAGCTTCCTTCCTATTTTCTTAATCTCAACCATAAACTAAGAATTACAGGCATAAGGAATTGTAACGTTTTTCAGGGTGTCCCTTTGTAATTACAAAAACTTGTTGCCATAAGCCTAAGAAATAAAACAGAAACTGAAGAATTCATCAAATGCAAATTACAACGCAAAGCACATCCTTCCTTCTGTTCCCCAAGTCTCCCTAGAATAAACCTAAACAAAAGGCGTGAAAACCAAGTGCAATTTTAGAGCCAAGGTT
This sequence comes from Mustela erminea, assembly GCF_009829155.1. NCBI lineage: Eukaryota > Metazoa > Chordata > Mammalia > Carnivora > Mustelidae > Mustela > Mustela erminea. The sequence goes on along the minus strand of NC_045615.1, from coordinate 3,907,087 downwards.
GATTTGCATGTGAGAAGGACACATATGCAAAATCCAGCTAACTTCAAGAGTCCATTCAAATACAAAAGTCAAAGTGTAAATTTTTATCCATGCAACGATGTGGACAGAGCTAGAGTGAAATAAGTGAAATAAGTCAGTCAGAGAAAGACAAATACCGTATGATCCCACTCATATGCGAAATTTAGGAAAGAAAACAGATGAACATATGGGAAGGGGGAAAAGAAAAAAAGGAGAGAGGGAAACAAACCATAAGAGACTCTTAATGATAGAGAAAAAACTGAGGGTTGACAGAGGGAGGTGAGTGGGAGATGGGCTGAGTGGGTGATGGGTATTAAAGAGGGCACTTGGGGCGCCTGTGTGGTTCAGTAGTTAAGCGTCTTCCTTCGGCTCAGGTAGGGATCCTGGGGTCCTAGGAGCCCCCTTGTGCTCCAGGGATAAAGTCACATTGGGCTCCCTGCTCAGCAGAAAGACTGCTTCTCCCTCTCCCTCTGACCTTGTGTTCCCTCTCTCTCTCTCTCTGTCATAAAAATAAAATCTGCATAAATAAATAAATAAAGGGGTACTTGTTGTGATGAGCACTGAGTTTTGTACATAAGTGATGAATCACCGAATTCTACTCCAGAAAATAATACTGCACTGCATGTTAACTAAGTAATTTTTTTTTTAATTTAAAGTGTAACTCTTTAACATCTGAAATCTGAAAAGACAGGCAAATTCAGACTCATGGCCAAGATCTACCTATCTGGAGCAGAAGCTGTTGGAGCCATATACTTGTAAGAGCACTTACATGGTAATTTTGATGACTTGTGCAAGGCAGAGTATGCACCACCTTGAGAGTGAGAAACTCTTGGGAGTGTAACTTTAAAGGGGTCATACACTTGCATCTCTAGGGATTCCATTAGGTTCTTACTGTTAAGAGCCAAGAAAGATCCCCTCCAGTTTCCAGTGGGAAGAGAGGAAAAGTAACCATTATGAAATAGACCCTGACCAATCTTCATAACAAAGACCTACTCTCCAGGGGGAAATACTTTTTTACAGCTTTATCCCACCTGGGTAAACTGCATTTCTCAAACCTAACCCCTGCCTCACTTTCCTGTGTCACCTAAGGAGTGGGGGGTGGGGGGGAGGCTAAGAAACACTAGTGAAAGTGAAGTTCACAGCCCAGTCTTTTAGGTACACTAAGAGACTGAAATGCAGTCATAAGATTATAGCATGCTTCTCCCCCATACCTTTCCACAATACCAGTAGGACTCCATTAGAATAACAATGGAATATAGCTGTACAAACTTTGAGATGGAGACTATCTGAGGAGTTCTTGGGGAAGCCCACTGACAACGTGGGGTGGAGGGGACCAAAAATAAAGACATTAAAGGAATTTAACCCTCCAGAACCTAGAGCCACAGTAAAGCTATATATAGCCCAACTCTTGGTGAGATTAAAACAGAATATCACACTGACGGCAACTTACCTCAGCTTCTATTACCCAATACATCATGTCTAGATTTCAACAAAATAACTAGAAGTCATACTAAGCAGCAAGAAAAACAGTCTGAAGAGACAAAATAAGCATCAGAATTAAACTCAGATGTGACATCAATCTCAGATTTACCAGGCAAGGAGTTTAAAACAACTATGATTAATATGTTAAGGCCTCCAATTGGGGGGGGGGGGAATACAACAGCAGATGGATAATATAAACAGAGAGGTGGAAACTCTAAAGTATCTAAAGAAAAATGCTAGAAATCAAAAATAACTTTAACAAAAATGAAGAATGCCTTCAGTGGGCTCAATGATAGATGGACATCACCAAGGAAAGAATCTATGAACTGAAGATAGGTCAAATAGAAACTTTTCAAACTTTCTCTTTATCCAAGAGAAAAAAGTATAAAAACATAAGACCAGAACATCTGAAACTGTGGGACAGTATCAAAAGTATAATATACAGATAATTAGAATACCAGAGGGAGAAAATAGACAGGAGCAGAAGAAATATTTGAAATAATACCGGCTAAAAGTTTTCCAAAATGAATGATATATATCAAACCGCAGCTCCAGAAAGCTCAGAAAACATCAAGCAGGATACATATCTGTAATATCTATACCTAGGCATACTATATTCAAACTGCAGAAAACCAAAGACAAAACCAAAATCTTTAAAGAAGCAGAGTGAAGGAAAACACCTTACCTTATAAAGTAACAAGGATAAGAATTACAGAACATGTCCATTACATGGACAGAATTCTCATCAGAACATGTCCATTACATGGACAGAATTCTCATCAGAAACCATGCAAGCAAGAAGAAGTTGGGTAAAATATTTAAGTGTTGAAAGAAAAATCCAACCCACCTGACATTCTATATTCAGGAAAATTATCCTTGAAATGTGAAGGAGAAAGAAGGAATTTCTCAGATAAAAGCTGAAGAAATTTATTGCAAGCAGGCTAGCGCTGCAAGAAGTATTAAAGGAAGTTCTCTACATCATTTGTCATTGGGAAATGGAAATTAAAGGAACAATAAGATGTCACTACACATCTATTAGAATGACCAAAACCAGAACACTGACATCAAATACGGGCTAGGATGCAAGACAACACAAATGTGTGGGAGTGCAAAAATGGTACAGCAACTTGGGAAGGCAGTTTGACAGTTTGCAGTTTCTTATAAAACTAAACATACTCTTACCTATGATCCAGCAATCACACTCTTTGATATTTATCCAAAGAAGCTCAAAAGTTATGAACACACGAAACCTTGCACACAAACTCATGTCTGCCAAAACTTGGAAGCAAACGAAATGTCCACCAGTGGGTAAACAGATAAACTGTGGTATATCCAGACAATGGAATATTATTCAGTGCTGAAAAGAAATGTACTATCAAGTCATGAAAAGACATGGAGAAATTTTAAATGCACATTTCTAAGAGAAAGAAGCCCATCTGAAAAGGTTACATACTGTATGATTCCAACCAGATGACATTCTGGAAAAAGCAAAACTATGGAGACGGTAAAAAGATCAGTGGGTGCCAGAGGCTAGATGCAGGGGGAAGGATCAGCAGGCAAAGAGCACGGAGGTTTTTAAGGCAGTGAAACTATTCTGTGTGATACTGTAATAAGGGACACATAACATTATACATTTGTCCAAACCCACAAAACGTCCAACATCAACAGTAAACCTTAATCATATAAACTATGGACTTTGTGTGATAAGGTTGTGTCAGTGTGGGTTTATCAGTTCCAAAAATGGGCCCCTTTGTTGGGGGATGTTGATAGTGGGAGAGGCTATGCAGATGTGGGAGTGACCCTCTTTTCAATTTTGCTGTAACCCTAAATCTGCTCTAAAACAAGTAGTCTTTAAAAAAAAAAATCTTCAGAAAGACGAGAAATAACACTGGTGAGAAACTAAGATTGATGTAACTAAAAAGGAAGAGTGTGGAGAAGAAAGAAATGAGGAATCTCCCCACCCTCGTTTGGATAATCTTTCAGTTTCACGAAACCTGTGTCTCTATGCCATACCACATTCATGGTAGACATTAAACTTAAGCGGGGTGTTTCCCTCTGAGTATTTAAAAGTGCAGATCCTATTTGTAGGGCTCCTGATAGAGGTCCAATGATCTCCCTTCCAGAGGTAATTATATTGGACATAGTGTAATGAAATCTATATCCAAAGAGAAGCTAGAAACAGAAAATCCCCTTATTTAAAAAAAGAAGAAACATAGATAAACAAGAGAACCTGGACCTTATTAAGCTGAAAGGTACTACTAGATAAACATGTGTGTTTATATCCAGTAACTACCGGATAAAGCATGTGTGATGTCACGTAACACTGACATCGTCACAATTAAAAGCAGAAACCTGTGGGGAGAAAAATGAGAAAGGACCAGAGAGATTGACTTTGCTAAGGTCATACAGCTGGCAACTGACAAAACCGCAATTCAAATTGAGATCTTGCCTCACATCACCACAAATTACAAATAAATGATAGGAATCTGTGTTTTTCCCAAGTACGCAATTAATAAAGGGACCTTTTGTAATATGCAAAAACTAAGCAGTAGAATGGCACTTTTGTGACCTTAAGGGAATTTTTGCAGCTTCCCAAAGGATCTAATTCATATCCAGGAGAAGCTAAAAAATAATAATAATAATAATAATAAATAAAGGCAATCTGTGACAGTTGTGTCAAGCTGCTGGTCATTGAATTACAATAGAGAGTCCACTTGCCAACAGTTTTCTAGAAAAGCAACAGCCAGACTGCGACTTTTTTACTGGAGTCAGTTTCCTTATTCCTGAAATGGCTAAATCAGCAGTAAGGTCTCAGAAAACAGACCCAGCTACCATCCCCCTGGGCATCCTCATGCTGATTAATCACAACAGCTGGATCACACCAGCTGGAAAATATCCCCTGCTCCTCAGAATGGGCCGAGTACTTAATCTCTATACCGTTCATCTGGTATTTAATGTACACTCTATTAGACTGGCGGCCATATTTTAAGCATGCTGTTCTTAATCAAATTCTAAGCTATTTGAGGACAAGGACCTACAGGTTACCTCTCAAAGCCCCCAACAGTTGGCAAGGTGCCCAAAAGATTCTCCATTAAACATCGGTTGAATGATTTTCTACTGAGGAAAAGAAAGTTCTCCCAAGATTGGGGAGTGAAATTGGTCTAGAATTAGTAGCTGGAAGCAACTTTCCGAGCTGTAATGAAGTGAGGCTCAGATTACAAAAACCAGAAGTGAAGTTTGTTCGTTAAGAGGTCACCCATTCCCCTACCCAACAAATATCTCTGCACCCTCCCAGCATTGTACAAATGGTGGATTCAGATTTGGAAGGATGTGCCCATTAAAAAAGGAGCAGAATTAGACACTCATCAGTGGACTCCATCTTTTGTTCATATTAATATAGCTTTATTGTTTTACCTTGTTGCCTATGTGTTACTTCCACCATCAATAATGAGAACTTCCTGTTGGCAGAAAGTTCACTCCAGATCCATATATTTTGCCCTAGTGTATATATGGTTTATAACTTACCCATTTTATATGTAAATACATGTAACCTACATTTGCATTTTGTTTAGTTTTAGTTCACAGTTAGTGAGCATTTCCTGCCATCTGCCATTTAATGCCATTCTAAGATTCCTAATCATTGGGGTGCCTGGGTGGCTCAGTCAGTTGAGCGTCTGACTCTTGATTTCAGCTCAGATCTGGTCTCGGGGGTGTGAGGTTGAGCCTCATGTCCGTCTCTGCACTCAGTGCCATCTGCCATCAGTCCCTCTCCCTCTGCTCCTCCCCTCCCCCACCACTCACTCGAATGTTCTCTCTCTCTTAAATAAATTAATTAATTACTTCTAATTTCCTAAACATTTAACAGATGTGCAGAAACTAGTCCAAGAAAATCCTTAGTGCCCACATTTTACCTGACAAATCTCTAATTTTTGGCTCTGAATTGCTAATCCATCCAGTATCTAACTCCTTAGTCATGGCCCTAGTCATTACCATCCCAAGAGGCTCTGGTGACCAGTCTCTTCCCAACACCCTGGTTTATCAACCTAACCTACCAACCTACCAACCGGTTTTTGGTTCCACCTTTCACATACTGGCTTTGAAAGTACACATGAGCCTTATCACCATGATATGAGCAGTGATAGGATGAGTGTTTTTTCTCTTTTTTTTTTTTTTTAAGACTTTATTTATTTGACAGAGAAGCAGGCAGAGAGAGGGGGGAAGCAGGCTCCCTGCTGAGCAGAGAGCCCAACGAGGGGCTTGATCCCAGGACCCTAAGACAGAGACTTAACACTCTGAGCCACCCAGGTGTCTGTTTCTTCCCTTTTAAACAGTGAAAACCCAGTGATACAAAGATGAGTATCTCTATTATCACTCATACTATAAGTACTATACTAATACTTAATGTCCATACCATTCATCTGATATTTAACTTGTACTCTATTAATTTGGTGGTAAGTTTTTAAGTGCATTATTATTCTTCAAATTCTAAGCTATTTCAGGACTACTCATCTCTCTGCAATGATGAAATTCTATATCTGCGTTACCCAATAAGGTAGCAACATGTGGCTACCGAATACCTGGAATGGCAGGTACAATTAACTAAATGAATTCTTAATTTCACTCCATTTTAGTTAACTTAAATTTAAGTAGATGTTTGTAGCAGTATTATCAACAATAGTCAAACTATGGAAAAGCCCAAATGTCTATCAACTGATAAGTGGGTCAAGAAGATGTGGCACCCTCCCCTTGCTTTTTTGTGCGCTCTCTCTCTCTCTGTCAAATAAATAAATAAAATCTTTTTTTTAAGATTTTATTTATTTGACAGAGAGAGACACAGTGAGAGAGGGAACACAGCAGGGGGAGTGGGAGAGGGAGAAGCAGGCTTCCCGGCGAGCAGAAAGCCCCATGCAGGGCTCGATCCCAGGACCCTGGGACCATGATCTGAGCTGAAGGCAGACACTTCATGACTGAGCCACCCAGGTGCCCCAGTAAAATCTTAAGAAGAAGAAGAAAAAGGAAGAGGAGGTGAAGGAGAAGAAGAAGAGAAGGGACGAGGAAGAGGAGAAGAGGAAGTACATCTACATAATGGAATATTATTCAGCTATCAAAAAGAATGAAATCTTTCCATTTGCACTGATATAGATGGAGCTAGAAAATATTATGCTGAGGGAAATAAGTCACTCAAAGAAAGACAAATACTGTATGATTTCACTCATATGTGGAACTTAAGAAACAAAAGTGATGACCATAGAGGAAAGGAAAAAAAAAGAGAGAGAGAGAGAGAGAGAGGGAGGCAAACCATAAGAGACTCTTTTTTTCCCCCATAAGAGACTCTTAACTACAGAGAACAAACGGGGTTGCTAGAGGGGAAGTGGGGGGGTTGGATTGAGCTAAATGGGTGATGGGCATTATGAGGAAAAGTGTTGTGATGATCACGGGTGTTATATGTAAGTGATGAATCACTACATTCTACTGCTGAAACCAACATGACACTATATGTTAACTAACTAAAATTTAAATAAAAACTTGAAATATTAAAAAAATGTAAGTAGTCGCAAGTAGCCACTGACATCTGTAGTGGACTATGTGGGAGAGAAACAAACACATTTCAACTGCAAAAAAAAAGCCAACTTAGCAGGTGTTATATTGGGAGCATGAACAAAATACTCTGTGAGGACAGAGTAAGGAACAACTAATTATGTCTCAAAAGGCTGGAGAAATTTAGCAAAATATATGGCATTAAAATTGTAATCTAAGCAACAAATAAGATTTTACCAAACAAGAAAGTTCAGAAAGGCATTTCAGATGGAGGACACAAGCTGAATAAATGCTAGAGGAAATATAAGTTATTTCTAAGATTCTAACACCCAATTACAATGTTTGTTGGGGGGGATGGGTTTCCATACCGTCAAGCAATTCTGCCACATGAGCTGGGTGTCCTACAACTCAAAACAATTCTGTGACTATCTATCTGGAGAGAGCATCAGATCTCATAGACTAGGATCTCAGTCCCTCAAGACCACCCCTTCCACTACTGTGTTTCTGATCTACCAGTTACAGACTGGAGGTCCCCACCACTTCCTCCTTGGGTCAATTAATTTGCTAGAGTGGGCTACAGAACTCAGAAAAATATTTACCTACCAGATTACTGACTAATTATAAAAAGATATGACTCAAGAAAAGCCAGATGGAAGAGATGCCTAGGGCAAAGTGTGGAGAAAGGGCACAGAGCTTCTATGCCCTCTCTGAGGGCACAATTCTCCCTAAACCTCCATATGTTTACCAACCAGAAACTTCCCAAACCCAGGCCTTTGGGGTTTTTAAGGAAACTTCATTACAAAGCCATGACTGATTAAATCATTGGCATTGGGGATTGAACTTAATCTCCTATCCCTCCCTCCCAAGAGGTTAGGGGTAGATGTTGGGACTGAAAGTTCTACCCAATCTCTTCATAATATGGCTGGCTCTACTGACAATGAGCCCCATTTTTAGGTGCAGTCCTAAAGTCACTTCAGTAACATAACAAGACACCTTTATCACTAGGAAATGCCTTAGTTTTTAAGAGCTCTGTGTCAAAAACAGGAATAAAGCCTAAATATGTATTTCTTATTATTGTTTTTAAAAAATTCAACTGGGTAAATTTGAAGATCTAATAGGCTTTATTCAACAATTCATGAATCAGACAGCATTCCATCTAGCACACAGAAAGGACCTCCAAAGAGCTGTAGAAAACGGGAGACTTTCATAGGCAGAAGAAGGCGGAGACAAAGAGCAGATTACCTCCTCTTTCTATGGTGGATAGAAGGGATCTGCCAGGTGGATTACCTCACCACTGCTGACCAGGAAATTCCAGACTGACTGGTTTAAGATTACAATCCCGGGAGGGGCAGCTGGGTGGCTCAGTCAGGTGAAACATCTGCCTCTTGATTTCGGTTCAGGTCATGATGTCAGGGTCATGAGATCAAGCCCTGCTTTGGGCTCAGCACTCAGCAGGAAGACTGCTTGAGATTCTGTCCCTCCCCCTCTTCCCCTTCCCCTATTTGCACTCTCTCTCTCTCTCTCTCTCTCAAATAAATAAATAAATCTCTAAAGACAGAAAGAGAAAGAAAGAAAAGATTACAATCCTGGAAGTTGAAACTGCAATCAGGTTATGTATTAAGTCGGTTTGAGGTCATGGGGCTTAGCACAAGGGACTCTATTTGGGGACTGCTGTTTCTTTTTTTAACACTGTAAACACAAAATCACAGTCTACCCCCTGGTCTTTGAACAGTCTTAGAGGAAAATCTCCTAAAAAAGGAAATATGCCACATTATGAAAACCCCATTCAGTCATTAATAATTATTCATTCCATCATCATACCCTCTAAAAATGTCTCCCAAGGCAAGATCACTCAGATTTGTAGGCTTCCATTCAGTTTTATCAGGTTCTAAAAACAGAAGTAATATCAGCAACATATGGTTTCTCCCCTTCAGGCACCTGATAAACCCAGACTAAGACAATATCATCTCTTGTTCTGAGCCTTTTTCAAGGTGTTGATATAATACTGGATTTCCCTATTCCATAAGCCATTTATCCAGCTACTGTGTTTCCTCCTCTCCACTTACACCCAAATGTTTCTACCTTTAGAAGGACCATTAGGTTAGAGCACTGTGCTGGTCTAGATTGCAGGCAGGAATACTAGTCTAGCAAGTCCTTCTCCCTCAGTCCACTCCTGTTCACATAGGGTAAGGTTACACGGGTATAGAACTGATGAGATATCTTTACTTCCAGGCTATATAGCTGCATTCATTGCTAATCCCAATTTTGTCAGATGAGGTAAATATCCATCCTGCCCCATCACACCCTTAAGAATCATCCCTGCTACCAGCCCTTGAAGTTGCATCCCTGGTCATGTGACCACTGCATCAGGTAAGGGGTGGAAAAGTGAAAATGATGTGGGGAAGAAGTAATACCATCACGTTCCTCAACCCGATGGTAAATCACAATATCACAAAAGCCAAGAAGCTTAGAAGTACAGAGATGAGAAATAAAACTGGGAAGACTGGTTGAGGCCAAAGGTTTCTCAAAATATGCTATCAGATATGTTAGGCATTCAGGACATGTGGCTATTTAAGTCAAATTAAATTAAAATATTCAGCTAATCAGTTGTGCTAGCCATTTCATGGCATCAATACACACTGTGGCTAGTGGCTACCATATTGGATATCACAGATACTGAACATTTCCATCATGGCAAAATTTCTTTTTTTTTCTTTTTTTTCCTTTTTTTTTTTTAAATATTTTTTTATTTATTTGACAGAGATCACAAGTAAGCAGAGAGGCAGGCAGAGAGAGAGAGAGAGAGAGAAGCCGGCTCCCCACTGAGCAGAGAGCCAGATGCAGGGCTTGATCTCAGAACTCTGAGATCATGACCTGAGCTGAGGGCAGAGGCTTCAATGAGCCACCCAGGTGCCCCATGGCAGAAATTTCTAATGAAATGTGCCAGCTGTAGAGTTTTATTGTTGTTTGTTCATATTTTTGTTTTGTTTTTAATTCATCTTAAATCTTCCAATGGAGGGGTACCTGGGTGTCTCAGTTGGTTACACGTTTGCCTTCAGCTCAGGTCATGATCCTGGGATCCTGGGATCGAGCCCCAAGTTGGAGTCCCTGCTTATCGAGGAGCCTGCTTCTCCCTCTCCCCCGCTGCTCCCCCTGCTTGTGCTTGCTTGCTTGCTCACTTGCTCTGTCACATAATTAAATTTAAAAATTTTTTTGAATCCTCTGACGGAGTGAAGGGGTGTCAAAAGAAAGAAGAAAAAACAGTGAAAACTGTGCATAGGTCAGTTAGAATTTGATGGGGTAAGAATGAATCAAAAAGGCACCTGCTCTTTCTAAACAATACCATTCCTTTCTGGGCAGTATTACTGGCGCTGAAGACTCAGCTTCACACCTTGCCATGGTCTGACTGCTACGTGCCCCCCAAAATGTACATATTGAAATATAATCCTCAACACGATGGTATTAGGAGGCAGGCCCTAATATGGGATATGATTAAGTCAGAGGGCAGAACTTTCATGATTGGAATTAATACCCTGAAGAGCTGGCTTGCCCCTTCAACCACATAAAGACACAAAGAGAAGACAATCTAAAGCCCAAAAGGGGGTCTTCACCAGAACCCAGCCTTGCAGGCATTCCAATCTTGAACTATAGCCTCCATGACTGTGAGAAATCAGTGTTGGCTATTTATAAGCTAACCAGTGTAAGCTATAACATTTTGTAATAGCATCTTGAGAGGACTAAGACAAAAATCTGGTGCTGAGAAATGAGGGTACCACTGTGATAATAGTCTAAAAATTTGGAAGAGTTTCAGAACTTGCTAATGGGCATAGTCTGGAAGAGTCCGGAGGTGCACATTAGAAAAAGCCTGCATTGCCATGAACAGACTGTGGAAGGTAAATCTGGAGAACTGTAGGGAGAGCCTCAGTCTTCTTAAGGAATACCTCAGTAGTCATGAACAGAATGTTGGTAGAAGTATGGATGTTAAAAGCTATTCTGAGAGGTCTTGGATGGAAATGAGGAATGTGTTATTGGAAACTAGAGGAAAGGCGATCCTTACTATAAAGTGGCAAAGAGCTTGGCTGAATTGTGTTCATGTCCTCGTGTTCTGTGGAAAGTACAACTTTTGAGCGATGAAATCGAGTATTTGGCTGAGGAATTTTCCAAGCAAAGTATTGAAGAAGCGGCTTGGTTTCTCATGAACACTCACAGTAAAAAACAGGCATAGAAAAATGACTTAAAGATGTAACTGTTAACCAAAAGAGAAGCAGAATTAAAAATTGGAAAAATTCTCAACTTATCTGTCTTGCAAAAAATGAGCAAGTTTATCTGGGAGAGAGCACGAAGGATGTGGCCAAATTTAATAAAGGAGTACAGACCGATCTCTTCAGGAGAAGCTAGAAGGTATTCGTCAAGACAGTGGGGACATCAAAAAAAAAAAAAAAAAAAAAAAAAAAAAAAAAAGACAGTGGGGACATCGAAACAGAAACCAGGACCTAGTATTCAAGATACTAGAAGAATGACCCTGAAAGGATTTTAGAGCTCTTCTGGAGCTGCTCCTCTCAGCACCAGCCCAGAGAGCAAGAGCCCATGGGACAGAACAATTTCAAGGCTCTGCTCCCTGCATTCTGGTGCCTTGCTCCAGGCTGCCCCAGTTCAGCAAGGACTGAGGTGTCACCCCCTCTGGGAGCACACGTGATAAACGATGGTAGCACCCCTTTGATAAACCAAAGCAGCATCCTTAAGGAGTCATCTCCGCTGCACTAAGTTGACCAAAACCAGGAGGCATGACTCATTCCACGGAGACTGCAAAGGATGGAAATCCCAGAGGCTGGAAGGCACCATCCAGGCGGGGAGTCCCCACTAAGGCAAGGCCCAATGGAGCTGTGACAGCAGACTCCAGCTCACCAGGTCTTAAGTTTTTTGGACTTGCTCAGAACCTGTTATGCCTCCCTTCTTTGCATTTCCTCCTTTTTGGAATGAGAATGCCTATCATACATCTGTCCCTTTATTATATTTTGGAAGCACAGAAACATGTTGGATTTCATATGTTCATAGTTTGACAGTAATTTGCCTCAGGATGAGTCATCTCATCCATATCTGACTTAGATGATATGTAGGTGAGACTGTGAACTTCAGCTTTCAAGTTGATGCCAGATCGAGTTAAGACTTTAGGGGCTATTGGGATAGAATGAATGCATTTTGTGTGTGAAAGGATATGGATTTGGGGGGCCCAGGATGAAATGTTTTATGTCCCAGACCAAATTCATATGTTGAAATCCTACCCCCCCACCAGAGTGATAGTATTAGGAGGTGGGGCCTTTGAGAAGGGGGTTAGGTTATGAGGGTGCAGCTTCAGGAATGGAATTAGTGCCCTTATAAAGGAAACCCCAGAGAGCTAGCTTGCCTCTTCTACCATATGAGGACATAGCAAAATGATGGTTGTTTAATAAACCGGACTTCTTCACCAAACACCGAATATGCTGGCCCCATGATCCTGGACTTCCCAGTGTCCAGAACCATGAGAAATGTTTGTAAGTCACCCAATTTATGGTATTTTCTTACAGCAGCCCAAATGGACTAAGATACCCTTTACTGAACTTCAGGTCACATGGTTTCTGTGCCACTTGCCAATCCTATTCCAAACCCTAAATAATAAAATTGATATGTGGGGATGAGAACCAGAAACTATAATGAGAGAGCACTGGTAAAGAAATAAATAGTTAATTTTTAAAAAATATTATTTCAAAAAGACAAGTCAGAACTAGAGATTTAAAGGTCCTGGAGTGGGAAGACCATTTTTTTTCAAATGCAGGTTTTTTCCTATTTCTTTCTCCCCTTTTCAACTTTAACATAGGTTCTCACGCTAACTGATGACTGTCAGAAGTTTCTGACACTCCATGAAACTTATAACCAGGCCGCCAATCTTCTACAAAACTCAGCTGAGAATCACGCAACAAACTATACTCTAGCGAATTATCTTTTGTTCCTGATAGGACCACTGTATCCAAGTTCTTCTCTGCTTGCCATCTCGGGCCAACCATGTAGAAGTCCACATCCCTTTAAAATCACAAAAATTGTCCTAAATAATTAACCTTTTCCTTCTTTTCTCTGATCCTCGATGAGTTCCTCTTATGTAGCTGTTCTCAAACAAGCAGCTGCCCCTGTTCTTTCTGGGGGTCTGTAAGGTCAACGCTCTTTTCTTTGATTCACTAAGGGGTTCTTCCCCCTTTTCACTTTTATTCTGTCTGAACACATAGAGGTAGCTCCTCCAGCCACATGGTGTATCCTGATGTCACTGCTCTGATGGCTCATCAATCTGTGTTTGTGTATTCTTTGGGTTTTCAGAATTTTTTAAAGTTGTAGTTTTAAGATATAAACATATGAGATTAGTTCAGTTGGTTCTCAAGACTTCTACTGAGAGATTCCTAGCTGCCTTCAGGTACGCCATCTAAAATCCATGTTACCTCCTTCCCATCCAATAAGTCATTATCTTAAAATCCCCAACTTTTCTTCACACCTATATGGAAGGTGTGAAGAATATCATTTTTGCCTTCCTCTGCATTAACTTTTAAAAAAATTGTTTTAACTTTCTGAGTTTTATCAAAATATTATTTTGGAATTTAATAAAATGTATTCTAAAATAAAAATTTTTCTGAAATGTGTTTTCCTCACATTTTAGGATCGATTGTTGGCTTAAAAAGGGAGATTGGAGAACTACTTATTAACCCACAGCTGTGCATAAGTCTACTCAAAAATGCTAAAAAAAAGATAATACTTCAAGTATTATACTTGAAGATAATACTTCTTTGACTCAAGGAAGAAAAGAAACTACTCCAAAGAAACTGAGGAAAACCGTAAATAAAAAATAAAAATATAACAACAGCTATCTTTTCCTCAGTTTGATAGATGATAGTAATTTACCACCTAAACTGTTGTGTCTTAAGCAGCAGAACATGGTGGAGTAGCATTTTGGTGTTAGTTAAATTGTGATGTCATTTTGAGATTCAGCGTCTAAAGCCCTGGCTGGAGAAGGAAACATAATAACTAAGACCTTAATAAAGCTCCTACATTTGACACTTGCCGAGTGCCTGCTGGATAAAAAGTTGGTTAAATAAATCACAACACTACCACTTTCCAAATGTGCGGCAACTTGACAAACTGCTTAGCTGTAAACATGAAAATTGAGATAGTATCTCATTTGCAAAATTGCATTTTTGTTTTGTTATTGACGAACCTATAGGTGTGGCTAGATTTGTTTTGCTTGAATTCTTCTGATATTAGCATCCACTAATGATCAAAGATGTTTTATATGAGTGCTTGGCAGCAAACACAAGGGGTACTGAAATACTCAAAGTGTTGAATAATTTTTAAATGTCTCGTGTTTTATCCTGAACCAACTATGTTGACATTTTCAGTCATGGCACAATAGCAATAGTGAAGAGAGCTGCTAATGACTAACATAAACCAAGGAAGCGGCACTGACTCTAGCATTGAACTCTGCTAGTAGTCTCATTCTTCAACCCCACACACAAAAATGGCAGTTTCTCCTTAGGATGTCCTTGATAAAGCATGAAAAAAAGTAGTAATGTTACTGACTTTTGACTTCCAAGTGCCTGGTTTGTTTTTTTTTGTTTTGTTTTTTGTTTTTTGTTTTTTTGAAGATTTATCCATTTAGTTTACAGGGGGAGAGAGAGAGCTGGAGGAGGGGCAGAGGGAGAGAATCCTCAAACAGAGTTCCCACTGAATGCAGAGCCCAACAAGGGGCTCAATCCCAGGACCCTGAGATCATGACCTAAGCTGAAACCATCAATCAACACGTTTGTTGTTGTTGTTGTTGTTTTGGTTAGTATTCAGTGTGACAAAATCAGGTATGTGTAAAGCACTTCTGGCACAAACCAAAATGGTTGTCTCAAGAAAAACCACTTGTGTGATTGTTTGTGCTTGAGCTGAACTACCTGCTTGTTTCACAGAAAGAATGACTAGCCACAATACTAGGGTTATTTAGATTTGCGTGTTTGGCAGACATTTTCTTGAACATGAACAAAGTGAGCCTGTCATTTGAAAAGAAACAGTCATCAGCATTTGTTGCCAATGGTAAAATTTGAGCTTTCAGGAAAAACTAAGAATATTGGAAAACTTGCATCTGCTACTATCAGCTTGATAGCTTTCCAATACTTAGAGACTTTACTGATGAGGTTAGTGATTAATGAATATGATTTTTTAAAATGAAACCAATCAACATTTGTAAGATTTGTATGACTCAATGAGCTCATATCTTCCAAATAGTCAATGTAGGAAAATTACAAAATCATGCCTGAATAAAGATATATTGAGAGTGCAAGGTAGACCATAGATTTCAATTTCACTAAGCACAAAAAGTTCATTGATAAGGTTTCACATTCCACATTGCACTAACCTTTAAGAAACCACCACTTGTTAAGCTGTGGTGAAGTATCAAAGAATAGTAACAGTTATCTGAAACAGCTATTAAAATATTCCTTTATTTTCCCAACTACATTATCTGTATGAAGCTCCCACGAAGTGTACTTTATATACTTTATTTACTTTATGTACTTCAAGTGTGTGGCAACAGACTGAATACAAGAGAAAATATGAGAATGCCACTATCTTCTAAGCTATACATGACAGAGATTTGCAAAAAGAAAAAAAAAAAAAACCACTCTGAAAGAAGCCCCATTGTTTTTTTAAATAGTCTTTTTTTTATTACTATGTTACTTAAGTTAACATGTATTAGGTGTATTATTGTTACTATTAAACTAACTAGTAAATAGTGCAAACTTTTTTCTACTTTAATTTCTGCCTTAGTAAATATCCATGATGTAACCTGCATAAACAAACCCACAGAGGGTTCCTTCATAATTTTTATGAAGTAAGAGGACCTTGAGACCAAGAAGTTTGAGGACTACTATTCTTAGCTATCAACTGTCAAAAATGTCTTTGGAGCTATAGGTACCCTGGGTTTAAGTCTTAATAAAAGATAAAGAAGAGAGAGGATGATTCACTCCCTTTGACCTTCTCCCCAGAGTCTCAAATATATCCTTCAACTGTCCTTCATTTGTTTCCCTTTTACTTCTGGCTGCAGACGTACCCCCTTCCACCACCCACACACCACCTCTAATCCTGTGATAATGGAAAGACAAAATGGACAGGAAAGGAGTATCTCTCATTGCTCCTGTTCCCAGTGTTGAGCATTGTCTTTCCCAACGTTTTCACTTCTATAAGGATCTTTTATTGTAACACCAGTGTGGAGACGTAGTGTGGTTTACTGGAAAGCACTGGCAAACCAAGGTTCAAACTCTGGCTCCACCCTTCACTACCGTTGAGCAAGCCATCCAGTATGAGAGAGACTCAGTTGCCTCTTCTACAGAACACAGAGAATAATTATTGCTAGGGTTATTGTTAGGTTTTTACCAAGAAAGTATATTGTAGAACATAGAGGGCAACTCAACAAATTTGAGTTCCTCTCCTTCTTTCTCCCACTATCTATGTTCCTAAATCACATTCCCACTTTCCAGGGCACTGAGAAAGTCAAAGAGATTTGGGAAAAGATAGGGATGTGGTCTACAGAAGACCCATAACCTCCATTTACAATGGGAAGTGTAATTCTTGCCACCATCTCTAGCCTCTGTACAAGGGAGCCTGGGAAAAGATAAACTCCTTCCCTATGTCGTACCTTTCATAATCATCAAGTAAGTCTGCTTTTGTTTTTTGGTTTTTTGGAGGAAGAAGATGATAAAAGTGATGCCTCAAGAGATCTTCAGTCTTCAGGTCAACACTCATGCTATGGGAAAAAGCCTCTGGCTTTCATTCAGCCTGGGGCCCAGAGTTAAATTGGTTCCTTGTTGAACAAAATAACAATTTTGAGATGGGCATGCGGTGACTCTGGCCGACATCCAGATGTGTTTCAAAAGGACATGGATTCTCTACAAAGGACACCAAGAAAGGCATGTGCTAGTAACTTGTTTTGGTCTCTACATGTGATCTGAGTGGCCAAGACAGTGATGGGGGTGTGATCCAAGTGCTTGGTCCGGCCGAACAAATTGGAACTAGAGCTGTGCTGGAGACAGGATTCCAAAAGCCAAGCCCATGAAGCTATAGCAATAAATGGTTTTCCAGGAGAGTCTGCTTCAAAGACTTATGTTTATGATTTCCTCTCTAAGAGCTCCTTGGGGAGAGGGCCATGTTTTCATGCGGCATTTTCCAACCTAACAAAGCAGCCCCTTCCTTTTGCGGTCATCCTGACCCTGTACTTCTCTCCAAGGCATTAGTAAATCATGCCTTGAGGAAGCCACTCCTGCCACAGCTCAGCTGAAAGGAGTCCAAAGACCTGAGGACCAGGGAAGCCAAAGGTATAAATTCCAGTCCAAGGGCAGAACACTGAAATCCCAGCTCAGCCAGGCAGGTAGGAAGCAAAAGGGGTGAGTGCCTCTTTCCTTTCCCTTTTGTTCGATTCATCTCCTCAGTGGAGAGGAGGCTCCATCCACACCCAGGAGGGCCATCTACCTTCTGATTCCACCGACTCGAGGGCCGCTCTCACAAACATGCCCAAATATAATATTTAATTCGGGCACCGGATTAAAATCGAATATTATGTTAACAAACCTTCCTCTCATCGAGCATCCTTAACCGATCAGTCTGGAATTTGCAAGAGAACGGAAAGCCATGTCAAAATTAAGGATCAGTCTTGGCTTCCGAATGTGGGACCACTGCAGGCACCAGAGACTTCCAAATATTTAGACCATACTGAAAGCACTCTAAGCATCACAGGGCACCAGAGGGGTCAGATCATGTGGCTTGGAGATGCTCTCCAAACAGAGCCTGTCACACTTAGAATGCCTCTTCGAGGAAAAACAAATGGCAAACTGGGGGCAGTGAGGAGCTCTGGGAAAGTAAGAGCACCATCAGGAAAAAAAGGAAGGTAACTTGCATTTTGCATGCTACATATTACGTTAGCTGTTTATGAAGTTATAAGGTATGCTGTCTTCTATAAAAGAAATATGAGAAAATAGGAATATATTCATTATATAAATATGTTCATTTACTTATTGTGAACAGAAAAATTGGTATGAGAAACCAGAAACTAATGAAAATGCTTACCTGTAGAAGGTAGTTGTACTGGGGTAGAGAGAATACTGAATGAGATTTCTTGGAATC
Source organism: Mustela erminea (assembly GCF_009829155.1). NCBI lineage: Eukaryota > Metazoa > Chordata > Mammalia > Carnivora > Mustelidae > Mustela > Mustela erminea. Next base: position 3,888,874 of record NC_045615.1, on the reverse strand, counting down.
TGTCTTTTTAAATAGCTTTGACTTTGGAACCATAATTAAGGTTTACATTGCCAAAAGATAAAGTTCACAAATGATGTAAAAAGCAAACTCTAGGGGTGCCTGGATGGCTCAGTGGGTTAAAGCTTCTGCCTTCGGCGCAGGTCATGATCCCAGGGTACTGGGATCAAGCCCCGCATCCGGCTCTCTGCTCAGCAGGGAGCCTGCCTCCTCCTCTCTCTCTGCCCGCCTCTCTGCCTACTTGTGATCTCTGTCTGTCAAATAAATAAATAAATAAAAGCAAACTCTAAAATACAGATAGTAACATATGACCGTAACTGTATGTCAAATCCAAAATAAAATGTGTAGACAGAAAAATAAACATTTCAAGTAATTTAAACATAACGGGATATAGTCTAAGAAGGATTGAAAAGAAAGGGTGAAATTTCCCATTAGACTTGCTTTTCTTAGTGGTATTGACATTGTAGTTTGATTCTTCTTAAAGTTTAATTTTTTTAGTAATCTGTACACCCAACGTGGAGCTCAAACCCACAACCCTGAGATCTAGTTGCAGGCTCTTCCAACTGAGCCATCCAGGTGCCCTGCATTGTAATTTTAAAACTATTTTGTTTGTGATGTCATATAGAGTAAATATGCAAATAAATCAATGTTGTAGGTAGCCAAGGTTTTGACTACAAGGAGAGGAAAATTCAAATATGGAATGAGAGAAGCTGTGGAAAAGTTCTGTGTCATTCTATGTGAATCAGCTATGGTATAAAATGTGTGTGTATCTCTAAATACCGCCCCTTCCCAACTAACAGGAACCAGAATTCTTTGAGAAACACTGATTTCAGGCCTGGACAGGGAAAGAAAAAATGATCCTAAGGAGTATTAGCAAGAAAGAAAGCAAGTGTACAAAGCCTAACGAAGGCAGGTCAAGGGAACAGAGATGTCTTGAGTTGCTCTCATTGTCCAAATCTGGGACGACAGGGAAAAGAGCAACAATACTAGTAAATTACTGTCCTTCAAAAAATGCATCAGTTCTGAAAAACAAAGAAAAAGAAGGGGAAGGAAAAGAATAGGAACAAAAGTGAAAACTCTTTTTGAACAAGAATGCTGACTATTATCTGTAAAAAGACCAATAAAATTAGAAAGCTTTCCAGTGTAATAATTGATTCAAGCAAAGATCATCATTGTGTGTTAAAAAAAAATATATATCCCAAGGTATCACCCCACAGGTGACTGATTCATTGGGAAGGTGGGGTGGAGAATAAACTTGCTTTTTAAATGGAGAAATATGGTGGTCACCACCTTCCCCAAATAGTCAAGCTTCACAGCCTCAGTAGTGAGACAGCTGACATCTTACGCCTCCTTATGGATACAATGAGCACTCACACCATCATGTGTGTGATGTTCTTGCCAGAATTGTTTGCCCTGAAGATTCAGGTCATGAGGAAATGGTATAACCGATCTTTTACTCTTCAAAAGCTTCAGTGTTATCCACTGTTATCCAGAAAAGAGAAACACTTGAAGGTTGTTCTAAAATAGAAGAAACTAAAGGAACATATCATGCAATAAATAGCAAAAAGTTAGAGAGGGCACCATTGGGACAATTAGGAACGTTTGAGTATGGACAATAGAGCGATAATATTAAGTTTATGTTAATTTCCGTAGGTTTGTTTATAATGGGATTGTGCACGCGAGTTGTCTTTCTCCTGGGAGACACAGGCTGAAGTATTAAGGAGTAAGGTGAGATGATGTGTGTAGCCTAGTTGTGGATGGTTTGAATGGTTTGGCACAAAGGCAGTGGGTTTATATAGACAAAGTGACACGGAGGTGGTGATAGCAGTTGGAAAATCTAGGTGAAAAGTACACAGTGTTCATTACAGTTTTTAAAACACTGTCATGGTTCTTTCCCCCGCCCACTGCGGATTTCAAATTTTTCTAAAAGAAAAAAATTATTAAAAACAAGAGATTTGCCAAACCCACCACTCAGAACTTTCCATGACTTCCCTGGACCCCCCTCCTCAAAAGGCAGAATTCCTTTGCCACAATCTGAGTGTGCTTTGGGGGAGAAATCATGAAGATCATCAAACATCCCCCGGTCTAATGCCTCCCAAGATGCTGGGCAGAGGATGCAGTCTCTGCGTTCCTCACAGTTAACACTAGCCAAATATTTTACTTTACTCTAGTAAAATGTATGTGCTGAAGTGTATACCCAGTGCACCCTTGTCAAGCCCACTGCTCAATCTTGCATGTATGTAGGGTGTTTTGCAATAAAACCCTATTAACTAAAGCACCTGGTATATTGATTTTTCCAGGCAATTGATTTGGAACCCCTGGAAAACATTTTGAAACATTTCTCCCTCCTCCCTCTGTGTTTCTCCAAATTTTATTTTCTTACCTTGACAAAGCGAGGCTAGATCAGCCCAGGCAAAGCCAGTGCCGCAAGGCCCTAGTATCATTTCTATCATATACCAAATTTTGCTCATTGCTATGGGGGTCCAGTGGGGTGGGGGGATGGGAATTTATACTGACCTCAGAAAATGGCACAATTAAATCCCTTTGTGAATTCATTTTCCCTGCCACTATTATCTTTTCTGTTAACCAAGATGATAGCCATTGCACTTACCCAGGGATACAATTAATCCAAGTTTCAGTTCTTTAATAACGGACTTGGGGGATGCCTGGGTGGCTCATTTGGTTAGGCGGCTACCTTCAGCTCAGGTCATGATCCTAGGGTCCTGGGATCGAGTCCTGCATCTGGCTCCTTGCTCAGCAGGAGCCTGCTTCTCCCTCTGCCTGCTGCTCCCCCTGTTTGTGCTTGCTCTCTCTCTCTCTTTCTCTGAAAAATAAATAAGATGCTTAGAAAATTTTAAAAAATAAGACACTTGGGAGGACTGTTCTAGAACACGTTTTGTCATTTCCCCAGGATCACAGAGTCATCTTCTAGACTCTTGTAAATCTTTACTAATAAGCTTAGGATTTGAATGTCTCAAATTCTTGGAATATATGAGGATGATTTAAATAGATAATGGGATTGAGAAATCATTTATCTTAGGTATTTTCTACTATTTTAATATGATTTTGTCCATGCCATAACATTGTTTAAACATGTTTGTGGACTTTTATTTCTGAGAACCGGTTGTCTTTTCCTCTTGTAGCATTATACTGTACTTTACAGCAAGACATTTTGTGCCCAAACTCAGCAAAGTCCATGGCAGAAGGAAAACAGTCCAAGTACGGTCATCTTTAAGTGAAGGACACATGCCAGTATAGTACTGGAATCCGGGGCTTCTCCTCTGTGAGGGCTGCCCAGGGCACTGGGAGGGTCAACATTCCTGATCTCTAACTTCTAGATGCTAGTAACACCTTTCAGTCCAATTGAAAAGGAGACAAAGAAACATGCCTGTAGACATTGCCATATATTCCCTGAGGGATAAAATCACCCCAGTCTGAGGAGCACTGCTGCCATCCAAATGAGGGATCGAACCAGAAATAACAAAATAAAATTAAAACCCAGGCCCTCCTCCCTGGTTCTGGTTCTGACCTTACAGCCCCGTCATCATAGAGACAGGCAGCATGGCATCACTGAAGAATGCCGCATTAGACAGTAGAGACGTGCACTCAAATCCTGATTCAGATTCTTTCTTGTGAACATTGAGCTTCATGACTTCCCTGAGTTTTCTAGTTCCCTATCTATATAAAGTAGGTATCGAGCCAACCCTACCCCCTCCCAGAATTGATGATTATACAAATGAAATACCATCGTGTGTGTTTATCAGCCCGGGTTGCTATAACAAAATACTACAGACTGGGTGGCTTAAACAAGAGACATTTATTTCTCACAGCTCCCGAAGTCCAAGATCAAAACGCTAACTACTTCAGTTCCTGGTGAGAACTCTTTCCTTGCCTTGCAGATGGCCGCCTTCTTGCTGAATACTCACAGGACAGAGAGAGCGCTTTGGTATCCTTTTTTTTTTTTTTTTTTTTTTAAGATTTTATTTATTTGACAGAAATCACAAGTAGGGAGAGAGGCAGGCAGAGTGGGGAGGGGAAGCAGACTCCCCACTGAGCAAAGAGCCTGATGCCGGGCCTGATCCCAGGACTCCGGGATCATGACCCAAGTCAAAGGCAGAGGCCCCAACCCACTGAGCCAACCAGGCGCCCTGGTATCTATTCTTGTAAGGACACTAATCTCATCATGGAGGCCCAACTCTCATGACCTCATAGAAACCTAATTATATCCCCAGGTCATGCCTCCAGATCCCATTACATGAGGACTTAGAGCTTCCACACATGAATTCTGCGGGGACAGAAACATTCAGTTCATAATAACGTGAAAGTGCTTTATAAACAGACAGGTTTGTAAGATTACCAGGGCACTAAGATTTATTGAATGCTGGCCATGTACCAAGCAATTTAATATTCTGTCTCATTCTCACAATCATCTGAGATAACAGCATTTCCCCTGATTTTAAGAGCAGGAAACTGAGGCGCACAGGAAGTGATAGTCCCAGGTTGACAGGGCTGGTAAGCCAAACACTTGGCTTGAAGCCTTAGCAGGCAACCAGACTCTCGTGCAGGAGGCTGGACTTCTTCCCTGATGCACCTGGTCATTAGACACCAGGGATCTCTGCCATAAAATGGATATAAATTCTGCTTTATTAGCTGATATTTTAAATATTTTAAATAATGTATATGTATACATTACATTACATTATGTATACATACATTACATTACAAATATATACATAATATATTTAGTGTATATGTATATTTAAATATGTGCATATGTTTGTTCCTATTTGTGTTAGATACAATAAATATTTTATTTAGAAAAAGATAAAAAGTCCATCATGCTATCCTGGAAAATTATAACGTATATCTTCCTCCTTTACCACCTTGCTAATACCTACTCCCCATCCTTGGCTCCTTTCTAGCATTATCTACACTCAGTAGTAGTGTAGACAGAGTGATGAATAGAGACAGAGATACAGATATACACAAATTCTTAGCCACAATTCTGGGATTTTTTTTTAACATAAATATTTTATGACTTTAAACAACTTGAAAAACTTGCAGTCTACATGGTCTGTGATCCAGACCTTCAGAACCCAGATACTGCCAGACTCAGATGCCCATCCAGCTGTGGAACTTTATTGTTCTAGTGTGTTCACAAGTAGAGATTAAACCACACACATACACCGCTGTCCCAGGAACTAGTATTCTGCACATAGAGCCAAAAAACAGCCAGGACTTAAGCAACAAAACACAGGCCCACAACATAAAGTGTTTGTTGAATACTGGGCAAGATAAAATATTATCGTTTCAAGTCCAGTTCAGGGGAGTACGGTGAGACAACAGCAAGCTCACAGAATGAGGGATCCACACGGTCACACAGAGAGCCTGTGCCTCCAAATCTGGTTCTCGGGCACCGTTCTCCCTGGCACCCAAGGGTGTCCACACTGAGCCAGGGGCTGGGAAGAAGGAAGCATCATTCCATCAGGCAGTGTGAGCACTGAGATCCTGTACCAGCTGCGACCTTGACATTCATTTCACATCTTAGGTCTTCTCCTGTAAACTACCAGTAACTCCCCATCCTAGCTCCCCCTGTGAGCAACAGTGATGTCTTCCCAGCGTACTGGGCTGAGCTAAGGAAGGGTTCTGACAACAGACAGGCTTCCCCACTCTACCCACCAACAATTTCACTGCCCCTCAAGCTAAAATGGTGTTCGGTGAGGTGTGACTAAGAGGACCCAGGTGAACTCCCCTCGGGCCTACATATATCAGTAGTAAATTCCTGAATATCTACTATTAGCTACTCTTCCTGAGACCTTCTACTGAATGCTGTACTCTGAGAGGATCCAAGATGAAATCGTTAACACACCTTGGAGTGCGTGAGAATATCTGATTCCTGGAGAGACCCTGACCACCAAAGCTCTGGTGGCCCAGGGGAGAGCTAAGAGTCCCGGCAGAGAGTGGGGTCTGGAGGCTGACGTTGGCCTTGAATCTTTGGCTCTGCAAACAGGACAGAAGAGGAAGTGGGTCTCCACCAGTACAGTTCAGTGCCTGCCATCGTATGCTAGTCCCTTCCGGAGTCTGCAGGATATTGGCGGGGAACAGAACCAGTACTGCCTGGGAACTGAGAGAAGAGCTCCTCACCCCGCCTCGCCCCGCACCAGGAAACTAGCAGCGTGGCCTCAGGCAAGTCCTCTCACCTCACAGCTGGAGGAATTTCTTTCATCTTTAAAATGAGTGGTAAGACTAAAGAAAATCTAAAGTCCCCTCAACCTGCAATATTTTACAATATTTTTGTCTTACTCTTCAAATGGCCCTATGCTCCACACAGCAGACCCGTCTCCTCCCTCCTCTCTCCCCTGCAGAGAGGCAAGGTACGGTAGCACCAACAGGGTTTCTTTCATCTGCTTACATCAGTGTTGCTCTCCTTCTACGAGGCCACAAGCTCCTTGAGAGTAGGGACCTTGCTTTCTTTCTTTATTCCCCTAGCCCCTGGCCTAGCAGAGATGAGGTATGCAATCAACGATTTTTGAAAAGACGTTTAAAGTATAAAGCTTAACATGACTGTAAGATATTATTTTTATCTTTTTCACCCTAAATAGCCCTTGCCAAGGCTTTTCATAGATAGTGTGGGAAACTCCAGAACCGAAAATCCAGCCCTTGTAAAACCTGTTTTTTTGTTTTCTCTTTTAAAAGAACATATTGCCCTTTTTTTTTTTTAAGCCAAGGATGAAATAAAAGCTCCTTCTCAAGTCCTCAACTAGAATTCACTGTAGAGAGGACTAATTTGGGATATACGAAAATCAAACTGTCCAATCAAAGCTAGCCCAGTGATGGGGGAGGTGGGCTGCACACCATAATCAGCTACCCTCCCCCACTGCTGCCCCAGCCATCTATCCCCGTGCCTTCTAGTCCAGGGTTCTCATAAGGCTTTTGAGGCTCAGTCTGTACCATAAGCAATTGTTAGGGAAAGCTGCTCTTCAGGTGAATTGCATTTGAGTTTATACAAAGCCTGGAGATTTGGGCCCTGGTCCAGGGAAGGCTGAGCTAAATGCTATCAGCCTTCTTCGTCTCACCCATCATCAGCCGGCCTCTGCCAGGCAGCTGGCTTTAAGCAATCCAGGGAATTTGTACAAGGTCAGTTCCCAGGCAAAAGGAAAATAACCAGGTGATTGACCAGCAGTGAACGGGAGCCATGATTAACAATAGCAGAGCCTTCAAGCATGAAGGTTTGGCTCAAGTTCAGATAATCACCCAGAGGTTGAAAGACATTCTCAAAACTTTGTGAGGTTCCAAATTTAGACCATCAGTTGGCTGAGAACAGGTTGAATGAAGTTTGCCTGGATGGAAGCCAGAGCTCTGATTCCAGGTTGGTCCCAAAGAGAGGCAAAAGGTAAAGAAAAAAAGGATAAACTCTAGCAGGTAGGAGTGGATGGATGGATTGAACAAAAGTCTGGAATGAGAGATGGAGAGGCAGATGGATGGAGGATGGACAGGCAGACAGAAAGAAACAGGTACAATAGAGAGATGTGTGTCCATATTTGTGTGGCCAGAAGCCATTCGGGAGCATTCCGATTTATGGCAATGAGTAAACTTAGCTTTTAGAGCAAAAAGAGGAATTTGGATCAAGAAACTCTGGCATGGTTAAAAAAAAAAAAGATGAGATGATAGACAGACAAGCGGGCAGACAGATATGGCTAGATGAGAGAGAGAGAAAGATCAAACCATGGCCAACAGGCATTGTCCCCCTCCCTGGCCCCAGAGCCAAGTCACAGTTCTATCAGAGGCAGAGGGAACAATCGAACGACCTACGGAGATCAGCTGTGGGTCAAGATCCGGTTGTTGAGCAGGCCCTTCCTAACCCCAGTGCTGGCACAATGACCCTGGAACGGCATCTCCCCAGGAGGAGGAGTGGAGGTTATTCACACCTACTGTGCCTGGCAACCCAACTCCGGAGCAAACACTTACAACTACTTTTTTTTTTTTTTTCAATTGAAAGACTTTGAAACTATTCTCATAATCTCTCGTATTTTATTATATGATACGAGAGACAAAGCATCTTAGTATAGAGAATCTGTTTTGACCCAGCCACCCCGTGAAGCAAAGAAGGCTTCCGCTGCTGTGGGACTCATCAGTTCGGGGTATTTCTTATCAGAAAAAAAAAAAAAAAAAAAAAAACCCGAAGGAAAGAAGGGCCTGGAGAAGGATCACACAGCTGGTTAGAGACAGGTGGCGCCAGGACTCAACTGCCCTGTCTGGTCCATTGCTTTACCCATCACTACACATACGCATCTGACGCTCAAAGGGAGGCTATGTTTAGAAATGTCTGACCCGGAAGTCCCACACAGGAGAGTGAGAAGCACGTTTACGTGCATTTTGTTCGTTTGCTTGTTTTGTTTGCTTGTTTTGTTTTGCATATTCTGCGTAATCTTGATCAAATCATTTTCTTTGCTGTGAAAGTGAGGCTGCTTTTCCAGAGATTTCCTCGGGGCTAACACAATGACACAACACTGCAAGAGTGAGACAAGACGTCTATTCGGCCCCCAGACTTTGACTCACAACCCCTCAGGTCTAGTAAGTTTCAGCTGTGTGTCTGGTAGCACTGAGTAGCTTTTGTTATTTGAACCCTACAGTGCACTTGAAATGGGGAGATTATTTCTCCCATTTTACAGAGGAGGAAACAGAGACACAAAGTGGTGAAGTAACTTGATCGAGGCAACACAGCTGCCAGTTGCCTCATGTGGTCAAATACAAGGATGAAATGAAGGGCATTGGTAATATGTCCTATAGAAACTGAGAAGGAGGTGAAACTGTGTCCCTTGGATTGCTATCAAGCCAATGTGTGCCCGATACATCATTACAGAGTCATCTCCCAACAGCTGGAAAATAAGTGGGACAAGGATCATGTCACCATCCTTCCTTGTTTGTAGGGGGATGTGGCATGCCTGGGCGACCTCTTGGGCTGTGTGTGTGTGTGTGTGTGTGTGCGTGTGTGTGCAAATGAGGACAAAGGGGCTTGTGTTACAGAGCTCAGGAAACCAGGATTCCAAACAGCTTTACACTGGACATGGCCAAGGAGGAAGAGACGCGGGACAAAAGGAAGACAGAAGGGGGAATCAACAAGTCAGTATGGGCTAGGTTTTGGGAAGAAGTCTGGGGCAATTTTGAGAGTGAAACATGAGATTAAAGGCAGCTGCTCTGCCTGTGAGACAGTTCAAGAGCGAGAAGCAAAGAAATGCCTAGTGCCTTGTGAGGTGGTACAGCATGGTGGTGTTCAGCCTCACGAATGAAGGTTCAAATCTTGCCTCCAACCCCACTTAATCTTCAGGAAATCATGAGCTAGTTGTATAACCTCACTTATCCTCTGTGAATAAGTAATACGAATACAAAGAAAATGAAGAAGACAATCTGTATAGAGTGTTTGGCATTTAAGCACTTAAACTGATGTAGGGAGCACTACCGCCACCCACCCTGAGGAGCTGTTCAACAGAACTGAGCAAGGATTCAAACCATACTTCAATGTTTTTTTAGGTTTGGGACTTGCATTTCCTCAGAATCTTATCTTGTGCAGATAAGATCTTAGGAGTGTTACTGTTTTCAACAGGATGGTCTGAGAAGGGTAAAGTCAAACAAAGACACAAAGGAGGTAAAGGAGAAAGTTATGCCAATAACTCGGGGTAAGGGTTCCAAGCAGACAGAACATCAAATCCAACAGTCCTTATTAGATGTTCGAGGAACAGCAAGAAGCCATTGTTGGCAGAGACATGAGCAAAAGGGAAAGGGGAGGAAATCAGGGTGAGCAATGGCGGAGTACAGGATCAAGTAACACCTTGTAAGCCACGGTCAGACTCAGGTCATTACCGTAAGTGCCATGGGGAGCAGACACTAGAAGGCTCCGAGCAGAAGGGCACTATTTTATATCTTCAACTCCTTTTATATCTTTATATCCTTTATATCTTTATACTCCTTTATATCTTCAACTCCTCGCTCTGGAGTCTATGTACGTAATAGACAGCCGTGTGGCAGAGGGTAGACTGTTGAGTCTGAGGGCAGAGACGGTAGGGCTTGGGACCAAGGGGTAGTCATGGAATGCCATGGAATGAGAAGTGCATTCTGATTTGTAATCACTCTTAAGGGAGAGCAGACAAAAATTTGTTGGTGGATTGGATATGGTACATACATAAAAACCGACACAAAGAATGATTCCAGGGATTTGAGCCTGAGAAATTAATTGGGTATAACTATGTTTGTAATTCGTACAATCATCCCCACTCTACTGAACATTCAGGTGGTTTCCAGAATGTTTGGTAATTTTAAGACAGTGGTGAAATAAATATCCTTACTCACTTGTCTTTAAAAACTAATAACTATTTATAAGAAATAGGCTTCTGGATCAATAGGTAAGCATATTTTGTATCTTTTTTTAAAGATTTTATTTTTGACAGAGAGAGAGAGGAGCACAAGCAGATAGAGCAGCAGGCAGAGGGAGAAGCAGGCTCCCTGCTGAGCAGGGAGCCCAGTGTAGGACTCAATCCCAGGACCCTGAAATCACGACCTGAACCGAAGGAAGACACTTAACCAACTGAGCCACTCAGGTGCCTCCACACTGCATTTTTAAAAAGCACGGCCAAGTACTCTCTAGAGAGGATGTAATTTTCTATAATCCCAGCAGCTATGCGTGAGAGTACTAGTCCCTTCCCTGTCAGCAAAGGACGTTTTAGGTTAAGTCTTTCGGTTTGCCCATCTGATGGCTGAAACACCATATTTCATTATTTCATTATTGTTTTGTTTTTCCCTGACCCCAAGTAGGGGTATGTATCATTCAGCTTACCATCAACACATTGTCTCTCCTTTTCTCCTGTTTGCTCATAAATTCTACCTATTTTGTGACATGGTTTTTTTCTTATTCATTTTTGAGAGCCCTTGGCATACAAAGACTAGTAATTCCTTTTTTGCACATTTGCACGTATTTCGTCTTCAATTAATAGCTTACTTGGAACTTCATTCTTAGCCTGTACCCTAATAAACTTTTGGGTTTTATAAGATCAAATCTATCCATTTCTTTTTAAGATTTTATTTATTCATTTGACAGAGAGAGACACAGAGAGAGAGGGAACACAGTAGGGGGAGCAGGAGAGGGAGAAGCAGGCTTCCCATTGAGCAGGGAGCTTGATGTGGGCCTCAATCCCAGGACCCTGGGATCACGACCTGAGCCGAAGGCAGCCACTTACTTGACCGAGCCACCCAGGCGTCCCTAAATCTGTCCATTTTTATTTTATAATTGTTATGTTTCCTTAAACATTTGAAAAAAGAATGTAGTAGAACTATACGTACGAGGACCCGTTTTTAGTAATAGTTCTTTAAATTTTTTTAAATTATTTTATGGCCAAAGTTCTGTTCTGGTTTTGTATTTTTTCTTGAATCAACTTGGTGATGTACATATAGGTATAAGGAAATCATTCATTTATGTAGTATTTTCTGAAAGACTAACAAAGCAGTCTATAATATTTCTTTGATGGTTTCACTTGCCTTTTTCTTTAGGATATAAATCCCATTCTTATTTCTCATATTACATATTTATATCTCTCCTACCTTTGTAGCTTACATTAGCCAGAGTCTGTCCTATCTTGGTATATTTAAAGAGATATTATTAGATTTATTAATCCATTAAATTACATTCAGGTATTCTCATTTAATAATAGCAAATTCCCATTTTTTTCTCCGTGCTCTCCTCAGGTGTGTATTTTTCTCTAACTTCCTCACTTTAATTCTTCTTTTAAGAATTCAGTGTCCTTTGAGAACAACACTGGAGTGCGTGTGACAGATAGTATTCTCCCTGTTAGTGCTTTCCTCAACGGTCTATTACTGAAGTTTTGATTTCTCTGTCAACCCAAGATGTATTTCAAAGGTCATATTTTAATGTAAAACTTTGGTTCATTTTAATTTACACCACATTATGGTTCGCAAAACTCCTCGTCTGGCTAAGTCCTGAAGAAAGAACATGAGCAGAAACCAAATATGTGAACAGCTGTGGATAAGACATATTGGGGAAAAAAAAAAAAAATCGATCCATCTCTTAGAGTCTTGTCTCCCTATGGCCCCGGAAAAGCACGGGAAAGACTCTGAAGTGCTCCTGAAAAGGATCATTTGGAAGACTCAGAAAATTTCATCCCTTCATTATTTTTTTTTCCTTTTAAGATCTTATTTATTTGACAGAGAGAGATCACAAGTAGGCAGAGAGGCAGGCAAAAGGAGAGGGGAAAGCAGGTTCCCTGCTGAGCAGAGAGCCTCATGCGGGGCTCCATCCCAGGACCCTGAGATCATGACCTGAGCCAAAGGCAGAGGCTTAATCGTTTGAGCCATTCGGGTGCCCTCATCCCTTCATTCTTAAAATATACATACGGGTTTGACCATATTTCTCTTCTTTCTTTTTTTCCCTCTTTTTTTTTTTTTTTAAGATCTTATTTATTTATTTGAGAGAGAGAGAATGAGAGCATGAGAGGGGGAGGGTCAGAAGGAGAAGCAGACTCCCCGCTGAGCAGGGAACACCTCCCGACGCAGGACTCCATCAGAAGACTCCAGGATCATGATCTGAGCTGGAGGCAGTTGCCCAACCAACTGAGCCACCCAAGTGCCCCCCCATTTCTCTTTCTGATCATGCAAGTAAGAAAATCGAGCAGCACCTCTAGGCTCTAGTGACTCCTTTTCCAGTTTGCACAATCTGTTGCCAGCCCCGGTCCCCAGCTCTCCATGGAAGAAGGGGTGGTGAAGTTCAGAGTAAGGAACATTACCTGTGACACAAACCTGCCTGACAGCCAGTGGTAGCTGCCACCATATATACTGAAACAGAGGGCAGAAAGGAGAATGGCAGAGGTCCGTGACTCAAAGCAGCCTTCTGGTATCAACACTTTCCCCTTGAAATTCTGCCATATCCCCTTTTTTAAAAAAATATTTTATTTATTTATTTGACAGAGAGAGATCACAAGTAGGCAGAGAGGCAGGCAAAGAGAGAGAGAGAGAGAGGGAAGCAGGCTGCCTGCTGAGCAGAGAGCCCGATGCGGGGCTTGATCCCAGGACCCTGAGATCATGACCTGAGCCGAAGGCAATGGCTTAACCCACTGAGTCACCCAGGCTCCCGCCATATCCCTTTCTAAGGAACCCTGGCAGGATATTATTCTAAATGCATGAATTTGTGCCAGGCTTTACATGAGTATAATCCAGAGGTCAACTGGGGGCCATCTGCCCCTTATATTCTAGACTTCGATTACTTGGAATTCTTACACGCTACACACAGGGCATCAGACCTCATTTTCTATGGTCTAGAGACCACAGAGCTGTCTGGTCTTGAGTCTGCCATCGCATCCACTCACAGGCAGAACCAGCCTCCTCTTCCAGTTATATGGGATCTGGGCAAAGGTCACGATATCAAAGAACACAACATTCTGCCAATCATGCCCATCCTGTCTGCTAAATTCTCTCTCTCTCCCCCTTCCTCACCACCTCGCTCCTGAATACCTCATTCTCCAGCAGAGTCTCTTCTCCCTCTATTATATAAATGTCTTTCTCCTTGAGAAACCTCAGCACCCACAGCTCCTCCAGACCCTGGAGCCTCAACTTCTATCCCAAGTAGGTTAAGAAAGCATTCTCCCAGGAAGGGAGTCCAGAAGAATTCTCATACCTGCTGCTATGGGGAAATATCTTTTAATTAAGGAGGAGCGTCAGATTTAAGAAGCAGGAACCAAACAACTCTATTGCATTTCTGCTAGATGCAAAGTGCTTTACGGGGCAGGGGGACAGCAGTGGAATGGGGGGGGGGGGGGGCGCCCAGCTGTACAAGGCAGGCCTGGCCTAGATGCATCGAGTCTAGGTGGGCAAGGTCAAAGGAGGAAGAGCTCACTTCCTGCTGTGATCTTCAGGATGAGAAAGACTATGATTGCAAACACACCACAAATAAAGAGCCAAGGCCCAAGGAAGCATCCCAAGCCAGGTGGCATCCAGTGATTCTCAGTTCAGCACACATTACTCCACACATAGGTAAGGAAACAGTATTCTTCTCCTTAATGAATCATCCCTACCCTTCCAAACAAAGTGGGAGTGAGCTTGGCAGGGAAAGGATAAGAGACATCAGAGCTGAAAGGCAGTCACAAAAGACCAAACGAAGTGATAGGGAAGGCTTGGTAAAAAAGCCAACCCAGCGTCCCCGGGAAAGAACCAATAATCAGAATATGTGACCCCATCGGCAACTGAAAGATCTGGAAATCTGGGAGCTCAGGCCATTTCTGTTTTGAGAGTCTATTTGGATGAGTGGGAGGGAGGAGGGGAGTGGATGGCTGTGGTTCATCAGGTATAGCTCCTTACCCAGCCCCAAACCCCACCTGAGGGCAGTAAAGAAGGAGTTAGCACTAACCACAGCAGATGAGTGACTTTACCCAGATCATTTCATTTTCCCCCTCTGCACGGCATTCACAATGGCTTTTCAATTTCCAGAGGCTTGGAGTGATGATGTCACTTGGTCAAGATCGCAGGGCTCCCAAGTGACAGCACTGGATTTCAGCAGTGGGGCTGCCCCCCACCCTAAGAGCCCCAGGGCCTCATGAAATGACAGAGAAGGTAGCTGCAGACAGGCATGACTCGAGAGCAGAGCTGACCCTTGTAGGAACCTAACCAAAGAATACATGACATCAACGAGGACCCCAGGGCAGGGAAATGTTAATCCTGTCCTTCCTCTGCCTCTTTAAAATCTCTGCGGGTCATGTCACCGGCAGCAATAAGAGAGAACATCGACAGCCAGTAAGGAAGAAAAGCAGGGAGTGCATCGCCACTATCAAGAAGAGAAGACAGAGGGCAGAGAACTGAAACACATCCCTAACAGAACTGCCAAGGAGACCTGTCTCCCTGCTGGAGTGTGTATTACTCAAAGTCCCAAGAACAAGGACAAAGCATACTCCAGGGCTTTAAGATGTAGGGAGAGGACGCTGGACCCAAAGCTGGGTGAATTGATCTTTCAAGTTCCTTCTCCATCAACACCGAGCGTGCTCCAGGGTGAGGTCCACACGGCAGGCCATCTCTGTAGGCCATTGTCTCCATCTGCAGAAGGCCGGGTGATTTCCACGTGCCTTTGCCTGACACTGAGCACCCAGGGCTGGAGCCAGATGGCCTGGGCTCCAAGGACAGTCACACACAGAGCAGAAGATTGCCCCTGCGTGTGTGCCCAGATAGAGGACCTTACAGACCATGAGCCTCCTCTATTTTTTTCCACCTGACCACGTCCTAATTGGCAGGGCAGTGCTATTGTCAGGATGCCTATCAGATAGAACATTCCACCTCACAGGTCGATGCATTTCAGTGAGTCGCCAATAAACTGCAAAGAAATCCTTGCTTCCAGGATCAGATAGTCTGAAATAGCAGAAGTATTAACAGACTCTTATTTTTCGCTCCCTTATGGAGCCAAAAGCAAGCCAGAATCTCCTGGCATGTTCAACTAAGAGTCCCAGGTTTGGTATTTCAACTCCAAGGCCTTCTGTGGCCCAAGTTAACGTAATTAAATCTAGGTTCTCCCCTACTAGCCTTCATTATCATTCCCTCTGTGATGCCAATAATAATACTAATAATAAGTTCTTACGTCAGTACTTTTCAGCTTTTCAAATAGCTCTGACATGCTTTATCTCACTTGAGCTTAATAATAACCATGCAGTATAAGTAGGGCAAGTATTATTACCTCCATTAATACTAATAATAGCTAACATTTAGGTAGCCCTTTGCATTTACAAAGTGCTTTCATACATATTTTCCCATTGTGCTAGAGGCTGAGTTCCTGGACACCAGAACTGTGTCTCATTCATTTCCTTACCCTGCAGTGGTTCGCAGAGATCCAGGCACAGAGAAGTCACTCAATACGCGTCTAGGACATTTTAAATTAGCTTCATCCTTGTGAAAACTGTATTAGGTCGGTAGGCAAATTTTTTTTAATATTTTATTTATTTATTTGACAGAGATCATAAGTAGGCAGAGAGGCAGGCAGAGAGAGAGAGGGGGAAGCAAATGCCGCGCTGAGCAGAGAGCCCAATGCAGGGCTCAATCCCAGGACCCTGAGATCACGACCCGAGCCGAAGGCAGAGGCCTAACCCACTGAGGCACCCAGGCACCTGGCAAATATTTTTAGACCCAGTTTTCAGATCGGGAGGTCGAGGCTCAGATTTTCCGTGACATGAACAAAGTCACATACAAGCGTCCAGACCAAGCAAACAGTACTTTCTAGGTAAGCCCAACATGTTATGTTCTCTCCTCCACACCAGTGCTTGCCAAACTTTAAAGTGTAAACAGATTATTTGGCAGCCTTATTAAAATGTAAACTTGTTTCAGTAGGTCTAGGATAGGGCATGAGATTCTAAATTTCTAACTACCTTTCAGGTGATGTGGAGGTTGCTGGGTTGAGGACTACTTTTTTTTTTTTTGGCACTTTGGTTCCTTTTCTTTGTCATTTTTCTTCTTTTCCCCCAAGACTTATTGAGATATAATTGACATATAACATCATGTAAGTTTAAGTTTAACATGATGGTTAGATAGACACGTATGCCATGAAAGGACAACTACAATAAGGCTGTTAGAAGATGAATACGTTCAGGGCATCTAATGGGCGGCATGGTGACGAGCGTCAACAACACTGTATTGTATACTGAGGACCTGCTAAGAGGACCACTTCTTGAGAGGCAAGTGGGCATAGGAGGCCAAGAGCAATTAAACGACTTTCCCAAGTTCATCCACCAAGTTAAAAGTAGAACAGAATTAGGAACTCTTCCACTCACCCTCATTCTCCCATCGTCTTGGTCTCAACATGTACCCTCATGAGTCAGTAAAATGGCAACACGACACTATTTCCCCACTTACTCTCATTCCACTCACAGTGGGCAAAAGTTTGTGAAACTTTCACACTTAAAATATCAAGTCTTAGAGTTTAAAAACAGACAAACAAACAACAACAACAAAAAAAACCCCAAAAAACATTTTATTGTCTTTTAAGAACATACACCAAGAAGTGTACCTGGGTGAAAACTGCACTTCAGAAAATCTGGTTAGGCTCCTGTTACTCCTGTTGTAATGGTTCGCTTCAGATCCCACTATTCTATTGGTTTTATCCTTACATGCCACATTGCAGATCTTTTAGGCAAAGGCTCTCTCCACCTCTTTCGTCAGAGAGACCCCCAATTCCCTGGTGGTCTAGGAAAAGCCCCTTCTGGGCGACACAGACAGAGTAGGATCCGGCCCAAAGTCAGACCATGCTTGAGTACCAGAAATTCTGATCTTGCCAAACTGGAAACACAAGACAAGAATTAGTAACCGGGCACCAGAGAGGGCCACAAGCGCTGGTTCAATAACCTCTCTGTGATCTTTATGTCTTTATCAGTCATGCTGGCCAATTCGCAGAGCTCAGGCAGAGCTCTGGGTTATGCGGAGACCAGGTGTATCTGTTGGGGCTCTGCAGAGAAACAGAAGAAACAGGACACACATAGAGAGAGAGATTTGTTGTGAGGAACCGGCTCACATGGTTTTGGAAGCTGCTTAAGTCCCAGAATCTGCAGGGTGAGTTGGCAAGCTGGAGATCCGGGAGAGTTAATGGTTAAGTTCTAATCTCAGTTAGAAAGCCTGAGAACCAGAAAAGCTGACGATGAAGTTCCGGTCAAAGGCCAGGAAGCTCACCATCCATGAGAGCTGATGTTTCAGCTAGAGTGCAAAGGCAGGAAAAAACTGCTCTCTCAGTTTGCAAGCAGTCAGACAGAATGGCTTCTCTCTTACTCAAGAGGCTGATCAGCCCTTTTGTTCTGTGTAGGCCCTCAACTGATTGGATGAGACCCACCCACATTAGGGAGAGCAAGCTCTTTTATTTCGACTACCAATTTAAATGTTAGTGTAAACACTCTCACAGAAGCACCCAGAATCATGTTTGACCAAATATTGAGCCATCCCGTGGCCTTGCCAAGTTGACAGGTAACCATCCATCAAGTGTACCAACCACATTCACACACCATCCCATTACAGAGAAAAGGTACCAAAACTCCAACACATTCTGATATGTGCCACAAATCCATTTTCTGTTTTGTAGGCTCTCCTCCTACATGAAGAAATTTTCTCAGCGTGATCCAGCGACAGACTATGGGTCTGTTAGCTATCATTGCCCAAGACATATTCAGAAGATACTAGCTCTGAGTGGCCGGCAGGGAGGTGGGGTAGAATGTCACACACCCACCACCCAATGGCTGATTTCACTGTGGAAGCTTTTCTGTGGTGTCCAAGGACTCATGCGAAGGATGAAGCTGACCTCATCTCCAATCCACTGTTATCCTTGAACACTAGCCCTTTATCCCTATATTCAACTCTGCCCTCTTCCTGTCGCTCAGAGAATAAGGGACAACTTCTCAAAAATCAGATGTGTATTTAAAAAATGAATGATATGGGCTCAGGAGTAGTGGAGCAGCCTCTGAATGGGAAAGGAACTCCAGAAGCAGGCTCAACCCCAGGTCAGGGGAATCTCCAATGTGGTAAGAGATCGCATGATAGCCAGTCCCTAAAGACTGATGGAAATATACGCTGGATGTGCTCCCAGTAGCCCTTCCCAACCACAGTCCACCCTGGTCTATTCTGTCATCAGGCAGAGGCCTTGAGAAAAGAATTGCCACGTTTCCTGCAACCAACAGGTAACAATAGAGGGTTCTAGAAAATAAGGTATATATATAATGTGCAAAAGGAAAAAAAGAGGTCACTGGGTTGGGTTGGTCATCAGAAGTGGAAAATATATACTTATTGGGAGAAGAGAAAAAAAGGTGGCTCAGGTATTCTGCTTGCAAATGCTAGTCCCCGTTCAACCCTGAAGCAGGCCTGCAAGAATCCCAACCAAGGCCACAAGCTGTGTACTGCATATGTGACATACGTGACATTTAAAAACTATGCCAGGCGCCTGGGTGGCTCAGACGGTTAAGCATCCAGCTCTTGGTTTTGGTTCAGGTCATGATCTCAAGGTTTGGGGATTGAGCCCCGCGTGGGGCTTCGTACTCCATGAGGAATCTGCTTCGGATTCTCTCTCCTTCTCCCCCTCATTCTCTCTCTCTTTAAAATACGTAAATAAAATCTTTTTTAAAATTTTTAAATAAAAACTATACCTATTATATGCCAGGCATGATACTAGGTTATACTAGGTTATTGGGGGAAAAAAAACATACAAAATAACATGCTAAACTGTTCCATTTGCAAAGAGTTGTATCATTTCTTTTATACATGATCCCATTTCTGAGTTGTATATTGTGATCCCCGCTTATATATAAAGTGAGGCCTAAAAACTCTGTATGAAATTCTGTGAGCACAATGTAGCAGAGCTGGTATAGCTAAGAAAAGTCAGCAGACATGTGCAAGGGGCGCTGAGATCTTCCCCCAGCGATGGTGAAGTACCACAGAGGAGTTGCTAGCATGGCTGAATGAGGCCATCTTGGAATCTTACCCAAATCATCAAGCATGCTACACCCCAGTTCCCTCACCATCATTCACCAGTCTCCTCTCTGAAGAGTTCTGGCATTAATCATACAACCATTCACGGTGAAAAAGAGTTAGTGACCTTTCCCGAGAGTAATTATATATTGTCTTCTTACAAGAGCAAACTGAAGGTCATTGCACACCCTCTCCTAAAGGAAAATATGATCTTCCATCAACAAAAAAAGAATCATAGAACAGCTGGAAAAAGTACATAGAAAATCAGAAAGACCTCCTTAAACTCTATCATATGAAATTCCACTTTATGCCCAAGACTCTAAAAACACGCATATTCAACTATTTTAACTAGCATTCATTCTGCATTCATTCACCAAGAATTTATTATCTTTTATATGCCAAAGACTGGGAATTCAGAGATAAATAAGACACAGGTTCTGCCCAGGAGAACCTGATGTCCTACAGAGGGCTGGGACACAGAAATCCAAAGAAGCAGATAACCACAATTCAAGTTCAACAACAGAGTTATGAGCTACGAACCTCTAGAAAGAAGCAACTAACATAGCCTGAGTGAAAAAAGCCTCACAGAAGAGTGAAATTCAAGCTGAGCTTTGAAGGATATGATGCATTATGTGGACAGAGAAGAGAAAGAATAATGTTCCAGGAAAAGAAGCTATAGAAATAAAAGCATAAAGATATGAAATGGCAGAACACTGCCACAAAGTGTGGGACATGTCCCCATACTCCTCATGCCACAGCTTGGTTGATTGGAGGGCCTACTATGCATCATCAAACACTGAGGGGCATACTAAGTCCTTAACTCTGAGACATAAATTGATGAAATATCAAAGTACAGGATAAGCAAACAAAACCTCAAAACAGCATTATACCAGGAATCTTCGTAAGGCAGTAAGTGGCAATTTATTAATGGGTGACAGGGACACTAGCTGCTAGAAAGCCATTATTCACACTGAAACCACATTGGAACAGGACCATTTCTTCTTTATAGTAAGTATGTGGCAGGCTGCAATCTAGCAATATAGCTATGGGTCTAGAAAGCATAAGGTCAAGTTACATAACCCCCGGTGACATTGTCTCCATCATCGATTATCAAGTACTATATGATGCCTTCGTGTGCTGAGCACTCTACGTGGCATCACGGGATGAACAGAATGAGTAAAATACTTCTTCCCAGGATCCCAGAGCTGAGTTAACACTACATACTTGAATCCAATATTGGAGAACAAAAGGGAGGCAGACATGAGATACAAGTGGAGCTGACAGACAGAAAAGGTCAGAAGAGATTGGAATTAGAGCTGTGCTTTGAAGGAATGGGAGGATTGAAGAAGAAAGAAGAACATTCCACGCATGAGAAACAGACTATGCCAGGTACAGAAAAAGAAATTCTTCTAGAAAGTGCAGGTAGAACAAGAGAAACCGTGGACCTAGAGCAAAGGTTTTGTGTTGGAGGGTAATGGGTAGGATAGTAACCAGGAGGCTAGATTTTAACAGGTACTAAGTCACAGCCAGAAAAGTCTGGACTTATCTTTGTAGACAATGGGGAGTCACTCTAGGGGCTTCTCAGATTCAGGTGTGAACAAACCACACAGCCTGAGAGAGATGACTGAATTAAATTGCCACTTACTGCCTTGCGATGATTCCTGGCATAATTCTCTTTTGAGGTGCTGTTTGCTCACCCTGTGCTTGATATTTCATCAATTTATGTCTTAGAGTTAAGGACTTAGTATCTTCTGTACACTTTGGTAAGTGTACTAATTAGGATTCTCCAGAGAAACAGAACCAATAGGAAATAGATGATAGAAAGATAGAAAGATAGATTTATTTATCTTAAAGAATTGTCTCAAAAAAAAAAAAAAAAAAAAAAAAAAAAAAGAATTGTCTCAAGCCAATTGTGGGGTCCAGCCAAGTCAGAATTCTGCAGGGCAATACAGCAGGCTGGAGACCCAGAGAAAAGCTAGTGTTGCAACTATAATCCAAAGGCAATCAGGAAGGCTGAATTCTCTCTTCCTCAGGAGACCACAATCTTTTTTCCATTGAGACCTTCAACTAACTAGTCAAGGCCCACCCATGTTATGGAGGATAATCTACTTTATTCAAGGCCTGTTCATTTAAATGCTAATCTTCTCTAAAAAATACCCTTCACAGTGACATTTAGTCTGGTACCCAAGTGGGTGGCCTAACGAAGTTGACACATAAAATTAACCATCACAGTAGGGAAACCAGGAATCATTCTTATCCTTCCAACCCTGAGTTCTCTGCCTGCTGGCTCAGCTTCCTGGGGAGTCTGCAGCCCGCTTCCAGGGGATGATTGATCTCACTTGATGAGACATCAAAAAAACAAGCAGTCAGTGAAAAGGGGGGCCAGATCTTCTGTCTTGGCAGGAAAATCTTCCATCTTCATAAATGCATCCTTTTTTGAGGCTTGTACGGCTTCTCTTCTGTCTGGTTGAGCAGCCCCAAGGTTGACCCTAAGAATCCACCTCTTACAGACTCACGGCCAGTCTGCAGAAAACAACCTGGCAAAACATTTCACACGAAACTCATGCCGTTAGAGCTGTGTTTTGCTTTGGTTTGATTCAATGATTTCTAAACCCGCTCTCAAAACTTCATTTAGCTTATAATTCACTGTGGTTTGACATGTCTTATGTGGGGGAGAGGGATGACTTTCATTTAATATTAACCAAGCAGCTTTCCACCACTTCCTCTTTTCCATTGTTTCACTTTAATAAACAATGGATTTAACAATTTGTTTAAAGTCGGCTGGGCTCTGAAACATTCTTCTAAGTATTCTGCCTCACACATGACCTGAAGATTTTATTCAACATCTGTTTAGAAAAAACACACACATACCAAACACACAAGACCCAAACAAACTATGCATTGTTTCCAAGTAATGGTCATAACGTACTTGATGTCTCTTGAAAGGGAAATACTAAGCAAAAAAAATAAAAAAATTGTTTTCCCCCAAATTATTCAAGCTGAACGGGAAAAAAAAAAAATTAAAAACATTGAAGTCAGATACATTAACCCACAGCTGGTAACTCCCTTTCTAGTTGGGGAGGGATCCGTGATGAAAAACAACCCTTAGAACTTCTTGATTAAAATGGAGCCATCTCCACCAAATTTACACTAAAACATCACGGAGGGTACAGAGAACTATAAAAACTTACTACCCCAAAGCTTCAGATTTAAGGACAATGTAATATCGCATTCTGTTTGTAATGTCCACTAAAGAGGGGTAGACTGGAAACATCCAGGCAAGACTACTCCTTATGGCAAAACCAGGCTTCCCTCTTTGAAACAAGGAGGAAAAGATATCTTCTAGAAATAAGTGAGCGGAAAGAAGGAAAGCAACCGTTCACTGCCTTCCAGGACTGAGCCTAAGGCACCATATGCTGGGGAAACACCAAAGAAATGCTATCAACAATGTAAGTCGGGAAATGTCCTGCTTCTTCCCGCCCTCTGTCAGTTTCTGGCACACACTTAAAATGGTATCCAGAAAGTTCTAAAATAAAAGGAATAAAAAAATAAAATAAATAAAATAAAAGATTAAGCAAAGATACGTCAGGCAAGTGGCAAGCAATAAACTAGGGTTAGCTATGTTTATGAAAGACAAATCAGGATTTGTAGCCAAAAGCATAGAATATTGCAAAGAGGGCTGTGTGATGGTTCACAATGAAGATGTAAATGGCATGTGAGGTGTTTGTATTAAACTGAACAGTAAAACATTCTAGCTTTTTGTCTTTAGCTTAAAAATAAAGCCTACTGGACAAAAATTTATTGAATCACTCAAAGAAATCTTCCAGGCCTTATGCTGAAAAAGGACCTCAATGTTTCTCATCATTTAGTGGCAGGAAATAGGGACAAAGCGACTATCCAGACACCAAGAACCGTGCTTTCTGTGATCCTTTGTTTGAAAGGCTGGAGCTATGGAAAGATGAAGGGAAGACACTTTTGGTTCCGGAAGGTGCCTCAAAGAGAGGCTCCTTCGTCATGTAGATGTACTTTATTAAAGTGCTTTTTATTTAGTCAAGGAAGCTCAGATGTTAGTGAAGTATTGCAATTCAAAGGCAGCAGAATGAGATCTCAGATATCCTCTTCAGGGCTGCCAGAAGCCCTCTGTTTCCATGGGGAATGAAGAATGTGCCTCAGGAGTGGGTCTATCACCTTAGAGCAGGGGTCACACCTGAATGTAACTTACATAAATTAGTGGGTGAGAAGGGACTGTTGAAGATGCAAAGCTCAAGCCTTCAAAAGGAGCAGCTAGTACTCAACTCCAGCCTCATGACTGCAAAATGACGATGCAGTCCCACTGATCTTAGACTGTCCATCTATAAAGAAAGTCACAAATTCAGTTTTTTACACTAATTCACTGATTCTAAGATGCACTTTTTTTTTTTTCCACATTTTACGTTTGTAAAATCGAGATATGTTTTACATCCATGGTGTCTGACAATTTTAATCAGCCGGGACTTTTTTCTTCCTTGGTGCTATATAAAGTGATGGCACATCTTAAAATCAACCTTGGCATCTTAGATTTTATAGAGTGTGGGATATACAATCCGTAGGTGACTAATTCAAGCGACATCAATCAATCAATCACACTGTGGAGGCCAATCAAAAAGAACTGTGGGCTGGATGGACGAGTTACCAGCTCACAGTCTTCTGTAGAAAGATATCTTGGTACAGTCCTGGAAGTTTTTGTAAGACGATTTGTACAAATTTTATTTGTGCCAAATAAAATTGTTGTAATTGATAGAAATGACCCGATTTGTCAAAGACTGAGAAACGTGAAACCGAAAAAGGCTAACATGACCTAAATTATATATAAATAAGATATAAGATCAAAAGTTTATCATATATATATAACATACCTTTATATTTATTTATATTTCTATTAATTTATATAAATCATATTTTATATGTTTATGTTTATATATGTATATGTATAAATATACCTACTTATATGTGTGTATATATATATGTATATATATATAAAATATACCTTCTTGTCAAGAGATCAGAAAACATTGGTAAAATATAATCTTAGGGGTGGCTGGGTGTCTGACTCATGGTTTTGGCTCAGGTCATGATCTCATGGGTTGTGGGATCGAGTCCCAAGTCCGCTCTGCACTCTGCAGGGAGTCTGCTTGAGATTCTCTCTCTCTTTACCCCCACCCTGCCTGGATGTGTGCTCTCTCTATCTCTCTCAAATAAATAAATAAATTTGGGGGGGGATATAAAAGGTTAATTTTACATTAAGATCTTTTTAAGTTACTAAATTGCAGAAATCAAAAGCTGTCTAGATCAGGGGTCAGCAAACTATGACTGACAGGCAAAATTCAGCCCACTACCTGCCTTTGTAAGTAAAGTTTTATTGGAATATAACCAATTGGAACACAGCTTTTTTTTTTATCTATTTTTTTAATCTATCACTACTTTTCAGCTACAATGACAGTTGAGTAGATGAAACAAACACTGTATATACCTGTAAAGCATACAAACTGGGCTTTACAGAAATTTGCTGACTTCCGATCTAAACCAAAGTCTACTGTCACAATGGATTTCTATAAAAGAAAGATAATCATACCAACCATTTTAATTCACTTAAGGAAACCAATTTACAAAGTAGAAAACAGACTTAAGCAATTTTTTAAATAAAATTGGAAATATAAACCATAGCCTCAAATTATTTGGAAAAATGATAAAATACAAGTACTATATAATGCAACAAAACTTGGGGGCCAGAGTTATTCTCAGAGGAGAATTCATACCATTATAAGATTTTTTGTAAAGACCTAAATCAACAAAGTTATGAATGAAAGAGGTAACATTACAACTAATACCACAGAAATACAAAGGATCATGGGAGACGACTATGAACAATTAATTATGCACCAACAAACTGGAAACCTAGAAGAAATGAGTAAATTCTTAGAAACATACAACCTATCAAGACTGAATCAGGAAGAAACTGAAAATCTGAACAGACCAGTTAATTGCCAGTAAAGAAACTGAATTAGTGATCAAAAATCTCCCAACAGGGACACCTGGGTGGCTCAGTGGGTTAAGCCTCTGCCTTTGGCTCAGGTCATGATTCCAGGGTCCTGGGATCAAGCCCCGTATCGGACTCTCTGCCAGCAGGGAGCCTGCTTCCCCTCTCTCTCTTCCTAGCTCTCTGTCTACTCGTGATCTCTCTCTCTCTCTCTCTGTGTCAAATAAGTAAATAAAATCTTAAAAAAAAAAAAAGAAAGAAAGAAAGAAAGAAAAATCTCCCAACAAAGAAAAGCCCACAACTAGATGGCTTCACCAGTGAATTTTATTAAATATTTAAAGGGGAATTAATGTCTATCCTTCTCAAACTCCCAAAAAAATCAAAGAAAAGAGAATAGTCCCAAATTCATTTTGCAAAGCTAGTCTTACCCTGATACAAAAGCCAGATATGGATATTATAAGATGGGGAACCTGGGTGGCTCAGTTGGTTAAGCATCATACTGTAGATTTCAGCTCAGATCATGATCTCAGGGTCATGAGATTGAGCCCGGTGTCAGGTAAGATTCTCTTTCCCTCTCTCCCTGTCTCTCTCTGCTGCTCATGCTCATTCTCACTCTCTCTCTCTCTCTCTCTAAAAAAACAAAAACAAAAACAAAGAAACAAACAAAAAAACCCACAAAGCAAAACTACAGGCCATATCCCTGATGAATACAGAAGCAAACATTCTTTGTAAAATACTAGGAAACCAAATTCAACATCACATTAGAAAGATCATTCACTATGATTAAGTGAGATTTATCCCTGGGATGCAAGGATAGTTCAATACTTGTTCAATACTGGTTTCAGCCTATCAGTAGTGAGTAGTAGAAATGCCTAGGGGTACTCATCTGGGCCTGCAGTAAGCCCATGCAGACATTTCTCCTTTCAGAACCAATGACATGATACTTACTGATTGTAAGATGCACTTCAGCAATAACCATAAGGGAAATTTGTGGAGAAAAATAAGGCCTATTACTCACATAGCTTGGAAGGCACATGGCATGCCTGGGTCCCACACAGTAAGACTACACAGAGAAAGAGAATGTGCTTGGAGTTATGCTTTTATTGGGCCCCAGGGCGGGGTGCCTAGCTCACTGCAGGTTCACTCTTTATTGTTGAATTTGAAATAGAAAAGCAGGAATTAAAATGCAGGAAGGGAAAAACAAGGAAAAAAAAAAAACCCAAATGGTCAGAAGTCTGTAAAACAAAGGAAATTTCAGGAGTTGGGCAGCCAGTGCTTTATCTAGTCTGGTTGCTAGAAGGAGGCTTGTTGAAGGTAGTTAGCTGTCTTTGAAAAGGATGCCTCAAAGATCAAAAGCCTCGCGTCATGGGGGAGGATGGGGAATTGGCGGAAGGTAGTCAAAAGGGACAAACTTCTGGTTATAAGATCAGTGCTGGGGATGTACTGTACAACATGATGACTCTAGCTAACTGTGTTGTATGACATACAGATCTTCCTCCACTTGCGATGGGGTAAAATATCAACCAACCTAGCATAAATACAAATGCATTTAGTACACCTAACCTACCAAGCATCATAGCTTAGCCTAACCTACCATACACATGCTCAGAACACTTACAGTAGCCTAGATCTGGGCAAAATCACATAACACAAAGCCTATTAGATAATAAAGTGTTGGATATCTCATGTCACTAATTGAATTAACATTCCAAAAGTGAGCAACAGAACGGTTGGAAGCCTATGGGTTAGTCACGACTGGTTGACTGGGAGCTGCGGCTCACAGCCTTGCATCATCAGAAAGTGACAAAGTGCATATTGCCAACGTAGGAAAAGATCAAAATTCAAAAAGGTATCATTTCTATTGAGTGTGTATTGGTTTTGCACCATGGTAAGATCAAAAATTCCTAAGTTGAATCATCATAAGGCGGGGACTGTCTGTATAGAAAAGTTAGAGTAAATGTCAAAAGTCCTCATCCCAAGGACACTTTTTTCCTTTTTTCTCTCTTTTTGTTTATTTTTATCATAACCAAATGAGAAGATGGATGTTAGCTAAACCTATTATGGTAATCATTTCACAATATATGCAAATCAAACCATCATGCTGTGCCTTAAACTTACACAGTGCTGTTTGTCAAGTATTTTTTAATAAAACTGGGGAGAGAAAAGGCTTCGTATTATGCCCTTGCATTACAATCAAGAAAGCCAACTGTCGACACTTACACTGCACAAACACAAATTAATAAATGGGATACATGACATTAATGGAATAAAATTTAATAATCATATTATCATCTCAATAGAACAGAAAAAGCATTTGAAAAAATTCAACATCCAGTCATAAAAAGAAAAAGTTCTCAACAAATTAGATATAGAAAGAATGTGTACCTCAATATAATAAAGGCCATATAGGAGCCTACAGGTAACATCATCCTCCATGGTAAAAGGCTGAAAGCTCTTCCTGTAAGTTGAGAAACAAAAAGGAGCCCACCCTCGTCTCTCCTATTCAACGGAGTACTGAAAATCCTAACCAGCTCAGTCAAGCCAGAAAAAGAATAAAAAGCATCAGAACTGGAAAGGAAGAACTACAACAGTCTCTATGGCACATGACATGATTTTATACATAAAAAAAAAATCCTAAATACTTCATTAGGAGCTTTTCTTACTAAACAATAAAAAGCTTTCAAAATGTCAGAGTAAGATCACATCCGTACTGTTTAAAATTGACTAGACCATAGAGGACAATGAAGTGACTTGATGATTCATTTGATCATGTCACACGCACCCTCTCTAACATCTGGCCCCTCAAAAACAGGGCTGCAAAACAACCTCTTCGGCAAAATACAAAAGCAGAAATCTGGAAGAGAGTAGCAGTAAATGAATCCACCAATTATCAAGAAAAAAATCTGTTTTTAATAATGTAAGTTTTATCCCACAAACTCAGGAATAATAATAATATTAGAAATCTATTAATAGAGACGCCTGGGTAGCTCTGCTGGTTAAGCGTCTGCCTTCAGCACAGGTCATGATCCCAGAGTCCTGGGATCAAGCCCCACATCAGGCTCTCTGCTCAGCGGGGAGCCTGCTTCTCCCTCTCCCTCTGCTGCTCCCCCTGCATGTGTTCTCTCCCTCACTCTCTCTCTCTCTCTCACACACACACACACTCTCTCCTGTCCAATAAATAAATAAGATCTTTTCAAAAAAGGCATACCTTCCTTTAAAAAAAAAAATCTATTCACAGAATTTAGACTATCACTGGAGAAAACAGAAGTCCACTGATTTTGACTTGGGGTATTTCTAAATAAAGCCCTCACTCTTGGGGCAATGGATTTAGATGAGACAGTATGAAAACAAGAGTGACCTGATAAACATCTCAGAAGGGTAGAAGGAAGAAGACTACTTTAGATATTAATAATGCAATCTCAACTAGGTTAGGGTTGCACTCCAGGCCCTTCGGGCTCACCTTTCCAACTGCCTCGGTCACCACCTCCTGGTCACTGTATCTCCCCCTTCATCCTCATTTCCTCCATGTTGATCCAGCCCAAACTATTTGGCATGTCCTGAAAGTGTCCTTGCTCTTTCTAGAGGCACTCTGGATCTTCCTTTTCAAAACCCTCCTTTACTTGGCCACTTGGTACTACCCTTTACAACTGCTGAGATGTCACTTCTGAGAAACCGTCCCTGCCCATCTCCAAGGAGGTGTCTGATGCCCCTTCTAACTATCCTTATGGCTCCCCTACTTCTCGCAGGTGTTGGAAATGTCTGTTGGCCTCTTCTTTAGCTCTTGATGGTGTATACTTACAGACTCGTTCAATATTGTTTCCCCAGCAGCTAGCATTGTGCCTGGCCTAGAGGAATAGACTAAGTGAATCAGGTAATTTTAAGCTCTTTCTTACCCCTCTGCTTTCACTGTGACAGTTCTCTCATCAAAGCTGCTGGATGCTTCCATCCCACTCCCTACCCCAATATTCTCATCTGTGCTTAAATGTTAAAATAAAAATTTCTTACAGATATTCAAGATGCTCGCAAGCCAGATCGAATTTTAGACCTTCTTCTGCCTATCATTCCCCAACACAAAGCAACAACCGGAAACATGCGGACGGAAACTGTTCTCCACACGCCCCTTACACTTCCCTGACTCTTCTCCTTAGCTCATTTTTCCTTCCTCAAACTTCCTCTGGCATCGTAGTTGTCAATCCAGTTCTTCCGCACCCTCTGAGGACCAGCTGAGTGCTAATCCCTAGAATGTCTTCTTGCACTATGACTTTTCTCAATTCTTCAATTAGTTTATATTGTTACCACTTGTTACTCACTTACACACACACACAAACGCACACACAGACACACACACACACACTCATTTAAAATAAAGGCAGTATGCCTAGTTTCTATTCTCTATATTACAAGCTCTTTCATTCATCCCATGGGATGCTAGACCCCAGGGATATAGATTTCAAATAAGACATGGACTCTCTCCTCAAGGAATTCAGTCTGGTGTTTAGTTTGTTTTTAAATACATATAATGAGACAATTACAATACAATGTATGAAACAAGTAAACCTGCAAAAAATTTCCTGGCAACCCCAAGTGTGATACTAAATGATGGATAGAGGTATAGGTAGATAGCTACATAAAATTCTTTGAAAATGACCTCTGTTAAAGAGAGAGGAAAATTAAACCAACTTCTAGTATTCAAAGAAGAAAGAAGAAATAGTCATGGGGAAGAAAACAAGTCATGACTCCAACTTTTAGTTCTTTCTTAAGTTGCAGTCTCCAGAGATCTACTTTTTCCTTCCAGAGTATGCGTCCCCTCACCCGTCTTCTCAAAACAAGATTCACTCTGAGATATTAGGTAAACAAATAACCTCTATCCCTTGCATACACGCCTGGCATCAAATGGTGGGCACTACCGCCCAGTTTCTCCCATTTTCCATTAACAGCTCTCTTTTTACATAATTTGAGTCCACTTAAACCCAAGGTTGTCACTGCCAGAAGCTATCATTGTTACTGTGGTTCTATTTAAAGTGAATTCTGCAAGTTCAAGAGAAACAAACTGCATGTAAGGAAGCTCACCAGCACTCTTTGTAACATTGTGCTTCCATTCCCAGAGGTTGGTCTCAGAAGAAAAAGCCCCACACTGGGGCTTTGTCCTCCAATGCCATGCGTGGGGGAGGAGGCTGGAGTTTCATACTTCTGAGGGAGGCCATGACTATCATACAATGCAAGAGAAGAGATCTTGGTAAAGTCACTGTGAGATAAATAGAATCAGTTTCTAATGGGAAATGACAGGATTGAACCCACTCAGTGTTCCCAACATGACACTGTGAGGAATAAAAAGTAGAGAGTGACATTGATGCTCACCATGTCCACCTGAGAATCAGATGGGGAAGGGAGTGGGTAGGAGAGATAAAAACAAGCCTCACCAGCAAAGGGCTGTCTAGAGTCACAGTACACTCTTAGAGTCGTGAACTCTTTGTCCAATTAGGTCCATCCCGAGGCAAAATGTCGATTAAGAGAAGATTGCCCCCTTCCTTCCACTATTCTCTTAGTTCCTTCTTAAACACTGCCATGGTCTCAATGTTTTTCTGTCCCCCGAAATGGAAATGTTGAATTCCTAATACCCAAAGTGATGGTATTAACAGTGGGGCCTTTGGGAGGCACTCAAGTCATGAGTGTGGAATCCTCATGAGTAGGTTTAGTGCTTCATAAAAGAGGCTCCAGATAGATGCCCAGCCCCTACCACATCGAGGACACAGTCCGAAGGAGCCAGCTAGGAACCAGAAACAGGGCCCTCACAAAAACATAGCCGTGCTGGCACCTTGATCTTGGACTTCCAGCCTCCAGACTTGTGAGAAATAAATTTCTCTTGTTGATAAGCCACCCACTCTGTGTTACAGTAACCCAAATGGACTAAGACAAGCACTTCATCATTAGGATTAGTAAACTCTAAATAAACCCTAAACTTTCTTTTCCATCACTATGCAGCTGGCCCCTGTTAATCTACTCGGATACCATGATGCAGAATTACTAGCTAATCTGATACAACCTACAGATTCATTAGTGAATACTTGAGGGAATAAAATTAAACTTTGGTCCCTCCAAGGAACATATTAGCATTTTCACTAGGACTGTCCAGAGACGATGTTTTTCTTCCACCATTTCTCACACTTGAGTTCTGCACAAATCCTTTTGAAAGCACTTGGGAAAGAGAGCACCATTCCCAGTGCTGGCAATATGGAAGACCATAGGGTAGGATGGACTACTTGGCAGTAGCAGCAGAGAGGCTGGCCCAAGGCACATGGAGAAGATCAGTGCACCCAGAACTGCAGCAGGATGACTTCCTCCCTTCGGGGACATGAATTACTCCAGGTCCTGAACCTATAGTCCAGCAATCACCACGTTCTCGGGTCTGAAGACAAAAGGGTGACAGTAACGGTATAGTAGTTAAAGAAGGTTATGTCACTGATATCATTAGCTTCAGAGAGGCTAGGGGACAAGATGCTTGCTCCCTGGAATAATATTGCCACAGCCAGCCACCCTCAGTGCTTACCGGAAAGTCTACCATCATCCCTTTTCTCTGCCCAATGGACTGTATAGAGAGACACAGGGCCCTAGAGAATTTCCCACAAAAGAAAGGAAGCTGAGATTCTAACCCTTTTTCCTCAGTATTTTCCAGAAATGCTGGCAACCAGGTCCTTAACCTTCCCTGGAGAGAAATAAAAGTGGGGGAAGCCCCAGGAAACCAGACCTCAGAGGTGAGAGTATAGGGAGCTCAACTGTCACGGCCACTACCAAGCTGACCAGGAAGCTAGAGGAAATGCGAACTATCTGGGTCCAGTTCCACTGAAGAGTAGGAAAGAGAGGATGAAAGCAAATAGGCCATTTCGCAGAGATCCAGATGTAGTTATGTGATGGAAGAAATACACCCACCATTCTGGATGCCCTCCATCCGCGCTCCATCTCTGGGCAGATCACCGTGATCTTGGAATGCGTGATGACCTATTCATGTGACTGGAGCTCCAAATAACAGGTTCTTGGCTTGAATCCCCTTAAGAGAATATTGTCCAGAAAGAAAAGGTGAAAAACCAAATGACAACAATCTCATCAACTGAGAAGTTTGGAGGAAAAGCATCCACAAATTCTGTGTCAAGAGCTAAGAAGGGACTTGTAGGTGGAGGGATTACATTATGATTAATATCATGTGTTATTGTTTGGGGGTTTCCTTTTAATTTTTGCAAATGTGATATTGCTGGATTAAAAGGGTAACATCACAGGGAGCTGTTAAAAAGTGGTTGAAAATGAGATACCAATACCCATATTTTAAAAGGTTTCTCTTTTTTTAACTGTATTTTATTGTGGTAAGAACTCTTAACATGAGATCTACCCTCTTAACACAATTTTAATTTTTTAATGTAATATTGGTGACTATAGGTATAATGCCGTACAGCGGGTCTCTAGAACTTACTCATCTTGCTTAACTGAAACTTCATACAAGTACTGCCAAGGATATGGACGCATTCTAACCTTTGTGCATGGCTGATGGAAATGCAAAATGGTACAGCCACCATAAAAAGCAGTGAGGTTCCTCAAAAAGTTAAAAATATACTACCATATAATCCGGAAATCCCACTTTTGGGTATTTATCCAAAAGAATTTAAAAAATCAGGACCTCAAAGAGATATTAGCACTCCCATGTTCACTGTAACACTATTCACTATAGCCAAGATATGCAAATAATCTAAATATTCTTCCACAGATGACCGGATAAAGAAGGTGATAGATACATACAATGGGATATTATTTAGCCAAAGGCTTTCATATACACAAACAGCAACTGATTAGAAGGTACCATGGGAAAAAATGACTTATATAAAAAAAAATAACAACAGGGGAGCCTGTGTGGCTCAGTCAGTTGAGCATCTGCCTTCAGCTCAAGTCACGATTCCAGGGTCCTGGCATGAAGCCCCACATCAGGCTCTCTGCTCGGTGGGGAGCCTGCTTCTCCTACTCTCTTTGCCCTCCCCCTGCTTATTATCTCCCCCTCTCCCAAATAAACAAAATCTTTGGAAACAAACAAACAAATACCAATAAAGATAAATAAACAAATTTTATTGTTAAAAGTAAAGAAACAAAAAAATACCAATAAAGATGTAGCTAGATGTGAATTTAACAAGAAATGTCCTACTATGGGATACAAAGGAATACCTAACTAAATAAAATAGTAATATGCATTCTAGAATAAAATGACTACAAAATAACAACTGTCCCTAAATTAATTTACAAACTGAATGAACACAATGAGACTTTTCAACAAAATAAGCTGATACTAAATTTGATATGAAAAAATAATCAAGAAGAGTTACCACAATTGTGCAAAAGAAGATTGATGAGGAGGACATAGCTTTATCATACATTAAAATACATCATAAAGTTACAATTAAACAGTGATATACCAGTCTGTGAATAGAGAGTCCTATATAACAAGACCAGAAAATCAAGAAGCATACCGAAAGAAGAATTAAAATACATCAGATTATATAAGAAGCATTTCAAGTAAGTGGTTAAAAATTAAGGATTTTTTTAAATAATGGTTTTGAGACTACCATCTTGAGGATAAAAATGAAATTGGCTCTATATTTCATAACATACATCATCAAAATAAATCTTAGATCAGGGATTAATATCTTTAAAAATTAAAACCATAAATAGCACTAGAAAAAAAAAGGACAGGATTTTCTATTGCAATCTCAAAACGCAGTTTTTCTAAATATAACTTAAAACTGAGAAGTCATAAATAAGAAGATGGGTAGAACCTCTGCTTCTAGCCATGATAGAGTAACGGGTACCTCATTAGCCTCTTCACCATGAACAACTACAAACCTGAACAACATAGACGAAGCAAGCCTTTCATAAAGTCTTCAGATAACAGGCAGGACAAGGCAGCCATTTCTAAGACAAGGGAAACTCAGAAGGTGAGCAGACTTCAGCCGGTCCTGCCAAGGTGGAGAGGCAGATATCAGTTAAGAGCAGCTAAAATGACAGATTCTTCAGGGAAAAACACAGGAGAGAGGGGAAGATATGCAGAGGGAGGAACTCCCCAAATCTGTGTTGGGTACCTCCATGATGAGCCCTAGCCTGTAACTACCCAGGACAATTCCATTCAAGACTTACCAGATAGCAAGTACTACAAAGTTGAGAATGGAAACAAGATTCTAGAGTTTGGGCTGTGCTAAGTTAAGAGTAGTTAAGAGCAGTACCAGAAAGTTTTGACCCTGATGGGGTGGAGAGTCCTCATTAATACTCCAACATCAGGCTGAATAAGCACAAAAGTTTGCCTTAGAAGTTAGGATGATACCCTAGTGTAAGACTCCAAAACTCCTGGGGTACCTGGGTGGCTCAGTGGGTTAAGCCTCTGCCTTTGGATCAGGTCATGATCTCAGGGTCCTGGGATGGAGCCCTGCATCAGGCTCTCTGCTCAGCGGGGAGCCTGCTTCCTCCTCTCTCTCTCTGCCTGCTTCTCTGCCTACTTGTGATCTCTGCCTGTCAAATAAACAAATAAAATCTTAAAAAAAAAAAAAGACTCCAGAACTTCTTAGAACCAACAATGCCTAAAAACACACCCTGACAACATCTTTATGGAAGAGATATTGGGAGTGGAGATTCTTCCTGTTACAGACAAGACTTCTTGGGCCTTCGGAAATACACACCCAGATAAAGCACAAAATCAAGCTAACACAAATTGAAAATGATCAGCCAGTAATTTTACTGCCTGCTAAATTATGCCTTAATAATTTTCAGAGAAGCATAACAGAATAGAGTCGTTAAAGTGTGTTATTCCAAATGTTTAATATTCAGTTACAAACCACTAAACAAACAAAGAAACAAGAAAATGTGACCTATCACCAATAAAAAAGATAATCAATAGAAATGAAACCCAAAATGGATGATAGGGTATATTTAGCAGACTTTAGACTCTAAAGAAGTTGTAACAGGTTGTATTTTCTAAAGATGGCTACGATAGTGTCTCCCATTCTACATGATTTTTGTCAAAGTCACTGTCCCACTCTCCCACGGTCTGATTTTAAAATTCTGTGACCGGGGCACCTGGGTGGCTCAGTGAGTTAAGCCTCTGCCTTTGGCTCAGGTCATGGTCCCAGGGCCTGGTATGGAGCCCCGCATCAGGCTCTCTGTTCCACAAGGAGGCTGCTTCCTCTCTCTCTGCCTGACTCTCTGCCTACTTGTGATCTCTCTCTGTCAAATAAATAAATAAAATATTTTGAAAAAAAAAAAACAAAAAACTCTGTGACCAACAGAATGCAGTAGAAGTAACATTACGGGACTTCCTGGGCAAGGTTATAAGAAGCCCTATAGCTTCCATCTGTGTCTGTGGGAACACTCATGTAGCTGCTATGGTAGGAATTCAAGATACATAGAGAGATCACGTGTAGGTGCTGTGTTTGACAACTCCAAGTGAGTTTCCAGCTGACAACCAGCATCAATTATTAGTCATATGAATGTGTCATATTGGAACATGGTTAGCCTAGTCTGTCTGAAGACTGAGTACTAGAAATTAGTCAAACTATGGGACTGAAGGACAAAAAGATTGAAGAAAAGTGAACACATCCTTAGGGACCTGTAGGTAAACATAAAATGTTTTAACGTATGTGTAATAAGAATTTCAGGAGGAAAAGAGAATCAGAGGAGGCCAAAAAATAAATTTTTTTTTCCAAGAAGTAACGGCTGAAATTTTCCCAAATTTGATGAAGAACACTGACTTTCAGATTCAAAAAGCTCAGTAAACTCTGAACAGGATAAGAACCAATCTTAGGAAGATCGTTATAAAATTGTATCAAAGATAGTGCCTTAAAATCATCCAGAGAAAAAGGATCAATTTTATGCAGAGGAACATGGTTAAGAGTGAATGCTATATATATTCTAATATGTTGTTCTCCAGGGTGTTAAATGAAAGAAGGAAAAAACCATGGAACAATGTGTATAATATGTTACCTGCTGGGAGGGGGACGGAGGGGGAAACTCTGGAAGGATACACAAGATATTGATTACATCAGTTGCTTCCAGAAAGGAAAAGGGAAGAAATGGAAGAAAAGAAATGGAATGGAAGGGACACTTTTTATCAAATAGCCTTCGATATCTTTTAAATTTTTACTCATGTTCATGTTTTATCTTTACAAAAAAAATAAAACTCAAAATAAATCAGAACAAAAAACTGACAACTGGACAAATTTAACGAAATTTCAGATCTCTTAAAAAATGAAAAAGCTGAAATCTTGCAGAAAGTGGAAAAAAAAGTAGCTTACAATCGTTGGACTGGAAATCAAATAGGCATCAAAATTCTCACCTGCAACACAATATACTAAAAAGGAGTAGAGATATATCTCCATGATATTAAAAAAAAAAATTACTTTGAATTACTTCAGATTTTGTTAAAAAAGAAAAACAAAACTGGGGACATCACGTTGCCTTATTTCAAGCTTTACTACAAAGTTGTGATCACCAAGACAGCATGGTACTGGCATAAAAACAGACACATAGACTGGTGGAACAGAATAGAGAGCCCAGATATACATCCGCAACTCTCTGGTCAAATAATCTTCGACAAGGCAGGAAAAAATATCCAGTGCAAGTGTACTAGATGACAAAATTTTTACAATATGGTCAAAATAGCTTTCAGGAAAAATATGCATGCCTAATGTATTATCTAACAAGAAATTTTTTAAATAGATTAAACTTCCAATTCAAAAGGTGATAAAACCAAGAGCAAAATAAAAGTAGAAAGAATAAGTTGATAAAACTAAAAATGGAAATTAATTATCTAGAACAAAATACTAGAAGACTTCATAAAATGGAAAAAAAATGGTGCTTTGAAAACAATATAATAAACAAATCTTTACCAAGTCGGATTAAAAAAAAAAAAAAACAGAGAAAAGAAGAAAGAAAATAACATTAAAAGCCAACAAGAAGTCTTAATCACAGGTACAGAAGAGTTTTTACCAATTCAATGGGAATACCATTCATTACCAAAGAAATGAAAACATTAATGCATAATTTTTTTCTTGGAAAAACAAATTGCCATATATACTCAAAAAAGAGAGAAAATCCAAATAGAACAATAAACTGAAAATAAATGAAAAAATAGAGAAGAAGATCCACTTTGAAAGACATATTAATCTAGGAAATAAATTAAAATGACAATTTGATTTCACCAAGTATTTCCCAATTACCGGTATTCAGCATTGGTAAGTGTACGGATGAAGTACTCATTCTCATAGACTACTCAAAAAAAGTAGTATAAAAGAGGATGCTTTTCAGCTCTATAAAATGTTACATGCTTAGCCTTTTGCCCAGAAATTTCACTGCAAGGAATGTATTCTACAGAAAGGCTTACCTGTGCCCCCAAAGGCATTTACAAATGATGTAGAATCATTTGTAATATTGAAAATATTGGAACAAGCTCAATGTCCCCCATTATGGGGTTGCCTGTTTATTTTGCACATTAACAGCTTTAAAATAATGTCTATCTTTGTTACACTTCAGTGAAAGTTTCATTTTAAAATATTTTTAAAGGAAAAAAAGCAAATTACGGAGCAATGTGCATGACATAATCCCATTTAAATTTTAAAAGAGTGAGAACATCATATAGGATGTCATATCTAGCAGACCATTCACCAAACTGTTAAGAACAGTTCTCAGCTCTTGCTTATGTTAATGTAGTGGTCTTTTCTGGTTGCCCAGCCTCCTCTTCTTTATCATTCTCTTCTTGATCATGCCCAAAGGAACTCCATCCCAATTTCCTGCAGTGAGTCTCATTGGTCTATTTATCCCCATGTCCTCCACAGTAATGGTGTCAGCAAATCACATTTAAGTCATTAAATGCTAGGTGGTTTTCAGGTCAGGGGTTAGTTCAGGAATAAGCCTGTGACTCGGTTCAGTGCAACAAGCTAGAAGGAGTGTGGTGAGGGCTTCTGTAAAGTAAGTTGATCCGCTCTCAACGGACAGCAAGAGGAAGTCAAACGATCACTTCAGAACACTGGGAAGTACCGATGTGAAGCCAGAAGCAAAGGCAACCATTTTGGGTGCATGAGGGAAGTAATCTAAGGAGAGAAGCCACAAAGGAGGGTGCACACCTAAGGGGATCCAGAGTAATGAAAGCAAAGCCATTAGACCAAGGTGAACCTGAAGGCTTGCAAATTTCTTACATTCTAGTTAGAAGAGTCAATACATACCCCGGTTGTTTAAGCAAGTTTGAGTCAGATTCTCTTATTTGCAGGTGAAGATATCTTACTTTATACCCTCGATGCCTCAACAGCAGGTAACACTTCACTATTTTCTTCTTTGTGGAACATCATCTTCCCCTAATTGGGGGATTGCACCCTCTTAAGTCATTGGACCTACATTTTAGGTCTCCTTGCAACCTCCCCTTCCTCTACCCAGCCATGTAATATTTGGTTTCCATAAACCTCTTCAGTGGTGGGCACTTCCTTAATTCTAACCCAATACATTCTCTTAAACAATCTCAACTTCCATGTTTTCTAAACCCTGACAACTACCACCCAATTTGTAACCTGAGCTCTAATTCCCCTCTTGACCAACACATCCATATACCCAACCACTTACTCAAAATCTCTATGAAGCAGCTTAGCATCTTAACTCAGTTCAAAAGTGGGGTCATCATTTTGCATTTAAACACATGAGAAACTCTCTCTTCATGGTGCTCTATAGCTCAGTAAATATTAGCCCATCCATCCAGTTCAAGAGAGAAACCCAGAAATTATCTTTGAATCTATCCTCTTTCTCTCTCTCAACTGTTCCCCATCACCTGATCCCATCGACCCAATACCCCATGTGTCTCTTGGATCCTCTCACTTTTCTCCAACCCCCCCTATCCCTGCAGTCCAAACACCATTCATCATCACTCATCTCCTATTAGTGCACCTGTCCAACCTTAGTGCTCGACCAATACATTCTTTATCCTGTGGTATGAAATACATACTTTTAAAACGCAAATCGTATGAACAATGATTGCTTAAACCCCTTTAATGGTCTTTCACTGCCTGTAGGAAAGAGTTGATAAATCTTAACACAAACTACAAAACTGTGCTTGATCTAGCCCCATCCAGACACTTTGGTCTCATCAAATATTGCTCTTCCTCTCCCTCCATCTTTCAGGTCCTTGAATGCACCCTGAATGCATCTCAGGATGGCCATGCAACTTGTTACAAGAAACCTCTCCACCTCTCCAAGTCATACAATTCCACTTCAGGGTTGAATAACTAGAGGGCATCATATTCACAGAGTAGGTAGGCTGTAGTTGGTGATCCCTAGGATTGAGCAACCCAACCCTCGGGTCCCCACCAGTGCCTAACTACATCTTGTTATTGTCCAGATTTCAGTTCAAACACCTCCTCTTCTAGGAAACTTCCCTGACCACTCACCCAGGTTCAGTCTGATTACTGCCTTGAATGTTTGAACTAGAAGGCTCAGCACATTCGTGACTATTTGTTTATGTTAGCCCGTAGCTGCCACTTAGCCAAACTACTGATATTAATAAAGGACTGAACATAATGTTATACATAAGAACATGGTTGGATTTTTCCCCTCATAACACGTCAAATGCCTAAGTAATATTTAACAACACATATTTTCTTCCTATTCCTGCTGATGTTCTTGGCTTAGAAACAGTGGGAAAGAAAAAGTAAAGTAACACAGATAATCCTTTCTATGCCAATAACTTGCCTTTTAAATTTGTCATTTTTCATACAGTTATGAAGCCTAGAGAATAGATAAGTACAAACATCTGTCCCCTCTATACTCATTCCTCCCAAAGAGGCATGGACAAAAGACCTCACCAATGGAGAATCAACTCTTTGGATGGCCCTTCTACTGAAGGGGTGCTTTAAAAAGACTTTAGAAACTTTACCAGGTGTACACCCACTCTACTACATATGAATGGGGTAAGGTGTAAGCTTAGAGTTTCCCCAGCAATGTCGAGGAATGAGAGCTTGGAACCCCTCAAGCAGTAATGGCTGTAACTCTAAAGGTCTTTTCTTTAAGTAGAGAGCAAGCCAAGAAACCACCGCCCTCTCCCAGACTCATCAAAGCAGCCATTGTGTTCCTCCTCTCCTTTTCTCAAGACAAGAAAATAACCCTCAATCAGACGGAGCCATTCCCCAGCAAGAGGCAAGAGCAATTTCGGTGGGACAGTGAAAGAAACACAGACAAGCGTAGCCCAGAGAGTTTTGTCTTGCTGCAGCATTTCGGGTGGCCAGCAGCAAACTCAGCGGTGATCACTAGAAGAAGCAGAGTAAGGAGACAGCCAGTGAGGAGCGAGACCCAGCAGAGAAATTCCACAAGGAGCAGCA
The DNA here is from genome assembly GCF_009829155.1 of Mustela erminea. Classification (NCBI taxonomy): domain Eukaryota; kingdom Metazoa; phylum Chordata; class Mammalia; order Carnivora; family Mustelidae; genus Mustela; species Mustela erminea. The sequence continues at coordinate 3,848,008 of NC_045615.1, read as the reverse complement.
CTCCTAAACAGCTGGGTGCAGCCTGGCCTGACACCCTGGACTCCCTGGTAAAAGCAGACGGTTTTCTAAGAAGAAAGAGAAAGATCATTCTGGAGTGCCTGTGCTCGTTCCTTCCCTGCTCTGCTCCAACAGGTGGCTGGGAAGAGTTTTGTTCAGCTGCACGTACAGTGTTCAGGGCCCTAAAGGGAAATGCACTCCACCATCTTCCTAAACATACTTCTAGCTGTTTGTTTCAGTTTCCTCCTGTAGAATACCATTGGTTAGAATCATGTACTCTCAAGTCAGACCCAATGTTGAATCAAGACACTACTTCTTAATAACTGTGCTTCTTTGAGCTTCACTTTCCCTGTAGGGAATGCATAATAACACCTGCTTTCTGCCATTTTTTGAAGATAAAGTGAGATCTTGAAGCCCTGTAGACCCTCAAGGAGAGAGAGGTATAATTAAGAGTATAGCTGTAAAGGAGGAGCTTGAGGCTGCAAGGATCAAAGCTGGTCCAGTGCAGGACCAAGGGAAACTCAGAGGAGGTGAGTGGGAGCTGGTTGGCTTACAACCAACATTCCCCAAAGTTGGTTCCAAGGAACACCCGTCCTGCCAGTTGTTAGTAAGTCTTACTCACTAGTAAAAATCTTTCTGAATAATACCTTTGGAGTACATTGGACTAAACAGTGTAGAAACTTTCTTACTGCAGGATTTCTGGGTGTCTTCAACATGCTGACTCTTTTGGCAAACCCTGGTACATTCCATAGGACCATTACCTCTGGGAACACATTCTAGAAATGTCACTTAACCCTAATGAGTGTCTGGGTCCTGTCTGATAACTCCTTCTTAAACCAAAGGCTTAGAAGCAACTTTTTCATTAGGAACTAGAGGATGGTACCTGGTGTCTATGAGCTCTTCAAAGCTTACAGATCACTAACAACTGAAGAGAAAATCTGCTGGTTCCAAAGGAAAAAAAATACAATAAGAAAATTGCAGGGGGGGTGCTGGGTGGCTCATTCGGTTAAGCACCTGCCTTCAGCTCAGGTCAAGATCCCAGGGTCCTGGAATCGAGTCCCGCATCAGGCTCCCTGCTCAATGTGGAGCCTGCTTCTCCTTCTGCCTGCTGCTCCCTCTGCTTGTGCATTTTTCCTCTCTCACTCTCTCTCTCTCTCTCTCTCCCTCTCTGTTGAATGAATAAATAAAATCTTTAAGAAAAAAATTTTTAAAAAGTAAGATCTTCCCAAAAAACCTACAAAAATTTGAAACAGATTTTTAAGTAAACATCTATAAAATACAACATCTCACCACTAGTCAATTGCTATTTAACACATCATATGTAATATAAACCGACTTTTGATGGAATAGAGGTACATTATAGCACACATGCCATGTTGTGATTCAGGGGCTCCATTCAAACAAGAGCCTGGAGTTTAAAAAGCCATTAGTTACCTTAATAAGACCCACACCTTTAAAACATGTATTACAGTCTGTTGTACACACACACACACACGCACACACACACATAGGAGTTGGAGAAGTTCCAACCAATTAAGAACCAAAATTATAAGCCAAGCCCCTGGCATGACAACGGGAGCTGGATTCAGTCACTTCATGGCAAGGTAGGTGGCAGGCTCCCACCCCACACCTTCTACCAGCCCACAATGCCCAAGCATACTCAGTAGGGTTTGGGTTCTTAACTGGAGAGCGAAGCCTTTTTGGCACAAGCCACAGAACCCTGCAGCAAGGCACAGCTCTTTCTCAGGAAACCAGCCCTTCCCGTGAAAAGCACTTCGGAGCACCTATGTTACAGCGGAGGGCTTTGCACTCAGCGCTTCTAAAGCGACATGGAGCTTTCCAGTGGCTCCTTCCAATTCATGGCAAAAGGCAACATTTTAAGGAGTGAGCTGGGGAGGAGGTCGGAGAGGAGCTGAAAAACAAACGTGGTTTGTTTGGTTTTTTTAAGATTTTATTTATTTATTTGTCAGAGAAAGGGAGAGCGAGAAAGTGAGCACTGGCAGAGGCAGAGGGAGAAGCAGGCTCCCTGCTGAGCAAGGAGCCTGATGTGGGACATGATCCCAGGATGCTGGTATCATGACCTGAGCTGAAGGCAGCTACTTAACCAAATGAGCCACCCAGGCATCCTGACAAACGTGGTTTCCAAAGCTTTGCTAAAGAGACTACATTTGTTTGAAAGGAGACACACAGGAGAGGCACAAATTCTCAGAGTCTTGTTAGCAGGAGTAATGACATCTCCTCATAACCGGCTCAGTCAGCCTGAGTTGACATGAGGAGTTCATGCCCGAGAGAAGTCACTCCACAGCCATGCATTGTGATCTGGAAAGACATCCAGAGTCAAGGAATAAATCTAAACTATCCGTCCATTCCTCTACTTTTTTTGGAGGGAAAAAAAAAAAAAGGAGAGAGAAGTAAGGACTTAAAAATCCCAAAATATTGACTTTTCCATCGGATCAGTCTGTTTTCCAAGGTCTGTTTAATATCATGTTAGGATATTTTCTCATTTCCAAAGTTTGTTCTAACAGTGTGGCTCATTCACCTTATTTTCTGTATTCTAAATTCTGCTGTGAGTGGTTTAAACACCAAATGGAGGATAAAGTGGCCCCCCCCACACACACACAGGAAACTGCCCTTCCTTTGTTAATCTACAAGAGACCAATACAGACAAGAGTCACAACTATGTGAAGAAATCATTATAAATACAAATATGAGAACAAGCAGTGAGAATATAATTAAAATTTGCTGTATGAAAAGAATAATATTCCTTTGCTCCACGCTATTTTGAGCTGAATTTCCCTGTCTTAGCACAGGGCCTCCCCTGGTGACATTTTTGCCCTTAAGGATTTCACCACTTTCTCCGAAGCTGTACCTTTTTTCCTCTCTCTCTTTCTCCCCTCTTCCTATTATTGTCACTAGAGAGTGGGGAATGACAAGTTCAAGAAAATACTTGCCTTGAGGCCAGAGTGTGTTTCCTTTGCACTTGGATTTCCATTTATTCCACTAAATTTCCTTACAATTAATTTTTAAATGGGCTGAGAGAGTTCATTTCCCAAACAGCTGACAAAAACCATGTTCCATGAAAGCCAACGAAATGGCACTTAGTGACCATTTTTGCTACCATTATAAAACCCTTACAGTATAAATTCTCCCTCTGCATTCTGCACTTTATTACCCTGATAGAGTAGTCGGAATATGTTGATACTCCCATGACACCCACCCAGCGCCAGGAACTGGTTTATCTTAATTGTGCCTTAGCCGAAAGCATATTAAATGCAACTTGATTATAAAATGCATTTGAATTGCCACAATAAATTTCTTGGCAAGGTTTCCAAACATCAAGTAAAGAAATCTATAATCTCCTAGTCTGGCCCCTTTGCTGACTTGCCAGGTAACTTTGTATAAAGGCTGCTCCCTCCCCACATCCCCTTTTGTCAGCCAATAAACTAGTAATGATAGATTTGTCTAGCACTCAGGAATGACTGCAAGACACTTCTTTAAACAAGGATGGCATCTGGCGAAGGGCAAGTTGGCTTTAGGCTAAATATGTCAGAATGATGCTTCAGCACAGGTTGTGGAAGCGGATTTTTTAAAATTTATACTTCACAAACTCATTGGCGTCCTCTAACAATCTCACTCTGGAGCTCAGGGTTTAACACTGTGTATTTACTGCCATGTGTCCATGTCCATGCCTCCACGCCTTGCCCCGTACTGCACTGTCTGTTCTTTCACAGTGCTAACACTGTTCCAGGCACACAGACCTTAAAGAATATGCACTGACAGCCGGATTGGTTGTCTGGAAGTGATAAGACCTCTAACTGGAGGGGTCTGCGTTAAGCACCTGGCGGAAGGCTTTCTCAGACATATGCGGTGGGACAACTCTGCCCCAATCCCTGCAGGTAACAGACTGCAAACGTCTTCTTTACAAGGCGTTTTGGGACAGGACCAAGAAGCAGGAAAGCACTCAGACCCCCACATCAACCTCTCACAGTTCCCCTAGAAGATTTCCGCTGTAGGCTAGGCACCAAAAACGTGAAGTTATTCAGACTTGACCTTTTCTAAAGACCACTGGAAGAAAGAAGACTAAGTAGAAAAATGGGTCAAAGTAGAAAAATGGGTCAAAGAAGTTACATTTTCTTCAGTGATGAGGAGCAATGCTCAATACCACCTGGAAACAGAATTCTTTTTTTTTTTTTTTTCCTTTTTTAAAGCAAAGAATTCAAAGTAACTCATGTGTGTTACCACCCACCCTGAACAGTTAGGTACAGGCATTATCCTTTCCTTAGCACTGGGGCAGAACACTTTTTAAAAATTTCCCTGCAACCTATTTCCCTGCTAGGCAATGAAAGGATTGTATTCAGAACAGTGTAAACTGCAAAACTTCCAAATATGTACAACCATGCCAGTCTGCAAGCTCACTAACTAAATTACAGGAGCGTGAGCTTTTCTTACTGACCAAAAAAATAAACTTATATCCCTTAAAAAGCATCCCGATGGTCTGAAACAATGGCCAATCTAACAGAACCAAGATTCACAACTTCTTTTTTTTTTTTTTAATAATTTTAAAAGAAGAGTCTCATTGTTGGTTGGTTCGAGCGCCCTCGTGTGTCTCAACAGAGTAATGTCACTTTAGGCTTTCCCAAAGGCTACAGGTAATGACAGCTTCAAGGACACATATACCCTCTCCGTCCTTGTTTCACCTTGTTTCGGGTGCCTCCTGTGAAACTGCAGATTTGCAGGTTGCCCCTAAGACTATGAACCTGTCCTCTCGGATATAAAGTGACATCGTAACTTACACCTGAAAGAACGGGGAGCCAAGGTTCACAGAAGTGGAGGCTAATTTCAACTTGCCTGCTCTAGTTTAAACAAACAGGTTAGATCATCCTGCCTATTTCTTTTTCCTCTCCCCTCCCAGTCTGGGGGGCGCTCTAAGCCTGCACAAACCCCTCCTCCAAGCTGGTGCTCACGTATCTGAAGAACCCAGAGCTACCTCTACAATGATCAAATCTCAGGAGACGCAGCTCCATCGTCCTCACTATGACCATAGGCAAGCCATTCTTCTCTCTGCGTCCTGGGCCCTTTCTCTGGGAAGAGAGGAGAGCGAGTGGCTCTTTTCTCACAGATAAGAAGCGTCTGCAGAAATGCCTGGCAGAGAGTAGATAGGCGCCCAGTAAATGTTAATTGAATGCAAACTTATAAACTCTATTCCAACCCACTTGACGTATTACATTTCCAGAAAACAGATATTCTTCTTCAAATACAACGTTCATGCGTTAAGAACTAGCTTGGGAATTCATGAAGAACAGAAAAAGGTCAAACATTTCTCTGCATTTCCCACAGCACCTAACCTAGTGCCAGGCACTCAGTAACCCTCCATAAACTGGGGGGGTAGAAGCAGTTTGACCTCTTCATGTATTTTCTTTCTCTCTCTCCCTTAGGCAGAGTTTAAAGCAATCAAAGACAAATAAAGAGGCAAAGATTCACTCAGGAATTGGAGACTGTCCACACAGAAAACCTGGTATCTTTCTATAGGATGAAAATAACCCCCCACACACCCCCAAACATACTTCTTCCTCCTTTTCTTTCTCTTTCTTTTTCTTGAGGTTCCGAAGGCATGACTCAACAGATCAACCATTGAGTCATGCCCAGAACCCCCAAAGAAGAGTAACAGTGACACTCCAACCTTGGTCACTATGGCAGACCAGACTTGATGGGCCTTGTACTCTGTTAACAAAAGAAACATTTATCAAGAAACCATTCCCCCCAGGCTCCTCTCAACAAAAAGCCAAGGAGCCATTCACCGCTTAGCTCTAAGCTAGCCAAATCCAACAAAGCTCCAGAGATTTTGGCTTAATCTTCTCACTGAACGCATGCCAGCCTTGCACGGGCATGGCCAGGGCATCATCGCCCAGCCTTAGGTGTTGGCAGATTCTCCCACCCACTTCTTTGCACTTTCCCTGCTCAGGGCAGTGGCCAAGCCTCTCCTCCCCTCCCACTCACTACACCTGGGACACCTCCAACTCACACAGTTAGGCTGGGGAAGGTGCTTCCTCTACTGGAAGTACAGTCAAGTCCTTTGGCGAGGTAAGCCTACTACTTTCACAGAAGCCAGAAAGTGCCTGCCCAACGGACATGCCAGTTAATCTTGTCAACCGTAAAAGTCATAACCAATACATGGGGCGGGAAAAGCTCTGATAGGTATGTCTCCATTATCATTAAACTAGGAGAAAGAGGTTTTTTTGTTTTTGTTGTTTTTTTCCCAAGGTAGTTCTTAGAATACTTGATAATTTCCATTGTCTTTAAAATAGCTCTCATATTTTTCTTCTCTTTCTTTCCTACTGCTACCATCATTGTCCAGGACCTTATCGTCACAAACTGATGTTACTAGTCTTAAAACCTCATTCTTTTCTTTTTTTTTTTAACCTCCTTTCTTTTCTTCCTCTAAACCAGCATAAGTCTGAACAAAAGATCTTCTCCAAACACTAACTTCAATGAGTCCTTTAAGAATTCTTATTCAAGAATGCTTAATGACTCCTTGTTGCTTGCAGGATACAATTCGAATTTGGAAATCTGCTATTCGGAGTCCTCCATATTCTCTTATACCACCCACGGGCGTTGCAAAAGAACCGGACATCACCTCCAGAGTTCCCAAGATTTCCCCATCATTGCTATATCAAAGGCCAAGCTAAGAGCACGGTGACCGTGAACTTTCAGATAGCATTGCCCTGCAGTCTAGGTACAAGCGCCCAGTGTAAACTTTACAACTTTTCTCCTTTCGGAAGAAACGTTATATTGGGCATTTCTCCCTAGAACTCAGTTTTGATGTTCCCAAATGCACCGAGGCTCATGCTAATTATGTTCACACCAAAGCGGCTGGCCGGTGTTGGATTTCTTCAGAGGACAGCTTATCTGTCCCTGTGAAACATTTCGCACACCCGGCAAGGAGCCTTCAGGCACGTGATAGTCAATGAGTGAAATAAGAAGGAACAATAATAAATCAACATCAGAGAAAACGCAAAACACATCCGGGCACTTGTCGGACATTGTGTTCTGGCGGGAGCACCAGATAATGGGGGAAAGAATGTAGATGAGAGAAATCATTACTCTACAGCCTACAAAGCCAGTAGGCCAACGTGGGGGAAAGCCAACAGGGGAAACAAACAGCAGTGCCTGTAACAGGGGGAAATGCCTAAGGAGGTAGAGAATGCTGAGGAAGAGAAAGCAAGATCCTCAGGAAGGAAATACACACATCTGTTCTCTTGTTCTCCTTCTAGAACAGAGCACTGAACTATCACATTGCATTGTCATCCATCTACCTCTCCTGCTTAAAGCAAAAAAGACAACCTCTGAGCTTCACAGATACGAACGAGCTTTTTTAAAAAAATGAAACAGTCATAGCTTTTTCCTAAATTCTTATAAAGAGATAACAGCAGTTCACATCTTTACCAAACGGACCCTTCCTTGAAGCCCCTTTCATGAAGCCTTCCCCACATCTCTACCCAGTGTTGACCAGGCCCTTCTCTTACTGTGTAAGGTCCTGACATTCTGACTCTTCAGGAAACATGATGAGGTTGACCCCCTTTCCAACTGCAAGGTCAACAACAATAATCCTTATTTTTCCTTCTCGTGTATCTCTTCTCTGTTACCTTCCCCCGCACAGTCCCCAGCACCCAACCAGGAAGGGACTTGAGAAATGCCGATACTGTCAGTTAATCTAAATTGAAATGTACTTATTTCTTAATGAATATGTGAAAATTCCCTCCCTCGCCTTTAGATATTTCCTTTATCCTTTATTTCCTCCATCCTTTTTCTAACAAACTTCATGCTTCCCAAACAACCCTTTTGTGCAAGCAGGGCCGGGCTGGACTCACTCAGCACACCCACTCCCCTCACACATACAGAGCTGAGTCTTGGTTTGTGGTTAGTAGAGTTGGCACCCTTTCTTCAACCTTTGAAGATTTTAGGATCTAAACTCAAACCACTGACTCTATTTCTTTGCAAGATCATCTTGATTCTGTCTCTATGACTCTTCAGGGGCCCTTTCTCATTTATGTCCTAAAATTTTGTAAAGGTTTTCTTGCTTAATCCCTTCACTTCACCCCAGCCTTTAATCCAATGCCCACGTTTTTGTTGTTGTTGTTGTTGTTGTTGCTTGTTTGCTTTGTTTTGTTTTTACCACAATAAATCCTCTCCTGGATCGTCATCCTTCACAAGCTGGGGATATGTCTCAGTGTTGCTAGCTTATAAGGAAATATGAGCTTCTACCCTGGGCATGATTTCTGATGCCACTGTAATTTCCCCATTAAGCCTAGAGCTTATCAGTCTTCTCTCCTACACATTCTGGTCTTTTCCTACGCCTTCCCTGTCCTACCTGCCCCCATACCCGCTCCCTGCCCCCAAGAAATGAACTGGTTTACCTAACAGGTTTAGTCTTGCTTTGGCCAGCTTATTGTTTCAATGTGATTATGAAGTCCCCGGGCTTGAAAACACAGTTTGTTAATTTCCAGGCATTCCCCACGTCTCCCTGTTGAGCCGCGGAGGTGTGCATGTGTGTACCTAGGGTTACTCACACTCCCGCTGTTTGCAGTCATGCTGGTGACTTAAAAGATGAACTCGAGGTTAATATGCGTTACTGGAGAATCATAGCTTTAGAGATGTAAGTAATGCTAGACTCCAGTGTGCGGATTTCACAGATTTGAAAACAGAGGCAGAACAAGGAAAAAGGACTTGACCACGGTCATAGAGCTAGTCAAGAGAGCGATTGGGACCACAGCTCAGAGCCGTCCTATCCCAGTCCATCAGGGCCCTTCCACTCACATCTGTCCCTCCTCGGGGACTCGTATATGTGAGTGAGAGCTCTGGACACCCAGATGCATCCAGAGAGCATCACAGACCCTCATGTATGTACCAGTGAGGGGGACAGCACTGTGCGTGTAGCTCACAACAGAGACTACGAGCTGGTAAAATCAGACCAAAACTGCTATCAAGAGGTTAAATTAGAATCCAAAGAGACCACATTACCCATCCTGCTGATGATGCCCACTCCTCCCTTCCCCACCCCCACCAGTAGCTCATTAAAAAGAAAAAAGGGAAAAAAAAAAAAAAGATGATTTCCAAAAGCACCTTGTTGAGATTTTCATGATTTTCCCCTAGTTCAATCAATACACAGTCATCCCTTAATTCCACGAAAATAGCTTTTCACACATCTATGCGCACATTGTCACACACACACATGTACAACATTGGCAGCAGGTACTTTTAATTTGCTGGAAAATATTTCTAAGAAGTCAAACAGCTCCAGCCCAATGAGCGTGCCCTCGGATTGGCTAGCCAGACCAGTTGAAGGACCTGATTGGTCCCTGATCCTAAGGACCGATAAGAACGGCTATAAAATCCCTGGGTGCAGCTCTTGGGCCCCCAGTTTGCAAAAGCCAGAGGTGCAAGGAGCCGCCACTGCAGCAGCAGCAGAAGCAGCAGCAGCAGCAGCAGCAGCAGCAGCAAAGCGTCAGCAGGAACAGCATCAGCAGCAACAAAAAATCCTCATCAAATCCTCACCTAGGCCCTCAGTGTATCCAGATCCACATCTTCACTCAAGCCGGGAGAGGTAAATTGGAATGGGGGGGGGTGGTTAGAGGAAAAAAAAAAAAAAAAAAACCCAGCAACTTAGCGGAAACTTCTCAGAGAATGCTCCAAAACTCAGCAGTGCTTCTGGTGCTGGTGATCAGTGCTTCTGCAACCCATGAGGTGGAGCAGAATGATTCTGTGAGCCCCAGGAAATCCCGGGTGGCAGCTCAGAACTCAGGTAAGCGGCAAACCCAGTACCGGTTTCTCCCCCAAAGAGCTGTCCTCATTTGCCTCTCGCTTTTGCAACTGTGTCTGTGACGGCTGATCTTGATAATAAATGTGCTTCATGCCTGATGGCAATAAACTGCCAGTGTAATCCAATAGCCTTAGGAAGTGGAGCTCCTTTGTTTAATAAATTGCATGCAACTAACGAAGAAGCTGGGCGCTCTGCTGAGGGTATTTCATTGCATAAGCCTAGCCTGATTGCCTGAAATCTGGCACGTACCCTCTTGGGGGAGGGGGGGAAAGGGGGCGGGGAAAGGCTTGAATGTTGGCATGCTTCAAAGCGCTCTCTATACTTTCCAGAAGCCGAAGCTGATCTTAAGGTGAGACATGATTTGTCTGATGCCCCCCACCCCTTCCTTCACCCTTAAGACCCCATAAATGGACTTCCTTGCCCCTTCAGAGAGCACACAGAAAGCTCCCTCTGCAGACAGATTTATGGAACCGAAGCCCTCAAGTCTGACAAATCCCGGGCAGATGCAGAGAAAACCCTACACTCCCACCCCTGACACTGCTCCTTCTCTTCCTCCCGGCTTTCTTGTGCTTCGTTCAGCTGCCCGTGCAGCCCAGGGCCAGAGGGAGAGTATTTGGGAAACATAGCAGCAGTTTCTTCAAGGGGAAGGTCTCACTCTGGTTCTGACGCCCAGAGCAGTTAATTGTGTATTATCTTGGCTCTAGAGGACAAGAATCCTTAGGAAGCCGGCACTAACACCTCTGCCTTTTGACTTCCCTTGTCCAGCTTCCTCCTCCAACATTGCCGGCCCCTCTCCCCCAACTGTCAGCAAAGATGGGCTCGCAGGTGTCCAAATGCTGCAGACAACGCTCCCCTCCGAAGAGCACAGGTCCCTGCCTAGAGGAGGGCTTTGCTTCACTTCCTTTTGTACTTAGTTGCTATAGAAATGCAGTGATTCACAATTCGAGCTTGCCTAAAACAATAGCAACCCTAATGCATATTAAAACTGCTTAAAGCAAAGTTATAATTTGAACCCGTGGAAATATATAATTAGGGAAATGACTTGTAACATCCCAGAGGCTGCGGGTGGTGGGAGGGGGAGGGGAAGCCTAACCGAACCATGCTTTTGATCTCAGAGGAGAATCCTATGGTATGAAGGCTGCAGATCATTTCTTGCCGAGCTGCTTGCCAGAACACCCCCCTTCTGTAGGAGAGAAATTACTTTTATGGGAGATCTTATCCAGAATGTAGAAAGCCTCATGCAAGTTCTTTGCGGTTTTTCTTCCAGTCTTGCACAAGGGGTGCCTTGGCCTTGTTATTCCACACCTGTGTTTCTCTTTTAAAAAAGAAATGGCTTTTAATATGAGAGAGATTATGCATACCTCTAAGCACTGTCCTGGGTGGGGGTTGGGATCAAACATGAATGGACCAGATCCCTTTCTGCCAATAGGAAGGTAAGTTCAAAGCCCTCGATGGGAAGGGTCTCCAGATGAACTCCTGGCAAATTCTTCTCTGCCACTTAGGCTAAAATTCCATTCTCATTACCCTGGAGTGCATTTTTCCGGAGCCAAATGGACTCCCTGGCCCTTCCACTTGGTAAACCTGACCGCCAGCCATCGCCTCCTGCCTTCCAGTGCTTTCGGGCTCTGAGGGGATGCCCTTTGATGCTGCAGAGCTCTTCAAGCACCTGCATTTCGCAGACTCTGACCTTACTTCTCCAGCTAGCCGCACTGTATGTAATGGTGAGGCCAAGAGGGAGCACTCACGCCCTGCCTCTCCTTCCACGTGGTCTTGGTCTTCTAAGCCAAAGGATCTGCCCGCCCCACTCTTTCCACTCCCACCCCCTTTGAATGGGGCCCTCCCCTGGCCCCATCGCAGATGTCTAAGAGGCGTTCTTCTGACCCCTCGTCCTTGAATCTTGCCACCTCGACCCCTCTGAGTCACCGTCACGTTTGACCCAGATTGGGTGGATTTGTCTCTTTCAGCTGAAGTGGTTCGCTGCCTCAACAGTGCTCTGCAGGTCGGCTGTGGGGCCTTTGCCTGCCTGGAAAACTCCACCTGTGACACAGATGGGATGTATGACATCTGCAAATCCTTCTTGTACAGCGCGGCTAAATTTGACACTCAGGTAATAAGACCTTGACCCATGCCTCCCGCGGGCTGCTTGTCTTTAACACCGTGTTCGACTTGCTCAGCTTCTCAGCCTCCTCAGCCTAAATTCTCAACTCCAGCGTGCGCACACACACGCACGCGCGTTTTTGGCCAGAAAGTCGGTTCTGTACACGACACTCCCCACCCACTCTAACGCATGAATGTACCGCGCCGAGAGAGGCTGTCTTATAAGGGACAGGTGACGAGTAGAAAAATCTTTGCCTCTTCAAGAGGAAATAAAAACGTTCTTCGAACAAAGAAGTTCTCCGCACTGTAGGACTTGGCATACCAGCTTGTGGGTTATCAAAGTCTCAATCCCAAGAAGACAAAGCCATTTTATGGCTGTTGTTAAGCTGCAGGGTGGTGGATTAGGGCTCATCTCTTTTTCTCCCCTGTCTCATTATTTCTGTGGAGCCCAATTCAGCCAGTAGGCAAAGAGAATGGGGACATTTTTTTTTTTTATCCTGGTCGCAGCATGCAGTTTTCTCACTGCGAGGACATACCGATGGCCACAAGATGCGGCCAAGGCAAACCCCCTTAAGTTCCACATTGGTATGCCCTGTCTTCTCTGGCCAGCTCGAGCTAAAGCTTCTCCCTCTATCCCTTGCCTGGCAGGGAAAAGCATTTGTCAAAGAGAGCTTAAAGTGCATCGCCAATGGGGTCACCTCCAAGGTCTTCCTTGCCATTCGGAGGTGCTCCACTTTCCAGAGGATGATTGCTGAGGTGCAAGAGGAATGCTACAGCAAGCTGAACGTGTGCAGTGTCGCCAAGCGGAACCCCGAAGCCATCACCGAGGTCGTCCAGCTCCCCAACCACTTCTCCAATAGGTACAGAATGAGTCCGTTTTTTTGCAATGGGGCAGGGGGAACCCGGGGGAGGGGGAGGTGGGGCGTTGGCAGAACCAGACATAGAAGGGGGTTAATTGCCACAGTCAGGATCTTATTTTAGCTTGCAGCCTTCCCAGCTTTTGCAGGAAAAAATATGTTTGCGATTGGTTGTGACAGCTTAAGCAGCCTGGATTTTTTTTTTTTTTCCTCACTATTATAGGAAAAGTCTTTCCATGCAGCTAATAGAAAGCTTCATCTGCAGCCTCCCTGGGTACATTTTCCTTGTCAGTTTCTCACCATAAGCAGGAAAGGATTTGGGAAGTTCATGGAAACAAGCTTGTGAGACCTCAAATTTGACTGAAATTATGGCTATGCACCATACAATTGACCATTATTAAGACCCTGATCGAATGTCATAATGCAGACTTTTAAATCTGCCTGAGTTCTGAGTCCGTCCCAAGCCCAAACTGGTATTTCAGCAGGTGGCCCCAGGGTAAGCCATGTCACTTCACTGGGATTCAGATTTCCTTTGTGAAAAGTGAAATGGCTGGACGAGATGACTCCCATGTTCCCTCCCAGGTCTGTATTATTCCTTTCTCTTGTCCAAGATTTCCTGCAATGGTGTTCGGATGACTACTCGGTCACATTCTCATCTCGGTATTGTCCCATGACCCAAAGCCACTGAACTAGTCACATCTGAGCACCGGCCTCTCTGTGCCGCTGGCTCTCTGTCTTTACCAGCTGGGAGAAGGCTGACACCCTCGTTCCATGGCCTACAAGGTTTCCCAGCAAGAGCCAGGCGTTCCCATCTGTGATGAAGTTGAGAGAGGTGTTCATAGGGCTGGCGTGGAGGCAGGACAAGGACAGTGAGGGCAGGACAAGTTCAGTCTACTATGATGCCTTGCAGCCTAAAACTTGACTCCCAGGCCTGATGCGTTAGGATCCTTTGACACTCCAGGCAAATCTGCACAGACTGACAAAGATGAGTCCTACTGCATGTTACCTGGACCACCTGAGGCCTAATTCAGACTTCCCTGATTGCTTTCCTAGCTGGGTGCTGCCACCCTTCTTCTGACAGTGGCAACAGCCTCCCAGGGCTGACCAGTGATTGAGTCAGGCACGTATATGCAACTGGAGGACGGGAAAAGTAGCTCTTCCTCAGGGAAAAGCTAAGGCCCCTGACATTAAAACTTTGTAAAATTTCTGACTCACACTTACCTACACATTAAGTGCTCTTCAGAACCTCATGTCAATTTATAAGTTTGTTGGTTCGGTACTTGGAAGTGACAATGGGTCCTACCTGATTTTTTCAGAACAAGAAAATCAAATCCAGCATTTATCTCAAATGGCCTATCTCTTGATATTGACCTTGGTCTTAAAATTCTCCTAAGAAGAATCTAGTTAAATCTGAAGACTGGGGGAAAAAAAAAACCTAAACCAACAAACAAAAAAATCCAACCCTGGCTAAGTGTTGGAGACTCCCTTCACCATGGGGGTGGAGGGGAGAATTTTTAGTAGACAGGGGCTAGGATCGAGTAGGTATTTGTGTGACAACTGGGGGGCAGGGGAATGTTGGCAACGCCACTGTGATGAGTTTAGAACTTTAAGGATCCCGTGACAATTTGTGACTTATAATACAGCATATAATCAATCTGAAGGCATTATGAACCTCTCTGTTTCAACTGAGGTCATATCTTCCATTATGAAGGGAGAGGTCTTACAGAAAGGACGATATAGATCTGCCCTATGTGATCCTAAGTATCTAAGAAGAGGTCAGTAATAGGAGTTTTGAATCCAGGCCACTATCCCTTTTAAGGAGGGTCTCCTTTTTATCCCCTTGAGAAAATGGTCACAAGGAGTCTTGTTATCTTCCTTTTCCATCACAGGGAAATCACACTTATTAGGAAAGTGGGGGAAAGTGGCCATCGCTTGAAGACCAGAATCCTCCATGCAGCTCTTTACTCAAGTATTTCATTCCCACTGGCTAATATTATTCCTGCTCAGAACTGTAGAGATTTCCGGTTCCCTGCTGGGCTTGGTTTGCTCTATTTAGGCTCCTCACTCTTCTGAAACATCCTGCTTTCCCAGCCTCTGCCCCACCACAGATACACACTAAGTTGTGCCAGTTGGCACAGAACTGTGAAGGGAAGTAGTTACAGGTTCATTCCACCTTCCTGTGACTTATCTAGCATGAGATTTGGGCCTGGGAGAATCCAAATGCCTGTGACTGGACCAGGAGCCAGAACAGGGATGTTTTCCGTGAGAGAAGCGCACTCGGAAGAGAAGGGCGAGCTGGAGGTACCCCCCTGCTGAATTTGCAAACCGCTCTCTCAACCATGAGGGAGAGCAGGCAAAAATGGATCAGGCAAGCAGAGCAGTGTGAGGCCTGGGAAGAAATCAGACCAATCCAGATCCAGAGTGGGAAAACTGACGAAGCTTCCAGCTCTCTAGGGCATGGATAGGGAACAGGAAACAGAAGAATAATATTGATCAAGGGAAACAAAGGACTATTTATAAACCCTCACACAGAACGTTCCTAAGCAGTATGTGTGTATTTGGGTAGGCATGGCTGAAGCAGTAGCTATGGAGAATATCTGATCGTATTCTTTACCAGGAAAAAAAAAGTCTGTGAGGGAATTTTCATAGTGGGAAAAAGAAACATGCTTTAAAAGGTCCTTTCGGGCTGGGTGGTCAGAACACTTAGCCCACCGAGTCCCCGCCGCACATCCCGCCATCCCCTGTAAAGGTGAGGGAAAGAACCTCCTTAACTAGTCCTAAGTCTTCCTCCAGAAGATGGTCCTAAAGCAACCCGCCCCATCTTTGTTAAATTAAGAGAGAACATAGATATCAAATCCCTAGAAACAGAGAATATCATAGCTGGAGACGATCACAGAGGTTATCTAGACTAAATGCCTCATTGTGCTGATTTAAAGAACAGAGGCCCAGAGAGGAAAGTGACCCGCTAAAGGTCACGCAGCTATTGAACGACAGAGATGGGCCTAGAAAACAGATGGCCTTGAGCCAAGCCATTTGAGTCCTACTTCAAAAATGGCAACGAGTAGAACCTATAGGAAATATGCACAATCCAAGCAGACTACAAATAGAAAAAAAACAAAAAACAAAAAATAATACCAAGGAGAACCGAGTAAATGTGCCCCTTGGTGATCGATTACATCTGTGTACGTTCTCTTCTCAAAGAGAAGGCACATCTTTCCAACAGCTACAGTGACATTAACAGTTGGTACAAGATGGTACTCAATTAAATATGTGACAACTGCCAAGTCAACTTCTGCTGGAGACACAGTCTCTTAAATAATCTCACTTGGTGATTTCTAGATAGGAAAGATCTGTCTCATTTTTAATCTACATGATCCAAGAGGTCGGCGCCCTTCCTGTGTATTCCAACCCTTAATGGAGAGGTGGAGGATTAAACTGTCGCTCGCTCTGGCCAATGAGGCGGACATCAAGGCAGCGGCAAGTCAGCTGACAGGCTGACAGGTTTCCCAGACTTGGAGGGGCTGCTAATGGAGCTATGGTCATCTTCTATTCCAACAAGCACTCTTAGCCTGCCCTTGCTGGGGTCACAAAGCTCCACGAGAGAAGCTAAGGGTAGATTTGGGGAGAGTCACTAGGGTGCTCAGGCCGGCAAGGCCATCATCCGGAAACCCCAAGAATAGGTGTTCTCTCTGGGCTAGCAGAGAAGGCAGTAGGGAAGATAGAAGCCTTCAGACCGGGAGAGCAGGCACTTTGACAAAGTGGGGCCCAAGGGACACATGTGGCCTTAAAGAGGCAAGGCTTAGTTTCGTGACTGGTATTAGACGTCTTCGTCCAGGCAAGAACTTTCAATGTTGAGCGAAGGAGAGACCATCTTCTGCAGTTCATCTCGGGGAGCAGGGAGGGTGTAATCTGTTGTGGACGGTTCTTTCTAGAAGTGGAAGGGTTAACTTCTAAGTTCTAAAGTCCTGGTTGGGGGTCAGGAGGGTGAGAGATCAGAAACCTTATTCTGTAAGATCTAATCACCCTGCGAAATAGACACAGAGATCAAGGGGACCCATGTCCTCGCAGAGCCCAAGAGGAAAGAGGTGCCTGGGGATCTATGTGGGTGTGAGGATATCTGAAGCTGTTGGTACAAAGTAGTTTATTCTCAGTTTTTCCAAAACCATTTTTCTCCCCATTTGCCCATCCAAGTGAGATCTGCTTTGACTCATGTGCTTTATAATTCCAAAGGGTTGGAAAATGTGTTTCTGTGCCAGAGAATCCCAATTTTAACAACAGCTGGATATAATCCTCCCTCGTGGGAGGGGTAGGGCCAGGACTGTGTCCGAGACCCAGACAACAGCTCTTCGCTTGCGGCCCCCACCTTCCTTCTGCTCGCTCACGGGAGGGTGACCGCTCTGCCTCATTACCCGTGTTCCACTCTGTTTACCGTACATCCTTGAAAGGACCTCTCTGGGGGGTTAAGTTATTCTGGAAGGATGTTTGATCCTGGGCTCTGTGAGGTGAGTTAAAAATAAACAGCCTTCTTTTCATGGAAGAGCTTGTGGCCCCAGCGACCCGCAGGCTCCTCTGGGGAGAGAGTCTCTCCACATAAATACGTAGGTCACTGTCATCGGGAGAGTCTCTTATTAGTGAACACGGAGCTAATGGGTTTTTACAGTGCCACCTCAAAATGGAGCAAACACATCCCAACTCAAATTGAAAAATTACCTGAACTGTCTCCCCGATGAGCAGGACAAGTAATGCGTAAGCTGTCGGGACAGTCTGTGCCCGAGCCATAATGCTTAGCCACAGCATTCTGAGTGCCTAAAGCACTTGCCCCTTGGATGAAGGTGATTGATACCAAACACAAGGCTTTTGGGTAAAAGTTGAGCACACCTACCTCTAATTTCTCTTCCTGGAATCCTGACTTAGTGAAGCGGATTATTATTTCTCAAACTCCCCATTTCCTTCGTGGCCACAAAATAAATCATCAAATGGACAGTGAACAGGCAACAGAGCCCTAGGATGTCGGCACATGTGGGTTACAAGGAATAAGGACACAAATCCCGCCTTCAGTAAGTTGACAGTCAAGCAGGGAATGCTAACCAATTGTCCGTAAAATGCTCAAAAGAGGAAGAGGCCAGCAAAAGCTAGAGCAGTGGGGGAAGGCTTTGGAATTATTGAAGCAGAAACCTCCCAGTGCTTCCATTTCAGGGTCCTCATTGCCTGGCATCTGGCCTTCTGACTACAGTGTCCCTTGGAAGAAAGACTGAGAATGGGTCAATGGCCATTATCAAGACTAACGGAGTGTACGGCAGGGAAGTTAAATCGAATAGAAAAATGCACTAGACACTGAAGGCAGAGGCCTCCTTTAAAAATAGAAGTTTGATCCAAAACCGTCGTGTGCCCCTACACCTGCACACACACCACCGAGCAAAAAGCAGATTGCAAAGATCCATCAAAATACCTGCAAATGCACGCGAGTGACTGCTCATCTAATAGTCTCGCCAGGGCTGGGCTCACCTCCTGCTGTATTTAACTAAAGTCCTGTTTCTACCACTAGCCCTTCGTATGACCTTGGACAAGTCACTGCAGCTCTCCCACCTTCCTCTCTTCTCGATAAAATGAGATGATGCAATGTAGCCACTGAATGATCTCTGCAATCCCCTCCAGCTCTGTGACTGGGCTGTTTCTAGAACTGTTAGACATCCCTGGCAGCCAGTCCTTCTCCTAGTGTGACCCACGTGTCCTGGGCATTAAACGCATATGCACTGAAACTAAGAAGTCCCTGCACAGAAGTTAGAGGCGAGGGCCATCTTCAGCTGATGACCGGTCCAGATTTGCATGGTTGGGCCGTTTGGGATGGGTGTTGGCTGCGGCCCGGATGAAAGGCCCGGCCTGCCTCGCCCTCCCTGATTAACTGTGGCATGTGCTCTCCTTCCCCAATGCAGATACTATAACAGGCTTGTCCGAAGCCTCCTGGAATGTGACGAAGACACAGTCAGCACCATCAGAGACAGCCTGATGGAGAAAATTGGGCCCAACATGGCCAGCCTCTTTCACATCCTGCAGACAGATCACTGTGCCCAAACACACCCGCGAGCTGACTTCAACAGGAGGCGCACCAGCGAGCCGCAGAAGCTGAAAGTCCTCCTCCGGAACCTCCGAGGTGAGGCGGCCTCTCCCTCCCATATCAAACGCACCTCCCATGAGAGTGCATAAGCAGGGAGAGGCATTCACAGCCTCGCCAGACTAGCTTCATTTGAAAGGTGTTCACACACCGACTTTGAGTGTACTGTGCCTGGTTTGATTTTTTTTTTTTTTAAAGTAGTTCCTATTTTCTATTCCCCTTCCAGAAAATTGCATGAAACGAGGCTTCTGTAATCAATATCCCAACATTCTGCGATGGCAGCATTCCCACAGACAGAACATGTGTGCTCTTTCTGCCTCTCGGCAGGAGAAAGTACCCTCTTTGATCACGTTCCTTCCCCAGGCCCCCCTCAAACTCCTCTCAAACACAAAGCATTCACGTAAGGCCCAGTCATTGTCATTGGAAGCTGTGGAGCCCTTTTAGGATGGTTGCCCCAGTAGAGTTAGCTGATGAGAAGCGACTTAATTTAAATGCATGTCTGAAATGCCCATAAAGGTGTTCAACGGAATTCGTGTGATGAATCTGTGCTGGCCACGGACGAATATGAATGTCGCGTTTGAATTCTTGATCTCTCATGAGCTAGTGTCTTACGGTCTTGACCCTGCCGTGTGTCATTTCCTTTCCAACACATTTACCAAATGGCTCAAGCCTGGCTCTTCAACTGGGGTATGAGCCTGCATCTTCTTGCATCTAATGAAAAACAAAAAGCTAACATCTTTATGTACTGTAACTGCTCAGAGCTTTAAAAGTATCTTTAACAATTGTCTTAAAAACCAGAGAATCTTAAGGTCTAACTGTGGAATATAAATAGCTGAAAACTAATGTACTGTACATAAATTCCAGAGGACTCTGCTTAAACAAAGCAGTATATAATAACTTTATTGCATATAGATTTAGTTTTGTAACTTAGCTTTATTTTTCTTTTCCTGGGAATGGAATAACTATCTCACTTCCAGATATCCACATAAATGCTCCTTGTGGCCTTTTTTATAACTAAGGGGGTAGAAGTAGTTTTATTCAACATCAAAACTTAAGATGGGCCTGTATGAGATAGGAAAAACCAACAGGTTTGTCTGAAGGACCCCAGGTAAAATGTTAATCTCCCAGCCCACCTCAACCCAGAGGCTACTCTTGACTTTGATCTCTCCTGAAACGGCTCTGTCACGTCCAGCCGGGAGTTACAGGAACCCAAAAGAGCATCCCTTTGGGCTCGGACCACTTACAGTTCGATAAGGCCTTACTCTACCTTGGGAAGTGGCAGTTCCTGACTCGCCCGCCATCTTTCATCGGTGAAACAATGATGGTGTGGGAGACTTTCCCTTAAATCAGTAGGAACGAGTCAGTCAGCCTTTGGGTCTTCAGTTCCTGGGACTTGGGGCTGAGGTGGTATAAAGAACCCTGGGCTGTCCAGCCTTAATAGACTCCTCTTACATTTTCGTCCTGTAGCACACTGTCTGCCAAAGTAGTCCTGGCAGCTGGGCCATCTCTGTAGGATCGCAAAATAAAATAAAATAAAATAAAAAACAAAAAAACAAAAAAAAAAACAACAAAACAACAAAAAAAAAACAAAAACAAAAACAAAAAAAAAACAAAAAAAATGGGGGAAAAAAACAGAAAAAAGAAAAAAAAGAAAAAAAAAAAGAAAGAAAGAGGGAAACAGAGCTGGTGGTTTGATTATTTCTGCCGTGATGTTTACAAGATGGCAACCACCAAAGCCAAATGATTAACCTATCTATGAACAACAGTAGTTTCTCAGGGTCACTGTCCTTGAACCCAACAGTCCCTTAAGAGTGTCACTGCCCACCAAAGGTCAATGTCGAGGGAGGAGGAGGGGGGAGGGGTAGGACTGTAAGGGCCACTCCAAACTCGCTTAGGTAGAAACTATTGGTGCTTGACTCTCACTAGGTTAAACTCAAGATTTGACCAAACCGAGTGATAGGGATCCTGGTGGGAGGAGGGAGGGCACATCTCCAGAAAAAATGAAAAGCAATACAACTTTACCATAAAGCCTTTAAAAGCAGTAATGTGCTGCTCAAGGACCAACAGCAATCACAGCAGACCCAGCGGCAGCACACACGCTGCTGCCTTTGTCCCCACACAGCCTCTAAGCGTGCTGACATCAGATTGTTACGAGCATTTTTATACTCAGAACTGTCCCATCCCCAGGTCCCCAAACATATGGACACTGCCTTAGCCTCTTGGAAATCAGGTAGATCATACGCTAAGTTGATCCTCCCCCCCTCCCCTTCCTAGCCCCCCACCCCCAGGCAAGGCTGACTTCTCGAACCAGAAAAGCTATTCAAGTTTGTGTGTCGTGTCCATTTCGCAAACCCACGAAGCCAGGACCCCAATGCGACAAGTAGTTCACGAGTATTCCTAGCAAAATTCTCTCTTACTTCAATCCAGTAGAATCTCTTTTTTTGCTATGACCTCTTCAAACCGTGGTACCCCCCTTTTTTCCCCACAATGATACTTCTAAATGTATCTATAATACATATCTCTACACATATGGAAAGAAGCAGTTCTCACGATGTTGCTAGTTTTTTGCTTCTCTTTTCCCCATCCCATCTCACTCCCTCCAACTCCCCCTAAACTTCCAAAGCTTCGTCTTGTGTTTGCTGCACAGAGTGATTCGGGGGCTGACCTAGACCAGTTTGCATGATTCTTCTATTGTGATTTGGTTGCACTTTAGACATTTTTGTGCCATTATATTTGCATTATGTATTTATAATTTAAATGATATTTAGGTTTTTGGCTGAGTACTGGAATAAACAGTGAGCATATCTGGTATATGTCATTATTTATTGTTAAATTACATTTTTAAGCTCCATGTGCATATAAAGGTTATGAAACATATCATGGTAATGACAGATGCAAGTTATTTTATTTGCTTATTTTTATAATTAAAGATGCCATAGCATAATATGAAGCCTTTGGTGAATTCCTTCTAAGATAAAAAAATAATAATAATAAAAATAAAGTGTTACATTTTATTGGTTTTTTTTTTTTTTCTCCCCAATGTCTTTCATTGTTATTCTTTGAAAACTTCTTGAACGAGACTTTCTGAACATGAAGTTAGCAGCGGATCAATTTCTTGAATGTCATAGATTAAATGCCGATATGCAAACAAATGTAGTTTAAGTCAACACTTTCCAGATCTCCTTTCAAGACCATTTTGTGGCTCCCGTTAGCCTCACAATAAAATCACAACCCAAACTCCTCACAAAGTTCAAAGAAGCTGTACAGTCGGGACACCATTTGGCTGTCCTGCCTCAGGACTCCCCTTTCCTTCCAAGCAGTGAACTCCATGCTCTAGAAGCAGGAGTTCTGCTAAGGCCTGCACCTTCTCTCCCTCGCAGGCCTTTACCTCCACTGTTCTCACTTTCTAGCAGACCTTGCCCCCCACCCTGGGCTCAGACCAGAAGCACCCATGTTCAGTCACCGATGTGCTCCCAGCACTGCAAAAGCGCCCAGACGCAGGGTATCCTTGATACTTTAAATTAATGCAAGATTTAGAAGGAGTTCAGGAGAGGGGAAAAAAGGCAATCAGTGTGACAAGGGAGGCAGAGAGCTCTGTGGTGATGAGGACCTGGCTCCGGCGTCGGACTTCTGGCATTTGAGATCTGGCCCAGCCACTTATTAACCACGTGATGTCAGATGACTTCATCTCTCGAGGCAGCCGTTTCTTCCTCTGTTCAAGAGGATAGTGATAACTATCCATAGGGCTATTCCCAAGAAGATAAAATAAGTGCTTACGTGTCCAGCATACTGGATTGCTCGCTAAGTGGCCCCTATTGTCACCCAGGAGACAGGATGAGGGGATGAGATCAAAAGGAAGAAACTTCCCTTCTCGAAAAAATGAGAGGATTCACAGCAGAGTGACGTTTATCGGAGTCTCGAAGGATGGTGACCAGGGCAATCACAGAGACGCGGGGAAGGGCTTCGGGGCGTAGTTTTCTCAAGGAGAGTTCTTATATAGTTTTGGGTTCTATTTTAATTAGTGGATTTTCTCTACATTGTAAATTCACATGGGGACCTTTTTCTCAATATCATTATTTCTGCCTCCAGACTGCATTTTCCCAAGTTCAGAGGGGCCCAGGACAGCTAACGAATATTTAGAAGTTGTCACTCTGAGGCCGAAACTGTATTGCATTTGCTTTTCTCTGACCAGGCCCAGGATAAAGAAAACATTGAATTCATTCTGGGCCTTCATCCTCAGTCTTCTGGCAACGTCCATGTATACAGAGACACTGATTACTACCCACTGGTGTTTAAGAACTGAGACCTGAGGGGCGCCTAGGAGGTTCAGTGGGTTAAAGCCTCTGCCTTCGGCTCAGGTCATGGTTTCAGGGTCCTGGGATCGAGCCCCGCATCGGGCTCTCTGCTCAGTGAAGAGCCTGCTTCCCCCTCTCTCTCTGCCTGCCTCTCTGCCTACTTGTGATCTCTGTCAAATAAATAAATAAAATCTTAAAAAAAAAAAAAAGAACTGAGACCTGAGATTCCCTGAGTGCAAACCCAAGTTCCCCGACTACCTCTATGCCCTAGTGTCTGACAGCTTCACACCTGGGTTTTTTCAGCTATGAAAATCTCCCTATGAAACAGAGATAAGTAGTAGGCCTTACCTCCTAGAGTCATCCATGAGCACTAAATGAGTTATATATAAAGTACTTAAAGTGTCCAGCACGTAGCAAGCTCCCCCACAAACACTATTTATTGCTCACACAACAAATGGACTATAACTGTTTACATGCATACTCTCACCATCATTTAGACTCTACGCCCACCCCTGACCATGAGTCTTGAGGTACCACTTGGGTTTCTTACTCTTTTTCTTTTGTAGATCACTAAACATTACCGCTTAATCAAGATCTTAACCCAAAATGGCAGATTATAATACACGAACATCTGTATCCCATCACCAAGCCTAAGAAACAGAATAGTATAGATAGGATATTCCCTTATGTGGGCCCCCCTGAACCCATTCACACATGTAAAGCCCATGCGGTGCCCAGCTGCCTCTGTCAGCAGAGCAGACAACTCTTGTTCTCGGGATTGTGAGTTCGAGTCCCATGATGGATGTGGAGATTACTTTAAAAAATAAAATCTTTAAAAGGAAAAAAAAAATTAAAAAGAAAGAAAGAAAAGAGTCCATGACTAAAATGCTTTGAAAAGCCATGGCTTAAAGCAACAGAGTTTCTCCAATCATTGAAGTACACTTAAAATTTTTCTTGAATTCCAAAAAAAAAAAAAAAAAATTTCTCTTGAATTCCAATCAGCCTTTCAAAAATGGAGTTGAAAAGATCATGGAACTGTCTGGAAATCTGTGGAATAAGAGAAAGAACAGAGCCAGTTGTCCTCCCAGGGCACTTGCATGAGCACCGAGAGAGCCATGAGTGTCGGTCTTGAAACAGTGTTTCTCCGACTTACAGTGCATACAAGTCACCTGGGAATCTCATTAAGATGATTCAGTCCCGCTAAGTGATGCCCTAGAGCCTGCATTTCTCACATGCTCCCAGGTGACACTGATGTTCCCAGAAGGATGCCTTGAGCGGCAAGTTTCCCAGCTGTCCCAGTATACTGGAGTCATTCCTCACACAGCTGCTAAAGGGAAGTTACCGAAGTGCAAGCAGGATCATTTCCCATCCTTGCTTTCGCAGCTCCCCATTGCCTAGAGGACAACTGAGCATCTTGACTTCAAAGGGAAGCCCCTCAAAATCTGGGCCCCTCTTTTCAACATGCACCCTAGAGTCTCCTAGTGCTAACTTCTCATTCTTCCCCCAGAGACACCGTTACCTTTTCTGCCTCATCACCTTCACATATTACTTCACATGTATCATTCCCTCTAACAAATATTCTTCTCCCCAAATTCCTTTACATCGGCCAAAGCCCGTGTCACCTGGGAAGTCTTCCCCAGCATGGCCAAGCTTGTAGCCAACTGCACTGCAGAGTGCTTGCAAAAGTTATCCTTGTGTTCTGGTGCTTAACACAAAGCAGGCATGAGCTAAGCACCTGTGAGCAGAAGAAGGAAGGAAGGAAGGGAGGGAGGGAGGGAGGGAAAGAGAGGGAGGAAGGAAGGGAAAGATCCCATTACCCACCAACTAATCTATGACTTTTCCTCCAGTAGAATGCTGAGCCTTAGCAGCAATAGTAGGAAATGCTAGGGTATGCAGGGCACGTTGCCATGGTGAGTAGAGAAATTAACTCCAGGTGCCATTTGGGTATCTTTAAGTCTGCCAGCTTATAACAACACTGTGTAACCCTTCTTTCTTTCCAGCACTAACCCTGATAAAAGTTTACACTTACTGTTACTTTCTCCCAGTAACCTGGGCACCAAAAGATGCGTCAACAAACGTGTTTAGGTATTTGCTAACTTTGTGCAAGGCATCATACTAAAGAACTAGAACACAGGAGGAATATGACCATTGGCAAGGCAAACTACACCATGTTTTCTTATATCTTCCGTTATTTTGTCATACAGCTATTCTCATCATATTCTCATCATACCCCTCAGTTCACTAATTCTTCTGCCCTGTACTCAAACTCTGCGAGGAACTGAATTCCCCATGTCCCTGTGATATCTTACCCCAAGAAGAACTTGAGTGTCAGAGTGAGACATTGGCTAAAGCCACCCCACCACTCTACCATGAAGTCTGAAGAGCAGTGAGCATCACTCACTCCACTTTTCAAATAATTTGACGTCGTACCTAGAGGCAGCATGCAGCGGACTAAGCTGAGAACTCACTAATTCAGACCCTGCTTACCAATGAAATGCATCTCTGCTCCCCACTCTGTAATAAGGGGTTTGTGGCTTCCATTTGAGGACAGAATGCTATTCTCAACTCTACCGCAGATAAGTCACACTGCAAGTATACTCTGCTTTAGTTAAACCAGATACAGTATATGTCCCACAGAGACCATCAGGGTTTCCAACATTTGGTCAAAGTCTTGGAACCAATTCCAATGACAATATGTTCATTAGTCTTGGGATTTCCTAGAAACACAATCACTCCAGGCCATGGCTCACTCCCTCCACACAGGCCTGAGTTCGTCTCTTCACCATCCCCTATCCATTAGGAGACTTCTAGGACTATTTGAAAAGCCTGCACCTTGCTAATCCCTTCATGCCTTATACCTGGTCATCCAAAGTCACCACTCAAGGTCTAACCTCCCCAATGTTTAGCCCCTCCTGTCCACGTATTTTCTTTTTTTTTCCAATTGCTTAAGAATATATGATACAGATGAATTTCAGTTTTTAAAAATGATCAAATCAACTTTTAAAAAATACATACAACTTCCCATTGAATATCTGCATTTTTTTAATGCTTTATTGCCCTTCTCCCTGAATCAACCTCCTACTACTGTCCTCCTTCCAAAATCTGCCCGTTCCAGGGTAACTATCTTCACCTTTTCTTTAAATATCACCTTCATTTTCTCATCTGAAACCTGGTTCCTCAAAAACCGTTGTCCCTTGTCATCTTCCCAAATAGTTATTCTTCCAAATCTCAAGACGGATGAGTAGGACCCAAAGGCCACTTTGTCCCAATGTGGTTCCAGACTGATTTTGCCACTGTTCCATAAAACCGCTGACAGACTACTGAATGTTTGTGTCTCCCTGAAAATTCATAGCTGAAATCCTAACCCCTAAGGTGATGGTATTAGGAAGCAGAGCCTTTGAGAGATAACTAGGGTAGAACCCTCATGAATGGGATCAGTATTCTGATAAGAAGAGACCTGAAAGAGTTTGCTCAGCCCTTCCACCATGTAAGCACACAGAGGGAAGACTGTCATCCACGCACAGCAAGTGACCTCTTACCAGACATCACATCTGCCATCGCCTCGATCTTGGACCTCCAGCCTCTAGAACTATGAGAAATAAATTTCTGGTGTTCGTAAGTCACCCAGTCCATGGGATTCTGTTATAGCAGTCCCAAAGGACTGAGGTAGGCCATCTGGCTAACCCACTTTCCTCCTCTCTTTGTCACTGTTACCCGGGCCACGTATACCCTGGAATGATAATGAGAGGAACGGCCTCTGATTTATGGATGATATTGGTAACAGGCTCCTGATTGTCATTTTCACTCTCAAGGCACATCATCAGTCTGGACTAATTCAATAATCTTGAGAATGCTTCATCCAGTGCTCAAATTCTTAGTGCTTCCTCAGCTCTACCTCATATCCAAACTCTGGAATCAGGAGGTTCATCCCAGTATCACTGTGGTTTACTCGGATTGGTCTTATCACACCAAAAATAATTAATTATTGAATATTACCCTTTCCTGACAATGGTATAATTCAGAAATCTTAAATCCAGATTCTCTCCCTTCTGACTGCAACATCATTCCCTTCATTCATTTGCACCGTATCAATTCTTTAACCTTGCTCTGA
Source organism: Mustela erminea (assembly GCF_009829155.1). Taxonomy (NCBI): domain Eukaryota; kingdom Metazoa; phylum Chordata; class Mammalia; order Carnivora; family Mustelidae; genus Mustela; species Mustela erminea. Next base: position 3,820,722 of record NC_045615.1, on the reverse strand, counting down.
CCTCAGGCTTTTGCCCTTTCTACATTCTCCGGCTCCCTTAACCCTCGTCCTATCCCCATCCTCTCCCTGCTCAGCCTTCTACACATGGTTAATCACTTTAACCACACTATAGCATTGCCCTCCAATAGCTTGCCCCACCGATCTCTGTCACACTCAACTGGAAGAATCCCAACCCTCAGCTAGAGAAGATCATAAAGCCATGCACAGATTTGATGTCACTTTAAACTGATCAGCTTCCAGCTTATCGGGGCCCTCAGGGCTGTCTGGGAATCTTCTTATCCATCCTTGTTCAGCTCCCTTTTCCACTCTCCATAGCAATGATTAAAACCTTCTCCAGTACCCCCCAGCCACCTCTCTACTAATGCCTAGCAGAAAATCTTGCCTTCCACTGAACAGACAAAACAGAAACCACCACAGAAGAAGTCCCTCGATTTCCTGCCACCATAGCCATCCACATCTATCCTTTCATATATTCCTTGACACGAAAGGTACAGAATCTCTCTTCCTGTCTCAGAATAATGAATCCACCTGAGGTCTAGATCCCAACCCCGTTTCCCTCTTATGCAAGATCCCCCTTCAGGTACCGTTGTCCCTTTATGCGTCCTTCCACTCAGTGCCGTCTTTTCTTTCAGCTGCCTCTCTCTCTCTCTCCTCCTCCTCACTCTCTCTGTGTCTCTCATAACCACACCATTCATTTCCATTTCCTTACCTATTCGCTCTTTAATTCTTTAGAATCTGGCATCATACCTCCCTTGAAATGACTCTAAACTAGGTCAAAATATCTCCTGTTGCTAAATCCAAAACCCTTATCTTACGTGATACATCTGCTCCTTCTGGAACTGATAAACATTCTGTCCTCCATAAAAGGCCGTCCATGACAACACTTCTCAGCCTCTACTTCCTCTTCCCATTTCTGAGATGATGGAGTTGTTCAGACTTCTGTGCAGGCCCTTCTTCTCTTTTCATCCTACATATGCTCCTTTGGTACTACATCTACTCATATATTTCAGTTCCTGTTTATATGTTAATAACTCCAAAACAGTATTTCCCTTGAAAATGATCCGCGTATCCAACACCTATCCAACCGGATATTTCCTCTCTGACATACAATAGGCACTCAAAACATAACATATCCAAAACTGAATTCTCCAAACTTCCCTCATTGTGAGAGGCTTGCTCCTTACCTCTTTTCCCAAACTCACTGAATGACATCTCCATCCACCTGAATACTGTCTTGGACTCTTGTCCTTCCTGTCTTAGCAAATAGATTTCCCTCTAATTGTCTTTCTAATCTGTCCACTTATCCACATTCACATTGCTACTATCTTGACTTAGGCTTCATCCTCAAAAGCCTCCTAAATTCTCTCTTAGCTTTCAGGAATGCCCTGCCTTTGCTCCCAAATGTATTTCCTCCTTTGGGGACAGCAGACTCTTTGCAGGGAATCAATCTGGGTCTGTCACTCCACTGCTTAGAAACCATCCATGACAACTCTAAAACATCAGAAAAAGATGCACACTGCTCCCACTGACTGTAACATAAAATGGTACTTAATTGGGCCACTTCTTGCTTTTCAGACTATCTCTTGTCAATCAGTTCAAACTCACAGTACTTTTCTCGTTGTGAGTTCCAGCCATGTACGTAGTACGCGCAGTTTCATGAGTTCACCTTGATCTTTGTTAATACCATTGTATTAACAATACAGTGTTAATGTTAATTAGTACTATTCCATCTTACACACACACACAACACACACACACACACACACACACACACACACACACACATTTCCATACCAAGCTAACGGCTATTTACCCTCTGGAATTCAGTGAAATCATCCTTTACTCCAAGAAAACTTATGTATGACTACCAAGACAGAGTTAGCTACCCTTTCTGTTCCTTCCAAAGCTTCTTATGCTTACTTCCTTATTGAGAATTTAAATTGCCTATGGACTTGTTTTTCCTCCCTCCTTAGCTATATGTTATTTGAGAACCAGGTCCATATTTTTTTTTCAAAATTGTATGCCTACTGTCTAGCTCAGTATCTGGCATATAACAGGTACTCTTGTTGAATTTACTGGAATGAGACTGTGGCATAATTAAATTAATTTAAAAATGATTATTCTCTTTCCAGAAGATTTTGTTCTTGGACAACAGCAAGACACATATGAGACACACAAATTGCTTTTAGCATCTATAATCATAAACACTCTGATAGGAAAAGTGGCAAAAAAAATAATGAAAGCAAATTCCAAAAGAACAAAGACAGTTAGCCTTTAAAGATGAAAAAGTTCAAGATCTGTAACTTAGCACCTATATACCTGGAAAAGATTTTTTTAATAATAAGTTCCAATGCTGATTAGTGTTTGAAGAAAACAAGGCTCTCAAATACTACTGACAGGAATGCAAAATACATTACCTTTTGGGATATATTTTTTCAATAACTGTACAGTGTCTTTAAAAAGTTTATACCTTTAAACTAGAAACTCCACAGATAGAAATGTAGTAAAAGAAAATGTATCATGAGAAAATATACATATGTAACACTTTACTATAGAGATAATAACCACAAAAACTTATCTGTCACCAAATAAAAATAATCTCTATATGCAATAATAGACTGAGTAAGAGAACTGTAATGAAATAATATTTAGTCATTGAAAAGGATAAAAAGCATATTTACAGACATAGAAAAAGGTTCAAAATATATAAATGATAAAAAGCTTAGCAAAATGTAATCCATTTGTAATCTCATGTATCCAAAATGTAATCTCATTTTTGTATGAGTATATGTATGTGTATATATATATATGTATACATATATATGTATATATATACAGCTAGAAGGTTAAATAATAAAATGTTGACAGTAATTGCTTTTGTTTAGAGTTGCTTGCCATTTTGGCTTTGTCTCTTACAGTTTGGGGGTTTTATTTACTTATTTATTTATTTTGTTTCTATAATGTGTTATGTTCATAATAAAACAAAAATAAAATTTTAAAGAATCAAAATCAAAAAGCAGTCCTCCAATAAATCAGTCACTTACTGCTGTAAAACTAATTTATTTTGACCTTAAGGCATCCAAAATATTAACAACATGGTCTCACCATATATATTTATATAAATGTCCTCTTCAAAGTAGCAAATGCCCTTGTCGTATTTAACTGACAGCTGTTCGTATATACATCCAATGATTTTGTATTTAAGAGATACATGTCTGTTCCAAGAAAACTGCTGAATCACACAACTCAAGGTCAAGGCAAGTCATATATCCTGCAACATCACTACCCAGCTCCTACTAAGTGCCAGGCTCTGTATTCATCATGGTCCAGGACTAATATTCCCCTTCACTCCTATAAAATAATAACTCAAAATTTGTTCGTGTTTTTTTTTAAGTTTATTAAAGACTTTATGTATGTGAGAGAGAGAGAATGCAGGGGAGGGGGGCTGAGGGAGAAGATGAGCAGGGTCCCCGCTGAGCAGGGAGCCCAATTCAGGGCTCTGTCCCAGGACCCTGGGATCATGACCTTAGCCAACGGCAGATGCTTGGCCAACTGAGTCACCCAGATGCCCCATTTCCAGTGTTTTTAATGAGTAAAAAACACTTCCTACCAGCTTACAAATCTGTGGTTCCTTTCCATACAGTGATGAAGCCATCGGGATGACAAATAGTTTGAGCTGTTTTCCCAAGTGGAAAAATAAATTCATACCCAATCTTTGCCCCCTCTTCACTCTCTTGGCTGTGTGACCAAAGGCAACCATTTGCAACATAGCTTGCTGTAGGGGAGAGCTTCTACCTGTGCTCAGGAACCAGAGCAAAATCAACTGTCTCGCTTTTGATCAAATCCATACCTCAGTCCTCATTATTCTATTGAATAACAAAATATCTTACTATTCTAATGAACTAAGATCACTTGTCCCGTTAGTTTCTAGACCAAGAAGTAAGGTTTTACAGGACGCACAGTCACTCAGTGAGAGACTGTCAGAGAAACAAATATGGAGGTCTTCAACCCCCAAAGTAGAACATATGCTTTGACAAGCGATGTTAGAGCTCCATGAAGAAAGACATTGGGAGGCTGGGGATCTCATAAAATCTGGACTAGAAGTTCACCACACCCAAAAAGACCACTCCTACTCCAACCACCCCCACTCCATGCACCTTTTAGGAATATTTCATCTCCAACAACAAGAAATAAGAAGCCTGAGGCTCAGTGCAAAGAAATGGAATTAAAGACAGTGCCTTGCTCCAAAGCTTTTGCCCGCTGCAGGAAAGCCCGCATTCCCAGCTCCCCCTCACCTCACCTCGCCGGCGAGAGCCCAGCATTGCCAGCACATGCCCTTGGCCTCGGGCTCAATGGCTATGGCATTAGTGTATAATCCTCAGTTCAGCTTCTCTTGAACCCTCTGACCCTTCTCAGCAAGCCTCCCTGGGCTCCAAAGGAAGCCAATCCACACCATCTCCACTGTCTAGTCCCTTCCCTAACGTTCTGCCCCTTTCTTTGTTCTCCTGCAGATCAGCTCGTTACATAATTTAACTGGGTCCTGAATCTTATCTGGACCATGGCAGACTCAGATAGTAGAAATGATCTCCCCATAAAATAAATTCATGGGGCCACTTAACAGAGTAGCTGCAGGGGCCTGGCTGAGAGCTGGCATCTCCTGCTGCCAAAACCTAGTTTCCCTTTATCTTTCCTTTTGTTCCACTTTCTTTTCATTTAAGGTTAATGTGGCTGGGCTTTTCAGAACAGGTGACTCTAGCTATGTTAATAAAGCAAGGTGTGATAGCATCTTCCATGACTTCAGATGTCAAACACTGAGGAGAAGAGGGAAAAGTACTCTTAAATGACCACATCCTCTTAATAACATTCCAAGGGAGAAACCGCTTATCTTGATTTTAATTTTTCAGTCTTCTTTCATCTTGTCCTCCAAAAATATGGCTGAGAGCAAGATCACCCATGAAGCACTTATCGGAAAGACATTAACTAACATCGGGGGGAGCCAGCTGGAGTATGGGGCAGATTGAGGGCAAGGACTAGAGGGGGGAAAGTGACAATGGTACTTGATGAGAATACATTGTCTATTTTGTAAGGCCGGGCATCATTTATAAGCACAGACTTGAAGACACTCAAATATTAAAGTTATTTGAGCAAAGCGTGGCCTGAAATTCACCTCTGAAGAAAGAGCTAATCAAGCAAAATTCTTACGACAGAAAAACTTAGGGAGAGAGTGTTTAACTTATTTAGAAATTTAAATTGTTTTCAGTCCCCAAAGAAGCTTTGATTTAAAAACAGTTGTACCTGTGTTTAAACTGTGGCTTTAAGCCTCTGTTGGCCAACACGACAACATCTCCCTTTACGTGAAAGCCAGACTTCCAGAAACTTCAACATTGGTCAGTATTGCTTAGAGTGAATGATCCGTGAACCACCTATATAGAAAAGAAACCCCTGGAGTCCTAGGAAGGGCAGGTCTAGGCCCCATTCTCTCTTAGTCCCCATCATCCCTACCCCTTTCCTGACCTCCAGAACCAGAATCTCTTCTAAGATTTAGTCTGGAGTCAAGAAGCCCTTCCAGGAAGGCATTTCTGGCAGCATGGATGGATAAATGTCATCAGACTGAATTTGGCCTATAAAAGGCCTCTATCCAAGGACATCCACTACTAGCTATTGATACCTGGATATGACCATCAGCACTTCCACTTCCTAAAGAGAAACTATGGAGCCCAACAAGGCTTCTAGATCAAATGTAAGGGAAGAATTTAGGAATTCAAGACCAGAGACAATGACTGCCTCTTCTTAGCAAAGGTTCAAGTCCAAAGACAGAAATCCTGAAACAAAGATCAAAACCCAGGCAAAAAATAAATAAATAAATAAATAAATATATATATATATATATATAGAGAGAGAGAGAGAGAGAGAACGAGCGCGCGAGCTGTAGTTAGCGGCAAGATGGACACGGTGATGTGCTAAGGTCTTCTGAGGAAGGGGCTTGTCCGAGGCAGCTTGTCCTTGAGCTGTGTCAAGACGTGCTCACATAAGCTCACAAGCACATCTGATTAACAAGAACAGACGAATACGCACTAAGAGCCCAAGCTACTCCCGACATCACTTCTCCCTGAACTCAGCGTCATACAGGAGTTCCATAACAAGGCTTTGTGTTCAATGTGCAATGCCACCAGTGGCCACAATTCATCATCACAGGGGAAGAGGACAGGGACACGGACATTTGGGAGGGGAAGGAGCTGACATCACATTATATCCCCAGGCCGAGTTTTAACAAGGGCAAGGTAACTCATCATTAGCCCAGTGTGTGAAAGTTCCGGCAATCAGAATACTCAAGCCTGGGCCTAGGAGAACAGACACATCTGTAGAGGAAGTACTCTCGTGGCTCAGTGCTGAGCAAATGGCCAGGCAAGAGGTGAGAGCAGACGCCGGAGCTCTTCCCTCTCTGTGGCTTTCTCCAGCCCATTAAGTAAACCAGCATTGCAAGCAGCATGAAATGACATAAAATCCACATTCTCTGAGACCCTAGCGGGGGCACCACACTACCATACTACTTAATAGACCCCATTACATTGGGAAATAAGTCATGTTATCCACATTTTACAGAAAAGAAAGCCAAGATACAGAGACAATGAAGGATCTGCTCAAGAACATTTGTGGCAAGTTCTTTCTTTCCTTCTTTCTTTCTCTCTCTCTCTCTCTCTCTCTCTCTCTCTCTTTTTTTTTTTTTTTTTTTTTTTTTTTGCCTTTGAAAGAATATGGAACACTTCACAAATTTGTGTGTCACCCTTGCACGGGGGCCATGCTCATCTCCGTATCGTTCCAGTTTTAGCACACATGCTGCCAAAGCAAGCGCTCTGACAAATTTTCATGCTCAAAACCCTCGTCACACATTCTTCAGAAGCTGCTTCTTTTATAGTAAAAAACAAATCACATGGCGATTCCATTACTTTGATCACAAAAAGGGGCTTTAGAAGTTGGACACATACATGCATATATAAACATGTGCCACCACAACCTCCATCTTGTATTGAGTTTAGGGAAAGAGAAAAGAACTTCCTGTGGATTTTCTTAAGTGCCCATCTCTCGTTCGACCCAAATTCTACAAGAAAACCACGGGGATTACAACACGCATAAAGCCTGCATCCGTGCTCCAGAAGAACCAGAGCCCACTCACACTTTGAACCCAGTTCTGTCCAACACCCAACAATGCTTTTTCCTACAACACCATGCTGAATCGTTACACTCCTTGTTCCTTCGGCCCCCTCCTTAACTCTGCCCACTTATGGGGATGTCACCCAAACTTCAAGACCCAGTTTGAGTTCCTACCTTCTACAGAAGACCTTGTATGAGCCATTAGCCTGTGCTACCCCCTTTCTGGTCACTTTATGGCAAGAAGGGACAGACTAAGCAGTCAGCACCAAGACAGTGTTTAAGGGTAAAGTCAGAGATGGTACAAGGCTAGGAAACTAGAAAAAGGGAATTAAAACAGAGTGATAGCAGCCAAAGCAGAGCTACGGCTGGTTCCAAGTCTAAGTAGCAGTCAAGGGAACAAAAGTCATAAAGCTTTGCAGAAAATATTGAGGAGGAAAAGTCCATGAGTCAACCCCAGGGTTTGAGATCGCCAGTGCTAGCAGGGAGACCAAGTATGGGAGCAGTGGTGACCTGGTCATTACAGAGTCAATCCCAAAGTTGCCTTGAGCGCCAGACCTCTTTTGCTACAGTGAGGCAGAGGGGATCGTGTCCACCTTCAGACCAAGGCAACAGAAACCCAGAATCTGACACCACAATTTCAACCCACACTCCTCATCCAGAGAAAGAGTGTTTCCCTGGCTCACAGCATGATTTTAAGGACACAGGAAGTTGCACTGATGGTCTCCGTATTAACCACCACACCAATGCCTGAAACGTCATTGGTTGTGAAATAGAACTTAATGGCTTTTATGAAGGAGGAGCCTTAAGGTGCTATCAACTGGAAGGGAGGAATCAAGAACTCCTTCTGCAGAATCAGAGTGTGAAAAGGAAGAACTTGGCTCCAGAAAGGCAGAAAACACAGACATTGTAGAAGGCAGAGTGGGAAAAAAGGAAGTCAGGCACTTCATAGTCTCCATTAGCTTCATCAGCACAGCTCCAGATGCCCCCTCCTTCTCACATGAGTGAAACTGGCCGGGGGGCGGGTGGCAGGAATGGTCAGGGGCCGGCATCTGACAGAGGCTCCCTGTCCACCTGCACCACCACCACCTACCCCCCCCCTCCCCGCATGCCGCTACAGACGACGGGAGACACGCATAACTGAGAATAAGCTGGCCCCGAGTTTGCAGCCTGGAGATGTCCACATGATTTCTGCTGTCACTGATTTCCCTCTGTGGTGTTGGACAAGTGCCAAAACTTCTCTGTCCTTTCATTAATTCATGAACAATATGTCTAATCCCTGTCTCATAAGAATGCTGTGAGAATTAATGAGCTTATAAAAAACTGAACAAAACTGATGTAAAAGTCCTTTGTATGCCCTAGAGATGCTATAAACGCCAGGTGATCTAATTTAAAATACAGATGTGTATTTCCATTTATATGAGCCAATATAAGAACATTCAACTTTACAGAGCAATGGCTAGTTGGTGATTCCAGAAAACGGTTCGGGGATGGGGGCAGGGAGGTTCATGCGCAGAAAACTGAATATCCTATAAGTGGAAGAAAATTGATGTTGGGTACTCAGTTTAATATTTTTAATATCAATAAACTTCACTGAAGGCTTATGATGTGCTGGGTGCCATCTTAAGCATATATTATCTCAATTAATCCTCACAGTAATCCATTGAATACATTCTTAGTATCTCCCATTTCACAGATAAGAAAACAGAAATTCCTCCAGATTAAGTAACCAGCAAGCAATCATAGATCTAATCAGTGGTGGAGACAAGATTCGAACCCCAGAAAGGCTCTGCTTCTTACTTATTTATCTTTCCATTAAACCAGCTGCATCCCCAACACATATAGAGACCCTAGAGCATGTAATGTTTGTAGAATATTAACTGGTAAAAACAGAAAACATAAATGAAACCTGACAGAGCCACTACGTGGCAAAGCTTAGAAATCTAAATGCTCGTTAGTGCTAAAGACAGTACCTGTGATAAATTATCCCTAAAATTAGATAAATCCAGAGGAGAATAAATAACACAAAACGTAGTAAATTCTTGTTTGCACTTGCCCTTCCACTCAGTTCATTCTGGTAATCAGATTTATGCCGGTTTTTAGAGGTCCCAAATACCGTCCCTCGTGGAAAAGGGCAACTCTTGCCTGGGAATCCAGCCTCCACCAGCCCCATATCCCTACAGCCTTGGGCAGGTCAGATCCGCTCTCAAGAAAACCCAGTACAACTCAGACAACACTGACAGGGCCAGTCAGGCACCAGGCACTGGGCCGACGGCCCCTTCCAGCTAGCAGGGCCCCTCGGAAGTGTGCATTAACAGTGCATTTGCCCGCAGAAATGACGGTGTTCAATCCTTTCCCATGCCTCACTGCTGGCTGGGAAGAAGTGAACGCAGCTCTAGGCGATGCTCAACGGGCTTCTCATCACAAACCCAGCAAGCCCGACTCTGACTGCCCTCTCTCTGCAGCCTGACGTCTCAGCCATCCGATGATTAACACGCCATCCTGCGAAGGGAGCAATCACCTCCCGGCCCCAGGGGGAGTTGGTGACCCTGGGCTTCCTCCAGCCCACGTGGTGTCCACCTGTTTCCTCTCTCTCCGTCATGCAGTTCTCAAGACACTGCCTAAAGCCCAGAAGCAGAGAAGAACGCAACCCTGAGCCCTACGTACGAGTGGAGCGGAGTTTAGTCAGCCATTCAGGACGGCGCTGGAATCTTCCCTCCCCAGTCTCAAGAGCCAAGCCCGGGGCCACTGGGGCTCCTCCACACCACCTGCAGACTCCGTTTTCCACCTCAGCCAGGAAGCATATAACGATGGAGGGGGATGGGAGGGAAGCCATACCATTCTCCCCTGAACGAAACTGAAGAAAAGGGAAAAGCCAAATGTGAGCATGCACGGGGCCAGGAGCACCTACAGAACTCTCTGAGGCCAGCCCCAAGCTGATGGAAAATAGGCAGATGCCTACCGGACGGCAGGATTTTAGCGATGCTGAGACATCACCTCCTGAAGGAAAAAGACTGCCTTTCCCCACAAACCTGTGAATGCCTAAAACCTCCGGCTGCCAGCTCAGCTCCTGGGCTTTCAAGTCTTTGGTCCCATTTTGTCTGACCACGTTGCACCGGCTGAGATAAGCCAGGGGCTGCCGGCTGAGGCTGGCGTGCTGTCCTGGAAGCCGGAGCAGATGTGGTCACAATGAGCAGAACAGGTCCGGGAGTAAGGGTCAAAGCATGGCTGAAGGATGCCCATGCACATCCCTTCCGTAAACCACAGGACCCAGGGCCAAAACATAAAACACTTCAGGCACTCCAGCTTCACTCACTGTGATTGTCTCACTTTCTAGTTCTTTCCTCACCTTTTTTTTTTTTAAAGATTTTATTTATTTATTTGACAGAGAGAGATCACAAGTAGGCAGAGAGGCAGGCAGAGAGAGGAGGAAGCAGGCTCCCTGCTGAGCAGAGAGCCCAATGCGGGACTCGATCCCAGGACCCTGAGATCATGACCTGAGCCGAAGGCCCCGGCTTAACCCACTGAGCCACCCAGGCGCCCTTTTTCCTCACCCTTGCTGGGGTTTTTCTCTGGCTGCTCTATTTCAATGTCCACTCAATGCCCTTTTAGTTTTCATCTCATGTCTAGTACCTTCCTTGCAGCCTTGGATTGACAGCGGGCTTCTGCTTCCATGGCACTAGGACAGGGAACTATTACCAAGAGGTTTTGCAGATAGAGCCTGTCAGACAGACAAGGGCTGAACGCCCGCTCTGCCTTTCACGAGCCAAATGTACATGAGCGAGTTATTTTAAACCTCCCTAATCTTCGGTTTCTTCATCTGTCAGATGAGGTCACTAATACCAGCCACATAGGGTTATTGAGAAGATTAAATAAGATAAAGAATGTGAAGGCCAGAGGCTGGCAGGATGTCAGGAATGGTCACACTCAACCCCTGGCTGTTCCCAGTCCGGAGCAGCTGTCCAAGCCCAGCGCAGCCCAGCCCAGCCGCCTTCCCAACCAGCCAGCCTCGTGCAGACCCAGCTGAGAGCGGGGGCACAGGAGAGCAGCCAGGCAGTGCTGCTGGTAGAGGGGCGTCGAGGAGGTAAATACTATCATCAGATCCAAAGGGAGTCGGGGCATGAAAAGAAGAGGAAAAGTCGAGGCCAGTGCTGGTGATGCTCCACACTAGGACTGAGACTAAGGCAGGAGTGTTTGGGGCTTATTGGTAGTGGTGCTGACTACACAGCTCTTCAGGAAGGCCTAGGGCTTCAAGGTGAGCAGCTAGACAGAACAAGCTTAAAAGGACGTCCATGAAGGGTAATAGTTTATGCCCGCCCAGGCGATGGGCACCTCAGGCTGAAAGTGTTTCCTTTTCCTAGGACAAGAGCACCAGACCCTGGAGGAGAGAAAGGAGAAAGGCATCAAGGGGCAGGACAGACTCAGAAAGGAAAGAACTGCAAGTTTCTTCAGCACCAGGCAGTAGATGTATCTTGGGTCCCCAGTACCATGCACAGGGCATACATGGATGAATAAATATCATAACATGAGTTGCTTTCACACTCTCAAGAGATTGTGCCTGCCCCACTGCCACCAGCATCCCCACACTGGGCCACACAAAAGCCAGCCATGGGCAGAAGCTCCTGATGGAGGCATCTCTCAGTCTCCCCCATGTAAATCTGCCCTTCCTCGCTCTTCATTCCCGGGTGCTACACCCCAACTCTTACGAGGCAGTTGTTGAGATAGTGGTTGAGATAGTAACCAGAAATGCCAACCCTGGGACAGGACTATGTCAGCTCAAATCTTCGTTCTAGTTTGGGATTTGGGCAAATTATGTGTCCTCTCTGAACCTTGAGTTCTTCATTTGCAAGACTGGACACTGCAATTCCTCCCTCCCAAGGTCGTGTGAAGGCTATGTAGCTTAACACATGCAAAGCGCTCTATTAATGTAATAGAAAATATAAAAACTATTAATATCTGCTTTCAACCCCTCTGCATGGTCTGACAACTCATTTCGACTCTTTGCTTTGAGTTTCTCAACCCGTCTCCCCAACAGATTGCTTAATCGACACGTCACTTCCGTGTAAGCTTCAGTGTTCCTATTTTGTAAGAACCACTGCTCCCACCAGCTCCCCACTCCCACCCAACCAGGAACCCCAGCCCAGCAGGCAAGCTCCCCCAGCTCCCTGCAGAAGAAAAGATATAGACAGTCAATGTGGTCTCACTTACCTTCAGTAAGATTAATAATAATGGTGCCTTCAATAAGGGAACTTAGGGGCGGGGCACCTGGGTGGCTCAGTCATTAAGCAGCTGCCTTCAACTCAGGTCATGATCCTGGAGTCCTGAGGAATGCAGCCCTGCATCAGGTTCCCTGCTCATCAAAGAGTCTGCTTCTCCCTCCCCTGCCCCACGCTGGCCCCTTGTGTTTTCTCCTTCTCTCCAATAAATAAATAAAAGTTTTTAAAAAAAGAAAATAAGGGAACTTAAATTGGATAGTAAGCAGCAAACATTCCCCTGAAAACTTTTGCATGCTGAGCATTTACATTCAACCTCACTTGACTATAGCTTCTTGAATAAATGCGAGTGTTGGTGAAAACCTTTCTGGTTCCTAACCTTTCCATGTTATGTGACTGTTAAAAATCTGGTGAAAGCTATCAGCTCCCTTTGAATCTAGAGTACAGGCCCCAGATTAAGAATCCCTGAACTAGATGATTTCTGACCCATATAAAGCAGGTTAAGAAAATAAGCTAATAGAGAGAGAAATGACTTCCATCTGATATGCATTGTTACACCTATCCCAACCATTAAAATCTTGAATTACTTCTATTCTGAGTGGTAAATGGCATCTGTCCCAAAGCCCTCCTATCTCTGTGCCACTGCTACTCAGGCCACTCTGATTTCTGTCCCAGACCCTAAAGTGTCCTCATGATCTAACAATTAAACGAACAAAAGGGAACTAAATCTTCAAAGAATGGTACAGACAAAAATGGCTTAGGAGATCAGAAAATGTCAGAAAAGTTTCATAGAGAGGGTGATACCTGAACTAGGCCTTGATGTTGTATAGGATATAGATAACATGGAGGGAAGAGCCCATTTCAGAAACAGGGATGGACTCAGAGGAGGCAAAGCATGGAGAGGATTCAGTGGACAAGAAGGAAGCCAGTTTGGTAAGTAAATGATGATTTATCAGGAACAAAAATGGAAAAGCAGGTGAAGACCCACTGTGGAGGACCTTAAATGGAATGTGGACTTGGCCCTACAATGTACAGCCACCCCTATCCTAGATGGGATAAAGAACTAGAGTCTTAACTAGGCTATCCCCCACTAATATAACCATGCCACATTATTTTGAAATTTCTCAAGTTCATAGTGAAATGAAAAATTCAGAAAATAGAGGGAAATACATGATAACAGCAGAATATCATAAAGACCAGAGGCTATGAATTTTGTCCTTACTCTACCTCATTCAACATCTCAGAGTTTCCAATTCCCTTGCCAACTCCAAAGTTATTTGATATTAAGATAGGGAATTTGGGCTCCTGCATATCAATTTCCCCTAAAATTTTTAGATTTGGAGGTCAACACACTGAGTTATTTGACTAGTATGCAAATGATCAACCATGATTACCCATTTGTTACATTTTTTTCCCTTAGTGTTAAGATCAATAAAGTTTCTAATTTTAGCAGCCACTTCACGCAATTCTTAGCTCAAAACAGTTGACAAGAATGCACTGCTACTAGGGACACCCCATGGCTTGGCTTAGTACTGATTTTTGGTACATCAACATAAACTAGAAAAGAGTAAAAGATATGACTAGATGGAGCTGTGCCTTCATATATCCCTTATTTCCATTCATTAAAGAGTTTACTTATTTATTTGAGAGAGAGTAAAAGAGAGCATGAGAGGGGAGAGGGTTAGAGGGAAAAGCAGAGTGTCTGCTGAGCAGGGAGCCCAACACGGCACTCAATCCCGGGACTCAATCCTGGGATTCTGGGATCATAACCTGAGGTAAAGGTGGTCACTTAAACCAACTAAGCCACCCAGGCAACACTTTATTTCCATTCAAATGGCTCAAGATTGGAAAGAGAGGCAAAGATAGGGAATGAGGGTAGTTAGGGAAAAGAGGGGCAAAAAAGAATAAGAGAAAGAGAAGGAAAGCAAAACAAAATCAAGTGTTGAATAAAGACTTGTTGGCAGCTTAAGATATAAACAGACTTTGGGGGTCTTATGTTCATGAACTTGGGTTAAGTCAACACTTAGAGCCAGCCACCGTGAAGGCTCTTGCCTTCAAGGGTGTGGACTGTGTCATAGCACTCTAGGCAGAGAGGTAGATGAACCAGTAGCATAGTGGAATGCAGGAGGAGTGAGGGGGAGACAGCCATGAGTCTCAGAAATGGCCAAGAGGCATGCAGAGGATATTTAGCTAATCAGCTACTACCAAAGCACTGCCTTCATCCCCCTCCCTCAACACACACACACAGAGTTCAAGATTACTAGGCAACTGCTTTTATCAAAAACCCTACCTTGGTTAGAACATCAGCTCACCAAGTCAACCAACGGCAGGCTGGAGCCTGACCTCAATCAAGATGGCAGGAACAGGAAGTTCCGGAGGAAAAGAGCAATTCCAGTTGCATCTACAGGATGATGAAAGTCAAGAACCTGAAATCTGTCTTCGTGGATCCAGATACAGGTGATAAATCCAAGAGCTCAGAGGCGAAGAGACGCAGTAAGAGAGGGAGAAGCTAAAAACAGAAGTGAAATATGCATCACTGAAAGAGCTGCTCCCACCAGAGCTGTGACTGTCCAGGATGCTTGTGATCCAGTTTCAGCTATGAAATGGGGGTGGGGAGGTGGGGGAGTGGGAAGAGGGGCCCCATTCGGTTTCAGAGGCTTAGGCACACAGTAAGCAAATTAACCTCTTCCTCCCTTGCTAGGAATGTCAACACACTCACAACTATTTGTCCATATATATATACACACACACACAGAGTCTGAACCTTGGCACCTCTATTTTAAGACTGTCAACTCCTCATCTAGAGATGACTCTGGGCTACAAGTAGGAAAAAATAAATCCTAGGTCTTAATTTAATACCAACCCATTTGGGGATTTTTTTTTTTTTTTCTGAACTTCTGGTGTTTTGGAGGATAAAGTGAGAGAATGCATTTGCAAGTGCTTTGGAAAAGCATATGTGTTATATCAATGTAAGAGATCATATTATTAAAACAGCTTTGTGGGTTGCTTAGTTTTCAGTTTTCTTTCAAAGCCAGACTAATCCCAAGACCTAAGCCAGTGGCAACTCATTTATATTATAGTCAAGACGTGACTTTTTTTTTCCTAGATTGGCTCACCCTGACTTGCTTCAGGTACTTCTCCCAATTTCACTAAGTAGTTTTATCTTAGAGTTGCCAGAAAAGAAAGCAAGACAGCCAGTTAAATTTGAATTTAAGATAAACACCAAATAATTTTTTTAGTGTCTCCTAAATCATGCATGGGACATATTTACACTAAAAATGTACCACTTGATTATCTAAAATTCAAATTTAAATGCAATCTATATATTTATTTGCTGGATCTGGCAAGCCTACTTTATTCACATACTGACATCTTATCTCCTCCTGAACCTAATAGTATTCAACATAGTAATGATGTTGGCCAACCTTACAACAGAAATAAGTTGCCAATTTCATTCTTCTTGAAAACATACAACTTTTTTTCATCAAAGTATTTATTATATAAGTGTTTCAACCTTTTTTTCATAAAAAGACTATAAATGCAAAAAGCTCAGAGATTAGAATGCCTAGTTTCCATGCCCCATTCTCATCTTCATACCCATGTTCCAGCCCGGCCTCTCCAGATGACAAAGACTAATCTCAAAATAAAAGGAAAACAGAGAAAACCCTCCCCTGTCACCAGCACCAACTTCAGTCCTGGCCTCCCATTAGATCAGGGAGATATAAAGGCCATGTACAGATTCTCAACTTCAGATGCACATTAGAATCATGGAAACACTAAGAAATTCAAATGCTGTAGTCATACCTCAGATCAGTTACACCAGAATCACTTGGGGTGGTACTCAGACATCAGTATTTTTTAAAGCTCCTCATATGATTCTAATGGGCATCTAGCATTGAAAACCTCTGCCTTAGCCTTTACATCTCAGTTTTATATCCAGTCCATGACCCTTAGGAAGATATAGGAATCGGGTGACTGGGGAAAGAGAATTAGGCAGCAAAAAGAGATAAGATCTGGTTACACTTTGTTGTCATCAAGTTCTGAATCTGGACTTGGTCTTGCTTCTATTTTACTTTGGCTACAGCCGTCTTTTCCGTGGAGCAAATATATCACCCAAAGCTTATTACCAAATCTCCCCAATATTAGCAAATAGATTTACAAGACGAGATAAGAATTTGAGTAATAACTAACACTTTTAGAAGTTATAATGTGTTTTATCCTCACAGTCAGCCCTGTAAGATCACACCCACAGTACAAACAAAAATGCTAAGGGTCACGAAGGTCACCCACTGTGTTAGAGCCAAGGTCAGGCTGTTTCTTTTTTTTTTTTTTCTCTTTTTTTTCCCTTTTTTTTCTTTTTTTTTCTCTTAAGATTTTATTTATTTATTTGACAGACAGAGATCACAAGTAGGCAGAGAGGCAGGCAGAGAGAAAGGAGGAAGCAGGCTCCCTGCTGAGCAGAGAGCCTGATGCTGGGCTCAATCCCAGGACCCTGGGATCATGACCTGAGCTGAAGGCAGAGGCTTTAACCCACTGAGCCAGCCAGGCTCCCCAAGGTCAGGCTGTTTCTATGACACAACAACGTACCACTACATAGAGCTGCTTAGGGTGTGCACTGTCTAATTCCAAGGAACTTCATCATCATTCACTGTACTATGATATGAATGGTGGCTCTGAAGTATAACTGAAGACAATCTTTGTAATCTAATGTATCAGCCAGAAACTGCTGCTTCCCCTGAGTTATCAGAGACTATTGATGAAAGTACCAATGATCAGAGTTCTACAAAAAGAACCTGATTTGGGAACAAAGTCTCCTTGAACCAGGTAGCAGATCCACATGCTTTCTGCCCCACCAAAGGTGGGGGCTGAATGGAGGACAAGGGGAGGGAGTGAGAGCAAGGGTCAAAGACAAAGAGCATCTACTCACCACCACCTCATGCTCAGCATTTCCCAAATTATCCCTACCCGAGAACAGTTCCTCCCCCATAATAACTCCCAACAACTCATCTCAGCATTTTTCATGTGGCAATTCTAGCCAAAGGCCTGAAACTTATTTTATATCCACACCCATTCCCTCCCTCCTTCACACATGGTAAGTCAAGATGTCCTGACATTTTACATCCTAAATAATTCTCCTGTCTCTCCCTGAGGATGACCACACATCATAGCTCAGGCCCCACTCTGTGTTCCCTGAACTAATGTAATAATCTCCCAAATGGTCTGAAGTCAGTCTTCGCACTTGAACTTCATACTCTACGTGGCCATCACCGTGACTGCTCTAAGATTCTAACATGACATATCCCTCCCCTGCTTAAAATTCTTCAGTGGCTCTCCCATGGCTGACAAATGCTTGCATGACATAGGAAGCTTTCTACGAGCTGCCTACCTATTTCTCCAGTCTCACTCTGCTACTTCCTACCTTGCCTATTATGCTTTGGTAAAATCAAACTGCTTGTAGTTATGTGTCATGTGATTTCACACCAATATAGCTTTACTCATGGTGGACCTCTAACCTGAACTCTCCTCTCCCTCCTACCATGCCTTCTTTATTGGATAACATCTTCCCAGTCTTCAGGGCTCACTCAAGTGTCATTTCCTCCAAGAAGGCTTAATTCAATACCCAGCATGGGTGAAGAGCCTCACATTTTAGTTCCCATAGCAACTTCTATTATGATTCTTGTTACATTGTATAAAGTGCCATTTTTGCCTATCTATGTGATCTTCTCCTTTAGAGACCACAAACTGATAACCTAATGGCTAAATGCAATCCCCGATGTCTTCTGTTTGCCTGCAGTATATATTTTTAAATTCTGTAGTATGTGCCAATATTAACAAATGAGCAAAATGATGTTCAACTTTAATCCAAGATAGAGTAACAAAGACCAGATTTAACCTCCTTGCCTGAAACAATCAAACTAAACCAAAAAAAAAAAAAAAAAAAAGGCAAAATATAAGAGAAAATGTTTTTAAGAAACTGGACATTAGGTAATGAAGGACAGTGATCCCTACAAGAGGGAAATAAAGGCAGTAAGCCCTACCACTGCCTCAGTATACTGCCTTGAGAGAATTTCCAGGTCATGACATAGGAAAAGAAGAACTTCTGCAGATCCCAGAAAACTCCTGGAACTGAGGAAATTGAGCTCACTAGGGTATTTAGAATTCACAGGACAGAATATCAGAAAAGACAGCTATACTGGCTAAGAACCCTGGACACCTGTAGATGGTCTGTGATGGAGCATTCAGCAGAATACTGACCAACACATGCTTGTGAAAAGACTACCTGAGTCCAGGGAAAGAAGAGTCCAAAAAGATTAGGGGGAAAAGTTCCTGGTACTCCCATAAGACCAGGAATATTGCCTATTTCCAAAAGCCAGGCTGAAAAATCTCAAATTCTCAGGGCACTGAGTAGAGTACTCAGAAAGATCTTAGCTCAGTAATGTGAAATAGTAAGCTCTAGACCAAACATATAGTGCCACTGTATAAATCTTAAAAGCAGGGATGCCTGGGTGGCTCAGTGGGTTAAAGCCTCTGCCTTAGGCTCAAGTCAAGATCCCAGGATTCTGGGATCAAGCCCCACATCGGGCTCTCTGCTCAGTGGGGGGCCTGCTTCTCCCCCCTCTCTCTCTGCCTGCCTCTCTGCCTACTTATTATGATCTGTCTGTCAAATAAATAAAATCTTAAAAAAAAAAATCTTAGAAGCAAGGCCCCCAATGAGTCAAAGTTATTCCAAATATCTCAACTGTGTGTACGAATAAAGATTTAAAAGATTTGTAAGAATACAAAGATATCTGGAGTGCCTGGGTGGCTCCATGGTTTAAACACCCAATTCTTGATTTCAGCTCAGGTCACATCAGGGTTATGAGATTGAGCCCTGAGTCAAGCTGGGCAGCCTGCTTAAGATTATCTCTCTCTCCCTCTGCTCCTTCCCACCTCTAAAAAAACAAACAAACAAACAAAATACAAAGATATCCAACATGATAGAAATCACAATGTCAAAATACAAAAAAAAAAAAAAAAAATTACCAGACACACAAAGGCACTAACGGATCATGGCTTGTAAGAAGGAAAAATAATCAATAAAAACCAATCCAGAGGGGCACTTGGGTGGCTCAGTGAGTTAAGCCTCAGCTTAACCTCAGCTCAGGTCATGATCTCAGGGTTCTGGGATTGAGCCCCACATCGGGCTCTCTGTTCAGTGGGGGCCTGCTCCCCGACCGCTGCCTGCTGTCTGCCTACTTGTAATCTCTGTCTGTCAAATAAATAAACAAAATCTTAAAAAAAAAATCCAAAACTAATACAGATGTTTGAATCAGTAAACAAGGACATTAAACAAACATAAAATATAACAGTATTCCATATGTTCAAAAGTTAAGTAAAGATATGTAAGCTATAAAAATGACACAAATATAATGTTTAGAGATTAAAACTACAATGTCAGAGATGGTAAAATATGATATATGAGATTAATGGCAGATCAGACATTACAAAAGAATAGAGAATTTAAAGATATAGTAAAAATTTAAAGATATAGTAAATTTAAAGATATAGTAAATTTAAAGATATAGTAAAAAGAAATACAGAGAGAAAAAGGGAAAAGATCATCAGTGAGACAAATTTAATGGGACTAATATACCTATTGTAGGAATTTTGCAGGAGGGGGTAGATTTGAAAAAATAATAGCTGAAAAAAGTGTTTTTTCATTATTTTGAGCAATAAAATAAATTAAGAAGCAATGCGTTATAACTCAAAATATAAAATAAATATGCATGAATCCATTGATATTAATAAACAACTGAATGACTAGACAAATGGGAGATAACAGATAAATCACACATACACAAAAAAAAATCCAGATAATTTATGAAAATACTCTGCTCTGAAAGGGTGGGGAGGCACCTAACTTTACAGTGGAGAAAACTGACAAATGGCACTCAACAAGGTGAGCAAGGTTAACATGACTGGTGAGAAGTTGTGTTGATAGTATATCCTTGACATGATGTGACTGACATGATTATCCCTGTAGTATTCCTTCCAAACACACATAACCTCAGTCTAACCATAAGAACAACATCATAAAAATCTCAACTGAGGGACATTCTACCAAATACCTCACTAGTACTCCTCAAAACTGACCAGGTCATTAAAAACAAAGAATGCCTGGGAAATTGTCACACTCAAAAGGAGACTAAGGAAACAATACAAATATAAAGTGGTATCCTAAATGAGATCTTGGAAGAGAAAAACATTAGGTAAAAAGTAAGAAAATGTGAATTAAATATGGATTTTAGTTAGTAACATATCAATATTAACTCCTTAATTATGGTAAATGTACAATATTTTTAGTAGGAATTAATAATAGGGAAACCTGAGTGTGGCATAAATAGGAACTTTGTTTTATATGTATGATTTTTCTGTATATCTAAAACTACTCTAAAGCAAAAAGATAGCAAATTTCACTTGGGAAAAAAAAAAAAAAAAAAAAAACAGAAAAGAAGACAGCAGAGCAGCCTCTTTAAAGAAATGGAGTAAGGGCACCTGGCTGGCTCAATCAACTCTTGATTTTGAGATTGTAGGTTCAGGCCCTGTGTTGGGTGTAGAGATTACTTAAAATAAATAAGTATTTTTTTAAAAGTCGTCTTGAGGCACCTTTTTGGGTCAGTCGGTTAAGCATCTGACTTTTAACTTTGGCTCAGGTCATGATCTCAGGGTCTTGAGATCAAGCCTCATGTCAATCCCACACTTGGGATTTTCTCTCTCCTTCTGCCTCTCCCCTGCAAAAAGTCCTGAAAGAAAGAAATGAAGAAGAGAGAAAAGAAAAGAAAGACAAACAGACATGAAGTAAAGGTTGACTTGGAAGATGGCAGAGTAGGAGGACCCTAAGCTGGCCTTATCCCATGAATGCAGCTAGATAACACTAACATCAGTGTAAACAACCCAGAAAACAACCTAGAGACTGGCAGAACAAACTCCATGACTAAAGGTAGAGAAGAAACCACACAGAAGAAAGTAAGAAGGGTGAAGACATGGTCTGGGAGCAAACCAGACCAGGGACATTCAAAGTGGGGAGGGAGCTGGTGGCACAAAGAAGCATGGAAAACAGACTTTCACACCAGGAAGCCCACAAACAGAGAGGACAAATCCCCATAATATTTGCCCTTGAAAGTGAGAGGGCCCAAATTTCCTAAGTTCTTACAACCAGTGGGCCTAAAAGCCTGGAATTTTAAAAATTGGCAACTCTACTCTGAGAGAGCCCAGAGGGTTCTAGGAGACTGGGTCCCTGCCCTTAAAGAGACAGGATGACAAATATCTTTTGTAGTTGTAACATAGAACCAGAAGTTTGAAAAACACTGGGGACAGACAGAAGGGAGAGCGGTTTGCTCATCTCAGAGCATAACCCAGAGAGGCAGGGATCACTGAAAGACCACTTCTAGGAACAAAGGAGCTAGAAGGCACCACCCATCCCCCCATTCACCAGTATACATAATGGTCACCTGTGGGAACCATCATAGCACCAAGACTTCACCTAGCTTGCTTACACCAAGCCTCACAACCCTGTGCTGAAGTGAAACCACCTTTCCCAGCCACACTCACCTGAGTCCCTGCATTACTGACCCCTCCCACAGAAAACCAGCACAAACTACCAACAACACATTTCCTGACCCACACAGTTTGCAGGATCTCCATTTCTTTAGCAGTGGGGGCAAAGGGCAAGTCTTGTATGGCAAGCAGACCACTGCACAACTTATTAAAATGCACCCCAACCCAACACTGTCCACAGTAGGCACAGAGAGACTTTGCTCTCCAGACTGAAGAAAAAAGAGGACAAGACTCAACAGCAGAACACACACAACACACATAGGAGATACTTGCTGAAGCACCAGGCCCTAGGAAACAGGGTACACTGCGCTTCAGGGCATTATAGAACCCCTTCTTTATAAGGCTGTTATTGTTAAGAGCAAGAGAAGAGGCTGACATTTCTAATATACGGAAATACAAATGGGAAGTCAAAAAAAAAAAAAAAATGATGAGACAGAGAAATATCTCCAAATGAAGGAACAGGACCAAACCACAGCAAGAGATCAAAGTGAAATGGATACAAGTAATATGCCTGATTGAAAATTTAAAATAATGATCATAAAGATATTCACTGGACTGGGGAAAAGAGTAGAGGACATCAGTGAGACCCTCAACATGGAGATTAAAAAAAGAAAAAAAAAGTCAGAGACCAAGAACAAAATAAATGAAATTAAATATACATGTGATGGACACAGACCTGTACCCCTGGGGATAAAAATATATGTTTATAAAAAATAAAAAATTTTAAAAATATATATATATACATGTGATGGAATAAATAGCAGGCCAGATGAAACAGAAGAATGAGTTAATGACCTGGAAGATAGAGTAATGGAAAGTAACCAAGCTGAATAAAGGAGAGGAAAGAAAACTATGCAAATTGAGAATAGCCTTAGGGAACTCAGTGATGCCATCAAGCATAATAACATTTGTAATATAGGGATCTCAGAAGAAGAGATAGAAAAAGAGACAGAAAATTTATTTGAAAAAATAATAACTGAAAATTTCCCTAATCTGGGGGAAGAAAGAGATAATTAGATCCAGGAGGCACAGAATCCACCCAAAAACTCAACACATGGAAGTCCACACCAAGACACAGAACTGGTTCTAAGAGGGAAATTTATACCTTAAGAAGCAAGAAAAGTCTTAAATAAACAACCTAACCTTACATGTGAAGTAGCTAGAAAAAGAAGAACAAATACAATCCAAACCAAGCAAAAGGAAGGATATAATAAAGGTTAGAGAAGAAATAAATAATATAGAAACTTAAAAAAAAATCAATGAAACCAAGAGCTAGTTCTTTGAAAAAATCAACACAATTTATAAAACTCCAGCAAGACTCATCAAAAATAAAAAAGGGTGGGGTGTCCCAAAGAAACAAAATCACTAACAAAAAGGGAGAAATAAAAACCAGCACTGCAGAAATACAACCAATTGTAATAATATTATGAAAACCTGTATGCCAACAAATAGGACAACTTAGAAGAAATGAATAAATTCCTAGAAACATATAATCTACCTAATCTAAAGCAAGAAGAAATGGAGCACTTGAACAGATAAATTACCCAGCAAAGAAATTGAATTGTAAAAACTCCCAAAAAAAGAAAACAAAAGTCCAGAACCAGAAAGTTTCACAGGTGAATTCTACCAACCAAGCATTTAAAGAAGAGTTAATACTTATTTTTCCTAAACTATTCCAAAAAATACAAGAGGAAGGAAAACTTTCAATTCATTTTATGAGGCCAGTATCATCCGGATAACAAAACCAGATAAAGTCACCACAAAAAAAAGAAAACTACAGGCCAATATCTCTCATGAATATAGATTCAAAAACCCTCTATAAAATATTAGCAAACTGAATCCAAGAATACATTATAAAAAATCATACACCATAATCAAATGAAATTTATTCCTAGGAAGTAAGAGTGCTTCAGTATTCAGGAAACAATTAATGTGATATGTCACATCAACAAGATTAAGGATAAAAACCATACAATCATCTCAACAGATTTGTCAAACATTTGACAATGCACAATATTCATTCATAATAAAAACCCTCTGCAAAGTAGATCAAAGGAAACATACTTCAACGTAATAAAGGCCGTATATGAATAGCCCACAGTCATCATCATACTAAATGATGAAAAACCATCTAGAGCTTTTCCCCTAAGGTCAGGAATAAAACAAGGATGTTTACTTTCAACACTTTTATTCAACATAGTACTGGAAGTCTATGCCACAACAATTAGACAAAATAAAGAATTAAAGGGCACCCAAATTGGTAAAGAAGAAGCAAAACTCTATTTGCACATGACTTGATACCATATATAGAAAACCCAAAAAACTCCATCAAAAAACTGCTAGAACTGATCAATGAATTCAGTAAAGTCTCAGGATACAAAAACAATGTACAGAAATCAGTTACATTCCCACTTGCTAGCAATGAACAAGCATGAAGTGAAATTACGAAAATAGTCCCATTTGGTACAATCCCTAGATGAAATATCCAGGAATAAACTTAACCAAAAAAGCGAAAGACCTGTATTCTGTAAACTATAAAACATTGATGAAAGAAACTGAAAACGACACAAAGAAATGGAAAGACAGTCCATGCTCATGGTTTAGAAGAATAAATTGTTAAAATGTCTATACTACCCAAAGCAATCTACACATTTAATGCAATCCCTATCAAAATACCAACAGCATCTTTCACAGAACTAGAAAAAACAGTCTTAAAATTTGTATGGAACCACAAAAGACCTCAAATATCCAAAGCAATCATGAAAAAGAAAAACAAAACTGCAGGTATCACAATTCCAGATTTCAAATTATATTACAAGTTGTACTAATTGAAAGAGTATGGTAATAGCATAAAAAGAAATAGTTCAACAGAAAAGAAAACCCAGACATAAACCTACAATTACATGTTCAATTAATCTTTGACAAAGGAGGAAAGAATATACAATGGGAAAAAGACAGTCTCTTCAACAAATGCTATTAGGAAAACTGGACATCCACATGCAAAAGAATGAAACTGAACTTCTTTCTTATGCCATATACAAAAATAAACTCAAAATGGATTAGAGACCTTAATATGAGACCTGAAATCATAAAAACCCTTGAGGAGAGCTCAGGAAGTAATCTCTCTGACATTGGCCATACCAATAGTTTTCTAGGTATTTCTTATGAGGTGGGGGAAGTAAAAGCAAAAATAAACTATTGGGACTACAGCAAAGTAAACAGCTTCTGCACAGTGAAGGAAACTATGAACAAAACTAAAAGGCAACCTACGGAATGGGAGAAGATATTTGCAAACGACATCCAATAAAGAGTACCCAAAACATATAAAGAACTTGTACAACTCAACACCCAAAAAACAAATAATCCAATTAAAAACTGATGGTTACCAGAGGGTAGGAGGCTGAGGGCATGGAGATAATAGGGGATGGGGATTAAAGAGTACACGTATTATGATTTTTAAAAAAAAGAAAATTCCTTATTAAAAGAAAAAGAACTGGAGGAAAAATATTGTCCATTAGAATTCTACACCCAGCAAAATCTCTTTCAAAAGCAAAAGTAAACTAAAGATTTTTCAGACACTGTAAAGTTGAAATAATTCCAATTTCTTCTCATAGATCAAAATATACCATAAATCTAGCACAGGGCTTTGTTCTAGTCTCCAGCCTGAACAAATATTATCATGTTCTTTTCCTTTCTTTTTCCAACCAACTTATCTTATCAATTCCTTTTTTGGAATTTTTTTTTAAATTTTCATCATTACAGTCATCTTTAGAGTCCCTTCATCGTGTTCACTGTTATTTTTTGTACATATATAAGTATTTCTTTCTTTAAAATTTGGAAGGTAGTTTCTTCTAAGAGACCAAAATACACCCAAAATCAAGTAGGTGGCTCTGTTCTACTCACCAGTGTAATATATATATTTTTTTCTTAATTTCTTTTTACCCCCTTTCTTCTCCCCCTGGTTTGGGGTCTCTTTGATTTGGTTAGCATACATTTTTCTGGGATCTTTGCCACCCTGTTAGTATTTTATACTCTTGTTCATATATTCTTATCTGGATAAAATGACAAGGTGGAAAACTCACCTCAAAAAAAAAAAAAAAAAAGAACAAGAGGCAGTACCAAAGGCTAGGGAACTAATCAATATGGACATTGGTATTATGTCAGATCTAGAGTTCAGAATGATGATTCTCAAGGTGCTAGCTGGGCTCAAAAAAGGTATGGAAGATATTAGATAAACCCTGTCTGAGAAATAAAAGCCATTTCTGGAGAAATAAAAGAACTAAAATCTAGCCAAGCTGAAATAAAAAAGATATTAGTAAGGTGCAATCAAAAATAGAGGCTCTTACTGCTAGGATAAATGAGGCAGAAGAGAGAATGAGTGATACAGAAGAACAAAGGATGGAGGATAAAGAAGCTGAGCAAAAGAGAGACAACTACTGGACCACAAGGGGAGAATCTGAGAGACAAGTGATACCATAAGACAAAAAAATACTACAATAATTGGGATTCCAGAAGAAGAAATAGAAAGAGGGGCAGAGGGTATATTGGAGTGAATTATAGTAGAGAATTTCCCTAATATGGCAAAAGGAACAATCATCAAAGTTAAGGAGGCACAGAGAATCCTCCTCAAAATCAATAAAAATAGGTCCACACCCTGTCATCTAATAGTAAAACTTACAAGTCTTAGCGACAAAGAGAAAATCCTGAAAGCAGCTTGGGACAAGAAGGCTGTAATATACAATGGTAAAAATATTAGATTGGCAGCAGACTTATCCACAGAAACCTGGCAGGCCAGAAAGAACTGGCATGACATATTCAGAGCACTAAATGAGAAAAACATGCAGCCAAGAATACTATATCCAGCTAGGCTATCATTGAAAATAGAAGGAGAGATAAAAAAAAACTTCCAGGACAAACAAAAACGTGAAGACAAGAACTTGAAAACACCAAACCAGCCCTACAGGAAATATTGAAAGGGGTCCTCTAAGCAAAGAGAGAGCCTAAAAGTAGTAGACCAGAAAGGAGACATTCTACAGTAACAGTCACCTTACAGGCAATACAATGGCATAAATTCATATCTCTCGATAGTTACCCTGAATGTAAATTGGCTAAATGCCCCAATCAAAAGACACAGGGTATCAAAATGATAAAAATAAACAAAACCCATCAATATGTTATCTACAATAAACTCATTTTAGACCCAAAGACACATCCAGATTTAAAGTGAGGGTGTGGAAAACAATTTACCATGCTAATGGACATCAAAAGAAAGCTAGGGTGGCAATCCTCATATCAGATCAGTTAGATTTTAAGCCAAATACTATAAGAAGAGATGAGGAAGGACACAACATCACACTCAAAGGGTCTGTACAACAAGAAGATCTAACAATTTTAAATTATATGCCCCAAACATGGGAGCAGCCAACTATATAAACCAATTAATAACAAAATCAAAGAACACATTGACAATAATACAATAACAGTAGGGGACTTTAACAACCCCCTCACTGAAATGGACAGATCATCCAAGCAAAAGATCAAGAGGGAAATAAAGGCCTTAAATGACACACTGGACCAGACGGACATCACAGATATACTCGGAACATTCCACCACAAAGCAACAGAATACACATTCTTCTCTAGTGCACATGGAACATTTCCAGAATAGATCACATCCAGGTCACAAATCAGGTCTCAACCAGTACCAAAAGATTGGGATCATTCTCTGCATATTTTCAGACCACAATGCTCTGAACTCAATCACAAGAGGAAAGTTGGAAAGAACTCAAATACATAAAGGCTCAAGAGCATCCTACTAAAGAATGAATGGGTCAACCAGGAAATTAAAGAATAATGGAAAAAATTCATGGAAACAAATGATAATGAAAACACAACTATTCAAAATCGTTGGGACACAGCAAAGGTGGTCCCAAGAGGAAAGTATATAGTGATACAAGCCTTTCTCAAGAAACAAGAAAGGTCTCAAATACACAACCTAACCCTACACCTAAAGGACCTGGAGAAAGAACAGCAAAGAAAGCCTAAACCCAGCAGGAGAAGAGAAATCATGAAGATCAGAGCAGAAATCAATGAAATAGAAACCAAAAGAACAGTAGAACAAATCAACAAAAGTAGGAGCTGCTTCTTTGAAAGAATTAGTAAGATTGATAAACCCCTGGCCAGACTTATCAAAAAGAAAAGAGAAAGGATATAAATTAATAAAATCATGAAGGAAAGAGGAGAGATCACAACCAACACCAAAGAAATACAAACAGAAGAAAATATTATGAGCAACTATATGCCAGCAATTTGACAATCTGGAAGAAATGGATGCATTCCTAGAGGTGTATGAACTACCAAAACTGAACCCGGAAGAAACAGAAAACCTGAACAGACCCATAACCAGTAAGAAGATTGAAGCAGTAATCAAAAATCTCCCAACAAACAAGAGCCCAGGGCCAGATGGATTCCCAGGGGAATTCTACCAAACATTTAGTGAAAAATGAATACCTATTCTCCTGAAACTGTTCCAAAAAATAGAAATGGAAGGAAAACTTCCAAACTCATTTTATGAGGCCAGCATTACCTTGATCCCAAAACCAGACAAAGACCCCATCAAAAAAGAGAATTACAGACCAATATCCTTGATGAACACAGATGCAAAAATTCCCACCAAAATACTAGCCAATAGGATCCAACAGTACATTAAAAGGATTATTCACAGGGCGCCTGGGTGGCTCAGTGGGTTAAGCCGCTGCCTTCGGCTCGGGTCATGGTCTCGGGGTCCTGGGATCGAGTCCCGCATCAGGCTCTCTGCTGAGCAGGGAGCCTGCCTCCCCCTCTCTCTGCCTGCCTCTCTGCCTACTTGTGATCTCTGTCTGTCACATAAATAAACAAAATCTTTAAAAAAAAAAAAAAAAAAAGAGGGCACCTGGGTGGCTCAGTGGGTTGGGCCTCTGTCTTCGGCTCAGGTCATGATCTCAGGGTCCTGGGATCGAGTCCCGCATCGGGCTCTCTGCTCAGCAGAGAGCCTGCTTCCTCCTCTCTCTCTCTCTCTGTCTGCCTCTGCCTATTTGTGATTTCTCTCTGTCAAATAAAAATTTTAAAAAAAGAAGAAGAAGAAGAAGAAAGAAAAGAAAAACCCACAGCGAATATCATTCTCAATGGAGAAAAACTGAGAGCGTTTCCACTAAGGTCAGGAACACGGCAGGGATGTCCATTATCACCACTGCTATTCAACATATTACTAGAAGTCCTAGCCTCAGCAGACAACAAAAAGAAATTAAATGTATCCAAACAGTCAACGAAGTCAAACTATCACTGTGCAGATGATAGGAACTTTATGTGGGAAACCCAAAAGGCTCCACTCCAAATCTGCTAGAACTTGTACAGGAATTCAGTAAAGTGTCAGGATATAAAATCAATGCACAGAAGTCAGTTGCATTTCTATACAGCAACAACAAGAGAGAATAAAGAGAAATTAAGGAGTCAATCCCATTTACAACTGCACCCAAAACCATGGAATATCTAGGAATAAACCTAACCAAAGAGGCAAATAATCTGTAATCAGAAAACTATAAATGACTTATGAAAAAAATTGAGGAAGACACAAAGAAGTGGAAAAATGTTCCATGCTCATGGATTAGAAGAACAAATATTGTGAAAATGTCTATGCTACCTAAAGCAATCTACACATTTAATGCAATCCTATCAAAATACCACCAACTTTATTCAAAGAAATGGAACAAATAGCCCTAAAATTTATATGGAACCATAAAAGACCTCAAACAGCCAGAGAAATGTTGAAAAAGAAAGCCAAAGTTGGTGGCATCACATTCCAGACTTCAAACTCTATTACAAAGCTGTCATCATCAAGACAGTATGGTACTGGCACAAAAACAGACATAGAGATCAATGGAACAGAATAGAGAGCCCAGAAATAGACCCTCAATTCTATGGTCAACTAATCTTCAACAAAGCAGGAAAGAATGTCCAATGGGAAAAAGACAGTCTCTTCAACAAGTGGTGTTGGGGAAATTGGACAGCCACATGCAGAAGAATGAAACTGGACCATTTCCTTACACCACACACAAAAATAGGCTCAAAATGGATGAAAGACCTCAATGTGAGATAGGAATCCATCAGAATTCTTGAGGAGAGCACAGCCAGCAACCTCTTTGACCTCAGCCACAGCAACTTCCTCTTAGAAACATCACCAAAGGCAAGAGTCGAAAGGGTAAAAATGAACTATTGGGGCTTCATCAAGATCAAAAGCTTTTGCACAGCAAAGGAAACAGTCAATAAAACCAAAAGACAAACGACAGAATGGGAGAAGATATTTGCAAATGACATATCAGATGAAGGGCTAGGATCCAAAATCTATAAAGATCTTATCAAACTCAACACCCAAAGAACAAATAATAATCCAATCAAGAAATGGGCAGAAGACATGAACAGACATTTCTGCAAAGAAGACATCCAGATAGCCAACAGACACATGCAAAAAATGCTCCACATCACCCAGCATCAGGGAAATACAAATCAAAACCATGAGATACTACTTCAAACCCATCAGAATGGCTAAAATTAACAAGTCAGGAATCAACAAATGCTGGCGAGAATGTGGAGAAAGGGGAACCCTCCTACATTGTTGGTGGGAATGCAAGCTGGTGCAGCCACTCTGAAAAACAACATGGAGGTTCCTCAAAAAGTTGAAAATAGAGCTACCCTATGACCCAGCAATTGCACTATACTGAGTATTTACCCTAAAGATACTAATGTAGTGATCTGAAGGGGCATGTGCACCCAAATGTTTATAGCAGTATTGTCCGTAATAGCCAGCCAGACTATGGAAAGAACCGAGATGTCCATTGACAGATGAATAGATAAAGAAGAAATGGTATGTATATATATATATATATATATATATATATATATATACACACACACACACATACAGGAATACTATGCAGCCATCAAAAGAAATGAAATCTTGCCATTTGCAATGATGTGGATGGAACTAGAGGGTATTATGCTGAGCGAAATAATTCAATCAGAGAAAGACAATTATCATATGATCTCTTTGATATGAGGAATTTGAGAGGCGGAGTAGGGAGTTTTGGGGGGCAGGGAGCAAAATAATGAGAAAAGATCGGATCAGGAAGGAGACAAACCATAAGAGACTCTTAATCTAGAAAACAAACTGAGGGTTGCTGGGGGGTGGGAGGGGAGGGATAGGGTGGCTGGGTTATGGCAATTGGGAAGGGTATGTGCTATGGTGAGTGCTGTGAAGTGTGTAAGATTGATGATTCACAGACCTGTATCCCTGAAGCAAATAATACATTATATCTTAATTTAAAAAAAGAAAAGAAAAGAAACTGTGGTACATCTAACTGTACCAGTAATGAAAAGGGACAAACTGAAAGCTAAGTGAGCAAGATGGTAGATTATGAAGTTCCATGTCTTCATTCCCCATTAAATATCAATAAACAACAACCTCCAGACCAAAGTAGCTTTGTCTAGAAACAGTTAAGAAGCTCCATCAATTGAGCAAATCCTTAGAGATGTTGAATGGCAACAAGGAAAGTGGACATTCTTGTCTTGTTTCTGACATTAAGGGAAAAGGTTTCAGTCTTTCACTTTTGAATATCATGTTAACTATGGGCTACTTATAAATATCCTTTATTATCTTGAGGAAGTTTTTGTTTTTAATTTTCTGAGAGCTTTTATCACAAAAGGGTGTTGGATTTTTGTCTAATGCCTTTTCTGTGTGAGGTGAGATGGTAATATAGATTTTTTTCTTTATCCAGTTAATTGTTTTTATGAACCATCCTTGCGTTCCTGGGATAAATCACACTTGGTCATGGTGAATAATCCCTTTGAAATGCTGTTGGATTCAATATGCTAATATTTTCTTGAGGATTTTTACATCTATATTCATAATGAATATGGGTCTATAATTTGTTTTCTTATGAAAAAAGTAATGTTTACCATATAGAATGAATCAGGAAATATTCTTCAGTTTTTTGGAAGAGTTTCAGAACAAATGGTGTTAAGACTTACAATGGTTAGGCAAAAGATCATTGGGGATGAGACAAAAAAAAAAAGAAACAAGATGAAACCAGAGAGGGACGCAAACCATAAGACCCTCTTAATCTTGGAAACAAACTGAAGGTTGCTGGAGCGGAGTGTGGTGGGATGTTGGGGTGGCTGATTTATGGACATTGGGGAGAGTATGTGTTGTGGTGAGCACTGTGTATTATGCAAGACTGATGAATGACAGACCTGTACCCCTGAAATAAATAATACATTATATGTTAATAATAAAAAAAAAAAAATACTTCAAATGTTCGGTAGAATTCACTACCAAACAGCAAAGCCATCTGGCCCAGAACTTTTCTTTCTTGGGAGGTTTTTGATTACTGCTTGAATCTCTTTAACTGTTAGACATCTGATGAAATCTGCTACTTCCTCTTGAGTTAGTTAATTTATGCGTCTCAAGGAACTTGTCCACATTTCTTCCAGGTTCTCTAATTTGTTCATACTATTCTCTTATCATTTTTAACCTCTGTCAGATCAGTAGTAATGTTTCTAGTTTCATTTTTACTTGGGTTATTTTTGCCTTTTCTTTTTTCATGGTTATTCTAGATGGAAGTTCACAAATTTGGTTGAACTTTTCAGAGGACCACCTTTTGGTTTTATTGATTTTCTCTGTTGTCTATTTATCTCTGCCCTATTTTTTAAATTATCTTCTTTCTTCTGCCAGACTTATATTTAGCTTGTTCTTCTTTTTCTAGTTCTTTAAGTTATAAAGTTAGGTTACTGATCTGAGATCTTTCCTCTTCTTTAACAGAGGCACTCACACATATAACTTTCCCTGTGAGCACTGTTTTACCACATGGCATATGTGTTTGTATGCAATGTTTACAGATTAATTCACCTTTAAGTATTTTCTAATTTCCTTTTGATTTCTTCCTTGAACCACTGGTTGCTTAAGAGTGTGTCATTTAATTTCCTCATATTGGAATTTTCCATTTCTCTTTCTGTTACTGATTTCTAACTTCATCCCACTGTGATTGGAGAAGATACTTTGTATGCTATCTACCTTTTTTAAATCTGTTGAGACTTGTTTTGTGGCCTTATACATGGTCTATCCTGGAGAAAATTCTCTGTTCACTTGAGAAGAATATGCATTCTACTGTGGTTGAGTGGAGTGTTCTGTACATGTCTGTTAGGTCTAGTTGTTTCATTGTGTAGTTCAAGTTCTGCTTTCTTATCTTATGTCTGGTTGATCTATCCATTATTAACAGTGGGGAATTAAAGCTTCCAAATATTTTTTTTTATAATTTTTTTATTTTTTATAAACATATATTTTTATCCCCAGGGGTACAGGTCTGTGAATCGCCAGATTTACACACTTCACAGCACTCACCAAAGCACATACCCTCCCCAATGTCCATAACCCCACCCCCCTTCTCCCAAACCCCCTCCCCCCAGCAACCCTCAGTTTGTTTTGTGAGATTAAGAGTCACTTATTGTTTGTCTCCCTCCCAATCCCATCTTGTTTCATTTATTCTTCTCCTACCCACTTAAGCCCCCATGTTGCATCACCACTTCCTCATATCAGGGAGATCATATGATAGTTGTCTTTCTCTGCTTGACTTATTTCGCTAAGCATGATATGCTCTAGTTCCATCCATGTTGTCGCAAATGGCAAGATTTCATTTCTTTTGATGGCTGCATAGTATTCCATTGTGTATATATACCACATATACCACATCTTCTTGATCCATTCATCTGTTGATGGACATCTAGGTTCTTTCCATAGTTTGGCTATTGTGGACATTGCTGCTATAAACATTCGGGTGCACGTGCCCCTTTGGATCACTACGTTTGTATTTTTAGGGTAAATACCCAGTAGTGCAATTGCTGGGTCATAGGGCAGTTCTATTTTCAACATTTTGAGGAACCTCCATGCTGTTTTCCAGAGTGGTTACACCAGCTTGCATTCCCACCAACAGTGTAGGAGGGAACTGTCTATTTCTCCTTTCAATTCTGTCAATTTTTCCCCTCTGGGAAATATTTCTGTTAAGAGGTGTGTTAGTATTTATAATGGTTATATTTATAGTCATTATATTGTTATACTGAAACTTTTAATATATAATATCTTTCTTTGTCTCTTGGACCCTTTTGGATTTAAGATATATTTTATCTGATATTAGTATAACCACTCCAGCCCTCTTTTGGTTACTGTTAATATACAACATGTTTTCCACCCTTTCAATTTGAGCCTATTTTTTAATTTGAATATAAAGTGAGTCTCTCAAACCATACTAATCTCTTAATCATAGGAAACAAACTGAGGGCTAGCTGGAGGGGAAGTGGGTGGAGAATGGGATAACTGGTTGATGGGCATTAAGGAGGGACATGATGTAATGAAAACTAGGTATTATATAAGACTGATGAATCACTAACTCTACCTCTGAAACTAATAAAACATTGTATGTTAATTAACTGAATTTAAATTATAAAAAGAAAATAAAGTGAATCTCTTGTAGATAGTATACAGTCAAATCATATTTTTTTATTTTTTCTGCCAGTGTATTTTGATTGGAAGATTTAATACATTTACACTTACATTATTGATAAGAAGATACTTCCACCATTTTGCTGTATGTTTTCTATATGACTTGTGGCTTTTTTATTCTTTGTCGCTTCCCACACTGCCTTCTTTTGTGTTTAATTTTTTTGTAGTAAAACCAAAGTTTTGTTCCCTCTTTCTTATGTATATTCTATAGATATTTTCCTTGTAGTAACCATGGTGGTTTTACATTTAACATCTTAAAATTATGACAATCTAATTTAGAATTTCACCAATTTAACTTCAATACTATACAAAAACTGTGCTCCTGTGCACTCCTGTCTCCATCTTTCTATTACCGATGTCAGAGATTGCATCTGTATACATTATGTGCCAATAACATCAATTAATAATTTTATGCATTTGTCTTTTAAATCATATTCAAAATGAAAAGTGGGGTTATAAGACAAAATTGTAATAATACTAACTTTTATAATTTCCCACGTATTTACCTTTACCATAGATCTTTATTTCTTCATATAGATTCAAGTTACTGTTTACTTTCCTTTCATTTCAACCTGAAGAACGCCCTTTAACAGTTTTTGCAAGGCAGTGTGGTAGTAATGAACTCCTTCAGATTTTGTTTACCTAGGAAAGTCTTTATCTGGGAATTTATCCCTCATTTTTTAAGAAGTCTTGCCAGATACAGATTTCTCAGTTGAGTTTTTTACTTTCAGTATTTAGAACATAAAAACACCCTGCCTTCTGGCTTCCAACATTTTGAGGAGAATTTGGCTGATAATCTTATTGAGGATCCATCGTATTTGCTGAATCACTTTCCTCTTGGTGATGTTAAGATTCTCTCCTTATCTTTGACTTTTGACAGTTTGATTATAAAAGACCTCAGTGTGAGACAGGAATCCATCAGAATCCTAGAGGAGAACATAGGCAGTAATCTCGTCGATATCAGCCACAGCAACTTCTTTCAAGATATGTCTCCAAAAGCAAAGATGAACTTTTGGGACTTCCTCAAGATCAAACGCTTCTGCACAACAAAGGAAACAGTTAACAAAACAAAGAGGCAACCCACGGAATGGGAGAAGATATTTGCAAATGACAGTACAGACTAAAGGTTGATATCCAGGATCTATTATGAACTCCTCAAACTCAACACACACAAAACAGACAATCATATCAAAAAATGGGCAGAAGATATGGACAGACACTTCTCCAATAAAGACATAAAAATGGCTATCAGACACATGAAAAAATGTTCATCATCACTAGCCATCAGGGAGATTCAAATTAAAACTACATTGAGATATCAGCTTACACCAATTAGAATGGCCAAAATTAGGAAGACAGGAAACAACATGTGTTGGAGGGGATGTGGAGAAAGGGGAACCCTCTTCCACTGTTGGTGGGAATGCAAGTTGGTGCAGCCTCTTTGGAGAACAGTGTGGAGATTCCTCAAGAAATTAAAAATAGAACTTCCCTATGACCCTGCCATTGCACTCCTGGGTATTTACCCCAAAGATACAGATGTAATGAAAAGAAGGGCCATCTGTACCCCAATGTTTATAGCAGCAATGGCCACGGTCGACAAACTGTGGAAAGAACCAAGATGCCCTTCAACGGACAAATGGATAAGGAAGATGTGGTCCATATACACTATGGAGTATTATGCCTCCATCAGAAAGGACGAATACCCAACTTTTGTAGCAACATGGACGGGACTGGAAGAGATTATGCTGAGTGAAATAAGTCAAGCAGAGAGAGTCAATTATCATATGGTTTCACTTATTTGTGGAGCATAACAAATAGCATGGAGGACATGGGGAGTTAGAGAGGAGAAGGGGGTTGGGGGAAATTGGAAGGGGAGGTGAACCATGAGAGACTATGGACTCTGAAAAACAATCTAAGGGTTTTGAAGAGGCGAGGGGTGGGAGGTACCAGGTGGTGGGTATTACAGAGGGCACGAATTGCATGGAGCACTGGGTGTGGTGCAAAAATAATGAATACTGTTATGCTGAAAATAAAAAATGAATTTAAAAAAAAGAAAAGAAAAAAAATAATATGTCTAACAGTGGGTCTCTTTTAGTGTATTCTACTTGGTGTTAATGAGCTTCATGGATTTGTAGACTATGTCTTGCATCAAATTTAGGGAGTTTTCAGACATTAGTTCTTCAAATACTGTTTCTGCCACTCTCTCTCTTCTCCTCCTGGGATTTCCATAATGTTCTTCCTGATCCATTTGACGATGTTCCACAGGACCCTTAGTCTCTGTTCACTTTCCTTCGTTCCCTTTTCTTTTTGTTCCTCAGAACTTAGTAACTTCAATTGTTCTATATTTAAATTCAGTGATTCTTTCTTTTGCCTGCTCATCTCTCCTTTTTACCCCCTCCATTGTACTTTTCATTTCAGTTACTGTACTTTTCAGCTCCAGAATTTCTTTTGGTTCCTCTTCTATAATTTCTATCTCTTAATTAATATTCTCATTTTATTCATTCATTGTTTTCCTATCTCTATCCATGCCTGCCTTTAGCTCTTTGAACATCTATAGGAGTTGTTTTAAAGTTTTCATCTAGTAAGTTCTGACATATGGGCTTTTTAGGTACATTTTTGGTCAATTGTTTTATTCTGGTGAAGGGTTGATCCTTTCCTCTGTCTTTGTATGCCTTATGATTTCTTTGTATGCCTTGTGATTTTTTATGCCTTATGATTTGAATCTTATAATGTGGTAACTATGATAATCAGATTCTCCTCTCCCAGGATTTGCTGTTTTTCTTTTTCTTATAAGATGTCTTTCTGGGCCAGGATAAGCCTGAGGTGAAAGCTTAAGTTCTTTCTCAGGTCTTTTCTGAGCTCATGTATTCGCATAAGCATGTGTGATGACTTCTAAGTTTCCCTAAATGTATAGATATTTTTGAATGTCCAGAAGAATAGGTGAGTCACTGCAATCCATGGGGTTGGAACAATGGCAGCCAGCATCTGTGCTCATGCTTCAGTGATAAGAGCAGCAATCCACGACAAAAACACAGAACTCCAATATTTGGAAGACAAGATTCTTATTACCTACCCTCACTACAGCAAGCA
Organism: Mustela erminea; assembly: GCF_009829155.1. Lineage (NCBI taxonomy): Eukaryota > Metazoa > Chordata > Mammalia > Carnivora > Mustelidae > Mustela > Mustela erminea. Next base: position 3,783,087 of record NC_045615.1, on the reverse strand, counting down.
GAATTACAAACACAGCTTGCCATTCCCATAGCTACCTGTGACAGAGTTGGGGGTAAGGAATAGTAGCTTCACTGTGCTGGTGGCTAAAATTGACTAAAATTAACTGAAATTAACCCACCAAGCTGTTTCCTAAAAAGTTGCAAGCATCAAATAAATTCTAAAGTTCTGAAATAGTTCCTTCAGACAGATCCTGCCAGTGCTATCATCATTCAGGTGAAGACACAGATTCCTGGTGTTTCTTACTCTATTATCTTCCCCCACTTCACTCGTAGAGGGAAATTTCTATCACTAACTGCCTTGATTAGAAAAGAAAAATGTCTCAAATCAATGACCTCCACTTCCACCTTACTAAAAAGAAAAAAAAGGACAAATTAAATTGAAAGTAGGCAGAACAAAAGAAATCATAAAGATCAAAGCAAACAACAATGAAAGAGAACATTATACTAAGTCAATAAAAGAAAAAGCTGGTTCTTTGAAAGGATCAATACAAATGATAAAACTCTAGCCATACTAGGAGGAAAAAATGGAGGCAATACGAAATCACCAATATCAGGTATGAGTGGTTGATTCTACACATGTTAAATTTGACAACTTGAATGAAATGGGCATATCTTTGAAAAATGAAAACTAATAAAGCTTAGTCAAGAAGAAATATTTAATCTGATTAACTCTATGTCTAACAAAAAAAATTAATTTTTATTTAAAAACTTTCTCAAAAAGAAAACACTAGGCCCAAGTAATTACACTGGTTAATTATCCCAAATATTTATAAAAGAAATAATATCAATTTTACACAAACTGTACCAAAAAGTGGAAGAAAAGAAAATATTTCCCAGGGTACTCTAAGAGTACCTAATACCAAAGCCAGACAAAAATATCACCAAAAAAAAAAAAAAAAAAAAGGAAAGAAAAAGAAAGAAAGAAAACTACAGGAGTGCCTGGGTAACTCAGTCAGTTTAAGCACCTGCCTTCCTCCTAGGTCATGATCTCAGGCTCCTGAGATTAAACCCTATGTCAGGCTTCCTGCTCAGCAGGAAGTCTGCTTCTCCCTCTCCCTCTGCCCCTCCCCAACCCCACTCATGCATGTGCACTCTATCTCTCTCTGTATCAAATAAATAAATCTTAAAAAAAAGAAAGAAAAGAAAGAAAGAAAAAGAAATCTACAGAGCAGCATTCTTCAGGAACACAGATGTAAAATTCTAATATAAAGTTTAACTAATCAAATTCAAAAATCAAACTATTCGATTCACTTATTTACAAAATAAAAATCATGTGATTTTCTCGAAGGACACAGAAAAGGCATTTGTCAAAATCTAACATCAATTCCTGAAAAAAAGAAAAAACTTCTTAATACACTAGGTTTAGGGATGCCTGGGTGGCTTAGTGGGTGAAGCCTCTGCCTTTGGCTCAGGTCATGATTCCAGGGTCCTGGAATTGAGCCCCACGTCAGGCTCTTTGCCCAGCAGGGTGTCTGCTTCTCCCTCTCTCTCTCTGTCTGCCTCTCTGCCTACTTCTGCCTACTTGTAATTTCTCTGTCAAATAAATTAATTAATTAATTTTTTAAAAAAAACTAGGTTTAAAAGGAAACTGATAAAAAGAACCCAAAAAATCCTATAGTTGGCATCTAACTTAATGATAAAAGACTTTACACTTCATACCTAAAGGTCAAAAACAAGGCATTCTCCTAGTTTGCACTCTCACCACTTCTATTCAATATTATATAGAAAGTTCTAGCCACTGCAATCAGCAAGGAAAAAGAAATAAAAGGCATCTAGATTGAAAGGGGAAAAAAAGTATAGCTGTATAAAATCCTATGGAATCTTAAAAAAAAAGTGACTAGAACTAATAAATGAGTTTCATAAGGAATAAGATACTTATCAATATAGAAAAATCAATTGCAAGGCAACTGGGCGGCTCAGCTGGTTAAGCGTATGACTCTTGATTTGGGCACAGGCCATGATCTCGGGATTGAGAGACTGAGCCCCACATCAGGCTCTGTGTTGGACATGGAACCTGCTTAAGATTCTCTCCTCCCTCTCCATCTCCTTCTGCCCTGACCTCCCCCCCACCACACTCCCTCTCTTAAAAAAAATACTGGGGTGCCTGGGTGGCTCGGTGGGTCTCAGGTCTTGGTCTCAGGGTCCTGGGATCCAGGCCCATATCAGGCTCTCTGCTCAGCAGGGAGCCTGCTTCCTCCCCTCTCTCTGCCTGCCTCTCTGCCTACTTGTGATCTCTCTCTGTGTCAAATAAATAAATAAAATCTTTTTTAAAAAACTAAATCAACTGTGTCTTTCTATATATAGTAAGGAATAATTAGAAATTTCAAAATATTAAATGTCACTTACAATAGCATCAAAATTATTGGGGGCACCTGGGTGGCTCAGTCAGTACAACATGAACCTCTTGACATGGATTCTAAGTTTGAGCCCCATGTTGGGTGGAGTGCTTACTTAAAAAAATAAATAAATAAAATCTTCTTAAAAATGCATCAAAATTATTAAAATACTTAGGGAAAATCTGACAAAAGATATGTAAGACCTGTACCCTAAAAACTACATACCACTGATGAGAGATAATGAAGAAGACCTAAATAAATGCAGAGTTACACTTTGTCCATGGGTTAAAAGGCTTAATATTGTTAAGATGTGATTTCTCCCCCAAATTCATCTATTGAATCAATGAGATTCAAATCAAAATTTTAGTTGATTTTTGTTGAAATTCATGGATGACTCAAAAATTCTTATGAAAATGCAAAGGACCTAGAATAATCAAAACAAAAGCCTGGGGTTTTCTTCTTGAAGAGGTTTTAATTACAAATTAAATTTATTTGTTTGGCACAGAGTCTTTCAAGTTAACTATTTCTTCTTGAATAAGTTTGATAGTGTGTGTCTTTTAAAGGATGTGTCCATTTCATCTAAGTTGTTGAGTTTATTACCAGTAGAACCAATTTTCTCACAACTGATATTGGTAATTTTGTACCTCTTCCACTTTTCCCTCATCAGTTCGACTAAAGATTTATCAATTTTATCCTTTTGTAGAACCAATTTTAGAAAATAAGAATAAAGCTGAAGGACTATACCCGAATAATTTCAAGACTTGGTATAAGGCAAATAAGATAATGCAAGGACAGATAAATGGATCAACAGAATAGTGTCTAGAAATAGACCCACATTATCTTCAGATAATTAAATTTTTGACAAAGGTGCAAACAATAGTTCAGTCAGGAAAGAACAGTATTTTCATCAAATGGTGCTGAAATAATTACATACCCATAAGCAAAAAAAAAAAAAAAGAGAGAGAAAGAAAGAAAAAAAAAGAAGAGAAGATAAAAAAGAACATCAATATATAATCTCAAACCACATACAAAAGATGAATCACAGATTTAAAATGTAAAACCTAAAGTTATAGCACTTCCAAAAGAAACCATAAGAGAGTATCTTTGTCACATTAAGTCAGGTTTCTTATCTACAGCAAGATTATACATAAAAGGAAAAAATGATAAATTATATGTAAAAAAAATTGAAAACTTCATCTAAATTTTTAAAAATCCATGTATCAATACATTTTTACATTTTATAATGTTTTGACATTTTGGGGAGTCTTGATGGTTGAGAAGAGACAGCCCCTTGCAGGGCAAGCTATATCCTAAGACAACAGACAACTGGTCAGTGAACTTCCCTTTCATATACAAACCAATCCATACCAAGCCCTATATTTAATACCAAGCCAATATTTCTCCTGCCTGACTCAACCTAGAGTCAGGTACCAGATCATAAGGACATTTCCCATGCCCCAAAGCCTGCCAGAATTATTCAAACTACCCAAGTGAAAGCTGTTTGCCCTGCCTTGGCTTTCTCATAGAAACCCCAATAAAAGCTGTAGTTTATCTCCCCTTTACTTCCTCCTGCTCCCTCAACCGATACCAGTGCTTCCACATGTGGCCCTGCATGGTGTGTTGTGCCTCTCATTTCTAGGAGGACTATAACATTAAACTTCTATCTCAAGAGCATTGACTTTTCCATGTTGTCACTCTGTCTTTATAAATTGAGACCTGGGCATTAATCAATCTGCTTCTCAAAAGACCCTAAGGGGTCTTTTGGGACCTTAAGGGGCACCTGGGTGGCTCAGGTCCTGGGATTGAGACCTGCATCAGGCTCCCTGCTCAGCGGGAAGCCTGCTTCTCCCTCTTCCACTCCCACTGCTTGTGTTTTCTCTCTTGCTGTCTCTTTTTCAAATATATAATTTTTTTTTAAAAAATCCTGTTAAGAAAATGAAAAGAATAATGCAGACAGTGAGGAAATATTTGCAAAGCATATATCTGACAAAGAACTTGCATATAAAATAAATAAACAGATAAAATAATATAAAAATATATAATATACATTACCATATTACCAAATATATACAGTCTTATAACTCTCCAAACTCAATAAGCAAATAATTCAATAAAGTAATGGACAAAAGATTTGAGTAAGCATTTCACCAAAGTAGATACATAGAGGGCAAAGGAACACACGAAAAGGTGCTCAATGTCAATGATTAAGGAAGTGCAAATTAAAACTACATAAGGTATCACTATACACCCACTAGATGAGCCAAAATTAGAAAGCCTAACCACACTGAGCACTGCAAAGTTCTCACAGTGAATAGCCAGAAAAAAAATCCCCTCAAGTTTCCAGCAGGGGGAAGGGGAAAAGAACCATTTTTCAACATGCCAGAATGTTCTTCCTAACAAGCTCTGCCCTCAGGAAAAATTATTTAACTAGAACCTGAACTGCTGGAGTATTATCAGAGCCTAACTGACCCACGGGAGGGGAAATCTCCAACTCTAGCCAACGGTAGCCAGCCCTTCCCACCTGAGTGGGGAGAGAAAACTAAGAAACACTTGTGAAGTTCACAGGCAGGAAATAGGCTCACTAGAAAGCTAAGCCCTGATCATGGGACTAAAGACTGCTTCCCCACCCTCAGTAACTCACCACCACATTACCAAAAGCTTATCTAGAGCTATCCCTTTGTCCTGGGATAAAGGACAGCTATCAAGAAAAATTTACAAGCCATATAAAAAGACAAAAAACCCAATTTGAGGAGGCGGAAAATACAATCTGAAGAGACAAAACGGGCTTCAGGACAGACATGAGAGGGATGTTGGAATTATCAGACTGGGAATTTAAACCAACCATGATGAATACGCTAAGGGTTCTGATGGAGAGTTAGACATCATGCAATGCGAGCAGAGAGACAGAAATCCTGAAAAAGAACAAAGTATGGTATACCCATGCAATGGAATACTTGACAGCTATAAAAATGGGTAAACCATTGATCTCTCACAACATGGAAATTCTCAAAATAATTATGTTGTAAAAAGGCAGACCAAAATAAGGAGTGCATAATGTATGGTTCCATTAATATAAAATTCTAGAAAAGGCAAACTAATGTATAGCAACAAAAGGTAATCCAAGGTTGCCCAGAGAGGTAGGGCAGGGAGGCAGAGGAAGCAGGACTTGCCAAGAGAAATGACAAAATTCTTTGGAGTGATGGTTATGTTCATTATCTGATTCGTGGGATGACGGTTTTACTGGTGCAAATGCAGGTCAGGACTTATTAAATTATATGCCATTAATATATGCAAATCTTTGTATATCCAAAAAATGGAAGAGTTTCTGTAAGAATCTAGATTTCTAGCTTCTCTTGAAAAATTAGAGTACTCAGAAACCCTGGACACAGGTTCCTGCATGGCAACAAGTAGCTACAGCCAGAGAGCAGGTAGCCTTACATTTTGGGTCACTACAGACAAAATCACTCCTTTTTTCCCCAGATATATGCTACTGTCTTCATTTGCTATCTTCTGGGTCTCTGAAGACACTCTAGTGTTTTAACTCTGTACCGCCTTTGTATTTTTAGCATTGCCGTAGTGTCCAAAACATTGTAAAAACTCAACTGAAGTTGCTTTTTCCCTAGCTCATGAGAGGAAACTGTTAACTTCCAAGAAAAATCAGAAATCTTCATTTTTAAATCTCTTCCATCAATTAAAAAGTACTGTTCATCTACTTTATCGCTCATGGGAATGCAAAATGAGACAGCCACTTTGGAAGACAATTCGGCAGTCCCTTACTCTAGGTTATAGCAACTGTGCTCCTGTGTATTTACCCAACTGATATGAAAACATACACCCACACAAAACCTGCAAGTGAATATTTACAGAAGCTTTGTTCATAATCACCAAAAACTGGAGACAACTAAGATTTCCCTCCATAGATGAGTGAACAAACTCTTGTACATCCACATCATGGAATATTCAGTGATTTTTTTTTTTAATGGGCTATCGAGCTACAAAAAAAAAAAAAAAAAAAAAAAAAAGAGAGGAATCTCAAATGCTGATTGAAAGAAGCCAGTCTGTATGATTCTAATTATATGATATTCTCGAAAAGGTAAAACAATGGAGATGGTGAAAAAAAATCAGAGTTTTTCAGGATTCAGAGAGGAAGAGAGAAGGCTGAAGAGGGGGAGCACAGGATTTTTTAGGGGTAAAATTAGTGAATACAGAACAGTGACGTATGCAAATTTTTTAAAAAGTCACAGGAATTTGGGGCATAGTAGAATGGAATGCACAATATGACAAGACACTCTAAATGCATTACAAATGTATGAAACAACTTCATCAAAGGGACTCAGGGAAAAGATGCTGACATTAACAGACTTTGGAAGTGGAGTCTGCAATCCCAAAGACAAAAGAAACCACACCTAAGCACTGTACCCTAGTTGATAAAGTCATCTCCCATGGGATATAATTTAACCATCTTGATGTCACTAAAAATGGATACTAGATTCAAACAAGGAAATAAATAGATGGCAAGATGGTAGGAGTCAGGTTCTCACTGCTGGTCTGGCAAGTTAAGGATAATCAAGAGGAGGTGGCTAGAATGATTCATCTGGAAATAGAAGTGGAGATGTCAGTATGAACTTATGTTTAGTTTAACATAGACACAAATGGTTATATACAAAAATATTTATAGAGATGTGTATATAATGAGTCAGCACAACACACATATATTTTCTTGCTTTGTCAGCTGGCAAGGCTTAGAAGCAGCAACACCTGAATAACAACAAACACACTGGGCTCCCAGACCCTTTCTCTTGATGACCCCTTCCTACTTCCTTTGGACCCTATGTTTCTCTCCTAAAGTGGGCCTCTGAGATAATCTATTCCAATTTCTTCTGGTTTTAGATAAGAACATAGGATCCTGGAAAGAGAAGTTTTCCAAAGTCATACAGCCAAGTAATAGGGGGGAGAGCACAGAAACCCTTTCCTTCTATTCCACTGATTTTCATGTACAAGATAATTCCAAACTATGGGGAGGAGACTTATTGCATTTTATAATAGAGAACAAGATCTTCTGCCTAAACATTCCCCAGGAACTTCTTGGAGCTAAGAATCCGTGCTGGAGGGTTCCTTCTGTATTCATTATAGTAAGAATCAATCACAAGATTTTCTTCAACAGGTGTTGCATTTTCTTATATGCATAAAAGAAGAACAAATGGATTCGTTGGTTAACATTAGGCTCTTTAAAACAAGCAAACAGAACAGAAAACATTTCAACTTGGCCCCAAATCAAAAGAAACTGATTGACTGATGCTCTTATCTACTTTTTTAAAAGTTTCATTACATAACAAGGGAAAAATCATCTCAAATTTTCCTGGCCCTCACCCTTCCTGCTTCTCTTTGCTTTCTTTATAGTTAAGCAAAGACACTCAAAAAGTTGGCTCTTAAAAATGTCTTTAGTAAAAGAGCCTGGTTGTGAAGTTCGTAATGCACTTTGCTTCCTGCTTTTTCTGGAGCTCTCCAGACATTAAAAGTCAAATTTCATATAAATGGGCACTGTCTCAATCATTCCCTTTTGTTTGGCTTGATTGGAAGTAATTACAATAGTTCAGAGCTACCCATAAATCACCTTTTTCCAAAGGCACCACCATCCTCTCTGTTCCACATGTTCATAATGTAACCTGAGAACAATGTTTTTTCCCCAGCATCTTGCATCAGCTAGGGCTCTCTTTCACCCCATCTCATTCCCCTCTTCCCAGCACACTCTCCAGTCTCCAGTTCATCCAAGCTAAAATCTCTCTCAGTCTCTCTCAATCTTGCTCTCTCTCCTCCCCCTCATCCCCACCACACCTCTCTCACACATGCGTATATATGCACATGGACACACACATCGACCTTGGTACCACGCTCACCACTGCATTCCCAGCCTAGATGCTCCCCACACTCGGTGTACTGCAAATTCCACCCATCCTCCAGGCCTTGCAAATATTTCAGCTTTTCCAAAAACACTCTCTAATTTGCACAGTACTCTGCAAGTCACTGTCAATGAGAAAGATTCGTTCCACATCACCTCTGTCCCCCAAAAGCTAGTAAGTTTCGTTGATCCCATCCCAAAGATTCTAGGATATTTCACTTCACCTCAAGAAACTGAAGGTATAGAGAGTGTCCTGTAGCATTTCAACCTCAACAAATCATTGTCAGAACATAAATTACACGTTACACTTCCATAAGTCTCTGTCTCTGTATTCCAGGTTAGAGGAGGGGTGGACAAATGAAGGAAGATGGGAAGACAAGAGCCCAGGTAACAAGCTTGACAGGCTTCAGTTCTAGACCTAAACCTAAGAGAATAACTAGGACCCTGAGTCCCCGCAAATGAAAGGGCCTGGGGCAGAAGTACAAATGAAGTCCCATGTACCATATGTTTAACAATATTTTAAAATTCTAAATCAAGCTAACCAACTGTTAAATAAAATATGTTCTTTCCTCTCATCTTGATGAGTATACCATCACAATAAAAAAATTGAAAAATAGACATAAAAGTAGAGTTTAAAACATCAACAATAACTGAGTGTAATTATTATTGCTCCTGCCTATGGTGTTCTGATGCTGAACTAGCACTGATCAGTAATAAAGTCATACATGATTCATAATTATTATTTATTTATTCCACAAACTTTACCTTTCTTTCCTTCACTTCAGTAAAATCATTATTGGTATAGAGATTTTTTACATGTTTTGGATTCTATTGACAGTACTGATGTTTTGAAATAAAATGTAATTGTTTTAGAGTTTACAAAATTCTAATAGACTTTCAGTAAAAGTGTAAAGTAAATGTCAAAAAGAAACTTTAAGAGGTTTATAAAATATTTTTCAAAAAGTCATTTCTTCTAGAGCATTCAAAATGATCTGTTACAATTAAGAGATGAAAATCAAATTATATAAAAATATCAAAGTTTAAATCAAAATTAGTTTAGTAAAGCTGGATTTTATTTAATTTTTTAATGTAGTTACATCTTACTATGACATATTTTATAAAAATAAACCTATTCCCAGTTCAAAGTCCCTCTAGTTGCCAATGAATAATTGGTATCACATTTCACAATGTTACGTCTAGACCCACACATACACAAATTTAAGAGTATTTTTGTTTAAAATTGCAAAATGTTCTTCAGCTGTTATGAGCAAATGTTGCAAATATTACGCTAATCCGTGAATAACTTTAAAACCACAATTTAAACCTGAAGAGGAGCAAGAAATGGATATGGGGTACTACTGGAAAGTGATACCGTATTATGCAAGAATCTATTGCATTCAAATTATCTGAGAAAAGGATTTGACAAATTCATTAATTTTGGTTTTTAACATTTACGTAAGTGCTCCTGTCATTCACAACCCTCCCGTTCACCTAAACAGTGTCCTTCTCTAAATCCTAGTGACCCCGCCCACAGACCCTTGTCTGTTCCCACCAGCTTTGAGACTTTAGGCAAGAGACATAAAGAAGGGACGCCTGGGTGGCTCAGTCCGTTAAGCCGCTGCCTTCGGCTTGGGTCATGATCCCGGGGTCCTGGGATTGAGTCCCACATCAGGCTCCTTCCTCCGCTGGGAGCCTGCTTCTCTCTCTGCCTGCCTGTGCATACACGTTCACTCTTTCTCCCTCTCTCTCTCTCTGATAAATAAATAAATAAATAAGAGACATAAAGAAATACTTTCCTGGGGTCAGTCATGAGAACGAATATTTAAGTTACATCTCATGCCCAACACTAAAACCAAATCCCAAGTGCAGAGGTCTTCATGTTTTCTTTAGCAAAGTTGTTTTTGTTTGTTCAAATGTCCCACCCAGGACTAAGAGCCATATTTTTTCATTGGTAGCATGTAAAAAAAAGAAAAAAAAAAGAAATACTGGCCCCACAAAACAAAAACATGACCCTATAAAGAGGGGGACCATTCAGAACATAAGAAAGAGCTCTTGAAAAGTAAAAACATGATAGCAAGAATTTTAAATTCAGTGAAAATACTGAAAATACTGGAAAATAATCCAGAAAGTAGACCAAATAGAAAAAGAGAGAGAAAATTGGTGAGGTAAGTAAGGAACTGAGAAGATTAATCCAGGATACACAATGGCCAACGAATAGGCATTTTAGAAGAAGACAATAGAGAAGAGAGCAACAATCATAGGGTAATATAGCAACAATATAATAATTCATTTTCAGAACTGAAAAATATTGGTTTTCAGACTGAAAGTATGACTTAACAAGCAGTGCAAAGAGTGCAAAATAAAACAAAACAAAAATCCCATACAGAGGTATTTCATGTGGCATTTCTGAATACCAGGAACAAAATGAGAACTTAAAATTATACAGAGAGCAAATATATGCTCATTTACCAAAAATATTACCAATGCCATTAAAATCCTTACTAGCAACACTGGTAGCTAGAAAATAGTATAGCAATACCATCAAAATGTGAGAGAAAACTGATGCTAATCTAGAATTATGTACACAGCCAGACTATCGATCTGGTACATGGGTGAAATAAAGGTATTTTAGACTTTCAGTATACCCCAAAAACTCTCTCTAGGTACCTTTCCCAGGAAGCTACTGGCTGACCCAACTCTTCCACAGTAAAGACTTAAGGGAGAAAGAAGACGGGGATCCAAGCAACAGGGCTCCAACACAGGAGAGATGAAGCCATGGAATGATGGTGCAAAGAAGCCCCAGGATGGCAATTTCGCAGGAGGCTAGAAGCTAATCAGCCAAAGCAGAACAGGGGAAGTTTCCTGGAAAGAGATCCTCAAGAAGAACATCTGGCATATTCAGAGGAGATTTGATGATTTATTTCGGTGGGAAAATCTGGGAGATTTCACGATTGCAACCAAGAAAACTTAGTGAACAAAAAAGTGGCAATAATCAATTCCAGAGAAAAAAATTAAAGCTATTTTTTAAAAAAGAAGAATGATTTCCATGAATTCTATGTAGCTCAGCTGCAAATATTAGTTATACAATAAAAACAATGTAAACACTGAGGAATGACTTAACCAAGCATTTTGAGAAATCCATGCTGGAAAAACAGGAGAGTAACAGGAGAGGAAACGTGGGTGCATTATGTGTGCATACGTGCATGTGTGTGTGTAAAGGCAATTTAATTGAAAAAAAATTAGAAATACTAATATAGTGCTATATAATCACAGTACTTGGTGAGAGAAACCAAAGAAACAGTGTAAAGAGTTGAAAGTATTACCTGAAGAATGTGAGAACTGGAAATGAAGAGAAACGTGGCAAAGAACTGTTGTTTTTTCATTATATATCTAATATTATTTGTTGACTTTTTAAACTCTGTACATGTTTTACTGCGATAAAATTCAATTAAGAACTAGGTTCCATGGGAGGGAGTGCGTGGGATGAGATTGTTTGTGACAGATTGTGAAATGTCCAGCAGTGATGAGTAAGAATGTCTCTTAGCAATAAAAAAATCCACTTTAGATTCAAGGTCACAATTTTTAAATGAGATTAGCCAGTGTGATGACACGTTTTCCTCCAGCTACATTTCTCCGAGCTTACAGATACTAAACAGAAAAATAGTTGGATTTAATCAGGGTTGTGATTTGGCCAGACGAGGATGATAAAATAAGAGTGGAAAGGGAATCAAGGGTATTTGCAAGGATTATAATAATTGAACGTGGAATTTAAGACAGGTGAAGAGGGAATGAGGATTAAGGGGATGAGATTCTTGGTGTTGGGCTGCTAGAAAGAGTGCAACAGGAGAACAGCGGTGTTGGTCAGAGAGGGGGCAGGGCATGAGACTGAGATTATGAAGATGTTTTTGTTCTTGTTGATGAGGAGGAGGAACCATAACCAGGGGAGTGAATGACTGAGGATGGGTGAGGGGCAAGATAAAGAGAAGAGCTCAAGGAAGTGAGGAGATGGGACTCACTTTGGGTAAGTGACCACAGGTAAGAGGAGGAAAACCTGAGGGGACAGTCGTTGATTCCCACAATGACAGGCGTCCTCTTCATATTTCACGTCTGTGATAGGCGCCCGAGTTTATAAATTCAGGATGAAACGAGTTGTTCTACTCAGTCTATAATAAGCTCTGTGCACAGCAAAGGGAAAGAGGTGGCGAACAGAGAACATCCTTGCAGATGGTAGCAACAGTGCCTTCGGTTCAGAGGTTCTTTGTTGGTTTTTAATGTCCTAAAATATAAGGTGTTCATTAGTTTTTATTCATTTCAGGGATGTTTGTTGAGTTCTACTGTGTGTCTACTCCATGCTGTACCCAAAATGGATCAAACCCACCCAGGGCGTGTACATGAAAGCCTCGTGACAAGTCCTGTCTTCCATACTCAGCTCTCCTATCCCTTAACTCGATACTTTAGAACCTTGTTGCCATTTTGTGTTTCCCTACCCAGGCCACCGTCTTGTAATTCTTCAGTGTACTTCATCCAGTTATCTTATTTTTGAACCTGAGCAGTGACCATTTCCTATTTTGGAACCTACTCAGCTTCAGATAATACGTTCTTACAGGTCATCCAAGTCCCACAGCGGGGCCAGGGCATTTGGCACATGAGTCGCGGGGAGGGTGCACACACATGCTCTTCCAGACACTAGTCCCTCTTTCCATTCTCATTAAACAAGGCACAAGTGCTGAAAAAATAACAAAGGGGCATATACAGTTCCACTGGCTTTTGATCCTATGACAGTATCTTTGCTTCTGCGGATTGAGATGAAAATGAATGGGGACACCTGGGTAGCTCAGTCGGTTAAGCGTCCGCATTCTGCTCAGGTCATAATCTCAGGGTCTTGGAAGCAGGATTCACGTAGGGCTCCCTGCTCAGCAGGGAGTCTGCTTATCTCTCTCCCTCTGCGCCATGCACTTCCCCTCCCCCCGCCTGTGTGCTCTCTCTCTGCTTTCTCTCACAAATAAATAATCTTAAGAAAAAAATGATGGACGATCCAAAACCCCTGTCACCAAGGTATGTATTCGTGTACCCTGTCCCCACCTCCAAAGATAGTCCTTTGCTTTTCACCAAAAAACATGTATCCAGCATCTAGTATGTGCCTGGCACTATGCTAGGGAGGGGGAGAGTTACAAAAATAAACGGGACACAGTCAAGTTTCCCACTAATCCTGTAATACCTCAATATTACAAGTGAGTTTTAGTACCAATTTCCTTTGCTTTTGGAATTGCAGTCTTTGTCTACTAGAACAGAAAACGGCTTGTCTGCTCTCTACCCTCATTTGGTTAAAGTAATAAAAAATTCAAAGCAATCTAACCTTTACTGTCAATTATCTCAAAATCTTTCTACAATCTTACAATTAGCTAAGGAATTTATGTAGCTTAAAAATAAATTTTAAGGCAGTGCCTGGGTGGCTCAGTGGGTTAAAGCCTCTGCCTTCGGCTCAGGTCATGATCCCAGGGTCGTGGGATCGAGACCCGCACTGGGCTCTCTGCTCAGCAGGGAGCCTGCTTCCTTTCCTCTCTCTCTGCCTGCCTCTCTGCCTACTTCTGATCTCTGTCAAATAAATAAATAAAATCTTTTAAAAAATAATAATAAATAAATTTTAAGCAATTTCTAATATTGAATTTACAGTTTTTCTGATGGTTCTTCCAAGGGTATTTTTAATTATTTTCTCCAAAGAAACCAACCTTAACCAATTAATGTTATTTTTAAATCTGCCCTTTAGCTCCTCCCCAAATTAAAATTTATGTTCAGGAGTGGCTGGGTGGCTCAGTCAGTAAAGCATCTCCCTTCTGTTCGGGTCATGATCTGAGGTTCCTGGGATCCAGCCCCACATCAGCATCCCTGCTCAGCAGGGAGTCTGCTTCTCCTTCTGCCTCTGCCCTTCCCACCCCACTCCCGCTTGTGTGCTCTCTCTCTGCCAAATAAAATATTTTTAAAATAAATAAAAGTAAAATTTATGTTCATGAAAAATCTATATATGAATGTTCATAGGAGTTTTTTGTATTAGCCAAAAGCTAGAAACAACCTAGATAAACTTGAACTGGTGAATGGTTAAACTGTGATACAACCAGACCACGAACATTACTTAGCAATTTAAAAAAAAAAAAAAAAAAAAGAACTACTGATACACACAAAAACCTGGAGGAATGTCTAAAGAATTATGCCAAGTGAAAAAAAGCCAATCCCTGAAGGTTGTGTACTGTTTGATTCCATTTATATAACATTCCTTAAATGTCACAATTATAGAAATGTAGAACAGATTAATGGTTGCCAAGGCTTATAGAGTGGATGTTGTAGGAGGGACACGGGTGTGGCTAAAAAAGTGCAATGTGAGAAATGCTTGTGATGATGGAAATATTGTGTGTCTTGACCATATCAACTTCAGTATCCTGTCATATGGTACTATAGATTTGCAAGACGTTACCATCGGGGAAGCTGGCTAAGGGGGTCATGGCATCGCTCTGTATTCTTAAAATTGTATGTCAATCAACAGTTATCTCAAGATAAGAAGTTTAATTTTTTAAAAAATCTACTTGAGAGAATATATAGAACTTCAACTTTCACCATTTACTTCAGAGATCTCTTTGTTGAGGGCAGGGAGAGCCTAACACAAAAATAAAAATAATGTATTACCTAAAAAAATTAAGAATAAAAATAAATAGGGATACCTGGGTGGCTCAGTTGGTTAAGTGGCTGCCTTCGGCTCAGGTCCTGATCCCAGAGTCCTGGGATCAAGTCCCACACCCAGCTTCTTGTTCAACAGAGAACCTGCTTCTCCCTTTCCCTCTGCCTGCCACTCTGCCTGCCTGTGCGCTCGCTCTCGCTCTCGCTCTCGCTCTGACAAATAAATAAATAAAATCTTTTTTAAAAAAGAATAAGAATATGGGGCGCCTGGGAGGCTCAGTGGGTTAAGCTTCTGCCTTTGGCTCAGGTCATGATCTCAGGGTCCTGGGATAGAGCCGTGCGTCAGGCTCTCTGCTCAGCAGGGAGCCTGCTTCCCTCTCTCTCTCTGCCTACCTCTCTGCCTACTTGTGATCTCTCTCTCTGTCAAATAAATAAATAAAATCTTTTTTTAAAAAAAGGAATAAAAATAAATAAATTTGCCTTGATTTTTAACTTTTCACATATCTTATATCCCCAACTAGGACAGGAACTTTTTTTAATTCCAGTGTAGTTCATATAGAGTGCTCTATTAGTTTCAGGTGCACAATACCGTTATTCAACAATTCTTTACATTACTCAGTGCTCATCAAGATGTGCTCTTAATCCTCCTACTCCACCCATCCCCCGCCTGCCTCCCCCCTGCTAGCCATCTGTTTGTTCTCTTTAGTTAAGAATCTGTTTTCTGGTTTGTCTCTCATTTTTTTTTTCCTTCGTTCATTTTGTTTCTTAAATACCACATATAAGTGAAATTATATGGCATTTGTCTCTCTCTGACTGGCTTACACATTCTACTTTCTAGATCCATCCATGCCGTTGTAAATGGCAAGATTTCATTCTTTGTATGACTCAATAATGGTCTATTGTGTGTATATACCACAGCTTCTTCATTCACTCATTTGCGATGAAATTCACTCATCTATCGATAAACATGTGGGTGGCTTCCATAATTTGGCTACCGTATATAATATTGCAATAAACATCAGAGTGCATGGATCTCTTTGAATTAGTGTTCTTATATTCTCTGGGTAAATACCCAGTAGTGTGATCGCTGGATCATCGAGTAGTTCTATTTTTAATTTTTGGAGGAAACTCCATACGGATAGGGACTGTTTCTTAAACTTTCCTAATATTGTTCACTATTCCCAGCATCATGATGGATACACAGCATAGCCTTAGTACATGCGTTTATGGAGTTGGGTGGAAGAGGGGTTGTCTTGCTTGCAGTAAAATACTCTTCAAAAAGCTATAGAGAATATATTTGTTTTCTTAAAAAGCTTTATACATTCTCTAGTAACTGCATTAGAGTTATTATGTAAGCATTCTTACTCTTAGAATATACACAATGAAATACTTAGGGGTAAAAGTCATAATTTGTCTAATTTACTCTCAAAAGTACATGGAAAAAAAAATAGGGAGAGAAAGCAAGAAAGCAAAAAAGCAAATGGGAAAAATTTTCAATAGTTGGCGAAGTGGTAAAGAAGGGTGTATAAAGGGGCACCTGGGTGGCTCAGTCAGTTAAGCGTCTGCCTTCGGCTCAGGTCATGATCTTGGGCTCCTGGGACTGAGCCCTGCATTGGGCTCTCTGCTAAGCGGGAAGCCTGCTTCTCCCTTTCCCACTCCCCCTGCTTGTGTTCCCTGTCCTGTTGTGTCTCTCTCTATCAGAGAAATAAATAAAATCTTTTCTTTTTTTTAAAAGGGTGTATTAAAAGTCTCTTGTACTATTCTTGGAACTTTGCTGGAGTTTTGAAATTATATAAAAATAAAAAGTAACCCCAGAAAGTCAATATCTAGAAAGAAGTATACCCTGGAGTGAAAAGACCTGTACTGGTATGCACCAGAGAGCACAAGGGAAAACTTCTTTGAGTGCTGAGTTCCAGATGATGGATGAGGTGGTGAGCCATCCGTTGTTTCAGTAGGGAAAGAGCCCCGATGGTAAATGCATTTTCTCTCTGAGTAGGCTGGTTTGGCTCTCAGACAAACTCATCAGCCAGGCTTTAAGGAGCTCTGGGAAAATCTCAGTGCACATGTTTGAGCACTCTCTAGGACTGCTTCTGGAAGCCCTGCCCTGAGACAGGTCCACCCTTGAGACACTGTCCTATGGAAAAGGAAGTCAGTGGAACAATGAGTTATAATTACAAGGGAGACGAGATGGCTGAGGGGCTGGGAAACAGCTGACATCTCTTTGCTTCTGAAAGCAATCCAAGGTTGGCTCCCAAAATCTCAGACCTGCCTTCTCTCCCCTCAGAAGTCATCAGCAAACGCCAAAACGGATCAACTCAGGTGCTCCAGCTCCCGTATGTTGATGGGAACCTGCAAATCAGAGACTAGCATCTAGGCAAGCATCAGCAAGGATCTGGCGTTTCAGCTCCCCACTGATGCAACCCACTGAACTCCTCTGCGGTGATCTGTGAAGCCCAGGGTGGGTTTACTGTAAGCTGGAGAGCAATTAAAGTCCAGAAGCTGCAAGGGAATGAACAGATGCTCAGAGAAAGCAGGGGAATGCCGAGGCCTGACCACAATTGAAAATGTCTGAGTCAAAAGTCAAGAAGTCATTCACATGCCAAGGGCCATTTCCTCCACCTCGCCCCCACCCCGCTACGCTGGAAGTCAATTCTCCACAGCGCATGGTGAGTCAGGCGTGAGTACTTTGATTACGGCTCAGCTGATGTCATTCAAGAAAGCAGGGGGGTCACCCACTGCATCAGAGGAAGAGACATTTGACTGAGACAGGTCCACCCTTCAACCCTCTGGGGAGCCTGACATTTCCAGGACACGGAAAACAAACTTCCTCTTAAGAAGGAATATGCTTTCAGTGTGGGAAAAAAAGAGAGCTAGAAAAGCAGGGAGGGTCAAGACACGCTCACCCTTGGCTGAAAGCCCACAATCAGGGAAATTTCTGTCCTTTCAGAAAAGGTGAAAGCATCAAAATGTCCTGTGGTTCAGCAGCAGATCCAAGACGCTGCACGTACGCAGAGAGAAACTCGGTCTTGGCTCGACAGGACGGACCGTGCCAAGTAACCTTCTAACTCCCTTTCAACTGAGCTCTTTGTTCTCCCAAGAGTTAATGCTTTGTACATGGAACAAGTATCCACTGAGAGGCTACCTAGTGCTTTGGAGACAGGATTCAGATAACCAAGAGGGCCAATAATACAAGCCACTGTTGTTGGTACAGATAACACCGAGTTCTCTCTCTCTGTTCTGCCACTCGTTTTACATGGATTATTTCTTTGAACTTCCATTCTCCTGAGGTCTGTACTATTATGTTTTACACTTTATAAATGAGGAAACTGAGACACCAAACTCTAAGTAATTTATCCAAAATCACGCAACAAGTGAGTGGAGGAGCCAGGATTTGAACCCTGACTGTCTAGACCAGGGCTATCCAGTAGAACTTTCTACAATGATCGAAATGTTCTTTATCACACTCATCCAAAAATGGTAGCCACTAGCCGTAGGTGGTAACTGAGCATTTGTGATGCGATTGGTGCTACTGAAACACTGAATTTTAAGTTTGCATTTAATTTTAATTAGCAAATTTAAATAGCTCCCTGTCGCCACTATATTGTATAGCACCAATCTAGACTTCTCAGAACCAATGTGCTTAAACCATGTGCTAAATGACAATATGTAGGATCAACCTTCACCTTCTCTTGACTAATGGGAAGTCAAATTACAATAAACATCAACACTTTCCTTGACAGGGGAGAGGGCCATCATGTGCCCAAGAGAGTATGTGAAGGAAAAGCATGGGTGGCAGTTGCCAGGATGAGAATGTAGGCACACCCAACACTCTCCTGCAGGCACTGAGGGTACGTGTCTTTGGACATACTAGAGGTAAGTGTCTCACCTTGTCAGCGATATCCTCCTGCCACCCCTGCCCCCATCCATCCCCCAAAAGCCTCCCTACAACTTGACCTCTGGTCCTGTAGCTGGGTCAGCTGGTCCTAAGAGGACAGGCCCCCAGGATGTTCCTCCTTCCAACACCAAGGAGGATGCCAGAGAAAGATCTGGCCCTGGCCACCTGCCCTCTAGTAGCTCACGCTCTTAAAGTCAGGGATGTGCGTGCCTCGACTCCACAAGATACATCACAAGACAGTGTGAATGGATGCGGGATGAACCTGGGGCGGGGGACATAAGGACAATACATTTGGGCTCAGTGAACAGAGATAGTATTTTGAAGGAGAGGGACTTGTGCAGCAGTGCGGGGTAAGCTTGCGAGGTCCGGCGGTGATCAACATTCTGGTTAAGCCCTCCTCATTTCAACTCCGGGAGCTCTGTTCATAACAGCTTTGTTCTCAAAGAGCCAGAAAAGAACCTGAGCGATAACTTCAGCTGTCAGTGGGTCCCAACCTAAGAAATGTATTTAAATGCCTAGGTTTCAGAGACCGACCCTAGGAATTCCGAGGCACAAGGGTGTGGACGTGGGGTGGGTCTCCTTCGGTTTTGCCTTATTTTGTGAACCAGGGAATGGGATCATTCTCATGCTTCCGACCCCTCACAGATGTTTGGGAACCACAGATTTCAAGGAAGGACACACTCATCTGTCAGAGGTGATGGAAAACTTACCCCGTTTCCGAAGGTGTCCCGGCAGAATGACCCAGACTCCCTGGGGAAGCCGTTGTGAGAGGTTACAAGCTTGCCCGATAGGGAGAGTCATGAGAGGCATGGAAAGGAGAGTCCATCAAAAAGCAGCAGCTACTTCAAGGGGCCACACTGGAAGTAAAGATTTCTTCACAGGAAATTTAAAAGTTTCTGATTCCTTTGTTCTGCAGTTGAGTAAGGGGAGACGTAGGGAGGAGCAGTGACTTATCCAAGTTCAAACCACCCTCAGGCTACAAATAGCACATGAAAACAGGTGCCCAGCCTCCTGACCAGTGACCTTGACCCAGCATTGTCACCTCTGCAGCCCCACCCGGGACAGGTCAGACCTCTTCCCTGGGCACCGACTCCAGAGTGCCACCCAAAGCAAAACACAAACCCCCACTTTTTTTTTTTTTTGAGCCTTTTTAAGCCATTCTTTAAACCATTTTACTTGACAGCGGTTCCTTATGGGTTTTGAAGGGACGGGGGGTGGGAGGTTGGGGTACCAGGTGGTGGGTATTATAGAGGGCACGGATTGCATGGAGCACGGGGTGTGGTGCAAAAATAATGAATACTGTTATGCTGGAAATAAAAAAAAAAAAAAAAAAAAAAAAACAGGCACTTATCTTTTGAGGGCCGTGTCCTTTGTTATATTATCCCAATATTTTCCAAGGTCTCCATGAAATCCAGGGGAAGATAAACCTCTGCTAACAAGATAAATGTTAGCATCTATTAAAGGGGGTGAGGGGGAATGAAGTTTCCTTGAGGTTTGCTGCCCCTGTGGGAAGAGAGTAGAAGTGAATCCTTTTTTCACTCTGAATTTCTTCCTGGTGAACACAGGTCCTGTTCATCTTTGGCCTCTGGGCCGAGTCACCATTTTTCCGTTAAACAGTCCTTACTCCTGAAGGCACTGATCGCTCAGCCAGCTCTGGAGTCCCAGTGGTGCGTCAGATTCAGAGATAGGTAAGATGCAAAGACGTTACTCTTCTTTCCGCTTGTGGTCAGCACGCCTGGCATGCTGGGCCCCTTCCCAAGGCCAAGGCCCTCGGAAAGAGAGAGAAGGCCGACCCCAGACCTCTGCAGGTATGATCACCAAGCTTCCATTCACCTGAGAGGCGCCACGCGCCGTTCCCCAGGAGTGCCCCCTGTCCCTACATGTAGTCCCCCCTTGCGTCCCCTTTATAGAGCGGAAAGAACCGTGGAGGGGTTGAAATCATAAAGGCCTTTCAGCTAACCCCCTTATTGTGTGAATGAGAACTACAGGGCAAGGATTTTAAGTGCTCTGTTAAAGATCACACTCCCATGTAGTGGCAGATAAGAAATCAACCTTGGGTCTCCCAAGGTTGTACAAAGAGCTGTTTGTTCCCTATTATCACTTGGGAACACTGCATCAGGTTTTGGTCCTGACTTTGAGATTGATTTCCTGTGTTCCTGAGGCTCTCTGCACTTCACTTCCTTTGTCTGGGAAATCAGGACTAAAATGTGTACTCAACACACCTCTCAGAGATGCTAGGAAAATCAGACGGCATCATGAAAATGAAAGTGTCCTGAAAAGTGGAAAGCACGATTATTTTTTTAAATTTTTAATGATACTTTTTCCACCTAGGGCTTATCTTCTCACAACCTTCAAAAAGGAGGGGAGGGATTTTTTTTTTTTTTTTTTTTTGCCATTTGGGGAAAGGAAAAAAAAATAGCCTCTCAGAAAAAAACTGAGACAGGAAGACACATGCAGAGCTCATCTCAGAGACAGGTTTTTTGTTTTGTTTGTTTGTTTTTTAATCTGATGGTAATCCCCCAGTTGTGAATATTTTTGACAACAAGTTGGCTCATGGGACAGAGGATATGCAGAGGGAGAATGGGGAGGGGTTACCCCACGTGGGTCATGAGTCACAACAGGGCCTTTTATAAAATCATCCGACATACAAGAGTATGTATAATGTAGGAAGCTCGTTCCTCCTTTCAAGCTGCTTTTAAGTTTGTGACAGAACACAACAGAAAAACAGAAAAAAAAGGGAAGTGCTCTGCCGGTCACAATCTCCATCCCAGAAATTAAGGCCCAGGGTATTTCTGATGATGTTTTGTTTCCTTCCCTTTCAGTCTAGAAAATAACTGACATCAAAAGTAAAAATTCCTGGGTGCCTGGGTGGCTCAGTGGGTTAAGCCTCTGCCTTTGGCTCAGATCATGATCTCAGGGTCCTGGGATCGAGCCCCGCATCAGATTCTCTGCTCAGCGGGGAGCCTGCTTCCACCTCTCTCTCTCTGCCTGCCTCTCTGCCTACTTGAGATTTCTCTCTCTCTCTCTCTCTCTCTCTCTGTGTCAAATAAATAAATAAAATCTTTAAAAAAAAAAAAAAAGTAAAGATTCTTAAGAGTCATTCTGATAGGAATGTGGGGGGGGGGCACCACTAGGAGATAGCACATATCCCCAAATGACATGAGGGCTACATAGTCCTAAACTCTGCATCCCCACTCCATCCCAGACCAACGCCAGCCTCACAGTAGTAGAGCAGTTGATGTTTTTAAATAAATTACTATTTCTCTAGGTGTTTAGTAGAGCCAGAGTATGCAACCCCTTTCTTTGGAACCAGAGTTTTATGTAGTGTTTTATTATTTTTTCCCTCATAAGTTTTTCTTCCCCAGAGAAGAGGACTCATTAATTTCAGCCATAGCCCTTAGGTATTTTGAAATCTTGTACTCGCACTGGCTGTCACATAACCTCAGTTCAAACACCAATCTTTTTCTAAAAACAAATATCCATAAATACTAAAATTGAGTTGGTTCCTCTGTGGGGCATATTCCAACAGCATCCGCGAGACTCCGGGTCCTTGGGTGACAATGTCACAGGAAGAGGGTGGAACTCGGGGCTTTGCAGAGTTGGTCTCTGTCTAGATTGGGATAAGTTTGGTTATGCCACGATGACCAAAAAATGCCTCCAAAATCTCAGTGGCTTAACAGAACCAAAGTTTGTTTCTTGTTAACTTTTGTTCCATTCTGCTGAGAGCCCCTTGGCCAGATCTCCTTATATAGCCCCTACCTCATACTTGGTGAGCTAGGACTGTGACTGTCTCTGGGAATAGCTTTCTAAAGTCTCCAGAGACTTAGTAGGAAGAACACTGCTCTCAGGGCTGGGGTTCCACTCCCACATCTTGGGAGGGTCCCTGGAGCAATTCTATCAAGTGCACTACCCAGAGCGCCCATATTTTCCACGCCTGTAAATTGGGATTTGTGTCACGTGGCTATGCACCTAGCTGCTGGGTTGCTGGCTGGTGAGACATGACAAGTACTTTGAACAAGTTCCATCGACCCACATGTGACTTGGGCTGATGTCGCCCTTTCTGAGCAGCCGTTTCCTGGTGTCTCAAATGACACGATCACATTGTTGTCCTTCAAGGCCACCCCAGCTTGTGTTATGAATCCACCAGTGAGTGTCTCTTACCAAAGACAGGTACCAAGACGACACTGGCACCTTCGGGCGGATATGGAAACGCCTCTCAGTGTGAGACAGAGCTGCTCTGTGGCACAGGGCAAGCTCACCGTTTTGCTTGGATGGCGAGCTTTCGGAGACCGTTTGCCAACCTAACGGAATGGGGTCAGCGGTTCATGGCAACTCCCAATCGTTTGGAGATGTTGGGAGATTTTTTTGTTGGTTTTGACACCTAATAAAAAGCAATTTCCTCTTTTCAAAAGGTACATTTTTACCCCTGTTTTGGAAGGTTAGTGAGTTTTGGTTTACATGTAGTTTTCGTTTTTCAAATTAAAAGGGCATCATCTCTTAAGGCTGAAGATATGGGTAATAACACAAAGGACAGGTAGACCAATCCATGTCACACTGCAAGGCAAGAGCAGAGAAAGGGGTGAAACCCGCTGCTCCGGGATGGGCCTCATCCCCAGGCAGGAAATCATTCTTGGATCAAAACTCTTGCCAAATGGTTGGTGATGAATGAGTGTTAATAGGTCCCAAACATGGATTTCATATTCTTTTGAACATTTGAAGAAAAAGGAGACTTGGTAGAGTAGATTTTGGCCCAATCTAGCCCATTTTAAAAAAAAAAAAAAAAAAAGATGCTAGTTGAGACACAACCCAGAACCAGCCCAGGGGACAGCTCCTCTCTGGCACCTACTAGGAGGAGAACAAATTTGCCTTTTCTGGAAATGGGATTAAGGGCCGGGATACGGAGTGGGCAGTGAACACTGGCCAGATCCCCTTCCTTAAAAACCATCTGCTATTGGCTATCTCTAGACTGGACAGAGAATATTTCGTGCACCACGCCGTGTCTGCGTTGTGTTCTCCCGACCGCCCTATCACACGGGCCCCTAAAGAAACATTTGCACACCAATAAAGCCAGCCTGGAATGGGAGAGAGGAAATCAGCAAGAGTCTCACCCCCTTCCCTGGCAATCCTGAATACCCCCAGGTGTGTCTAAAGGGCAAGCTGCTTAAGCCACTTCCTTCTCTGTCGCCTCAAGCAACAGCTTGCCATCCAGAACAGCACAGCTCCCAGAGGTTTGAAGGGACAGCCAAGCTGACACAGTTGTACCTTAACAATATCCCAAGAGTTGCACAAGGGCAGTAACTGAGTGATCAGAGTTCCTTCTTTGCCCAAAGAGCCCTGATGTGGCAATAAAGAAGAGATCTTACCTTGTACCACACTTGGTGAATTAAAATCATTTCCTCAAACAGATCTCATTTGATCTTCACAACAAACCTTGGGAGCTAGGGACACAGAACCCCCTAAGACACAGAACCACAGCTCATAACATTCTGAATGACCCAACCAGCCTTGCCCAGTGCTCCCAGCACGCTCCCAGCATGCTCCCAGCTGTTGAGCGTTTCATCTAGGTCTTCAGTTGGGACGTTCTAGTTACAGATCCAAGTTCCTCTGCCATTTGTTTGGTATTCATAAAGACCTTGGGTGGGGGGTCATGAACCTGACTGCCCTACTTAGAAAGTAGGGCCCCAAAATCAAGGTTTGCCCACAAGTTCCATAAATAGAGGCCAGTCCTCCACACATCAGGGAGAAGGGCTGCCTGGAAATAATTAGGAGAGTGAAGGAAACTGAAGACAGGGCAATCCAAGTCCTCAGCTCACATCCACCCCTTGGCCAAGAGGATATTCTGGCTCCTCAGTGACTCTAACCTAGTGGGAGGCCCAGATGATTTCCAACCCACCACCTGGACCATCCTGGTTGTGGGGACCATCCTGGTTGAGTGGGGGCAACGGGGCTCCCCGTCAGGGTCAGATGCTGCAGAACTCTCCGGTCTGCAGTCTGTTTTCCCAGGTCTCCCCAGTACTGAAACCCCAGGGGACATTAGCTCATAGGATTTGACTGGTGGCAACTGCCCAGGAAGCTCTCTTGGGCCTTGGAGCTCCCCTCCTAACAATGGTCCATCAGCCTCAATAGCACACAAATACAGAACTAGCCAAAAGTGTACAGACACCCACTTCAACTGCTCTTACATGGAAGGAAAGACCCACTTGAGGGAAAATAGGCAACTCCGCTGACTGGAAGTGAATTAGCTGGTTATTTGGAAAAAACACACAAGATTCTATGGAAAGACACGAAGAATGCTTCTTTTTGCATGAAGCTTCAGTGCTCACAAGGACACACACAGGTATCATCATGTTGACCGCCACAATAGTCTGTGGAGTGTGGGGTCATGAGTTCCAGAAAGATGAGGGCACCTAGGTGGCTCAGTCAGTTAAACATCTGCCTTTGGCTCAGTTCCTGATCCCAGGTCCTAAGATCGAGTCCCACGTCAAGCTCCCTGCTCAGCAGGGAGTCTGCTTCTCTCCTTGCTTGTGCGCTCACTCACTTGCTCTCTCTCTCTCTCAAATAAATAAATAATACCTTGAAAAATAAAAAGATGGATTTGCCCCTAGTTCCATCCCTGGCTCACCATCCAGCTAGAGCTAGAAGCTGAGAGTCATAACTCTCCCTTCAGCCCTCTTTTCTTGTTTCACTCGCTCGCATCTGTGTATCCACTCAACGGCAAGGTGCTGAGACCCATCAGAGAACTCTTCATTGGCACAAATGCCTCCTGAGGATGGCCCCTGGACCAGCTGGACTCCCCCTCTTTGCCATCAGGTGTGGACAGAGAATACACAGTTACACTCCTGCCTGGAATATTCTTTCTTCTTTCCCTATCTGCTCCCCTCTCTCACTCTCATCGAACTTTTTCTAAAAAAGTTCTGAAATTGAGCAAATCTTTGACCAGAATAAAAACAGGAGCTCTCAACCCAGGGATAAATCTCATACAGAATGATTTTTTTTCTTGTTGTCTGATACAGAACACATCATTGAGCCTCTGCATTACCTCCTTTTAGCTAAGCAATGCGGCAGAAAATGTACCATCAAGAACTAAAGATCAATGAGGAGCTGATATGCAGGCAGGTCTCTCCAGTGTAGCTGTACTAGCTGCTAAGATATTGAAATGTTTCCCTGAAGGTAGTTTCTGGTTTTGTTTTGCTTTTTCCAAAGATTTCTTGATTGATTTCAGTAATTGCTACACCCAATGTGGAGCTCAAACTCACAACCCCAAGATCAAGAGTCACGTGCTCCACCCATCAAACCAT
This sequence comes from Mustela erminea, assembly GCF_009829155.1. Taxonomy (NCBI): domain Eukaryota; kingdom Metazoa; phylum Chordata; class Mammalia; order Carnivora; family Mustelidae; genus Mustela; species Mustela erminea. The sequence continues at coordinate 3,756,991 of NC_045615.1, read as the reverse complement.
CTTGGCGCACTCCCTCCAACAAAGGTACTTTTTTAAAAGCCTGGTAAATTGGCACTTCTCTGACCTCCTCCGAAAATTCCCCCAGCATCACCCACAACTCCCAGGATCCAACCAGTCAAGATCTAGCTGCTGAAGTAGAGGAGGACCAGGAACCTGCTCAGCACAAGGACACGTCCTTTCTGACGGGTTGATGTGAGGACATTGGACAGGGCTGCAAAAATCATCATCACCATCATCATTACCATCAACATCATCATCACCATCAACATCATCATCATCATCACCTGATAAATCGGAAAAATAAAAAGAAGCATCAGCACTTTGAGCCAAATCACAGTGAGCCAGAACCCAGCAAGGTAGTTGCTACGTTGTTGAATTGCAGTGAAACCCTGGGTCACAAAGTCATTTCCACACAACCACAAAAGCTTTTCTTTAAACATGTCACCCCCCCACCCCGCCCCAGTTCAGGAATATTCGACTACCCTCTATTTCCTGTTGCATTTTGTTTTTAGCTTCTTCTCCTGCTCCCTCCACCTATTCCCCCCGTGGGTCTTAGACTAAACCCCTGCTGTTGCTCGGTTAATTCCCACACTGGCTCCCCTCAAACCCATCCCTGAGCCTTGCTCTGTCCTTCTTGGGTCTCCAGTGTCCTCTCAAAGCCTTCAAGGTAAAGTTCATGTGCAGCTTCTCCAAGAAGCTCTGCTCTGTAGCTCAGTGTTCCCTGGGTCCTCTCTCTTTTGAATCCCTATAGCACCTACAATTTGGCTAATATAAGCTTACCTGCCCTTGTACTGTGTTTCTCTCATTTCGTGCATGTTGATCACTTTTCCTCAATTACACCAAAAGGTCAAGAACCATTCCTTGGCCAACTTCTAGAACTCCTGCCCCTCCTCCCCGAGCCCTGGTAAAAAGCTAACAACTTAGAAATGACATGGTAACTGCTATCTTCCGAAGCAATGCTTAAAAATCCAACTTCATCAGTCTGCAGACGGCCCCTGGCTGAAATGCTTCCATGGCACTGGGGCTAATTTTGCAAGACAGAGTGGGCATTTTCCACATCCGAGAACATACTCATTCACGTTGCTTAATCCCCGCTCCAACATCATGAACTGCTGAAAGATCCTAAAACCTGCTTTTAAAACCCCAGTGGCTACAGAAACCACCAGCTCTGGTGACAGTCTTTGCCTAAAGCAGAAAAAATATGTGCATCAACTCACTGGCTGCGTAACTGGTCCGGGGGAGAAAGACAAGATCTGCCTTTTCCCTTCCTGACAAAATAATTAGTACCTCATTCCCACCTTCCCATTAAGAAGGGGGAAGGGAGCAAAGGAGGCTGACTTTCTTGCCTTCTTTTTTTTAAGCCACAGAGCCTCAGAAGAGGAAAGGTTTCCCCCCTGCAGTGAAGAAAATGAGACCAAAGACTGCCTCTGTGTCTCCCCTTTAGGGAAGGGCTTGTGTTTATTCTCAGCGAGTCTGAGACCACGAAAAGGATGACTGACCAGGTTAAGTTCAAGTTGATGACCTCAAAATGTCCCACAATAAAAGGAAGAGCCTACCTTCAAGACAACACATCGTTAAAGGAAAGGTTGGGGAGGAGTAAGGACAGCAGGAAGCAAACGCGGTCCCAGTACAAGGATCCCCTTAGAAATGGAGAAAGCCACTAGGGGAGATCCTAGCACATCCATGAGCTGCATCTGAGGAGTCTGAGAAGCTTCTAAAAGTCAGACACCAGGCCCCACCCCAGGGATTCTGACCCAACGGGTCTGAAGGAGACTCAGAAACCGGCATTTTTCACAAGCTCCCCGGAACACGGCTCCCAGAAATACTATACTAACAAAAGGAAAAATACAAAGATCTGGAAGTTCGGTGTTACAGAGAACCCTGAGGTAGTCAGGGGATTTAGGCGTCCGAGTGACCTGCAGAGAGGTATGAACAAAATGATTCACATATTCACAGACACATGGGGCGGATTTCCGGCATGAAGGCACCTGCGTGAATAGACCGCCAAACCCAGCATTCCAGTGCTTTCTCTCAGAAGCTGTCACGACCGGCAGCAGAGCCCTGCTGTGCCAGCTGCCGGACACCGCGCGCGTCACCATTGCACGGATACGTGAAACCAACCGAGTATCAGCCAAAAGAGATCTCAAAAACATTTCAGTCTTTCTTTGTAAAAATGACAGCTATGCAGAGCAGAATTTACACGACTTTCAAAGGAGCTTTTGTTTCTTTTCATCCTTGCTTTGGCTGAAACATTGGGTGATTTATGAGAAGTCAGAGAGAACAGCGTATGTGACAATGTTTCCGTCTGAGAACCGGGAGTAGATCTCTTGGCATACGGGCTGCTCTCCTCCGTTCTCCATGTTTGAAGTGAATCCAGCCCCCCGGGGCCGTGCTATTTCGTTCACTAAGAAATGAGAAACTGTTCTTTGACCCGCCCCACAACCTGGCCCTCCTCATGATGGAGCTGTCCCAGTGCATGCCGTCCTTCCCACACTCCTCTGTTATGTCCTCCCTGGCTCTTCGGCCCCTACTTTGATCTGACCCACCCTTAATCACCATGGGTCTGGTTATCTAAACATCCCTAGTCTTTGGAGAAATTACACGACAGAAGCCAAATAGATAAATAAACTCTGATCTTAGACCTCAACTAGATGATGCTTACGACTCCCATGGGGATGTTTATCTTGGAGAAGTGCAACTTCAGATCTGGGTTCATTATTTGTGGAGGCGGCCAGATCAGTCCATGGTAAGGCTATGGGGAAAAGGACGAGTGGGGGCAGTTCTAGTCCAGTGCTCAGGTTGGACAGGCCCAATAAATAGCATCTCCCCTACCTGCCTGAGTTCTGGTCGAACTGAGAAATGACACAAAAACTTGTCCTTGGTGGTTTTAAATTATCACCGTGATCACTGTTATTACTGATAACCTGATGGTAGAGGAGGTTACTTTTATAGATTTTATGTATTTGTATTTATTTGTCAGAGAGAGAGCGCGCGCACAAGCTGGGGGTGGGGGGTAGCAGAGAGAGGGAGAAGCAGGCTCCCTGCTAAGCAAGAAGCCTGATGTGGGACTCAATCCCAGGACCTGGGGATCATGACCTGAGCCAAAGGCAGACACTTAACCAACTGAGTCACCCAGGCGTCCAGAGGATGTGACTTTTGAAAGGAACAAATGGGCTTCCTCGGCCCAGATCCTAGAATTATCCATGTTTGACCAGCCAGTAACTGAAAGAGACTCTCCTAGTTTTAGCACAGAAAGTCCCACATCCCAGGAAACCCCACAGCTTGAGCAAACTGGGATGATGGGTCATCCCAGCTGGGGCAGGGTGCTGTTGGCAGACTGCTCCCAACAACATGGCGGAGAAGATCAGTTGGCACTTCCCATGGGCAGTTCCTTCTCCTGAGGAAGAAAAAAGGAAGGCCAAGGCTACAGTGCCCAATTTCTCCTTCCAACCTCACAAATTAAATTAAGTCACCAGAGGAAAAGAATGTTCAATAAATGGGTCCCTCAAATCATAGAAAGAAATATCTGGAGTAAGAAAAATACATGCTTTCCAACACCAGATATAATAAATCAGACCAATACAAATTAACACTCAGCAATCTAAGAAGACCTAATTGAAAGTGAACTATTGGAGTGCCTGTGTGGCTCAGGGGGTTAAGCCTCTGTCTTCGGCTTGGGTCATGATCTCAGGGTCGTGGGATCGAGTCCCACATCGGGCTCTCTGCTCAGTGGAGAGACTGATTCTCCCTCTCTCTCTGCCTGCTCTTCTGCCTACTTGCTCTCTCTCTCTGTCAAATAAATAAAAAATAATTTTTTTTTAAAGTGAACTATGAACTCACATGAAGAGAAACACAACTCTGAGTTTCATACAGTTCAACTTCAGCTTTAAAAGGTACTGCTGACTAATAATGGTAATGTTTAATAAAGCTTACATGATGTACAGATGGCCTATGGTTGATGAGACCATGGAACTGACTCCTGCCATTGATTTGTGAGCAGAATATATGAGATTTCCTGCGCAAGCATTCAGTGTCCACTGTGTGGCCACTCAGAGTACTCTTTCCATCCTGCCGCGGTTACCAGAAATGCTCCCGTTGTCGTGACTACTCTGAATGAGGACAGCCACGATGTGGGGGAAGGATCGTGGACAGACCTGGGATGGACAAGCGGCGTGCATGAGAAACACCTATCTGCAGTTTTATACAATCGCAGCTGGGATTATCGTACCATAACCAAGCCTATCCTGACTGATACAACTTGTCCTGGCAGCTACCTAAATCATGACTAGAAACAAGGCTGGAGGGAGATGTGAATGCTGATAGCTTCTCTGACCTAGGATTTCAGGTCTTTAATTTCTGCCCCTTTATGCGTTTTTTATACTTCCAAGTTTGTTTTGTGGAGCTTTTTAAATTTGTGATTTAAAAATTTCAACAAAAACAGATGCTTTAGACTACCTGCCTTTAAAAAAATACAGTGGAAAGCTTTAAAAGCATTCTATCCTTGTTTATATGCAAACCATATGTCACGATGCTACTTTGAATCTGAATTTTCATTCTTATTTAAATTCAGTTCAAAATTTTGTTCTGTGTCTCTCATATGAAGAAATACCTTCCAAAAAACTTCCTGAGAGCTCTATAAAACATAAAATGCTTTGGTTGCTAAGGAATGCTAAAGCTACTTAGCTAGTTAAGTGTACTATCCAAAATATTCCCATCAATTCCCAACCTGAAAAGGAATTCAGACATGTTTTACTTTCCTTTTTTTTTTTAAGTTTTATTTATTTATTGGACAGACAGAGATCACAAGTAGGCAGAGAGGCAGGCAGAGAGAGAGAGGAAGAAGCAGGTTCCCTGCCGAGCAGAGAGCCCAATGTGCGGCTTGATCCCAGGACCCTGGGATCATGACCTGAACCGAAGGCAGAGGTCTTAACCCACTGAGCCACCCAGGGGCCCCTGTTTTACTTTCTTATAAGGGCACCAAGAAATCTACATTTTAAAAGAATAAGTGACATGAAGTACATGCTTCCCATCATTAGACACCTTCTATCCACTGTTCTCTTCATCTTTTTTTTTTTTTTTTTTGAGAGAAAGAGAGTGAGTGAGAGCCGTGGGGAGGAGCAGAAGGAGAAGGAGAGAGAGAGAATCTTAAGCAGACTCCACACTCAGCACAGAGCCTAGTGCAGAGTTCAGTGCAGAGCTCATGACCTGAGCGAAACCAAAGTCAGATGCTTAACTGACTGAACCACCCAGGCACTCCATTTTTTCTCTTCTTTTTCTTTTTTCTTTCTTTCTTTTTTTTTTTTTTTTTGGACTCTATATGGGAAGATTGATGTTAGCTGAACCTATCGTGGTAATCATTTCATACTGTGTAAGGTTCCCCAACTTAGGATGGCTTAACTTAAAATTTTTTTATTTCATGATGTTGCATTCGGTCTAAACTGCACTTTGAATTTTGAATTTGGATCTTCTCCCAGGCTAACAATATACCTTCAGTAGGACCCTCTCTCCTGATGCTGGGCAGTGGCAGCGAGCCACATCTCCCAGGCAGCCACACAATCACAATGGCCAACAACCGATATAGTAACAACCATTCGGTACCCAGACAACCACTCTGCTTCTTACTTGCAGTCCAGTATTCAATAAATTACACGAGCTATTCGGCATTGTATTCTAAAATAGACTTTACGTGAGATGATTTTGCCCAAATGTAGACTAATGCGAGTGTTCTGAGCACTTTCAAGGTGACTTTGGCTGATCTGTAACATAAGACAGATAAGGTGTATTACATGGATTTCTGATTTACAACATTTTCAATTTACAATGGGTTCATCGGGGCATAAACCCATCATAAGTCGAGGAAAATCTGTACATGTAAATCCAACCATCATGCTGAGCGTCTCCCTCTTTTTCTCGTGTGATATGTACGAGGACAGAGGAGGAGAAAGAGAGGTAGCTCTGCAGAGTGGAAACGACAATTTTGGGTAGTTGCTCCAGAGCAGACTGCTCAAAAAGGTGGCGACCAGGGTCGTTACGAAGAGCTCAACAAAGCCACATGGCAAGTAAGAAGGAAGCTGCTGAAAGTATCCTACTACTGACCACTGTACACGTATCTTAAGAAGAGTACTGAGTCTTCGATGCTCCCTGGCCATATTAATTTATTTTCCTAATTGAGCTATAACTGACATAAAACATGGCTGTTAATCTTAGGTGTACAACCTAATGATTGCATATACATGCAAATATATCAAATGATGACCACATGATCATAGTAAGTTAACATCTATCTTTTAAGATCTACTTTCTGAACAACTTTCAAATGTAGGATACAGCTCTGTTCCTGCTGGGGCCACACTGTCTGTTACCGCCCCAGGACTCATTCAGCGGATACTAGAAGGCATTTCGTTTTCTAAGTCCCAGTCGTTTCTCTCCCTCAGATCCTCTGCAGCCGTTCTCCCAAATACACTCGACCCTCTAGAACCCGGGACCCAGCATTCCTTCCTCAAGGGTGAGAGCAGCTTTTGCTTCCAAGAGCAGATAACACGGTGGAGGTGCATAATTAGAAAAAGGCGACCAGAGAAAGCTTTGATGAGGAAATCCCCGTTCACCTTCAAGGAACCAGACAGTGCAGGCCACAAGGGATGCCTGTTTTAACATCCCAGAGAACTAGATTTAGGCTCTATGGCTAATAGATGAATGTGTGATGCATTTCGGGCCAGCGAGAAACCATACTGAGCCTCAGTTTTCCCACCTGTAAAAATAACACAGTACCTGCCCCATTTTTAGACTGTGTAGATGAAAAACAATAATGCAGGGGCACCTGGGTGGCTCAGTCAGTGAAGCGTCTGCCTTCGGCTCCAGCCCTGATCTCAGGGTCCTGGGATCGAGTCCCACGTGAGAGGCTCCCTGCTCAGCAGGGAATCTGCTTCTCTCTCTGCCCCTCCCCCTGCTTGTGCTTCCGTGCACATTCCCTCTTTCTCTGACAAATAAATAAATAAAACCTTTATTAAAAAATTAAAAATAAAAATAAAAGCAATAATGCACATAAAATGCTTAGCACAACGCCTGGAACACAATTAAGTGTCTAGTATACATTAACAGCTGCCGCCTATCTTTTCAAAAGCTGTCCCATAACATTAATGTTTAACTACAGGCGTCCATGAAACATTATCTGCGAATATCATCGTCGCCACGCTGCGCATGCCTTTCTTAAGTTTTGTTTGTTTGTTTGTTTGTTTAAGAGGAAAAATGAGTTTGCCATTTTCTCAAATCATTCTGTGACTGTTTTTCGGTTTGAATCCCATAGGTATGACTGAGCACCACCGTTTCTGAGTGGCAGAATCCAAAACTACAACCTGCCTTCCTTCTGTGCTTTCTTCCAGCCTTCCTCCTTTCTCTTTTCCCTTTTGTTCTTTTGTTTGCACGGTGACAAACACCATATTTCTTGAAAGACTGAGAATGAAATCGCAGCAAAAGCAAGCTTCCAAGTGTTTCCAAGTGCATCTGAGAGCAATTTGGGGTGCGGGGGGCGGCTTGGATGTTGTAAGCATTCTTTTTTTCTTTTTTCAGTTTCTTTCATTCTGTGTATCCCGATTCTTCCTAAAGAATAGATTTGCTAAAAAACTAACATGGCGGCCCGGCCTTCTCTAACTCTCACAACTTTCCCGTGATTCAGGCAGAACTGACTAGCTTGGACACACAATGCAAACTGCACTTACACCGTTTACTTCAACACATTTTTCTTGAGCACTCGGGTGATCCGTGCAAAGAAGATTTGTGAAGTGTTGGTCCTCCTGACAGAGACACAGCTCCCTCTAGTACATAGATGACTTAAGAAGCCAGCTGTTACCTGACAGAGAAGAGGGAAAATGTCCCGAGACAGGTGAGCTGAGGGAGAGGTTCCACTCCTAGAACGTGGGACATGCCAATTTATCTCTGGACCAAAAAGCCTTACCACTTAAAAACATCAAATAAGGAGCAGAGAGACACTGTGTGACTGGAGGCAAGCTTTCCTAACATATAATTAGATAATCCATACAACCATAATCATTTGAGAAGATTCTCTTTCCAGTTTCATCTTCCTCTCTCCTACCTAGAAATTCATAGAACACCAGAGCTACAAGGCACCTCAGAGCTTGACCACCGAAAACACCATTATCTGTTGTAGTAGGAGCACTGGTGATAGGGTCTTATACCATGATAACCTGACTGATGACTTTGGTTTGACTGACCAAGTGTTCTCCAGAAAGGATGTTCCTCACAGCCAAACACGGTCTCTGGGCAGCACACAATAGCGTGCATGGTTGTGACCAGATTTAGCCAACAGCAGAGAGCCTTTTGCTTTCTTTAACTTGTATGGCCATACCAGAGGTAAATTGTGGTTTCTAGGAGTCATTTTCAAATACTTAACAAATCTCATGGACCTGTGAGCATCTTAGAGCCCACAGCAAACATCGTTTACTGGTAGAAGTCTGTCATTTGATGGATAAGCCAATTACCTAAAGTCACACAGCTAGTAAGAAAGTCCGGCCCTCGTCCCTCATCTGGTGACCTTTCTGCTGTACGACATCCACACAGGAAAGAATGAATACTCAAACAAAACACCAAATTGAAGAAGCAGCCAATTTCAAATGGATGCACAGAGGTGTTCCAACACCCATCAGTCAATCCTTGGAGAATTTTCTGAATAGCAAAATAACCCTAGAGAAACAGACCATCACTGAAAGCTTGCCTGGAGGCATGCCAGAAATTTCTGAGGAAACAGACCTAGCACAGCTCACCTTTAACTGGCCTGACCCCTGACAGTCCGGGATGGTGGACTCCGGAACTCTGCTTCACTGTTACCAAACCTAACACAGCGTGTTGGCCAGATGTTCGGACAACTCCAGCCACCTCTACGTTCTCTGTGTCCTTGCCCCTGTTGTGACCCTCCTCAAAGGACCGATGCTCCAATACCCAGCCAAGCCTGCAGGAAGCAATTAGTCTGGTCCAAAACAAACTTTGTAGCAGCTCATTAACCTTTCCATATCAGTCCAGAGTAATCTGGACTCACCCAAAGTGAGATATGGGGGTGGACAAGGGAATACTCCATATTTTCCAACTCAATACTTTCATCCTCTGGATACGTTTTCAAAGCCTACCACCATTCAGACCCCCTCAACAGGAAGCTCTTTAGAAAGCAGATGCAAATTTATATGTAAGTACTTCTTTTGTGTGGGGGGTTGGAGGGGCATGCCTTCTGTATTTGTAGGGTTTTGGGGGTTTGGGTTTTTGATAGAAGGGAAGGGAGAGGAGCAGAAAGGAAATGGAGAAAGGCCTTGAAGGAGCTCAGAAACATAAACATGGTTGGTTGCATCTTAAGATAAACAGGAACTGACTTCTATGATGCTTGTAAACAGTGACCCAGGCTGGGATCAGTCTGTGTCTGTGATTATGATTAAATGAGGTGCCAACTTTGGCCTCAGTCTGGATATTGAAAAGTGATTCTTCATACAACTCAGTAGCAAGAAAACAAACAATCCGATTAAAAAATGGACAGAGGAACTGAATGGGTATTTTTCTGAAGAAGATATACATATGGCCAATAGACACATGCGCTGATATTCAGCTTCACTCATCAGCAGGGCAAGGAAATCAAAACACAACGAGCCATCGTCTCACACCTGTTAGAATGGCTGTCGTCAAAAAGACAAGAGAAATTGTTGGCCAGCATGTGGGGAAAAGAGAGCCCTTGTGCCTTGGTGGTGGGAAGGTACGTTGGTGCAGTCATGATGGAAAATATGGAAGGGCTTAAAAAATATTTAAATACAATTCCATATAATCTGACAATCTTACTTCTGGATATATATCCAAAGAAAATGAAAACAGGATATCAAAAATATTTCTGCACTCCCGTGTCCACTGCAGCATTAATCCCAACAGCCAAGATACAGAAACCGCCTAAGTATCCATCAACAGACGAATGGGTAAAGATGTGAAATATCCGTACACACACGATGGGACATATTCAGCCATGAAAAGGAGATATAGAATCAACCCTATTGATTCTGTTTCTCTGAAGAACCCTCTACTCCTTCCCAAAGCAAAATCAAAAACACTACATTTCCAAGACTGCCTTGCAACACAGCTACAGGCCTGTGACGAGTCAGAGCCACACGAGACTGGGACACAGATGGGTAGGATTATGAGCAATACTATGTATAGAGAGAGGATAGATAGAGATAGATAGAGATATAGATATAGATATCTTTATACATTTACTTCCCCAAATGTATGCATAGTGCCTTTGTAACATGATTTTAAAGTAGTATTTAATAATAGGTTGCTCTAAGTCTTGTTACACTCCGAGGAATTGACTATGAACTGCTTTGACCCAGGAAAGAGCTCTGGGACCAATTAGCCTTACTCCGTGCAGACAGGAACCCCCCTCCCAGGCCGCACTTCCAGGACGACCCCCCACCCACACCCACAGAGACTCTTCCTCACCCCGAGTTCCCTGAGACAGAGGACAAACCGCCGCCTCCTCTCTCCAACACTCTGCTTGAGATGGTCTTGAAAACAGCTTTCATTTGGGTCTGGAGATTTCTCTCCAACTTAGACATCCTTGGTTCCTTCAGCAATTTCTTAAGTGTCTTCCCACAAGCCAGTTCCCCTCAGATTCACCAAAGTCCTTCCTAAATTGTGGCATCCATGAATGGCTCAAATATTCAAGACCAGGATAGAGCATATCATTCTTGATCTTACATTGACCATCAAACATATCTTCCTTTTCTTTTCTTTTCCTTTCTTTCTTACCTTTTCTTTTCTTCCTGCCCTTTCTGCCCTTTTCTTTCTTTCTTTTTTTAAGATTGTATTTATTTATTTGACAGAGAGAGAGATCACAAGCAGGCAGAGAGGCAGGCAGAGAGAGAGTGGGGAAGCAGGCTCCCTGCTGAGCAGAGAGCCTGATGCGGGGCTCGATCCATGGACCCCGGGATCATGACCTGAGCCGAAGGCAGAGGCTTTAACCCACTGAGCCTCCCAGGCGCCCCTGCCCTTTTCTTTCTATGAGGATCTCAAACAATCTAAAACATAAAAATATAGATGATGGATGGATGGATAGATAGGGAGATAGACAGACAGACAGACAGCTGGACAGACAGGTATAAAATTCAAGGATAAGGCACTGATCCTACCAACTGTGAAGAGGCATGACAGCAAGCTTCATTTTCTCATCCCAAACTCTAGGGCTTTCTGCTTAGGTGTAGCCCTTACTTCGGAACAATCTCTGGCTCACATCCATAAAAAAACTCATCCTCTCTTCCCAACAAACGTAACTACCAGGAGATGTCTTTCCTGAAGTTTGGCTCTGTTTTCCAAGGTGACCGCTCTTATTAAGTAAATCCTGAATTCAACCAACATGCCTATGTCAACAATAGTCTTCTATGTCCTAATCCAAGAGTATTTGCATTTTAACAGAGAATAATACCTTCACCCATGAGTCACACAGATCTGGCAGACTGTAGAGGTGAAAAGGAAATTAGCAATAACTCTGAAAAAAGTTGAGTATTGTAATCTTCATGTGACAGATTTTTACAAGTTAAACCATGAGAATTTTAGAGATGTTGTTGACGGTCAAGCCACTTGCAAGTAGAGAACGGAGGTCCGGATGACTGACTCTACACTGCATCGCCCTGCCTCCTGGTCAGTCACAGGCCCAGCCTCCAGATCCTTCTGCCTCTGCCTGCCCTCATTAGCAGACTACCCCTTCTCCAAACATAGTGGCCAAGTTGCTTCCCTGCCTTCCCTCCTCCCAAACTGCTCTCAATTCCTCTTTACAGACAAAAAGGGGTAAATACCAGTAGATATTATCTGTCCAGGAGGGTGTCCATAAAAGAGACTGAAATGATCAATAATACGCCTCCAAAGTCCATTTTGAATGTCAGGCTGGCTCAAGGGAGAATTCCTCTGAAATCACATCAAGATTTCGCCCTTCCACTGAAGCGTGCTTGTCAAACTGTCTAACAATTAAGAATGGAGAACAATGTTAAGTTCTACGAGGGCTGTCTGTCTGTCAGTTCCTGGAGTCCCAGCACTTACCACACTGGCAAGCACATAGTAAGACCTCACTAAACACTTGCTGGACAATAAATGAACATCCAATGCCAACCACACTGCAAAATGTTCTAGAGGCCAGCCATGGAATGCCAAAGCTCCCCTGTATCATGACGCTGAACTTCCCAGGAAGGAGAGAACTGAGGCAAAGGAAAATCCATGTAAATCTCTGCTCCAAACCTGACTTACACCACGGATGATAGAAAAGAAAGGTTAGAAAATCCTAGTTAAGCACTGGGACTCATTCACATAGCCAACACGGACTGAAAGCCTTGCACAAAGCTAGCTCTGTGAGGAGACGGAGGGTCCCAGGACGCGCAACATATGGACCCTACTCCCAAGAAGCTCACACTCTACTCTGTGACACAGACATGTTAAAAGATCATCATATGTGTCAAAGTCAAGTGGAACTCCTCCTCCCCCATTCCGTGGAGAGAGCCTTCTGAAACAAAGGAAAATCTAATGAAACCCACAGCCAACTGGTCAACCCTTAAGGACACTGGTAGCTACCACAGAAGAATATTGCTTAACACACTAATGGTAGGTTTTGTTGTTTGGCAACAGAGTGGAGAAGGAAGAAACCTTCCTCAAAAAAGCCTCAACTGTGTTGCTGACCTTGGCAGGGAGAGCCCAACTGGGGCAGGGAGATTACACTGAAATGTGAACACCAGCTTCTGTTCTTATTTTGAGAATCCGAGGTTCTCTCCACTCCAACCAGAGGTAGCAATGAAAGACTGGGACAACTTCATCCCCATCCAGCCAAAGCAAGAAGCACTTAGGTGTGCAAAGCTTGGGAAGGAGGGACAACACTTCCTGGGGGGGGGGGGGGGGCAGGACCTTGAGAGAGGATGGGAACATAGTTGAGGGGACATTAATAGGACAAAGGAAGAAAAAATTGGCTGGCAGACAAGGAGCAGACACACAGGACATCCTCTTTGCAAAGGCCTCCATTTTTAACACCCTTCCCAGGCATGCGCAAGGAAGCACACGAACTAGACACAGACACCATCTCCATTCAGTTTGCCCTGTACTATTCCTTTTGACAGCTATGCTATCCCTCAATAAAGGCTTTCTCTTCTTCTGCAGTGTCGGGCCTGAAGAAGACAGAAGAAGCTCTGGGAAGATGCAGGAAGTGCTCCCCAGCTCTGCCTTTTCAATGTTTGGGTCCCCTGGAGCCTATCCGAAGGCAGAGGCTTAACGCACTGAGCCACCCAGGCTCCCCAGTTCATGGGCATTTTTGAAAGTTCCTCCCGTCCGACTCTCACGTTTCCTGGTTCTTCCTCTCTCTGCCTCTTCTCATGGTGCTCCAGTCCTGACCTCGTTTTGCCCACTACATCCAACAGACTTGGCAACTGGCTCACTAACTTCTCCCCACCTTTAAGCACTGCCCTCATCCCAGAGATAACCTCTCGGCATCCTGGCTTTGTGGTCCCCAGGTTGATCCCCCACTGGAACTGCTCCACTGCGTGAATCTCAGCCTCTTAGACTCCGGGGCCCCCTCACGGCACTCCTCGCTGTCTTTCCCTTCTCCAGTCTCTTACGACATTCTCAAAGTGATGCGTAAGCATAGCTTTGAAGTCAAACAGTGCTATTAAGGGCTTAACAAACATTTAAGCCATTTTTCTAAATAGCCCAGATATACCCTATTTTAGCTTTTTATATACCTATCTTTTATTTGGCAGAATGTCATCCACTTCTCGCCATCACCGTTGGCTCCTTCTTCCTGCCCTTAGGGTAAGCTCAGCCGGCAAACCCCCAACATCCCAACTAGGCACGTTCCCCAAGATTACAGAGATAACTAACAATTCACAACCGGGAACACATGCCATTCCAAACGTATGGTTTCCAGTCTCAGCTGAACTGCTGGGTCTGCTCAGATACACTGTTAGCTGCCTCCCACCACCACCCATCCCCCCACCCCCAGCCAGCTTTCTGGCCCCAGTCTGCTCTAAGGATGCCAGCTTTAGCACTCTGCTCAAACTGTCTTCCCAGCCATCTTCACTCTAACAACCTGCCTTGGCCCCTTAGTTCACAGAGAAAACAGATGTCCTCTGGTGGTAGATCTCTCAGTTTCCCTAATGGGTCTGTGCCTACACCCACCCTTCCTTCTCTGGACCTTTCTCCTCAGAAGAATCCATCCACGCACCTCTGCTTTAGATCCTACCCTCTCTTTTCTCTGGATCTTCCATCTCTCACTCCTTCACTTCAGATTTTGGCTTATAAATGAATCTCTGCCATCTTTAAAAAAAAAAGTCTCCATGACTCAAGATCCCACTTCCTGGTGATGGTCTTCACAACCTATTGGTGACAAACGCTCCTCGATTTCCATTCCTTTTTTTTTTTTAATCAAAAATGCATAACTTTAAGGTATCAAACAAGGCTACAAAGCTTAACAAAAAATTTTTTTTAAGATTTTATTTATTTATTTGACAGAGAGAAATTACAAGTACACTGAGAGGCAGGCAGAGAGAGAGAGAGGGAAGCAGGCTCCCTGCTGAGCCCGATGCGGGACTCGATCCCAGGACCCTGAGATCATGACCTGAGCCGAAGGCAGCGGCTTAACCCACTGAGCCACCCAGGCGCCCCCAAAGCTTAACAAAATTTTTTAATGTTTTTCTGTATTCCCCGTTTTTCTTTCTTTTTTTTTTTAAGATTTATTTATTTGAGATGGGAGAGGGAAAGAAAGAGTTTCGAGCAGACTCCCCACTGAGCACGGAGGCTTACTCAGAGCTCGATCTCACCACATTGAGATCATGACCTCAGCTGAAATCAAGGCTCAGGTGCTTACCTGACGGAGCCACCCAGGCACCCTGGCAATCCCCATTTTTCTAAATAGCGCGTGTATACTCTCATTTAACTTTTTATGTTTTGATATTATCTTTGACCTTCTTACTGTGGAAGAGGAAGGTTCAGTCCCCTTTACCAACCCCCTCCCCCTCTCCCACCAGGCACACAAATGTCACTTCCCTTCCTCCCATGATCCCCATATGTGACATCATGATTAGTTGGGAAATTATTATGCAATATTTACATTAATATGTCTGTAAGTTTTTCACACATTTGTAAACTATGATTATGTTTTTCATTTTTCTTCAACCTTTGTATGTATCTATCTCTAATTCAGCCCCACGCTTCCCAAGAGAAAGTAAAACTCCTCTCAGTCCAATGAAACACATTGGGAAATTTACGCCTTGCTATTTATTCTAAGAGAATCCCGGATGGAAGGATCACACTCCAGGCCGCTGTCCTGGGCTTCCCTTCATCATCATTCCAACTAATTTCCTTGCCTTCCCTCAGTTTTATCATCCCTGACTCCTAGACTTGACGTCTTCCTATTTCTTGTTTACATCCTAGTTTGGGTGGAGCACATTCTACAGTAACGCCATCAAAAAGGCTGCAGAAAGGAACATTTTTTGAGACCTGTTTTTACTCTTAAGAGTGATGTTCTCAGGACTATGGTTCTAGATTTGAAATCATTTTCCCTCAGGTTGTTGAAGGCGCTGCTACACCATCTAAACTCTTGAGAAGTCTTATGCCCTCTGTATGAGACTGGCTTTCTTCCTCTCTGATAGCCTCTGCAAACTTCTGTTGACCCCTAGAGTCCTGACATCTCATAGTCGTGTGCCTTGGGTGACAGCTGCTTTACATCAATTATGCTCACGGGGCCCCTTTAAACTGGAAATGCAAAACTTCAGAAGCTTTGGAAATTTTGTTCCCTTTTTTTTTTCCTATAATGAACCCCCCTATATTTACTTTTTTATCACTTTCTGTAGCTCCTAATCGTCAGGTCCAGTGACCTGTGGACTGATCCTTAATTTCCCCCTATCTCTTCTATTTTCCACAATTTTCTCCTTTAGTTCTACGTTCTGGAAGCTGTCCTCAACATTGTCTGCAGACTTTTATAAGTTCTGCAATTATACTGTAATTGCCAAAGGCCTTTTTCCATTCTCTGAATGCTTATCTAACTCTCCATTCTTTTTTCATAGATCTATTTCCCCTTACCTCTTGGCAGCATTGATCATTGTACTTTGAATTTTTATTATGTCCCTTACATTGTTTCTACTTTTTTTTTTTTTTTTCATGTTCTTGTCAGGGTCTCCATCTTACACACTTTAATCTTGCCTCAAACCATTGTGGCTCTTGTCTTCTTCTTTTCATACCTAATGGTGAGGAACTCCATATCAGAGGTTTTTCATGCATGGGCAGGGCTAACAGCCTGATTTTGAGGAGGGACTTGGATCTCTCCTGTTTGACCTATTCTGTCTGGGGCAGACCAACTTTCCCAGAACACAATCTCTGGTCTCCTTAGCTGCCTACCTGCATTGACTGGGCTCGGCAGTCGAAGGGACTATGAGAACCTCACAGTTCAATGTGCAGAGTTTCACTTCGTGCCCACTTTCAGCACATCACCTAAATGCCAGAATACACCTAATACACCTCTGATCTTGGGGGAAGAGTGAGAGGAAGCAGGCAGAGGGGAGGTTGCCCGGCTGCCCGAAGACAGAGTGAATATGAGTGTCTAAGCGTTCTTCATGCAAACTTACCCCGAGACTTTCTGCGTTGGCCCCTTCCTGGTGCCTCAGCTTTTAGAAGGACCTGTTGCCTCTGATTCCTAAGCCTCTCAGGACTTGCACAGCAAGAAAGGGTGTGTTCCTTATGGATTTCAGCCCTACGGACAGTAAAGTGTTAGCTTTCTCTGAAGGAGAGGAGGGTGAGGCGGGAGAGAAGAAGAGGGAACGGAAGGAGGAAAGCAGGGAAGGAGGGAAGTAAGGAGACATTTACTGAACAACTATTATACACTAGAACCTGTCTGCACCGGGCTCTTTACAGAAAGAGACACACTTTAATCCCAACCACAATGATCTCAAGAGGACACTGGTATCATCCTTCACGTGGTACCATTGAGGAAAGCCGGTTCAGAGGTATGAGCTAACCAGGCCAAGGGCCAACCATTAGTAAACGCCTGCATTCAGACTCAAGGATCTGCGGTCCCCACGACCTGCGCCCCTTCCCCTACCTCCTGCTAAGACATATCTAAGAACTGGGGTCCTCAGGCCACCTCCCAAGTCACACAGTGTAGGCACCTCCCTCTCTCCCTTCCATCCTCTGGGTCCCCCAAAGCCCTGTGCCTTTTAGGGCGGTGGGCAGAGTATTTTACATCCTCACTGGACAGGGCCCAAGGCGCTGTGTTCTCAGCTGCTTGGGCTGAGATCTGAAGCCCAGACGCAGCCACTGACGTCACTCAGCGTGCCCTCCACTTCCACCGGGCCGTTTATGCTGGCACGGCCCGAGAGCAAGGTTGGCGGGAAGGGGATCAGCCCAAACAGGATTAATAAGAGGCAGCTGGGCTTTAAAAGCCTTTTTGACAATGTAAAGAAACTAAGTCAGATGTTTTTGGAAGAGATTTCTGAATAGCTGTGTCCAGCTCCCCATCTCTTTCTAGTGCCACTCTCCCACTTCCTCCCCTCACACCTGAACCCAGGGGCTCAGCTGCTTTTTCCAGCATCATGGGTGATAACCCCATGGGCTTAGGTCAGACATGGGCCTATAGGAGTTGGTGTCCGAGGGTTCTGTCGCACCCAGGTTAAAACATGTAGGCAGACCTTCACCCAGCTCAGCCCTCAAGTGCCCTGGGTGCCTCACTCACTGTGCCCTAGTCCCGGCCCTGCCCAGGAAAGAGTTGGTAAAAGGTCTGGGGAAAGTGGGCACAGAGGATGAGCAGGGATCAGCCCCTTTGTGGATTGGCCTAAAAGCCACACTGGGTACCACAGCAGAGGCATGCATTACTGAGACAAACCATAACCTCTGGGTACTAGGAGAATCACAACTAAAAGCTAAGATCGACCAGGCACCTACTAAGCAACATGTTAGGTTCTTCCTTATGCTTTTCTCCTCATAGTTCATCAAGCCTTGCCTAGGCTATCTTCTCCTCAAGCCTTTTCAAATCTTTCCCATCAACAAAGGAAAGGTCTTACCTACCTCCTTTGTGAAGCCTTCCCTGGCCAAGTCCTTCCTCAGGACTGGGACCTACTAGTATTTCTGCCCATCCGTCTACCCTTAATCATTTGATTGACATTGAGGGTAATCTGCCATTTACATTAGTCCATCACTCCCATGGAAGACGCCATGAAGGAAAGTTCCTGCTGAATTCCAAGCCAAGACACCATCCCTCATGAAGAACTAGCATTTTCTTTCTTTTCTGATAATGAGATCATTGTAACTGCTCATGTTTTCTTCTTTGCCTACTAAGAAGCTCCAAGCACAAGGATGGTTTAACTTGGGTTAGGAAATCTGGGGGAGGTCTCTGTTCTAAAAGGAAGGGACATGTAAGCTGAGACCTACAGGATGAAAAAAAATTAGCCAGAAGAAGACTGAGGGGAACATCATTCCATTCTGAAAAAGCAGCATGTGCTAAGGTCCTGAGGCAGAAAAGAACCCAAAGTTCAGAGTGACTATAACCTGCTAAGGAAAGAAGAGGATGGTACTAGTGAAATTATAATGAGTTGTAGACCCTCCAAGACAGCTGAGCCCATTTTTGCAGGCCCGTTAGGTATGTCAAGAAGTCCAGATTTTAGTCCAACAACACTGGGAAACACTGGAAGGGTTCTATGAGCAGCCATGACATGACTAATTCATCTTTTAGAATTATTTCTGTAGTGGCGCTGTGGAAAATTCACCGGAAAGAGACCAAAGCAGAAACAGAATGCCAGTAAAAAAGCTACTGCATGGAGCGCCTGGGTGGCTCAGTGGGTTAAAGCCCGTGGCTCAGGTCATGGTCCCAGGGTCCTGGGATCGAGCCCCTCATCAGGCTCTCTGCTCAGTGGGGAGCCTGCCTCCCCCACCCCCACCACATGCCTCTCTGCCTGCCCCTCTGCCTACTTGTGATCTCTGTCGAATGAATGAATAAAATCTTAAAAAAAAAAAAATTTTTTTAAATTTAAAAAATAAAAACCTGCTTCTTAAAAAAAAAAAAAAGCTACTGCAGGTTGGAGGGTAGGAGATGATGGTGCCCTGGCCTAGATGTATGAGCAGGTGAGAAAGTAGGTGGACGGAATCGGGACATATTTTGGAGATGAATTGAAAGAATGTTTAGGGTATATAATGCACCGTAAGGAATGGCTTTGGAGCCAGGAAGAACTGGAGCTAAGAAGCAGCTTTGGCACTTAACCCCATGTGATCTTACAGCATGCCACTTAGCCTCTCCAAGCCTCACACTACTCACCTGTAAAATGGGCATAATACCTACCTCAAAGGACAGAAGAGAGTCTAAGAAAGAAGATGTGGTAGAAGAGCTTCTGACCTCCTCAGTGATCTGCAGAGGATCTGCCTCTAGATCTTGCAGTCGGCCCCACCCAAGGACGGGAGGTTTGCCTCTGCTCTGAGAAAGTGGGAGCACAGGCCATGACTCCACTGGCTCAAAAGGCACATCTCCTTGTCACTCTTCCCTTCCCCTGATTCATTACCTCAGAATCTCTACTGTCTGAACTTAGACTTTCAGAAGCTACAGTGCCCCCAAAAGGGCCCTGGGTTGGGGAGGAGCAGAATAACGGTAAGGAGGGAAAGTTTGAGAAGGCAGCTTGGGAAGGCAGGGGCATCTGAAGCAAAAGAACATTTGGTAATTTTTCTTGCTCCCAACACCACCCCCCAACCCCGTTCTCCTTCCCTTTCGTTCTTTTCCTTCTCTGCCCCCTCCTCTCTTCTTCTGTCGTCTCCCTTACAGTCAGTAGCCTCTGAAGCCCCCTATCCCCAGCACAGGGACTCAGGACTAAGAAAGTCCCGCACTGACTAGTCTCCTCCACCCGACTTTCCTCATCACTGGGCTCACAGCCAAGGTCAGTCAATATATGAGTATCTGGAGAGAAGGGAGCCTCCAATCTCTCTTTCTCTCTCCCCTCTGGGAACCTAAGAAGCTCAATTTCCCCGGCTTTCCCAGCACATTTTCCACCAGCTTAGGGCCACTGGCCGTAGGAGGCAGCGGCTTCAGTGCACCAGGCCCAAGCGGTTGCATAACTCCCGGCCAGGCTCCCAGAAGCCTCACAAAGCCATGCTTCCAAAATAACCCCAGTGAATGAGCCCAAATAATAACGTTGAAATTGTATCGGGCCTGCCGTGCCCAGAAGACTCACACAGGACGGGAGGGGAGCTCACCGGACCAGGCTGCCGACACTCGATATCTTCTCACCACCACGGGGCGATTAGAAAGGGATTAGGATTAGGCGGACAGGGGGCAACTCCAGTGCACGAGGCGGGAGCGCGACCGCGCAATGGCCAGAGGGTCCCGCGAAGCTCTGCGCCCTGCCATGCGGCCCCGCGGCTCACAGTCTGGACGCCTGGGGTGGCCGCCCTCTGGGTCACACAACCCTAGGCCACAGCTCCTCCAATGGCCTCTACTGAGTGCGTGAAAACACCGAGGCTCAGAGCAGTCCCCCAGTCAGTGGTTGATCTCCAGGCCCAAGCCGTGGGTGGGGGCGGCATTTTCCATGCACGGATTTTCAAGTCCCTTCATTCTAGTCCGAACCATAATTTCAGAGCCGGAAGAGCAGGGAAAACACGCCAGGAAGGGAGTGGCAAGCCTGGAGGAGCACTGGAAGGAAATCACATGCTTTGGAGGGGCTTCTCCCAGCGAAGCGGGAAGGTCCGCTCTGCCCTTTGCCCTTCTGACCCCAGGTGCTCTGTACACACCCACCGCCCTTCCTGCTTCTGTTGGGAACATTGAGGGCATTGGCTAGGAACGCTCTTGGGGGTCCCTTACAAACTTACCTAGGTCATCCCAACACCACCACTGGCTTTCTTGCTGTCTGCCAGTGCCCAGTGCACGCCCCTGCTTAATCCAGGCTCACCAGCAAAAGGGCACTCCAGATCCTGGTCTCCTTTCATTTTTCTAGTTTCCAATTCTGCATCACCCTCTCAGCCTCTAACCTTGCCTGTGAGTTATTTAAAATACCATTTCAAGGGGCACCTAGGTGGCTCGGTGGTTTTTGCATCTGCCTTCAGCTCAGGTCATGATGCCAGGGTCCTGGGATTCAGCCCAGTTGAGACTCCCTGCTCATCGGGAAGCCTGCTTCTCCCTCTGCCTCTGAGGCTCTCTCATGCTCTCTCTCTTTCTCAAATAAAATTTAAAACATCGTTTCACAACCTCAGGGTTCATCTGCAGATGAATGGATAAATAAAATGTCTCCAGTAACGGGGAGATTCCTAAAGGCCAGAAGGATCTCTTACCAGTCTCTGAGCCTGGTGCCTAGCAGAGTCTTACATACTCACTAGGAAAGCCATGGTCCCACTAGTCACCTCCCTCCTGCGAAAATCAAAGAGAAAGAGGAAAAACAGAGAGCAGGTGTGGCACAGGATTTACGGAGGAAGGAGGGAAGGAAGGAAGAAGAAAGGAAGGAGGAAGGAAAGAAGGAAAGGAGAGAAGGAAGAAGAAGAGGAAAGAGAGAGAGGACTAGAAAGGAGGGGAGGAGGAAAACGAGGGAAAACGGGGGAAGACTGCAGTGAGGCTTGTCTGTGGAGCTAGCTCCTTGAAGATTTGCTTCCGTCGAGTCTAACAAATCCTTCCAGTGCCAGCCTGTGCCTCCTGGGCTATCTGATTCCTCCTTATTTGGAGGGGCAGCCAAATACCTCCCCCCTTCTCTTAGTAGGCAAGAACTGGGACAGATCTTGTTGCAGAAAGAGAGGCACTCAAGAGTCATCTCCGTCTGTAATTAACTATCCAATTAAATCCAGGCACTCAGCCATCCATCCAAACCGGGGCTGAAGGTTGTAATCCACCAGGCATTTTGTGAACTTGCAGCAGCTCAGACCGGCAGCTGTACTGCGTTTAGGGTTGGGTTTTTTTTTTCCCCCTTTTTCTTTTTCCTTTTTGGGGGTGGGGGGTGGTGGTTGTTTTTAAAGTGGGGAGAGAAGAAGGGGAAACCGGGTAGGTAGATGCTGAGTGATCAGAGTGTCCCTGAGGATGCTAAGCATCAGGGGGAAATTACCTTCCTGATGACTCAGAAACAGGAAGTGGTGACCCAGAGGCATCCCACGAAGGGGAGGCATGCACATATGCGATGACATCGCTTCCTATTTTTATGAGTGTGGGGTACGGGAGAGTGGAAAAAGGAGGAGGACGGAGAACAATCCAGGGCTCGGACAGTGGGTCTCCTGCGTGTCTTTGCTCACATCCTCACATTCCTGCACTTGGGACACGGGGTCGGGGCCCAGGACAGCTTCCTCTCTTTCACCCTCAGGCCCTGACTGAGAAGAAAGAAGCTAACAAAATTCATTTCAAGCTCTTCTAACCAAGGACAGAACCAGATTAGCAGGCAGGTACCCTCAATCCCGCAGGTGGTGCCATGATGATGATGGAAATTGTCTTAGCAGCAGAAGGAACGGTGATCTGAAAACCCCATGCCCACACTCTATCGCTTGGGCAAGAGGGGTGCTGCAATGAACAGCCAGCAACCTGGTGCCCAGTGAAGATGGGGCGGGGTGGGGGGGACGCCAGAATGTGCAGGAAAACATTCAGAACTTCACCAGAAAGTCCCACAGGTTTGGGGGGTGGGGAGCAGTGAAGCATGACTATAGAGCTAAGTCTAATGAGACTTTGGGACTAGGAGAAAACTGAGGGCCAGAAGCCCCTTCTTGGTCTTCTTTCCCCAAAGAGGGAAACGAAGATCACAGACCTGGTATACGTAAATGGGCCAGTCCTTCCCCCACATAAGACCAAACAAAGGAACAGCTCTGCCTCTCAGTCTTTGCCAGGGTGCCTCCCTCCTTGCTTTGCTGACACAGTGGACACTATCCCAAGAATGCCCTCCCTCTGTAGAGAAGCTGCTCTGTTCGCGCCGTCTTATCCCGCACCTCAGGAATCCCTGTGTGGGGAGCCCCAGCAGAAAGCAGATGGGCAGATGACCCAGCTGGAAGTTAGTGGAATGTAATTGACCGTAATGCAGGGCAATGGACATTCCCCCCTTCTAGTTCTTTCTGCGGGAGTTCGGGCTGCAACCTGCAGCGGGGGAGGGGAACCAGTGTAAATTTTGTGAAAGTTGATAGACCAATAGAACAGAGCACATCAAGTCTGCCAGCACGTTCAGAGGAGCCTGACCCTGGGTTTGCCCACATCTGTCTTTCTCTCCTGCCTCTTCTAGGGGAAACAAACCACCATAATGCTTAGCCAGCCTCCTGTATGAGCAAATCTATGTCAACCAACTGTATAGAAAGACCAGTAATCTACAACTAAATGGCTGCCTACACGTGTGTATCCCCAAAAGCCACTGTAGAGGGAAGTAGAAAATGAAGAGTCATAGTCCAAAGTTTTATCTTTGGAAGGGATTGAAGTAAGTCTGTCCAATGGGTCCTCTGTCTAGGAAAGTCTTGTCCTGGGGAATTGTATTGTCCCCCTAGCAGCTGGGGTCCAGCGCTCAACAGAACAAACATCAGAAACAGGGAAATAATTCCGTGGGTACAATCAGAGGTGTCACCTCTTCTGGCCCCCACATTAACTTCATGCAGAAACTGAAGTTCAGAGAAGCTGGGTAACTAGACCCAGACCTCAGAACTAGTCGCCAGCAGCAGACATAAGGCTTGACCTAAGATCCCACCATGCCCCTTCTCCAGTGTACTCTGTTATCTCTGAAGACAAAGTGACAGAGCTGAAGTTCCAGGGGTAATATACAAGGTGCCATGGCAACCTTCCATGACAAACGCCTCTCTCTGCTCCTGTCAGAGAACCTGAAATTGGAACTCTGCATAGTCATTGCTGGCAGTCTTAGAAAAAGGTTTTCTAGATTTCACTCAGCTGGTCATCACAGAGCAATTGCGCTTCGGCTACTTGACCCCCCCCCCAAAAAAAAAATTTGTTTTAATCCTTAATCTGTAGTGACCAAAAAGTAGATTAGTGGTTGCCTCGGGCTGGGGATGACTGAGTGGGGAGTGACTGCTAACGGGTATAGGGTTTCTTTGGGAGTCCGGAGAGTATTCCAGACTTAGACTGTGGGAATAGTTGCTTAACTCTGCACACATAATAAATCCCACTGACTTATATGCTTCCAATGTGAACTATATCTCAATAATGGGTATATATCTCAAAAAGATAGAACCTGTCTTTAGCAGGAGTTTAAAAGGTAATTGTAGTAAGAAGACGTCTAGAGATTTTTCTAGAGAAAAATCCACTTTTCCAAGTGGAATTTCCACATTGGGGGAAATGAGCATGAGCATGGGGGCGTGGAAGGTGTGAATGTGGGAAGGAAGCATGTCTAGGAAATGGTGAGCCAACTAATGACACCCTCTTCGGCACACACACAGTGGTGACTTACAATGCTGTGTCAGCTATCTATTGCTGGTTAAGAAATACCTCTGAACTTGGTAGCTTAGGACAACAGCAATCATTTCATTGTTCGCAAGTCTGCAATCTATTCCAGGTTTTGGAGGATGGCTTATCACCACTCCACAATCAGCTCATGGTTCTACCAAGCCTGGAAAATCCAATATGACCTCATGCCTAGTCTGTCACTTCAGCCTAGATGACAGCCGCTAGCCAGAAGCTAGATATCCCTCTCCCCCTCCTCATACTTCATAATCCAGGATTCCTCTTCACCTAGAGGAAGCTGGCCCAGGCCTTCTTGTACGGCATTCAAGACGGCAAGAGAGTAGAAGAAAATGCTGCAAGGACTCTCGTGGCCCAGGCCCAGAACCTGCCCAACATTGCAGCCACAGAATTTTATTTGTGCAAGCAAGTCATATGGTCCATCTAGTCTGGGTGAGGGAAGGGCCCACACCAGGTGTGCATTCACGGAAGCCCTCACTGGGTATCTATCCCAAATACCAAATAGAAAGCCATACACATTTGCTTTGGAAGAGCTTACTGTCCTAGGACCTGACAAGGCTGAAAGGTATTTCAAGGGGAAATGTGTCTAGGAATGGAAGCCTGGGGACAGAGCATAGAGACCATTGAATATGAAGCTGAGGAGTCCGGATTTCATCCAAGAGTCCTTAATTAAAGTGCAAAAATTCCCAAGGAGAAGTGATATTTTAAGACTTTATGAACCAGCATCTTAGAAGAAATTGATTCACGTGTATGAGCTAGACAAACTAGAACCCAAAGTCTATCTAAGAAGTCAGATAAATTGCAAGGACTGTGTGCTCCCATCACCTAGGTCAGATACCATCACCACTTTAGAGAGGAATACGGTTTCCATGTAGGTGAGGTTTCCGTGCCTGCATTCCAGGCAGGACACACGCCACAGATGCTAAGGAAGGGTTCTGTTCGCCCTTCAGCTTTCTTTCCCTCTTCAGTTGTCCTACCCATCCTTCCTCAAGGTCTGTGTGCATGGCCACATCAGTGGGCTATAAAATGCTAAGGCTGGAACCACAGCTTTGAGACTGAAATAAAGAAAAACAAAGGCAGCCAGCAGAGAATTCTTTGGACTATAACACGGAAATTAACAGCAAAGAGAAAACTAAAACCACTCATCGAGCTCAACTGATTACTTGGGTGACTACTGCTCTCTTCTGTCCATCTCTCTTGCCACTTCACAGTTCACTTCTCTAAAACCCAGGGTGTTGCTCTGGCCCCACAGTTCTCCTGAGGACCGACTCCCCCTGTAGATGACTACGTACAGCCCCGGGGGTGGAACAAAGCCATAAAACGCCACCAATAACACCTGACAAATTGCACCGAGAGCTGCAGCCCACCCATTTTTCCCTTTGGGCTGCCGAACTTTGCCCCTCCAGAGATGCTGAGGTCACTCTACAGTGACTTCCTCAATGTCAAGCAATTCCTGAAGACAATTAAGGTGCCAGTAAGTTGGCTGGAATGCACATGAATGTGTATCAGCAAAGTACGGTGAACATCTTCTCTACTAAGAGATTGCTCCCAGATCTCCATGTTGGATCAAGAGTGTCCTGTTCAGATAGGCGGCCTGCGGTCCTCAGCCCTACTGACCGAGCATGTCTTGCTTTCCCTTCCCTCCCGCTTCCCACCTCGGTGCTTCCCTCCACCAACTGGCATCCCCCCAAGTCTTCACCAACCCCCCAAGATGTCCATAGTTTCCCACCAGAACAGCCCCCTGTTGACATTTTCTGCCTTTATTACACAAAGTTTACCCACATTCTGAAATCATCTTCTCACCTCCACTATTAAAATTCTGATTCCCAAATCCATGTGCTTTCAGCTAGCCCTGGGTGTGAATGAACATACTTGTGAGGAGAAGGCTCCTGAAAATACCAAGACACGAATATGAGCTGGGGGCACGCCAGACGCTTTGGAGGACAGGCAACAGAGGCATTT
The DNA here is from genome assembly GCF_009829155.1 of Mustela erminea. Lineage (NCBI taxonomy): Eukaryota > Metazoa > Chordata > Mammalia > Carnivora > Mustelidae > Mustela > Mustela erminea. The sequence continues at coordinate 3,730,632 of NC_045615.1, read as the reverse complement.
GAAGGCTTGTAATGGATTGCGACCTCCAGAGACTTCTTTTATCCAAAGAAAAGTTGAAACAGGGAGAAGAAGGGGTGAGGAAGGGTTATGGACCCCTCCCAAGCCACCCCCGCCATTCCTCTGTAAATATCAACCACCTTCCGTGCACATGGGATTACCGACCATACAGTCATGCGACCAAGAATGGGAGCCACGTGCCCCACGCATAAACAAGTCGTACAGTGCATTCCTATTCTAAACCATTTTGAAATACACAGAGGTGAGGATTATTTCCAGTCGAAATCATCTCCGACGTCACTTACCAAGTCTGGCAACCGTAACTTTCCACTGAGACAACGGGTGCTAACTTGGGCCCGGGGGGCCACAGTGAAATGCCAGCAGCTTCAAAAGAAGGAAAAAAGGGGAAAGCAAAAAAAGGAAGAAAGAAAGAAAAGAAAAGAAACACTCACACTTGACAAGGAGCACCATCTAGAGGAAATTCAAGGGAAAGCTCATCTTCCAGCAAATAGAGCCCCAGGTGTTCTGTAGCAGGAGCTGGCTGCAGAGCCCTCCTTGGGCCACTCTAACCCGCTCTGAGGTGCTTGTGAGCACCTAGGACCCGTGATGGGCAGCCACCCTTGAAGTCCCACGCCCAGGGGTAGGCATCCAGGCAGCAAGTTGGAGCAACCCCAGAGTCCAGAAAACTGCCAATAAGACACAGTCGAAAACAGGACAAAGACTGCAGGATTCCACCTACATGAGATACCTACATAGTCAAAAGCCTAGAATCAGAGTAAAATGGCGGCAGCCAGAGGCTAGGGAGAGCGGTGGGGGGGGGGGGGGGGGGGGGGGGGGTTTCAGCAGGTATAAAGTTTCAATTATGCAAGATGACTGAGTTCTAGAGATCTGCAGTGCGACATTGGGCCTGTAGCCAACAAGACTGGATTCTACTTAAAAATTTGTTAAGGGGCACCTGGGGGGCTTAGTCAGTTGAGCATCTGCTTTCTGCTCAAGTCATGGTGCCAGGGTCCTGGGATCAAGTCCCGGGGTGGGCTCTGTGCTCAGCCTGAAGTCTGCTTCTCCCTTTCCCTCTGCCTCTCCCCCTACTTGTGCTCTCTGGCTCTCTCTATCTCTCTGTCAAATAATAAAATCCTTAAGAAAAAATCTAAGAAGGAGGATCTGATGTTAAGTATTCTTACCAGAAAAAAAGAAAAAGAGACCAGATTTGTTCTTGGGGTTGGGGGTGTGGGTAGGAAAACGGGACAACAATGCCCCTAAGGGCACTTCTATGATCTGGGAAAGCAGAAAATTGAAAATCCGTGTTTCCAAGTCTTAACATGAAGATTTTTAATTCGGGTAATTAATATCTCCACATTTAAGCAGTTGAATTCAGTGTTTGCTTTTGAACTGTAACCTTTTAGTTTTAAGAGGATATTAATTAGCATTATCTGACCTTTAGTCAGGATTCCAATCCCCACCTTTCAATTTGGAATTGTGAGGAAGTGTGCCCACCAGCAGTGACCCAGAAGATGGGCCCCTGACCTGGCCTCCTTCAGCCCCGAGTGGCACAGGGAGAGGGGAGGATCCCCAGGCTTGGCGTCCTGAAGGAGTTAGGGAGTAAGAACGGGCCCACTAACTCCCAAGCCTATCTTGTCACTAAAAGGAGACTCAAAGAAGTCCCTTTAGTCTAACCACTGGCTTTGGTGATAAAATTAAAAAAAAACTGACTTCTTCGGGTTGTTTAAAGTAGGTTTTATTCTTCAGACATGGTGAGGCCAACAGACCAGAGCCACGTGCTGTTGAAAAGATGGTTTTTTAGCCATAGTTCCCAAGAGGAGGGAGCTCGCTGTGCCCTGAGGGGGTCCCACAGGGAAGCACCAGGGAAGGCAGGGGGAAAGAGGATGACTGCAGGCAAAAACCTTTATTGCGGTTTCCCAAGAAAGAAACGACAAGACAGTGTGAGCAGCTCTAGGGCTGGCATGTTTGGAAAGTTCTGGCAGGCTCTGGGGCGTAGGAGCTGCCCCTGGCCGCCAGGTACACGGCAGGGAGGTAATTAGGGCAGGGGGAGAGTGGCCTGGATAAAAGAGGCTAGCAGAGTTGGCGGTGGGAAGGGTGACTCTGGATCGGTTGCTTTGCATATGAACTGTGGGCTCTCCAGGGAGTCCTTTACTGTCTCTGGTATTGGCTAGCGCTAGGAGGGGCACTCACTCCAGGACCAGCAAGCCGTCCTAAGCCTCAGGCATTCCTTCCTACAAAAGCGTTTAATGTGCTGTCAAAATGTAAAGGTGCATTCAAAAAGGGATCGCTGGAAGTCCATATTTGCAACCAAGAGGTCACTTATCAGATGCCAGGCATCGCCCGCTCCCCAGCCTCCCATCTCACTGCGCATGCGTGATTTTAGCTACCCAAAAGCTTTCGTTATTTTCCTGTATTAAGCAATCCGAATCCTGTTAGACCAGAACTAAACACAGGGCTGCTTCCTGCCGCTGACCGAGGGAATGAGCCTGACTCAAAAGGAAAAAGACGATAGTAAAGGTTAAAAGGGAGAATTTCTTAGAAGGCTCCTCTTTTCCTCCAAAGGTCCCGGTGAGGCCCCAACCCACTGAGCCACCCAGGCGCCCCAGGGCCTGGAAGCCCCCGTGACGGCAAGCTAGCATCAGGTGGGATCTGCTTTGAAAGCCTCATCATTTACATTCCTTACAGTCTCTGTTTAACTCCCTGTGCTCTCTTTGTCATAAAATCCGCCGTTCCTTCAAAACCCTGGCTCCGCCCAGCTCTGGGAAGGGAGAGTTAGACGTGCAGGAGAAAACTGTTGAGGCTGAAGGTCCTACCCTAAGATGACTGGAAAATATAAGAAGCAGTATTGAGATTGCTTCCCCGGTAACCCCGCCTCACCATGACCTTCTCTCTCCGTGTAGGAGCCCTGGAGAGTCCAGATTTTGTCTCGTGGGGGCGGTGCCCTTCCTTTGCAGGTCTGGGACAAAGAATGACCATGGAGGGATAGTGACTTGTTCATAGGGAAGGGGGACAAACGGAAAGGCATTGGGGTGCCACTCTCCGTGAGCTTCTCCAGGAAGAGGGGCCTACAAGGACCCCCAAAAGGAAGGGAGGCTGGGCGTACCAGAAGATTCACTGCCCTTTCTTTGACATTTTTTCAAGGACCAACCACAACTCACTATTGGTTCGTTTTTTGTGTTGTTGTTTTTCTTAAGATTTTATTTATTTATTTGATAGAGAGAGAGAGACAGCGAGAGAGGAAACACAAGCAGGGGGAGTGGGAGAGGGAGAAGCAGGCTTTCCAGCAGAGCAGGGAGCCCCACGTGGGGCTCGATCCCAGGACCCTGGGACCATGACCTGAGCCGAACGCAGACGCTTAACGACTGAGACCCCCAAGTGCCCCCTCACCATTGTTTTGAGTTTAGATTCCAGCAGTTCCATAGAAGTAAACAACTGTCAAAGATAACTTTCGAAATTACTTTGGAGGCTAAGAAAATGAAGCTTCTTCATTAAAGTCTGAGGGTGCTCCCTCGACGCCTACCCTGCCTGCTGGAATAGCAAGTCTGAACAGACCAGGAAAACCCTCTCCTGGCTTCTGGTGGCCACCAGCATCCCTTGACTTAGGGCCCATCCCTCAGCCCCCTGCCTCCTTTGCCTGCCTTGTGCTCTGTGTGTGTCCGCTCTCCCTCCGCCTCCGTCGGATGACACGTGTGGTGCCTTTGGGGCCCACCTGGGTAAATGCAAGATTGCCCCCTCCCTTCAAGATCTTTAGTTTAATCACTTCCGAAACGACCCTTTTTCCAAATAACATAAGATTTACAGGTTCCAAGGATTAGGACCGAATACCTCTGGGGGCTTCTCCCAGCTTCTTACGGTGGTTTGTGTATGCAGCAAAGCAGGGGAAGCATTGAAATCAGCAGTCGATCTCTGTGAGGCCCCAGCCCAGCCCTGGTACACCTGCTCTCGGCTCCTCTTATCCTCTTGTGTCTCCAGGCGCTCTCCCTGCCCGGAGTCCCTGGGCCCCTAGAACATCCAATTCCCCAGCATGGACACCTCCCCACCTCACCCTGGGTTTCCCTGAACACTGGTTGTCCCGTAACCAACACCCCACCCCTCCCACCCAACCAAATAAATCCCACTCCAGCACCTGTGCATACGAACATGCCCGGCTCCTGGATTTGAAATATCCAGTGATTAGGAAGCTGTGCCGCAAAGAAGTTTGGGGAGGCACTGGAATACTTTTGATATTTTAATGCTCATTGGAGATCTAAAGTCACTTTGTTTTTTTGTTTGTTTGTTTTTATTTTTTTAAGATTTATTTATTTATTTGACAGAGAGAGAGAGATCACAAGTAGGCAGTGAGGCAGGCAGAGAGAGAGGAGGAAGCAGGCTCCCCACTGGGCAGAGAGCCTGATGAGGGGCTTGATCCCAGGACCCTGGGATATGACCTGAGCTGAAGGTAGAGGCTTAACCCACTGAGCCACCCAGGGGCCCCATAAAGGTACTTTGTTAATTTAGAAATGCACTGGGTGCCAATTACTTCCCTCACAAAATGCTTGCAGAGGACAGGCTAATTTCTGATGTGAAGAACCAGGGAAAACAGGCAAGACTTTTATAGGGAAAAAAAAAAAATGCTTCAACTCTGTAAATAGAAAGTAGCTTTGTTTTCTAGAATTTTGAGTGCCTTCATTCCTGGCTTCTGCAGGAAGCTTTGTCAGGATTGAATAGCCACTCACCAGGGCAACTCTGAAATGACCGGGGTCCATCTGTGGCAATGCCACCACTGCTACTCAGGGCTTTAACTGTCACTATGCCTTCCAGCCACCCTCCATGTTGCCATGTCCCATTAGAAAAGGAAGAGCACACAAGTGTCAGAGGCCAGGCTCTGAGGCTAGACACCATGCACAGCTTCTCTCGTTTGATCCTTTAATGCCCATCAGAGGGACAGTACCAGTATTTGTTGCTGTTTTACAGATGGGGAAACTGAGGCTTAAAGATCTGCTGTAACCTGCTTGAGATCTCATAGCTGATGAGTAGTGGAGCCCAATTCTGACCAAGCCTGACCCCAATGCTGGGGTCTGTGTTTGGGGTAAATGGGCTAGGCTTCTACCTTCGTGGCTTCAGACCTTCAGGACCTGCTTATGACTGAACCGAAGAGATGAGTTAGAGAAGGAAGCCCAGGAAACTTGCAGGTGGCCCCCAGGATAGAAGGAGTCACAGCATATGGGCAAGTTCATTGCTGGTGAAACGTGGTTTCTGAGCACAAAATAGGATGCTACTGCGTTCAAGTGTCAGTGGACGTGGAGGGGGAGAATTAAGAATGTTCTAAGTGATGTCACCAAGATGGCGACATAGGTCCCACCTGACCTGCTCTCCTCACGAGAACAACTAACAATGATTCAAGGACAAGACACCACTGAGAGAATCCTAGAGCACAGGGCTGATGCTGAAACACCACTTTGCACCACAGAGACCAAGTCGGTGGGGAAGAAACCAGCTCAGTGCCAATGGCTCGGCCCTCCCGTGGCCAGCACAGCACCGTGTGGTGCCTAGAGATGTCCTGGTGCCTCCAGTTCCTTCAGTGGGAAAAGAGACCCAGGGAGGACAGCTAGTCCGCCACCCCACCCCACCCCGCAGCATTGTGGGTCGCTTTGTGGAAGTCCCTACTCTGATCTCATACCCCAGGAATTTTGGGGAATCTGGGGGGTAATCCACTGGGAATCTGACTATGGCAGAGGACAAAGGGGCTTGCGACAACCAGCACGGGGATCTTGGCAGACAGAGTTCATACATGCAGTGCCCGAGTAGTGGTCCCAGCCAGCGGTTTTCCTTCTCTGCAAACCAGGTCAGGGACACATTTCAACTGGGGAACTTAGCAAGATGCGGACCTGCCTGATTCAGATCCTCACACAGAGAGTGTGCGGTCTGGAGAGCCCCGTAGGCCCACCCCCAGGCAAGAAGCAGAGTGGAGTTGTCACTACCCTGCTGTGCAGTGTTTTCTGGCCCCCTGTCCGGTCAGTCCGGTCAGAAAGGCAGGTGACTCCTGGAAGCTGGGTGGCCCGGCAGCACTCCAGCCTAGAGGTGAACAGACGGAGGGGATCCCCCCCCCCCCCGCCCTCTCCCCATCGATGCCACTGTAGGGCATGGAGCCTTCCTTGTCTACATGTGGGCAAGGGGATTAACTCATAGCCAAGGATGTCGGTGGCTCCCAGCCGCCCCCAACCAGAGAGCGGATGTGGGAAACTGAGAGTACCCCGGAGTGGCCTTCCCCCTCCTGCCCAGGCACACATCACACGGACTGTACCCCAACCCCATCTGAGCATAAGGGCTGGAGACAACTCTTCGAAGCCGGGTGGCCCAGGGGTGCTTGAACTTGCCGAAGGGTTCACAGTCTGCAAAGCAAATCCAGTGGCCCTATTTGGCGGGGGACCCGCTTGAGTAACCCTACTTGTCACTGAACGAACCTTTCAGCCTGTCCAACCAGGGAGCCTAGACAGAGCTCCCAGGGCCACAGCCCAGTGCCCTGTGGCATCTGAACAGAGAGCACGGGCTTCCCCTGTCTATAAAATCATCAGCCTCCCCTGACCAGGGAATTCACTGCCTGTTCTGGCCTGAGTCAGTTCCCCAGACAAGGAGGTGTACAGGCCCTGGCTGGTATCAGGCTTCCCTGTCCTAGCAGGGAAATTCATAGCCCCCAATATTACAGAATATAATGCCCAGTCCTGCCTGACCAGAGAATCCTGACAATCCCAGAGCCCACCCTACAGCCTCACTCTGAGAGGCAGCCAAGCCAGCCATCCTACCAGATTGTTCTCAGCCAAGGGCACACCCCCTGTCCCTCTCCTCAGAGCTTCCACTGTTGCCTCACTCAAAAATAGACCATGATAGTAGGTCCCACCTGCCCAAAGCCAGAGCAGACACATCCAGAAACCCAAACTGAGCTGACTGGTGAAGGATGGTGTCTGTGAAATCAAACCGGCAAAGTCTGGAAGAGAAACCAGATTATCCAAAGAGATACCAGCGTGAGGAATCGAGTAAACATGACCCCAGCAAAGGAAACTAGTAAGGCCTCAGTAACTGACCTTAAAAAAAAAATGGAGTTCTACCAACCGTCAGAATTGTAGGAAGTTGGTCAAAATGTACAAGCTTCCAGTTATAAGATAAATAAGTACTAGGGATGTGATGGGCTCCCATGGAGACTACAGCTAACGCTGCTCTGTGATCTATGGGAAAGGTGTTAAGAGAGTAAATCCTAAGAGTTCTCATCAGAAGGAGAAATTTTTCTTTTCTTCTCCTTTTTTTGATTGTACTATATGAAAAGCTGGATGTGGAGCACCTGAGTGGCTCAGATGTTAAGCGTCTGCCTTCGGCTCAGGTCATGATCCCAGGGTCCTGGGATTGAGCCCTGCATCGGCTCCCCACTCAGCCCAAAGCCTGCTTCTCCCTCTCCCGTTCCCCAGCTTGTCCTCTCTCTCTCTCTCTCTCTCTCTCTTCCTATGCCTCTGTCAAATAAATAAATAAAACCTTTAAAAAAAAATTGTTTGAAAAGATGGATGTTAGCTGACCTGAACCTACTGTGGTGGTCATTATACAATAATAGAAATCAAACCATCGTGCCATATATCTTAAACATATACATTGATGTGATGTTAACTAACTAGAATTTAAATTTAAATGAAAACTTTAAACATACACAGGGATGTGTCTCAACTATTTCTCAATAAAGCTGGAAAAAACAAGCATATGTTAATTATTTCCATTTTTTGTGGATATGCTTTATTAGATTAAGATATTCCTTTGTATTGTTAGTCTTCTATGAGTTTTTATTATTATTGAATGTTGAAGTTTATCCAATCCTCCTCCTATATGAACTGAGATGATCAAATAATCTTTTTTCCTATATATATATATATATATATATATATATATATATATATATCCAGGAAATATATATTTTTATATATCATATATTAATATCATTAATGATATTATATTAATGATATTAATATATGATATATATTTTATATATATATTTCCTGGATATATATATATATGCTTATATAATAAGTTTCATTATGTAACATGTTTTATTCATTGATTTAAAATAAGTAATTTGGGCGCCTGGGTGGCTCAGTGGGTTAAGCCGCTGCCTTCGGCTCAGGTCATGATCTCGGGGTCCCGGGATCGAGTCCCGCATCGGGCTCTCTGCTCAGCAGGGAGCCTGCTTCCTCCTCTCTCTCTCTGCCTCTCTGCCTACTTGTCATCTCTGTCTGTCAAATAAATAAATAAAATCTTTAAAAAAAAATAAAAAATAAAAAAATAAAATGAAATAAGTAATTTTCTAGACTAGGAATCAAGGGATCTGGGTCTTGGTCTTGACTCTGCTAAAATTAGATAAATAGATAGATAGACAGATAGATCCATCATAGATAGATAATAAGAATTTTTTTTAAATCCTATGTAACCCTACACAGGTAACTTCAGCATAGAAGGACAGAACCTGCATCTGACCGTCAGCCCCACCTGAGAGTGGGGTTTCATGAACACAGATTCCTGGCCCCAACAACAAACCTGCTCGATTCACTTCTCTGTGTGTGTAGCCCCAGGAATTCTGGAATGCAGCACAGGTTTGAAGTGACTCGGTATCTCTCCTGCTTCTTCCCTGGGGTTTCACAACGTTCTGTCCCTTCCCTCCTGGGACAGGCAGCAAACCAAGCGGGTGCATGACATGACACCATTTTCTCACCAGAGGGCAGTGTTGGCTCAAAGTTTCCCCACACACCACTCCTTGGCCTTCAGGTTTGCATCCTGACCTAGAGCATTGCTTTAGGATATTTATACATCTATAATAACTGACTTTAAAAGTTTCTAAAAACTACCCATATTTCCACTACTTGTTAGAATTGTATGAAGTACACAGCCACCCATCCATCCCACCTCCCAAAGTCAATAACTCTTAATATCTGTATCCTCCCTAACTTGCTCCTAAATGTAAACACACAAATCCATGTGAATTTATGCACAAGCACATACACACAAACTCTTTTTGTGGAATCATATATCATATATCCTTTTATCTGCAACTCACATTTTCACATCTATGTGATAGAGATCACATATATATGATACAGTACACACATCTTTCTTCTATACACACGTGTTTTAAGTGGCTTTGTACTATCCCCCAGATGGTCATCAAAATGCCTATTAAAGAATATCTAGGTCTTCTTGGTTTTTCAGTTACAAATAGCACTCCAGTAGCCATTCTGGAGGATATATCTTTGTATAATCTGGGCATTCTTTCTGTAGAATACAAATGGAGGATGGCCAAGTGAAATGATATATTCATCTATATACCAAATACCCAGAAACAACTGTCTTTTTTTTTTAATTTAACCTAATTATATTGTTATTGTTGCTGTTGTTGTTCTAAAGTTGGCTTGACATTAAAAAAAAAAAATGAAATCTTGCCATTTGCAACAACATAGATGGAACTAGAGGGTATTATTGCTAAATGAAAAAAGCCAGTCAGAGAAAGATAATTATCATATGATTTCACTGATATGTGGAATTTAAGAAATAAAACAGAGCGTCATGGGGAAGGGAGGAAAAAATAAAACAAGACAAAATCAGACAGGGAGACAAACTGTAAGAGACTCTTAATCACAGGAAACAAGCTGCGGGTTGCGGTGGGAAGAGGGTGAGGGATGGGGTAAGTGGGGGAAGGACATTAAGGGGGCATGATGTGATGAGCACCCGGGTTATGTGCAACTGATGAATCACTAAATGCTACCTCTGAAACTAGTAACATACTATATGTTAACTAAATTGAATTTAAATTTAAAAAATAAAACATTTAAAAACAAAATAAAATGTATCAAAACCTCAAAAAACAATAAAGTTGGCTTAATTAAGTTGTTTTCCCAATTCTGAGCATTTTTGAGTTAGGAATTTTTTAACGGCCACTAAACCGTTCCATAAGTATGAAAAAAATCTTGTTTAAAATATACTACACATCTTAAAAAAAAAAAAAAAAGTGTTCGTGTTGCTTGTTCTAAAAATATCCAGTGATATTTTTAAAAATTTTTAAATAACATTCTTTTTTTAAAAGATTCTACTTATTTATTTGGCAGAGAGAGAAACAGCGAGAGAGGGAACACAAACAGGGGGAGTGGGAGAGGGAGAAGCAGGCTTCCCGCTTAGCAGGGAGCCCAATGCGGGGTTCAATCCCAGGACCGCGGGATCATGACCTGAGCCAAAGGCAGACACTTAATGACTGAGCCACCCAGGCACCCCAATATTTTAAAATTTTTAAAGTTTACATCTCTGTTACTCATACTCCTTATACACAAAATCAGAAAACCAAATACACAAACCCCTGGTCCCACGGTGGTGCTGGGAATTACTTCTGTTAAAAATTGTCAGATGAAGATTTCATCTTGCTTGCCAAGGGCCAGCCTTTGTGGATTCCTCTGAGCCCTTCTGTTCTAACTGGCCAAAAAATGGGTCATTTCGTTCAATTGCACCTGCTTCTCACGGCACACATTGAAGCTGGGTCACTGCCAAATCAGAGCCAGGGTCTAGGCTCTGGTCAGGTTCCAATTTGAGACAAAAAGCTAGTTGTGAGTGCCAATGGGAAGGACCCTCTGTTTAAAGAGCTATTTGGGAGATTTTCTTCAAAAAAAAAAAAAGAAGCCTTTGAATGTCATGCCACTGCCTCAAAGAAAGGGCAGGTCGCTCACTCTAGAGCAAGGAGCACGTGAGTCTGTGGCCAGACGAAGGGGACTCCAGCTAGCAGCATGGCTGTCCCTCTGGATGAGGACAGAATGGTTCTTCGAGTGTGGATGTGAGAGATGGCTTTGCCTACCTGTCATGAAGCTGCATGAAGAGCCAGTGTGGCTTTCGTGGCCAAGTCTGGAGAAGCAAGGTGTCTCCTAGGCAGCAGAAGATCTCCAGAAGTAGCCAGGGTCTCTATGGGCGGGGCGGGGTCAGGGAGATGGGGTGCTGAGAATTTATTTAAGCCAGACCACAGCCTCCTGCCCCCAAAAGGGGTCAGTCTGGATGGCAGAGTGCCAAGACACACTTTGCAGAGAGAAGTCATCGACGAGCAGTCCAGTACAATGCCTGGATTTTTGCTACCCAGAATTCACTCACCTCAAGGTAAAAAGGCCCATTTCCACTCTGTCCTCCAAAACATCTGAAAGTAGTGGGGCTTTCCCACTTAAAATAAGTGGGAGTTTCTAAGCTACAAGATAGCAAACAGTTACGATCTGGGCACTTTCTTAGTAAATCTCACCTTGAAAGGATCTTGCACCCACAGACTTTGCAAGACCAGGACAAACCACTGCCCCCCACCCCGCAAGGAAGTCACACAGAGGGGTCTGCTATGGCCTGAAAAGGGACAAAGGAAGAAAATGTTGATGTGAAACCGGTTAGATCTGTGAGGTTGTTGAGGACAAGGAGGGGAAGCAAAGAGAAACAAAAAGGGGAAAACCCTTCCCACAGCATAGAGCTGCTTGTAATTCTCTCATTTCATACGTCACCAAGACTTTGCCATCATATCGTATTACCCTCATGTAAGTTTGCTGTACGCGTTCATCTTTTTATCAGAGAACATGAGTTCTCTTTGAAACATAATAATGATGAAATTTCTGGTTTTTTAGGATGAATCTTGGTGCTTTGTCAAGTAACTATTTTTCTAGGATGATGGAAGCTGGCTCCAGGTGTTCAGCCCATTTCCGGGTAAGTCTGACCATGAGGCCTTTGGTCACCCAGGATATTCTCAGCGAACCACCCAGAGGCTGACTGCGCATGGAAAGATATCACCTCCAGGCCAGCGTGCTGGCTTTCCAGAAGAATGGGAATCCTGTGATGTCCTCCATTGTTAAAAGGTAAAAGCTTGAGGTCTTTCTAAGATCAAACACAGGACGTTGAAAGGTGCAGGCTTGCAAATGATGAAACGTTCTGGAACCTTTCATATTCTGGGTTTTTGAAACAATAAAGGAGAGAGCTTCTTTAGTCTTTAGTCAGATCCTAATTCTCTCAGCCTTCTTGAGAAAGCAAGCACTCTCTGATGCTTAAAAGTGGTGATTTGCTGTATTTCCCGTGAAACTTTGGGCCACAACAGGTAACTCTCATGGCAACCATCTTGTGCCAGGGCATTCTCTCTCTCTCTCTCCCCCCACCTTTTTTTTAAGATTTTATTTATTTATTTGACAGAGAGTGAGAGAGCACAGCAGGGGGAGCAGCAGGAAGAGGGAGAGGGAGAAGCAGACTCCCCGCCAGGCAGGGAGCCTGATGTAGGACTCGATCCCATGACCTGTGATCATGACCTGAGCCAAAGGCAGCCATTTAACTGACTGAACTACCCAGGCGCCCCTACACAGTTTATTTTTACTTAATTTTTGTGTTTGGCTAGTAAATACAAACGTAATTGGAGTTTTTTACATTGATTTTATACCCAGAAAGCTTGCAATTTCTCTTAACAATTCTAATAATTTATCTGTATAATCATTTGAATTTTTTAATGGGCGTAATCACATAATCTGTGGGTCATGAGGATTTCATTCTTCCCTTCCAGTCTTTGTATTTTGTGTGCCTTTTCTCTCCATTCCTACACAGGTTAGGACCTCTAGCACGATGGTGAAAAGAAGTACTGGCAGCAAGCCTCCTGTTTTATGCTCAATAGCAGAGGGAAAACTTCCTACATCTTATCTTTTACCTTTACATTGTAAGTTTCTCGTGCATACACTTTATTAGGTTATGACATTTTCCTTCTATTCCAGGTGCACTAAGGATTTTATTATGAATGTTGAATTATAATCAAATATATTTCTGATATTGAAATGATTCCATTAAATGATAAATTACATTCATAGTTATTCTTTTTTTTTTTTTTTTTAGAAAGAGAGAGCAGGGATGGTGAGGGGGAGACGATGGTGCGATATGGCCAGAGAGAGAGAAAATCTCAAGCAGACTCCAAACTCAGCATGGAGCCCATCGCAGGACTAATCTAATGACCCTGAGATTGTGACCTGAGCCAAAATCAAGAGTCAGCGCCCAACCCACTGAGCCACCCAGGTGCCTCCATTGATATTCTAAAATTAAACCAAACTTGCATTCTTTGGGTAAATGCAAGATTCAGTGTTAACAGTTTGTATGCTCTGGAATAGTTTCTATGGGACTGGAATTACTTATTTCCTAAATTTTTGGAAGAACCCAGTTGTAGTTGGAACTGCTGTTTTCTTGGAGGAAATATTTTTTTAACTACGGATTAAGGATCATTTATGGATTAAGAGCATAGACCTGAAGCTTACCTGCCCCCAAGTAATTTCCAGCTTTGCCTCCTGCTTGTCTTACAGCCCTAGGCAAGTTACATGATCTGTGACTTGGTACCCTCATCAATAAATAACAATGTCCCCTACCTCAGTTATTCAAATATATCTAAAATATAAAGAGTACTGCCTAGACCACAGCCTGTGCTGTGCATTTGCTTTTATTATCATTGACTTGATATCTTTAATAATTATAAAATTACTCAAGGGCTTCGCTTTATTCTTTTTTTTATTTTTAAAAATTTTAGTAGAAAACACATAACAAAATCTGCCGTTCAGACCATCTTTAAGTTCAATAGTGTTAAGCATACTCACAGTGTGCAACCATCACCAACATCCATCTCTAAAACTTTTGTCATCTTGAAAAACTAAAACCACTGACAATAATTCCCTGTTCCCTCCTCCCCTTCCCTACCCAGTGGCTGTCAACCACCATTCGACTTCCCGTCTCTTAGGAATTTGACTACTCTATATTCCCAACATAAGGGACATCTTATAGTATTTATTATTTTGTGACTGGCTTATTTCAGAGGGCACCATGTCTTCATGGTCCATCCATGTCCTAGTATGTGTTAGAATCCTCTTTCCTTTTTAAGACTCAGTAATATTGCATTGTTTGCCTGTTCATTGATCCATTGATCCATTTGAGTTGTTTCCACCTTTGGGCTATTGTGAATAACACGCCTATGAACATGGATGTACAAATACCTCTTTAAGTCTCTGCTTTCCACTCTTTGGGTTATAAACCCAAAAGTGGGATTGCTGGATCATATGTTCTACCTTTAATTTTTTGAGGAACCACAGTACTGTTTTCCATGGTGCGCTGCACCGTTTTACATTTGTACCAATGATGCACAAGGCTTCCCGTTTCTCTACATCCTTTCCAACAGGGGTTATTCCATTTTTTTCCCCATTTTTTGATAGTAGCCATTCTAATGAGTATGAGATAGTATCTCATTGTGGTTTTGACTTTGTTTCCCTAACAGTGAGTGATGAGGTACCCATGTGCCTATAGGCTGTTTGTGTATCTTCTTTGGAGAAATGTCTATCAAGTCCTTGGCCCATGGTTTAATCAGGTTGTTTGTGTGCTTTGTTCTCGAGTTTGGGTTTGGTTTATATTCTGAAACAAAATGTTTTCTGGAAAACAAAAAAAGTTGTCCCATTTTCACAAAGTCCAAGTTATCCAAATTTTTTTCATTTGTTGACTATGCTTTTGGTGTCATAAGTTTTCCCTTTAATTCTGAATCAGTTTGGATACACTTTATTGTCTAGGCATTCAACCACTTTATCTGTCTCCAAATTTATGGTATCTTCTTCTTATCCAATTAATCTCTGCAGCATTAAATACTTAGGGTCCCTTTTTTCATGCCTAATATTATTTCCTCTGCCTTCTCTTTTGCTCTTAGTCAATTTGGCCATGGGATTTTCAGTGGTATTAATATTTACATGTAATACCTGACTTTGCCAATGATATCCTTGTACATGTTTTTTCTGTTTCTGCCTGCTCAACTCTTCCATTTCTTCGGAATTGTCCTCTGTCTTTTCTCTAATTTCACCTAATGAAGATGAATGCTTAGCTCATTTATTTTCAGCCTTTCTCCTTTTTGATTATAAAACCTTAGAACCAGAGATTTTCTTCTATGTTCCACAAATTCCAAAAGTGGTGTTTTATGAGAGTTCAGTTGTGACTATATTCCAATTTTTATTTTGATATATTCTTCAGCCTAAGAGTGTATAAGTTATTATTTATAACAATATAAATTATAGGAGTGGCTGAGACTACACTAGAAATAATAGTGATAGAGAAATACATCTGTGGACTTAATTCAGTTCTCTGTGGCTCCAGTTTTGAAAGCAAGCTACCTGGTGAATTAACAGTCGGGCAGCACTTTTTTAAATAATTAAGCCAAATCTAGTGAGGGCTGCCTTATTTTGACATCAAGAATAATCATTCTTTGGTGTGTCTGGCTGGCTCACTCAGTAGAGCATGTGACTCTATCTCAAGGTCATGAGTTTGAGCCCTATGTCAGCTGTAGAGATTACTTAAATAAATAAATACATCTTTTTTAAAAAAAGAATAATCTTTCTTTGAGATTATTATGATCACAATAGAACACAAAATGAACAATATTGAAAATTTTTTTAATGTGAAAAAAAAAAGATTACTGACTGTTCTGTCCAGGATATCTTTCTAGGTTCTCTGCTTTGTCTTTGAATTATTTATATTTCCATAAATTAAAGAAATTTGATAATAATGCAAAAGATTGGGGTGCCTAGGTGGCTCAGTGGGTTAAAGCCTCTGCCTTCAGCTCAGATCATGATCCCAGGGTCCTGGGATGGAGCCCCGCATCGGGCTCTCTGCTTGGCAAGGAGCCTGCTTCCTCTTTTCTCTCTGCCTGCCTCTTGGCCTACTTGTGATCTCTGTCTGTCAAATAAATAAATAAAATCTTAAAAAAAAAATAAAATAATGCAAAAGATTTTATCCACAGAAATGCAAATTAGTTAGAACCATTTGTATAAAATTGCATATTAACCCATTTCACATTTATTTTAAATTCATTTCAGCCTTCCCTAACTGCTTCTGTGTGTGAGTGTGTGTATGAGTGTGTGTGTGTGTGTGTGTGTGTGTGTGCACGTGTGATAAACCACTCGGAATTGTCCTTTGAATTGACTGTAACTTCTTACTAGTTCCTTCACTAATTTAATGAGTTAAATAAGTTAAGAACATGTTCATTTAAAGAAATCAACTACTAAAAAAAAGTGTTAAAAAAATTTTTTTACTCTGAACATTTATCCATCTCCCATTATAAATATGATAATTTTTGTTTCAGATGTTTTAAAATTATATTATTAACTCTTATATATAAGTCTAGAATATTGTCTCTTCCTGGGAGAATTTAATCTTCTTTCTTTATGAAACCCTCTTTTTCACTCATAATAGTGCTCCTTGACTCAAACTCTATTTTCTTTGTAGTAAATGATAGCTTTATTTTTTTTAAGATTTTATGTATTTATTTGACACACAGAGAGAGAGCACAAACATGCAGAGTGGCAGGCAGAGGTAGAAAGAGAAGCAGGCTCCTTGCTGAGCAAGAAGCCCAATGTGGAACTGGATCCCATGACCTTGGGATCATGACCTGAGCCAAAGGCAGAGGCTTAACCAACTGAGCCACCCAGGCAATGCTAAATGATAGCTTTAAATTAGGATATGCTCACTTCTTCTTTTCCATCCCTTTAATTTCAAGTATTTCTGTGCATTTGTTTTAGATATATCTCTTGGGGGAAAAAATACACGCACATATATATAAATACATATATATATTATAATGAGATCTTTTGTTTTCATGTAGTTTAAAAATCTGTCCTGTAACTATAGAATTTAGTCCACTTAAAATTATAGTAATTATGGGTATATTTGCATTTATAGCTAAGATCTTATTTTAGGTTTTTTCTCTTTTTTTAAGATTTTTACTTATTTATTTATTTGACAGAGAGAGAGAGATCACAAGTAGGCAGAGCAGAAGGCGGGTGGGGGTGGGGGAGCAGGCTCCCTGCTGAGCAGAGAGGCCGATGCTGGGCTTGATCCCAGGACTCTGAGATCATGACCTGATTCGAAGGCAGAGGCTTAACCCACTGAGCCACCCAGGTGCCTCTTATTTTAGGTTTTCTAACTTTCTTGCCTTTTTTCCCCCCTTCTTTCCTTTCTTGCTTCTCTTGTGAAGATTTTTTTTTTTTTTTTTTTGGCTCATTCCAGTTTCTCCCCCTCCACTATTTCTGTTCTCTAATTAGCTCCCTGTTATGAGCTATACTGAGTCCCTCAAAAAAGACATGTTAAAATTCCAACCCTCAGTACCTCGGAATGTGACCTTATTTAAACAATGTCATTGTAGATTTACAATTTAAGTTAAAATGAGGTCATACTAGAGTAGGGTGGGTCCTTAATCCAATAAGACTGATGTCGCTATAAGACAGAGACACACAAAAAGAACAGCGTGTGAAGATGGAGGCCGGAATCGGAGTAATGCATCCACAAAACAAAGAACACCGTGGACTTCTGGCTTTCATCAGAAGATTGAACAGAGGCATGAACAGAGTCTCCTGAGAACATTCAGAAGGAACCAACCATGTGGTTACCTTCATTTTAGACTTCCAGCCTCCAGAACTATGAGCAAATAAATTTCTGTTGTTCGTGGCACTTTATGATGGCAAATCAAGGAAACAACTATACTACTCAAGAAATTATAACATGCATACCCAGCTGAACAAAGTCAATAGATAACCCTTGTCTTTGCCATTTGCCTGAACAACACAAGGACCATGGGATATTTTAGCAATGTTTATTCTTCCTCTTAACATAAATTACTATTCTTTCCTCTTTTCTATTTTTTCCCCATAACACATTATTTTTGTGATAGTTATATACATTCACGATTTGCTTCGTTTAACCACTATTGACCATTTTTGTTATTGTTTAGATTCCTTTCTCTCATCTCAAACTTCCTCTCTGGGATTACTTTCCTTGCTTCTGAAGTGCATTCATTAGGATTTGCTGATGAAAACTGCTCTTAGTCTTCATTAGTCTGATAATGTCTTTCTTAGACACACAGTTCTCGGTTGGCAGGTGTTCACTCTTAGCACACGACATATATTACTCCGTCCTGTTCTGGCTTTCATTTTTGTGGATGAGAACCCTCTTGAAAAGTCAGCCATTCGTCAATCATTGTCCCCTTTTGGATTAATCTATCTTTCCCATATGGCTGCTTTTAAGGTTTTCTCAAATTTTGTGTTTTTCAGCTCCTTCTGTTGTATCCAAGTGTGGACTTCTGTTTATGTTTCATGATTGGAATTCAGTGAAACTCTGGAATCTGAGAATTAGTGTCTTTATCATTTGAGTAAAAGGGTCACCCTAGTTCCTCAAATGTTGCCATGACCTCATTCTCCCTCCTCGCTTTTTAGAACTTCTAGAACTTAGATAAAATGTATGTTACACCGGGGCGCCTGGGTGGCTCAGTGGGTTAAAGCCTCTGCCTTCGGCTCAGGTCATGATCCCAGGGTCCTGGGATCGAGTCCCACATCGGGCTCTCTGCTCGGCGGGGAGTCTGCTTCTCTCTCTCTCTCTGCCTGCCTCTCTGCCTACTTGTGATCTCTGCCTGTCAAATAAATAAATGAAATCTTAAAAAAAAAAAAAAGTATGTTACACCTTCCACTCTACTCTCCCTTTCATGTTTTCTCTCTGTAATTCCATGTGCAAAGTCAGTTCTTAGGATGTGTCTTCCTGCTCACTACTTCTTTCTCTAGTGTCTAAGCTGCTGTGTTAAACCCATCCACTGGGTTTCTTTCTTTCTTTCTTTCTTTTTAAGATTTTATTTGTTTATTTGAGAGAGAAAGAGAGAGAGTGAGCATGAGAAGGGGGAGTGTCAGAGGGAGAAGCAGACTCTCTGCCAAGTCGGCAGCCTGATCTAGGACTCGATCCTGGGACTCCAGGATCATGACCTGAACTGAAGGCAGCCGCTTAACCAACTGAGCTACCCAGATGCCCCTCCATCCACTGGGTTTCTCTACCTATATTTGTATTTCCACAAGTGATATTTGGTTATTTTTCAAATTGGCTTGATTTTTATATTATTCATGCTCTCCAGGACAAAACTGCCAAGAACATACCTATAGTTGAAAAATTTAGGTTTATTACCCATTGCAGCAAAAGAAGATGCACACCATGGGGAACCATGAGACATCTCAATAAAAGGGTGGTTTTAAAAAAAAAAAGACCTAATATAAGATGTGGGCTGTGGTTGGGTGGTTTGGGATGTGGGTAAGGAGGCTGAGGATGTTATCAGGAAGTAGGATAGTTCTAGGTATCAGTAAATCTTATCCAGAATAAAGATAGATGAGAGACCAAGACTGAAGTTATAAGAGCAGTCACTCATATTAGCCAAGACGGGGGACGTTTGGCCGTTTTTCTATTAGGACAATGTCATGTTCTGTCATACTTGGTTATGGTGGGGTCTTGCTTTTGTCTGGATCCATCCTGGTCACAGATTGGCTTTATCTGATGCTGTTGTTCTGTGAAATTGTTTATGTTCAACAGGACCGCATGGCCCAGCAGTGAGTGCCAGGCCAGCTCTTAGATGCAGGGGCTGCTTGTCATCTTCCTTATGGTCTCTTAACTCCTTAAATTGTCATCCTTCCTTTTACGTCTTTGTACACGTTAAACATGTTCACTTTATATTCTGAGTCAAATCATTTCAAGATCTAAAATTTCTATAGACCTGATTTTGCTAACTGTTATTTCAACTGGCTCTTGTTTATGGTAGTGTGTGTGTTTGACTTCTGCCTGCGGTTCCATAGTTCTTGGAACTTTACCTGTGTGAATTCTGAGTCTTGAAGGTGGGTTCCTCCAGGGGACATCTGTGTTTGCTTCCATCAGGAACCTGACAGCTCTACATAGAATCTATAAACTTTTTAAAAATTTTTTTTTAAGATTTTATTTATTTATTTATTTATTTATTTTTAAGATTTTATTTATTTATTTGACAGAGAGAACACAAGTAGGCAGAGAGGCAGGCAGAGAGAGAGGAGGAAGAGGCTCCCTGCTGAGCAGAGAGCCCGATGTGGGACTCGATCCCAGGACCCTGAGATCATGACCTGAGCCGAAGGCAGCGGCTTAATCCACTGAGCCACCCAGGCACCCAAAAAAAGATTTTATTTATTTATTTGACAGAGAAAGAGCACAAGCAAGGGGAGCAGCAGGCAGAGAGGCAAGAAGGGAGAGAAGCTAAGCAGGGAGCCTGATGACTTGATCCCAGGACCCCAGGATTATGAACTGAGCCAAAGACAGACGCCCAACAGACTGAGCGACCCAGGCACCCCCATAGGATCTACAAACATTTTTTCATTTTTTTTAAAGATTTTATTTATTTATTTGAGAGAGAAAGCACGCATAAGCAGGGTGGGCAACAGGCCAAGGGAGAAGAAGGCGCCCTACTGAGCAGGGAACCCGATGTGGGACTTGATCCCAGGACACTGGGATCATAATCTGAGCCAAAGACAAACACTCAACTGACTGAGCCACCCAGGCATCCCTATAAACATTCATGTACACTTCACCAAGACTCCTCAAACATTAAAATTTTTACCACATTTGCTTTATTCTTTTCTCTACCTGTATGTGGGGGTGGGGGGAGCGGGAGGGGAATATAGATAAATAGAGAGGTAGGTAGGTAGGTAGATTGATTATTTTTTCTAAACTGAGAAGTTGAAGACATGATTCCCTTTTCTATGTAAATACTTGAGTATATATTTTCCAAGTACATTTTTTAATAAAACCACAGTGAAACTATCAAAACCAGGAAATTAGCATTGATATTTTATTCAGATTTCATCAACTTCAACTTTCCCCAGAATACCCTTTACAACAAAAGAAAACCCTGGATCGTGTTTACATTCAGTTTTTATGCTTTTTTAGTCTCCTTTATTGTTTGCTTGTTTTTTGTTTGTTTGTTTGTTTGTTTTTGAAGATTGTATTTATTTTAGAGAGAGAAAAAGCAGGGAGAAGGGCAGTGGGACAAGCAGACTCCCCACTGAGCACGGGGCCTTTCACAGGGCTCTATCCCAGGACCCTGAGGTCATGATCTGATCTGAAGTCAGACATTCAACCAAATGAGCCACCCAGGGGCCCCTAGCCTTTTTTTTTTTTTTAAGATTTTATTTATTTATTTGACAGAGAGAGAGAGATCACAATTAGGCAGAGAGGCAGGCAGGGGTGGGGGGGGAGCAGGCTCCCCGCTGAGCAGAGAGCCCGCCCGATGCGGGGCTTGATCCCAGGACCCTGAGACCATGGACCTGCCTGAAGTGAAAGCGGAGGCTTAACCCATTGAGCCACCCAGGCGCAACCCCCACCAAGCCTTCTTTAATCTAGAACAATTATCCAATCTTTCCTTGACCTTCACAGTCTTGACAGTTTTGAAGACTATAGGTCTGCAGTTGATTATGTTTTCCAAAAATGATGACAACAATATTCCTATTCCCACATGCTCTTCCAGAACCTTCTTACTACTTTCCATCCAGAGGTGGAGTCTATTTCCCCTCTCCTTGAACTTGAATGTGGTTGTTCCTTCTTGAGTCACTAGAGTATAGCAGAAATTATGCCATGTAACCTCTGAGGCTAAGTCATAAAAGGATATGGTTTTTCCCTTTTCTTTGTATATATATTTGTGTGTGTGTGTGTATATATATATATATATTTTTTTTCCCCCTTTCTATCTCCCCAATTACCCTTGGAACCCAGCCAAGAGGCTGCGTGGGAAGACCACATACAAGTGTTTCTGCCAGCACCCCCAGTCAGAGTCTTAGCTAACCGTCAGCATCTACACCAGGCAGGAAAATGAAGGAGCCTCTAGAAATCTCCAGCCCTCAGGCTTGGAGAATTCTGAGACCTGCACATCATGGAAGAAAAATAAACCGTCCCTTTTGTGCCCTTTGTGAATTCCTAGCCCACAGAAACCATGAGCATAATAAAGGATTATTTTACACCACTGAGTGTTGGGGTTATTTGCAACCACTGTAACCAGAACAAAATTTTATTTTCTTATAAAAAATAAAATTTTATTTTTTTATTTTATTTTTATTTTATTTTTATTTTTTTTAATCCTTTAATTTCTAGTTATCCAGCGTCAGATCTGTTTTTTAATATTTCTATTTTTAAAAATATCACCTCAGAGGTGCCTGGGTGGCTCAGTTAGTTAAGCCTCTGACTTCAGGTCATGCGCTCAGGGTCCTGGGATGCAGCCCACCGCCATCAGTCTGTAGGGCTCTGCACTCAGTAGGGAGTCTGCTTCTCCCTCTGCCTCTACCCCACCCTCCTCTTGTGCACGCATGCACTTTCTCTGAAATATATAAATAAAATATTTTTAATTAATTAATTAAATGTCCACTCAGATTCAAACACTTGAATCTGGACCACACAATGACTTTTTAGATAGACCACCGAAAACACAACCCATGAAAGAAAAACTCATTCAGTTGGAAAGGACTTCATTAAAATTAAAGTTGTTGTGTGAAAGACGCTCTTAGGAGAATGAGAAGACTAGCCATGGACTGGGAGAAAATATTTGCAAAAGACACATCTGATAAGGGGCTTGTATCCAAAATACACAGAGAACTCTTAAACCCCCACAATAGGAAAACAAACAGCCCAGGAGAGGTGGGGGGATGGGGGGTGCAATGAGCGCTGGGTGTTACATACAAAGGATGAATAACTGAACTCCACCTCCGAAACTAATGAGGCAGTATATGTTCATTAATTGAATTTAAATAAAATAAGTAAAAAAAAAAAAAAAAAAACTAAAAATGGACAAGAGATCTGATCAGATGACTTACCAACAAGAATAAACAGATGGCAAATAAGTATATGAAAAGATGCTCCACATCCTCTCCCATTTGTGAATTGCAAGTTAAACCGATAGTGATAATACCGGTAGACTGGCTAGTTGACGAGAATGAGATACTGTCAGAATGGGTAAAATCCAAACTATGGACAACCCCGAAGTCTGGTGAGGATATGGAGAAAACAGGAAATCTCATTCACTGCTGGTGGGAATGCAGAATGGTACCGCCATTTTGGAAGACAGTTCAGGAATTTCTTTTTTGTTTTTTTAAAGATCTTATGTATTTGAGAGAAAGAGTAAGTGAGAGAGAGAGAGAGAGAGAGCAGAGAGGGAAGCAGACTCCTTTGCAATGCAGGGAGCCCTGCTGGAGGCTTGATCTCAGGTCCTGGGATCATGACCTGAACCGAAGGCAGACGCTTAAATGACTGAGTTCCTAGGTATTTACCCAGATGAGCTGAAAATTTGGTGTACAAAAACCCACACAAAGATGTTTATAGGTACTTTATTCATAACTGCCCCAAACCAGCGGCAACCAAGGTGAACATCAATAGATGAACAGATAAACTGTGGTACCTACAGACAATGGATTAATATTCAGCAATTTTAAAAAAATGAGTTAACAAGCCATGAAAAGACATGGACGAAACTTAAGTGTTTATCACTGTAAAAGGAGCCAACCTGAGGGACACCTGGGTGGCTCAGTTAAGCATCTGCCTTTGGCTCAGGTCATGATCCCAGTGTCGTGGGATTGAGCCCTGCATTGGGAGAAAGGGGGCATCCCTGTTCAGCAAGAAGCCTGCTTCTCCCTCTCCCCCTGCTTGTGTTCCCTCTCTCACTTTCTTTCAAATAAATAAATAAAATCTTTTTTTTTTTTTTAAAGGCAGCCAACTTGAAAAGGCTATATGATTCCAGCCATATGACATCCTAGGAAAGGAAAAACCGTGGAGACAGTAAGAAGATGAGTGGTTGCCAGGGATTCAGGAAGGGAGGGATGACGGGTGAACCACAGAGATTTTTAGGACAGTGAAACTATTCCGTACGATCCTATATGAGTGGATGCACGTCCTTATACATTTGTCCCAATCTATAGAATATGCTACACAAAGATGAACCTGAATGTAAATAATATACTTTGTTAATAATCATGCATCCATACTGGTTCATAAATTACAACAAAGGTACCACACTAATGCAAGACGTTGACAACAGAGGAAACTTTGGGGGAGTAGTAATTAATATAAGAACTCTGTACTTTCTGCCCCATTTTTCTGTAAACCTAAAATTTCTCATTTAAAATAAGTCTATTTATCTAAAACAAACAAACAGTGTGCATCAAATATGCCATCTCTGAAGGATCAACATTTAGTATACTTTGTTTAAGAAAAAATGAAGGAGGGGCGCCTGGGTGGCTCAATGGGTTAAGCCGCTGCCTTCGGCTCAGGTCATGATCTCAGGATCGAGGGAGCCTGCTTCCTCCTCTCTCTCTGCCTGCCTCTGCCTACTTGTGATCTCTGTCTGTCAAATAAATAAATAAAATCTCTAAAAAAAAGAAAAAAGAAAAAAAAAGAAAAATGAAGGAACTACTATGTGCAGATGACACCCATTTTCAGGGAAAAAAAATATATATATATATATATAATAAGTGGCCATTACGGTAATTAATGGTTGAGTCAAGACGAGAATTTAGGCCTCTTTGTCCAAGTTCTTTCCAACCCACCTTGCTGCCGAAGGTAAGTCTTAAATAAAATCGGGTTTGCTCTGAGCTGTATGCTATTACCGGAAAAACTCCCACTTAAAAGAATGAGCACCATCTTCAAAAATGAACTGAGACCAATCCTAATAAAACACCAATACAACGATCAGTACGATCAAGAATGCCTTCCCGTTACCAGCTCCGGGGGGGTGTATCCTGGCCCCTGAGTAATCCCACCCTAATATGACATGTTCTCCTAAGGTTGGTGTGAGAAACACAGCTGGCAACGACCTCAGAAACAGTCATTTTTCTTTCTATGCCTTTCTCTAGGAATCTTGATAACTCATAAAAATGAATCATGATCCTTAAGTCATTTCAGAGGGAAGAGCGTAGCTTTTGTTTTAGGATAACAAAGCTTTGGTGCATGCATATACATTTAATATCCCTTTTATGTGTGTGTGTGAGTGACCACATCGATCTACTTTTTAAGAAATTACAGCAAATTTGTGGAGAATAAAACACCAATCCTTTATATAGGGCCAGAGCTTTAAAAAAGAAAAAATGTTCTTAAAAAAGAACATTTATGGGGGCTACCCTCCCCTCCCCATGATTTTGCATCAACACAATGGTAAATTTCACTGTGCTCATTTACAGATGACAAAACAGAAGTTCAAAGGGACTTAGCCAAGTCCCTACAGTAGAGTGTAATACAAATTTATGGCTTGGTCTCCAAGAGTCTACTCTTCATCACCTACCTTACTGTCTTTCTAATCAATTCATTAGCAAAAGACCTGCACACGGGCCAAAGCAAGATGTTGCCCAGCCCCAAATTTTCTGCCCGCCCTCCACCCCCTCGGGAACCAGCCTGGCAAATCAGAAATCCTTTGGACCCTCACTACTCAAGGTGTGGGTCTGAGGTTTCACAACACCAGCATCCCCTGGGAAGCTGCTGCGAAGTGTAGAATTTCAGGCCCCACACCACTGAATCAGAACCTGGCATTCTAATAAGGTCCCAGGTAATTCACAGGGACTCTGAAGTCTGAGAAACTCTGGGACAGACACTCAACCCTTCGGGTAAGGCACGCTTTCCAGTCGGAACTACCCTTCGTCAAGGGAGCATCGGAATTTGAGAGGCAGTTTGGGCCACACAGCTAATGCCATCAAATTAGCTTGCTGCTTTGTTTAGCGGGGAAGAGCGGGCATCTTCTGGCAGGAAACAGAGACAGTGTGCAGGGAGGCTGGGTGCTTGAAGATCAACTCCATCAAAACTGCTAGAAGAATGTGGGGAAGCTTAATGCGCGAGGGTAGCGCTAGGACGGAGGTGAGACGCCATCGAAGGACTAGACAGCAAGCAGGGGGTGCCTTGGCGGCTAAGCGTCTGCTTTTGGCTCAGATCATGATCCCAGGGTCTTGGAATCGAGCCCGCATGGGGCTCCCTGCTCTCTGGGAAGCCTGGTTCTCCCTCTCTCACTCCCCCTGCTAGTGTTTTCTCTCCATCAAATAAACAAACAAAATCTTAAAAAAAAAAAAAAAAGAAAGAAAGAAAGAAAGAAAAGAAAAAGAAAGAAAGAAAAAAAAAGACGGCAAGCAGGCCAGGAACCACTTCCTATATTTGTCTACAAAACACTAGATTCCGTCATTTGTGTGCGATCGGATGGCAGGTAGATGGATGGCCTCCTACTTGTCCTTCCTATCCACCCCCGCCCCCAAGGCTGGTGGAGCTGGACGCTCAGCCCGCGCCCTCGACAAACTAGAACGCCAGAACCGAGCACTTCAGCGGCCTCCGCAAGATCGAACATCCCCGCGCGCCGGGGCGGGGCGGGGCAGCGGGAGCTGCCGACCGTGCAGCCGGTGCGCGTTTCTATCCCTGAGAAGGTATCTGCGCACCTCCACCGTGAAATGCGGCTGTTTTCAGATTGGGGGGCGGGATGGGTAGAACGCGATGTGCAAATCTCAGATGGTGTAAAATGAGAAATCGTACAGGGACAGACTTTTTTTTTTAACTGATTATATTTGGGCTAATATAGAGATAGCGCTTCAAACCTTGCTTTAACGGATACTACTATCTAGAATCGGGTTAAAATAAATATTTACGTTTTCGGGAAGTGGGTCTAATTAACATAAACTCTTAAGTAAATAGTAGTACCGAGGGAAATCGGATACGTAGGGGGTAAAAAGACGGGATCGGAGAAGGAAGCTTCGCCCACCGTGCCTTAAGTGCCCCGGGAGGGAGCGCGCTACTGGCCAGCTTCTCTCCTTCTGGAGTCTGGAAAGGGCCCCCGGTGGTTTTGCGGCTCTGAGGCTCCAGTCGGAGAGACAAGGCGCGGGAGGCTGGGTCGGCTCTGCGCGCCCCCCGCCCGGCTGGCTCCCCCGCCGCCTCCCCGGGGCCCGGGCGCTCGCAGCCACCGCCCCGGCGCCGGCTGCCGTCAACGGCGCGAGGTGTCGGGTTGCGGCCGGGCGCAGGGCCACAACGGGAGGCTGCTGGAGTGACAGTGACGACCCCCAGGTCGAAGGACAACTGCCCTTCCCCCACACGCACACACACCAGTCCCCAACCTGCCGCGCCGCAAGCAGCAGGAGGCGGGGCGCGACGTTGGGACGCGGACCTCAACCCGGCTGTGGACAACGGGTCCAGAAGGAAGCGGTCCCCAGGGAAAGCGGGCGCCACGGTCTCGCCCTTCGAAGAAATGCCGAGTCAGGTGGCCACCATTTCAAAGCGGTCCCTGAATTTTTTTTGTACCATTCCTGACAGCATCCTATTGTTGGCCGCGTCGCAGAACTTCGCCATCAGGCCACCAGCACCCTCCCCTCTGCGGGTCTAAGGCCGAAGCCCTGGCCTCCGGCTTTTCTCCGGGCCTCCTGTTTCTAGAAATCTACAGGGTTGCGATCTGAACTGGGAGGAGGGCGTGCGCGGGAGCCGGGCCGTTTGTTTGGGCTTCTGTTAGGTTCCTATTTTCTCCGGGGTTGGAGGAAGCTAATTAGTGCAAGCCCTGGCCTGGGAGTGGGGTGGGCACCCCCGGTCACGGGAGGAAAGCTACAGGTGACGCGACTAGACCTCGCAAACTCCATATGCTAGAGTCGGAAGCCACCCGCTCCGTGGACTTCTGGACGTCATTCTGGACAGCTCCAAGGTAGTGTACCACAAGGTAGTACCACAAGGTACTGTGGCCTTCAAGAACTCAGCTCTGGAACTCTGCCCGACTGAATAGGCAAAGAACATAGGCTCTCCGGCCTTAGTTTCCCCAACTGTAACGTGGAACGTCCAGCTCAAATGGTCAGGAGTGGGATTAAAAGACTTAACATTCACATCTATAAAGACACCAGAACAACACCAGGCACGTATAAAAACTACTATTAGCAGGAGTTGAAGAGCAAGTTTCTCTAAGATTTATAAAGTAAACGTGTCATTTTCCTACAGAGCATTTGTCCATGTTTCAGTGTGTATTTCAAAATATGTACTTTAAGGTATAGCTACTCTGTTAAAATGATAATAAATGAAATCTACATGTGAAAATGCAAGCTGTGGGCAAGTTTTAAAAACATATTTTTGCTGCCACTAACCGATTATCTTTTTTATTTTTTTTTCTTATCTTTTTTAAATTTTAAAAAATCAAATCATCAGAGCGCCTGGTGGCTGAGTGGGTTAAAGCCTCTGCCTTCGGCTCAGGTCATGATCCCAGGGTTCTGGGATCAAGCCCCCGAGTCAGGCTCTCTGCTTGGCAGGGAGCCTGCTTCCTCCTCTCTTTCTGCCTGCCTCTCTGCCTACTTGTGATCTCTCTCTGTCCAATAAATAAATAAAATCTTAAAAAAAAATAGGCCAAATTTAACTATGGTATATTGTTTAGGCATGCATCCTTGGGTAATAAAAATATATATATGGCAAAGAAATGAACACTGTAAAAGAAGTCAGGATAGTGTTTGCTGGTAGGAGAGAGGGAATGGGAGACGTCTATGATCCTGAAGTGACTGGCAAGAGCTCCTGAGAGAGAGTCTGTCCTGGCTGGCTATTATCCTAGTGTTTGTTTTACAATTGATTAGGCTTGACACGTTTTTAAATACACTTTTGGGGGCATGTTTTTATATCCACCCCCCGCAATGTAAAAATGATAGAGACTGTCTGAGGCAGGATTTGGGGAGGAGCTTCCCTAATTTCTGTGAAAGGATGGGGGAGTGAGAAGATAAAGTCTTGCTATTTTCAGCTAGGCACAATAAAGCAAAATATCCTCACATTGTGGACATCACATGATTTCCTAGTGGAGATTCCTTAAGTCTCACTTGAATTCTGTAGGAAAGAGGAGTAATTTCTCTTTAATTTGATTGCAATGAACCTATCAAGCCTTAGCCTAAAAGAGCACATCAATTTTTTTAAAAAAGAGATTTTATTTATTTATATGACAGAGAGAGAGACACAGTGAAAAAGGGAACACAAGCAGTGGGGAGTGGGAGAGGGCAAGATGGCAAAGCAGGCTTCCTGTTGAGCAGGGAGCCGGACCCAGGACCCTGGAACCATGACCTGAGCTGAAGGCAGATGCCTAAGGACAGAGCCACCCAGGTGACCCAGCACCTCAATTTTATTTTAAAGCAGCTCATCGAGTTAAAAAGTTAATTATTGCTTTGCATTGACTGAATAAGTCCCTATTCTAAAGATTTTATTTATTTGACACAGAAATCACAAGTAGGCAGAGAGGAAGGCAGAGGGGGGGTTTGTGGGGGTGTGGGATGTGAGAGTGGGGGAAGCAGGCAGGCTCTCCTCTGAGCAGAGAGCCCCATGCAGGGGTCGATCCCAGGACCCTGAGATCATGACCTGAGCTGAAGGCAGAAGCTTAACCCACTGAGCCACCCAGGCACCCAGAGTCCCTATTCATGTGCATTTTGAGTTACGAGGCCAGCTGTCTGTCCATCCTTTGGGTCCAGAGGTTCCATCCTCTGACCCAGGAGAACCCTAGATGGAGACTCTCCAAGTCATTCCTCTCTCTTTCCAAGGGAAACTTCAGCTAAGGGGACTGCTTAACAGCAGCCTTATTACTAGGAATGTACCGATTTGCCAGGAGAGAACTCTGTAGCAAAATTACAAAAGGACGGGGAATCAGAAAATGTAGAAGGTGGGCTCCCAGCAAGGCAGAATTTACTAGATGAGTTGATTTTTTTTTTTAAGATTTTATTTATTTATTTGACAGAGATCACAGGTAGGCAGAGAGGCAGGCGTAGAGAGAGAGGAGGAGGCAGGCTCCCTGCTGAGCAAACAGTACTCTTCTCTCAAAGCCAGATAAAGCGGACTCTGGAGCTCCAGAATAGCCCCTGGCATATCCAGGGCAATTCTCAGCCGCGGGGGTGGGGGGGTGGGGGGGCGGGGGGGGGGGGCAGGGTGTCCCACCCGCCGCGCTAGGGGTCCGGTTGAGCCTGGAGGATGGGGAGGGGGTGTGGCCATCCCTGCTGCAGGCTGCAACCTCCATGCCCAAAGGCAGCTTTCTTCCAGCCCCAGTAGCCCTTTGTAG
The DNA here is from genome assembly GCF_009829155.1 of Mustela erminea. Lineage (NCBI taxonomy): Eukaryota > Metazoa > Chordata > Mammalia > Carnivora > Mustelidae > Mustela > Mustela erminea. The sequence continues at coordinate 3,700,748 of NC_045615.1, read as the reverse complement.
GCCAGGGAACTCTTTGGGAACCAGGATTGTGGCCCATCCAAAGCCCACTCTCATTACTTCTTCATGCTTTTGCTTCTCTCCCACGGGATCATCTCCGAAACTGAAGTCTCCCAGGAGACAAGGAGGAGGAGGAGCCCCAGGAGAGAAGGAGCCTGGTGGTGAGCGGTCCCTTGAGGCAGACGAGCACCCAGAACTTAGTGCTTTGGGACAAGCTCCAGGGGATGGGCGCGGCAGGTGGGAGCGGGCTATGCTAAGGAAATCTCGTAGTGGTTTATATTTTTCTACCAGGGTCTGCCACCACACGCCGCCTTTCTGAAGAACTAATGTCTTCCTCTCCCTCTCTTCCACAAACATACTTCTTTTGCCCAGAGAAGAATCTGAGAGGCATGGAGCGCACTTATTAGAGGAATATTTTTAGCAATAGCCCCTAAAGGGAAAACCTGGAAGAAACCTATATATCCCACAAAAGATATGCAGCTTTAAAAATTGGTACATATCCATAGAATAAAATATAATACAGTCATATTACAATTATACAGTATATACAGTCGATATACAGGATAAACAGTCACTCATATCACATTATAGAAGAAGTTTATGATATGCAAAATTTTTCATAATATAACGTTAAGAGAAAAGCAAGTTAGAAAACCGCACATCCAATCCAATCCCTATTTCTTTAAAGGGAGTTTATTACACATATATGAAAAAGAGTAAATGGAGAAAAATTTTTCTGTGAGTAATTAGGAGATCTTAGGTTTTGTGCGTACTTCTTTATTTTCCGTTGTTTTTGTTGACTGCATGCTACTTTAAGAATCTAGCTACGTTTGAAAAAAGGAGGGAGGGATTCAAGAAGTTTACAAACCTACTGTGGCTTGTTGAGTGTGGGGAGGGGTCTGTCATCAAGGCTGGTACCCAAGTTATCAACAAGCGGAGGCCAGAGCTACATCCCTAGAAAACTAAGTTCAGGCAATTTCTGGTAAAAGCAAAACAAAACACTGCTGCTTCCTGTTTCCAGAACATGGGAATTTGCCTTTCTAATCTTAATTGTCCAAATACCAAGCCCACATAGCACCAAGATCTGGTGCTGCCCAGACAGGTATAAAAGAAGGAATCAAATAAATGTCCTCCTTATTCTAGTTATTCTGTTTTTTCTGCTCAGCTTCGTCCATCTGAATAAATGCACTCCCTACGAAATGAAAGCTAACCCCTGTATTTACTATACCCAAAGGTTGTTTGACACCCTGCCGCCCTTGAGAGAAAAATACCTAATCTGCAGGGCTACAGTCTAGAGCCTGGAGCCTCCCCTTTCCTGACCTTCCTCCCCTTCCTGGGGACAGCCTCCTCCCCCCAGCCTCTCCTCCAGCTCTCCAAGGCTGGTGCTGGCATCCGGATAAGCAGTCTCTCCCTCCCTCCCACCCTCCCCTCCCCCTCCTCCGCCACCTACCCTCCTCCCTCCCTCTCTCCTCTTTCTCGTCTCTGCTCCTCTCTCCTTCTCCTGGGAGCCCAGTCAGAGGGCTTAGCCAGCACAGGCAGCAGTCACCTTTGAGCTCTGCTCAGCTGTCCGGTTTTAGATCTAAAGTCATTTTTGTCACTTTACCTGACAACAGAGTTGCATTTTACATCCTTTCTGTTCCTTCTTGCTTCATCCACTTCCTCCAGGTGGTTTCCAGGCCAAATGCCCAGGCTGGTGTTTCTGCCTTTTCTCTCTGATCTCTCTTCTGGTTCCTTCACGTCCTTCAATCTGTTTTCCTGCGGCTTTTTTTATGTTGAAATTTTTCTAATTTACAGAAAAACTGAAAGAGCAGTACAGTGAATATACACATATCCTTCCTTTAACTATTCCACCAACCACTGGTAACCCTTACCATTCTGTCACATGTGAACGTTTGTGGGCATGAATTCATTCCAAACACTTCGAGCAAAACCGCTCTCCTGTGATCATGTCTAAGAAACTCCCATTAATTCCGCCATAACATCAAATACAGGCGCAAACTCAAACCTGACCCCATTGTTCCAAAAATATCTTTTATAGCTTCTTTCTTACTCAGTATCCAGTGGAAGTGCTGAAATGTACTTGAAATGTACTTGCTGAAAAGTACTGAAATGTACACCACATGTAATCTGGTGTTAATGCCTCTTTCTTGTCTTTTAATGGAGAACAGCCCAGCACATTCTTTTTTTTTTTTTTTTTTTTTAATGACATTGACTTTTTTGTAGTCTTTAGATCAGTTGGTTTGTACATTTTTCCTGCTCTGAATTCCTGACCGCTTAACCTTTGGGTTGCCTGAGAATTTGGTTTTGGACTTCGTTTCTTCTCTATTTACATGCATGCCTTTGGCAGTTTCATCCAGGAGTGTGGTTTTGGATAGCTTATTTATCCCAAATGTATCTTCTCAGCCTGGGCCTGTCTCCTAAACTCCTGACCCCACCTGCTTCCTACTGGTCTCACAGACATTTTAGGTTTCATAACTGAACTCCTGGTCTTCTAAAAATTTCCTCTGCCTACAGTCCACTTTTGAATTGATGGCAACTCTACCTCTCCATTTATCCAAGCCGGAAAAAACTTAGAATCATCCTTGATTCTGTGTCTCACAGTGTCTTACACTCCACATCCAGTTGTCTGGAAACCCTGTTCACTCAACTTTCAGAATATACTGGGAACCTGACCAGTTTCCCCCACCTCCTTTGCTTCCTCCCGATCCCCGTCTCCATCTGTGGTCTAGATTTCCAGCTAACGAGTCCACCTAACATCTCTGCCCCAGCCTAGTCTGAACACAGAAACCACGCAGCTCCTTTACAAACTCAAGTCCCATTATAGTACTCCTCTACTCAAAACCTTCCAATGTGCTCCCTCAAAAATAAAAGCCAAAGTCCTTCACTAGCCTCGAAAGGCCCTGTTACCTCTCTGACCTCATGTCTAGGCACCCCTCTGCCCCCTCCCTTTCTTTCCTGCCACGCCACCTGTTCTCAGCACACCAAGCCTGATCCTGACTCAAGGTCTTTGCACTAGTTGTGCACGCGCCCTCTAGATCCGCGGGACTCACTCCCTCGCCCACCTTGGGCCCTTGCTCAAGTAGCATCTTCTGAAAGAAGCCTATTCCCAACACCCTTCTCAAAATTGCAATGGCCCCCCTGTGCGTGCCAGTTCACACACACTCAAGCACACTTCTGATCCTTTTACATATTTGTTTTCTTCATACCTATTTCCTGCATATTGTATATCACCTTCTTTTTAAAAAAGATTTTATTTATTCCTTTAAGAGAGAGAGTGAGAGCATGTGTGCACAAGCAGGGGGCGGGGGGAGTAGACTCCCTGCTGAGCAGGAAGCCCAATAAGGGATTCAATCCCAGGACTCTGAGATCTTGACCTGAGCCAACGGCAGACACCTAAGGGACAGAGCCACACAGGTGCCCCTGTATATCACCTTCTAACATGTTCTACAATTTATCAATGTATTATATTTCTTTATCTTCTCCACTCTTCCCTGAATGTTAGCTCCCTAGGAGTGGGAGTAGAGGTGACCTGAGGACCTGAGCAAAGACCTAAAGGAGCCATGAAGACATCTGAAAGAGGACAAGGAGTGGGGGTAAGAAACTGTGCACATATATAAGAAAAGCCCATATCAGGAAAAGTACCGGCCAAGCACTGAATATTTAGCTATTATTAATATTTAGTCCATCCTTCATTCAAAGTAGAAAAATAATACTGAGAATACAGTGAATGGTTTATCATTAAGCCAGCTATAGTTCTTAAAGGCTACTTGGCAAGGAGGCACTGGATAAGGGGGTAAAGATCACAGGCTGAGAGTCCACGGACATCGAATCATGCTGAGTGGATTCAGTCAGGTCTCTGGCTCTCCCAGCCTGAGCAGAAGTCCTGCCCTCTTGCTTCTATTTTGTGCTTGCAGCCACAGTTTTCCTGGGTTTATCTATAAAAATGAGGGAGGTGTTTGATAAAAAGAACAGCCTAGAGTTTACTAAATTAATGGTCAGTTAGCTTTGGATGCAGGGACCCTCCTGGGAATTAGACAGAAAACAGCAATGACTGTTAGGACTGGCAGCTTCATTCTCTTGGTTAACTCAGTTTGACACTGTCTGCTGTGTATTATAACAAGCACAATTTTGGCACCTTCTTCCTGTCTCTGATGCTGGACTCCCAGAGAGATCAAAAGGAAATACAAAGCAAAACTTTTGATATCTAACAGTCTCATTTTAAATCTTTTTTAAAAATATTTTATAAATATTTTATTTATTTATTAATGAGGGAGAGAGAGAGAGGCAGAGGGAGAAGCAGGCTCGTATGTATGGAGAATGGAGCAGGGAGCCTGATGCGGGACTCAATCCCAGGAACCTGGAATCATGACCTGTGAGCTAAGGCAGACACTCAACCAACTGAATCACCCAGGCACCCAACAGTCACATTTTATATCCTTTTTTTTTTTTTAATGTTTTGTTCTTCAATCTCTCCAAATTGCCTGGACTTGAGAAAGGAGAATGTATTACCGGCTTCTCATGGGATAAATTTATTTCCCACACATCCTCTACTTTATTCCAAATAAGCCCAGAACCCTCTGGCTACAAATCTACTCCAGCCCTGCTCCAAGCAGGCAAGGAAGCCCACAGTATCCAAGTCCTGGAGAAAAACCCAAATGACAGCAGAGGGCAAAAGGAACCCTGCCAAAGGACACTGGGTGAAGGGCTCTGGGCATAGTGACAGCCTTCTGAGTATATTCTCCTGTGTAAAGTAGACCTGCTTAAAACATGAGACTTCTCCAAAGTCAGCTTTTAAATGAGCCATCCTACTCTCTAATGCATCGACACAGCGTCAGACTGTCTGGGGGAGAGGCGGAAGGGGAAGACGCACTTGGTTATCGGGATAATTTATCTACGTGGCACCAAATTTCAACATGCTGGCTGTGCCTGTATGCTCTGTCTTTGTCCAGGCAGCTGTCCCTGCAGCTCCAAAGACCCTGGGCTCTACCTCCCATCGCGTGTACTCTTCTTCTAGGTTCTGAGGGAAGTATCCACAAGTTTCCTTGGGGGAGATCTCACAATATTTTGCATTTTCTTTAGTATCCATTCTGGGCTAAGAAGCATGGAGAGCTGTAACTGTATTACAAATTAACTTCCTTATATGCAAGGCACCCCCCCCACACACACAGGAGCAGTGGGGGGTGGCTCTACAGATACCTGAGCACGTGGCTGTTGCCTCAGGGGGAGACAGACAATGAATGTCTTGGGACTCAATCTAGAGAGGCAAAACATTCTGAATGACAGCATGGTGTCCATTCACATTTCCGCTCCAGCAGAAGCCAGAGAATCTGGGACAGATGGTGTTTAACTATAAGCTCACACCACAACTATTTCTTTCTGGTCTAGTCCTTATCCGTCAACACCTTAGCAGGTTGCTAGTTTTTCCTAAAGGAAGTACTTCAGGGTGCCTGGGTGGCTCCTTTGGTTGACTTTTGGTTTGGGCTCAGGTCATGATCTCAGGGTCCTAAAATGGAGCCCCTCCTCCAGCTCTGAGCTCTGTGGGGAATGTGCTTCTCTCCCTCTGTCCCTCCCCCAGCTCTCTTTCTCTCTCTAAAATAAATAATTCTTTAAAAAGGATGTGCTTAAATTGTCTTTTAAAAATTATACTCCTAAACCTAATTCATTTATCTGGGCTGGCTCTTGCACGCAATAGAACACTCCTGGAATAGGGTTGAGCAACCTGCAATTGCTTTAAGGAAATAACAGGTTTGGGGGTTTTGTAAAGGTAACTTTTTTGTAGAAAGATTCTGCTTGGAATATTTACCGCTTTGGACACCCCACATACATACCTTCGGAGAACAGGTGGCCCTATATTCTGTCTGTGCACGTAAGAAATGTTGACATCTTTCACTTTTGCAGAGAATAACAATAATGAGTAGAACATCATTTATGGATAATTTGCACGTTGTCAACCTCCTAAGTAAGGTACGACATGGAACCCTGGCCTCGGCCCCCAGAGTTCTGAATGCAGGTCTATCACTGCCCCCTCACTAGACGAATGACTATAAACAATTAGGGGACCCCTCTGCATCTCAACATCCCATCCCTGGAACTGAGATAATGACATCTGCTTACTTATCTCGAAGGGACATCAGTGAGATCATGGATCCCCAAGCTAAGCAAGACACCAGACACTAAAAACTGCCGAAGCGGGTCTGTCTGACCTCCAGGGTCAGTGTGCGTGAAACTCCTCTGGGCAGGCTCTGGGGACGCTACGACGCATCTGATCCCAGCCCAGGCTGGGAGGCTATCGCGAGGGCACATCGAGACGACGGCTGCCAGTTTATGACAGAACAGCTGCGGTCTGGCGGTGCGCGTCTGGGCCGCCTGGGCCGCTCCCGGGCTACCCGGCTTCGCAGTACCCGGCCCCGAGCCCGCAGGAGCGGCCGCCCCACCGCGCCACGGCGAACCCCGCAAGACCCGCTCCCAGGCGCGCTATTTCTTTGAGTCTGATCGGGGCAGGCCCTACGCACACCCGCACGCACATCCGCGCGCGCGCGCGCACGTAGAGTTGCCAGGGCCGAGCGCGTATTTTTCCGGCGGCGGGGGGTGGGGGTGGGGGTGGGGGTGGGGTGCTGTCAGTCCGCCCGCCAAGGGGCCGCGCTGGGCGAAGCGGGCGCGCCGGCGGCGGGCGCCGGAATGTTGATTGAAACGGAGCTGGCTGCGCGGCGCTGATAAGTGTCGCCCGCCGCCCGCCGCCCGGCCCCGCGAGGCCCGTACAGAGGAGCCCCGCCGACCCCGGCCCCAGGATTCTCCGCTTTACTCCGGACGTGGCCAGCGCACGGGGGCGGCTCTCGGGCCCCCGCGGTCTGGTGGGAAGACTAAACTGCCTCCGCCGCGGAAAGCCGGAGACGGGGGTGGTGGGGAGACCACCGGGAGAAATGGAGAAGCTGGCTGTTTTATATATGATCAGCAAAACACAGCTCTTCGCCCTCTCCCCTCTCCACTCCACGCAGGCTCTTCCCCTAACTCAGATTTTCGCGCGGGTGTTCTGGGGTTCGCGGGGAGCGTCTCTCAAAGTGCTCTCAGGCGGACCGTTAACGTGGCCCCAGGATAGCCGTTTGGGAAAAGATAGCATTCGATCCTTAGCTCACACTGTACACTCGAAATACACACTCCAACTAGATTGAAATGTAAATGAAATTGTGCAAGTACTAAAAGAAAATATGGGTGAATTCCTCTTTAATCTTGGCGCAGGGAAAGGTTATCTCACTTTGTTTCAGATCCAGAGACAACAAGAGATAAATAACAAATTAAAAATGCATGACAGGGCGCCTGGGTGGCTCAGTGGGTTAAGCCGCTGCCTTCGGCTCAGGTCATGATCTCGGGGTCCTGGGATCGAGTCCCGCATCGGGCTCCCTGCTCAGCAGGGAGCCTGCTTCCCTCTCTCTCTCTCTGCCTGCCTCTCTGCCTACTTGTGATCTCTCTCTGTCAAATAAATAAATAAAATCTTTTTAAAAAAATGCATGACAAAAAGCACTGTAGAAGAAGTCAGAAGACCGCTGGCAAACAGGAATAAAATATTTGCAGTATGTAGCACAGATACCCCAGATCCATGACGCATAGATAACTCTCAAAAATTGATAGAATAGGGGCGCCTGCGTGGCTCAGTGGGTTAAAGCCTCTGCCTTGGGCTCAGGTCATGATCCCAGGGTCCTGGGATAGAGCCCAACAGGGAGCCTGCTTCCCTTCTTCTCTCTCTGCCTATTTGTGATCTCTGTCATAAATAAATAAAATCTTAAAAAAAAAACACTGAGATATCATTTCTCGCCTATCAGATTGATGAAAATTAAAAGGTATAATACATTCAGTTGTCCAGGCTGGTACTGGAGAGGTAGGCACTCTCATACACTGCTTGGGGAAGGCAAGCCTGTGCAACCATTCTGGAGAGGAATTTGACAATGCCCAAATAAAATATATATGCATTTACTTTTGGCCCATAATCTACTTCTAGATATATCTCAGAAGATATACTTCTAGCAATATCAAAACGCATAGCAACAATGTCAACCATTACATCATTTGTAATGCAAACTATTGAGAAAATCTAAATATTCTCAGGAAATTGGTTGAATAAACTAAGGCTCATTCACACACAATGAACGACTGTAAAAAAGAATAAGGACGATCTCTCTGAACCAGTAGGTTCTGGAGTGTGTTCTCCAGGATTTACCGTTAAGCGAAAGGAGCAAATTCTAAGAGTATCTCTAAGGGGATGGAAGCTGGGAGCACCCCTGGTTCTGGGGAGGAGTCTGTGCTAGGAGGGATCTTCAGGTGTGTGGCTGCAGGTGAGGCTGTGGAAAAAAGGATGCTCCCGTCATCAACCAGCCTCTTAAATATGAGAGTCAGATTCACATCATAGATCTTGAGGATGACACTATAATTAAAGTAAAAAATGTCCTCCTTCATCAGGCAGGTGAAATTAAGCCCATTAATGTCAGTCCACCAGATAAAATTGTGCTGGCAACATTGTATTATAAAAGGTCACTCGTCTTCTCCCCTGCTGGACCGGATACTCCTGGGGGATTCTGGCATGTGTGCTATGTATCTTTGTGTCTTAAAAGGTTGCAAACTGCCTTATATATAGGGTGACCATATGTTGTGGTTTGTTTGGAACAATTGTGGTTTGTGCCTGTCATCCCATCCCATGAGTGTTCCCTTCTTTTTAAAAATGTCCTTGGTGGGGCACCTGGGTGGCTCAGTGGGTTAACGCCTCTGCCTTCAGCTCAGGTCATGATCCCAGGGTCCTAGGATCGAGCCCCGAATCTGGCTCTCTGCTCGGCAGGGCGCCTGCTTCCTCTTCTCTTTCTCTGCCTGCCTCTCTGCCTACTTGTGATCTCTCTCTCTGTCAAATAAATAATTTTTTTTTAAATGTCCTTGGTTTGGAGGATTGATTTTATGATTACCTTCTCTTATGTAATAGGCACTCAAAGAATATCTACTGAATCGAATAAAATGATTCAGAAAAAATTGAAGTAACAGCTTCAGTGAAATTTTTAAATGTGTAGTGAATTTTTCTCAGAAACAAGCGTGCTAAGAAGTCCTGAGTGAAGAAGTAGGGAGAAACATAAGAAAAGACGATTACCAAACAACTGCATCCGTCTTAGCACGTGTGCTCTAAGGGAAAAAGCTCCCTGCTGAAAATGAGATATGGGTGGCCCCAAACAGATCTCTTAACCTTTCTTTGTCTTGGCTTTCTCTTTTACAACCTGGGAATAGTAACTGCTTTACACAGCTCTCAGAACTATTTTGAGAATAATCTGAGTTATTTTTCAAATCTTCATTCTACTCCGGGGGAATCCGCGTGTGCGCAAGGAGAGAAGAGGTAAAGGGCAATCGCTCTGTGTTTGTGATGCGGCCGTGCGGTAAAAAGACCCAGGATCTCCCTCCAGAGAAATCTGCATCCTGCCCAGCTATCTGAGAGCTGTGTGGTTTGGCACCATAGGTAACCTCTGTGTTCTTTATCTTTTAAAATAGAGACTACTAAGTTAAAAGAAAAAATGAGAAACCGTCATTTTTTTTTTTTAATGAGAAAATTTAGGGGTTCCTGGGTGGCTCGGTGGGTTAAGCCTCTGCATTCAGCTCGGGTCGCGGTCTCAGGGTCCTGGGATCAGGGCCAGCCTCGGGCTCTCTACTCAGCAGGGAGCCTGCTTCCCCTCCCTCTGCTTGCCTCTCTGCCTACTTGTGATCTCTCTCTGTATCAAATAATTAAATAAAATATTTTTAAAAATAATAATGAAAATGAGAAAATTCAATGAGTTGTTTTGAAAGGATTTGCCTTAAGACCATAGTTATGCAATCTGTTGGGGGGGTGGGGAAGGCTATGAAGATCTGTGCCAACAGTCAGGAATAGTGTGAGACTCTCAGTGTCATGAGAATATGGTAGACGTGGAACAGCTTATTTTGAGCAAAGGAAAGATAGGTAGAAAGGGCACAGACACTGATGTTACAACAAAGACATCCTGTGTATAAAGCAACAGCCACCCACGGGGAGCAATTAGAAGCATAATATCAATACAAAAATCTTAGAAATACATGTATCTGATCATCTATGGGGAGGGAAGCACAAAAAAGAATATAGTGATGAGATTGCGAGTGTGTAGGAACCGGGAAGGATGGGGAGTGGTCATGAGAATAAGACTAGAAAGGGTAAAGGTGAAGTGGTCACATCCTGGAATACACATTTTTTGCATAACTTTGGCTTTTAGAATTATGTTAATGTTTCACATATTCAAAAAGTAAAAAAGTATTATAATATTTTATTTATTTTTTAAAAGATTTTATTTATTTATTTGACAGAGATCACAAGTAGGCAGAGAGGCAAGCAGAGAGAGAGGAGGAAGCAGGCTCTCCGCTGAGCAGAGAGCCTGATGCGGGGCTCAATTCCAGGACCCTGGGATTGAGGGTCCAGGACCCAGAAGGCAGAGGCTTTAACCCATTCAGCCACCCAGGTGCCCCGTGGTATTATAATATTTTAAAATGCATCCCAGCGAAAGAGACCATGGCAAAGCAGAAATTGCAACTGTGGGCAACTCAGTTTCCCCAGCCCCGGGTGGGCCTGATACCTCTGGACCAGTCCCCAGAGTATGCTAGAGACTATCTCCTGCAAACAGGGCAGATTTCTTTATCCAACAAATGTTTATTGAAGACCTATTAAGTACACAGTTACTAGCCTAAGACCTGGAGGAACACTGCAGAACAGACCCAGACCAGAGCCCGAGTCTAGTCTAGTGGAGTCTAGTGGGGATCTAGCTACCTGTGAAAAACCTCAGTTGATTTCCTGCAGGCCTTCAAGGCCCCCAGCACCTGGGGGAGTTGCCTGTTGTGTATAGGATTTTAAAGAGGGAATCCCTTCATTTTAGGAAGATCTGAAAGAAACTGGTGGTGGAGGGCAGGGTGGGGGGACTCTTTAACTGCGGATGGAAAGAGGTTCAATATACATAACACACAAATTTTTTATGATGTGCTCAGGATCACGCTGCATGGAAATAATTTAAAAGTCTGGCTCCTGTGCAAGACTTGGAAGAGAGAAAAGGGCTGAGGCCTCTCATTTCCTAAGTATGTTCACAGCTTGGACTGAGCTGGCCCAGTGTAAGCGCTTCACACGTTTATGGACCTAGTTTAGTTTCCAAGCATTTTATTTATTGTGTGACCTAAGTGTACTAAGGCAGATCCACTCACACCCCTCGCATGGCTGGCTCCATCTCAACTTATTTTATTTAAGATTTTACTTATTTATTTGACAGAGAGAGAGAGAGAACAAGCAGAGGGAGTAGCAGTGGGAGGGGAAGAGCAGGCTTTCTGCTGAGCAGGGAGCCCAACTTGGGGCTCCACCCTAGGACCCCCACCCCATCATGACCAAGCCAAATGCAGACCCTCAATGGAGTGAGCCACCCAGGTTCCCCTCTATCTCATTTCAAGAATAGAGATGAGGTGAGGCAACCCGGTGGCTCAGCCGGTTAAGCATCAGACACTTGATTTTAGCTCAGGTCTTAATCTTGGGATCTTGAGTTCAAGCCCCTACTCCCGGTCCCAGCGAGGCATGGAGCCTATTTAAAACAAACAGGGGCGCCTGGGTGGCTCTGTGGGTTAAAGCCTCTGCCTTCGGCTCAGGTCATGATCCCAGGGTCCTGGAATCGAGCCCCGCATCTGGCTCTCTGCTCAGTGGGGAGCCTGCTTCCTCCTCTCTCTCTGCCTGCCTCTCTGCCTACTCGTGATCTGTCTGTCAAATAAATAAATAAAATCTTTAAGAAAAAATAAAATAAAACAAAAGAAAAAAGAATAGAGATGACGACTTCTCTGCCCTTGAGCTAGGAACGGGACACACACACACACACACACACACACACACACCCAGCGCACTGTCAGGGCTGTGCCGGGCCCTGCCTAAGAGGCTGGGAACTCCCCACCTTTTCTGCTCTTGATGCCGGACCTAGCTACTCCTTGCCCCTCCCGGATGCCCCCGCTTTGGCCTGTGGCCAGATCGCTCGCGCTCCCCTTTCGCTGCGGGGCAGTGGTTATTGGGGCTGGAAAGGACCGAGCAGGTAAGATGAACGTTTCGAGTTCCACTCTCCCGAGGGGGCGCTCCCAGTGCGCTGTAGCGGTAGAGGAGGAGAAGGGGTGATGCCGAGGCCCGGGCTGTTTACCGCAGCGTCCCCGTCCGGGGGCCGGGGGCGTGGAATGTCCTGGAGGTGACTTGCGGAGAGCGAGACCCGGGCGAGCCGAGAGCAAGAAAAGCTGAGAGCAGTACGTTTGCTCCGTCCGGGCTGCGCGGCGAACACAGGCGAGGACAGGCGAGGCAGAAGGACAGCCTCTCTCCCCACCGCCGTTGGGCAGGAGCCGTTGTCACACCTCAGTCCAGGTTTGCTTTGGGTGGGAGGGAGCCTGAGCCCAAGCCGCCCTTTCCCTAAGGCAGACTCGAGTCTGCACGAACTGCCAGGGGTCAGAAAGACTGTTTGTGCCCCAGATCGCTAACAAACCAGGAAAGGAGAAAAAAGCTGGAACCCGAAAGCAGCATTTGAACTCAGGACTCAGGGCTTTTGATGCCACGACCCTCTCAAGGTGTCCTCCCCAACACCCACCCCCCAACGTCCTAGAGCTGATAGTCCACCTTCCACCCTAGAATAACGTGCTGGCTGGTGGTCTACGCTTGATGTCTTTATCCCAGGTCTCCCCCAGCCCTAGCTTGCGAGGACACCACTGAGCAAAGCTGCTGCAGCCGAGCGGGCGGTGGAATGTTGTGAACATGAAAATGTTCTAAATTCACCCACTTTCGAGTGTCTGGGAAGTCCTAGTAAACAGCTGCAGAGAGGAGGATGCGATCATACTATTTTTCTAGGAAGTCGTGGGATATGTTTCATGAGCATTAAAACATTTGATTCATCAATATTTGTTCTAGGTATTTATCCTGAGATCATCCAAAGCGTTGACAAAGTTGAAGGCACGAAGTCGTTCTCTAAAGCTTTATTGAATTACAGAAAAAAAATAGGTACAGTCTAAAACTATAAGCACAGTCTATTTTGAATTGTCCGTAACATGGACTATTATATTGTAATTTTAAAACATATTCGTAAAAAACTCTTTAATGAAGTCCGGGACACACTTATGATGTAAATTTAAAATATACAAATTCGCATATAGCCTACGCAAAGATATAGAAAGAAGGAAGTAGGTCACCTCTGGATGACTCTTGTTTTCTTTTCAACTTTTCTTATTTTTTCCCCCAAAAGGTGAATAATAACTTTTATAATCAGAAAAAAAATTAAAGAAACATATGTGTTATCACAAGATTTCAAGGTCTTTGGGAGGTAAAGCCCTATCTCCTTCAGACAAAAAGTTGGGGGGTGTACTATTTCCGCAAAACCAAATTCCTGGTGCGCCCTGCTGTTGGAGAGCTGGGCCACCTCAGAGCAGCTTAACCTCTCTGATGGTGACTCCTCACTGAAGAAGACAAGAAGGAAGAAAGGAAGAAGGGGAGGAAGGAGAAACTGGGAACACTTGGGGTATCGCTTTGATGTAAAGACTAAATGAAATGATGTATAAGAAATCATTAGTTGGTTGTGCTGCAATTTTGTGAGAAATTTTGTGCCCATAGCCTAGGGAGATGAGTTAGACTCATCTGGATTTTCAGGTAGTAATAAAGCCCAGACCATTCTTGTAATATTGAATTCTCTCAAGATCTATTTAAGAAATAGTTGGTCTGAAATCCCAAAGAGGAACTCTAGTGAGATCTCATTTTGATTAAAAGATATTTTTAAACTCCTTAGAGTCTGTGCTAAGACTGCCGACCTCAAATCATGTTTTCTTAATTGAACCAAGGTAGCATGAGCAATAGCAGTGGACGGCCATTGATGGTCTCATACACATTATCTCCGTTCTCACAATCATCCTATGATGGGCTTATTCTTATCTCCATTTTAAAATTAAACCTAAGTTGACAGAGGTAAACTTTGGCAGAATCCCACGGTTGATGTGTTCCAGAGCAAGGGCTAGACATTTTGACTCCACCCCTACATTCATAGCCACTGTACACAGTTTCTCCCTCTCTCGCTCTCTTTTTAAAGATTTTATTTATTTATTTGACAGAGAGAGAGCCAGAGCACAAGCAGGGGAGCAGGGAGATGAAAAAGGGAGAGGGAAGGAGAAGCAGGCTCCCTGCTGAGCAGGGAGCCCCAAGCCAGCTGGACCCTAGGACCTGAGATCACATTTGGAGCCAAAGGCTGATGCTTAGCCCACTGACCCACCAAGGCGCCCCCCCCCCCGCACTCTCTCTTCACTGGGTGCCAGCCTTGTGAGAGGAGGTTTTCTGAAGATCTAATGCTGGTCAAAACTTCCCACCCCTTGGGGGTGGGGGAAAGGGGACACGAGGACACACGCATGTTCACTGAAAACAATCAACGTTAGGGAAAATAAAGAGGGAGAGAAGGAACTGGGGGACAAGAAGGGCAAGGTGAGTCCCTATCTGGCACCTTCCAGAGGGCTGGGGTTATTACCTTTCCACATCCACCTGTGGAGCTGGCAAAGAGGCGCCCCCCACCCAGTATAGCTTCCTAGCCCTTTCTTCACCCCCCAAGCTGAGAAGCTCCTCCTATGAAATGGCTGATCTGGAATCCCCAGACCCAGATTCTGCTCTAAGTGAGACGTTTCCCGCTCAATATAGACATGGACGGGTGAAGACTAGCTTGTCCGCCACCCAGCCTCGGCAGCCTGGATCCGGCTCCCCGCCGAATGGCCCCCACCCTGCGCCCACTAAGACTCCAGCGTGTTCCTTCAATCCCACAGGTGCCCAGCTGTCTCCACCTCAGTTTTCCTCGGTGAAAGATTGGAGAATTGAGTTAACGCTGGGCCCGATGGGTAGGCTGGGTTGTAGAGCAAGAGTTCCACCCCCCCAAGCCCTTATGTCCTCTAGGAGAGCCCCCTTGGACAGGGGATTGTTCTCGGCGGCTCCGGCCTGAACCGTGTTCACCTGGAGACGGGCAGCGCGCAGCACTCTCTCCCGTTTCCCCTGCTTTTGAGAGCCGTCAACACAAACCAAATCTTTCCGAGGGTGGCTGGGGGTTGGAGTGGAATTAGTAGGGTGAGGGAAGAAAGCTCCTGGGGGAGGAAGGTGCGGGTTTGCACGTGGTTTCTGCCCGGACCAATGAGAGCGATCTTGTCACTTGGCCTCGGTCACCCCGTCGGCAGGGATGGCCCAGAGAAAGGCGCAGTGCTGGATACTGGGCGTCTGCCCCAGACCTCGGGTCTGCAGTGCCTGCAGCGCCAAGACGGGGCGCTCCGGGTGCTGGGCTCCTGGGGGACCAGGGCCACCCCATCCCCGCCTCCTCCGCCTTTGGAATGCTGCTGAACCCTGTCACCTCCACCCCCTTCTCGGTCAATGACATCCTCAGGCTGGAGCGAGAGCAGATTGATTCCGAGTCCTTGCAACTCCGGGGGACACGGAAGATCCCTGAAAGCTTTCAGTGTCTGCAATTTGTTCCAGAACCGCGAAAGGCAGAGGTTCCCAGCACCTGCAGGGCCGGCTGCGGCGACAGCGGCAGAAGGCAGGACGAGTCGGGGTCTCCTGGTGGTCCCTGTGAGACAGTCACGGACATGGACGCAGAACGGGTCGGGGAGCCAGGTGAGTACGTGTGCTCAGGTCTTGGCTCCTACCAGGAGATCATGGCTTTGGGGGCATCATCACTACCAGCTGACGCGTGCGGGTGACACGCATCTCTGGGTCTTTCCTGCTCTAAAGGCCTAGCCCCATTTTCTCTTATTAGAGGATTCCAAATGGCAGATCTCTCAGCCCCCTCTTCCCATCTCCTCCAGACACCCAGTGTGCTTCCTGCATCCCTAACAAAATAAGTCCCGCATCTTAGGCGTTCATAATTTCCACAGCCTGTCCTCTGATTCCCAAAAACACATCATGCCCTCTCGCAGCCAGCCACACTTCCCAGAAACTCCAGCTCCTCTTTCTTACAGCGAAGCCCTCTGCAGTATCTTAGCTGTGCTCCACCACCACCAGACTTCCCTGCCAACGTCCGCGTCTCTCTACCCTAAAGCATCTGCCAGAAGTGTAGCCATCACATTAGCTGACCGCCGGGGAGTGGAAACTCGACTGGCTCTGGGGTCAATCGCAGCCCTTTCTTGGGGCTTGCTAAGTGGCCTGGCCAGCTCAGTCAATCCTCCGCCCGGACTCCTGGTCCGGACAATGAGAGTGGCGACCAGATCAGTTAGCATCTGAGTCCCTAGGCCTGGACGGCCAATCCTCCGTACCTGGGAGCATAGAAGGGGAGCTCCGGTTTCACTGCTCTGGGAAAGGACTCTGTGGAGTCTGGGCGCCCGCTCTCCGAAAGCACAACCCCAGGGGTGCGGACAGCGAGCTCCCGGCCCCTGCGTCCCTCCGCAGGAAGGGAAGGAGCAGTCAGTGAGTTGTGTTGTCTTGTGTCCTGCGACCCAGGAAACTTCCGCAGAAGAGTCTCAACATTCGGAGGGATGAAAAAGCCTCTCTACCTCTGGACAAACCTTTGCACCTTGGTCTACAGTTTCCTGGTGCCTGTCGGGGAGCCCCAGGGAGGCCTCGAAGATCAGCCTTCCCCTGCCGGGCTGTGCCACCGCCCATCCATTCAAGGCGCAACGAATAAGTAAAGGGGTTAGTTTGCAGTTGTTCCTCGACTAGTAGTCTCCTTATTCATCAGCTGCAGGAGCCTGGAGAACATTGGACTTTGCTGTGTTTGCAGAGAAGTCTGGGGGTGTTCTGCCATGGACTGTAAACACTAATGCCTTCGGAGATGCTCAACCAGCTCCGCATTCACTCTGGCCTTGCTGAGAAAGGGTCACAGTCCTGCTGTCACCTAGCAGCTGAAGGCTCACACAGCGCCTTCCTCTTCTGGCAAACTTTGAGCAGCATCTCTTAAGCGGCTGCCCGCCCTGGACACCCAGAAGGGACCCACGTCCAGCTCCAGGAACCAAGCCCAGGGCCACCGCAATGATCGAACCTTCCTGGTAAGCAATCCACTCATCTGTTCCCAGCGAAACCACCTTGCTTTCAAGGACACAGGGCGAGAGGGCCTCCAGACAGTGACCAAGAGGGTGCCCCGCAGCCCCATGGCCTGCCTGGCCAGCGACTCTCAAGTGGGGTCCTGCTAGTTCCAAAGAGTTGCTGAAAGTCAGCTGTAACTTTTCCATTTGTTAAGAATAAAACCCCAGTGCATATTTTTCTTCTTTAAAGGACGAGATGGCCTCAGTTTCTCTGAGCACTGGCTTGTCTGAAGAAAGTTTTCATTTCCTCAAACTTCAAATACCAAAGAGTCCCATCTCCTGCTCATAGGAAATTGTGCCACTGGGGTTGGGGATTTGAAGTCGGGTTCCAACCCGCACCTTCTCTAATTAGGTGCTTCGCCTGGCCATGAACTTATTACAGTCACTCCACGTTCCTGGTTTCTCCTGGCATGCCTTCCCATGAAAACTCAGCGTTTCCTCTCTACCCATCCTTGGGTTAAAACACAGCTTAGCCAAGACAGAAGAGAGGTGGGAAGAAGGCAAGGAAAGGCTGTATTTCAGTGGGCTTCAGACACAGCCATGGCGGGGTGACTGGGTAGGACACCACCCCAGGGAAGAGGAAGTCAGAGCGAAACCTGCTTACCACAGACAACCCAAAGGAGAAAGAGGCCGCTTCTTAAAAAGCGAAATGTGGATCTAAACTTTGTATATGCCTCCAAGGGACACTCCGTTTCCGAGCCAAGAATTAGGAGTCAGAAAAATATTTCGTTCACCTTTATTTTATTTTGCTAATTTACAGAGCATAACATCCAAGAAAGATGGGACGGGTCCCTGGTGCCAGTGCACTTGACAACCAAAAAGACAAGGGTGTGTGCAAAGGTGCGGTGAAGGTGGAAGATACTCAGGACACCCACCCCTGAGCTTGGACGGGACACCCGGTGATGGGTGGGGGACCACCACAGATAACCAGGCAGACAGGAACCCACGGGCAAGCGCGTCGCCAAGTTTTAGCGCTTTCTCTTTCTCTCTATCTCGATCTCTCGCCCTTTCTACACCCCTTCTTTCCACCAAGGGCAGTCCAAAGTCAATTTCCATCTAATAGTCCCCCACATTTGCACTCGGTCCTTGCGGCAAAAGCTCTCCCAAACTCGACCACACTTTAGAATCGAATTACAGCGAATCACCCCCACCCCACCTATACATATACATTCTAAGAAGAAAATGGAGTTGTCTTAGATCAGCTACCTTTTGGGAAAGGGCCGCACACCGAAGACCCTAGAATGTCAAAATTTAAGTATGTGCCTGCAGGGACAATCGTGACAGGGCTTGGGGGAAAGGAACATACAGACCCTCCTGGGACGGGGGAAGAGGGGGTGTTAGCAGAGGGGACCGAAGGGGACGCGACATGAAGGCTACCAGGGAGAGGGTAGCCCCCGAAAAACAACGCAACACTTGCTCAGGTAAGCCTGAGGCTGGGCGCTGACGCTGTTCCTTCCTGTGCTTTTAGAGCCGGGCCTCAGCGCAGCCCCGCCTCTCCACAGAGGGACCAGGGGTCCGGAGCGCTGCGTTGGCGACGTTGGCATCGGCACGCGCGGGAACAGCACGGAGCAGCCCAAGGCGCGGCAGCGGCGGAAGCCGCGCGTGCTTTTTTCGCAGGCGCAGGTTCTGGCGCTGGAGCGGCGCTTCAAGCAGCAGCGGTACCTGTCCGCGCCCGAGCGCGAGCACCTGGCCGGCGCGCTGCAGCTCACACCTACGCAGGTCAAGATCTGGTTCCAGAACCGGCGCTACAAGTGCAAGAGACAGCGCCAGGACAAGTCCCTAGAACTGGCGGGCCACCCCTTAGCGCCACGCCGGGTGGCGGTGCCCGTGCTTGTGCGGGATGGCAAGCCCTGCCTGGGTCCCGGCGCGCCGGCCTTTTCCGGCCCTTACAGCGCGGCCGCGGCGCCCTATTCCTGTTACGGCGGCTACGCGGGCACTCCTTTCGGGGCCGGCTATGGTGGTGGCTACGCGGGTGCGTCCCCGGGTCCCGTGGCGCCCGCACCTCTGGCCCGCGCCGGCTTCGCTGTGGGTGGCCCCAGCGCCAGCCCGCAGAGCCCTCTGCCCGCCCCGCTGCAGGGTGTCAGGGCCTGGTGAGGCGCCTGGGCTCCGTCAGCCCACCGTGTCCTGGGGCTCCGTCCCCCCCGCCTCTCCGCATACCGGCGAGCGACGGCGGAGGGAATAGGCGACCCGATGGTACTTCTCCCTGAGCTATCCCTGAACTTCGAATTGCCCCCAACAGACCATCCCGCTGAGGCACTGGGGACATTTCTCTCTCCAGGACCTAAAGTGCGCGGGGCAGCAGTGGGAGGAAGGAAAGTCTGTAGGATGGTTGGCAGTTTCGGGTATCGGAGCAATAGCGAGGCTGGTGACTGTCGGGCCTCAAACCCAGGGTTTGCTAATAGACTCTTTAATTTGTGTGCAGCAGCCCGGGGGCCTGGCCCGGAGGAGGGGGGCTGTGAGTGGGGGTGGCGTGCCCTAGAGGCCCACGATCCTCCATTAGAGGCTAGAGTTTGGGGAATGAATGTAAAAAGTAGCGGAGTGAAGTGTGGGAACTCGAGTGAGGAGCGGGCGTCGGGGGTTGGGGAGAGGATCCAGGAGGTCTGGGACAGAGACTATTGTGTGAGCCAAGCCCTCCTGGGAGAGTAAACCGCCCCTCCCTCTTCGTCTCCCCCTTTCCCCCCTTCCTCCCCTTTCCTCTCTCTCTCCCGCATCCCCCTCTCCCCACCCCCCCACCCCCCCCCCGGGGGCGCCGGGCTGCTCCCCGAGGACTCCGCCTTCATTCTCCCGGGACGCGGTTGCTCTCTGGGAAGGTATACTGTACATTCTGGTTCTCCCCTTCAAGGTCACTGCATTTTATCCCGTGTACACACCTCAGCACCTTGAGTAAATATCCTACATATATTTGTGTGTGTCCATGTGTGTAGGCCACTATAATCTCTCCACCTCTACTTACCTCCTACGCGACCGCGAATTAAAATAAAAAATGAAGCCCAGAAGTTCTGACTCGTCGGGACATATCCGAGTCCCTGGGGAAATGAAATGGCTGGAGCCCTGGAGATCCGATAGCTGATTTCTTCTCTCACAGCCCCCTCTCCCTCTGCAGGGTTTCTTCCAAAACATAATCCTTGTCTTAATTGCGCATAAGGAAAGGAGGCCGCCCTATGTCCATATGTCAAACACCAGGGGAAGGAAGCCTGAATTTTAGGGGAAATTATGACTTCCCTCCCCAAATATGTTTGAAGTTATGCAAATTGAAGACTGAAAACAAGCTCATTTTATTAAGGGAAACAAGGGATCAAATACATTTGTCTTTGGCAGGCACTAGTAGGGAAACCAGACTCCTTTTTTCTCCTGGACAATATTTTTAGATGATGAAAACCTGGTTCTTTACCCCTTCACCACTAACTCACCAAAAGGTAAATTCTATTTAATAAATTTGAATATTTAATCAAAATGTACTCGTCCCACATTTGCTCATTTCTGAATATGTCCTGGTTGTTTTCACCAATGTGGGAAAACAGACTCCTTGGTTCTTTGTTAACTACACCTGACTATGGAAAGCTTTCATCTCTTAAATTTTATGTGCTTAAGCTAAAAACAAGAGTACCATTCTTCTTCTTTACTACCATTTCCTTACATTTCCTCTCTTTTTCATTCTCATCCTTTTCTCTATTATTTCTCTACTTTTGCTGTTAATAAAAATACGGTTAGAAATACCCCTACAGTGTCTTGCAATTATAGTTAGTGTTGTGCTCCTGAGGTTGAAAAGGGCAGTATGTAGACTTTATTATTTTTTTTAAAAGATTTTATTTATTTATTTGACAGAGAGAGAGAGAGACCGTGAGAGAGGGAACACAAGCAGGGGAAGTGGGAGAGGGAGAAGCAGGCTTCCCGCGGAGCAGGGAGCCTGATGCCGGCTCAATCCCAGGACCCTGGGATCATGACCTGAGCCGAAGGTGACTGAGCCACCCAGGCACTCCAGTATGTAGACTTTAAATCTGGAACTGTCAATAAATATTCCTTAGTCAATTAAGATAAGATTTAAAAAAAATAATAAGGGTTATAGTTAAAATCTCCATCATGAGGAAAAGACCATCCCTCTTTCGCTTTGAGATGGCATTCCCCCTTTTTTTTTTTAAAGATTTTATTTATTTGTGAGAAGAGAGTGAGCAAGTGAGAGAGAAAGTACAAGCTGGAAGAGGGGCAGAGAGAGGGAGAAGCAGGATCCCCGCTGAGCCGGGAGCCAGATGCGGGACTCACAATTCCAAGACCCTGGGATCATGGTTTGAGCAAAGGCTTAAGGACTGAGCCACCCAGGCACCCTGGTGTGTGTGTGGGGGGGTATTCCTTACAAGAGGAAAGTGTCTGTGACCACCAGGCTTACATTTATGACAGGTGACTGACTCTATGTTCAGTGCTTCTACCAAGTAACCATCTGCCTAGCTCTCAGTTGTTAAGTGAGTTGTGTTACATTTTTCCAAGATCAGATTTTTTTAAAAGATTTTATTTATTGATTTATTTGACAGAGACAGAAACAGGGAGAGAGGGAATACCAGCAAGGGGAGAGGGAAAGGGAGAAGCAGGCTCCGCACCAAGCAGGGGGCCCGATGTGGGGCTCGATCCCAGGACCCCAGGATTATGACCCAAGGGGAAGGCAGAGGGTTAACCGACTGAGCCACCCAGGAGCCCCAGATTCTTTTTTTTTTTTTAAGATTTTATTTTTATTTATTTGACAGAGAGACACAGCGAGAGAGGGAACACAAGCTGGAAGAGTGGGGGAGGGAAAAGCAGGCTCCCCACTGAGCAAGGAGCCCCATGTGGGGCTCGATCCAAGGACCCTGGGACTATGACCTGAGCCGAAGGTAGACGCTTAACAACAGACCCACCCAGACGCCCCCAAGATCAGATTGTACTACATGATAATTTAAAAAAATCCTTTGTTGCTGTTCTTTGGGTAAGGTCCTTACCCCCCACCCCCACCCCCAGCGAAGTGTAGCTCATCACCCACAGATCTGGCGAAGTCCCGGGTACAGAGTAGAAAACTAATAAATCTTAGTTTCTTTACCCGTTTGTCCCTTTTAACATAGGAAAGTAACCCAAGAGGCAGTTGGCAGACATGTGATGTTCTGAATAGGCCTTACTTCCCATACTCCCCTAGCACTTTGTACAGCATGGAAAAACACAGGAGGAAGAGCCTGGGCTCAGATTTAGGCTGTGAGTGAAGGGGAAGGGGACTTGGCTCAATCGGCAGGTCAGTACTCAGTCACCGCCAAACATTTCTGGAAGGGCTACAAAAGGAAGTAAGATTTGCTGCTGCCCTTAAAAACCGTATTATCTAATTGGATACCGGAGACTAACATGAGAAATGTATCTAAAAATACACGGTGGTAGTTGCTGCGTGTCAAGTAGGACAGAAAATATGCCCCTCTAGAAAGATGGAGAAGGGGCGGGGGAGGACCTGGGTGCCCGCAGGAGGTGATTAGGCCTGGTGATTTAGTGTGGGAATGACACTGTTTCCTGGGAGAGGTTCCAGGAAAGGTCGAAGACTTAGGAACGGAGAAAAGTGAAGTGGGCACATGCCAAAGCCATGTTGCTATTTTACAGGAGTCTCAGATACAATTCAAGGCTAGCTTCTGGGAATTTATAAACTGCATCCAGTTGGCTGAAGGCATGTGGGCGGCGGCCGGGGTTGGGGGGGGCGGTTTCCTCTCATTTAGGCCAAAATCCTTCAGAGGTTCCGTTGATTTGTGACATTTTCTATTCTGTTCTCCAGATATTTGTAGCATCCACACTTGCTGGTCTAAACGAATAAACAAACAAAACCCCCCAAAAAACTAAACTAACAAAACCTCGTGCATATGCATGGCTTTCTCTTCAGAGGAGAGCCTGAACGTCTGAGATTCTCTGGGCACCAACGACTTCTTTCCAAAAGGGGAGGGGCGGGGAGGAGAGGGGAGGGAAATGCTCCTGTCAAGATCACTTTAAAACGAGCCGCCTCTCAGCTCATCAGGCCCACACCACCCCCCAAGCTGCCCGTCTTCCATCCTGTAATCTCTCCTGCGCACTGAAAGCTGCCCCTTTGTGTGTGCGTCTTAGGGTCCCGGGCTTATCCCAGGCCCGGCTTTCACCGGGGAGGCGCTCAGTAAGCAATCAGCTCTTATCTGCATCATTCAGGCCCGTCACTCCAGTCACCTCTTAATGTTCACAAATTTCCCAAATGGGAAGTAATTGACCTCTAAACAAAACAAAAAGGCTCTCAGAGAGATAGCAGAGGTCCCCTTCCTGACTGTCCCAGGGCTAGGGGTCTCACCTAGCCCAGGTGGATAAGTCAATAAAATTGCAGACTTCCTGGCTCCCTGTCCTTCCTGTTCCCCCCTCCCCAGCCCCTTCCAGCCCCTCATCCTGATACCATCTGTAAATCAGATGGAGCCCGAGCCCGAGTGCAGCTCTGCATTTCAGAGTGGCCAGAGTTCTCTGGTATTTGTTTTTTCGCAGTGTTATCGCTACAATGATGTGCCTTTGGAAGGACATATTGAAATCTTTTAAAATTCCGTTTGGAAAAGTGTCTACAACTGCTGAGTTTGTATCAGCTCCTCATTATATCAACCTACTAACTCACCATTTTTTTTTTCTTTTTCCGCAAACAAAGGAACTTCCAGGCTTAAAAAGCTGTCCCACAGAGAAGACTCCTGAGAGAAGCAGAAGGCAGTGCAGGAACACTGAGTTGAAAGTTGTTGAACCTCACTCTAGTCCCGCTTCGACGGGTGACACATTCTGTGACCCAGACCAAGCCTGTAACTCTTCTGGGTTTCGGTCTCCTTACTTATAAAATTGAGGCAGTGGATCTCCGAGGCTACTGTTTTAATTTTGGGTGGCTTCCTGTGGATTTCAGAGACATTTACATTTTTTAAATTGTAAGATAGATCATATCCAGAAGACTACATGAAACATACACATACAATTTAAGGAAAGATTGCAAAGTGAACACAGATGGAACCCTCCTCTCTAGGCAAGAAACAGGGGGTGCCAATTCCCCAGCAGCCCTTCTCCGCAGGCACCTTCCAGAACGCAGACCCCTCTCCTCCCTCTTTCCCTAAAGGTGGTACCAGCTATTCCTACTTTTGTGATGCTAATTTACAAGCTTCTTTTGTGGATTTACCCACAGGGACTCGTCCCTCAACGGTATGGTTTCATTTTGCCCGACTTTGAATGTCGCATAAATAGAATCAGACCAAGTGTATTCTTCTCTGACTTGTATTTAACTTGATGCTTGGGAGATTTATCTATGCTGTTGTGTGGAGCTTTAGTTTGCTCGTTTTCCTCTCCTCCTTCTTTCTTCTCCTCCTTCTAGAATTTTGAATTTAATTTTAATATTATTTTTTTAAGTAACCTCTGCACCCAATGTGGGGCTCGAACTCCTGACTCCTAGATGCAGAGTCCCAGGCTCTACTAAGCCAGCCAGTCCTCTGAGCTTTCATTGCTACATCGTATTCCATTGAACGCATATACCTTGGTGCATGTATTTACTAAAAAAATAAATGCTTTCCAGCTGGGGATTGTAATGAATGCTGCTGATCGCACCTTTCCCACAGGTACGGCTGGTTTCCCTAGCTGGAGCTTGTCCTGATCTCTCTGGACTGACTTGCAGGACAAGGATCTATCCGCTGACAGATTGCTATGTATGTTTCATAAGTCTACCAGCCTCGCACGGATACACCCCCTTTAATTTTTGTATAATTCCATTGCCTATTCATTTGGGGCAAAGCACATTCCTGTTCCCATTCCACAGAAAGGCTCCAAGGGCCAGAAACTCACACGGGACCCCAGACCACCTGCCCTCTGCTCCTGGGTGATTCCTACTGAATATTCAACAGGAGATCAGGTCCTTACACAAATCATGTGACTGTTGAGGGATACTGTTTTCTTTATTCCCTAAGGGGAAAATGCAGAGGAGGGATGGAAGCCCTTTGGAAAGCTTCCTGACGGGATAAAAAGGAAGCAAAATGCCAGAGAGAGTGGGAAGTGGACATGAGATACATGAGAGATACAACCCCTCATTCACTTGTGGGCAAACAGATATTTTAAAGACTCTGGCAAGACCCTTGCCCCCCCTCCCCACATCTCCCACCTACACTTTGAATCCCCAGAGACTCGGATTCACACTTCCAGGCGGCCAGCACTGAAGAGTGAAAAATAATTCAGCCCTGAGCTATTATTCCTTAGGTCCACTTCCCTCACTAAGGGGAGAGCTTTCTGGAAAGTCACTCTGCCTTCCTCTCTGACTCTCTGTTTAGACTCTAGCAAGTCTCCCCGGTCTCGGCCCAAGAGAAGGATGTGTTCTCAGTGACACAGTCCAGATTCCACTATAAGAAAAGCAGATATACCCAGCAGCCTCGGCTGCAAATCTCAGAGAGCTTGCTAGTCCCTCTGGGGCTTTCCTTATAAGCTGGTCTCAGTGAGACCTGCTTGCTTCCGGTCCATGCCTCAATGACTCTCACTTCCTCCTGTCACCAGCCCAGCTTAATCGCTTGAAACCCTAGTGCCCAGGAAATTGGAATCTGAAGTTAAGACTTCAGTGGGCCAGAGGTAAACGTTTCCTTTGATGGCTCCTGTGTTCAGTCCTACCCTGCTGGCTCCCTGCTGTCTCCCCTGGGCATTACCTGTGGCTCAGGCCCCCAGGTACCTGCTCCTAGGGCATCAAGGTCTTCCCCATCCGGATGCAGGTACTCACTGAGTCTCTTGTCCCTTCCTAACAAAGAGCCTCATGTCTGTGACAGACCCCAGTCTGTTTCCAACACACACTGTTGCTGTTATGGAGGAGGGGCCCAACGCCATTGGTGATGGACCAAACGAGTGAACGGTTGCTGTCTGCCTTCCTTGCACAACCCCACAAAGTCTGCAATAAAGACCCAGATTCTGACCTGGCTTCTTGGTAATCAGAACCCTCTAGATGAAAATTCTCTAATGTGTGGGTAAGGATCTGGTTCCTGGCAGGGGTCATCTTGAGCCATGATAACAGGGACTCTCAGAATTTCTGTCAGCCAGAGGTTATGGCTGTCGTAGAAAAAAAAAAAAAAAATTTTTTTTTTTTTAAATTATTCTAGCCATTCTCTCGTAGGTCAACTTACTTTTACCTGGCAAGTATTAAGTATAATTGATAATTAGATTGAACATTGTGAGGGGGAATATAAGGCCCATATCATTAAAAGAAAATATTTAGGCCATCTGGGTGGCTCAGTCAGTTAGGCAGCTTCTTTTGACTCGGGTCATGATCCCAGGGTCCTCCTTTGGAGTCCTGCCTCAGGCTCCCTACTTAGCGGGGTGTCTGTTTCTCTCCCTCTAACCCTTCCCCCAACTTGTGATCGCTCTCTCTCTCACTCTCTCTCTCAAATAAATAATAAAACTGAAGGAAGGAAGGAGGGCAGGAAGGAAGGACAGAAGGAAGAAAGGAAGGAAGGAAAGAAAGAAGGAAAATATTTACAGGATCAGAAACACACAGGATTCAGAAGACAGAGTCCTTGCTTCAAGAGGGACATCAAACTCTGGGCCAGACAAGCACCTATCAAACCAAATATGCTGGGGTGCCTCGGTGGCTCAGTGGGTTAAGTCTCTGCCTTTGGCTCAGGTCATGATCTCAGCGTCCTGGGATCGAGTCCCACAGCAGGGAGCCTGCTTCCCTCTCTCCCTACCTACCTCTCTGCCTACTTGTAATCTTTCCCTCTGTGTCAAATAAATAAATAAAATTTTAAAAAACAAACAAACAAACAAATACACGACAGGAGAAACCTAGAGTGGGTGCATTATACACCTACATTATTCATTGAATTATTGGACATTTACACTTAAAATTCCTACCCAAAGGATGCTGATAGTGGGGAGACATGTGGCAGACACTTCTAGCTATCATCCAATACCCATTTCCCACTCTTTTCTTTATTCTTGCAGATAACGATTCTATTTCCCAGACTCCTTTGCAGCTAGGAATGGCCAAGTAAGTAAGTTGTGGCTAAAGGGATGTAAGAAGTGACGTGTGCCACTTCCAGGACACAGCCTCGCAGGGAAGGGACCTTCTCTTCTCTTCCCTTCTCTTTCTGCCTGTGGCTTATGCAGTTGGAATGGTGGGCACAACAGCATGTATCTTAGATTACGACACAGCAACAAGATGGAAGAAGCGAGGGCCCCAGCATCTTATTGGCTCTGCTCTGCTTACACACCGGCTATTATAGAAAAGAAAATTCAGCACTGGTCTTGTTTAAGCCATTTTGTTGGCTTGTTATTTGGCTGCTGTTATCTGTAACAACTCAGTGGGCATCTCGTATAGCAGAGGACATAGGACATGAGAAAGCTAGCTGACACAGGTACAAGAGATGTCTAGGAGAGAAATAAATCAAGCTCAAGTCATCGAAGAAAACTTGAGGAAAGAGAAGGAGGTTGCGATAAGCCCCCTGAAAGGGTGAACAAATTTGGATGGGGTGGGGGTGGGAGGGGGCAGGGCGCAGGGAGGCTGAGGAACGTAGAAAGGAATATACAATACAGAGTGTGTGGGAACCAAGGGCCCTGTGAGGTGATGTGAAAGGCTCTTCTCTGGGTTGCCCACGGTCGTGGTGTTCAACTCAGCTGCCCTCTCCCCAGCTGCTAGCATCGACTTATAATGGCTTAGCGGCCATTTCTGTGCAGGAAACTACCAAATCTCACTTATACCACTCCAGCTCTATCCTTATCCAGAATTCCAGATCCAGGTTGCCTGTCCCTTCCTGGGCATCTCTAGCTGAGTATTTCCCTTCAGCTCAGGTCATGATCCCAGGATCCTGGGATCGAGCCCCACATCAGGCTCCCTGCTCAGTGGGGAGCCTGCTTTTCCCTCTGCCTGCCACTCCCCCAGCTTGTGCTCTCTCTATCAAATAAATAAATGAAATCTTAAAAAAAAAATACTGTGTATTCCTTGATGAAAAATTCACTTTTGAAACACGGTCTACACTCTATAACCTGACACATGAGAGCCTCTAGAATTTAACTTTTACCTACATTTCCAGCCCCACTTTCTGCTGGGTTCTTCCATACACCTTCTGTTCCACTCAGCCAGCCAGTCTGACGTTCCTAGGTATACTAGGCCTGGCTCCCCTTTTGGTCTCTGAGGTCTAGTTCAAAAGCCAACTCCTAGAGGAAGTCAGGGTCCCTGGTCAGGATTTCCTAGCTCTCATAGCTCATAGTGTATCCTGTTGGGTAACACTCAATTTGCAGCTGGTTGTTTCTTCAATTGTTCCCTGATGAGAGCATAAGCCTCTTGATTGAAGAAATAAATTTTACCCAGTTTATTTTTTTATAAATTTTTATTGAAGCATAACACATATAGAGAAAAGTGCATGAACGCCATACGTACACCTTAATGAAGTTTCACAAAGTGAATTTCCCATGTAATCAGCACCCAGATCATCAAACAGAACATTAACATTCCCCATCTCTTGCCCGAAGCTCTCTTGTATCCCATTGGTGTCACTGATCCCAAAGGAAATTACTAATTTTACTTCTAACTTCATGGATTAATTTTGCCAGTTCCTGAACTTAATCTAAATGGACTCATATGGTGTATATTCTCTTGCCTGCTTTTCTTCACTCAACAGTATGCTTGTGAGATGAGTTCGTGTTGCTGTGGGAAGTGGCAGTTTGCACATTCATACTGTTGTTTGGTTTTCCGTGGTCTGGTTATATGGCATGGATTTCTGGACATTTGAGCTATTTCCAGTTTGGAACTACAGTTGACCCTTGAACAATGTGGGGGTTAGAGGCACTGACCCCTCTGCATAGTCAAAAATCTGTGTGTAACTTTTAAAAAATGGTTTATTTATTTATTTTAGAGAGGGAGAGATGGGGGGCAGAGCAGAGAGAGAGAGAATCCTAAGCAGACTCTATGCCCAGTGTAGAGCTGGATATATGGCCTGATCCCACTACCCCAGGATCATGACTTGAGCAGAAACCAATAGTTTCTGTCTAACTTTTGACTCTCCCTAAAAGTTAACTACTAATCAGAAGCATTACCATTAACACAAATAGTCGATTAACATGTGTTTTGTATGTTATTTGTATTATACACTGTATTCTTATAATAAAGTAAGCTAAAGAAAAGAAAATGTTATAAAGAAAATCCTAAGGCAGGGTTGGGGGAAGGGGAGAAGTAGGCGAAGGGGATTAAGAACGCACTTATCTTGATGAGCGCTGAGTAATGTAGAGAACTGTTGAATCACTGTCATCCACCTGAAGCTGGCGTAATGCTGTGTGTTAACTCTACTGGATTTAAAATAAGAATTTAAAAGCAGAGAATCAGGGCGCCTGGGTGGCTCAGTGGGTTAAAGCCTCTGCCTTCAGCTCAGGTCATGATCCCAGGGTCCTGGGATTGAGCCCCGCATCAGGCTCTCTGCTCAGCAGGGAGCCTGCTTCCTCCTCTCTCTCTGCCTGCCTCTCTGCCTACTTGTGATCTGTCTCTGCCAAAGAAATAAATAAAATCTTAAAAAAAAAATAAAAACAGAGAATCATAAGGCAGCAAAAGCACACTTGCACTACTGTACTTTACAGAATCCATGTATGAGCGGGCCCGCCCCCATTCAAACCCACGTTGTTCAAGAGTCAGCTGTTTCATAATTAGAGCTGCTTGTCTGGTACATGTCGTGTACATGTCTTTTGGTGAATATGCAGCACATTTCTGTTGGTATGTTCCAGATGTGGGAATTCTAGATCAGGAAGTGTGGATGTGGGCACGTTTAGTAGAGTGTGCTATTTATCTAAAGTAGCTATGTTAGTTTACATTTCCACTAGGAGGTTTGAACCTTCCGGTTCCTCCATCTCCTCAACACCTCTTGTCAGTTTTACTCTTACTCTACTTTTTTCCTCTTGTCCTCTACTTCCTTGTCCAGAACATGGTTGTAGAAGCCGGGAAGCTGTGTTCTATGAATATTTATGTGGTGGTATGCTTGTGTGGAGCCACTGGGGAAGTGGAAGGCAAGTCGAAGAGGTGCGTGGTCAGTGGGCAGAGAAGCATAAAGATCACCTATTAAGCCCACACTAAGTGCTCACCCTAAATGCTTGGCAAGCTTTATATCATTGAACCATCATAATTGCTCCCTGAATTCTGACTTCCCAGGAGTCCCGTAAGCCCACAAATTAATAAACCTCCAAATTAGGCTCAAAGTGATTTAAAAAACTTATCCAAAACACAGAAACAGAACTTGAAGACCTCCGAAGGTCATTTAACTTCTCTTTTATGTTGTTGCCATTTCAGCTGCATTTCTGGCCCCTGTGCCTCACTGTGACTGACCTATCTAAACAGACTGAGCGTCTAGGACACGCTCTCTGACCCATCATGGTGTCTCTCTGAGCTTGATACTTCATCCCAACCTCACCCAGAGTCCCCAGAGGGAAGAGCACTTTCAGATATTGGGGATGTAAGATGTAAGAGATAACAGAGATCACAGAGATTCTTTCCCATGGGGTCCTGCTTTCCACCAAGGGATCTTTGCATTTTGGAATCAGTCCTGTAAACACATTACATAGAAGCATTACATACAACCCAAGAACATCTGGAGGTAAGGGCCCCATGGAGGAATCCACAGCCTTTGTTTGCAGCACTCAAACTGTCCACCAGGGGACACCATTGCCTCCAGTTTCCCCACCACGGGGGAAAAAGCGAATTCCCCAAATTCCTTGGGCCTCCACCCGAAGCCTTTGCTTTTGGCTCTAAGCAGTGTTTCAGATTTCTTTTTCAGGTCCAGCCTTTTGCCTTCCTGTTCGGATATTGACAATTGGGAGTGGACAGGAGACCGAATCAGGAGATTGAGGGCTCCAGAGACACCGACCGTTGGCCATGGTTTCAGTGTGACAAATACAAACACTAGTGATGCTGGTGGTTGTGAGACGTGTGGAGTGGTTTCCACGCACACGTCCTTCAGACGAGCCTGCTACCCTGCCTCCCTTTCCTCCTCCCCGGGCTCTCACTCAGAGCACCCGCAGGGAAAGTGGTCTGATCGGTTCCTTCAAAGTGAGCTGTTCTGATTCCTGAGCAGAGGTTCTTAACTCTTCCTGAGTTGAGAACTGCTTCCAGAGGCACGCAATTGATCTACTAGATGCTGGCTTCGCTCTGCCACCGACCCACTCAGCAGTGGGAGGCGAGGTGCCTTCATCTCCCCCGGCTTCAACCTCATCTAATGTAAAATGGAGTTCTGTGACTTTCTGGTGTGTAAGTGAGAGGAACCTAACTCATACGAGCATGAACAAAACAACAACAACAAAACACCCGATCAAGGCAGTTTCTTGGCCCATGTTGCCAAATGGTAGGAAGGCTGAAGGTGAAACCCAGGCCCTGGAGCTCATCCACCACCCGCCCCCCAATCCCCTGACCCCTGCCCCCCACCTCTCATCTCTGCTTCTGTTGGAAGCATGTTGGTCAGACTTGGGCTTTCTGAGACCGTGGGTTTCGTGAAACAACTTGCGTTGTCTTCTTGGGCTGGCTGAAACCGTGTCTGGCCACCCAGCCACCGGCACCTGAGAATGAGAGAGCACAAGCAGGGGGAACGGCAGAGGGAGAAGAAGCAGGCTTCCTACTGAGCAGGGATCCTGATGCAGGGTTCGATCCCAGGACCCTGGGATCATGACCTGAGCTGAAGGCAGACACTTAACCGACTGAGCCACCCAGTTGCCCCACGGACATCTTCTTCTTGAGGGTCATCCTACCCCAGGGCAATCCCCTTGCTGGTAAGCCTCAAGGGCAGATGTCAACCATTCCTCATGACAGTAGGGTCTGGAGGAGAGGGTAGACTGGCGGTGCAATGTGTTTGTCCCTCTCTTCCTAGGCCTCAGCCTGCGGCATGAGGAGGGTGCCTCCGTGGGTCCCTAAACACACTCCAGAAATCTAAAGAACGTGTCCCGGATGGATCCCTCTGCAAGGTGGGTATCGCTTTGCCTCATTTCCTTCTGTCCTTCAGGGTCACATTATCATGTCTGAGGCAGCAAATGCAAAGCAGGGGCAATAGGGACACCCCCACCGCAGCTAGCTCCCCACTCACGCCACCTTGGTGTTGTGGGACCTCTGCAGGAGAAGGAGACTCCCCTCTCCCCAGCATCCTTCCAGACTATGCATCTCGTAACCTGTCACCCTCTCACGGAATCCTATTCACCAAAGCCCTTTAAAGCAGTGGCTCTTATCCCCGGGAGCAAAGAAATGGGGCAAAGCAACTCTTGGTACTTCTCTGCTTTCCCACCTAATAGGGAAATAGCAGCCTGACCTGGAAACAGACCTATCTGGGCAGCAGGGCGAAAGCTCCTCAGTGGGCCAGGCTGTGGTGCACCTGTAGTCTTATGCCCCAGGCTGCAGGCAGTGGGAGCCGAGCAGTGACATGGAGGGGTCCTAAGACCCTCTAGGAAAAGGACATGACTCCAGCCAGGGAGATCACAACTGTCAGAAGTTCAAGTGCATAAAGACCAGTAAGTATCTCCCGGCCTGGGCAAGTGCAACACCCGCTGTCCCTGGGGCAGCGGCAGACATCCTGATACCAGCTACACCTCCGGGCCTGCAGTGGTCCTCTGCTGGCGGCTGTAGCCGCTGTTTGACCTGACCACCCCCTGTGTCCAAGTGGCGGGGGGAGCACACACACCAGCACTAGCTTTTCGGTCCATACCGCCCGCCCAAAGCTGCTCTGGGGCTGCCAGCTTCTCTTCCCCTTGGCAGCCCCTCCGAGCCCCAAAGGCTAAGTAAGCAACAGACCCCCTGCCCCATTCCAACAGAGTCAGGATGACTGCATATCCAGAGGCTGTATATTCAGTATTTGTGCAATGATGCTATCCGGGTAGAAATTGACTTCTTCACACAGATTCCTTCTTGCTCCTTAACACTCTTGGTTTCAAGGTCAGATAGTGGAACTGTTGACAAAGTTTTTCTTTTCCGGGCTGAGCTGGTAGAAGACCTAGCCTGCTGTCTCCTTTCTCTGTCCTGAAGGGAAATGTGACACGACTCACTAGAATATCAGTGATGTTGCCTGGTGGCTCTCCTTGGTCTGGATGCTGACCTGACTGCTTCATGTACACGTTTGATCTGCAGGATATTTCTGCATGATACTCAGCTGGTAACCACTCCTTTTTGCCAGAAGAAGTAACTTCAGCCAGGAGAGGCTAAGAACCTGCACCTCACAGGGGCGGAAAACTGGGATTTATACTGGGATTCTTGGAGCCCGGATCCCACCCTGCAGCCTCGTACCTGCTGTTCTTTTGCAGTTATCGCCTGCGTGGATCCCTTCTCTTGCTTCCCTCTCGCTGGGCCAGCCCTGGAACTGGCTTCCTGACTCCCTTCTTGCACCTGTCACTGTTTCCATGAGCGCTTTTTAAAAAAAAAATTTTTTATTTAAATTCCTGTTAGTTAACATACAGTGTAGTATTAGTTTCAGACGTACAGTACAGTGATTCAGCATTTCCACACGCCACCCAGCGCTCATCACAGCAAGGGCACTCTTTAATCCCCATTATCTATCTCACCATCCCCCACCCACCTCCACTCCGATAACCATCAGTTCATTCTCTAGAGTTTAGTGTATTTCTTGGTTGCCTCCCTCTCTCCTTTTTCCCCCTTTGCTCGTTTGTTTTGTTTCTCAAATTCCACGTGAGTGAAATCATATGGCATTTATCTTTCTCGGACGGACTTACTTCCCTTAGCATTGCAATCTCTAGCTCCATCCATGTTGTTGCACATGGCACGATTTCATTCTTTTGGGTGGCTGAGTAAATATACATATCTACTTAGCCATCTATCTACTTAGCCATCAAAAAGAATATATATATGTGTGCATATATATGTATGTATGCATATATATACATACATATATATATCTCTCTCACATTTTCTTTATCCATTCTTCAGTTGATGGACTCTTGGTCTATTTTCATAGTTTGGCTATTGTAGATAATGCTGCTATAAACATTGGGATGCACGTATCCCTTTGAATTAGTATTTTTGTATTCTTTGGGTAAATACCTAGTAGGAAATTGCTGGGTCATAGTGCAGTTCTATTTCTAATTTTTTGAGGAACCTCCATACAGTTCTCCAGAGTGGCTGCACCAGCTTGCATTCCCCCCAACAGTGCACGAGGGCTCCCCTTTCTCTGCAGCCTGGCCAACATCTGTTGTTTCCGATGTTGTTGATTTGAGCCATTCTGACAAGTGTGAGGTGATATCTCATGGCAGTTTTGAGTTGCATTTCCTTGGTGATCAGTGATGTTGAGCATCGATTCACGGGTCCGCTGGCCATCTGAATGGCTTCTTTGAAGAAATGACTACGCAGGTCTTCTGCCCATTTTTAATTAGCTTATTTGTTTTTTGGGTGTTGAGTTCTATAAGTTCTTTGTATATTTTACATACTACCCTCTATCAGACACGTCATTTGCAATTATCTTCTCCCGTTCTGTAGGTTGCGTTTTAGTTTTGTTGATAGCGCTGTCTTTCTGAAACACAAGTTCGACAGTAATGACGTCTCTCGACTTTAACACCCTCTGCAGCTGCCAAGTGCCTTGTTGTGTACAGACCCTCCTGTGTGGTGGTCAAGGGTGCTTCCCTTACCAGCCAGACCCTTACTCCTCCGATCCACTTACTCCAAACCTCTAGATGTGTCCAGGCCCCTTTAAAGGCCTGCCTTCTCCATGAAGCCTTCCATCCTAAAGCTGCCAGTCTTTGAAAGAGAGTTGAAGAGGCCTAGTGGTTTAGAAGCCAGGTTCTGAAACACCACAGGGGTTCTCAAGACAGCACTGAGACAAACGGATGCTGGGCCTGGGCTGGGGAGGGGTCATCAGCTCCCTGCCTCTGCCCAGCTGCTAGAGGCTCACTTTCATCTGTCATGGATTTGGGGTCCACGGGAAATGTCATCTG
Organism: Mustela erminea; assembly: GCF_009829155.1. Taxonomy (NCBI): domain Eukaryota; kingdom Metazoa; phylum Chordata; class Mammalia; order Carnivora; family Mustelidae; genus Mustela; species Mustela erminea. The sequence continues at coordinate 3,665,795 of NC_045615.1, read as the reverse complement.
TAAAGGGTCCTACTGCTAATATACTAACATATACATTATAATAATACAGCAGTAAAAGCATATAAATACTATCCAGCCCAACTTTTTAATTTTACAGATATGCAATTCCTACTGTACCTGCTGGCCACTGTTGGTCTGACACCTGGTATGTACTATCCTTTGTAAGTGTAACTGTCCTTTCCTGTATGTGTCTGTTTCCTCAAGTAGGGCATAAACTCCTCACGAGCCAGGAGCAGGTCTTATACTTGGTTATTTCCAGGGACTAACATGGTTTAAGAAATGTTAATTTGTGGGTTCCTGGGTGGCTCAGTGGATTAAGCCTCTGCCTTTGGCTCAGGTCCTGATCTCAGGGTCCTGGGATCGAGCCCTGTGTCAGTCTCTCTGCTCAGCAGGGAGCCTGCTTCCTCCTCTCTCTCTGCCTGCCTATCTGCCTGCTTGTGATCTCTGTCAAATAAATAAAATCTTTAAAAAAAGAAAAGAAATGTTTATTTGTTATGACTGTTTTCTGCTTAAGATATTTCCCTAAAAACGTAAAACTAAAGCCCCCCCATACCTCCCTTCTACTCCCTCCCCAGAGGTAACCACTCCCCAAGTTAGTGTGAATCATTTCTCTGAGTTTTTAAAATCACATATAAAAGCATTCTCATGCTGTGTGATCTATCCTTTCCTGAGTTTCAAGGGTAATCTCAGAGACACGAGGGAGATGAAGGCTGTTTTCCCATGCTTACCCTGTTTCCCAGTTGGATTCGAAGTTTCTAGAGGGCACACAGCATGTTCTATAACACCCTCCAACATACACTTCCCTCTTCCCAATTCACAGCACAGGCTAACTCCAGGGACAATTCCGACTCGTCCCTGAAGAAGTGGCATTGTCTCCTCCACAGGGACCCTGGCTGGGAGTGCTGCCAGCCAGAGTCAGTGTCCCCTGTTGGTTCACCCCTCAAGATCCCAGGCCAGCCCATGTGGTATGTATCCTGGCTTTGTCATTTTTAGCTGAGCGTCTGTGGTGAAGTTAGTCGACTTCACTGTGCCTTGACTTCTTCTTCTGAAAGGGGTGGGGGGAGGGTATAATAGTAACTATTCAGAAAACTAAGTGAGTTAATATGAGAAAAATACTTCAAACAGCACACCTTGAACGTCAGGTAAGTGTTAGCTACAACTGTTTTGGTGCCAAGCCAAGGATTTCTGTACTGCTGAATGCCACTTGTTTAGAAAGATCTGCTTCACTCGGTCCCCTATGCAGTGCCAGGTCACGTTAAAATGGCTCGACACTGAATGGGCCGACCTCCCGCCTTAGCACTGAGCCCTCACTGGAGGGACTAGGTATGTCTGTCTATCGAGACCAGGTATCACCTGGCCTCCATCCTCTCTTGTTTTCTTTCCACACTTTCTCTCCTGCTTGGAACTCAGACGGCACCAAACGCTTCCATCCCTGTGTGAGGAGATGGCCATCAGGAATGTGCAGGACTCCCCCTGGGCCAGAGAGCCTAGTTTCTCAGGGGCCTTCAGAGAGACTGCAAGGAGAAGCCAGCCCCCCAAACCCAGTCTCATCTCTTAGAGCTCCTGGTTGGACAGGCTCATTTGCCACCCTACTCCACCCACTGCCTTCCCATGCCTCCTCACACCCCGCCCTCCCTGCGCCTCCGCCAGCTGGGGTCAAGTCCCTTCCAGAGGTCTCTGAGGAAGAAGCGGTGTCATGCTTGATTTGACCCATCAGTTTTTCTACTTACCAATCAGCTACCTTCCAGCTCCCACAAGAGGATACATGAACAGGTTTTCTTTAAGGACTTTAACATGTCCATTAACACGTCACGGAATTAAAACACTGGCAAGGGGGCTTGGGTTATACCTGTAATGTTTTATTTCTTTTTACAAAATATATAAAATAAATTAAGTTTTAGCAAGTCTCTCTGCATTTTTTTTTGACTGTTTAAAACATTTTATAGTTTAAAAAAATCACATGTGTTAGGAGACAGAAATAAAACCGACCTACACATTGAGAGACATAACCAAGTTCTGACTTGGTCACTAATGTAGAATTTTAGATGAAATTCAGATGAAAGCCATTTGCATTCTCCACACCTCAGTTTCCCCACTTATAAAATGCTGGTTAAGGTCTCTTAACACCCAATTCTGTGAATTTTTAAATAGGAATGACACAGTGCCTCCTGGTTCTGGACGTTTCTCTCTCTAGCATACTCGTTCCCTTACCTTCCAAATTGTTCTCATTTTGTCTCTTTCCTCTCCCTGTGCCTCTTCAGAGGAGGTGGAAATCAGGATAAATACATAAATGGAAGAACAGCTTTGTGGATGCCCACAGGGGCACAGTGGGGTGGTCTGGAAGATTCTGCCTTCCTTCCCAGCACAACCCAGGTGATCATTTCCCTTATGAACTGTGAAAACACCAGGACGGCTTTGCCTTCGCTGGGGGCAGGACTTGCCTCAGGCCAAACAGGAATGCTTAGTTGAGTGATTTAATCTGTGTCCAGTGATCCTGGCTTAATTGTCCCAAATAATCTTCAAGAGGAATTTTCAAGAGAAGCTCTGGTCAGCAGGTCTGGAAGAAATCAGACCTATCCTTTATGGGTCCCCAGACCCTGTCCAGTCATGGGTGTCAGGAGACCCCTCTGGAGAGCTGAACAGAGTCTCATTCCCAGAAATCGGCTCTGCCTCCTTCTGCTTCCATCATTGGCCTGGGATACCATCACTTTGGGGCACCATCTGATGGCCCACTCAGTTTTATGGGGGGCACCGAGAGCTGAGGGAGTGGGAGAGAAGAGGTCTCAAATTGCTTCCGGCAGTGAGGGGTGTGGGAAGGTCAGAGCCTCCTTCCCTAGACAAACAGCCCCCTGCGTGTCTCCCCAGGAGGGCCTCCGTTGAGCTGTTGAGCAGACCAGGCACAGAGGGACCGCGGCCACCCAGTGAGTGGAAAGGGAAACTTCTGCAGACGCTGCTGGGCAGCCGCCAGCTCTCCAGAATCGGGCCACCACGCATTGGGGCACAGGGAAGGTGACCAGGGTCACCGTTAGCAAAATACTCCTGGCTTCTCATTACCCAATAAATCTTCCCCGATGGCTTTGCTTGGGCGATAAGCCCTGATGAGGGGCCTAACGAGGTTGAGTTATTAGCTGCTTGCTGCGTTTCCCTGAACTCTAATCCCTTTTGCCATACAGAAAAGCCTGGGGGGAACACTGCCATACCACAGAGATGGGGAAACAGATCTTAAAAGGTCTGAGGATAGCCAGAGAGAGCCCTTTTGCAGGTCTGGGATTTGCAACCTGAGTGGGCTTGAGAGTGGGATAAAGGGCACAGGCATATGCATGGTTTGGAGTCCCTCAAAGGAAAATGGAGCAGATCACCTGCGTTCATAGCGGCTCCTACCCCTCCCAGAGGATCTCCCCCTCGCCTGCATGGAGCTGCTCAGAGACCTCCCCAGCTCTTTGCTACTCAAGGGATGACGATGGGGTTTGGATCGGTAGTAGCATGGCTTGCGAGTTTGTTAGAAATCCGTTGTTGGGATGCCTGGGTGGCTCAGTGGGTTAAAGCCTCTGCCTTTGGCTCAGATCATGATCCCAGAGTCCTGGGCTCTCTGCTCAGCAGGGAGCCTGCTTCCCTTACTCTCTCTCTGCCTGCCTGCCTCTCTGCCTACTTGTGATCTGTCAAATAAATAAATAAAAATATTAAAAAAAAAAAAAGGAATGAAAGAAAAAGAAAGAAAGAAATCCATTGTTACAGGACACCCAGACCTACAAGGGCACACCTTGCATTTTAACAAGAGCCCAGGCTAATTTGTGTGCACTTCACAATCTGAGGAGCACTGGTCTGTCCACTCAGAGGACCAGCCCCTCCCCCACCCATCCCCTCAGGGCGAGTTTTCCTGGGCTCCACACTGCTCTCCTTACCTCTTCCCTTACACCTCCTCTCTCACACCCTGAAGCTCTAGCTCTCTATGCTGACAGCCACCATTTGGAAAATTAGAGTTTGACCCATTCATGCCACAGTGTAACCTAGAGAAGCTTAGTGTCTCACCAAACTCACCTAGCATTTTCACATTAACCCTTGAAATTCATCTTTTTTTAGGGCACCTGGGTGGCTCAGTGGGTTAAAGCCTCTGCCTTTGGCTCAGGTCATGATCCTGGAGTCCTGGGATCGAGCCCCGCATCGGGCTTCTGCTCAGCGGGGAGCCTGCTTCCTCCTCTCTCTCTCTCTGCCTGCCTCTCCCCCTACTCATGATCTCTGTCTAATAAATAAATAAAATCTTTAAAAAAAAAAAAAAAGAAAATCATCTTTTTCAAAAAAGATTTTATTTATTTACTTATTTATTTGAGAGAGAGAGAATGTGAGAGAGAGAGCAGAAGAAGGGGGAGGGCCGGAGAAGGGGGGGCAGACTCCCTGCTGAGCAGCGAGCCTGATGTGGGACTCGATCCCGGGACTCCAGGATCATGGATCATGACCTGAGCCAAAGGCAGTCACTTAACCGACTGAGCCACCCAGGCGTTCCCCCATGAAAATAATCTTAATGCAAACACTACATAGAAAAATGTAGGGTGCCAAGTGGTATCAGTGGGATATCAATGCCTTTGACTCTGGGGGCAGGTTCCTACGTCCAACCTCGCCTTATAAAGGGTGGTTTAATTCATCCCTTTTCCCCTCTTTTCAGTGCCTCTGCCTATAATACTCCCACAAGAGCAGAGTAAGAGAAGCTAGGGAATAGGGTAGGAGGGTAAAGATTCTGGAAGAGGCCAGAGAAGATGCCGGAACCAGGGGCTACATGGTTATTAACCCCTGCTATGTGCCTAAGGCATGGGCTGCTGGGGAAGGCCTTGGCTTTGGAACTGGACGAAGCTGGGTTAGCTCTTAGAACCTGGGCATATTACCTTGAGTCTCTGAGCTTCAGTCTCCTTATCTGTAAAAAATGGGGGGTTTAGTGCAGATTAAATATCTATAGTGAGCTAGCCCAGAGTGAGCAGTCAGTGTCTGCCCATTTGCTCCCCATTTTCCCCACTGTGTGCAGGAAAAGGAAAAGCTGAGACATGGCCCTGACCTTCAATAAGGCTAAGATAAAACCCATACACATGCAATGATTAAATACTCCAAGGCTATAGAGGGTTAAATGCTCAACTGAGCAGCAGAGCCACCGGGGCGAAGACTAGAAAGTCCTACACAAACTTTTGGGTGGAAATTGAGCCAGTGAAGATAAACAAGAGAAGAAAAGCATGCATAGGGGATTGGAAACAGGGCTGGGCCAGACATGAGTGGAAACCCTGCCAGAAGGAGTCAGTAGGAGCAGAAGAGAGTGTCGGGGAGGAGGAGGTGGGGCAAGAGGAGGCAAGGAAGCTGGGCCTCCATGGAAGGTTCTGGAAAGACTGGATGAAGAGCTGGGGGATTGCATCTATGTGATGTGGAAGATGAGGCGGAGGAGAAGCGCCCCAGGACTGGACGTGAAGAGGGATCATTGATTCAACACACTCTACTGCACCTCTCTTCCCCAGCGTTATTAGCAACTCCTAGGTCCAGGGTGCCTCTGTGTTCAGCCTCTTTGCAATGTGCCTGGAAAAAGCAAATTTGATACATCGCAGAGGTGGGTCTAGACCTGAACACGTAGAAATGAGCTATTCCTGGGCACTCTATGCATGCCAACCTCTGAGTTTTTCATTATGAAAGGCCATCTTGGGGTGGATGAGTGGTTCAGTCAGGTCGTGATCCTGGGGTCCTGGGGTGTCCTGGGGTCGAGCCCTGTGTCAGGCTCCCTCCTCAGCGGGAAGCTGCTTCTCCCTCTTCCACTCCCCCTGCTTGTATTCGGTCTCCCACTGTCTCGTTCTGTCAAATAAATAAATAAAATCTAAAAAAAGAAAAAAAAAAAAAAAGAAAAAGAGAAGAAAGGTCATCTTATTCCTCTCATTAATCCTTAAGGGGGATGCTGTTTTTGCACCCAGTTTGCATGAGGAAACGAAGGCAGGCTCTGAAAGGTTAGGAGACTTGCCTCAGGACAGGCTCCACAGCTAGAGCCTACTCCATTAGCCACTGATCTCCTTCCAAAAAGGGCAGCCCCCCCCCACCCCGCCCAGCTGTTCTAGGGTCCTAAGACACTTTGGAAGCTGCTTCTAAACAATTCCTTTCCCCCACAAAGGCAAAAAGTCTTTAGTTCTACTGCAAGGAGGACATGAGGCTGCGGAAACAAACAGGACCCCGTCCAGCAAAGATAGAGACCCAGCATTTTCATGTTCCTGTCCAACCCGGAAGGATACCGAAGGGAAAAGTCTGAAGCCAACTTCACTGAACTTCCAAGAACATGGACCAAAGTGTTCTTTGGTCTTAGAGCCACTTAGAGCCTATGGAAGAATGGCTGGCCCTGTACTAGGAAGGCCTGTTTTTGTTTTTGGTTTTTGTTTTTAAAAATCTTATTTATTTATTTGACAGACAAAGATAACAAGTAGGCAGAGAGGAAGAGTGGAGGAAGCAGGCTCCCCGCTGAGCAGAGAGCCCGATGTGGGGCTCCATCCCAGGACCCTGGGATCATGACCTGAGCCGAAAGCAGACGCTTAGCCCACTGTGTCACCCAGGTGCCCCAAGAAGGCCTGTTTTGTAGTGAGGACGGTAGGAATCTCTTTGTTGGGGTGGTGATTATGGTCCATTCCTTTTTTCTTTCTTTATCTTCTCATCTTTCAGAATTAGCAAAGCCAACGTGAAGTGCCTTCATGGAGGATACACGTCATGACGTGTTGAGATAAAGCATAAACTTGTGTGGCTATCCCCAGTATGCATTGAAACATACATATATTTTTTTAAAGATTTTATTTGTTTGACACAGAGAGAGAAACAGCGAGAGAAGGAACACAGGCAGAGGGAGAGGGAGAAGCAGGCTTCCCACTGAACAGGGAACCCGATGTGGGGCTCGATCCCAGGATCTGGGATTATGACCTGAGCCGAAGGCAGATGCCCAACTAACTGGGCCACCCAGGTGCCCTGAAACATATATATTTTTTAAGATTTTATTTATTTATTTGAGAGGGGAGAGAGAGAGAACATGAGCAGGGGTAAGGGGCAGATGTAGGAGGGACAGCCTCTCTCAGGGTTAGCTAATTCCTAGGAACTGCAAACAACTTGCCCACGAGCATAAAATGCAAACCAGCCAATCCTGAGCCCATACCCACAATCATCTCTGTTGTCCTGCTGTCACCCACCAAGCCAATATTCCCCTGCCCAAATCACTCCAGGGCCAGGCACCAGACAACTCAAGACCACCCTTATAGCCCAGAGCCTGCTGAAATTATTAGAACTATCCAACCCTAAGCCTTTTTTCCATTCCTTCCCACAGTAATCTCATAAAGGCTGGAGTCCAGAATTTGCCCTTGCCCTTCCTGCCCCCAGACGCTGGTGCTTCCCCAGGTGTCTTGCCTCTGCTTGTAGGGACCCATGAGTATCAACTTGCTCCTTCACGACAGTCATTTCTGTGTCTGCGTGTGTTACCATCCATACTTGCTTGAAACAAATCCTGGGTGCATTTTTTTTTAAAGATTTTATTTATTTATTTGACAGAGAGAGAGATCACAAGCAGGCAGAGAGATAGGCTGAGAGAGAGAGAGGGAAGCAGGATCCCTGCTGAGCAGAGAGCCTGATGGAGGGTTTGATCCCAGGACCCTGGGATCATGATCTGAGCTGAAGGCAGAGGCTTAACCACTGAGTCACCCAGGTGTACCCTGGGTGCATTTTATGCAGGACATTTTGTGCAGGACAATTCTATGAACCGTGCTCCCACTTTGCACTCAGGAGGGTAGGTACGGTGGCAGGTTGGGGTGGGCAGAGGGATGGGAGGTGATGCAACAGAAGGGTTTGTGCCAGAAGTTTGTGAGCCTGGACCCCCAGGTATAGTCCTATCGTCTCTGGAAACCTCAGCTTCTTGCTGAAATCACTACAAAATTATGTTAGGTGATTCTAAACTCTCAATGTCTTTAGCTCTAAAAGGCTCCTAAATTAAAGGAGCAACATATGAATGCTTATGCTGTAAGAAGAAGTTGGAAAGAAGAAACAGGATACAAAATTATACTTATCCTACAATAGACTATGGATGAAGACTGGAAGAAGTTTTTTGTTGTTGTTGTTTTTTGTTTTTTTTTTTAAATTTATTTATTTTCCTGTGAGAGAGAGAGAGAGAGCACACACACCGGGTGAGCAGCAGGCAGAGGCAGAGGGAGAACCAGGCTACGCGCTGAGCAAGGAGCCTGATGCAGGGCTCAATCCCATGGGATCATGTCCTGAGCAGAAGGCAGTTGCTTAACTGACTGAGCCGCCCAGGCTTCCCTGGAAGAAGAAAATTTTAATAAAGGGATGGAATTATGAGTCTTAATGTGTGCTTCAATTTTTAAAAATGTCTCAAAGTTCATATTAAAGCAGATCTGGTAATCCTCTCTCCATTTCTGGATCCTTTCATAAATGCCTCTGGATTCATTTCTAGATGGTAGAAGTCCAGAATGGGTCTAATTGGGCTAAAATCAAAGTGTCAGCAGAGCTGTTTCTCTTCTAGGTGATCTAGGGGAGAATCTGCTTCGTGACTTTTTCCAGCTTCTAGAGGCTGCCTGTGTCCCTTGGCTCACGCCCGCCCACTTCCATCTTCAAAGTCAACAAAGGTCAGGTGAGTCTTTCTCACTTCCCATCGCTTCTCTGGCTCTGTTTTTTCCCTTCTTCTTTAAGTTGTAAGAACTCTGAGATCACACTCGGTCCACCTGGATGATGCAGAGTGACCTTGCTGGCCCAAGGTCAGCTGATTAGCAACTTTAATTCCATCTGTGACCTTCACTCCCTTTTGTTATCCATCTAGGATGTTCGAAAGTTCCAAGGATTTTTGGAGGGGGACATCTAGGGAAGGGGTGTTATTTTTCTCTGAAATGCTGTCTCATCAAAAGAGGCCTCCTGCCCTTCCTTTGGGTCTTCCTGATTGCCTTTGCTCCTTGTCACGCAGTTTAAGCTGCACAGACCTGGTGAAGAAGGGCAGACCTTGCACTGTGATTTGCCTTGGGACCTTGTGGTCCCTTATGGATAATGCTGCCATCCTGGGAGATGTCTCCTGGTGCCTAAAGTTGAACTTCCAGCCAGCAAACATTTATCGAGAACCTTCTGTGTGTCAAAATCTAAGCCAGCTTTTAGGGACAGGATAAATATGAGGATGACGTAGTCCCCGCACAGGGAGCTCACAGTCTAAGAAAGGAGAGTCCCCATCCACATAAACATTCCAGATACAAAGCATGAAAGGAAGGCCATGTGAAGTGAGGTGAGGAGAAGTGCTGTGAGCCATGTCCCCATTCAGAAGGGACATCTGAGATCTAAGGTCCTGCTGGTGGAAGAGGTGAGCCCAAGCTCATCTTCCATTCTACATTTTTAATTTTTTGAAATGATAAATTAGCACAAGAAATTGCTCCCCTCTTCCACTCCCCTGTCCTCTGGATCTGCTGTTTCCTCCTCACTGATCACAGGTAACTGCTCTAGTGAAATACTTATATCCTTTTAGATATATTCTATATGTGAACATGCTCAAATGTAAAATATAGATAACTTGTCACTATTTTTATTCTATAACATTATTTTTCACCTTGAATCAGTCTCTGACCAAAGTGAGGATATTTTCCCAAGTAGTACAACATATATTTGTATATTTCTAGGGTAAGTCTCTAAGCATGGAGTAGCTGTGTCAAAAGACAGGCCCAGTTTTCATCTTGACAAGTTGTCCTCCAAATATGCGAAGCTGATTTACTCTGTCTCCCACTTGGTATGGAAACCACTGTTCCTTCACACCTTTCACCAACGCTGGACGTCATCCCTTTTCTTAACTTCTGCTAGTCTGATACGTGGAAAAGGGATATCTCAATTTAATAGACAAATTAAAAGGGGTTTTAATTTGCATTTCTCTAATGATGAGTGTAGGCAAAACTTACTTTATTTTAAGATTTTATTTATTTACCTAACAGAGAGAGACACAGTGAGAGAGAGAACACAAGCAGGGGGAATGGGAGAGGGAGAAGCAGGCTTCCCGCTGAGCAGGGAGCCCGAGGCGGGCTCAATCCCAGAACCCTAGGATCATGACCTGAGCCAAAGGCAGCTGCTTAATGACTGAGCCACCCAGGCGCCCCCCTTCCTTTTTTTAAACGCCTGATTATGTTTTAAATCTTTGGACCATCTGGGATTTATTTTGTTACAAGAATAGAACTTTATTTTTTCCAAATGACACTACTAGTTATTAAACAATTCACATTTCTTCCACTGATTTGAAATCCCACCAAGCTCTAGATTTTAAAAAGTGAAAGGAGCTCATCTCCACCTCCACTTCATACTATATGCAAAAATAAATTCAAAATGGATCCTGCATCACCCCAGTGGGTTGGGCCTCTGTCTTCGGCTAGGGTTGTGGTCTCAGGGTCCTGGGATTGGGCGGGCCGCATCAGGCTCTCTGCTCAGTAGGGAGCCTGCTTCCCCCTCCGCGCCCCCCTCCCCCGTCTGCTTCTCTGCCTGCTTGTGATCTCTCTCTCTGTCAAATAAATAGATAAAATCTTTTAAAAATAATTTTTTAAAAAGTAACATATAAAACTTCTAGAAAACAACACAGGAGAGCCTCTTCAGGTAGTAGGGAGAAGCAAAGAATTTTCAGGCCTGACACCAAGAGCAAAATATGTAAAAATAAAAAATTAATTGGACTCTACCAAAATTAAAATTTTGTGCTGTGAAATACTGTTTAAAAGATGACAAGACAAGTTGGGAGAAAAATCTTTGCAAACCACACATTAAACAAAGGCCCATATAGAGAATATATAAAGAATTACTAAAACCCTAAAGAATTGAACAGATATTTCACCAAAGAGGACATATGAATGGCAAAGAAGCACATGAGATATTCAATATCATTAGCTATTTGGGAAGTGCAAACTGAAAATATAAGACTGCAGTGGGATATCACTATACACCTCCTACAATGACTAAAATGAAAGGCAAGGATAATTCTAGATGCTAATGAGGATATGGACAAACTGAAACCCTCAAATATTGCTGATGGAAATCTAAAATGGCACAATCACTCTGGAAAACAGGTTAGCGGTCTCTTAAAAAACTAAACATTCAATTACCATATGGCCCAGTGATTGCACTCCTGGATATTTACCACAGAGAAATGAAAGCTCATATTCACACAAAAACTTGCATGTGAATATTCACAGCACTTCCTTTTTTTTTTTTTTAAAAGATCTTATTTATTTATTTGAGAGAGAGAAAGAGAGAGAAAGCATGCACAAGCAGGGGAAACTGCAGAGGGAAAGAGAGAAGCAGGCTCCCCGTTGAGCAGGGAGCATGACAGGGGCTCCATCCCAGGACCCTGGGATCATGACCTGAGCTGAAGGCAGGCACTTAACCTCTGAGCCACCCAGGTGTCCCAGCACTTTCATTCATAATAGCAAAAAGCTGGAAACAGATCAACTGTCGTTCAGTAGGTAGATAGCTGAACACACTCTGGTGGGTCCATACAGTGGAATACTATTTGGCAATTAAGAGTATAACTATTCATATATGCAACAATCTAAGTGGAACTCAGGGGCATCCTGCTTAATGATGAAAGCCAATTCCAGAAGTTTACATACCATATGATGTTTGATTTCATTTTCTGAAACGGTAACATTCTCTGAATGGTAAAGAAGAGATTAGTGGTTGCCAGGGGTCAGAGATGGAGAGAAGGGGCTTGGATACACAAATACAAAGAGATAGCTGAGGAAGTTCTTTTTTTTTTTAAGATTTTACTTATTTATTTGACAGAGAGAGATACAGCGAAAGAGGGAACACAAGCAGAGGGAGAGGGAAAAGGACGCTTCCTGCTGAGCAGGGAACCCGATGTGGGGCTTGATCCCATGAGCCTGGGTCATGCCCTGAGCGGAAGGCAGACGCTCATGGACTGAGCCAAGGAAGTTCTTTTGTGGTGACAGACCAATTTTGTATCTTGATTGTGGCATTACAAGAATCTATGCATGTGATAAAATTGCATAGAACTATAAACACACATATAAATGAATGCAGGTTATGAAAATGATGAAAATAAACTCTGTAGTGTAGTTAACAGTAATGTACTGAGGTTGATGTCCTGGTTTTTACATTGTACTGCAGTTAGATAATATGTCATCACTGGGCGAAATTGGGGGTACTAATTCCACAAAGTCCCGATAATCTAGAAAATGTTTAAAATACTTTTTGAAATGAAAAAAAGAGAGAGAGAAAATCACCTTTGCCAAAGACCTTCCCACCGTACATGGCAGGTCTCTTTGGTTGCTTTATCCACAAGAACCTACTCCCTCTCTCTCCTCCCCAGACACACAACATGACATCCTTTTGAAGTTTCCAGTGGAATGCAAGTTGCCTTAGACTAGGAGGTACAGAAAAGTTGCATATATAAAAATAGTTCAAGAGAACACCAGCATATCAGATTCACCAAGTTAATATTTAACCAGTTCATTTTATCACATGGGATCTCTCTCTCCATCTCTATCACTGTTTCAGAATCATGTGATGGTAAATTTCATCCATCCTGAGCCTCTGCCCCTAAGTACTTTAATGTTTATTTCCTAAGAACATTCTCTTACACACTCACAGTACTGTTAACTTCAGTAAATTTAAACACTGAGTCAATACTTTAATCCATGGTTCCTATTCCACTTTTATCAATGGCCGCAGTGACATCCCGCCCGGAATGGAGCCTGTCGACCGTGTCTTTGAAAGCCTTGGTAGATCCCGTCTGCTACCCGTCTCTCGTCACGGGGCCCTCGGAATCCGCATCTGTAAACTGGGATCTAGTCATCCCCCCACCCTTTGTGAGCAAAGGCGCTGTAACAATCTACGCGAGCTAAACGGAGTATCTCTCTTCTGCATCATTATTCCCCAGAGGGTCTAAACTTCCGTCGTGGGTCAGAGCTGGAATTTAGGGAGGAATCCTTCAGAGAAGAGGTGACCGAGACCGTGCGAAGGACTCCCCTTTCCACCCCCCCCTCACCTGGAGCGCTGGCGGCCAATCGGCGGCGCGCCCGGTTCCCGCGGCCAATGGGAGGGCAGCGCGGCGCGCTCCCCAGGGCTATAAGTGCGCCGGGCGGCGGAAAGTGAAAGTGGTGCAGACGCCGAGGACGCAGCTGACGCCGCTTGCCTGCAGCCGAGCCGAGGGGATGCTCAGGGCTCCCGCGCCGCGGCCCGGAGAGGCGGGGGCGGACACCCAGTCCAAGCCGCTCACCTCCTTCCTCATCCAGGACATTCTGCGGGACAGCGCGGAGAGGCGCGGCGGCCACACGAGCAGCTCGCAGCCCCCGCGCCAGCCGGACCCGCCGCGACACCAGGAGCCGGAGCCGGAGCGAGGAAGAGGCGGCGCCGGGGCGCCCGAGGACGAGTGGAGCGCCCAGCCCCGCGCAGCGCAGGAGGCCGACGCGCACGCGGAGGGTGAGCCAGGTGAGCCGGCGGCGAGGCTGCGGCGGCCGGGCTGGGCCAGGGTGCGGTCTCAGAGGAGGGGCGGGCCGGCTTGCGGGCTGCACCGGCGCGAGGTCGCGGAGCTCCGGCTGCAGGGATGCGGGGCCCCGCGGCGACAGGCCAAGGGACCTCACCTCCTCCTGCCGCGGGCGCGCCTCGGAAATCAAAACTGAGCCGCGCCGTAAGGGTGGCGCAGGATTTGTACCTGGGCTGGACTCGCCGGGCACAGAGCTCTCTGTTCCGCGGGCTCTGGCTCCCGGGGCTCCAGAGTGAGCGCACACCCGGCGCCCCGAGCCCCAGCGTCCCAGGTGAAGACCCCGCCCCGCGCTCCCAGCCCCTGCGGGACCCTCGATCCGCGCCCGCCCCGCGCAACCTCTTCGCAGTTACAGTTACATCTATAACAAGTAACTGATCAGGGTTTGACAAGGGAAGACTCCCTTGGCTTCCCAACTCCACGGGCAGTAAAACTGCATTCTGAAGGTCCCTGCGGCCTTCAGGAAATAGAACACCGTTAGAACGTTTAGAGCAGATTTCTTTCCTTGTCCTGTCACTTCGGATGAGGTGTCCTAACGGTGTGTTTAGAAAAAAAGGGGGCCTAAAGCCAGAAAAGGAACTTGCCCTTTGCCTGCACCGCCTTTCCTATAACAAAAACCCTCTCCCGACATGCAAAAGTTAATGCGCAGGCCTTTGGGTCCTGCTTTACCAGCAGCCTGATTTCTGTGTCTTCCCTGCCTGGCTTCTCTTCTGGCTTCACTTGTGCCACCTCTTCTCAACGCACACACATCCAGGACCCTAGTGAATTCTCCTGGACGATATGGCAGGAAGCTCTACCACTAGAAGCTTCTAACTTTGGGTTCTTGATGACCGTTAGAAAACTAATACATAATATACATATTCACTCACTCCCCACTCAGGAGAGTTCCTTAGTCATGTGAAAAAAGTGAAATGTATCCAAGATGACAGTGGACTGTTTGTTCACTCACTGAAGAGATAAGGGTGGCTTGAATTCTGTTCTCTTCCCTCTAACATGTAACCTTTTCCTTCCCATCCCTCCTCCTTCTACTTTCCAGATAGACACTTGGAGACTTATCTGTTGGACTCTGAAAACAGCGCAGACTCCTTACCAAGCCTTCCGCAAACCTCGAAACAGCCACAGAAGCGCTCCCGTGCTGCCTTCTCCCACACTCAGGTCATCGAGTTAGAGAAGAAGTTCAGCCACCAGAAGTATCTGTCAGCTCCTGAAAGGGCCCACCTGGCCAAGAACCTCAAGCTCACTGAGACCCAAGTGAAAATATGGTTCCAGAATAGACGCTATAAGACCAAGCGAAAGCAGCTCACCTCGGACCTGGGAGACCTGGAGAAGCACACCTCACTGCCGGCCCTGAAAGAGGAGGGCTTACCCCAGGCCTCCCTCATCTCCATGCATAACAGCTACCCTTACTACCCCTACCTGTACTGCTTGGGGAGCTGGAACCCACCTTTCTGGTAACGCCAGCGCAGATGACAATCCTGAGTGGTCAGACACTGCCTTCCCTGAGTCGCGTCTCTGGAGAGCAAAAGGCCAGCCAGGCTTAGGGAGCCTGAGAAGCAAGAGGCGTGCATACTGACCCCACCGGAGGCTTGCATGGACACCCCTGATTCTTCCCTGGTGAGCCAATGAAAGATCTGCGATAGTGAATAATACCCAAATATATCCCCCATATCACACATGATATGGCACTTTGTTTGCTCTTAGAGACCTCTGCCAAGTGGGGAGGGATAAAATCAAGCACTGTTACTAGCACTTCTGTGGTTTTGTGTGTGTTGTTATCATCACCCCTAAGGATGCTGATTCCACTCCACCTCTTGCGTCGCTGAACATTGACCCTGAAAGTGCAAACCTGAAGGGGAAAAGGATGGCCAAGACAAGGGTCTTCCCTCCCGAATTACACTTCACTTCACAAACCTCTCACGGGCCTTGAAATGCGATTGGGGTTCCTCTCTGTCCCCATAAGAGAGAAGAAGACAGAGGCTGTTCCAGGGAAGCCTGTCTGTTAGGCACAGACTGGCATGGGAGATGGGGATGGGTAGGAGATGAAAACGTGAGCTGCTTCTTCCTTTTTAAATAACGCACCAACCTAAGTATTTACAGGGTGGCCCAAGCAGAACAAGAAGCACTCGCTGCGGTTCTGGGACAAACTGTATAAACAAGTTGTACTGCATTAAGTGGGCCCGGGACAGAAGACTCTCTGGGTGTCAGAGAACGGCCTGAGGAGCCTCTGCATTGCGGCTGGGCGGTTGGGGGGTGACACATGATTTTTGTTAATAAAGGTAAAAAAGCTTCCTCTGGACATTTTTGCCCTGGGCCTGAGAATTGGAATGAGTAGTTTGCTGGAGTTTTCAGGCTATAATTCATACTAAATGGTGACAGATCACATGCTTCTCTCCTATAAGCTCCTGCCTTCCGTCCTTTTATTTTTTTGTCCTTTTTCACAACAGTCACCCACCGAAGGGCTTCTTTTCAACCCAGACTTTTAGTCTGGCTGCACCTAACATATACCTTCCTTATTTAGCCTGAGATCTGGGTTTTTTTGTTTTGTTTTGTTTTGTTTTCTCCCCCCCCCCACCCCCGAATCTCTCATGGGCTTAAGGGGGAAAAAAAAAGTAGGGTAGGGGGAAGATTCTGACTTGGCTAAAAGACTTTTTTTTTTTTTCCTAAACTAGCAATTCTTATATATTTTTTTCTTTAAAAACGTACATTAAATCCCAAATCCTATTTAAAGATTTGACAGCTCGAGAAGGTCACCACTGCTTTTATAAGACTTTCGGAGGCTCTGTTGTTACAGTTCAAAGTCAGACAACCCTCTGGGATCCCTGCAGGCTGAGGAGTTTTAAGAGGTATTGGGCTTTCACACATGGAGAACACAGGGCGAAAAAAGAGTCGGGCACCACGAGCTGTCCAGTGGAAATGCGGGGTTTGTGGTCAGGGCAGAAAGAAAAGGCAGTCGGGGCCTTGGGGAGCTGGGTTCTGGCTGCAAGCTGATGAGGGGGCTGATAGCCCTTGGCCAGCAGGGGTTAGGGAAAAGGAAACCCTTTTCAAAACACATTACTGTCGCGTCCATCACCAAACAAATGAAAACACTTCGGGAGCTGTATTTAATGCTCATAAAAAATGGGTCCCCCAAATGAGTCACCTCATGACTTCAACGACAATGAGAGGAGGGCTAAGGAGAAATCTGGCCACGCTTCTGTTTCTATCTGACTGTCAAAGGTGACCCAGCGGAGGGCAGACATCAGAGCAGAAGAAGCCGGTTACTAATGAGGGTACCCCAAAGCCTGGAAATCTCTTGATCCCACTACTTAATTCTGTTTAGTGAGAAACCTTTCAATTTCCTCCTATTAAAAGGGGCGATTTACTGTTGGTGGCAGAACTGCCAGAGTTGATAGAAAGTTGGCCCGTTTCACCCCATTTTCTCCTGCTTGGGCTCCCCATGAAAATACTGTTAGACACTCAGCTGCTGACAACACCATGGGTGCTAACGGCAGACTGGCCTAGATCGCTTGCTCCTGTCACAAAGCTTTGAAGAGAAGAAGTCAAGTCTGCTTGACTCCCTGCCCACTCCCTGCTCAGTACCCTTTCTCAACCACCCTCTCAATTTAAGTTTTTCCACCTGCCATTCTGCAAGTATTAAACATTTTACTGTGATGTGTGTATTGTGTTGCAAAAAAAAAAAAAGTCTGTGTTTAAAACTGGTCCATGAATCCATCTTGCTCTTACTCCATTGGAGCTCATTACTCCCCCATCTCCGAACCGGTAGAACAGCACTGGAAGAACTGGTGTCTGGGTATCTGATAGGTGAACTAGAGGGTGCCCCAACTGCCTCACGACAGACAGCCTCTTTCCATTCCATAATTCAGTCTGGGCTCTCCACCTGCCTAGCAAACTCTGCTCCAATCTGTAATGTGAAAACCTGTGACTTGAAGTTTAGTAATGAACCTCAATCAAACCTTATTTTTGTAAGTATTTTTGGCAATGTATGAGTGTTTTAAAAATAAAGCACTGTGACTTTATTAGACATCTTTGCGTGTAGGTTTTTGTTTCTTAAAAGCTGCATGCTTTTGAGCTTACCTATTTCTGGTTACCATGTTCTCCCTCCCTCAGCCTGCCTGACTCGAAGCTAAGGAGACCAGATAGTCAAAAGCAGCAGCTTACCCAGTGCCCAACGATGGTTACTCTTTTGTAAAAGCACCGCCCCTCCACCCCCACCCCCATTCCTGGTAAATCTGTGCAAAGGAAAGTACTTTCTGCCTTCAGTTTAAAAATCATCTCCAGCTCCTGCCCTTTTGTTTTAAAATAGAGAACATCAGGTATTTTCCTGTATTTCTGGAAGATCCTGACGGGAACATGGAGAGCACAGCAATACTTCTTCTAAAATTCCCCTTTCTGGGGCACCTGGGTGGCTCCGTCGGCTAAACTTCTGACTCTCCCTTTCTGCCCAGGTCACGATTTTGTGGGGGTCATGAAATTGAGCCCCAAGTGGGGCTTCGCACTCAGCAGGGAGTCTGCTTGAAGATTCTCTCCCTCTTCCCTGTCCCCCACTTATAAGCGCTCTCTCTTTCTCTCAAATCTTTAAAAATATTTGAAAAAATAAAATTTTGTTCCATCTCCCACCAGCCCCTCCCCCTGCAACCCTCCCCTGGTCCTCTGGTGCGTGCATCTCCCTGGAAATGTCACCTTCAGGGCGGAAAGACCTTTTGGAAGTAACACCTTTGAATTGGGTTCACCAAGTATTGAAAATGGGTTTAAAATAAAATACATAGGGGCGCCTCAGTGGCTCAGTCGGTTAACCGTCTGCCTTCAGCTCAGGTCATTAACCCCGGGGGGCTTGGGATCAGGCCCCACATTGGGCTCCCTGCTCAGTGGAGAGTCTGTTCCTCCCTTTCTCTCTCCTCTGCCTCTCCCCTGGCTTATGCTGACACTCTCTCTCTCAAATAAATAAAATCTTTAAAAATATATTTATATATATGTATCTATATAAAACACATCCTTCATCTGCCTGCACTTAAACCCTCATTAAATCCCACAAGCAGGGTGTCTCATGCACCTGATTACCTGAGAGAATTGGTGCCCCCCTCAATCCTTCAAGGAAATAGAAGCTTAAAGAGTAAGGTGCTTACTCGAGGTAAAACATATCATAATTTCAAAGTTTGCTCTAATCCTTTAAGTACATTGTACACACAGGTGGGGCCTCCCCTAGCATGTTCACATCATGAGATTTAACTCTTTGCACCAATCCATAACCATCCTCCCCTCCCCTGGAAGGCCATTAGCTCTCAAATTACAAAGGGCTCTCGCAGTAAATTAACAGATGTGGATTTCTTTTTTTAACCATTAAAAGTAACTAATCCAGGAAATTACACAAAAATGTCTCATCTCTAGAGACACTTCCCTGCCTCCTCTTTGTCGCTTTTCCAACTTTCCCTCAGTATCTCTACTAATCTCACACCCGTCGGCTTAGAGAAACTGTCCCGAGCATGCCACATGTTTGTGGTAGCTGGAATTCCTGGGCCATCTCTCTCTCAAGTTCCTTCAGGTGCAGATTGCTAGCGTCACTAGCTTTGTCCCTGGTGGTCCCTTTGGTCCTCCCAGGGCCTCCTTAGGAAGGCTGGACCTGTCAGAAGGGGAAATGAACGTGAGAGATCTACACCTGACAAAAAACGTGTCCCTTTAACGACAGAGCACGTCGTCCTTCTAGGGTGCTGCTCGGATGACACACCCTAAAGCTGGCCTCCGAGGGACCAGTAAAGAGAAAGTCATTTAGCTGGGGTCCCCGTGATGGAGAGCTGTAGGCAGAAGGTTCACTGAGAATGCACTCAGATTCCCAACCGCAGAGGAAGTGAGGACGGCGGAGAGAGGAAGCTGACCCCCAATGCAGGTGCAACTGAGGCCTCAGACAATATGTATATTTTTTAATTTTAAAGAGTTTATTTATTTGAGAGAGAGTACGAGAGAGTACGTGAGAGCACGCACTGGCGCACGTGTGAGACGGGGGAGAGGCAGTGAGGGAGGGAAAGAATCCCGGACAGACTCGTTGCTGAGCTCAGAGCCCCATGCCTGGCTGGATCTCATGATCCTGAGATCATGACGTGGGCCACACCAAGAGTCGGTGGCTCAACCAACTGAGCCTCCCAGGTGTCCCTCATCCTTAAGAAGCTCCAAAGTGAGTGTGTCCGGATTGAGGCAAGAGCACGGGCCCGTGGATCCCAGCATCAGCTACTTCCTGAACATGGCGTAATCCTGGACAGTGCAGTTCCTTGCCGGGTATCACGCTGGCCGCTGAGAGACACCGGTATCAATATTCCCAGCAGCTATGAGGGTGCACCTCTCGGAAATTGGGGGCTCGGTGGAGCACTCTGGAATTCACCGTGGGACATGGGAAACTTTTTTGGTCACTCTCAGGGCCAGAGTGACCACCACTCTTTGCAATGAGGAAATCCCAGTCAAAAGGTTCAGACAAGGCCTAGAAGCACCGAGTTCTCCATGGAGGCATCTGGACTCTGCTTCTCCCACAGCCATCACCAGTGTGTCACCAGGGCTTGTTTTTCAAAGCCGAGAGTTATTTACTGCCCAAGAAGGGGGCAGGAACGATAGTCCCCGGACATGAAGAGCTCCTAGTTTAGTCACAGACTTGGCCTTCAGGCAAACTTTCCCAGACAGACGACCCCATCAAAAGTCTGTGAGGAAAAGCAGAAGAATCTCAGTTTCCATACCGTGTCCTCCTCTCACCACTGCAAAGGCTCCAGATGCCGCCTTGATTTATTTCCTGAGCTTGCTCTGGGCCTGAGATGGGGTTCAAGAGAGATTTGGGATAGATCCCTCCATGTCCCCTTCTAACTGGGAAGGTACCACCTGTTCCCAGCCAATCCAGGGACAGGCATAGCCCTTACTGGGGAGTTCATGGGGTACAGAGGAGGGATGACATGGGAGAAAGTCCCGTTTTCCCCTTGGAATAACTAAAGAAACTTCTAGAAGTTTTTTAAAGGCCTAAGGATCCTTGGTGGCACCTGGGAAGTAAACGCTGACTTTGCTCTTCTGAAGGCAGCACTGAGTCTCAAACAGCAACATCCTCTGGGTCTCAGTCACATCTGCTCCTGGGCCCGTGGCTGTCAGCATTGGCTGCATGATAGAACATCCTGGGAGTCTTTATAAAAATACCAATGGTCCAGGCCTACTTCACCCCAGTTGCACTGTAATCTCGGGAAGTAGGGCTCAGCATCAGTGTTTCTGAGCACCAACGTCCGAGGTTACAAACCACTTACTTAGCTTCTTTTCAGCCGGATCGCCTCCTCGGCCTCACAGGTGCCGGGGTGACAGAGAGCTGCCTGAAGGAGGCAGCCAGCGGGGGAAGAATGGTTTGTTTGTTTGTTTGTTTCCTTGTTTTTTTCTCTTTACAGAAAACAGATGTTCAGCTTTTTCTTACTCTCTTCTGAAACCTCCTCCTCTTGGAATTTCTGACATCATCAAAAGGCCCTCAATAATCCGGGAAAGCCCAGCTCATTCCAGTTAATCCCTCACTCAAAGCCGAAGGTGTTTGGCTCACCTGGCAATCCGTGAGCACTTATCACCCATCTGGGCCCAGGTCCACCCAGCCTGACAGCACGCTCTGACCTCGCATGGAAGACAGGAAAGAAAAAATTCCAGCCTCACCTCTTGCCCAGGAGTCTTTCCCTGTCCTGGAAGCACACAGCCTTATTTGTGGGCCGCAGGGAACTCTGGGTGTCATGTAACATCTGTCAGCTCGCGTCACACTTCCCTGATAACCCATCTATTAGGATTAAGTCGTGTCTTAACGCTGACATAACATTTACACTTCCTTCTGCCAAACTGGTAATATTAAGCTTTTTTTTAAAAAAGTGTGTGTGCCGAGATGGATAAGGTGGAGGATGGTTCAAGGATGAGGGAAGGGACATGCCTTGCAACAACACGGCTTTTGACTTTGTGTGCCATAAATGCACAGCTGGCGTCAAAACTCCAGCTCCAAGCCAGGAGAGCTTAAACTTGACCTAAACATCTGAAGACGGGAGATGGGAAATGAGCTCGCTCTGCCGAGTTCTTTTATGGAGAAGAATGCAGGGAATATGCAGAACATGAACTTGGGGGGATGGGGAAGAGATGTCACTCCCTCATGGAAAAGTTTGGAATCTCTCCCTCACTCCATGCCGAAGGTTTGTTTATACTTAGAGCCTCGATGATTTTTTTTTTCCTTTTCGAGGAAGATCTGACTCATCAAAGGCTCATCCGTGCGGTTCCGTGACTTGCAAAGTGAGGTATGAGTGGGTCCAGACGATTGCCATGGGCAAAGGAGAGGCACTCATTTGGCTCCCACAGAGCTGTAGTTGCAGGGACCACAGCTTCCTGCGACAAGACCTGGCATCACCGAGATGGCAGCAGGAGAGGCTTCTGAGTGGGATGAAAGAAGTGAGACAGTCACGGAGGCCGCAGACTTGACTTTTGTCTCTCCTTCGACAATAAAATTGGTTGAATTTTATTAATAGGTAGGTGAGACTGGTTGTCAATGTGTAAAATGCATCAAGAAATTCCATCGGAAGGAACCCTTCGGATAGAAAAGGGAACAGGAGCTGGGAAGGGCTGATGGTGAGCGTGAGCAAAGACACAAGACGGACTCCAGTGGTTCCGCTGTCAAAGTGCTGCAGCCTCTTATTTCCAGAATCCCAACTCTAGAAATGTCTTTTAGACCTTGACTTAAATTGTGTGCCCTGTTGCTGAGCTGTTGCTTGTCTCCTTCTGAGCCAGGTCAATGGCCAGTGAAAAGCAAAGGCGAAGTGGGGAGGGAGGGATGGCAAAGAGTGGGAGGTGGCGGCGGGGGGAGAGGGGGGCTGGGCGGGTAGTTCTCCACGGCCTGTGGAAGCAACATCCTGCATGCGTGAGCTTTTCACCCCTCTCGTTGGCTCCCGATTGACCCCAGAGTGGAGAGAAGGCTTCATGTCCTAGAGAGATGAGATTTTATTGCAGAGACAGACTGGGAGCATGTCAACTTTGGCATCACGAAAGAACAAACCTGGACCCAGATCTGAAGAAAGGTGTTCTCATTATGACCCAAATAGGTTTTATAAAAGCTTGTGTAGGCACACACCCCAGAGTAACAGCATGGGTTTCCACACAAATAGGGCCAGCTTCCCACATGGAGGAGCAGCTTGGTGGAGAATGAGGCGCATGCTACAACAGGACACCATAGGAAATGACTTGAGAAAGCTAGCTGACTGTAAGCCCTAAAAGTCAGAATGAATTGGATCTTGGGCAGCAACCAAAAATATATTGTGTCCAGGGCACTGGAGCTCAGCATAGCTCCCTACTCTGTCCTGAGCTGAGAGAAGTTCGACATTGACCAAGGATACATCTGCTAAGTGGAGGAGCGAATGAATGAGTCCAGACTTCACCCAAGTGCTAGGTGTGATTCTGAGCCCCCTACACTGAGGTAAACTGTAGCCAGTTCAGAAGAGCACAATCGAAATGATGAAAGGGTTTGAAATGTCACAGGATGTGGAGTTAAGGAAACTAAGAATATCTAACCCGGAAGAGGGAAGTCAGGGCCAGGCTGTCCAGAGAAGAGGGGAGAACGATTAGATGTCTTCTGTATTGTCCTAGGTGGAATCTTCAAAGTGACAGAGCTCAGATCAGCGATTTCTGAAAGATCTCTGGGCTGACGTGGACTGTCCGTCACTGGGGAGGTGACAGCCATTTGGTAAGGAGGTCATAAGGAAGATGGATGTATGTGATGCAACGCTAAGATCCTTGCCAGCCCTCTGGTTCCGCAATTCTAGGGAGAAGTATTGGGTTCTAGTTCACCTACTAACTGTGAGGTAAGAGCTAATCTCCCAGCTCTTCTGAGTTTCAGCTGCTCCTTTATTGGATGGAGAAAATTAGTCAAATCTGGTCCCATCTCATAAGGGAAAAAAAACACTTGTGTGATTTCAGGGGCAATGGAAATCTTCTGACTGATGCTTGAAATTGATATCTGAAATTCCACCCTCCAAGATTCATTCCTGAACCTCAAGAACCCATCTCCAGCTAAAATGTGAATCTTCCTGGGGCATCTGAGGGGCTCAGTCAGTAAAGCGTCCAACTCTTGATTTCAGGTCAGGTCATGATCTCAGGGTCATGAGATCAAGTCCCGCACCAAGCTCCAGGCTGGGCGTGGAGTCTGCTTAAGTACCTCTCTCCCTCTGCCCTTCACCCACCCCTCAAAAAAAAAAAAAAAAAAAAAAAAAAAAAGAAAGAATCTTCCTGAGAAAACTACTGAATTAAACCTGATGAATTCTCAACCCTCACATCTCAATATGTTTATTAATTTCAACCAAAAGAACTTGTAACACTGAAAAAGAGAGGAGAAAGAATGCTAGAGGCTTGAAGAGAAAAAAATAAATCCTATTACCAAATTTCATCTAAGTTTAGCCTTGCCTACGCTGATTGCTTTATTGCTCTGTCCTACATCCAGGACTTAAACGACCACATTCCTTTCATGGAAACCTTCTGACTTTGGACTTCAGAGCGTGTATATTGATTCCTGGGAAGTGGATGTCCAGAGAAAGGTAACAGTGTTCTAGAAGCAAAAGGACGGAGGAGTGATGAGTTGTCTCTATCATAGTTCTCATGTTTCTTCTTCCCTGAAACTCAGCCGTCAAGAATCCAGTGAATATGGAGGGAAACGAAAACATCTCCATATTTATTTCAATTTTAATTTTTAACCAAAATGCCATAGCCCTAAGCCCTTTACCTAAATCAATAATTGTTTATATTTCTCTAAATGCAGCGTGGTATAATAAACGTAGCATATATTTTACCCTTAGGACTGACCTGTAACTCTGGTTGTATCTTTGTATTAGCTGTATGACCTTAGGCAAGTTATTTGATATTGGTATGAGTCAGATTCTTCATCTTTAAATGGAGGTAATAATGCCTCATTGACAGGGCAGTTCTGGGATAAAGTGGAATAAATTCACTGTACATTATTAGATCATCAAGAATTATCAGCTTTCCTCTTTTTGAGAATACATCTAGACTCTGATCGAACGTATGCATAAAATTTGCATACTATAATTAAGTATATGCAATGGTCACTTAACATATTTCTCTTTTTTATTTTTAAAGATTTTTATTTATTTCTGAGACAGAGAGAGACAGGGAGAAGCCAACCCCCTACTGAGTAGGGACCCTGGGATCATGACCATGATTCTCCAAGGTGTAGTCATTTCTCCTAGACTGAGCTATAACTCCAGGGATTCCACTCCATATGGGGTCTTTCCCACAGGGGAGGAACTATGGTTCCTGAGCTTATATCATTAGAGGTGGAGGACTAGCAACCAGGGCTGTTCTCTTCCATGCCCAAAACTGGATTGCACAAATACAGACAAAGAAAATAAATCAACAAAAATAGCTAAGAGGCATTTCTAAACATGTCCAGCTGCAAAAATTTATGGCTATTGGCTCTTGGAAAAGGTCATTTCAGATAAGCCAACTATTTATACAGAAAACAAAAATGAAACTTATATTGATTGGTTTTCAGTTGACTATCCCTGGGCCTGGGAGAAGCAACGAGTGGGGAAAAATCCAACCTCACCACCTTGCTCTTTGCCAGTGCCTCATTCACAAATGCCTCCCCAAATCTGGACAAGAGAGAGAACCTCTGAGAAAGCTGAAGTTCAGTGTTTTATGGCCATGAAGGCTTTCCTCCACCTCATTTATTTTCATTTCTTTTGAAAAAGAGAGAAAAGAGCTAGGTAAGTTCTCTTGCATGCCAAAGTAGATCTCTGAGTACTGAAGGGGAGGTGGTCCACGGTAGTAACTCTGTTAGCAAGTAACATAAGACTTCCTCTTTGAATTGACCCAATGAATGAATCTACTTCCCAAAGGCTGGGTGCCCTTAAGAAAGTCATTATCTTCCTTTTACTTTGATGATCCCCTCTATACAGTGGTCTCTAAGGTCTGTCTACATTTAATGATTTCGTTTTTATTTTTGAAGCTATTAGACCCTTCTCATGACTGTAAGTTCAAATAAATTAAGGTGTCAAAATTAAGTTTGCCTATAAGATGTCATCCAAGCAGATTCCCAGTAATATGTCACAATGTCCAGCTTCATGTAGGTTGTGTTAAATTCTCACAAACAAACAAACAAAAAAATTGCTTCACATGACTGTTGATAGAACCAAAGAAAACAATGCTGCTAGGGTCATTTGAGAACTATAAAGGAATCCTTCCTGTAATATGTGTAATGCAGATGTTAGCATACCTGGGATCTCCTGGCCCCTTGAAAGCCGGATAAGCTGAGCTCAAAGTCCCATTCATGCCCTGTCAAAACCCAAACCTTCAGCAAGATGGTCGCTAATTCCTAGTGGGTTCATTTCATTCTCAGTTTCCACAGGTGCTAAGTCTATTCACTACAGACATGAAACGCAAGTTCTTTCTTGAATCCCTAAACAAAACACAACTCTCACACAAAGCATTTCTAAGTGTGGTAGGATGCACTGAAAATGAGTCAAGGTGGTGGGGAACCAAATGTGTTATTCCATAACAAATGAAGATTTTTCAATTAAACATCTGAAATCCCCACAAAATTGTGGAATTTCTTCTAGTTGTGTTATCAGATGTGGACAGCAATCTCATTTCACCTGCTAATTCCTCCTCTCTTTCTCTTTCCTTCCCTCTCTCTGGATCCTCCCTCTTGGACACAGAGAGAATCTTCTTCTTGTTTCAACGAGGACATACTGCCACAATTTTTGTTGCCTTTTCTCATGCCTTCATGTATTTTTTTTTAAATGGCATATTTTTCCCTAAGAAGAATTTTGGTGCCCAATAATAATAACTATCCATTTGCATTTCATATATAATTCACAATGTTAGAAAAGTTTCAGACAGAAAAGTAGAATCAACTTAAAAGTAGAATCTTTTCAAGCAGTCTTAAAATGGCTTTAGCTATACCCAGGGGTAGATAAGCAAGGAACAATTAATTTAGAACCTCTGATTATATGAGTCTCTGAGCTAGGCCTTATTAGTCAAAAACTTTGAAATACAATATGAAGGTAAAAGACCCAGAATAGCCAACACAATCCTGAACAAGAACAAAATGGAAGGACTGATACTATCTGACCTCAAGATTTACCATAAATCTGCAAATAATCGAGATAGTGTTGCATTGGCAAAAGAATAGAGACCTAGATCAGTGGGACAGTATAGACATCATAGAACTAGACATACACAAACATAGTCAGCTGATCTGTGATGAAGGAGCAACAAAGGAAAGCCAGTGGAGAGAGAACTGTCTTTTCAACAAGTGATACTGAAAAGATTAGATGTTCATATGCAGATAAGATAAAATAAAATAAAAGAAAGGAATCTAGTCACAGACCTTACACTTTTCACAAAACCTAACTCAAAACTGATCATAGATCTAAATACAAACTGCAATACTGTAAAACTTCTGAAAGAAACCATAGGAGAAAATCCATTTGACCTTGGGATTGAGATAAGATTTTAGATACAACACCAAAAGAATGACCCCTAACAGAAAAAATTGATTAGTTAGATTTTATTTAAAAATGTGTGCTCTGTGAAAAATATTGCTAAGAGACTGAAAAGACAAGCTACAGACCTGGAGAAAATATTTTCAATCATATATTTGATAATGGACTTGTATCCAAAATACACAAAGAATCCTTAAAATTTATCAATAAGGAAACAACTTAAAAATGGACAAAATATTTGAACAGGCACCTCACCAAAGATATACAGAGGGCAAATAAACATATAAAAAAAATGTAAGCATCATTTTTCATTAAGGAATTGCAAATTAAAATGAGATACCACTACACACCTATTAGAATTGCTAGAATCCAGAAAACAGACATGCTGCCAGAGATTTGAAACAGTAGGTAGGAACTCTCATCCACTCTTGGTGGCAATGAAGAATGGTGCAGCTACTTTGGGAAACAGTACGGTAGTTTCTTGCAAGGATAAATGCAGTCTTACTCTGTGATCCAGCAACTGCACTCCTCAGTATTAACCCAATTGGTCTGAAAATGTATGTTCAGACAAACACCTGCACATTTACAGCAGCTTGATTCCTAATTGTGAAAAAATGGCAGTAACCAAGTTGTCCTTGAGAAGGTGCATAAGTAAACTGTAGCATACTCATACTATACAATGGAATATTGTTTAATGATGAAAAGAAACAAGCTGGGGCACCTGGGTGTCTCAGTGGGTTAAGGCCTCTGCCTTCGGCTCAGGTCATGATCCCAGGGTCCTGGGATCCAGCTCTGCATCCGGCTTTCTGCTCAGTGGGGAGCCTGCTTCCTCCTCTTTCTCTCTGCCTGCCTCTCTGCCTGCTTGTGATCTCTGTCTGTCAAATATATAGATAAAATCTTTAAAAAAAAAAAAAAAAGAAAGAAACAAGCTATCAAGCCACGAAAAGATATGGGAGAAACTTAAATACATATTGCTAAGTGAAAGAGACCAGTAGGAAAAGACTACACATGGTATGATTCCAATAATATGACATTCTGGAAAAGGCGAAATTATAGAAATATCAAAAAGTTCAGTAGTTTCAAGGGAATCAAAAGAAAGAAAGAAGAATGAATAGGTGGGAATTTTTAGGGCAGTGAGAGTTCTGTATGATACTATACTGGTGGAGTATGATAGGGATTTATCCAACCCATAGAACTTCACACTACAAAGAGAGATCCTTAATGTGTATGGGTTAAAAAAATTACTTAGTAGGTCAGAGGACCCCAGGAAGGAATGCAGACTGCAATGAGAGACTCTAACTGTATTTTTTTTAGAAGGGAGTTGGGGGAAATTGGAGGGGGAGATGAACCATGAGGGACTATGGACTCTGAAAAACAATCTGAGGCTTTTGAAGGGGCGGGGGTGGGAGGTTGGGTGAGACTGGTGGTGGTATTATGGAGGACACGAATTGCATGGAACACTGGGTGTGGTGCATAAATAATGAATTCTGGTAAACTGAAAAGAAATTTAAAAAAAAAAGATTTTATTTATCTACCTGACAGAGAGAGAAATCACAAGTATGCAAAGAGGCAGGCAGAGGGAAAGGGGGAAGCAGGCTCCCTGCTGGGTCACAATCCCAGGACCCTGAGATCATGACCTAAGCCAAAGGCAGAGGCTTAACCCACTTAGCTACCCAGGCACCCCAAGACTCTAACTGTATTATAGATGTATGAAACAACTCACCGAAGGAGGAGGGGTGAGGAAGGTGCTGACCTAAGTAGCTTGGAAATGAGTGGAGACTGCAACGTTAAAGGCAGGTGCAGACGACGTTGTAAAGGACCAGAGTTTTGTTTTGTTGTTTTTTAAAAAAGATTTTATTTATTTATTTGAGAGAGAGAGCAAGAGAGCATGAGAGGGGAAAGGTCAGAGGGAGAAGGAGACTCCCCACCAAGTAGGGAGCCCGATGCGAGACTTGATCCCAGGACTCCAGGATCATAACCTAAGTCGAAGGGAGTTGCCCAGCCAACTGAACCACCCAAGTGCCCAGGAGCAGAGTTTTTGTATGTCACTGAAGTTAAGCTAGGATAAATTCAAATTAGAATGTTATAACTTTAGGTTGTTAAATGTAATTCCTCTGGTAAGCCATGTAAAAATATTTATAAAATATACACAAAAGGAAATAAGGGAATTGTTATTTCACTACCCACACACACAAAAAATCAACGAAACTCAGAAGAAGCAAGGCATAAAGCTACAAGGCATATAGAAAAGAAATAGGAAAATGAAAATGGGAAGTTGCTCTCTATTAGTAATTATTTTAAATTAAATTATTTAATTCTCCAATCAAAAGCAGAGATCGGTAGAATGGATTAAAAGACATAATCCAAGTATATTTTCTTCATAAGAAATTCGCTTTATAGCCAAAGGCACAATGGATTGAAAGTGAAGATATTCCATGTAAATAGTAACCATAAGATAGGAGCATGGCTAAACTGATATCAGACAAAATACACAATAAATCCGAAAAGCAAACAAGAGACAAAGGACATTATATATTAATAAAAGTTTCAATAGAACAAGAAGAAAAGGTATAACAATTATAAATATTTACACACCTAATGACATACATAAAACAAAAATGGACAGAACTGAAAGGAGAAATATGCAGTTCTACAGTAATAGTTAGAGATTTTGATACTCCCCACTCAATAATGGATGGAACAGCTCAGACAGAAGATAAGTAAGGTAACAGAGGACTAAATACAATAAGCCAACTAGATTTAACAGACATACACAGAACAATCCATCCAGCAAGAATAAAGAGTCTTCTCAAATGCACATGGGACATTATCCAGAAGAGGCCATGTGCAGATCATAAATTAGTCTCAACAGATTTTTCTTAAAGATTTCTTTAGTTTAGAGACAGAGAGAGAGAGAGATTGCAAGCAGAGGAAGGGGCAGAGAGAGAGAGGGAGAGAAGCAGACCCCCTGCTGAGCACAGAGACAAAGGCAAGGCTCAGTATCATGAGCCTGAGATCATGACCTGAGCAGAAAACAAAAGTCAGACTTTCAACCTACAGAGCCACCTGGGTGCCTCCCAACAGATTTTAAAAGATAGATAATACACAAAGTATATTCTCCGATCACAACTGATGAAGTTGGAACTCAAGAACAGAAAAAAACTGGAAAATTTACAAATTTTTAGAAATTAAGCAACACACTCTTGAACAACCAGTGGATCACAAGAGAAATTAGAAAGTCTTTAGAGACAAATCAAAACAAGACAGAACATACCAAAGCTCATGGAAGGCAATGAAAGCAGGCGCAATGGAACTGTAGCTATAAATGCTTGTATTTTTTATGTAAAAATCTCCAGACAACAACCTTAAAAAACTAGAAAAAGAAGAAAAAATAAACTCAAACTTAGCAGAGGAGAGGAAATAATCAAGATCAAAACAAAAATAAATAAAAAGAGAATAGAAAAACAATTGGAAAAAATCAATGAAATCAAAAGTTGGTTCCTCAAAAAGATCAACAAAATTGACAAATCTTTACCTGAATTGACCAGAAGAGAGGAGACTTAAATTTATTAAAGTCACAAATGAGAACAGGAATGCAACTACTGATTCTACAGAAATAAAAAGGATTATGAATTCTATAAACAATTGTATACTAACAAATCAGATAACCTAAATGAACAAATACACAGAAACACAAAACTTAACAAGACAAATCGTGAAGAAATAGAAAATCTGAAAAGACTTATAACTAGGAAGAAGATTGAATCAATAAACATAAATCTGAAAAAGAAAAGCTGTGGACCTGATGGCTTCACTTGTGAATTCCACCAAACATTTCAGTAAGGATTAATACTAATCCTTCTCAAAATTTCCCCAAAAACTGAAGAGGAGGGACACTTCATAACATTATTCTACGAGGCCATTATTGCATTAATATCAAAGCCAAAGACACCATAAGAAAAGAAAACTGTGGACCAATATCCTTCAGGAACCCTGATGCAAAAACCCTCACAAAGTATCAGCCAACTGAATTCAGCAGCATATTAAAAGGATTATACATCATGACCAAGTAGGATTTATTCCTAGAATGCAAGAACCATGCAACATACAAAAACCAACCAATTGTTACAGAGTGAAGGGGCAAAAACCACACATGATGATCTCAATTAATGCAGAAAAAAGCATTTGACAAAATTCAGTACCCTTTCATGATCCAAACACTCAAAAAACTAGAAATAGAAGAGCCATCTCAACATAATAAAGGCCATATAAGAAAAATTCACAGTGAACATTACACTCAGTGGAAAAAGACTGAAAACTTTTCCTCTAATATCAGGAACAAGACAAGAATGCCTGCTTTTGCCAATTGTATTCAACATAGTA
Source organism: Mustela erminea (assembly GCF_009829155.1). NCBI lineage: Eukaryota > Metazoa > Chordata > Mammalia > Carnivora > Mustelidae > Mustela > Mustela erminea. The sequence continues at coordinate 3,634,418 of NC_045615.1, read as the reverse complement.
GTGGAAGTCTGAGCCAGAGCAATTAAGCAAGAAAAAGGGAAAGAAAGCATCCACACTGAATGAGAAGAAGTAAAATGTTCTCTCCTCAAATATGTAGAAAACCTTTATATGTAGAAAACCCTAAAAGTTACACACTCACACACATAACCTTTTAGAACTAATAAATGAATTCAGCAAAGTAGCAGGATATAAAAGCAATATACAAAAAGTTATATTTCTACACACTAACAATAAGCAACCTGAAAAAGGAATCAAGAAAACCATCAATTTACAATAGCATCAAAAAGAATAAAATACTTAGGAATTCACTTAATCAAGGAAGGAAAAGACTTGTAAATGAAAACAAAAAAAATGTTGAAAGAAATTAAAACAGACAGAGATAAATGGAAAGACATCTCCTGTTCATGAACTGGAGGACTTCACATTGTCAAAATGTATTTGATACTACTCAAACTGATCTATAGATTCAGTGCAATGCCAATCAAAATCCAAACAAAGATTTCTTCAAAAATAAAAAAAATTAACCCCAAATTCCTGTGGAATCTCAAAGAACACATAGCCAAAACAATCTTGAAAAAGAATAACAAAGTTGTAGGATACACACTTCCTGATTTCAAAATTTACTACAAAATTGAGTAATCAAAACAATGTAGTACTGTCATAAAAACAGACACACAAAGCAATGTAATACAATAGAGAGCTCAGAAATGAGCCCTTGCATATAAGATCCTATTATTTTTGACAAGAGTTCCAATACTATTCAATAGGGAAAGGGCGGTCTTTTCAACAAATGATGCTGGGAGAACTAAATATCCACAGGGAAAATAATGAAGCTGGCCCTTGCCCAACACTAAATACAAAAACCAACTCAATATGAATCAAAGACCTATATAGAAGAGCTAAAACTATAAAACTCTAAGAAGAAAACATAGGGCAAAATCTTCAGGATATTGGATTTTGCCAGGATTTCTTGCATATTAACCCGTCAGACTGAGCAACAAAAGAAAAAATAGACAAATCAGACTTCATGAAAATTAGTGCACTGAAGAATGCTACAAACAGAGTGAAAAGGAAATCCACAGAATGGAAGAAAATATTTGTAAATGACCTATCTAGAGTATGTTAAAAAAAAAACCAACCTCCTAAAACTCAACAACAAAAAAATCAAACAACCCAACTAAAAAATGGGCAAAGGACTTGAATAGACAATTTTCCAAATAAAATATGCAAACGGCCAGCAAGCACATGCTCAACATCACTAGTTATTATGGAAATATAAATAAAAATTTAAATAAATATAAATAAAATATAAATAAAAAATAATGAGTACTGCCCATTAGAATGGCTATTATCACAATAGCACTATTCTCCGTAGCTAAAATATGAAAGCAACACAAGTGTCCAGCAATCGGTGAATAAATAAGCAAAATGTAGTATATATACACAATGGAATATTATCCTGCCTTAAAAATGGAAGGAAGTTCTGGCACATGCTACAGGAGAGATGAACCTTGAGAACACAATGCTAAGTGAAATAAGCCAGTCACAAAAAGACAAATGCTGTATGGTTCCACTTGTACGAGGTACAAGGATGGTTAAAATCACAGAAACAGAAAAAATGGCAGTTTCCAGGGGTTGGAGGAGGGAGCAATGGAGACTTACTGTTTAAGGGTATAGAGTTTCAGTTTTACAAGTTAACAAGGGTTATGGAGATGGATAGTTGTGATAGTTGCCCAAGGGTGTGAATACACTTAATACCTCCGAACTGACTGCTTAAAAATTATTAAGGTGAGGGGGTACCTGGGTGGCTCAGTCATTAAGCATCTGCCTTTGGCTTAGGTTCATGATCCCAGGGTGCTGGGATCAAGCCCTGCATCGGGCTCCCTGCTCTATGGGAAGCCTGCTTCTCCTACTCCACCTGCTTGTGTTCCCTCTCTCGCTGTGTCTCTGTCAAATAGATAAATAATTTTTTTAAAAATTATTAAGGTGGTAAATACATTATCTGTATTTTACCACCATAAAGATGTTGAAAAAAATACATTTAAAAATATTTAAATGATGGGGCACCTGGGTAGCTCAGTGGGTTAAGCCTCTGCCTCTGTCATGGTCTCGGGGTCCTGGGATCGAGCCCCATATTGGGCTTTCTGCTCAGTGAGAAACCTGCTTCACCTTCTCTCTCTGCCTGCTTCTCAGCCTACCTGTGATCTCTCTCTGTGTTAAATAAATAAGTAAAATCTTAAAAAAAAAAAAAAACAAAACACTTAAATGAACTGCAAAAAAGACACTACATTCTTACTGATAAAGTTGCTTCCATGCGGGTATAGTTCAAAAATTCTGATACTGCTCTACATGTGGGCAGGAACTGAACAATAAGTGAATTAAGTAAGTGAATGGCACGTGGTGAGAGCCAGGTTTCTCACTGTTGGAATTAGGAATTCCCCATGGAAGTGCACCTGGGTGGCTCAGTCGTTAAGCGTCTGTCTTTGGTTCAGGTCACAATCCCTGGGTCCTGGGATTGAGTTCGGCATCAGGCTCCGTGCTCAGCGGGGAGCCTGCTTCTCCCTCTCCCACTTCCTCTGCTTGTGTTTCCTCTCTCTATGTGTCTCTGTGAAATAAAAAAAAAAAAAAGAATTCCCCATGGACAGAGAGAAGCACAGGGAAGAGACTGAAATGTTTCAGGCACTAATTCACTGGAGTTGAAAATGTCAGTAAGATCCGTGTTTAGCTTCCTGCACATACAAAAGGGAAATAATTCTAGATATGTATGGGTTAGTACACACATTTTTTTTTTTTGCTATGTCAGTTGAGAGGGCCTGAAGAAAACGACACTGCAGTAACGATGAGCACACCTCCACCCAGATCTTGGTTTCTAATGCCCTTCTCCAATAAAAAGAGACCAGGGCCCTTGGAGAGATGGCTAATTCTAGGACAGGAACAGGAGAGATACCAGATGAGCCTGGAGCCTCCTGTAGTGCCAGAAAGTAAAGGAACCCTAAAACAAAGAAAAAACCCCCACAATGATAGGGGTACATCAATAGGACACAGGATCTGACTGAAAGAACTCCCAGTGGCCAAAGCTGGACCAATAAAGTAGTAGCATATTAGTGACTCAAAGTATGAAATAAACATACAGGAGTTCATACCAATAACAATAAATGAATAAATACATAAACTGAGCCCTGGGTGCTAGGCGTCTACCTCTGGCCCAGGTCATGATCCCAGGGTCCTGGGATTGAGGCCTGCATCAGGCTCCTTGCTCAGCAGGAAGCCTGCTTGTGCTTCTGCCTGCTTCTCTCTCTCCCTTTCTCACTGGCAAATAAGAAAAATAATAAACAAACAAACAAACTGGGGAGAAGAAAAAAATCTTCTCTGCAGAAGAAACCCACACAGGGACGCCTGGGTGGCTCAGTGGGTTAAAGCCTCTGCCTTCAGCTCGGGTCATGATCCCGGGGTTCTGGGATCGAGCCTGCATCAGGCTCTCTGCTCAGCTGGGAGCCTGCTTCCTCCTCTCTCTCTGCCTGCCTCTCTGCCTACTTGTGATCTCTGTCTGTCAAATAAATAAAATCTTAAAAAAAAAAAAAAAAGAATTCCACTCAGATATTTGACCCTCAAGGGGTGGGAGTGGAACCTAACTCTGTCTTCCTTAAGTATGAGCTGTAAATACTGAATTCTTTCCAAAAAACATGCAGTTTGAAAAGGGGCAGGGGGTCACCCTGCACTGGAGAGACATGACAGACACCACCTCACGCACAGGATCTAGGTCAGCATCAACAGTACTAAGTCATGTTGACAGTGGGTACCCTGGGTATGATATGAAGAAAATGGTACTTTACTACCTCCCTAAAACCCATCACCCTGCTCTCTCGAGAACGAACAGCAGACAAATTTCCCTAGAAGGGCATCTACAATATACCTGGTCAGTTAACCTCTGAACTGGCAAGGTCATTAAAAGTAGGGAAAGTCTGAGAAACTCATGGCCAAGAGGAGTCTAAGGAGACATGGGGACTAAATGTAATGTATTATCCTGGATAGATCTGGAACAAAGAAAAGACATTAGGTAAATACTAAGGAAATCTGAAAAAAATAGGTAGGCTTCAGTTAATGATACATCAATGTTGATACTGATGGACTAAAGTAATATAAAATATTGATAATAGGGGGACATAGGACCTCTACTATCTTTTCCATTTTCCCAAAATATAACTGTTTCAAAAATTAAAGTCTATTTAAAAATACAGTGTGAAACACACCAAACATTTATTGAATGAATGAATGACAGAATACTCAACATCAAGGAAATTATACTCTCTGGAAGGACAAGACATCACACATGAAATATCCGTCTGTGTGGCCTGGGTTTCACGTAATTGGTAATAAAAAGTAATCTTTGTAAACTGCTCATTATGTGTTTAATTACAGTTTGTATGTATCGTCCTATTTAATGCTCACAATACCTTCCTGAGGAGGTTTATTATTGCCATTATAATTATTTGTTTTACACACAAAGAAGCCAAGACTCAGAGCTTAAGTGATTTCTCAAGTCATGCAGATAACAGCAGAGCCCGGATATGAACTCACCCATTCCGATGACGAAGCTGGGTACGTACCTGCTTTGTGCCGCAAGGAGCAGAGATGGTTAGAAGCTCGCAGAGATGGTTAGAAGCTCTTTTCTGCAGTCTTTGCGGCGGCTTAGGGATGGATGGGAGCTTAAATAAGCCAGGAGGTAGAAGGAGTTCATTTAAAGTGGAGAGAAATCTGGGAGCAAACACCAGCGGGCAGATACCGCCAAGCCTCCAGAACGTGGAGGCTGGCCTCCTGGATAATGGGCTTTCTCCTCCACTCTGCTAGACCTCCTCCCAAATGCCGAGCAGGGTGGCCCCGGCCACAGCGATGTCCAGCTGCTCCGAGTGAGACTCACATTTTTCTATCATACCAGTGGGGAAAGATATGCATCCTACCCGCAAACCCACAAATCCTTCCAAGAAATCAAGATCATGCGCACGCGCCCTCCTCTCCCCCGCCCCCCACGCGGTGACTGGAATTCCTAAAAGGGCTGTTGTAAAGAAAGGAGAACAACAAGTTTGGGCTGTCCTGGCTAGGGGCTTCCTGAGCAAGGTTCCTGCTAAGCGGGTAGACTCTTAATCAGCCTGGTGGATTAGAGTCTGTCCGGCCCTTCCATAGGATAGTGTCCTCCATCCCCAGTCTTCCCAGAACTTGCCTCTTCCTCTTCTGCATTAGAGCGAACAGGTTTTCCCCCTTGACCCCAGTCTGTGCCACTGGGATTCTGTCCATTTTCCAAAGAAACAATCTGTTCTCTGTGTCCCGGAGACCACAGCCCTGTAGTCTAGTGTTTTTACCTATTCGCGAGAGCAGTGCCAAGGAGCTGGAAACATTCTGGAAACATTCTCAGTTTAGTTTGTATTGCCCTATAAAGTCAACGTTTTCATGAAATCAGATGGCCTTTCCCCCACAACTCACCCCAAGGAGTGCCATTCTACTACGCATCAGTTACTGTCCCTCAGTCTCAAGCCTCAACAAAATCAGAAAAGTTGATCTTCAGTTCTGCCCTCTGGTAACTAACACCTTGGAAAGATCAATGCTCTCATGTCACCTGGTGGCCCCAGGACGCTCACCGGCAGGGACCTTCTTAAGCCACAGGCCTCTTCTGAGCTCCAAAATGGCCACAGTGCTATCTGGGAGCTCAATTCCCCAGGGAGGAAGGACCGCTGTGGGTGAATTCTTTCTTAGATTATAGGGTTCTCTACTCAATACTCTGTAATCTTGATAGCCTTTGTACCCAGTGCAGCAGCTGCGCAGGGAAACCATGGGGAAGGGCCACTCAGGGAGGAAGGTCACTGAGCACCACCCCTGAAGCTGCTGGGCCAGGCACGGGGAGCAGAGAAGGACAAGACCAAGAGGATGCCATCCCTGCCCTCCAACTGCCAAGTCCAACATTAACTGTAAATCATCAAATGAGACACCGCATTGTGTTTTTCTTTGACAAATAATATTGTAAAGGGATGCCACAGGTGGTCTTTAAAGTCATTCTTATCATTAACATTCTATGATTCTCTGATGGATCTGCGTTTCTTCACTGACCCAACATGGATTAGATACCCACTATAAATTACGTACTATGTGAGGCATTTAACGTGCATTCATTTATCTGTGACAATTTACCAGATTGGAGCTAGATGTGCTGCCCGTGGCCATGAAACAGAGCAAAGCCAACTGGCTCACATGGAAAAGGACCCACACTTGTACTTTTAAATGAATACTTCCCACCAGCCAAGCCACCCAGGCAGAGCCAGAAGATTCTGGAACCACTTTGAATATATGCACTATTCCAAGAATCTTTACAGGACCCTGAATGTTTGGAAAAGAAAATCAAGCAACCATCTCTAGTCTGGTCTGTAAATCATGACAACCCAGAAATAGAAGCTAGGAGCCTTGGGCTTCCCAGAAATGTTACATTTGCAAGGTTCCACACCCCCTATGACCCAGAGACTGCCAACTCTCCCATCAGAGGGAAGTAGCAAAGTGCAGACAATGCAATCTCTCATCCCTGGCAAAGGATCCTGGCAGGAATGTGTTTGGCTTTCAACACACTTGTGCTCCCTTTTAATTACAGTGCCTGTGAAGAGCTCTCAGCTCCCACGTGCCAGGGTCCTTATAATACTGGACTGTTCTGCAGCTAGCTGGACAGCAACAGAGTAACAAATAAAACTGCTAACCTCAGCCCCTCAGAGGAGCAAGGGTTCCAGCTGATAGGACCAGTCCAGCAACTGTTACTGTCTTGCTATTTTCAAACCTAGGTCTGTCAAGAAGAAGGGCTCTCTGCTGCCCTCTTCTCCCCAGAAAAGTGATTTGCCAGGACAGGAAGCAGCTGCCCTAAACTCCTCGGAACTCTGGGAGGGAAGAGTGGTTCTCTGCTCTTCAAGTTTGTTGGCCTCTGCTATTACCATTGAAATCTAGTACCTGGAAGAGGAAACCTAGTGAAATCTAACAATGGTTTTGATCTGCCTGGAAGATTTTAGCTCACATATTTCCAGGCCTCCTCAGAAAAATGCCCAAGGTCTGAATCGGATGGGAGTATATGAGCCCTTAGATTTGGGATTCTTACAAACAGAAGGGAAAAGATGATCGGAGAAACAAATGTCCCGGAGGTTTATGGTCTTGTTTGCTGAAATACAAGTATTTCGAAAACTCTCACTTTTCCTTCAGAGCAGATGTCAACACTGTAGCCCTCTAACCTACAGGAGCGGGAGACCCAAAGCCTCTGGCGCTAGGAGGCTTCTTGGGAAAGTCAGTGCAGAAATAATCTCTCAGGTAAGGAACTACAAAGCTAGTCTTCAAAACCACTCTCTGTTAGTGTCCGATTGTTATTTATAATCTTCCTTCCAAACTTTAAATGTGGCAGCCAAAGTAATGTTGCCAATATGAGTGTTTTGGGAAGATGGTTTCTTTGTATTGATATTGACACATGCTGACAGTGGGGGCTGCATGATGCCAGTTTGAGCCTCTGCCCTGGAACAGAGTTGGGGGCTCTGTTCCACCACTCCTGTCTTATCCTTCCACTCCGCAGCTAACACCTTCTCGCATGGCTCAGTCAGGTTTCAACTCCAACCCTAGTATCTCCTGAACGCCCACGGAAACTAAATCCTTCAGCGCTGCTCTTCAGGAACTAATATAAATAATGAGTGCCTACTCTGTTCAGGCATTAATTCCTGTTCCTTGAATTCGAAATAACACCAAGGTAGTCTGCTATTAATAATTGGAATGGGGGTGCATGGGTGGCTCAGTCATTAGGCTGCCTTTGGCTCAGGTCATGAGCCCAGGGTCCTGGGATCCAGCCCTGCGTTAGGCTTCCTGCTCAGCGGGAAGCCTCCTTCTCCCTCTCCTGCTCCCCCTGCTTGTATTCCCTCTCCATTGTATCTCTCTGTCAAATAAATTAAATCTTTAAAAAAATTTAAAAATGAATAATAAACCTTACTTCTAAAAAAGTAATAATTGGAATAGTATAAGACAATTTTATATTTTTTAACTGTCTTCATATAAATTATTTTTGAGCTCCTCAATATCTGTGAAGAAGCTAGGATAGATACAATTAACAACATTAAAATAAGATGTTATTATTATTATTGTTGTTGCCATTTAACAGAGGGGGCAAACTGAAGCACAGTGGAGCTGGAACCTGGCTAGGATTGCACAGTAAATTAAATCTGAGGTCAGGACTAAAACTCTGTCCTGACTCAGTCTAACCAGTAACCAGTAACCAGTAACAGATATAACCAGTAACCAGTAACCAGTAACAGATACAGAAAACCAAGTCTGCATCTGGAAGGTTATAATAGAGTGACTCTGCTCCTTTTGCAGAAGGTCTGCTTTAATTCCAAAGAATGGGTTCCAAGCTGATGACCACCTGTTGGGATACTGTGGAAGAGGTTCCTGCATCAAACAGAAGACCAGATAACTTCAACAATTAAGTCTCTTCCAACTCTAGGATTCTGCAATACCATGTAAACAGACATAGAACCCATTTCACAAAGTAAAACAGGGAGCACTCTACATTATCAGGTAGACAGCCAGTTGCTAAATCCATGGTTCTGAACTTGTAATTACAAAATTTGGGGGGTTATGTCGCGATTTCAAACTATCCAAGAATCTCACTGTGAACCAACCGGTATGCATACTGAAGAAATAATGTTTTCTGAGCATGTAAATGCCCTTGTAATTAGTAACAGAAACTCACTGAAAATTTCAGAGTGAAAAACAAAAATCACATGATAGTCTTAATAGACACAGGGATTAGACACCTCTTTTCTAGAACTCGATATAAATAGAAATAAATATCATGTACTGTTTTGTGTCTGGCTTCTTTGGCTCAGCTTGATGTTTTCAAGATTCACCCATGTTGTTTTCCGAATCAACAGTAGTTGTTCCCTTTCTAATGTTGAATGTCCTTCCACTGGATGTCTATACTGCATTTCTTTACCCGTCTACCTGTTGATGGACTTCTGGGTTTTTCCTCTTTTTTCCCCCTTATTATGAATATAGTTGCTATGAACTTTCATATACATGTTATAATATGTCTTGAGACAATGCCTAAGATTGAAACTACTACATCATATACTAAGTATACATTTGACTTGATAGGAAACTGCCAAATTTTCCAAAGCTGTTATACCATTTTATACTCTCACCAGTGGTATGTCTCATCCCTTAAGTGCCAAAAATTAGACAATTTCTTGTCTGAGGCTAGGGGTGGGGTTGGGACTGATGAAGAAGGGGTGCAAAGGAATTTTACAGGGTGATGGCGTATCTTCGTTGTGGCAGTGGTCATATGAGTTTATTAATTGTCAATACTTATGGAACTATACCTTGAAAATGGGTACACTTAGGGGGAAGGAGAGAAGAACAGGCGGGGCACAGAGGATTTTAGGGCAGTGAAACAATTCTGTATGATACTATCATGATGGATACATAGCAATTATATATTTGCCCAAACCCATAGAATGTATAACACCAAAAGTAAACTTGAACATGAACTATGGACTTTGGATGATTATGATGTATCAGTGTAGGCTCCTCAGTTGTAGCAAATGTGCCCCTCTGGTGGGGAATGTTGACAGTGGCAGGGGCTGTGCATGTGTGAGGACAGGGATATTTGAAAAATGTCTGTACTTTCTACACAATTTTGTTGTGAACTTCAAACTGTTCTGAAAATTAGTCTATAAAAATGTTTAATGTGTACATTTTATTGTATATAAAGTATTCCTAAATACATTTGACTTTAAAGTGTTTTTTTCTTACTCAAAAATATTTACTTTCAGGGCACCTGGGTGGCTCAGTGGGTTAAGCCTCTGCCTTCGGCTCAGGTCATGATCTCAGGGTCCTGGGATTGAGCCCTGCATCAGGTTCTCTGCTCAGCAGGAAGCCTGCTTCCCCCCCAACCCCCCTCCCACGCCGCCTTTCTGCCTGCTTGTTATCTCTGTCAAATAAATAAATTTTTAAAAAATCTTTTAAAAAATTTACTTTCCATAGATTGGAAGAAATAATATTGTTAAAACGTCTATAATACCCAAAACAATCTACACATTTAATGCAATCCCTATAAAAAACCACCAGCATTTTTTCACAGGCTAGGACAAACATTCCTAAAATTTGTATGGAACCAAAAAAGAACCTGAATAGCTAAAGCAATCCTGGAAAACAAAACAAAACAAAACCAACAACAACAACAAAGTGGGAGACATCACAATTCCAGACCTCAAGTTATATTACAAAACTGTAGTAATCAAGACAGTATGGTACTGGTACAAAAATAGACACATAGATCAATGGAGCAGCAAAGAAAACCCGGAAATGGACCCACAACTGTATGGTCAATGAATCTTTAACAAAGCAGGAATGACTATCCAATAGAAAAAAATCTCTTCAACAAATGGTATCAGAAAAACTGTACAGCAACATACAGAAAAATGAAACTGGACCACCTTCTCACACCATAAGCAAAAATAAATTCAAAATAGATGAGAAACTTAAATGTGAGACAGAAATCCATCAAAATCCTAGAGGAGAACACAGGCAGTAACCTCTGACATTGGCCATAGCAACTTCTTACTAGACATGTCTCTGGAGGCCAGGGAAACGAAAGCAAAACTGAACTACTGGGACTTCATCAAGATAAAAAGCTTCTGCACAGTGAAGGAAGCAATCAACAAGACTAAAAGACAACCTACAGAATGGGAGAAGACATTTGCAAACGACATATCTGATAAGGGTCAGAATCTGAAACCTATAAAGAACTTATCAAACACCAACAAATAAATAACCCAGTTTTTTAAAAAATGGACAGAAGACATAAATAGATATTTTTCCAAGGAAGCCATACAGATGGCCAACAAACACATGAAACGATGCTCAACATCACTTATCATCAGGGAAATGCAAATCAAAACCACAATGAGATACCACTTCATACCTGTCAGAGTGGCTCACATCAAGAATGTGAGAAACAACAGATGTTGGTGAGGATGCAGAGAAAGGGGAGCCCTCTTGTACTGCTGGTGGGAATGCAGTCACTTTGGAAAACAATATAGAGTTTCCCCAAAAAGTTAAAAATAGAACTGACAATTTGACCCAGCAATTGCACTACTAGATATTTACCCAAAGAATACACAAATGCTGATCTGAAGGGACATATGCACCCCAATGTTTATAGCAGCGTTATCAACAATAGCCAAATTATGGAGAAAACCTGAATGTCCATATCCATCAACTGATGAATGGAAAAAGAAGTTGTGGGGAATAATGAAATGTTACTCTGTCATAAAAAAGAATGAAATCTTGCCATTTGCAATGATGTGGATGGAGTTAGAGTGTATTATTCAAAGCAAAATAGTCTTTCAGAGAAAGATAAATACCATATGATTCCACTCCTATGTGGAATTTAAGAAACAAAACAAGAAAAAGGCAAATCATAAAACAGACTCAACTACAGAGAACAAATTGAGTGTTGCTGGAGGGGAGGTGGGTGGGGGGAATGGGCTAAATGGGTGATGGGGATTAGGGAGGCACTGACTGTGATGAACACTGGGTGTTGTGTGTGAGTGATGAATCACTATATTCTATACCTGAAACTAATATTACATGAAACTAATATTACACTGTATGTTAACTAACTGGAATTTCAATAAAAACTTAAAACAACAAAAAAATAAAATAGATATATAATATAAAAATATATAATATATAAATAAAATATAGAAAATATATAATATATAGTACATATAAATATATAATATACAATACATTATCTATAATACAATAGTAATATAAAATATAATATAATTTCAATACAAACTTGAAACAAAATATATATTTAATATATAATATAAATATATATAATACATAAATAAAATATAGAAAATATAGAATATATAAGGACCATGGGGCAAATCCAGATCACCATCTGTACGTGTATGGTCTTTTAGCTAAGAATGGTTTTTCTACCTTTTTTAAAAAGATTTATTTATTTATTAGAGGGAGGAGGGGCAGAGGGAGAGGGAGAAAAAGAATCTCTGCGCTGAGCACAGAACCCTACCCGGGGATCGATTCCATGACCTGATCATGACCTGAGCTGAAACCTGGTGTTGGGTGCTCAACCCACTGGGCCACCCAGCTGCCCCTGGTTTTTCTTATTTTAAATGGCTAAAAATAGTAAAAGAATATAATTTCATTACATACAAAACTGGTGTGAAGCTCAAATAATAGTGTTTTACTGGAACACAGCCAGCCTCATTGCTTTCTCAACTACAAGTTGAAGGAGTTGAGTAGTTTCAAGTCACCGCATGGCCCACAAAGCCTGAAATATTTACTGTCTGGACCTTTCCAGAGAAAGTCTGCTGACCTCCTGTCTCAACAATAATCTCCTCCCAATGATACCATCCCTTTGTAGGCTACAAGGAAACAAGGATTGCTCCTGTATACACTTTTGCAACAAAAAAGAGGCAACATTACTGAGAAAAAAAATAAGGTAAACCGATAACAAAATTTATCTGCCGAAGAGCTTAGCTATTAGAAATTATGGCTATTCGTTGGAGCGCTTTCACCTTTGTGAGAAATTGTGGTGAGGCTTTGAGTTCATACCCCAGACTGCAAAGTCAGCCTGAAGGGCAGCCAGCTGGCTGGGCCTGGGAGGGGACAAGGACCCCGGAAGTGACTACAGTTCCTCTCATGTCCTTTGCTTTCTGCCACTTTTTCTCTCAGACCAGCGTTCTTTGGATTCTCGGAGCACTTCCAAAACATAATCAGCCACAAGATGTCTTCATACGAGATGTCTTTGTCAGCAACTACCACAGAAGAGACTCCATTTTCCCTGTCGCTCTCCTGTCTTCGTGGGCGGGGAGCAAGAGCAGGTCTACCTTCTTTCCCCTTTTCCCCATTCCACCTAGTCCCATGGCCCCAGGGCCCAAGCAGCCCGAGAGGTTTCAAGGGTCAGAAGCAAATTTACGTCATGTTGCTATCTGATTCTTCACCTCCACAGTACGTTTGCTTAAGGGTAACATGTCAAATGAGCTTCCAGAGAAGCTGGAAAGGGAAAAATAATCAAAAAACACAGCCTGAGAGGACGCCCAACTTTACCTCTGACGTATTCAGGTGCTTACAAGTTCACATCGGAGTCTGAGATCTTTCCTTTTTTTTTTTTCCCCCTGATGATGACTTTCTCACTTCAGTGGCCTCCTCTCCGAATCAGGCCTGAGGGCACTGATTGGGTTTTTCATCCCCTGAGGACCATGTCGGTAAATTTATCCAGTTTTACAGTCTGAGAAGTGCTACCTGTCCCAGCCTGGGAAGGTAAAACCAGAAGACTCCACTCACGAGTTTTCTTTGTAAGCAAAGGACCCGTCTCCGCCCCGCCCCCAGCCTGGGGCTCAGGACGTCTTGCCTCCCATGAACCCACAGGAGGAAGAATTCAGGGAGGTGAGTGGATCGTTTCCATTGGCAAAGGACGAGAAAACCAAAGGTCAGACGTCCTCATGTGTATTTTGATGAAAAGGTGACTTACTGTTGTGTTTACCTAATAAAACCTCTCTCCAGATGAACACACTGCTATGCAGAATCTTCTTGGAGCTCAGCCCTGGGGCATTGAAAACAGAAGCCACTGTACACAGAAGCCCCATTTCAGAGAAGTGCGGGAAAGGAGGACTTGAAGTGGGATAGAGCCAAACCCAAACACTGAACAGTAGGCTATTGGCTAAACTGTGAATTTGAACCCATAAACTGCACAGAAAATGCTCTTATTTCTTTAGGGATATACTTCCCTCTGAGTACTTCATTTCCAGTGAGACAGGATGAGAATGGGACTGTCCGTGGCCCCTGGAAGCCCTCCCAGACAGCCCAGCTGGAGGAAGCCCCACCTCCCTCCTATAATTGCAAGTCGGACTCCAGGCTACATAGGTTGCAGGAAATATGCCAGTGAAAGATCGCTGTACATAAATCATTGCCATCTTCTTGACTTTCTTCTGACAGGCTGAAGGGCAGGTGTTCGAGAAGGCCATGCCCATATCGCCATATGAATTTGCTCACCTCAGAGGCTTCCTGCAGCCTTTTGGCTGATACCCTATTGGGGTCAACATCAGTTCAGGTTTTATGACTTGCTCTAGTCATCCCAGCAGAGGGGAAAGCCTTTGAATAATAGAGAACCACACCCTACTTATTTTGACAGGCAGCATGGCTGGGGCCTCAGTGACTGGGAGTGACTGGGAGTCACCCCGCGGGCTGTGGCTGAGCTGTGTGGCAGCTGGGCTCCAGGCACACAAGTGGGGCCCTTTCCTCCATGCTAAGGCTACCCCTCTCCCATGCTGGCATTCCGTGCCAAGGCAAGTCTGAGCAAGACTCTGCACCGTTTCTTTCGGAAGACCAGTTCTACTGCTGTCCCCTTCAAAAGTACTGGCAAGTTGACTAGATGGCGAGTCTTATCAAACATCCCTGTTGGTCAAAATCCCATGCCTGTTCACCATAGTGCAGGGATTCTTGTAAGTGGTTTCCCAACATGAAACAATTCATCCAACACTGGCGGGTTTTTCTGGAAGCCGGGAAGTGTGCACATTAATTGGGTGCCATGTATTTATGCTGTGCCTGGTCAGTGAAGCAGTCACATGGGGTCTGAACTGCTTTTTTCACGCTGTTGTGTTGGCATGAGGTTTCTACTCACCTTTCTCATTAGGCTCCTCGACGGAAACAAGGACACATGATCCACTGCAATTCATACTGATGGACAGATCCAGGCTGGTCAGTGCCTTCTCTATTCCAGTTTCCTGTCTGCATATTGCAAGGACTCCTTTCCAGAACCATCTTTAAAAATGATGATTATAGCAACTTTGTTCATAATTACCAAAACTTGGAAGCAACCAAGTTGTCCTTCAGTAGGTAAATGGATAAACAGGTATATCCAAACAATGGAATATTATTCAGCACTTAAAAGAAACTATCAAGAGCTATCAAGCCATGAAAAAGCAGAGAGAAACCTAAATGCATATTTCTAAATGAAAGACACCCATTAGAAAAGGCTACTGAGATCCTATCCATGGGTTCCAGTATGTGGGGCTTTTTCTATATACACTTCTCCAGAAGCAATTCTCCAGTACCAGCTGGGTGTTTCACAATTCAATTCTGACACTATTATCCTCCTGGAGATAGCATCAAATTCCACAGGTGGAGGGCTCAGTCCCACAAATGGCCCTCTGCTTCAGATGCCAATCACAAGTCTAGATTGTTACCTGTTCTTCTGACCGATCAGCTATACATCAGACCTGAAGCTCTCCATCGCCCCTTCCTTAGGTTTGATTCATTGGCTAGCGCCACTTACAGGACTCAGGAAGCCAGCTTACTCACTAGATTACCTATTTATTATAAAAGATATTATTAAAAGACACAAATCGACAGACAGATGAAGAGATGGGCAGGGTGAGGTTCTAAACCAAAGGAGCTTCTGTCCCCGTGGAGCTCAAAGCCAGGCACAGTGGCATGTGGAAGGGTTGTGGATCACCAGCCTGGAAACTCTTTGAATGGAGGCTTTACCACATAAGCATCATTGATTAAATCAATGGCTATTGGTGCCTGATTCATCCTCCAGCCCTCTGTTCTCCCCCATAATCAAGGGAGTAGGACTGAAAAGTCTAACTTTCTGGTCCAGGTTAGTTCCCTGGCCATCAGACCCCACCCTTAGGCGCTTTGCCAAAATTCGCCTCATTAACGTAACAAAAGACACCGTCCCTGCTCTTAGCACTTAGAAAATTCCAAGGATTTTAAGAGCTCTGTGACAGAAGTAAGACAAAGACCCAATACATATTTCTTATTGTAAACCACAATATCACCACTATACACTGTAGGATTCCAACACCACGACATCCCAGAAAAGACAAAATTTTGGAGATGGTAAGATCAGTGGTTGCCAGCACGGAGCAGGGAGGAGGAATAAAAAAACAGAGCACAAAGGATTTTTAGGTTAGTGAAAATATTCTGTAAGCTACTGTGATGGGGTGTGCATGATATTATTACCCATTTGCCCAAAACTATTGATAATCTAACACCAAGAATAAAACCCTAATGTAAAGTGTGGACTTGGAGTGGTTATAAAGTGTCATTGTAGGTTCATCAGTTGTAACAACAGTGTCGTTCTAGTTGCGGTGTTGATAGTTGGAGAGGTTATGACATGTGGGGGGGCATATTGGAAATTTCTATACTTTTCGCTCAATTTTGCTGTGGATCTAAAACTCTTATAAAATATAGTCTGTTTTTTGAAAATGGTCAGGAGGGAAAATTTGTATACTTTGACTGGGCTGCCCCGTCCAACCTCATACTCTTCTCCTTTTCTTCCCCCCATAGCCAATTCCCTTAGCTGCCCAAGGCATAAGATCATGCTATCTTTTGTTCTGCAAATGAATAATAGTATGGTGTTAGGACTTAATAGGTAAGTCTGCACACTTTCAAGGCATTTTTTTAAAAATTGCAGCTTGGTGAAGGCAATGATAGACCAAAAGAATGAATCTTCAGTGTGGAATTCCAGGCATTGATGGAGGAGATAGGCTGAGAACAAAAGTAAGGAGGAGCGTTCCCATGTCCTATAAGTCACTCCTGGTGCTTATCTAGGAGATAAATTGATAAGCTTCCTGGACTGTACAGTTCAACTCAAATTCAAACACTGTTTATTGAATGCCTACTATGTGCTAGACACCTTCTAATATCTTACCTGGCTTCATTAGCAATAGGCACTTTAATTCAAATTTTACAGACATAAAGGTCAAGTAATTTGCCCAAAGTCATCTACCAAAAAAAAGGAAACACCATGAATGGTCATGAAGTGAAAAGACCAGTGTTTGAAGGATATTTCCACCTTACTGTTTCTACTATTCTCTATTCCACTATACAGAGCTACAAATTCCATGGATAGAATATGAATCTGTGCTGAGAAATTGATTGTAATGGCCATTGTCAAAGACTAAGTTGTAGGTGAGCGCCTTTAATACAGAAAATCAGTGCTTCTAGTACTTAAAATTCTGAGTTGATATTAATGTCTCAAATAAAAGGAAATTAACTCATTTCTTATATCTGCAGATCAAACAGAGCTTCATGCATAGTCCCTAAACTCAGAACACAGCCCTCTCTGAGTCTCAGGAAGGGTGACAAACACTGATGGGACTCACTGTCAATCAACCAATATTTATATTTGTTTTTATATTTGTATAAATTAAATTTATATAAATAAAATATATTTATATTTATATTTATATTTATAATTTATATGGCAACTAGAATCTACTAAGTACTGGAAATATGTAACAAACCTAAGACTCAGTTTGTGTTTAGAGCCCGACACTTACACTCAAAGAAGTAACGAGAAGGTAAGGCAGAATACAGTAGGCATTAACATGGTGGAAGGTTGGGGGTATGTGAAAATAAACACCATAACAGTCTGAAAGAAACACGAATCTCTTAAAGTTGGAGCTTTTAGGAAAGTCTTTGGGGAGATGGGGAGATTTTAGGGCTAGATGATAAGCAGATAAAGGGAGAGAGGGACTAAAAATAACTCTGTTGGGAGGGTAGGCAATGATCTCAGCTGGACAAAGTGATGCTGGGAGTGGGGAAGGGGATGAAAGAAGGCAGAATACCACTGAGAAAGCGACCCAAAAAAGCTGGTTCATTGGATGTGGGCAACAGAGCAAAAGGCTCTAGGCTGAAAAGTAGCATCAGGGTTTCTCCTAAAATAAAGGAGAAGCTGGGAAGAGTTAGAAGCTTGATTTGGGATACCGAAGTCCCCCTTCTCTGTGGTTCTGGTTCTCTGGTTTCAGTGACGTGTGGCCAACCACAGATAAGCCTCTCTGCGGTATATCATTAGAAAGCTAATAGTAGCCTAACATTCCATCACAACACCTGTGCCAGTCCCCTACTTCATCTCGTCACGGAGGCATTTTATCATCTCACATCATCGCAAGAAGAAAGGTGAGTATAGTACAGTAAGATATTTTTGAGAAAGAGAGAGAGAGACCACATTCATGTAACATTTATTATCGCATATTATGAAATTGTTCTATTTTATTATTAATTATTGTTGTTAATCTCTTACTGGGCTTAACTTAGAAATTAAACTGTATTATAGGTATGTACGCATCAGAAAATACCTAGTGTGTTCGGGTTTGGTCCTGTCCATGGTTTTAGGTATTCACTGGGGTCTTGGAACGTATCCCCCACAGATACGGGGTGACTACTGCATACTGAGTTAGAAGTTGGATTGGAATAGCCTACATGTCTAGTGGGTGGTTAGGAGAATAAAGTTTTCTGGAGGAAGGCTGCAGTCAGATTTAAAGTCCTGGTGTCCTGCAACTAGACACATGGGAATAGATAAGTCTGCAGAGGAACAAAACACTCTTAACTAACACAAGATATATTCTATGTTCTAAGCATGTACTTAGAAACATTTAATTTAATCATCACAATTCCATCACATACGCAGAATGCTCTAGTACCATTATTATTCATATTTTATAGATCAATAAACTGACTCAGAGAGTTTTTCTAATTTTTCCATATTGCTCAGCAGATAAGTCAATGGTGAAGCCAGAATTAGAACTCCAAACTCATAGTCTTAAATGCAAAAGAAGGTAAGCTGGTTAACTGGTAACCACCAAGGAAGTGACAGAGGTTAGGTGGGTTTGTTTGTTTGCCTTGGCACAGGACCTGGGAGACTGGCAAGGGCAGACAAGATGGAAGGGGAGGGGAGAAGCAAAGCCTTCCAACACCTGGCTAGAGCCTCCCTCCTGAGCTGAGCACCAGCAAGCCTTCTTTTGCTAAGAATGAGTGTCCAAGAGACGGTTGTACCCACTGAATCAAAGTCATCTTGATCACTTCTTATTATCCTCTCTCTTAGCCACTTCCTGACAAAACTGGCTGAACCTGCCCAAGCCAGCCCAGTGCACTTTTGAGCCAACCTCCTCCCCGCAAATACCAAGATGCTGCCTTCCTACACTCCCAGATTGGTTCTGCTGATGAACTGGGCTCGTGGTTTCTATTCTAAACCCTGTTCTTCCATGAGTAAACTGAGGCAGCAGAGTTTAACATGCAAGACAAGAAGATAGGTGTCTTGGACAAAATCCAACTTAAGCTTAACAAAATTGTGAGGTGGGGAAAATGTGTCTTTCTTGGGGCGCCTGGGTGGCTCAGTGGGTTAAAGCCTCTGCCTTCGACTCAGGTCATGATCCCAGGGTCCTGGGATCAAGCCCGGCACTGGGTTCTCTGCTCGGCAGGGAGCCTGCTTCCCTCCCCCCTCTCTCTGCCTGCCTCTCTGCCTACTTGTGATCTCTGTCTGTCAAATAAATAAATAAAATATTTAAAAAAAAAAGAAAGAAAATGTGCCTTTCTTTATCTCCCCTTTATGGCTTTTTTACAAAATTCCCTCAGGTTCATGCTTTTGATCCAGTTTATGGGGTGAGGACACTTTTTTCAAAGTCCTATGCCCCCTTGTTCCTTCATAATCCTTTTTAGCAAAAGTCTCCTTCATGAAAAGATATGATAAACTCATTTACTATCATATATTCAAGACTGATAATGGCTTTATGTATTATCTCTACCAACTATTTAACTCAACACAGAGCCATTTGATTTGTGCCCTGCTCTGAAAGTCAAGTCAAAAGGAATATTAAAGAAGGAAAATCTAGCAACTTTCAAATCGCTGTGTCCCTGAATAGTTTCTATTTATTTGGCTGATCATAACCATTTACAATTTTTGCTTTAGAAAAAAAAAATACACCGAAATGTAAAAATCTAATCATCACATTAGTCAACACAGTTTTACCATGTGGGTGATTTCCATCCATTGAAAAATATTAATCAGAGAATGGACTCAGTAAAGCATTGTTTTGAGAACATGCCGGCAAAAACCATGATCCTTAACTTCAACTAACTTACCATCAAGTTAGTAAGGTAAGACTGATGTGAAAGGCAATTAGCACCCAACGAATATGCTAGAGATGTTAAGTATAATAGACTTTTTATTAAAAGATTTTATTTATTTATTTTGACAGCCAGAGATCACAAGTAGACAGAGACACAGGTAGAGAGAGACAGAGAGAGAGGAGGAAGCAGGCTCCCCGCTGAGCAGAGAGCCCGATGTGGGGCTCAATGCGGGACTCGATCCCAGGACCCTGAGATCATGACCTAAACTGAATCTAAATCTAAACCTAAATCTCTAGAGTCTGCAGTGACCTTCACTTGGGAGCAGGACCTCCCCTGGCCCTTCTCATTGGATTTTCCCATCCTCACAGCCTCTCCTTGTGAACATAAATAAAAAGCCTTGATAAAATATTTTAAAACCTCCCCCTAAACTAATATAACATTATATGTGAAGTGTACTTCAATTAAGATGAATAAAATTTAAGAAATATTTTAAAATCTTTTCCCATAGATCTCTAGTGTATTATGTTGAGTGAAAGAAGCCAGACTCAAGACTACATTTTGTCTGATTCCATTTATATGACATTCTGGAAACAGCAAAACTATAGGGACAGAAAACAGCTCAGTCAGGGGCGGAGCTGACTATGAAGGACCAACATGAGGAAATTCTGGAAGGTGCTATACTCATTGTGGTGGTTTCTCAACTGTATATATTTGTCAAAACCCAGAATTGCACATCAACAGAGGTAAATTTTACTGTAAATAAATTATATCTCAGCTGAAAGAAAATAAAAACTAAAACTAAAAAACCGTTTTACTGAAGTGTATGGATGAGTTGTCAAGTGAGTAAGGAATATTCAGGTACCAAAAGCTAAATGAGAGTAGGGGTCTGGTGAGTCAGGGATGCATTGAACCTGGACTCTGACATCTTCTGATCCTGGTTTGGTTGACTTTCGGTTGACAGGGCCCTGAAGCTATGCAAGACAGAAAAGAAAGCCCAATTTGGAAACTCTACAAGGGTAACTCTTGATAAAACCAAGACCCTGATGAATTTCACTTTCAGTTAAGAGTGAGAAATAAACCTGTTTTTCCCAGCCCTCCCAGAGGGGAGTACTTAAAAAGTTGTTTGTCTCAAAATCTGATGTTGAGTGGAGGAGAAAAGAAAATTCCCCTTGGGAATTAGTAGCCAGATTTTATTTGTTTGTTTTGCACCCTAAATGCACACTATGAGGCTAGACTAATATATCTCAAGCCAAACATTTCTTTTAGAATGTTTTTGAGCTGGTAGAGCTACCCAAATGCCTAGAAGAAACTAATTTGAATTTCCTCCTTGGAATTTACCTTATACCAATTCTCAAAATTCCCTAAGTTAAAGTTCCAAGGAATAAGACTCGGTTAAAAAAAAAAAAAAAAAATCATGTAATACACAAGAAAGCAAGGCACCATGAGTGAAATCAAGCACAAATGACAGACAGCTAAATCAAATCTGAAAGCATTAATCAATTTTGACAAAAAACCAAATACAACTTTGAGGAAACATTAATGATTTAAAAATGAAAATTTAATGAATGAGTTGTGGGATAGTATAGGCCACTGAACAGAGATATGGTGAACTTAGATCTTAAAAATTACCAAATGCATCACAAACAGATAAAAGGACATGATGTCCAAAGAGAGATTAAGAGACATGGAGAATGAGGTGTGAAGTTCTAACAGATGTGTAGTCAGAGTTCCAAAAGAAGAGGAGACAATATCTGAGGGAATAAATTCTGAGAATTTTTCAGAGCTTATAAAAAGACCCTAGCCCAAAGACTTTAGGAAGCAAAAAAAAAAAAAAAAAAAAAAAAAAAGTCACAATATACAAAAAGAAATCTGCACCCAACATGCAACACGAAGAAATTACAGATACCAACAAAGAAGATCATAAAAAAAAATCCAGTAGGAAAGCAAAATTTAATTTAAATATAGAAAACAGATTGCTGGGGCGCCTGGGTGGCTCAGTGGGTTAAGGCCTCTGCCTTCAGCTCAGGTCATGATCTCAGGGTCCTGGGATCGAGCCCCACATCGGGCTCTCTGCTCGGCGGGGAGCCTGCTTCCTTCTCTCTCTCTGCCTGCCTCTCTGCCTGCTTGTGATCTCTCTCTGTCAAATAAATAAATAATTAATTTAAAAAATAATTAAAAAATTAAAAAAAAAAAAGAAAGAAAACAGATTGCTATGATCTGAATGTTTCTGTCTACCTAGATTCCTGTGTTGAAACCTATTGCCCAGCATGGTGGTATTAGAAGGTGAGATCTTAAGAGATTATTAGGTCATGAGGGCAGAACTCTTATGAGTGGGATTAGAGCCCTTATAAAACACCCTAGACAACTCCCTTATTCCTTCCACCACATGAGGACACAGTGAGAAAGCACTATCTATGAACTAAAAAATGGGATCTCATCAGACACTGAATCTGCCAGCACCTGATCTTGGACTTCCCGCCTCCAGGATTGAGACATAAATTTCTGTTTCCTAAGCCACCCAGTCCACAGTATTTTGTTACAGCAGCTTGAACAGACTAAGACCCTAGTCCAGAGAATTCAGGAATATTACCTTCAAAGGAATAACAATATAGTTGACAGCTAACTTTCTTAACATGAGCCAAAAAGCCAACGAAGTAATATTTTTAATATGCCAAAGGGAAAACAACACTTCGAATGCAAATTCTAAAGAGTGTGATTTGGAAAAAAGAAATCATAAGCAAAGTTTTGAGATACCAAAAGAAAGATGACCAAAGAAAGCGATATGCAAATAAATCTTAACATCGATTAAAACAATGGTAACCATGCCAGTGAGCTAACAAAGATAATAGCTTGTAAGTCAAGACAAAAGCTTGCTAAATTAGTGTTCTACGGTTTTTATATAGATCTGGAAGATGGTTAATATTGATTAACTTTGGTTTTGCAAGTTAGGTTATACATTTTAATTTTATAGGGTTGCATCTAAACAAATAGAAATAGCGCATAACTTCCAAACAACTACAATAGTGGGACACTCTAACACACATCAGTAGAGAGATCAAGCAAAGAATAATCTACTGGATGAAAAAACAACACTGCAGAAGGCATATTGATTTTAATCACATGTAGAATATTTATGAAAATTACCCACAGACAGACTGTGATTATTTTCATGTGTCAATTTGATTGGTCAATAGGACGCCTCGATATTGGCCAAACATTACTCCACATGCTTCTGTGAGTGTATTTTTGGATTGATTAACATTTAAATTGGTAGTCTGAGAGGATGCCTGTATGGTTAAGCATCTACTTTAGGCTCAGGTAATGATTTCAGGATCTTGGGATGGAGCCCCACATCAGGCTCTCTGCTCAGACAACTCTGTTTCTCCCTCTCCCATCTCTTGGGCTTTCATTTCCTCTCAAATAAATAAATAAAATCTTTAAAAATAAACAAACAAACAAACAAATAAATAAATTGGAAGACTGAGTAAAGCGGATTGTCTTCCCTAATGTGGATGGGTCTCGTGCAATCAGTTGAAGGCTAGGATAGAACAAAGGGGCTGACCTTCCCCCACGTAGATAGAATTCTTCCTGCCTGATAACCTTTGAACTAAAACGTTGGCTTTTTTTCCTGCCTTTGGATTTGAACTGAAATATTGGCTCTCCCTAGATCTGAAGATTGTTGTTCTTTAAACTGAAACTGACCATGAACTCTCCTGGTTCTCAGGTCTTTGGACTCAGACTAGAACTAATCATTGGCTCTCCTGGGTCTCCAGCCATCCCACCCTGCAGATCTGGGGACTTGCCAGCCTTCATAATTGCATGAATCATTCCATATAATACATCTAAATCTCTCTCTCAATGTGGATGTAGATGTACATAAAAGTAAGTCTCAACAAATTTCAAAAGATTTCCATCTTTGACAATAGTGTAATTAAGTGGAAAAACTTATAGAAGAAAACAACTAGCAACATTTGACAGACTTGAAAATTAGAAAATATGCTTTTAAATATTTCATGTATCAAAGAAGAAATGAGAAGAGAAATTAGAAAATATTGGAATTGTATTAATCAGCTGTGGACTGCCATCATGAAATGCCACAGATCAAATGGCTTGAACCACAGAAGTATATTGTCTTACAATTCTGGAAACTGGAAAGTCTAAGATCAAGGTGTGGCAGTGTTGGGTTTCTGATGAGAGCTCTCTTCCTGGCTTGCTGATGGCCACCTTCTTGCTGTGTCCTCACATGGCCGGGGAGGAGGGGTGGTGAGGAAGGGAGCGTGATCTGGTGTCTCTCCTTATAAGGACACTAATTCTACCAGATCAGAGCCCCAATCTTAGGACTTTATTTAACCTTAACTACTTCCATGTAAGCCTTGTCTCAAAATACACAATTCAGTCTACAGCAAGAAATGAACCATAAAAAATATTGAACATCAGATCTTATGAGTGAGCTATTGACTGATAATTGAAGTGTGTAGTTTTATTTTATTTTATTTTATTGTTTTTAAATTTTTATTTAAATTCAAGTTAGTTAACAGTATTGGCAGTATTGGTTTCAGGAGTAGAATGTAGTGATTCCTCACTTACATACAACAAACATCCAACGCTCATCCCAACAGTGTCCTCCTTAATGCCCATCACCCATTTACCCCATATCCCCCACCTCTCTTCCAGCCACCCTCAGTTTGTTCTCTATAGCTAAGAGTTTCTTATGGTTTGCCTCTCTCTCTGTTTTTACCTTATTTTACTTATCCCTCCCTTCCCCTATGTTCATCTATTTGGTTTCTTAATTTCCACATATAAGTGAAATCCTATGATACTTGTCTTTCTCTGATGGACTTATTTTGCTTAGCATAATGCATTCTCATCACATCCATGTAATTGCAAATGGCAAGATTTCATTTGTTTTGATTGCCAAGTAATATTCCATTATATGCACACACACACACCCACACACATCTTTATCTATTCATTAGTCAATGGGCATTTGGACTCTCTCCATAATTTGGCTATTGTTGATAATGTTGTTATAAACATCAGGGTGCATGTATGCCTTCGAATCAGAATTTTTGGATCCTTTGGGTAAATACTTAGTAGAGTAATCACTGGGTTGTGTTGTGGGACATGTATAGCTTTAAAAGTAAATATTAGGAAGGAGAAAAGGTTGAAACTGATTATCTAAGACTCCGTCTCTAGTCTAGAATATAGAAAAAGTAAAACAAAATACACCCAAAGGAAGTAGAAGAAAGATATATCCTCATAAAAATTAATGAGTACAAACATATCATGGAGAAGATCAACAATGCCAGAAGTTACTTTCTTGGAAAAACTAATGAAGTTGACAAACCACTGGCAGGATTAATCACCAAAAGAGAGAAAAAGAAAAAAAAAATTAAGGTTAAAAGGGAGATGTAACTATAGAAACTACAAAAATCTAAAGAGACATTAAGGGAATATTAACAAATTAATTATGAATAATTAACTAATTACACTTAATCAGTTATTCCATCTGCACAAAAACCTGAATACAGGTGACCATTTGTAGCAGTTTTACTCATAATTGCCAAAACTTAGAGGCAACCAAGATGTCCTTCAGGAGATGACTATGTAAATAAGCCATGGCACATCCAGACAATGGGATATTGTTCAGTGCTAAAAAGAAATGAGCTGTCACATCATAAAAAGACACCGTAGAAACTTAAATACTTGCTACTGATTTAAACAAGTCAATCTCAAAAGGGTACATATGGTATGATTCCAACTATATGACATTCTGGAAAAGACGAAATTATAAAGATAAGAAAATGGTCAGTGGGTGTCAGAGATTGGGGTGTACAGTTGTGGAGGGTGGGAGGAGAGATGAACAGGCAGAGAAAAATGGACTTAAGAGCAGTAAAACTACCCTGTATGATATTAGAATAATGAGCACATGTCATTTTATATTGGTCAAGATCCATAGAATGTACAACACCAAGAGTGAACTCTCATGTAAACTATGGACCCTGGTGGTTATAATGCGTCAATGTTGGTTCATGAGTTGTAACCGATGTACCCCTCTGGTGGGGAAGGTTGGCAGTGAGGGAGGCCATGCACGTGGGGGGAAGTTGTGTGGGAACTCTGTACCTTCCAGTAAATTTTGCTGTGAACCTAACACTGCTCTAAAAACCAGTCGAGGGGTGCCTGGGTGCCTCAGTGGGTTAAAGCCTCTGCCTTCGGCTCGGGTCATGATCTCAGGGTCCTGGGATCGAGCCCACATTGGGCTGTCTGCTCAGCAGGGAGCCTGCTTCCTCCTCTCTCTCTGCCTGCTTCTGTGCCTACTTGTGAACTCTGTCTGTCAAATAAATAAATAAAATCTTGAAAAATAAATAAATAAAAACCAGTTGATTTAAAAAAGCAATTGGAACTCCAAAATCTTTGAGTTGAATTGTGACTCCAAGAAACAAGTTGTTGTTCTATACATCAGCCAGTCAGATAAAAAATAACAAATTTTAAGAGATAACATTTATAATACCCTAAAAAATATGAAGACATACCTAAAAGTAAATCTGCAAGTGATGTCCATCACTTTGTAAATATAAAAATCTTATTGAAAGACACTAAAAGATATTCATAGAAAGGCATACTATGTTTGTGGAGAGAAAGAATTCATACATTAGAATATTATAAAGTTTGACAAAATTATCTAAAAGTTATCAGAAGAGCAAAGAACCCATAGTAGCCAGTCACTTGAAAGACAAACTACAAGGACTTGCCTATGAATATCAAGAATTAATATAAACCCATAATAATTAAGGCAATGGCTAGACGAACTGACTAAGAGAACAGAAGAATGGAAACTTGCTTCATGATGGAACCAGCCCTGCAGATTGATGGGAATAGATGGTACTGGGAAAATTGGATCTCCGTGTAGAAACATTGACATTGGGCCCTACCTCACACCATTCACTAAAGTCAATTCCAGGTAGCTTCAGGACTGAAATGTGAAGGACAAAACTAGAACTCTTCCAGAAGTCCATGTAGGAGAATAGATTTAATACATAGGGGTAGGAGAGGATTTCTCATCCCCAGAAAACCAAAACTGCAAGCTATAAAAGTCTATAATAAAACTAAGAATTTCCATTTGTCAAAAAAATCACTAAAAGACTGAAAAAGCAAATACAAACTGAGAATATATGTCAGTTTCAGCATCCATGTCATGAATATTTAAAGAATTCATTCAAATTAAAAAGAAAATTATAAATAATCCCCCCAAAATGGGCAAAAGACTCAGACACCTCATGGAAGAGAAAAGCCAAGGAGCCAGTAAAAGTGAGAAAAACAGATAATCAACCTCATAAGTAATCAGAGAAATGAACATTTAAACTGTAGCAAGGGGGCGCCTAGGTGGCTCAGTCAGTTATGTGTCAGACTCTTGATTTTTTGCTGAGGTCATGATCTCAGGGTTGTGAGATGAAGCCACACGTCAGGCTCCATGCCCAGCACAGAGTCTGCTTGTCCTCCCCCTTCCTCGGCTTCTCTCTCTCTCTCTCTCTCTCTCTAATAAATAAATAAATAATTCTTTAAAAGTTCTTAT
Source organism: Mustela erminea (assembly GCF_009829155.1). Lineage (NCBI taxonomy): Eukaryota > Metazoa > Chordata > Mammalia > Carnivora > Mustelidae > Mustela > Mustela erminea. Next base: position 3,606,889 of record NC_045615.1, on the reverse strand, counting down.
TTATTCATTTGTCAGTGAGGGAGAGAAAGAGAGCACAAGCAGGGGGAATAGCAAGGAGAGGGAGAAGCAAGTTCCCCACTGAGTAGGGAGCCTGCTGCAAGGTTCAATCCTAGGACCCCAAGATCATGACCTCAACCAACTGAGCCACCCAGATGCCCCAATAAAATCTTTTTTTTTTTTTTTAACTGTAGTGAGAGACATTTCTCTTCTACAAGACTGGCAAAAATTTAAAATTCTTTCAACATCAAGTTTCTACAAAGTTGTGAGCAACCAGAACACTGGGAGGCAGGCAAATGGGTACAGATACTTTGGGAAACAAATTGGCATCTTAGCAAGGCTAAAGACACACGCACAAACCAGGGGCGCCTGGATGGCTCAGTGTGTTGAGTGTTGGACTCTTGATCTCGGAGTTATGAGTTCAAGCCCCACCTTGGACTCCACCAGCATGGAGCCTACTTTAAAAACAAAAAAACCCTTAAAAGATAACAAAACTTGTGACCCAAAAGTTTCACTCCTGATCTGTACCCTAGAGAAACCGTCACAGCCCCAGGGGAGATAGATACACGAAAGAATGACTAGTGGTGTTTCTGCAACAGCAACATAGTAGAAGTAACTCAAGTTTTCATCAACAACATTATTATTAAAACATTAGGGCATTCTCTTACAGTGATCCTCTGTATAGCAAAGTAAATGAACTACAGTTTGAACTTTTAACATGATAGTAAGCAAGAACGAATGTCAGGAGTGAAATATTTGAGGGGTTGAGGGGGAAGAAGTGGGGAGTTGCTAATCAATGGGCATAAAGTTGCTGTTACCCAAGTTGAGTAAGTTCTAGAGATCGGCTATACAACATTGTGCTTGTGATTAACAATACTGCATGAAACACTTAAAGATCTGTTAAAAGGGTAGATCTCATATTAAATGTTCTTACCACAATTTTTAAAAAAAGAAAAATATTGTAATAAATGTTAATGGAAAAAAATAAAAGCAAGTCAAAAAAGAGTGCTTACAGTCTCATGTAATAATACATAATATATATAATTACATATATAATGATTACACATATATAAATATACATATATTTATATAAAATAAATAAAGATAAACCTAAACAATGTACTGCTTTGGAATGCTATCGTATTTGATAAAACTATAAAGACAAGTCAAGGAATAATGAAATAAAAATGCCTTTAAAAACAAAATAAAATAAAAAATAAAAATAAATCTTACACTCAGATTTCCTTCTGAGTGTAAGAAAACAGGATACATAGGAGAATTTCAAATGTAAGGGTTATATAATTTTTATTACACTGGATGATGGGTCATATTTATTGTAGCTATATACTATTTTGATCTACTTTATGTTCAATTATAAGACTTTTTAAAAAAGATTTTATTTATTTGACAAACAGAGATCACAATCAGACAGAGAGAGAGGAAGGGAAGCAGGCTCCCTGCTGAGCAGAGAGCCCAGTGTGGGGCTCGATCCCATGACCCTGGGATCATGACCTGAGCTGAAGATAGAAGCTTTAACCCACTGAGCCACCCAGGTGCCCCAATTATAAGACTTTTAAAAATAAGTATTCATTCATTCAGCAAATACTATTGCATCACTACTGCATCACAGGCACTGTTTTAGGTGCTTAGGATACCTCCATGAATAAAACATCCCTCCTTGCCTACCTATGCTTGTGAGGGATCAGTCATAGCGTAAATCATAAATAATAAACATTATAAATAAGTAAACAAGGTAGTATGTTCCAAGATGACAAGTGTTATGAAGAAAAAATTCTGAGTAAGATAAATGAGAAATGGTGTTGGATGGGAAGTTTTGCCAAACAGCTATCTTGAAGAATAATCTGGGTAAAAGGAAGAACCACATGAAGGCTCTAAAGCAGGAAAGCATCCAGGGGTTTGAAGAAACTGGGAGGCCCCTGTGGCTGAAGTAAAGTAAACATAGAGGGGAAACAGTGGAACGTGGGATCAGGGAGGTACTGGTTAGGGGTGGAAGTGAGGGGTGAATGATGACCACAGCTTATGTAGGGATTTTGAGCAAAAGAATGATGTATTAGCTTCCCGTTGCTGCTGTAACAAATTGCCACCCATTTAGTGCCCTCCCCACCAATCAAAAACTTAGTACCTTACAGCTCTATAGTTCCTCTGGGATAAAGTCAGGGTTGGCTCTTTTTGGAGGCTGGAGGGAAGAATCTGTTTCTTTGCCTTTTTCATCTTCTAGAGGTGGTCCTCATTCCTTGGCTCTTTCCTCCATCTCCAAGGGCAGTGGTTTAGCAACACCCAAGATTCCACCATCTAACTGCCTTCTCTCCGACTCTAATTCTACTGCCCCCCTCTTCTAAGTATCATTGTGATTGCACTGGACCCACTCTGATAGTCTCTTCATCTTGACAGCCCCAATCACAATTGCAAAAGTCTCCTGCCATACAAGGTAATACATTCACAGGTCCCAGGAATGAGGATGTGGATACTGTTGGGACAACAAAGAGACCACAAGAAACATGATTGAACATATTTTAAAGGGGATTTTGCAAGAGTAGAGGTAAGAAATTAGGAAGTTACTCTAATCATCCTATTGAGAATTGATGGTGGCTCACACCAGACTGGTTGGGGAGGGATGTGGGGTCAGATACTGGATATATGTCTAACAAAATGCAAACGTTATCTCATTAAGATAGGATGTGGGATGTGAAAGAAAGGGAGAAGTCAAGAGTGAATCCAATTATTTTTTTCACTTGAGCAACCAGAAAACTCAAATTACCACTGGTGTATGTAGAGAAAACCATGGACCAGTACATTTTGGGGGGGAAGATCTGTTCCATGTGTACACTGAGGGAGACCACAAAAAATAGGCACATCCTTATATATAATCCTTCTTGGTGATGTGACTCTGCCACTCGTGCTTTTGAGGGGTGAATGTTACTTCTCCATCCCTTGAAACTGGAATGGCTTTGTAACCAACAGAATGGGGCAGAAGTGACACCATGTGACTTCCAATCCTAGCTTCAGGAGCCCTTGCTGCTTTTCACTACCACTCCCTTGGAAAGCTTCCCTGAGACTGCCAAGAGACCCTCCTTTCCCTGAGAGGGAGAAGCAGGCTCCCCACTGAGCAGGGAGCCCCATTCAGAACTTGACCCCAGGACCCCGGGATAATGACCAGAGCAAGGAGTCTGGTCTAGCTTGCTTGAGGATGGCCAACCAAGGAGAGCAGGCATGATTACTCCTGGGAGGCCCTCCAGAGCAGCCAGCCAACCACAGGCACCAACCACTGGATATGTGACTGAGACATCTTACACCCCGCAGGCCAGTTGAATTTTTAATGGTATCACAATGTCTTTTTCTTTTGTCATTCTTTTTGTTCTGATTCAGTGTTACTGCTGCGTATGGTGGTATGCAGAGATTGGATTCCCCTGCCTCCTGATTTCTGATCAATTAAGGCCAACGGAGTGCACTGGCTGGATATCCAAGGCCATTTTTTTTTTTAATATATTGCAGGATCATAGACTTAGGATACTTTAACTCCTCACAGTGCCACTCGATCTTACACATGATTGTTGTCTAATATTTTAGTTTCTGATTGTTTTTATAGCCGCTGTATTAATTGCATGTATTCTAATGAAGTCAGTTCTTACAGATGTATACAATGTGGCCTGTCATTTTCCACCATTTCTTCTTAAAGAACACTTCTTATGTCTCAGTTACATTTAATTTTTACTGAGTTTGCTCCTTAATAATTCTTTCAGAGGGTTCTGTGAGGGGTAGACATTTTCGCTTTATTTTTCTGAAAACATCTTCATTTTACTCGGAACTTTGAACATAGTTTGAGTATAGAATTCTATGTTCACATGTATTTATTTTCCTTTGGCACTTTATTATTTGTTTGTCTTTGGCCTTTATTTTTGAAAAGTCACACATTTAGTGGCTCTAAAAAACTCAAATTTATTATCTTCCAGTTCTGTAGTTCCTCTGGGATAAAGTCAACCTGTCAGTGTTGGTTGTTTTGGAGGCTGGAGGGGAAAATCTATTTCTTCTCTCTTGGTCTAACTGTCATTTCTTGGTAAAGGACATATCTTTTTCTCTGGATGCTTTTAAGATTTTATCTCCATCAACCCTACCCACACCTCTGCCTATGGTATGTCTTTGTGTGCCTTTATTTGCATTTATTCCACTCAAGACTAATTATACCACCCGGATCTGAGTATACTTGTTTTTTTTCATAATTCTGTAAAAATTCTCATCAGTACCTCTTCTTATGTAGATTATTAAGAGCAAACAGGGTGTTGTGGGCCCCTCTTATACCTTCAAAGCATCCTAAACCACCCCTGTGTTACTCAAACAACACTATTTCTAATGGCCTGTTCACATGGCTTGTGCTATATTGTAACCTCCAAAGGTTCAAAGTCATGCATCAGTTTAGTTTCATAGTTGGACCACAACCACCTTGGATAGTTTGGGTTTGGTTTTGGTTAGTTTTTCTCAAGTTTTTAAATCCTTTTCTATTTCTTATCTGGGAGAGCAAGCCCACACCTTCTTCACTATGTGGCCTGTTTTTTTTTTTTTTTTTAAGGTTTTATGGGAACCAGGGTTAGGATTAGAATGAGACAGGCTCATGCAAGGGCAGGGTTGGGTCCTGCCTTTATTTAAAATTTTAAACTTTTGTTCATCATAGATTTTTTTCATGTCTATTTTTACAGCATATTGAATTAAATGTGATTTATTTTTATGACCAAGGTTTTTGGTAAAGTTTGCACCCAAACTTTGCTCCACTTGCCTCATCCTAGTCCCAGTCCACCTAGAATCCTTACAGCCCTTCAAGAAAAAATTTGCTGACCCCTGCTGTTATCTACTGCTTAGATTCCATTCATCTCGAAGACTTTCTTTTTTTAAGGCTCACTGACTTTGGTTTGAATTTGACTGATTTAATTTTAGACTACTGCCCAGATACCATCCTGGAATTTCCTTATTGAGCTCCTGAGTGAGAGACGCCATTTCTCAGATTCCATACCATCTCTTGACAGAAATTATCACTGAAAATCTTCTTATGTCTGAAAATGATTTTAGCTTTGTGCCTGCATTTACTGATAGTTTGACTAGGTATAAAATTCTAACAGCAAACTTATTTTCACTCTGAACTTTAAAACACTTCAGCCTACCGTTTTCTAGCATCTATTATTACTAACAGGAAGTTGCAGATAAGAATTCTGATACTAGTCTGATTTTTCAGACTTTTTTTCTCGTGAGCAATATGTTGCCATCTTTGCGTCATCCTTTGTGCTCTGAAATTGCCTGGTGATGCATCAGGTGAGGGTCTCTAGTCACATGTCTTACCTCCTTACCAAAGTAAGGCACCTGGGCTGGATGGGGCATTGTATCCAGAATGTTAGCCTCAATAATTCCGTATTCATCTCTTCATATTCTCTTCTCCCTCAATATTCAAATCTCTCTTCTAGAGAGTTCTTATCTGCCATGCCTGCTACTGTAAAGACAGCTGCTCACTGTCTCTCTCTTTCTCTCCATCTGCCCCCTTCTTAATACTCATGTACCTATTTGGGGTGGATGGGAGGAACCTCGAGGGGTTCCCATGAGGGAAAGATCACATAGAATAAGAGTCAGGAAATGTGGTGTTGCCCCTATTTCTGGCCACTTCTTTGCCTCATGCAGGAAATATATCCTCTTGCTAATCAAAGAGTGGGTCTTGACCAGCAGCCTGGGCATTATCTGGGGACTTGTTAGAAATGAAGACTCTCAGACCCTGACTCAGACTTAATGAATCAGACTCTGCAACCTAACAAATCTGCAGGTGAGTTGTGTACACCCTAAAATTTGGTTGACATTGATTTAGCCTCTCTGAGCCTAAATTTTCTGTGAAATGAAGTTTTTTTTTTTAAAGATTTTATTTACTTATTTATTTGTCAGAAAGAGAAAGGGAGAACGTAAGCAGGCAGAGCGGCAGGCAGAGGCAGAGAGAGAAGCAGGCTTCCCACTGAGCAATGAGCCCGATGTGGGACTCGATTCCAGGACCCTGGGATCATGATCCGAGCCGAAGTCAGTGGCTTAACCAACTGAGCCACCCAGGCATCCCTGTGAAATGAAGTTTTAACCCCTACATAATCTTATTGCTCTAAAATTGTACAGTTTTATCAGTGAAAGTCCTCTTTCAGAAGGACCCAGTAACTATCTTTTGAGTCGTGTCTCACAATTAGATCCAGTGAGTGAAGCCATGAGGTGTCTTGTTGAGGTAATGGAGAATGGTGAAAGCTTTTCACACGTGGATTCAGGGACATAGGTGTAGTCAGAGAACGTTCTCTAAGAATTTAGTGTAATCAGTTCCACTGGAGCCAGCCACATCTGGAGCCATTTGGGATCTCTGAATGCCACTTTCATCCTGGATGTTGTCTTTGAGGTTGTTACATCTGAAAGGCCAAGAGTCTTTGGAAAGTCTTTGCAGAAATGACAGAGGCTCTCTGAAGATCTAAGAAAAGCTGCATCAGAAGAGAATAAATGGGATTCTAATTAGAAAGACCACCACAAAGAAACATGGGCATTCGGCCTTGACTGTGACCTTCAGGGAGGCCTCTGTCCTTCTCACTTCTGCTCTCTAGCTCTCTTAACTAGTCCTGAGAGACATAGAGATTTCTGAAGCTCCCACGGGGGACAGAAAGGTCCCCTCCATGACATATCCACACAGAGTGGTTGTATTTCTGAGGCCATGGGAGATCTATGACCACCAGCAGTCCCCAGGGATGTCCCACTGGAGCCAGAAAAAGGACTGCCCCATGCAGGAGCTACTGCAGAGCGATTTTCCAGGGCAGCAAATGATCAACCCCCTCTTTGTGGTTCTCGACCCACCCCTCACACTGTACATATATCACACCTGTGATTACAAAGTAATTCGGCGGCTACTTTGTTAGAACAACACAGAAAGCTATTATGATTCAAATGCATAGGAGTTCTTGTGTATTTATTAACAGTTTCAATCAGCCACAATCCTGTCTTAGATAAACCTTAGGGATACGAAGCGGACCCCACCAGTGTGAACTGAAGATATGTTATAGGGGAAGCCATGTAGGGTAGATAAGCAGAGCCAGCCTGGAATATCCAGACATGGGTTCAGGCCTTAGCTCGGATTACAGCCCTGGACTCCTCTGTAGATAGGAAAACCAAACTAGATGACTCCTCTCACTACTCTGTGCCTGAATTTTTCACAAATTTTTACACTGATAGTTTGAAAACACATTGTGGGGCGCCTGGGTGGCTCAGTGGGTTAAGCGTCTGCCTTCGGCTCAGGTCATGATCCCAGGGTCTTGGAATCGAGCCCCGCATCAGGCTCTCTGCTCAGCAGGGAGCCTGCTTCCCCCGCCCCCCCACCGCCTGCCTCTCTTCCTTCTAGTGATCTCTGTCAAATAAATAAAATCTTTTAAAAAAAAAAAAAAAAAAGAAAAGGAAAACACATTGTGGGCAGAGATCCTGTATGTTACTCCTTGTATATCCCCACTGAGATCTAATCAGACCTCATGGTATGACAGGGACCATGTAAGTCTTTTCCCAGAACAGATGTGTGAACAAATGGCCTTGTTTCTGCCTAATCTCTACCCCATTGTTGCTGGACGAAAATAAAATATTTTCTTCAACTCTGTGCCATCTGGGTCATAAAACTGACTTTGCTTCAGAAAGCTGTTTGCACCTGTCTCTTTCTCTTTCCCTCTAAAATGAATAAATAAATATTTAGTAAGGGTGCGGGCACCTGGGTGGTGCAGTTGGTTAAGCGCCCAACTCTTGGTTTTGGCTCAGGTCATGATCTCGGGGTCACAGGATCGAGCCCCGCACTGGGCTCCACCCTCAGCATGGAGTCTGTTGGAGATTCTCTCTCCCTCTGCCTCCCCCAATCATGCTAGCTCTCTTTCTGTCTAAAAAAGAAAGAAAGAAAGAAAGAAAGAAAGAAAGAAAGAAAGAAAGAAAGAAAGAAACCTTGAAAAAAAGAAAACTGTTTGCACCAAAAATCTTACAAACATTGGTGGCCATCAGTGGTTCTTTGCCTTATAAGCAGGTTTTTGTATCTGCCAGAGGCCAGGCAGGAAACCTGAGGCACTCTCAGAACCAGTAATTTGGGGGTTTTGTAAAGGAACTGTTTTACAAGGGTGTGAGCAAGGTTTAGGAAAAGCCCGAGGGATGATGCAGGAGGAGCCTGCCCTGAGGGGGAGCAGCAGGGGGGCCCTCACCTGGCAGAGGCCTAAAGGGGAGGTGGAGGGAGCAGGTGCTGGAGGCCACAGGGAGAGCTGAAAGGAGAGGCCCCCAGAGGGGGCAATGAAAGGGATACATGAGGGAGAGCAATGGGATGCTGCCTGGAGGCTTGGGGCGGGGGGGATGGGGGTGTGTGCTGAGATAGAGCCAGGAAAAGCAGCCCCAGAACCTCCTGTCCCTCTGGCCACCTGTCTGGTGAAGCCTGGAGGTACACAATTATTCCAGAAAAAATTCTGCAATAATAACCCTTTTCCCTCCCAAGGCTCTCGGAAAGGTCAGAAAATTTATTTTTGGAAGACGAATGACAGTGCTGGAAACAATTTTGTTTTAAATGAGATTGCGTGATCAGAAAAAGTGAAGCAAGGAAGTCACAGATCAAAGCACTAGAAGCAAAAGCAATCCTTCCCAGGAGCATCTCAGAGAACCTCCAGGCTTGGGGCACGTGAGAAAAGAAATGCTGGCCCAGGGGGACAGTTATCAGGGTTCACCACAAAAGGGAATGAACTCTTTTCTCCATGGCAGCTGACCCCCCCAAAGTTAAGCATTTTGGCTCGCAGTTTCCTTGAAATATATTCCCCGTATTTCTATCAATAAGTTATGTTCTCATTAGACCTCTGCTCCTCTTGGACTAGCAAATCTAGCTCTGGAATAATCTAGATCTGGACCTCTTTCTGGACAGATGAGACCATTTAGGTCCTTCCCATCCCCACACCCACGTCCTCTCTGGGCATCCTTCTTGCTGGAGTAGAGCTGCAGTCGAACACAGCAAGGGCAGTGCCTGCATGGAGGGTGGGGGTGGGGTGGGTGTAGGGGTGTGTGTGGGGGGGTGTAGAGGGTGTGGGGAGTGGCGGTGAGATGGGGGTGGGGGGGATAGGGGGTTTGGGGGTGCTTCTAAGTGTTGGTGGGAGAGACTAAGGGAACAATGGATACATGTTTAAAAGGCTCCGGTCTAAAACACCTGTTGTTCTGCACTCCAGAGCCTTCCACACCCCAGGGCTGCATCCACATACCCTGAAGAAAAAACCTGACAACGGTCATGCGCCCACCTCCTGACCCCCATCCCCAGCAAGAAGCTCAAAGGGAAACAAGAATTTGACCAAAGAAAAAACCTATGCCAACTGTTTACACAAACCAAACCATGGGAACGTGCTTGCACGAACCATTCTGAACCTTGCTGTTTCTCCCTATATTTTAGCCACAAATTATAAGATACTGGAAAATTCTCCCTGTCAGCCCAGAGAGAGCCTACCTTATTCTTTATTTTGTTTGTTTACAGCTCTATATTACTTCACAGTACTGATGTATGTTATTTAAACAATTTAAAAGCAATTATTTAAACAATTGTTAAACATTATTTAAACAATTTAAAAATGATTTTAAAACGATTTAAAAACAATTTAAAAAATTATGATTAAACATTTATTTTTGATAGTTCAGGTTGCATTGAAAACTTTCTGATCTTTGCCAGTCGGATAGGAGATAAATGATAACTTGGAGTACTTTTGGTTGCCTATACCTAATTATGAGGGAAATTGAACATCTTTTCATGTATTTAAGAGACATCTGCATTTTCCCTTCTGTAAGCAGCCTGTTTACATCCTTTCCCATTCTTTCCATTGGCTGTGGGTCTTTTATTACAAATAGAAACCAATTTGGGGGGCTGAAAACAATGGAATTAAAACTGGTTTAACATTTCTGAAGTAAAAAAACAATGTAATTATATTTAGATGGCAAATCAATTTCACCATTTTAACATGCAGCATTTTTTTAACTTCACAAATTTAGCTTAACAAAAAAGAAATACACAGCTAAAGCCACCAAACTCTTATAATCTGAAGACTAGAAAGAATCTTCCACATTATTTAGCACTATTGCTTCATTGTATGGGTATAACTGAGAGAAATCAAGGCAAGCAGCCTTAGTTAATAGAACTAGTTAATAGAATAGAACACCTCCCAGATTACTAGCCTGGGGATCTTTGTATTCTATTTTGTTGCTCCTTTTAATCTGCTATTTGGAGAAACCAAAATTTTCTGTCCTTGAATCAAAGTTTCTTTTCAAAAAGATATGGAAATAGCCAGCACCAAACCCTTTGAAGAAACCGGGGACATCTGAGCTCAATTTTGCTGGGGTGCTTCTCCTAACTGCTTCCCTGGCTCTCCCAACCTTGACCTTAAGCCTCTGTAAAGGAAAGTGTTCAAAAACGCTGGGTAAACGAACAAATATTTTGGGTTTCTCTCCAGCGATAGACAGGACAGACCAAGGTGGCTGGGGCAGAGGTGCGGCCCGGAAAACTTGAGAGTCCAGCATTGTGCTGAATCCTGCCATCCAAGGTAAACATGCAGCTGAGTGAAATTTCAAGCCCTTGGCTCTTTGCCTCTATGTCTGATCCCTTATAAAAGGACATAATATTTGATGAGAAACAAAAGATGTGAGCGAACCAGGTAATAATCACGTACTGAGAATAGATACAGGAGCTTAATTGTTTAGGTCCTGGATTAATAAGTGACATGGGGTAGAAAACTCCAAATGAAAGGACTAGGCAAGAAGCAGTGTGTTGGGAACAATATAGCCCCTCCTTAGAGCTCCAGGGTGAGGAAGGATACTTTGGAGGGTGACGAACCAGAGGCCAAGCTCTCTTCTTTGAGTACAGAAGAAATCAGTTCATGCCCACATGTTGTTTTGGTAGTCTCTGAGGAAAAAAGGCACTCCTAGGAATGCGAGAATGAGAGGGTGGGCTCGGCTGAGTTGTACCATGAGGGAGAGAGAATAGCAGACTATCTCTGATGGACCGCACAGAGGACTGTCTTAGCAGTAGTCCCAGGGAAAACTGCCTACACAGTCAGGACTGCTCTGTACAGTTGGGCAGCTTGGTCAATGCTCAAAGGCACCATTTGAAAAAAGAATGCCTGGGCTGAAGTCCAGCCTGCCTATCAATACCCAAATTACATGGGAAAAAGGAGTCTTTTTGTAAACATAGCTTCAGGGCTGCATCTGCCTGGAGGGGAGCACTTTTTCCTAATTCAGGCAAAGGTGTCCTATAGACACCTGGCAGCTTGAGCTCTTATGACAAATGCAGACTCTTAAGTCCTCGCCCCACCCCAACCGCTCAATCAGAATCTTCCCCTTAACCACATCCCAGGTGACTTTGTACACTCATTAGTCTGGAAAGCACTGCCCTAAAGCCCAGGAGAAAGTATCTCACTTTGCAGAAGGGGAAACAAACACACAGGAAAGTATTTCCTTAGAAAAGAGATGGGATTGCACTTAGGCCTCCTAACTTCCAGCCCATTACTGACTTTTCCAGTAACCTTTTATTAACTCTCATCTGTTTTATCCTAGCAGCACAGCCCAAGGACTCATGGCCTGAATCCCTCATGACTTTTAGGGCTGTAAGCCTCCCGGAATCCTCAAGATTTCGGATTTTTTTTTTTTTTAAGTCTCCCTGTTGGAATGGGGATCATCAGATTATACCCAACCCAGCGCCGTGGAGCTGCACCTGCCCTCTCCTGCTCAGAGCGCCAGTCCTCAGATTCCAGCCAGGCTCCAGGTCTGAGGGCGTGGGAGAGGGCTGCAGCGCACGCATGCGTGTTGAGGTGCGTGGTGTCTCGCGCGCAAGCATGAAGAGAGTGTGCGGAAACAGGACGGACAGAACCACTCTGCATGCACGTCTTACTCTTCGACCTGTCTCTTTATTTAGGGTTTTCGTACTTTTCCGAGGGCCTCAGCCATCCCCTTAGCTGGTCATAGAGTCCCGAAGAAACTGCGCTCAGTGTTCTTTGCGCTTCTCATATGTGCAAACAGATCGTATTTCTGCACTTGGGGTGTCTTTCAACTGAAGTTGTTCCATTATTGTTGGTATAATTGCTCTTTCAGTTACTCCCTTCCTCACTCTCTCCCTCTGTTAAATTCAATCACCTTACTATCTATCCAGCCTATAGGAATAGGGAAGGAGTGCCTGTGCTGTTCAGTCGGTTAAGCGTCTGCCTTCGGCTCAGGTCATGATCTTGGGGTGCTGGAATCGAGCCGGGCACTGGGCTCCTTGCTCAGCAGGGAGCCTGCTTCTCCCTCTCCCTTTGCCTTCCCCTCTCCCCCCGCTTGTGCTCTTCCCTCCCTGCCTGTGAAATAAATAAAATCTTAAGAAAAAAAAAAAAGGAATAGAGGAAAAGTATAGGGGGAAAGTCTTGAGGCAAAGGTATTGAGGAGGGAATTCAGAATTCTTAAAAACATTCAGGTGCCTTGTAAAATTCAATGCAAATTGAATTCTGCTTCCAAATTATCCATTTGGAGTAGGGAGCATCATTCCCAGTTAAATATCAGCTTGCCACTTCTCAGAGAAAAGCTGTTATGTTTTTCTCCTTAGCATGTTCTCATTATCTTTCTTTCCCATTTCTTTCTTCTCTCCCCTCTCCCCTTGCCCACTGTCTCCTTTCCCTCTCTTTCTCTCCCCTCCTGCTCCCACCAGAGGGGACCACTTTCATTTCCTCTCAGCTGATTATCATCTCCCAAGCTCTCCATTGTGAGTCCCTGGGAAAGAAAGGAAGACAGTGGAAACAGGTGTTCCCAGCGGGCTTCCCCAGTGTGAGAGCCTGTACCCAAACAGGGGCTCCTCCCCTGCCCCCTCCATCCCTCCATTCTTCAGGGCTCCCGGCGCTGGAGCCTGGGGACCCTAGGCGCTGGTGCACACAGAGGCCGCCAGGTGTCTCCAGCTGATGTACCTCCTTGCTGAAACCACTGACTTCTGTCCCTGTTCACAGACCCTCCCCCACTCTCTTCCCCCTCCACTTCCATCCATGTGTCAGGCACGCCAAAAATTGCTGAAGGAGTTCCCACCAATACTTTCTATCAAAACAAAAGCCAGAGGAAGAACCTTTGTCTTAGCTTGAGAAAGCAGGGGTTGGGGTCCAAAGTTTAAGAAAAGTGGAGACTTGACATTTTTGGGTGACCACAGATCAAGGACACAGTAGGAGGGCTGGGTGGCTTTGTGACCTCCTCCAGCCTGCTCACGCGCGAGCCTGAGAGGAGGCTTTGGACTCATACCCATTTTCTTCTCTCTCCTCTCACCCGCTTGGTCTTCAAAGCAAGAGGGTGTTTCTTCCAGAGGGAGTCTCAGCTCACTGATAATCAAGTTATAGGGAATGTAGTGAGGAAGGAGACATTTTTTCATCAAAGTTGCGGGGCCTGGCCCAAGCCACGTATTTCCTTGATTTGGTCTGTCCCTTCACCTCTGTGAATCTGAATTCTATGGGACACCAAATTAGGATCATGCTGGTGACCTAATCCACAATTTTGAAAGAATCATGTTAGGTAATGTACGTGAAAGAATTTTGGAAAGTATAAATTGCTCTAAGAGCAGAAGGAGCTGTTAATATCAAGTTATTGCTTAAAGGCTATATGGTTATAAGTTTGGGAGTGAATTCCTTACCAATCCAAGCATTTGCAATAAAATCAGGGAGTTAAGACCCAGAGCAGTCAATAACAGCTAATTATAGGAGGAACAGAGGCATGTGGGACAGTACAAATGAATAGCTATAGACCTACAAGGTGTAAAAAAAAAAAAAAAAATACACCACAGACTGAAGAGTGATTTGGGAAGTTCCCATTGAAGAGATGGGAGCTTGTAGGAGTTGAATTGTGTCCCCCAAAAAGATATGTTGAAGTCCTAACACCCCAGATATCACATGTGATCTTATTTGGAAAGAGAGGCCTTGCAGATGTATGCATTAAAATGAGGTCACACTGGATAAGGATGGGCCACTTAATCCAACCTGACCAATGTCCCCGTAAGAAGGGCAGACACAGACCCAAGGAGAACACTATGCAAACAAACATACACACACACACACACACACACCCCACGTGACAACAGAGGCAGAGTGTGGAGAAATGTAATCACAAGCCTAGGAAGGCCGAGGGCCGCTGGCTACCACCAGAAGCTAGGAAGAGGTGAGGAAAAATTGTTCCCTACAGATTTCAGAGGGAGCACAGCCCCCCTGACACCTTAACTTCAGACTTCTGGCCTCCAGAACCGCGAGACCAATTTCTGTTGTTTCAGTGCACCCCGTTTGAGCCCGGTGTTCAAGCAGACTTCGGAAATGGAACCAGGAGCTACCCAGGATCTCATGAGTGAGGCTCTATCCGACACAGGCAAAGCAGACAAGAAGGAAATTCTCTGTGTGACATTAGATCACAGAGGAATGGCCCCCAGTCAAGTTAATCATTTCTCAGTATGTTCTAATATCCTGGAAAAATATATGTCTTCCATCTGGATAGGATCAGCAATTTCTATTTTACTATCTAGTAATCAGTATTATCTTAACTTTGCTACCCTGTGTATTTGATTTGGCTGTACAGACCCTTTTTAAACTCCTTCTCCTTGCCCATTACCTATTTATTATCCCTGAAGAATCACGCTGACCCTGTTCTCATTTTTCTTTTTTTTTAAATCAGGGTTTGGCTTTCCCATGTGTTGGTATTCAGATATTAGTGGTACTCAATTTCCTGGTAAATTCTGACATTTAGCTCTGAGGAAAGCAGCATGAACACTGTAACAAGAAACTCCTGGAGCTCTATAAGCACTGTTGGACCCTCAACTGATTTTGCTTCCAGGAAATCCTGTTCTCTGAAGAAGCTGTTATGGTCTACTGGACCATTATCCTACCTTGAGAAAGATCTAAGAGCCGTATTTACACGTTCAGCTGTCATAGATCCAAAGTAGCCATTAGTAATGATCAGGTAAATAGAATAACTTCAAATGTCCCTAAATACATATTTGCAGGATAATAGGCTATTGGGTGAGGTGTTCCTCTTTTAAATAAGCCCAGTTTTTGAAGGAAATTCTGGCTAGGCCACAAGCACGCTGGGTAAGGTTGCCCTAGGTTATGTGTCTTACTAGTTAACATATCATGGCTTTATCTGATAATGTCTTGGCATTCTTTGGGTTTGCAAAGGATGATGTGGAGCATGCAAGATGGACTTAAGGCAAATCTCAGGATACAAACCATTATTCTAAGTGTTAGAGCAGGGGCTTTTGCTGACATGCCCCCAAGGTTAGTAACAGATGTCTACATATTCGTTTCCTTGTTTCATAAAGTCTAACAGAAATCAGTCATTTATGCTCAAGTAACCAGCGGTCTCGTTCAAGCCTCACCGATGCGTTATAAAGATGAAGACTTTACAGTCTGGAGCCAGACTGCCTGAAATTTAACATGCTAAATATAAAACCTCGTCCAATGGACGAGGAACTGGAACCTCAGTTTCTATCAGTAAAATAAGGATGACAACAGTATCCAATCGTATGATTGCTGCAAGGCTTACCTGAGTGGAAGCAAAGTAGGCATTTAAGACAGGGCTGGACATACAGTAAATTCTCAGTAAGGACTTCTTATGACTTTTTGCTTCTAGCTAAATTATATGAAGTCCAATCAAGTATTTTACACTCATCAGAAACTCTACTTGGCAAAGGTATATACCTCAAATTAATTTTTATGAATTATTAAATAATATATTCCCAAGATGCCTCTTAAAACCTGTTTTATGCAAAGGAAAAAAATTGAAAGGGTCATTGGTGAAAAAAATTTTGGAAATCACCATGTTTGGGAGATTTTTAAGACTCTTTTGTTTACATTGTGTTGACATAGCATCCAAAACCAGAAGGGGAACCATAGAGTGAACACCTCCTCAAAAGAACCCAGTCCTTAGAAGCACTATAATCTTAATATAATAATAATAATTGTAACTTGGCCATTGGACACGGTGTCTCAACCTGGCTCTCTCAATTTCCCATTAAAATATCCAAGGACACTCAGAAAAACACACAATGAAAATGGAAATTGATTAACACTCTAATACAAAAATCCAGGAGGGGTCTCGTTTAGGTAAGGAGCCAAAGAGAAGGAAAAAACTGCTCAGGATCATACGAAACTTAAAACACAATGCACCAACATTAAAACCCATGCTGGAGGGAGTAGCTACACCCATCATTGAAGACTAGAAAGCCTTCCTGTCCACCCCCGAGCCAAGCCAGGTAGCTGCCTCTTTGTTCATTGTCTGAATTCCCAGGACAACTTCTGCATTCCTCTACTGTATCATTTGCCACATCACATTGATACTATCTGTTTGTAGGTCCAAATCTGAATCTAAATTGTAGGAACCGTTGTATTAGTCGTATCTGCATCTCCAGTAACCAAAGGGACCTGAACTAAGAGAGAGCAAAGTAGCTCTGGGATATGCAGAGGTGTTGACTGAAGCTATTGGCTGAACACCTCGCTGCCCATGTGTGAAGTGGGATTCCACGTGGATAGGAAAAGAATCACCAGAAAACCATGGATGAAACAATTTCTGGAACCTAGGCAAAGCTGAAGATCATTCCTGCTTCAACCAGTCAGAGTGGAGAGCCCTCCTGATGTGTGGAAATGGGTGGGGGTGTACTGATGGTACAAGCAGGCTTGTACGAACTTGACATAGCTGATTGTTAACTTTCGGGGATTGTTTGATGTCACATTGGTAGATTGAAACTGGCCAGAGTAGGAAGTAAACAGACACTGTAAATTGGGCTTTATGTTTTTTTCGTTGAGAACCAGTTGTTAAATATACAGCGACATACCGCTGAGCGTTGTGTAGGGTCTTTAGAAAGAACCGTGCTTTAGTAGTTCAGTAGTTTCATCCTAGGACAAAATCTACCCTGAAAAGAAATAAAAACAAAAACTAAAAAAGCAAGCCTCAAAAGGATCAAGGTGATCTACAAGGGACTTAACCTTAACTTACCCTCAATTAAGATCAGACACTCTTGAAGGTAATACAACAAAATTCAGCTCTTAACACTATAACGTTCATAATCATATGAGTAGTCTTACATCCATTAAATAAATTTAATTCTTCTCGCAATCCAGGCCCAGAGGATCTCATTGAATTCTATGAAACATTTAAAGAAGAAATAAGACCAAGTCTATACGGATTTTTCTAGAAAATGGAAGAGGAGGAAACACTTCCTGATTCAAAATGCTATGAGGCCAACACCACCCTGCTATCAAGACAAGGCAAGAACATTCCAAGACATTACACTACAAGGAAACTGCAGACCAATATTCCTCATGAACATAGATCTAAAATACTTAACAAAATATTAACAGACCAAAACCATCAATAATATACTAATAAATGATGAGCCAGTATTGTTTACCCCAGGAGTGGGATGTCAGTTTAACATCTGAAAAATCAGTGCATGTAAGTCACTGTATTAACACATTAGTGAAAGAAGTCAGACATGAGACTCTGTACTGTATGATTCCGTGTATATGAAACTAGAAAAGGCAAAACTGGAGTGGCAAGAAACCGATCAGTGATTGTCTGGACTGTGATGGAAGGAGGGGATGTACTGAAAATTGGCAGAAAGAAACTTTGGGGTCTAATGGAAATGTTACTTTTTTACAAATTGAAGTATAATGAACATACAGTATTATATTAGTTTCTGGTGCACAAAATAATGATTGGTCAAATGTTACATTTCTTAATAGTGGAAGTAGCTATGTGATGTTTATCAAAATTTATCTAATGTCCACTTAAAATGGGGGATCTCATTTAATATAAGTCATACCTCAAGGAAGCCGATTTAAACATTTTTTCAGCCGAAATCAGCAAATACCCTCATGACAAGAGCAGCTTCTATAATCTTTTCCTTTCTCTATGTCTCCTCTTTGCCTTCTTTGTTTAGCCTAGTAACCCTTAGCACAATGTCAGCTCTGGGTGGCTGGTTCAAATGCCCTGACCTGCCACCACCAGAAATGGGAGTCAGTCATGGATTTGCTCTGTGGAGAGTCTCTGAGAAAAGGTGAAGCGTGGACTTCCAGGCTCCTCCTTCCTTTCCTGCTTTTGTCAAGTGAGTGAAGGTTTAATTAAGGCTGGGCCTCCTGATAAACGGTCTTCGGTTCAGTCCGAAACATTTACTCATTTATTGGAGACCATAAATATGTCAAGGACTGGACTTAGGAGTCAAGTGACCAGATTTTAGAACTGGTTCTTGTGTGAGCTTGAAGAAGTGAACAATTTGCTTAACATTCTTGGCTTTATTATCATCCTTCAAAAAAAAAAATGAAGATCGAGAATTCCTAAAGTATTTCCAATAAACTCTGAGTCCTCATTTCCCTGAGGAAAGACTTCTACAGAATTACTACTCTTTTCTCACAGCATTGCTTTGACCCGTTCATCTGCTTTCTATGTATAGCTTCCAAAATCATGTCTGTAATATTTTAATGCCCAATCACATTCAGTTAAGTAGATTTAACATACAATAACATCTCATCAATCTAGCACTCAGCTCTCTTGATTTCTCAATTCTTGTGAATAAAATCAAGGATCAGATAAAAAGCTTTGAAATAGGAAGGAAGAGGGGGCTCTGAGTCGTCTAATGAAAGACTGGGGAATTTTTCTGAAAGAAGAACGCCATTGGCTTCCTTAGGGTTAACTCCCTGGGAACTTCACATCCAAGCCCAATAAGATTAGTTAATTGGTTCTCAAAGCCATACTAGGTAATCATCAGCAGATTAAAAGATCCTGACAAACCAATGACAAGGGAAGAGCTAGAAAAACCATAGAATATGGGTACAATAAAAACAAATGATTCTATTGTAGAAAATGAACTGTTCTGTACACATACTTCCAATAGATCCTAAGAGAACTGGTATTTTGGAGCTAAATGTGATTACTAATGCAATTAATACTACTTTCTTGTGTTCTAAGGGACAGCTCCCAGATTTCCAGAAAACTGGATGGGTCCTCCAGAATGACTCAACCTTTGAGTTTTGGAAAGATGATGTCGGCTGTAGTATATCTTATTTAGCAGCTGTTTCATATGTGTAAATGTTGTGATCTTCACTGTCCTGAAGCTCCCTGAGGGGAAGGCCAGGTCATATACATCTCTGTGCCTCCCATACAACCATCTTTGTCTCTATTGTGGGACCACTGACACCACCTTCACACAGCTGTAGTTTGGGGAAGGGACCCAAGTGCCTAGACAGAGGTTGGCACACAACTCCTCCTCAATGAATGCTGGCATTGAATGAATGACCTTAGTGTGTTGTGGAGTTCCAGAAGTGCTTGAATGGTTTATTGACTTAGGGATATTTGTGCTCTCTTCAAAGCTGTATCACATGCTTGGAGTGCCATCGTCTCTATCTCCAAAATTTACTAATCTTCCCCCCCACAATGTCTGAAATCCCACAAATTTCCAAAGATTTTCCTGAGAAGGTCTGATGGTTACTTTTCAATCCCATGAAGAGTAGACCACAGACTCCAATGGCATTTGTCCCTATGCTCTTCCCAAAATGTTCTTGCTCGGGGGAAGAACTCAAAATTTTTCTGATCTCTACTCATATGTGGCACAAATAGTTCACAGATTGGGCTTAAGATTTGTATTTTGACTTCTCTTTTCTCTTTCTATGTTCATTCACATCACGTGGTTTTATTACACGCTTTTAGCATCTTGGTGAAACATGCCTTTGTAATGATTTTTTTTTTTTTTACAGTTTCCGGTAGGTATTTAGGTGCTTAAAAAATACCTTAAGAAATACAATTGAGGGAAAAAAAGAGAAATACGATTGAGGGAGTCAAGGATTCAAGCACTTCCAAAAGAGTATCTTCATTGACAGCAAAATAATTTAGAATGAAAAAGAAGAGTATTCACTTGTGAGTGACACTTCTGCAAAATTCTGGGACAGGTCAATAAGTCTGCTATGTAGCCCTTATACAGCTAATGCAGGGCTATGTGAGGGAGAGGATACCAAAGTGATCTAATCCAATGGAACAATTCTACATGAATATTTAATACATTTAATTTGTCTTTGTATAAATATAAAAATAAAACACATTTTAATCTTGGAAAATTCAAGAAAAAGAAAAAATGCCCTACATTCCCACCCTGACAAGACTACGTGTATAGACTTGAGAAAGGCTATGGGTATAGTACCTAGTAGAAAACCCAGTTCCTGCCCTGGAGGAGTTGTAGATCTCAGTGGAAGGAGACAAGAGCTACACAGCTGATGTAGCTTCAAACTAGATGAAACTGTGTATAGTTTCCAAGTGCTCAATGGAATTTATAAAGTATTTACAAAGGAGAAAAAAATACAGCCTCTAGTATCTTGGCCTCCAAAAGTGCTTTAAGGTACTATACCCCAAGTATGAGAAACTACCCAAAAAACAAGACCCTCTCTTCCAGGGACCCAATGGCTGAGTAACAAGCATCAGGGAAATGTTCCTGCCACCAGTAACTCCCACTGAACATGTGGGAGACAAGGATTCTTGTGATGCAAACCTTCATATAGGTTGGGTTATGAGAGGTTCTGCAAAGCTTTATCCCTATTTACACCCCTACTTCAGTACAGCTTGACACCTCTGTAGAGTCCTGGCCAAAACAAATTCCAAGTTAAGCCTGAACATTTGGGCACATACTAAAACACTCGCAGCTAGAGGATACTAAGTCCGCCATTCTCCCAGAACAAATGGCCGCCTGAGATAAGCAAGCAGTAATGAATGTTTGCACTGGAAAATTCTTAAAATGTACACTTAGATGTGCATATATGTGCCAAATTTCCCCCACTCGATGAAAAGCATGGCCTCCTTGATCCTGGGTGGGTGGCATTCTCTTTCCATGAAGTGGTGTCAGAGCTGCTCTCCACTCAAGGCACAAGAATTTGCTTTAGTTAGGATCTTTTGATTTATAACTCGGTGTCTAGTTTTGAAATTCAAATTCCATGCAGCTGAAATATCATTTATTTCTCTCAAATCAAGTTTTAAAAAAACAATAAACAAGGTAATAAATGTCCACTCGAATGTTGTTAATTCCCTGGCCTGCTAATATTTCTGAGATTCTTTCCAAATCACAAACATTATGACTTAACCCTAGGGATTCCAGAAAATTGGGTAAACAGTTATTTAGGATAAGACAGAACAGGATCAGGAACTATCAGAGCTGTGCATGAGTCTTGGAGGTGACCGAGTCGCATTTGTCCATTTGTCAGTGGAGACTTTGAGACATTAAAAGATTATCAAGGCAATGTCATAGCTAATTAGCTGGAGAAGCCCTATGCGTGCTCCTACCTTAATGGAAATTCATGAACCATTTGTTGAATGTCTTGCCTATGTTAAGAACTTGTATGTTCTTGCATCTGGATTTATCGAGATGGAAACATTTCTCAAGGAGTTTACATTCAAATTTACATTCAAGATCACTTATCATTTGATCTTGGGAAAATGTTAAATAGTTAATATTTAATACTTTCTGGGGTGCCTGGGTGGCTCAGTGGGTTAAAGCCTCTGCCTTCTGCTCGGGTCATGATTCCAGGGTCCTGGGATCAGGCCCCGCATCGGGCTCTCTGCTTAACAGGGAGCCTGCTTCCCTTCCTCTCTCTCTGCCTACTTGTGATCTCTGTCAAATAAATAAATAAAATCTTTAAAAAAATATTTAATACTTTCTTTGGTTAAAAAAATCTTTCTTAACCATCTCCATTTAAGGAGGATGGCAGTATGGCGCTTCAGATCCTAAAATCTAAAGGGGATCCTCATTATCCTAATATAAATGATCCAGGTGTCTAAGCTCTGATACCGTGTAAGGAAGAGAGAGTTGTTTTAATAAGAAAATGTTCACTAAATGCATTTCCACCTAAAAACTAGTGACCAAACATCCCTTCTCACTCGGCACAGTGTTTATCTTATCCTTTGGGTCAACATTTTTGTTGAAAATATCATCATAATGCCAACTGGTTGCAAAATAAAATTGAATCCCTTACCGAAAGAATTCATAAAGTAAATCAAGTTTACATGGAAGAACTGTTCAACCTCATGCAAGGACACTGGTAAACAAAGAACTGCTAGAAATAAAATGGTTAATGGAAGAGAAAATCCTAAGAATGGTGACTAATAATTTACTCCAGAAAAGAATGGTCTAGGAGCACTGGTGGCTGGCTCAGTGGGTTAAACCACAGACTCTTGATTTCTGCTCAGGACATGATCTCAAGGGTGCTGAGATGGAGCCCTGTCTCGGGCTCCACACTGGGCGCTGGGTGTGGACCCTGCTTAGGATTCTCCCTCTCCATCTCTCCACCACGCCTACCCCACTCTCACACTCATGTGCATGCAAGCTCTCTCGTTCTTAAAAAAAAAAAAAGTCTGAGTATCCTTGAATTAAGAGAAGCCCTAGAAAAAAATTAATAAAGTTCTTGGATATTTTTGCAAAAATGTTCTGGTTTATAGGATGAAACTCAAAGAAGAACTAGAGGCCATTGTATTCTGCCAGCCTATACATTTTTCAGAAAAATCACACACTCCAAGAGAGAATGAATACTTAGGTCATTCTTTTTGTTCGTGCTCAGAATATAACACAGTTTTAACTTAAATAAGTGTGTTTTATATGCAAAATAAGATAAACTTATTTTTAAGATTTTTAGTTTCTTAAAGATCTAGTTCCTGCTACTTGTTAATTTGAACATCTGTTCTCAATTTCAAGTGTACTTTATAGCCATGATTTTCAGTAACAGAGATGACCTGTAACTGGAAATATGAAGGAGTAGAAAGTGTAGCAACTTTTCTAGGGTCTCGCATCTAGTACTGGCCGCACTAAGTCACCGAAAGCTTCCGTCTCCCAGAGACTGCTAATCTCTGAGCAAAGATGTAAAGAATTCGCCTTGTATTTAACAGTGTCTTTTCCCAATCACGGTAAGAATTTGATGGCAGGAGAAGTAAAGGTGCTGAGGAAAGATCTTATAGAAGATCAAATAAAATTTGTTTTCCCTTCACTTTAGCTAAAGAAATGACATGTCTAAAATTGATCCTAATCCTAAACGTACATTCCAGGGATAAGACTTGCCCATTTTAAAGTGTGTTCTGGTGCAATTAAGAGACACACTTAAGATAGGGATTAATCTTGATTATACTGTTTGGGGTTCTTTTTTTTTTTTTTTTTTTAAAGAGAAACTACACAGAGGAAATGCTAACAGTCTCCAGCACCATCACCACTGCTGTCTCGCAAAGCAGAAGAGTTCCAAGTTGTTATGGACTCAATGTTTTTGTCCTATGGACTCAGTGTTTGTTAGGGCTAAAGCCCTAACCTCCAGTATGATAGTAGCTGGAGGTGGGACCTTTGGAAGGTAACGAGGTTTCAATGATGTCATGAGAGTGCAGCCCACTATCGGATTAGTGCCCATGTAAGAAAAGGAAGACCAGCAGACTATCCTGTGCTAGCACTCCTTCTCCTAGTCTCTCCTCTGCCACATGACGACACAGAGGGAAGGTGGCCATCTGCAAGTCAAGAAGTGGGCCACTCCAGGAACTGAATCGGCTACCACCTTGATCTTGGATTCCCAGCCTCCAGAACTGTGGGCAAATAAATGTTTAACTGTTTATGCCACTTGTCTGTGGTATTTGGTTATGACAGCCTGAGCTAAGACAAGGTCTCCAGGCCAGGTTTTCGCTCTAATTTGATGGTTTTCCAAGAGGCCACAGTCTCCTCTCATGTAGACATGAAGGAGACATCATTGTCTGGAGCCAGTAGGTTAGAGATGTGCTATCTCACTCAGAAGGACAGGGACCCATTTACCTGTGCATCTCAGAGAACAAAACATCCACTGTATGACTTGTGAGCTGTGGCCTTGGCCCTAGACTCCACTAGTGATGCTACTTCACCCGCCCACTAGACCTTGGTCCAACTCAGAGACAGTCAGTCTACACAGCAGATATTGAGGCCTCTGCCTGACCTTGGGAAACACCGAGGTCTCACCTTTCATCATTTCAGGGAAAAGCTGGGTCTCGAGAGGAGGGCATCCCTAGGCTCTCCCGTCAGGCTCAGGCCTACCTACTGCCCAGGCCTCCAATCCACCAGATTTACTTGATTCTTGGCACAGAACATGAAGGAAGCCCAAGAATTTCTGCCCCGATGCTGATGCCCGTGGTGAACCTGTCTTGGTGACGGAAGGAGCACAGATGGAGGTGGATGGAGAGTGAGTTTCCTCAGCAGCCCCCAGGGGCTGCTCCACACGGAGTTGTGTCAGCGGCAGCCTGTCCGTCACAGGGGCCCCGCCTCCTCTCTGCGCAGCCGCAGTGCCCAGGGCCCGCAGTAACTCCGCAGTAACTCCCAGCCGTGGGACCTGTGCTCCGGGTTGTCTTTTCCTCTCATCCTCACACCGCTGGTTTCTGCAACCACCGGAAGGAAGGTCCTGGGCTGGGCTGGGCTGCACTGCTCCCTCTCGGCAGGCCGCTAGAGGGTGGCTCCCAGCAGGGGCCCTGTCCACCCCAGGATGGCAGTGGGGGCAGGTGGTCTGTCTCTGCACAGACACCACCTGCGCCCCGGGGTTCAGCGTACCTAACCCAAGGCACAAGCTCACCCCTCCGCTCGCCTCTACACGCGGCTCCTCCGACGCTCACCGCCTCAACTAACGGCAGCACGAAGCTGAGTCGGCAGTCCGGGGACCTCTCCGCTCTTTCCTCACAGCCAGCTGAGCCAAGGCTTCTGGTCTGGGCCCGAATTCCACCCTCTTCCCATTCCCGGCCGTACACAACTGATGCTATAAGAGGCCTCCCAACTGGCTTCTCGGACTCCAGCCTTCAGGTTTTCTGATTTCTGACCCAACCTTACTGATCCGTTCCTGCTCGTGCTCAATTATCTCTGGCAGTTTCCTGTTATTGACGATTTTAAATCCTGCAGGACTAGGCCCCCAGGACCTGGTTCGGTTTTCCTGAGCCACCCGTCGTGTGCTCTCCCTTACATCCTGCACTCAGGCCTCTGCGATATTCATTAGACGCGTACCGGGTCTAATTCCGGGAATTCACCCCAAATGTCTTTGCTGTGCCCCCTCCTCCGGAAAGGCCCAAGCTAGCTGCCATTTTTTTAGCCCAATTCCAGTATAAATGTTACAGTTTTTTAGTTGGCTTTCCTGCCATCTTCTTGATCTAAATTTATGCTCTGTTTCCCAAGTTCATGTGTCATTTTGTTAATTAATAGGATGACCCTGTGTTCCTCCTGTTTGCTTGGGACAGTTCTGGTTTATGTCTGATGTTCCTGTTTGTTTGTTTGTTTGTTTGTTTGTTTATGAGGAGTAGGAGACAGGGAGAGAGAGAATATTAAGCAGGCTCCACACCCAGCATGGAGGCCGACACAGGGCTCGATCTCCTGACCCTGAGACCTGGGCCGAAACTGAGGGTTGGATGCTTAACTGACTAAGCCACCCAGGTGCCCCCCGCCGACAATTTATTAATAATTTCCTTTTTTTCCTTTTCTCCAGAAATGTCCAGATTAGGACAATACATGATATGGCTACTATATACATCTCATTCTTTGTATTCTAAAACATTATATTCTAATTCTTTATGTACTTTTTACGTCTCTCCTGCCCTGTCCCTAGGTTTGAGGTCAGGAATGGCTACGTCTCTCCAGGTTGCCTTCCCCCAGGCCCAGCCGGTGTCACGGAGTAGATGTTCAGTATTATTTCTTTTAAGTACACTTTGGTTGGGCCCCGAGGGATGAATGTGACTTGAAGAAGCAGAGAATAGAGACATTTGTAAGATTATTATGTTACAGTGATACTAGGGATAATGCTGAGATATTCCATTGCAGAAAATATACTTAATTCCAAGCACATCCCAGCCTTGACATGAGGATTTCCTGATCTGCTGAGCAAGAGCACACATGAGGCTTCAGAACATGAATTTAGGGCCTTAAATACAGGTTAAACGTTCAAAGAATAATGGTTTAAAGGGATGTCAATTCCCTGGCCTGCTTTGGAGGCTCTAAATCTAAAGATAAGCAGTGAGGAGGAAAAAACGAGGTATTCTAGATGTTCATGATATGTCATGCATTATTGCATGTAAATGCTATCGGAAACTGTGCGCATTTTTGTAAATACGTCAGTGAGTATATAACTGGTACATTCATGTGTGTGTTTGTGTCTGTGCACGTGCGCACATTCACTGGGCACATGGAGGGATGGTCTAAGTCATGCTGTCGCTGTAAATCCGGTGATCTCCAGACACCCAGGGGCTGCTAGCAAATGACTCCCGAGTCTGATCCCAGCCCTCAGGACAAAGACTCTTAAACCTGTAACAAGAACTTCCCGGTGACTCACCTAGAAGGCAAATCATCAGAGCAAGGGCATGGTGAGGCAAAGATTAGAGCACTGTCTGGGGGAAGTGGCTGGTACCAGGGGAGGGCATAGTTAAGTACAGCAAGACATGCATTAGGATTGTTCTCTTGATCATCTCCAGTCATTGATGCTGTGGTCCTAGGGTTGTCTGTCTTAGTGCCGCGTGGAGCACAGAGCTTTGTAGTCCCGTCAAGTTCGAGGTTAAAAAGGTACGAGGCAGCTTCCACACTTGCATTCACCTGTTGGAGCACAGAATGCAAGTGCAGCAAGGCCACAAGGATGCAGAGATGATTGGGAGCCCCCCAGGGTTTGGGGACCCGGAATCATCATAGGACTCTGGAGAGGGGGTACTCTTGCAGAGACAAGGGAAGCTGCTTGATGAGGTCAGGGCCACCGAGGAGGAGGACAAGATGAGCAAGGCCAGACTGGCCATTCTTGAGCTGTATAAGGTCCCAGGAACTCTGAAGGGCTAAACACAGGCATGAGGGGTTAGGTTGAAGAGATTAAGTCAAAGACACTGATTTGTTACAAATAGCATGACTTTGCTGGACACTCTTAGCACCAGCTGGTAGTTCTTGGGAAAAACTGGTGCGTGTGTGTATGACTGGATTTACTGAGTTTACAAAGAGGATATGTTCACATCTGGACAGCTGGAAGTCCCACTCCTGGCTGCTTACATCGCAAGTGGTTTCCTAGATAGTGGAGAGAGTAGACAGCTTGCTCATTGTGGGAGCACTCATCTGCTACATTTTGGAAAGGAATTTCATTGATATTCATCCTGGTAGCATCTGGAATAATCAGCCTGATGCAGAAGTGAAAACAGAATCTTCTGGAAGGCAGAGTAAATGGGTGTTGATGTGATCAGAGGTTCTGAGTTCTAAGGGAGCGTCCCAGGACTTAAAAACCTTTCTTTCATGTATGCCCCTGACAGAGGCACCAGAGGAGGTCTGAAACCCTATCTATCATTAGGGCCATACTCTTTGGGTGTTTGATGCTGTTTGTGGCATTTTGGTGTATTTTTCTGGCCGGAGGTTGTTTCTAATAGATACTGCATCCACATAGTTGGGATACTATAGATGTACCTTCTTAGTTGATACAGGTTAGAGTCCCCCCACTTGCCTCCCCACCTGGCCCCCAGTTGTTGCCCATTCGCAACACCCTTGTCCTTGGTATTCTGTGTATCCTTCTAGCATCTTTTTTTACATAGACAAGCAATAGAAATATATATTCTCACCTCCCTCCTTATTCAAAATTAACACATTATATAATTGTTTCATTTTTGTTTATTTTACCTCTGCATTTTTTTAATTAAAAAATTTTTTACTTAAAAAGTGGGTGTCTGGGGGCGCCTGGGTGGCTCAGTGGGTCGTCTTTGCCTTCGGCTCAGGTCATGATCTCAGGGTCCTGGGATCGAGCCCCGCATTGGGGTCTTTGCTCAGCAGGGAACCTGCTTCCCCCTCTCTCTCGGCCTGCCCTCTGCCTGCTTGTGATCTCTCTCTCTCTCTCTCTCTGTCAAATAAATAAAATCTTTAAAAAAAAAAAAAGTGGGTGTCTGACACCCTTCCATATCAGAAGTTTCCTTATTATTTTAAAATGGTTTCTCGTAATTATCATGCAAGTTGTATAAAATATCTTGCTATTACACATAACTTGGCAAGAATGGGTCCAGGAGAAGCTTGTCAGAATGGTCACTTTGCACAGGTGCAAGTGTATCTGGAGAACAAATTCCCAGAGGTGGAAAAGGATATATGGGTTTGTAATTCTGACAGATGTTGTGTGAGTCCATGTGTGACTTTTTATTTTGGAAACATTTTAGATTTATAGAAAAGTTGCAAAGATAACGTAGAGTTCCCAGACTCCTAACAACATCAACTCTATCCATCTTTTGCTTGTAATTTCAACTTTTGTAAAAAAAAATTCCATGGTGTTTGTTATGCTCTTTGTTTAGTTGTTTTTTGGTTTCATCTTTTACATTGAATTATTTAATTCATCTGATTTTATTTTGGTATATGATAAGGAGAGTGATGCCTTATAATTTAAGAATTTATTTTTGCCCTTTCTATGAAAATCAAGTATCCTAGGATCTCTCATTAGCTAATACTTCCCTTATGTCCTGGTGTGCAATTCTGCTATTATTATATATAAAATTTTTATTCAGACTTGGGTTTATTTGTGGCTTGCTATTCTGTTATGTTGATTTGGCTTTTAAGAATTGTTGCTTTGGGAACAATTTTGTATTTTAATTGCTTTATTTCTTCCATTGGTTTCTTAGCTGATTTTCTTGAATTCATAGGGAAGCCATTATGTTTGCATTGTTTCTGTTAATATGATAATTTTGTCTTCTTTTAAAAGAATACTTATTGTTTTTGCTTTCATCCCCTGTTTTATTCCATTGACTAGAAATGAGGAGGTAGATAGAATCAAGTGCACAGACAATGGAGCCTCACCTTAGAAGGAGAGAAGTCCTATTTCCATCAGACAATAGGGAAAGACAAATGGGTTCCGAGAAGTGGGAAGTGAGAAGGCAGAGAGTTGAAGGCCTTCTCCTATGGTGGTTCATGTGTCTGTGGAGTAGGAGGCAAGATTGTCTTCTCAGAGACTGTAGATGGAGAGGTAGAGGAAGGAAATGAATGAATGAGCAACTTCCTCTGGGGAGGATGGCAGGGGCATAAGGTTCTCAGGTTCTCAGGTTAAGAACTGGCACCGGTGGCTCAGTGGGTTAAGCCTCTGCCTTTGGCTCAGGTCATGATCCTGGCGTCCTGGGATCGAGCCCTGCATCGGGCTCTCTGCTCAGCGGGGAGTCTGCTTCCTCCTCCTCCTCTTTCTCTCTCTGCCTACTTGTCATCTCTGTCTGTCAAATAAATAAATAAAATCTTAAAAAAAAAAAAGATGAGAAGGCAAAAGGAACATTGTGAGAAGAGACTGGGGGTGTAGAAGCATGTGTTCTAGAAGGGCACTGTGGAAATCTTCAGGAGTGAGAGATGCAGTAGAAGTGTGGGTCATGGAGATGAAGCTCCAAACACTATAGGCATGAGAGCACTGGAGCAGAGAGGCGGTCAGAGAAGCCTCCAGCTGGGATCTGACCAAGCAACACAGGGCTGTGCGACAAGGACGTGTTAGTTGGTGTGCAAAGTTTCTAAAAGGAGCAGGGCCAGAGTCCCATGGTTTACAGGCAAGTATGGAACTGGAGAGGAGTTGCCACAACAGGAATTGATTAACCTTCGAAGGGAGTCCCAATCCAAGAGAGCAGAAAACAACAGAACAGAGAAATGCTCACAAAGAATTGTCAACCAAGCTTGATATCCATTGAATATAGTCCTCAAGGCAAAACAGAGACATTCTCAAAGGAAGGAAAACGAAGAGTTTGTCACCAGAGGATCTGCTCTAGAAGAAATGTTCAAGGAAGTTCTCTGGCTGAAAGGAAGCAAGGCTGAAGGGAAATCTAGAACTTTGGGAATGAAAAAAGATGAAGAGTGGCAGATAAAATCTAGATGAAAATAATAGACTATTTTTCTTGTCATAAGTTCTTAAAAATATGTATGATCACTGGTAGCAAAAATCATTTTATATCATTCAGTGCGAATGGAGTTAGTGGGGATAGAAATGACGCAGCTCCTTGGGACAACTGGTCAACAGTTTCTTATAAAGTCAAACACACATATACTATATAACCCAGCAATCCTGATCCAAAATATTTACCCTAGGAAATGAAAACTTACGACTATATAGAAATAAGTTTTTGAGTGGTTTTATTCATAATCACCAAAAACTAGAAGGCATCCAAATGTCCTTCAACAGGTGAGTGGATACACAAACTGTGCTACATCCATACAATAGACACTAGTTTACAGTTTATATGACATTCTGGAAAAGGCAAAACTATAGAGATGAAGAACAGTGTGTCAAAGGTTAGGGGTGGAGGAAGAAGTCGATGACAAAAGGGCAGTTCAAGGGAATCTGGGGGGGAGCAGTGGAATGTACCTTGATCTGTACCTTGATTGTGATGGTTATTGCAAGACTCTGCTCATCTCAAAATTCAGAACTGAACACCAAGACATTTCACCATTCTTTTTTTTTCCTTAAAGATTTTATTTATTTATTTGTCATAGAGAGAGAGAGAAAGATCACAAGCAGGGGGAGCAGCAGGCAGAGGGAGAAGCAGGCTCCCTACTGAGCAAGGAGCCTGATGTGGGGCTCAATCCCAGGACCCTGGGATCATGACCTGAATTGAAGGCAGACACTTAACCAATTGAGCCACCCAGGTGTCCCCATTTCATCATTCTATATGTAAATTTATAAACACATTTTTAAAAATTTAGCAGTCTGTTAATATCTTCAATTTCTAATGTCTCTCCCTTAAGTCAACACACATATTCCTAAAAGCTAAATTCTTAAAAGCTAAAAGCAAACTGGACTCTTGTACATTTAAATATTTAAAAATTCACTAAGGAAGCTTGCTTTGGAAGAGAATCTTACTGTGAATTCTTTTGCAGAGTAAACTTGGTGCCTCCGATAAGCATTATGATCTATGTGAACCTGAAATTTTAATTTCACCATCTACTTAAAGGAAGGTGAATGTGTAACACAAGATTTTTCAGGCTCTTCTTTCTTTTTCCATAGCTCTGACCAAGAGTGGGCTAGATGAGTCATTCTCACAGCCTTTCCCAAGGCAGTTCATGTCCCCCAGGACTTGCCACTGGAGAAAGCCATGTTGCCTAACTTAGGGAAGAGGACACTAGAAGGCGGGGCTGCGGGAACCCAGGGCACCAGGACTCACCCTTTGTTAGATGGTGCTTCCAGCTGAAGGTCTCTGGGGCCTGAGCCCTGTTGAGCCGGATCATGGCCACATCCCTTCTCTCACCGTGCCAGCTTCCGAGCACTCTGATGTCGAGAGCAAACAGCAATGCCATGAGAAGGAGGAAGTTGCCTTTGTCTTAGCTTGGTGCTTAGTGATGTATGTCAGAGATGACACCTGTTCAACAAAGCAGGTAAACTTTGTGCACGTCGTTCTGGCTGCCTCCGAGCCCCACAGTTAGCTCAGCTGCTCTGCCCCACCGGTTTGCACATCCTGGTCACGTTTCCTTGGTTCTCACTTTCCCAAGCTGTGTTTCAGGTTCAGCGGTCTTTCAAAAATCGGACAACTCTGCCTTTGCCCCCACAAGGAAAGTGTTCCTCTCTGGGCTCAACAACTTCCTGAAAAAACAACAGTTGACGATGTCATGATTCTCAATCATGGAGCATAACAAAGGCCTAGGGGAGTCGCCTCCAGAGCTAACCCAGTGTGGCTCCCTCTGCAAACTGAAGTCTCCTTTTGGAAAGGAGCTGATCCACTCCTCTACATACAGACATACACAGACACACACATAGACAGACACACACACACACACACACACACACACACACACACACACACACACACACCAATTTCTCTAGCTCTAAGCTCCTGACAGCAGTGTTTCCTCTACAGTTTGCTGCATGGAACTGCTTCTGCTTCTCTCCTGGCCCCATCCAGCAGTCCCCACCTTTACAAAAGAAGGCAGTGGCATAACTAGGGAGGATATACTAACGTCGTAAAGCACGCAGTTAGCAAATACGAGGAAAGACTGTACTATAAATGACCTCTCACTGAACCAAAATATGCCTGGAGTTTATTTTCCTTTTCTGGGACTCTCACTCCAACTGGAAGGGTAAGTGAATATTGCTAAAGGTTTAAAGTTCAGTGTGAGTCAAATTTAAATTGCTTGTCCCCTTATTATTAAGAAGCCAAAGAATATCCACTAAGAAGGAAGTCCACAGGCCCCTGGTCCAATCCAGCCAATCCACTCCTCATACAGTGCCGGGCTCCCCCTGTGTTACCTGATCTACCTGTTGCAGGAGGGTAACGAGTCAGGAGGACTGGTGAACCCCTCCAGACCCTGCTTCGCCCGGCTGCCAAGCCAGGTTCACCCTGAAGGGCTGCATGGCTGGACCAACCATAGGAGCAGAACTGTTTAAATGACTTCAGAGGCCTGACTTCCTACGTCCTCAAGCCACATCAAATCAAACATTTTAAATTTACCCACATCCCACATTAAATTGGATTTCCACATGGCTACATAAGAGCTAGAAGCAGTTGACTCATTGATATAATGTTTTATAGACATTTAATTAAATGTTATTTAATTTTGATTTTGTGGTTTTCTTTTCATGTTTTGAAATTAACACATTTCTTTTTGGGTTCCAAATATTCCTGCTGTCTCCTGTAAAGCTGGTCCTCCTAAGGCACCATATCTATAGTGTGGAATACATACAATGGCCTTGCATAGAAGAATCCAGAAACGGCACCTTTGGACCAAATCTGTGGTAGGTCCAGCTCAAAATGTTTTCTTTCTTTCTTTCTTTCTCTCTCTCTCTCTCTCTCTCTTTCTTTCTTAAGGATTTTATTTATTTATTTGTCAGAAAGAGAGAGAGCGAGAGCGTTTGCACACGCAGCAGTAGAGGAAGGCAGAGGGAGAAGTAGCCTCCCCACTGAGCCAGGAGCCGGATGTGAGATGAGCCCAGCATCCCAGGATCATGACCTGAGCCAAAGGCAGCCGCCTAACCAACTGAGCCACTCAGGCATCCCTCAAAATGTTTTCATCAACCGGGGGCCAATATGTTTGAATAGAGGAAGAGCTTGGATTTCTAACCCCTAGTGGCAGTCAGTTTAACTTACATTATCCGTTCAATCTTTACAGCACTTTTATGTGTTTGGAATTATCATCCCCACGTAAAGAGGGAAAATAAAGCACAAGATTCTTAGTGACTTGTCCAAGATTCCCCCGCCAAAAAGCAGGCTTTTGAACCCAAGTCTCGTGGCCCTCAAATCCAGAGTTTTCAACTGAGTCTTGTCTCCAGCGAGAATAGCAGAAAGTCACAACTGTCCTTCCTGACAAATTTTGCTACTTTCAGGGATTACTTGAAACTCTGTAATTCATAGATCGCTTATATTGTTTAGAAGCTATTCATTTTTTTCTCTTTATCTTTTTGTCCAAAGTGACCACGCTAAGTTGTAAAAGGTAATCCTGACATAAGTATTTGTTTTGTTGTTTTGAGGGGCTGGATTCTGATCACCTTCTCCTCTCTCTCTCAGCCTTACGTCTCATGAGGAATTTTTCCTCTGGACGCCGACATCACACACTGTCTGTCAAACTCACTTGGCACTTGGAACCCAGGGGCAATTGTTGATTCCTGCTTATCAGGTCTCTCTTAAATTATACTCTGGGACCCTCCAGGGAAAGATGGGATCTTATGCTTTTTACTCTCTCCCTTAGCAGTGGGGTTGAGTGGTAAATGATTCCTGGTTTCCAGTTCTGCTGTGAAGCTACCCAATTATGTCAACTTGGGCAAGTCACTCAACTTCTAAGTCTCTCCACTAACAACATGGAAACTATAGTTACCTCGCTTAGCTAAAGATAAGAAAGCAAGCTGAGGGTTGCTTGGGTGGCTCAGTCAGTTAAGTGTCTGACTCTTGATTTTGATTTAGGTCATGATCTCAGGGTCGTGGGATCAAGTTCAACATCTGGTTCCATACTGGGTGTGGAGCCAGCTTAAGGTTCTCTCTCTCCGGGGCACCTGGGTGGCTCAGTGGGTTATGCCTCTGCCTTTGGCTCTGGTCATGGTCTCAGGGTCCTGGGATCAAGCTCCACGTCCGGCTCTCTGCTCAGCAGAGAGCCTGCTTCCCCCTCTCTCTCTACCTGCCTCTCTGCCTACTTGTGATCTCTCTCACTCTGTCAAATAAATAAATAAATAATCTAAAAAAAAAAAAAAGATTCTCTCTTTCCCTCTCCCTCCGCCCCTCCCCACCCGTCTCTGCCCTCCCCCATCTCCCTGCCAGCTTGTGCTCACTCACTTCCATGTAAGCTCTCTCTCAATCTCTTCCCCTCTCTCTCTCTTAAAAAAAAAAAAAAAAAAAAAAAAAAAAAAAAAAAAAAGGAAGGCATCTGCCTGGCTCCATACGTTATGAACACTCAGGGCTCCTTGCTCAAGGGGAGTCGGCTTCTCCCTCTACCTTTCCCTCTCTTCTGCTTGTGATCTCACTCTCTTTCTCTCTCAAATAAATAAAATGGAAAGAAAGAGAGAGAGAGAGAGTGACAGACAGACAGAGGGAGGGAGGAAGGAAAGAAAGAAGGAAGGAAGGGGGAGGGAGGGAGGAAGGGAAGGAGGAAATCTGATACACATGTAAGTGCTTTGCAATCTAGAAAATACTATGCACATTTGCCGGGTGATTAACCAACAGCATCGCTGACTGACACTGACAGGAAAAGCAGGTTCCTGGAGTCTTTTGCCAAACTGAGAAAACTCATAGACAGTAACGGTTTTGCTGCTGTGGTGTTGGCTTCCCAAGACCAGGGCAAGTGAGTGAGCCAATGGATGGGCTACAATGTGACAGCCAAGTCAGCAACTGAGTCTCAGGAGAACAAGGAAAAATTGTCAGGCAATGGCACTCTTGTGAGACCCTTGTGAGCCTCCTGGCCCCCTCCAGAACTGAGACTGAAACTCAACCCCTGATGGTACCATCTAATCGCTGAGCACCGGGAATGTTCTGAGAGGTACAGAGGTACAGGTGCAAGCGCAGACACCAGTACGCCAGGAGGGCGCTTTGTCAAACCGCTTTCTTAAAGCCCTGAGTTGTCAGAGTGAAGACACTCTCTGTCGTGGTAGGACAAACTAACACACAATGAAAACTGGAGGAAGCCGAGACAGGAGAGCATGACTGGGACGGAGGCTCCTGGCCAGCAGGTTGGGAAAAATCAGATTCTTTGAGTCAGTCTGGGCTTACCAATTCACCAGGAAGATGTCCGCCATGGAAAAATAATTCCCTCCACTCCTGACCCCAAATGAAAGCAGAGCCACCACTTGTGATAGAATCCCGAGCAAAGAAAGCCACCCGGGCTCAAAGCCCAACACAGCCACACCTCGGTCTGCCCCTCAATCTAAAACCCATCTCCTTCCCTCGCCAAGCAGTCGTCTTTATTCATCTGGCCCTTTTCCAAACCTGCAGCTCCTGCTCACCATAATCCCAAGTCTCCTAGAAAGGCCTTCCCTTGACACTCCCCACTCAAAGCTGGTGTGCTCCCAGCTGTATGCCCAGCGCACACATCCAGTCAAGTCTCCTCACTCACAGCCTACTGCACCCACCCCAGCATCTATAGCGTCCCCTCCTCTGAACTCACAGAAGACGTGATGCAGGCATGGCCTGGCTGTGTTTTCTTGTCTTGTAGAGCGAGCTTTTCTAGAAACACGTGTAACCCACTGGGCATGTTTTTTGTTTAGCAAAGCCTGAGTTAAGGACCTCAGTGCAGCTAGTTTATTTGGAAGATGATACCAGAAAACAGAAGTAAGAGAGTGGGGCGCCTGGGTGTCTCAGTCATTAAGCATCTGTCTTCAGCTCTGATCATGATTCCGGGATCCTGGGATCGAGCCCCACGTGAACTCCCTGCTCAGCGGGAAGCCTGTTTCTCCCTCTACCACTCCCCCTGCTTGTGTTCCCTCTCTCACTGTGTCTCTCGGTCAAATAAATAAACAAAACCTTAAAAAAAAAAAAAAAAAAGTAAGAGTGTTCACAAAGTGAAAGGGGAAGAGTGAAAACCAGCCAAGGATGCATTCTAAACCGGCTGACGCCTTCATCAACGGGGACTCACACCCACCAGGATCCCCTGCAGAACCATGGAATGTGTGCTGGGCATCGTCCTAACTAGAGAGGGGAGGCTGGGGCCGATGGCCAAGGAGTCCTGTCTCCTTGGAGGCTTCGACTATCCCACCCTTCGTCCTTCAGGTCCTGCCTAGCACAGCTAGCTGAGTGACCTTCTTCAGCTTCAGAGGAGGCCCTGAGGTAGCTAAGGGCTGCCTCCTTTTTGGCACAATGCTCCACAGGTCACAAGATCTGCTACACTGAGCATGTGTGTGCTTTCTCCAAGCAACTAGATTGCAAGCTCCTTGAGTGCAAAGATCCTAGAAGGGGAATGAAAATGATGCAAATGGTTTCAGTCGTAAATGAATACAGTCTTGGCTAAAAAAAACCTTGAGATCGTTTGCTTTTTGTTGTTTTTGCTTGATGGCATTTTACCAATGCGTTTCCCCTATGCTCTCATCAAAATATAAAACCCTCTGGCCCTTTATATGGCAAAGACATTATCAGATCAAGAAACAGTAGAAGAAAAGCAACCGTTTCCTTTTGTTCTGTAAGGCAACAGCTATGTTTGTAATAATACAGAAAGAGAAGTGGGGAAATCTTACTTTGGTCTATCAGATCTTGTTAACTCTCACTTTGCCCATCCTTCAATAAGCTGGGTCAGCCCAGAGGGCCAGATGACCTTGGACAAGTCACTTCACCTCGCTAAGCCTCAACTTCCCCACCTGTAAGGCAGAGACTGTAACTGTGCTGACATCACAGGATAGCGTTGGCATTACACATGCCAGTGTTTGAAAAGATGCTTGGTAAACTGTGAAAAGGTAATTCAAATATCGGGCGTGATGGTAGCAGGCCTGGCTAAGGGTAACCTCTCCCTGTAACAAGCCCTCGTGTACTCGGCCAGGGGGGAGCACTCTCCCACTCTCCTGCTCTGAAAGAGCCAACTCAGGTTTTATACCATCTAAGGCTAGGTGTCCCATACTGCCTGCTATTATTAGCTACATAGGCACCATGTGTCTTTCTTGGTCCTGTGCTGTCCCCTGGTATACTTTGCACTTTGACAGTCCATTGAAAGGGTTTTCAACTTTCCCCTGGCTCCTGAGCTTGCAACATGCCTCCCCACCTTGACTTTCTCCCTCTGACTCACACCCTAGTCCAGAGTCAGCTTCGATCCACTCTTCCATGAAACACTTCTCAGTCTTCCGCATCCATGCATTTCATAAGGTTTGTAGTCATTGTTTCGTTTTTCTGGTGTGGAGTACCTACTAAGTGCCAGGGCCGTGTAAGGTATAAGGAGCCCAGTGGCAAACCTATCAGACTTGGACTGTCTCTTCGTGGATCCAGAGACCTTACTCATGATAATGGTCTGGAACTTAGACAGTTTGCCTTGTGAGTTTTTTTCTTTATGGTTATTTCATGCACGTAACTTGTACAGACTCAGCATGAAGCTAGATGGGAGTAAAGCTTTTTTGGGTACCTTCTCACTCAAGCAAAACAGTGTGTGTGTAGCATATCTGTCAAAATACTTGGCTGTAAGGCAAAGAAAGACACGGGGAACGTCCCCCAAACTATGGTACATGTTCAACACAATGATCAATTACAAAAATTTTAAAAGCACAAACATACCTTGATACAGATATGACTACCAGACCGGAAAAAAAAAAAAAAGAAGTTTGGTTCAAAGTTCCTAGACAAACATAAGTTAATGCAATTTCCTGTAGAGATGTTCCCTTTTGAAAAATATTCTGGTACAATAAGCTTCCAGAAGCTGAGACAGATGTGGGTTTCCAGTTTGAGGGGTGAGAAGAGTGTGATTCTTGTATTAATGAAAATCAGATGCCACCTTGTGGCCAGAAATAAAAACTCAAGAATTCAGTTGGGCAAAAGAATTGATTGCTCTGGGAATCAAATATAAAGTTGCCTTCCCCAAGTAATCTGCTCCATCGCCATAGGGATAGTGTTTTCTCACATTAAACTTCTTTGCTGTAATCTATGAGGTTCTACATCCACAATTCTTAATTCATACACACCTGACAATTACAATCCTCCTCAAGCCCCCCCCCCCCCCGTTCTAATCTATTGGGCTGGCTGTCACTTCACCCAAAATCCAGCGTTGATCAACCCTCGATAAACTCCCAGGGAAATTTTGGTATCTGAAGAGTAAAAATAACATAGAAGTTATTTGCAAGGACATTAGGTGAAAGAGTTTCCCTTTGTGAGAAAATAAAATTTCAATTACAAGGGAATGAATGCTTTACTAAAAGTTGTCTACAAAGGAAGTAATTTTTAAGACATTTTATCATTTGTAACACTTATATTTTGCATTATTTTATAAATCCAATATTTTTTGTGGTACTATTTTAAATTGTTTTTCTTTTATAAAATTGATAATTTGTGATATTTTTTAGCCATATATTAAGTGGCCAATTTTGACAGCATTGCGAAGTTCAGAATTCCCCTCAAACCAAGAGTTATTCAATAGAAAAAAAAATCAAGATAAACATAATCATGTCTCATTGCTGATATTGCCATTTGGATGATTTTTTTTTAAGTTTAGAAATGCATCAATTATAAGACAGAGACTATCAGAGTAGATTAAAAAAACAAGCCCCAGTGATATTTTGTCTACAAGAAACCCACTTTAACATATAAAGACACACATAGATTAAAAGTAAATGGATTGAGGGGCACCTGGGTGGCTCAGTTGTTTAAGTATCTGCCTTCAGCTTAGGTCATGTTCCCAGGGTTCTGAGATCAAACCCTGCATTGAGCTTGCTTCTCCCTCTCCCTCTGTCTTGCTTCTCCCTCTCCCCCTGCTTGTGCATGCATGCATTCTCTCTCTGTGTGTGTGTCAAATAAACAAATAAAATCTTTTTAAAAAAGTAAATGGATGGAGAAAATATTCTGTGCAAAGTTAATCAAAAGACTAAAGAAGTAGCTATATTAATCTCAGACAGGATTTCAGAACAAAGAAAGTTTTTAGGCATAAAGAGAGGCATTACATAATGATTAAGGGATCAGTTTTCAAGAAGAGAAAAGAATCTCTAATGTACATGTACCTAACAACAGGACATCAAAATACATAAGGCAGAAACTGATACACTGCAAGGACAGATAGATAAATCCCCTATTATAGTTGAAGACTTCAATGCCCCTAGATCCAGCGGGGGGCGCCTGGGTGACTCATTTGGTTAAGCCTCTGCCTTTGCCTTGGGTCATGATCTCAGGGTCCTGGGATTGAGTCCCTCAGGGGGCTCTCTGCTTGGCAGGGATCCTGCTTCCTCCTCTCTCTCTCTCTCTCTGCCTACTTGTGATCTCTCTCTGTCAAATAAATAACTAAATAGAATCTTTTAAAAAAGAAAGAAAGAAATAGATCCAGTAAGGAGAAAATCGGTAAGGACATAGTTGAACTCAACAGCACCATCAATCAACTGGATATAATGGACATCTATAGACTATTTCATCCAACAACAATAGAATACACATTCTTCTCAAGTTCACATAGAACATTTACCCAATGTAGAACAAATTCTGGGCCATAAAGTACACTTTCACAGAATTGTAAGAATAGAAATCATACAATGTCTGCTTTTAGACGACAGTGGAGTTACACTAGAAATCAATGACAGAAAGATAGCTGGGAAAGACTTGGAGGTTAGACACACACTTCTAAATAACATATGGGCCAAAGAAGAAATCCAAGAGAAATTTTTAAATATTTTGAACTATATGAAAATTAAAACTAAAATAATTTACCAAAATTTGTGAGATGGAGTTAAAAGAGATCCCTAATGGGATCCATCAAAAGAAGTGTTTAGAGGGAAATTTATAGCACTGAATGCATCTATTAGAAATGAAGAAAAATCTGAAATCAATCATTAAAGTTTCTACATTAGGAAAGTAGAAAAGTAAAAGGAAATTAAATCCAAAGTAAACAAAAGAAAATAAATAATAAACATTAGAGCAGAATTCGACAGAATTGAGAACAAATTGAGAGATAAAAATCAAACTAAAAGGCTAGTGTTTTTTTTGAAATTGTTAAGTCTCCAACCAGGCTAAGAAAAAACAGAGAGAATATAAATTACTAATATTACAAATGAAAGATGGGACATCACTACAGATCCCATGGATATTAAAAGAACAACAAAGCATTACTATGAGAAACTAATGTCCATAGATTTGATAACCTAGATAAAATAGGCCACTTCCTTGAAAAACACAATCTGCCAAAACTCACACAAGAAGAAATAGACAATTCAAATAGGTCTATATCTATCAAAGAAATTAAATCAATAATTAATAACCTTCCAAAGCAGAAGACATCAGATCCAGATGGGTTTACTGGTGAATTCTATCAAATATTTGGGGAGAAATTATACCTGTTCTCTATAATCTCTCCTAGAAGATAGGAGCTGAGGGAATTCTCCCTAATTCATTCTGTAAGGCCAGTGTTACCCTAATACTAAAACCAGACAACGATATCACAAGAAAAGGAAAACTACAGACTAATGTCTCTCATGAACATAGATACAAAATCTTCAACAAAAGATTAGCAAATAAAATTCAACAATTTATAAAAGAATTATAAACCATGACAAGTTGGGATTTATCCCATGTATGCAAAGCTGGTCAACATTTGAAAATCAATTAACATAATGCATCACATCATCAGGCTAAAGAAGAAAAATCACGATTACATCCATAGATGCAGAAAAACCACTTGACAAAATCCAGTACCTATTCATAATAAAAACTTTCAGTAAACAAAGAATAGAGGGGAATTTCCTCCACTTGATAAAGAGTATCTACAAAAAACCTATGACTAACATCATAATTAATGGTGAGAAATTTGAAGCTTTCCCAGTGAGGTAAGGATCAAGGCAAAGGTATCCCCTACCACCACTCTTTTTCAACATTGTGTTGGTAGTTCTAGCTAATGCAATAAAACAAGAAAAATAAATAAAAACTATTTAAAACTACTTAAAAACTACACTGCTGGGGAAGGAAGGAATAAAACTGTCTCCCTTCACAGATAACATGATTGTCTTTGCAAAAAATTTGAAAGATTTTTTTTTTAAATTCCTGGAACTAATAAGTGATAGCAAGTTTGCAGGATATATGGATAGCATACAAAAGCCAATCGCCTTCTTATATTACCAACAATGAACAAGTGGAATTTGAAATTCAAAATACAGTATCATTTACACTAACAATTCCAAAAATGAAATACTTGGGTCTAAATCTAATAAAATATGTACAAGATCTATATGAGGAAAACTGCAAAACTCTGATGATAGATATCAGAGAAGAACTGAATAAATGGAAGGATATTCTATGTGCGTGGATAGGGTGATTCAATGCTGTCAAGATGCCAGCTCTTAAACTTGATCTATAGATTCAACACAATTTCAATCAAAATCCCGAGAGGTTATTTTGTGATATCAACAAACTTATTCTGAAGTTTATATGGAGAGGCAAAACCCCAGAATAGCCAATTCAATATTGAAGGAGAGGAAAGAACAAAGTCAAGTAACTGACACAACTTGACCTCAAGATTTACTATAAAGCTATAGTAAACAGGACGGTGTAGTATTGATGAAAGAATAGACAAATAGATCAATGGAATGGAGTAGAGAGCCCAGAAATAGACCCACGTAAATACAGTCAACTGATCTTCGACAAAGAGCAAAGAAACACAATGAAGAAAAAATAGTCTTTTCACTATTGTGGACATAAACTGAACCATGAATAAGATCACTGGAAATGCTAGAGAATCAGGCAAGAACCAAAGGAAACTGTTAACACTTGGGTCTTACCAGCTTCTAGACCAATGTTTATTTCAGTCTTGGGCCCAAGGCAGGTGAAATTTGGACATTGCCTTGAATCTTCTAGTACTTGTTTATTTGTTTTTTTTGTTTTGTTTTGTTTTGTTTTGTTTTACCTAGGACTCTAGTTATTGAAAGTACTTACCCATTAACCTCATGAAGCGCAGTGCTCCAGAAAAAGGGTGCTATAGGTTTTTCATTGAAGTTTGTGCATTGTCTTACTCCAGACCTTACACAGATACAATTAGGGAAAGGGAGAAAGCTACTGAAATATTTCACTCACGTGGTTGCACTATGCTCAAAATATGAGTCTTGGAATATGTATTTGTCATCTGTCAAGCCTAAGGCATCCACCAAGAGGATGTTCTCATCATTCAGCAGAAAGCCAGAATCTACTTCCACAAGTCCACAACCCGACGAGAGCAAATGTTCCCATTACTACTCTTCATTTCTTCCTTTTAAGCTCCCTCTTCCTTAAAGGCGGCCACCACAAGGGCCAGCGTGACACTAATGTGGAACCCAGACATGCACCATGCCTCCTCCTGTCGCTCTGGGCTTCATGAAGCTTCCTTTGGGTTCTGCTTTTTAGTCAGAGCTGTCGTCCATGAGTCCTTCACAGCCACAGAAATTCACGAGGACTCCAAAGCAAGGACAAGCTCCAATGGCCATGGGTCAAAGACAAAAACATTGCCAGTATCATCTGGAGCTGTATGTTTTTTTCCCACAGAGGAGTTTCGGGTAACAGTGACCATGGGTTGAGCTGTCCCTCTTAAGATGGCACATTGTCCTCCCACCGGAGCTCCAGTGGTTCTCCCCAGGTGCCCCAGCTACAGTAGAAAATGAAAGATCATGGCTACCGTGGGTAAATAACATAAGCAAAGAGCTTCCTAATGAGTCCGTATCAACAGAAAACTGGAATTCTAAAGTGTCCTCTCGTAGCCACACATTCACTAAAGAAAGCTTGCATGTTCCCCCAAATAATATTATTTTCAGGAGGCAAGGCTAGAGAAGTAAGTTTGGAAGTATTCTCAAATTGTATAAATGTAAAGGAGATTCTAAATTTTAAATATGGTATTCAGCAGAAGACCCCTCATGGAATTTCTTCCCTTCCCACTAAACTACTGGGATAGCCAGGATATTCTACAAATCCTTTACTTCTGGATAGATCTCCAGTTCGTTTCCAGCTTTTGACTTTCACGAACAATCCTGGAACAATCCATTTCCCAGTACTTTTCTAATTATCACCTTAGGAGGCTATGGGAATATTACCTCCAACATACTAATAATGGTGCTGGGAGGGAAAGCAGCTAAATGTGGCAAAGGGGGGATTTAGAAGGGACCTAGAAAAGACAAAAATCAGGGGTGGGGTGGGAAACAAGC
Source organism: Mustela erminea (assembly GCF_009829155.1). Classification (NCBI taxonomy): domain Eukaryota; kingdom Metazoa; phylum Chordata; class Mammalia; order Carnivora; family Mustelidae; genus Mustela; species Mustela erminea. The sequence goes on along the minus strand of NC_045615.1, from coordinate 3,563,651 downwards.
CAGGGACAAAGAGGACAAGAGCAAGGAGAAAAATCTGGGAATTTAAAAAATAGCTTATTTGTTTTTCCACTATGCATAAGCAGGTCAAACAGATGATGCCTCCTCCTTCAGAAAAGCCTCAGCTCTTGGCAACTTTCATGGTTTTCCGACCACTCCAGTGTCTCCCAGTTCCTATTTCTTTCATTATTAAATATGAGCAGTCCACAAGGTTCCTGTTGTCTCCTGGGGCTCTCATCTGCGAGCACAGCTTGTGCCATCACACCCCTTCAGTTAATGGTCAAATCCTGAGCCCTAGTTCCAGCTTTGCTCCAGCACCAACTTTGATCTCTCCCCCTCGGGTATCCCACAGGCATTCCAAACTCAACGGGACTTCAGAAGTTTGCAAAATACAATTAACAAGAATTATTGCTCTTATGCAGAACAAGGGAACTGTTAGGTGGGTGGATGGGGGACTGCGAAGAAAGAGTGAATGAACAGCAGTTTCTGTTCTCATGGGGCACAGATCCTGGACAGATGGCATTAAAATGAAAACTGAGGTAGGCTCCAGTGGCTCTAGACCAGGGACTGATGAGGAGAGAGAGAGACCACATGTGATATGAGAGTCGGGAAGAACTTTGCAATGGAATAGTATATGCCACCTTCAGGGCACCTTACAGATGGGACTTTGGGGGCACCTGGGTGGCTCAGTCAGTTAAGCAACTGCCTTCGGTTTAGGCCATGATCCCGGGGTCCTGGCATGGAGCCCCATGTCGGGCTCTCTGCTTGGTGGGGAGCCTGCTTCTCCCTCCCTCTCTCTGCCCCTCCCCCTGCTTGTGCATGTGTTTTCTCTCTCTCTCTTTCTCTCTCTCTCAAATAAATAAATAAATAAATAAATGCAATCTTTAAAAAAAAAAAAAAGATGGGATTTTTGATGGGCAGAGAGGGGAGGTGGGGCGGAAGCAGGAGAGGGAGGAGGTCATTCCAGTGGGAACAAAGATCTGGATAGCCGAACTAATGGAAAGAGCCCAGATGTCCATTGACAGATGACTGGATCGAGAAAATGTGGTGTATATATACAATGGAATATTTCTCGGTCATCAAAAACATGAAATCTTACCATTTTCAATGATGTGGATGGAACTAGAGGGCATTATGCTAAATGAAATAAGTCAACCAGAGAAAGATTTCACTCATATGTGAAATTTAAGAAACAAGACAGAGGATCATAGGGGAAGGGAAGGAAAAATAAAACAAGACAAAATCAGAGAGGGAGACAAACATAAGAGACCCTTAACTGTAAGGAACAAACTGAGGGTTGTGGAGGGGAGAGGGTAAGGGTCTGGGGTAACTGGGTGATAGGCATTAAGGAGGACACCTGACATAAAGAGAACTGAGGGTTATATCAATTGATGAATTACTGAACTCTGTCACTGAAAGTAATAATACATTGTATGTTAATTAATTTAATTTAAATAAAATAAAATAAATTTTTTAAAGAACTGGAAAGAAGACAGCACTGCTAACCTATTTCTCTTTATTCCTTCACACAGGAAGCTAAATTGGGCACTGGCCTATGAGGAGAGGCTATTAAATTAAATGGGCAATGAAGGGGCCTTGAAGGTTTTGAGCAAGGGAGTAGCAAGGTAAGCCTCTGACAGCAGGGGGCAGGAGTCTCTTGGGACTAGGGGACAAGTGTTACTAAGATCTGGGGGGATCTCCAGCAGGCACCTGGACATTTGGATCTGGAGCTCAGGAGAGAAGTCGGGATGCTCTATCCCACATCTGGGAACCATCTTTCCAGAGAGGCCAACTGAAGCTGTGAAGGCCGACCAGCACAAGAAGTAGGTGTAGAGACGGGAAGTCCAAAGGCAGCCATCCCTAGGGGAGCCAGAAAGAAACTGAAGCTGGTTGGGGGCAGTCAGGGATGGTAGTCGAGGTAGGCAACCTGGAGGAGGGCAGGAAAATGGAAGCCAAAAAGGGGAGCCAAGGAGGCAGCTCTTCGCCAAAAGCTCAAAGTTCTGGTGGTGTGCATGCCCAAGGAGAATCCGGGATAGAAGAGATGGGTGGATGTAGAGACAAGGTTCTTTCTCTGCCACCAGCTGTTGTTCCTTCCAGCCAGGTCTCCCCCTTGACACCGCCCCTGCTCTCACCTTGTCCTACACTCATGAACCCCACAATCCCTGTGGGTGCCACTTTTACACTTTCATCTGCTGCACGCCTTCTGTTCTGTCACCCTTCCAGCCCCCTCATTATCCCACTTCTGGGCAGTTTCACCGGGACACCAAAGCAACCATCTCCTGACTCCTTGGTATTCCTTCTCCACTCCATCTGGTCCACTCTGGCCAGATGACGCTTCCTAAAGCCGAGCTCCCAGTGTCCTCTGCTCCAAGACCCTTGATGGCTCGCTACTACCTACTGACTAAAGTAAAGGTCACACGCCTCCTGGTGGCAATCAAACTCTGATTTGCTGCTTACCACTAGGGCACCTCCTACAATGCTCAGAAGGCTGCAAACCGAGCTCTTCTCTCCGGTTGCACTCCTTACTCTTAGGCGCACCCCTGTGTTCTGCCTTAGACCAAAGACAATGCTTTTATTCCCCGGTGAGCTGTACTAGTCCAGTTGCAGTCCCTCCCCGTGGTGGGGTTTCTTCTTGCACAGCTCTGGGCTTGTTACATTCTTCTCTGAGATGTTTGTTCCTTAAGGCCACCCTTGTGGGGAGGATTGGAGTCTTGGGGAATTCAGACTAAAAGAAGAGCTGGGCCCCACAGGAAAGGGAGCCCCTGCCCTTCGTAGCTCTCCTAAGGCTGGCATCTCAGGAGCGTGGTATGCCGGAGAGGGTCGTCAGTGATGAAGATGGCCCCTGCCCCAGGAGGAACTGGGAGGGCCAGCACTCACTTGAAGAGGCACAGGTTGAAGCTTCTTTCAAGCCCTTCTCTCAGCGCATGTGTTCCAAACACCTGCTGCGTACCAAACACAGGGCTGTGTGTCCACAGGGGTGGACTGAAAAGCTGGTAAGTCAGAGCCCTGGCTTGCAGCCCTTGTCTGTTTCTGTGCTGTGAAGATTCCGACCACTGATTTCTAGCTAGCCATGGGACAGTCCCAAACACAGAGCCGGGAAGAAATGCACCCAGTCTGCTTCAGGGAGCGGGGCGCAGGCCGGACGGAGATGGGAATAAGGGGGCCACGTCAGTCATGGTCACAGAGTTTGGTCTGATGGCATTATAACAGTCACCGTTTTACTTCCATGTCCTTTTTTTTTTTTTTTTTTTTTTAAGATTTATTTGACAGAGAGAGACCCACTGAGAGAGAGAACACAAGCAGAAGGAGTGGGAGAGGGAGAAGCAGGCTCCCTGCTGTGTGGGACTCGATCCCAAGACCCCAAGGAACATGACCTGAGCCAAAGGCAGACGCTTAACGACTGAGCCACCCAGCCACCCCTCCAAGTCCTCTCTTGTATTCCCCTAGTGGGTTAAGGCCAGACAGGGCAGGAACCGCAGCTTATACCTGGCTCTCTTTCCCCTCCCCAACCCCCACACCAGGCATAGTGCTCTGCTCATGGGATGCCCTCCAGCCTCAGGGGCAGGGAAATGACGATCGTCTGCCAAATGGCTATATAGGCACTGCAGTCAGGCCCTCCCGTACCTGCCCCCTCCCCCCACCCCCCCCAGCAGTGGGAGCAGCCACAAGCCAGTCAGCTTTGCAAAGCACGGGGTTGGCCTTTGGTAAAATGACGTAGCTGTGAGTTTACCTCAAGCCTTCCGTGTTCTCTCATCCCTCTACCCACTTCCCGCACCCTTGCTGGTGGCTAGTTCTCAGACCGGGCCTCAAGTCTGACTCTCCACCCTCGCTGAAGCTTTCTGTGGCGATGCTGCCAGCAGGTTCAACGACCTCCAAGCTGTCTGAAGCGTCAAGACTTGTCCCTGGTTTTTCAAAGGGGTCTGAGACCTTCTTCCCTCCACCCCTCTCCTACCTCCAGAAAAGGCTTAGTTATCTGGGAACTGTGTGAGGATTCTGGTCACTCTTGGGCCTTCCACGAAGGACCCTGATTGAACCTCTGCATAGAGGATATATGTGTGTGTGTGTGTGTGTGTGTGTGTGTGTGTGTGTGTAACAGGCATGTGCCAGGTACCAGGGCTGCTCACACCATACACTCACAGCCTGTCACGCTCACACTCTTACACTAAGAGGAGAAACTGCCACCTTCCTTCTCTGGAGAGCAAAGCCAGAGGTGGCCCTCGGCCCTCACCTGGGGCATGATAACGTGACCGTCCTGGTTGCCCGACATGATGATCTGCTCCCATCTCTAAGAGAGCTGACCTGGCACTTTCTACCACAGCCCTGGACCTGGTTCTTCATGAGCAAGGCTGGATGAGGCACCAGCACCCCCAAATCAGGCTCCTTCTCTCCATCCACTCTTCTCCTTTTTTCAATATTCCCGCCACAGAGCCCACAATGCTTCAAAGATCAAGGCTTTATTTTCTCTAGCTCCAGTGTCATGACTAGAGCAGCATATCTGAAATACCCCGCACATAAACACACAGTTGTTCCTGTTCCAAAGAGCCGGCAACAACTGGAGGCAACTACCATGCGATTTGCTCCAGGCACCTAGGAAACACACGCTCACCCTGAAAGACACTGCGCGTCTTACAGGCAGGAAGCAGCGGCACATTTGCATTTAACAGACAAAATCATCTTTAAATATAAAGTTAAATAAGACCTTATGGGTGTAACAATGTGTTAGAGATGCTGCTTTAGGGGGACTTTGGAGGACGGCGCTTGGAATAAGATCATAAAAATATTAAAAAAAAAAAAACAGAAATAGAACACACACACGGAAGGACCGTGGGCCAGTCAATAGCTAGATTCAACCCAAAGTTAAGAAAAAAGTTGTGGATTGAAGCTGTATCACATCTGAGAAAAATCCATTTTTTATGCTAAAATGAAACTCTGACCTACAAGGGACTCCATCTCCCATCTTGGTCTGGGCATAAGAGTTCCTGCCTGTGTGCACACGCTCTACACTCGAGAGACATGCCTGACTGCAGAGGTCACCCCAAATATACAGAAGACCAAGCACGTGCCATGATTATGTCAAGCTGGTCATCACTGGGGGTGGTAAGAACGTTTGCTTATTCAGTTACTTCTCAATGTCAAAGTCCCCATTGACAAATGGACTATAGCCTGCACAGAGCAGCACAGATCAAGGGGGAAAATCAATTCCCAAAACATTGAGACCACTTACATTAGTTTAGTGCTTCACCACTTCCAAAACCCTGTTGGATACACAGCTCATCCAGCCTCATAAAGGTCCAGTGGGGAAGGCAGGACAGGGAGTGTCACCCCATTTCCCAACCAATCCTATCCACACAGTGAGGAAAGCCACAGGCAGACCTTCCAGCTCAGTCCACAGAGTCTTACACCACCTTCCTGCCTCTCCTTCTTGCGTCCCTTACCCAGAGTTTTCCCAGAGAAGTTAAGTTTGTTTTCTGAATACCATCGAAAACAAAATCCTGTAAGAAAGAATACTTTGTAGCAGCAGAGTGGCACTTTTTTTTTTTTTTAAGATTTTATTTATTCATTTGACAGACAGAGATCACAAGTAGGCAGAGAGAGTGAGTGGAGGAAGCAGGCTCCCCACTGAGCAGAGAGCCCAATGCGGGGCTCGATCCCAGGACCCTGGGATCATGACCTGAGCTGAAAGCAGAGGCTTTAACCCACTGAGCCACACAGGCGCCCCAGAGTGGCACATTTTAAGAGGACGAGAAAGGGTGGCTGGGTAACTATTCCAGAATTCTCTCTAGTTTTCTTCCTTTTGCAGAATCTAACAGTAATGGACAGAATATTTGAGTAGGGGATGTAAGGACTTCCCAGACCACCACGGTTTCCACCGGCATTTTGCACTCCCACGTGGGACAGAAGCTTGCTGCACCTGGTTTCCAACTGGCAGCGGGCAGGGAGTAGTTAACTCCAAAGGAAGCCAGCAGCGCAGCCCTCCCAGCCCAGGAGCAAGGTCCTGCTTGTGGAGCACACGTGGGAGCTGCTTGATTGGGCATCCTTGTGTCTCTGACCTCAAAATGACTCCTGAAGGCAGCATGCAGGGTCTCAAGATGAAAACTGTCCCACTGCCACCTGGAGTTCTTGGCTCCTCCAAAGGACCGTGGGTCTGAGCCTCAGTCAGGGGCGCTACATTGACCATGGGGCAGGTCAGGGGCAAAGGGCAAAAGCTAAAGGTCAAGGCCAGGCCCACGAGATTGAATATACATGTTCTTCCTGCTCCTTTTTAAAGAGCTCCAGAAGGAAACCGTGAAGCCATTTAGGATTCCCTTGGAGATGCCTGGCGGTCAATCAAAGGACATGGCCAGGGAAAACAAGCTTTTCTTAGTGATCGTCTGGCTCAGATGCACCTTTTCAGAAAACAAGGCAGTTAGGCCTCGAGTTATCAGCTGATGCAGACAAGTGAGGCTGAAGATAGCTCTGGAGAGGCGCCCTGACTTGGACACGTGGGTCTGGGTCTCACCTCAGCAGCTGGGCTTGGTCAGAGGGCCTGGCCTCTGTCCCTGCCGAGGTGAGAGGCTTCGTGCCCTGTGAACTAATGGTGGGCAGAGGGATGGACACATGTCAGAGGCATACTTGCTGTTTTAAAAAAAATCCCTGAAACCGCACAGGGAAACAGATTTAGTCCACACACACACATACACACACACACACACACACACACACACACAACAGCTGGGGTGCCAGAGTTAAAGGCCGAAGCAGAAATAAGTCCTAGGGAGGCCTTATCCCAACTGCCTGCCCAACAAGTCATAAAACCTTGGCATTTCAAGAGCTATGTGCTGGCCCAGGGAGGCAGACATCACACCACTCACAGCGCGGAAGTGTCAGCAGGAGTGAGGCTAGTCCTCCCAGTCCTGCTGGGGGCCACTGTCCTCCAATGTGACCGATCCTGCCACCATTAGGTGGGACAGCATCTGTGCCTACGGCAAGAGAAAATGCCCTAGGGCCGGATTTTTGGCCCTGGAATTTTCAGGAAAGACAGGAGGAAAAGGCACATGCAGGTGATTAATTGAATAAAAGGAGAAAAAAAAGTAGCTGAGAGTAATATATCATTATTCTGATTTTGTTTGCAACTTACCTCCCCACCCCCCACAAAAAGAGAAATTCAAAATATAAACTTTATTATTTTACATTCAAGTGAAACTTCCATCTGGGGGCTCCACACAATTTTAGGCCACATTCAGCAATTTATCACTTTGGTGCCTTTTCACTTAACCCAACGGAAGAAATCAGCCCTCCTTTTTTTTTTTTTTTTAAAAACAGCTTGATATTCCCAGCTGTACCACTTATTTATATGCACGCGCGTGCACACGCGCGCGCGCACACACACACACACACACACACACACCCCCCAAAAACTTCTACATAGAAAAATAAAGGATAAACATTATCCATCTAGTTTGTACTGTTTGTGTACTAGAACTTTTATATACAGAATTCTCTTTTTTTCTTTAATGTTTTCAGTCGCTGCATATTTTTCTCCCCTCCTGTGTGAGCTGCGATCTTAGGGCAGGCAACGGCTACAGGGAGGCGGAAAAGCTACATTCCTGTCAGGGGAGGGAGAGCAAAAGCCACCCCTTGTTCCCCATCCGAAGTCTTTCCCCACCTACCACCTCGGACGCCCCTGCAGACGGCCTTCTGGTAAGCGGCTGTCCCATCGCCTCCCCCTCACTCCCCCTGCTCTCTCAGGCGTCAGGGAGCAGAGGGCCCACCCTGCCAACACCCAAAATGACCTTGGTGTGAGGACAAGGGAATGGAAGCAGGCAGGCAAAGCCTTTGACAAATAAGAGATTCTGGAATCACTGCCCACGCCTGTTCCTTTAGTACGGAGTTCGACTCTCCAGCTTGTGCTTGGTGAGAAAGTACTTGAAGAACTCGTAGACGGACCAGGAAATGGCAGTGGAGGGCATCTGGTAGATGATGCGGGCCTGCATGCCTTTGAAGTAGCCGGGAAGGCCATTGAGCTGGTACACCATCCTGAAGGCATTGGCCATGCCCGACAGCCGGCCGCTGATGTTGGCCAGGTTGAGAGCCATGTTCTCCTGAGTGTTGAGGAGGGTCTTACAGACGTCCAGGGGTGTGGTGGCGGCGGCGGCCAGGGCCCCGGCCAGCCCGCCCGAGATGATGTGGGACTGTGGGTTGTAGCCCCGGTGGGGGTTGACCTGCTCCTGCAGGAACTCGTAGGTGATAAAGTGGATGGACTGGAAAGGAATGTTCATGGTCAGCTGCGTGGTGTAGCTCCGGTAGAAGGCCCCCAAGCCCTCGGTCCTCCAAACTGTCCAGACGCAGCGGAGGGCGGACCGGTGCGGCGAGTCGTACATCTGTAGGCGCTGCTTCACCACTGCGGTCAGGGCCGCCGGCAGGCAGGTGGGTAGGTAGTAGGTTGGGTTTGGCGCCACCCCGGGGTCGGAGTAAAACAGGGCGGCCAAGCCATAAAGAGAAACAAGCAAGTTTAGACACACTAGCAACACAGGTCCCAGAGAACAAGCAGGCGCGTGGCCCCAGCCCGAGGAACCTGAGCCCGCTCCAAGCTCTCCCGTTTACAGAGGTGACCCCAGGATCTGTGCTCGGCTTCTCCTGCCTGCAGCCCACATAAGGTGGGGGGGGGGGGAATCCCCAAACCAGGCAGACTAGATTCGAGGATCTGATCTCCCAGATCCAGGAGGCTTTCAGCATCACACCTGCAGCCAAACTCAATCCCGCCCTCCCGCCCCTCCCTCCCCTCCCCTGGTCTCTTTGCCCTCCCAGCTGCGCGTGGGTCCCGCATTTTGTTCCCTGTATGTGGATGGTACACAGGGCTGTTAGCTTCTGTATGTCACAGCACTCTTAGAAGATATACGGGAATTATGTGAGCCTAAATTCAGGGACAAACTCCAATGAAGACCCTGGCTTAAAAAGCAGAACTGCGGGTTCAAAGGCTATGAGGCAATGGGAGGGCCTCAGGCTTGAGTCCTCGTAGCCCCCACGCACTGCCAAGTGAACACATGCAGTGTGCTTGCCTTTAGAGAAATGAAGTCTTTAAATCAATATGTCAAAGAGAAGAGAGGGAGCTGAACTTCACTTGTTTCTCTCTGAAAAAGAGCAAAACTCTTGCCGGCTTGACATGGGGTAATTAACTGGTCACCGACCAGGTTCCTGAATGCACTCACTGCCTTCCACACAAGCACAAAGCCCACCTCTCCCAGTCTGGCCCATCAGACCCCTGCAGGTCAGAGCAGATCCCCTGTCTGCTAGGGAATGGGAGGCAGCTGAGCACAAGTAAGAAATGTTCGCAGCAAAAGACAAAACCAGACAAACTTGTAACCCCAGAGTTGAAATGCTGACATTTTACCTCCGATTTTCCCTTCTGGCAAGGGACCATTTTTCAGATGGGGAGAAATGTTGAGAGGGTCCTACATGTCACACCGAGAATAACCCAGCTGGGCGGACACCCGGGACCAGGCCCCCGAGCTCCTTGCTTTGCAGACCTGGGTTGGTTAAGGACTCACATCTGCATGGCTGACAACTGTTTTCCAGTGCTTCCCAAATTCCAAATAATAATAAAAAAAGATAATGTGGGAGGAGCTGGCTAAGCCAAGATGGCCCAAGGTTAAAGCACGAGTAGAGTGAGGCACACATGGGCATTCCTAACCCTCCTCTCTCTGTATCTGCGTATGTTCGAGATGGTCCGTGCTAATTTCAGATTTTTAAAAAAGCCAATTGAACCCAAGCCCTAGTGAATGGCTTTTGATAGCTTCCCCCTAAATTTGTCTAGGATTGACAAAAGATGACAAGGGCCTGTGCATATGTGTGTGTGTACGTGCCTGTGCACACACGTACACGTACACACAGGTTTTACAGGAGTGCCAAGGACTAGCTAAGGGAGCTTGTTAAGACAGACTCCCTGTCTCTACCCCCAGAGACTCCAATTTAGCAGGTCTGGGGTGGGACTTGAATTAGCATTCCTAACATGGTCCCAGGAGACGCTGACGCTGCTGCTGGCCCAGAGATCACAGCCCCAGTCTCTGTCCTAGAGAACAGGAGCACCGTAAGCTCCAATGCTCAGCCCCTTTTCGAGGCCTTCGCTAACATGGTAAAGAATTCTGCTTATTCTGACCGGGGGCCGGAAGTCCCCTTCCCCGACCTTCTGCCTCCCCCCACCACCATTTTTCCTGCCCATTCGCACATCCCCTCCTGCCATTCCCTGGGGACCATGAAGCATTACCTTCTGCTGGATTCATTACCGCATCGTGGAGCAGAGTGGCCATACTTCCAGCTATCCCTGCAAAACAAACTCCAGAAAATTACCCTCTGCGACCGGGTGTTCTGAGGAAGTTCCTGGAACTTAAAATCAGACAGAGCCCTGCACAGAGATTTCTGAGAAGCCAAATCTATGCCCAGCTGCTCCCAGGTGAGCATGGACTCTTCCAAACGTAAGGTGATGATTGAGTTGTTGGGGGTAAAACGGCACCACTGGCCACATTTTCATCCTGCGGATGTGAAGTCAATGCTGGGAAAGGTTAGACCTGCCGATGGCCGAGGATACCCAGAGACTACACTTCGTGGCTTTTCCCAGTGGAAAACTGTCCAGATTTCCATCCTCTCCTGTCCTTTACCTTTGTCTACAAACCAACTTACTCTGCTCTGGAGCTGGGGCAAACAAAGGGGAGGATATTATATATATATAGCTAAGGGGAGAAAAAGAAAAGAAATTTAAAAAGAAATATCCTTAATAAAATCCAGGCATTTTCAAGAACACAGGCAGGAGAAGCAGTCAGGAAGCTCTGCATAGGGCAGATTTCCGGGGTTGGTTTGCAAATCAATGACCTGTCTCAGAGATGGCAGACCCCATCCTGAGGCTCTCATCTGGCCTGGCCTCAAGAACCAGGAACTTCTAAAGGCTAATTCAGACCTGGAATTTTGTTTTAGGGTTTGGTTTCCCTCCCTGGGCAGGTGACACTGCCCAGCAAGTAAGATTAGCACCAGAAGCTGGGAGGAATGAGCAACCCAGGATAACGCTTCAGAAATGCGGATAAAGCCCCCTCCCTCCCCTTCTGCACACAATCACGATTACCACCAGAAAGGTCAAACAAAATGCAACCAGAGCATAAAAATCGTGGCGAAGCAGGAACAGCACTGGGCAGAACTGTGTTCCATCCAACCGCCTCCAAGGGCGTCAGTGACCAAGGGACTAAACCATTACACACGGCCGTTTAAGCAAGAGGCAAACCCCAAGGCCATGGACTCGGGGGAGAGCATAGCATCAGAGTGTGATCCTTAGGGAATATCTTGAAAAATGCAACCAGGGGCCCTTTTTTTTTTTTTTTTTAAAGCGGAAGAAATGTCTGCAAACCAGCCAGGGTTTGCTGATGGAAGGGATGCTTTTGGGTTCTTAGTAGCACAAAAGGAAGGGGCGGGGGTGGGGGGGAAGCTGCCGCCGGTCACTCTATGTCTTCGGTGTTGAAAAATGAGTTTTGTTAAAGTAAGGACACCTTATTCCATGTGACACAAAAACCATCAAAAGCAAAACCCACAGGAGAAGGCAAAGAAAGAGCCACCGCTGAGCCCGCTGAGCCAGACGTAGGAGCCGTTCACCTGCCCGCCGCCCGCCCGCCGCCCAACCCAAGCCCCCTCCCCGCCACTTCCCCTCAAAACAACAAAGGAAAACTACTCCAGCCCTTGCTCGCAGACAGATGCAATCGAGACAAACAGAAGAGAATGGGGGTGAAATCCCCATTTTCCCAGAGGCTTAAGGTGGGAAAGATGGCCTGTGCTGCAGCAAATCCTTTGTCAGCCATAAAACTTCTTGACCTTTTAAAGCTTAGTTAGATCTTGACGTTGCAGAGACCTGTTGAACCAGTTTTTAAATAGTCTCAGAGAAGCTGTCCAGATAATTTTTTTTTTTTGAATCCAGCATTGTAAAGTTTTGTTTCTATTCAGGGTTTTGTTTTTTTTCCTAGATCTGATCATTAATTGCTTTTCAATGTCTTAAAAAAAAAAAAAATGAAAAAACCCACGCAACAATGTAAACTGAAACACCTCTGTCACCGACTTCCCCCAGGCTTTAGAAAGCGAAGGAGGGGAAGAGAAAAAGCGCATGTGTGTGTGCACGTGTGTGTGCGCGTGCGCGTGTGTTTGGGTGTGTGTGCACACACGACTCGAGAGTTCTTTATTCGTAAGCAAGCGCAGCGGAGATGAGGCGTCAGGCTGCTGGGTCACAGGGAGGAGAACCCTGGGGAAGGGTCTGTTGAAGGAGAGAGCTCTCTAACTCCAGACAAACGCTTTCAAAATACCGTTGGCTAGGTGGCTGTTTCCTTGGTGGTGGAAAACGGCATTTAAAGTCCTTTTCATGTTTTCATAGCAGGCAAAATACAAGGCGTGGGCGGGCCCTGCGCCCAGCATCATCACGTTGAGGCCTCGCAGGGGCCTCCAGAAGCCTTCAGTCCGAATGATTTTCTTGAGGGCTCCGTAGACACTCGTGTACTGCGCTTTGGGATCTGGATTCAAACTCTGCATTCGTGTCTGGGGGAAGGCAAGGAAATAAAAAAGGTGGAAGTTAACAAGGATGGTAAAGAGGATAAACACACAACCCAGGGAGACAATGAGAGCCAACTGTCTATTTTCATTTTCACGGGATTCCTCGGTGAGGAAAACACTGATTCCCTCCTTCCTAGAGTACTCTCCCTGCCGCCCACCGCCCTTCCCCCACCCCCCACCAAGTAAGCACCTTTGTTCGCAAGGATTCCATTATGGCCGGCAGGAGGGAAGAAGGTTGGGGGCAGGATATGAAACAGGAAGATGGACCCTATCACCGTCAAGCTGTGTGACCCCTGAGGAATCCCTTAACCTCTCTGGACCATGGGACCACCACCCTCCCCCCATTAAAAAAAACAGGATGGTCACAAACGTCGCATGAAACACGGTATGTGAAACCCTTCATGAACTCAGAGGCCCAGTCAGTGGGGAGGGTTCTTATCCTGTGGTTGCCCCTCTGGTCCTAAAGTCTATGTCCTCACTCATCGAAGACCTCCATGCCTGTTCAGCCGCCACCAGGAATCTCCCAGGGGTCCTCCAGACCTCAGCCCACAGCTCCTCTAAATGCATTTTACATTTTGTCTTTAGAAATTAGCACTTACAACTAAACAGTCCTGTTCTTAATCTCCTCCTGTGTGTACCCTTGTCTCCTTGAGGCAGAAGCCCGGCTTTCCCCATCTCTGTTACCGTATCTGATGACCAAGGCTCTTAAGTGGGTATACAGTTAATCTGTGTGTCAACGGAGCAAGACCATGGTCCCCACAATGGCTCCAACTACAGCCAAGCACTAGTCTAAATGTTGCTATGGAGGTATTTTCATAGAGGAGATTAACACTTAAATCATTAAATTAGACTGAGTGAAACAGATTAACTCTTTCTGTCTCTCTCTGTCTCCTGGTTTGGTGTCGCTGGAGAACCCTGATTGGTCCAGGAGATAATATCTACCCCGTGAAAGACCCACCCAAGCCCAGTCCTGCAACATCATGCCTACCTCCACTCCCCTCAACACACAGTCTAGAGGAGAGGGTCTCCGACCGTGAGCAGGGATATCCTTTTACCACCAAAACAGAATCATACTCAAAGCTAATATGTAAAATGGAAGAAGAATTTCTCTAATTGAGAAGGGGGCGGGGCTAGGCTCTCTTCACTTCCTGTCCCCCCAGCAACCCAGCAACTCTGGGGCTCCGAGGAACAGGAACTGCGTGAAAACCAATGATCTAAATTAACACTCATATGTGGAATTTCAGAAACAAAGGAAAAAAAAAAAAAAAAAGGAAAAAAGAGACAAACAAAAGGACAGCCTCTTAACTATAGAGAGCGAACTGGTGTTTGCCAGAGGGGAGGGGGTGGGGGATGGGGGAACTCGGTGACAGGGATTAAGAGCCCACTTATTGTGATGGGCACTGGGTGATGTATGGAAGTGCTGAATCACTATATTGTACTCTCCAAACGAATAGAACACTCCATGATAACTATACTTGAGTTCTAAAAAATAAATTTTTAAAATTAATGGTCATTTTCAGAAGTCACCGGCTAGTAAAAACCACAGAGAAAATGGGCACATCATTGGCAACTTGTCATTTTGCCAAGAAAGGGCATAAAAACTGTTCTTTAAATTAAATTTAGCTTTATTAAAGAACTCATCACTTGCGGCGCCTGGGTGGCTCAGATGGTTAAGTGTCTGACTCTTGGTTTCGGCTCAGGGTCCTAAGATAGAGCCCCACATGGGTCCTGTGCTTGGAGTGGAGCCCGCTGCTCCCTCTCCCTCTGCCCCTCCCCCCGCCCCTCTCTCTCTCTCTCTCAAAAAAAAAAAACAAAACACAACAAAACAACTCAGCACTTTACCCCTTGTTTTTCTGGTGAAAATGCCCCCTGCCCAGCCCTTGGCAGCTGCTTCATACCTGGGCCCACTTGTGGGGAGTACAGCGTGGGAATGGATGGGGTCAGTGTATCCCTGTGCCTTTCTGTTGAACTGTTTTCTACTCTAACATGATTCCAAAAGTATTTGAGATGGTTTCATAATGGGGGACACATTATAAGCAAACCAGAGCAAGGGAAGGAGAAGGTGGGAATCTGTCAACCTAGAGGGGCCTGACTTTGCTCTGTGGGTGCTCCTGGCAGGGGCGAACCAAGAATGGGAGCACAAAGTGTCCACAAGCACAGCCTCAGGACAGCTGAGACTACCCAGGGCACTAAATCCTCAAAGACACTTGAAATCGCTCACATTTTACAGCAAAGAAAGCTCCATAGTCCCCCTACCCCCCAGCCTCACAGGGCTTTTCCCCTTAATTGCCCCTGACGAAAAGCAGGAGCACCAGGCAGGAGGGGGCAGAGGGACCAGGGATGGAATCCAGATCCCATCACTTCCACTGTGCCCCTGGGCTAGACAGTGACCCCCCCCTCCCCACTTCATCGTCTCCTATGACAGAATGGTTGAGAAAATTAAATCTCTGTGACCATCGTCACACGTTACATGTTAATGACAATAAAGGATGTGGTTCTAGTTATCTAGCCCTGCAGAGGTCTAAGCATCTTGGGGGTCTGGGGGCAGCAGGGACTGTCTTATTTATAATGTATCTACCACGCTTATTACACCGTCTAACTCACACCAGGGGGTCAATAAATGTCTGTCCAACGAATGGATGGACAAACAAATGTGCGCGACTTTGGGTACCAACAGGGGTGAGGGGGTACTAGAGCTCTTATTTCACTCCTCCCTAAAATAGGAGTAGCTTTCCTGGAGTTACCCGTTCCTCCCACCACCCATTCCCTATTGATTAAAAAAAAGTCCCCATTTTGTTGCATTGCTCAAGCCCAGCAGTGATCCGCTGAGCTACACACAGGGCTGAGGCAGCCTGTCCCTGGGGTTGGCTTCTGCCAGTCCTGTGCCCAGGGGACAGGCCCCCCGGGATGGACACAGAAGCTAGCTGGCTGCCTTCTCCACCCCCACGGCCCCTGTTTCTGGCCTCTGGCAGCAAGACCGGCCTGTGGCGAAGGCCTCCCTTGGGTCCCGGGCGGGGAAACAAAGGAGCCCCTTACAAGCAGTGTGAGAAGACACTTGGGACGCGGAATGAGGAGCTGAGAGGCTGGTTTCTGACCTGACCCCGGCACCTACAGGGCCAATAGCCTTGGACACGGCATCTCATCTCTCTGGTCCTCAGTGTCCTCACTAGGAAAACGAAGGAGAGGGCTGGAACAGTGGCTGATTACCAGAATCACGGGGAAATGCTTAAAAATGTCCCTCCGGGCACCACTCCAACACATGTTGATTCTAAATTTTTTTTAATTCCCCAGATGATTCTGATCATCACTCCCTTTGGAGAACCCCTAAAAACAGGGGGCCCTCTAGCCCTAGCACTTTCTTTTCTTTCCTTTTTTTTTTTTTTTAAGATTTTATTTGACAGAAATCACAAGTAAGCAGAGAGGCAGGCAGAGAGAGCGTAGGAAGCAGGCTCCCCGCTGAGCAGAGAGCCTGATGTGGGGCTCGATCCCAGGACCCTGGGATCCTGACCTGAGCCGAAGGCAGAGGCTTTAACCCACTGAGGCGACCTGCCCTAGCACTTTCAAGTAACATTCTGCATCCACACTTGGCAGGAGGGGGTGGGCACCTGGGTTAAGTGACAGTGGGTGGTTGGGGAGGCAGTGAATACAGAAGGGGGGCAGAGACAGGAAGCTTTAGAGCCAGCCATTCTGACCCTGTTGGTCTGAATTCCAGCGCTAGGACCTAGAGCAGGTTCCTCAATGTTGGGTTGTGGAATAATTACCCCAGCAAGCTCCCAGAGAGCTGGCAGCATTCGGGATTGAGGTCACCGTGAGAAAGGCCTGACTCGAACTGGGAGGCAATGATGGCCTACCTACCCACCCTTTCCTTGACAAAGCTGTTCACACTGGCCAGCCCTCAGACTTACAAGGGAAAGCTGGGATTGATTCTCACCTCTTTCTTTTTATTTTTAAATTTTTTTTTATTTTTAAAGTTTTTTTTTATTTATTTGACAGGGAGAGACACAGTGACAGAGGGAACACAAGCAGAGGGAGTGGGAGAGGGGTAAGCATGCCTCCCGAGGATCAGGGAGACCAAAGTGGGGCTCTATCCCAGGACCCTAAGATCATGATCTTAACGACTGAGCCACCCAGGAGCCCCTCACCGCTTTCTTTTTAAATTAGGGGTGAGACAGCTGGAATAAATTTTACTGAACAAAAATGCGCCACCCCGGGGCACCTGGGTGGCTCAGTGGGTTAAGCCTCTGCCTTCGGCTCAGGTCATGATCTCAGGGTCCTGGGATCGAGCCCCGCATTGGGCTCTCTGCTCAGTGGGGAGCCTGCTTCCCTTCCTCTCTCTCTGCCTGCCTCTCTGCCTACTTGTGATCTCTGTCTCTCTAATAAATAAATAAATAAAATCTTTAAAAAAAAATGCGCCACCCCCTGTGGCCAAGAAAAGGACAACTGGGTATCTCTCTGTCCCGGGGTCTACTCAAGGGAGGCTACATTTAATGACACAGGCTTGGGACATAGGCCAGCGGCCCCTGAGCACAGAGGAGGACTCAGTCAAGGCCCCTTTGGGCCCACCGTGGCCAAGTTCGGGGCCAGATCCTCTCTGGTAAGACCTTCATTTCCCAACCTGCCCACAGGGAGCTCCCACCCTCGATCGGGCACCAGGATGCAGAAGGGAGAGTCACTGGGGAAGTAAGTAACAAGGAACGTGGGAGATAAGGGGAGAAGGACAGACTGTCCATGTGCTTCAAAGGAGCTCGGAGGGAAGAGAGGAGAGGCCAATCTGTGAGCATGGTCGTGGGACAGGATGAGAGAAGATGAGGGGGTCACACAGTGGCCACAGCGGAGAGACACCCCCCCCCCTCCAGTTTAACCTCTTTTTTCTTTTCCAGTGACTACTTGTAAAAGGTGCAACTCAGGGCCAGGCATTTCTTAGTGACCTGTGGACCAGAGAAGAAGCTGGGGTTGAGTGGAAACCACCCAAGGGGCCTGTCCCTGGCTGGATGAATGAATAAACAAAAAGGGATCCATACAGACTATGGAATATTCTTTGGCCTGAGAAAGGAATGACACTATGGCACAGGCTACAGCTCGGGGGAACCTGGAGGCCATGACGCAGAGTGAAATAAGCTAGGCTCTCTCTCTCTCTCTCTCTCTCTCACACACACACACACACACACAGTTTGATTCCGCGTAACATGAGGTACTGGAGTCACCCAAAAACCCATAGAAACAGAAAGCAGAATGGTGGTTGCCAGGGGCTGGGGGAGGGGAATGGGGCTGCTCTCCCTGCACAGGGAGTTTCGCTTTTGCAAGATGAACAGTGCTATACATGTGCTTGGGACCACAGAGCCTAAACACGGTTAGGATGTCGAGTTCGACGTTCGTATATTTTACCACGATGTTTTTTTGAAAAAAGCCCTGGTGTGAGGGTAGACAGAAGGAAAAAGACACAGAGAAAGGGCAGAGATTAAAAAGCACAACCAAAACAAACCAAGAAGACGGAGATGAAGAATTTCACAAACCACCTTTCCTGTCCTGGGTTTCAGTTCCTGCTCAGGCCTAGAAAAGGCCTGCCCACCTTTTCTTTATAATAAATTCCCATTCTTCGCCTTTTAATGCTCCACTCTTGGAAATCTGGCATGTCCATTAGCATATTAAAGCCTCTGGGAAGTCCTTCAGAAGAGCAGGCGAGAATTCTGGTTAACAAGGCACTTGTTACCTGTTTGTTTGGGGCAACAGAAACCCGGTCTCACGGATCCACCTCGCAGGACACACTTTGAGAAAGCAGGAAGCCCAGAGAGCCGCTCCGGGCGTCAGGAGGACCCCGGCCCCCCAACCCGGGGCAGCCCAGGCCCGGGGCAGCCCAGGCCCGGAGCAGCAGGCAGGAGGAGCCTGGAAGACAAGTCCGAGAAGCAGCAAGGCCAAGGACCAGCATGAGGGTTACCCAAGCACTCTGGCATGGAAATTGAGAGACCTGGGTCTCGGGCCTGGTTCCGCCACTCACTGTGTGACTGAGCAAATCTCCTCCAGCTCCAGAAGGGCAGTTCTACAGGAGGGCTCCAGGCCCGTGATACAAACGCTTTATTTGCACTAAACGGGCTCCCTAAGCTCTCAGCGAGGCTGGAAGGGAGTGAGGGGTAAGCCCCTTGGTGCAAACGTCCCCCTAAGAAGACAAATCAGGATGAGCCCGCCTCGTTGTGTGGTTCCCCTCTCGAGGGGAGGAGGGTGGCCCGAGAGTGGAAAATGCCTGCACTGCCTCCGGTGAGCTA
This sequence comes from Mustela erminea, assembly GCF_009829155.1. Lineage (NCBI taxonomy): Eukaryota > Metazoa > Chordata > Mammalia > Carnivora > Mustelidae > Mustela > Mustela erminea. Next base: position 3,544,839 of record NC_045615.1, on the reverse strand, counting down.
GTAGGATCGAATGACAGGAGTGGCAGGGGCCCTGCGCGGAGGGCACACGGAGCTCGGAGCTGGCGCCTCTCTTTTCAGACAGAAAACTGGGGCGCCCCGCAAGAAAAGCAAAGGGAGCCAGTGGAGCCTGGCGGGGAGATCTCTGACCTCCCTGCATGTCCTGCCCAGCCTGAGGACCTGCAGCATCACGGGGCCGCCGGCCTCCCACCCGACCCAGATCCCCCGTCCTCCTTTCTCAGTATTTCTCATAACCAAAGAACAAGTGGCTGGCTCCGCCGACAGAGTATGTGACTCCTGATCTCAGGGTCGTGAGTTCAAGCCCCACGTTGGGCACCGATCTTACTTTAAAAATAAACAAGTAAAGAAAAAACCAAATTCTTCCCGTGTCAAAAATACATGCACTTGGGACGCCTGGGTGGCTCAGTTGGTTAAGCAGCTGCCTTCAGCTCAGGTCATGATCCCAGCGTCCTGGGATCGAGTCCCACATCGGGCTCCTTGCTTAGCAGGGAGCCTGCTTCTCCCTCTGCCTCTGCCTGCCATTCTGTCTGCCTGTGCTCGCTCTCTCCCCCTCTCTCTCTGATAAATAAATAAAATCTTAAAAAAAAAAAATACATGTACTTTACAGACAGGAGAAGATAAAGTGAAATGTACCGATTCGTCCACTCGAAAGCATTTTGCCAAGCTCGCCTTTGAGGAAGGTGCAATACGGGGACAGGGCAACAATGAGTGTGTGCAGGGCTCCCAGGTCATGGTGCGGACAAACATCCCAGCACAACAGGTGGGCACAATGCCCACCCACTGAGCGGACCCCAAAAGGCTACCCAGAAGTCTCTCCCAGAGCAAGGAAATTCAGTTCAGGCACCCGCAGAGTGCTGGGAAAATACTGTATCCTATCGGTGTCTGCTGCCCAGTGTCCGCTGTAGAATTAGCAATCAAATCCGTATGTTTAATTCTATTCCATCTGCCAATTGTTCCCAAGAGACGCTGACGGTCAGTAAATGGAACCACAGCCTAAACCAGACTGCAGGTCCCAACCCCAGCCCCCTCCCTATTTTCTAAGGCCATGGCCAGCCACCCACCGGCACACAGCCTCACCCTTCAGCCCCATGGCCCGAAGCTCTTCTGCTTACATTCACAGCCCATCCACGGCCCTATGTGTCCCCAGTGCTGGGGTCTGCTGGTGACACTCCAGCTCTCACCTGCCACCACGCAGCACAGACAGCGTCAGGCCAAGGAGCCTGTTCCCACGCAGGGCTTGCTGGCAGAGACACGGGCGCACAGACCCCTGTAGGCAGCCAGGGAAGAGAGGCATTTTGGCACAGGGCTTTGTGAGGAAAGAACTGTCTTCCGGAATGAAGCTGCAGACCTCACGAGGGGTTTAGAAAGTACTATCCTCGCCTTCCACAATCCTTAGGAGGCACACAGCACAGCAGAGAAGAAACCCAAACCACATCAAGGAGAACCACGTTCAACACTCCCGAGTAGAGGACTGCCAGCATTCCAACTCAGAATGTGTGTCCCAGCCTGCAACCTTGTCCTTACTATGTATGATACGGAAGATGGGCGGTCACCCCCGGCCGCTGAAAACATTTGCTGAAATCACCAAAATCATGAGGATACTGCCCAGCAGCACCCCCCCCCCCGCCCCCCGGCAATATTAACCAGGAACAGAGCACTGCAGGAAATGCTTTAAGGAGAACCACACTGTTAACGGCAAGCAGAGGCACATCAAAGTTTATTCCCAAGTTCAAAATTCCCGATCCCGTTTTCTTAAATCTCCCAAATTGGCAAAAGTATAGACCTAGCTTTATGTCTTTATCTTTCCTTTTTAATCAAAAGGAAAACTTGATCCTCTTAAAGTTTAAGAACCAGCAAGAGAAAAAGGACTCCTTAAAAGAAGTCCTGGCCTCCCCGCACCCCCCCAATCAAGGGCAGCACGAGGTAGGGAAATGAAGCATGTGGCGGAGTAGTGAGTGGAGAGTTCCTGGCACACACATTCTGAAAGGCCCTCGTGAGAACCACTGTTTCAGCGCAGGGCAGGAGGGCCGGTTCACTGTACCATCAGTGAGAGGAGCTGTGCCAAAGCAAAACAGAGAGATGAGAGTTGTGGGAACACGCCTCTGGCTAAATCATGCCTGTGCCCATTTCCCTGCCTCACCTATCAGAAGACTTCCCTCCGTCCACGGTCACCCGGGTGCTCAGGGGAGGGTGGGAGGCAGTGAGCTCACACACACGAGAGCAAACCAGCAAGGCCACTCTCTTTCCATTCACGTCCCACAGGCGGCCTGATTTTCATGTGAACAGACCAGCCACGTTCCAACACTCTAAAGTGTGGGGCCGGGCCTGCGAAGCTTCCGCACCATCTCTCACTCTTACTCTCCAAACGGTGTCCCAAAACCTCCAGGGCCCATTAGGGATGTCCTTCAGGGCACTGCTGTTTCTAAGGATAAAATGCCCAAGTATTCAGTAGAAAATACAAATCCCACCAAGACAGCCAAAACCAAGTGTCTCAGCCTCCCAGGGAAGAAGCCATGGCCCCAGACACGACTTGTCCTGGGAACAGGTCACAGCGTGGGGAGTCAGGCCCCAGGTCAAAAAAGGAACAGTACTGCAATTGCTAAGAAATGGAGCTCTCTTTACGATCCCTTCACCTGAGGTAATTTCTTGACTATGTGCATGGGTTTACCTAGATTGGGAAAAAAAAAAAAAAAAAAGCCCAACAGGGCAGGGAGAGGAAGTGAATGATTCTCCCAGGGGGAATGTGAAAGTGCAGGTGGGTCTGGGAACCAGAGGAAGCTATGGCTGAAGGGTATGCTCCAGGGGGTATGCTCCAGGGGAAATGCGGAGGTAACTGCGATGGAGAGGGAGTCCTGGGCTCAGGAGAGTGCCTGAGCATTAGATAATCAATCAATGTTTGCTGAGAGAAAAGCAAGTTGGGGCTGGACGATGGGAGGCCCTGACCAGCTCGTTCAGGCATTTGGAATTTCCTTTAAGTCCAGTGTCTTCCATGGTTACGTACCGCCCGTGACGGGAGCTATGAAGCCACATGTAAGCAACACAGAGCGGACCTCCAGCGTCTTGGAGAAGGGATCAGGGCCAGGCCACAGAAGTCCTCCCTGCTGGGTCTGGTTACAGGCTGGCCACATTCTGCTCTCTCCAAAGCCGTGGCCACAACCAAGGCCACTGTGCCACCAACCCATACCCACGGGTAGCAGCTCACCGCCCTGCTATGGCTCAAAGCACATTCCCACTTTCCTTTATCCTAGGAGCTAAGCCTGGTCACTCCTCCCCTTCTCTGGAAGATTCTCCGGCCAACGGAGGTAGGGATGAAAGAATCCGTGCCTGGCTCAGACCCAATGTACTCAAGACATACTTAGAACATCCAGCTTGTGGTCAGCCCAAAGGATTAAATTATTGCTGCTCTACAGGTGTGAAAATTCCCAAGATGCCAGGTAACAGGACTCGGAATGCACGGGTGGGATTGGTGACCCCACCAGGAGCTGGCAGAGCGGAAGAAAACACTGGGCTGGAGGAGAAGCCTGAACCACCAGTCACTCCTACCCACCTTGTCTGGCTCTAGCAAGGGTCCTGCTTTCTAGTCCCACATCTAGTATTAAGGACTGTGTGCCCTAAAGCACTAGTCAGCTTGTTTGTCTGAGCCCCCAGGGCCACTTTCACAAAATAATTATAATAATAATTATAATTGGGCAACAAAATTATAAATAAATAATAATTATAAATATATATGGGAAACCAATGATCCCCGTCTTACAAACAGGGAAACTGAGGCACAGAACGGCTAAGGAACTAGCTCCCCAGATCACAGAGTACACGCAGAATGGAAGCCAGGCAGACTGGCTCCAGAGTCATGCTCTGAACGAGGAGGCCCCCCCAAAACTCTCACCAGGGGGTGGACAGTTAGGGATCACAAGTGATCTCCAACTTCCTTCCTGTCTCTGAGGTCCTCTGCTTCTCCTACCAAGCTAAGCGATCACCCTGTGTGTGCCCGACCTTTTTAAAGAGGGAGTAGCCCCGACTACGTTCAAGTCACCAAAATCGCCACTGGTTGAGACCACAAAGCTCCTGAGAGTCCTACCAACATCGGGCCGCAAGCTGGGTACTTGCAGAGAGTCATGAGCCCTGTCCCATGGAGGTCACAGAGCTTCACTGTTTCGCACTGGTGGCCATTAGCCTGGCCAACGGGCCCCAAGCGCAACTGGGTAACCGCGCCTCGTTCAGTAAGAACCCATTCTCTCCCCTCCAAAGGAGCTCGAGCCATTTGCTCACTCAGGTCATGGGCAGGAGGGGCATGCTGATGGATGAAAGCCTGGCACTTCTACCCTATTCAAAGGCAAAGACTGAATATTCCAAAGTTCAGGCAGCTTTTGGGCAGAATTTAATTCACTTCGAGATCCTGGCCTGCCCAGGGCCTCCCCTGACTCAGTAGCCTTGTCTATGTCATTGGCTTATAAGACGCCCCACCTACGAGTAAGGACAAGATGTCAGGGGCAGAAGTGAAGAGATACTTGCTCTCCGAAGTGCTTTCTTCTCCCTGCACGTCGGTAAACTCGCTGAGCTATCGGCACGCCACATCAAAGAACAAATTTAATGCAAGAATCCACACGGAAATACCCTAAAAGCACATGATGCCACTCCGAAGGCACCAAGACTACCTGAGTACAGAAGAACAGAGTCCGAGCACCGAGTCTCCATACGACCATTCTGGGCCCTGTCCCCACCTTCAGCCCTGGTGGCTCTGCCATGACGGCTCGGCACGGTGGTGCTTCCAATGGACTTGTTTGACTTCTGAGTTCTGCCACCCATGGAGCCCCCCCAACCTTCACTTTGTCTTCTCTAATGAGGAACTAGTATGTGACCTGCCCAAGCTCCCAGGGCTGGTCACCACGGTGCCAGCACTGGTCAGCACTCCAGCTCCCAGACCCTGCCCTGCTGACCATCCTTCAGCCTTTTGTTGAAAATCCCAGCTGTGGAATCTCAGACACACCTTGTTCAATCACCACCTGCCTGAAGCTCAGAAGGTCCCCGGGGTTTGAAGCATGTATGTTCAACGGAAAATTACATGTTGGGCTTCGGCTCTAGGCCTGACTCTGTGATCAGGACCCGAGGACGCCAAGACGTCCCCTGTCCTCAACCACCTCGAGCTGAAGGCCTGTTCTACTTTGCAGCTGTATGCTCTTGAGGGAAGTTACTCAACTTCTCTGAATGGCGGTTCCCTCATCTGCGAAAACACCTCCCTCACGTGTGTCCTTGCCACGAAGACACAAGGAACCTTTTCAGCACAGGGTCACCTGGCACAGTACTCGAGGTGCTCAACACATGGTTATTGTCTGTGTCATTATTTTCGTAAAGGCTCCAGCATGTTCCCTAAAGCACCGCCGATGTTAATAAAATGGCTGTGAAATCTTAGTAAGAACCACCAGCAAAAAACTAGCTTCATCTTGCCGGAAGGTGTGGGGCTTTCCCTCCTGCTTGCTGGTGACTGGCTGTTCAGCACAAAGGATCTCACTGCGTGTCTGAGCTGAACACCAGACTACAGAGTAGGATAGGCCGTAAACCACACACGCAATAGACCCCCAGATCCCAGAAGGAAGTGGCCAGCCATGGGGCCCAATTCCTGTAACCTCACAAGTTAGGGAGAGGCATGAAACCCAGCCCCCACCCCCTCTGGTCAGAAAGGCTGGAAAAGCGAGGTGGCCTCCTTGTTTCCACTGGATTCCAGATCCACAAGGGCCAGCACTGCTGGCCAGAGGGCCCTGCCTAAGTTGAAACAGCACCACTCCCTGCTTCCGCCTCAGACCTCTGCACCTTTGGCAGGTTATTCAATCTCTCTGAGCCTGTTCTTTTATCTGTGAATGGGGGATCATAACAGCACCTACCTCCTCCCGGCTCTGTGAGGATTAAAGGAAATAATGAATGACAAGCCCTTTGCCTGGGGTCTGGCATGGGGGGGGGGGGGGTTTGTTTGTTTTTTGGATAAACTGCAAATTCCTAGGAAGATGTAACTTTTACTCTAATTCCTTCATAAAACTCATTCCCTCTGGAGGAGATCAGCCCCAGTGGGGAGCAACACCCCGCCCCCAACCATTACCACACACTGAGGCCAGACTACCTGAGTCACCCTCAGGCTGAGCAGCTGGTAGTTCTGCTGTTTCCTCAAAGAGGAGAAACTAAGGCCCAGAAAAGCCAGGGGACTTAACCAGAGCACCCACAAGGGCCTCTGTCCCTCTCACTGGCCCCACTCCCGCATTCCCCTCTCCTGGCTCTCAATTTCTAAACGAATGGACCTGGCTGCTTACATTAATCCTGATTATGTAACAAAGGGAACTTGGGTAGGCTGAAAGGTGGAGGGAAAATCACCAGTGTCAGTTTACAGAGGCGCAGAGGGTCCAAGACGACAGTGCCTCACTCAGGAAGCTGGCTCGCCAGGCCTGGCTGCTCGGCGGCAAGGGCGGTTCTGGAAACCTTTCACCAGTGCTAAAGTCCCAAGGTTCCCTCACACTGCTGACTGCAGCCCATTCCCTCGAGGTCACCACCATGGAGAGGGCCCTCCCTGTGCTCAAGAACTGGTTCCTCTCTGAACTGTAGAGAAATAGCCAGATGGGGCCAAAGAGGAGCTATAGCACTGGGGATGGGGAATCCTCTATGGGTTCTGCCCCCTGTCCTGTGTTTCAGGGTCACCCTGCAGCACCTGGGCTTTCACCGCGGGCGTGGGCGTGGGCAGGCTCGCAGGTCCCTCGGATTCTGGGGGATCAATCCACAGTGCTGCAGGATGTTTCCACCAAGCATGTCTCACTTCCCCAAACAGCGGCAATCCCCCCAAAATATGCACTTAAACCTGAGTATGACCGAACAGACAGAGCCCTGTTCCAAGAGTAAGAAGACCCAGACTCCAAGCCAGCTCTGCCTTCAAATCCCTGAGGACTCGAAGCCAGCCAGCCTAGCTAGGCACCAACATGGCTTTCCACCGGGAGGTAAATACCAGAAAAGATTTCTACTGTTTTGTTCACAATCTATTACAATTGCAAATATCTGTCCAGTGGATCAATGGAGTTAATACTATGTCACTAAGGAAGTCCTTTTTGGCCTCGTACAGTCTAGACCTGTGAAACCGGCAAAAAATCCTTTGAAAAACAAATGTGTGTGCCATAAGGCTCCTAGAATAGCCAAATTCAGGGGCTGAAAGCAGAATGGGGGTAGCCATGGGGTTGCAGGAGGTGGGGGAACGGAGAGTGGTTGTTTAATGGGGACAGTTTCACTCTGAGAAGACAAAGAAGTTCTGGAGGGTGGCTTCACAACGTGAATGTACTCAGCACTACTGAACTGCCCGCTCTAAAATGTTAAGATGGGGGAGGGAGGCTCCTGGGTGGCTCAGTTAAGCAGCTCCGTTAGGCTCAGGTCATGATCCCAGGGTCCGGGGCTCCCTGCTCAGCGGGGAGCCTGTTTCTCTCTCTCACTCTTCCTCGTGTTCTCCCTCTCTCTTTCTCCCCCCCACTCAAAATAAATAACATCTTTTTAAAAAGTGTTAACATGGTCCTGTTCACCTGAAACGAACACACACTGTATGTTAACTACCCTGGAATTAAAATTAAAAAACTCAAGGAAAATGAGAAGAAAGAAAAACAAAATAGTCATGATGGTAAATTTTATGTGTATTTTCCCACACACTTTTAAAATCCTAAATTTAATCTGTAGCTCGTTCCACAGGCTTTTCATCTGAAATCCTGTTACAATCAGATAATTCCCTAGACTTCCTCCAACAGCAGAGAGAGCAGTTTTTTTATTTGTTTGTTTTTGGTGAAGGTTACCAGGGGTCTCGAACACAGCAGGATCCCCTAGATACAGCAGTATTCCTGGCTCCAGGGCCACTCTTGGAAGGAAGCCCCGGAAGGTCAGCCCAGGAGTCCTCGGACAGCAGGCAAATGTTCCCCAGGAGGCAGAAATGGCGAAGATGCTGTTTGAATTTCCGCCCTTTCCCGGAGGCTGTCCCACCAGCCTCCATGAGGCCGTGCTTCCCTGTCCAGGGCTCGCTGGCCTGGGCCACCCCAAAAAGACATCATCCCAGGGATCAGTACCCCAGCTGCTCAGGCACGGAGGGAGCTGTCAAAAGCCAGCCGAGTGTTTGCATGTGACAGACTGGGTGACGACATGGGTGACAGGCCATCAGTGCCAGGGAGCGCCGTGAGGGACGGCCCTGCTGGAATCCGTCCCAGACAGGCCCAGCGAGCTGGGCACCTCTGAAGCCCTGCGTACGCTTCTCGAGTCAAGTGTGGTCCTGTCAGCCTCCGCAGCAGCGGCTTCCACACCCTTCTCGGAGGCCAGGCTGTCTAACTGCACGCCCCACCGTGAGCCCATTATCCACAGGAAGAAAAGGCTTTTCAGAGCAGCCCTGTTGCCAGCCTGCTCTTGCTCCTTTCTCTACTTGTAATTATTAGCAGATGATGCGTCTGCATGCCTGTCTTCCAATAAAGTCTGAGGACACGAAGGAGGAGACGGCCTCATGCATTGGTGATCTCAGTGCCCCAGCATCGTGCTTTATAAGGCGGACGAGATAACCGGCAGTCAAGGTCTTGGAGATGCACAAAATTCCACCCACAGGTATACACAAAGGAGGTCCTTAAAACCCCGCATGCACGGCCCCTTGCCGAACAGCTGTCTCCTTGCTGCCTGCTCCCCCAAAAAGCTACCCACTAGCTGTGTCCCCCAGGACTATGCGTCTCACTTTTCTGGGGCCTCCTACACAGCAGAGGAGCCAGGGATGGAAGCCCCAATCAGAGCTGGGCTCCGGGGCTCAGTGCGTGCTAGAGGTCTGAGGAGGGGTGTGGGGTAAATTTCCCAGGTGTTACTGAAGCCAGATTTCCCCAAAAATGCTCAGATCCCATTATCTCCATAACGCTGGCTGATTTATGTGCCGCTGGAGGCAGGTCACAACTGGAAGGGACGTTCCCCTGCTTTCTTCACACACCTTGCACACCAGCCAGTAACAGAAAGAAACCAGAAATACCAGGAACAGCACGCCTGATGTTCTCAGGGTCTCTCGTGGGGGTGGGGGGGCGAGACCAAAGGAAACGTCCCAGAGATCCCCTCTCAGGCTCTGGAATCTACTTACACGTGCAAACGTCTGCATGTATAAATTGTCTCATAAGCTTTTGGGGGAGTCATGTTTAAGTTTTACTGGATGCCCAAGGGTATGGCGGGGGCCTACAATCATGGGTGAGCTTTGATGCTGACTAAAAACCCTTGTGGTGGAAACAAGAGCTTTAAAGGATTTGAAGGGATTCCAGAAGTGAGCGCAGGAGACCCGCATGGTCAGACAACGGGGTTTTTCTCCCCACTGCACAAACATCATCAGTGTGCCCACGAGGGTGCTGTGGCTGAGTCCTCGCCTTCAAGGGGATCCATCGTCTTAGTAAGGACAGCAAGAGTAAACCAAAAACCATACAAGTAATAAAACGACAGAGTCTAAGGGCCCTGAAGCAAAGCGGAAGGGGATGGTGCAAGGAAAGCCAATGCAGGAAGCCTCACTTCCATGGGGGGGGGGGGTCCCGAAAGGGACTCTGAAGCCTGGGGAGTCAGGCAAGTGGACCTCAGGATGCAGGGGCTTCCTGGGGCATAGGTAGTGTGGCAGGTGGGAAGGAGCCAGCCATCCCAAGAAGGGTATCACTGGGAGCTGAGCCCACGGTGAGCCCTGAAGTCCACGGCAGGAGCAAGGATCGCTTCACCCTTCAGTCTGTGCGGTTCTGACCTCCGGCCTTGGACGTGGGAACAGAGGAGGAGGAAGGAGGTAAGAAAGGAGGTAAAGCACACAGGAGAAGACACATTTCTCACTGTAAAATCTAGACAGGAATGCAAGCCATGAGGAGAGCTGGTGCTCCCGTTACTGTGAGGGGACACCCCCGAAAACCTCTCAAGGGAGGAGCCCCACCTACCCTGCCATTCCCAGCAACGCCCCCCCAAAACCCTCGGGTCGTCTGGGCTAACCCATCTGTGCTGCTGCTGGCAACGCTGCCTGACCTTGGCCGTGCCAGCTGACCCCTCCATGACTCAGCTTCCTGGTAGTGAACTTGTAAAAGGTCCCCGGCAGGAAGGAGTCAGAGTTATAAACAGGGCCTTCCAGAAGTATCTGCTACACGGCTCCTCTTGATTCCAGGGTGGGGCTGTGGCCATTCAGCATTTCTGGAATTGCCTGAATGAATGGTCTGCCGTCTTAAAGCACTGTAGTTGGAGGTTGGAAGGAAATTAAACAGACTCTAATCTCCAGTAGCCTAGTTAGGACTAGCAGGCCCTCTGGGATGCAGGGATCCCAAATGGTACTTGGGCAGCCGCTCCTCTCCCTGCTCCTTATCCCGCTGGTAGAAATTCCAGGACCGGGGTCTTCCAGTGTCCCACTCCAAACACAAGTGCCTCTAAGTCTATATATTCAAAGTCAGAAGAAGATGTCCCAAAGTTATGATGCCCCATGGAAATAAAGGGTGGAAATTTAAAAACTGGAAACTTCCAAAGAGATCATTTAGTTTGGATTCACTCTTGCCATTTTAAAGATGAAGAAACTGAGACTTGCACAAGTGAAGTGCTTCTCTCAGAGTTACTCGGTTGGTGGGCCTCCGGTCGTCTTAAGCTAATTACAATTCACTCTCGAGGGCAACTGCTAAAAAACAATAAAATAAAATAAAGTAAAAGGCAAATGCGAACGTTACGTGCGCAGATGTACAGAAAGGATCTGCTTTCGCCTTGCTTTTCTTTAGTTTGTTCCCTGACCGCCATGCTCAAGTTCTGGGTTGACGAAGGTTCTCCCTGTCCCTTAAACTGACTGCTCAGGAATCAGAAATCTGTTTCTAATTTAAAGCAGTTTCTGTTAAAAGTCCAGCTTTGCAGTGACTTTCGGTTCTTAGGGTCTGAAAGAGAATTTCAGAAACTTTCTTATGCCTGTATTATCAGAAAATACAAATGACCCTTGAAAGAGACACTCGGGGGAGGTTCAAAATGAGACTCCTTAGCCAAGGTCAGGCAGAGCACCAGCCGCCGGCCTCAGAAGCCTGTGGAGGAACAGGGCTGAGTCCAGGGAGAACGGGAACTCACTTCCACCTGAAACTGTCCCTACGTGCACGCCCAAGAGGACAGACAACAGCACCAGCACTTCTCTGCTTCCTTCCAACACTCGAAAGATTCTTTTGGAAGCACAGAAGGTGCTGGGCCTCCTACCAACTTGTCAATATATTCCTTATTGCTATTACCTTGCTTTTATGAGGAAAAGTCACTTCTGAAGCGGACGTTCTTAAAGCTCTAGGTGCGAACTATAAATACGCAGTAATTTGTGAAGAAAGTTCACTGGACGCCATCCTTCCTGGACTGCGTAATACATGTACATTAATTCAGTTTATTATCTGAGAAGCTGAGATTCAAGGGGATAAAAAACACTGAAACACAATCACATTAAAAGCGAGCTCTCAAGTCTCACATAGGATTTTAACCATTTCACTGGCCACTTCTTATCTGGGCACTTTCTGTGATAGAACTTCAACCAGATCAAATCTTGGCTTCTCCCAGGACCGTTTCTTCTGGGTAACAGCTCAGCATTGTCTAACGACACTGAAAAGGCCCACACATGCCCTCCTTCAAAACACTCAGCAAACAGACTTGGTAACAAAGACCTCCTGTGCCAGGGGAATCCGCAGACACAGAAAGAGAGGGCTGGCCTTGGGGTCAGTCGATTCTTGCCCATGTCACCGAACTGGCCTTTTGGAGAAAAAGGACTTGGCTTCCAAAAGCGGTGAGTTCCAGGAACTTCTGTCTAAACCCTGGAGGAACACAGACACCAGGCGGAACATTCCTCAAGAGCCCGGTTTCAGGCTCTTTATCAAAACTGCCACAGGCGGATGGGACAAGCCCGGGAAACTGTGCTCTCCGCATTTTCTAGAAGGCTCCACCGGAGCCAGATAGGCTAAAACGGAGGAGGGGATGGGGAAACACGTTCAGCTCCACAGTGGCCTTTAAAAAGCGAAAAGGAATGACATTTGCATCTGTGTGTCAGGAAGAAGTACGCGCGCTATGGACTCTAGATAGGTCTCCACCCTCTGGAAAGCACACTGGTCACCTACACTGTTTGTCAGGTCTCTCCTCGTAACCCTACAAATGGTGACCTGTGCTAGTAAAGGTCACTCAGGCAAACAAACCCTAACCTCTGTAAGTCACATGACGGTATTTAATTTTTAGCCACTTCTCTGGCCGCTGCTGCAGCTGCATTTGCCACTAATGCCACCCATTAATTATGAGCCAATTAGGAGCAGAAATGCCTTTGAGATGACAGCCTTCATCCCTCCCTCCTTGTTCCCGCCTTCCTCTGGTCTTTGGCACTGCGGTAAAAAGTCCCACTCGGAGGGAAAGCCACAGGCTGTCATTTGGTAGCTGGACAGGGAATTAAAATCCCAGAACATGAGGGAGAAAAAGAAGAAATTTCAGAAAAGGGCGGGGCGGGGGCAGAAAATTTCAGAACAGGGGGCAGGTCCCACGTGGAAGACCCGATGTGGTGACCTCAAACTATGAAAATGGTCTCTGCGGATTCTGCAATCAGAAGGCTCAGAGCAGAACCCCAAAACCAGAGTGTCAGAGGGATGTAGGTGTCCTGCTTATGGCCAGGCACCTTGGAGAAGAGGACGGGACAGCCTAGCAGACAGAGAGAATGGCATGGCTTTGTTCTAACATCTGTATCCCCTTTGTTCTACATATAGAGACTGAGCTAATTCCTGGAGGTGCCTTTTCCTGACCCCCTGGATGAGGTGCAGGTTCCCTGAGGACAGGCTCAACATCCACTACAGGAAGGAGTCGTCAATGTATCTGTCCTCCCCGCCGGACGGGGACTTCTGTCAGGAGAGACCTCCCAGGTGTCGAGCCTTCCAGCTCCCCCGGAGCCCCTTACTCTCCATAGGTCCTCACTCCTCACTTAATTTAGTCATTCAGTGAAATCCAGCAGATGAAGCTGCATTGTTGCAAAGGCCTTTCAACTCTTCCAAAGTTCTATGAATCAGGCTAACACAAGCCCACGTTTAGCAAATAAGCCATGGAGACAGTGACTAAGGAAAGAGACTGACACGCCCTGGGCCCGCCCCTTCCAGCCTCACACACACGTATACACACACACCAACATCTCTCCTTTGGAAAGGCTTCCCGGCTCCGGTGTGACTTCTCTGAGTGGCTCATCAGCTAACCCCCCTGCTCCTTTAATCCAGGCTCGTGACAGCCCCGGGACATCCTTGGGACATCCCGTCTTCCAGGGGAGAGGGGGGCACTGGGAGTCAGAGGCAGTGCCCGGCGTGTTCCTGTCCGGAGCAGGCCCGGCTGGCAAGCTTCCTGCGGGCTGCCGGTGTCCACCCACCACCTTCCGCACCTACTGCCAGGCCGAGGGCAAGCCAGGCACCAGCCAGCAAAACCCTCCAAGAGGGGAGCATGCGGAAACAAGGACCGGAGGACCTCAAGACAAAGGCGTCTGTGTCCTACCTCTTTCCCCTCTTACTTCTCTGTGACAGCAGTCATTGAGAAAACAGGGAAAACAGACACAGGAGGGACCACGGTGGGAAAATCCCAGCACCAGCTGCCTGGCATTCGAGGGGCAGGCTCACTTAAAAAGTAAAAGTGAGGCTATAAAAAGCTGACCCACAGAGAAGAACGGGACCCTCACTGCCCCGAGCACCCCTCACTGCCCCGGGCACCCCACTGCCCTCCCTGCACACAGCCCGTCATTCACGAGCCTTCATCTCGGTGGCCACACGCAGCTCCTCTCAACATCAGCCCTCCGTGATCAATTTTAAATGTGTTTCAGAGCATGCCCTGAGTACAACCCAGTGAAGGTGGCGGGAGCAGCGGGGGCCACCCCGGTCCTTACTCAACAGATGGGAGACACTGTGTAAGGAGAGAGGTGAAGCGCCCGAGGCCACGCTGTGAATCCAACAGTGGCTGGAAACAGAGCCTGGATTTTCCATTCCAATGAGCTAACCTTACCCCTTTAACAGGATCCCCACTGGATAATAAATACCGTGACCTGGCACCTGCGGAGAGCTTTAGACTTTTTCAACAGTAGAAAGGTTTGTTTGCTGCAAGCCCGTCTCTATTTTCTTCCTAGAGGCAGTGAGCAGATGGGAAAGGGAGGCACGACGGTCATTGCTCCTCTTCCCTGTGGAAGGGAAGGAAACAGCTACCCTAGCCGACCGAGGAATGATGACCGTAGTGCTCTTCCCAAAAACAGGCCGTCCTGATCCTGGGATTCAGAAAAGGATTCTCAGGCCAGTCCAAAGTCAAATCACAATACTGAGCTCCACGTTTCAACTTCCTACTGACATGAGAAGGGGGCCACAGCGGCTGCAAGTCGATCCAGAGAGAGAAGTCAGACAGAGCCAGAGATTACCTACAGCCATAACCATATGTCATCATCCCCTTGCCCTCTGTGCTGGAGTATCTGACCGAAGAACTCCTACTTATACGTTAGAGCCCTCTGTTCCATGCTGGACTTTTGAGTCACTGCTGGTGCTCCCTTCACTCCAGTTCCTCCCTCCCAAGAATACAGCTGGGGCCGTGTCAGCTTGTCTCAGGACCCAGCTCAGGGGCCCCTGCTGCCATTAACGTGTGATTCTACTCCCCGGTACCTCCTTAGCTTTCTCTTGCCTTTTCCCTTCCTCTTTGTCCCCCCTCCACTCTTGAGTAGTAGAAAATGCCCGACTTCCAGAGTGTCTTATTTTTCTGAAGTTTGGTTTTCTCAAAATGAGAAACAGCACATGTCTTTTCCCACCTTCACAGGAGCGCTAAGAGAATCCACTGACAGAATGCAGGTGAGAACAATACAAAAACAGTGCAACATACAAGTGCAAAAGCAACATACAAGTATCAATAGGCGTTCAAGCAATAACACCTTTAGAAACGACACAGGAACTAAAATTAACTGAATGCTTACCAGTCCCTGATGCTATTCTTAACACTCGCGGTATATCACAATGAATTCTCATGGCAACACTCTGAGGTGGGCAGTGTGATTACTCCCTCTTACGGATGAGGAAAATGGGGCACGGAGAGGTCAGTAGCTTCTGTAGGCACTGTCCCAAGGCAGTCTGGCCCCAGAGCCTGCTCTGTGAACCTGAACCACTCTCCTCTTCATCATGAAGCATGTTACCTCCAATAATATCTAGGATTATCTGGGCATGTCCAGGTTTACAAAAGCCGCCCACAAACGTGATCCTGCCTGAGCTTCTCAAAGGCCCCGTCAAGTGGGGAAGCAGATGATGTTAGTCTAGGAAACTAAGATTAGCCTGTGAGACCAGGAGACACCAGCCTAGCCTAGAGAAGTACCATGGTCAAGGTTTCAAAGCTGGTCCATGGCAGGCCCAGAAATTAACATCTCAGAGCCTACTGGGGCCTTCGAGGGTCTTCCACATACGGCTTCCACCAGCACATACGGCTCTCTCCAGCCCCTGCCCAAGGAAGGATCTCAGATGGGGCCTTTACCGCCATGCCAGGGAACCAAAGCTGTCACCCCAATGAGCGACCATGGCAAGGGCATTTGCCAATCAGACCTCGGCATGCCGCTGCTTTCTGGGTCTCTTGCTGGACACGTCTGATGGATCCAGAGGCCCCAGAGGAAGTCCCCTCGGCGACACGAAGCTGCAGCCCCCCAATTGACCCAACAATGGCCAGACGTTTCTTAAAGCTGTTACGCAACTCTTGCTTCAGCCAAGCTGCTGCTGGGATTTCCATTTCAACACGTTTTGTTTTCTCTTCAGAGAGAAAGCGTGAATGTGAAACCATAACACCTCTTAGTGACCAGACAACGGCCCTTCCCAACTGTCTGGGGTTACTGGTAGGGTGGAGAATGTTTTCAGAGGCACCTTTTGGGAGCCAAGTTCAGCTTCCAGAATGACTAACCATCTCAGGGGTGAGGGAGAGGATTGCGGGGGGCGGGGGGGCACATAGAACAACTAAGGGCCACTGTTTTCTCCAGGGCAAGGAGCCAACTCAAGATTACACGGCAAAGAAGTCCGGAATGATGTTCCCTGGGCAGCCTCGGGACCTGCAAGATGGCAGAGCCTGGACACCCCAGATCTTTTGCCCCTTTGAAAGCAAACACCAAGTTGGGCCCTTCTTCCCCTCAAAGGGAGCCCGTCCTGCCACTTTAGCTCAGGATCTAATTATAGCGAGCAATGCTCTGAGGCCAGGGGCCAGCACTTATTTTTGCTGTCTGGTGTCTATAGCACAGAGAGGAGCAGAGAAGGCGCTCAGGAAGTGTGGAATGAAGTGGGTGGCCAGAAGAATTAATAGCCTCATCGGGATAGAACGGTGGCTTGCGAATTCTACTGCAAAACAAAGGACAAACAAAGGGGCTGAGCATGTTTTAAAGAACTTTTCCCCACCACATCTATTCTTTTGTTTTAGAGATTTATGTATTTTAGAAAGCAAGAACGCATTAAGGGGGCATGGGGGGACAGGGGGAGAGAAACTCAAGCAGACTCCTTGCTGAGCACGGAGCCTGAGAGGTGGCTTGATTCCACAACCCTGAGGTCACCACCCAAGCCGAAGTCAAGAGTCAGACGCCCAACCAAATGAGCCACCCAGGTGCCCTCTCTTTCTCCCACACCTCTTTAAAACAACAACTGTGCCTACGTTCATTCAACCGCTATTTACAGAATACCTTTATCTGTCTTGCTCTGACAGACAAGTCAGAGGGGAGAAGATCTAGGCGTCTGCACACTGCTCAAGGTTCAGGCTTTGTTCTGCAGGCAACGGGGGCAGCTAGGGGCCTATGAAGCAGAGAGAGGGACCATCTGATACGAGATGCAGAAGATGGGGCTGGTCCTCAGCTCCTGGCACGGGTTCTGTCGCACGTGCAGAACAGGCTGGGTTTTCCATTCCAATCAGCTAACCCTACCTTTTAGCAAGTTCCCAGTTTGATAAAACCATGGCCTGGCACCTGCAGAGAGCTATTTTATACTTCTTAGACTGTATTCACTGTTCAGAGTTCATTGCAAACCCGGCTACATTTTCTTTCTAGATGTAGTGACAAGACCTGAAAGGAGGGCAGGGTAGGCATTGCGACTCTTCCCTGTTTAAGAAGAGAAAGTTTCTGAGGGAGGGAGCCCAGGCTGGAGGGGAGGCGGGGATGTCTACATGGCACATCCTGGACACTGAGGCAGCCACGTCTAAGACATGTCTGGGAGGCCACAGATACCCAGCTTCCAGAAAGGCTGGACCAGAGACACCAGTCTTCCAACTGTGAGTGAGCAGGATGCAGACAGAAAACTGCGGGGAGCAGAGAGGGTGGGGGGCTGACCTCTAAGGAAGACCAGGCAGCTGTCCCCTCATCAGAGAGGCCAGGAAAATGATGACTGATTTTATTAGCCAGGAGATCACTAGCAGCCTCTGTGAGGTTTCCAGCAGAGCGGTGGCCACAAAGCCAAAGGCCTGGCCAGTGAGGGGTGGGGGGAGGAGGGGAGGAGGAGGTGAGGAAGCAGAGACCAAGTGTCCAGGATCCTTTCCTAACCCTGGTTATTTTGAGGAGAAGAACCCCTGGGGGCACATGGGGTCAAGGTGAGATGTCCTGTATTTGTTATTTAAGATGGGACGAGTCTGGACTTTATAAATGCTTGTAAGAAGGAATCACAGGTCGGGGGAAGGCTAAAGATACTGAAACCAAGTTGCTCATGAGAAAGACGACCAAAATAACTGCCACCATGAGCATTTATAGCACACGGGCAGCGGACGCTACAGCAACAGCTTTCCGAGAGATGCCTTGTTCAATTCTTCCAACAGCCCTATAAGGGAGGGCTCGGTATGAACATCCCCACTCTGCAGACAAGGACACTGAGGTGACAGAGGTCACTCCCGTGGCCCAGGGTAGAGGCAAGGCTGAAACGCAGGTGTATGCAAGCGGTTCCCACGCACTGCCTTTCCCAGGCCTGATGATTCCCCTCTGACAGAGGCAAGACCCTTGTACCTTACGACAGGAGGAAGGCAGGGAACAGCAGGCTGGTTGGAAGGGCAGTGAGAGGAAGGTGATCTTCACTGTGAGCTACGGAGCAAGAGGCCACACAAGGGGCTGAGAAAGCAGAGGGATGGGAGTGTGAGTTGCTGCTGAGAAGGTTGGGAACAGGCTGACCAGAACACACAAAAGGGCAGGCTGAGGGCCCCAGATGCACGTGCACACAGGGCACCAGTGGAGGCAAATGTGAAATTTTTTTTCCAGAAGGGCTCAACCGCCCGATGGGGCAATGGGTCATCCAGGACTGGGGTTTGGGCAGACCAGTGAGGCAGGGAAAGGGAGGTCCTGGGAGTGGCTGCAGTGGCGGGCCACAGGCTCTAGGCTGGAGGAGGAAAACAGGGCCAGGCGGAGGGAGGCCCAGCCCGGTGGGGCCAGCTAACACAGCTAAATTCAGGATCTCAGAGGTGGAAAAGTGCCAGGTTAGGACGAGGCCCCGTGGAGTTACAGGCCATCAATCTGAGGGGCATAAAGAACACAGGGGTTTGGATGTTAGTTGGCTGGCAACCAGGAGGGGATGTTCTCAAGAGTGATAGCGGGATTCCTTCGGGGTGGAAACAGTCTTTGCGAGCATGACCCTAACGTCCAGAGAGATTGGGGAAAGAGAGGCACAACTATGTTGTGGACCATGACAGAGATGAAGATGAGCACTGAGCCCCAGAGAGCACTCTGGGCACAGCAGGCTCCGGCATCCACTGCTTGAAGGACTCCACCCTCACCGCCACTCTCCCCTTTCCCCGACAGGAGACAGGGCACGGCGAGAAGAGGTCCAGGGTCACGCTAAGCAGAGCCTGGACGCCCTCCACGCACTGGTGCCCCTCACCACTCCTCCTCCTGCCCCGAGGTGAGCAGGTGAGAGAGAGAGAGAAAAAAGAGGAAGGACAGGAGCCTCAAAGGAAGAGTGAGACTAACAGGCTGGTGGGTCACAGTGAGAGGCCAGGAACCCCAGAGGTGCCTGGGCTTGAGCTGGCGGGAATCTTAACACTTGAGAGGCTTCCGGGAAGGAGTGACCTCAGGGGAAGAGGTGTCTATCAGGACAGGGAGACGGAAGGAACATTCGGTGCAGATACAAGCGAGCATGTTCCAAGCAACTTCCGTCGGGTGTGATGAAAAATCAAGGAAGAAAGCAGTGGAAAGCTCAGTCGGGAGAGAGAAACCAGCAAGAAAATTATGATCTGCGTTTTACGGACAAAGCAATTACGACTCAGAAAAGCTAAGCCGGCTCTGCCCCAACCAGTACATCAATGACTAGGGATCTGAATCTCCCCAAGATAGTTCTCGGAGGGTGAGACATGTGGCTCAGAAAGAGCTTGAGGGGAAGTTTAGAGTTAAAGACAAAGTGATTAGATACGTCCCCTCTATGGAAAATGTCAGCCAGAACATTCTAGGTGGAGGCGGGGAGGGGAAGGGCAGGCTCCGGGCTTGCGATGCCTGCTGAAGAGCTCGTGCAAACAGCCAGCCCGTACAGATGCATCTGCAGCCGGCACTGAGGAGGCCAGAGGGCTCACCAAGGATTAGAAAACGAAAAGGAAAATTCTCTGAGAAGAAAATGTTGGGTCCTAGGAGAAATATGAAGACAGCCAGAATGTTCTGGGGCTTGAGAGAGGCTACGTTCAACACAGAAGTTAGTTCATCCAGTGGGCTGGGGAAAGGCAGCCCTCCTGAAGTTGAAAGGGGGTCAAGAACCGACGCCCATCAAAAAGGGAAAGTGGACCGCAGTCGATCACTGCGCCCAAGAGCAGATGGGATGAAAGCTCTCACGAATGAGATGGCCAAAGGTAGCTAAGACATGGCCAAAAGAAAACCAGGAAGGGATAAGGGACACACACACTCCACGAGCAATGCCCTCTCCCATGTGCCAGGCACACACCCCTGTGTGCTTTAAAGATCCAGTCAGGTAAATCCCCCATGCGGGCAAAACTGCCTCTCCCTACTGAAGAGGTGAAGGTGCCTTCCTTGTCCACTAAACTCCTAGGGAAGCCCCTCAAGCCCTGACCCAGCCGGCCCCTCCCCCACTTCCAGGCAGAGGGGGCTGGGTAAGGTCCGCCCCCTCCTCCAGCAGCAGGCCTGCAAGGTGCAGATCCCGGCTATGGGCGTCCTCAGGAGGCAAAGAAAAGGACACAAGTTCAAGAACACCCCTTCCAAATGCACCTTTTAAAAAAGCATCACCCACTTAAGGACAGAAAAAAAGGGAGGGGAGGAACCTGAAGAAGACAAGACAGGAGAAGAGAGACAGAGAAATCACTATAATTTTCTTGCAAGAACTCGAGCAATTTGGGAATTCACGCCCTTTTGAAGCCGAGCGGCATCTACTGAACTGTACTTGGCTTTGAAAACACTGCAGTGGGATCCGGAGGGGGCTCCGGCTGCGGCCTTCCCCTTCCGGCTGAGCACCCTTCCTACCAGCCAGCCTGCACCGCTGGGACCCGGAGGAGCAAACTCAGAAGTGGAGGAATGCTGAGCTGTCCTGGCACCTGCCTGGCTCGCTGTGGCTCAGAGCTCAGCAAGGCCAACTGCAGAATCCCCGGAGGCCAACCGACGTTTCCAACTGGCTCAGCACCCACCAGCTCCTCGAGAGAAGGCTGAGCCTCACCCCCTGGCTGCCCGCTCCTCCCCGCGGACTGCGCCTGGCCCGGGGAAGGGGGGCTTCTCCCCGCACAGTTACAGACAGCGCTTCCTTGAGAAGCCAAGGGAAGGGCCGAGAGAGGGTCAGGGGAAGTTCCCTCGCTTCAAATCTTTCCTGTTTCCTTTTGCCCCCCGCTTTCACCACCGTGGGATTCAGCATGGTCTAGAGTGGTGTGCCTAATCTGGTTGGAATTTCCTCCTCCACCCACCTGGCATTCTCCCCATGGTCTTGAGCACTCTCCCGACCCGGGCTTCCTACAGCCACCCCACGTGCTGGCCCCAGGGACCATGCCACTTGCACACTCTGGGGCACCGGCTACAGAATCACGGAAAACCCACTGCAAAGCCCCAGTTGGGAAGGAAGTAATCACTACCGGTTGGCGAAAGGGCTGTGGAGTCCCCATGCTCCGGTCCTTGGTCCCAGGCAGACCGTACAGTTACTGGGAACTGACAGGAGATCCGGGTGACCTGGCCCTTTAGGGACTCAATAAGTACTCACACTCCACCCCCGGGGACTAAGTGAGAGAAGGAGGCACAGGAAGGAGCAGAAATGTTGCCAAAGGTCTTCCAAATAACCCTTTAATAATCACAGACTGCTGTAGCTTCAGAGACGTTACCCATCATCAGGTTCAGTGCTCCTCATACTTTTTTGGCCATAACTGCCTGTCAGAATGGGGTTGTACACAGCCATCCACGGGACGCGCGCGCGCACACACACACACACACACACACAACCCAAACAATTTCACCAAGCAACACGTCTTACTGCAGGCCACACCACACTCACTTGTATTTTGTACTTTCACCATTAGAGAAACTAATCTTTTTTTTTTTAAAGATTTTATTTATTTATTTCACACAGAGAGAGAAAGCGAGAGCGAGAGAGCGAACACAAGCAGGGGGAGTGGGAGAGGGAGAAGCAGATTCCCCGGCAGAGAGCCCAAAGCCGGGCTCCATCCCAGGACCCTGGGGTCCTGACCGGAGCGGAAGGCAGATGCTTAACCCACTGAGCCACCCAGGCGCCTCTAGAGAAACTAATCTTTCTTAAAATGTTGATGCCATTAATGGGTCACAACCCACAGTTTGAAAAAACACAGGTAATTAAAGTGACATTGTGGGATGTTGGTTAAGATAGGACTTCATGGGAAAGCATATTTAACATAATAATTTTAAGCACTGATAAGGTTGGCTTTCTGCCCCTATGGCCACAAAAGGAAGCAGCTCGTCTGGCTCTGTGGTCAAAGTGACCAGCACTGAGTTCCATGGTCCACACCACCTAGGACAGAAAAACTGGGAAAAGCGGGTCCACCTGTTACTCTCACTTAACCTCACGTACTCAAAGTTTAAAATGTGTACCTTATAAAATCAGAGATGAATTTTTTTTCCAACACACAATTCCCACTGCCATGGCTTCGACTGTAATAATTCTTCGGAATTTCAAGTATCATAAAAGAGGACAGTGGGTGTTCTGTGTATGTAGAAAGGGGGACAGGTTAAGAATGGGGAGAAATACTGAACTGGCCCGCAGGCCCCATTTTACAGCCCCAAAACTAAGGCGCAGAACAGTGGCTAAGGCATGAAGCAAGTTACAGGCAGGGCTGGAAACCCAATCCAGGCTCCTGACTCCATTACTCATGGTCTCCATCACCCAAAATATGTAAGAAAAATACAGTCGAGGTTTCCCCAAGTGATGCATGGTTGTGTCCCTGTTTTGTCATGCTGGGCTCGGACAGCCATGCCGATCTTGATAGACCTTGGCACTTGGCCGCAGCCTCCCTGGGATCATGCAACGGGGCTCACACCACTTAACCCTCTCTCTGTGCCTTTTGTCTCAGCTGAAACATGAAAAGAAGAATCCTTGCAACCCTCTCCCGAGAAACTAGTGAGAAATGAGGTGCTTTAAAACCAAACCTGCATGCTTAGAAACAGAAGCCCTTACTAATTACCTAAACAGGGCCTTCATTTTATAGTCAAGCACTATAAGATGGGTGACTCGTCTGGGATGGCCCTGTTTCCTATCCACAGGTGATTACTTCACTGCTATGTGCTAAGTACACAGTGACATCTGGATTAAAACATGCGATGTCTACGGGGCAGAAAAGAAACTAAACACCAAACACACAATTTAAACATATGAGACAAATACCTCTTAGGCTGACACAGGGAGTTGAAAAGGCATGACTAATTACATCTAATCCTAAAGATAACCAATAGTGGTGCTCCAAGCCATGCTCAGCAAAACCTCACATGTGGCATCGTTCCCCAATGGAATGTTCATCTCTGCCACCCTGTGAGCCGGGTGCCTGCTCGAATAACACGTTCCTGCCCCTAACTCTCCTCATAGTCTGTCCAGGGCATTGGACACAACAGCTTCGAATATGGGAAATTTTATTACATGTGATGGATTCTTTCCTATACAAATGCCTCCAGGTATCTGTCCAGGGTCTTTCCTGGAGAAGCTGTGAAAACCTACCAGGCAAAACTCTCTCCCATGCCCTCCATAACCCTAGCAGCAAAGACCATTCCTTCCCTTAATCCTCCCTGGGGATGCTGGAGGGTCCGAAGAGCTGATGCCTCAGGCAGGGTAGCATCATCAAAGGCTTGGGCCTCACCTTACTGCAAATGCCCATGCTTTCTCTCACTGGATTCGTGTCTGTCCACTGACTGCCAGCTCCCAGAGAGCTGCCCAGGGCAGAGAAAACCCTGACTTTGACATTCTGGTCTTCACATCTCACGTGTGGGGCGAGCATCAACAAGACAGCTGCCAGTGGGGGAGCTCTGTGGGCCCTGCCTTTCAAAATAACTGCCACCCAGAGCCGTCCCCAAGTCTCAGAAAGCACTCTGGGGCTGGAGTCAGAGGAGACAGGTGGACTACGAGCCTGGGCAGGGGAATCAGTTCATAGCCCTTTGCCTCCGTTTCTTCATCTGTTAATCCCTGGGTTTGCTGGACGAATTCGATGAGTTATGCCTACAGAAGGGCAAAATGTCAGTGCCAGCATTACCTTCCTGAACAGTCGGACAGAAGGCAGCTCTCAGTCTAACAGGGAAAATCCGCCCGGCTAACGCTGCCTCCTTGCACAAATGCTCGTAAAACTACCTGGGGAGGTGACAGGCAAACCGAGTGCCTATTACACAACCCACAGTAAGAGTTGGATAGCCCACGCTCTTCTCGCCTGCCCTCCTCCCTGCAACAAAAAGAGAAGGCAAATGTCACTGCAGGGCTCCCTGCCTCTATCTAGGCTACTGCCCGAACTTCTGGGGGAAGCGGTGCAGAAACCCTGAGAAAAGGGGATCACGTCGGGCGTCGCTGAGCCGGTATTCCCAAGAGAGCTGCCAAGAACCAGCAGAACCCCTGCCACTGCTCCGCCTGCCCAGAGACCCGGGAAGCAGAAGCCACACACACCCCGGCCGGAGGGCGCGCGGCCGAGCCGGGGCCACGTTTCTCCGCGCCAGCTAGCGCAGTTAGCGCTTCCCGGCGGCACGCTCCCTCGGAAACTGCGCACGTGGGGGCAGCCGTGGCCACCCCGCATACAGCGGAGGACGCCTCTCGCCGCGGCTCGGACACCGGGCGCGCCAGCGGGAGCCGCGAAGAGCTGGAAGCCCGAAGTCCTCGGATCTCGTGGGCAGGCGTGGTAAGACTGTGCGGAGCTGCACCGATCGCCTCTCGGGCACCCCGCCGCCACCACCGAGACCAGGGGCGCTCGCCAATTCTTCTCCCCCGCCGCAGCGCCGCCAGCAGCCCGGGTCGGGAAGGCGGTGGGAGAGGCGGTGCGCAGCACCGGCCCAAGCACCCTCGTGGGCTTAGGGGCGCCCCCGGGGCCCAGGCGCGCGGCGGAAGGAGCGGCGCGACGCGCTCGCGGCAGGAGCTGGGGTGCCGCGCCCCACGCCCGCCGCAGCCGGGAGGAGAGGCGCTTTGGGGCGCTCCCCCAGGCTGCTCTTGCGCGGGATGCAAGCGCACGCGCGCGCGCGCTCCCCGGTCCGCTCGCTCCGTCCCGCAAGTCTCCTCGCGCCTCACCTTCACCGAGTCTACCGGGTACATGACCGAGTGCTCCAGGATCCCGGCCATCGCTCCGGCTGTCATGTGGGTGGATAAGGAGGCGCTGGTCGGCAGGTTCTCATAGTCCTCCGACCCGGCGTCCTTGCAGCCGCCGCCGCCGCCGCCGCCGCCATCTCGGCTGTCCCCATCCATCCTGCGCCCCACAGTCTGGCTCCCTACGCCGCCGCAGCGCAGCTCCATCCGCCAGCTCCGCGGGGCGCGGGAGGCTGCAGGAGGTGGGCAGGGAGGGGGAGGGGGCGAAAAACTTCACTTCTTAAAGTGGGAACCACCTCCCCGGTTTTGCGGCGCCTGACGCCATGGCGGGCTGGGGTGGAGCGAAGAGGCCCGACACACCAATCGCTGGAAAAGAAGAGGCCGGCCGCGGCCCCACCATTGGTGTGCGGGACACTGGGGACCCGCCTTCCTGTGTGACGTCACTGTCCAGTGCAAATTTCCAAGCAACCGGACGGGGGCGAGAGGAGACGTTGGGGTGTCCCGGGAAGTTGTACAACCTCCAGGGTGCTGCTGCGGCGCTTGAGGCTGGCTGGGCGGAGGAGGGGGTCTGGTAGTAACTGGAGAGGGTTGTCGAGTTCCCCGGCGGGGACATGCCCATTCCCGGGGGTGGAGGGAGATCAGGAACCACGCGTAATCTTTTTCCAGAGCCCGGGGTTTTGCAAACAGTGTTGCTCAGCAAGCGTTGGCATTCCTAAGGCCTGGAGAGTGGACAGTTACTGCGAATGCCATTTATGGAGCAGTTATGATAGTCAGGTAGGGGGTGAGGGCACACGTGCGGGCGGAGTGGAGTTCGAGAATTGGAGACTCACTGCATGCTATCAGTGGCTCATACCTCCTTTTGTGTAGCACAAGGGCATATACCGTGGAGGAGACAGAGTCAAGGTCCTGTGCTAGGCTGCTTTGCTGGGAAGTACATCGTTTAGCTGAAATTTTTTTCCCTCGCTGGGAACACACAGAGCTAAATGCGTTCCTCTTCTTATTCTCACAAAGAAGCTTAAAGCCACCCCGTCCTGGACTGAGCAAGACATGACTAGTCATCAGAATGGAGCTTTTCAGCACCTTCAGCACATTTTTCTCAGGACTAATAAGCCTGGGAGGTCTTTAGAGGCCGGTCTCTCACTCAGGTGCTAAGTGGCTCCCAGTAAAATCTTAGAGCATTACATCTACCTGCCTTCTAAGACTCTGGTCTCCGGGTTCTTAAACTCATCTTGAGCTGACCTCTTAAAGTGTAACACAGGTTGCTTTATTTCAACCTAAACAGTATTGTCTTGCTGTATCTCGGGGATGGAGGAGAAATCAGAAAGCAGGGGACCTGTCTATGGAAGTCTTCTCTGGGAAAGTAGGGCACCTGCACGTCTAAATGTTCTGGGGCTTAAGACTTGGCACTTCTGAGATACCAGACACCTTATCCAGAGAAGCCTTCTGGTCAGGAGAGCTGGGCCTTGAGATAGGAAAGGGTGGGGGAGATCCCCAAGATGCTGCACCCACTCTACCCTCACCCTGCTCCCAAGCGTCAGGTCACAGCAACCCAGGCACCTTCCAGGGATTCGAGATACAGTGATGTGAGCATTGTCCTTCAAGGCCAAGGGCACCAATTTCCCATTTTGGGTAGCGGCCAATAGTAAGTAGCTCCCAGAGGAAGTACTGAGGTTGTTACAGGTAGAAGCAAGCTCTTTGTTTAGTGGTTGGCAGAGAAAATTTTCCCCGCTTTTACCATAGGTGATTTTTAAGAAACATTCATTAAAAGCCACTGATACCCACTTGCAAATGGATACCTTTTAACCAGTATATATTCTTAAAACAGTTGTCCCACTTCTGGAAATGTGCCACGAAAGTGTAAATATGCCTAAGTCCCTCTTCAAAGCACTATTTATAGTACTAAATAATTGGAAACAACTGAAATGTTCAACTAGAAGGGGATGGCTGAATAAATGATGACATGTACATTGGGGTCATCAAAAATTGTGGTTGTGTTATGCAATAAGATGAAAAATGATGATGATACAATGTTGGGTGAAGAAACAACATGAAACTCTATGACATTTACAAAGATGTAAACATTAGACACACAGGAAGAGGGAAGTGGTCATTGTGATAGTGATGTAGGATTAAAGGTATTTTTACTATATTTTTCAGAACTAAATAATACATGTGTCATTTCTTCTTAATTCTTTTTTAGGATATAGTCTTCTAATGGATGAGGAGCCTTCTGGACTTTGCAGCGGTGATATTGGTGGAAAGAAGCCATCCTCTGGATGATTAAGGGGACTCCTGGCAAATGTAAACAGGCCCATAAACTTAAGAGATATCAGACGTTTTAAGAACTTCATTAAGGGGGTGCCTGGGTGGATCAGTGGGTTAAAGCCTCTGCCTTCAGCTCAGGTCATGATCTCAGGGTCCTGGAATCGAGCCCCGCATCGGGCTCTCTGCTCAGCGGGAAGCCTGCTTCCTCCTCTCTCTCTCTCTCTCTCTGCCTGCCTCTCCTCCTACTTATGATCTCTCTCTCTCTCTCCTCTCTCTCTCTCTCTGTGTCAAATAAATAAAATTTTAAAAAACTTCACTAAGTAAATATTAAGCCAGAATAATTTAGAAAATATTTGGAATACTATAAGCATTCAATATTTTTTTCTCATCCTATAAGGTAGATATGGTGGGTTGGCACTCAGCATCTGTCTTAAACTCCTTCTTGTACTGAAGTGGCCAGAAATTTGTAAACCTCATTAATCAGATCCTTGCAGCTCATAGTCCAGATGTGAATTCTTATACTGTGCCAGTTGGATGAACTGGAGAGATCTGGGAGGCAGAAAAGAGAAGGAGGTCACCTTCCTGCTGCTTTGATGTTTTCTGCTGCCTAGCAAAGCCATAGACACTTGGATAAGAGTGGGCAATGGCTTTCCTCTTGCAACAGCCCTGCAGTGTCTGGTCACCAGATTCATGGATGTCAAGAAGCAATATGGCAGCAGGAACGGTAGCAACCTCCTGATCCCTGTACCGTAGCTTCAGCAGATGGCCTTCCTCGCCTTCCAGGACATGCCAGAGGACCCCTTGGGATGCCAGTTTGGGAATGTGGATCTGAGAGTTTTTCCTGAAGGCCGAGTCTAGGTTTCAGCTCCAACAATACTGTATATGGTAGCAGGAGGACATAATACAGAAGGAACCATTCCTGGACATCAGAATACAGCCACTAGCCCTGGTCCTAGACTTCTGTGCAAGGCTACCAGCTACTATCACCCAGTGCTTTGGCCACACTGTCAACAAAGAGGGCATAGGGGCTCAGGAGCAGAGCCGTGATCCTTTCCTATAGAGTGAACCTGGAGACTCAAGTTGACTTGGCTCGGTTCCACTGGGGTCTCTATGTAAAGTTCCTGAATGTGACATTCTGAAGATGTCATCATACTGCCATAGCCCATCTGGGAGCCAGCCTTCATTTTGAAAGGGGAGTGGGGAGCTGAAGAGGGTAGAGGGTGAAGAACACTTGACTTGGAGTTATGGACCTGTTTGAACCCTGGTTCCGCCATTTACTTGCTATGTGGTTCCTGCCCATTGGTTGGCATACTTCCTCATTTGTTGGTGAAGGAAGCACAAAAAATGAGAAAATAAAAATCTCGTGGTGAAGCATATATGATTTGGGAGTACTGAAAGGAAAGAAAATGGGAAGGAGTTAACAGTACAGAGGTAAGATCTAAACTTTCTCCAAAATCTTACTTTTTTCCCCACAGTCATTGCTCCAACCCTGGCACCCACATGCCCACCTCTTCAACACACAGACATAGTAACACCTTGCCCAGATCTCAGCCAATGCTGTGGCTCCCACCAGGGACACCCTTGTCTGCCAGAGAGGAGGCTCTGTGCCTTGGAGCGAGGGCAGCTGGTATGATGTCTCCTAGATCAAATATGATGTGGTGTGGTTACCGCGGGGGGCGGGGGTAGTGGGAAGGGGTGCATTTTGTCCTTGTTTTTCTCAATGTGCTCTCATCCACATATCCATTAATTTTAAGTGAGGTTTATCTGTTGGGAGGGCTGCAAGGTCCTCTCAATATGCTGGATCCCTCCCACTTATATATCTGGCTGTGTATTCCCAGAATCTCACTCTCCCAAGGACACCACTGTGTTTCCTAAAAGCTCTGTGATTCATACTTTGGAATGAGTTTCTCCACAAGAGAGCCAGAAGAAGAAATGGAGGCAAAAAGCTAGTCTTACTCCAGAGCCCCATGTCAAATAAGGAAGTCGTGGGTGAGAGCCATCAAGCCCAGGGAACACAGAGCTGATTGACTTTACCATCTTTTCCAAAGGATGCTGATGGGCAAGGGTCAGAGCTGGGGGTTTGATCAGCAGGCTGGGGGTCGAGTGTCGACCTACTGTGTCTCCTGAGAGCCTGACCTTGTTCACACTTCTGCAGACTCTACTGTTTGAGTCCCCTGGTAATCGTCCATGTGACATGGCTGGGACCCACTGCTCGGGGACAGTCCCCTGACTCCTGTTCTATGGATGCCTGTCCCAACAGCCTTAGCAGCTGCCCCATGCACTTTCACTGATGAGACACAATGATGTCAGCTGCCCTCTCCCCACATCAGGGGCCACACTGTCCCCGCACTGCTGCCATGCCCACTGTACTTAAGAGCCCATCCCCTAGTGAATGGCTCAAGGCTCCAGAATTGGACGGGGGTGTGGCAGAGGAATGCCAAGGCGCGAAAAGGTGTGGAGGCAAAGCATTGGCTAAATTCTGGGTGAGAGGCGCTGTGTCTGTGTGTTTGCATGGGCGGACCTGGGCCCATCCAACTGCTCACACCCATAGTTCTTCCCTCTCCTCCCCTTTTCCCACAAATATACTCAATTCTCCAAAATCCCCCTTCCCTGCTCCACACCTTAAGGTGTTGCCCTGTTTGTCCCTCCATCCTGAAGTCCTTTGAAAGAGTATCTCCCCTTCTCTTTCCATACTCACAATGCAGAGTCACTCCTGAAGCTTCTGCATGCCAGTTTCTAAGCCCTGTGCTTTTCTAAAGGCGCTCTGGGAAAGGTCACCGAGGGCCTCAGTGCCAAATCAGCATGGTCCAGTCCTGACCTCTTGACTGCCGCCGCCTCTGGAATTCCTCCCTCACTTCCGGTCTCTTCTTGCACTTTCGGCTGTGCCCTCTGCCTCTACCTTGTCTCTCCAAGCCCTGTCCTTGGAGCTCCTTTCTTTCCTCCCTTTGGTCCTTTCTTCTGTCCCCACATTCCCATCACCAATCCTGGCTCTGTCTTACTCCCAACCTCTCCCCCGCACTCGAGCCCCACGTTTCCCTGTGCAGCACAGGCAGTGCCATCTCACCCCTCCACCTGAACCGAAAGCTCAGAAGACACATCCGTGTCCCAGGACTGCCATAACTGAATACAACACACGGGCTGGCCTAAATTAACGGAACGATGCTCCCTCATGGTTCTGGAGGTGACAAGTTCAAGATCAAGATGTTAGCAAAGCCAGGCTCCCCCCAGGGCCGCTAAGGGAGGACCCTCCTTATCTCTTCCTAGCTTCTGGTCACACTGGGTTATGCCTCATGGTCTTTGGCTTGTAGATGTATCGCTCCAATCTCTGCCTCATCTCAATCCACTTTCATCTCAGCTTCTCCCTGTGTGTCTCCATGTCTACCGTCTAGATTTTCCTTTTCTTCTTTTTTATTTTTTTTAAGATTTTATTTATTTGAGAGAGAGGGAGAGAGAGCAGGAGAGCGGGAGGGGTAAGAGGGAGAAGCAGACTCCATACTGAGTGGGGATCCTCATGCGAGACTTGATCCTGGGACTCCAGGATCATGACCTGAGCCAAAGGCGGTCACCTAAGCAACTGAACCACCCAGGCGACCCCAGATTTTCCTCCTCTTATGAAGATACCTGTCATGTTGGATTAGGAGCCCATACCACGTCAGCATGCCATCATCTTAACTTGATTACATCTGGCAAAGACCCTATTTCCAAATAATTCACATTTTCAGGTTTTCAGCAGACATGAATTTAGGAGGGACTCTATTCAACTCAGTACAGGGAGGTAGGCAAGAGGTGCAAGGGGAGGGGGGGCAGGCGACCTGGGTTTCTGTCCTGAATAATGTCCTTGATGCCATTTCCTTTATCTGTGAAAGGAGGGGTTGGAATCATTGGTGGGCAGGGCGCCCGCCAGCTCTATCTTTCTGATCAAAAACTGAATTCATAGGGCACCTGGGCGGCTCAGTCACTTAAGCACCTGTCTTCGGCTCAGGTCATAGTCCCCGAATCCTGGGATAGAGCCCCACATCGGGTTCCCTGCTCAGCGGTTAGTCTGCTTCTCCCTCTCCCTCTGCTCCTTCCCCAGTTCTCGCTCCTCACTCTCAAATTTAAAAAAAAATTTTTTTTCAGTTAAAAAAAGCTGAATTCATAATCCTTCCTTCTCAATGGCAACTCCTTCCAATGCCATTTTTACCTGTATTTTGCCAGGCAACCAAATGGCAAGCCTAGAGTCTTTCCCGACTCCTCTCTTTTTCCTCCTTATTTTAGTTGAAGTCAAATTAACATATTAGCTAATTTCAGGTGTATGTTATAGTGATTTGATAATTTTATAGTTTATGAAATATCCTATTAGTTTCCTATTAGTTTCATGTGTATGTTGTAGTGATTTGATAACTTTGTACTTTATGAAATAATCCTCACCATGTCTAGCTATCATCGATCACCATATAAAGTTATTACAATATTACTGAGTATATTCCAAACACTGTACATTATACCCCCATAACTTACTTATTTTATAACTGCAAGTTTGTACCTCTAATCCCCTTCACCAATTTTGCCTTCTCCCCACCCCCTTCCCACTCTGGTAGCCAGCAGTTTGTTTCTTGTATCTTTGAGTCTGTGTCTGTTTCTGTTCCTATTTTGCTTGTTTATTTTGCTTTTTATATTCCACATATAAGTGGCCTTTATTGTGGTGAGGTACATTCCTTCTCTACCCACTTTTCTGAGTCTGTAATCATCATAAAAGGATGGTGAATTTCGTCAAATGTTTTTTCTGCATCTATTGAGACAATCGTATGATGTTTATCCTTTGTTTTGCAAACGTGGTGTATCCTCTTGAGAGATTTGTGGATGTTGAACCATCCTTGCATCCCTGGCATAAATCCCACTTGATCATGGTGATGCTCTTTGGATGTATTGTTGAATTCAGTTTGCTGATATTTTCTTGAGGATTTTTACATCTGTGTTTACCAAGAATATTGGCCTGTAATTTTCTTCTTTGTGTGTTAGCTTTGGTTTTGATATCAGAGTAATACTTACCTTGAAAAATGAGTTTGGGAGCATTCCCTTCTCTTTAATTTCTTGGAATAATTTGAGAAGGATATGTGCCAGCTCTTCTGTAAATGTTTTGTAGAATTCACCCGGGAAGCCATCTGGTTTTGGATTTTTGTTTTGGTGGAGTTTTAAAATTCCTAATTCAATTTTATTACTTGTAATCAGTCTATAAAGATTTTCCATTTCTTTGTGATGCAGTATAAGAAATTTGTATGTTTCCAGGAATTTATCCATTTTTTTAAGGTTTTCTAGTTAGTCAGCATATCATGGTTCATAGCAGGCTATTATTTTTTGTATTTTTGTGGATTTCTTTGAGCCCTCTCTGTTTCTTGATGAGTCTGGCTAAACGTTTATCAATTTCTTTTTAACTTTTCAAAGAACCAGGTTTTAATTTCATTGCTCTTTTTGGTTTTTTTTAGTCCATGTTTCATTTATTTCCTCTCTGATCTTTGTTATTTCCTTCCTTTTAATTTTGAGTTCTGTTTGTTCTTCTTTTTCTACCCTTTAGGTATAAAATTAGGTTCTTTATTTGGAATTGTTCTTTCCTGAGGTAGGCCTGTATAACTATGAATTTCCCTCTTAGAACTGTTTTTGCTGCATCCCAAAGATTTTGGAAAGTTGTGTTTCCATTTTCATTCATCTCAAGGTATTTTCTGGTTTCTTCCTTGCTTTCTTCACTGACCCACTGGTTGTTTAGTAACACTCCTCTCCTTTTCTCCCTCAAAGATCCTGTTAACCCTGTGGAGTTTGGCCTCTTAACATCTCTTATAGCTATGGTGACTATATAGTTTTTCATCCAAATTGGGACAATTTTTTAAAAGATTTTATTTATTTATTTATTTATATATATATATATAGAGAGAGAGAGAGAGAGTCCAAGCAGGGGGAGTAGGAGAAGCAAACTCCTTGCTGAGCAGGGAGCCTCATGCGGGATTCAGTCCCAGGACCTTGGGATCATGACCTGAGCCTAAGGCAGACGTTTACAGACTGAGCCACCCAGGTGACCCCAAATTGGGTTGATTTTTGAGAGTAAAAAGGAGGTGCTGTTAAAAATTACACCAGGACAGAAAATATAAACTGAGACTGTTCTAGGAAAATTCAGACATATGGTCACCCTACATATAGCCAGCCCTTGCTTTCCATCCCCAAACCTTCATTGACCTATAGCTCTGTCCCTTCCTTATATCCTCTTGTAAGAGAGGGCTCTCCGTTTCTCCACTTGCTGAAATGGTACTCATTTCTCGCTCAGATAGCTCTGCTTTCATGAAGTCTTATCTGACCCGGAAAAAGGGAGCTGAACCCTGTCACACTTTCATGCTTCCTCCATGGCTTTTGCTACCTCTCACTTTGCATTACAGTTCTAGTAGCCATGTCTTAGCTCTCCCACTATAATCTAAGTTCCTTGAGGACATAAGCTGAGTAAGCAATCCATATTTGTTAAAGGAGTCAGAGTTTCTTTCAAAAGATCCACATATTCTCACACAACATTAAAACACTGCAGACTCATGATCTCCAGGAAATTAAAGCATGTCGCTCTTTAGTTCCCAAGGCTCTGAATATAGTTTGTCAAAAAGAGAAAAAACGGGCACTTTCTTTTCTTCTGAAGGACATGTCATAAATGCTAACTTAAGTTGCTACTTTTCTTAGGAGCTTGGAGTTGCTATGCCCAGGAACTGAAGAGACCTAGAAAGTGATATAGTCTGCAAGTCTCATCTCGCATATCACAAAAGAGATCCAAAAGTTAAAGCAACTTGTCCAAGGACACAAAGTGGTTAATGGCAGAACTGAGTTCAAACCCCAGGTGTTTCATTCAGTACTCTTTCACTCCACACCTTTGAAATAAATGTGGAGGCTGATAAGACTCCTTTATTACTGCCATTAGTCATATCTCAGATGGCTGATGTCTAAAAATCAATAGTCATCAATCCTCCATTCTGGCCAGGTTTGCCTGACACAGCTTATTAGCACATGGCCACACTTGCCAAATTCCACATGGGAGATTTTTGGTTTTTAAAAAAATATTTATTTATTTGAAAGAGAGAGAGAGAGAGCACAAGTAGGCAGAGCAGCAGGCAGAGGGAATGGAAGAAACAGGCACTCCACTGAGCAGGAAGCCGGATGTGGGTCTTGATCCCAGGAACCTGGGATCATGACCTGAGCTGAAGGCAAATGCTTAAGGACTGAACACCCAGGCACCCCTCCACATGGGAGCTTTACACTGGGCTCTGGTCCTCATGAATGACGGATTGTGATCCTTCAGTGATACAGTGAGCATTTTCAAACATCTCAGATAGACTACTGAGCCTAAAAGAAGTGCTCCTTAAGGGAATATAGGAGAAATAGAAAGCATGTGCTTTGTGGGGCACCTGGGTGGTTCAGTCGGTTAGGCTTCTGCCTTCAGCTCGGGTCATGATCCCAGGGTCCTGGGATCGAGTCCCACATCCGGCTCCCTGCTCAGTAGGGAGTCTGCTTCTCCCTCTCCCTCTGCTGCTCCCTCCTACTCATTCTTCTCTCTCTCTCTCAAAAATGAATTTTAAAAATCTTAAAAAAAAAAAAAAAAGAAAGAAAGTAAGGAAGCATGTTCTTTGGAGACAGACCAGGATTAATTAAACAAATACCTGCTGCTTCCAAGAATTGTGCTTGAGCAGAGCAGCTCATTTGCATATTGGGGCACCAACATTGTGATTTTTCATTTGGGTTTCATATTTGTTTTCTCTGTCCTTAGTATCCTGTTATGCATGGCCTGTCTCTCCAGACCTCTGGACATGTATCTTTCTGGTGCGGGCTCAGCTTCAGCTGCTGTTGAGGAATGATTGCCGAGCAATTGTGAATTAACAGGTGAAAGACACCCAAAGTTGCCTTGTTCACTAGTGAACAAAGCAGGGGTAGGGTTAGCGCTTGCCTGTCTCTCCAGTCAAGGAGAAGTATTAACCAAGGATCACCACTGGATTACCCAACTCTATACTCCCCTTCAGAAACGGAGAGAAGGGAAGAGTCCCATGAGTGCCCTCAGAGAACAGCCAGTCCAAACCCCTCAGGTACTATGTTGGAAGGTGAACACCAATATCCAAGGCTCCCAACTTGGTTTTCCTAGAATGGGCTGGAAGGCACCTTTCCCTAAAATATAGCTCCAGTCTATGGGAAAATTCCATCACACATAAACTGTGAAGTCCATAATTCCAGGGGCGCCTGGGCAGCTTAGTCAGTTAAGCATCTGTCCTTTGCTTAAGTCCTGGCCTCCAGGTCCTGGGATAGAGCCTCACGTCGGGCTCCCTGCTCAGCAGGGGAATTGGTTTCTCCTTCTCCCTCTGCTCCTGTGCTCTCTCGATCATTCTCTATCTCTCTCTCTCTCTCAAATAAATAAAATCTATTTTTAAAAATTCCTTAATTCTGTTTGTTAATGACGTCTCCCTTGCTGATATCCTTCTCAAGTTAGCCCAAATGTAGTAATCCACAAAATTTGTCTTGGTAGTTTTTCCCTCAGAAATCTGCCTAACCAGGACAGGTTATCAAAAGCCAAGGTATTTGGTCAACATAATCGGAAGGAGCATTTTTAGTCTGGTTTTTAAAACTAGCTAAACTGATACAACCAGCCTGGAAAACTGTCTGACAGTATGTACTAAACTTGAACATACATATGCATAACTTTTGACCCAGCAGTTCTTCTCATAATATACATCCAGCAAAAACATATACTTGGTTCCCAAAATACCAACATACACTTGGTTACAGGTACCAGGTATATTTTGTACATTTACAAAAATGCTCATGGCAGCACAATTCACAACAGTCCCCAAATGGAAAAAACCCAGATGTCCATCAGTAGCAGAATGGGTAGGTCAACTGTAGTATGTTCACACAAGGGACTGTGAGCGGCGGTAAGAATGGATGATGCCCAGCTCGAGGGGACTACATGGATGAACCTCAGACAGGTAATACTGAACAAAAGAAGCCAGACACAAAATATAGACAAAGTAGAAATCTTTTTAGATAAAGCTCAAAGCAGTCAAAGCCAATTGTGAATGTTAGCAGTCTGCAGAGTGGGGCGTCTGGGTGGCTCAGTCCGTTAGCTTTCTGTTCAGGTCGTGATCCCAGGGTCCTGGAATTGAGCCCGCATTGGGCTCCCTGCTCAGTGGGGAGCCTGCTCCCTCTCCCTCTGCCCCTCCCCCTGCTCGTGTTTGCTTTCTCCCTCCTCCCCGTCTCTCTCCACGTCAAATAAATAAAACCTTTTTTAAAAAGGAAGAAAAATCAGGGCAGTGTTACCCTAAGATTCTCGTTGTGTTCTGTTTTTCTAACTGGGGGCTAGTACACAGGTGTGTTCACTCTGTGGAAATTCGCTGAGCCGGGCTCTTGTGACTTCTGCACTCTTCCACGTGTTTAAGTCCATACGTAATAATAAATATGGAAATATTTCTATATTTTGGAGGAAAAATATAACCTCTCCTTTTGCATAGACAAAACTTGTAGATGATAGATCCAGAATGGAAATATCCTACTAATCCTCTTTCCGGCCCTCCATGCAGAGAAGTGTGAGGTAAACGGAGAACCAGGGGTATAGAAAATTCAGGGAAGGGTTCCTCCTCCCACAACCCTTTAGAACTGAATCTAGGGTGACCACTGTTCTTGTCCCTCCATTGGGACAATGGAACAATGGACAATGGAACCCTCGAGTTTCCAACACGCCTCAGTACTTCTTTTTGTTTTTGCAAGCTCTTCTTTCCTTAGGGAGCATGCCGCCCCCTGGGAGTTCCCCACTGTCCTAGGACTGAAGCCAGACCCTGCAAAGCTGCTTCTCCAGGAGCCTTCCCCACTCTCTGAGTCTCTGGCCACGTATCTTGTCTAGCTCCGTCCTCAAAGCTCTGTACTTGCTGTTCCCCCCGCCAGCTCTTCCCATGGGTGGCCTCTCATCTTTCAGTATTAATGTCTCATCCTCAGATAAAACCATCTAACTGAGTCCCCAGTCACTTTTTTTTTTTTTAAGATTTTATTTATTTATTTTACAGAGAGAAATCACAAGTAGATGCAGAGGCAGGCAGAGAGAGAGAGAGAGAGAGGGAAGCAGGCTCCCTGCTGAGCAGAGAGCCCGATGCGGGGCTCGATCCCAGGACCCTGAGATCATGACCCCAGCCGAAGGCAGCGGCTTAACCCACTGAGCCACCCAGGCGCCCCACCCCAGTCACTTTTTTTAAAAGTTTATTTTTTTAAGTTATCTCTCCATCCAACATGGGACTTGAACTCAAGACCCCGAGATCAAAATTCACACACTGTTCTGCCTGAGCCAGACAGGCACCCTGCCCCCTCCCCAAAATGTATAATACTCCTTGCTCTCTCAAATGATCTTATTTATTTATTTTCTCTCTCCCTCCCCCGTATCGCTCCCTCTCCCTCTCTCTCATTCACACGCGCACACACACACACACCAGAAGCTTCAAGAAAACAGACAGTGCGTGTCACATCTTCATGACTGTGTCCCCAGTGCCTGAAACTATGACTGACACAGAGTCAGCTGTCACTACATACAGCTGACTATTTTTGAATGACTATAGTGAATGAATAAATATATAGAATGACTATATGTCATATAGAATGACACTCTATGTCACATACAGAATGACTATATGTGAATGAATAAATGCAATGTCACTTCCTCCAGGAAGCCTTCCCTGACCCAACAGCCCACACACAAAAGTCCTCTTTTCTAGGACTTTTCTAGGATTTGTTTGCTACATCACCCACATGATATTCATCATTCACTACTTTGTAATGTGGCTCATTTCAGTACTTGCCTTGGTCCCCCTTGCACGCCCCTGGAAGGCAGAATTCCTGGTCTAAACTTCCTTCTATCCCCCAGACCTGGCTCACGGCAGGCTCCAAACCTCCTGCTCATAACAGAAAGCAATAAACACGTGCTCAGTCCATTGAGGAGGAAGCAGAGCCTAGTAGAAAAGGTGGACTTTGTAGTCTGAAGCTCCACTTACCCCTAATTACCTAGCTGCATGTCCTTGGACAATTTACTCAGCATCTCTGGGCCTGGATCCTCTGTTGTAAAATGGGTGCTGGAATTCCGAGAGCATAGGACTTAAAAAGAAGTTACGTTAAGCAATGTGTATGTGTGTGTGTTTAAAAATGTCCATTTCCCTTCCACGTTTGACAATAGTTTGTCATCTCTGACTAACCATAGACATATTTCATAGCATGCTTATGTTCACCAAAGATTTTCTCTTAGGCAGCAGTTAATTCTGTGGGTTTTTTTTTTTTTTTAAGATTTTATTTATTTGATAGAGACACAGCAAGAGAGGGATCACAGGCAGGGGGTGGTGGGAGAGGGAGAAGGAGGCTTCCCGCCAAGCAGGGAACCGAATGCAGGGCTCAGCCCAGGACCCTGGGATTATGACCTGAGCCGAAGGCAGACGCTTAATGACTGAGCCACCCACGTGCCCCTAATTCTGTTTCTTAAGTATTCTCCTTTCTCCCCCCAAAAAGGCAAGTATATCAAATGTTGATCAGAGTGTTCTTGATAAATGTAAGTGTATAAAATCAGGGCATGAACACAACTTGCTCGATTTAAAAGGCTTCATATCAGTGTTCTAATAAACAGAACCCATTCAAATTCTCACCATTGATTTCACACCCACAAATGTGACTTCAGAACCATAGCAATCTCTTGAAACGGGTCAGCTTGGTGCAAGTAAGGGATGCCTTACTGTACACATTTGCACAGGTAGGAACCCTCCCCTCGTTGTCTGTGTGACTGCTTCATGCTCCCTCGGCCCCTCTGCATCTCCA
This sequence comes from Mustela erminea, assembly GCF_009829155.1. NCBI lineage: Eukaryota > Metazoa > Chordata > Mammalia > Carnivora > Mustelidae > Mustela > Mustela erminea. The sequence goes on along the minus strand of NC_045615.1, from coordinate 3,506,056 downwards.
TTCCCAGAAGCTGGCAGCCGAGTTGTAGTAAACAATGACCACTGGTGTCCCTCTGGAGAACTTTCCAGCCACTTACATGTCTTATGTAATACAATTCTGAGGGCTGTTATTAGGGAATAAGATGGAGAAGGGCAGGCTGTGTAATATTATCGTATGGTTGGGTCCATCTGTCGTTGGCCCCCGAGGGCTGGTTAATGGGACCTGTATCAGCGCAGAGGCAGGCGTGACTCATGACTCTGACCTTGACCAGGTTCAAATCAACTTTTTTTTTTTTTTTTAATCTACTACCAGGAAAAGTCATGGAATACGGACTTATCAACCTCTTGGAAGACATAATACCAGGAGGAGTAGCTTCCCGGAATGCTGAAAGTCAAGGTTATTTTTAAAATCTCTAAAATCAGAAAATTGTACACTTGAACCCTACCCAGCATGGACAGGCTATAACCCAGAGTGCTCGAGGACTACTGAGTCTTCACACGACAGTAGTTGCCTGTAAGGTTAGCATAAGCTCCAGCTTTTAGAGCATTTTTTCTGGATCTCCTCACTTGGCAGGAGGCATTTACATGTCCCCTTCTCTGGGAATCCATCCTGATCCCACACCCTGACAGCTAGTTGCTCAGGCCAAAAACCCTAGAGTTATTCCAAAGTTCTCATTGTCATTTACATGGAACACCCTGCCTATCAAGAATCATGCCAGCCCTGCGTGCCAATAGACAAGATAAAGTTGTATCTGTCATCTATTAATGCATAACCTGACTTTCACTATTTATAGTTTTATTCAGTATGCTTTTGTCTGTCTCCCTCCAATACCACCTAGGCTTCTCAAGAGAGAGGTCTTTGTTTTGTTCCACTGATAATTCTCAGAGTCTACAACTCTACATTACACATGATAGGAACCTAGCAAGTATTTCCTTTTAAGAAATATGTGAGAGTCAGGGTACCTGGATGGCTCAGTTGGTTGGGTATTCAATGCTTGATTTCAGCTTAGGTCACGATCTCAGGGTCATGGGATCAAGTCCCATGTTGGGCTCTGTGTTCATTGGAGAGTCTGCTTGGGATTCTCTCTGTCCCTCTCCCTCTGCCCCTTCCCTACAGCTAGCTCACACACACTCTCTCTCTCTCTCTCAGAAAGAAAAAAAGAAAGAAAGAACGAGGAAGGAAGAAGGAAGGGAGGGAGAAAGAAATGAGTGAGTGTGAATGGAAGTGAGTTAGGTATCCCACTTCTGGGCTCCCATATCACCCTGTAATTTTCTCATCAGAAACTTAATACACTGTGGGGCAACTGGGGTTTATTTCTACTTAAAAAAAAAAAAAACATATCTTTTAATTATATGTTGGCCCATGAATAAATCCTAGTTGTCATATAATTGTTTACTTGTCTGGTCATTTCATTAGACTGCAAACCACAAAATGCCCAGAGCTGGTCTGCCTGGGCCACTACTGTGCCCCCAGCACTGGGCACGGTGCCCCAGCAGAGAAATAGCACATTTATTGAGTGCCGGGCACACATCTAATATTTTACATGCACTAATTCATTCATCCACACAACAAACCAATGAGGTGTATTCTGTCGTTACTCCTATTTTATAGATAAGGAAACAGGCTCTGAAGAGTTAAAAAAACATGCCCAGTGGCATCTAGTAAGGGATGGATCTCAGAATCTGACCTACAAAGTCTGGCTCTGGAGCTCAAGCTCCAAATGACTGCCCTGAGTTGCCTCACCTTTACAAGGTGTCCAATAAAACTCGTTCAATAAATGAATCAAGGAAATATGGCTGCCCAAAAGGGCTGTGTTAGTAAAGGGTTGAGATACGGGAAGCTATAGTCCCGGAAGAGAGTACAGGTCAACTCAGTTTAGGATAATTCCTGGTGGTGGTTTTTTTTTTTTTTTTTTTAAGATTTATTTATTTAAATGACAGAGAGAGAGTGAGCACAAGCAGACAGAGCAGGGAGAGGGAGAAGCAGGCTCCCGACTGGGAAAGGAGCACAACGCGGGACTTGATTCTAGCACCCTGGGATCATGATCTGAGGTGAAAGCAAACGCTTAACAGACTGAGCCACCCAGGCACCTCTAGGATAATTCCTATTGAGAAGGAGATCAGAATATTGAAGTGGGTCTAACAACCTACCCCACAGGGGCAAAGCATTGGCAAATTATGAAAGAGAAACTACTTGGCCTTTGAGGAATTGGCAGTGAGGGCTCAGGACCGCTCTTCAAATCCAGGGATTCCTGTGGGAAGGGAGCCAGTCTGAGGCTGTGGGCCCCAAGGGAAGAGCTGGGCAGGCGGGTGTGAGTCACAGAAAGGCAGGTTCCTGATCACTGTGTGGAGGAATTGATAATAACGTCTGAAACCTGAGGGCCCATCAACACATGAATGGATAAACAAAGTGTGGTGTGTACATACAGCGGAATATTATCAGCCTTAAAAAGGAAGGACATTCTGATACAGGCCACAGCATGGATGGATCTAGAAGACATGGTGAGTGAAATAAGCCAGTCACAAAAGGTCAAATACTGTAGGATCCACTTATTTGAGATACCTAAGGTAATCAAAATCATACAGAGAGAAAGTACAGGGGTTACCAGGGCCTGGGGGGACAGAATGGGGAGGTATTGTTGAAAGAGTATAGAGTATCTGGGACGATGAAAAATTCTGGAGATGGACAGTGGGAAGTTTGTACAAGAGTGTGAATATGCTTACTGCATTTAAAATATACTTAATGGAAATGTTTATGTTCTATATATTTTACCACAACAACAGAAAATAAATCAACAAACAAGGAGACAGTGAGGCAATAAGCCTCTACCATGGGCAGTGAACAAGCTATGGCTCCATACTGGGGACAATCCCACGGCATTCTTGAGTTTGGGTGGGAGTTGGACGGTGTGGCCCTCCCAGCCCACCCCATAAGACGTGACTACCATAGCCCACATTTCTCAGGTGAGACAACTGAGGCCTGGAGACGTCCAGGAACTTGCCCAAACCCTCGGGGTGCTAAGTGTGAGAAGAAGGGCGGGAACTCTCCGAGTGGGCGCTCTGCTTCTGTGTGTTGACTGCACTGCGTCCAGGAGGACACCGAGAGAGTTGTGTGACTTACACAAGGTCAAGCCAAGCCAGCAAGAGGGCTCACGTCTTCCCAAGCTCTGTCGCCCTCCTCCAGTAACTCCGTGCTGCCTCCTGCTCTTTCCTTGTCTGCTCTTGGCATTAAATGCCTGACACGGGCGTTTCTGGTCAGTCACTGGGGGCACTAAACTGCCCACTGGGAGGCACACCCTCACACAGCTTCTGAGGGGGCTGCCATGGCCAGGATGTCCTATGACACACAGAACGCGTGGCCCAGCACTGGCTCGACCATTACTGCTGTTTCAGGGTCAAGATTCCTGGGCAATAAGCAAGTTTCCTTGTTATTTCCCTCACAATTTCTCATGTCACAACTTCTGTTTTCCCTTACTTAAAAGCTGACTGGAAATGATGACTTGAGAATAAAAGCTCTTGCATAGACTCAAAGCCCATTTTAATTTTATGAGCATTGTGCTTTATATTTGCCACGGTCTTTAAATGCTTTGAAGCAGAGTCTAGACCAGCACTGCCCAATAAAAATACAACGCACGCTGCGTATGTAATTTTAAATTTTCTGGTAGCCACATTAGGAATGTAAAAAGAGCACCAGGGCGGCTCAGCTGGTGGAGCTTCTGACTCTTGGTTTCGGCTCAGGTCATGATCTCAGGGTCATGGGATCGAGCCCACATCAGGCTCTGTACTCAGCCTGGAGTCTGCTTGGGATTCTATCTCTCTCTCTGCCCCTCCGCCTGTGTGTGTGGTTGCTGGCTCTCTGTCTCTTAAATAAATAAATTTTTTTTAAAAAGACTATAAAAGGAAACAGATGAAATTAATGTTAGTGATATGTTTTATTCCTCTCAGTTGGCCCAAAGTAATTCTTGGTGAGGTATTTTACATTCTTTTCCATATTGAAATCAGTGCATATATTATACTCAGAGCACGTCTCAATTCAGACCAGTCACCTTTCAAATGCTGATAGGCTGGTGAAACTGGTGACACCAGTGAATGGGGCAGGTCCAGTCTCTGCTTTTCAAGGAGTTTGATGGCAAAGAGGAAAGAGAAATAAGGCATGTTTAAAGGGGAGCCAGGTCTAGTAAGAGTTTTATTTAGTACAGAATGCGTGATTACACATTGACTGTGGGGACCAGGGGATGGTGCTTCTCACAGTTTTGGCACTAAAAAACATTTGGGTTCCTTCTGATGTCTAAACTTGAAAATCTATGCACAATACACTGGAGGTAGGTGGTTTTCTGCAAGAGAGAAGAAAATGCCCAGGTCCCTAAACTCTGACTGATAATTGGTTGAAAATTGCAATATTTCAGTTAAAGAAAAAAAAAAAAAAAAAGAATGGACCTTGAAGTTGAGGCCACTAAGCTAAGTGAAGTAAGTCAGGCGGAGGAAGACAAATTCTGTGTGATCTCACTTATGGCAGAATTCATAGAAAAAGAGATCAGATTTGTGGTTTATCAGAGGCTGGGGTGGGGGAAGGAGGGATTGAACCAAGATAGTCTGATAGTATAGACTTAGGGTTCTAAGAAAAATAAATACCCGGGATGGAATGTATGACGTGATGACCACAGGAACACCACTGCATGAGTATGAGTATGTTTGAAAGATATTGGTAGAGTAAATCCTGAAAGTTCTCATGGCAAGGAAAACAAAAACTTTTCGTAACTGTATGAAGTGATCAATGTTACCTTATTGCGGTACACATTTCATAATATATGTATACCAAGTCATCACGCTGTATATACAGAGCTTATAACTCAATAAGCCGGGGGGTGTAGAGAACAGGTTAACCAGAAAGGGTTTTAAAGTCTAGAAGTCAGAGGAGAGACACGGATAGAAACCTCAGCAGCACCTGTCTGGTCAGAGATGAGGAAAGAGGCAAACTTTCATGTCCCATTCTTCAACAGCCTCTCTGGTACCAAGACACATGGGGACATGAGTGCTGACAGCATGCTGGGATTCTGTCCTTTGGCTTGATGATTACAGAAAGGCCTGATATTTAAGACATCAAGAAATATCTAATTTAGGCCATCTGTACCCCAATGTTCATAGCACCAATGGCCACAGTTGCCAAACTTTGGAAAGAACCAAGATGCCTTTCAATGGACAAATGGATAAGGAAGATGTGGTCCATATACACTATGGAGTATTATGCCTCCATCAGAAAGGATGAATACGCAACTTTTGTATCAACATGGACAGGACTGGAAGAGATTATGCTGAGTGAAATAAGTCAAGCAAAGAGAGTCATTTATCATATGGTTTCACTTATTTGTGGAGCATAACAAATAACATGGAGGACATGGGGAGATGGAGAGGAGAAGGGAGTTGAGGGAAATTAGAGGGGGAGGTGAATCATGAGAGACTATGGACTCTGAAAAACAATCTGAGGGTTTTGAAGGGGCGAGGGGTGGGAGGTTGGGTCAGCCTGGTGGTGGGTATTTTGGAGGGCACGGGTTGCATGGAGCACTGGGTGTGGTGCATAAACAATGAATTCTGGTACACTGAAAAAAAATTTTAAAATATTAAAAATTAAGGGGCGCCTGGGTGGCTCAGTGGGTTAAAGCCTCTGCCTTTGGCTCAGGTCATGATCCCAGGGTCCTGGGATCCAGCCCCGCTTCGGGCTCTCTGCTCAGAGGGGAGCCTGCTTCCTCCTCTCTCTCTGCCTGCCTCTCCACCTACTTGTGATCTCTGTCTGTCAAATAAATAAGTAAAATATTTTTTAAAAAAAGATTTTAAAAAATTAAAAAAAAAAAAGAAACGTCTAATTTATCCAAATGCCCTGGTTCTGGCTCTATGCTTTGGGTCACCCTTTGGTTTCCATGAAGCTTGCCCACCGAGAGGGAATGCACCAAGACCCTCACTCATTTATGTTCCACGATAAATGTCTGGGTAACCTGGCATCCTAGTCCCACAGATTATTAATCTTGTGCATTTGATAGATACAAACAGCCACTTGAGGAATCAGAGTACACTTAGGGTACCAACAAATGCGGGTTTCTGAATCTGGAAGCCTGTGCTCCTTATCCCAGAATGTGAGGTCAGTCGCAACCACGTTAATGAACAGCACCCAGGAAGTGGCTGTGGCTTATTTATTTGACACATCATCTTTGAGTCCCTTCTTAATGCTAGACACGAGCTGGGTGTTGGGAACACCAAGCCCCGGCCCTCTTGGAGGCTCCGGTATGGCTTCTACTGCGACTTTCAGAGAAATGAAAATGACAGCCCTCTCCTATGGTTCTCAGGCCAAAAAACTAACTTTGAAAAAAAAGATAAAATTAATGCACACTGAAGGAAACTTCTCTAGGCCTGTCCTACCATGCCCTCAGGTTTTGCTGACATGAAGTTTGTCTTTTAATGAGTGGTTTCCTGTTGTGGTCTCCTTCTTGAAACCTGGCTCCATGGTCCTGTGTGCTACCTGGACAGGCGAGCAGGGAAGAGCAGCCAAGGCCATCTGGAGTCAGGGGAGGACTGGTGGCAGGCAGGGAGGGAAGGCAATCAGGTGTGTGGACACCCAAGAGACAAAACCTCCATAAGCCATTATAGAGTACCTAGGGATCCAGCTGGGTCCCAGTGTTTTTCCGTTTCATTGTGTTTGGAAGTGTCGGCTTAGCTACGAAGTTGTACAAAGGGCCCTTAGAGGGCACTAAGTGGAAGTTGCCGGCCTGTCTGTCACTTGTTCCCATTCCATATTTAGCCTACAAGGGCTCTGAGAGGGGAGAGCTCAGCTGTATTTATCACTCGTGAACTTGCCAGGTCCTTTTCAGTTGATTAGGAGATGGGTGGGTTGGGTCCTGTATCACAAACCATCTGCTCTCAGGCCAGAGACACATGTATGAAGGGAGATGTCTCCCAGCAGTGGTGGGTAAGCTAAGATAAGCTGGGAGTGACCGACCAAGCAAGCACACCCATCCCAGAACCCGGGAGAAGAAAGTCTCTTAAAGATGCCACATGAGGGATGTGTGTTTCCCAAGCTGCTTTGATTGTCCAGAACATTCAACTGTATGATTATGGCTACAGGACACATAGCTAACTGTCATACATTGTAGCTAACTGAGGACACAGCCATGTCCAGTGACGTCTAGTAGCATATGTCCTTTTTATGTTGTCTAGGAGGCGGTTTACAAATGGTAGCTACTCTACAGAGATCATTTAGAAGCAACACGTCAAGGAGTTGTTGAAACAAAGCTGGGCTGCCTAAGAATGGCTTGATGCTGAAATACAGTTTCTCAGGTCCCACTCCCAGAAATACCACTCAGGAGGTCTGGGGTAAGACTTAGGAATCTGCGTTGTAGCAACCATCCTCTCTCCTGTGCCCTCATTTACACACTGGGTAATTTGGAAAAGAAATATCCGAGGACCTCACTTGGAGAAGGTCTGTGAAAAGGACACTGGGCCTATTAATTGAAGGCCTGGACTTGGCAGTAGCTGTGTGACCTTGGAGAAGTCCCTTCACCTCTCTGTGCTTCCATTTCTGGCTATAGAATGAGAGCACTGCTCTTTCAGGCCCTTTCCAGAACTGATATTCCAGAAGTTTTGGCCGGCTCACAATGGGCTTCCAAGGCTGTGGGTGTTCCAAATTTCCTGGAATGGGACCCTACCCTCAGACTGAGCTAGACTTTAGGTGGCGCAATGGGCAAAGCTCCCCAATGATAGAAGGAAGATGGAGACAGAGGGTCAGGAAGAAGCCAAGAGACATAGGCAGCCCATCTAACCCAGATGTGCATGCTTTGTCCTGGGGTCTCCATCCTCATCATGCCCTTGGTGCAACAGCATGGGCCCGAGAGGAGGGTCACGGCCCCTGGATGAGACTTCCAAACCAACCACCAAAGTAAGTACTCTTTCTGGAAGGCATGGGGGCACTTTCTTCTACCTGTTTTTACTAGATCAGCTCACCACCACCGGAGTTAACGTCTAACGAGCCATAACTTCCTGAAGTCAGAGGCTTGGGATCTAGCTGTCTGTCACCAGGCTTTTGGGTCCCGGCAGCATGAAGAAAAGTTAACAGTGACATACGAGTAAGAAAAGTCCTTATCTGTGACACTTGAGCGTGGCAGCCCTGTTTTATACTCCCTTGCCTTCCCACCTCTGATGTTGCCAAGAGGCGGCCCGAGATTCCAGGCCTGGCTCTGCAAAGCCCCCACCCTCCCGGTTTTCTCAGCGGGATGGGTGGTGTCTGACAAAGACATCATTAGTGATCTCTTGCTGTTTCTTGGAGATTCTCAAATAAACCACGAAATCTTGTAGCAGGTACTGTATGCCTCCAGTTTCTGTCTCAGTTTAGGGTTATTCAGACATCTGTTGGCATCTCATTTCTGTGGCAAGAACCCTGCACCAAAAGCCAAACCTTTGACCTTGATGGAGATGGCACTGGCAATAAATGAGGCCCTTCTTTCCTCTCTTCCTGTTCTACCTTCCAGACTTGAAGCTGGGACTTCAGAGCACCACCGGCCACGAGAAGGAAGTAAAAAATAAAATCATGACGTTTGTGTGTTCTTTTCTTTTAGGGCAGCTTCCCAGGATGAGCCTCTTACACTGAAGACTTTACAAACCCCTCCCAGAAGTTAACTTCTCAATCACTGGTGGAATAGAAGGAAAGAGGGTGTTCTAGACGAAAAATGGACAGTGTAACTTGGGGCAGCCTTCGCAAATGGTAAAGCAGGGAAAGGTGTAACTAGGTGTTCTGTGTTCTGTTTAAAAAGGCAGAGAAGTAAATAAAAAAATTATAGAAATAGTTCTACTCTAAATCATTATAATGAACAAAAATGTAAAAGACATTAAAAGAATAAGCAAGCCCTCAGCCCTCTGAGAAGACTCATTCCTGGAAAGTAGCTACGTTTAAGTCTAGTTAAATATTTATTGTCAGTAAGTTGTAAGTCAAGTCCTTGGGGTGTGCTGGGTAATAGAACGTTGATGAGTAGATGGCAAAAGCCATTTTCTTAGAACCTCTTGACCTAGTCTTGGCTAAATGAATCCTAGAACCTTCTTCAATACTTCCAAACTTTGGGAAATTACCTAATTTTCAAAAAAAACCTGCCACCCTTCCCAAACTCAGTGCTGTGTGTGTATCTAAGTTGGGGGGAAGGAGTTTATATTTAAAGGTAACCTAAAACTAACTTTTTCAGAATTTTTTAAACTTTCATCAGTCCTTGAAAAAATCTAATCACATTAATATGTGTCGGGAGTACCTGGCTGACTCAGTCGGGGAAGTATGAGACTCTTGATCTTGGCGTCATAGGCTCGAACCCAATGTTGGGTGTAGAGATTACTATTGAAAACTTTTTCTTAGGGAAATGCTCCTACACTGTTGGTGGGAACGCAAGCTGGTGCAGCCACTCTAGAAAACAGTATGGAGGTTCCTTAAAAGTTGAAAATAGAGCTACCCTATGACCCAGCAACTGCACTGCTGGGTATTTACCCTAAAGATACAAATGTAGGGATCCAAAGGGGCACGTGCACTCCAATGTTTATAGCAGCAATGTCCACAATAGCCAAACTATGGAAGGAGCCCAAATGTCCATCAACAGATGAGTGGATAAAGAAGCTGTCATGTACAATGGAATACTATGTAGCCATCAAAACCTGAAATCTTGCCATTTCCAGCCATGTGGATAGAACTAGAGGGTACAATGCTAAGCAAAATAAGTCAATCAGAGAAAGACAATTATCATATGATCTCACTGATATGAGGAATTTGAGAAACAAGACAGAGGATCATAGAGCATGGGAAGGAAAAATGAAACAGATGAAATAAGAGAGGGGGACAGATAATAAGAAGGTTAATCTCAAGAAACAAACTGAGGGTTACTGGAGAGGTGCTGGAGAGGTTGCTGGCTGGGTGATGATGGACATTGGGAAGGGTGTGTGCTATGGTTAGCGCTGTGAATTGTGTAATACTGATGATTCACAGACCTGTACCCCTGAAACAAATAATATATTATATGTTAATAAAAAGAAAACTTTTTTCCTTAATTATAGAAAGAAAAAGTGACTAAAATGACTGTCTTCTTATCACAAATGTGATGGACCAACATTGTGGAAATTTTAGGAAATGTAGATAAGAAGAAAAAAAAAAAACAAAGTAAAAATCACTTACAATTATATTCTAAGAGTTAGGACTGCAAAAGTATATCCTTCCAATCCTATATCTTTTATTTTTAATTAAACAAGAGATACATAAATCCATGCACCTTTTAAAGAAAATCAGCACATCATATATAAAACCAAACTATCCATTGACCACTTCCCATAATCCCATGCCTTTCTCTCTACCCAAGTGACCAACCGCTCTTGGGAGTTTGGTGTGTTCCCTTTCAGAGTTTTATAATTATATATGACATATTTTGCGGTTTGTGTTTTACATAAGAGACATACTACAGATGTGGTTTTGCAATTAGCAATGTTTTAGAAATCTAATCACATTAATATATAGACCAACTAATTTCTTTCAACTGCTGAATAGTATTCCATTGTATGAATATACCACATTGTTTTTGTCCTCTCCACTTTTACAGGACACTTAGGATCGTTAACAATCATTCTACCTCAAACAATGTTGTAGTAAATAGCTTACATAATTTTTTCCATGTCTCTCTATTTTAAATTCCTCCAAGAAGAAACTGTGGGTGCCAGGCTCTGTCCCAGGTTCCCCTCAAGTTGCTATGCAGAGTCTGAACATTCTTGTTTCCCTGCAGTCTCCATGACCCTTTAACTTCCAGACCTTTCACTGTGGCCAGTGTAATAGGTATAAGCTGCTATCCCCTCATTCTTTTAATTAGTATTTGCCTAATAAAAACTATTTGAGTGTCTTCTTACAGGTTTGTGGCCATTCGTATTTTTCCTTCTATAAATTGTGTATTCATATCCTTTGCTCATTTTTGTAAAGGGTGGCCTTTTTTTCCCCTTGTATATCTGTTACACTCATTCTTTGTTACATGTGTTGCAAAATTTGCTCAGTCTCTGGTTTACCTTTAATATTGTTTGGGATATCTTTCACCATGTAGTTGACCTTTGAATGATTCAGGGCTTAGGAGTGTGACCTTCTCCCATCCTCAGTAGGAAATCTGCATATAATCTGAATTCCCCAAAACCTAACTACTAATAGCCTGTGGTTGACCAGAAGTCTTACTGATGACATAAACAGTAGATCAACATGCATTTTATATGCTTTTTATATTTTTATATTGTTACATACTATATTCTTAAACTACAGAAAAGAAAAGTTTAAGAAAATCAGAAGAAAAAGAAAATACACTTACAGCTGTACCATAAGACATCCACATATAAGCAGAACCATGCAGTTCACAGGACCAACTGTACAGCTCTTTTTCTTATTTACAGTTAAGATAACATTCATTCATGAACTTAATTTAAATAAACTTAAATTTAATTGGACTTTTACTATTTGAGTTTTGCATTCCTGACTTACTCACGGTCTCCTTTTCTCTTTGATCATACTGATATTTTTCCATACTTGTTCCCCTAATACTTTGAAATTTTTGTTTTGAGGGTTTAGGTTTTTAATTCATTTAGAGTATAATTTTGTGTATCGTGTAGGATAGAGACTTGCTTTCATTTATTTTGTCTGCATATAAATACTGATTCTCTCCAGGTGCCTACGTGGATCAGTTAGTTAAGCATCCTACTTGATTTTGGCTTAGGTCATGATCTTGGGTCATGAGAACAAGCCCCCCGAGGGGCTCCATGCTCAGCACGGAGCCTACTTGTCCCTCTCCCTCTGCTCAGGCTTGATCTCTCTTTTTCCATCTCAAATAAATAAATAAAATCTGAAAAAAAAAGATAAAATATTGGTATTCTCTTAATACCATTAATTAAATAACCCTTTTCCCCCTACTGATTTGAAATGTGCATATATTAGTTTCCTTAGTATTGTTTCTGGATTCTTCTTGAAATCATGTTTTATTGACCTCATTCTATTCTAGTCTTACAAAAAAAAAAAAAATGACACCAATTTACGTACTCTGCAGTGTGTGTTTATTTTGTTTTACGCCCTGCTTTTTTCCCCCCACAACCTACTTTTGTTTTACAACCTACTATTTTGCTGAAAAAATTGCAACAGGAGAATGGATAAGTTCTGATAATCACTGTAGAACAATTAATAGAAACTAAAGCCATATATGTCAACATGGATACATTTCCCCAATATGATGTTGAATTAAAAAAATAAAATAAGCAAAACAAATTTCCATACAGGGACGCCGGGGTGGCTCAGTCAGTTAAGCATCTGCCTTCAGCTCAGGTTGTGATCCCAGGTCCTGGGATTAAGTCTGGCATGGGGCTCCTGGCTAAGCAAGGAGCCTGCTTCTCCCTCTGCCTATCGATCCCCCTGCTTGTGCTCTCTCTCTCTCTCTCTCTCTTTCTCTGACAAAGAAATTTTTTTTTTTTAAGTTTCCAGGGGCGCCTGGGTGGCTCAGTGGGTTAAAGCCTCTGCCTTCAGCTCAGGTCATGATCCCAGGGTCCTGAGATCGAGCCCCACATCGGGCTCCCTGTTCAGCGGGAAGCCTGCTTCTCTTCCTCTCTCTCTCTCTGCCTGCCTCTCTGCCTACTTAGGATCTCTGTCTGTCAAATAATTAAAAAAAAAAAAAAATCTTAAAAAAAAATTTCCATACAAATATCACAGAGAATCTCATTTACAGAAAGCTTAAAAATACATAAAACAACACAATATCATTTAGGAATACATATATAAAAAAAGAAAAAGGAAATTCATGAGGACAATGGCAACCAAAATGTAGATTAAAGGTGGATCTACCATGAAGCTTATGGAACTTTATGGAACTTACGCTTCTCACTCACATGAACCCTTTATGAGGTCCTATACTGAAATTTTATTTCCTTATTTTGTACTTTTTTTTTTTTTCCTTAAAGAGGCTGTTTTTTCCCAGATTGTATTAGCTTTAAGCTTATCCATGGAGTAGGGTAGGGAAGAAAGAGGGGGAGAAAAGGGGAGGGGAGGGAAGAGGAAACCAAGGGTCTCTCCCAAAATACTGCTGGCCCCTCAGGGCCTGCCCTGCCACCACTAGGCTGACTTTGGGGCACTCGGGCCTGGCTAGGCAGCATCTGCATAGGATGCTGCGGTTCAACCCCTTGCAGGACTCCGGGCAGGGAGGAGACCTCGCAGAAGCCGACACGGCGAGGAGTTCCTGGGAGCACTGCCCACAGCTCACAGAGGGGATCAGTTCATTTTTCCAGGGACAAGTTCTCCAGGCCAGTGGCTGAGTGCCTTGGGGTTGTGTCCAGGAGGACGGTTTGAGACACCAAAGCCCTCTAGAGTGGCAATTTTGCTCTAATTCTTTAAGCTTCTTTTGGCAAGACTAAATCTGGCTTCCTTCACTCCAAGTCTATACCATTTTAGAAAACAAACCAACTGGAACAGAATAAATGGCAGTTCTTACACCAACGGAAATCCACCCTATGAACAACTTTCCATGTGGTGAAATATCCTTCTGTAACATCTTTCGTGGCTATGGAGGAAATGTCAAAATTGACTTAACCAATCACCTATTGTTAGATGTTTAGATTGCTTCCAGGCTCTGCTCCATGCCAGAACAAACATTCCTACTGCTCACCCCCGGCCTATGGCCTTATTATGTAATTATGTCTTTAGAAAAAAAATTCCCAGAAGTCAACTCCCTGGACCAAAGAGTCTGATTATTTTCAAGGCTTTTGAGATGGATTGCCAAATAGACCTCCAAAAAGCTTGTATCGATTCACCCAAACATCAGTATAGGAGAGATTCCCACTGGCAACTGAAATAAACACTAAATATTTATGTTAAAAAATCGTTGTTCAGGGGCACCTGGGTGGCTCAGTGGGTTAAGCCTCTGCCTTCAGCTCAGGTCATGGTCTCAGGGTCCTGGGGTCGAGCCCCGCATCGGGCTCTCTGCTCTGCAGGGAGTCTTCTTCCCCCTCTCCCTCTGCCTGCCTCTCTGCCTACTTGTGATCTCTGTCTCTCTCTCTCTCTCTCTCTGTGTCAAATAAATAAATAAATAATCTTTTTAAAAAAATCATTGTTCATTGGACTGACAAAAAATGAAATCTCATAGCTTTAATTTGCCATCAGTCACAAGACTCAACTGCCTTATGGCTACCACTGTTTCTTCTGAGTCGATTTAGTATTCATGTGCCTTGTTCTGTCCTCTGTTAAGATGTTCCCCTTTTCCTTACTGATGACTCAGAACTTCTTATTTATTATGACATTAACTTCTTTTCATGTATGTTATTAACACTTTTCTTTTTGTTCTCTCACTTGCCTTTACGTTTTATTTTTTGTGTCTTTTGACAGATATTTGTTAAATATATTAATGTTTTACTTCTGATTCTTTGCTTTTTTTTTTTAAATATACCCCCCCGTTATGTAAATATTCACCTATATTTCCCCCAATCCTTCCCTGACTTTATTTTTGGAATTATTTTTCTAGGCTGAGATGGAACTCCCTTTTTACCCCAAAGAGTTAATCATTTCATTAATAAGTCATCTTTCTCTTCCCGATTTTAAATGAGATTTTAATTATATAGTGAATTGAGTCTGTTTCTGGACCTTCTTCTGTTTCCATGGATGTGTATGCTTTTGCCAGCATTATTTTAATTATTGTAATTATGGTATATGTCATTTCTAGTATTATGGAAACTCCTCATTTCTTTCTTTGTTTCAACATGAGTTTCTTTATACTTGCATGTATATTCTTCTAGAATCATTCTGGCAATTCTGCTTTTTTCCCCTTTACTTGTAATACAAAGAGTGTTAATGATTTTTCTTAAACTCAGTCAAGGTCACAACTAGATGTAGTTGGAAAAGAGAAGGAACATTGAAAGAGACACTTACAAATCTACGTGAGACATGAAAGACTTTTTTTGCTCTGATCATTTCACAAAGAACCAGACCTTAAACTCCTCCAGCATGTCCCAGAGCCCTACCACTCATGGCATAAATGAAAACCTTCTGTTGTAAAAGGGAACGAAAGAGAACCTATGATGACATAGGGGTAGAAGTAAAAGAAAGGAAAAAAGATCTGAAATTAAGATGAACTCAAAGGCCCATGAAACCAAAATGCTGAAAGTAACCTTAAAGAAATGATGCATGGTTTCTTTGTTCCCCTTCGTTCATTTTCCGTTTTGGGAAAAGAATAAAATAAAATAAAGTAAAAGTCTAGATGTTTCTAGGAAGCTACAGAAAGTGTTTCCTATATCCCCTCATTGAATTTATGAAGTACAGAACTTGCATTTTAAACAGCTAAGCAATAGCAGCATCTTTGAGTGAAAGTCCTGCCCAAGCCAGCATTCCCCTCCAGTGCCTGCCAGGCATGGCCGTCCAGCCTCCACTTGGCTACCGCCTGACTAGGCCCTGACTCACTGCCTCCATGAGCTCCTTCCATGTTTAAAAAACCTATTATTAGAAGGTTCTTGCTGCTATGAAGTCAAAGCCTGCCTTCCAGTATTCCCTCCCCCTTGGCCCCTGGTTCTGCCTTTTCGAGTCAACAGAGGCCTTGCTTCTTTGAAGGTGATTCTCATGTCTCCTTCTGTTTTCTCTTTCCTGCTCTGGTCATTCCTGATTCCTCAAACTAGTGCTTTTAGGACATGGTTCTAGATCTCTCAACATCTCTGTCTCTCCTCTGGCCATGTTGTAAAACAGCCAGCATTTCTTTTAAAGATGAAGCGTAGAACTTAACTTCATCCTGTAGATTCCATCTGACCATGCAGTAAACTGGGAGAAACTCATTCCTTACTTAGCTTTTAATTTTAAAAGGAATGCACCTGTGCTTACATTCATGCCTAAGCTAAGAGACACAGGCTTTAGCCCTTTGATTGTGTCATCAAGAAAATAGCTTAGGCCCTTTTCACATCAGCAAGTGAGCCAATTTCACAGGGCAAGATGACCAAGAATTTAGACTTTGGTAAAATGTGGGAAAACCAAGAAGAAGCCAAGGAAAGGCCTTGCCATGGAAAAACCGGAAAGTCCAGGTGGTGGAATTAGGGGTGCTGTGAACGCTTCTGAGCCCAGGAAGAGATGGAAGCCTGGCGACCAATGAAGACACCCCAGGAGGAGTCCGGTAGAGTGCCTTGTTCAGGCGCCAGCCTCTGCACCAGCAGATAGAGGATTAAAGGAGCAAGGCTTTGCCACATCTCAGTCTTGCTCCCTGTTTCTTGGGATCCCTTGGGAGCAGGGTGGGCTTACATTTACATCTTGTCCTTACCAGGGTGTGTGCCCAACCATGCGATATGGAAATGAATACTCAGGACCCCAGTTACTGTATCTAGTCCCCTTGGGGAACTTCTGCCGAGTCTCCTGGCAGCTTCTCACTAATCTACCTCGGGCTGGCCCTTCGGGGCCATGCCATCAGCCCTCCCTCCCTGAGGGTGAGCTTGAGGGCCTAGGCAGGCAGGCAGGCAGGCGGCAGCAGCGGGTGACTCTGCCACGAGCCTGTGCCCTGGAACTGGGGGAGGGGGGTGGTAACACACCACACGGCAGAGGCAGATCAAGAAACCCGGGGACCGCTCTCTGCTGTTGCCACCAGATGGGAAAATCAAATATTCACAAACGGGCCCTGCCTGAAATCCAGGAGGAGGTCTAATTACAGAGCTACGGATCTATGTTTTCTGTTACCCTAAATC
Organism: Mustela erminea; assembly: GCF_009829155.1. Lineage (NCBI taxonomy): Eukaryota > Metazoa > Chordata > Mammalia > Carnivora > Mustelidae > Mustela > Mustela erminea. Next base: position 3,489,353 of record NC_045615.1, on the reverse strand, counting down.
CTGGCACAGACCATAGTGAGTAAGTCAGGAACTGAACACTGGCTTTCAAGGGGGGGAGGAGGCCGGACGGGGAGGGTGGGGGAGGGAGAAGTTCACTGCGCTTCCATTGGTAGGAGAGGAGCACGTGATCCCAGGAGCACTAGGCTCTTGCCGAGCACCAGCCCCGGAGATTTCTTCAGCTAGTTCATGGTCAGTGGGCCTGGCCTACCTCACCTTTTTGGGGCTTTGTTTGCTTATTAATCTGTCTCTTATAATGTAAAATCCATTCTGGAGTCCCTTAGGATTACATATATCCTCTTACACTGCTATTCTTCCCGGCAAATTAAGTCATTGAGGAAATACAAAGCAGCCTGGTGAGTCTTAGCTTTTGCCACCATATAAGGCAGAGAGAAGGTGTTGAAGGAGAGGTGTTTCCTCTCTCTTGGGTTCAGCCAGCTGGAAAGCAGGTCTCTCCTTGCAAAGTGTCCAGCGGAGCCCGGGGCCAGCGGTTATAAAATAGAGGGGGAAGAGAAAAGGTGGCAGTATCGTGCGTGTCCCCTCTGTCCCAGACTCCACCCTGAGCCCCGGTCATCTTAGATGTGAAGAGAGTGACCAGGGGACCAGGAACAAAGAGCCCCCTCCACGGTCCCCACTCCCTGCACCCCCTCCCTTCCTCCCTGGGGAACTCTAAGCCCTAGGCAGAGGGATCCCACTCATGTCCTCCCGTACCCACTGAGCTTCCTATAAAGTTTTTGGGGGGTATTTGCTGAACCGTTCGTTTGTGTTGTTAACTTTCATTTGTACATCATGTCTCCCAAACTCAACCGTGCCCCTCACAGCTCATCGCTGGGCGCAAGATGAAAAATAACACCTCTTGAATGAATGAAGAGACCTGTACAGCTTGCTGCCCTGGCCCACAAGAGGGAGGGGGGACCCTTCCGGAATGTTTCCACATACTGGGCAACACTGGGGAAGCTTTTCAGAAAGCTACAATACAGAGCTGAGTTTATCTTTATGTACTACTCTGAATCTTTACACTCTGGATTGGAATATCCCTGCAGATGTCATTTGTGAATGGTCCAATGATTGGAGATTTAAAAAAAAAAAAAAAATGTTATCTCATGGCAAACTCCCAGCAAATACAGGAGAGTTCCCCTAGCCTACCGGTCGACCTTAATGAACTCAACTCATGACTGATTTCATATCACTTCTATTCTGTCCATTCTTCCCGCACCCTCCCCAATCAGGATTATAAACAAAAGACATCAAACAAACAACACACATCATGCCTTTTTGTTTCTAAGTATACAGTGCATATCTCTGAAAGATAACTTTCATTTTAAATAATCACTTCTGTGCTATCATCAAAGCACTCTGGTCTTTGAGGCAGAGACTGAAGGCTGATGAACCCCTTATGATAAGCCTCTGTTCGGGCCTCTATTATTATCACATGTCATGGGCATTATTATCGGGACGCCATGGGCGCACTAAAGTCTTCCTTTATGTCCACCCTGCCACTCCCCCTCCTTCTCTAGTCACCTGCCCTCAGGACTGGCTTCTTAAGGTTTACGCGTATATCCTTGGAAGCAACTATGGCTTAGAATCCCAGCTCCACCATTTCCCAGCTCCGTGACCTTTGACAAAATACTTAACCTTTCTGTGCCTCAACTTCCTCATCTAAAAGCTGAGTCAATTCATAGTACCTACCTCATAGAACTGTAAAAGTTAAATATATTAAAAATACTATGAAGCTGGGGTGCCTGGGTGGCTCAGTCGGTTAAGCATCTGCCTTCAGCTCAGGGCATGATCTCAGGGTCCTGGGATCCAATCCTCCATCAGGCTACCTGCTCAGTGGGGAGTCTGCTTCTCCCTCTGCCTTTGCTCCTCCCCCACTCATGCTCACATACACGCGAGTGCACTCTCTTTCTCTCTTTCTCAAACAAATAAAATCTTTAAGAAATTAAAAAAAAAAATTCAGGGTGCCTGGGTGGCTCAGTGGATTAAGCCTCAGCCATCAGCTCAGGTCATGATCTCGGGGTCTTGGGATCAAGTCCCGCATCAGGGTCTCTGCTCAGCATGGACCCTGCTTTCTCCTACCCCACTCTGCCTGCCTCTCTGCCTACCTGTGATCTCTGCTTGTCAAATAAATAAATAAAATCTTAAAAAAAAAAAAAGAAATAAAAAAATTCCAAGAAGCTCTTGGAACAGTACCTGGCACATAGAAAGTATCATGTGTTTGCTCTTACCATTTATTCTTTGCTTGGGACACACACCATTTCCACCAGCGCCACCGCCTCCCTGAATTCACCGACGACAGCAATAACCCCATCACATCTGCGCAGCGACACGCGTATTTCTTTTTTTTTTTTTTTAAGATTTTATTTATTTAAAAAAAAAGATTTTATTTATTTATTTGACAGGCAGAGATCACAAGTAGGCAGAGAGGCAGGCAGAGAGAGAGGAGGAAGTAGGATCCCTGCTGAGCAGAGAGCCCAATGTGGGGCTCAATCCCAGGACATTGAGCTGAAGGCAGAGGCTTAATCCACTGAGCCACCCAGGTGCCTCACAACACGCGTATTTCTCAAAGCATTTTCGTACCATTTATCAGGTACAATCTTGCCATAATCTGTGATGGCGCTGGGAATTTGGAGGTGTTAACACAGAACAGGGGAGTGCAAAAATTCAGCTACAAATAGTCCCATTCATGATGAGGAGAAATTAGAACCAAAACAAAGGGCTAACAGTAGAAAATTGGTTAAATAAAATTTGGCATACTTGTTATGTTCTATCATCATAAATGAAAAAGAGAATTTAATGACATAAAAATGATTCATGCTGAATGAAGTGGAAAAAGAAAGTTACAAAAAAGCATGTAAAGTATGAATCTACTATGCTTTTTTTTTTTTTCTTAACCTTTTGGTATGTTAGGCTTGTTAAAGAATGAAAAGACTGGGTGTTATACGTAACTAATTGAATACTATGTCAAAAACTAACAATGTACTATACAGTGGCTAACTGAACACAAAGGAAAGAGTGAAAAGATACACATCAACATATTAACATTATTTCTCAATGGAACAACAAAAAGCCACTTTTCTTGTGATTTGAATTGCCTTTTTTTTAAATAAGCAGATTTTTAAAAAAATTATTTATTATTTGGGGGAAGAGAGAGAGAGGATGAGCAGGGGAGAGGAGCAGAGGCAGAGGGAGCCTGACACGGGGCTCGAACCCAGGACCACCGGATCTTGACCTGAGCCACCCAGGCACCCCTAATAAACAAATTAACATTGTTTTATTATATTGGTAGTACTCACATGGCTTCATGGCATAGATTAATAATAATAGGTTGTGTCTGAAATTTCTGAGCGCAACATAATGAACACCTATTACATTTACAATAAGGAAAGGTTACTGTTTAAAAACAAGATGCAAAATTGTATTTGGTTACATAAAAGATAAATGAAAACAGCAAGATGTTAATGGGAAACTTGTAGCTGATTTTGTCTTTATATTTTTCAGACCTTTCCAAAGCTTTTATTCTGAGAGCACAATGTTGTTTTTAGGTAGATGATTCAGATAGGGAAACTGAGGCACATAGGTGGGCAGGAAGGCTCTCTGGCTCCAAACCAGAGCAGGTGTGTTCATTCCTTCCCACAGATGCCCCCTTTTGGGTCCATTTCTGACATGTGACTTAAAGTCCAGGCTATGATGGTCACAGACGGCTGACTTTAAGCCTCTCATCTCAGCAGAAATGGGCTGCAGGGCCGTGTGTATTTGGGGTGAGGCTGGGGATGCTCGGCACCCCAGAGGCAACAGCAAGCCAGCCCTTGGCTGTGCCACCCCACAGCTGTGCGTGTCCAGATTCTGAAGCAGCAGCCATCTCCCCGCTCCAGACGCCAGGTGTGAGGGAGGAGTAAGCTCAGCCTGCAGATGTGTTCGTCCGTGATAGCAGTCCACCCAGGCCAACCACTGTGGGTGTATTTCTAGGACAAAATAAAATAGGAGTAAAAGCCAGTTGAGGTGGGGAAAGAAGAAGAAATGGGAGAAGAGAAAAGCAGTTAGATCTGTTAGCAACCCGGGAAGCAGGGAGAAGGAGGGTCGGGTGGCCCAGTGGACAAAGCCGTGGGTTAGAAGTCAAGGACCAAGGGGCTCTCTTGCACCCACTGCCCACAACTGTGTGATCCAAAGCATGTCTCCTTCCTGGGCCAGGGCCTCTTCTGCAAGACGCAAATGTCACTAAAGGGGAAGACGGGTTCCTGGCTTCTAGAAGAGAAGATGAAAATGCACATGTGCCCCGATACTCACAGGAAGAGTGCTTGGTTCACAGCCTTCCCGCACACACCTGTTTGGATCGGATAGGCAGGACAGCTTGCTGACATTGTCAGACTTAGGCTTCTTGATCTGTGGGTGAGGAAATGGCTCCATCTTGGCAATACCACACTGAGAGGCTCGGGCTTGGGCTGGCCACCCCCTGCCTGGCCCAGACTGGTGTAGGAGAGAGTGGCAGGCCTGGACTATCTTCAGGGCTGTCAGCTCTCAGTGGCTCGGTAGCTTACGGTGACCCTCCAGCAGGCCCATGCTGCCCAGGAGGACCTTCACCCCTCTGTCCATTGGCCCCAGAGTAAAGTAGTTTTGCGGGATCCCCCACCCCCGCCAGGTGGAATAGAAGCAAAAAAAAAGTAGCAGTGGTCTATCACCATTAAAATGTCATGTATGGCCCTGGAAATTCTAGAGATGCTCCCCAGTTACCTGTCTTTGGACAAGGGGAGACTCCAGCAGTGATCTCAAGGCAAGAATATATGGGAAGGAGCAACACTGGAAATTGGCACAATGGGAAAGAATCATTCTTCCTTACTCCCTCGCTTCCTAAACTTTTATTTAAAATCCCACCAAACCATCCCACTGGCATCTGTCTGGCTTTGCAGCTTGGTTCAAGTTCTGGCCCTGGATAAGAAGTGGAGGGGGCTACAACAGAAGAACGAGACTTGGTCCTGGTGACTTCATTCCAGAGGGGGTGACAGAAGCCACACCAGAAGCTCTTGACTAGCACGGGTCAGACAGCAGGTTCTGAACCAAATTACACAGATACGGTCCCTGATCACACACTCATTCTGAACTAACACCAACCCCAAACAAAACCTACAGACAGAATCATGAAATTCACCCCTGTTGGTACCAGCCTGTGCTGTCAGTGAAGATGCTATGTGGGTGGTCCTCTGCCTTAGGAGGCAGGGGCTATAGGATGGTGACTCAGTATCATGGCTGGATATTCTGAGTGTACATGAACGTCCATCTCCAAGCCACGGCAGCTAGGCTGTTAAGAAATTTATCTGGCGGCTAAAATTAACAAGTCAGGAAATGACAGATGCTGGCGAGGATGCGGAGAAAGGGGAACCCTCCTACACTGTTGGTGGGAATGCAAGCTGGTGCAACCACTCCGGAAAACAGCATGGAGGTTCCTCAAAATGTTGAAAATAGAACTACCCTATGACCCAGCAATAGCACTACTGGGTATTTACCCTAAAGACACAAACATAGTGATCCGAAGGGGCACGTGCACCCGAATGTTTATAGCAGCAATGTCCACAATAGCCAAACTATAGAAAGAACCTAGATGTCCATCAACAGATGAATGGATCAAGAAGATGTGGTATATATACACAATGGAATACTATGCAGCCATCAAAAGAAATGAAATCTTGCCATTTGCAACAACATGGATGGAACTAGAGCGTATCATGCTTAGCGAAATAAATCATTCGGAGAAAGACAACTATCATATGATCTCCCTGATATGAGGAAGTGGTGATGCAGCATGGGGGCTTAAGGGGGTAGGAGAAGAATAAATGAAACAAGATGGGATTGGGAGGGAGACAAACCATAAGAGACTCTTAACCTCACAAAACAAACTGAGGGTTGCTGGGGGGAGGGGGGTTGGGATAAGGGGGGTGGGGTTATGGACATTGGGGAGGGTATGTGCTTTGGTGACTGTTGTGAAGTGTGTAAACCGGGCGATTCACAGACCTGTACCCCTGGGGATAAAAATATATTATATGTTTATAAAAAATAAAAAAATTAAAAAAAAAAAAAGAAATTTATCTGGCAGTGCTTATGCACGTCCTACCCCAAGGATAACACAGAGGAGAGAAGATCTTTACTGGGACACAAAATTCACTTCCATAGCAAGCAAGCCACTGACGTGCACTTGCAGGTTTCAGATAAACCCCACTGTCCACTTCTCCCTGGCTGGGTGTATCCTTTCAATTGACTACTATTTCTCTTGTGCACTTAAAGGTACAGTTTGAGCCTCACATCCTCTCAGCCTCAGTGACCTCTCCTGCTGCCCGTGCAATTCCAAGTCAGTATTATTAAAATAAAACTAGTTCATGAGTGATTCCTATTCTGTGTTTCATATTCATGTTTCTGTTGAACTTCCAGAGTGGGTAGCAGATGAGCCCCACCCTGGTTTATCCAAAGCCGGCAATTCTGTCACCAGGAAAATCATGGCAGACACCATGCCAAATACCTAGTGTTTGTCCCTGTTCTGCTGCTTAACCCGCCAGAAGTGAACCCCAGCATACATCTGCCTAGCTGCTCCAGAAAGCAGGTGGGTTAATACCTACGGATAACCATGACTCACACCGTAGCCATGCCAAATAGATTGTTGAATTATATTGTTCAGACCCAAGCTCATCAGCCAAAGGGTTACAATTAAAACGGTCATTATTACAAATAGTCATCTGTCTCGTCGGTGGTAATTCCACAAGATATGTGTGATTAACATCATCTTTGTGAATAACAATTACACAAAAATACAAGCACATCCACAAATGTAAGGCTGAGATCCACAGGCTAGCTCCTTCTAGGAGGAGAGTAAAAAGCAAACTGTGCATTTTCTTTATATTTACACACTGGTTCTAAAGCTAATGGTTAATACATTTACCTTGTTAAAAGGTTTAGAATTATAAGCTCTTCATATCATGCAGACGATGTTGATAAATTACATCGTCCAGCAAGACGATGCATCTTTCTATGTAGATACCTCTCTTTCAGACAGAAATTTATAACTGAACAAAAACTTCTTCACCAGCATGGAAGTGAGCACAAAGGCAAGGGCAATTAAGTTGCTAATTCTTTCCTCCTGGCGAAGTGTATTAGTCTCTGTGTCCTGTGTACTTAGTATATTTCCTTCCTGGATACAGAGGGGAGGTCTGTCCGAATTGGAAGTCTGATACAAAGATTTTAAAACTTACTTTCAAATACATAAACGGAAGTTCCATACCACCACTATAAAACTAGGCCTTGTCAAGTCTGGCCCAGCACAGTTTTGGCTTTAACCACTGATTTAGAATGATGCTTGATTCAAATATCCAAGAGCCAACCAAGAGACCAATCAGGGCTTCTGCTTACAATGAACTGCTGTAGATCATTTACATATAAAAGGACACTTTTTAAAGGCTTTAGTTTATTTCTCTAACTAGGTAAATAGTACTTGTGTCCGTTTCCTCTGGCAGCTCTAACAAATGACCACAAATTGGCAGCTTAAAATAACAAATACATATTGTCTTCCTGGAATTCTGGAGACCAGAAGTCTGAAATCGATTTCACTGGACAAGATGTCACCCTGGAGGGGTCCTTCTGGAAGTTTTTTGGTGGGGGGGGAGGGCATCCTTGTTTCTTCTAGCTTCTGCAGCTGACCCGCGTTCCTTGGTCTCCTGACCCCTTCCTCCCACTCCACTCCCTTGCCTCCATCCTCCCCTCGCCTCCTTCCTCCCCTACCTTCTTGCCTCCTCCTTTAAAGTCCTTGTGATTACAAGGGCCCATCTGGAGAACCCAGGCGAATCTCCCCACCCCAGGGTCCTTCATTCAATACACCTACCAGTCCTTGTCACCCTATCAAATCCCAGAGATTAGGACCTCGATAGCTTTGGCGGTGGGGGGGGGGGGGGTTGGGAACGACTTGTTTACACCTCATTTTCAGTGAGAAGGACCAAGGATAAAGTTCAGATGGTGGAGTCATAATGACATCTGAGTCCCATGCCCTGGGATGGAAGTTGGAGCTGGATGGTCAGTGAGGAGACCTGAGTTTCTGTGGCCCTCTGCCGCCTCCACGGAAGGACGGCTGGAGCAGACAGTCCGCTCTGAAATCCAGAATCTGACTTATTAACCGAGCGACCCTGGGTAAGTTGTGTAACCATCTGGGGAGGAACCATGACTCCCAGGCAGGGCTGTCTCCGAGAAGAAATGAGAAATTTATGTAAGGTACCTGGCAGAGCAGGTGTTTAGGAAATAGTTTCAAACCCATTTGCCCTTCCTACCCGCACCACTGCTGGCATGAAATGATGCCTGTGATTTCTTTTTTAGTTTCTAAAAATTAAAGCATCTCACATATACAGATGCATATGGCTATAATGGACAAAGGGAGTTCGGCTTACCCTCTGGTCATTTTTCTCCTAAACTGAGAGCACAGATGAGGGTATAGAAAGTGGTGGCTCTCCGCGGCATTCATCAGAGGGTTACATGAAGTCCAGGTATATAAGAGCTTTGGGTAGAAAGGGAGCAAAGATGGGGTGCTAGGGTGGCCGAGTCAGTTAAGCGTCTGACTCTTGATTTCAGTTCAGGTCATGATCTCAGGGTTGTAGAATCGAGCCCCACATCAGGGTTCAACACTCAACACAGAGTCAACTGCAGATTTTCTCTCCCTCTCTAGTTTGTACTCTCTCTCTCTCTCTCGTGTGCACAAGCGCTCAGAGAAATAAATAAAATCTTTAAAAAATAATAAAAATAAGTAAAAGGATGAACAAGAAGGTAAGAAAAGAAATATGAGAGAATGTGGGCTTTTAGAAGATCAGATGGAGCATTTGAGCTCACCTCACCTTGGCTATCATGCTAGATGATTTAAACTAATCAGCTCCTTGAATTTCTGTGACCCTACTTGTAAAATGGACTTTATGAAGACTACCCACCTCACTCTAATTATATACAAGTGATAATTTACATACAAATCAAGAGAATGTGTGTGCAGTGTAGTGTAAATGGTATTTTGCTCCACAAATCTAAGGCGACATCATAACCCATGGTTACAAGACAGCGTCTGGAGGGGTAATGACTGTCACCCAACTTCAAAACATGCCTTCTGTGTCCGCATGGGTAAAACAGGCACACCATTAAGAAAAAATTTGCAAAAAAATACATTAACAAGACACTCATTTCCTTCCTCCAGAACCAATGCCAACACTTCCTTCTTTTTTTTTTTTTTTAATTATGTTCAGTTAGCCACCAAATAGTGCATCATTAGTTTCTGATGTTGTGTTCAACAATTCATTAGTTGCATATAACACCCAGTGCTCATCACAACACATGCCCTCCTTAAGGCCCGTCACCCGGCTACCCCATCTTCCCACCCCTTCCCTTCTGTAATCCTCAGTCTTCTCTAGGACATGCCGTGAGCTGTGAGCATTTGTACCCAGATGCCTTGCAGGGAAGGCAGCCTGGCGGCTGGGACCGTCCTCATCTCTAGACCTCCAGGTACCTCACTGTACTCACTCCTCCAAACTCAAACCCCATGTCTTGTTTCTAAGGAAAACAGCTTCCAAATGACACCTCTGGGTGCTTACTGCTCTCGGGGCACCCTGCTTTACTGCGGAAGGGAAAAGATCAGAAGCAAGCAGCTGACTTTTCCCTTGAGAGCACCCAAGAACTCGGGGAAGCCCACACCCAGATGCTCTCTGGGCTTTGTGGGCTACAGGATTGGGAGGCAGTGAGCCTTCTCCCCACTCAACTGGGGGCCTCCATGGCATTCATTCTTGGGAGTTAGTCCTCTTCTTGGTAACAAGCTTTCTTCCAAGGGTCCGAATCTCATGGTTTTCTTTTCTGATTTGGCTCCAGCTATGCCCTAGGACAGTCCTAATCCCCGGGCCCCAGGATCCCCAACTTCTCGTTAGGTGGGTCGTGCTCAGTTGATCACAGATAAGCAGGAGTCTGTACTAGCCATCTCCCAGTATGGCCTGCTCACTCGGCAGATCAGGAAACTGAGGCCCAGAGAGGGGAAATGACTAGGCAGAGGTGGGAAAGAATTTGGGTGTCAATTTCTGTCTTTGCCTTGTCTCCTTAGCCAACTCCTCAGTAACTCAGGGGCAGCGGCTATGACTTCCTGCCTTTTGAGTCCTGCCCATGGGTGTTGGGGTGGGAGGGCGTGTAGACGTGTATCGACTGGAGGGACCTTGTTAATGGAACACAGGATTGGTGGATTCGGGTTGTCAAGAGTGATCCAGATTGTAGCAGGCCCACAGGGGCAAGTGCAGGGTGGGGGCAGCCCCTTACTGTCTGGGTGACCTTGGTCAAGTTTCTTGACTTCTCTAAGTCTGCATTTCTTCAACTGTAAAATGGGGGTTTGCAAGTATCTACTCCACATCGTTTGAAGATTTACTCAGATTCACTAAGCCGAATAGGCTCTGTAGTTACCGGCTTATTTTTGTCGTAGTTCCCATTATGATGTAATTCCACAGAAGCGAGTGCTGGGTCCCTAGGGGAGGTGGAGAAACAGTGAAAATATCAGGGAAAGATGTACCTCACTGCACTCACTCCTCCAAACTCAAACCCCTCCTTGCACGGAGGCGGGGCTGCAGGAAGTTCTGCCGAGTCTGCTGGAGGTGAGGGGAGTGGGAGGAAATGAAGCTATTCTCCTTCCTTGAGCAGAAGACCGGGGGCTCCTGTGGGCAGCCCAGAGCCAGCAGCACCAGGTCCCCACAATGGGTGGGGCCGCCCCTCCCTGTTTGCGCTCACAGCCTCGAGGGTAGGGGACCCTTTGAGACAATTCAAATACAGTGCTCCATGTTGTTGAGGACCTGGCTTCCCCTGGGAACAGAGGAGCCTAATCCAGGGCAGAACCCCCCCTTGGTGTGACCTCCTCCTGGACGTGCATTCTCCCCCAGAGAGCTTGGGACCCGCAGCCACCTCCTGCAAAGTGCTCGGGACAATGCCAGGCCCTGGAGACAAAATGGGCCAAGCTCCAGCTGGGTGGGCCACTCAGCTAAAGGATGCAGACACAGCTGTGAGGGCAGAATTGCCCTGTTGCCCTGGAAGAAATGGTGGCAGAGAGACAGACGGCTTGCTAAGGAACTGGAGCGATCTCACTTGGTGGGGTGGTGGGGGGAGGCCAAACATAGATATTCATGCCCAGGTTGGCTCATTTCTGGAAGTGGGCCCTGGCCGACAGGTGGGGCTTGGCGTGGGTTCAGGGGGGTTCTTCCAACTCCTCAGGCACAGCTGTCTCCCATTTGTCACAATGTGATCATGTCCTCAATGAACACCTGCTTATCACTGCAAAAGTGTCAGCTAATAATTCAGCAGTGAGATAATTGCCAAACCAGAGGAAGGGATCTGACATCTTAAAGAGGGCAGAGTGAAAGGGAAACCCAATTAAGACCAAAGAGATTGGCTCTGGAATCTGAAGACGGGTTTGAGTTCCAGCTGTACCATCGCCTTGTACAAGCCGCACTTCTTGGTTAGACCTCGGTTTTCTCATCTGTGAAACGGGAATGACTATCTTTCTTGGCCCCGATGGTCATGGTGAGGCTCAAGTGGGATATCTGTCTGCAAAGGTTCTTGGGAAAGTCTAAATGCTTGGTACTTGTAGTGGAATGCGATAGCCAACTGTCCCTCTCACACTTCGTTCCAAGGAGCTTTAAAGTTGGGAAGGGAATTCTCAGCTGTACCTCAGATGGCAGAGCTTGGGACACCCCCATACCCGCCATACTGCTTTTGGAGAGGAGCTGTGTCCTCCAGTCTCCAGACAGAGCCGCCCTTCTTAACCTAGCAGTCCTATGCTTGGTTGAATCCTTTCCTCCAACCTGATGGGAATGAAGCTTTTCCACTGAGGCAGAGCAGGCCTGCTAAAAATGGCCCCTTTAAGAAGGCAGGGATGGGGATGCCTGGGTGGCTCAGTAGGTTAAGCAGCTGCCTTCGGCTTAGGTCGTGGTCCAGCGTCCTAGGATCGAGTCCCACGTCGGGCTCCTTGCTCAGCAGGGAGCCTGCTTCTCCCTCTGCCTCTGCCTGCCATTCTGTCTGCCTGTGCTCGTTCTCTCCCCCGCACTCTCTCTGATAAATAAATAAAATCTTAAAAAAAAAAAAAAAAAAAAAGAAGGCAGGGATGGTTGGGTCCTGTGCTGGCCACCAGGTGACTGAGTCTTTCCCAGGATTTGGAGGGCTTTGCCCACCTGGGTGATCCTGAGCCTTCAAGATTCCCTGAGTGTGGGAGCAAAATAAGATAAAGACTCTACTAGCTCTCCAGGCGGGCTGTGTTGGCAGTGAGCATGGCTGAAGCGGAATGTGTGTGTGTGTGTGTGTGTGTGTGTGTGCGTGTGTGTGTGCACGCGCGTGTGCGCACAGGGGACATGAGAGAGGGGAAGCAAGCGAAGGGGAGGGGGTGGATGAGTCTCATTCACTCTTCCACACCAAAATGCTGTTTGAGAGTTGACTGTATGTAGGTCCTGGTGCATAAGGAAGATGGGAAAAGAGTCAGGAACATGAGAAGTGGGGAAAGGCAAATGAACGCAAAGGAGACTGTTTGCTAGAATATATTCCCGGGCAGGTGGTTGGACAGGAGAGACTTCCCCCAGAGAAAACCTGTCAGGGGCTGCATGGGAAACCTCTTCTGCAGGGTCATCTTAACCTCCTGGGTTTCCTTAACTCCTGACATGCATTCAAAGCAATGAAAAGGGCTCTTGCCTGAAAAGCAGCTGCAGCCCTGACCCTCAGCAAACAGTGATGGAAGGCCAGCGTGGTTCCAGGCCTCAGTTCTCCAAAGGAAGCTGCAAGTTTTAAAATCTTAAAGCCTGATGCAGAGCCCTGGGGCCAGCTCTCAGTGGGAACCTCTCTTGGAGATTCAGGAATACATTTTGTATGTGGCCTCGGCATGAAGGAGGCCGACAGCACAATCCACTTCAGGAGCTTAACAGCAGAATGTCCTTCCCTGAGACCTGAGCAGGGCATACACCGGGACCTACTTCGCCCATTCTCAGACCCCTACCAGGAGGCCGGGGGAATTCACTCAAGCCTGCTGATGGTTATTGACAGTACATCCTGTCTATGGACAACGCAGTGAGGGCTTGAGACACACCATGAATGCAGTCCGTTCCCTGCCCTCCAGCAGCTCCCAACTCAAAAGAGAGAGAGAACATCAGATCTATTTTACAGATGAAGAAACTGAAACCATATGTGATAGCATTGAGACACTCATGCGTTCTTCCTCTCATTCATTCATTCAGAAAACTTTCCTTGAATCTACATGGGGTGTCGGCCCCGTGCTAAGTGCCGACAGTACTTTCTATCAGTAGGCTGATAGAAAAGTCAGGCTGATAGAAAAGACCCAGCGATGGGACACCAACACAGACGGAGACAAATAAATGGAACACTCTGGAATTTATATTTTGGTTGCACATTGGGGCCTTGTGATTTTATCTGTGTAGATTCAGTTTGATTATATAAACGCCATTTAGAGGGGTAAATGAGAAAATGCCATGGGGGCTGTAAGTGTGTGTGTGTTTGTCTGGGGACACAAAAAGGCCACTGAAATTGCTGCCTCACATCTCAGGGAGTTGAAGAGAGAGGGATGACTGGAGAATGATGTGGGAAAAGATAGCCCTAGCCAGTTTAAGTGGTGTGGTGGTACCTGCGAGAGGAGGGGGAGACAGTATAGCTCAGAGCCTGGCCTGGGGGTTCAACATGCACCAAGATGGTCTAGAGCACAGACCAGGGATGGTCAAGTAGATCTGCCACTTACTAGCCATGGGATCTTGAGGAAATGGTCTAATCTCTCTAAATCTCAGCTTCCTGATCTGCAAAATGAGGAGAAATCTGCGTATCTTTCAAGGGTGTATAGGCTTCACTGTGACGATTCACGTAAATATAGTTGGCATGTTCTAGGAGCTCAGTTAGCTACTGTCATTCATCAGCATCAGCATCAATATCAAAAGTGTCCCATGGGGAAGGAGTTAGGAGAAAGTGACAATGGATGAACAAGGGGATTTTTCTGGTCAGGGCAGGCCTGAGCGGACAGAAGTCCCCTCCCTATCTCCCTGGGGGTTTCCAACACCTAGGGGAGAGACCCGCATCATGGACCGAACCTTGGGGGCCCAGGCTGCATGGGGCTGGGACGGAGAAGGCTGCATCTGACAATGAGTGAGTGGCAGGGGCCCCAGAGGCCCCCCATCTGGGGTGGGGTCCTGGGGCCCTTGAATAGTCAAGGACAGCAGTTATCAGTCCTGTCTCCCCACAACCCCACAAGGAGGCTCCTCAGAAGGAGATAAGCTCAACCCACCCATCTCCCTCCCAAAGAGCAGGTACTTTTTAGTTTTAAATAATTGTATGTTTCTTTTCTATTTACACAAATGGTTGTCTTTGGAAAGTGTAGAAAAGTAAAAGTAACATTTTACAACAATCCTGAGTCTAACTACTGACACAGTCCCTCTTCTGCAGTCCAGATTACTTTCAGTGCTTTATTTTTTGCCTTTAAAAAAAAAACAATAGAGTTGCAATCAGCATGCAATGCTATTCTGTTTTCCCACTTAACATTACTTTGGAAGCTTTTGTTACTACAGACTTTATACACATAATTTCAAAAGTCTGCCTTTGGTTTTAAGTAGATGATGTGTTTTTATCTAATCATGCCTGCATTGTTAGACTGTTTCCAATGTCATACTTTTATAAATAACATTCACATCTTTGCAATTATCATATGATCTCCCTGATATGAGGAAGTTGAGATGCAACGTGGGGGGTTTGAGGGGTAGGAAAAGAATAAATAAAACAAGATGGGATCGGGAGGGAGACAAACCATGAGAGACTCTTAATCTCACAAAACAAAGTGAGGGTTGTGGGGGTGGGGGCTGGCAGGTAAGGAGAGGGTGGTTGGGTTATGGACATTGGGGAAGGTATGTGCTATGGTGAGTGCTGTGAAGTGTGTAAACCTGGCGATTCACAGACCTATACCCCTGGAGCTAATAATACATTATTAATAAAATTAATTAATTAATAACCATTAATAATTGTTATTAATAATTAATAACATTGTTAATTAAAATTTTAAAAATCACATCTTTGTACACAGCATATTCTGTAACTTGAATTACTTTCTCAGATTAAGTCCTCCAAGTACCACTCATTTAGTTAAAGGGCATAAACATTTCAAAAGCCTTTAATGTTTTAGGTATCTCCCAATGTTTTCCATTTTTTAAAAACAGTATAAGTAATACATACTTGCATAAAGTATGTTAAAACCTAGAGCTAAATAAAATGAGTGGAAAAAATCATAAATAATCTTACCGCCCCAAAATAACCACTTCTGACACTTTTGTATACTTCCTTCCACGTTGCTCAGGGATCATTTTTTAAAATAAAATCATTATTTTCATGTATTTCTCCACATCATTAGGAATCTGTCTACCACATGAATTGTAATTACTGCAAAATGGCCCTTTAGGTAACTATATCATAGTTTCTTTTTTTTTTTTAAGATTTTATTTATTTATTTGACAGAGAGATCACAAGTAGGCAGAGAGGCAGGCAGAGAGAGAAAGGGAAGCAGGCTCCCCACTGAGCATAGAGCCCGACGTGGGGCTCAATCCCAGGACCCTGAGATCATGACCTGAGCCAAAGGCAGAGGCTTAACCCACTGAGCCACCCAGCCGCCCCACTATGTCATAATTTCTATCTTATTGGTGGTTAACAGGATTTCCCCCTGATGTCTATTATAAATAACACTCAAGTGGATGATAAAAGACCACTGCCTTCCTGAGGACACTACCCTGTGGGAGCTCAAGCACTTTTGTATTTCAAGAGATTCACTCATCCAACGCCCTGCATCTAGACTCAAGACCATGATACCCTTGCCTTACAGATCAAAGATACTGCACACAGAGCACTGGAGTGGCCTTTCGCAAGTTCATAGATCTAGGAAGCAGCAGAGATGAGAATGGAAACCTAATGTGTTGTGTCCAATGCTCCTTCTGCACATGGATCTATTTGCTTATTTTCATTATTCTGAAACCTTCTTGTTTTTTGAGCAACTTGAGAGCAAGGTGTGCGTCAGATGATCATGTGCTAAGGGAAGTCTAATGAGGATTGACTTTTGTTCCTGGGAGCCTGAGGGACGGTCTCTACTGGTGTGTCACAGATGTCTATCCTTGACTTTATCCTATTCAGCACTTTCTAACAATTTTATTTATTACTAGAGAGAAAGAGAGTACAAGCAGGCAGAGGGGCAGAGGAAGAGGGAGAAGCAGACTCCCCGCTGAACAGGGAGACCAACGTGGGGCTTGATCCCAGGACTTTGGGATCATGACCTGAGCCGAAGGCAGACGTCCAATCGACTGAGCCACCCTGGTGCCCTATCCTATTCAGCATTTTAACAAAAATGGAGAAAGCAGGCTTATCCAAATTTCAGGTAACCTATAACTAAGATGCTGAGTGACAAGAGCAAGATTCTAAACTCAGTGGACCTGAAGGATGGACCCAAACTCTTCCTATGAGGAAGAAGTATAAAGATTCTTTTTCTCTATCAAGAAAGGGAGGGGCAGGTTGGAGAAGAGGAAACTACACAGAGAAAGGAGGAAAACTGCCTTAATAGCATGTCTATTGAGAATGTTTGAAAATGCATTTAACTCCCCCAGCTTAGCGCTGACCAACGAGCAACTGTGGGAGCTGCCATGTTACACAACTCCAGGGGGCCCCATTTTCATATCCAAGGTGGCCTTGGATATGATTCCCAAAAAGGAGCAATGGATTTAGCCTGTCCTAACAGAACTATAGGGTCATTAAAGAAATTTTCATGATACTTGTTAAAGACTAGGTCAGACTTTCTTTAGCGGGGACTTCTACAATGGAGTGTTGTAGTAACGTTGAGAGCTTGGGCTCAACTCCAAATACAACAAGGACAAGTGAAGATTTATAGCCAAGGAGCAGAGGCAGTGGATGGAAAGTTACTAAGATGAAGTATGAGGGGTAGAGGGTATTCAGGCTAAACCAACTTGACAGGATTATCACAGAAGCCAGGCCAGAATGGTAAGATATTGGGGTGAGAGGGGGCCAAGGGGGTAAGGAATTTGCCCAGAAATCAAGGGTGGGAGTTTTTGCTCAACTGACCCAGAATTCTTGCTAAAACTTGACTAAGCACAAACAAACACAGGAGCCCAAGATTCACGGCCTCGTTGAGAAGGGAGTTCAGAGTTGGTGATAAAAGGTCTGAGAAACATGTCATGCTTATCTTTCAAAAGACGTTGATTGAGTACCTACTATGTGCCAGTTGAACAGTACAGACCACAAACTAAATTGCTGTCCCAAAGAATTTTACATTCTGGTGTGAAAATAGGGAGAGACTAAAAATAAGCTAGTATATGAAAACAAGAAGCAAGATAATTATAGTATGACAAATACTGTGAAAGAAATAAAGAAGGGGAAATGGTAGAGTTGGATATCATTTCTAGAGCAATTAGTGAGGCAGAAGACAATGGAGTATGGGGTGTCAGAGAGACAGAGGAATCTCAGAAAATGGGGGAAGGGTTGATTGTGTTAAGTGCTGTGGGGATCACATAAGAGAAGAACAGAGAAGTAGCCACAGAATTTGGCAACGTGGAAGTCATTTGTGGCCGTAATCCCAGAGCAGCTCTGGCTGGGATATTGAGAGTGGAAGCCCAATGGGAGTGAGCTGGTGAGAGAATGGGAAGTGAGAAAGCAGACACAACCTTTCGTAGACGTTTTGCTGTGATGGGGAGCAGAGAATGGGATGTAGCCAGTGGAGGATGTAGAGTGAAGGAAGGATGTATTTGAGAAGATGGAAGGTATGAGAACATAACTGTGTGCAGATGGGAAGGATCCAGTAGAGGAAGGGCAAGTGACAGTCAGGAGAGAGGGAGGACATCCACATAATCTTTGAGATGGCAAGTGGAGATGGGTCCAGGATGCGGGCAGAGGAGTCTGCCTTTGATAGGAGCAGGGAGACAGAATGCTTACAAGGCAAGCACTGTAACTGGAAATAAAATTTCCATATTTTCCATATTTTGGAAAATGGAAAATATGAGGTCAGCTGCCAGTAGGTTTGTAGGCTTTGTGGTAGGAAGATGTTCAGCACTTCCATTTTCTTAATGAAGAATGAGCCTGAAGTTGGGTGGAGCAGAACGCAGGTATAAGTAGGGAAAATTATGAAATAAGTGCCTTGCAACTGATGGGTAGGCACAGCAGGGTGCTGGACAGAACAGAGTGCCCATGTGAGGTTCGTGCAAGTCTCAGATACTGACTCTGGCTAAATTAGGCAACAAATCTATTGGAAGAATGGAGAGAATTCACGTGATCATAGGAAAAGTCGAAGGACCAGAGTACCAGGGACTCCATAGCAAAAACTCATGGACAGCAGCTGTTGGGATGAGTGGGTTCCATCCCCCCACATTCAGATTCCAAGGAGAGAGCATGTAATTGGCCAGACTGAGGCAAAGGACAATGACTTTATCACAAGTATCACCAAGACTGTGCTCGGTGGGAGAGGAATACTTCATCCAGCAAAACTGTGGTGTTATTACCTGAAGAAGAGGGAATTCTGGACAGACAAAATGAGATGACTGCTATGCAGTCATGAATCAAAGGAAAACTAGTTAGTAGGATTGTGTGCTTTCTTCAGCAATATTTTTCTCTGGGGCAATCTCAAAGAAAGTGTGTCATTGGGACTGAACTAAGTAAGCTTTCTGGAATAAGGAACTTATTATAGTAATTAGAGCTTACACAACCGTGGGAAGAGCTGGGGAAGTAAAAATCCAAATTTGGAGCTGAAGAATCAGAGAAAAGCCATGAACCAGGTCTGGCATTGGGATATGAGTGGGCCTCTGTGGAAATTCTGGAAGCTAGCCACCTCTAGCTGCTGTAGTGGGACCACAAAGGGGGCTGGGGTAGAAGACCAAGGATGATTGTTGGTTCTCCTCAGCTACTGTGTCTGTGAGTTCACACCAAAGTTCCTGGAGTCGGACTGGTGTTCCCTGGTCAACAACTCCAGTAGGTGGGAAAAGAGAGCCAGACAGAGGAAGAGTAAGTACAAACTGGAAACCATGGTCCTTCTGTGTCTGCCTCTTACCAACAACAAGCTTCAGTGCATGGTGGCTGCTGTCTGACTTTGCCTCCCAAATCTTGTACAACCTCACTTTTGACCAACTCTAACCCTGAACCATTCAACAAAAGGGATTCTGGGAAACATCTCCCAGAAGCAAGTTCTTAATTAAAAAATACAACATACAACATGGTGAGTGTGCTCGAAGGAAAGACAGACAAGGAATTTGGGATTTTTTCAGGGGAGTGATTATCATGACGGACAGTAGGATCCAGAATGTGGGGGTCTTGGGAACTGGCAGCCTTAAGGTCAAAGAATTTTGTACTGGGGTCTGCTGGTTGGGTGAGTTGTAAGGATGAAAGATGATAGGAAGTGGGATGGAATTTGAGATTTTGAACGAGATTTTGGACGTGTTGTGATTATGGTGATAAGAAGGCCTAAGGTGGGCCAAGGTGATGAAGGCCCACATATTGGAGGACTCATTCCTGTGGCTGATGAAGTTGCTGGGAATGGCTGGGAGAGGGCCAGAGGGAAGGCCACTGAGACAAGAGGTGAAGTCATCACTGAGCAGTAAGGACAGGTGGACCCTGGGCTTGAACGAAGCTGGAGAGTATGGAGTAGAAGGAAAAGAAGTGGTTTTTAAACAGCGCCATAGAGAGAGCAAGAAGAGCTCCTACCCACTCCCTGGCCCTGAGGTACCTACCTGAAGGCGTAGGGAACAAAATCCATCCAACTTCTGAGAGTGCTGCAGGGGAAGGAGTGTCCTGAAGGGGGGGGGGGGGCAGATCTCACCTACTGAAGGGAGGTGACTGGGGCATTCAGCAAAGAAGTGAGAATATACAGGGGAACCAGGCAAGCTCTCCACCCGTCTTCAAGAGGGCACAGTGAAATGGCCTCCCAGAGCAGAGGGGTGGGAGGGTAGGTCAGGTTAGGAATTATATTAAGGCTTTGCAGTTTCAAGTGTCAGAGAACCAACTCAAATATAATTAAGCAGAAGAAAAGAGAAGTTAATTGCTCACCTACCCAAAGTCTTGCGGGACTGCTGGCTTTAGTCGCCAATGCCTCAGGGACCCCAAACGTGCGCTCAGGGTGCTTCCTCTGCGTTGGCTACATTCTCAGGCAGCTTCTCCCCACAGAGCAGTGAATGGCTGCCCTACAGGTAGACATGGTCTTTAGCCACTGCCTCTCCCCTTAGCGCACCAGTGAAATCCCAACCGCAGCCATCCGCTAGGGTTAGAGGGGAGGCGTCTCTGATTGGCCAGGCCCACATCCCCTGCCGGCTTAATGGTGCACAGCACTCACCAGAACCACATGTTGGCAAGTAAGGAAATGGTTCTTCAAAGGCCAGCTGCAATGTTGTCACCAAGAAGAGGAGGGCCCCGCACCGGACTGGCAGAACAGGTGATGTCCATGTCGGGTGCACGTGGAGCAGGATGGGGATGAGAGGGTGATACTGATCGGTGCAGAGGCTGGGATTTGGACGTCTGGTTCACTGAGGAAAGCGGGTGTGATGCAAGATGGCCTTGGCAGTGACGACTTGTTAGGGGCAGAGGGCCATCTTCAGAGCAGTCCGAGAGCACCAGAGTGGGGCGTTGGCCATCGCGCCATCTAGCGGCGCGCCGTGGCATAACCGGGAGGCCCAAGAGCAAGATGGCCGTCCGGCGGTGGTTCCCTCGCTCTGCGCCAGGTAGTGCGTGGTGTAGGAGAGCCCGCAGCCCTCTGAAAAAGTCGGAAAGCAGAGCGGAAGCTGGGGGAGAAAAAGCTGAGAAAGATGTGACTGACAGCACCTCTTTTCAATCTGAAGAACTGCGCTCTGGAAGAGGGAGGAGACTTAATTTAAGGGGTCCCAGAGCCGAATCAGCACCAAGGTGTACTGATGAGGGAGAAGTTTTGATCTAATAATCACAATTAGAACTGTCGAATGAAGACAGGGCTTTCTTCTGAGGGGGTGAATTCCCTGCCCCTAGACGTGTTTAAGCAATGATTTGAATGCCTCTAGCCAGATATTATGTAAAGGCTTCTATTTTGGGTATGAGATGAAACCAGAACACTTTAAAAGTAGTTTCCAGATTTAAATTCTGTGACTTGATTCACACGAAGGAAAAGGAAGAAATCATCAACCAAATGGTGTGTTGGCTAAATGTTGTCTTCAATATCCTCTCACTTCCTTTTTTCTTTTTTTTTTTTTAATTCCTTTTTTCTGTCTACGGCACCTCCATCCCATCAGTAGAAGCTTGATGCTCTCCTGCTGTTTGTTGGATTCCCATCCAGCCTGGCCTTGTAGACACAATGTCCCTGCTGTAAAATTAGGCCTAACACTGTAAAGGTCAGACTATGAAAAGCTGAGCCTGTTGGGGGAACTATAAACTTAATTATAAAGTCTGCACCATGAATTGTTAATCATTTTTTATATATTGGCTTCTGTGCTCACTCTTTTTTTTTTTTTTTTTAAGGTAGGCTCCATGCCCAGTGAGGAGCCCAACACAGGGCTTGAACTCCCAACCCTGACATCAAGACCTGAGCTGAGATCAAGAGTCAGATGCTTCACCAACTGAGCCACCCAGGTGCCCCTGTGCTTACTCTCAGCTGTGCCATGATTAATCTTGTCTGGTCCAATCAGTTTGCTAGAAACTTCAGGCAGGAGATACAATCTTCTGAATCCTCCACAAAACTTGGCATTTCAGTAATAGCAGATTAGTCTATTAAGATGAGTGAGTTCTGGGGAGCCTGGGTGACTCAGTTGGTTAAGTGACTGCCTTTGGCTCAGATCATGATCCTAGAGTGCTGGGATGTAGCCTTGCATTGGGCTCCCTGCTCCTCCGGGAGCCTGCTACTCCTTCTCCCTCTGCCTGCCACTCGTCCTGCTTGTGCTCTTTCCCTATGATTGGATCCAGAGAATGAAGCAAAAACTGCTTCATGTGGACAGGAGTGGCTTTGTCTTACTAAATAGAACTCGGTGAGCGATCCTGTCCAGTCCTGTGATGAGCCCGGCTCTACCGAGGTGCCTCCGAACACAAGTTTCTGAAAGGCCTCCTTGCTGCACAGGGCGAGCAGTGGCGCGGCTGCCATCTAGTGGTAAGTCTGCAACCTCGTTGCAGGGCTTTGAGAAAGGATCTGGCGCCGATATTGCTTTCACAAGGCAAGGAGCTAAGGCGCAGTCTGTTGTTTTGGCTGAGTCTTGAATCTCAGGCCTAGAGCCCATCATAGCATCGCCAAAGAAATTCACCGGCTGCCCACGTTGTCATCAGATCTATATCCTTGAACTCAGTGGAGTCTCACAGCCCACACCTTCACCCTCTTGGCTTTCCAGAAAGAAATTTGAATGCCCTTCTATACTCTCCTTTGTACTTCCATTGATGTGACAGGTGAAAACAACAGGACTGTTAATCTCTCCTTGCCGCTCCAAACCAACCCCCCCCCACCCCACCCCCGGCCACACACACACACTCTGGGTCATTCACCAGGAAGCCTCTCTAAGGGAATTTTCCTAAACACGAGATTCAGGTGGAAAAAAATCAAAAGCACGAGAAAGCTAAGCGATGAAGACCACCAAGGAGGAAAATTCTATTCTTGCAAAAGGAACCCCCCTAAACAGGACCTAACAAACAGGAGACTCCTCAGCTCTCTGTCGAGGTCCGGGCTACCTTTGGGTTCTCCCTCCAATTCTCCCGTCCTCTCTCTTTGCCTGGATGGCGCATTCCAGCTCTGTCCCCACCTTCCATAGGACAGACAGTTGCGCGGAGCCCGGACCTGGACCGGTGGTGAGACTGGCGGTTTCAATGATCCAGAGCTGTGGATTTGGCCTTGGTGTAAGAGATGCTGGAAGAATCTACACGGCCTCCTAGAGGATTTTCTTGACTACACCTGGGTGAGGAAGAGTTCTCAGCGTTCATTCTGACTTTTGTCCTGATTCACCCAATGTAATCATTCATGAGTAATGTGATATGTTCTGTGAATACATATACTTTAATTTAAAAATATATTTCTATTTGAAGTCTTCTGGTAGGCAGAATAACCCTCCCTCCAAAAATGTTCATCATCTTCATTCCCAGGACATATGAATACATTACTTTGCATGGCTAAGGAGACTTTGCATATGTAATTAAGGTTAAGGATGTTGAGATGGGGAGATTATCTTGGATTACCGAGGTGGGCCCAATCTAATCACATCAGCCCTTTAAAAGCGGAAAACCTTTCTAGGCTACGGTCAGAGAGAGAAAGAGAGAGAGAACAACATGAGGTAAGTTTGAGAGATTTGACACACAAGCTTTGAAGGCAGATAAAAAGGGCCACTATGAACCAAAGAGTGTGGGTGGCCTCTAGAACCTGGAGAAGGCAAGGAAATGGATCCTTCCCTAGAGCCTCCTCCAGAAAAGAATGCAGCCCTGTAGACATCTCGCTCTTAGCGCTGAGAGACCATGTCAGACAGCCTTCCAGACTTCTGCGAAGCTGGAAGGTAGTTTGCATTGTTGTCAGGCGCTACATTTGTGGTAACTTGTTAGAGGAGACGTACAAGCTAACACAGGTCTCCTTGGGATTTGAGATCTCACAGTCTCATTCAGCATCAAAGCAAGAGCCTCCTGGAGCCAGCTGCCTCTCAGAGACTGTGCTCTGATACAGGCCAGGGTTTTGGGATTTTTCAGGACCTGGGGAAAGGCTTCATTTCTGTTAATAACCGATTCTGCTATTCAGAAACCAAAAGATCTACTCAGCTGCACCTAGTGGGCCTCCAACAAACATTTTCAGACTCTTCAAAGAGTTTTGGATCAGGGAGTTCTTGCGGATAGCTTCTGTGCCCCTCATCATTGACTTGGACACACTCAAGAAATAGATACGTGAATATATACTGGAGAGCAGGCATAAATGGATTGTCTCTCCCAGAAGCACTGGCTGCTTAAGAAGTCTTTATTGAGGGATGCCTATGTGGCTCAGTCGGTTAAGCATCTGCCTTCAGCTCAGGTCATGATCCCAGGGTCCCGGGATAGAGCCTCACTTCAGGCTCCTTGCTCAGCAGGAAGCCCGTTCTCCTTCTCCTACTGCCCCTGGTTGTGTTCCTGCTCTCGTTGTCTGTCTGTCAAATAAATAAATAAATTCTTTTAAAAAAGGATACCTTTATTGAACCATAAAGTTGTCCAAAGCTCCTAAACACACAGTAATTCCATTCTTGGGAATTTTTTTTATTTGAAACTGATTCCAAAAAAGCTAAATAAAATGTGCATTAAAAATTTTACGATAAGGGGCGCCTGGGTGGCTCAGTGGGTTAAGCCTCTGCCTTTGGCTCAAGTCATGATCTCAAGGTCCTGGAATCGAGGCCTCTGCTCAGCAGGGAGCCTGCTTCTCCCCTCTCTCTCTCTCTGCCCGCCTCTCTGCCTACTTGTGATCTCTCTCTGTCAAATAAATAAATAAAATCTTTTTAAAAAATTTATGATAAGATTATCTATAAGAGTAAAAACATTGACAAGTGAGGAAACATCAAAATTCCAACATAAGGAAAGCTTTTATGAATTACTATCCCATGCTATTGTGGAAGCATTAAAGATTGCCATTAGTCATGCTATGGAAATACAGGAGAACGTTCTTATGACACTAAATGGAAGGAGCATATTATGAAATAGTATTCATTCAGTAACCTCTTATTGGCCCCAGGCTATATATCAGGGATTGTGCTAAGCAATTAAGTGGATCCAAAGTAGATAATACTCATGGCCCTTGTGGACTGAGGTATGCCAATATTGCAAAAATGTAAAATGATCGATACACATGGAAGGAGATATGTCAAAAAAATGAAGCAAGGTGTTACGCTAGGGCATGGTAAATATATATGTTTATTAACCTTCTCAAATTATCTTTCCAGCTATAATCATTATATTAAAGGATAGGACAGGACGAAATGTATGCCACTGGACCTAAGTCCCAATGCAGAACAAGAATGACAGCAGGCTCCTCAAGGAGAAAGTAAGGTCTGGATCTACTGTTTAAAAATACAATGAACGGGGGCACCTGAGTGGCTCAGTGGGTTAAGCATCTGCCTTCAGCTCAGTTCACGATCCCAGGGTCCTAGGATCGAGCCCCACATTGGGCTCCCAGCTAAGCTGAGTCTGCTTCTCCCTCTGCCTCGTCCCCTCCCCCTGTTGGTACTCTCTTCATTTCTCTCTCAAATAAATAAATAAAAATCTTAAAAGAAAAAAAATACAGCAAACAACAAACTGGCAGTTCAGGAGGACAGGCTTTTTCCCACCAGGGGAGCAGGAATCCAGCTGTACACACATGTCCCTCCCAAAGGGGTCATCTGAGCCTGACCTGACCCCTCAGTTCTGTGTATTTGGGAAACTTTCACTATACCAGGCGCAGCTCCGAGGGACACCACCTGTCTCTACCTGTCTCCCCGGTGGCTGAGATATTAACTGTGAAAGCAGATGCTGCATTACCCATCATTTTATGCCATTGTCTGTATCTGGCAGGGCACCTACACTGGGCTGAACGAGGAAAGTCAGGGCTGTTCATTTCTAAAGTGCCTTCTAAAGGCTGGGGCGTTGGGAGCTGTTCTGGGCTCTGGCCAAGCGAGATGGATCCTACGTAAGCACGGCTCTGACCATGACTATAATCTAAAGATGCTTTTCTGATGGCACAGGTCAGAAGCCCACTTAGATGACTGAACAAGCGCAGAGCTCATGACAAAAGTGAAAGAGAGACTTGTTAGCAATGAACGTTAATTGCACAACGTGGATATGTAGGGTAGGGTGTGGTTAGGAAAGGCATTTATAGAGGTCTCTTCTTCTCTTTGGACTTACCTTCTCCTAGCAAGCCCGAAGTTGCTTTTAAGTCAGATGAAAATGACAAGTGTTGGTAAGGATGTGGAGAAAATAGGACACTTGTGCACTGTTGGTGGGAATGTAAGCTGGTGCAGCCCTTATGGAAAACAGTAGGGAGGGTCCTCAAAAAATTAACAATAGAATTACTGTATGATCTAGCAATCCCACTTCTGAGTATCTATCTAAAAGAACTGAAAGCAGTCTCAAAGCGGTGTCTGTACACTTGTTTTCGTAGCAGAATTATTCACAATAGCTAAAACGTGGTACCATCCCAAGTGTCCATCAGCAGGTGAGTGGGTAAACAAAATATGGTCCATCCATACAAAGGATATTACTCAGCCTGAAAAAGGAAGGACATTCTGACACAGGCTACAAAGTGGATAAACTCTGAGGACCTTATGCTAAGTGAAATAGACGACCCGCCAAAGTGACTCCTCTTATGTGAAGTATCTAGTGTAGTCAGATTCACAGAAACAGGAAGTAAGGTGGTGGTTGCCAAGGGTTGGGGGAGGTGGGACTAGGCAGTTGTTACTTAATGGGTATAGAGTTTCAGTTTTGCAAACCAAAAATGTTCTGGCTATTGGTTACACAACAATGTGAAGATGTTTAACACCACTGAACTGTACACTAAAAAATGGTTAAGGTGGTAAATCTTACGTTGTATGTATTTTACCACAATTTTAAAAAAGGGGGAATGAAAGTCTTTCCTGTTCCTCACTTTGATTGCTCCCTTTGTATCCTCCATCCTGTTTCATGCCACTTTTTTTTAGGAAACGATTCCTTCTGTGTTTGCCCTTCCAGAATGGACACAAGCATCTGTAGGCCGGGCAGTCAGAGTTCACGTACCTATTCAGAGATGCGGAAGATTACAAATCCAGATACCACAGGAGTAAACAGCATGCTTGATCGCCCTAACTTGAAAGATAGATCTTTGTAACAACAAAATGGGAAAGTACATAAAGCTATGGTTTCTAGAACACTGGAAGTGGGCCAACTATCGAGACTCTGGCTCTGTCAGGCTCTCCCCCACTCCTCCAGCAATTTCCTTGCAGTGGGGCAGCCCAGGCCAGCACACAGCAGGGCCAGACGGCACCTTCTGGCAGTTTCTTTGCCACCAACAGGCTATGGGTTCCTGCAAGTGGCCACAGAGCTACACAGACTTAATGGAGTCAGGCCCATGGGCCCACATCGGAAAACCCTTGTACTTGCTTTCATACTCTGCCCTCACTGACATAAAATTCTTGATAATTCATGAATTTTGAAATTCCTGCACTTTCACTTTGTCCTGAATGACAAACCCTCCTGGGAGAGCGCTAAGCCTCAGCCTTGGGGTGGGGACACAAGGGGGTTAGGGACACTCCCCCGGTCCTCATTTCCTTCCTGTCCACTCTTCCACTGCCCAAAGCCTAGAGGTAGTAGATGTTTTGCTGCATTTGCTTCTTCTGGACCATTCTATGAAATCTCTCTCTCTCTCTTTTTAACTGTCTTTTAGTAGTTAAGCATGTTCTATTAAGTAGCAGTTCTTTATATTAAAATTTTCCTTTGGCATAGCATGTATGGTTTCTGCCTTATGTCTGATATAGGGAGACAAACCATAAACTGACAAAATAAGAAAATGGATGGTATTTCAGATAGTGATACGGGCGACAGAGAGAGGAAATTGGGGATGAGCAAAAAGTGCAGGGTCGAAGGGTGACCCTGCTAGAGGGCGGAAAAGGCTTCACAGAGAAAGATGCTGTAAATTTGGCCCCAATTCCAGCTGAAATGATGAGACAGTGTAAAAATAGGGTTCAATCTGCATCAATCAGGTGGAAAATTTTCTACCAAGTCCAAAAACTCTAATGAATTCTCTGCTAGGCACACAGGCGAGTAGGAATCAAATGTTGTGAGAAAAGATATCCACCTTATCTCTAGGTCACCCAATGCTTTCTCTCCCTTTTCTGTCCCCTCACTTCAGGGACTTTGAAGGGTGGTAAGCAGAGAAGTGACCTGTTTTGCCAAACTCTGCATATAAGGAAAGTAATATCATTCATTCATTCTTCCATTCATTCATTCATTCATTCATTCATCACTTAGCAAACATGTTTTGAGCACCTTCTATCTGCCTAGCACTCTGGAGGGCATAAAGTAGAAGATGTGGTACTGTCTTCAAAGGGATTACAGTCTACTGGGAGAGGATATGAGTACTAAGACATGTATGCAAATAAGAATGATTCCACGCCAAGAAGGATAAGGAGCAAGTTGGATAACAAAATATGAATTCCAGAGACTCTGACAGATAGAACTGTTGGTTTGACTTGAATAAGATGAAATATCCACTTCAGTTCAAGTAGACACTATTGGGCAACTACCCTAAAAAATAACGTGTGGATCTGAGGCAGGGATGAACTTGGAGATCAGGCAAAAGCAGGACCATGGTAACAGGAGATGGGTGGAATCTATTTCTTCTGTGGAAGGCAAGGTAGCTAGAACCTTAGTTCTGCAGGGCATGGGAGGAATGCATCACAGACAACAAAATGTATTTGTTGAATTGATCTCATATTTGCTCCAGGCTAGAAATACACAGAGGGGTAAGATAGTAGCAAAGACCAAAACAGTTATACCAAATGATGGTGCTGAACAATAAAGGAGAGAGACTTTCTTGCCTGCAAGGTTAAGAACAACTTGGTAATAACACAGCTGCAGAGGGGCAAGCTGAAGGATGAACAGAATTCTTCTCTAGGCAATCAAGAAAGAGGAAATTATTCCAGTCTTGGAAATGTGTGTAAGACACAGAGGCATGAAAATAAGGAAGACTGGGAGCAATCAAGCAGTTAAGCATGTTAGAACCAGGGGTTATGGAGAGAAGTTTTCAGACTTGAGGCTTAAAAGCTGGAGAGAACTCAGTCATGACCTTGGGGAGTCATGCTCAGGAGGTAGGCATAAGGCCAACCTGCCAATAACATCCAATCACCCACTGATTCCCAGAGCGGATGGGCTCCGAATTTCAACTCTAACCTCAAGGTGATAAGGAATGAATGAAGGATGCTAAGAAAAGTGGTAGGTTAGCTGGAATAAGGAAGGAACACAGAAGTGGCAAGATTCAAGGGGCCCAATGAAAAACCTGCTACTTCCTGGCCAAGTCTGAATGGTTTGTGAAATGGAACAAAAACCCTATTAAAACCCAAATCTCATCCTTTCAGCAGATGAAGCTGACATCGAAGAAGGTGGCTTACATTGATCAGAGTAGAATGATGCATGTGCCAGTCACTGTGATCAGGGGATGAAATTACTCTACTCCACCAGGCCAGGGGCAGTCTTTGAACCCAAATGGACCAAGTGTGAGACAGGTATATTCTTTCAGAAATTTGAGGTACTCCTACCAGAAACAGAAGGGTGGGTCCTGAGCAGCAACCAAGTCCATTCCCCACGTGCATGTATGTGTGTGTGTGTGTGTAATGACCCACATCCCACAAGATCCCTTTACATACAGTTGATCATGTTGTTGTGATGAGACAAAGTAAAAGCAAACCCCGAATTATGATGTTGCTTTAAACAAGTCCCTTGCTCCTTCTGGATCACAAACACTTTCTCTCCAGAACAAAACACCATAAAAATAAGAATTTTCTTGGCCCATTCCGTGCCTTAGGATTGCTGAGCTTATAAATGAGGTCATGTCTGTCAAGTGCTATGATCTCCTCGAAGACAAATTCTGTGCAAGTATATAGGATTATTAGCCAAGTTGCTCAAAACTAGTCTGTGCATGAACGCAGTAGAAGACAAACAGGACCAGAGGAGAACAATATGACTCAGCATTTCCAAGGCCACTTGATTCTTTTGTTTCTGTGACATCCAAAGCCACATATCCACACAACCAGGAGGGACAGCTCAGCCAACTTAGGCTCCCTGGGATGGTGGGTTAAACCATTTGAAGAACAAAACCAGCAGGATGCCAAATAGTTGTCGTGTTAGAGGGTTTTTTTTTTTTTTCAAGAAGATAATTTAAAGGAAATCCTGTTTGCATTTGAAAGATTGATGGTTAAATACTGAGCCATTCATCAAGGTTCCCATAGGCATAAACTGAGAGCAATCCAGAGTTCAATGAAAAAAGGAAAGAGCTCTTTTATGTTTGATTACATAAGGAGGAGGAAGAAGAGGACCTTTTCCAGTCTTCCCTAGTGCCTCTTAGAAATTACGGGTTTGAGAACTGAAAAGGACCTTAGAGGTCAGCCTAGCCACCTCCCCT
This sequence comes from Mustela erminea, assembly GCF_009829155.1. Classification (NCBI taxonomy): domain Eukaryota; kingdom Metazoa; phylum Chordata; class Mammalia; order Carnivora; family Mustelidae; genus Mustela; species Mustela erminea. The sequence goes on along the minus strand of NC_045615.1, from coordinate 3,459,247 downwards.
CTCCCTTTTTAAAATACCATATTGATGGTGAGGTAAACTAAATTTTCTGAGCTTACACAATAGATGGGCAACACAGCAGGGACTAGGACTCAAGTGTCCACCTTCCAGTTTGATATTCTTCATGTTCAATTATCCTGTCTCCCACTCTTAGAAACTTGCACAAGCCGATCTGCCTCTGAGAGCCGACCTGTATCATCTATAAAATGTAAATAAATCCTACACTAACAAAACAAAACAAAACAAAAAGGCAGCTAGGAAATAAGACCCTTGAGGAAACTTCTAGTTTTCAATCAACCAGTCCAAAGACCTGACAGCAATTAATGGAATATCCAGCGAAACTAATTTATACAAACAAAGGCTTTATTTTTCCTCCCATTATGGGAAGTAAAGAAGTAGACCCAGTAACTGGCAGTGTTCAGTGGTGTCTTGATGCCACGATGGATCCAAGCAACTCTTTGTTTCTATTTCATCATATTTAGTATTGCCTTCTTATTCACATTACTATTGCCTCATGGTTGCAAGATGGCTTCTGCAGATCAGATGTCACGTTCTTTTTCAAACTATCATTTAATACTTTTAAAATACCAAACAGGTATTGAGATATTTTGTTCTTGCAGCCACATTAGCTATAGTTCTGTAGATGTATAATTCTATAGATCTTGTATCAAACTGAGGAAGATAATTCCCTTTATAGTAGATAAGACCTTTTTGGCTTAAATCATGAATGACTGTTGAGTGTTGTCAAATGTTTTTTCTACATTGACTGAGATCATGTGAATCATATGAATTTTCTCCTTTACACGGTTTATGTAATGAATGACATTGACTGATTTTAAAGGGTTGAACCAGCCTTGCATTTCTTGAGGAAATTCCACTTGGTTAAGCTATCTTACTCTTTCTAGATATTGCTGAATTTGATTGGCCAATATTTTATTAGAATTTTCGCATCTATGTTGCTAAAGGAACACAATATCCTAAAGGATATTGAGGTGTAATTTTCTTTCCTTTTTCTTCTTGGTATCAGGATCATTTTGACCTTATATTATGAGTTAGGAATTGTCCCCTCCTCTTCTATTTCTCTGAGTTTATATAAGATTGGCATAACTCCTTTCTTAAAAGGTTGATAAAATTTACTTTTCTTATTCTAACTTCTCTCTTTTTTGAAGATTTTATTTATTTACTTGAGAGAGAAAGCACATGAGCTGGGGGAGAAGCAGACAGGATTGGGGGGAAGAATCTTAAGCAGACTCCTCACTGAGCATGGAGCCCTTTACAGGGACTGATTCCATGGCCCTGAGATCATGATCTGAGCTGAAACTAGGCGTCGGACACTTAACTGACTGAGCCACCCCAGCACTCCTCTTATCTTAACTTCTTAAGATGGAAACTTAGATAATTGATTTCAAAATTTATTTTCATTGCCAAAATAAGCTTTTCAAACTATACATTTCTCCCAGGCTCCTACTCCAGCTGCATTCCATAAACGTTGATGTATTTTCATTGTCATTCGATCTGAAATGTTTTGTAATGCTCTAGAACTGTGCCTAAAAAAAAGTACTCAGTAAACGTTATCTCCAGCTAGCTTAGTTTTTTATTTCTTTTGTTAACAAGTGAGAATAAATTGTTGAATCATTCTGACCATTGTGTTCCTTCCCCCTTCAAAGCATCTTCATTGTTTCTATTGCACTGCACTGCTTCCTCATATGTAGGCCCAGAATTCATCCTTCTTCTAGTTAATTCTAGCTCACCTGGCAGGTGTAACCTCAAACACCACTTCCTCAGAGAGGTCCTCTCTGACAGCTTAGACTGGGATGGTCCTCTCATGTACTGGTTGAACAGTGTCCCCCAAAAGTTTACATCCACCTGTGAACCTGTGAATTTGACCTTATTTCAGAATAGAGTCTCTGTAGACATAATTACATGAAGAAGACATCAAATTGCATTATGTTGGGCCCTAAATCCATTATGACTGGTGTCCTCATAAGAAGAGGGAAATCTGAACATGGAGAGACACACAGGAGAACAGCACACAAAAACAGAGACGAAGACTGGAGAGACGCATTTACTAACTGAGAAATGCCAAAGAGAGCTGGGAACTACTAGGAACTAAGAAGAGGCAAGGAAAGATCCTCCCCTAGAGTCTTCAGAGAGAGCATGGCCCTGCCAATACCTTGATTTCAGACCTCCAGCCTCTTGAATGTGAAAGGAGAAATTGCTGTCATTTTAAGCACGTTTGGAGTAATTTGTTAGGGCAGTTCTAGGAAATGAGTATACCATATTACATGTTTTCATACTTCCTTTATACTTTTCTTTCCTAGCTTTGGTCAGATAATTACTATATATGTATTATAAGAAATGCTGATGGACTAATAACACTAGTCTGTCATTTTAGTGGGGGCCTCCTTAAGAGAGACCACCATAATCCAAACCAATATCTCAAATGGTAAGGGCTTTGAAGGGCACATCATTTTGAGGGAGAATGACCCTTAAATCACAACATGTTGGTAGCTAACTACTTCAGCTTCTAAAAACTAGACTTAAGTATCATAGAGGTGCTTAATGTGTAAGCTATCCAAACTGGGCATTTAAAAAAAATAGAATCAGATTGCCACCAAAGGGCACTGACACAGGAATCAGAACCATTGGTACAGCTTCTCCCCACTGTGTCCAGGGATCCTGGGCAAGTCACTCTATGCCTCTGGGTCCATGTTCCTCAACAGCAAAGGGGGGTTAAAAAAAAAAAAAAACCAGACCAGAAAGTCTATTCATTCCCTCTGGCTTGAACATTCTGTGGCTTTATGATTTTAATGTGAAGCAGTAGTAAAAAGATAGTATATGTTTTCTTTTTTTAAAAGATTTACTTATTGGGGCGCCTGGGTGGCTCAGTGGGTTAAGCTGCTGCCTTCAGCTCGGGTCATGATCGCAGGGTCCTGGGATCGAGCCCCGCATCGGGCTCTCTGCTCAGCCGGGAGCCTGCTTCCTTCTCTCTCTCTGCCTGCCTCTCTGCCTGCTTCTGATCTCTCTTCTGTCAAATAAATAAATAAAATCTTAAAAAAAAAAGAAAAGAAAAGAAAAGAAAAGAAAAGATTTACTTATTTATTTGAAAGAGAGAAAGCAGGAGAAGGGGCAGAAGTAGAGGAAGAGAGAATCCCAAGCAGACTCCCTGTTGAGCACAGAGCCCTGTTGAGCACAGGGCTCAATCCCAAGACCTTAGATCATGACCTAAGCTGAAATAAAGAGTCAGATGCTCAACTGACTGAGCCACCCAGGTGCCCCAAGACAGTATTTACCAGGCTTCTTGGTCACTACTAATTTGCTTCCATGAACAGTATCAGAGTCTGGGGATGAGTAGATGACTCAGGCTGGTGCTGGACCAAGAAGGATTCTGCTTGAAATATGTAACTATTAGTTCTGTCCAAGTTTATTTAACTTGATGGAAGTAATGATGTAAAAATTTTCAGAGCTCTCATTTAGAAAAAAAATTAAGTGGCTAAGCTAGCGGGTCACTTCCTATATTTGGACACCAACGTATTCACCTGTAGAAAAAGGGAAAGGGGATGAAAGCTGTGGTTCTCAATGTCTCTTCCAGCGCTGTAATTTCAAGGCAGGTTTTTGTCAAGCTAGAGAGAGAGTGTGTCCTTGAACCAAGTACCAGGTCATCAGGTCAATCTCAGAAACTGGTGTTCACCCTACTATTTCTTCTCAGAACCATTATGTGTATGTTGGGGGTTGGGGGGAGGCAGTCTGTCTCCTCCAGAGGATGCTTTTGGCAAGGATGAAATCCTAGCTCTTACTAATTATGTGGACCTGACAGAGTCACTGGATGGTTTGAGCCTAAGCCTCCCCACATGTAAAACAGGAATAGCTACTTATTTTGCTTACCATAATACTCTACTCTCTAGTTCCATCCAACTCATTGCAAGGGGCAAGATTTTATTCTTTTTTATGGTTGAGTAATATTCCATTATATATATATATTATACACACACACACACACACACACACACACACCCCCCACATCTTCTTTATCCATTTATTTGGGCTGTTTCCATAGTTCAGCTATTGTAAACATTGTTCCTATAAACATCGGGGTAGGTGTATCCCCTGGAATTCAATTTTTTTATTCTTTGAGTAAATACCTTCTAGTGTGATTGCTGGATCAGGACAGTTCTATTTTTAAGGTTTTAAGAAACCTCCACACTGTTTTCCAGAGTGGCTGCCCCACTTTTCATTCCCACCAACAGTGCATGAAGGTTTCCCCACATCCTTGCCAACACCTGTTGTTTCTTGTGCTGTTGATTTTAGTCATCCTGACAGGTGTGAGGTGGTATCTCATTGTAGTTTTGACTTCTATTTCCCAGATGATGAGTGAAATGTTGAGCATCTTTTCATGTGTCTGTTAGCTAGACGTATGTCTTCTTCTTCAAAAAAAAAATGTCTATTCATTTCTTCTGCCTTTTAAAAACTGGATTATTCGTTTTTTGGGTGTCGAGCTTTATAAGTTCTTCATATATTTCGGATACTGACCCTTTATCAGATACGTCATTTGCAAATATCTTCTCTCATTCTGTAGGTTGCCTTTTAGTTTTGTTGATTGTTTCCATCACTGTGCACTGCATGTTAACTAGAACTTAAATAAAAACTTTAAAAAACCAACACGGATAGCTAGTGGTCAAGTTGTAAACACGCCCATAGTTTAGCAAAAATGCGTAGGTTTTCAAGCATTATTTTCCATAATCCTTGAGGGCACAAGGAAAGATAACCGCGGTATCGCAATACATTGCGACAGACCAGCGGCGACTGGCGGTAACCTAGCCACACAACCCGTTACTTTTGTAATACCACTGTCACTTTCCGCGCTCACCCACCGCTCCGCACTACACGCCACTCAGCCCGGCTCAGGCCCCGCCCCCAGCGCCGCTCTCCACCCGCCCCCTCCGGGCGTGCGCGCTCCCTGCGCCGGCGGTGACGCGCACGGGCCGGCGCAGGGGCGGCGGGGCGGCAGCGCGGCTCCCGGAAAGGAGCGCAGCCTCCAGGAAGCCGGTACCGTGTCGCCGCTGCCACCACCGCGCTGCGGTGGCCGGGATGCCCTCCGCTCACAGTTTCCCTCTGCCGGGAGCGCCAGACGCCGAAGGGGTGCTGCCGAGCAGGTGAGGCAGCCTTACAGGCACGGACGAGAGGAGGGCGGGGAAGCGGCCGGCAGAGCTGGGACGGTTGAAGTGTGGGGCCCGGCGGGGCGGCGAGGGCCGCGGACGAACCCCTGTGTCCCGGGGAGCCCTCCCCGCGCCTGCTGGCGGTCACCCCGGTGTCCGCGCCGTCCCTCGCCGCCCGAGCTGCGCGGCCACATCCGGGCGCCCGGGCGGTCAGCCTCCGTGACCCCGGGTGGCAGGTGCTCTCCCCCAGCCCCTGGCAAGAGAAACTGGCCTGGTGCTGTCGCGCGTGCTCCAGTGACCACGCTGGATTTTCCCTCTCTCACACGCAGTGTGGGCGGATCTGGCCCCCACTGGGGAGGACCTGGCCTCGGAGAGGGGATGCTGCACCGACTGCTTCTTGACTGCCGCCTTGTCCCTGACATTGGTACTTTCAGCCTTGGTTTTGCTTTGCTTTGCTTTTACTAAGTTTTATGCTTTAGACTGCTCCTTGGAAGAACGGGCAATAAAGTGATAGAGCAGTTTCTCAAACTTGAATAATGCGTGGAGACCCTAGTTAGATGAACACTGGTGCAGAGCATTTTCAGAGAGCATTTATCACGATTAGGGAAGAAAAGAGGTGATTTACAGTTCTGGAACTTCAATGCTAGAAGATAAACTAAGATAATTTAGAATTACTAAAGAATTCTAAGTTAGAGATCCCTAGTTTGATTTCACAGGACAGCATTTCACAGGACAGCATACACAAACCTGTCAAGCTTTGTGTAATGAAATTTTTCCAACCTTGGAGGCTTAAAAGAATTACATTCTTTGTGTTATTTTGTAGTTGATGTTATCTTGTCTTTGTGTTAGGTTTATTCCGTTTGACACATTAGCACAATTTTAGAATGGAGTACATAAGTGGTTTACTGTTTACCTTAACATTGATCACTTGTGTCTGTTACATATTGTAATCTGTGATTTACATTCTTTCAGGAATAGGAAGGCCTGACCTCAAGTCCTGTGTCTATAATCTAGAAAGAAGGGGGGAAAAGGTGATCTAAGGATTTATATTCTGTACATATTTATTCAGCATGTTTATTTAAAATAAACTACACTTGGGGCACCTGGCTGACTCAGTCAGTAGAGCATGTGACTCTTGATCTCGGGGTCAGCAGTTTAAGCCCCATGCTGGGCACAAAACCTACTAAAATAAATAAAATAAAACAAACTACACTTGAATAAAGAGAAGATTCAGAATGTGGGAAAACATTAGAAAGTAAAACAGGTTAAATCTTGTCAAAGAAAAATATTGGACCAGTTCTTTGAAAGAAGTGTAATATTGAGAGTAGGACATGCTGGGAGAAGTAAGATTAGTAAAGGCCAGAGGCAAGAATTAGAAGAGTATATGTGGGCAAAAAGAGACCCACCTCACTACAGCAGAGAGATGTTATTTGGGGCTAAGGAGAGAAGTTGATAAAATTAGATGGGACCAGTAGTTGGATGTTAAGATTTCAGATGCCACACAGGAAAGTTAGTGTTGACCCATGGGCTCCAGAAGTTTCTTAAGCTGATGATATTTTGAAGGCAGCATTTTACGCAGGTGTTTCTGAAGTGTGGCCTTCAGAGTAAAGGCAAAAGCTAGATGATCTGCCTAGAGTCTGTCTTGAGGTAGTGATGTCTGCTGTGGTGATTTTAGATGTGTGAACTAACTGATACAGATGTGTGTTTGAAAAAGACTTGACAGGACCTAATGAATGATATAATATGTAGACACACAGATAATTAGGATTCAAGGTTAAGAACCAGGTGACCCTGGTCAGTAGTAATATCCCTCTTAGGCCTAGAAAATTTGGAAGGTGGTCTTAGTTTCTGCCAAAAGATTGTGACCCCAGATTTGGACTAAAGAAGTTGTAGTAACAGGATGTCAGTAAGCTAGGATGTGGAATAGGAACTTGAGGAAATTCCAGATATCAGAAATTGCAGAGGTGATTTAAAATAGGGACCAGAATTTTGCAAATGAGTAGTGAGAGGTAGGAAAAGGATAATTAGGACTTGTTATTGAAAAATAGAATTTTTTAAAATAAATATTGGAGAAAATGTAGATCATAAATGCAACTATGTGCATTCTTCTCGAAACAAAGAATGAATTAGTTATTTTGATGTCTTTCCCCACAACCTAGTGAGACACGACATCCTGGACTCACTCTTCCAAGGCATTTTTTTCTTTTTCTTTTTCTTTTTAAGATTTATTTATGAGTGAGAGAGAGGGAGAGAAACACATGTGCTCGTGAATAGGGGAGGGGCAGAGTGAGAGAATCTCCAGCAGACCCCACCAAACATGAAGCCCGCTGCAGGGCTCCATCCCGCCACTCATGAGATCATGACCTTAGCCCGAACCAAGACTTGGATACTCAAACTACTGAGCCACCCAGGTACCCTGACAGGGTTCAGAAAAATAACCCTGTTCTTTTTCTTGTTTTTTAAGATTTTGTTTTATTTATTTGACAGAGAACAGAAGCAGGGGGAGCAGCAGGGAGAGGGAGAAGCAGGCTCCCCGCTGAGCAGGGATCCTGGGATCATAACTTAAACCAAAGGTAGACGCTTAACCAACTGAACCATCTGGGTTCCCCCCACCCCACAGTTGTTTCTTTATAAAGTTCTGCCTAAGTATTTGTGGGCTCCTTTGATTGTTCAAGGTCCTCTTGTAATCCTGTGGTATTTATATCATTCTTTTCTTCGTGTCATCTTACCTTTTCTTACTCAGAGGTCTAGCTCTCCCAGAGTCTGGTTTGTCTTTGATTGTGTTTTCTTGTGATTTGAGAATATGCTAATGTCTGTCTCATTGTATGCTGCATTTTTCACCAGAAGAGCCCTTTCACTTTGCAATTGATTGATACTGTTTTCACTGTTTTCTGTAGGACTAACAGTGAGAAACTGACACATTTAACCATGACCCTATGGACTTCCCTCTACTAGAGAATGTTCAGCGAAGGAGGGCCTCCCCACTAGCAGAAATCATGAGTCTGTCCATCTCGCTGGTGGTAGGTCTAACACAGTTTAGGCCTTTTAAAAAGATGGCAGTTTTATGTAATATTATAGTTTGCCTTCCTAAACTCTGGTGCCAAGATTCTTAGCCACAAATACAATTGGAGTTTACATTTTGAGATCAAATTACCATATTGCTGACTGCTGGGTAATACTCAGTCATACTTTTTGTCCTAAATAAAAGTAATTACTTCAGCAGTTTATAAGCTGTCCTATTTTCTTCTCTCTTTAAACACAGATTGTGTCACAAAAATATCTATTTATCCTTTTTGTTAAAATCCTCACGTATCTCAAAAAAAGTTCTAAGACAAACACTAGATTAAATAACGTTTACCAAGTTTGCTATGATCATTCTAAACAGTGCAACTTGCCTGAAATGTGTTCTCTTTTCCCTTCTCCCACTGAAAGTGGAGCTTGCACCCCCAAGAATCTTTTCCTGTTCCTCAGCCTTCATTGTGCTCTTCTCTGAACTGTTACAATAGGAGTCCGGATAATTTAACATTGCCTTCTGTTATCTTCTTGATTATTTTATGGATATTACAATTTTCTCTGTAACCAGTCTGCACAGTCCTTGAAATCTGGAGTCAGGTTTGTTAATCCTCTGTGCCCTCCGTATTCCCTCCAAGTTCGCATCATTGAATCATTAAAGGTCTTTCCCCCTCTAGTAACTTGACTTTAAGCTGTTAACTAAAACGTTCTTTTCTTTTGTTCTTAGTTCAGCTATCACATAATTATCAATTTTTTAAAATGTTCAGATTCGAATTCCCATGTCATGGTTTTTAAGATAGACTTTCTTGATACATCCAGAAGAGGATTTGATGTTGGAAACTGGAGCGATCGGTTGAAGGTTATTTGCTTATTTGGTTAATTTCCAATTATCCTTGTGCATTTTTCTATTTCAGTGTTTCTCTTATTTATTTACAAGAACATTTTATATGTCAGGGATGTTTACCTTTTGTTATGTATTTCAAGTAATTTTCCCAAGCCTTTGGGAAGGGATTTGCTTAAAAACATGCAGAAGTCTTAAACTCATATGGTCTGTTTTCTTGCATTTATGGATTGAGACATTGATGTCAATTGTAGAAAAAACTTACTCATTCTGAGTTGGGTACATTTTCATCTTACATTTTTATGTGTATTTTTAACATTTAAAATTTTGAACCATTGGAATTCTCACAAAAATTGTGATGTAGTAATCTCACCAAATTCAAATGCTAAAAGATAGCTGCTTTATAAAAACACATTAAAATTCATTTAAACAGCTCAGGAATTGACATTTTTTTTTTCTTTTTTGTGTAAACTTTTAAATCACAAATATTGTTTGTCCCAAGTTTTGGGTACATGGTATGATATGGTTACCATATTGAAACCTGAATGAATTAAAGTGATTTTTCCTGTTTTGTCAAGTGCGCATTATTAATACTTTTTACTCTAATATCTATGTGTGTGTATGTGTGTGTGTTTTATCCCCTCTACTGCGTTATAAATTATTTCAGGGCTGGGTCCATACCTGGTTCATCTTTACTTATCCCATTCCCAGCCATCCAGGAAGCAGACAACACTTGTGTGACAGGTACTGGTCCCTGGGAAAACAGAAGAATAAGAGGCTGCCGCTGCCAATGAGAGGCTTGCCATGTAATGAGAAAGTCAACCTCAAGTATATTACAATAACAAATGCTCTGGGGATATGAGGACTGGGGATGCCTTCACAGAGGACTCAGGCCTGACTTGTGTCGCGAATTGTACATGGGAACACCAACAGACGGACCTGAGAGAGGCATTCTAAAAAGGCGGAGGAATGTGGGGCATTTCAGTAACTCGCTGCTTGTGTTTAGTATGGCTAAAGCAGAGGGTACATACCTGTCTAGTCTGTCAGGATAGGACTAGAAAGACAGGGGCAAGATCAGTGCTATCTAATGCAGAAGCTGCATGTGCCTCTTGAGCACTTGAAATGTGGCAGTTGCAGCTCAGTAACCGCATTTTTTGTCTTAATTACTGTAAATAGCCACACATGGCAATGGCTACCCTATTGAAAGGCACAAGACTAGACTGGGAGAGCTCTCCTTTACCATCCTAAGGAGTTAGGACTTCTTCCTGAGGGGGAGAGAAAAGAACTGGGGAAGAAAATGGAGCACTTGGGTGGCTCAGTTAAGCATCTGACTTGATTACAGCCCAAGTTATGATCTCAGAGTTGTGAGATTGAGCCCCACGTCAGTGCAGTCTGCTAGTCCCTCTCCCTCTGCACCTCCCCTTGTTCATGCATGCTTTCTCTTTCTCTCTCTCCCTTCCAAATAAATAAATAAAGTCTTTTTAAAAAAAGGAAGGAAGGATGGGAGAAAAAAAGTTTGGGAGGTGTCAGGATTCCCAGTTGTTTTGGAAAGATCACTCTAGTGTGTAAGTTCTTAACCTTCTTTGGGTCCCAGCCAACTTTTTGACAGGCACTTTCCTGGGGTTTTTTGGTACTGGGAATGCAGCAGTCAGTCAAGCCAACAAAAATCTGGCCCGTTGTGGAAGTTGACCCATGAGCAAGAGAAATGCAAACAAACGTGCACACGCTATGTTAGAGACAAGGATGAGAGTGGGGTTCTCATGCTGGAATCTCAGCTTTTTAGTATATAATCATCTTCTGTTAGCTGCATGACCTTGGGCAAGTTACTTAGCCTCTCTGCCTCTCCTATAAAGTGTTATACAAATAGTGCCTACCTTGTGGGTCATTAAGAGGAATAAATTAAGATTTGTAAGTAAGCAGGGCCCGGCATTTAATAAACTCTATATAACTATTTAATAAGTAAAAGCTTAGGGAAAAAATAAAAGAGGTGGGTGGAGAAGACAACTTGATAGATGGGTTGGGTGATCAGGAAAGGCCTCACTGAGAAAGTGACACTGAGTGAAGACCTGGGGGCAGTGAGAAAGTGAGTCAGATGATTTCTAAGCAGAGGAAGCAGCATGTTCAGAGGCCAGGACACCAGAATGGCTGGTGTGGAATGAAAAGGGAGAGCAGACGATGAGATCAGAGGAGTGACAGGTGGCGAAGTCATGTGGAGTCAGAGTAGAACCTTCAGCACCTACTCTAAGAGCAGTGAGAGCCACTAGAGGTTCAAGCATGAGAGTAACGGGATCATAGGCCTGAGCAGGGACGCGGTGAGTGTCAACTTCTGCTGAAGAATCTGTGCCTAGAGGTCTTGGATGAAGGATTAGAGAGCCACTGGGTTGACACTACAGGGAGGAGACCACCTTGTTAGTCTGGGCAAGAGGTGAGAAAAGGAACAGATTTTAGATGAAGTGAGGTTTAAAAAAATGGAAGGAGGATAAATAAATAAATAAAATAAAATAAAATAAAAGGTGGAATCTGCTAGAAACTGGCTGTGGAAGGTGAAGGAGAACAAGGGGTCAGGCCTGACTCCCTTGTTTCTGGTTTAAGCAGCTTGGAGGAATTGAGACCGACTGCAGGGCGGGGCAGGTTAAGGGAGAAGGGAGTGAGGATTGCGGCACGAGCGTGGGTTTTAGAACTGTTTTTCATGGGCAGTTGCCATGTGCAGCTGGAGGTATCAGTAAGTGCTTGAAGATCTCTGTAGCTGTAGCTTGGAAGAGAAGCCGGGGATGGTAAAAGAAGTTTTTGAGCGATCTGCAGACTGAAGCCGTCAATGAGGTTGAGCAGGAGCAGAGCTCAGAGTTGGGGGAGAAGGGAGCCAAGCCAGGAAGAAATCCAGGACACAGCGAAGCAGACAGGCCTTTAGGAAGGAGACCTGGGAAGTGTCCTGAGAAGTTGCTGCTCAAGGGCTAGGAAGTGGGAAAGGGGAGATGGCTGTCTTGAGAGGCCTGGAAGAGATAAAGCCACAAAACCAAGGAATGGATCCAGTAGGTCAGAAGGAGGACCTGGCTGCCAGCCCCTGCTAGCCCTTGTTTTCTCTGCGAGCTGGAGCCTGGGGGCTGGAGGAGTATAAGGCGGGGGGGAAGCACCAGAGCGGATTAGGAGCATGGGACCTTGTGTGGTACCTTGTGCGTAAGCTGATCTCTCTTCTAGGAGTCCCTATTTCAGATTCCCTTTCAGTGAAGCATTCTACCTACCACCTACTGCCTGGCGCCACCCTGAGTCTTCCTTAATTCAGTACCTATTTGATGAGCTGGTATTTTGGGGTCACTGATTGGCTTTTAGGTAGAGAGCACTAACTAGTGCCAGACTGTTGCCATCTCTTGATTTAGGCCTACATCCCTGACAGCATGAAATTGACTTACAAGTAGGGTGCTCAGAATAGGCCCTTCCAACAGCTTCAGTGCAAGATTCGTGTACCAGATTATGTGTGGTTGGATTTAAACCCATACTTGGTAAAAGAACATAGATGTCTTCTTGGATAGTGCCATCTTTGTGACTTTTCTCACTTTCTGGAACAGGAGGTCTCTAAGTCCGGGAGGACCCCATTATTTCTGTAATGGTGTATGAGGACTGACTCCTAGAACATCACCTGGCCTCGGACCCATCAGCATGGGGAGGTAAGTGATGGCATCTCATCACTAGTACTTGTAAAACCCGAGCCTCTGGTGTCACAGAGACAGATCTTGAAAGGAAAAAAAAAAAAAAAAACCAAAAACAAAAAACTAAATTGCAAGTGAGAAGTGTTCAAAGTTATGCTACACTTCTGTTTCACAGCTCTGATCTTCCAGGCTGCCCTGGGGCACCTGTTATATAGAGAGTGGTCATGCCAGGTGGATTCTGCAGGGGTTGGGGTAGCTTACTGTGAAGGGCAGGTGTGTTGGAATCTGTGAGGGGTTGTACTAAGCACGGGTTAACTGTCCAGAAGCCTCGGAGGAGTGGGCAGGGGATGGCGCACTCTGTGGAATTGCCCAAGGACCCACATGGAGACTGGACACTGCAGGTGGAGTACCATTGGGTTAGCAGGATGGCTTCCCCTTCTGCGACTTATTTTAGTCTAGGAAGCACTCTTTAAAGGAAAGAGTATAGAAATTAACCACAAAACATTTATCCTAAAAGTAGCAAGCTTTTCTTCAGCCTAATAATCATCACTTATTCCTGACATACACAGAGAAGAAAAGTGTTTATTTGCAAAAATGGCTCAGAAATAATTTAAAAACACAGGACATACAAAACTCATTTATTGACTGTATTATGCAGATATTGTTAAAGATATTGTTTTTTCTCCCATTTTGTCACTCAGTCATCAGGGAGAAATTTGCCTTGGGATTCAGTGTTAAGAAAATCTTCCTCTTCCTGATCTATTTATATGTTTCTAATCTAATGCACAAGGTTTTGGCCCCTAGGCCACCTTTATAGGTCTGTCTTATTACATGCATTTCCTTGTTCTGAGTTGTTTTTTGGTTTCATTATCCTTAAACCTGCGTTCATTGTAGATTTATATATTTATGGTATTGAACTTCTACTTGTCTCTGATTTTTATGTTTGTTTGTTTTTGAAACAAAGCAGGGAACAAATAATCTACACAATATTGTCAAGAAAGGTGGAAAAACACAGAAATGTGATTACCATCAGGGTGTAATTTTCATTCATATAGTTTTATAATAATGAGTAAAATAGCAAAATAGCAACAGGGAAGGTGCTGGTGTACAGATACCTCCCAGCGGGAAAACGGGTGGCTTGACCCAAATGTTAACCTTGAGATAAGTTTCGGTAAGGTGAGACCTCTTTGGAGCAGATTGCTTTAAAATCTGGTTGTTGGTTGTTATTTTTGTTTGTTTTTTGTTTTTTTTGAATTTTAGGATCGGCATCTCCTGTCTTTTTCCTGCCTCCTGGCATTTTAGCATCTCTCCAGTGGGGTGCCCTCGAATTCTGAATACCAATTTACGCCAGATTATTGTTATTAGCGTCCTAGCTGCCGCTGTTTCACTTTTATACTTTTCTGTTGTTATAATCCGAAATAAGTATGGGCGACTATCCAGAGACAAGAAGTTTCACAGGTAAGAGAAGAAAACATTTCTAGATGGGATGCTTCATGTTACAGCTTCAGGACTTTGGGGATTAGGTTGGAATTGAAGGAGCATGTGGCTGCAGGAAACAGAATCTGTAGAGAATACAGTGTGGCAGGAAAAATTAAACTGTCGGAAGCTGTTTAATCATTAACCACCAAATCCACATAGTAAGAGGATTTAAACATAAGCTTCTCCTGTGATATCTTCTAAGCTGATTTTTCAGTTAATGTCAATAGTTTGGGAATAGTTTTGGTTCTCAGAACTTGTTTGAACTTCCTAAAAGGAGTAATGACTGTGTATCTGGTTTAGATTATCTTTATCACTATCACTGGGTTCTGTTTTGACTCTTTAATCGTTTGGCCCCGTTGTAAAAATGTGATGATGGATCAGCTCAGAATTCATGGACTTGGTGTTTGTTTATTGCATTTGTTGCGTTCGGATTCAGGATGATAGTCTCTGTTTCAGTAAAAGCATATGTTCATTTTTCTGAACAAGGTACTTGGCACGAGTTACTGACATTGAAGCTACAGACACCAATAACCCCAATGTGAACTACGGTATCGTGGTGGACTGTGGTAGCAGTGGGTCTCGAATATTCGTCTATTGCTGGCCAAGGCACAATGGCAATCCTCATGATCTTTTGGATATCAGACAAATGAGGGATAAAAACCGAAAGCCAGTGGTTATGAAAATAAAACCCGGTATGTAAAAGATAAATATCTGATTGGTAACCAGGTTCTGTCCTTTATTCTCTGTGAGGTCTTTCATGTCCTTCTCTCCTCTCCCCATAAGTCATCACTCTGGTTCAGAACTCACGCCAGGACCTGATTGTTTCACTTTCTTTCCCCTCTTCTGTCTATCCCACATGAGGTGACTACTCCTTGATAAAATATACAAAACCATGTCTTTCTTGTGTCTCCCACAGCATTTATCACAGTGCCTTACTCATGTGTCTACTCAGGTGTTTGCTAGTTGACATTAATTATGGAGGGATTTTTTTTTTCTATTTGGTGGCCATCGGTTGCTATCCCTGAAAACAGGGTAATTTCAGATAACTCATGGATATCTGTAGTCTAATACATTGGTACATATTTCTCTTTTTTCCCCCTCATTTTTAAAAAGTGCCCCAATGTGGGGGCACCTGGGTGGCTCAGTGGGTTAAAGCCTCTGCCTTCAGCTCAGGTCATGATCCCAGGGTGCTGGGATCTGAGCCCCGCCTCAGACTCTCTGCTCAGCGGGGAGCCTGCTTCCTCCTCTCTCTCTGCCTGCCTCTCTGTCTACCTGTGATCTCTGTCAAATAAATAAATAAAAATCTTTAAAAAAAAAAAAAGTGCCCCAAGGTATTTCCTTTTTTTTTTTTTTAAAGATTTTATTTATTTATTTGACAGAGAGAGATCACAAGTAGGCAGAGAGGCAAGCAGAGAGAGAGAGAGGAGGAAGTAGGCTCCCTGCTGAGCAGAGAGCCCGATGCCGGACTTGATCCCAGGACCCTGAGATTATGACCTGAGCTGAAGGCAGCGGCTTAACCCACTGAGCCACCCAGGCGCCCTTTTTTTTTTTTTTTTTTTAAGGTTATATTTTACTTATTTATTTATTAGAAAGAGGAGAGCTCGTGCTAGTGCAGGTGGGGGTAGGGGCAAAGGGCGAGAGAGAATCTCAAGCAGACTGTGCTGAGTGCAGAGGAGCCCTGAGAGCATGACCTGAGCCCAAACCAAGAGTCATACACTTAACCAACTGACCCATGTGCCCCAGTGCCCCCCCAATGTATTTCTGATCATCTAGATTATTTAGTAAGAGTGACTGTAGAACTTAGAAGAGCCAATGTTGTTATGTCCAGTTTTTAAAGATATCACAGTTTCTAAGTCAGTGTGTTGTGTAAAAATTGGGATTTGCCTTTTCCATTAAATAATTAAAATCTGTCATTCTCAACTTCTTTCTGTATGTATAGTTTCTGTATGTATAGTTTCCATTGCCCTTCTATCAGAAGTATTAGGAATGAAAGGTGTCCAGGAGTACCTTGCAATAGGCATTTTATGTCTTGATAGTTGATAATCACTGATTTAAACAGTGCACCACAGGGGTTTTTGGCTGGCTTATTTGGAAGAGCATGTGACTCTTGATCTCAGTTTACCCCACGTTGGATGTGGAGATTACTGAAACAATAAAATAAACTTAAAAAAGTAAAACACTGGACCACAGATCTTAATAGAGATTCAGCACTTTTATTTCATCTTGCTAGTGTGTTAAATAGTAAAATATTAAACCCAAACAATCCCAGGAATTTGTCTTATAAAATATTAGAGAATGTTGATAAAAAATAATCATCTTAGCTTATTCTCTCCTATTTCAAATACGTAAATGTAAAGGAAGTTCAGTTTTAACGATAAAATACCCTTCCTCATAAATGACATTGACTCATAAGTTGACTCAAATGACATTCCTCGTAATGGCATTGACCGTGGGTTCTTTGAGAGCCCCCCCCCCATTCTTCACTGAATAATTTAGGCCCCACTTCCTTCTTCAGGCAACCCTTAATAAGGTGATTGTTCTTTGATATTTTGGCATCTGGGCACCAGCATATTGTCCCAAAATCCAAAACCTCTACCTTGTTTCTTAGGTTAAAGGGAGAGGATTTAATCAGAGTCTCTCATGTAAGCATTATTTTAATATCAAAGTAAATTTCCATGAACAATGATCATTTTTTTCTCTACCTCTTAATGAGTGATTGTGAATTTTAACTTTTCTGTTATTCCATTCCTTGAATTTTGATGTATTCCTAATCTGAAACATTTTCAGGGTTAAAGTAATGTTGATCAAATAAAAAATTCACCAGAAGATTGAAAAATAAAGCTCTATAAAGAACATTGCATTTCATCTAGTTTCACATATCAGGTTCCATCAGCGGCCAAACTGCTCACCTGAAATAAGATAAAACCTGTCATGCCTTGCAGTTGTCCTTTGGGACATCATAGGCTTAACATGGTTCTTTCTGATGCTACAGAAAGTATTTGAAGTAGAAATTCAAGTACCTTTTTATAGCTCTTCTTGGTCCTGAAGCAGGGACTCTCATGTATAGCATTTCAGCAGAGCTCTAGAAGTTTCCTTACTGAATAGATTCTGAATCAGTTGGGGCTTGGTGTCTGTTGAAACAGCATTGTAGGTGGAGTTAAAAAAAAAATCTGTCTTTTAGTCTGTTTTCTGCTGACTGCTCTGACAAATCACTTAAACCTTTTTCTGGATCCAGAGTTTCCTAATCTGTGAGATGAGAAATTTGGGGACTTTTGAAATTTGAAGTCAGGAAGATACTCTTTGCATAGGGAATGATCAAGAGATCATGAAGACTGGAGCAGAGCCTGTGTTGCATCAGGCTGCCAGAAGAGATGAGGAGAAATGAAATAATGTGAGAGGAACCAGGGAGATGTGATCAGGGACACCCAGAACACATATTGGGAGAGGGAGAGGGATTTATCCAGAATCCTGGCTTGGGCTGCTGGCTGGCTAGTGATGGTGGTCACTGGGGTAGGTAACAAGCAATAAGAGCAGATTTGTAGTGGAAGTTCGATTCAGGTTTGTATATGTGTGTGTGTTGAGTTTGGGGTCTGTAAGGGCCAGCGTTTGGCCATGTCTAGGGTACAGTTCCCACATGCTGATCTGGAGGTTGGGAACATGATCTGGTGGTTACTGGTGAGATTTGGAGAACTGAGACACAAAGGGGATGGTGGCAGCCAAAGGAGTGAGTGAGCTTGCCTGAACAATGTGGAAACATGTTCTGGAGGGCAGGCTCGTGAGCTCATGTGCTGTCGATCCCAGTGTCTGGCACATAGTAGTTGCGCAATCAGGTCTCAGTTTCTTGGAGACTGAGAAGAGAGGGTAAGACTGAACATTTAGTACCACCACCACATAAGGAAGAGAGGCTGTGAAGGTTGTTGCTAGAGGGATAGGGAAAAACTAGGGGAGTGTGGTGTAGAGCCAGAATTTCTCTCAAATATGCCCTGTTGAAGAAACACAACATATTAATTATCTGCTTGTTAACAGAAGTGCTCTCTTTTCTGTAGGCATTTCAGAATTTGCTACCTCTCCAGAGAAAGTCAGTGATTACATTTCTCCACTCTTGAACTTTGCTGCAGAGCATGTACCACGGGCAAAACACAAAGAGACGCCTCTCTACATCCTCTGCACAGCTGGAATGAGAATTCTTCCTGAAAGGTGATCCTCCACATGGGGCCAGGGCAGGCCAGGCCCTGAGGGTGGGGGAGGTGGGGGATGGGGGAGAGAGTGGGGTGGGCCATGGTGGTGGTGTATTCCCCACCTCCCCTCCTGTCCCTTTTCCTTCCCTTCCTCCTCGTTCATTATCATCACCAAAAGGAAGACAGTAAAAATTCTTTGTTCAAATTTGGAATAGAGCCTGAACTATTCCCTTAGCCAGAATGCACCAAAAAGCTTCTCATGTATTTGATTATAAATAGTGAGCTATAAAGTAAACAGTAAACCATAACCTATAAAGTGGTCATATAAAAAAACCCTGATTTTCTATGTTATTAGTTGTAGTTTCATATCTGGGAATCACAGAATTCACACAACTCATGAGATTTCTTCCTAAAATAGTTTTAGCCAGTGAATTACTTTGGCTTTAAAATTTACTGTTTTTGTACAGGACATACCAGAGCCATAGTTTTTGTTTTGTTGTGTTTTTTTTTTTTTTCTCTTTTTAAAACAGAGAAATGTAGGCTCCATTTGATGTGTCAATTTTGGGGTTGTCTTCCAGCCAGCAGAAAGCCATCCTGGAGGACCTCCTGACTGATATCCCCGTGCACTTTGACTTCTTGTTTTCTGACTCTCACGCAGAAGTGATTTCAGGGAAACAAGAAGGTTGGTATATTGGTTTTCAACTTGAAATTTGGGAAGTTATTCCTTTAAATCCTCCCCTTTGTTTTTTCCAGTGTACGCATTATTAAATTACTTTTACTATCTTAAAATTTAGGAAATCATAGCTTGAAATATTATTTTTAAATGGCAAAGTTAGTTTGTTATATGAGTGACCTTTATTCTCCAAACCTTAAGCCATTAAAAAAATAACTTAGCTTGTCTTTACCACATTTAGGAAACATACATTGGATTC
Organism: Mustela erminea; assembly: GCF_009829155.1. Lineage (NCBI taxonomy): Eukaryota > Metazoa > Chordata > Mammalia > Carnivora > Mustelidae > Mustela > Mustela erminea. The sequence goes on along the minus strand of NC_045615.1, from coordinate 3,440,008 downwards.
ATTTGGATAGGGAAGGTTTGTGTTCCTTGCCTAAGGTATACACCTTTTAGTAATTATGATAATTACTGAGTTATTGGTGCCTTCCGTCAACTTATTTGCTACAAAGGGGAAATTCTTGACTTTGATACACTGAGAAAATATTAGTTCTGCTTTCAAGTAAATGATTCTACTTGAGAATGAAGTGAAAAATCAGTGAGATATTATTTGGGGACTAGTTTGCTAGAAATGAAGACCAAAAGCACCTATTTCAAAATCATGGTTCATTTGGGCAAATGCCTCCTCTGGGAAGGACATTGTAGAAAATAAAACTGGGTGAAACTCAAATACTGCCATTGAGCTGTTCACAGACGAGTGAGGTATGCAGTTAGCTGCCACATGAGATAGTGTTAGGTGCCGTAAGGAAGATAAGAAGTATGTGGGAGTTTGCAAAAGGGAGTTTTGCTTCGTTTTTTCCTTGCTAGGGACATCGTAGAGCAAGTGACAGTTTAAACTGTGGGATAACTAGCAATAAGTGTGCCAGAGCCTGGTAAGGGTTGGGCTCTGAGAGAAGGATAGGAAGTACATTCCAAGCAGAAGAAATGATCTGAGTCTGCATAGGTTAGAAAAGTTGCACTGTGGACAGAGGAACAAAAATAGTTTGAGTGGCATATGGCCCTTTTGAAAAGTGGTAGTAAGAAGAAAAGTTGGACAGGTCTTGGTGATGTCCGTGTTGTGGCAGCATGAGTTGTTCCTTTTTTCCCTTCCTTTTGATTTAAAACTAATCAGACATCTATAACCCAGAGAAAGCAGCTCTGCATAGGACACTCAGCACATACACCCATCTGAAAATGGGTGGCTTGAACCTCAGAGTAGGCCATGGAGCCAGGCAAGTGGTGGCAGGGGCAGCAGGGGACCCACACGATTTTTCTAGCAGAGGAGGCAGAGGGTGAAGGTGGTGAGTTAGGGGTTTACCCGACAGTTCGTGCCAGCTGATCTCTCTGAGCAGAGATTGCACTGACTGAGAGAAGGGAAAGGAAAAGGGAAGAAGGCTCAGAGAACTGAAGGAATGTGTGTCCTGCTCTCTGCCCCAGGGTTCTGGCAAGAGGATCACCCATGGACCCCTGGATCCCCCACCCCCACTTAAGGATCACCTATCAGGCTGTGGTTGCCCCAAGTACTAAACACAGTTCCACAAACTCTGTGGTCATCCTTTTTTTTTTTTATTTAAATCACCGACCTTGTTAGAACCAAAGTAAAAAAAAGCCTTCCCTAATAAGAAAGCCTTCCCTTTGTCCATGATTTGAAATGCAGCAGAAAGAGCACTTTTTATCATACACTGAAAAATCATGTTAATATGGTATCACAAAAAGAACATGGCAGTTTTCCAGTAATTGAGCCTAAAGACATGGAATATTTAAATCTAACTGATAAAGAATTTAAAATACTATTATAAAGAAATTCAGTGAGCTAATACACTGATCTCCAGAATAAAATTAATGAAAAGAAGGAGTACTTTACCAAAGAGATTAAACTTCTAAAAAACCAAACATTCTGGCGCTGAGGAAGTCAATACATGAGATGAGGAATCACTAGAATGCATTGGAAATAGAGCAGATGGAGGAGAGAATAAGCAGGCTTGAGGATAGGAATATAAAAATGGTTCCTGTAAAAGAGGAGCAAAAACTAAGGTTTTTAAAAAGTGAAGAAACCCTGTGAAAACTATCAGACTCCTTTAGCAGAACCAACATAAGATTAGAGGGTATCCCAAAAGGAGAAGAGAGCATATTTAAAGAGGTAATAGAGAACTTCCCAAACCCAGGGAAGGAACTGGGTTCTTTGTGGTCTATGAAGCTAACAGACCACTTTATTTATCTCAGTGCAAAAAGACCTTCTCTGAGATACATTACATTAAAACTGTCAAAAGACAATAATAAATTATTTTGAAGGAAACTAGGGGGAAAAAAACAGTAACCTACAAAAGAAGTTCTGTCAATATCAGCATATTTTTCAGTGGAAGCTCTACAGGCCAGGAGAGAGTGGAATGACACTTTAAAGTATTGAAAAATACAGGCATGCGCCGACTTCCTCTTTTTCCGGCTGGAACCATGGAGGGTGCAGAGGAGAAGAAAAAGAAGGTTCCTGCCATGCCAGAAACCCTTAAAAAGAAGCGAAGGAATTTCGCAGAGCTGAAGATCAAGCGTCTGAGGAAGAAGTTTGCTCAAAAGATGCTTCGAAAGGCAAGGAGGAAGCTTATCTATGAGAAAGCCAAGCATTACCACAAGGAGTACAGACAGATGTACCGGACCAAGATTCGGATGGCGAGGATGGCGAGAAAAGCTGGCAACTTCTACGTACCTGCAGAACCCAAGTTGGCGTTTGTCATCAGGATCAGAGGCATCAATGGTGTGAGCCCGAAGGTTCAAAAGGTGTTGCAGCTCCTTCGCCTTCGTCAAATCTTTAATGGCACCTTTAAGCTCAACAAGGCTTCAGTTAACATGTTAAGGATTGTGGAACCATATATAGCATGGGGGTACCCTAACCTGAAGTCAGTGAATGAATTAATCTACAAGCGTGGTTATGGCAAAATCAACAAGAAGCGAATTGCCCTGACAGATAACACATTGATTGCCCGATCTCTTGGTAAATATGGCATCATCTGCATGGAGGATCTGATTCACGAGATCTATACTGTTGGAAAATGTTTCAAAGAGGCAAACAACTTTTCATGGCCCTTCAGATTATCCTCTCCACGAGGGGGATGAAGAAAAAGACCACCCATTTTGTGGAAGGTGGAGATGCTGGCAACAGGGAAGACCAGATCAATAGGCTTATTCGAAGAATGAACTAAGGTATCTACCATGATTATTTTTGTAATCAGGCCAGTTAATAAAGGACTACTCTCAAGTGGGGAAAAAAAATAAATAAATAAAGTATTGAAAAATACAAATTGCCAGCTGAGAATACTCTGTTTGACAAAGTTATCCTTTGGATATAAAGGTGAAATAAAGGCTTTCCCAGACAAACAGAAGCTAAGGGAGTTTACCACCCCCAAACAACTTACAAGAAATGTTGAAAGGAGCTTTTCAAGCTGGAATGAAAAGAGGAAGGCACACAAAATCTGAGTAAGGTCATAAGTAGAAAAACTAACGTTTCTGGAATAGTATATTAAACAAGTACAAAGGTTAAAGGAAAAAGAGCATTACAAGTAAACGTAGCTGCTATAACTTGGTCACAACATCACAACATAAAAAAGATAGCTTGTGACATCAAAAATATAAAAAGGGAAGAGTAAAAGGGATAGAAACTTTATAGGTGAACAAAGATAAATTGCTATCAGTAGAAAAACGACTTCTACCTATGAGATGTTTTTTGTAAACCACAAAGCAGAGAGACACAAAACATTAAAAAAAGGGGGGACACTAAGCAAACTGTGGAAACCTTGGAGGACCACAAACTTACAAGGGTAAAGGAAGGAAGGGTAAAGAAGGAAGAAGACAAGGGAGAGACAAAATAACCAGAAGGCAAAACATAAAATGGCAGTAGTAAATCCTTACAGATCAGTAATCACTCTAAATGTAAACAGATCGAATTTACCAATCAAAAGTCACAGAATGGCTGGATAGATTTAAAAAAACAAGATCCAACTATATGCCACCTATAGGAGACTCGTTTCTGCTCTAAGACACAGATAGACTTTTCCAAGCAAATGGAAACCAAAAGAAGGCAGGCATAGCCATATATATATATATATATCAGACAAAATAGACTGGAAAGCTAGAAGGGTGATGAGATAAAGCAGGTCATTTTATGATGATAAACAGGCCAGTACTTCAAGAAGAACATAAGTATATATGCTCCCAATACCGAAACATTGAGATATATTAAGCAAATACTAACAGGTCTTAAAGGAAAAATAGAGAACAATACAATAATAGCTGGGAACTTTGGAATCCCGCTATCACCAATGGATGAATCACCCAAACAGAAAATCAGCAAGGCAAAATATTGGAATTGAACCACATGTTAGCGCAAATGGACTTAACAGGTATATACAGAACATCCCATCCAATAGCAGCAGAATATACATCTTTTCAAGTCTACATGGAACATTTTCCAGGTTAGATCATATGACAGTTACAGAGGAAGTCTTAACAAGTTTAGGAAGATTGAAGTCATGGCAGCCATCATCTCTGAACACAATGGTACGAAACTAGAAATCAACAAGAGGAAGGTGAGAAAATCTACAAATATGTGGAAATGAAACAGCATACTTCTAAACCAGTAGGTCAAAGAAGAATTCAAAAGGAAATAAAAAATGATCTCAAAACATGGGGCGTCTGGGTGGCTCAGTGGGTTAAGCCGCTGCCTTCGGCTCAGGTCATGATCTCAGGGTCCTGGGATCGAGTCCCGCATCGGGCTCTCTGCTCAGCAGGGAGCCTGTTTCCCTCTCTCTCTCTCTATCTGCCTCTCCATCTACTTGTGATTCCTCTCTGTCAAATAAAAAAAAACAAAGCAAAACAAAAAAAAACCTTTAAAAAAATTATCTCAAAACAAATGAAAATGGAAATAGAACATAGCAAATATTACAGAATGTAGCAAGAGCAGTTCTGAGAAAAAAATTTACAGCAATAGAAGCATATATTGAGAAATTAGTTCTCAAATAAACAGTACAACATTACACCTCACGTAACTAGAAGAACAAATGAAGCCCAAAGTTAGCAGAAGGAAGGAAATAATAAAGAACAGCGTGGAAATAAAATAATCATGTGATCATCTCAAAAAAGTATTGTAAAAAATGCACTTGACAAAATATAACATCTTTTCATGATAAAAATTCTTAATAGTGGGTAAAGAAGAAACAACATAATAAAAACCACATTTAACAAACTCACAGCTAACATTAGACTCAATGGAGAGAAATTGAAAGCATTTCCTTTAAGATTGGGGATAAGACAAGGATACCTGCTCTCATCACTCCTGTTCAGTATGGTACTGGAAGTCTTAGCTAGAGTAACTAGGCAAGACAAAGAAAAGACATCCAGATCAGAAAGGAAAAAATAAAACTCTCATTATCTACTGATAATATGATCTTAATTATAGAAAATCCTAAAGAGTCCATCAAAAAGCTGTCAGTCATTGAATTAATCAACAGTTTCTGTAAAGAGGCAAGATTGAAAACCAACATACAGAAATCAGTTGCATTCCTTTACCCTAAGGATGAAGAATCTGAAAAAGAAATAAAACTATCTCATTCACAATGGTATCAAGTTTTAGATAAGAATAAAATAAGAATAAACTTAAGCGAGGAGGTGGAAGATCTTTACAATAAAAACTGTTTAAGACTTGACTGAAAGAAATGGAAGAAGACAAATTGAAAGACAACCTATGTTCCTGGACCGGAAGAATTAATTTTGATAAAATTGCCATACTAGTCAAGGCCATCTACATATTTTTTTAAAAGACTTTATTCATTTATTTGACAGAGATCACAAGCAGGCAGAGAGGCAGGCAGAGAGAGAGGAGGAAACAGGCTCCCTGCTGAGCAGAGAGCCCGACTCGGGGCTTGATCCCAGGACCCTGGGATCATGACCCGAGCCAAACGCAGAGGCTTTAACCCACTGAGCCACCCAGGTGCCCCGCCATCTATAGATTTAATGCAGCCCCCATCGAAATACCAAAAGCATTTTTCACAGAAACACAAGAAACAATCCTAAAATTTGTGTGGATCACAAAAGACCCCTAATAGCCAAAACAATCCTGAGAAAAAAGAGCAAAGCTGGAGGTATCATGCTTCAATTTCAAACCATTCTACAAAGCAATGTTAATAGAAACAATATGGTACTAGCATAAAAAAAATAGGACACATCAATCAGTGGAACAGAATAGAAAACCCAGGATTAGGGGCGCCCAGGTGGCTCAGTTGGTTAAGCAGCTGCCTTCAGCTTGGGTCATGATTCTAGGGTCCTGGGATCGAGCCCCACATCAGGCTCCCTGCTCAGCAGAGAGCCTGCTTCTCTCTCTCCCCCTCTCCCTGACACTCTGCTTACTTGTGCTCTCTCTCTAACTCTCTGTCAAATAAATAAAATTTAAAAAAAAAAAAAAAAGAAAGAAAGAAAACCCAGGATTAAATCCCAGCATATATTGCCAACTAATACCCAGTAAGGGAGCCAAGAATACCCAGTGGGGGAAGGATAGTCTCTTCAACAAATGGTGCTGGGAAAACTGAGGAAACACTTGCTAAACAATGAAATTAGACCCTGTCTCATACCACTTGCAAAACCTAATTCAAAAAGGATCAGAGTTAAACCTGAAACCTGATATCATAAGCTCTTAGAAGAAAATGTAGGGAGGAAGCTCATCAGTATTAGTCATGGCAATGATTTTTTGGACACAACACCCAAATAACAAATAACAAAATAACAAAATAACAAAATAACAAAAGCAAAAACCAACAAATAGGACTATATCAAACTCAGAAGCATCTACACAGTAAAACAAACAATTAACAAAATGAAAAAACAACTTACAGAATAGGAGAAAATTTTTGTAAGCCGTATATTGGCCAAGGGGTTAGTATCCAAAATATATAAAGATCTCATATGACTTATTAAATTAAGACACAATTTGATTAAAAACTAAACACACATGGGGCACCTGGGTAGCTCAGTCAGTTGAGCATCAGACTCTTGGTTTCAGCTCAGGTCATGATCTCAGGTCGTGATCTCGGAATGTGAGATGGAGCCCCACATTGGGCTCTGTGCTCAGCAGGGAGTCTGCTTGAGATTCTCCCTCTCCTCTGCTCCTCCCCCCATCCTTGCTCACTCGCTCTCAAATAAATAAATCTTTAAGACAAACAAAAAAACCCGAAATAGACATTTTCCAAAAAGGACAGCAAAATGGCCAACGGCACACAAAAAGATGCTCAGCATCACTAATGTCAAGGAAATGCAAAGCAAAACCATAGTGAGATTTTATCTCATACCTGTTAGAATGGCTGTCATTGAGAAGACAAGGTAGCAGGCAAGAATGTGGTGAAAAGGCCTTATACGTTGTAAGTGGGAGTGTAAATTGGCCCAGGCACTACAGAGAACAATGTGGAGGTTCCTCAAAAAATTGGTTAGGTGTACCATACAATCCAGTAATTACATTTCCAGGTATATACCCAAAGAAAATGAAAACTGGATTTCAATAGGATGTCTGCATTCCCATGTTTATCACAGTGTTAGTTACAAGAACCAAGTTAGAGAAACAACCCAAGGGTCCATCAATGCATGAATGGTTAAAAACGATGTAGTACATATACACAATGTAATATTCAGCCATGAGAAAGGAGGATATCCTGCCATTGGTGACAGGATGGATGGACCTTGAGCACATGATCCTAAGTGAGATAAGTCCAACGGAGAAAGACAGTACTGTTTGATGTCGCTTACTTGTAGAATCTGAAAAAGTCAAACCTATGAGAAAAATGGAATAAAATGGTGGTTAACAGGGAATGGGGGTTGATAAGATCCATGGTGTTTAAAGGTGCAAACTTGGAATGAGTAACAAGCCATAGAGTTCTAGTGGACAGTATAATGAGTATAGGCAGTAATACTGTATGTAACTTGGCAAGGGCAATCGTACCACAGTGTATAGACCTATCAAAGTAATACAATGTACACCTTAAAGTGACACAATGTTACATGTCTGATTTATTCAAGAAAAACAAAAAGGTTTTATCCAAGAGGTCTTGGATTGTCAGGCTGTGGGGCGTTTGCCCTTTGTTCTAGAGGTCAGGCCAATAGCAGAGAATAGCATGGGTTGGAGGGGGGGAGGACGGACAGGGAGATTGACTAGGTCTCTGTAACAGCTTAAATCAAGGTGGAAATGAAGTGGGTAAAGACTGGATAGAGGGAATGTAGAAGGGGAACGAGGCTTGGCAACTGAGTGAAAGCAAGGGATGAAGGAACTGGAAGAGACAGAGTTAATGTGTTTTTTTCAAGCTTGCTGTTGATAGGCTTAACTTCATGAAGTAAAAACTCCATTATTTCAAAAAAGTTCCAAATGAAAGCTGGCATTGAGGGAATTCTATTTTTACCCATGTAAATGATAAGAATTATACATTTTAAAGTTGAGAGTTCTTGGAAAGCCACTAGGAGAATACAAAATACATTATCAGGGATGCTTTATTTCAGATAATGTGTTCGTAGGTTGTCAGGGAGTAAAGTAGATGAGTTGTTTGTGCTAACTGCATGGATAAAAGTTATAAAAAGTATCTTAGAACTTTATCCTTCTTATCTTCCCCCTGTGAAATGTCTGTAGGTGTGTATGCTTGGATTGGCATTAATTTTGTCCTTGGACGATTCGAGCATATTGAGGATGGTAAGTATCATGTTTCCAACCAACTTGTCTGACTGGAAATGAGGCTGTTCTGTCTAATCCCAAAGGATAAAAAGGGGGCTAAGTTTTGTTTTTTAAAGATTTTATTTACTTGAGGGCGCCTGGGTGGCTCAGTGGGTTAAAGCCTCTGCCTTTGGCTCAGGTCATGATCCCAGGGTCCTGGGATCGAGTCCTGCATCGGGCTCTCTGCTCAGTGGGGAGTCTAGGGCTTCCTCCTCTCTCTCTCTCTCTCTCTGCCTGCCTCTCTGCCTACTTGTGATCTCTCTCTCTCTCTCTGTCAAATAAATAAATAATCTTTAAAAAAAAAAAAGATTTTATTTATTTGAGACAGCATGAGTCGGGAACAGAGGGAGTGGAAGGAGCAGACTTCCCACTGAGCAGATAGCCTGATGTGGGACTTGATCCCAGGACCCTGGGATCATGACTTGATCTGAAGGCAGACACACTTAACTGACTGAGCCACCCAGGCACCCCCAGGAGCCAAGTTTTGTGACACAGCTAAGTGGGTAGGAGTAGAGAGAGGGCTGCTCTTTCCCACTATGAATTTGACTATAGGTGGGAGGAGTAGGCTGAGTTTGCCCAGATGGGCTTAAGATAAGCACCATGGAAACAAGGGGACTCACAAGAAGATCCCCATTTTCCAGGTTGGTTCTGTTCCAACAGATATTTCTTGTTATTTGCAGATGAGGAGGCAGTTGTGGAGGTTAACATTCCTGGTAGTGAAAGCAGGGAAGCTATTCTCCGTAAAAGGACAGCCGGTATTCTGGACATGGGCGGCGTGTCGACTCAGATAGCGTACGAAGTTCCCAAAACTGTAAGCTTTGCCTCCTCACAGCAGGTTACTATCCGTACAAATTTTCTTCTGTTTGGTTTGGTTTTCCTTTAACATGTCTCCATCCATTTTTGTCTTGTTTTCTGAGTCTGAACACATCTTTACTATGCTTGCTGAGGCCCTACCTTCCCAACCCAGGAGAACGGAGTCAGGAGAAAGCCACGCAAACCTCTGCTAAGCCGTTTATGTTTGTTCATTGAAGTCAGCTGGTTTGTTTTCTGAACTGGGCGTTTTTGTTTGGTATAAATTTTAGTCACATGCTTGAATTTTTTTTTTGTATTTTCTCTTCAGTCACTTCTTTTCTCAACAGATACTGTAAAACATAATGTAATAGCATCACATTTCTTAAGTTAATGTTGGGGAATGTACTGGGGTTTCTTTCAAGGCTCAGACAGCTTTTGACTTTTCTAGAAAAAATTGAGGTTTGTATGCACTGTTTGCACATTTCTGAACTTAGGGTTTCCACTGTTTTCTCCCGTGCCCTCAGGGCCCGTAGTCACTACCAATAGTTTCCCAATAGGCTGGGCAGCCTTGTCTAGAGAGCACCAGGAAAGTTTCCAGATGTGTTCCTGAACTGCTACACATCTTTAAGACTCTCTTTCCACTCAGATGTAAATTCCTACTAAAACCTGGTTTCCTGCACTTCCCCCTAGTGTGGTGTAGTGGTTAAAAAAGCCTGGCCTCCATCGTCACGTGAGCCTCGCTAAACGCGACCTTAAGCACATCGTTTAACTCCTGGGAGGCAGGTTCTTCATCTGTAGAGGTCCATGCAGGCAGCTCTCACACGGGGCTTTTATAAGGCTGAGATGAGATAGTGCATATAACATAGCTGATGTACTGCCAGCTGCCTAGTGTTCACTGTTACTGGCGTATTTATTAAGCTCTTTACAGAAATGCTTTGTAAATTCAAATACAACGATATCTGTGTCCTGCTTCTCATCCCCGCATGCCTCTAGAAACTATTATACCTTTTGTTAAAAGTCGTGTTTTCCCCCTCAAGACAAAGTAAAAAATACACAGAAAGCAAGTTTCGAAAAAAATACTGAAAAGTCAGGGTTAAAACTTTTCTATGGGTGTGTCATCCAAAAACAATCATTGTTAGCATTTTGGTGTATTTCTTTTCATTCATTTTTCTGTATTTATAGTTTTTTTTTCAAATATGGTTGTTGTAATCTTACTGTTTATATAATTTTGTGTCCCTCGTTTAATAGTGCATAAGCATGTTCCTCCACATACTATTGATTACCATAATTAACTAAGCCCTCCTTGGAGTTGTAGATTTTTTTTATCTTAAAAATAATTTTTTTTTTAAAGATTTTATTATTTATTTGAGAAAGAGAGCAAGAGAGAGAGCGCAGGAGCAGGGGCATAGGGGCGGAGGGACAGGGAGAAGCAGACCCCGCGCTGAACAGGGAGCCTGATGCAGGCTCGATCCCAAGATCCCAAAGTCAGGATCTGAGTCAAAGGTAGACACTTAACCGAGCCACCCAGGTGCCCCAGAGTTGTAGATTTAGATGACACTTGTTTTTTTCTCTCACAGAACACAGAGGTCATCTTTGTATGTAGAGACTTTAAAATGTTTAGAATTATTTCTAAAACATAGGCTTCCATAAGTACATATACTACATTGGAGGGTATGAACTATGTCTTTCCATCGGAGGGTATGAACTTCCCTTTCCAAAAAGCAACAGTATCACAGATGTGCAGCACATCTGGAATTTCTTAAGTCAGAATTGTCATATTGAATTCAGAAGGATGCTTGGAAGGGTCCTTGGGAAAGGTAGAAGCAGACATTTTTGCTGCTTTTAGATGGGAATCTTTTTAGATCCTTTTTCACAGGAGGTTATTGTTTTTGTATTGCTTTAAATAGTGAAGTCTTTTATCCTTGCACCTGCAGGAAGAAGTAGCTAAGAACTTGTTAGCTGAATTTAACTTGGGATGTGATGTTCACCAAACTGAGCATGTATACCGAGTCTATGTGGCCACATTTCTTGGGTTTGGTGGCAATGCTGCTCGACAGAGGTACGAAGACCGAATATTTGCCAGCACAGTTCAAAAGAACAGGTAAAGCACCTTCCACTTCGTAGCATTAACTTTCAAACCTTGGTATCTCCTCATAGAAAACATACCCAGGCAAAGCAGGGAGACCTCAAGCAACAGAAGTATATCAGCACTGTCAGCTTTGGACTCCCCTGGCTGCTGAGAAATGAAGGGACAGCATATGTCTTTGGCTCTGAACCCTTCCAGCTTCCGAAAGAAGATCTCTCCCTCAGACCCACACCTCCGTAGATTAGAGATTTCACTGTTAATGTATTGAGGCAGTTTTGAGCCCTGGGTAGTGTATTTCACATTGCAGAGCCCTTGGGAAACTCAGCACCTGGGCCTCTGCAGATGTCCCAGAGGCCTCCAGTAAGTGATGATCAGATTGTCATTGAGGATGGAAGGGGATTACCTGATGTTCTGGTGGTGTTCTGGAAAACCAGCCTGTGCAGTCAGTTAGTGGATAAGACCAGAGAGAAAGAAGTGATCTACAAGTCCAAGTTAGTGATTTTAAACATTTTTAGCAGTGAAACTTTTAAAAAATGTGTTTATGAGGGGCCCAAAATTGTGACCAGCTGCTATGAGCATTTCCCTAAGCTCTGTGAGGATTGGCCAGTGGATGAGAGCAAATAGGGCTGGGACTTGGGCACTTAACTGCGGCACAGGGTAAGACAGGCCTTTAAGGATGGAGAGCACACCCATATTCCAGAACCTAAGGCCTGTGGTCAGATGTATGAGAGCTTAGCAGAACTCCATTTGAACTATTACAAACACAAGTACCCTCGTCCCAGAGACACAAGCTTCAGCAGCCTGTTCATGGAGGAGTACAAGCTGATCCTGTCCACAGACAACTTGAGAGAGTTTAAGGAAATGAATAAAGACATATGGAAGACACTGCAAGAGAAGTTTGCCCCCAGGAATCCCAAGGAGAAGCAGAAGGCCTGGGCTCGGTCCTTATCTCACCCATGCATCCAAACGTGGAGTCTTGGGTATTTATGTCACCCTAAATTTACATCATCATAAATAAAATTGCCCTGATTTTCACCGAAAAAAAACCAAAAAACTGAGTTTATAAAAAATTCTGCTATAGAAAATATATAAAACAAATAAAAGCAGCACTATTGTATTGTATTGTATTTATTTGTCAGAGAGAGAGTAAAGGCAGGGGGAGCAGCAGGCAGAGGGAGAAGGAGAAGCAGCCTCCCCACCAAGCAAGGAGCCCGAGGCAGGACTCAATCCCAGCATCCTGGGATCATGACCTGAGCTGAAGGCAGACGCTTCACTGACTGAGCCACTCAGGTGTCCCTAAATCAGCACTTTAATTAGTTTAAATTTATAAGTTTAAGTATATAGCAATTATTTATTTGAAATTGGGGCATAAGAAAAGCAAAGCTGTTTGGATGAATAAAAATACCTGAAATGTGGAGTTATATAAGATATCCTGTTAATTACTGTGTTTAGTTTTCCTTGTTTTGATGATTGGTTTTGAAGGGGAAAAAAATCCCAATTTGTAGAGATAAATGGTAGTATATAGTTCCTTGATCAGTTTAATCTTAACAAAATTGTGGAGGCCTGAACTTTAAGAAAGACCAAGACACAGCCATTCAGTACCACATCTTCCAGAAATTCACATATGTGAATAGGAAGAGCCGTAAAAACTTGTTCTTCTTCTGCTCCAGACATTAATTGAATGGTGTTAGTTAAGAGATTGGTAGTCCCATAGTTTCTTTTAAATGTAGTATATAATATACTACATTTTGGTATAATTATTTTTTATAATAGTCTTATATAGGAATACTTCTTTAGTGATGTTTGAGTTAGAACTTCAGAGAAACACCTGCAATGCTAATTTTTAGTAATTGGCTTTAATGTCAAACTTGTATGACAGTGCAGTGGCCCTTCTTAATGTAGTTGTAGGGCAGCTAAAAACAGTAATGTTGAAGTACATTTGACTAGTCTCAGACTTATTTTTTTAAGATTTTATTTATGTATTTAGAGCGAGTGTGTGTGAGCAGGGGGAGGGACAGAGGGAGAGAGAATCTCAAGCAGACTCTGGACAGAGTGTGCAGGCTGATGAGGGGCTCGATCACACAACCCCAAGATCATGACCTGAGCTGAAATCAGGAGTTGGACACTTTGCTGACTAAGCGATCTTGGACTTTTATAATGATTATAAACATTAGTCATCATTTTTTATATATGTGAGGAATTGAGCCTTGAAATACATAGTTATCTCTTCGCCATCAATAGCAACTGAGTTTTTAAAATAAGACATTTTTAATTAATGGCAAAGACCTTAATTTATTACATTCAAGTGCATTTTGAGTTGCCTTGATCTTAGGAATAAAAAACTTGTCATTCGAGTGACGGATAATAAAATTTAAACACCTTTTTAGGCCCATGTGATGTCACAGTATCAAACACTAAAGTAAACCCAGTAGTTGTGAGCTCTTTCCGGTTCCTCAGTGGCTTAGCAGTGAGTATGTACAGGGGACGACAGATCTTAGTGCAGGGAAATCACATCGGGAAGTGATTTCAGAGGACAGTTAAGATATCTTGTCCATGGAATGTCTCAGAACCTTGAATTAACAGTAGAAACTCTTATCTGTAGCAATTGGGACCAATAGTTGATTAATTTTTAAAAATCAGTTAAAGTAGAATCCAAAATGGAATGTAACTGTAAGCACTTTGTTTTAGCTTAGGTATTCATGGGCCAGTCTTTGTTCCAGACTGAGGTCTTTTCTTAGGCTACCGCCGTCATAGCTCTTTTTTCTTAGGCTACCACCATCATAGCTCTGGCCTGCCCTGCATCTGCTCATCTCAGTGTCATTTGGCTTCTTTAAAGACTACCAAGGGCTTAGCAAACATTTGTGAAGCAACTTGATACCAGTTCTTCTAGATTTTCCCAGTTTTTTTCAACTTTGCTAGTACTGAGTTTGACAGTAGTTTTTAAGTAAGCACCTTGCCTCCAAGGCATGGAGCCTGGGGCCAATGACCTTTTTCCACAGTCACATTTCATCTCTATACACTGAAACCCACAGGCTCTAGTGGCAGAACAGGATTGGGAATGACACAGTTGGTAGGCATTCAGCTGCAGTGAACTTGAAACCAAGAGGAGCATAGGCACCCAAACAGGCCACATTCCTGGGTACTGAAAGCACTGGTCATCTCACCAGGTAGCTGTTTCACTGGACCCTGTTACAGTGTCTGCCCTACACGCATGTGCATGGATGGTGAATCTCCAAGAGGGGTTCAAGAACCTGTTTCCCTAACCTTATGACCCCAGAATCCATTTTCATTCCCACAGAACACCTTGCTGAGCTCACGGTCCATAGAATGTCTTGAGAAACACTGACCTGCAGCTGCTTCTTCAAAAAATGGTTTTCTGTCAGTCTCAAATCAAGTTTCTCTTTGTCCTGTAGGCTCCTGGGGAAACAGACGGGTCTGGCTCCTGATACTCCATACCTGGACCCCTGCTTACCCCTAGACATTAAAGATGAAATCCAGCAAAATGGACAGACCATGTACCTCCGGGGAACAGGAGACTTTGACCTATGTCGAGAGACCATCCAGCCTTTCATGAATAAAACGAATGAGACACAGACTTCCCTCAACGGTGTCTACCAGCCCCCAATTCACTTCCAAAACAGTGAATTCTATGGCTTTTCGGAGTTCTACTATTGCACTGAAGATGTGTTACGAATGGGGGGGGATTACAATGCTGCTACGTTTACTAAAGCTGCAAAGGTAACCTTCAAAGACATCCTCTTCCTCCGCATGCTTTTGAGAGACTCATGTGGACAGTGGCAGCTTATGTCCCTCCTGCACTTTGAGAGGCCTGAGTCAAGAGAAGGGGAGGGTGGGATGGAAGGATGTAAGGCAGCCTGCTGGGGACCCTGTTCCCTTGGTTGAACAAGAGATGCAGTCCCAGTAGGAGTGAGAAGTCCACTGACTTCTGCCCACCACTCCATGAGCCGCTCTGAGCATCAGTGGCTTCCAGGTGACAGACTTGTGTACTTCGAGGAGATAATGTAGCCATGATCTGGCCACTCCCAGCAGCCTTTCTGTCGCTTAGCTGTCAGGACCCCTGTTCTCTTGCTGGCTCCTCCCTTTCTGATGGTGGCTTAGGCTCTTTCAAGGGTTCCCCACCTTTATACCCCTTAACCCTGGGTGATCCCTAACAGCCACCTTTGGCCCTTGGACCTTCAGGCTCTTTGATGGTCTCATCCATGCTCATGAGTTGCTGCCACTGCCTGTCAAGAAGAGGCTCCAGGCCTGACCCCTGCCTAGATTTCATGACCCAAAACAGACCCACCATTTTCTCTCTGTTCCCTCATTCTGTGATGCTGTCTGGGTTAATGGCATCCCTGACCATCTAGTCCACCTCCCAGAACTCGAGTTCTAGGCTTCTCCCTGCCATCCATTCCAGCCTCGCCACACACGCCCCACAATCAGTCAACAAGCACATTACTTCATGCATATCCTTCCCTGCTTTGCATCCTGCTCTCACTGCCCTAGTGAGGCCTGTGGCTGTCACCTGCAGGAACCTCCCAGTCGATCTTCTTGCCTCTGGTGTCCCTCCACCGTTCATGCCTCATGCCGCTCCCAGAGAGTTCTGTCCAAGACGCAAGTGCTGGCTCCTCTCCTTTTTACAGTCTTTAGTAGCTTCCTTCATACCAGGATAAATTGCAGATGCTTTTGGATGTCTGCCCCTCTCGGGGGCCTCCTCTCTCCACCCGGCATGCCCTTACTCTCATCACTGCAGACAGCTCTTAGTTTCCCGGGCAGCTAAGCTACTTGCCCTCTTGTCTTCATTCACGGTGTTTGCTCTGCCCTAAATGCCTGTCCTTGCCTCTCACCCCAGACCGAGTGTTGTTCTGTGTCCCCTTTCGCACGCTTCACCATGTCTCAGAGCCTCCGTTTCTTCATCCTTGAAATAGAGGTTGGAGTCCTAGCCATGCCAAGGAATGGCTTTAAGTATTGTGTTCAGAAAAGGCACTTAGTGCTCCATAACTGTTAGCTATCAATATTATTACAAATAACCTCAGGAAAAGATGGCATGTCTTTCCCTTCTAAATGCGGGCCTTTTGGAATCCTGTTGGTGTTCCCAGAGCCTTGCACTGTGGTGCCACAGAAACAGGTACCCACTCTGCCCTAGCTAAAGTACCACTTCACTGTTCCAAAAGTTTGCCTGGCACAGGCAATCACACAGGGGGAAATGTAAGCAGTGTTGAAGAGGTTGGTTATGGGCAGTGAAATTCTCTGTCACAAAAACTTCAGCGGCATTTTAAGACGGAACATGCACTCATCAGTGTCTGCTGGAAGCTTGTGCATCTTGTCTTCCCGTTATATATAGAAATTAAGTTTGTATTGCCTGATTGGAAGTATCTGTTGGTTAGAAATATGAATCTGGTAAACCCTTTTGAAAATGAAGAAACTGTTTCACCTTACCGATGATTTATTTGGGGTGAAATTTCTTCCAGGATTATTGTGCAACAAAGTGGTCGATCTTGCGGGAACGCTTTGACCGCGGACTCTACGCTTCCCATGCCGACCTCCACCGGCTGAAGTAAGCAGTGGGTGGCTGAACCACACGCTTTCCAGAAACCATGCTTCAGTGTTGGCCCCTGTCTTGCCACACCCTGACTCCAACCTACTTTTGCATCCTCATTGATCCCGGTTTCTCCTCTTGTACCCTGGGCTCCTTTCAAATGGGACAGCAGATACTTGTGTGCAAACGTATCTGACAGTTTTATTCAGTTTTGCTATTCCTTCCATCTAGAGTTCCCCTGTTCACCCCCTGCTTTGTTGAAGTCCTGGCCAGACCTGAGAGTCAGGTCAGATGCTGACCTTGTCGAGTCTCCCTCTGCCCATTCAAGCAGACTCCATCCCTCTCTCAGTGTCCAGAGGACACAATATGTCTCCCTAGTGGCATTTATCAGGTTCTGCCTTATTTCATAATTATTTGTTGCTTTTTAAGATCCTGTCCTCATAAGTCATTAAAGTGATATGTGGTATCTTATTACTTGCTATTATATCTCATTACTGACTTAGCCCAGCACTTTGCAATAAGTAAGCCTCTGATATTTAGAATCCTACACTATCAGAGCTGAAAAGGACCCTTCTGCCTTCTCATTTTATAATAAAGAAACTGAGGTCCAAAGAAGTTGGAACTTGCTCAGTATTTATCAGAAAGTAAATGAGGGAATGCCTGAGGAGAAAAAATCTGTCATGGCAAGGTGTGAAATCCTACTGAGACCAAGTTCCATGCACTTAGTGATTCTGGTAGGTGAACTCTTTGGGTTGTGGGACAAGGGGTACAAACCAAGTCCGTCAACTAGAAGTGCACACAGTTGGTTTGTCTGCTCGGAGCGCCAGCCTAGTGAGGCCTCAGCACCCACCGTGGTGGCGGGGGAAGGCCGTCCCAGCGAACGGGTTGTGGTGACAAGTAAGTGAATCCCACTTAGGTTTGTGCTTGGTGTTTCTAGGTATCAGTGCTTCAAGTCGGCTTGGATGTTTGAAGTGTTTCACAGGGGCTTTTCGTTTCCTGTCAACTATAAAAATTTAAAGACAGCCTTACAAGTTTATGACAAGGAGGTTCAGTGGACGCTCGGAGCAATCCTTTACAGGACCCGTTTTTTACCATTAAGGTATGGCTGCGAATCTGGTAACAAGAATCAAACAAAACAGGCTTTTCTGCATTATGATAGCGCATGGCAGCTGGGGCTGGCGGGTGTTTGGGGAGCATGCTGGCTGCGGGCAGGACCGCAGACTGGAGTTTGACTTTGGTCTGCCACACCTGTGCTTCCTTCCCACCCACCGTCCCATCACATGCAGCACAGAAGTGTTTGGTTATATCAAGCATCTTTCCCCAACCCCTGCACAGAAGGGATAATGCTGGGGCTCTTCATCTTTATGGTTTCAGACTCCTCAAAATACTGCTCCTAAGATATGTAAATAAATAACAGGGTATAGAGGAAACTGCCGTATTGAAATATATTTATCAAAATATTACAGAAGACATATCTGTGGTACAGTAATATGTGTTCTGGCAGCAGAGCTAGTACTTCCCGTAATTCCCGTACAGTGACGTGTATCGACATTTTGAGGTGTTTGCAAACTACCACAGTGTGGTCTAAGAGCTCTCCGAGTGTCGCCACGATCCAAGTTCAAGTTCTACAGACACTGCCGTAGTTTGTTATCTGCATTCATGGCCAATGGAAATGCCAGTCAGAGACCGGCAAGTGAAGACAGACATTTTCCCGCTCCCCTTCACAGATCTGGTGCCCGCTGACCCCGGGGCACTGATAAACAAGAAATGCACTTCTTGGGGGATCCCCCTGCTTCTTCCAGTGGAGCATGTGCCAGCAGTCCGTTCTCTGGGCTGCCTGCAGACATTGTGGGTGGTGGGTATTACTGCTCACAGACGGGGGCCCTCATTCCACAGTGGCTCCTGTATGTCAGGGAAACTGTCACCGTTTAAAATTCTGGGTTTTATTTCCCAAATGACAGTGACGGTAACTGCTGCGGATGTACAAATGCGCTCTCACGCGTTCTCTTGTTACTGCTTACAATCACCCTCTTTTAGGCCACGTTGGCCTACCTTTCGGAGGTGAGGAAACCGAGTCCCAGAGACCCCGCACCTGTTCCATCACGTGGCTTGGCCTGGTCAGTCCCAGTCTCGCTTACGTGTGGTGTTTGCTTTTGTTTCCACGCGGGCAGGGACATCCAGCAGGAGACCTTCCGGGCCAGTCACGCTCACTGGCGGGGCTTCTCCTTCGTCTACAATCACTACCTGTTCTCAGGCTGCTTCCTGGTGGTCGTGCTCTCCATCCTCCTGTACCTGCTGCGGCTGCGGCGCATTCACCGGCGGACGCCCCGCAGCGCCTCGACCGCTGCCCTCTGGCTGGAGGAAGGCCTCCCGTCCCAGAAGATTGCTGGCGCCCTGTGAAGGTGGTTCGAGAGCCCTGGAAGACTTTCTGAAGGAAAAGCCATTTTTGCCTCAGGGTTTCTCCTCTTTATTCTCACTTGGTTTTGTTTCTCCTTTGCCCTTTTGTTCCTTGAAACAGAAACTGAAATCCATTGTTTGTAAGCTCCACTGTTTTGTCTACAGCTTTAAATTGAGGAGCAGGGAAAAGGGAAAATCACTTCATTCTTGCTGCACAGGATAGCAACCTGAGATTTTCTGTTTTTCTTTGAGGTGTGTTACATTTGAAACATGCACTTGGATAGTGAAGGGAATGGCAAAGCTGTTCTCCATCAGAGAAGGTAGTGCTGACGGTTGATGCTTTCTCCAAACAGAACCCAATGGGCTGAATCATAGTCCTCTTTTTGTCTATCTCAAAAGCTCTGACCTACACAGGGTGATGCATTGTATTTATTGTTCAGGTCTGTCCCTGTATAGTTTCTTCATAGTCTTAAAAAATCAAAACCATTTACATCCAAGATATAGGCACCAGGAGGTACTATTTTTAAAACCAATAGTCCTGGAAGATGTGAAATAATGCCTAGAGCAGTGTGTTTGTGTGTGTGTGTGTGTGTGTGTGTGCGTGCGTGTGTGTGTGTGTAAGAGAGAAAGAATGTGTGTGAGAGAATATGTGTGAATGTGTGTGAGAGAAACCATGTGAGATAATATGTGTGTGAGACAATGTGTGCGAGTGTGTGAGAGAGAAATGATAGAGGATGAGAGAATGCAGTAGTCTTTCTTTTAAAAAACACACACTTTAGAATTTATTGTTTCAATTATTTTTATGTAGAAAAATCCCCATTACCATGGTCTTTCCTGACACAGATAATGACTTTCTTAGTCCCACCTTTCAGCAGCCCTAGAATAGTATGTCTTTGAGTGAGTTGGAAAATCCATCAAGTTTCACCAGTGTTGAGGTCATTAGAACTGGAGCTAGTGTCTACCCACAGGCAGACACATCACTGTTTCTTAGTGGTACACTTTTGCTGATTTAATGGCACTCCAGTTTCTTCCGATTCAAGTTGGTGTCCCCCCTCCTTCATGAAAAATGATCTCAGCGGTTTTATCTTGGAGACCCCATACTTAGCTTGACCGGTTGTCTTTATTACTGTCATAGTTGACGCTATGGCGGTAGTTCCACTGTAAATCCAGACTAAGAGAAGGCTCTGGCTTTAATACAAGAAATAAACTCCCAATTTGAGAAAACAGGTTCAATATCTTAAACAAAAACTGAAAGAGAGCAACTAGATTGGCTTACGTGAGATTAGTTGTTTTTCACCTGTTCGTTTAGTTTAGAGGCTTTGGGAATTCTCATACCTAGATTTTTCAGACAAAGTTCTTTTTGTGAGTGTGTATGTATATACGTATGCTATTTCTTAATCCCAGAACAGTTAAACTGGCCTGGTTGGTAGCAAATGTGTATTTTGAGAACCAAGAGCTTCTTCTCCTGACATCATTTGTTAGAGAAAGGTTTCAGATCCTGAAGACTTTATTTAACTTAAAAAACAAAAAAAATTGGACTTTTATTTTGTTTATTAACTATTTAAAATGGCATATATCATAAGTATATTGATGACTTGAAAAGATCACAAATACAGAAAAGAGAGCAAATTCTCTTACTGTGCTCTTCAAAATGAATATTCTAACAGTGAGAAAGTTATTGTTAGACTCTTTGTCTCACGGATACCCAGAAGGTTGGAGGAGCTCCGTGGTGGCACAGCCTGTCGTGTCAGAGAGGAGGGAGGTCAATGTCCCTGTGGGAGATCTGGCTTCCGAAACCTGCAGCTCTTGAAGTGCTTGGTCCCTGGTAAATACTGTTCCTTATCAAGACCCAGCCTCAGACAAGCTGTTTTAGGTATCCCTAGAAGTAGAGTGAGCTGGTGTGTTTCCTCTTGACTTGCCAGATGGGGTTTGTTCTGTAGACTCTGGGTGGCATCAGTGGTGAAGAGGAAGTGTGTTCACACTTGAGCTTTTCTACCACCAACCATTGGCGGTAGTAAGTAACCTGGAAATGAAACTCCTCAGACACCTGGAGTATGTGATCTTGCCTTTAAAACAAGGCAAGGATTAGCCAGCCCAGGCCCAGATTTAAATGGACCTTAATTAAGGCTTCCCACCATAAGTTGCCACCTTGTAAATAAAGGGTGCCATTTGGGCCCTGTCAGTACCATTCGGGGAGCAGAATCAAGACAAATGGGAGTTTTGCTTTATGCATGCTCTAAGGATCCCTCAGCAAGGACCTACCTACCTCACTGTCTAAAAGAAATCCCCAAATCAGGGTTCTGAGGCCCAAACAGCCTTATGCTTTACACAGTGAAGTGCCCGTGTTCCCCTGCCAAAGAACTCCCTGGAGCCAGGACTTGGCAAACTTATGGGCCACAGGGAAAATCTAGAAGAGCCTTGAGCTGCAAATGGTTTTTCAGTTTTGAAAGGGTGGTTAAAGGAAAAAAGTGGGGGTAGAGGGGGATAGAATAATGCAGCAGAGACTGTATGTGACCTGTAGAGCCTAAATATTTACTAAATGTCCCTTTATGGACAGATGTCCCTTTAAAATGTTCACTGACCCCTGCACGAACAACCCCATTCAAGAAAGGATGTGCATTGGCATTCTCTCTTAATTCAGGAGGCTAGTTGCCATTTGTGGAAATGGAAAGATGGACAAGAGAAGAGAACAGACTTAAATGTTAAGATATTTGAGTGTGCACCAGAATTCCACTTCTTCATCTTTCCCTCTAGATTGTTTTCAAGATCCGTTTTCTCATAAGCCAGCAAACAGGCCCTTCCCCCACAGACTGAAAAAGTGCTATTCCAGCGGGCTCACTGCACGGTGCTGAGAAGCCTGCGGTCTCGAGAGGACTGCACAGGGGTCTTTCTGATGCCAGGCAGGGCCAGGCTGCGAGGCAGGCCCGGGAGGAGCTTAATTCAGGAGAGTAATTCACATCAGTTAAGGGCTGGCCAAGAAGGCAGGGAACTCGGAATACTTGGAATAGGAAGCAAAAGAAGTTGGACTGGTAGAAACTTGCTAAGAGCCTTGTGGAAGAAAACTACTCTGTGTTGAGCTTTGTTGGAAGCACTATGGGAAATGCCGTTGTCCCCTCCTCATACCGTGCAATGCTTCTTTCTAAACCTTCCGAGGATGCTAGTAAAGATTTTATAGTCCATTGAAGGACATCACAGCAAAAGTACAAGCATACCCATTTATACCAATGCTTTTTGCATATTTTCACCCTAAACTGCTGGCCATAGGCCTGGGGGTAAGCTGGAGAGGCTGCAGGCTGCTAGGCCTGGGCCCCCAGGAGGCTGGGAAGGCCGCTTGTTCACCACTCATTGTCCACACCTGCGTGTCCAGGTAGGCAAATTCTAGACTGACAGGTATTTAAATTTTAAATATCAGGCCTGCATAGTTTTCCTTAGAAGACGCATGTATCACTTACAACTTGGAAAGGCAAATGTGTTTTCTGAGCTTTAAAAAAAAAAAAATCAGCTTTAGGATTTTGTGTGGTTATGTGCAATGCAGCAAAACTACCTACATGTAAATTATTTTATTTATTTCTACTTCCGTGTTTCATTTTTTATGATACTGATTTTCCTGTTCAGTAATGAATGATGTGACCAACCCAGGAGAATTCTTTGTTTGGTTACTGAGATGATACTTTACAGTTAGGAATTACAAACACTGAGGGAGAACTTTTAAACATTTTGTTTGTTTGTTTTTTAATTTAAGTGATGTTTTCTGTTCAAGGTAAGAATACATCTTTGGGGTGTTGTGGTGTCGTATCATTTTCCGTGTTCGGCCACCTCACGTTGCCACACTTAACACACAGATGGGTGTTGAGAACCAATGAGATGAAAGCTCAGCCACTGGCCCATAGGGTCTTGGTTTCTTATGACTGACATGGATTTTTCTCCAATGTTCGAATCTTGTTACCTGTTAGAAAGCTTAGTTGAACTTGAATCTAAATTCAGTAAAATAAATCGCCCGAGTCTGACTGAACACTTCGCATTTGCCGTATTTATGTGCGTGTAACAAAGCCCTGCTGTCTGGATTCTGGAGGGAGGGTTCTGTGCGTCCTGCAGCCCCAAAGCCCAGCAGTTCCCAAGGACAAGCATTTCCTGCCATGTCATATCCACCCAGGCGTCAACAATAAAAGCCATTCTGAGGCAACTCTTCACAGGATTATCATTTTAAGATACCTGTGAACGATGAACATAGCCCAAAAAACTGGAATTAACCAATTTTTTGTGCATGTTTTCTCACAAATAGTTTAAATTAAAATACTAACTTGATATTACATGATTCTGCAGTTAGATCTAGGCTTAAAGTCATCGGCTCATTTCCAGAGAAATGTGAATCTCACTATTGTTACTAGTAGCTATTAAAAACTACAGCTTTTTTTCAGCAACTTGAGAATATATAAAATAGAGATTTCCCCTGGGATGGGGGCGAGGTGGGCCTGAGACATAAGCCAAAAAACGGATGATAGAGACAGATGGAGAAGGAAGGCACCCGCTGTTAGCAACAAAAAGAAGAGCCTAGGAAAGACGTCCCGGGAGGGCTGAAGGACTAACAGAGCAAAACGGGAGTGCGGGGTGAGCACAGAGGCCCGGGGCTTGGAGGGCAGGAGGAATGGGATGACCGTGTTGAGAGAGAACTGACTTCAGTGATTTCTGAGGTAATATGGTGAATGCAGGTCTTTGAGCCTGAGGGTAAATACACGAAATACTGAAGGCATCTAACCATGTCCAAATTTTACTCCACTTGATTGAAGAGAAGTAAATACATTTCCGACGGCTGCCCATGTTACCGGGGCCGAAAGGCAGTGGCTTGGGATTTTTGTTCCTTATCTGTTTTGCATTTGTCCCACGAGTCTGGAATGCACTGGTGGCTCTTCTTCTTCTTTTTTTTCAAGATCCTGAAATGCTAATGGTTTGCACAGGTTTTGGCGCTCACACTGGTCTGGAAGCAGAGACACAAACGTCATCTCTATCAGAGTCAGGCTGAGGGTCACCAGAGGACAAAGGAGTGTCCTTTTCTCCCAGAGGCCTACATGGCAGATGGGGCTGTTTGCCTGCAGCACCAGTGCCTGCATGAAACCAAATACCTTGAGGTGTCCCCCCAGCCCCACCTTGTCTGGGAGCCCGATGGCTCCGGTAACAAAAGGAGAGTTGACCTGTCAAGGCATTTTCCTTTGTTCTTAACAAGCCATTCGTTCCTCCTGCCTGGTGCAGGGTTGCCTCTATCTCTGAATGCGTCCATTAAGCGGGACTAAGCCATGCCACAGCCCAGACGGGGCCCGCTTCGGCCTCCTACCTTTGCCCTTCGAGCTTGATCCTGGTTGGCAGGTGAATTACCTCTGGGCTCCAGACTTCACGGCCACTTGACTGTTTCTGTCAACAGCCTGCTGCATGTGAGAGACCCAAAGAAGCAGCCTAAACAAGAAAACCCAGCCTTCAGAGGGATCTCTGCCCTGAGAAAAATACCAAAGTCTCCTCACAGAACATAATGGTGACGGCCACAAAAGACAGGCATCTTGTCTAAATACGTATAAACAACTAAATGGAGGAGAAAGGGGGCTTTTTTTTTTTTCCTCCTGAAAAAAAAGGGAAGGGGGAAGAGTTGGTCTGTGGCCAGGTCATCGGAAGACAAAGAGCGCCCTCCTCCTTCCAGGTGTGGAACTAACTCTTTCCCCGTATTTTTTCTGGAAAGTACCCAGGCCAGCCCTTCTCACCGTTCTCACAGGCTTTTAATTGGTAGTTTTGATTCCACCTCTCACCTTTTTTTGGCCTCCATGGTAATCAGGGTTTGGCGTGGGCAATTTCGGAAAGAGGAATCATGCCTTTTTTTGCCAGTGATTTCACAGCTTCCAATCCAGGAACTACGCCCGCACTTTGTCCTAAAATTCCAGCTTTTCCACCCGGCACAAGCTTTATTACCTAGATCTGAGATTCAAAAAGACAGACACGTAAATATTTAATGGGCTCTACTTAGCCTTGTGAAGTTTTTTATTCTGGTCATGGCAGCATAAGAGGACTTTCTGGAATTTCCTGGCCTTTCTCCATTCTGTTCCAATTACATGCTTAAATCACTTTCAGCCTTCGGGGACCCTGTGTCTGTCCACCCTGAAGCCCCTTGCACGTGGGTTATGATGTGCTCACTTCCTGAGTTTGTATATTTATAACTAAGCTGGTGAAGGAATACTTTGTAGCATATAGTTCTTCCTAAATATTTGTCCTAATCAAAATCTGGTTTCTTTGTCACACCACCACTTTAGGTTCCTAGGGTTTCCGAAGCGGATCTTTTTACACATCTCTCATTCTCCATCATCGGCTTTCTTCTTTTGGGATTGCCAAGCTTTGTGCCCTTTTAGCGTGATGAGCGGGGGACACAGCCTCCAGGCCCCTCAGCAGCAGCCCCCCAGCCCCGCTTCCTCCTCTCACTGAGTGAAGTTCACTCAGGCAGGGAGCAGTGCATTTTAGAGCTCTGTTTAGAAAAACTTGGGAAAATCAAGTGGCTTCCTTTCTTCTTAACGCACTCAGTCCTGAGAAAAGGAGAAGGAAACCCGGAATAAGGTAGAAACGAGAGCGGCAAAGTAAGATGGATGTTTCCCAAAGGCAGCTTAGAGGAAATGATTTCTGTGTATTGGTTTTATTCTAAACATAACTTCAGAATTTTTTTTTACTCTAAATTATCCTTAAAAGCCAGTCACTTTTTAACAGCCTCCCCGCCCACACACACACATCCTATAGCACCAAATGTAAGGGAGAAAGGATGAATAAGGCAATACCAGAAGAGGGTGCCTGGGTGGTTCAGCCGGTTAAGCTATAAGTCATGATCTCAGGATCCTGGGGTTGAGCTTGCTCAGCGGGGAGTCTGCTGCTCCCTCTGCCTGCTGCTCCCCTGCCCATGGTCTCCCTCTCAGGCTCTCCCTCTCAGGCTCTTGCTCTCTCTCAAATAAAAATCTTTAAAGAAAAGAAAGAAAGAAACAGCAGAAGTAAGGATTTCTGTTCAACAGCTACCATAGTCAAAGTGAATAGACAGACCGAGCAGGTATTTGCAGTGACTACAATGGACAAGGGACTAATACATATTTACAAGGTTTCTTGCAAATCAACAAGGAAAAAGAAGTCAGAAGAAAAATGGGCTATGCTCCAGCCCCCCTGACCTTAGGACCATCAGTAACTTGCTGCCCCAAGAAAGCCCACCAGCTACCTACTTAAAACTGACCTTTCTTCCTCTCCCCAGCACTTTCCAGCCTCCTTACCCTGCTTTCCCCGCCCCCCACTGCCCCTAGTACCACCTTCCAGCATATTCTACATCATGTTCATTGTGAAGCTCTCTACTAGAATGTAATCCATGGGGACAGAGGGCTTCTGTGTTCATCTCTGTGTTCTATCCTAGCGCCTGGCCCAGGATCTGATACACCGTAAAGGCTCAATAAATATTTGTGGAAAGAAAGAAAAAAAGATCCTTGTGGGAGGGGGGAACTGTGGGCTGAGAACTGAGGAATATACTTACCTCCACCTTCTGCCACTGGGACGTGAGGCAGGAAGCAGGGCTCAGTCTCCTTCCTTTATTAGGAAGAAACTCCTTGCTGTACAGAATCATTCCAATGGCATAAGAGTGGTCTACGATGTGCCCAACAGGATGTTTAGACACTTTATTAATTTACGTGATCCTGAAGACAACATCATGAGAAGGGGCATTTACGATGCTCATTGTACGGCGGAGAAACTCACGTGGGGAAGTTAGGTAACTTGACTGTAGCTACACAGCTAGTAACACGGGATTGGCCACCAGGCAGCCTGGCTACCCCAGAGCTACACTGGCCAGTATGGCACATGAAATGTGGCCAGTCCTAGTTGAGTCCTAATTGAGATGGGCTATACATGCAAAATATACACCAGATTTCAAAGACTTAGCACACAGAATTCCATAAAATATCTCAATTTTTTTTTATTGGTTACCTAAGACATGATAGTATTTTTGCTGTATCAAGTTAAATAAGAGATTACTGCCACCTATTTTTACTTTTTCATGGGGACAACTAGAAACTTAAGTGACTTGTGTACTTGTGTTTCTATTGGACCGCACTGGTCTAGGCACTTCTCAAAGCACGGTCCCAGGACCAGTGGCATCAAAATCACAGAAGCCTGATAGATGGGCTGGTCTCAGATCTCCTGAACCAGTTTCTCTATTTGCAAGGTCCCCAGGTCGTTCGTAATGCACAGTGAAGGTGGAGAAATGCTGTTCTAGACAAGGAGTCAGCAAAAATTTTCACCAAAGGGCCAGGTAGTAAATACTTTAGCTTTGCAGACCACCTGATTTCGGGCCAAAAATTACTTCACTGCTTTTGTAGTGTGAAATGTTTCATAGACCATACCTAAATGAGTGGGTGTGACTTTCTGCCAATAAAATTTTTTTCCTTCACAAAAAGCAGGAGTGGGCCAATTCTTCCCACCGGCTGTAGATTTCCAGCTCCTACTCTAGACCCTACACTATGGTGGGGCTAATTTTAAGAAAACATATCCTGCCTCCAAGATCCCATTCTCTGCCTTTCATTTCCTTCCAGACTTCTCTCGGAAGTTAGAGACCCTGATTTCTGTTTCCTACTGGACGTTACTTAGGTGTCTCAAGGGATCTTGAAACTCACGTTCAGATAGGCACCCCTCCTCCCGTCACACCTCCTCTCTATGCACCAGCTGGTAACTCAGACCAGAAACCTGGAAACATTCTAGATGATTTCTTACCATGTTCTCTCCATCAAATCAGTAACAAGTATCAAGTATCTCTACCAATCAAGTATCAGATCCACCATTTTCCTTGGATATGTTTCAAGGTGCAGCTTCAGCCAGCCTATCTGGAGAGTTTTCCCTGAGAACCGGACCAGGACCCTGAGTGGTGGGGCAGCACTTGGTCAGGGACCGACTCTGGCCACAGACCAACTACGGAAAGAAATGTCGCCACCTAGTGGCTGCTCTAACTCCCATGCTCTCTTGCTCCGTGCGAGAACCTGAACCGCCCTACTGATGAAACAATGTGTCCTTTGCAAAATAATCCCAACCTAGGAGTTACTCACGTTATCCGTGGAAACCCAGAAATGCTGTGTAAATTGTACGAGGTGATAGAGACAGTGAATATGACAGTGTCCAGGCCCCCATCTTCACATGGCCTTCTTTTCTGGATTTCTTCTGTGTCTTTCTATCTCTTTTTACAAGGACAATCATCATTTAGGACCTGTCCTAATCCAGTACAATCTCATTTTTAGTCCGTTCCATCAGCCGATCCTGATTTCCCAACAAGATCAGATTCACAGGTCCTGGTGTTAGGACGTCATCCAATCTTTTTGGGGAACAGAACTTAACCCACAACAACGGTGGTGGGGGGTCATTTACTAAGCATCTTCTAGAAAGAAATGGTTCTTGAGATGACATGGTTAATAGGACAAATGTAGGGAATCCAGTGAGAGAAATGAGCAAATTCACTATGGCAGAAGGTTTTAACATTTTTCCTTGTTATTAATAGATCAAGCAGCAAAAATCAGTTTACCGCCCTTGAATAACATGCCAAGCAAACCTAAAACATGAACGTTTATAGAACACACACTTTTCAAGCCTATATGGAACACTTATAGAATTTAAGCTTAGCAAATTTTGTGCAATTCATTTCACACTGGCCATGTTTTCTGACCACGATATCTTTGTGTCAGAAATTACTAACAAAAGATAATTTTTAAACTCTTAATAGTTGAAAAATTAAAACATTTCTAGGCAATCTGTATACCAAAGAAGAAACCATATCCAGAATTAGAGAATAATTAGAACTGACCATTAATGAAATACATCTGAAAACTTGCTGGGTGTGGCTAATGTTCTCTTAGTAAGAACATTTGTAGCCTTAAAATGTATACAATTAGAAAGACACACATAATAAAATTTAAGAAAATTAAGTAGAAAAAGGGATAACAATGAGAAAATAAGGTAAAACAAACAATAAGCGTGCAAATAGATCAGGAAAGCCAGAAGTTCATGCTTTGAAAAGACTGATACAATGAACAAATTTATGGCAAAATTGTTCAAGAAAAAAAGAGAAGGCACAAATAAACAGTTTTATGATAAACGAGAGCTATAACTACAAATAAAACATTAAAACGAAAAGAGAAGATTATGACTATATTAATGCCACTATGTTTAAAACTTGGATGAAACGAACAAAATCCCATAAAATTATGACTTTTCCAAAACTGATTTAAGAAGAAATAAAGAATCTAGATAGACCTACATTCATAAAAGAATGGATTAGTAATTTGAAATCTTCTCACTGGGTCCAGTACTTTCATAGGAAAATTCTACCAATATTCAAAGAACAGATAATTCCTGTCTTTTGCAAACTTTTCCAGATAATATGAAATAGAGGAAACACTCCCCAGTTCCTTCCGTGAAGCTAGCCTAATGCTAAAACTAGAAGAGGACAGGAGGAAAAGGAAAAACCAAGAAACGTGGTTCTGTAATTCCAATACCTTAATTAAAGTCAAAGATCATATCAATATGTGATAAAATTCAATGTATCTGTAATAAAAAAAAATCTTCAGACAAACAGGAAACAGAAGGGAGCTCCCTGACCCTGTTAAAAGTTATGCGCCCCAGCCTGCAGGCAGCCTGATTTGTAATGGTAAAAAGTTACACTGTTCTCTCTACAATCAGAAACAAAACTGTGATTCCCACTATAGCCACCTCTATTCAGCCTCTTACTGAATGACCAGGTCTGTTCATGAGGCCAAAGAAAACAAACAAAATTTTAAGAACAGAAAAGGAAGAAACAAAAGCATCGTTTTTCACAAATAATATGCTTGCCTACATGGATCCTAATAAAAGAGTATTTATTGGAATTAGTAAGAGAGCTAGCAAGGTTTTAATATCCAAAGAGCAATTGTATTTCTATACATTGGCGACAGAATTGGGAAATATAATTTAGAGGCGCCTGGGTGGCTCAGTTGGGTAAGTGTCTGCCTTTGGCTCAGGTCATGATCTTGGGGTCCCGGGACTGAGTCCCACATGGGGCTCCTTGGTCCATGGGGAGCCTACTTCTCCCTCTGCACTCTCCCTCTCCCTCCTTCAAATAAATAAATAAAATACTTTTTAAAAAAGACTGTCCCTTTGCTCCTCCCCTCTGTGCGCTCACATGTGTGTAAGAATGCGTTCCCTCTCACTTGCTCGCTCTCTCTCTCTTAAATAAATAAACCTTTTAAAAACTGGGTGTACATTGCAGGATATATAGCTGACATTCCTGAGCTTTTGTGATGTAACCAGACATAGTTCTATACTCCTCTTTATGTGCATAACCTCGTTTAATCCCTACAACAATCCCACAAAGCGAGAGTTCTTACTCTCTCCCCTTATTTCACATAAGGAATGAAAGTCAAGTCCAGCAGTTTGGTAAAGCACACAGCTCAGGTGAAACTAGGATTCCAGCCTACGCAATGTCTCCCTAGCAAACAACCCTAAACACAGAATTGCTTGTGATCACAAAAATGGAGTCATCTGAATGTCCTTCCCCAGTGCAATGAGTGGTCGAAAAAATCACGAAACCTCCGTGCTACAAAATATTACAGTTCTTAAAAGGAGTGAGTGGGGTCTAAATGTATTATTTAGACCTTAGAAGGTTGCCTTTGATACACCTTTTAAGTAGATGAGCAATTTTCTGGTAATTCATATGTTATTAAATGATTTCAAAAATATATTTTCTATTTTTATGTATTTGAATAACAGATTAAACAGTGAAGTTATTAATATCAATATTTGGAGCTATATTTGTTACAAGTATCTTCTGGTTTGTGACTTATATTCTCACTTTCTTAAAGTTGTGTTTTGATGGACAGGAGTTCTTAATTTTAACACAATGAAATGTATCAATTATTTTTATGGTTTCTGCTTGCGGTTTCCAGTTTAAGAAATTCTTTCTCAC
Source organism: Mustela erminea (assembly GCF_009829155.1). Lineage (NCBI taxonomy): Eukaryota > Metazoa > Chordata > Mammalia > Carnivora > Mustelidae > Mustela > Mustela erminea. The sequence continues at coordinate 3,408,847 of NC_045615.1, read as the reverse complement.
CCCAAGGTTAGAAGGGTACTCCCCTTTACTGTCTTCTAAATTTTTTAACCTTTGACTTTGACATTTATGTTATTAATACCCTAGGATTGCTCTTGTGCATGGTGATAACTGGGAATCTGATTCCGTTCCTTTCCTGTATCTTAGATAACTACATTTTCCAGCCACACTCGTTCAATAGTTCCCTTTCCCTCAGTCATCTGCCTTGACTCTTGTCGCAAATCAAAAACCTATACATGCGTGGGATTGTTTGCAGCCTCTCCATTCTGTTTCCTTGCCAACTGGCCTACTCCATGCCAATACCGCCAATTCCTTAATAAATGTCCTTTACATTACGGTACATTTTTAAACCTGGTGGGTCATTCTTCCCACTTCATTTGTTTTGTTTAACGGTATCTGCGCTATGCTTGATCTGTTGCTTTTCCATATCATCTTGTAAAATTCCTGGCAGAATTTTTTACTCAAGTTGAAATAAACTTCCAGAGCAACTTGGGGGGAGAATTGGCATCTTTATGAGATTATCCTCTTAATTCATGAACATGGATGTCTCAGAAATGACATACAGCTCAGAGAAAATATGGGCCCAGCAGCCCGAAGGGAAAAATGAATAGGCACAGGAGAAAAACCCGTTCGGCCAATAAGCACACGGAGAAACACTCAGCCTCACTAGCAGTCAGGGAAATGCAAATCAAGGTCACAATGAGATACCATTCTACTCTCGTTCAAATGACATTTAAGACGCCTGATAGATTTTGGTCAAGAAGTGATTATGTCTAACTTGCTGGTAGGAGGGAAGTTGGTAAACATCCTGATATTATTATAGAAAGTTGTTATTCTCACAATCTAGAATCCAGAAAGGGCAGTCTAGGTCTCCACACACACTAGAGATAGGCACAAGAATGTTCCCGATAGCACTGTTTTTTCATTGTATTAAACTAGAAATAATGCAGACCCATTGAAAGTCTAGAAAAACAAATTGTGATGTAGTCACATAATTGAATATTATACTACAGTGAGAATAAATATACTTCAACTACGCTCAACAGGATGAATGTCAGTAACATAAAACCGAATGAATAAAGAAAGTTCCAGAAGATTGCATACAGTAGTGTACACTATGGAGAAACACAAAAATCAACCAAAACGAAAGAGAGACGGATAGATATTGAACAAGCAGAACAAAAGTTAGAAGCTGACAAATACAGACTTCAGGAGAGAGGTTGCTTCTGTGGAGTTCTAGAGCATGACATATGAGAGGGGTGTGTACGTAAATGTAAGTTATCAATAATGCTCCAGTTTTTTGGACAGATGTTGTACTCATGAGTGTTCCTTTTATTAATAAATAAGCAAATGAAACAAAATCCATCTGGCCATGCACAATGGATCAAGGATGTATGTCATAGTATGACATGGGATGTATGTCATAGTATGTCATGAACCAGGGCTGAGGAAGAGTTTGACTCCAGGCCCCTGGATTCCAAATTAAAGTACACACATGGAAGGATGCACACCTTTTACACTGTGTACTTCAGGGAAGGATTTTGGGGGAAGAGGACTAATCTCGTTATCCACCTTCATAAAGTTCAGACTGTTAAAATGAGCTCCATGTGCCAATAAAATGCAGCACAAGGGTCCATTTGGGTTCCTCCTGTCCCTTTGGGGGAAACTCAGCCACTGTGGTGAGGATGTCTCACATCTGTCCTTTCTGGAGTGCCTTCCTATGGTCTTTTGCAGAGCTTCCAATCCATCCCACACCGTATCCAGACGCCAAGGCATGACCTGTGAACTTTTTATCAAGAAATCCGCATCCCCTAGCATTTTCATGGATCAGAGCTTCTCCCAGAAACATTGGGTTACCCCCAGGGAGAGAGCCTACAGCTCTGTGCCCTCGCCACAAAACCACCCTCTCACACTGTACGGGCTCCAGATCCTGCACCGGAAGCACGCCCCTCCCCCCTCAGAGAGCCTCTGGGGAACTGCCATCCCAGCGCCTCCCCCCCCCAACCCCCGCCGCTCCTCTGATATGGGGGAGCCCACCAAGCAGTTTGGGTATTTCCAAACTACTCCTCCCTCCACCTGAAACTTGGTTGAAGAGAAATTTCTCCATCTTATTACATTTTATTTGTAAGACGGGAATAACGAGACCTGTTCTATGAACCTCATGGGCTTATTATGAGGATCTAATGGACCTCATGAGTTAATTGCCTGTATGTCTCCAAGAAGAAGCAAGAATAGATCTGAGATTCCCTCCTTTCCAGTCAAGATCTGAGTGAGTTTATGTCTTCAGTTAACAGCCGCCAATTAAGAAATAAATAAATAAATAGAGGCACCTGGGTGGCTTGGTCGGATAGGTCTTGGGATTGAACTCCTGCATTGGGCTTCCTGCTCGGTGGGAAGTCTGCCTCTCCCTCTCCATCTGCCTTTCCCCCAGCTTGTGTTCTGTCTTGCTCTCTCTCTCTCTCTCAAATAAATAAGTAAAATCTGTAAAAATAAATAAGTAAATTAAAGGGCACCTAGGTGGCTCAATCAGTTAAGTGTCTGCCTTCAGCTCAGGTCACGATCCCAGGATTCTGGGATTGAGCCCCACATTCAGGCTCCTTGCTCAGCGGGGAGCCTGCTTCTCCCTCTGCCTGCCGCTCTGCCTGCTTGTGCCCTCTCTCTGTCAAATAAATAAATAAAAGCCTTAAAATTAAAAAAATAAATAAATAAAATACAGTGTATTCCTGAGCAAAACTGGGAAGTGACCCTATGGGCCTAGGGAAAGGGCCCACTCAGAACCTGAGAAGACCTTCAGTTTATACCTCAGGAGGATCAGTGCCACAGAGGCAGCCTACAACAATAAAAAAACCAGTAAACAATAACAATAATAAAAATCCCCAGCAAACACAAGGGAAAGGTGAAGACCTGGTTCCCAGAGTTTCCTGAGTTCCAGACTGATAGGATTGAACTGTCTAGTTTTCAACAAAAAATCAGAAGGAATACAAAGAAACAGGAAAGTATGACCCATTCAAAGGGAAATTTTTCCTAAAAAGGATCTGATGTCAGACCTACTAGACAAATACTTTAAAACAACTGTCTTAAAGATGTTCAAAGAACTAAAGGAAGCTATGGAAAAGGTCTTGAAAACAATGTATGAACAAAGTAGAAATATTAAGAAAGAGAAAAACTAAAAACAAACACAAAAGAAAAGAAAATTCTAGAGCCAAAAATTACAGTAACAGAAATAAAAAATTCACTGTCTTCCCTAGACTGACAAAGAATTTTTTGCCATGGAAGAAATGAAACCAACACAGGGGGAGAAGGGCTGTTCGAGAGTAAGCCTTTGGGATTTCCTCCAGGTGCCACGGATCCAGGGGTGCTCCAAAGTTGTTGGAGCCTTACTCCCCAGAACCAAGGACAAAGACCAGACAAATTCTTTCTTATACAACAACTCCCAACCCAACACACACACACATATACACACACACATGTGCGCGCGCACGCACACTCTGAAGAAACCTGCAGCTACTGTAACACAGCCAAACGCTGAACAGCATGCTCACTCTCTTGTACCTCAGTTTTCCCTCAGCCAAATGGACATAACTTTCTCCAGCTTTGTAGGGAGTTGTGAATATGTCTGTAAAATCATCATGAAAACCTAGAGAGGTGCGAACTTCTGATTTTCTGAGAGATATCAGGAGGTGATTGTGACTGAGCACGCTGAGATGAGGTGCTAAGCAGGAAACATGACGCGCTTGGCATCTGCTCCTCCGGCTCCCCTGGTCTCAGAGAAACCCGTTCATTCATTCCACAAGTACTGTTTTAGGTACTCGAAATAGCAGTGAGAAGAGAAAACCAATAAAAAAAAAAAAAGCAAGGTCTGCCCCTGTGGAGCTCACACACTAGTGGAAAAGGAAATGAATGAATAATGTATATGGTATGCCTAGAAATTTTGAGGGCTACATGGAAAAAATACAAAGCTGAGATGGTAACCAGGAAATGCCAAAGTTGGGAGGAGGGGTTGGAAGTTAAACTATTACGTCAAGAATGTTCTTCCAGGGGGGCCTGGGTGGCTCAGTGGGTTAAAGCCTCTGCCTTCGGCTCAGGTCATGATCCCAGGGTCCTGGGCAGGGAGCCTGCTTCCTCCTCTCTCTCTCTGCCTGCCTCTCTGCCTACTTGTGATCTCTGTCTGTCAAATAGGTAAATAAAAATCTTTAAAAAGAACATTCTTCCAGAGAACATGGCACAAGAGCAAAATCTTGAAGGAGGCAAGAGAAGAAGTCCAAGGAGACCCTGGGAAAGAGAGTTTCAGTGTGACAGGAACCTGTGCAAATGCCCTGGAGCAGGAACAGATGTGGGGCATTTGAAGAACAGCAAAGAGGGCAGCTGGAGCAGAGATAGCAAAAGGAAGATAAGGTCGGAGAGGCATGCAGTTGGGGGCAGAGCATCTAGGAGTTCATGGACTAGTTGTAAGAACTTTGGCTTTCACTCTCGGTGTGATGGGAGATTATCACAAGGTGACGTCAGAGCAGAGACAGAATTTGACTGATGGGTTTGAAACCAGCTCTTGAGGCAAAGATAGAAGTGAAGGGATCAGTTGAGCTGTGTTAGTTATCTAAATGAGAGATGATGAGTACCGGAAGTGAGGAGTCGGGATTCTGGGGATCCAGTGATTTGGAGTGAATCTGGGGGGTTAGAAGTGAATGAGTCAGCAGGAAGGATGGCTTTACCTTTTCTGATATGGGCAGATGTGGGGGAGAGGACCAGAAGTGGAGTTTGAGGTATCACTCAGATACCCAGGGGAGACATGAAGCACAGAGTCGGACACCAGGAATCTGAAGGGCTTTGGAGAGGAGCAGGCTAGAGGTCCGTGTCTGGGAATTGGACGCTTCTAGAAGCAGTTAAACCCAGGGGCCTAGAGGGTAAAACCCGCCCTGGTCCCGGGAGCCTCCAACAATAAGACACCTGGGAGAGACTACAGGAAAGTCATCACCATTAAAAAAGAGAGAGCCTTGGGGGAAGGGGCTTGTGTTGTGGGGATGTTTCTGGGACGCCAGTAATATTCTAATTACCCAGCTGGACCATAATTAGATGTTTATTTATATTAGCTCATTAAGCTCATATTTATATATTATACGTTTGTGCGTGTGTAGGTTATATTCCATCATTTTAAAAGTTTTGAGGTGATCAACAGACAGATAATGAGACTGAGGGCCAGAAGTGATATACACCGAACCGCGGAGAACGGGGTTTTGTTTTGTTTTGTTTCTTACTACAGCTCCACAGCTCCAGGGATCCTTTAAGGAAAAATGATTCCAATTCCTAAAGTAGAAGCTGTTGGAGAGACGGCTGCTTTGGCTTGAGTCTCCTGGATGCGGTCTCCTAGCAACCAAGGAGGCTGGTAGTTGGGGACCCGCCTCGGACTTCCCTGATGTTTATTGGGTTGTCCCACTCACCATAATCACACTTGATAACTGGGGAGCTACTTTCCCCATCTAAACCACATGCATGTTTAATCTATTTTGTCTTCTCAAGAGCTCTACCACGTAGGTGGGGGAAGACACAATTAGATCCTAATCTACAGGAAAAACACCAAGATTCCCCCCCTCCCAAAAATAGAGTGATGTCACTTTTATAGATAGAAGGATCCTTCATTATCTAATTCAACCTATTGTTTCCTGAAGAGAAAACCTGAAACCAAAATCCAAGTTGCCTGACATTCCTGGAACGTTCCAGAACACCTGTTTATCAGTCTGGAGGAAGGGGTGCCCATGGCTCCTGGCCTATGGCCAGCTCCAGAAAAATGAGAATAAAAAGGAAAATAAGGTCTTAGTTTTATAAAAATCGTTTGACCTCATGGACTCCTTGCAAGGGTCTTAGTAACCCCCAGGAGTCCCCAGAGCACACTTTGAGAAGCCCTGCTGGCCTAGAGCATCAGGGGCCAAGTCAGCGACTAGCAGTCACCTGGAGGAGAGTTAGGGCAGTAGCCGGGGGAAGGGGCAGATAGGCTCACATATTTGGGGCATCTTAATTTATGCTGCGCTTGAGCATTGGAGGGGAGGCGATGGGGGTCAGGGAGTGATCCTGTGCACAGGAGGGGAGTAACTGTGAAGTCAGAGGACAAAGAAGCCAAAGCCACAGGCTGACCATGCTGCCAGCTGTCCGCGGTGGCAGAGGTCTGGGAAGAAGAGCAACAGGCGTGTTTGTGCAAGTCGGCTCGGGCTACTGCAACAAAAACCACACCTGGGCGGCTACAACAGCAGGCATTTACCTCGCACATTTCTGGAGCCTGCAAGCCAAGATCAAGGTGCCCACCTTTCCTGGCAGGAGCCTGCTTCCTGCCCACCTGCAGCCAGCTGAGTCCTTACCTGATGGGAGGAGAGAGAGAGCGCACATGCTTTGATCTCTCTCCCTCTTTTTACAAAGCCACAAACCCCATCATGAGGGCCCCACCCTCATGACCTCATCTAACCTCATGACCTCCCAAAGCCCTGTCCAAATGCCATCACACTGGGGTGGGGGTTGGGAGGGCTTCAGCATGTGAATTCAAGGGGACACAGTTCGATCCACAGCCCTGTTCCTGCCATTTTGGTCACTGGCCCTGTTGGAGCTTGGAGACCTTCTCCTGAACTGTGCCTTCCTCGGAACCTCCCAGCCTCTCGAGATATTTAAGACAGCTGCCAGGAAAGGCTGGTCCTGGGGCCTCTCCCCCGGGAGCAAGGGGCTGGTGGGCAGAGTAGAATTCATACCTCTTCTCCCTACCCTAGGGTGCCGAGCTGGGTCTGGGCACGCAGGAGCCTTGTAAATGCCAGCGGCTAGAATGGAATGGAGTCAGGCTGTGTCCTCAGCCAACCCCGAGTGACCTGGCCGGACTGCTCAAATGCTTTCTGGGAGGTGGCAAGGCTTTGCTGGGCTGCGGGCGCGAGCGAGGGCCCTGCCAGGTGCCAACCCATCGCTCTGCAGAAAAGCTCCCATTTTTCTCTGGTGCTCCCCCTCCCTGTTTTAGCAGCAACTTTGAGACAAGGTGGTCAGACTAGCAGAAGCCAGGTGTCTGGGAATAAGATTTGGAATTTTTTTCTTTTTTTCCCTCCAAATGACTGTGCTAGGGAAGAGTCTCCCTCTTCTCCCAGCTGGAGACTTTCCTGGAGAAGGGGTCAAGTGGGAAGTGAGGAGAGCAGAAATATCATAATGGGGGTGAAGCCTGTCTTCAGAACCCATCACCCCATGTTCTGGGCCTTTGCCAAATCTCCGGGGTCCACTCTGTGCCCAGCCACATCCAACCTGCTCCAAGATGTCCCAGAGCTCTTCCTGAGCAAGGATTAAGCTGCTTTCCCAGGGGTGTGTCTTCCTCCTGCCACCCCCACCCGGCCCAGCCTGGCAGGCATTGCCTCTTCTTCCTGAATGTCTAGTCCCTACCCTCGTCTTATCCCCCACTCCCACCTATCACGCTCCCCAGACACCACGAAGCCCCTGGGACTCTCTGGTCCCTCTGATTCTTGTTATTTAATTTCTATGTGATCTTCTCTCCTAAATCACAATATAAGCCTCCTGAAGACTGCATCAAGTTTTGTTTAATCCTAGTCCCCACCCCCTTCCAATCCTATCTGCTATACACAACCCCCACCCCCACCTCCAACACACAGAGGAAGTATGATGAAACTCCAGGTGCTTGGTGAAAACTCCCAACCACAGACTGGGAGAGAATCTTTGCAAAACACATGAAGGACTATATAAAATATACAAAGAATTCAAAATTCAACAATAAGGAAATGAATAACCCCATCAAAACATGGAGAAAGTATCTGAAAAGACAGCTCACCAAAAAAAACGTGAGCAGATGCAAATAAGCCTAAGAAAAGATCCTCCACATCACATGTCATCAGGCAAATGCAAATTAAAACAACAGTGAGACACCACTACAGACCTACTGGAGCAGACAAGGTCAAGTGCTGGTGAGGATGCAAGCCCTGGGGACTCATTCATCACTGGCGGAAATGCACTGTGGAACAGCCACTTCAAAAGACAGTTTGACAGTTTCTTAGAAAACAAAGTATACTCTCCCCCCCCCCCCAATTTCTCTGCTTTATATGGCCTTTTTTCCCTATAGTTTTTATTATGGTAAAATACACATAAAATTTTCCATCTTAACCATTTTTAAGTGTAAAACCGATGGGTGGTATTAAATACATTCATAATGTTGTGCAACCATAAGCACCAACCATCTCCAGAACTCTCTATACCATCTCATAACTCCGTCTCCTTCATCCTGTGGAACTGAAACTCTGTCTCCATCGAACAACACCTTCCCACTCCCCTTCTCCCCAGTTCCTGGCAACCAGCCTTCTACATTCTGTCTCTAGGATTTCGACTACTCTAAATCACCTCATATAAGTGGAATCACGCAGTATTTGTCCTTTTGTGTCTGGCTTATTTCAGTTAGTGTCATGTCCTCAGGGTTCACCTACATTTTAGCACGTGTCAGAATTTCCTTCTTTTTAGACAACTATCATATGATCTCCCTGATATGAGGAAGTGGTGATGCAACATGGGGGCTTAAGTGGGTAGGAGAAGAATCAATGAAACAAGATGGGATTGGGAGGGAGACAAACCATAAGTGACTCTTAATCTCACAAAACAAACTGAGGGTTGCTGGGGGGAGGGGGCTTGGGAGAAGGGGGGTGGGGTTATGGACATTGGGGAGAGTATGTGCTTTGGTGAGTGCTGTGAAGTGTGTAAACCTGGCGATTCACAGACCTGTACCCCTGGGGATAAAAATATATGTTTATAAAAAATAAAAAATAAAAATAAAAAAGAATTTCCTTCTTTTTAAAGCTGCATAATATTCCATTGTAGGGCTCTACCATTTAAACTAAACAGAGTCTCACCATATGACCCAGCAGTGGTGCCCCTTGGCACTTGCCCAGATGAGCTGAAAACTTATGACCGTACACAAATGTTTATAGCAGCTTTATGCATAACTGCCGAAACTTGGCAGCAACCAAGATGTTCTTCAGGAGGTGAATGGATTAGAAAAACTGTGCTACAGCCAGACAACGGAATACGATTCAGCAATAAAAAGAATTGGGCTATCAAGCCATGAAAAGACACGGGAGAAACATAAACACAGATCACCACGTGAAAGAGACCAATCTGAAAAGTTGACACTCTATAGGATTCCAACTATATGACATTCTGAAGAAGACAAAACTATGTGGGGAGAGTGTAAGGATCAGCGGTTGCTGGGGGTTGAGCAGCGGGGAGGAAGAACGGGCAGAGCAGGGAGGATTTTTAGGGCAATGAAACTTGTCTGTATATTATAATGGTTAATACATGTCATTACAATTTGTCAGAATCCACAGGATGTACAACCAAAGACCCTAATGTAAACTATGGACCTTAGTTAATAATATGGTGTCATATGGTTCATCAATTGTAACAAATGTGCCACCCTAATCAAGATGTTGGTAAGAGGGGAAATTCGCTGTGTGAAGGCTGGATATGTGGGCGCTCTCGTATTGGCTGCTCAATTCTTCTGTAAACCTCACACTACACTCAAAAACACAGTAATTAGAAAAAAGAAGACAACTTGAAGTGACATTTACACCTCCGTGTGAATTGCTTTAAAACTGGCTGGTGGTGCCCATGCACCAGACACTTTATTCCAGGTACTTCACGCTCATGAACTCATTCCGGCCGGACGAGGATTCTGCGCAGGAAAATGCGGAGGCATTTGACATGTGAAGAAACCGAGGCCCAGAGAGGTTAAATGACATGCTCAGCTCACAGGACTCCGCAAGCAGGGGAGATAGGATTCAAACCCCTTCTGGAGAAGGGGTTTGCTGCTTGCATTTTAAAAGAGAACATCAGAATGGGGAGGAGCCCCAGAAGAGAGGTCAAGGTTTCAAACAACACTCGTTCTGGAATAATTTCTCTAAAATAAAATTCAACCATTTTAACTGTTTAGTTTCACGACTTAGGGAAGAAGACGTATACCCATGTAAACACCACCACAATCGAGAAGTAGATAATTTCTATCACCCCAAAAAGTTTGTCCTCTCTTGCTCCTTTCCAGGCAAATGCCATGCCCACCTCCATGCCTCAGGCCACCACCGATCTGCTTTCTGTCACAGCAGTTAAGTGCTGACTGTCCCAGAGTTTTCTATGAATGGGATCATATGGTATCCTACTCTTTGGTGGCTGGCTTGTTTAGGAAGGGGCTCGACAGGAAAAAAAAAGATTTTTTTTAAGATTTTATTTATTCGACAGAGACACAGTGTTGAGAGGGAACACAAGCAGGGGGAAGTGGGAAAGGGAGAAGAAGGTTTCCCGCCAAGCAGGGAGTCTGATGCAGGGCTTGATCCCAGGATCTTGGGATCACGACCTGAGCCGAAGGCAGATGCCCAACGACTGAGCCTCCCAGGTACCCCTCAATGGGAAAATTTTGAGAATCAACCATACTGTTGCATGTATCAGGACTTTATTCATAAGAGACTAATTTCTAATGACAGAATTTCAGACACAGCAACCCCCAGAAGAGGAATGCATGACCAGCTACCCTGGTCAGTCTGCAAGGGAGGGGAGGACTGGGCCACATCAGGCCAAACAGGACCCCAAATGGGCTACAAGCACCAGAGGTTATCCAAGGAACCAAGCAGCTGCCCACTCAAATTCTGGACAGAAATGGCCAGGTAGTCGTGGAAAAATGGAACTTCCCTTTTCTAGACTTAATTTTCCTCTTTGAAGAATGTAAAGAATTGCCTTGCTCTGTTTTCGTCATTGGAGAAGGCTCCGAAAAACTTTGGGGTCCCAAATAAATTGTTTTGCACCTTCAAACATGTTGTTATAATGATTAATAATAAAGAAAAGGAAAAGGGGAGAGAGGGAGGAGGCTTGGCTCTAGGTGTGTGACAAAGAATGATTACACATCCTAGAAAATAGGTTATACAGGTGAAATTATACTTTTACCATATGAAAACACGCGTTCTCTGGAAAAAAGGCGGAGGCAGCCTAAGGGCTCTTAACTTTCACACAGTTTGTGCCGAGGAGATTTGTGGTTCTCCTCGGGCGTAGAAGACCTCGATCTGGATCAGCTCGCGGCTCTGCGGCTAAGCTGCTCCCGCACTGCGGTCGGATGCAGGTTTCAGACAGCGCAGCTATAACAGAGATAGACGTCAGGTCCTCTCCAAATCCCCCCCGCTTCGCAACTCGGCCTGAAGAGTGCCGGCGCTCAACGCCGTGCGAGACACGGACACGAGGGGGCGCTGCCGGCCAGGAGGAAGAGAATTTCCCCAAGCTCGTCCTACGAAGCACCCACACCAGTTCAAGGTGATTGTGGTAACACTACAGATCGCGGAATCTGAGAAAGCCAGCCAGTGGGGTCTGATATCTGGCCAACATGGTCAGATAGATGAACTATCTGACCAGCCTGACTTCTTTAAACTGCAATCCCTGTGCGAGCACAAGAGCAGACCACCACCCTGGCCGTGAGCGTGCATTTCCAAATCACTTTCCCAAAGGAACCAATGTTTGTTTGGTTGCTAGGTTCCCCTTTTAACTTAACAAGCAGGCGAGCTGGAGCCTCTTCTTGGATGGCATAGATTGAAACTACTAGTTTTTTTTTTTTTTCATTCTTCTTACTGCAATCATGAACAATGTGGACTACAATGATGTGTCAGACATACAGGCTTTCATATGTTTCAGTTCAGTCTATTCACTTCAACAAACACGGATGCTGGTGACATGTGAAGGGTCCACTGCTAGCTCCCCAGGTGGCTACAGAGGCAAAGTCGCTCTAGACCCATGGTTTCTGCACAAGGGAGCCTGTGATAGTCCTATAAGAAAGAGAAATTGGATACATAACCACCATGAGGGGGGCGCGGTGGAACCCAAAGGAAGGGGAGTCTTTCCAGCCCAAAATGCCACCTTGCCAGACAAGGTCTTCCCAGCCACGCTGGTGAAATAATACCCTATACCTCCCTCCGCTTTGGTCTTCTCCGTAGTACTTGTCACCGGCTTCTCCCCCATTGCGTTGTTCTTCCGTGTCCGTTTGGGTCTTGTCTGTCTCCCCACACAGGTGTGTCCACCCCCTGAGGGCAAAGATTGGTAAGGAGATCAGCTGGGCCTCCACTGAGAGCCCAGTTGTCCTTCCTGGGACATACCCAGACTTAGGAAGGTATTTGACCACCGAGCTCAAGAGCCAAGGAAAAAGAGAGAGAATAGTCCATACCTTTGGACTCAGCCATCACATCGCAGGGGTGTGTCCTGGGGATGCCATCGCCGTGGCTCCTGCAAGGTGGCAGGCAGCTACCGGCTTCCTTCCCTCTCACTGCTGGGGGTCTGCAGGTCCAGCTCCCACAGAGTCCACGGCAGCACCCTGCCCTCCTCCCTGCAGCCCTCCTCCCCGCAGCCCTGCAGGATCAGAGGCCAAACAGCAACTTGGGTGCCATCCCACGTGGTAAGGACTGTTCTACGCCCCCACGGGTATGGCCCCTTTCACTCCTCTAGAAGTGGTTTGAGTGAGATGCTTTTTACAGAAGAGGTCAGCCAGGCAAAGAGTTCAGGCAGAAAGTGATGGAGTCGGCATGTAATCCCAGGTACTCTGACTGCAGATGTGGACTCTGAATCCATTGCGTGGCTCTGCCTCTGCCTGGGAGATGGGGAGGGGGTCGTCACAAGTGGACTGTATGAATGACATATGGACATAAAGCATTTTGTTTCATCTAGAACACAGGTCTACTGCCTTCCTGAAAGTGCATTCATGCTCTCTGCATCCACTCCATGCAAGCTTCAAATACTCGTTTTCTCCTGGAAGTCGGGGCATGGCGAGGCACAGGTAGGCTTGTAGAGACCTTGCGTGTGAGGCTGCTGAGTATTTGTAGAAGGAGCTAAGTATGCTTCAATGGTCACAGGTTGGCCACTTATCAATACTTCAAGTCTGCAGAAATTACACAGTCTCTCCGAGCCTCCACTTTCTCATCTGTAGCAATTAGCAAGAACCACATAGTAGCTGCCCAATAAATATTCCTTTCCCAAGGATGACTGTCCTGGTATAATTTAATCTAGTAAAAAGTTATAAATAACTTGGTGTCTAACAATGGAGAAATAATGCCACCAAACATGGTAGTTTTAGATGCTGGCAGAGCCTGAAACCATTAAAAAGTATATTGAGAAGTGCACACACACACACACACACACACACACAGTAAAAAAAAAAAAAAATGCTGAGTACAGAAACTTTATCTAGGTTTGATTTTTAAAGTATCCTGAAGGAAATACTCCCCAGTGTTAGGTGTTTATCTATGGGTAATAGCACATGAGGGTGACAAGTTTCTTTTTTATACTTTTTCATATTTTTTTCTACTTTTTCATATTTTCTAATGGTCCACAAGGAGTTTGCCTTTTTTCACAACCAGACAACACATTGTTTACAAAGCTAGCTTCCTTTCATTTTATACCATATGGGCTAATGCTTTAGCACGAAGAGTATGATCAGAAGTGGAGGGATCAGAGAAGGAGCTGAGGGGAGAGGAGAGACCTCCGTTTCACTGGCATTTACTGAACATCCACTATGTGCAGGCACTGTGTAGGGTGTCAACTCTGCAGACTGAGTGAGATCTCAAAGAACTAGTCATTGCTGGGCAGACAAGGCCAGGGAACGGCATGTGCAAAGGCCCAGGGGCGTGAAACAGCAGGCACGCTGAACAGCAAATAGGGCCCCTGGGGGAGAGGAAAGAATGTGGCTGAGAGATGGGCAGGCCGGAAATGCCTTTGAGGGGGGCTCCTCAGCAGCTGTAAAGGGGATCAGAGTGGATCCCTGTGGGTGGATTTTTTTTTGTTTTTGTCAATTAAAAATTTTATTGAGATAACTGTAGATTCACATGCAGTTGTAAGAAATAATACAGAGAGATGCCTGGTACACTTTGCCAGTTTTCCCCAACAGTGACTTTTTGTAAAACCATAGGGCAATATCCCAACCAGGATATTGACCTTTATAAAATCCACTGATCTTATTCAGATTCTCCCGGTTTTGCTTGTACCTGCTTATTACATTCTACGCAATTTTTATTCCCAGTGTAAGTTCTTGTATCCACCACCACAGTCCAGATACTGAACAATTCTGGCCCAGCAGGCTCCAGCTGCTGTTTGATAGCCACACCCATCTCCCTCCTGCCCCTCTCCCTCCTGCCTACCAGACCAGAGGACTGATTCAAGGGGAGGGTAAGGAGGAGGAGCGGGAGGAGCCCCTTTTTCTGCCTGGCAGAGCTCACAGGGGTTGGGATGGGCTGTGAGTTAGGGACCAAGTTTGGTGTAGCATGCTAAGCCAGCTATGGCCACAGGAGACATCAGGGCCGAGGGAAGATGTGCCGGAGGCCAGTGGGTTTACGAATCCACAATGAAGAGAGAGGTCTGAGCTGAAGGTGAGTCTGGGAGTCACCACCTGTCGCTGCTGGTGCTGTGGGTTTGCTAGGGAAGGAGTGGTTGGGTGGAGGGGACTAAGGAAGGAGCGGGAGGAGGGTCGCCCCCTTTCGTGTAGCAGACATCTGTTGACAGTCTGCTTCTGGATACTGCCCACCCAGAGGCTCTCAGACTGGGGCCTTGTTTTCCAGCTGGCTGCCTCCTGCCTTGCTCTTGCGTAAGGAACCCTGGGAAACGGCACAGAGGGCTCCTCCAACTCCAAAGGCGCCCTTTACTTTGCCCCCTGTGTGAGCTTCTGAGCCGGTAATGAAGTGTCCCTCTTCCCAAATGCACCCGTTAGCTGCATCTTGTTCTGTTCCCTGAGCACAAGGCGTGTGAATCCTGGCCCTGCCAAGCAGGGAAGGACCATAGAGGTCACTGAATTACAAAGAAGAAAACGAATCCTTGGAGAGGGAGGCTTGTCAAAGGCGGTAGACCTGACCTGCTGGAAGAAAAGGGGGCTATTTGTTTTCAAGTTCAGAATCTGCTTTCCTCATAGAGGAGAAAGCCAGGCGAGATGGATGAAAGTTTCTGATCTCCTTCACTGATCAGTTTTTACTGAGCATCTATTATGCGCGGGGCAGCATCGAGTTCTCTGGAGACCAAGACCCATCGGGCGTGGACCCTAATGCTGGTGTATAAGAGCATCCAAGAGTTAAATTCCGGGAGCTATTGAGAGTAGGGGTGGGTAGAGGAATCTCCCCAGAGGAAAGGTCCCCTCCCTAGCATCTCGGGCTCCGGAAACCTGGGCGAGAGGAGCCTGGGAAGGGCTGCCCCTCCCGCGCGCAGCCTCCCCCGCGCCGCCCTCTCCGGCCCGGAGAAGGGCCGCTCTCGAATTACAACAAAAGGGGCTGGAGGCCGGGCCTGCAGTGGCGGCCGCCCCCCGGGAAGGGGGTGGGCCCGGGGAGGGGTTTGCCTTCCGACTCGCGTTAAAAGTACCGGGAAAAGCGTAAAGGAGCGACTCCAGTCCGCGGCGTCCGCAGCTTGCAGCCCGCTTTCTCCAGCGGCCTGAGAAGTCGGCTCGCCCCCTCTGCTCGGGAAAGGGGGTCGGCGGCGAACTGCACGGAGAGGGGCTACCGTGGGAAGTGTCGGCCCCGGCTGCCAAGTAAGAGCGCTCGTCGCCCCTGCCCTCCCCAACGCGGTAGGCAAGGAAGCGGGAGCGTCCGGGTGGAATCTCTGGGCTCCACTCGCTGCGGAGCTGCCCCTTGGCGGTGGTCCGGATTCCCCGGAACCTGCGCGGCGGGCTCTCCGAGCGAAGGCTCTTGCTCGAAGAGATGCTAGGACCTGCAGGCTAACGCGGTGCCCTTTCGGACCCGGGCGGACCCGGGCGGACCCGCCCAGCCCCACCTCTCCTGAGCCGGACAGGGCGATGCAGCGGGCGCGCCCGGGCTCGGTTCCTTGCTTGCTGCGGGACGCCTGTAACCTGGCAGGACGGAGCTAGTCGAGGCTCTTGCGCTCTAGGTGCCCAGGAGTGTGCGGCGTGTGGACAGGGATACTCGGAGTTAATGACTTTTGAGGAGGTGGAGCGCGCGCGCTGGGAGCAGGGGGCGCCCTTGGGGTGTCCCCGGTGCAGCGGCTTTGGAGATACGGAGCGCACTGGGCTGGCTAGGGCAGAGTGGGTGAGGGCCATTGGGACTGCGCCTGGGTGCTCTGGTGCCCACTGCCTAGGAATTGGGCTTTCTCCCCAGCCTGCTGGAGAGGCTGGGCTGAGCGCCCGAGCGTCCTGAGTCCTGTGCGAGAACAGGCGCGATCGCACGCAAGGGATGCCCTCCCACGTCGCCTTGGCTTGGCCGGGGACCGGAGAACCTTTCCCGCCGTTATCACAGAAAGGTCCTGGAGTAGGAAAGAACCGACACAGGCTACCCGGCGAATCGTGCAAGCAGGGTCGTCCCAGGGGGTAGAGCAAATCTTAGTCTAGTACGTAGACTAGGCTAGTACGCAGACCTCCGTATCCGGCGGTCTTCAGTGCCTGCAGATTTTACGCAGGCGCTTTGGCCACTACGCTCTGCACACCCTCCCCCCAAGCCCAAATTTGGGAGCCTTCTAACGTAGCAGCCCGCTGGAGGTGTCGCCATAAATCAGCGCCGGAATAGAAATGATTGGAGGAAGAAGCAAAGACCACCCAAAAAACAGCACGGGTGGGGTGAGAGGACGCGGCGGAACTGGCCGGGTGGGGGCGGAGGGGGCACTGAACTATTCAGTTTGCTTGGAAACCTCAGCTCCAGGTGAGAAGAACGATGTGCATAAAGTCAGAAACGTGCTCCCAATCAATTTCGCCCCCTAAAATCTTTGAACTGCGGGGTTCTTAAAATCAGTCTAATTGCTCATTTTCGAAGAGGAGGAAAAGCACGAAGCCCCAACTCAGGGCCCCTGAGTTGGTCAGTGTGGGGCCTCCAGCCCCCTTCCCTTAACCCAGATCCTCCCTTATGCCACCGCGAGCTTGTCTGTCCAGGAATCCCCAAAGCCCATTTGTTACCCTTCCTGGAATTATTTAGTTATTTATGGTGTATTCTCTACTTAAAATGGTCAGGGATGGGGCTTAAGAGGAGGGCGAAGCCTTCATTTCCCTGGTCACTGCCCAGATGAATGAGGGACTCATTGGACCCTGCCTCACCTAAATCATTCATTTCCCTCTCCCTTTTGTCCTGTTCTCCTTCCTGTCCCTAGTATCTGCCTGGGGAAGGACCATCAAATCCATGGCGAAGTGCATGCCCTCATGGACCCCTGGGGCTTTGGGGGCCCCAAAAGCTTCAGTCTCAATGGTGTGCATATGCACAAATCTGTTTGTCTCCCTGTGACTTTGTGTTAAAAAGTGACTTGGTCTAAAGAGAGTATGAAACTTAGGTCTGAAGACAAAGTATGCACTTGACATTACAGGTTGGCTGACATTTTGATGCATGGCAGACAGGAAAATTCTGCAAAGAGGCTTCTGTCTGTCTCCTCTCCAGCTGGGTTCCTGGCCTGGCTTCTCCCGGCCTATTGCCATGTCCTTGTTCTCTCTGACCTCTGGATGACCAGTGTGGAAGGGCCTTTCTTGGGCGGGAAACAGATTTTCTGTGCTCTGGGGGTGACCATCGGTGAAGCTTTGTGATGTCCCCCCCGCCAGGTTCTGCAATGTGTATTTTAACATTATATTATGAAAAATTTCAAATATGCACACAAATAGAGAGAAGGCCCCCATAGCTTCTCACCCAGCTTCATGTTCTCAATATTTTTGCCACAGTTGCTTCTAACTATTCCTTTGCTTTTTCTTTTCTCGTTGAAGTATTTTAAAGCAAGTGCCAGATTTCAGATTTGATAGTCATTCCATTCCTATGTATTTATTTCAGCATGATCTTGAAAAATATTAAATAACCATGATGCCGTTATTACACCTAAGAAAATTAGCCATGATTCCTTACTCTCATCTCATACCCAATCCATATGCAGAAATTTCCCAGTTTTCCCCCAAATGTCTTTGTAAAGTTGATCTGAGTTCTGTTGGTTTTTATAGTCTATGTTCATGTCATATTTTATTCCTTCTAAACTGCACTTCTATCCGCTATGTCATTTGATTATGATGATGCCCCACTAAAGAGTGAGATGTGTCCTGAATCCATTTTAAGGCTGAGTAAACTGGCAAAGAGATAAGCTGTCCAGATGGCACAGCCCGTGACTGGCGGAACCAGGACCTGACCCAGCCTCCTCCTTCCTGGGCCACGGTGGCTCTGTTTCTCAGTGCTGCTCCTGGACTATCAACTGTTCTCCTAAGCGTTCATCTTGGCTCTGGCTTCATCCCGCGCTTATCACTTTTATACACCTGCTATCAGAAATCTCTGTGTAAATATTTAGTAATTAGCCATTTGGCGCTTGAGGTAAATCAGCTACAAAGTCAGGAAGCCTGGGTTTATTTCCCAGCTTATTATGAAATTGTAGGAAAGCAGTGTCCCTCTTGAGGGCTGGGGTGGCCCTCTCTGAACTAGGAAGCAGCATTTCCCCCCCATTCTAAGGCTCCTGGGCCTGGGAGTGGGATGAGTAAAACCAGTGGGACAAGACCAAGGCCCCAGAAAGAAATCTCACTGAGAACAGTTGCCCCATCGGCTGAGCATTCTGGCAGCTGGTATCTTTCGTGGGAGATTCCTAAATCCGATGACAGAGAAGAGGCTTCCCTCTGAAGTCCTTCATTCACGAACAACTTTGTTTATTCTGCTGCTGTCCGATGAGGTTGCAGAACACCAGAATTTTGTACTTGTAGCCCTTTCATTACTTGTGTTTATTTGCTTTGAAGTGGGGTGATACATCATTTTTACTTCTTATTAGTGAGACTCGTGAATTGGAAATCTCCTTCCTTGGCTGGCTGTGTGGGAAAATGGAATCTCTTATGTCTTTGTTCCTAAATTTTCTGCTGCTGTGTCCATTGCCCTGAAATAGACATTGGGTGAGCAGACCTTCTGTAGGACAGCCAATCAGGGACAGAGCTTCATAGCCAGTATTCAACTGTAGGGACTCCTCAGGGCACAGGGCACTCCACAGAACATCAGTTCTCTTCCCCCATAGCTGATAGACGGGCTCCGTGGGTATAGAATTTCTCGGTGATCTTATGTCAGCGGTGGCAAGTGGCTAACTTCCTTTCACAGTTGCGGGAGCATTGGGAGGTGTAGTTGTCTGCTCCCAGGGCTGCCTGGATGCCGAACAGCTTGTGATGACTATTGTTCATTTCCCTCTGGGGAGGGGTCTTCTCGGTCAGTCTGCGTGGCCTCGTCACACAGACATCCACCTGCGTTGCTTCTCCTGGCTGGGCCAGGAGGTCTCAGATGAAGTGGCCGCAGCCTGCCCTGCTCCAGGCCCACAAAAGCAGCGGAACTAGCCTCTGTGGGCCAGAGAAGGAAGGGCCAAGCGGATTCCACAGATGCACAACCGCAGCGATGCGCTGGTTTCTGTCCTACGGCTGAGTCCAGATCTGAAGTGAGCCTTCAGACCTTCTTCTGTTAGTCATGCCAGCTGTGCTCCTGCCGTCAGGCATGGCACGTGCTTGGTGGGGAGCACAAACTGACCAGGTGTGCTGGTCTTCCCCTTGCCGCCTGTGTCTGAGACCAGGAACATCCTTTCGAGGGGCATAAAGCACGAGGGTGACCGTTTTGATAAGATTTCCGTCCAGAGTTCAGAAACTTTCGCACTTCTCTTGGCAAAAACAGCATACCCAGGCAAGTTTCGCGTGGCAAGTGTGGGTGTAGAGCGAGAATGAACTTAGCAGAGAATGAAGATGTAATTAGGGTCATGGTTAATTTCTTCTTGACCAGGGCTTTTGGTCCCTTTATTTGGAATTTCTTGAACTTCGTACTGTAGTATCATGGGCGAATTTTGACACATTTTTTTAGTTTTTTAATTGTCAGACTCTATTACACAAGCAGACACAACTGGCCCCATGGAGGTTTTGTGCAAACTACCATATGTCCTCCTCAATGTGTCCCCAACACAGGCTTTAACTATCCTATGGGAAAGTAATGCTGCTTGCCTATAAAGAACACGATTTATGAGAACAGAACTTAACGTCGATGACTTCTGAACAACGTACTTTGCTCAGTTTTTTTTTACAGTCCTTGAACTTGGATCCATGAACTCCTCCACCCCCAGCCTTTGTCCTGGGGTACTACCCTGCCGCGGTGGGATAGATATCTTCCCAGAGTGCCAGCATGTAGTAAAAGATGTAGTAAAATCTTTGCCTAAATATCTTTCTAAATCAAATACAAATATAAAATGGAGTATATTTTCAAAGTCAACTCTCCCTTCCCCGAGAATAGCATATATAGGTAGAATGGCACCCATCCTAAGCATACACATGTGTAAACTTTTGTTTTTGTCTTCATTGTGGTAAAACAGACATAACTAAAAACTCACCATTTTAACCATTTTTAAGTGGACAATTCAGTGGCAGTAAGTACATTCGACTTTTTCATCTTCCCAAACTGAAACTCTGTCCCTATTGAACACTCACTCCCTATTCCCACACCTCCCAGCCTCTGAAAACCATCATTCTACTTTCTGTCTTTCTAAATTTGGCATATAGGTACCTCATATAAGTGGAATCATATGGTACTTTGTCTTCTGGTGACTAGCTTATTTCACTTAACAAGTGTATCCTCAAGATTCATCCACGTTGTAACACGGGTCAGAATTTCTTTCCTTTATTAGAGAATAGTATTCCATTGTGTGGACAGACCACATTTTCTTTCTCCGTTCATCCATCAATGGACACTTGAGTTGCTTCTACCTTTTGATTATTGGGAATAAGGCTGCTCTGAACCTGGGTATGCAAATACCTGTTCTGGATGAATTTTTACAAAATGAACACGCCCTTGTAACTACCTCCTAGATCAAGAGTAGACGGTTACCCAGAGTGCAGGGATTCCCAGGGAGGCAGGAGATGTCAGTGACATGTCAATAACAAGTCAGTTCTGTGTCCCTGGTGCTGGCTTCATCCACACCCCGGGGGCTGGGGACCGGATGCTCATTTACTCTACCATGAAGCAGTTTGGAAGAGATGTTTGAAAAATGCAGTTTATAATGTGAAAGGCCCCAAGATGAGTTGTGAGATTTAAGCAACTTCTTTCCTTAGGGGAAGACAGTACCGCATACTTGGGGTTTGCAGCTACAGCTGTGTGAACACATGACCACGAAGGATAGCCCGCCCAGGCTCTCCCTGGAAGAAGGGGCTCACCCACTTGGAGAATGGCCCTTTTATTGGCTGCGGCTGGAGCCTGCGTTTTAAGCCTCGAGGGAAAATTGTGCGGCTAGCCTAGCCGTGTTCTGCCTTCCTTTCTTCCTTTCCTTCCTCCTTCCCTCCCCGCCCGGTGCTCTGTCTCTTCTTAACTAAAGTGATTTATTAGTGGCCTTCTGCGTACCAGACACTCTGCCAGTCACTGTAGGAGACACCAAGATGAATAAGGCATGACAGTTGACATGTGTGTTTAAAATGAACTCGCCGGTCAGGAAGAATATTCTGATGGCCGGCAGCCAACCGCTTGGTGCCCACCAAGTGCCAATGGCAGCCTTAGAGCACAGCCAAAGAATTTGTGGAGTTTGGGCTTGGTGCAATACATGAAAAGAGGAAGACTATCCATCCAGTTACCTAGAATTGCTCTGGCATATTTATAACCAAACGGTAAGAATAGTTTTTAAAAGACTTTTAAGCTGGGGGTACCCGGCTGGCTCAGTTAATAGAGCATTGACTCTTGATAGCGGGGTCATGAGTTTGAGCCCCACATTGGGTGTAGAGATTACTTTTTTAAAAATTAAATAAAATACTTTTAAGCTGTGTTGAAGTCAGGTGCTCTGTTCGAGAGCATTCTGCTAAAAATGATGTTTAGAGACCATCTTAATGATGAAGAAGAAAAAAACCCTAAAATTTGCACATTGGTCTCTAATCCTTTTCAGAAAATCAGGCACTCTTGGTTTTCTTGAATTGATAATCTCCAGGTGTTTTTCCTTCCCCACAAAGCCATGGCCATCTCTCTACCCCGCACCCAACCCCCTGTGCCATCTGTTACACTGTCATAACGTTACCCAGACCAGGGGCTGGTCTCCTCACTGGCCTCCTTTCCCTTGGTCTTAACCCATGCAAAACTACCTTGCATGCAATAGCCCCAGGAACCTTTCCAGAGCAGGGGGTGGTAAACTTTCTCTCTAGGGATGGATAGCAAATATTTTAGACTTTACAGTCCTTATGTGCTATGTTGCTGTTGGTCAACCCTACTGTTTTAGTGGGAAAGCAGCCACAGATAACAAGTAAAGAAATCATTATGGCTGTGTGCCAATAACATTTTATTTCCAAAAGCTGTATTTATAGATTTGGCCCATGGGCTACAATTTGCTCACTCCTGCTCTAGGTCACAAATCTGCCCCCATCACCCTCCCGCTTACCGCTCATTGGCTCCTCATCCCCAAAAGGAAAACTCAGCATTCCTTAGTGTGACATTCAAGTTCCCTCTCCTCTGGCCCACAGCCTCCTTCTCCTCCCTTACCTCTTCCACTTCTCACCACACCCAGCGCTTCTACTTTTCATCTGGCAATTGGAACCACACGCGGCGCCCAAAATACCTTGCATTATTTCAGACCTGCCCTGCCTGCTGCCTAGAATGATCTCTCCGGCCCCAGTCCTGTCAAACAAACTTTCCTCCAAAACCTGCTCAGTGTCAGCTGTCTGCGGCTTTCCCTGCTCCTCGTCCCAGTGTGTGATCGCCGCCCCCCTGTTTCATTTCTGCACTATTATTGCTTCTCTAAGTATAGTGTGAACTCCTTGAGAGCAAAATCCACGGCAGATAACATCTTTGAATTCCCAGCACCTAACAGTGTTTGTCATGTAACAGATGCTTCATAAATATATACCACTAACATGAAGTGCCATTTAAGTTGATTTTTTTAACGACGTAATTGAGTTGTAATTCACATACCATACCCTGCACCCATTTGAAGTATTCAAGTCAGCAGATGTTAGTGTTTTTCACAGATACGCGTACCCATCACCATGGTCAATTTGAGAGCATCTCATTGCCAGAAAGAAGACCTGTGCCTTTCACCTGTCACCTGCTTCTCCTCCCACTCCCCTTCTCTACTCCCCTCCCCCACTCCTGCTAGTCTACTTCCTGCCTGTATGTGCCAATCCTGGATATTTCATGTAAATGGAATCATATATATGGCTTCTTTTACTTCGCCCAATGTTTTCAAGCCTTGTTTATGTTGTGGCACGTGTGCATACTTCATACCTTTTTACTGACCCTTGTATGGATAGACCCCATCCTGTTTCTCTGTTCACTGATGTTGGACATTTGGGTTGTTTCCACCTTTTGGCTCTTCTGAATAGCGCTGCTATGAACATTTGCATGCAGGTTTTTGTTTGCACATCTGTTTCCAGTTCTCTTGGCTGTATAAATAGGAGCGGAATTGCTGGGTCTTGTGGCAATTCTATGTTTATCTTTTTGAGGAATTGCCAAACTGTTTTCCGTAACAGCTGCACCATTTTATGTTCCCACCAGCAACATATGGAGGTTCCCGTTTCTCCACATTTTCACCAACACCTACCTTTTCCCCCATTTAAAAAAAAAATCCTAGCCATCCTAATGTGTGCCAAGTGGTATTTGGTTAAAGTTTTGATTTATGTTTTTCCTGGTGACTAATGATGCTGAACATCTTTTCAGGTGCCATTGGACATTTGCGTATCTTCTTTAGGGAAATGTCTGTTCAAGTCCTGTGCCCATTTTTAAATTGAGCTGCTTATCTTATTCTTACTGAATTACAGGAATTTTTACATGTTCTGAATATTAGAGCCCTTTCAGATACATGATTTACAAATGTTTTCTCCCAACTGTGCATTGTCTTTTCACCTTCTTGATAGTGTCTCTGTGTTTCTCAGTTCACATCACATTTACTCAGCATCTATTCTAGAATGGACCCAGGAGATCGAGATTATGTGCCCTCTAGGGGGTTCACAATCTTGAAAGGAAGACAGACAAGCAAACAGTACAACACATGCTTAATCAATATGCCTTTCTCTACCCCTACCACTACTGCCCTGGTTCATGAAACATCTTAATAGTGCTTTCTGATGCACAAAAGTTTTACATTTTGATGAAGTACAATATATATATATATATATTTTAATTTGTTGCCTGTGCTTTTGAGGTCATTTTTTTTTTAAGATTTTATTTATTTATTTGACAGAGAGAAAGATCACAAATAGGCAGAGAGACAGACAGAGAGAGATGAGGAGAAGCAGGCTCCCTGCTGAGCAGAGATCCCAATGCGGGACTCGATCCCAGGCCCCTGGGATCATGACCTGAGCCGAAGGCAGAGGCTTAACCCACTGAGCCACCCAGGCGCCCCTTGAGGTCATATTTAAGAAACCATTGCCAAGTCCAAAGTCATGAAGATTTGGTCCTATGTTTTCTTCTACTAGGTTTATAGTTCAGCTTATACATACAGGTGTTTGACCCATTTTAAATTAATTTGTGAATAGTGTGAAGAAGGACTCCAACTTCTTTCTCTCTTTCTTTTTTTTTAAGATTTTATTTTTTATTTAGTTGACAGAAAGAGGGAGAGAGAGAGTGTGTATGTGTGTGTGCACGAGCAGGGGGAGGTGCAGAGGGAGAAGCAGGCTCCCTGATGAGCAGGGAGCCTGATGCTGGACCCAATCCCAGGATCTTGGGATCATGACCTGAGCCTGAGGCACATGCTTAATGACTGAGCCACCCAGGCACTCCCCAACTTCTTTCTCTTACATATGGCTATCCAGTTATTCCAGCATCATTTTTTTTTATAAAGACTATTCTTTTCACATTGAATGGTCTTTGTACCCTTTTCCAAATGAAGTAATCATAAATATATGAGTTTATTACTAGACTCTCAGTTCTATTCCATCGATCTATAGGTCTGTCCTTGTGCTAGAACCACACTGCCTTGATAACTTTTACTTTGTGTTACCTTTTGAAATTGGGAAGTGTGAGACTTCTTGCTTTGTTCTCCTTTCTCAGAATTGTCTTGGTTATTCCGGATCCCTTAAAAACCCACATAAATTTTATTTTTTTAAAAGATTTTATTTATTTATTTGACAGAGAGAGGCAAGAGCAAGAGAGGGATTACAAACAGGGGAAGTGGGAGAGGGAGAAGCAGGTTTCCCGCCTAGTGGGGAACCTGATGAGGGGCTCCATCCCAGGACTCTGGGATCATGACCTGAGCCCAAGGCAGATGCTTAATGACTAAGCCGAACAGGTGCCCCTGAAATTCCACGTAAGTTTTAGAATCACCTTTTCAATTTCCATGAAAAAGTCATTTGGGATACTAATAGGGATTTTGATGAATCTGTAGATCAATTTGTATTCTCATCTTAATGACTGACATTAAGTTTTCCAGTCCATGAACATGGGATATTTTTCCATTTATTTAGATCTTTAATTTCTTTCAACAATGTTTGGTAGTCTTCCAAGGATATTGCATGTCTTTTGTTAAGTTTATTTCTAGATATTTTATTCTTTTTGATGCTAGTGTAAATGGGATTAGTTTTATGATTACATGTTTGGATTGTTCTTTGAATGCGAATAGAAACAGTTAACTTTTGTAAATTGATCTTGTATCCTGTAACCTTGTTGAACTCTAAGCAGTTCCAATAGTCTTTTAGTAGGTTCCTTTATATATATATATATATATATATATATATGTGTGTGTGTGTGTGTATATATATATATATGTGTGTGTATATATATATATATACACATAAACATATGTATATACACATATATACATACACATGTGGATAGATTCCTAAACAAAGAGGAATAGGTGTTCAGGAGGTAGATATGTGGAATTCTAGAACAGGGAATAGCAAGTGGCAGGGAAGTGTGGAACCAAGTGTCTTCTGGGAACCCCGTGCCCTCAGTCGGTGTGGCTAGAGCTCAGGGTTGTGGGTGCACGTCCTGCTAAAGAGAGTGGAGGCATCCTGTCACTGCCAGTGGGAGCCATGCCAAGCTTGGAAATGCAGTGAGAATATTAGAATCATTTCAGACGGAGGCCCAGAAAAGACTTACGATCAGCACCACTGACACTGTTCCAGTCCAAAGGTAGCAGAGAAAGTCTGCCTTCGTCAGTAAGGGCAAGAACCTGTAGGCCTGTGTGGTTATGCCACGACTCTGCGAATGCCATTCTCTCCAGGAATGATCATCAGTGACACAGGACCAGCTGGCAGGGTGCAGCTGGGCCCCGCCAGCTTTGATGATGTGGCGGCCGGTGCCTGCTGCTCTTATTCCCTGGGCTTCTGGAAGGGAGCCAGTGCTTCTGTGGACGCAGAATCCCAAATCACAGGCCCTTAACAGACTTGAGAACAGTGCTCCTATCCCCTCCTCGGTGTAGCCAGACATTTCCAGACATGCCAAAGATGTGGCCGTGGTCTCTGTGCCAGTTGCTCCTTCCTTTGCCAGCCCCTCGGGGTCTAAGTCTCATCTGAGGGGCACAGGCCTGAACAGTTGACTGTTGGCTGAGGGTGTATCACATGGATGAGAGCTTGGTCTGGCAGCCAGGGGAGACCACAGAAAGTGGACAGAGCCAAGAATGAATTCTGCTGCGACTTGCCCTACCTGAGGCATGAGGGAAGCTAAGTAGGGGTGCCTCCTTGGCCACTTTCAAGGGGCCATCTCTTTGAAAAACTGGTTTGTATATGGCCGCTAGCCCACAACTCCCTCCACCTCCAGCCCGGTAGACTCTTCTCACGGGCCCTGCAGAGCCCCTCCCTGCCAATCTGGGCCTGGACCAACCCTCCAGGAATTTGCCTGTAGTGGGTCGTATCCCCAGTGACACTTTCTGCCCTAAACACACAATGATTAAATTTTCAAGTTTGCTGGAAAAAAAAAAAAAAAGAAGAAGAAGAAGAATTAAAACTATCTTGGTTTGCAAACATGATCTTATATGTAGAAAATTCTGAAGTGTCTACAAAAATATGTTAGAACTAATAAATTTAGTAAAACAAAACAACGCAAAAGCACAATGTGTTTGTAGTGATGGGATTGCTGACCAAGTCTGCACACCATTCCGGCCCTGGTGTCTGTTCTCCCCTTCTAGAGGGTGCAGACACTCAGACCAGTTTGGCTACTGATCGTTAGCTCTGGGAAACAGTGTGTGTGTAGAGTGGGGGAGGGGGAAGGATGGTTAAAAGCTGTTCTCCAAGTGGTGTGTTAAGAGTGGTTGATGGGTGACGTGACCTCCCTCCTGGGATTTTTTTCCAGGTTCTTGGTGATTTTATGTGATTATAATAGTTACCACATACGGAGCATTGCCATGAGCCTGTCACTGTACTGGGCCCTCATTACCTCCTGGGCCCTTTCCTATTCGCAGAAGCCAGATCTGAATCTGAGACCACACTCAGAGGCCAACACCCTGTTCTTTCAACTATTGTATGTTCTCCCATATCGAACTAGGTCTTCCCTTTTTTAGGGGCTAGGGATGGGTTCCTTTGGACCTGAGGGGCCTCTTGGCCTCACACGGTTCCCGCCGCCATTGTAACAATACTGCCTTCAAGTTTGGATGGTTTTGGCCTCTCACTATGGGCTATGTGCTGTAAAGATAGAATGACGTCTCTTACAGACGCTATGTATACTTGGCTTTCCATTTCTGGTCCGGTCCGAGAGCCTCCATTAGGAACTAGAAATTGAAGCTTCAGCCTCCCCAGGAAAGAACCTGGTTAAAATGAGAGTCCACCCAGAGCCAGAGGTGGGCTGTGGGGAACCCCAGTTGATCACAACACATCCTGCCCGACAGAGGCCTCTTTCTGGGGGATGAAAAGAAAAATTCAGCTTTATATGCTTCCCTTCTCACCATTTCCCTGTGCCCTGAACATTCCAGCTCCGTGGCCAGAAATAGACAGGACGGAGGTGGAATCATTGGCCCAGAGCCAAACGGAGACCAGCCCTGGTCTAGCCTGGTGGCAAAGTCTGCATTCTTGTCTGAGGTGGTTCAGAAAGGCCCCACCGTCCCCCACCGCTTCCCTTATTCTCGGAGCACACCCCATTCACCAAAGGCAGCCTCCTTCCACAAAGGAATGTGTTCCGTGTGGGGCCAGAAGCAGCGCCGGACCACAGCTGGGGTCGCCTCCCTGCGGTGCGCCCTGGGCCGTGAATGGGGACCATTCATCACTCCTGCTGATCCAGCAGGAATCCCAAGCGGTGAGGGTCTGATGAAGGAGACAGCCCCCACCCAACCCCTTGACCCCCTATCTGAATGCGGACATCTGGCAGCGATGTTCAGCGGAGCATTCTGTCTGGGCGAAAGAATTCTGCTGAGTTCTGTGCTCCCCTGTGCCCTCTGCATCGTGGGCCACTGCTCCTGGCTGGGGACTGGTACCCTTGTTTATGGGACGCTTTCCGTATGGAGGGGGAAGGCCTCTTCCTGAGAGCTGCGGAGGACAAGATGAGAAGCCAGGTAATGATTCATTTCCTTTGCCTACTCAGGAAGGGCCTAGAAACCCCAGGCCCATCATGCGAGCCCCAGAAAGTCCTGTTGGTGGGCAGGCGGAGGGGGCACCGTTGAGAGGATCAGCTTGTGTAAGAGCGGTGCTTTCTGCTAAATGTACTCCATACACATGGTGAATGGTGTTTACAGTGTGCGCCCCTACCCCCAGTCTGTGCGTGCCTTTGTTCCTGACTGGGACTCAGTTGGTCCCATGGGGCATTTCTTCACCAGGTGCCACAAAGCGAGGCACCCTTGGTAAGCAGCCATGGTTTGTCACATTGTTTAAGGCTGCCCTGAGGAAGTCGATAGCCACTTGACTTTCTAGAAAATATTTTTTAGGCAGGCAAGTTCTGTAGCACAGAATACCCTTGTCAGGTAGGTGACGGTGTGATTCCGATGGGATTGCTCCTAGGGGAAGGAAAACACTGGAGAGGCCCCAAGGCTCGTTGAGACTCAGAGAGTTCTTTGGAGTAGGCCTTTCATCTAGTCTTTGCCAGGCAGAATGATTGAGCTGTCAAAATAGTAGCCTAAGAAATGCACCCTGGAACTTCCAGTTGTATGTTTTCTCCTTTGTCTTTTGGAGCCTTGCTTGGTTAAAATTAAGTAAAATATTTTCAAATATTTATCCATTACAAGAATAATGCCACTCTTGGAATCCTAGAAATCACTGTCTCTAGAATGTACTGGAAAGTTCCTCAGGTGACATATGCTTTGAAGCTAAAGATATCCTCAAAGAATGATGTTTATCAGACCACTGAAGAAGTTCTGTTCATGATCAGATGAGAAACTTAACAAGATCCAGTTTTAGAAACCCTTTCTCTCCCCCTGACCATGCCCTAGGCCCCAACAAGACCAAGAAGCATTGGATGACTTAGACCCCACTTAAAAGTCTTCTGTGCAGACACGGCAGACTCCCTAGAGCCCATCTTCTCATTGAACTTCACACAAGGTAGCACCTCCCTAGCTTATACAGCACGTGTGAAGACCCCTACAGATTTTTGGTAATTAAGCTTTTCTCCGGTATCATAGATTCTTTGGAGCAAATCTACATTTCTGGTTTTCAGCTGAGTTGTTCCAAGAGCTGGATCCAGGAGGAACTACCTAAGCTCATCCTTGGGAGTTACCAGGTCCCCCAAATTTGAAGATCAAAATTAAATACAACCATTTCCAAAATGCAGCTTAGCTGTGGTTGGTCCTTAACACTGCCTGGCCCGAATCTAACACGTGGCACCTGTTTGCACCAAAATACTCTACCTGGTATTTTTGTCTACCTACTGTGGATCAGGAACTTAAGAAATATGATCTTTGCATTTATAACAATCCTGAAAAGTAGGTGTTTCCTGTTTTCCCTTTAAAAAGTTGCTTTTAGGTACACGTCACTTCCGTTTTATGGATGAAATGCAGAGACTTGGAAAATCTCAGTGTGCCTGAGGTCACAGTGCTAGGAGGGGGAAGTGAGATTTGAAGCCTGTTCTGCATGCCTCTAACCTCTTACTTCATGCTGTGTCCTGACCACAGAGAGGTGGGAATTCATCCAGCCTGTTCTTCACGGGGAAAGAACGAGCAGCCTGTTTGAGTGGCCCTCTGCGTGCAGGGACTGCCCAAGGCGAGCAGAGTCTGACCATGTCCATGGCCATGGACAAATGTCCATTTGTCGGGGATGCCTGGGACCTCAATCCCAGGGATGTGAAGGAATTCTTTCCCTAACAGTCCCAGATAACCCCTGGGGGCCTAGAGTCTCTTTTTGGCCAAGTTTATGCTAGTAATACCCATTGTGTGAAAGTTGTATCCTCCAGCGGATTGAATTCAACGTAAGACTGTCCTCAACTGCTTTGCCGAGAGCCAAGTGAGAACATATTAGGAGAGATAATTTACCACTTTCTGATAAGCCATGGCCACCGCCAACTTTTTTTCTGGCATGCGCTGGCTCTCGTTCCTGTTAGTCACAGACTGCCGTCCATGGGCATCTTGCCTTGAACCCTCTGCAGATGGCCCACTCCCGAGCTAAACTGTGTGAGTAATGAAGACCATCTGCTACATTAGCTTCTGGACGTCAGTCAGATGAGGTTTTAACAGAATACTCTCCAAGGTGAGCTTTCCCCTTGTGAACTTTCCTCGGCTTGCCTGGAGAGGGTTGCTGAAACCTGCTTGAGCTCCCTTTTTGGTATGCGTGAGCAAGCTGCAGAAAAGTTCCACAGACCCAGCTGGCCTGTGTTCTGGGTCAAGGATGCTTCTGGAATTTCCATACTGGGTGATGATGCGTCCTCGCTGGTGTAGACCCTTATTGGGCCGCCGATGACCTGGGAGATCTTCAAAGGTGAATGCTGAAAATAGTTCTTCCTGTTGCCAAAAACTCCCCCAGCTGGGATAGCAGATACCACATTTGATCAGGGGTCTCCACCATTTTTTTTTTGACGTCTTTAGCAGAATAAAATTTCTGACCAGGACTGATAGAGCAGGTGTGAGGAGTAAGAACGTGTCTTCCATCCATCCAGATGTCATCAAATGTCCAGAGAGGCAGGGATGCCTGGGTGGCTCAGCGGCTTACGTGTCTGCCTTCCACTCAGGTCTTGATCCTAGGGTCCTGGGATCGATCCCTGTGTCCGGCTCCCCTTCTGCTCTGCGGGAAGTGTGCTTCTCCTTCTCCCTCTCCCTGCCACTCCCCCTGCTTGTGCGTTCTCTCTCTCTCTGTGTCAAATAAATAAGTAAAATACTTTAAAAAAAAAAAAAAAGAAGAAGAAGAAGAAGAAGTGCAGAAAGGTAAAAGAATTTACCATATTTGTTTATGATTAGGCACCAGTAAAGGTAAGACACATAGTGCTCTTCTCTTTGTTTTACTGAAATTAAAATTCAAGATTTCCTTTGCTTTTGTTTGTCATCATTTGGAGCCTACAACATTTCTGGGTGAAGCTCAAATCCTTTAGACTAAAAGCAGTCTTGTCAAGCAAATTTGTCCCTGGGCAAGGCCGGGTATGCCAGTATACCCTAGGTATACTGGGCCGCGCCTGTCTTAGCCACAGAGATAAGAACGATTAGTGACTAAACTTATCAGCTCTGGTATCTGGATGTTTGGATGCAAATACCAGCTTGATCACCTCTTAGCTTTGTGAACCTTAGGAAAATCATGTAGCCTTTCTGACTTGAAGTGGGGATACTGATCA
Source organism: Mustela erminea (assembly GCF_009829155.1). Lineage (NCBI taxonomy): Eukaryota > Metazoa > Chordata > Mammalia > Carnivora > Mustelidae > Mustela > Mustela erminea. The sequence goes on along the minus strand of NC_045615.1, from coordinate 3,377,288 downwards.
TACTCTCTCAGAGGGCTTCCTGGAGCTGAGCCATCCAATATGGCGGCCACCACCAAGTGGGGTCACCAAGCACCTGAAATGTGCTTGACCCAACTGAGATGTGCTGTGAATGTAAAGTACTCACCAGATTTCCAACACTTAGTACAGAAAAAGAATGTAAAGTATCTTACTAACAATTTACATTGGTTCCATACTGGAATGATGATATTTGGGGTATATTTGGGTTAAATAGAATATATCATTAACATTAGTTTCACCTATTTAATTGTACTTTAATGTGACTACCAAAAAATTTTTAACCGCATATGTGCCTCACATTATGTTTTTACTGGGAAGCTCTGGTCCAGAGAATTAAATTGGTCTATACCTGTAAGGCACTTTTCACACGGTAACTGATACAGAATGAGTGATCAATAAACACAGGGTTTGTTTATTATTATTATTTTTTAATCCAGCTTTTTCTGTAACAGGATCCCGCCTTCAACGCCAGCCCGTGTAGTGTCTAGGTTTCCGTATAAAAGCAGAGGTCATGCTTTTAGAAGAAGGTGGGGAGGAGGGTAAATAGGTACATAAAACAGGCAGAGAATGAGAAAATTTTACATGTCCCTGGGTGGGGGGACGAGTGTGGAATTACCACAATTTTTGCACAGCAAAATGACCAGACCCCCAAAGGTGAAGCACGTGTACCTCTTGGCATCTTCTAGTGTTATATTCTGCCGAAAGATGGAGCTTGTTAAGCTTTCCCGCAAGCTTTCGTTCTGCCTTCCTTCCTGAGGTTGCCACCTATTTGGAAATGGCCTCAGAAAGGGACTGGCATATGCTTGGCTTGAGATGATGCCCACCCCCTGCTGGCTTCCCGAGCGTAGCTCACCGTGTCGTTGGAGGTTAGCCGGGAAAGCAGACGTAGCTGGAGCTGGCTACTTCGAGGAAGTGGGTTTTGAAGAGTCACCACTGCCTGTGGGGCTGACATGGGTACCCTGTTCTCCCCTCTGAGTGTCGGCAAGGTTCACTGCCTCAGTCAGACTTTCATGGGCCCTTAGGGTGTCGAGTTCAGCAGATGCTTGGGGCTCCTGCTTTGGGGGCTAACACATGTGGACAGTGAGTCAGCACATGGCTCTGGAAATCAGCTGTGATGTGTTGGGACTGTGCCTTCCTCTGCCTCACCTAGATCCCACCTTACAGCCTGTGACTCTCCTCTAGATATCAGCACTGATGATCTGGGATGGTGAGATTTTAGGATCCCTGGGAGTCTTCGTCTCCCATAAATCACCCCAACGCCTACCTACCACCTTTGCTACATGTGAATTTCAGACGTAAGCGGGCATCTCTGGTGGCTGTTCTGAAGGGCATGAGGAAGGTCCACCCACTCGGGAAACACCCTGTTGCCCTTCCTTCCAACATTGTACAATATGTAAAATTCGACTATTGGAATTCATCTAGGAGTTCCTGTTACAAGTGCCCTGTTTTCAGAAGAGTCATTAACTTATTCTTTAACGTGTTGCATTCCTAAAGACGATAATTTCATAAGGTATGAATTTATCATCTTGCTTTCCAGTGCAATTAGATCAGAATAAAAAGGCAATGTGGGTAGGGTGTGAAGATACGAATAGGAATTTTACCTACTCACTCAATGAATATTTGCTGAGTACCCACAATCGGGGATTCTGAGTTGGCAGGAAGGAAAGAAGAAAACTAATGTGAATGAGTCTGTGTTGTATGCTGGGAATTTTTACATTGTTTCATTTACTCTACACACACACACACACACACACACACACACACACACACACAGGAAAGTTATTTTCATAATCCAAAGAGGAAATTCAGGCTCTAAAAGTAAATTGTCCCCCAATTAAGGGCGTGGTGAAGTCAGAATTCAGACATTTGTGATCTTATTCCAAGATGCCCAACAGACCTCTCCAGGGTACGAGTGCTGCCAACAGATAGCAGAGGAAGGGTTGCCGAGAGGCAAGACGACCCACACACTGCAAGATGAGGGAGTATCCACTTTACTTGAATAGCTCTTTGACCTATGATCATAGAAGAGAGCTTGTGAAACCACCGTGGAGAGGCGTATCAAGTGTCCGACAGCAATCTGATCCCACCAGTGGATGTGGATAGAGCAGCTGTGGAACAGAGTAGATGTGCACACGGAGGGGTGGTGGGGCATGTGTTTGGGGTGTGCCCAGCAGCAGAGCACTGGCTGGACCAGTGAGAAATCCAGGGAGGAAGCAACACCGAGGTCTAGCAGCGGAATCAGGACCAGGGCTCTGAGAAGGAGGGGATCAGCTCTAGAAAGACTGACCAGAGCAAGGCCGGGAACCCAATTCAACCCATAACAACAGCAGTCTCACCTAAGACATTTAGGACCTCGGGGGGTTCATAAAATCTGAGAACCAGGAAGTTCTTAAGATCGTTTGTTCCATGCCTGGGATGGCAAAGCCCAGCAGGCAGGCTGCCGCCCTCCCGCCCCGCTCTGTGTTAGTCCTCACGAACCCATGCCGGCCCTCCTGCGTCTTACTCGGTCATGATGCCAGTACAGGAAGACAGAAGTGGAAGCCAAGATACCCAAGGTCAAGAAAAGGCTTTGCCAATTACTAACCACTGGCCGTGGGCCAATCCTGTAAACCCTTGGTCCTCGTTTCTTTCATCTCCAAGTGAAGCGAGACGGACTTGCTGACCTGACGGACCGGCTCTGAATTCCCCTCCTGCTCTGAAATCCTGCCCATCCATCCTTTTTTTCCAGCACCTTCTAAACACTACGTTCCAAATGCCACCTCCTTCCGTCCCTGCAGGGATTGCTGATTTCCACACCTATTGCTTGAATTATGTAGTTTGCTCTAGTCCAGACTACCCCAGGTTTTCTTTCCCTAATTCTTCTTCCCAGCCCTGCTCAAGGCTGCCCTCCTCCCAGAACCTCTCCTGACCTCTGTACTCAAGTGGGAGGAGTCCTGGATTAAGGAAACAGGAGCTGTAAATTATTCCCTGCTCTTGCTCTCTTAGCCAAGTGACCCCGGACCAGGCCTTTCCTTTTCAAATGGCCCTGCATGGTCTCCTCTGGCAAAAACCTTCTCTGGTTTTGTTCTAACTCACACAGACTTCTTACACCCATAACTCTTAACACTCCCCTAATCTGGGCCCACTTATTTAAAACTTGAGTAAACTCTCATCTTATAGTTCTCCCATTCCAGAGAGATAGGACTGGCCCAAGAGACAATGGGAGGAAAAGGAGGGCAGATTTGACAGTCCAGATGGGGAGGTAGGACCCACCCCACAAGAATGTGAGCACCTCCCATTTCTTAGGTTTCTCCCACTGCAGCTTGCCCCACACTGAGTGCATAATAGGTGCTCAGTTAAATATTCATCAAGTGTAGTGATACTACTTTTCATTAACATAGCACAGTTTATAAAGACTCCCTGTGCTAAAAGGAGCTGAGTAAGGAGATGGAGCGCAGGACCCAGGAAGCCATCAGGCTGTCCCTCCATTCTTTTTTTTTAAAGATTATTTATTTATTTATTTATTTGACACAGAGAGAGAGAGAGAGAGATCACAAGTAGGCAGAGAGGCAGGCAGAAGGTCGGTGGGGAAGCAGGGTCCCTGCTGAGCAGAGAGCCCGATGTAGGGCTTGATCCCAGGACCCTGAGATCATGACCTGAGTTGAAGGTAGAGGCTTAACCCACTGAGCCACCCAGGCGTCCCCTGTCCCTCCGTTCTTTTCTTTTCTCTTCCATTTCATTCTTACAGGAAAAGAAGGGAGGGCTCATTTTCTGTACCTGAACTCTTATCTGTCACCTACTCTGAGAGGAAGAAGCCACAGAGGGAACCATACTGCAGACACTACCAAAATTCAGTCCCAAACCCTGCCATTGTTCAATAAGAAAATGACATTTTGCACCCTGCTCTAATGATCCGTTCTGGACAAAGTATGTGTGCCCTATGAGACATTATTTACATCAATGGCCGAAAGCAGAGGGAGCCTTTCCTGTCTGAGGTTTGACTGCCGTCTGTCACCCCGTCCTCTGATCTCTCACAACTGGGAATTCACACAAGGCACTTAGAGCAGAGGCTTTGTAGGAGAGAGCTGGGTTTGGGGAAGACAGCTCTGGCCGTGATGGGGCTCCTGCCTCCTAGAGAAAAGTGAGGATAAGATAATCAGGATTTTCCTCTGCTTTTACCATTCTTCTCATTGGCTGAATACATTTCTCTCACAGGTCCCGATGATGTACCTATTTTACAGAGAAAAAACACTCAAGAAGGGGAAATGGTGTTCTAGGCATAACAGAGCTCTGCCAACCTAACTATAATCTCAGAACTTCTGGCAGCTGCGCTGTTCCAGCCCCTCTGTGAGGTCTGCTGTTTATATAAGTAAAACTGTGACTCTCACCCACCATCTGGAAGGCCTGTGGTCGGCTGGGTTTCTGCCCTCCCCCTCCCCTCTTCCAGGAATGAGGACAGGTCTACTCTGAGCCAGCTGTACCCTGTCATTATGCAAATCTTCTAAAATAAGGATTTGTAACATGCGCCAGGCACCGTGCTAAGCCTGGGGTCCGTGTCCAGTGCCCGATCACCAACGGCGCCACCCCCCCACCCCGACACACACGTGGGCAATGCGAGCAGAGAGGGGACACCCGCTCCCACGGAGCCCAGCACTGCCCAGCCCACCCGGGCCTCACCCGGCCCTGGTGCCCGGAGAGGCCCTCAGGAGGCAGAGGGGCCCCAGAGAGTCCAGGCCGCAGGGTCAGCGCAAAGTGCCCACCCTTCCCTGCCCTCCAGGGACTCTGGTCACCAGAACGCCGCGCCCCGCACCCCCACGGGCTCACGTGTGCGCCCCTAGCCGGGACTTAGGTGGCCCCCAAGGACTTAGGTGGCCCAGGCCCCTGATGGGCCGGGAGGGTGGCCAGACCGAGTGCCCCGCCAGCACCGGGCAAGAGCGCTGAGTGACCCGGAGACAGAGCCCGCAGGCCCTGCCCTCTGTCCCCAGCTGGGACCCGAACTTCCCGGAGGTGTCCGGCCCCTCGGTGCCCTCCCTGCACGCTGCTTCTTTCCACCCAGGGCATCAGGGGCACGGGGCGCCGCAGGCTGACGGTGGTGGCCAGAAACAGGGGGACCGCCCTGGACGGATTCCCCGCCGCCTTGCGCCAGGCTGCTGGGTTCTCAGGCCGAGGAGGGGCTGAACCCAAGCTCAAGTGCAGGGCGCTTGGGAGGAGCAGGCCAGGGGCCTCAAAGAGGGACAGCGTGAGGGAAGACCGCAGGGCATTTTGCTCTGCGCCCACCCAGGCTTTGCTTTGGGGCTGTTCAGATGCCAATGAGAAAAAGGGATTTTACAAAGCTGTAAGGGAAGGATGAGCATTCAGAGAAAAGGGGATAAAAAGCATGGAGTGATAATTTAAAAAAAAAAAAAGGAAAGAAAGGAGGGAGGAAAGAAGAAAGGAAGAGAAAAGAAAAAGAAAAAAAGAAAGAAAAGCAGGTGGCCAAAAAGAATAGGGACAGGGGAACTCAACCTCCCCAGTAACAAAAGAAAATGCTAGTTAAAAGGAGATACCCAGGGTGCCTGGCTGGCTCAGTGGGTTAAAGCCTCTGCCTTCAGCTCAGGTGGTGATCCCAGGTCCTGGGATTGAGCCCTACATCGGGATCAGGCTCTCTGCTCAGCAGGGAGCCTGCTTCCCGCCCCCCCCCTCTGCCTACTTGTGATCTCTCTCTCTCTCTCTCTCTGTCAATAAATAAAGAAATAAAATCTTAAAAAAAAAAAGAGATACCCTTTTTCTGCTTATCAGATGCTTATCAGAAGGTTTGAAAACATGGTTATAGCTAGAATTTTGAATTTGTGAGGAAATCTCCATACCACTGGCTGATATCAGCTGACAGGCAGGGAGGGCGGTTAGTAGAGTTTTGCTAAAGTGTTGACTTTTTGCCAGCTCTTTGACGCAGCAATTTTATTCTTGGAATTTATCTCGAGACTCTGCAAAGTTTTAGCTATAAGGATATTCATTTCATCAATGTTTATAGCAGTAAAAAAATTTGTGATAAGATTAGCTAATTTTATGGTATATGGATAAAAATCTTGTAAAAGAATACTCGAAGTGGCGTAGTATTTGGAATATACTGATAAACGTGAAAGTCAGTTTTACACAGCAAGTATGTAGAAAATTATTCCAGTGTTTTAAAGGATATACATATGTCCAAAAAAAGGCCAGAGGGGTACATAACACAGTGTTAGTAATCATTCCCTCCAGTAGTGATACTGCGAATTATTTTCTTCCTTTTACTTGCTTGCATTATCCAGATTTTTATCACCAGTTTGCATAAGTTTTGCAGAGGAAAAAAAGCATAAAAGTTATTTTTGAAAGCAGAGGGAAGCATCTGGGTCTAATACTTTACAATCCCCCAGAGTAGGAAGCAGGAGGCCCCACAATAGAAGCAAAAAATTCAGGAGCATTTTTCTAGGAAAGATTTAGGAGTTGAACTCTGGCCATTCCCACAGATGGGAGAATCCAAGAAGATGGGTAGAACAGTGCGGAGATAGGCACATCCAGAGTAAGATTTCTTTTAAAGAATAAACCGTTCAGGGGCGCCTGAGTGGCTCAGAGGTTTAAGCCTCTGCCTTTGGCTCAGATCATGATCTCAGGGTCCTGGGATCGAGCCCCGCATCCGTATTGGGCTCTCTGCTTGGCAGGGAGCCTCCTTCCCCTCTCTCTCTGCCTGCCTCTCTGCCTACTTGTGATCTCTCTCTCTCTCTCTGTGTCAAATAAATAAATAAAATATTTTTTTAGAAAAGAATAAACTGTTCAGAAGGAAAAAGTTTATACTCACTGATTCCTAGAAATGGGAGGCAAGGCACACGGTGAGGGGAAGCGCCAGTGTTGGTCACAGGTAGAGGGAGCAAGGGGAAATCCGTGAGCAGGATCTTTCTTGTGACTGTCACAGGAAAGAATGGGTGAAGCCTAAGAAGCAGGCTAAGCAGGTTTAAGATACCCTGCTCGAATAATTTTGGCTCACTGTGGGTCTGAGGGGCTGTCTCCAGTTGTCTGGTCCTTGGCCCTAAGGTGATCAGGGCAGAGGGCTAGTGGCCCAGAGTATGAGATTTTGGTCAGGAGGTAGTTAAGAGGACAGGGTTCTGGGTTGGTTAGTTCCCATATGAAAAGTACAATTGTGAGTTCTTTATCATCTCCAGGAATTAGCTAGGCCTGGGAAGGCTCATTGTGTACAGCACAGACAAAATTCTATTTTAAAGGAAATCAGAGAAGACACTCATTCTGATTTAAGAAGAATTTCCTCTGCCCTACAGGGCCCTTCTAGCTGGGCTAAGAGTCCTCTTGACACAAGACAGATTAACAGGAGGAAAATGAAATTTCATTTCATACACACAGGGACATGGAAATTCCAAAGACGGGCAAAATGCGGTACCAGCAAGTCTTCCTGAACTAAAGAAAGGGGGTGGGTGTCTGGGACTTCAGAAGAAGGAATGCAATTCACAGGGAGATGAGAAAGAGTAAATGTTTGATAAACAAATGCTAGGGGGCCACTCAGACCCCTTAGAAACAATGGGACACACAGGACTTTGCTCAGACAGGCCTTGCTAGGGTTCTTCTCTGACCGCACAACCGGTTCATGGCCTAGTGTCGTTCTCTACGGTGACAGCTCTCTTCCTGGAGCAGGTCTCTCGATCTGAATTCTTTCGGGGCAGTTGAGGGGGAAGCGAAGAGCTTTTCCGAATTCTACGGGGTTTTGATTGCTTTTCATTCAAAATTCTTCATGCTAAAGCGGCCCATCTTGGAGTGTCCCATCTATTTAGCCCCTCCAGGTCCATCGGCGAATGAGAATTTCCAAAGAATGGGAGGGCTTGTGACATAATACTATTTGGAGGGAAGCTGGGCTTGGTGGAGGTGGGGAGGGTTGGCATAGGGACACGTTGATCTAGGTGTAAAGCTTCAGCCGAGTAGAGGCTCGCATGACTAGAGAGGTGACATGTGAAGGTCTAGAGTGAGAGTGGGGAGAGAAGGGTGGCTGGAACTGAAGCCAAGAGAGTAGGTATGGGCTGAAGTGTAGAGGCTTCTATGCTCCGGGCAGAATTTGGGCCTTTCTTACATGTGCTGGTGGATTGTTGATGCCCTGGTAGCTTGGGATTTCTAGTTCTGGCTTTGCCTGCACAAATGAGCAATTTCAGTGGAGTCCTTAGTCCTCTCGGGTTCTTGAGTTTCTCCCTTGTGGAAGAATCATGATCCCTGCCTTCTTCACCATACCTCGAGGTTTTAGTGAGCATAGTTGAGCCTGTGGGTGCCAAGGGGCTCTGATGGGAGAGACGTGAGGGCCGGGGAGACGAGCCACCCTGCTCATTCGCCAGGCTGTGTCTGATGGGGGCTATTGCAGGAACCCCCGTGACTTTCTGACCTCGCTTGTGAGTCACAGGATGACGATGTGTGGATCTCCAGTGGAACTGGGGGGCCTTCCACAGTCCTCGGGCCTCTTCACCCAGCACCCACGAGGGGGAACTGGGCACTGTCCGGCCATCCTGACAGCTTGGGGCAGTTTTCTGGTCCTTCCTCAGTGGAGAGGTGCCTTGAACTGAATATGCTTAGCCTAACCCTTTATACATGGTTCAGATAGAAAGTAGTATACTTTTAGCTTCCCCCTGCTGGTCCCGGTTTTGCTTCTGGGGCCTCACATCCCAAGGCTGCTTCCTCTGCTGGGGAACACCTGCAATCCTTTGAAACTAGTAGTCCCTCTCTCTGGACTGTGGAAGGACCGGGACCATGACCTAAGTATTTATCTCTTGCTATAATCCTCACTGTGGAATTCTTAGAGGTAGTCTCCACCTGGGAAAGGAGACTACGATCTTGAGAATTTAAATTTTTCATTAGCAAATGTTCCTATAGTGCTTGCGATGTGCCTTTCATTCGATCTTCATGACACTTCTGTGAGCTCGGTAGTATTATCCCCATGTTACAGATGGGAAACACGGAGAGAGAGACACAGAGAAGCTAGGTATTTGCCCGAGGTTGCACAGTGAATAAGTATCTGAACGCGGATTCGAACTCACGCTGTCTGGCTCTAGAGTCTAGAGTAGCCCCCCCTGCTCTGCTGACCGGTCCTCCCTTCCCCGATGATGGGCCACTCAGACTCTCTCTTGTTTGCCACCAAGAGCTTTATGCCTCCCCTCTGTGCTAAGAGCATGCTGGTCTCGGCCCCCTGCATCCTTCAGGGACAGAAGCTGTGAAAAGGGACAGAACCGTCCCTGGGACATCACTGGCATCAGAACCATCCGAGGCAGCTGCTTGCAGAAACCACCACTCAGCTAAGGACAGGCCCTGCACGAGGGCTGTTTAAGGAGACTTTGCTGCTGACCTTCATTCAGCAGTCTCGCCGGGCTGGTGGTCCCAAGTGCACGGTGTAATGAGATCAGGGGTGTGGGCTGGCAGCCTGCTGGTGTGTCTGAGAGCCTGGAGCCTGAGAGCAGAGCCTGGGGAGGGTTCACAGGTGTGTGCAGCAGGCCATGTTTTTCTGGTGTTTTTCCTGGTGTTCTTCTCTGAATCCGGAAGAGACCATTTCTGTCTGGGTCAGCTAATGTCCTAAAGGAAGGAGGCCATCTCACAGAGGAAAGCCCAGACAGTGCACACGGGACTCCTTCCATGTATTATCACGTTAAGCTCCATTCCTCACCAGTGGCTCAGTCCCTGGAGCCAGACCGCCTTCTCGTTCAGTACATATGTCCATGAACCTGCAGGGTTTACTCAGGGAAGCCAAAGAAGAATGAGCTACAAGCCCTACCCTTGAGAAGTTTGTAACCTACATGGGGACAAAGAAGTGTCTGGAAAGGTTGAGAAGTGGGTCTAGATGATGAGCCCAGCTCAGAAGGAGAGAATCCTGGAGGCTGCTTCAATAGGGATCTGGCATGAAGGAGACGGGAAGCCCTGGGGAACCAGCTGTACAGAGCTGGGGAAGAAGGGAATGTGCTGGTGCCCTCTGCTTGCCCTTTCTACCTGCTGCCCTCCTTCCCCACCAGCCCCTGTGGTGGGGGGGGGGGGGAGTACAGACTGCACCAATGCACTTGACTTCGGGTAGGACGGTGGGCTTGCCCAGTAGGAGACCCCAGAAAGAGAGCAGGAGACCAGAAGAGAGAGAGGTCCGGTGTTTATCCCTCCTGCTCCTGTGGCTGTGGTTTGGCTTTAAGACCCTTCCCTTGAGCCACAGTTCGGAACACGTGACCCTCTCAGCTTGGCCATTCTCTCTGGTGCTGGCAAGCACTCCCTCCCGGACCTCTCAGGCTGGAGTGGGAACAGCTCACCTCTCTTGCCAGCCCGGGGTATCATGCTCTTTGCTTCATTCCCCTGAACCTTGCTCACATCGCTATAGATCATCTTTTTAAAAATTCTGCTCAAGGGGAACCTGGGTGGTCCAGTCGGTTGGGCATCTGCCTTCGGCTCAGGTCATGATCCCAGGGTCCTGGGATCAAGCCCTGCATCAAGCTCCCCGCTCAGCTGGGAGCCTGCTTCTCCCTCTCCCACTCCCCCTGCTTGTGCTCACTGTCTCTCTCTATGTGTCAAATCAGTAAATAAAATCTTAAAAAAGAAAAAAAAAAAAGAACTCTGCTCAAATGAAGTGTGGATGGGCAGCTGTGCCTGCCAGGAGCCCCAGTGAAAAAGACATTTCAGAGACAGGGAAAGGTGCATAGAATGAAGAGGTAGAAATCCACACATCTGTCGGCTGGAGTCTTAGGCGGGAGAAGGGAGGAAGTTGGGGTCCAGAAGGTGAAGAGCTTTCAGCACCAAGCGGGACGTTTTGCAGACCCCTGTAATGTGCTTCCGTCCCTGTCTTCCAGGACGCGCCTGCCTGTCGCCCCTCACCGCCCAGCACCCCCTCGGGCAGGTCCTCTGTTCAGAAGACGGGGATGGAGAGGCGTGGAGGCTGGGGCCTCGGCGGGTGTCTGGCCTTGCTGTCGCTGCTCCCGTCCCTGAGCCTGGCGCAGTACGAGGGCTGGCCCTACCCTGAGTACTTCCAGCAGCCGGCCCCCGAGTACCACCGGCCCCAGGCGCCCTCGGACACAGTGAAGATCCAGCTGCGCCTGGCCGGCCAGAAGAGGAAGCACAGCGAGGGCCGGGTGGAGGTGTACTACAACGGTCAGTGGGGCACCGTGTGCGACGACGACTTCTCCATCCACGCGGCCCACGTCGTCTGCCGGGAGCTGGGATACGTGGAGGCCAAGGCCTGGACCGCCAGCTCCTCCTACGGCAAGGGGGAAGGTAAAGGAATTGGAGTTGAGTGCTCGTGTTGCTGGAAACCCCAGGAACAGTGCTGTGTGAGATTGTGAGCCTGGTAAAGGAAGGTGCAGTTGCTGTCCAGTGTGAATTCCCCAGAATCCTGCATCTGGCCAGCCTCCTGGGTCTGGGCTAGAGGTGGGAACAGATGGGTGCCCGGTGAGGGCACGGGATCCAACCGTCCCGCTTCACCTGGGACTTTCCGTGTGTTAGGGCAGGAAGTCCTGCGTCCTGGAAATGCCTCCTGGCTCGAGCGGACCGGTTGGTGACCCTCACTAAAGGCTGAAGTTCGTCTGTACCCGTGGCCCCCTGTGCCTTACCTGGGGGCCAAGTGAGCCAAGGGACGGGGTGCCCTTCTTCCAGTCCCCCCTTCCTTGAAGGGGTGCCTTTAACTCTTTCTCACAAAGGCTCCCCATAGGCCAATGTTCCCTGACTCTCCCGACCGCGCTGTTCATGTAACCTTCACACTGTTAACAGCAAGACGCTCTTCTAGGCTCTTCCGTGACAGGAACAGAATTGATCTGGGTTTTTCACTTTGGTTGGGCTACTCTTTCTTCCCTTGTCAAGTTCAAGTCAATATATTTGCGAGGGGGAAGGTGTTTTGGTAAAAGCTTTGAGGGAGGGCTGGTGTTGGTGCTCTGAACCAGTTCTTGTCAGGGGGTATGGGGGGGCTAACCCATAGTATTTTGGGTTAAGGTCTGGGCTAGAGTCTAGGACTCTAACCTTTGGAAGCCTCCCAAGTGATCGTGTATGTAGCCAGGTTTGGGAGTCATTGAAATAGATTGTTATTAAAGTCCTTTCTAACTCTTGCTTTCTGTTATTCTAGAAATTATAGGAAAAAATCTGTATGTAGATTTCTATATGTAGATTTCTATATGTAGATTTTTATATGTAGAAGTCTATTTCTATATGTAGAAATCTACATCGCCTATATGTCTTACCTCCGTGCAGTTGAATGTGCTCTGGGGAGTAACCAAACCAAGAGACCACACTTACAGTGAAATGTTCTCTGAAGCTGACTTGAGGTTCCCTAGCAGTGGCGAGATTAAAGCAGCAAAAATGAGTTAGCAAATGCTGGGCTTTTTTTTTTTTTAGAGAGAGAGGGGGACGCAGGAAGAGGGAGAAGCCCAAGCAGGTTCTACACCCAAGGTGGAGCCCAACACCAGACTCTATCCCACAACCCCGAGATCACGACCTGAACTGAAATCAAGAGTCAGACCTCAGCTGATGGAGCCACCCAGGCACCCTGCCAATGATGGGCTTTTAAAGCCCACTTCCTGTGTTCTTTACAAAACTCTGGGCATGCCGAAGGCCTGGGTGGCTTAATCCATTGAGCATCTGACTGAACTCAGCTCAGGTCTTGATCGCAGGTCATGAGTTCAAACCCTGCATTGAGCTCCACGCCCAGCATGGAGCCTACTTTAAAATGAAATGAAATGAAAATGAAAAACAAAAACCTCCAGACATGTCTCCACATTTCTACATCTTCATGTATTCTGCTAGCTGAGTGACCCAAGGGTAATGTCAGGTTTGTGTTTTCAATCCCAGGCTCTCAAGCCTCGGTATCTTATAATACTTGCAAATGACTATGAGGTTTTTCCAGGGACCACTTTATTTTATTTCTACTATTTTATGTATTTTATTTCTACTCAGACTTAAAGTTTACCTGTCATTAGATTAGATGGGTGTGGTTTTTTCCCCATTCCAGTTCAACTGCCCAAGCGTGGGCGTGGGGTGGCCAGGGAAGTGGGTTAACCTGGCTCAGACTTTGCCCCCCGGGGAGGATGGCGGGAGAAGAGCTCAAGGGAGTAGAGGGAGTGTGTGAGGGAGCAACTGAAACCCTGGACCCTGCAGTCTGGGCTGGATTGAGTAGGACAGCACTACATGGGGAACTTGTGGGGAAGGCTGTTGGGGTCACGGGTCAGGGTGGAAATTGCAGTACAAGAAGGAGTGTGCTAGAAACATTTTGGGGGGTTGGGTGGAGATGCAGATACACAGCAGAAGGGTTGAAATGGACACTGGGGAGGGGTGCCATTGTTGGTAATGATAAGGTCTAAGCTACGACCGTGGGATAGTGGCTGATGTAGGGCCAGGGAAAGACACTGCAGAGAGAAGCTAACAAGAGGCCAGAGAATCCTAGAATGGTCATCTCGGTGGATACTGAAACCAGCAGGACTTAGGAAGGAGAAATATCAAAGATGAAGGGAGAAACAGAGGTAAAAAAAAAAATGTGAACTGTCCTGTCTCCTGAACTTTGAGGATTATGTTGTCCGTAAAAAGTGATACTTGGTTTTTGCATCAGGAGAGGTCTGTTAGATACAAAGGTATTTGAATTCTTTAGCATCAGGTTAGGATTCTTAGCACTGGGTACATGTTGCGCACTTGGTAAATATTAGCTGATTAATTCATTCCGATTGAGGACAGTACTGAAAACAGTCAGCAAGCAGTTGTTGGCATAGGGAGCAGAGAATGTGACCGGTGCCCTGGGCTGTGCTCCTGGGAAAGGAGTTTAACCTGCAGGCTGGCTCCATGCATGCACTGGGACCACCGGAGCCAAGCTCTTACTATCTCTTTCTCCTCTGACATACAGGGAGTAATAAGGAAGCCCCAGGAGATCACCCAGGCCCTCCCAGGCTTTCCAGCCTGGACTGTCAAGAGTTCTTCTCCCATAAAGTGCCTCTAAGCTCAGGGAACTCATGGACCCTTCCAGAGGGTTCTAGAAGGGACAGCTGTTCTGTTTCTCACCCTGGGTCTCCCAGCAGCCAGAACTAGAGATGATTGCTCTCCTTGACTTGTCTTCAGACCTAAACTCAGATCTGATCTCTCCCCAGCCCCACCACCCCGTGCTGCCCCTCACTCCCCATTGTTCAGATCAGAGTGGCCAAGCCAACAGATGACCACAGTGGGGCCCCAGAGCTTCCAACTTGAACAACTGTTTTGACAACACAGGGAACACTTGGGCTTTCAGAGTTCCCTTTGTGATCTCTGTCTTCCAAATGGTTTGTGGATTGGTTGATACATCTCTTCTCTTGTCAGGGGAAGCATTTCTTAGAGTGAATGAATGGACAGTATAGAATGAGGTTTGGTTTCTGATTGGGTGGCTCTTTGTGTCCAAAGTTAGAGTCGCGCCTACAATCCAAGTGCCACTTTCCTAGCAGCTCTGAAATGACGTCTCCTGAGCTGTGCCTGGCCCACTGTGCATCCCAGCAGGAGAGAGCCAGAGCAAAGTCAGGACAGTGTCCGTGATAGGCAGGAAGCATACACGGAAATATACTGTCATGGAATCAAGCCAAATTAGTGTATCATGCCTGGTGATGCCCTCTCGGGCTGTATCGAAATTTACACTTCCACCATCTACAAAAAATTACCTGGTGAGGGACATCTGAGTGACTCGGTCAGTTAAGCATCTGCCTTCAGCTCGGGTCATGATTCCAGGGTCCTGGGTTCAAGTCCCACTTCGGGCTCCCTGCGCAGGAAGGGCGTCTGCTTCTCCCTCTCCCTCTTCCACTGCTTGTGTGCGACCTCACTCACTGTCTCCCTCAAATAAATAAATACAATCTTTAAAAAAAAAAAAAAAAAACACCTAGTGAGAATACGTCCCGAGTGGGATCATTGGCAGTGAGTTAACGCTACTTAAGAAAGCAGGTCTCTGGGGGAAGTTCATTCCCTTAGGACCCCAGGGAGCTCCTTTCAAATGTTCCTGTCAAAGAATAAAGCAGGCCGGAGAGCGTCTGCTTTGCTGCTCGTGGTTCCTTCAGCTGCACGCTGTCCCGCTTCCCCTCCCCTCAGCCAGGGTGGTTTCTCTCATTGCAGATGGAATAAGGGCCCTGCTTCTTTTCACCATCTCTGTCCCTTCAGCAGCTTTGCCACAGAATGTTCCAAAGAGGCCTCCCTGCAAATGTGGAGGGTCTTTTCCGTTGCTAGTACTTAGTAAGACAAACATTTTGTTGTCCAAGCAGCAACTGATGAGGGAACATATGTTTCCGAGGAGCTTGATGGCTGGGAAGCGAGGCCAAATTGAGAAACCGGTTGGAAACCCTTAGCCCAGATGTTTTCAATCAGCTTGTTGTTCCCCATAACGTGTCTGAGGCACTCCGGTTGGAGCCCTAACTGGCCATCAGTGACAGCAGACGCGTCTCAGCAGGGCCCCAGAGTCAGGGACTAGCCCCACGTCCACCCTGACCTCGAAGAACCTCAGATCCTCCTCGGTTTTCTCATCTCTGTGATGGGAGTGTTGGTATCTGCTTTCCTGTATCTGTTTTCCTTGCATTTGGAAACAACGGGATTCCCTGTTTTTCTGATTAGTGGAAAGGAGGAAGGGAAAGGGGCTTGAACATGTACTAAGCACATACATTATCTCATCCAATCTCCATGGTGACCTGTTTGTTGGGGATCCTTGTTTTCACTTCAGAAATGGGAAACACGCTTGGGTAAGTAGCTGGCCAAGTTGGTGGTGCCCAGGCCCGAGGCAGAGAGTCTGAGCCCTGAGTATCCGGCTCCATCATCCTGTTGAGGCCTGCCTGGAGCTTTGAGAAAAAGGAGACATTTGAGTTTGTTTCTCATTTTGTAGGGGCACTTACAAAAATCACCCTTTGGAAACCCTTTAGCACATTAAAAAATTGTGGTGAAATACACCTAAACGTAAAATACTCTGTCTTCACCATTTTTTCAATGCGCAATTCAGTAGTGTTCGTACATTCCTGTTTACACAACCAGTCTCCAGAACACCTCTTGTCTTGAGGAACTGGAGCTCAATCCCCGTTAAACAACCACTCCTCGTGCTCCCCTCTCCCGGCCCCTGACCACCTCCATTTGACTTTCCGTCTTTATGAACTCAACTATTCCAAGTACCTCATCTACGTAGAATTATACGGTTTTGTCATTTTGTGACTGGCTTATTTCACTGAGCGTGATGCCCTGAAGGTCCCCTGATGTTGCAGCCTGTGTTAGAATTTCCTTCCTTAGTGGAGATGCAACATGGGGGGGTTAAGGGGGTAGGAGAGGAATCAATGAAACAAGATGGGATTGGGAGGGAGACAAACCATAAGTGACTCTTGATCTCACAAAACAAACTGAGGGTTGCTGGGGGGAGGGGGGTTGGGAGAAGGGGGGTGGGTTTACGGACATTGGGAGGGTATGTGCTATGGTGAGTGCTGTGAAGTGTGTAAACCTGGTGAGGCACAAACCTGTACCCCTGGGGATAAAAGTATATGTTTATAAAAAATTAAAAATTAAAAATTAAAAAAAAAGAATTTCCTTCCTTTTTAAGGCTGAGCACTAGGCTCAGGGTATGCATATGCCAGAGTTTGTCCAACTTTTATCTATCGTGAAGAATGCCGTAGCGCCCGTGGGTGTGCCGATAGCTCTCAGACACCCTGCTTTCAGATCTTCTGGGTAAATACACAGAAGCAGGGATCACTGCATGGTATGGGAATCCCATTTTTGTTTTTTAAATATTTATTTATTTATTGACATACAGCCATCACACGTCACATTAGTTTCTATTCGAAACGAATGTGATTCAAAAAGTCCGTGCGTTATGCTGCGCTCAGCACGAGCAGGGCTACCATCTGTCTCCACACAACACTGTTACAAGGCCACTGACTGTGTTCCCTGTGCTGTGCCTCTCATGCCAGTGACTTCTTCACTCTATAACCGGAAGCCTATGTCCACAGTTTTTGTTTCTTGAGGAACCGCCATACTGTTTTCTGGAGTGGCTGCACAGTCTTGCATTCCTGCTGTCAGCGCACAAGGGTTCCAGTTTCTTTCAACTTTGTCAACACTTGGTATTTTCTGCCCTTTTGAAGGTAACATTCTAATGGTATGAGGCACTTGGCATGCTGAATTTTCTACAGAGTGCAAATCAGATGGACACACAGGAGGCAAGCAGAGTTGCACAGGGCCTCCCAGCCCTGCCTTCACCAGACTTTTAGAACGTGAGGGGGTGACTCTGTGTGTTAGTGTAGCAGAGCCAAATCAGTGGCTGGGAAGCATCAGGCAGAGAGAAGAGCACTGAATGGCCCAACCTCTAGGCTCAGGCTGTGATCTTGAGGATGAACCGTCCCCCTGAGCCAGAGTTCTGTGTCTGGAAGGTGGGAATGACCATCCCTGAGGCGCAGGGAAGGTACCTATGATACCTATGAAAATGCCTGAAAAACTCCAAACCCTCAGTTGCAGGTGGTTTACATTTTCGCTGAGGGGTCAGAGTTCAGCCTCTGCTGCAGATGGAAGGTGAGTCTAACCTGCATCATGGTCAGTCTAATGACAATTGCCATCGTCATCCTTGTCACCTTATTTGAGCAACGTTGGGCCAATAACAAACTAGATACAGGCCACATATTCTCTCTAACCTCTACGTACCCTGCAGTTGACGTGTCTGATGAGAAAGAAGGGTTTTGACCAAGGTGCCAAGGCTAAGTGGCTCTCTCAGAATGAATCCCAGCTTGGCATCCAAAATCTCTGCCCGTTCTACTAACCACACGACATCTGGGCTCAAGTCTGGTTTCTGTCCAAATCACATTCAGTCTAGCACATCCCCAAATCACGTCAGCTGCCTACTCTGGAAAGGGGACCCAGATACCCTGGAATGATATCCAGTATCTCAAACATACCAACAATCAATTCATGACCACAATAACTGCCAAAATTAGAGAAAAATTCTCTCTGGATGATGTTGGTGCCCCCAAAGATGCAAACCAACTTTGATGCAGCCCTTGGTCTCTCTCTTCTCTGCTTCCTTCAGGGCCCATCTGGTTGGACAATGTCTACTGCACGGGGAGGGAGGCCACCCTCGCGGCCTGCTCCTCCAACGGCTGGGGTGTCACCGACTGCAAGCACACAGAAGATGTGGGTGTGGTGTGCAGTGACAAAAGGATTCCTGGTTTCAAATTCGACAATTCGTTGGTCAACCACATAGAGGCAAGTCTTGTGTTCTTGATGACGCCCACACGTCAGTATTTTCTTTCTTCCATGTAACTTGATTCACATCTAGTGATTCCAAGGAGAGTGCGTGAGTGCTAAGGAGGGAACCCAAGCCAACATGATTTGGTGTTCGGGGCTGCTGCAGGAGAAGGGGAGACCACCAGTGGGTGGAGAAAGGGTACTCATTCCAGACACAAAGAATGGCTTGCGTGAGGCACAGAGGCCCCGAGGCATGAATGGGGGTAAATGGGTCAAACAGGCCAAGAGACAAGGTGAATGTAGGAGTGGTGTGAGAGGAAGCTACAGAGGGTACACAGGAAAGCCCCTCTGGGCTCTGTCCAGAGCTTGCCTTTTCAGCTGGGAAAATGTACTAGCTATCAAATGCCGTGTAACAAATTAGCAAAAAAACAAATTTTGCAGCTTCAAACAGTAGCCTTTATGATCTCACTTAGTTTCCAAGGGAATCCGGGAGCGGCTTAGCTGGTTGACTTTGATCACATTCAGGCAGGGGGCCCTGTCCCAAAGTGACTCATGTGGCTGTTGGCCAGCATTCCTTGCTGGCCATCAGCTGGATCTTTCTGGTTCTCTGCCTCTCTATAGCCTGCCTGGGTATTCTTACGACATGACCATTGTCCTTCTCCAGAGTGAGTGATTCAAAAGAGAGAGAACGGGAGCAAAACACGGAGGCCACAGCCTTTCATAACTCAATCTTGGAAGCGATAGACCATCATTTCTGCTATATTCTGTTGGTCACACAGACCAACTGTATAAGTGTGGGAAGAGATTGCCCAAGGGTGTGAATGCAGAAGGAGGAGACCATTGGGGGCCATCTCGGAGGCTACCTACCAAAGGACCATTGTTTCCAAATCTAGCTGGGGATCAGAATCACTTTTTTTTTTTTTTAAGATTTTATTTATTTATTTGACAGAGACACACAGAGGAGAAGGAACACAAGCAGGGGGAGTGGGAGAGGGAGAACCAGGCTTCCCGCCGAGCAGGGAGCCCAAAGCGGGGCTCGATCCCAGGACCCTGGGATCATGACCTGAGCCGAAGGCAGATGCTTAACGACCAAGCTACCCAGGCGCCCCCAGAATCACTTTTAAAAAGCACATACTGAGGCCTCACCCCAGAACCCCTGAAGCAGAATTCCCACTAGGGAACCAGACTAGTTTTGAAAGTTCTCTCAGATGATTCTGATGTTGCCAGCCTGCCCCAAGTCAGCATTTGGAAATGGCCACAGGGCTTGTGACTCTTCTACATTAATGGCTACGTTTCAGAGTTAGCTCGTCAATGAGTTCTCCATGCAAACAACAAAACCAACAAACATTTATGGCACTGCTCTTATGGACAAGGTACCTGAGGCTTAGGACAGCCTCCTCAAGGACGGTTGGATGTCACCCCCGAGGCGCTGTGGGATCTGCCATGAAGCCAAGCCAAAGGGCCTTCACTGTGCTTTATCCCCCAGCTGACCTTAGAACCAACTTGAAATTGCCCTATTTGGGCTTCAGAGGAAGTTCTCCCCAGTCTGTGGTCTTTACATTTTCCTCCCATGACTCACACTGTCCCACTCTTTTCTCATATGTTCCTAGAGCACACTGAGTACGCTGGGAACGGGTCCAAGCCTGCCTTAAAGCAGGGAAGAGGATTTCTAGCTTTCTCTCCACTGCCAGGATCAGACAGCTTCTAGCTGACACTCTTCACATGCTGCTGTTTAATCTGGGAGGAGTAGAAGGGATTCACAAAGATCTGATGTGCGTTGGTGCTCAGATATCAACGACAACTTGGCTTTACCATAAAGTCTGTGATTTGGAGGATGGGCATGTCCAGTCCAGTTTCACATGTTCTATCTCTGCTCCTTATCACCTCATATGGGATCGTTAGCACCCAATTTCCAAAGAGATTGGAAGCTTCTTGTGGGGAGGGGTCTGTCTAATTCACTATTGTATCCAGTACAAATAGCATTGGGTACCTGATAGGAACAGTGTCTCCAACCCCTAAATTTTCTTCTTAGGAATGCGTATTCGAGATCGTCTTCCCCACAGGTGAACAATCTCCCTGGGTCAAATATCAAATTAAACAGTGGTAAGAAGCACATAGGAGCAAGTCACTCTTTCGTAGCATCACCCTGCTTACTCAAAAAATGAGCTTATTTATAACATCTTTAATGGGCCTCTCTTTAGCCTAGAACCTCGGGATAATATAGTTGCATTGTCATGTGAAGATCCAGGCTTCCAGGCACAAGAAAGTCACTGATGGTTGAATAGAAAGAAGAGGGGCCAACATGTCCGTGGGTTTGGGGGCCGGGGGAGAATGAAAGGACTCATCCGCCGTTAGAAAAAAATGATTCTGGTAAAAGGACTCTGGGCATGGCACATCAACAGAGAAGTGTCTGTTGAATCTGGTCCTAGAAAAAGCAGACCCTAGACTGGGTAGAATAGGCAGAGAAATGGCCCCCCCAAATATAGGAAAAAGTACTTCTTTTTATTCTGGAAATGCTAAGAGTCCACCACAAAAGCTTAGTACCTGTCTTTATTTTTTTTTTTTTAAGATTTTATTTATTTATTTGACAGAGAGAGAGAGAGAGAGAGACCACAAGTAGGGGGAGCAGCAGGCAGAGGGAGAAGAAGAAGCAGGCTCCCCACGGAGCAGGGAGCCCGATGCAGGGCTCCATCCTAGGACCCCGGGATCGCGACCTGAGCCAAAGGGCAGATGCGTAACTGATGGAGCCCCCCAGGCACTCCAGTACCTGTCTTTTTTCTGGACATTTGTTGGGTGCATGCTGTACACACAGCATGGTCGGGGGCCCCATTGGGGAAAAAAAAAGACATGACCCTGTGACCTGACATGCCTTTGGAAAGCTGGGGGATCATTCCAAGGCGAGGAGCCTAGACCCTAAATGAACTTACGGTAACCCAGAGAGTACTACCAGGGTGGGATGGGGATGACTGGTTGGAAGGGTGGCATGACTCCCACCGCCCTCCACCCTTTGCAGGCTCCTGGAAGTCCTCCCTCTTCTTCATACAGTTACTGTGAGCCACACTAGGAGCTTTCTTGCCCAGCCACAGACTCTGAGGAAACTTTCAGCTGATAAGCCGTCCTCTGGAATCTTCTTCCCTTTGGTGTCAGCTGAATGGAGGTCATGAAAGGGCCCACATCTCCAGATGTCTGAGGAGAAACTTAGAGAGTTGCCAGTCCATCTAGGACTTTGTGGCTAAAGCCCCCGCTTCCTGTCAGAGCCAGCCTGATGGGTAGGGAGCCGCCCAGACCACTTACAGGGATATTTGTGGGATGTTGAGAAGTTTCTCCAAAATACCTCATGTAATAGCCTGTGTCATGGAATCTTTCCTCTTGGCTACAGAAACGTTCCCTTTTAGACGTTTGTGGGTGAGAGCAAGAGATGTACGCCGGTGGACATGCAGTTCAATGGGTGACTGTGGGATAACAAACGGTGCCGGGAAAGGCTGCAGGTGAATCCGTGAACACAGCGGATGATCTCGAACCATCGTTCCTGGGGCCCGGCTGCTGCCTCTCTAACAACAGACGTTTATGTGGAGATTAAAATGTGCCCCGGAAACAGTTACAGGGGACACAAAACTAGAAGGGATTGCTGGAATATAACATTATTAAATGAGATTCAGAAAAA
This sequence comes from Mustela erminea, assembly GCF_009829155.1. Lineage (NCBI taxonomy): Eukaryota > Metazoa > Chordata > Mammalia > Carnivora > Mustelidae > Mustela > Mustela erminea. The sequence continues at coordinate 3,355,471 of NC_045615.1, read as the reverse complement.
CCTCAGGATGTTGGGAGAATAGGCCCAAACTATAATAAAGTGAGATGAATAGAAGGTCCTATATCAAGGTCCTATATTGGAAGAAAAAAATCAGCCATAGAGTGAAAGCCCAGGACAGTGACTGACAATGAAGAGCACTGACTGTATCTTTAAAATCCCTGCAAGGGATTGGCCGACTAAAAGCTCTGTATAAGCCAAAGCTATGATATGATGGTAAAAACAAAACAAACAAACAAACAAAATCCCAAAATGTGAACATGCACTGACGCACTGATGGAAAGATTCTTCCCCTAAACTGTTTGTTTTTTAGATCGAGGGCAGGATTCAGATCTGGGGCCATCTCTTAGCTAGGTCCCCCCGAGAATGGACCAGCAGGATGGAGACAGGTCTGGAAAGCATATCAAAGGAGGAGAGGAAGATTTGGTGACGAGAAGAGAGAGAGGAGGGGCGTCGTGTGGGTTCTCTAAGTTTCAGCAGTGCTGTCATGGAGAAGATGGGTGATTGATTCTAACCCAGAACCAAGATGGGTAAGAAGGTAATGGGACGTAGATTTCGGTTCCGCCTGGAAACTGTTAATACTTAGAGCCGCCCCACAGCGTATGCGGCTACCCTGTAAGTAGCAAGCTCCCGTCACAAGAGTCCTTCCAGCAGGAGCGGGATGACCTCCTGCCAGGAACGTGCAGCCAGATTCCTACACTGGGAAGGAAGCCGGGTGAGGTGATTGCCAAATTCTAAGATCCCTCATTACTCTGTATTTACAAAAGTACACCAAGCCCGCGCAGAAGGTGCCCATAGCTGGCAGTCGGCAGTGCACACCATTGTGGGAATCGGCATCTTTCTGTCTCTCTCATGCACACGGAAGGGCTGCCGGCTGGTGTGTGTGCTGTGTGCTCTGGCTCTCTCCCTGCCTCTTCTCTGGTCCCGCCCAACCTTGGCCTTGAAAGCAGGAGCAGACTTTTGGCCCTTATTCTTCCACATCAAAGTGTGAGCACCAAGGCCCTCCCACGACTTCCCCAGTTTGGGGTCCATAAATTCAAAAGTGGCCAAGAGTGGAGTGTGGTCAAAAAGAGATGTCAGTTAATGCTTTCTCTGTGGCTTATGCCTCCAGGTGCAAATGACTGGCCCAATGAACGAGATGAGGGCACTTCCCCCAACCCGCCCCCGCCCCATCTCTTCCCACTCTGAAGGGTACAGCCAGGATTTCTAACTCTTCTCTAACGTCCATCCTCATTGACTCCTAGAGATTGGGGGCAGATCACAGACCATTAGAGGTGACCCTCACAGGCTTGTGCCTTCTCCGGAGTGCACTGGAATTCCCCCAGCAGAGAGTGGAAGAAAACTGAGCATCAGTCTAGACCAAGTTCATCCCACTTTGGAATGCCAGAGACGTGAGTCACTAAGCCCTGGGGCCCAGCTGATGAATCTCACTCAATGAGCTAACTGTGTTTCCAGTGGACTCCTCCGTCTGCTTGGGGCATCCCCGGGGGCTCTTTGACACTTCATGGATTCAGTTCCAAAGAAGGGAGGAAGCCCATCTCCTTCATAGGAATGACCCCACCAAGGGAGAGTTCACAGGTTTGGCCCCGAGCTACCTGTTGGCGGGCAGCCAGAGCCCTGGGCAGGTCCATTCTCTTTACAAAAATGAGCTGCTTGAATTCCGTCCCTTCCGGCTATGACCTTCCGTAATCCGGAGTGGCGATGGTTTCTCCATCAAAACGACACAGCATGCACTCATCATTTACAAGGGAGTTTTAAGTATTCTGGAGAGGAAGAAACTCAGATGATTTCTGTCAAAGTGCTTAGCAGGCTATAAAGTGCTTCGTTAGGTTAGCGACCACCCCCGCCCCCCCCCCGCCTCCTCCCCCTCCCCGGTCCACCACCTCGGGTCACAGCATCCAGAAAATTCGCCAGGGGGAGTTGCAGTTCTCTGGTCTTCAGACACAGACTGTATGCAGTCACATCTTGCTAGGGAGCCTGTCTTAGACTCCAGAGTGGAAGGCAGGACGCCTGAGTTCTGGTCTGGTGGAGCCTGAGATTTGCAGCTCTGCGTCTGGAGTGCCTGACCCTTCATGGGTCTCTGGGCTGCAAAAGCGGTGTTTTCATAAGGCAAACGAGTCGGAGGCCAGCCCTCAAAACCTTCTCAAAAAGAGGCAAGCAGGACCAAGGTCTGCCATGCAGAATACTATTGCTTCTGAGCAAACGGATCCTTTTTAAACCTAGGAAACAGAGCCCCAGCTAAACCTCCCAGGGTTTCAGAGGCTCTTAACTCGAGAGGCTTTGTTTCCTGTCTGTGGCAGTGGATAAGCTGGAAAAAGCATTAGATAAGAAGAGATTGCAAATCCAGATGCCCTCCTGAGTCAACCTCTCCACACTGGCTATTGTGCACATTGCTAACTCATGTGTCCTAGAAGGGCTCAGGGCTGAAGCCATGTGTTGTGAGATCAGGGAACATACAGATCTTTTCCTTTTCTTCACCCCCTCATGCCGCCTTCTTCTGTACCCATTTTTTAAAGGCTCTCTTGCAAAGGCAGTTAGGTTACCGGGACTGATTGGAAACCCCCGGGCTGTGAGATTTAGGGGGGCCCATCCCTCGAGTGGCCCCCAAGCCTCAGTTTCTCCTTGTGACAGCAGGGATCCCCGAGGTCTGGAGAGGCCCCTGGAGGGACATGGAGGCCAGAGCTGGGAGAATCTGGTACCCCTACCCTCCACCCTCTCACATTCTTCTGGAAGGGCAAGGAGACCTGAAAAAGCTCTTTCTTCTCTTAACCACGGGAACTGAGGCTGGTGTGAATTCTTAAAATTCCAGGAGCCCAGGTTTGTTATTAGTCACCCTCAGCTGCCGGAATGCTTCCAGGTCTCCCTGCAGCAGCAGCAGCCTTATCTCACCAGCATCTGGGGCCTCTAGGAAGGTCTGAGAACTTCCCAGCTGAAAGTTGCCCCCTGTCCCCGCTTCCCCCCCTTCCACCAGAGCGTGGGTGCAATGGGTTACACTGGGTGGTTTAGGAAAGAAAGGGGGTCTGTCCTCATCTCTGTCCAATTTCGAGGGCAGGAGCCCCTCCAAGCTTCAGTATAGTCCTGTTTCCCCTGATGGCTGCAGGATAGCTGGATGGCCTCCCTCTGCGGCGGGAGGAGAAGTGGGAGCAAGCGGGCAGTTTGTGTCAGACACTCCCAACGAGGGACTGAAAAGCTACGGTGGAAGCCCATGGCCTCTGAATCCCTAGTCTCGCTGCCCCATTGAGCAGGACCGTTCAGATATAGCTGGGTTGGGTTTTGTAGGGCAAAAGGATGTACATATAAGATCCTGTCTGGTGCCAACTTCCATGATTCTATTTACTGCGTCTCTATGTGATCGTGGCTTGCCAGCCACCACAAGGAACACAAGAGAAGTAGTTCCAGGGTGACCTATTTTCCCAACTGAAAAATAGGTCAGAGCCTCTGAAAAGCAAAAGGGCATGTGTGCGGATAACAAAACAAAATACTTGAAATTGCTCCCATCCCGACAGACGTGGAACCTGATCCCTGGCGAGGGCGTTGTCCGCACAACTCTTCGAAGAGGATAAATATGATTATAATTTGTGTGTGAAGCAAAATACGCGACATTGTGGTTACCTGTTAGATGAAAGAAACAAGCCGTGTGATAACTTATCTGAGATGAAATCAATGAGTGGACAGCAGGGACTCGAAGTTCGAACGTGTGACTGGGATGGGGAGTTTGTGGCCGTTTGGAAAGGGAGACAAGAGAGGATATGGAAGGGTACATACAGAAGGGATGCAAAATAGGAGAGGTGGGCAGGAGACTCTCACCCCCCAGGCGGAAGATCCATTGTGTGGGGCGATCCCACTCATGTGGCTCGGATGGGGCTGCCCTGGACCAGAGCCATTCAAATTAGTCACTTCAACCATGCCAGAGGGGTCAGTGCCAAGGAATCCCGCCCCTCGCCCCGCTCCACCCCCCTGAGGCTGGTGCTAAGTTAGCTGGATGCTGGATCTGGTCCTGCATTCATTTGATATGTTTTAACCAAGCACCAGACAGATACCAGGCACTGGGAATAAAGAGATTGATGAAGTGGACAGCCTTGCCTTCCTGGAGATTACTGTCTAATCATGAAGGACAGTTCCACAGATCGTGACTTAGTTACCATGGTGATAATTACACACACACACCCCCCCCCCCCGCCCGAGAGGCAGTAGTACCCCCAGCTGGAAGTCTGGTCCAGGACCTGGCTGGGCTGTGGCCTCAGCCCCCCTGCTGGCTCAGAGAGACTGGCTGCTGGAGCAGGTGTCCCGCCAGCTTCCTGCAGACTGGAGGGCTTGCTTGTTCCCCGAAGAAGCAGTCTCTGTTACCTACCCCAGTGCTTTCTGGTTGGAAAATGAAATACAGAGCATTCGGTTTTCCAGCAACCCTGTAAGGCTCTTGATTTATAGGAGGAGGGCCTGGACAGAGTGCTGGTTTTTTCCTCTGGTGGCTCAGAATGACCTCAGCTCTCCACACCACCCCTACCCGACTGGTGGCCATCCCGCAGAGCTGAGCCATCACTGCAATGCCTTCTCTCTTCCCCTTCATCATCTGACCCGGTGGAAGTCCCTGGATAGAGAATGTGTCTTCTTACTTGGCTCCTTACTCTGTGAATTCCTGATTCGATCATCAAAAGGAGATAATTACAGGGGCGCCTGGGTGGCTCAGTCCATTAAGCGTCTGCCTTCGGCTGAGGTCATGACCTCGGGGTTCTGGGATTAAGCCCCGCATCGGGCTCCCTGCCCATCGGGAAGCCTGCTTCTCGCTCTTCCTCTGCCTGCTACTCCCCCTGCTTTGTGCTCTTTCTCTCTGTCAAATAAATAGTAAGATCTTTAAGGAAAAAAAAAAAGGTATCTACAGTGTGGCCAGATTCTTCAACTACAGCATGCCTCATGCTGTTTACGGAGAATACCCACTTAGCTAAATCATCTAGATATGTACTGAGGGTCAGATCAGCTTTTAATGCAGCCCAGAAACTTCCTTAGTATCAGGTTTTGAGAGGTGAGGGAGGGTGTTCATAGCCAGGATGACAAGGGTGCGCATGGAGAGAGTGTAGACGTCCTACTTGTCCATCCATAGGTCACACACGTAGTGTTTATGCTCTGAAGAGAAACAAGTGCTGCCTGGTGGTTTATTTTGCATTAAACAAAGAATAAACAGGGTCTTTATTACACTTTTAGCTTGGGAGCTCAATGTTCGGCTAAGATGAATTCCTGTGATCGGAGTTTTAAAAACCATTATTGGTTCCTTCCAAAAATGTTTGAGGACCCACTATGTGTCGTGTCTGGGATTAGGGGCCATGGGTGAGACAGAAATGAATAAGGCACCGTCCTGCCCTCAGGAACTCACAGTTCTGAGCTGGCAAAAACACATTGGAAAGATAAATAATCAGAGTGCAAGATGGTCAGGCTAAGTCAAAGACTAACTGAGCGACTCAGAAAGCAAATGTGCAGGGCACCTGGGTGGCTCAGTGAGTTAAGCCTTTGGCTCGGGTCATGGTCTCAGTGTCCTGGGATCGAGCCCCGCATCGGACTCTCTGCTTAGCGGGGAACCTGCTTCCCCCTTTCTCTCTGCCTGCCTCTCTGCTTGCTTGTGATCTCTCTCTCTGTCAAATAAATAAACAAAATCTTAAAAAAAGAAAAAAAAGCAAATGTGCGGGGAATAAAGAAATCCAATCTCTGTGGACCAGATAGTGGGGGAGGGGAGCTTCGTCGGGGAGATGGTGCTGTCTGTATCCTGTCAGGAGTGCAGCAAGAGACTGGTGTGTCGGGTTGGCCCGTGTGGCCCAGGGCCCCACACAGTGCCAGGAGCATTTAATAGACACGTTCAAATGCATGAATGAGATTGTCCCTGCAGTCAGTAGGACTCAGAGAGAAGGAAGAGAGAATTCCTGTGAGTTTCAATGCTGGGCTTTAAGGAGTGATGTCTGTGGCAGTGAGAGAAGGTCGCTGGCTGGACAAAGGGAAGGGAGGGTGTGGTATGGATCAGACGTGGGAGCCTAAGGCCTGGGGAGCCATGGGAAGGTTTGGAGCAAGACATGACTACACGCAGTGGGCAAGCTGGTGTGAGAGGTGGACTGGGTCTGCAAATCCTCCACACCAGGGAGACACTCAGCCTGTGTGAAGTGAGAGTTCCAGTCATTTCATTCCCGAGGTTCCCCCGTTGCCACCTGTCTGGCAGATGGAGATGGGATTGGGGCAGCGATGGGAGACTTGAGGAGGGGAAGGTGGAAACAGCTGAATAAAGGCAGCTGAGGGCTTAGAGAGCAGGATTCAGAGAGCTGTTAGCAGTAGGGGGCTGGGGTTGGTAAGCCAGCAGAGGGTGAACCAGCCGTGCACTCTCGTCGGAATGACCGCGTGCTCGAGTAGCTCACCACTGCCATCCTCCCTCCTCCACACCTCTCCCGGGATGCCTTCTCAGGTGGGCAGGCCTGGGCTGATGTTCAAGGACAGCTTCTAAAGCAGAGGGAAGGAAGATAATTGGGCTAAGATGGGGCCCTTACCAACATGCCTCCCAGGACGGGGGTGCTTCGTACTCAAATTACGATGTCCTCATAGGCTGTCTTTCTTGCTGGCCTTGCCTTTCCTCCCCTGGTATCTCTACCTGATGCAATCTTCAACGAGGCTTTCAAAATTGGTGATTTTTCCTCCTTGGCGACAGCCCCAGACTGTCACATTGTGGAATTTTTGCAAGTCATTCACAGACACTGCAAATGTGGAATGTCGTGCAGACACAAGCCTGGGAGTCCAGGCGTGGTGCTCTTGTGTCCGCCTTTCTTTCCACCAGCCCCTCTGGCTGAAGCAAGGCAGGGCCTCACCTCCCTGCACCTTGATTTGCCCTTTTGGGTTTTAGTTCCTTTTGGAACTAGCTGGTCCTCACTCCCAGGGCTGGAGCCGTGCCGGGGACAAGATGAGTTCTGAGTAGGACAAGTCTAGAAGGTTCTGTGAATTCCTTGGAGGAAGGCCTTGTTGGAGATCTGGGTGAACTCTTATATCTGGCAAGAGAGACAGCATTCAGACTTTAATTTTAATCTGAAAAATGTGCCAGATGCTCTTCGAGCTTCTGGGCTATTGGTCTTAATGTATAAGCAGCACGTCTAGAGAGCCCTTTGTTAGAAAAGAAAGAAAAATGTGTCTGTGTTTCAGTGTTTCACATCTTCTCTTCTCTTTTGGAGTTGAACTTATGAGAAAAAAAAAATATCTAACCCTTGTGGTTATGGAAGAGATTCCACGGCGGTGAAGTAAGGAGGGAAGTTCTGTGTGTCTGTGTGTGTTTTCCTGTACATAGCGGCCTAAGGGAGCTCATTGGCTAGCAGGGAGCTCTGAATGTGCACCAGGATGGGTTTCCCTGCTGCCCCCTGGCCCAAGTCCAAGAGCAGCTGGGAGGCAGGTCTCCCCTCACGTACACTCTGGTCTGACTCAGGGCTTCTCCCACCAGAGCCCCAAGAGGACCATCCAGAAGGCCGAACCCCTGACCCTGCCCTGTGTGGGTCAACTCAGTACCTCACACTGGACAGGGTGTGAGTGGGAGGGTAGAGACCAGCAGTCCAAGGCTGGAGCACAGGCTTGGAGTTTGAACTCAGTGTTCACCCTTGTTTACCTACTTACTGGCTGTGTGCATTTGGAGAAGTTGTGAAACCTCACCAAATTTTCTCATTTTCCATCTGGAACATGGGCGTACCATCGGCCTGCTCGTGGGCTGTCATGGGAATGGAGCGAGCCCAGAACCCGCCCTGTAATGAATCTGTTGGTGTTTGATAAGTGCGGTTTTGTTATTCAGAGAAGAGACAGGGCCCAGTGTTTGGGGCCAGAGGGAGGAAGCCTTCAAAGTCCATCAAGTGGGGAGAGAGTGTATTTTCTTGAATGAGTGAACGAATAAATGAATAAATGAATGACTGAGGTGAATTTGAGCCTGACGGAATGAGAAAGCAATGCTTCCATGGGAAGAGAGAAGACATTCCGTTTTGAAGGAACGATCCTGACCACTTTTCTAAGGCTTTGGAGAGAACAAGTCCCTCCGGACCTCTCCTGCACTGCACAGGTGCACAGACAGACTCACGCTCCCACGTACAGACACACAGACCCACACAGACACCATATCACACACACACAGTGAGTCGGTGGAAGAGCAAGTTCAAGGACACCTTGCTCTAGCAACATTCTCTCTCTAAACCTCATTTTCCACATCCTTGAGCCCACCTGGCTCCCCCACGTCACTGTCATATTTCTGCGGAACAGATGCCACCTTGCACCGAGACAAAGGAACGTGGGTGGGTCTGCTGCGTCCCCCGTCCCACGCTGGTAGCTGGGGTGCCGAGGGTCACTTTCATATCTCTGCTCAGTGAGCCTACACTGCTGCCCCATGGCGGCTGGCAGGGGGTGGGGGGTGGGGAGTTGCGTAGTGGGAGGAGGATCGGAATTTAATAAAGGGGAGAAGGATCGGAATTTAATTAAGGTGGCCCCAGCCGCCTGCCCCGTGTAGTCCCAGGGCGGGTGCCTCAGCAGGAACTTTCCTTCTGGCCATTCTAGCCCCGCCTCCTGGGGTGGGAAGAGACAGGAGGGGGCTGGTGCACAGGCCGGTCTGGAGCTCAGACCCTTTCTTGACTCACCCCTGTCCCACGTGTCTTGGTGGCACAGGTCCCGTGGCCTGAATGGAGGCTGTAAATGATCCAGGATCTAAGTTGGCAAACACTGCCCTGCCCCTGGCGCTTTCCTTCTCTGCGTGGAAGGGAACCAGTGCCAAATGCCATCACTCCCAGCCCACAGACTTTCCACTGCCTTGCGGGGCTGCTGAAGCGGGGCCTGGCTTTACACCCTGAAGCTGGAGTGAGGAGACGTGAATCCCCGGGCACCCAAATAATGGTTCTGTTCAAGCTCGTGGTTCATTTGCATTCTGGCTGGACAGGGGCTCAGGCACTTGGGTTGCCAGGATCCTGTGCTGGGCGGCCCCCTGCCTCTCTCCCGGCTCCGAGGGCTCCTCACCCTGCGCTCCCTGCCTCCAGGTGGTTCTCGGGAGTAATCAGAGTCAGGCAGTTCTCTTACCCGGAAGACAGGATGGCAAGAGCTCCGAACCACCCTATTCTGTTCGTTGAGGATTACGTAAGAGAATGCACATAGAACTCTCCTTGTGGGTCTCACAGGTGGACACAGATGTTATTATATTGCAGTTAACCAGACCTGAGTATAGTTTTGGGGCTGGGGACCGTGAAGGGACTGGAGGCACAGGGCGCGTCAGTCATGACCGGCTGTGGCCACCTCCCTAAGTAATCTGGGCTTTATTATACAGTCAAGGGACAAGATCACTCTTTTAGAAAGACCTCTGGTGACTGGCCCTGTAGCCAATGGGAGGAAGAGGGAGAGGGAGGCAGGGACCCAGGGAGCCTTGCAAGAGCTGGTAGTGGTCCCACAGGACAGGGGCAGAAACTGGAGCGGCTGGAACGGAGACATTCAGGAGGGAGCTCCTATAGTGTCTGGGGACAGATTGGGTGAGCATAGGAACTACTAACTCCGGGTAGCACCCCATTCCTCTCATCCAGCTTGCCCTCAAATCCTTGGGCCTCTGGGGTAGGCAGGAGGCAGGGACCTTGTAGCTCAGCGCCAATTTTACTGAAAGCTTAGTGGGGAGACCTACACATACAAGCCACACATGCGCGCACAGACATGCTTTGGAGTAAAATACAAAATACAAAATCCCAATTGTTTTTAATATAGAAGTTGAGAATTCAAAGAGAACACGTTTTCTGTTCCGCATTTATTTTGAGAACCCACGGATGGAGGCTGCCGCGTTGTGCTGTCTGGCCTTTTGGGAGGCTGTAGGAGAAGCTGCTGGGGTCCTGGGGGCCTCTTCTCTGACTGCTCCTGGGCCCCGCCTGCCACCCCTCCACCCCGCCCCCACCCCCACCGCCCTGCAGGACCTGAGGCCAGAGGGCCCTGCCGGCCGCCACCTCTCCGTGGCCAGACCAGGCAAGTAACTCCTCTGCTTCTGTGCCTTGTCCCTTCCAGAACCTGAACATCCAGGTGGAGGCCATCCGGATCCGAGCCATCCTGTCGGCCTACCGCAGGCGCGTGCCTGTGACAGAGGGCTATGTGGAGGTGAAGGACGGAAGGACCTGGAAGCAGATCTGCGACAAGCACTGGACAGCCAAGAATTCCCGAGTGGTCTGTGGCATGTTCGGCTTCCCCGGGGAGAAGACGTACAACACCAAAGTGTACAAGTAAGGGCACCCCCCCACACACACACACAAAGGAGAGTCCTTCCTGCCGCACGTCGTGGCAGGCCCACCCGTGACCCTCCGCCAAGCCTGCCCTTGAGAAACTCCTGTCCTGTGGGAGACACATACCCCCCCAAAGTGTGAGGGAGGTCGGTGAGAGCAGAGATGAAGTTCAAGGTGCTCGAGCCTGGAGAAATCCCGCCAGTCGGGATAGACGGTCCTCACAGTGACAACAGGGGTTGAACGAGGACAGTACTAGCCAGGCCAGGAGCGGGGCAATGCCAGCTTCAGGGGACATGTCCACTTTTCCTCAGCAAGTGATTATTGAGAGGATAATCTGGGCCTTTCAGCAACTGTCAGGAAATTAAAAAATGGTTGATTTGACCCAGTTACACCCATCCTGGTTAAACCTTACAGAGCTGGTATGGTTTCCAAAGTTAGCATCTCCCTGGGGGGCAGAGGGGTGAGATACCAAGGAGACTCAGAGTAACCTGCCCCAAGGGGTGTCCCGTGAAGGGATTCGGCCCCCTGACAGGCTGGCCACTTGAGTACCTTGGTTGACAGTGGGGTCTTCCTCATTATTAATGAGGTCTGTTTATTACTAATGGTAATGACGGTCTGTTTCTGACCGTCTGTGGGATGGGCTCTGCTCCTAGCCCCGAACCCTCACAGCACCAGGAAGTAGGGGGCTGTTTCCGGGTCAAAGAAAGTAGGAACTAGGGTCCGAACACAGGTCTCCAGCTTCCGGGTCTGCCCTCCTAGAGAGTGTGGACTCACAACACTGCCTCTCTCCTTTCAAACCAAGGGCAGAGAATTTCGAAGTCACAAGATGTGGGTTCCAAGCCAGGCTCTACTTCCAGATCCCTGGGGTCAGGGCGGGCTGCATCCCTCCGTGGGCTTGGCCCCGCGCCTTTGGTTAGAGCCCCAGTCGGCCGCTGGGGTGAGCGTGGGCAGCCAGGAAGGCTCACAACACCCCTGTGGATGATTGCAGTGTCGATTCCCACCCTCCGCCCCCCACAAGCCAAGATAAGGCCCAGAGCTTCCTGGTAGCCCAGGGCAGCTGGGAGGCGGAGTGGTCTCAGGCCTCTGAGTCTCTGGTCAGCTCTCGCCAGCTGGTCAGCTCCTTCCCTGGGGACACCTTCTCAGCTTTTCCGACCCACTGGAGCCAAGAAAAGCAAACCCCTCCCCTGGCTGGCCCCACCACAGCCCCCAGCCCAGTCCTAGGAGTGGGAAGGCTGCCATCAGACCAAGGCCAGGCTGCACATGCCTTGTACAGAGAGCATTTGAAAGCCGTCTCCCCAGCTGAGGATGGTCCTCAGCTTTCGAGGTCCTGCTTTCGAGGAGGGGTCTCAGATCTGCGTTTGGTGGCTGTGCCCCGGGCGATCCTCTCAAGGGCCTAGTTGGAAGCTGTCTCCTTGCTCCTCCCACCCCTGTGTCTGGCTTCCCTGTTCAAACTGGGACAGGAAGAGGCCCCAAGGGCTGGGCGGCATCCAAGGCCACAGCGGAGGGTGGTGTTCTCAGCCAAGCTGGGAGATGATTAAGAACGCTGCTGATTCCCGACCCTAGCCGGAGAGGGCAGGAGGGCGGGCACTAAAGCTTGTAGCTGTGTTTCCTGTTAGCCTCTGAGACTTAGCTGACAGCTGGGTCCCCAGACAGAAAGGCACACTGGGAAGTTTCTGCCTCAGTGGTGCTGTTGGGACCGTGATGGCAGCTGGCTGGAGGAAGCTGTTAGTGATGAACGGGGACTCCCAGGGCATGCAGCAGCCTCAGACATCACCTGGTCCGAGTCCTCAGTCCACAGAGAAGGAGATGCAGGCCTGCAGGTCAGGGCACTGGGCGTCACAGAGTCCAGGACACTGGGGAGTCCAGGTGTGTTCTCCACACTGCTGCTGCCCCCTCCAGCCCCAGGCTCCTGCTCTGCTCAACCCCAAAGGCAGGGCCTGGCTACAGGGCCCAGGCCCCCACCACGGGGGCGGGGGGTGGCTGTTAAGTCTAGGAGCTGGGCAGGGCTGGCCTGGGGACAGGGGTCTGGGAGCTGTGCTGAGAGGCTATGGACAACAGAGGCCTAGGAGCCGAGTGAGGACCACCCTGCATGGTCCCCGAGTCTGCGCCTTCCAGCAGCCTCCTTCCCCAGACCTTGCCGCAGCCTGTCCCTGTCCCTGCTGTTGCTGACGTGCATCAGTCCCAGGGACGCCCTTCACCCTGGGAAGAAGATTGTTCTCAAAGTGATTCTGTCTAGAGTGGGGTTAGCCATCTCCACTCGGTCCGAAGAAGCTTTGCAGCCTTAGACATTTACCTGGGCAGTGCCTGAGGCCTCGCCCCCTTTGCTCTGTCTGCCAGCTGGTGTGTTTGGTGGCCACTGAGGGGCCTCGGTCATCCCCAGGGCCAGGGCCACAGCTCTTCATCAGAGCCTCCCAGCTCGCCATCCTCTGCCCTCCAGGTGGTTCCTGCATGTCCCTCAGAGTCCTTGTGCCCTCTGGGTCGCCGGGAGTGGAGTCAGCTGCTTTGCCATTAGCGGACTTCAGCTCTGGCCCCAGGGAACCATGAATACTCCTTGAAGCTAATCAGACTGAAGCTTCAGGGCCCTTTCTTGGAGCCAGGAGCATTTTGTGGTCTTTTTTTTTTTTTTTTTTTTTCTTAGAGCAGGACCCCAGTGTTGATACTAATTTATTGATATGAGCTCACGAAGCTGAGATTCTGCCTCTAATGTTGCCTCTCAGGAGTTAGGAAAAACTTTAACAATATGGTTAGTTGGCTGAGACTAGGGCCAAAATGTGCCCACGGTGAGCGAAATGGACATGCCAGCTCTTCTTGAGTTCACGCAAAGGAAGGGATTCAAAGACTTACAGAGACTGAAACATTGGAGTGCACTTGTCATCTGAGCCCTCACCCACCCTGGGAGGGTCCAGAAGACACACTTGCCCTAGGACTGAGGAATAAATCTGTGTGGGAAACCCTGGCGTTCTTAAGAACTCCTGGAGAGCTCTTCTCTACAGGCCATACCTCCCCATAACTGCAGAGTGGGGCTGCGTGTGACTGGATCCCAGGGCGGAAGGGCTGGGGGACAGCACTCAGCCTCCCAAGGCCAGGTGAGCGTGGTTCCCGAATGACAGCATCTTGACCCCTACAGAACCATGGTGTGGGCTGGTTGGTCATGGTGTTCCTAGAAGCAATGGATAGGAAGCCTACCGAATTCTTACTCGTTCTAGATGACAGAAACTCTAGGAGAGAGAAGAAAAATCGAACATGAGTCATAAAAACAGAGAGTTGCACCCCTCCCCCAAGTCCCAGACCTGAGCCAGCTTACAGACGCAGGACCCCTTGAGTGAAGGGGAGGCCAGGTCCCCTTGAAGAAGGACCCCAGCTAATCAATTACCCAGCCTTCCCCAAAGGGACCAATGGCCTCTTACCAAAGGGTGCACCGGGGAAGGGGAAATAACCAGAACTTTAGCAGGACTAGACACAGGCTCTGAACGACACTGCTTCCAGTAGACCCACTGGTCACTTTGGCTCTCCAGTCAGAGGAGGGGCTCCTGAAGGTCAGGTGATTAATGGGGTTTTAACTCAGGCCCATCTCACAGTGGGCCCAGTGGGTCCCCAAGCCCATCTTGTGGTTATTTCCCAAATTCTGGAATTCATCCTTGGAACAGGCATATACAGTAGCTGGCAGGATCCCTAACAAAATCTGGCTTTTCCCTTGGCTGGGGAAGAGCCAGGAGGACTTTTCATTTTTGGGCGCAACAACCTCACCGAGGGTTCATAGGCCTAGACACCACTTAATCCAGCAGGCTGCCCCCCTGGGCCCAAAGCTGCCCCTCACTCCAGTCACCCTCCAAACAGGAGACCTGGCGCGGGCTGTCTTCCCCAGGACTTGCCTCATGTCTGCACCCCACCCCCAACCCGGGGCCTGGCCCTGGTGCTGGTGACTCACTGAGTGACTGAGTGGGGGAGGGGGAACCGCTGCCGGGCGTAGTGGAGGCCTGTGCATTCCTGTGAGCTGATGTGAGAGGGAAGTAGGGCCTGCCTGGGAAAGGCCAGAGCAGATCTGTGTTTGCTGTAGGCCCTGCAGTCTACACTGAGCTCAGTACATCTCTTGCTGGGTGAGGGCGCTGTTCACTGAACCCTGGAAGCAAGAGGATGTTTTAGGCCTTGCGCAGCTGGTCTCCCCCTAGTGGGTTTGCTCACCTAACATGGAGGTGGCCAGAGGAACAAGCGGGAGACAGCCCTCAAGCGTGGTCTCCAGTCCGAGGTAGGGATGTCATGGGGAACAAGCTGGAGGTTGTGATTCCAAAGGCAGCAGCCTCGTGTGCACAAAGTGGGGAGGGGCCACAGTGCTTGGAAATTTCCCAGGAGAGTCCTTTTTTCAAAGATTCTCTGTCATTGGGCACACAGGTACACTAGAACTATTACCCGTCGAAATTTCGGGTTAAGAAAAAATATTGGCATTGTCTGTAGGGTTTCACCTTCCTCCGTGTTCACATCCCTTCACTCCTTAACAAAGTGGAAACTCCCAGGCCTCCCCTACCAGCAGAAACAGGACCCCCTCTTCTGCCCCGCCCTGGGCCAGCCTGCCCTGGGAGGCCCCTCCCCTGGGCAGCTGGCAGCAATGCTGTGGGTCTGTCTGGCTGTGTGTGGTTCTGCCAAGCAGGGACAAGCACACAGACCCCCAGAGAGCTGGGGCAGCATTGAGAGGACAGAGGACACCCTGTGACACCCTCCTTTGCAAATCCCACCGTCATTCAGAGCCTAGCTCAAATCCTGCTCCTCCCTGAGAACGTGTCTCAGGACGGCAACCCTGGGGAGCCCTACCGTCTCGTATCCCCGTTGTTTCTCCTTTAACAAGATAGTTGCCGGTGCTTTTACAGACACAGACAAAGCCCTTCCTGTGTGTGGTTTTAAATGCTTCACAGGTGGTATAAGCAGTCTTATCAAGGAGATCCCATTCCCTTCTCAAGTGGAGAGGGGGAACCTGAGGCCCGGTTACCTTTCTGTTGACCAGTTCCTTATTTATCGGTTGGTTATTGTTTTAGAAAACACTTTGGCTCACCTTGACCTTTATTCTGCCTTCCAGAAACACATAAAAAGGAATACTTTACGCATAATACAGGCTAAGACCTTCCCTTAGGCAATGCTCCATGGACACCATCAGCCTCACTGGCTCCCATGTGAATATTTGATAAGGTCCATGGCTGACTTTCATGACCGTTTTCATTTCCAACAAGTTATGCTTTGATTCAGCCCATGGGGTGATTTAAGACTGTTCTCGTTTGTTGCTTCTTATCGGAGCCACACCTTTGATCTTGTGTGTCACTGGGAGAGAGTTTAACATTCAGCTCGTTCTGCTGGTTGACACAAGCAAGAAACCCCAACCAACTGTGTGGAAATTTTCTGAAGTGTTTAGGTGAGCAACCATTCTGGTTTGCCTGGGACTGAGGATTTCCTGGGGCCGGGGATCTTACCTCATTTAAATCCCTGCATTTTGTGTTTATAGGCTTTAGTGTTATCTCGTTCCTGAGTCTCTCCTCTCCTAGCACCTAGGCTACCTGGGGGAAGGAGGCCACGTCTGCCCTTCCAGGTCCTGCTCCCCAGCGCCCAGCATGGTTCCCCGCACGGCTGAGGTGCTCAGCGAGTGCTCGATCACTCATCGAGGCTGAGGTCCAGGTGCATGGACTGTGGCCTGTTTCATTCCCCACCAGATCCCCAGAAGCCAGCACAGCAGCTGGCCCTGTGTCCCCATTCCCCGGTCGTGGAAGGAACGAGGCGGGGGTGGGTGCCATGATGCCCTGGTCAGCCTGCCCGTCTCGCCCCCCGCAGGATGTTTGCCGCCCGGAAGAAACAGCGCTACTGGCCGTTCTCCATGGACTGCACGGGCACGGAGGCCCACATCTCCAGCTGCAAGCTCGGCCCGCAGGTGTTGCTGGACCCGGTGAAGAATGTCACCTGTGAGAATGGGCTGCCGGCTGTGGTGAGCTGTGTGCCTGGCCAGGTCTTCAGCCCTGACGGGCCCTCGAGATTCCGGAAAGCCTACAAGCCAGAGGTGAGGACACGGCCAGAGGTCTGGCTCCTTGAGGGGGGGGCGGGATGTAGGCCAGGGAGCGGAGGACCCCCCCACCCCAGGAAAGAATGAGGAATGCTGGCCCCAGCTCAGACCACTTGCCTACAGGGTAGGAATGTAGTGGGACCCCTGTCCAGGCCGGCCTCGCCCATAGATGCCACCTCTAGAGTGTGATGTGCCACAAGGCCCCAAATGCTCAGCACCCCTACCTGGCCTTCTACCATTGCTCCTCCACTCTGAGACCAGAATCCTCTACGTGCAGGACAGATACCAAGGAGAGGAAAGCACTTCCTACCCACTGTCACGGGCTCAGTGCGCTGCCTTCTGGCCAGGCTCAAAAGGCAGGGGCTGGGGAGTCCTGCTCAGTTCCCAGAGGACAGGAGTGTTGGGGGTGGTGGAAAAGTCAGCATAATTCTCAAAAGCACCTGAACTCCGCTACAAGTGTTTCCGAGCGTGTTTTGTTCTGCAACAGAAAGGATAAAGATTTTTAAAAGTGTTCACCAAGACAGACAAGGAAAATCTGCCATTCATGTCTGTGTCACTCGTAGCCCCAGTCACCTTCTGAGTGCGCAAGCAGCACCTGTGTGTGCACATATGTGTTCACATATGTGTGTTCATGTGTACGTGTGTTCTCACATGTGCATGTGCACACATGTTCACTGTGTGCGTATGAGTGTGTTCAAGATATGTCGGAGTACATCTGCTCACATGAGTGACAGCCCTGTTTCGAGTGTCTGGTTTCTTAGGACAGGTGAACTGTCCCCACCATGGCAGTCTAGACACAGCCTCTCAAACAGGGGACGTGCGCTCCTCTATCTTCCCTTGAAAATCATACCCTACCTTTTTTTCTACGTCCACCAAAGGTTCTCTGGGTTGTGCATGTTCTGGAAACTGCTCACAGGGGACTGGGGGGTGGCAATAGCATGGGAGGAGGAGAAGGAGGGTAGGAAGGGTGGCCGCTCATTTATTAAGGAGCAATTCCCCGTGCCAGATAAAACCTTCACACTCACACGGGCAGGTGAGCTCTGACCACGTCACGGGTAATAGGAAGGGGAAAGGCCATGATGGGGATAGACGGTGTGTCAGCTGGATCCAGGCCATGGGACGGGAGGAGCAGCCCCTTCCCAGTCTCAAATAGCCTCACTCTGAGTCTCTTTCCCTCTCCCATCTTTCCCCTCTGCCACCTCCTCTCCCCGTCAACATCTAAGGACCTGCTCTTGGGAAGGGGGTGGTAACACTCATCCAAAGGAAAACGGAAGCCTGGGCGGGAGGCAGATAAACCAGTTGGGTGCCCCTTCCCAGGTGGGGGACAGTGTGTTCGCACAAAAGAAAAAGTCTTCAATGAAAAGAGTGAAATGAATACCGTGAGCCCAACCATCAACCATTTGGAGTGCCTTCCTGACGCTTCCAGCAGCCGGCCGTCCCCACCGCCTCAGTCTCCCGGGGGCCTCCAAAATACACAGCCCCCCCCCCCACAGCACACGCATGCAGCCAGGCAACATAGACAGTCCCCCTGACAGTGCCACACCCCTGCCCGCATCCCCCGCACACCCTCGCTTGCCCCCCTGCCCCTGCCACACGATGTGATGGCCACATCCTTCCTACAGCCTCAGCCTGAGCCTCCAAGCTTTTCTCATGGGTCATCCAGAATTCCAGATCCTACTGTTTTGGAATTCCTTTTGCTGTGTGGTTTAAAGCAAAGGAATCAAGTTCATGCCAAAGGAATTTAGAAAAAAAAAGGGGGGAGTGAGTCTTACATCACATTTTCCCTTGGTTTCTTTCTTTCCTCCGGGCCCAGCTGACTCTGCATGGTCACTGCCAGGCTGGGGCGAGGTTCTTGGGCAGTCTGCCTCCATCAGGCTAGAGGAATACAGGGTCTGCCCCCTCATAAATGAGCAGCCACCTCCTGTCCTCCCCCTCCTCTTCCCATGTGTGGCTCCCACCCACAAGCCCATATGATCAGTTTCCAGAACATGGGAGCTACAGCTGCCCAAGCTAGACAGCTTGGGCCGGCTGGTGGGGGAAGGGAGAGGGCACTGCTCCACGGCAAACAGGCTGCAGCCGTCCGAATCTGGTTTGTTCTCTAAAGCTTGTAGGTTCCGGGTGTTTGCACACACCCCTGTGCCTCTTCTCTGGCTAGTGCCTGGCTCAGAGCAGTCCCCAGGGTCTGTAAGCCTGGGGGCTATCACTGTGCCCTGCCCTGCCACGGCAGCCACAAGGCACCGCTAGTGGGAGAGAGCCATGTGGCTGAGTGGGAACCTCGGCTAGAGAATGGACATGCGAGTTCTGGTCTGAGCACTGGTGGAGATTGGCTCTTATGCCCATGTGATTAAATAAACCCCGTGTTCCACCCGGTTTCCAAGCTGTCAGTGAGCACTTAGGGGCGTTTAAACCATAAGCACCCAGGAAAAATGTCTAATGGAAAAAAGACAGTCTCTTCAACAAATAGTGTTGGGAAAATTGGACAGCCACATGCAGAAGAATGAAACTGGACCATTTCCTTACACCACAAACAAAAATAGACTCAAAATGGATGAAAGACCTGATGTGAGGCAGGAGTCCATCAAAATCCTTGAGGAGAACACAGGCAGCAACCTCTTCGACCTCTGCCACAGCAACTTCTTCCTAGGAACATCGCCAAAGGCAAGGGAAGCAAGGGCAAAAATGAACTACTGGGATTTCATCAAGATCAAAAGCTTTTGCACAGCAAAGGAAACAGTCAACAAAACCAAAAGACAACTGACAGAATGGGAGAAGATATTTGCAAATGACATATCAGATAAAGAACTAGTATCCAAAATCTATAAAGAACTGATCAAACTCAACACCCAAAGAACAAATAATCCAATCAAGAAATGGGCAGAGGACATGAACAGACATTTCTGCAAAGAAGACATCCAGATGGCCAACAGACACATGAAAAAGTGCTCCACATCACTCGGCATCAGGGAGATACAAATCAAAACCACAGTGAGATATCACCTCACACCAGTCAGAATAGCTAAAATTAACAAGACAGGAAATGACAGGTGCTGGCGAGGACGCGGAGAAAGGGGAACCCTCCTACACTGTTGGTGGGAATGCAAGCTGGTGCAGCCACTCTGGAAAACAGTATGAAGATTCCTCAAAAAGTTGAAAATAGAGCTACCCTACGACCCAGTAATCACACTACTGGGTATTTTTTTTTTTTAGATTTTTATTTATTTATTTGACAGAGAGAGATCACAAGTAGATGGAGAGGCAGGCAGAGAGAAAGAGAGAGAGAGAAGCAGGTTCCCTGCCAAGCAGAGAACCCGATGCGGGACTCGATCCCAGGACCCTGAGATCATGACCTGAGCCGAAGGCAGTGGCTTAACCCACTGAGCCACCCAGGCGCCCACACACTACTGGGTATTTACCCTAAAGATTCAAATGTAGGGATCTGAAGGGGCACGGGCACCCCAATGTTTATAGCAGCAATGTCCACAATAGCCAAACTATGGCAAGAACCTAGATGTCCATCAACAGATGAATGGATAAAGAAGATGTGTGTGTGTGTATACGTATACAATACACACACAATATACAATACACACACGCACACACACACACACACACACACACACACACACTGGAATACTATGCAGCCATCAAAAGAAAGGAAATCTTGCCATTTGCATGAACATGGATGGAAGTAGAGGGTATTATGCTGAGCGAAATAAGTCAATCAGAGAAAGACAGCTATCGTATGATCTTTCTGGTATGAGGAATTTGAGAGGCAGGGTGGGGGGTCATGGGGTGTAGGGAGGGAAAAAATAAAACAAGATAGGACTGGGGAGGGAGTCAAGCCATAAAGACTCTTAATCTCAGGAAACAAACTGAGGGTTGCTGGAGGCGGGTGGTAGGGATGGGGTGGCTGGGGGGGATGGACATTGGGGAGTTTATGTGCTATGGTGAGTGCTGTGAATTGTGTAAGCCTGACGATTCATGGACCTGTACCCCTGGGGCAAATAATATATTCTATGTTAATAAAAAAAATAATAAGCTGTAAGCACCCACCCTCTCTGCACACCTAGTGGGGCTGCCTCTTGAAGAGCCAGGCTGATTTGGACCTGGGGTAGAATCAGAGGTAGCGGTAGCAGGA
This sequence comes from Mustela erminea, assembly GCF_009829155.1. Lineage (NCBI taxonomy): Eukaryota > Metazoa > Chordata > Mammalia > Carnivora > Mustelidae > Mustela > Mustela erminea. Next base: position 3,335,067 of record NC_045615.1, on the reverse strand, counting down.
AGTGCAGCGCGAGGACACGCGGCAGGCTCCCCATCCCTGCGCGGTGTCCACTGCCTCAGTCCCCCACCTTCTTGGTTAGGTGCCCGCACAGGCTCAGCTCCTAGCCCAGGCACCTTGCTGCGGAGGGGGGCGGCGGAGAAGGGAGGGGGGATGGGCAGTGCCTGCCTGCAGAACGTGCTTCGGCTTTTGCACTCAGCAGGACCGTGTGTCTCTCCAGCAACCCCTGGTGCGGTTGAGAGGTGGTGCCAACATCGGGGAGGGCCGAGTGGAGGTGCTCAAGAACGGAGAATGGGGCACTGTCTGTGATGACAAGTGGGACCTGGTGTCTGCCAGCGTCGTCTGCAGAGAACTGGGCTTCGGGAGTGCCAAAGAGGCCATCACTGGCTCCCAGCTGGGGCAAGGTAAGGACTGGGGAAACGTTCTGGGGTCTCTCTATGGGGAGCATGGCACAGGGAGCCCAGCCCCAGCAGGCTGGCTTCAGGCTTTTCAGGGTCTTCCTGTTCGGCCTCCTCCCTCCTGCAGCTGCTGCCCTGTTGGAGAAGGCCAGGCCTCTCCCAGTAGTCAGAGCTGGAAGGGAACTTAGAACCCCGAACCTCCATTTTATGAATTTGGAAGCTGAGACCCAGAGAAAGAAGTGAGTAACCAAGATCAGACAACATTATTAGCAGCCCATGAAGACTTTAATGGAGGTCTCCCAGCTCGCAACCCAGTGCTCCCCACTGCCCCACTGAGAAAGCTGGAATTCTCAGGCCCTTCCTCTAGGACAGGATCTCAGAATTCCTCTGGCCGTGGCCCACTCCAGGCACACAAGAATCTCAAAAGTCATCTCACTTTCCCACTCTAGCATAGCCCCACAAACATTCTCTCCCTGCCACCAGAGACTGGGAACGGGATGCCCCGCTCTGGATGTCACGTGATGCTAAGGAGAAGGGGCCTGGTTCTTATTAAGTGTCCCGAACAAATCTTTCATCTAAGCAGAGAACAAAAGTATAATAGGCTTTCAAGCAGGTCATTTCGTTGAGAACAGTGATGCAAACGTGACATGAGGACATGACAGACAGCTTCCCTTTCTGACAAGGGTGGGACATCCTGTCCTGTGGGGAGATGTTTCCATACTGCCGGACAAGGGCCATTGCCCCGCAGAGAGGAATGTGGTGAGGTCATTGATCACAGGCTGGAGAAAGGAACAGCCCAGTGGACTGGAGAGAGAGTCCTGGAATCAGAGATGCCCTGCTGGGGAGGACCTCGGTTCATCTGATCCAACAGCCGAGGCCTGGAGGCATGAGAGGACAAGCCTTCATAATGAATGGTGGAGAAAATCTGAAACCCGAGTCATTAGCTCTCAGATTTGGGCTTCTCCTGGAATGTCCACCATGGCCCAGTCCTGTGCACATTCAGAATCCCCATTCTGCAATCCCACAAGCTTCCTGGGCATGCACAGAAGGTTAGGGATCTAGGCTGGCCTCTGACGTTGCGTTGTGCCAACTAGAAGCCTCAGTTATACCGCAGGCCAGTCCTCTTCTCCCTACTCATGGTGAGCTCTTTGGAGCTCCCCTGGATGGCAAATACCCCCACAGTCCGGGCCCCCCATTGGCTGATGTGTTGGTCTGTGCTTTCCCAAGGCCTGCGGGACAAAGCCCACTCATTCTGAGAAACAAATAAGCACTGGATGACATAAGCATTCCATCTATTGTGGGCGTGTGCTATTTGACCTAGTTACTTCACTGCCCAGAGCGGCCGCAGGTTTCCAGGGACCTACCAAACTCTGGAAGAGACCGCTGGCATTTTTGATGCTGTCGTGAAAGAACCACTGGGTGATTTATGATCTGCCACCACTCTGGGCAGGTCAACTCTGGTAAGCAGGAAGGGAAAAGTCCACAGTCAATGTCAAGTCACAGAGCAGATGGGGTCAGTTCAGTCCCAGCTCTGGTCGATGGACTGAGCAACCACACCCATAGTTTGGGTGTGAAAGGCAAGGACTAAGAGGCCAGCAGTCTGAGCCCCAGTCCCAGCCTTGCTACCTCCCTGCTCGGTGACCTCGAGCAAAACCTGGGGTTTCAGATTCTACACTGGAGTCATGGCTCCAGCCTCCTATGATTCTCTGAGACCCGCTCTTATCATCAGGTTGGAGGTCAGGTCGGAGTCAGACACTGTGCTTTTGCTCCTTGGGACCCCCTGCACACATCTGGACTCCAGCTGGCTGTTTCCACGACCACCTCCTCCCAAGACCCAGCGCTGCACGAGGAGAGGGGCTGTGTCCTTCACCTCTGTATCCCTAATGCTGAGTCTGTACCTGACTCATAGTGCTCTAGGCTGTTCATTTTATGAAGAACACATGAATGAATGAATGAATGAATGAATGAATGAATGAATTCCAGTTGCATAAGTAGGATCAGCCGGGGCCAAGGCTTGATATTTGGGGGAAGAATAGGGCCAAAGTGCAGGTGGGGAAGGCATCGTGAGGAGGAATAATGCAGGGGTCAGTCCAGAACCAGGAGCAGGCGAATGCTGGGAGTCAGGATGCCCACAGGCACTACCAGCCTCGGTAGACCCAGGCCAGCAGCCTTCAGGGACGCCTTCCACCCTGCAGAACTGGGAGTTGCAGGAAAACAGTGAGAAACACTGGCGTTCCCATCTCTGTGCCGTGAGTGTGTCTACCTCAGGAACGTGGGGCTCGCCCTCCGGATCCCCATCCCCATGTGTCTGAGAACCCTGTGGGCATTTATACAAGTGAGGCTGGAAGGAGACAACCAGTTGTTAGTTGGAGTCTAGAGCACATTAGGCTCTTGTACAAACCTTTCCTCCCCGGGCCAGTCCCGTAGGCCAGTGATTCATAAGCGTTCACTGAGGACTGTTTGGGCTGGGCCCTGAAATGGAGAATTCATTTATTCCACAAACATTTACAGTAATGGTTTCTGCTTCCCTGGGGCTCGGGTCAAAGGGGGGAAACTAGAAATAGCCTCCCTCAAAGAGAACCTGCATTCAGAGGGGCCACGGGATATGAGATGGGATCCGGATACTCTACCGCTTCCTGAGCCGCTGGTAACTGACCATCCTTGGTGTCTGTCATTCCTTCTCAACCCCACCCTGCCAGAGAGATGTCATTATGGCCTTTGACAGACGAGGGAGGTAGGGCTCCGAAAGCGCCTGTCGCTCCCTAAGGAGACGCAGGCTCCCTCCTATAGTCTCTCCTCGCCTCCCAGGGAGAGGTGTGGACAGAAGAAGCTGCAGGTGGGAGTGAGCTGGTGTCTGGCAGAGTGGGGCCCGAGGAAGGCTTTGAGATCCTTGGAGGCGGACCTCTAGCTAGGTCAGCAAAAAGAGGTGTTGGAGGGGCCAAGAGAGCATCCCCAGATGAAGAACACAGGCACTCCCAAATGCTCCGTGCTTTTGCACAGCAACCTTCTGCTTTCGTCCAGCACACGGGGCTTTTCTCATCAGGAGAGAATCCCATTGTGGAGCCAGACTGCCTGGTTTGCCTCCCGGTCCCTCCATCAGGCTCGTTACTTCATCGTCAGCCTCTCGTTTCCTCCTTGTACTGACTGGCGATGACTTGATGAGTTCATGTATGCGATGTGTGTAGTACAGGAACCAGCACGTACGTAGTAAGTGCTCAAGAAATACACGCCATCCTTCTGACAGTCGTCAAGCAAGCCCCACATCGGACACTCAGGTCCAAGGGTGCTGCCCGTCTCTGTGTCCACCTGATTCCTGGAGCTGGGGCCCCTGCTTGCCTTGAGGACCCTGTTCGGGGTCTGTACTGTCACAGCCTCTGTGCTCTGAGACCTCGGATGCTTCCAGCTATAGTCACTGTGTTTTAATCGATTGAATTGGAAGCCTTATTGTTTGTGAATTGAATTTGTGAATTTGTGAATTTCCAAGGGAAGGGAAACTTGGCTCTCTCTTGCTAACATAGGTTGCTCCTGGATGTTAATTTTGGCCTTGGTGAGCCTAGATACCGAGTGTCTCTGGAAACCTCTGCAACGGAGATCACAGAAGGAACACAGACATGACCTCTGCCCTTATGGGGCCTCCAGCCCAGTAGGGAAGCAGACACGGAACAGAGGGGCTCAGCTCAGACAGGAGTCAGAAAGGCTTTTCGAAGAAAGTGGTCAAAGCCGAGCCCTGAAGGCTGAGAGTTAGCTGGTGAGGGGGCGAAGAAGATGGGCTGGACAGAGGGTACATGCAGAGGAAAAGCTCAGCTCAGTTAAGCAGCCAAAGGAGGTGGTGGGACAGCGGAGATGGGAGGAGCAGGCCGAGTCAGAAGGCTAAGTGAGAGGCCACATTGTGCTGAACGGGCCCCCTGGAGACTGTGGATTTTACCCTTCGATGCAGTGAGAAGCCATTCCAGAGACTTTAGATGGGGAGTGACTTGATTCAACAGGCATTAACAGCACTCTTGGGCTACCCTGCAGCAAATACTTTGGAATGAACAGGTAGGACAGAGCCTAGAGGCTGTTGCATTTGTCCAAATGGGAGAAGACAGGGTGTGATGAGCGTTGTGACGACAGAAACGCAGAGCACCCAGATTTAGGGGAGGACACAGGTGTGGTGACAGATTCCTTGTCAACCACAGAGGGAGATGGGGTACGGAGATGAGCTCTGGGCTCTGGTGAGAACATCGAGCCGGACTTCCCAGGATGGAGAGGGCTGGCAGAGAAGCAGGTGGGAGGTGGTCCTTCTGCTGGCCGGGGAAGTAGAGGGGATAAATCAGACAACATTTCCAAGAAGTTCACTCTGATGGGGATGAAAGTGACAGGCCGGGGGGCGCGGTGCTTAGGGGAGGGCAGCTGTCAGATGAGGGGTGAGTCTCTGAGTGTTGAGGGGCAGGATCCGAGCAAGAGGAGGATGGTGGGTGAGGGTCAGGAGAGAGAGGTGATCCCAGGCAGGGTGGGGACCAAAGAGGGGGTCAGTGCAGCCCAGAGCTCCCAGAGATAACTGGGCTTCCATCCACGTTGATGGGCTAGACAGAGGGGAGGTAACCCTGTGAGCTGAGCTAAGTCGAGGTTGGTCAAGTTAGGAATTCTCTCTCCCCAGCAGTGGGGGGCTCCCCGTGGTTATGTGGGTGCATAAGAGAGCAGCTTCCCTGCATGTTCACCATTGGTCATTTGTCAGATGATTTGCTGTCTCTGCCCCAGCAGCTCCCCTGTCCACACTGCCAGTGCCCGGGCGGCACACTCAGGTGCGTGCAGCAGGGAGCACTGGCAGGAGACAGGCAGGGGAGAGGAGGGAGGCCAGGTGTCTCTTCTCCTTGCAGGGTCCCTGCAAGCCGCTGTGTCCCTCTTGGACCAGGGGTAATGGCTCTTAACAGGTGGCCTTTCCATACAACTTCTTTGCTCTCCTGGGTCGGATACGTATCTTCCCCCTCACTCCTGCAGGCCTAGGAGCTATTTCTGTGTCCCATTGTTATTAGCATCTGAGTGTTGGACTACCCGTTGTGATTTTGTGATTTCCCTACACTCTGTCCATACCTTTATTATCTTCTTTTTTTTTTTTTAAAGATTTATTTATTTAGTTTAGAGAGCACGAGAGTATGCGTGCACATGAGTGGGGTAGGGGCAAAGAGAGAGAGAGGGAGAGAATCCTCAAGCAGGCTCCCTGCTGAGCATGGCTCCTGGTGCAGGGCTCGATTCCGGGACCCTGAGATCTTGAGCTGAAATCAAGAGTCAGACATACTTACAAAAAAAAAAGAAAGAAAGAAAAAGTCAGACAGAACTGAATGAACCACCCAGGCACCCCTTACCTTTATTTTCAAAATCCCTTTTTCTAACTCTGTTCAAATTATCCAATTTGATTGTGCTGTCACTTTCCTGCAGGGACTCTAATTCTGTAGGGCTAGTCACCCCTTCAGGTTCAAAACACACAGGGTATTAAAGTTGAAGAGGGACCTTAGGTGTCTTCTCATCCAACGCTTTATCCCAGAAGAAAACCAATATTCAGAGAGGCTGAGTGCGTTGGCCAGGGTCGCGCAGGAAGTTAGTGGCACATTTGATTTGCTTTCAGGGGAGAAGTGAATCCCAAGACAAGAAGCAGTTCTCTCCGTGGAGAGGAGGCCTGGAGCCTGAGCTGATTATGGGACGCAGCTGGAAGAGTTTGAGGATGGGACAAACACGTCCTTCCTGTCTAGGACTTTCTTGCACATTCCAGAAACTTTCCTTTGGAAGCTGTCAGTAGCATATGCTTGTTTTCCTCCCTCAGGAATAGGACCCATCCACCTCAACGAAATCGAGTGCACCGGGAATGAGAAGTCCATCATAGACTGCAAATTCAATGCCGAGTCTCAGGGCTGCAACCACGAGGAAGATGCCGGCGTGAGATGTAATATCCCTGCCATGGGCTTCCAGAAGAAGGTGAGGGGCTGTGCTCTGTTTTGGTCACTGAGCCCTAGAAAGTCTGAGCCAGGTGGCCTCACACTCAAGGGTTCTCACAGGTGGAATTTGAGTCCTCTGAGGATGAGCTCAGAAAGGGTCAGGCTCTGCTGCTGTCACTATTAACGACTTTGTCGCCTTGCACTCCATAAGTGTGCCGAGGGAGAAAATGTATGGATAAGCACGCTGTTCCTCAGGGGAAGATATCAGGCCCCTGCTGCATGCCACCCCCCTGCATGGGGACTGGACATGTGGCGTGATCTCTAGTCCTTTCTGTAAGGGTCTCAAGGTCCGTAGCACCTGTGACACCTTTGGCATGATCCCTGTACAAGGACCCAGGGCAACCACGTTGACAGCAGATCTATAAGTTACACAATGGTAAGCACAGTATAGACATTATTTTGGGACAGAAAAGTGTAGTTTGGTAACCAGAGGGAAAGACAGGGAAACCTTAACAACATTATACCAAAGACACACCTTTCCTCTCCTGAGGTAAGTCTCTAATATCCTACATCAGCGTGTCTCCAGGCTTGGGTGGTTTTTCCCACAGGGCTAGCCAACAAGATGAATTCCTCTCAGTCTCCCCCATCTTCAGGAAAGGTGTAGTACATTCTATTCATTGCTCTTCACTGTCCCACGTATTTGGTTGAGTCCCAGGCGTCACCTGCTACCCGACTGGCCCGTTGGAAGAGTTTCTTAAGTGCTTATTTTAAAAACGAGCAAATGCAGACACATCAGGGCGCAAGATGGCTCTCCTGTTGGGTTCTTGCTTCGACTGTGATTCTTGACCTTGGCACCGGCATGCCAAACCAGTCAGCCATGACATGCGTTTGGATCCAAACTGGGACTCCCACAGCCCCCAGCCAAGCTGTGCGTTTGCCTGTGGGTGAGTGGGAGCATGGGCCACAAGTCCATGGCTATGGGAGACGCTCGCCATCTCCAGTCGTCTGGCAACCGTGCAAGATAGCCGAACAGAGATGTAGAAGGTGATGTGCCCCGGTCCTGGTATGCAGCACCAGCCTGACCTTTAGGCTGATTGGAGGTGGGTGGGTGGAGTGGGGTTTTCAACCCAAATGAAAGACCTAGGCCAAAGAAAGTGATGTTTTGCAGATGCACTTTGTGGTTGGGATGGCTGAACCAGGCTGTGCACTCGGCGATGCCAGCTGGGACACTGCGCTCCCAGCACCAACGGCCTCACCCTTGCATGGGCCCTCCAGGGTCCAGCAGGTGCTCCCTGAGCTCAAGCAGGAGGCCTGGGAGATTTTACCCCAGCCTCCCATCCCCCGAGGGAAGGAAATGAGCAAGGTCCCCTGTGAAAGAAAGTCTCACAGGCCATACGGGTTGCCTCGGCCCTGCAGCAGGCCAGCCCGTCATGTGGTGTGGCTCGGGGCTGCCAAGGGCACCGGCAGGTATGCCAGACAGAAACGCCAAGACTCTCAGCTGTTATCACGGGTTGGTTTGCTGGGGCCGCCATAACAAAACACCACGGACTGGGAGGCTTCGACGCTAAAAATGTTGGTCCTCACAACTGGAGGGGCTAGAAATCCAAGATCAAAGTGCTGGCTGGGCTGGTTTCTGCCGAGGCCTCTCTCCCTGGCTTGCGGATGGCCGCCTCCTCCTGTGTCCTCATGCAGCCTCAGTGTATGCATCCCCCGTGTCTCTTCCTCGTCTTATAAGTGTGCCCACCGTATTGCACTAGGGCCCATCCTTATGACCTCATTTAATGTAATTACCTCTTGAAACACCCTTTCTCCCAATACGGCCATATTAACGGGTTGGGCTGCGGCGCAGGAATTCCATGGGCACACGAGTCAGTTTGCCGTCACTCACTGGCTGATTCCTTCCATAACTTCTTTGAGGCTTGAGTTTACTCCTCTGGAAAGAAGGACATTGAGAGAGATGATTTCCCTGGCTTCTCTGCCACCCCCGTTTGGTAGGAAATTGACTTTTCTCTTGAATGGCTACTAGAGACCGCACACTTGGAAGCCGGCAGCTTTGGTCATCCGGCCCCAGCAAAGCCTCATTCCTCTTGCTGCTGGGAGGGGGTAGCCAAGCCCAGGAGGCTCTAGGAAGGGCAGGTGGGCTTCCCGGGCGACCACCCCTGCTGACCTCCGGTTCACCTCTGAGCTGTGGGCCTCCCCTGGCCTGGCCTGGTTAGCAAGGCCAAGCCTGTGTGAGGAATGTTGAGTTGGCAAGTGCCTGTGCTTCCTTTCAGGCTGACATCCGGGTCGTGTTCCCTTGCCTCCTACCCCCTCACGTCCCAAAATAGGTGTGGGACTGGTTAACCACAACCTTATCAAAACACGAGGCAGCCTTGCTGGACGCCACTGGCGGGAAGTGTTTTGCTTTCCCTGTTGGTGTTCAGGAGAACGTAGCTGCCCGTGCTCCACGCCCTTCTTTCAGACCCCAGACTACTGCCATCGAGAATCAAAGGAATAAGGAAAGGGGAGTGCCAGGGTTATTTTCAGAAACTCTAAGGACGCTGGACCTTCCCTGGCATCCTCGCTGGCTGACCCGAGGCCTCTCGGTGTTCCTCCCATGCTGGTGAGGGCAGAACACCTCTAGCTGGCACATCTGGCTGTTTCCAGAATGCTGGGGCCTCAGAGTGGGGCCCGGGGCATGGAGAACGGTGTCCTGGGCTGTGTTAGAGCTTCATGGCTGGCCTCTTGCTCCCTCTGGTCTTCTCTAGAAAATGAGAAAAGGCCCACAGTGCATCTTGAAACTCCCAGAGCTGTGGAACCCTGGTCCCTGTCACTGACTGTTACAATAGTCCATGAGGCAAGGCACTGTCCACAAGGAACTCTAAAACAGTAACAAACCCGATTAAAAGTCATTCTGCTCTTAGCCTCACTGCCCACTGGCATTAGCCTCAGTGCTCACCTGGCCTACCGGATGGTTCACTCCCATAGCCTCCACCTCCCCAGGGTGCACGGGCTTGGTGGGGGCAAGGGGAGGGGGATGGCCCGTGGTGACCTAGAGATGCCCCCGATAGGTTTAAACACACACCCTGCCCAAGGTGCTGCCTTTTCCTTGGCATGTTGAAGCCCGGTAGCCTGCCTTCTGCCGTTCTGGGATTTTCTCAGTGGCTCTGCTCTTCTTATTTGTCTGTGTTTTTACATAGACCCAAAGATATGTTAGTCGTGGGTGAAGTATGATCCATGTCCAGTGCCTACCTTCACCCCGGCTCTTAGCCCAGAAACGCTCAGAAGACAAATGTTGGCCTCCCAAAGGCCAGCCTTCTTGCCTGCTCTGACCCCTTCTAGTTCTTCTGAAGAGAGTTTTGGTTTCTGAAGGGACTCCACCCTAATAAAGATCATTACTAGGATGCTGACTAATATTTCTTGAGCACTTAACGATGTGAGGATTTTCCATGAATTATCTCATTTAAATCTTCCTCTCCACAAGCCTGGGAGGTAGACCCGGCATCATGGCTGCCCTTGGCTTGTCTTTTTGCCAGCTGACCTCACTGACCTTTGAAACTCCTAAATCCATAATAAGATTTGAGATGTATGTCCCAGGAGTTACACTGTTTCTAAGAACTGGCAAGGCAACAGCCCAGTATGTGAGGGTTCCTGGAGGCGTCATGCCTTGTCCCAAAGGAATGAATTGCTAGGCGTATAAAGGAAGCAGTGTAAGGTGTTTGGATGAAGGCGAGCATTTTTAGAGCCCTTCCCCAATCTCTAGATCTCTCTGCTTGAGCTCGCCTAAGCTGGTCCATGCTTTCAGTCCATAAGACTGATCATTCATTCATTCTTTCCAAATGTATTGTTGGAGAGCCTGATATTTGTGAGGTACCGTCTTAATTCTCGATCACACAGGAAACCGCACAAACACAGCTCTGTTCTTAGGAGCTTACACTCACGCAGAGGAGACAGATGTTAAACAAATGGCGAGTTAGCTTAATTATAACTGTTGGAAGTGCTCAGAGGGAGACGTGTAGGGAGCGATGGAGTGTGTCCATGGCCAAGGACCCCAATGAGAGGGAAGTGGCTCAGGGTGCGGAATCAGAAGGGTGAACAAAAATCAGCCGGGCAGAAGGGCACCTATACGTAGTGGGCTTACACGGGGCTTACTGCGTGACTTGGGCAAGAGAGGTAGCCGTGGAAACCGGAGGAAGGCCTGCGTGCCTGGAGGTCACAGAACAGGATGGAAGCATGAGTGGCGGAGCAAGGGGAAGCCGCTGCCATGCTCCGAGCCAGGAAGCGATACGAGCAGGGGCCTTTCAGAGCTTACGCTGGCTTCTGACCAGACAAGCAGGTGATGAAGTCCAGAGCGGAGGCCGGGAGAGAAGGAGGGGGTCTGGCTCGGGCAGGGGATGATGGCGCTGAGACAGGAGGGTCCACGCAGAGCGAAGGGAAGCGAGGAACTGGAAAGAGACTTTGGAGATAAAATCCACCGAGGAAGATTCTGACTGGTTGTTGCGGGAGAGAGAGAGAGGACGGTGTGGAGGACGGCTCCGGGATGGCTGGCTTGTATAACAGAGTCAACTGGGATCAGCAAAGGACAGCTTGCAGGCCAGACCGATCCCTCTGCCTGTTTTTGTCATTATACTTTTACTGGGAACACAGCCACGCTTGGCCATTGACCCATTAGCCCGGGCCGCTCTTAAGCTGTGCAGCAGAGCTGAGTACTTGTGACACGGAGCACACGACCCACGAACCCTAAAACATCTCCCAGCCCTTTGCAGAAAGTGTGCTGCCCCTGGAGTACACGGGAGTGTCTTTTGCTACAATAGGGGAACAAGGAGATAGAACACAGGTTTAGATGGAGATGGAGAAGATGCACGTTCAGATTTGGGGTCTCCCTGAAACTGACACGTGGAACTATGACAGTATTTGAACTGTCAAATAGGCGGCTGGTTACGGGGTCTCAGAAGGGAGTTCTGGTGGAGAGGACAGTGGGGACGGGGGCAGATGAGATTGGGAGCTGGAACCAGCCAAGCAGAAGGTGTGCTGATGACCAAAGGGCCCAAGAAGAAGTCTCAGGGAGTTCTAACATTTTTAATAATTTTAAGTTCTAACATTTAAGTTCTAACATTGGTGCATCCTCCTGGGTGTCTGCTTCTAAGGGCAGCCCTCCCCAGGCGTCTCAGGGATGGCAGCAGGGAGCAGGGGCTGGTGCAGCAGTGGGGGTCAGTGCCCAGGCCTCTAAGGCCTTGGGCTGCCTGCAGGTCGGGACCTAATACACAAGCCTGCACTGGGCACTCGCAGCAGGCTCTCAGTGATGCTGCTGACGCTGACTGTGTCCCAGGCAGGAATCCCCGGCTTGGGGGAAGTTGAGACTGATGGCAATACGGTGGGGCAGCTTCCCTCCATTCCTATCTGGTGACTTTGCCTTTCTTTCTGTCCACAGCTGCGCCTGAATGGGGGCCGGAACCCCTACGAGGGCCGTGTGGAGGTGCTAGTGGAGAGGAACGGGTCCCTTGTATGGGGGACGGTGTGTGGCGAGAACTGGGGCATTGTGGAGGCCATGGTGGTCTGCCGGCAGCTGGGCCTGGGGTTTGCCAGCAACGCCTTCCAGGTGAGAAGCCCCCACCTCGGCCCCTTCCATCCAGTGTGACCCTGACCCTCGCAGTCAGAACCTGCTTTCCATGTACCTTCCCCAGCTGCCCGGTAGGTGGACAGCAAAGTGCCCTGAGCTGCGGGGAGAGGGACCAGGAACCTCATCCTGGCCTCGGCTCTGGGTCTTGTTCCGCTCTGGACTTCTTTTCTCCGCTACAGAATATGGGGCTGGACTCTGGTTTCCAGGGTCTACTCTGCTTAGAGCACTGAGATTCACCCTGGGCTGGGGGCTGATTCTGGGGTGTTCTGATGTGCCTATGCAGAGGGAAGCAACTCAGTCCTATGGGGTAGTGAAAACCACCCAGCCCAAAGCCCTGGCACCCCAGAGGCCTTAGCTCTCACTCCCTTGGAAGCCCCTCTGTCCAGACCGTGTTTCCCATCCGGCGTCTGTACTCAGGCCTTCTCCCCTTGATTGGCTAGTAAACATCTAAGCCTTTCCCACCATCCAGCCAGCCCCTTCCTGAAAGAGAGGGACTCAGCTGAAGGCAGCTAAGCCTCTGCCCCTATTGAAAGGCAGCAGAGGAGAGGCAAGAAGCACTTTGGCCTCAAAAATCATTGACTTCTTCAAGCTGTATTGTGAGGACACATTGTGAGAAGGAGGCTGTTGCGGGAGGAGCCAGAGATGGAAGACTTGAGGTCTGTTCCCCTCTCTGCCCCCACCAGCCTTCTGTGTAATAGTCTGGGCCGACGCAGCTGCCCTCCCAGACCTCCCTTCTCCTCCCTGTGACATGGAAGGAACCCCTCAGGTCCTCAGTGTCCTGGCTCTAGACACTTTCTCAGTGTTGAGAAAAGGAAAATGTCTGGAGGCCCCACGTTGCTTTGCTAACCCTGCCCCTAGCTCTTGTGCAGGAAGGCGGGGTGGGGGATGGGGGTCCTGCCTCCGGAACAGGATTTCTTAGGGAGGGACTTGGGTCCGCTCCGAAGCCTTGCAGAGCCTGACTGCCTGCCACGGGCTGGCTGGGTCCAGGGTAGGAGCTGAGTCCTGAGCTGTCCTGTGGTTCCTCATTCTACCATTCAGAAGGGCCCAGCCTCTGAGAGCCCTGCCCATTCCCTCCGGGGTCCTGGATTCCCACAGTGTCTACACTAATGCTGCTTTGACAAGCCAGGGCCCTCCCTGGGGCTCCAAAGCAAGAGGAGAAAACAGTGCATTTTCCCAGAGCACCCATCCCGTTATTTTCGTTCCCGGTCAGCTCATTCTTAACACACCTGGGCCTCAGCAGGGTCATGACGTGGGCCCGGATCTCTGCCACCGATTACGCACCCCGTCCCTTCTCGAGGTCCCAGTCCTCTCTCCAGAGGACGACCGTAAGGAGAACCAGTAGGATGTACGCATGATGAGCTATCACGTGTGAACAGGTTTCTTCTCTCCTGCCCGTTCTGATTGATGGGCAGTGTCTCCAGGAGCACTGTGCCAAGGACTCCAAGATCACGTGCAGGTTTAGAGGAGACAGGACCCTGACAGGCAAGTCCTGTCTGCCCCTGGGCTCAGGGCTGGGGAGCAAGCAGCCTGAGTTACCGGCGCCTGCCATTCCTGACACACAACACTGGACAGCCGTTTGACCAAAACCTTAGCCACACTTTCCCCACGGGGACCCGAGGCAGAGCCAGAGCACGGGGCTCTCCCCAACTCCACCACCAGAAAACTGCATAACTCGGGGCCGTGGCTGTGTGTGCCGCCGCTGTCCCCATTAGAAAAAGTGGGCTTACATTTAGCTTCAGCCTTGGGATTTTCCTGAGGCTGAAAGTTGACCGAATACGAGAAAGTGACAGCTCACGGTGACACGCTTCCCATGTCTTTTGATTCCTCCAGGAGACCTGGTATTGGCACGGAAATATCTACGCCAACAAGGTGGTCATGAGCGGGGTGAAGTGCTCGGGAACCGAGCTGTCCCTGGCACACTGCCGCCAGGACGAGGATGTGGCCTGCCCCCAGGGCGCGGTGCAGTATGGGGCCGGAGTCGCCTGCTCAGAAAGTGAGAGTCCCTGGGGGTCACATGCTCCCTCCCCCGCACAGACACCCCAACACTTGCCTGCTGACAGTGGAAAGAGAAGCAGGAGGGAGGGACTGGGAAGTCTGGGAGCCTTGGGTTCAAATGGCAGGGCCACCAGAGACCAGGGAACCTTCCATGAGTTCTGTGCCTGAGAACTCCCAGCTCTTACCAGTTAACGAGGAAGATAGCACCTTCCTCAGGGCCGCTTCTGAGGCCAGGGAAGCAGATGGAGCACATACCCGGGGCTCCGTGTGTGTTGGCTTCCTTATCCTCGACCCGCTCCAAAAAGCATTGCTTGTTTTCACACCTTGGAGACAACTTAGCTTCCTGGTGAGTCCCTGGGAATCCTAGAGAGACTGAAAACAGAAGGGGAACCCCTACGGGGACTCAGAATGGCCCAGCTCATGAAGGCTCCCTTCTCTGCTGAGAGAGAGAGAGAGGACTAGCCCTGCAGCCTTGTGGGCACGCTGCTCTCGGGGGCCTTGCAACAGTGCTGCCCTCTCGCCTTCGCCTTCCAAAACCACACTTAGCCTTTCCCTTCGTGAATCTGGGAGGTGCAAGAGGTCCCGGATCTGGCCAGAGAACCTGAGAGCAGACCCCAGCTGCCCTTTATTAGCTAATCTTGGCAGAGTTAACCACTCTGATCTCTAGTTACAGTTTTTCCTAGACGATGGGAATTAAATATGACAGGAAACACGCATGCGTGCCCAGAAGACAGTAGTGTGCCATCTCTTACCGTCATGGAAAGCCAGGGGGGCCAGACCTGAGCTAGTGAGCTTCCTGCACCATTGACCCCTTCAGACTCACCCAGCATTTTCTAAGCCTTCCTCGTTAAGTCAGGACTGCCCTCCTCCCACCCCCCAGGCGTGAGCTTCTCCGGGCAAACCACCCTGTCCGAGGAAGAGCTCGTCATTCTTAACCGCCTCCCCGGAGGAACATCCAAACAGAGAGAAGCAGTCAAGGGCCTTTTCTTGACTTCTTAATTTACTTATATTTGTAATATACCATCATTTCCAAGAGGAAAATAACATAAACCTAAATAAAATTCAAGGTAGCCTAGGAGAAAATCAGATGTGAAAAGTAGGGATTGGCAGAAAAGTACTGGCTCAAAATGGAACTGAGAGAGAGATTAAAAAAAAATACGTGCTATAGAGTCCTATTCGTGTACTGTCGGGAGGTCATAAAATTCACCAGGAGCTTCCTAACAGCCAAAGGAAGGAGGGAAACCTGGTCATTAATGTCATCCACAGTGTCCATGAAGTAGAAATATACCCGTGAGATGAGAGATGCCCACTGTTCTAGATTCTGAGATGGAAAGGAATTTCTCATGCAGACAGACAGTTATGAGATCAACAGTGCCCTTGACATTCTCATGGCAGGTGAAAAATGAGTTTTATGGGGCTCTGAGAACTCAAGTTAGGCCAAAGGCATCACTCAGAGTGACTCCTGGGGTAGACGGGGGAACAGTGGCCATTTGGGCCAGGAACACAGCTCTTAGTGGATCTGACTTAATGCATGTTACAGTATTGGCAGATGAGGAATATTCTGCATAATTACTATTTCTCATCTGACCAGTTCCACCCTGTATCTGCAAGTCTTCCTTTTCTCTCCCTCTTCCCGCTGACCCCCCCCCCCACCCCGCCATATACACTCCGTCTTCTCTGTTCCCTCTCGTGTCTTCTCTACTCCCTCTAGTCTCGGCCCGTGTCCAGGCACCATTCCTCCAGCCTGTATCAGTGCAGAGGCTCCTCGGCGGCACCCCCACAGTGACGGGTGCCCCTCCGATGGCTCCCCCACCCCAGGGCCGGAATCCATGCTGGTCTCCCACGCATGCTTCTGTCCTGTTCAAGCCCCTCCAGGCTTCCCCACAGCACTTAGGTGAATTTGGGAACTTGCACAAGGCATGTGTTGTCCAGCCTCATTTGGAGCCACCTCCCACCTCCCACCCCTCCTTGGTGGCCCAGCCACAGAGGTGCCCCTTTATGCTTCAGGGACCTGACACGTGCTACTTAGCATTGTAGGGCTACTCCTTGTAATCCCTGCTCACCCTCCAGGGAGCAACTAAACCCTAATTGCCTCCAAGGAAATCCTTCCCAACCTCCTCCCACCACTGGGTCCCCTGGTTATAATTTCCAACACCCTCCATATGTCTCCTTCTGGCTCTGGTCACAACTGTAATTAAGCAGCTAATATGGGCTTCTGTCTGTCTCTCCTGCAACAACATAAGGTCAGCCTTGTGCAGCACTCTCCAGAGAGCCTAGCACAGGGTTCACTGGAATGCTTGGTGGAAAGACGGAGAGAATGAAAGAGCAAGGGAGACCCGTTTGCTCAGCTCAGATGGAAGCAGAAGTGCTGTCCACGGAGTACTGACTGTGGTACAGACAGTGCATAAGACTCATTACAGCCTCCAATAAAAGTGTGACCAGGACACTCGGCACCAGCCATGCTGCCTCCTGGTGTGTGTCCTCCAAGAGGAAGTATTTCTCAACAAAGGAGAGCCCTCCACTTGCTGTCTTCCACTCCTTACCCCCATCTCATCTGTGTGGCCCCCTCCAGACCCTTCAGCTCCACATCCATCCCCTGCAGGTGGATTTGCTCTCGAGAGGCTGCCGGCCCCAGGGGGTCCCAGTGTGTCTCGAGAGCTCCATGCGCAGCCTGGGGGTCACGGGGAGCGCTCCAGGCTCTGGTGAACTTGAGAGAAACAAAGCTCAGACGCACACCTGCTCCAGTTACAAGCAACTTGTCAGAAAATGAAGGATGGATCCCGTTACAAGTAATTCACAGGCAATACTTTTGTGAATTCAGATGTACTAGAAATAGTCAGTAGAATCTGACTTTTAATGGGAAACCTACAGTTAACCCTTTTGTAAAAAAGATAAACCTTCTAATAGGCTTGTTTAGGAAATATAGAGTGTGGCCATCGGTAATTTTTTTTAAAACACCTGTAGTGTACAGTGTGCTCACTGATTCAATCAAGCTTTGTTTTAAAAAATGCACCTGAGGGCACCTGGGTAGCGCAGTCAACCCGTTAAGTGTCAGACTCAGTTGGCTCAGGTCACGATCTCAGGGCTATGGGATCGAGGCCCGAGGTGTGAGGAGCCTCGCTCAGCCGGGTATTTGCTTCTCTCTCTGCCTCTCCCCCTTTGCCCCTCCCTGAGCTTGCACTTTCTCTCTCTAAAATAAATACATAAATCTTTTTTTTAAAAAAATGCACCTGGTGGAAACTCTCATGCAGAGAAACGGTATGCGTGGAAACTGGAAGAATCCATTATTGAGCAACATGCATCAGAGCCTTGAAAACACGCAGCCCTTCTGTCCAACAATGTCCCTTCTAAAAACACCCTCTAAAGAAATAACTTATATACACAGACTTACTCCTGGATGTTTATCACAGCTTTATCTTTAACGGTGAGAAAAGGCAAGCACCCGGTGTATCGAGAAATAGGAGGTAGGGCTATGAATTCAATACTATGCAGCCATAAAATGCATGTGTAATGGGTATTTATTAACAAGGAAATAAGTCAAGATCTGTTTTAAGGGAGATGGTATTAGCAGACTGTAAATCTACATACACTATCACACGTGTAGTAAACTGTGCTTCTCTCCCAGAAGGATCAGACCAAGGTGTTCACGGGGCTCTCTCTCCGGGAAGCATAGTATCATTGCTATTGTTTGTATTTTATGATGGAAAATCTCCAGCCACCCAAAACGAGAGATAACAATGTAATGGACGCTCGTGTCTTGCCCATCATGTTGCACTGGTCGCTGCAGAGATGTCCGAGAGGAATCTCCGAGGAGGGGAAGAGGAATTTGGGGTAACATTCCTCAAGGAGGGGACCTGGAGAGACCGTGAGCCCGTCCCAGATGGTGATGCTAGGCAGGGATGGGGTTGGTCCCAGCTCAGGAGTCCAAAGCAGAAGACTTGGAGGGGTGAGGGGGGTCGCTCATCTTGCTTGAACACCGTGTCTGTGCTCCCCAGCTGCCCCCGACCTGGTCCTCAATGCGGAGATCGTCCAGCAGAGCACCTACCTAGAGGACCGCCCCATGTTCATGCTCCAGTGTGCCATGGAGGAGAACTGCCTCTCAGCCTCGGCCGCCCAAACCAACCCCACCACAGGCTACCGCCGCCTTCTGCGCTTCTCTTCCCAGATCCACAACAACGGGCAGTCTGACTTCCGACCCAAGAATGGCCGCCATGCGTGGATCTGGCATGATTGCCACAGGTGAGCCCTCCTGCATCACTAGCAGCGTAACACGGTGCAGGGCCCGCATAGGAATCAGAATCGCAGGGTCCTTCTAGAGCGAGCCGAGAGGCCACACATCCAGGAGGTCTGCCCACATTAGAGGGGGTCCAGGTCGCCACAGTGGCCTTCCACATTTACTGAGCCATTCTCCACCGCCAGCTGCCCCGGCCCCCCTCACCTTCCCCTAGCCTGGTCTCTTTCTTGCCTCCAGTACCTAATGTTAGGGAACAAACATCTTGTTTGTTTAATCTCCACTGACACTTCGGTTGATGGTTTTCACGTCCAGTTCACGCTCTGCATGGTGCTTGGGGGTTCCGCAATTTTTGGATTTTTATAAATATATGTGAGGGGCGCCTGGGTGGCTCAGTCAGTTAAGCATCTGCCTTCAGCTCAGATCATGATCTTGGAGTCCTGGGATCGGGCCCCATGTCAGGTCCCTGCTCAGCGAGGAGTCTGTTCTCCCTCTGCCTGCCGCTCCCCGTGTTTGTGCTGTCTCTCTGTCAAATAAATAAATAAAATATTTTTTAAAATATACTCAAAAAATATATACATATATATTTGAAATATCTCCAGGAAGGTAGTGGGTGTGGAGGCAAGGCTTCTGGGCCCAGCAGTCATGAGACCCAGTCTCTCAACCCAGCCTTGCTTCCAACCAGCTGCGTGATGTCAGACCATCTGGGCCACATCAGCCGGGACCTCCAGTGTCCCTGCCAGCCCTCAGCCTGTGGACTTGGCCCCAGTGCTATGAATCCTGCACCAGAACAGAAATCCTAGAGCTGGCCCTAGCTGGAGCCAACAGAAACCACCCATTCATCTCCTTGCCTTTTCTTTGTCTTTGCCTTTGATGCTCATTCTAATCCAGAGCCCACTGCCCTAGCTTGTTCAGATTTTCCTGCAGGGACCTGACTTGGGCAGGAAGAGGGAACAGAAGAGAACACACTTTTGAAGATGAAGGGAGGGAGCCCTGCCGTGCAATAGGGCAGCAAGCCCCTGAGGGGTCCCCAGTGAGCACCCCCTCTCCCTGGATGCCCTCCATCTCTGAGGCAGAGCTCCCTCCTTCTCACAGGAGGGCCTGCGGGCAGGCAGAGTCACTCGGTGGCAGACCTTCGCCCCAGAATCTGCATTTTGTCAGGATCACCAGGCAATGGTGTGTATGTCATGTCTTAAGTCTGAGGAGCCCCAGCCCAGCCAGGACTAGGCATCCTTCCAACTGGAAAACATAGCGACCCCCATGAGGGGTATGAGAACTGACTTTTATTGACCCCCTTCTCAGTGCCAGGCACATTTTCAGGGGTAAGGAAGTGGAGGCTCTGTGTTTATAGGGCTGGTCCAGGAAGTCCAACGGGAAGTTGCCGGGCGCAGATCCCCGGCTTGCGTCTGTCTGACTCCAGCTCTTTCCGTTACCTCTGCTGCATGTTCATCAGAAACCTGTCCTCGCCTGATTCTCCATGTCCCAATGGATGCTCCTGTCACAGTCAAACTGGATTAGGGATTGACTGTTCAATCTGGTTCAAAAGAAAAAGCCTAGGGATAGAACTTAAGAACTTGTTGATTTTCCTTCATAATTATTAGCCGTATGTTTTGAATGTCCTAATTAGCCAGGGAATTTTCGGTCTCCATACAGAGGTATGTCCTTCAGCAGGGTGGACGTCAGAGAGTAAAACTGAAGTCGCGAGCAGACTGGTGCCTGATGGCCTCTAGAAAGCATATGGGTGGGAGCCCTGGGCCGGCGGGGGCTGACGCTGCCCACTGTAAGTTGGACATGATTGCATCTCTGTCCCACACGTGGCGGTCCGCCCAGACATTACATGGGGGGAGTCTCCGTGGGACGTCTGCTAGCTCTCCAAGCAGTGGTTTGTCCTCTAAGAATACACATGGTGACACTACGGACGTGTTCCTTCTGATCTGGAGCTCCAGCGTCCTGGTCTCTACCCCACCCCACCCCATGCTTTTCCTGTCATCCTGTTTCATTTCTGTCTTACAGATGTTCTAATCAGTGGTTTGGGAGGGATGGGTGGAAAAAAACATGCTGGCCAAGCATATGTCCCTTCAAGCCACCCCTTCCTCATCCGTAACTGAGATCTCAGGGAGCATAAGAGTGTTGCCCTCCCCCAGCACCCAGCCTCCAAAGCTCCAGGGGACATGTCCAGGCTCTGTAGGAGGACCTTTCAATAGGACTTCTGGCCCCAAACCTCGGTTGGGTCCCTTTGGGAGTATGATGAAAGCAGGCCCTTCTTCACCCAAAAACAAAAAATTATTTCTAGTAGATTTAACATCCTCTTTCAGCAGATTTACTGACTGTGGAGCCAAAGTTGAGAACCCTGGCTCAAATCAGTGTGCATGGGGAAAATTATCACTCCCAATGTGATTAATGCTACAGTGAGGAACAGAACTGTTCTTTGAAAGCTTTCAAGTGAAACCTAAAGACTGACCCCCTTAGCACCTTCCTTGCCCACTAGAGGTAGAAGAAAATGCCCTGAGATGTCCTCTCTTATATGCACCGTGCCATGGGTCAATGACCCTGCCTGTGCCCCAGGGAGCGGGGCCACACCTACTTCACTGGCATATCGTGTCCCAGGTCCAGCAGGGTCCAGGCAGAGCTGGACATAGAGCCGCTCTGCTCCTGCTTTGGCCCGGAGATGAGTCCTCATTCTGCAGGCAGCCCCACGAGAGGCAAGCAGGGCAGTGGAGGCACAGCCCAGGGCCCAGCCCAGCGACCCGGGAACAGCCCTGCTCCAAAGAGGGGACTTTCCTTTACCCTCCCAGCTCCCACCATGTGCAGGGCAGGCCCCATCTTGGATCAAAGCCCCACAAATGCGATGTGGCCTCTGGGAGCCAATGTTAGGCCCTTGTCCCATCTGTAGGGCTTTGTTCTGGCCAGAGGGCTCCCAGCACATGGGGAGGGTGGGTGGAGTGAGCAGAAGGCCCTCACCCTTCATGACAGCACCTCGTGAGCCTGGAACACCCGCCACCATCCTCCCCTCCTCATATTCTCTGCAGTGGGGACAGGATCACTGTCGCAGCTGCAGCTGAGCCCCAGCTAGGACTGTCCATTCTGGAGGCACCAGGGGACATGTGGCAAGGGTTGGACAGGGTGAAGGGCGACAGCATTTCTGCAGTGCACACCGACTTTCTGATTCAGAGTTTTGTGTGGGTCCCCAGGGACCTAGGAAAACAGAGCTGCCATCTTCCTCCGGACGGGCGTGGCCCATCTTCCACATCTCCATCATCTCCTTCTTCCACTGACATCATGTCTTAGCATACTGAGCTCCGGAGTCTTAAGGTAGAAGGCCATCCTTCCTTTTCTCTGGGTCACAACGACCTCCGCCAAATGTCAGGTTATTCTCTCTCTCCTGAGGTTCTGGAATTTCTTTCCAAGTTGTCATTTCCCTAGCCCACCCCCCCAACCACCATATGGATCTCCAGTCCCCTCTTAAACTTTCAAGGGTCAGGACACCTCAGTGTGGAAAGTGGAGATATACCCATAACCAATATGTGCCCTCCTGCCCTCCAGGGGGCTCCGTCTGCATTTCCTGGGTGGGGGTGGGGGGGGAGGCAGGGGGTGCCCAGGTCTCTACAGCCAGCCGGCAGGGAGGGAGACGAGGCCGCAGGGAGTGATGTCCACACCTGCCCCAGAGGTGAAACACAGAAGCCCCAGGACTACAGCTAGCTGGAATCAAGAGGCTCCAGACCAGCTGTTTCCATCCTCGTGTTGGCAGAGGAAAAACTGAAGAGCTAGGGAAGACTCTTAAATCAAGTCTGCAGGAAGCAGGAGGAGCGGGAGAAGGTCAGCCTTACAAGAGTCCATCTGTGGACTGCGTCTGAATTTTGTTTAGACAACGGAACATAAACCCATTTCTCTTCAGTCTTTCCAGCCGGTAAACATGGTAACATAAACCCCTCTCTGAAAGATGCAGACATGTTTTAGGCAGTGAGTCAGACCTCATGTCTCATCCTGCTCCTTCGAGAAGCCAAAATAGACTCGTTCAGAGTCATGGCTTCGACTTGCCACAAAATGTGTCCTTGTGAGTGTTCTCAGGGGGCCCCTGGCTCAGCATCGCTTTACTCAGAAATGAGCAACCTGAGAAGAGCCCAAGTTAGGAACTCCTGGCATTATTTTTAGCACAAGCAAACATAGGAGAAAGGGGGAAAGAACCTCTAATTTCCTCTCTGAAAACCTATCGTTTTAATTCCCCTCTTGCCGCTGTCCTGACTGCCGCTGCTCCCATGGAGGGAGCCTGAGGCCAGCCCCGTGGGCCTTGGGGGGGTGAGGAAGGCTGGGAAGGGTAGCAGGAATGGTAGTGACGGCAGTGGTTACACGAACACTACTCGTGGTACTTCTGTGAGCGGGAGTGACGACGAGAGAGTTGACAGGTGCTGAGAACCCCTCTGTTACAAGCCCCCTGGGAGGTCTTTCTGTGGTTTCTCTGATTCAGTCCTTCTGGGACCCCTAAGAATGGGTCCTGTGATCATCCCCTTACCTGAGGAAGAAGCTTGGGTAGTTTTGCTGCCCGTGCCTTGGGTGCCTTGTATCTCTGTTTCCCCATTTGCCCGTGTCCCTGTGATGCCAGAGACAAGCGTGTTCGCATAGTTGCACATGCCTGTGAGACACACGTGGTGCAGCTCGGGCTGGGCCTCCGGGAGGCCCTTGGCCACACGCGGCAGCCATCTTCCCCTTATTTTTTCTGCACCAAAGGCACTACTTTCCAAGAATCTGCATCTGTTCTCAATTCCTCCGGAGCCAAGAGATGGGACACTGTTATGTAAACAACTCGCAGGAACAAGAGACACGGGGACACACGAGCTCTCCCTCCTCTGCTCTCATCCTGAGCCCGTGGGCATGTGCCTGCCACGCTCTGCTCCTTCCCAAGGGCCTGTGAGCCCCCCTCGGCCCCTTTTTACATGTCCCAGGCGAGGGGCACAGACTCCTGCCGCCCACTTCGAGCTGGTGCGGTGACCAGAAGGGGGCCCTTCTGCCTTGAGTCCGGATACCCCCCGACTCGCCAATGTCTGCTCTTCCTGCCTTTCCCTCCCGCACATGCCCTCCCCCTTCTGTCCTTTCCCTCCCCGCCATATCCCCACTTCAGAAAGTTTCCCGGAGATCTCAGAAAGTCACTTTTATCGGTCTGCAGTAAGTGTGCAATACGGAAACGGGCTGGGACAAAGAGAGTCGTGCCCAGGAGGGTTATAAACAGCACGGAGTAAAGAGCTCTTCACGTATGGAGCGGACAGCATGACAGGTCCCCTGCCTCCCCGGGCACCTTGCTAATCCCCACGAGGCCGCCTGCGTCCAGGCAGTGTTGTTCCTGTTCAGCTGGTGAGAGAGCCGAGGCCCGGATGGGCAAGCCTCCCCTCGTGGGGGAGCACCACGGATACCAGCTTCTGCTTCTGTTCTCCCTTTCCTCGGGCCCTGTCACCCACTCCTCTTCCACAGGCCACCACGCAGGACCCCACTGCTTGCAGGCGGCAGCTCCAGCCACTGACCTGTAACCCGCCCCCCTGCCTTTCTCACTCACTCTCTCTCTGCAGGCACTACCACAGCATGGAAGTGTTCACCCACTATGACCTCTTGAACCTCAACGGTACCAAAGTGGCAGAGGGCCACAAAGCCAGCTTCTGCTTGGAGGACACAGAATGTGAAGGAGGTATCTTTGTGTGGTGGCTCCAGAGGGACTCCAGTGCTCCCACCTGTCCTGGAGCCCAGGCCTGACACCACACTGCCACCCGGGCCACTGCTAACTCTCCCCATGACCCCTTCTCCCCTCAGGCCTTCCTGTGGCTATAGCTCGGGGCTGGAGCTTGTAGGCAGGGCCCAGCTGTGAAGGTGCTGGATCCCCCCAGAGTTCTGCCAGTGGGCACTGGTGGGTCCACATGGTCCCCTGGTGAGGCCCAAACCCGGCACATAGTTCCCCTCCACCTCTGGCTGCCACAGCCTCTCTCCCTGGGTCCCAGTGCCAAACCCCCACCCCACAGGCTCATGGCCTCCCAAGTCCAAACCCAAAAGACCCGCTCTGAGGTTCCCAGGTCTCTCGACTCCCCCGGAGGCGGCACTCAGCTCCCACCTCTGATCACGGGTAGGCACATCTGCCACCTGACCTGACTGGAACTCAGGGGAGACACAGTGCTGTTTCTGCATATGCCCGGGGCTTCGAGCAGTGTCGGGACAGGTTAGCCTCTTGGCAAATGCATGTTCATTACTCAGCCGTGGACTTGCCATGCCATGAAATCACCCAAACGAATGAGTTTTGAGCATGTCCTATGTGCCACACAACCAGCCGACCCAGTGAAGGGTCAGATGCACAGACCAGACCTGAGCCCACATCCAAGTGCCGACTCTCCAGAGGGCGGCAAGATGACCCCCACATTAAGCTAAATAACCACCACCAGAGCTTTCCCAAATCAGCACTCACTTCATTCCCAAGCTAATGCGAATGCCAGAGGGGCCAGGGAGGGCTTTGTGGAAGAGGGGCCCTTGGCTGGCCCTAAAAGGACAAGACAGGATGTGGGTAGAGAATCAGGCAAGGGGTCCAGGGAGGGGAGACCGGCTGGGAGACCCACACAGTTGGGATAGGATGCCAAGCCCTGAGGAAGCAAAGGTTTGAGGGCTTGGGGTAAGGAAGAGATTTGTCAAGCGTGGGCTCTGGGAACAGTACCCAGTCAGCAGGGCTTCTTGGGGCGCACTGGGGGAAGGGGAGCACAGAGGGCGAGCACTAGAGGCAATAGGGCCCAGGTGCAAGGGACCGGGCTTCTCTCTGCCCCTGCCTGCAGACATCCAGAAGAATTATGAGTGTGCCAACTTCGGTGAGCAGGGCATCACCATGGGCTGCTGGGACGTGTATCGCCATGACATCGACTGCCAGTGGGTCGACATCACCGATGTCCCCCCAGGAGACTACCTATTCCAGGTAGGAGGGGGTCCAGCCCCAGCGGAAGGGAGGAGGGCCCTTTCTCCCGGTGATGGGGAAGGCAGCCCCCTTCCTGCTGGTGTCCGAACAGGAAATGAGGGCAGCGAGGCCAGTCTGAAGGGCAGGAGTCCTATGCCCAGGGGCCGGCACATCAGGGCCAACCAGGTGACCTAAGCATCGGAGGCATGCACGCCTCCTGGGACACCCGCACTCAGCTGACACCTGGAACTTGCAAATCAAAATACACGGGCAGCCAGATCTGGTCCTCCCGCCGAGGGGCTGTTCCACAAACTCTAAGGTGCCCACACCTGCGATGTCCTTTGACACAGGCTCTGTCCTCCACGCATCCTCTCCCAGTGCCCTCACCCTGCCTCGTCTGTGCTGTCAGAGCTGAAAGTAATCTCATGAAGAGCAGTTCACTCGCCAGTGTTTGTGACCTGGGTCTCCCAGAATAGCTGGCCTCGGGCAAGGGTCTGCAGGGGGGACGGTTCTCCTGCCTCCCTGCAGACACAGCGGCCTGCTCCAGCCTGCTCCAGCCAGGGCCCTGGCCGGCGTGGGAGTGGGGCTGCCCCCCCCAACCTCCCCCTGTCTGGGGCACAGTTGTGCTCCAGCCCGCGGGGGCTCCGTGGCATCCTGTCACATTCCTGTACAGCCATCCGGCTTGCTTTGGGGCTGGCCCCACCGGGTGGCAAAGTAGGTGACCAGAAATGTGTCATCCTGCCTTGAAAACTTGCCCAAGGGGGCACTCTGCCAGCCCAGAGCCTGGCCCAGGGTCCCCACCCTGCAGACGGCCCTGGGAAGAAGCAACACCTGCAGAGAAGTGACCACAGAGCGGCTTTGAGAGTCTTCCTGGGCAGTTTGAGAGGCTGGAAATCAGACAGCCAAACACTTTTCCACCCACAAACCCCAAACTGCAGACTTGGGAGAGGCCCAGCCAAAGTGCTCTTTATTCTAAAAACTGACTATCCATGTCTCTGTGCACGTACACGGTGCATGGGGGCTTCTGTGTGGGGTCTGCTATCGCTCTGCTGGGGGAAGGGATGGCATCACATGTCCTGACCAATGCCATCTATTTAATAACGATGGCTCGTTGGAAGCCTGATGCCAGGCCTGGCCTGGCTGGGCCTGAGCCCTGTGAATGCATGGAGCCCTCCAAGGAAGGGCTCCACTAGCACGCCCATTTCACAGCCCGGCAAACCCAGATCATGTCTGCGTTCCTGACGCCTGAACTTTACAATTAGCTAATTAACTCAACAGGAGCATGTTAGTGCCTCTGTTTCAAGGAAAAGAATTTTTTCCCTTAGGACAGACACGGAGCTTCCCCTGGCCTGGGATTCACTGACCCTCTCCATTACCTCCTGGCCCTGCGTGCAGACAGCGGTAATGCTGCCAAGGCGGGGAGAGAGCCAGCCAGGGTAGACTGGGGGGTGGGGAGCGGAGAGGAAGTGGCCTTCCAGGCAGACGGGCCTGCGGGCGAGGGCTCAGAGGCAGGGGCTTGTGTGAAGAAGGCACACCTCCAGGAGCACACAGCCTGGTCCTCATCTGCACCCCATCTCAGCGTGTCCTGCTCCCCAGCTTCCTCCTCGGTCCTATCAGCAGCCTCTTCTTTGGCTACCCTGGGCCCCAGTTCCTGCCTCTACTATCCTCAAGCCTCCCAGGGCCCCCAGGACAGGGTAACCCCTTTATGAAGGCCTCTCTGTGGTAGGGTATGTGTATGAATTGCACAGAGGCAGGCAGCCAGGGGCGCATACCCTCACTCCTCTGGACCTCGCCCCCTCATCCCCCGGGCCCATCCTGCCCCCAGCACCGGCCATGCTCCTTCCCTTGAGGTCGCCCCGGCTCTGAATGCAGGGCTGGTGTGGGTGGGCTCCAGGCCTGTGGTGGGCGCTGGGGGGTGGCCAGGGCGGGTCTCAGCAGCTCACTCCGGTCTGCCCCGCTCCCAGGTTGTCATCAACCCCAACTATGAGGTCGCTGAGTCTGATTACAGCAACAACATCATGAAGTGCAGGACCCGCTACGACGGCCACCGCATCTGGATGTATAACTGCCACATAGGTAAGGGCCCCGGGCGCTCGGCGGGGTGCCCCTCACCCCAGGGGACCCAGGGTCCCCCCTTCAGCCTAGCCTCCGGGAGATGGAGGCAAGAACTGCCCTGCTTTGTCGAGGAATCCGAGCGGCTTCCCAATCTGGGTAACGAGCGTGGGGAACGGAGCCAGCCTCCTACTTCCACGCACAGGAAGGAAGCTGTAGACACATGAGGCCTGGACAGAGCCTGGGTTTTCGCAGCCAGCTCCAGCCAAGGAGGAGGGCGGCACCGAACCGGGCTGGAGCGGAGGCCATCTCCTCGTTCCTCATGTGACCTCAAACATGTGGGCGTCAGCATTTTGTGGGTTCTGTGTATCGTCTTCCTCTGCCGAGAGCTAGAAGCTTAGTGAACCACTGTGGCTTCGGGTCGCCAATAAAGCAACTTTTCCTTGCACTCCACACTCTGGTGAATAAAAGGGGAAGCAGAGCTTCCTCGCCTGCAGGAGGAGTGATGGCCCCCCACTCCCCTGATGGCAAAAACTAAACTCGCTAGGGTTGGCCATGCCTTTGCTCAGCTTTGACAGAGCATCTGACCTGTGCCTGGCCCTGGGGACGACCCACACCTGGTGGCCGCCCTGGGGCTGTTACACTGAGGTGGCCCCAGCGCGGCCACCTGGTGGAGGGCAGTGGCTCCAGGCCCCTGAGGCCGACAGCTTTGGTGTGGGAGGAGGCTGAGCGTCTGGTTTGCCAAACTCTGTCTCCCCAATTCTCATCCTTCAGGTGGTTCCTTCAGTGAGGAGACGGAAAAAAAGTTTGAACACTTCAGTGGACTCATAAATAACCAGCTCTCCACACGGTAAAGCGCTGGGGCACCTCCTATCTACAGGCCGCCACGCATCTTCCCAAGAACTGCAGTCTGACTGATGGCCACACTCCCCCCACGTCGTGCAGCCCAGCCCCTGCCCTGTCCCGACCCCCTGCGGCCACATCCAAGGCTCGGGGGGGGCGGGGAGACAGGGTGTGCTTGGCACCCGCTGGGGGCTGCTTACTGACTTCTGGAGCCTGGGATGACCTCTGGGGTGGGGCCTGACGAGAGGGTTGTGGGCACCAAGAGCCAGCTCGGCTGGGACCCTGGGAGCACAGGTTAGCAGCAGCAGCTTGTCCCACCCCAAGTATGACGCCACCCCACTCAACTCATGACAGACGATTTCGCCACGCTGCTGGTGTGAGCGGTCAACCACAGGCGGTCAGGCTGAATTCTATTTTTCCCCTCTCTTGGGTCATTTCCGGCCAACCTCAGTACCTAGACCTCTCTTCCCATTAAACAGGCTGCCTCTACTCTATGATATTCACATATACAAATAATGCTGCCATGTGTTTTCTAACGAGCTCAGAGTTGGTGCTTCTCCCCCCTCCGCTCCTAAATCCCCTTACGAGATACCATTATTATACTTTCACAGACTTTGAAACACAAACTAATTTCGCAGCATATACTATTGGGCATCTGGGCCTCTGAAAGTATAGCTCAAAAGGAAAACCAGCCCACCTGTGTAAGTGATTCGTCTTTCTGTTGTTCCAATTCTGTGGGTAACTGATTTAACGGTGCTATAACCAGGGTCCTGGGTGGTAAGGACACCCACCGAGCGCCAGGTGTCATCACAGACACTTACACATACTTGAAACTTTGAATAAAAGGTTTATGATATGTATTTGTGTCTCATTTGGGCCCCTGCCCCCCCCCCCCAGCAGCAGAGCTCCCACACAGACAGCAGGGCGGGAGCCTTGCATGTGCTCTCAAGTTCACGTAGAGATGGGTCCCTAGGGCTGCCTTCAGCACCCACCACACAGACCAGCTCCAGCTTTCTGACAGCAGAGGTTAAGGATCACAAAAATCACAAAAATGCCAAGTCCTGACCTTTCCTGAACTCGTGTTTTTAGTGAGTTTGTCGGGGCACGGCAGCTGTGAGGATGGGATAGGACATCCAGATTTAAACCATCGTAGGTGTCACAAGGCCGGGGCCCTGGCCAGGCTCTGGGGGTGGGGGTGGGGAGGCCAGCCCTGCCCCCTCAGGTGATGGGGATGCGGACCACGCCCACCAGCATCAGCACCAGCAGGGGGCGGGCTCTTCCCGCGACCCCAGAGCACCAAGTAGGGCTGCCTTGGCACCCATCCACCCAAACCAGAAACAGGAGTGACCTGAGACCTCGTCCCCCAAAGATGTCCTTGTCCTGGGAGAGAGCCAAATTCAGCGACCATTTCAGGTGCTGCCTCTTGTCTTTGTTCATGGCTACAGAAGTGCGGCAAGCCCTTCTGTGACCCACACCAGAAGGAGACACTAGGACCAGGTCCAAGGGCTAGTGCCCTGCAGTCCAGGGCAGCAGCTTAGGATGCTGGAAGTGTTGGGAGACTGGGCAGATGTCACACAACAGGTGGAACCGCCCCCCCGTGCCACCCCAAAAACTGGGTAAACACTGGACAAAAATGCCTTTGAAGCCCTGTTGGGATCCTCCCAGCCTACTAAAGAACCCATTTCTTCAGCAGCCCCAGGTCTAAAATGGGAGAGAAACAGCACCCCCTAGTGTTCCCTGGCAGGCCATTTCATTTTGAAGCAATGTTCAAGCTTTTATTTTTTTCTCAACTTCTGGAACTAGACCAAACGAAAGCCCACCCCACCCCACAGGGACACCCTAACAAACTGCACAGGGCTATTCTGGTGTCTGTAAAGGCTTGTGGTGTTGGGGCACCAGCCCAGTCCTGCGGGCGCCAATCCAGGCTTGCTGGGCCTCTCAGGGCCTCAGGGAGGTAGGAGACTCAATGGCAGGCCGCTCTTTCTTCCTGTGTTGGAGCCCCAGTGCCCGGGCCACCAGCCTCCTGGCCACCGTTGTATTTGTCTGTGGTCTCGCCTTCGCCAGACGTAGGAGCTCTAAAAGGAAAGCCCCATGGCATGAGGACCTGAGTTCGAGGCTACAGCCACCACTCCTCCCAGTGACACAGCAGCCTCTAAAGCCCAGCTGTCCCCACAGCATGGCCAGATGCCCATGGGGTCCTAGCCTAAACCAGCCACCTCTGCCTCTTCCCTGATTGGGCCACCGGGAAGGGAAGTCAAGTCAAGATGGGACACCTGGAGCTCTTGGACTGACAGGATATTTACTGTCCCCAAGTCTGGGGCAAAGGTTACACGGGACACAAGAGCATCAGGTGGCCTCAAGAGACCTATTCCGGGCCAGTCTTGCCAGCCACTTTGCAGCCACAGAAAACTGGCCTCCAACATCCTCCATCATGCATTTGGGAAGGATAAGAGGAAAAAGGAGGAGTGATCATTTCTCTGGTACCTTCTGTGTACCCCTCAATGCCCCAGGCAGGTCTGTCAGGCTGTTCTTTTTTTTTTTAATATTTTATTTACTTATTTGACAAAGAGAGATCACAAGTGGGCAGAGAGGCAGGCAGAGAGAGGAGGAAGCAGGCTCCCCACTGAGCAGGGAGCCTGATGCGGGGCTCGATCCCAGGACCCCAAGACCATGACCTGAGCTGAAGGCAGAGGCTTAACCCATTGAGCCACCCAGGTGTCCCCTGTCAGGCTGTTCTATTCACTCCTCCAGTCCACCCAGTATAATCTGCTTACTCTAGAGAGAAAGGAATCAGCTCACAGATAATAGGTGACTTGCTCAAGGTCAATTTCAAGAGGTGCCAGAAGCAGGATCACACACAGGGCTGACCCCAAAATCCAAGCTCTTCTTAACCCACTGTAAAATATGGTTTCCAGGGCCCCATAGGAAAGACCAAGCTTTTCCCTGAGCAACACCTAGAAGGGCAAGCCCAGAACAGAGCAGCTGGCAAAGAGCTCTTCGTAATGGGACCCTTTTTCCCTAGGTACCCCTGGGCCCCGGGGTGCGGGAGGAGCACCCCTTTGGCCACTGTAGCCCAGCGGTCCTAAAGCAGAGAGCTCAAGAACAGGAATGAATCCAAAGGAAGGCCCCACCCTGCCCAACCACTCGTACGCTCACGTGGCTTTCCCATCAAGACACAACCAGCTTCCTTACTTGGCCTCTGCAAGGCTTTCAGCTTTGACTGCTTGGTTCCCTGAGTGAGGGGCCGGATCTTGAGTACAGAAAAATCCTTGGTCAGGGCTTCAGCGGCTATGGAAAGAAAACAGATCTGGAGCCATCCCTGTTCCTCCTGGTGAGGCCCCATCAGGGCCAGGGAGCACATGTACCACCAAACTGATGGAGCCTCTCTGTGCACCCCCTTGAAGCTCGGGGACTGGGCTGCCCTAACACCACTCCGAACGGGCAAGAGACGGCCACCATCTGTTCACCTCATCCCCCTAGAGCTCCACAGGCCCGCAGAGGCTACTTGTGCTCTCAGATGGGGAGCCGGTGCAGAGCCCAGCCTCCACGCTCTCCCCTGGACCAGTCTGGAGCCACACCAGCAAGGCTGCAATTGCTGACATCAGGGAAGGGGGGCTCCCACCTCCCACCTACCAAAGCCCAGGAGCTTCGAATAAACCCTCCCCCTTCCCCACTCAAGACCCTCCCGATGCATGCCCTCACTGCCCAGAGCTATGCTGGAGCCACAGGGTACCTGGGCTATGGCACATCATACACAGCACGAGAGAGCTGTGCAAGCTGTGTAAGCCAAGGCCAGGACGGGACCTGCTCCTCACACACAGCTTGGCAGAGCTCAGGTGGCAGCCACGGCCACGCCACATCCAGCACTCTTTCTTTCCACGGCACCCCGTGGCCACCCACCCTGCCTGCCCTCAGTCAGCTCCTTCCCTGGTGCTGCAGCAGCCATCACACCCCAGCTCTCCTGAGAACTTGGTCCGAGTCAACTATGGCCTCTCCCAGCTCTGCTGCTGTTCAGAAGCTCATGGTTATGAAAAGCCCAGCCAACGGGATCATGGGTCTCGATAAATACACCCAAAGTGAGCCATGGTGTGGCAGGGGTGGCTGGGGGTGTGGCCGAGCAGGGGAAGGAGCACTGGGGTCCCAGCCAGGGGACTGGCTGACGTCCCCAGGTTTGACACTGGGAGGCCTTGTAACCTGGGACAGACCACTGACATTCTGGGAACCTCGGTCTCCCCATCTGTAAAATAGAAGTAACCTGACCTACTTCTTGAGGCTGCAATGAAAGCTGAGGAAAAACGCATCTGCTTGAACCATATGAAATCCCCAGTATTTAAAGGCTTTTCACTTATAAAAAGAGCGTGTTCCTACGATTTCATTTCCCATGCGGAAGCAGCCAGAGCTCAGCCTGTGACACAGGCTCGGTAAACATCACCGGACTCTGAAACCTCTGACCTGAAGGCACCACCACGAGCTGCCCGGCCCAGCTCCTCCTCCACTGCCTCTGAACTCCCGGACTGGGAGGGCTGGGTGCGGGCTGTGGGGCCACTTGCCCAGGTGAGCTTGCACCCGCCACAGGTCATCCTTCCCTTGAAGACAGCAGTCAGAGACACCACGAAGCTGCATTACCTGAGGCCAGGCAGGGAAAGACACCGAGCGCGTGCGTGTCATCTACCCACTGAATCTTGAGCCCCTTCTCTCTGTGCCAGGGAAGAGGAGACAGAGTCAAGACAAAAGCAAGGGGTGACACCCTTTCTGCAGGAGTCCCCTCCCAGCTCTGATCCTCTAACACTACGAGCCCAGGACAAGTTCCTATCTCCCCTGCGAGGAGACAATGCTTTGCAGCCAACTTTCTCGAAGGCCACACAGTTAGCCTCAGAAGGACAAGTATCAGCCCTGTGGATTGGTGGGTCCCAGATTCCTACGGCTGAGGAAGACAGGACTCAAAGAGCTTGAAGAGCACGGCGCCAAGGGTGAAGAAGGCTCCACGCAGGCACTGCCAAGGTGAGGCCAAGGGCATGGGAGACAAAAGGGTTTACATGCCGGGGACCGGGGGCAGAACCTAAAATAAGCATGTCTGTGTTATTGCTCCTGGTCAGCTTTCTTCCTACTGCCCAAGAAAGCCACACTGAGTCTGAGGCTGATGAGAGGCCAAAAGCAGTTTGAGGCCCGTTTCTCTGTGGGCACTGCCCACACTGGCTGAAGGAGTCACAGGAGGCCCCTGTTTCGCCACACCTTTAGGAAGCGAGAGCAGATGAGCCCCTCCTGCCCTACCAAGCTGCCCCTTTGGCATTCCTCAGGCTCAGGCTCAGGGAGGCAAGGGAGGGCAGTCTGGGAAGCACTCTTAAAAGGGGGCCATGAAAAAAGGTATCTTTATTCATTTATTTTTTTTCAAAGATTTTCATTTTATTTGAGAGAGAGGGCAAGCAGGAGGGGCAGAGGAGAGGGAAAAAGAGTCCTAAGCACACCCAGTGCTGAGTGCGGAGCCTAACACGGGTCTCGATCTCAACACCCTGAGATCATGACCTATACTAAAACCAAGAGTCAGGCATTTAACCGACTTTGCCACTCAGGAGCCCCAAGAAAGGGATTTTTAAAAAACTAAGCTGGAGGAGCATTTGGCTGGCAGTCAGTGGAGCATGCGACTCTTGATCTCAGGGACTGTGGATTCAAGCCCCATGTTGGATGTAGAGATTACTTAAAAATTAAAATCTTTGAAAAAAAAAAAAAAAGACTAAGCAGAAAAAGAGAAAGGAGACTGAAAAAGGAAAATGAACATTAAAAAAAGAAAGGGGGAGGGAAGGAGAGGAGGAAGAAGGGAGGGAAGGAGGAAGGAAGGAAAAAAAGGAGGAAAGACTGGAGTTAGATCAAGAAATCTGAGGCAACAGAAATCTCTGCTTGCAGTACACCCCCTTGGCGCCCATCTCCACCCTGACTCTGCCCCAGGGCATTCAGACCCAGTTCACCCCAGAAACCGTTCTGGCACAGAAATGGCCCTCAGTCTGTAGACTGACTGACGGGGTGGCCGGGATATGGAGCAAGGGGAGGCAGTGGGCTGCCAGCATCCTGCACCCCGACAGGGAACCTGACTCCCAGCAGGCGTGCGGGTGCACCGGAGGCGGGGGGAGGGGGCAGGATGGATGCCAGCAGGACCAGCTCTAGAGCCGCTGAATATGCCCCCCACTAAAAAACCAGCTCTGCCCCTTCTGTACTGTCATGGTCAGCAGGGGTACAGAGCCCAGAACAACCACATTCACTTTCTGCCCTTCTTTCCAGACAGCTAGACTCTGGGGGAGGGGCAGCAAGGGTCCCCAACAACACAGTGACGTCCCAGCGCCCACCTCCCCTGCTTCCCTGAAGTCTTGTGAGCACTCACTGGAACTCAGAAAAGGCGGCCAGCAGGTCCTCAGTCTTGAGTGTTGGCTCAAAGTCGTAGATCTCCACCACATGGGCAAAATCCTTCTCTCCAGGCAGTTCCTCCACGAAGGAGGACGTGTCCACATGGATCTTCTCTACCTGAATGTCCTTCTCCGTCAGGTTGTCTGTTATCTGGGAGAGGTCACACCCTTCAGCAAGGGGAGCTCTGACACACAGGGCTATACACATGTGCTTTCAAAACCACACAACGAGTCCTGCAGACAGAAGCAGGACTCACCCGGCAGGGAGCAGACCGCTGCAAGCGGCTTCCCACGGGAGCCACACCTGGCAGGGGTCTGAGAAAGGCAGCATGATGGCAGAATAGGCTAGAAGGTGGGGAGGCAGGAGTTTTCGGGAAGGTACCTCACTTTTATGGAGTCCCCATTGGGGAACAGGCATTTACGTGCATTATGTTTCACAGTATCCCCTCTTTACAGACTAGAGCACTATAAATCAAAGAGTTAAGGAATTCTGCCCAGGAGTGCCCTGGGTGACTCAGTCCTTAAGCGTCTGCCTTTGGCTCAAGTCAGGATCCCGGGGTCCTGGGATCGAGTCCCGCATTGAGCTCCCTGCTGGGGGTAGGGGAAGCCTGCTTCTCCCTCTCCCACTCACCCTGCTTGTGTCTCCTCTCTTGCTGTCTATCAAATATAAATTTTTTTAAAAATCTTTAAAAAGAAGTAATTTTCCCCAAAGAAACATAGTAAGAGACAGAACTGGGCAAGTCCAGGATCCTTCCTCCCCTTATTAACAATGTGATATTAAGCAAGTCTATCTGGTCTCTGGCCTTCACGCGTAACACAGTAGTAAAAGATGCCCACCCTCCCAAACGAACAGCCAGTCTCAGGGGCAGACACCCAGTTCCAAGGAAAGGAGATTTGTAACACAAAGCCTCAGGCAGAAGAACCATTCTCATGACCAAGGCCTGTAGTCCCTTACAAAGCAATTCCTCATATCCTGTTACCTCAAGAGGCAAAATATTATTATCTGCCTGTCAGACAAGGCAGATAATATATAATATATATAAAATAATATATAAACAAAATAACTTGCCCGTGGTTGCACGGGACTGCACAGGAACCCAAATCCACACCCCTGACCCCATATCCTGAACCCCATCCTCCCAACTGTGTCAGTCCCAACTCCTCCGGGCAAGTCCCAGCGCTCCACCCCTACGTCTCCTAAGGGACCCCTATCACCCAACACCCAGCCCCTCCTCGCCAGGACCCTTGGTTGCCATCCGCCCATGACCACACCCACCTCACTTCCGCCCTCCCTTTTCCGGGCTTAAGAGCCTCATCACCTCCTGTAGCAGCTCACTGTAATCGTCCCAGGAGCAGCTGCCAGGCCCCTCCTCTTCTGCTTCTTCCTCTTCCTCCTCTGTCGCCAGGCTCTTCTCCACCTCATTCCCGTTCCCCTCTTCCAAGTCCAGCCGCAGACTGGACCCCAGCCGTGTGGCCATCTCCAACCCATCTCCCATCCCTGAGTGGCTCTCGGGCATTGGGGACTCAACGCCAAGTGGGTCCGGTAGCTGCTCATTGTCACAGTGTTGGTCTGGGCCCTCTGGGTCCTCAGGTGCCTGAGTCATCAACACAGGGAGGTCCTGTTCAGAGCTGAGGTCCCCAGCACCAACATTTCCAGGTTCTTCTGGGAGCCCGCCAGCTGGAGGGTCTCCCTTGAGCCCTAGGGTAGAGGGTGGTACCCCTTTTCCTTGCCTGCGCAGCACTCGGGGCACATACAAAGCCTGGTCCGGTTTGCGTCCACGATGCCACCGGCCAGCCCGTGCCCCCTGAGGACCCACAGGTGCTCCTTGGTTTGAGGTGGGCCGGGCACCTCGGAACTTGCTAAGCTGGGAGGCAGGAGGGTGGCCGGGGCCAGAGAGTCCATCTGAACTGGGTAACCTGGAGCAGGAACAGGAAGTGTGATCAGAGCAGTGTATTGGACAACGGTTTACTGGTGCTACCTGCCATTTAGGCGTGAGGCTCTCGAGTCACTGTTAGGGCAAAACCAACGCCACAATGACCCCTGAAAATACCACAGGGAAGGCACTAGAGAGGAAGCTGAATGCTGTGTTTGAAGAAGAAACACCAGCTCTCCCCTCCAGTGTCATAAACTATGCTGGAGATAACGGAATCTTCAGGTATACACTAGATAAAAGTAAGTACTTGCATTTAAGAACTTGGTTATTAGAATAATATATAATGTTGGGGGCATCTAGGTGGCTCCGTCGGTTAACTGTCCAACTCCGGACTTCTGCTCAGTGATCTCAGGGTCATGATCTCAGGGCTGTGGGATCAACTCGGGGGCCTCTTCGGCAGGTGCAGCCGGCCGTCCCCAGTCCCCGAGCGGGAGGTCTAGGGGGCTCGGGGCTGGCGACCCACCCCCAGGCCCGCATGCCGAACATCGCCGCTGACACTGGGCTCTGTGCTGAGCACGGAACCTGCTTAAGATTCTCTCTCCCTCTCTCACTACCCCTCCTCTCTCTAATAAAAAATAATAATAATAATAACTTTAAACACTAGGATCATAGTGGTTATAATAAGATCCTGTGAGATGCACACATAATAGAAATGCGTGAGGCTCGAGTGTGCTTATCACACTCCACGGCCTCTCAGAGCAGAGGCTCTCACTGCTTCAACTGCTCTATTTTTCTCTCTTTCGGCCCAAGCATATAGCTGAATTTGCTGAATGAATCCCACAAACAATGCACACCTACCCCCCTGCTGAAACAGAAGGCGGGCACTGACCTGAAGCCAATGAGGTGGGGGCAGAAGCAGCAGCCTGGAGGCTGCGGGCCCTGGTTCCTGACCAGCTTACCCACCAACCCACAGGAAGCTGCCGAGGGCCCCCCACAGCACTAAGATACACACCTGATATCCAAGTGACAGATGACTGTCCTCCTCCTCCAGCCCTCCCCAACAGAGAAGCTGCTCAGAAGATCAAAATTCTCTGCTGTCCTGTGGATCAGGTACCGCAGGCGACTGGAGAGTGGGGGGAAAAGAAGCACCCTGGGAAGGGACAGGAATGAATGCTGAGCTGGGGCTGAGGGCCTGACCCCCACCAGGTCCACGCCCACCAGGTCCACACCCAGCTCACAGGAGGCTTGACACTAGGCCCCTCTGCCCCCCTTCATCCCTGGCCAGCTGCAAAGGGGTTATCACAGCGAGTTACCGGTACCATTCCATTCTTGTGCTGACACCCTTCCGTCTCTGGGTGATGCTCAGAATTACACAGGAAAGATGTGGCTGGGAGAGGCTAGCGAGGAGGTTATTAAACCCAAAGGCCAAGGCCACACGCAGGGAGGAACGAGCTATTTGGGAAGGGGGCACAGGCGGCTCCCGGTGAACCCACCCTTCCCAAACAGGCAGCCGTCCCCCGCCGCCCCCCCCCGCCCCGCTCCCCGCCCCAGCTTACTTTGACAGTTGCTTCTGCAGCAGAAAGCGGTCCAGCTCCTCCTGGATGCGGTGCACAAACTCATTTTCGGCGGAGGAGAGGAAGACGCCGTCCAAGCAGAGAAGGGCCAGGGTGACAGGTGGGAGAGCCTGCGGGGCAGACGGGACCCGGCGGGATCAGAACACAGACCTCGGGCCCACCCACAACCCCGAGTGGCGGTGCCGACGGGTCTTAGAGGCACCGCGGCCAAGGTCTCTCCTCTGACAAAAAAGCAGCCAGGCTCCGAGGTGGGGGAAGGAAGTGCCGAGGGTCCCGGGGCAAATCGGTAGCGGGGCCAGGGCAGCGACTCCTGGTCCTGCGGGTGGCGCACCCCTGCACGGCGAGCCCCACGCTGCCTCTCCCTCCCCCGGCCAGGCCAGCGAAACCGCGCGGCGCCTCGGGGGCCTGTTCGGCGGGCGCCGCCGGCCCTCCCCAGGCCCCGAGCGGAGGCCTAGGGAGCTCGGGGCTGGCGACCCACCCCCAGGCCCGCAAGCCGCACTCACCGCCGCTGCCCCGCGCGTCGCCGCCGCCGCTCTGAGGGTCCCCGGAAGCCCGTGCGCCCCGGCGCGCCCCGCATCACCCGGCCTCTGCGGAACCACAGCGCCACCGCGCGGCCCGGGGGAGGCATCGCAGAAATGGCAGAGGGGCGTGTTCGGGATTTTTTTTTTTTTCCCCATGAGAGCACACTGTCTCCTAGTATTAAGTTCAGCAAACACTTTTGAGTGGCTCCTACGTGCAAGGTCGTGGAGTACCAGATTTCCCGGTTCAATGCTCCCCTTCCGAGGCACCTAACAGAGGAATAAGGAGGAAGGAAGTTTCTGGGCACCAAATATTTCACCACCTCTTGCCCATCCCTTCCCTTCTTTTGCCCTCATTGAGGGAATCTTCACAGAAGTCCAGCTGGACGCCAAGGGGTCACTGACAAGGTGTACCAGCCTTGTGGGTAACTGGGCGAAGTAAGCACTAGCATGGTGACTTGACGGCCACCAAATAATACCACCCTTCTACATCCACATCTACAGCCAGCACCCACCTTAACTGGGGCTTGAAATTCTAGCCATCAGACAGCTCCTCCTGGCTATTATCATCTAGAAGACCCGAGCTGAAATCCTCCTGTGTCCTGAGAGGTGCTGAAATGTAAGCCCATGATCATCCTGAATCCAGAAGCTCAGAGCAAAGCAAGGCCCTAAGCTAAAAACACTTAAGACCCGGGTTTCCTACAGAGATGGGACGGTCTGAACATGCCCTGCAGTCAGATATGGGCAAGGTTATGGGGACAGCATAGCTCAAAGGTGGGTTGGAAGGAGAGGCCTGGAACAGAAAAATGGAGAAAAATTAAGATGCATTTTGCTTTCTCACAGTTTTTCTCAGAGAATTTCTTAAGAAGATGGTGGCATTATATCACATTTACAAAAACAATGCTTCTAGGGGGTGCCTGCGTGGCTCAGTGGGTTAAGCCAATGCCTTCAGCTCGAGTCATGATCCCAGAATCATTGGATCGAACCCCACATCAGGCTCTCTGCTCCGCGGGGAGCCTGCTTCCCCTCTCTCTCTGCCTGCCTCTCTGCCTACTTGTGATCTCTCTCTCTCTGTCAAGTAAACAAATAAAATCTTTTTTAAAAAATGATGTTTCTAGATAGTTGGGAGAATAAAAAGGGCCTAGAATAAAGACAAAACACAGTGCAGGGAGAACTCAAGGGAGCCAGGTCATGAGTCTCTTTTCTGGGTATGGTCGTGAGGAGCTTCTGAAGACCTGACAGATCCTTGCGCCCAGCCTGGAGGGGCTTGCAGTCCCCAGAGGATGGGAGGCTGGCAGGAAGAATGAGAGACACCCTTTGGGTTTCTGACCCCACCAGGCGCACCCACACTCCACACGGGCTTGAATGAAGCCGGAGCAGGCCCGGAGAGAACGCTGAGTGGCCACACGATGGCACTGTTTCTCTGACCAGGCTCCCTCGACTGGGCGGCGTGAGGCTGGGAGGCAAGCCCATTTTGCCCCAGCTAGGGACCAGAACTTACCTGGGAGGAATATGCCTGGGGACTCAGAAAACAAAGGCCCAACTTTCTCAACAAAGTCGCCATCTCTCTCCAAAACAGAGGGACAAATCAGAAACCCCGGAAACAAGCCATGCCCCCACCTCTTTAAAGCTGGTCCGCAGTACAGATGTTCGACACATTCAGAGACGGAAAAACAAAGCTCCTAGAGGAAGGTTGCCCCCAACCGCTTCTACCACACCGTCTTCAGGTGGCTCAGAAGCTAAACAGGAAAAAGGGTGTCAGAACGCGGGCCTCCACCATGGGTGGACCTCCTGAAGGGACGCTTCCAGAAATGCAGAAGGGAGTCAAAGTGCTTCTACCCACACTATTTTGGGACAGTATCAGGTGAGGATAAAATGGGC
This sequence comes from Mustela erminea, assembly GCF_009829155.1. Classification (NCBI taxonomy): domain Eukaryota; kingdom Metazoa; phylum Chordata; class Mammalia; order Carnivora; family Mustelidae; genus Mustela; species Mustela erminea. Next base: position 3,294,885 of record NC_045615.1, on the reverse strand, counting down.
CCTATTACTCAGAGGGGAGTGAACAGAACAAAAAGCACAAAGGATAGACGGAATTTCTACAGAAAAAAAAAAAAGGATGAGCACACAGCAGGAAAAAGAGCAGAGCAGAGCATAGGCGGTAAGAGGATACTGGATGATTCCCTTGAGAAAAGAGAATACAATTTCAGTTAATAACTGCTTCACATTCCCAAGGAAATCGAAGAAAGGCTGATTTCCACGCCACGGTGGATAAACCAACAGATTGAGATGAAAGAGAACTGTCAGAGCCTTGGAAAGATGTAAAAGAGGCAATCACGTTCATCGCAGAAGCAGCGAAAACTAGAGGCAACCCGGCAGCGCCGCCCGAGTAAACGCTGGTGGGAAAGAAGATGACTATTTACAGAAAGCTTGCCGTTAAGTCCTCACAGCAGCTCTCTCAGATGGAGATTGGGAGCCTATTGTACAGGAGGAAACTCAGGTTTAGCCAAGGACGCAACTACTAAGTGTGGAGTTGGAACCCACTCAAGTCTAGTTCTAGCCTGACTGCCACACCCATGCTCCCAGACACCACGGGATTAAGATTCTCCATTTTGAGAATGTCATCAGACTCATCTTGGTGGCCTGGAGCCAGATGCAGAAATCAGGAATGAAATAAGTTCGATGAATCCATCAGTGGAAGAAGCATGCTCGTGTGTGCTATAGAATGTTTCCCATAACAGGAGGTGTGATTGGAAGATTATGAAAGATTATGAATGCGGGGGATGCGGGGTCCCAAACAGTCCTATATGGAGAGATGGACCCAGAGTTCCCTGCTGCAATAGTGTGCTCTTTGTGTTTAAGGTGATTTAAGAATATTCAGTTTATGGGCACCTGGGTGACTCAGTTGGTTAAGCCACTGCCTTAGGCTCAGGTCGTGATCCCAGAGTCCCGGGATCAAGTCCCACATCCGGCTCCCAGCTCCACGGGGAGTCTGCTTCTCCCTCTGACCTACTCCCTTCTTGCGCTCTCTCTCTCTCTCTCTCAAATAAATAAAATCTTAAAAAAAAAAAAGAATATCAATCAAAAGTCCTTGTAATGTTGGCATACATAGTTCGGCATATTGGAGAATCTCACATATGACGTGGTGATTCCAATTTAAAAAGTGAAATGGATCTCAGACTTACAATTTTAAAATGGGCAAATGTAATGATGTGGAGAACAAAGACCAAAGAAATGTAGATAAATTTAAATTTCCAAGCAACTTGCAGCCCATTGACAAATACTTGAGACAGGCAGAGTAAGACATTCCTCCAGGAGCTCCATAACTGTCTTAATGCTTTACTAGAGGCTTGACGGTAGCTCAGGCCTCCAGGATCCTAGAAGTCTTCTTTAGCATATGAAAATCCTTTCAGAAATTTTTCTGTCTTCTTCTCATCCTTAACTTAGAAGTATAATCAGGGCACCTGGGCAGTTTAGTCAGTTAAGGGGCTGCCTTCAAGTTAGGTCATGATCCTAGGGTACTGGGATCAAGCCTGGCATCAGGCTCCCTGCTCAATGGGGAGCCTGTTTCTCCCTCTGCCTCTGCTTGCTCCTTCCCCTGCTTGTGCTCTTGCTGTCAAATAAATAAATAAAATCTTTTTTTTTTTTTTTTTTTTTTTTAGTATATAATCAACAGCTCCTCATAATCCCAGTATAGCTCTCCCTGCCCACAGGTCCTGCCCTGGTGCTTTAATAAAAACACCTTTTTGCACCAAAAACATCTCAAAAATTGTTTCTTGACCATTTGCTCCAGGCCCACATCACATCAGTTAAGAGTATTTGACTAAGTTGGTAAACAGTATTATAATATTAAAGAGAGCTAGATTTATAATATTTTAAGATCAACAAGAGTTGTTTAAGTACAACACAGAGAAATGCTTTGCTTTATAGCCCACAAGGTCATCAATTTTATATGCATAAAAAAGTGAGGACTTCTGGAATATAGAGTGAACATACTTTTCCCTATTCCTCCTACTAAATATAACTAAAACCCTGGACATTATATATAAAACAAACATAAGGAGACTGAAAGGCAAAGAGAAGAAGTCAGACCAGCTAGGGATCTCAGGTCAAGGGAAAAACAAAATGGTCTATTTCCTGGGTTTTCTTTATGCCTCAAATTCCCAGACTTCAACCTTGAAGCCAGCAATCCAGAAACATCAAAAGACACAGACAAACAAAGCAAAAACCTAACAAAAGCCTTTTTTCACTCAGCCAAAGGGGCAAGCTAGCCAGAAAGAAACCTTTAGGATAATAATTGTTCTACCACAGCCAAACATTGTTCTCACTCAAAACAGCAAAACATAATAGGAGCCTAGACTGCCAGCTTCATCAGCTTGTAATAAAGCGCCACAACCTTCCCACCAAGACAGTGTCAGAGAAAGTCCAGTTGGGATTGGGACTTTCATGCTCTCCAGGCAGTAATGAGCCCTGGCCCCTGCCTACAGTGTCAGTAGACACCACTAGAGAACCTAACTTCCATTCCCACCCAGCAGTAATGAGAAGCCTCCACCTTGGGTGTCAATGGCAGATATATGGGAAGCCTGGATTTTAGAACCGTCTGGCAGTAAAAAGATGCCCCCCCATGCCCTTATAGAATGGTGTCAGAAAGAGACAGCTAAAACAGAGATATCACTAAGATCCAGAATCTCATAATATAACGTAACACCCAAGATGTCCAGAATTCAATCAGAAAAACTCGTGATGCCAAATACTAAGGAAGACCTCAGATTCCATGGGAAAAAGGCAATGGATACAAATACTAAGATGCCAGAAATGTTACATTATCTGACAAAGATTTTAAAGTAGCCAAGATAGACAAGATAGACAACCTCAACAGGGGCACCTGGGTAGCTCAGTCAGTTAAGTATCTGCCTGTGGCTTAGGTCGTGATCCCAGAGACCTGGGATTGACTCCCATATCAGGCTCCCTGCTCAGAAGGGAGTCTGCTTCTCCCTCTCTCTCCACCCCTCCTCACTCCCCACTTGTGTTCTCTTTCTCTCTCTCAAAAATAAATAAATAAATAAAATCTTAAAAAAAAATTAAAAAAGAAAGAAAGAAATGATTCAACAAGCAATTGTGAATGCACTTGAACAAATGAAAAAAGAAGTCTCAGCTAAGTCATAAAACATGTAGTGAAGCACCAAAAGGAAATTTTAGAATTGAAAAATACAATAATGAAAATAAAAAACTCAGTGCAGAATGGAAAAGGAAAAGGAAATAACCTATGAACTAGAAGATAAAACAATAGAAATGACCCAATCTGAACAGCAGCGAGTAAAAAGACCTGGGATTGAGCCCCATATCAGGCTCCCTGCTTGGCAGGGAGCTTGCTTCTTCCTCTCCAGCTTTCCCATGTTTATGTTCCCTCTCTCACTATCTCTCACTGTAATAAATAAATAAATAAAATCTTAAAAAAAAAAAAAAAGACTGAAACAAAATGAAGAGAGACTAGAGATCTGTGATATGTTAACAAAACAATTTTACATTCATTTTATCAGAGTCCCAGGGAGGAGAGAGAGTGAGGTGGAAAAAGTGGTCAAAACAATTGCTGACAACTTTTGAAATTTGGGAAAAAATCCACTTGGAAATTCATGAAGGGTCAATTTACCAAGAAAACATAACAATCAAATTTGAAGAAGAAATCAAGACAATCTCAGATAAAGGAAGAGTAAGAGAATTTGTTGCCAGGAGATCTAGTCTAAAAGAATAACTAAAAGAAGTTCTCTAAATAGAAAAGAAACAATAAAAGAAAGAATCTTAGAATATTAAGATGGAGAAAAGAACACAGTAAGCATAAATGTAAGTAATACAATAGATTTGGTTTCTCTTCTTAAATCTTCTAAATTGTGCTTGATGGCTAAAGCAAAAATTATAACTATCTAGTGCAAATATTTAAGATAATTTATTGTAATTTATTATAATTTATTATAAGTGGAAGAGGTTAAAAGGACATAAAGGGAAGTAAGATTTCTATACTTTACTCTAGTTGGTAAACTGAGAACACCAGAAGACTGTGATACCTAAAGCAGCCATTTAAAAAAGCTATATAAAGAGACATTTAAAAAATACTATGGGTAAATCAAAGGCAATTCTAAAATATGTTCAAGTAATCCATAGAAAGGCAGGAAAAGAAAACAGAAATGAAAAACAAAGAAAGCAGGATGCCTGGGGGGCTCAGTCTGTTAAGTATCTAATCTTGATTTTTGGTTCAGGTCATAATCTCAGGGTTGTGAGATTGAGCCCCACATTGGGCTCCACACTGGGCATGGAACCTGCTTAAGATTCTTTCTCCCCATTTCTTCCCTCTGTCCCCCACCCCCTACACACACACACACACACACACACACACACACACACACACACAGAAAGCATAGTAAAATAGCAGACTTAGACTCTAAAATATTACTAATTACACTAAATATAATTGTTCTAAATACACCAATTGAAAAGACAGATTGTCAAAGTCAATTTAGAACCATAGGTATATGCTATTTGCAAGAAGCTTACTTCAAATAGAAAAAATATAGGCAGGTTGAAAGTAAAAGGATGGAAAAAGATCTTTCATGCAAACAGTAATCGAAGGAAGGCAGGTGTGGCTATATTAATTTCAGATAAGGTAGAATTCAGAGCAAAGAAATTAGCTGAGAGAGAGATGGACATCACATAATGACAAAAGCATTAATTTACCAAGAAGACATAGCAATCCTAATGTGTAAGTGCAAAAGAAAAGAAATGCAAAATATGTAAAGCAAAAACTCATAGAACTGAAAGGAGAAATAACAAGGCCCACAATTATAATTAGAGATTTTGACATCTCTCTTTCAACAACTGATAGAATAACTAAGCAGAAAAGCAGCAAAAATATAGATTAATTCAACAATACCATTAATCAACAGGATCTAATCAACATGTGTGGCACCTGGCTGGCTCAGTTGATAGAACATGTGATTCTTGATCTCAGGGTTGTGGTTTCAAGCCCCACATTGGGTACAGAGTCTACTTAAAAAACAAATAAATGAGGGGCGCCTGGGTGGCTCAGTGGTTAAGCCGCTGCCTTCGACTCAGGTCATGATCCCAGGGTCCTGGGATCAAGTCCCGCATCAGGCTCTCTGCTCAGCGGGGAGCCTGCTTCCTCCTCTCTCTCTCTCTGCCTGCCTCTCTGCCTACTTGTGATTTCTCTCTGTCAAATAAATAAATAAAATCTTTAAAAAAAAAAAAACAAATAAATGAAATAAAATAAAGTAAATAAAACAGGATCTAATCAACATGGGTAGAATACTCTACCCAACAACAGCAGAATACACCTTCATTTTAAGTACCCATGGAACATAGTCAAAGATAGACAATTTCCTAGACCACAAAACAAACCAACAAATTTAAAAGAATTTAAGTCATATGTTATCTGTTTTCTGACCACAATGAACTCAAACTAGAAATAAGTAACAGAAAGATAGCAGGAAAATCTCCAACCATTTGGAAACTAAAAAAATACGCTGGGTCAAAAAGGAAATTAAAAAACACATGGGTCAAAAAGGAAATCCTGGGGAAATTTAAAAATACATTGAATGGAATGAAAATGAATAGAACATATCAATATTTGTGGAAAACAAAAAATTAAATGCAACCGTTAATTTAAAAAAATTAAAATGTAAACATATTTTGTTAAAACAAAGGAAAACATGAAGCTAGAAAGTGACTTGCCATTTTATAGATAGACAGACAGACAGACGGATACAGATCATGGCAAGATTCTTTCCTCTGGGCATTAAAAAAAGACAAATAGGGGCACCTGGGTGGCTCAGTGGGTTGGGCCTCTGCCTTTGGCTCAGGTCATGATCCCAGAGCCCTGGGATCGAGCCCCGCATTGGGCTCTCTGCTCCACGGGGAGCCTGCTTCCTCCTCTCTCTCTGTCCACTGCTCTGCCTGCTTGTGATCTCTGTCTGTCAAATAAATAAAATCTTAAAAAAAAAAAAAAAGACAAATAGAAGATTGAGGTGGAATACAAAGGGAATAATCAAGTGGCTGCAGATTCCCTAGCAACTCATATGCCACAGGAAAAGGGAACACATCTGTGGATGTTTAAAGGGGAAGTGTTAAGAGCACAAAAATCTATAAATCGAGATGGCAACTGGAAGATGTTTCCAAACTTGCAATAACTTTGTAAGTCTTTCTCACAGAAATTCCGCTGGGGGAAATGGAGTGGTCCTGGCCTATCTATGGTGGAGATTCCAGGACATTGGCAGACACTGTTGATAGACACCCTGTCTGTGTCCTGCATAGCTTGTCTCAAGACTTCTGGAAAATCCACAAATAACTGAAGTTGTTTTCTCTAATGACCTAGTCAATCTATTCCAGAATAGATGGCCTGACCAATCTCTTTGATAGCTGTGAGCTAAATAACCCTAATTAGAAAAACAAAATTCACTCTTTGTAGACTAGCACCTTGCCCCTGCTCCTTGCCTTCTTCCTTGCCTTTTCCTTATGTAAGTCCTTTTTTGGTTTTCTTTTCTTTTCTTTCTTTCTTTTTTTTTTTTTTGTCTTTGTTTACCGGTAGGAATCTAATGCCTGTCCTTGGTGTTCTTGTGAGTTAGTTACACACATGCTTTAGCTCACTAAAGGATGTTTCTTTTTTTTTCCTTTTTTAATTTACTAATTATTTTTATTAACATTTAATGTATTATTTGCCCTAGGGGTACAGGTCTGTGAATCGTCAGGCTTACACACTTCACAGCACTCACCATTTCACACACCCTCCCCAATGTCCATAACTAAATGATGTTTCTAAGCTTTGCCTTGACATTCATTACCCTTCCTAGGAAGCAACTATAAGACATAATGCAGGAATGCAGGGGGCACCTGGATGGCTCAGTGGGTTAAGCCTCTGCCTTCAGCTCAGGTCATGATCTCAGGGTCCTGGGATTGAGCCCCACATCGGGCTCTCTGCTCGGCAGGGAGCCTGCTTTCCCCATTCTCTCTGCCCGCTGCTCTGCCTACTTGTGATCCCTCTCTCTCTGTCAAATAAATAAATAAAATCTTAAAAAAAAAAAAAGATATAATACAGACAACCAAGGGATGAATAAAAATAAATGACTTACAACTGGGATGTCATGAGAGAGAATGCTTCACGATGAACATTTAATCTGCTTAAACGTTTTAGTTAAGTAAAATAATCACAGCAAGAAAATGGTACACAAATATCATAATTCTTGAAAGAAGAGTTACAGAATGTAAAAAACAAACCGTTTTTTATCACAACAGATTAGGACGGGAACCCCCAAATGCATTCTACAGTGTGGAGGAAGGAGGAAGGGCATATAACTGTGGCATTCAATAAGTAATATTTTTTCCAAGTAACTGGCAGAGACTGGGGACATTAGTTAACAAAGAAGACTGAACTTATAGCAAAATATGGCCCAAAATATAATACAAGGGGAGGGGGTAAGAAAGCTTAAAGAATGGACAAAAAAGAGGTGATGGAAGTAATATTAAATAAAGCCTTGGCAAAACAAAAACAAAAACAAAAACAAAACATATATGGTGAGCTCCCTGAGATGAGGAAGTTGAGAGGCAACATAGGGGGTTTGGGGGGTAGAAAAGGAATAAATGAAACGAGATGGGATCGGGAGGGAGACAAACTAGAAGAGACTCTTAATCTCACAAAACAAACTGAGGGTTGGGGGGAAGTGGGGGTGGTGGTGGTGGTAGGGAAAGGGTGGTGGGGTTATGGACATTGGGGAGGGTATGTGCTATGGTGATTGTAAAATCTGTAAACCTGGCAATTCACAGACCTGTACCCCTGGGGCTAATAATACATTATATGCCAATTAAAAAAATAAAAAAAATTTAAAAAACCATATATGGGATAGATTCCATTATATTATGCACATTAAAACTGATTCAAAGAGCAAAATATCATTCTATGTTCTTTACCAAACTCACACCTAGGACAACTCTATGCAAATTTATTTAAGGATCTCAATAAAAGAGCCAAACCACCACACCACACGGAACTTAATGGGAAACACTAGGAATACCACATTAATTTCAGAGCAAGCCAGGGATATTCACCAATGCCTTTTGTTGTTGTTCCTGCTGTTGTTGTTAAGATTTTATTTATTATTGGGGTGCCTGGGTGGCTCAGTGGGTCAAAGCCTCTGCCTTCGGCTCAGATCATGATCCCAGGGTCCTGGGATGGAGCCCCACATCGGGCTCTCTGCTCAGCGAGGAGCCTGCTTCCCCCTCTCTCTCTGCCTGCCTCTCCGCCTACTTGTGATCTCTGTTTGTCAAATAAATAAATCTTAAAACAAACAAACAAAAAAGATTTTATTTATTTTTAAAGTAATCTCCACACCCAACATGGGGTTTGAACTCACAACCCTGAAAGATCAAGCGTTCCATGCTCTACAGATTAAGCCAGCCAGGCCCCCTTCACCAACGCCTTTTTTAGCATTTTTTTCTAGGGGTCCTAGTAAAAGCAATTTGGACATAAGAAAGAAAACTGGAAAGGTTGGAAATCTGATGAGATCCAACAAAAATCATCATTTGCAGAATATTTTTTTCCCACAGAAAATTTCAAGATCCACTAAGTTTTTTTTTTTTTTTTTTAAATTTATTTGACAGACAGAGATCACAAGTAGGCAGAGAGGCAGGCAGAGAGAGAGGAGGAAACAGGCTCCCTGCTGAACAGAGAGCCTGATTCAGGGCTCCATCCCAGGACCCTGGGATCATGACCTCAGCCAAAGGCAGAGGCTTTAACCCACTGAGCCACCCAGGTGCCCCAAGATCCACTAAGAGTCTTAATAATCAGGAACTGTGGACGAGTGGGTGGCTCAGTTGGTTAAGCAGCTGCCTTCAGCTCAGGTCATGATCCCAGCGTCCTGGGATCGAGTCCCACATCGGGCTTCTTGCTCAGCAGGGAGCCTGCTTCTCCCTCTGCCTGCCATTCTGTTTGCCTGTGCTCGCTCTCTCCCCACCCCCTCTGATAAATAAATACAATCTTAAAAAAAAAAAAAATCAGGAACTGTCTCCAGAAATGGAGATCATTTGGAGCAGAGAAGTGGGAATGCTAACAGAAGGGCAGAGATAGGCAGGGGTGGGAGGTTGGAGAGAAAGGACAGAGAGACCCACCCTTTGACCCTGCTCTACCTGATAGGCCTCCATGGAGCCATCCCCTGCTGTGGAGGGTCCCCACCCCAGCCCCAAACTCTGAAACTGTTTGTTGTCCTTCCGTTGCTAGGAGACCACTTGTCTGGCTAGCCCAAGTTCTAGCTCCCTTCTTAAAGGGCCAGGGTAACAGGAACCTCAATAGGGAATGGGGGGAAGGGTGTGTCTCACTGGTGGGCTGCGGGGCTCAGGCCTGTCTCCAAGCTCCTGCCAGGGACTCCTTAAACTGCTAGTGTTTGCACAGCACCCCAAACCCAGATCTGTTTTCCCCAGTTCAAATGCTACTTCACAACAGCCCCTATAGCAGCCATGAGCCTTAAAGGACGGGAGGAAAGAATGGATGTTAAGACCTTGCAATGGCAGGGGTGCCTGGGTGGCTCATTGGGTTAAAGACTCTGCCTTCAGCTCAGGATCGAGCCCTGCATCGGGCTCTGCTCAGCAGGGAGCCAGCTTCCTCCTCTCTCTCTCTGCCTACTTGTAATCTCTGTCTGTCAAATAAATAAATAAAATCTTAAAAAAAAAAAAAGACTTTATAATGGCATAGGAAGTGCCCAGGCTTAAAAGTTCAGTGAAAGAACATGGCACAAAATTGATGTCTGCAATTTAGAAAAGACAACAGAAAAAAAAAAAAAAAAGGAAAGAAAACATACTAAAATGTGGGCAGTGGTTGTCCCTGAGCGGTTTTATTATGAGTTGTTTTCTTCTCTAGACTCCTAAACCTTTCATGCAAATTTTCTAAAATATATCTGTAGAATATGTGTATTTCCACAGTATATGTATAAACATATGCTATTTTTATAAGCAGAGAAAAGACACTTACTTTTCGATCTTCCCAACCATTCAAAGTAACACTAAGCAAAATTTCTTAAAGCTTAACTGAGCAAACATTTTTAAAACGACCTTCCCTTAATTGCAAAATCCACAAACTTCCAGCTCTCCCCAATGTAGTCAGCTTGGGCAGGATCTCCCTTACGTGAGCTAAGGCAGCCGGAAAGCCTTTGGCTCAGCAGCCTCATTTACTGGGCTCCCACAGTGGGTTTCGCACTTTCCATACGTTACTCGGTATCATCCCCACTGAAATACCGAGTAGTGGTTATCACTCCCACTTTACAGACATAAAACTGGGCCCCCAGCATTCAGTCCATGGCCCATCGCATTGCTTTGCTACAAGAAAGCAAAGCCAGGATTCAAACCCAGAGGAATTGTCTGAGTCTATGATCTGTCCCCTATTCTAGTAATTTCCCAAAACTTTCTAGCTGTGGAGCCCTCAGTTCAAACAAATGCCTGATGTGTTAGTTTGCTACGGCACAAAATACTTCAGACTGTGTGGCTTTACACACTTTGGGTTTTTTCCCCCTGCAGTTCCAGGAGCTGGAAGTCCAAAATCAACCAACTAGCCGGGTTGGTTTCCTCTGAGACCTCTCTCTTTCGCTTGCAATGTGGCTGGTCTCTGGCTTCTTCACCTGGTTGTCCCTCTGTGCACATGGGCCCCTGGTGTCTCTTTGTATTTCCAGATCTCAACTTAGAAGGACATCAGCCACACCAGATTAGGCCTCCCCTAAAAGCCTCATTTTCATTTACTCACCACTTTAAAGGCCCTGTATCCAAATACAGTCACATTCTGGGGTCCTGCTGGTTAGGCTTTCAACACGGGAATTTTGAGGGAACACAATTCAGCCCATAATGTCTGGACTCTAAGGTGTGGGTGTGACCTGTCTGGGCTCAAGCTGGGCTGGGAGGCCTGGAGCCCAACTCTGCCATTCACTCCCTAATACCCTTTTATGGGCTCAAGAAAGAATAGTTAGGAAGTCACTCCTTTCTATGAATTTGGAAAAAGAAAATATTCAAAGAAACTCAGTAAAATGAAACTCTGCATGTGAGCCATTTCTGTGAAAATACAGACAGAGCCATCAGCTGACTGACTGTGAAGACCACCATATTTCATCTAGTATGTTCCACATCGTCTCTCTGTACTGGCCAGAAAAAATGGATTTTTTTCCTTACCCAGTTTACAAACTGCAAGGATAGAAAGCACCCCAGGAGGTACTAAACTTTGTCCTTATATATGTATATTCAAAGATGAAATATTGAGCATTTTGATTTCATAATCAGCATATTGGATACCTGGGGAGTGGCTCATTTATAAGTACCTTCCTCCTCTAGACAACAAAATTATTTTTGTTAACACTCACATACTAATTGGTAATAATCATTATTGTCTTGATTCGTTTGTTAGCTTAGCAACAATTCCCATTTAAAAAAGGATAAACTTCAATTTAAGGATATTCAAATCTGGCAAAATATATCGTGCATGAACTAAAGTTTGCAATTACCAAACAAAAATACACCAAACACTTTGTATTCTTTCAGTGTTTTAAATTCTAGACACAAGTAAAACTCCAAGTGGTCATAATTAAAATGACATAATTACTGTAACTCATGCTCTTTTGTATTTACAACTGCTATGCTATCCTGGTTGAATTTTGAATCTACTGTTTAAATACAGGAATTTGTATTATGATAATGATTGAAGACATGAACTGTACCTAAAATGAGTTTTAAAGATTCTAAGATTTTAAAAAAAGATTTATTTATTGTAGAAAGTACTTGTGTGCATGTGCCCACGGGGGCCTGAGGGTGGGGGGCAGAGGCGGGGGGCGGGGGAGGCGTGTAGGAGCCTGGGGCTGAGGGAGAGGGAGAGAGAGAATCCTTGCTGAGCACTGAGGTCACTTTCAAGATCCTGAGATCATGACCTGAGTGGAAGAGTCAGTCGCTCACCTGACTGGGCCACCCAGACACCCCAAGAACTTACTTTCAAAACAAATGTGTAGCAGCTTACTATATCACTGTGAACTCCCTGAATTAGCTTCCAAGTATAAGGTTTACTGAAGATAATAATAAATAGGTTCCCTTTGAAGCTTACATAACCACAGTCATTATTCCGAACTTAGATCAATAAATTATTTTTTCAGAAAAGTATTTATTACCCACTAGAACTGCCAGCACATGGTGATAATAACAGACTGGGTTTTATTGTTTTGATCCTATCCATTGAAAATGCATCCCCTTGGGTTGGGCCCACACCTGGAGTCGAAGGCTCCCTCTGCTGGTGGAATCAGGGTAGAGGTCAAGTTGGAGTAGAAGTCAGGAGTTCACCAGAAGGCAAAGGGTAGGGGCACGGTGGGTGGCTCAGGCGGTTAGGCCTCTGCCTTCTGCTCAGGTCGTGATCCCAGGGTCCTGGAATGGAGCCCCACATCGGGCCCCCTTCTCAGCGGGAAGCCTGCTTCTCCCCCTCTTTCTCTGCCTCAAATAAGAAAGACACGAAAGGGCAGAATCAATAGAACTTGCTTGCTCTCTTTCCGTTTCCAAGACAGTACAGGTTTCTGGCTTCCTCCCTGTTCCTCTTCCGGGCTCCACTTCTCCTAGTTTCTGGAAGCTAGAATGCCTTAGGGTTCTGTCTCGGACGAAGCCTCAAGTTTATTCCTCCCCTGGCTTCCACGTCTCAGCACGTGGAGCAGCAGCTACCCTCTTATTCAAGGCCAGTCATCTCTTACCCTCCCTTTCCTTCCCGCCTCACCTCAAGCCCTTGGGAACCCGCAGGGACTATCTCCCATGTACCTCTGCAAACTGGCCTCTTCTGACACCCACCTTCTATCCCTATTGTGTCCCTCCAAATTCCATGTCGAAGCCCTAGCCCTTGAAACCTCAGTATGTGACTGTATTTGGAGCTGGGGCTTTTTTTTCTAAGATTTTATTTATTTGACACAGAGAGAGAGAGAGACAGTAAGAGAGGGAACAGAAGCAGGGAGAGTAGGAGAGGGAGAAGCAGGCTTCTCGCTGAGCAGGGAGCCCGATGTGATGTGGGGCTCGATCCCAGGACCCCGGGATCATGACCCAAGCCGAAGGCAGATGCCTAACCGCCTGAGCCACCCAGGTGCCCCATGGGCTTTTAAAGATGTGCTTCATTTAAAATCTGTAGGGTCGGCCCTAATTGAACACGCTGGTGCCCTTAGAAGAGGACATTTGGACACAGACACTTCACTAGGTTAAGGAAATTTCCTGCTAGTCTCTAGTTTTTCACTTTATTAAATCATAGATGAGTGTGAAATTTTATCACATGCCTCTTCTGTGGCTATTGAAGACGTGGTGAGATCTACTTTAATCTGTTGATGTGGCTGTCAGGAGCCCATATGGTAGCTTCGCGTGTCTTCCTTCAGGTAGACACAGCCCCATGCCAGGGCCCACAGCTTGGCAGTGAAGCTGGAACTGAATTTCAGCCCCCTTCAGGCCACACAGAGGCTATACCCTATGAGGAGTCTGGCTCCAGACCAAAGCCTGTGTGATGCTTCAGGCCTGACGACTGGCACGTGTGAAGGCTTTGCCTGGCAGCCCTCAGGGGGTGCAGGTGGGAGTGGGGAAGCTGCCTTCTTAAGAGACTTTGATGCCCAGCCTGTACATTGCCACCTGGAGGCAGCCACCATTGAGGACTCAGCGCCCTAGGCCTAGCCCAGCCATGCTCTCACATACACCGGCAGGACCTACATTCCTCGCCCAGGAGTTTTCGCTGGCTGGCGGAGCAGCGGGGTCAGCTCAGACACTGGCAGATGCCTCTGCCTCTAGCCCTTCCCCTACCCCCCTCCCCCCAACCCCGGGTTTCCAGCTCCATCAAACAGTGAGGGCTTTTTGTTGGTGGCTCCCTGAGCCGTGAGACAATTCCCTTCCCCACTTCACTGATTCAGCTAACCTTCACTCGCTGCTGTTTCGTGGAGGGAAACCAGGGCTCCGGGGAAGCCAACATCCGTTCCTGTCGCCTCCTGCTTCCACTACGTGAATCAAGGCCTGCCCGTCCGTGACTTCTGGTTTGGCTCCGAGTCTTACTGGATGCTTGGACCGCTGGCAGCTCTGGGACAACGTACCGGACCGTATCTGGTGGCTCGGTGGTAAATGATGTTAGATTTTCTGATATTCAATTACTCTTGGAAAATGACAATAAAGCAAAGTTGGTAACACGGAAAATTTTTAAAAGCTATTTTGCTAGTAGGTTGGCTGAGATTTGTAGTGGCTCATTGATTTTCAGTCTTTTTCTCTTCATTTTTCAATACTAACACGTACAAATATAAATTGTCCCCTAAGCATCTCTTTAGCCCCATTACATGCATCTTAATATGTCGAGAGGAGAGCATGGACAAAGACACTGATGTGGGAGCATTTCTGGCAGGTTCAGGGTCAGTGAGGGAGGCCGATGTGGCTACCCATTTTTTTTTTTAAAGATTATTTATTTATATATTTGACAGAGGTCACAAGTAGGCAGAGAGAGAGGAAGGGAAGCAGGCTCCCCGCTGAGCAGAGAGCCTGAGCGGGCCTCAATCCCAAGACCCTGGGATCATGACCTGAGCCGAAGGCAGAGGCTTTAACCCACTAAGCCACCCAGGCACCCGTGGCTACCCATTTTCTACTTTCTTTTTTATTTTTATTAAGATTTTATTTATTAATTTGACAGAGAGACAGCGAGAGCAGGAACACAAGCAGGGGAGTGGGAGAGGGAGAAGCAGGCTTCCTGCAGAGCAGGGCGCAGATGCGAGGTGCAATTTTAGGACCCTGGCCTGAGCCAAAGGCAGAGGCTTAATGACTGAGCCACCCAGGTGCCCTCATTTCCTACTTTCTAATATAATTTATTATATATTAGATAATTATATATATTATAGAATTATAATTATATAATTTATAATTTTTATTTCATAATGGCCAAATATATGTCTTCTTTAAATTAACCCATTTCTTTTGCCTTGTTGCAGCAGACAGAGCATTTTAGATTTTATTTATTTATTTAATATTTTATTTATTTGACAGAGAGAAATCACAAGTAGGCAGAGAGAGAGAGGAGGAAGCAGGCTCCCTGCCAAGCAGAGAACCTGATGTGGGACTCGATCCCAGGACCCTGAGATCATGACCCGAGCCAAAGGCAGAGGCTTAACCCACTGAGCCACCCAGGCTCCCGGCTTCTTGTTTTTTGCCATGTCTGCTCAAACTAGCATGGTCTGATTCAGAGTTATGGCCTCAGTATGTGCCGCCAGTATTTCCGTTAGTACGCAGAAGACAGAGGCTTCATTACGTTGGATTAAGTGAACCTCCTTGAGTGCATCATCCAAGACACCTACCTTAATGCCAACCCATAGCACATAAAATAAAAATAGCCTCACTAACAAAAGAATTAACCCATTTCTGTACCCATCTAACTTAATTGTATTGTGATCAGAGAATATGAATATGATTCTGATCTTTTGGTCTTTTTTGTGACTTGTTTTGTGTCCTAGTAGACAGCCAGCTTCTGTAAATATTCTGTGTATACGTAAAAAAGGAACTGCCTCAGAGTTCCTGGCTGGCTCTGTCAGAGGCGTGCAGGACTCTTGATCTCGAGGTCATGAGTTCAAGCCCTACCACTGCGTGTAGAGATTACTTAAATAAATAAAGCTTTAAAAAAAAAAAAGAAGTTTCTTTTTTTAAAATTTTATTTATTTCTTTGAGAGACTATGAGCAAGGAGGAGGGGCAGAGGGAAAGGAAGCTGGCTCCCCGCTGAGCAGGAGCCAGACACAGGGCTGGGATCCCAGGACCGTGGGATCATGACCTGAGCTGAAGGCAGCAGCTTAACTGACTGAGTCAAGCAGGCGCCCCAAAAATGCATAGTTTCTGATCATTGTATACAGAGTTGAAGATATTGCCATTGGATCAAGCATGCTGTGTGCTTCAAATCTTACAGAGCCTCTTAATTTTTGGTCTACTTGATATCTGAGTTGATCTCACTCTGTTAGAATACATGTGTTAAAATGTACTACCATAGTTGTAATTTGGCAATTTTTCTTTTTAGTTTCAGCTTTAATTTACATGCTCTGAAACTATATTATTGGGTTCATAAAAATGTAGAAAAGATAGATCTTCCTGGTAAATTGTTCTTATTATTTAACTATGACCATCTTTAACCCTAATAGATTTTTGCCCTAAAGTGTATTTGGTTTGGTATTAAAACAGATGCACCACTTCTCTATCTTTTAATATAAAAATTTGTGTGTCATTTTTTAAGTCTATCTCTTGCAAACAGTTCAGAAGTAGCTTTTATTATTGTAAAAAATCGGACAGTTTCTTTTACCTGGCAGGTTCAATTCATTTACATCTATGATTACTATGTCTTTTTTTTACCATCTAATTTTGTACCTTTTTAAAAATATTTTATTTATTATTTATATATTTATTTATTTGTCAGAGAGAGAGAGCGAGAGAGAGAGCGTGCACAAGCAGGGGAACAGCAGGCAGAGGGAGAAGCAGACTCCCTGATCCCAGAACGCTGGGATCATGACCTGAGCCAAAGGCAGACACTTAATGGACTGAGCGACCCTGGTATCCCTGTACTTTCTATTAACCAGGACTTCTGTGCTTCTGTTTTTTATCTTTTCCTATCTTCCACCGGGTTTTCCCTAATACCCTTTTTATATTCTAATGGCTTAAAACTTATTCATTCAGGGCACCAGGCTGACTCAATGACTTGTCACTCTTGATCTCAGTGCTGTGAGTTCAAGTCCCACATTGGGTATAGAGATTATAAAATTGTTAAAAAAAAAAAAGTTACTCATTCAATAACTGTTCTTTTAGTAGTTTTAAAAAATGGAGTTGCAACGGGCACATAGAAACATGTATTCTCCAAATTTATTCATCTTCAGGATTACCTTGGCTACTCTTGAAACTTTACATTTCTGTATCATTTGGTTTTTAATTTTCACATGCATGCACATTTGTACACACACACACAGACACACACACACACCCCATTGAGATTTTGATTGAGTTTTCACTGAATTTAGAAGAATGGACAGGCATTTTTATACTATTAAATCTTCTAATCAAAGAACGTGCATATTTTTTCATTTACTTAAGAGCTTTAAATTTTTTCTCTACTTTATAGTTTTCAGTGTAAAACAGTGGTTCTTAACTAGAAATAATTTTGCGCCTTTTTTTAAAATAGCAGCCCAAGCTGACTAATTTACCTCCACAACAAATACTTATCCATTCCAAAGTGTCAACTGTGCCAACGCTGAGAAACTCTGGTGAAGTGGTATTCAACTTATTTGATTTATTATTTATTTATTAGTTTGTTGCTAATACATAAAAATATAATCAACTTTTCAAATATTGAGCTTGTGTCCGCTAAAATTAACCCTTCTTTCAGGTAGTTTATCTATAGATTCTTTGGATTTGCTATATACACAACTGTGTATCACCTGTGAATAAAGACAGCTTTATTTCATTTTTTTTCCAGTCCTTATACTTTTTCTTTTCCTTGCCCTAATAAACTGGCTAGAACTTCCAGTACTATGTTGAATAAGTATAATATCCACAGGAGAGCTTTCAATATTTCACCACTACATATGATATTCTTGGTAGGTCTATAGTTGACAATTATCAGATTTTTATTTTATTTTTAAAATTTTTTTATTTTTTTAAAGATTTTATTTATTTATTTGACAGAGATCACAAGTAGGCAGAGAGGCAGGCAGAGAGAGAAAGGGAAGCAGGCTCCCTGCTGAATGGAGAGCCCGACCGGGGCTTGATCCCAGGACCCTGAGATCATGACCTGAGCTGAAGGCAGATGCTCAACCAATTGAGCCACCCAGGGATCCTTGACTGATTTTCAACTATTAAACTTCCCTTGTATTCTTGGAATAAACCTGCCCTTAATGTTGATGCATTACTTTTCTTTTTTGTAATATACTTTGTCAGACTTGTGTGACTAGAAGGTGTTGACCTCATAAATGAGTTGGCAGGTCTTCCCTAAGTTTCTATTGCTTAATAAGAGTTTGTGCAAAACTATTATTTCTTCTTTAAATGCTTGGGGAAAAATGAAGCTGTTTTGGCCTGGAGTTTTCTTTGTGAGCTTTTTAACAATGGATTCAGTCTCTAGCTATCAAATTGTTCAGCTTTTTTTTTTATCTCTTGTTCTGTCAGTTTGGTAAGCTGTGTTTTAATAGTGTGGTTACTCTTAACATCTGTAACATAACTGTATGATCTGTACTGATGCTCTTTAACAGCACTCCTACCAGTCTTAAAGGTTGACTTGATTTAAGCTAGCACATTCCTTACTTGCTGATCTAAGGCCCTCGATAGGTAACAGAACTAATTTACTTTCTTTGAGATCTGCAGACCACTAGCCATGAGGAATGAAGGACCAAATTTTCCCAGGCCACAGGGGCCAGGAAGTCTGAAAATGTCTCGGCTTTCTGACTAGCCCCGCAATTTCTTAGCAACATATTTTTCTTTTTTTTAGGACACACAAATGATTTTACTGACCTGGCTTTGTGCATCTGTAGAACTTGCCTCCTCTTCAGAAAAAAACAGAGCATTCCTGCACATCATGAACCAAGAACCAGACCCCCTCACTGTACAACCTTGAAGCACTGAGATAAGATTTGTAGCTGACATCAGCGAGCCTGCACGAAATGAAGAAATGTTGCAGGCCACTGCACTCCTTTTGCTGATTAACTACCCAAAACCCCTTAAAAAAAAATGAGCCATGAGCCAGGCGGAAACCTCAGAGTTGGCTTTTGATCAAGAGTCTGTCTTCTCCCTGGGCTACTGGCCTTCTGAATAAAGCTCAGATTTTTTTCCAATCAAAAACTCATCAGGGTTCAGCCAGTTAAATGTCTGCCTTTAGCTCAGGTCATGATCCCAGGGTCCTGGGGTCAAGCCCCACATCAAGTCCCACATTGGGCTCAAAAACTCATCAGGGTACCTGGATGGTTCAGCCAGTTAAATGTCTGCCTTTAGCTCAGGTCAGGATCCCAGGGTCCTGGGGTCAAGCCCCACATCAAGTCCCACATTGGGCTCCTTGAGCAGAGAACCTGCTTCTCCCTCTCCCTCTGCCTACTTGTGCTCTCTCTGTCAAATAAATAAAATCTTTAAAACAAAAAAACAAAAACAATTCATCTCTCAAGTAATGGCCTTTCAAGTGATAGGCAGCCAAATCTGGATTCAGTAACATATTGTCTTTTTTTCTTCATCAGTCTTGTTAAAGATTTCTCAATATTATTCATCTCGTCAAAGAACTAGATTTGGGGTTTGATAAATTTCTTTGTCATACATTTGTTTTCTATTTCACTAATATCTACTATGTCCATTTTCTCCCTCTAGATTTTTAGGTTTGATTTTTTTTTTAAGATTTTATTTATTTATTTGACAGAGATCACAAGTAGGCAGAGAGGCAGGCAGAGAGAGGGGGAAAAGCAGGCTCCCCACCGAGCAAAGAGCCTGATGCAGGGCTCTATCCCAGGACCCTGAGATCATGACCTGAGTAGAAGGTGGAGGTTTAACCCACTGAGCCACCCAGGTGCCCAGTGATTTGTTATTTTTATATTGATTTGTTGATTGTTATTGTTATTTGTTATTTTTGTCTAGATTCTTGAGATGGAAGCTCAGACCACTGACTTTCCATTTTTCCTTTGTTTCTTAAATATGGATTTAAGGCTAAGCACTCATGTGCTGGTACCCCACAATTGTTAATATATTGTATTGTTCATAATACTTGTACCAACTCTGTGAGGTCTACAGGATCTAGATCTAGGTATGAACTATTTTTTTACTTAACCTGGAATCTATTTCCTGAATTCTTATCTCTCATCAGTTCTGGAAAACACTCACTGATTTTTAAGATGTATTTATTTATTTGAGAGAGAGAGAGAGAGAGAGAGATCACAAGTAGGAAGAGAGGCAGGTGGGTGGGGGGAGCAGGCTCCTTGCTGATGCAGACCTGGATCCCAGGACGGTGAGATCATGACCTGAGCTGAAGGCAGGGACTTAACCCACTGAGCCACTCAGGAGCCCAACACTCACTGATTTCTCTTTGAATGTTGTTGCTCTTCCACCTGTAAACTCTCCTTCTGGACATTGAGTTAGATACATGATAGACCTTTTCACTGTGGTCTCTAGACCACCTAGCAGAAGGTCTAGAGAACACTGGAAACCTAGGATTTCCCTCATCTTTTCCTCACTCAATTCTGCATTTGGATAATTTTCTCAGTTCTTGTACAGTTCACTTATTCTTTTCTAAGGTATATCAGATGTGCTCTTTTAACCTATGCATTGAGATTTGGTGAATAAACCAACATATACTTTTGTTTTTAGAAACTCAGTTTCCTTTGCCTAGTCATTTTCACAATGTATTATTTTCTTTTGTTTTGATTCCTTCTTATGCTTTTAAATTATTTAGTGTATTTTCACTTTTATAGTTGTAAGCTATGAATCACTTTAGCTGAAGTTCTGTGGTCTAACCCAGAAGCTACTCTCTGGGTTAGCTTTCTCTCATAGTGGGTTGTTTCCTTGTATATTTTACAATTTGGAACCATGAGCCCATCTTCAGCAGTTCTATCTGTGCAGATTTTATACAGCTTTAAGAGTTTGTCTTGCCTTTGTCCCTTCCAGAGAGTCATGGTGGCAATAGTCTTGGACCGTATTTTTTAATTGTGCTATACACACAGAGGACCACTTTTTTCTCATCTTGGCAGTTGTAGTATCACATGAAAAATGAAAAAATTAAACCCCAAACAGGTGAGAGTAGACCTGTGGGTCTAATTTCTCAGACACTACTTTTTTTTTTTTCCATCCAAGTCCAAGCTGAGATGGACAGGCTTCCTTGTCATCTCCTTGTGGCAGAGGACAGCTTTTCTTTCTACCTCCCCCCTTTGAGGGAGGGTGCTGTAAAGGATCACAGTTTAATAGAGGACTCTTGTTCCCAGCCCCCTGCTTGCACAGACTTTTGGGCTCATCTTTATCTCTGGGGGACTGTGACACTCTGTGCCCTATGTTTTCAACACACCCCATCTGAATGCAGCCACAGTGAGAGCTCACCTAGTTTTAAGTTCTCTTTCTGTTCTTATCCCTATTTTTTTCTTGAGACCTCAGTTATGCACCATTTCCCCTCCTCTATTTATCTTGAAGTATTTCTAAACCACAGAAAAATCTCATGAAGAACTAGACACCCACACATTTACTTTTTAAATTTTTGTTAATCCATTAGAGAGTTAGTCACGGATTCATGACACTTCACCTCTAAATACTGCTGCATACATCTATGTAATCAGGATACAATCATCATATTCAGAAAACTTAACAATGGTAAAGTACTTTAATATATGGTCCAATTTCCCCATTTGTCCCAATAATGTCTTTTAAGACAGTCTTTTTTCTAATCCAGTTAAAGGCCACCCATGTCATTTACATGTCTTATGTCTTTCATGTCTTTTAATCTAAGATAGTGTACCTGCCTGCTGTCTTTTATGACATCGACATTTTTAAAGTCTAGACCACTTGTTTTGCAGAGTAACTCTGAATTTGGATTTGTCTTGAGTATTTTACTTTTAGTTTCAGAGTAAGTTTGTTTTGGTCAAGAATTGTACATAGCTAATCTTTCTCTGTCCATCTTATCAGGAGGAACATGGTGCCTTTTTCTACATTTGTAGTAACGCTCAGTTTGATTATTTGATTGGTATCTACCTGGTTTATCCATTAAAAAGATACTTTCCCTCATTCGTTATTAATAAGCTAAGGAGTGGTACTTTCAGACTGTGTGAATGTCCTATTTTGCTCAACAGTGTCTAAATTAGCTATTACTCCTTGAATTAGTTTTGGTGTGATGGTTGCAAAATGGTAATTGTTTTAATTCTACTATTCTTTTGTTATTAGTTCTTCTCTAAGGACAGCTTTCCTTTCTCCCTCCCCCAGCACCCCTCCACCCCAACTCAGTCATTATTATGGAAGTTAGTATAAAGATAAACTCATTAATTTTAAAATATGGTGTATTAGGGATGCCTGGGTAGCTCAGTCAGCTGACTACCTTCGGCTTGGTCATGTTCCTGGGGACCTGGGACTGAGTCCTGCACCCGCCTCCTGCTCAGCGGGGAGCCTGCTTCTCCCTCTGCCTACCTCTCCTCTTGCTTGTGCTCTCTGTCCCTCTGACAAATAAATAAATAAAATCTTTAAAAAAAAAATATGGTGTGTTAAAAACCACTTCTCTCATTATTCATTTTGATTCTGATTATTCTTGCATTCCTTCAAGCTGCCTCCTGTGTCCTTTTGACACGTTTCCACTGGTGTTTGAACACTTCCTAACTAGCAAGACATTCTAGGTTCACTTTAAATTTTCCCTGACCCAGACCTCAGACTCATTTATTCAAGGAACCCTCATTCCTTTCACTGGGAAATGATATTTTAAAATTAAGATCAGAATTTTTATGTGCTCATTGCTCCTGGGATCCCACTGTGCCTAGGCCCCTGATGATTAATTTTATGTATCAACTTGACTGGGTCACAGGATCCCCCGATACCTGATTACACTTTATTTCTGGCTGTGTCTGTGAAAGTGTTTCTTAATGCTTCATTAATTGAATATTTGAATCAGTGGACTAAGTTAAGCAGGTTGCCCTTTCCAATGTGGATGGGTATCATCCAGTCCATTGAGAGCCTGCACAGAACAAAAGTGGAATAGAGGGGTGCCTGGGTGGCTCAGTGGGTTAAAGCCTCTGCCTTCGGCTCGGGCCATGGTCCCAGGGTCCTGGGATGGAGCCCCACATCGGGCTCTCTGCTCAGTAGGGAGCCTGCTTCCCTTCTTCTCTGCCTGCCTCTCTGCCTACTTGTGAGCTCTGTCAAATGAATACATAAAATCTTAAAAAAAAAAAAAAAGGTGGAATAAAACAAAAAAGTGGAATTTGCTCTCAGCTTGCTGACTCCTGGCACATCAATCTTTTGACTTCGGTGCTCCTGTTCTCAGGCTTTCAGATCCAGACTGACAACTACATCACCGGCTCTCTGAGCCTCACAGCTTCCAGCATCTCTGGCTTACACATGGCACTCTTGGGACATTATGTGAGCCAGTACTTTACAGTAATTCGAGGGAGAGAGAGATAGGTATCTCCTACTGATTCTGTTTCTCTGGAGAACAATGACTAATACAAGGTCCTTACAATGGACAGAGCTAAGAGTTTCTTGATTTTGTCAAAATGGGTCTATACTGATTTCTTAATTCCAGGCCAGCACGAGCAAACCGACAAATTCTTACCCTTTTCCTCCCATCCCTTATTTATATGCACTTTCTTTTATAGTGAGAATCCTGGTTTGTTGTTTTTTGTTCTTTTTTTTTGACAGAGAGACACAGCGAGAGAGGGAACACAAGCAGGAGGAGCTGCAGAGGGAGAAACAGGCTTCCCGCCAAGCAGGGAGCCCGATGTAGGGCTCGATCCCAGGACCCTGAGATCATGACCTGAGCCGAAGGCAGATGCTTAATGACTGAGCCACCCAGGCGCCCCCAGAATCCTGTTTTCCAGCAATATCTAAATATTTTCTATTCGCCCAATCCTATAACCAGATATACAGTTAAATTTGTACTTATTTACAGAGTACTTCTAAGCATTTTTGTGGTAAGAAACATGTAGGGCCAATTCTACCTACCTGATTGCTGGCAACATTGAGACCCTTTGTGTGGGTGAATAACGCTGCGGCGCAGATCTGACACTATTCACTCACTCACTGGGGGGGAGAGCATCTTCACTGCAGTCTCCAGCCAAGCGTCTGTAGGGATTATTTAGCTATGATCCATCAACAGACTGGGAGGTTTTGCCTTTTTAAATTTTTTATTCCTCAGGCATCATGAGGGAGGAAAAAATGGTACCATGGGCCTCAGGCTTGTTTTAAAGATCTCCCGTAACAAGTTACGACAGCAGTCTTTTAAAATGTCAGTCAAATCCTATCATCCTCTCCCCTATATGAAATCCTTTAGAGGCATCCCAGTGCATTTTAATAACTTACTGCCAGGCTCTAAGTATTCTGGCTTTGTGCACTGGGGCCTGGACTAGGGTGTAACAAGCCAGGCACGACCAGACGTGGGAGGGAGTCTACCTTCGTAAGTCTTGTGCCCTGGGTGCTTGAATTGCATCCCCATAGTCAAGGCTCTAGCATCCAGACCACCCTCCTTCCTGTCCATTACCTCCCAGCCACACCAACCTTCTATTTCTCCATGACAAGTTCTTTCTTGATGCAAGAGCTTTGCAATGGCTATTTCCTTCTGCCTGTGATGCTCTTCCCTTGGGCTGCTCTGTCTTGTCTGTGTTTAAGAACTATAGTCACACAAAAGCTTACACTGTGGTGATTTTTATATGGACCCCATTGGAAGTGGCTGCCTCTAAGTGCCTAAGACCACAGAGGTCCTACGGATTCTGGGTAGCTCTCCGTGTCTGTGCCACAGATGGGCTGTGTGACTCTACCCTGGGACTGAAACCCTGGGGCCCTGCATCCAGTCTCCCAGTGAAACATGCAAACCACTTCCTCTAAAGGCTTCCCAGTAACCTGGGGTGTGTACCCTCACCAATGCTAGGACTCCTCTCTTTGTATTTCCCTACATTTCCTCTATTCTTCCCGCACCCCCCCCAATATGATTCCCTCTCTTCTCCAGAACGCCTAGTAGTGTCTCCTAAATGGACTCACACTTTATGAGAACAAAAGTCAAGATGGTTGGTGATCACTGGGTATCTTCTGCTCAGGCTTTTTAAGACAAACGTCTCAGAGGCAAAGGAGCACAAAAAGGCCTTGTTCACTGCACTGTATGAAAAAGATCGAAAACATGGTCGGTGTCTCTGGCAAACACTGGAAGTGAGGGTGGCTGAAGCCGCAAGCCAGCTGGGCTGCAAGTCTGAACACCAGCAGAGCCACGGGGATCTCAGTCCCTGTCGCTAAAAGGGAAGAAAAGGGCCCGAGAAAAGGAGATCGAAGCCACCTAATCACACAACACCTGGGATGGAGGAAGAGCCTTCCATTTATGCATTCATACAGAATAAAACTACATTTGACCACTTCTTCTAGGAGTATGGTTTACTTTGGAAGGTCAAAGACCAAAGACATTGTCTTGTGAGGGGATCTTGGGCCAAGCTAACCACCAGCCAACCGGGCCAGCAGCATCCCCACATCCACAGGGCCCTCCGCTGCCAAGAAGAAACCTGGTTCTTAACCCAATGCCCTGCGGCAGGGGTGGAAGCAAAAACAAAGTCACCATCCAAGGATGAGCGAGCTCAGAGAGAGAAAGAGGCAACCCACGAAAGAAGAACTTGGCAAACTCAGATGCTCAAACGCCTGCAAACAACAAATGGTAAGAAGGTGAGCCCTTGTAGATCCAGATTCAATCTAATGGTGAAAAAGGACGCGTTTGGTAAAGCCAAGGACATAGAATAAAGATTGGATACTAGATAGCATGAGGGGTTGTGGTTCTTATGTTTCAGGGGTATTTATCGTTGCTGTTAAAAAGAAAACCATGGGCCCAAAATAGCATTGCTTGGGTTAAGTCCCCAGGTCAGTAAACCCAGATTTAATACCTATCCCAACGGCGGCCTCAAACCACGCCCCTCCCAAGAATATAAACTTCACAAGGTTTATGGTTTACGGGAGGGATTTCCTGGCCAATACTTCCCTCCTGTTTCCCTTGGGAGGGCAACCTTGCCTAAACCGAGCATTCCTTCCTAACAAATTTTTCTCTTTTTTAATGCTCTCCCTCTGGCTTTAAAAGCCTTTCTTTTGTTTAGCTCAGCACAGCTCTACTTTACTTGCTAAATGGGATGCTGCTCGATTCATGAACTGTTGAATTGTTCAAGGCACATTAATCTTCAAATGTACTTGGATGAATTTTGTTTTAACAGATTTGGTAGCAGTTGTCGGGATCCAAAGTATACTTCTGATGGCATTCGGGGACAATGAGGAACAGATGTGGCATCTTGAGAGCTCTTCTGAGTTCACGGTTCCAGGGCCCTTGGTGAGTTCTGCAGACAGCATCGCTTTCCAGTCTGGGGTTCACAGTTCGTGTGCACCAACAAGAACCTCTAACCGAGAACCAGTCCACTGACAAATATTTGAGACAAGCAGAGTATGACATTCCTCCAGAACTCCCAACTGTCTTTTTAAAAGGTTTTATTATTGGGACACCTGAGGGACTCAGTCGTTAAGCATCGGTCTTCGGCTCAGGTCACGATCCCAGGGTCCTGGGGTTGAGCCGAGGAACGGGCTCCCTGCTCAGTGGGGGAGGCCTGCCTTTTCCTTCTCCCACGCCCCCCGCCTATGTTCTCTCTTGCTGTCTCTGTGTCAAATAAATAAATAAAATCTAAAAAAAAAGAAAAAAGATCTTATTATTTATCTGAGAGAGCACACAGAGAGAGGACGACAGAGAGAAGCAGATTCCCTGCAGAGCAGGGAGCCCGATGTGGGACTCGATCCCCAGACCCCAGAATCATGACCCCAGCCAAAGGCAGACAATTAATGGGCTGAGCCACCCAGGTGACACCCCCCCACTCCCCTACCCCCACCCGCTGCCGAACTGTCCTAATGTTAATGCTTTGATAGAAGCAAAAAACAACATTAGCTAGCATTCTTTAAGTGTTCTTTAACATACAAAAATCCTTATGGAGGGGCACCGGCTGGCTCAGTCAGTTGTCTTGACTCCCTTTTCTTTTTTTCCATTATGTTCAGTTAGTCAACATACAGTACATCGTTAAGTTTTTGTTGTGTGATTTCAGTTCAACTTTTGATTTTAGCTCAGGTCATGATCTCAGGGTTGTGGGATGAGCCCGGAGTCCTTCCTGCCTTGGGCTCCGTGGTCAGTGGGAAGTCTGCGTAGATTCTCCCTCACCCTCTGCCCCTCCCTCAATGTGTGTGTGTGACCCCGCGCGCTATAAGGCCCAAGTTTTCGTGTCCGAAAGACCACCAAGGAGCCAACACCGATGCAAATCACACGAGGGTTTATTCAACAAGCTTAAGCTTGGGCCCAAGTATACCCAACACAGTGGAGTCGGGACTTGGACCCCAAGTCTACTTAAGGCAGGGGTATTTATGTGTCATTACAAGAGGCTTGGCGGGGGTAGAGGGGAAGTTTCAGACTTTCCTGCAGTAAGTGGATTAGCTGTTGCTGGGTTGTTGCAGGGTGGGGTATAGCGGTTTTTCCTGTAACTGAAGCAGGGTGAAGTTCAGCCCCTGGTCACAGGGGCCTGAGATGGCTGCCGAAGCTAAGATGGCTGTTTGTGCTAACACTGAACTTGAGGTGGGATGGCCTTAATTTCCTCGGCCTCCACATTTCCCCCCCCCTCAGAGGAACCTAAGGAAGGAGCCAATCGTGGGTCCTGGCTGGTCTCAGCAACAAGGTCCGGTGGTTGGTATTGCTGTCTGAGCACCATTAGCTGAACTGTACTGACTCGGTCTTTGACAAGAGTAACTAATCTATTGATAATGCAGGGCCCGAAGGTAAGCAGGAGGAGGAGGAGGAGGAGGAGGAGGAGGAGGAGAGGCCCAGCTAGGGTGGACAGCAAGGTGGTTAACCATGGGCAATGGCTGAACCATGATTCAAACCACCCCTGCTGCTGTGTCCGTTCCCATTTGCCAGACCTTCTCTGACTTCTTCCATAGATTCTCAGACGATTCCGGAGTGGTCAGTGAAGAAGAAACATTCCTCGTTTAAGGCAGCACATAACCCCCCTTGTTTTAAGAAGATTATATCTAGTCCTCTTCTGTTTTGAAGGACAACCTCAGACAAAGATGTTAGGGAGTCCTGGAGGGCGGAAATAGAGGTTTCTATCCGTTCTATGTGTAGATCGATTGCTGCTCTGACACTGTGAGAGTGGGAATTCTGTACGGCTAGTGAAGCAATACCTGTCCCTGCACCTGCTAACCCAATTCCCAACAGCGTTGCGATGGTGATCGCCGAGATGGGCCCTCTTTTATCCCGTCTGTGCCTCCAACCACTGAAGTACCGTAGCTGAACTAGCACACAGAAACCCTTTGTCTGATTCAGAACGTGACCAGGAAAACAGGGGGATAGGCCCGTAGAACATGTCCACCAACCATCTTGAGGAGGTAGGTGGTCGTCTAGGCTAGATACAGATCTTGTTATCATTACGTAGGGTCTGGTACTGGGGTGAGAGGGTGCCTGTACAGAGTCCCTGACCTGACACTGATTGTAAAGGGAGTCCTTGAGTCTTTTGATGCCATCTACAGGCATTAGGGTTGGAGGCTGTGTTGTACTGACCCAACATCACAATTCCCTCCTAGAAGGGAGGCTGGATGTCATAGCAGTGCCAGCAAGATCGCGTAAGATTGGGCAAGATTGGGCTTGGTTGCGTTGAGGAACCTGTAAGCTTGGAACATCAGGTCCCAAAGTGGATGCTCAGAGGAGCTGAGGAAGGGAGGATCTTGTGGGAAGGGAGTCGGGATGGGAGTGATCATCTCTCGGACGCAGATGGTATGGTGGGTACAGGGGAGGGCAGTGGAGGGGGAACAGGATTTATCTGAGTTTTGGGCGGTGCTAATACAGGGTTTGGGTCTAGGCTAACCTGGTTATTCTGGGCTGAGAGTCTCAAGGTGAATATTGCACCCGGGTCCTGGTAACCGAGTCTTACTTTGTCATAGATTCTTAAGCCCCAAGTAAGTCCCATCTGCCATCTTGTATCTAGTTTGCCGGCCTCTGTGAATTTTAGGGTGATCAGATTACTGGTTTCAGAGTTCTGTAATGTGTGGTTTCTTTTAAGAGTAATTAAATCATCTTTGTAGGGGGCCGTCCACCAAATTTCGCCAGTGGAGACACAACTCCAGCTGGCACAGTAAAAGTGGGTGGGGCCCCCACACTGTTTTGCCCAGTATCCTGTAAGGTGTCCCGGGCAAACATAAAAATGCCGTTTGTATAGTTGGCTTCTCAACCCGTGGAGATGGGTGTTCCCAAGTATTTTTGTTAGGTCAAGAGTAAGGTCAGGGAACCAAGTCTGTAGTGGGGCAATTTTTGAGAGAGAATATACAACCTCTGCTGTAGAAACACTTATTACCTGCCATGTTAGGTTAAGTGGTTGCTGGGGATTGGCCCTGGCATGAGGGGGACATAACATAAGCAACATTAGTGGGGTAAGTGAGAACCGCACAGTCTTAGCTTTAGGGGATTGTCCTTTTCGAGCTGGCTTTTCCATTCTGGAACGAAGTCCTTGAGAACAGCGTGTGGGTCAGCTGGCCAGATGTGGGTGTAGTGGACCCAGGGAGTAATCCCGTCGACTTTGAGAGCAGTGGGAGTGGTCAGGATCACGATGTAGAGTCCCTTGCAGCGAGGTTGAAGTGTCTGGTGTTGGTATCTCCGGACGTGCACCCAATCACCGGCCGATATCGATGGGGACCCAGGGGTGGCCCAGTCTCGTAGAGAGCCCTCAGCTTAGGCCACACCTGTTCATGGGTTCATTTTAACATTTGGGGGGAGAAAAGGAGTTGGTCATCAAACTCAGTAAGCACCTCAGGTTTTAAATTGGGAATGATAGGTGGAGGGATACCGAACATGATCTCATAGGGGTAAGTCCCATCTTATATGGGGAGTTTCGTACCCTATATAGGGCAAAGGGGAGGAGAGTCACCCAGTCCCCGCCAGTCTCCAGGGCCAATTTAGTTAAGGTCTCTTTTAACGTCCTGTTCATCTCTCTACCTGTCCTGAGCTCTGGGGCCTATATGTACAATTTACAATCTGCCCCAAGTGCTAGTGCTATTCCCTATGTTACCTGAGAGATAAATCCTGGTCCGTTGTCTGATCCAATCTTAACAGGAAAACCATACCTCGGTAAGATGTCTTCCAGCAGCTTCTTGGTCACGGTCCGTGCTGTTTCATGTTTGGTGGGAAATGGCTCTGTCCATCCTGAAAATGAATCTACAAACACTAGCAAATACCTGTATCCGTATTTTCCAGGTTCTACCTCAGTGAAGTCCACTTCCCAGTAAGCTCCTGGGTGGTCCCCCCGAAGCCGGGTGCCCGGGTTAGATCCATGGGCGGTGGCATTAGTTAACTGACATGCGTGGCAGCTTGCCACCATCTGTCCGATCTTTGATCAGGAGTCTTTGATGGTGATCCCTGCATGTCGCACCAATTCTTCCATTTTTCTTGTTCCCATGTGGGTACTCTTACACATTTTGGATAGGACTCACTGTCCCCGTTCCTCTGGTAGGATTATGCTGGAGCTCTCTGCCAGCCATGTAAGCATTGTGTCTCAGGCAGACGCCTGATCCACTCTAAGTCTGTGTCAATGTAGTTGGGGCTGTCTGGCAAGCTCGGTGCTCCTGGGTCAGGCAGTGTGGTCACTAAGACAGGGTTCACCGAAAGAGCTGCCTCTTTTGCCTTTAAGTTGGCCAGCCTGTTTCCCCTGGCCACTGGCGTGTCTGCTTTTTGGTGTCCCGGACAATGGATAATGGCCAGTGCCTTAAGCAGCCAGAGGGCCCTTAGGAGCTCAAGGATTTCTGCCTTGTTTTTAACAGTCTTTCCTTCTGCAGTTAAGAGCCCTTTTTCTCTATAAATGGCTCCGTGGATGTGGGCTGTGGCAAAGGCGTACGTGCTATCAGTATAGATGTTTATCCACTTGCCTGCTCCCATTGTTAGTGCCTTGGTTAATTAGCTCCATCAGTTCTGCACGTTGGGCAGATGTCCCAGCCGCTAACCTGACTCCTTCTCGGACAAAGCTGCTGCCATCTGTTTACCAGGTGTCATCCACATTCAGCAGTGGTCGGTCCTGGAGATCGGCTCTGACTCCCTGCACCTGAGCCAGGATTTCTTGGCAGTCATGTAGGGGGGTTTCCCAGTCAGGGTTAGGGAGCTGTGTCGCTGGGTTTAGGGCTGTTGGTACCTGGAACAAAATTCTGGTAGGGTTCAAAAGCAAGCCCCAGTAATGGGTCAAGTGGGCACTGCTGATCTACCGGTCCGGGGGTGGGTTGAGCACCCCTTCGATGGCATGCGGGGTAGTGACGTATAGTTCCTGCCCCATAGCCAGCTTATCTGCATCCTTGACCATGGTGGCTACTGCAGCAGTGATTTTTAAGCGCAGAGGCAATCCAGCGGCCACGGCATCTACTTTGAGAGGTAGGCCACAGGTCTCTTCCAGGGGCCCATGCATTGAATTAGGACTCCCTTCGCCACCCCTTCCTTTTCATCCATGTAAAAGTGGAAGGGCTTAGTTAGATCAGGCAGCCCGAGAGCGGAGGCCGAAAGCAAGGCTTGTTTAAGGTCATTGAAGGCTTTGTTCATGGCCTCAGTCCATACAAAGTCCTGTTTTTGTTCCGTCGCCTCGTAGAGGGGCTTAGCCATGTCAGCGAAACCAGGGATCCACAATTGGCAGAACCCAGCCGTCTCCAGGAATTCACGTACCTGGTGGACGTTTCGAGGCTATGGGATTCTCATGATGGTCTCCTTCGCATCCGTTCATCATCTTTGTCCATCTCTTAAATGTGTACCCCGGGTAGCTCACCTCCGTTCTGCAGATCTGAGCCTTCTTAGCTGAAGCCCGGTATCCCAGAGGTGCTGTCGCTTGGAGCAAATCCTTGGTGCCTTGTAGGCACGTTTCCTGGTCCTCTGCTGCCAACAAGACAACATCCTCATATTGTAATAGGGTCCGATTAGGGTGCTTGGCACGGAACTCACCTAAGTCTTCGTGCAGTGCCTCGTCGAAGATGGTGGGCGAATTCTTGAATCCTTGCAGCAGTCGAGTCCAAGTGAGTTGGCCATTGATGCCCTTCTCTAGGTCCGCCCATTCAAAAGCAAAGAGGTCTTGGCTCTTTGGGGCCAAGGGCAAGCTGAAAAAGGCATCCTTTAGGTCTAGCACTGTGTACCAAGTCTTGCCTGGGGGCAAGGTGGAGAGGAGAGTGCAGGGGTTTGGGACCGTAGGGTGCATGTCCATCACCTGTCGGTTACCTTCCCTCAAGTCCTGGACCGGTCTATAATCATTAGAATGTGGCTTTTGCACCGGCAGCAGGGGAGTGTTCCATGCCGACTGACAAGGCCGCAGTATGCCTGAGTCTAGCAGTCGTTGCCGGATGTGTGGGGTGATCCCTGTCTGAGCTGTGAGGGGCATGGGGTACTGGCGGACACTGACTGGATCTGCTCCTGGCTTCAGTTCAATGTACATGACTGGCCGATGTTGGGCCAGCCCTATTTCCCCAATTTCTGCCCACACTTGGGGAAACTCCTGCAACCAGCGGTCAATGTCAGTCATTGGTGCTGGGGGCGTCTGGTGAAGACAATATTCATCCTCGAGGGTCAAGACAAGCACCTGGATCGGGTGCCCCTCTTTATCTAGCACCTTTGCCCCTTCAGGGTGGAAACTAATTTGGGTTCCCATCTTGGTGAGTAGGTCCCCTAACAAGGGGTAGGGGCACTCAGGGATGACCATGAAGGAGTGGGATACCCGGCCCACGCCGAGATCCGCTGTTCTTTGGGTCGTCCATGAATATTGTTTAGTGCCTGTGGCCCCCTGTACCCATGAGGTGTTATTTGTCAACTTCCCTTGAGGTTGTAGCCAAGACAGAGTGCTGTGCCCCAGTGTCTACTAGGAATTTAATTGGTTGCCCCTCGACTTGAAGGGTTACCCTGGGCTTAGGGAGGGGTGCTGAACCCCGACCCCCCTAGTCATCTAAATCTTTGACCTCTAAAATAGTAGCAAAGGCCTTTGGTCTTTTTGTTGGGGCAATCGTTTACCCAGTGGCCTTCTTCCTTGCAAAAAGTACATTCGTTTTTATTCAGTTTGGGGCGTTCTCGATGGGGGCCGTCCTCCTTACCTGCTCCTGAAGCCAAGTTCTCGAGACATCTGTTTTTCATGTGGGTCATCCGTGGTTGTGGCCAGCAGGATCTTATCCGGGTTCCGGGTCTGTCGGTCACTTATCTTAGCCTGTTGTTCCTCCAGGAGCTCTGTTATTGTAGACTCTTTCTGCCACCACTATCAGATCCTGTAAGCTCTCTTCTCCTAGTCTTTCTATCCTCTGCAGTTTTGTTTTAATGTCCGGGAGCAGCTTGATTAACAAAGGCCATTAAGAATGGCAGCTTTGGTCTCTGGGGCCTCTGGATTCATAGGGGTGTACTGTCTGAACGCCTCTATGATCCTTTCTAGAAATGCCGCCGGACTCTCATCTTTACCCTGTCTTACATCATATACCTTGGCCAGATTGGTAGCCTTGCGTGCTGCAGCCTTGAGACCTGCCATTAGAGTCTGGCGGTAGACTCGGAGCCTCTCCTTACCTTCTGCCGAGTTGTAGTCCCAGGTGGGGCGAGACAAGGAGAAAGCTGCATTTATGAGGTCGGGGTTCTGGGTTGGCTGTCTGTCCTTACCCAGGACGGACTTCCGGGCTTCCACCTGGATTCGCTCTTTCCTCAGTGGTACAGAGAACCTGCAGGAGCTGCTGACAGTCATCCCAGGTGGGCTGATGGGTGAAAAGAACAGTATCCAAAAGACTGATAAGATCTTTTGGGTTACTGGAGAACTTTGCATTCTGGGTTCTCCAGTTGTATAAATCACTAGTAGAAAATGGCCAAAATAACATCGGCTGTCCCCCCGTTTCATCGGGGGGGGGGTCCCGTGGCACAGAGGGGAAGGACAGTGGAATCGGCCAGTCCTAGGTTTGGGGTTGGGGCTGCCCGATGTCTACGTGTCCCTGCCACCGGCCCATGCACGGGGGCCCCTCCATCTGGGAGGGGGATTGGCACTCCCTCGGCAGCCCCTGATGCTTCTGCTGGAGGGACAGACGGTGGGGGGAGGTGCTGGTAGGGTGGTGGGGAATCAGGTCCTCTGTGGGAGTGCCCTGAAGGACTGGGTAAAGCGGAGTCTTTGGTTTGGACCCCACTTTCTTGTCAGACTCAGGAGTTGGGTTCCGCAGGGCTAGGATCTTGGATGTAGGTCCTGCTTTGGGAGGGAGAAAAGGTTTAAGCCAGGAGGGAGGGTTCCCAATCATGTCTTGCCAGACCAGGATATAAGGCACTTGGTCAGGGTGGCCGTTTGGTTTTTTCTCTGAAGAGGATGGCCTTAACCGTAAGGTAATAGGCAGTTGAAAAGTTCCCTCCCGGGGCCATCCAACATTAAAGGATGGCCATTTAAACATGCAGAAAGTCTGAAGCTTTCCCTTTCGCACATCCATGCTCAGGTTATGAGCTCTTTCCCTGGCGTCCGAGAAGTGGTCAACCGTCAGAGACAGACGGATTGTCTGCGTCTGTCCCATCACGTCCTCAGTCCACAGCAAGACAAACACACTTACGACAACTGACAGGAACACACTCACACAGACAAACGATCTGGCGCGGTCGTGAAGACAAAACTGAAAGTAAGTTAAGGGAGAATCCGACCACAACGGCAGCTAGCTCTCCTCACAGATGAGGCCTTCGTCCGCCAGGCAGGGGCAAGGGATGTCTCCCAAGACCCCCAGTCGATGGCCCACCAGCGCACCTGCTTAAGCCAATGTCGACCCAGATACAGGTTGAATTCCTACAGGTAAAAATGCAGATTGGAGCTCCCAAAGTATGTGTGCAAATAGATAAAAATGAGTGCACTCACCAGCCAGCGCAGGACCCTCTGGGTCAGGGTCCTGGGGGTCTCTCAGATCTCGGTGGGACCTCCAAATGTAATGCCCAAGTTTTTGTGTCCAAGAGACCACCAAGGAGCCAACACCGATGCAATCACACGAGGATTTATTTGACAAGCTTAAGCTTGGGCCCAAGTAGAGACTTGGACCCCGAGTGCAGTTAAGGCAGGGGTATCTATGTGTCATTACAAGAGGCTTGGGGCAGGGGTGGGGGTAGAGGGGAAATTTCAGACTTCCCTGCAGTAAGCTAATTAGCTGTTGCCGGGGTGTTGCAGGGTTGGGTATAGCGGTTTTTCCCGGAACTAAAGCAGGGTAAAGTTCAGACGGTCTAATATGGCTGCCGAAGCTAAGATGGCTGTACTTGTGCTAACGCTAAACTTGAGGTTGGATGGCCTTAATTTTCTCGGCCTCCACAAGAGGTGCACCCACTCTCTATTTTTCTTTCTCAAATCTTAGGAAAGAAAAAAAGAGAAGAGAAAAAAGAAAATCCTTCTGGAAGCTTCTTTCATCTCTGCCCCTCCCAACTTAAAAGCATACCATCAATTGCTCCTCACAATCCCAGGGCAGCTCTTTCTGCCCCCATGCTTTAGTAAGTCCAACTTGTTTGTATCCAAAATGTCTCAAGAATTCTTTCCTGACCATTTGTTCCGAGGCCCCACCTCACACCAAATCTCGTAACTTAGCCCTTGGTTCAGCCGGCAGCTCCACGCTGGAATCCCCAGTTCCCACCCTCAGTTTGTGGGTTTAGTCCTTTCCTCATTCCCAGTCCCCAGATGGAGTCCGCCGACTTAATCCACGTTAGGCATTCCTGGTGGTACGCATGGCTTCTCTTGGCCAGGCCATAATGACATCTTTTGATTACTGCTGGTGTATTAAGGTATATATTTGTCTCCTTTTATGTAAACAGTCTTAGCTACTGGGATCCTTAAAATCCAAAGCATCAAATACACCATCTTCTAGTACTCTTGCTTATTTCGTGCCTTAAAAACTAAGATGCCAGTGATGAGGGAGCAGGAGGCTGGCTGAGGACAAAGCAAAAACTGGCACCTTGCACCCCCTCTCCACCCGCTCCCCTCGGTAATATGTGTGACATTCCTCAGGCACCTCTGGCCTAGAAGAAAAACAACTAGTTAACTTGCAGAGATCAAGTCCTGCAAGACAGGAGTCTCCCTTGGTTTACCAGTGTCCTAGAGATTTACAATAAAGCAGCTAACAATAGCACAATTTCCAGAGGCAAATAACTCAGTTCCTCAAGCCCTAAATAAAGTTAAATTTCTTCTAAACCCAAATCTCACTAACAAGGACACTTGATAGGAGAAAAGAGAAACTTTATCTCTAGATCTCCAAGATAGGGTCAAGAATCATTCCCAAGCATAAGGCCCACTGATATACATCTAAAGGGTCTCACAAGAAGATTTTTACTACTAGTAATGAATAACATTTCTCCCAACAATAGCTAGCCCCTCAAGGTCCTGGAGACCTTGCTTCCAAAATTCCTTAGACTAACATCACCCCCTTTTTCCTCACCTACCCAACTCCTGTGTGTATTACCAGCCACTCCTCAGGGTATGGGTGCAGCATCTCCATCTGCCCACAGGTCCTGTCCCCGTGCTCTAATAAACCACCTTTTTTCACCAAGATGTCTTATTTTTTTATTTTTTAAGATTTTATTTATTTATTTGATAGACAGAGATCATAAGCAGGCAGAGAGGGAGCAGAGAGGAGGAAGCAAGCTCCCTGCTGAGCAGAGAGCCTGATGTGGGGCTTGATCCCAGGACCCTGAGATCATGACCTGAGCCGAAGGCAGTGGCTTAACCCACTGAGCCACCCTCACCAAGACGTCTTAAGAGTTCTTTCTTAGCCCTCGTCACCAAACCTCACCTAGGTTCAAGAACTTCATCACCAGTGATGAGGGAGCACGAGGCTGGCTGAAGACAAAGCAAAAGCTGGCGCCTAGCACCCCCCACTCCATCCCCTCCCCCTCAGTCAAATGTGTAGCATCCCTCAGGCAGCCCTGACTGCCATGAACAATAAGCAAATAGTTAACTTGCAGAGCTCACAATCCTGCCAGACAGGAGTCTCCCTTGGTTTACAAATGTCCTAAATCTCACCTCAAAGACAATTGATAGCAGGATTGTGACATCCCACCAAAAAGTCTCCCAACTATCTTAATGTTAATGACTGGTCTAAAGATAACATTGATCAAGCCCCAAGGGCAAGGCCTCCGGTAGGCCTCGGACATCCTGGCATCTTGTAAACCCTCTTTAGCATATGAAAACTCCGTTGAAACCTCCCTTCTCCTCACCTTCCCCCAAACGCAGGGTACATAACCTGCCACCCCTCACAACCCAGGGTAGCAGCTCTTCCTGCCCACGGGTCCTGTTCCCCGTGCTTTAATAAACCACCATTTTGCACCAAAGATGTCTCAAGAATTCTTTCTTGGTCATCAGCTCTGGACCTCAGCCCACCGAACCTCACCTAGGTTCTAGAACTTCATCAAGCAGGAGCTGTGAATATCTACAGAAGGGGCAGAATTTTACAACCAACCACCTAGAATTACAAAAGCCACAGTGGGGAATATTCCAACGAGATAACATCACTTAAGAAGTGCACCTGAAAGCCAGGGTTCCCAAACTGAACTGTTTTAACTGGAAAGGAGAAACTTCCAAAAAATGTTCAAAGTTCCAAAATAGTTTTATGGAAAGATTCACTGCAAAGGCTAAAGGAAGATTAATGGAAGAGATGCTTGAAACAAGACAAAACAATGAGGTCATGCTTACTGCTCCCCTCTTTTCTCTTTTGGGAACTCATTCTACTCATCCTGAATTGCTTTTCCACTTAGAAAGGCTACACAGCCATAGGAAAAGGCTGCCAAGTTAATGGTCTTACAGACACCCACCATAAGACACCCACCATATCCACCTTGAAAGGAGGGCCCTCACATGGGCCCCTGCCAGAGGTGATAAAACCAGGGCATTTTCTGATAAACTGCTACATTATTCCCTTTCATGGCCAAGGGGAACATCTGATAGATACCAGAGCCTGCAGAGACGGTCCTGGAAAAATTGGTAGAAGCCAGTGAGGGGTGAAAAAGCCCACCAGGTTCCGTTCTTCTGAATGTCTCTAGTGCCCAGCCAGGAAGACAGAAAAAATAGTTGCACTTTGTCCTTCCTTTCCAAATGCAACCCATTGTTTAGGGATTAGGGATCCTTCCTTCTCAGGATCTCACTTTGCATAACTGAAAGCTTGGCTTTCCGCTTCCCTGAGCAACAAGCAAGTTGTTGGTTCTTTCCTTGGCGATCTTCGGGACTGACTCTGGGTTTAGGAAGATAATATCCTTTGTACCCTCTTTGCGGAACCATCTTACACCCAAGGGGGGACGGTATTCAATACTGCCAGAAATATTTAAAATTAAAACTATGTAGCCAGAGGAAAAGAAACAAATTGAAGATAATGCTGGTGGATATGCTGGATCAACCCAAGATGTCGTTCAAATTACAACCCAACTCCCTGAGGAACCGAGAACAATTATCCTGATTTTACAAATCTTTGGCGGGGGAGGGGGCCAGGGATCAGCTTTAAAGGCAGTGTGAAATTCACCTATCCTTTACCAATCCCGAAAGTTCCCTTTATCTAAAAAAGACTTGTAAACTATTGACCCAAGTTACATTTTTTTTTCTGTCCCTTAAACTTGTACACCTTCTCATTCTTTTGAAATGTAAACACAAGCCCACAATCATCTGAGACTTAAGGGGAGAGACGAGGAGGAGGAGGCCTTTTTAAAATACAAACTGCTAAAAGGGCACCTGTGTCCAAAGTCTAGCACAACCTCAGGTTGAACACCAGGTAAAATACAAATCTTAAAAATCTTCTCCACAAATATTAGAAATTATGAGGTCCTTTGCATCTGTTTTTGTGTGTATGTCCATATATATATATATTGTGTAAATGAGAGATATTTTTCTACCTCCAGATGGTATTGCTAAAATTAATTTGTGGAAGAGCTCTGTGTAGCTGGTTTGAAGGCAAGTGCTGTTAAGGACTGGGCATTCTAAAACTCTCAGACAGAAACTAAGCCAAATGGTTTTCCAGTTCACACGATCTGGGAAAATATTCGATATAAAATCTAGCTGAAGGTTGATGGTTTGATTAAAACAGACATATCTTTAAAGTTAACATCAAATAGAAGACTTATTCTACATGAGTTTACCTAGCCAAATGAATTCATATTGTGTCTTATAAGATCTCCCAACAACAACAAAAAATAAGAGCTTTGGATAATGGCTAACTTTGGCTAATGTTTAATGAAGTCCACATGGGTAATCTAAACATAGTTATTAAGGACAAATAAATTAAATAAATGTAAACAAGATGAAAGTTTATTTAAACTTTTCAGTCGTATTTAGATCCACTTCAACTGTTTCCCCAAATCTTTCTCGTGACTTAAAACCTTCAAGTTTTTGCCAAGTTGAGTTTAAATGATGAGTTAAGTCAAATTCATTAAATGTCTAGATCATTTCCAAGTTAAGACAAAATACCACAGCATTAAATAACAAATATGGGTTTGATGGAAGAAGGGCGTTGAGGTTCAAAGCCAATTGCCAAGGAAAAATTCTGTAGATGTCTTTGGTGCAAAAAGGTGGTTTTATTAAAGCGTGGGGCCAGGACCTGAGGGCAGAAAGGGCTACACCGGGGTCCTGAGGAGCTACCCATTATATACTTTCAAGTTGGGAGGGATTAGGGATAGCGCAGATCTCTGGAATTTTGGAAGCAAGGTTTCCAGGACCTTTAGGGGGCTAGCTATTGTTAGGAAAAGGTCATTTTTTCTGTCTTATATAAAACCTTTGGCAAGAGTGTGGAGGCCAAGAAAAACAAGGCTGTACCTACCTCGAGTCTAGCCCTGACATAAGTACAGACATCTTGGCAAAGCGGAGGCTGGCACCTTGCACCCCCTCTCCACTGGCTCCCCTCTGCTTGGTAGTATGTGAGACTTTCCTCAGCCACCCCTGGCTGTCCTGGGGGAAAAGCAAATAGTTAACTTGCAAAGATCACAATCCTGCAAGACAGGAGTCTCCCTTGGTTTACCAATGTCCTAGAGATTTACAACCAAGAAGCTATCTTAACAATAGCACATTTCCAGAGGCAAATAACTCGGTTCTTTAAGCTCTAAGGTCGCCCTCCCCACCATAAAACTGAAGGAGGCTGAGACAGAAGGAAATGTAAAATTTCTTCTGAACCTAAATCTCACTAACAAGGACACTTGATAGGAGAAATATGAAACTTTATCTCTAAACCTCCAAGATAGTGTCAGCGATCATTCCCAAGCACATGACCCACTGATATACATCTAAAGGGTCTCACAAGATTTTTATTATTGGTAATGAATAACCTTTTTTCCCAGACAACAGCTAGCCCCTCAAGGTCCTGGAGACCTCACTTCCAAAATTTCTTAGAGACTTACATCATCCATAATCCCCTTTGTCCTCACCCACTGCCCAGTCCACCCCTACTCTGCCTTTAAAAACTCTTGACTGTAATCTGGTTTGGGGTCCAAGTCCCTACTCCATTGTGTTGGGTATACTTGGGCCCAGGCTTAAGCCTGTCAAATAAACCCTCATGTGACTGCATCGGTGCTTGGCTCCTTGGTGGTCTCTCGGACACATAAACTCGGGTGTAATAACGAGACCCTTCAGATATATATCGGGGGCTCATATGCTTGGGGACGGATTGCCAACATGTGTCTTGGGGTATAAATAAAAGTTGTTTCAAAAGGAATTTTTATATGTTAAAGGAGATTCATAGGATTGTTGGGGGTCAGGATAGTGTTAAGCTAAGATTGCCTTTTGCCCTTAGCAAGGGATTAGCACTGAGGCAGCTAAGTTCCTTGAGGAATGTTCTCTGCCTGTTTCAAGAATTTGTGAATGGGCTGTAAATATTGAGGAAATTCAAATTTTCTTTTGCCTTTGTTTCCCACGTCAAGGTTTATCTACTGTTGGCTTCTCATTATAAAAAACTAAAAGATAATTGAATGTGTTAATGCTGTATTAGAAAACTTAAAAAGGTATATGCTTCTAGAAACTACAGAATAAATTTATAAATTTACAAATCAAAAATGCTGGTATTGGGGTGCCTAGGTGGCTCACATGGTTGGGCATCTGCTTTTGGCTTGGGTCATGATCCTGGCGTCCTGGGATGGAGCCCCACATCGGGCCCCTGTTCAGTGGGGAGTCTGCTTCTCCCTCTCCCTCTGCCTCTCCCCCTGCTTGTGTTTTCTGTCTCTGTATCTCTGTCAAATGAATAAAAAAATAAATCATAAAAAATCCTGGTATTACAGTTCATAATTAGTTATTACTTATTTTTCATGAAAACTTAAGATTTTTAAGAGTTAAAAATTCTAGTAAGTGTATTCAAGACTACTGGAAATAACAAGGGGAAACAAATCTATGCAAGGAAAGTAAGATGTATGTTTTTGGTAAGAAAAACTATGAGAAATAAAAACAAATTCTTGTGGAGGAAAAGAAAGTAATTTGGTCCTAAAGTGAGGTTGGTTCTTTAAAGAGAAAACACTTAGAACAAAATCTAAATGCTTAAAAAAAAAAGAAAAGCTGTAAAGCTGTAGAAGGTTTGTGGAAAAAAGAGTCTTGGGAAAGAAATTTCAATGTATCACTGGTGTTAATACAAAAGGCTGCGACAGATCTACGAACACTGCGGCATATTCTGCTTCTGCAAAAATGCCCCCCCCCCCCCCCCATGGCCATGCCATGGCCAGGCTTTTGACATGGCAAGTGTGTCTGCTCTTGAATCAGAGAAATTAAGGTGAGTAAAAATGGTTATAAACAGACAGTTGGGGTATGAGTACCTAAGACAGCAACTTGGTTCTTCTTCCTGGCTCCCTGATAATTTCCATTTTTTGGTTTTTGCATTCCTTCACTCTCCATAGTGCACTTAAGATGATTCAAACTATGAGTAGACATCCTTGCGAAGACTTCTATAAAACAGCAAAAACCATCTACTGCCAATGTCTGACTTGTCAGGTCCTTAATCCTGAAAAAAATTGTTTTTATTCCCACAGGGCTCAGACCTCCTCCCTCTGAATCCTTTAAACAACTACAGTGGGACTTCACTCAATGGCCTCTTGGTATAGATTATTATTTTTTTTAACAGGGGGGAGTGAGTGTGTGGAAGACTGGGGGGTTAGACGGGAGGGGTTAGGGTAGAGGGGGAGAGAATCTTAGGCAGGCTCCACACCCAGTCTAGAGCTCGACATGGAGCATGATCCCACGATCCTGAGATCATGACCTGAGTTGATATCAAGAGTCAGATGCTCAACTGTTTGAATCACCCAGGTGCCCTTGGTATAGATTACTGAACAAGGACTCCGACAATTTTCATATTGACCTCAAATTTTCTAATTGATTAAGTTCTTCTGTCTAGCTTATGTCGTAACTCAGGCAAATGACCCTGAGGGCAAAGGATCCCCAGATGGGAACCAAGACTACCCCCTCAAACAATGACTTGATCTTCACTACCCAACCCACCAACCTCCTGTATTTTTCTTTTTTTTAAGATTTCATTTATTTACTAGACAGACAGAGATCACCAATAGGCAGAGAGGCAGGCAGAGAGAGAGAGGAGGAAGCAGGCTCCCTGCTGAGCAGAGAGCCCAACGCAGGGCTCGATCCCAGAACCTTGGGATCACGACCTGAGCCAAAGGCAGAGGCTTTAACCCACTGGGCCACCCAGGTGCCCCTCTCCTGTATTTTTCTTACATTAACTTGGAAGTATTTTCTATTT
This sequence comes from Mustela erminea, assembly GCF_009829155.1. Classification (NCBI taxonomy): domain Eukaryota; kingdom Metazoa; phylum Chordata; class Mammalia; order Carnivora; family Mustelidae; genus Mustela; species Mustela erminea. The sequence continues at coordinate 3,252,509 of NC_045615.1, read as the reverse complement.
GCTGTCTTCCTAGTGTTGGCCACACCGAAAGAAATCCCTTTGTTTTCGCCACCACTCGTTTCCTTGGCCTTTGCATTCTGTCCGTGGTGAGTGGTTTAACTGATGTTTGGGACCCTTCCCCTGGAGCCAGGTGCTCTTGTACCCCTATACCCCAGCTACGTTATCAGTACGTACTTGTTACTGTGTGTTTTCTAGATGGGTTAAAGCTTTCCCCTGCTATAAGGCTGATGATCCCCATAGTAGAAAAAAACTGTTAAAAGGGCATTAATTTCTCACTTGGGGTAGAGCCCCATGACCTCCAGTGACTGAGCCACCCACTTCACTGGACAGATGGTATGAACTTCGAGGAAAAACTCTGTGAACTTCTTGGGATTCTATCAGTGTACAACCAACCCTCTGCCGATCCCCTGTTGTCTCAAGCTAGTATGACTGGCTACTTAAAGTCTCTAATGTCTTCTGCTCAAGTCCCTCATCAACAAGTTCCAAGGATCTTTCTGGTCACATTTTAGAGCCTGGTGACTGAGTATTCTGAAAAGGTCATCAGAAAAAGACTGCCCATGAGCCTCACTGGAAAGGACTTTTACCAAGCACTCCTCACCACTTAATACTGCTGATATGCGGCTGTAAGCAAACGGCCCAGACAGAATTCCTGGGCGCCTGGGTGGCTCAGTTGGGTTAAGCGTCTGCCTTCAGCTCACGTTATGATCTCAGGGTCTTGGGATCAAGCCCCACGTGGGGCTCCCTGCTCAGCCAGGAGTCTGCTTCTCCCTCGCCCCCTGCCCCGTGCTCATGTTTTCTCTCTCTCATATAAATAAATCTTAAAAAAAAAAAAAATTCTTTTTGGTGCAAAAAGGTGCTGTTATTAAAGCACAGGGACAGGACCCATGGGCGGGAAGAACTGTGGTGGGACTGCGAGATGTAACTGGTTACGTATTTATAGTTAGTGGGGGTTAGGGATGGCGAAGTCTCTAAGGAATTTGGAAGCAAGATTCCTAGGACCTTGAGAGGCTTGGGGCTATTCAGATAAGGTTACTGGCTACTGTCTAGTAAAACAGTCATCAGATCCTTCAGATGTATGTCAGTGGGCCATACGTTTGAAAGATGATTGATAACATGCATCCTGGTTGGAGGAATTGTTTATAATTATCAGAGGAAGGTTAACACTAACGAGAGCAAAGCTGTAGTAGTAAAACATTAAAGGAAGTCCTTGAGGGAGCTGTCGGAATGTTACAATCTGTGTGTCTCAGGGATTTATCAGCAAGTTAATAAGGCTACATTTCTCTTGCCTTTGTTCTCATCACTGCTATAAAGTTAAAAGTTACTAAGCCTTGGGCGGTGGGGGGGGGGGCGCCTGGGTGGCTCAGTGGGTTAAAGCCTCTGCCTTCAGCTCAGGTCATGATCCCAGGGTCTTGGGATGGAGCCCCGCATCGGGCTCTCTGCTTGGCAGGGAGCCTGCTTCCGAACTCTCTCCCCCTCTGCCTGCGCCTCTGCCTACTTGTGATCTCTGCCAAATAAATAAAAAATAAATAAAATCTTAAAAAAAAAAAAAAGTTACTAAGCCTTGGGTACACATCACACAGCTAAGTAAGTTTCCACTGGATACCCAGTCGTGTACAGATGGTGGGAGACTTCTAAATCAAATTCATGTAGCAGATGTCAAAGAATATGGCTTCTGCCCAAGATGACAGATCACATGTCATACTTTAAACATGGAACCTGGGTCTTCTCTTTCCTTTTTTCTGCCATTGACCTGGAAAGGCCTCATCTCTGGCTCCCAGGCCACTACCAAGAGGGGTATAACCGCTAGGATCTATAAATAATCTTTTAGGGGCACCTGGGTGGCTCAGGTGTTTAAGCATCTGCCTTTGGCTCAGGTCATGATCCTGGAGTCCTGTGATCGAGCCCTGCACAAGGCTCCCTGCTCAGAGGAGAGTCTGCTTCTCCCTCTGCTCTTCACCCCACTCTTGCTCTCTTTCTCAAAAAAGTAAAATCTTTTTTTTTTTTTTTTTTTTTAAGATTTTATTTATTTATTTGTCAGAGAGAGAGGAGCGAGAGTGAGCACAAGCAGACAGAGTGGTAAGCAGAGGCAGAGGGAGAAGCAGGCTCCCGGCTGAGCAAGGAGCCCGATGCGGGACTCGATCCCGGGACGCTGGGATCATGACCTGAGCCGAAGGCAGCCGCTTCACCAGCTGAGCCACCCAGGCGTCCCGTAGTAAAATCTTTTAAAAGTCATCTTTTCTTTCAGCCTAAAAGAAAAATCCAACTGTACCTCTAACTTTTCCCAAGCAAAATAAGATATCTCATTGGTCACAAAGACCTAGTAGGAGACTTTCATGATTTAGGATTCACCCCTTTTGATGGGTCCCTACTTCCCTGGCTAGGGATAAACGTGAACAGGGCTAACTTCTTAATTCTTAAAATTATTGCAGAATCTGCTGCTAAAGCAACAGCTACCCAGTGAAGAGCCTTAGATTCTCTGGCCTAAGTTGTTCTGGATGATAGGCTAAACCCTTGGCTACCTTTTGGCGGAGCAGGGAGACGTCTGTGCTGTGTCCAACACCATTTCGTGGACCTGAATTAGCACTTCTGGGGGAAACGGAAAGTCAGTTACGTAAGATCACAAAACAAGCCACGTAGCTTAAAAAGACGACTTGTTCCTTGGGGTCCTTCTTTCACTTATTTCATTTTGATTGCTTTGGGTCTCGGGGACTACGGCTTCAAAGTGCCCTCCAAATATTGGGAATTAGCCTGCTCATCGTAATCACATTCCCCTCCCTGGTGTGCGGTGTTCTCTCCAAAGCTTTAAATGCATGTTCACAGTCACTAACCACCCAGCAAATGATCTCCTTGCTTGGAAGTGTGAGAAAAGGAACAAAGGGATGGCTGGCACGAAGAACGTACCCTGAAGTGCTACTACTGTAGGTATCACAGAGATGAAACAAAAACATCATGCATGACCTGTGGATAACACAAAAAGGAACAAAAGCTACGAGAACTTCATAAGGCAGTAGATGAGAGTGGTGCTGAAGACTCCAATTTTGATTGCATCTTTTGGTTAAGCTGAGAGTCTGATCAAAACGGAGGAATTGTTAAGAAGAAAACCTAACACCCAAAATGACATCGCTTAAGTTAAGGGCACAAGCTAGTAAACCAATACCTAACCAAACTGCAGTTTCAGCCCCCCAGGAATGTAACCTTTAACCAGGGAACATGGAGTTTTCTAGTCACTACTAGGAAATTGACTGCTAGACTCCCTCCACTCCCCTTAGAAGGGCGACCCTACCTATACAATGCATTCCCTGCTAATAAATTCCTTTCTTCTTTTTATCCCCTCTGTCTTTATTCTTTTTCTAAATAAACTCTATGCACTCTAAACTCTATTTACTTTTGTAAGTAAACAGGGGCTCAAATTTAGGACCCCGAGATCAAGAGTTGCATGATCTACAAACTGAGTCGGCCAGGTACCCCTCTTTCAGCCCTTAAAAATCTTTCCTTTGGGGGCACCTGGGTGGCTCAGTGGGTTAAAGCCTCTGCCTTCGGCTCAGGTCATGATCTCAGGGTCCTGGGATCGAGCCCTGCATCGGGCTCTCTGTGAGGCAGGGAGCCTGCTTCCTCCTCTCTCTCTGCCTGCCTCTTTGCCTACTTGTGATCTCTCTGTCTCTGTCAAGTAAAAAAAAAAAAAAAAAAAAAAAAAAAAAAATCTTTCCTTTGTTTAGCTCAGCAGAATTCCCCTCTACTTGCTAGACAGAATGCTGTCTGATTCATGAATCAGTTAATAAAGCCAATTAAATCTTCACATTTGGGGCGCCTGGGTGGCTCAGTGGATTGGGCCGCTGCCTTCGGCTCAGGTCATGATCTCAGGGTCCTGGGATCGAGTCCCGCATCGGGCTCTCTGCTCAGCAAGGAGCCTGCTTCCCTCTCTCTCTCTCTGCCTGCCTCTCCGTCTGCTTGTGATCTCTATCAGGTGAATAAATAAAATCTTTAAAAAAAAAAAATTTTTTTTTAAATCTTCACATTTACTTGGCCGAATTTTCTTTTTTAACCTAATAGTTTCGCTTTTTCATCTGGTAAAGACTCATACTAAAGTGTACGTAGAGAAAACGGTAAGATGTCTTAGAATCTTTGTTTTTTAACTTTTTTAAGATTTTATTTAAAGACTTTAAATATTTTATTAAATATTAAATTTTAATTTTAAAGGGTTTTTTTTTTTTTTTTTTTTTTTGGTCAGAGAGAGAGAGAGACACACACAGCACAAGCAGGGGGAGCAGCAAGGACAGGGAAAAGCAGGCCTCCCACTGAGCAAGGAGCCCAAATTTGGGACTCAATCCCAGGACCCTGGGGTCATGACCTGAGCCAAAAGCAGATGCTTCAGGGACTGAGCCACTCAGGCGTCCCTGCCTTAGAATCTTTAAGTATGTTGGGAAGAAGAAAAGGGAGAAATTATAGGTAAAACAAGACCAACAATGTATTGATCTTTACTGAAACTGGGTGATGGGTATGTTATTTTCCCTAATATTATGTATAGTTAAACCTTTCCAGAATAAGAAGTTGATTTCTTCTTCTTTTTTTTTAAATTTAAGGCTTTATTTATTTATTTGACAGAGATCACAAGGAGGCAGAGAGGCAGGCGGGGCTGGGGGTATGTGTGTGCGCACGCCTGGTGGGGTGGTGGTGGGAAGCAGGCTCCCCGCTGAGCAGGGAGCCTGATGCAGGGCTGGATCCCAGGACCCTGAGATCATGACCTGAGCCAACCAGGCGCCCCAAGAAGTTCATTTCTTCAAGCCAAATGGAAGTTCTTGAAAACAATAAAAAGCTGGGCAAGGATGGCACTCATTTTGTAGCTAGAACATCTTTAAGTTCTTGAATGGGAAAAGACAGAAAGACGGAAGAACTTTAGAATCTGGTAGAAAGTGTATTGTAAATAAGTTAAAAATTCGAGGGTACCCACGAAAGGGTGGAAATATAATCCAAATCATCACAGAAAAATAATGATATAAAAACTTTATCCAACATAGAGCACAAATGAAAAAAAAATCGCTAAAGGGTGGCAAAGGCAACTTTGTATGTCTTTTGCTTTATTGAAGCTATAGAGCAAAACAAAAGAAAAAAAGGGGGGGAAATGTACAATTAAAAAAGAGGAACGATCATGTGATCCAGCCCACCCGAGCCTTGGGAGTGAATTTGCAACATACTACAGATGTTTGTCTAAGAACTGCTCGTAATTATGAATTTTTAACGAAAATCCAGGCTCTCATTTGCTTAATTCTTTCAAATGTCTTTATATTCTTCATTAGTCAACACCACCTGACTGTGTAGATCTTAATATATTTTTAATCGGAAATCTATCAGCAAAACACCAAAGACGGACACAGAGACAGAGAGATCAAGAAAAGCATGTGAGAGTTCATGCCCCTACAAGCACTATTTAAAACAAACCACGAGGGTTTGGGTGGCTCAGCCGGCTAAGCATCTGACTCTTGGCTCTGGCTCAGGCCGTGATCTCGGGGTCACGGGATCAGGCCCCACATCAAGCCTGCAAGGGCCCTACACTGGCCTGCATTGGGCTCCACTCAGTACCAAGTCAGCTTGAGATTCTTTACCCCTCTCTCTCCACCCCCTGCTCTCTCTCAAACAAATAAATAAATAAAATCTTAAAAACATAAAAAAATGCACACTCTATTTGACATATCTGTTAGGACATCCAATGTAATCACTCACCGGCAAGAGAATTCCACAAGTGAACAAAGAAAACACAGGGTCCCAGGATGGCTCCAGGAGGCAACAAGGCTGCCACAAGGGTTGGAGAGCATGCTTATACGTGGGGCACTGGCTGACTCCATGCCAGGCACCCTCTGTGCCCTTCACTTAGCTCGTTTCATCCTCACAATGGTAGGATGGTAGTACTATCATCATTCCCGTTTTAGAGACGTAATCATTAAAACACTGAAGTTAAAGTGATTTTCCCAAGGTCACAGAGCCGATAAATGGCAGAGCCAGCTCTCAAACCCCCTGGGTTCTGGCTCCAGAAGCCCAGTTCAATGCCCCTGAAAAGGACAGGAGGCAAGAGAGCAGAAAGGAAAGATACATGGGGCCTCTGAGGGCTGAGTGGCTCCGGCGACACTGTCAGGTCTCTGCTGATGGCTCGACGGCCATTCTTCTCATTTCTAGCACCTAGCCTGGCCCCCACCATGCTCTCAAACCAGTATTTCTAGTGCTTTCTGAATAAAAACATCAAGTTTCATGTAAGAGAAAGATAAAGCATGCTGCCAGCTTCAAGGGGCTTCTCACCCAGGCAAGAGACAAGGCAGTGAACTGTTTCCAGAGTCCATTAAGAAACCGGGTCCTGAGCCCAACACAGGCAGATGGGAAACCGGAGAATTGGGGCAGGGTACTGAAGGTAAGTTCTGGGTCAAGACAGCTAGCTTCACAGAGAGGCATCCAGAGCCAGAGTTCAAGTCTTTGGAGGACTTGAACTCAAAGCTGCCCTCCTGGTGTGGCTCTGTGTGGGGCCCCAAGCCTGTCGGAGGCAGGCCCCTGGCCAGGGTGGCCTCCGCCATTAAAAGATGGCGCCTGGCTAGTTGCCAGGTTAGGATTGCCTCGTGAGACTAAGCAGAACGCCCAAAGAGGAAGTAAACAGCATTGGTTGCTAGCGAAGTTGTTCGTTTAGGTGCACAGCCTGATTTGCTCCCTCCTGTACCCTGCTCGCTGATTGGTCATGTAAGCGTATATAAGTGTGTAGACTTGCGGAAATAAAGAGAGAGAAGATGCATCCGAACCAGGGCGTCTTGTCGTCCTTGTGGGCCGAGGGCGATACAAGCCCAGTTCTCCTCGGGCTCCTCCTCACCACTCAGTTTCCTTCTGGGTCAGCATGCCTGCTGCGAGGAGAGGCAGCGTGTCTACGATACAGGGAAGCCCCTTCCGAAGTCACCAAGCCTCTTGCAGTCTAGGGACGGCCCTCGGCAATCTCCACCGCCTCCCCCCCACCCCGCTCTTTCTCAACAACAGCCGCATCACGTCCATGCAAGCTGCCTGGACTGACGACTGCTGTGACAAGCCAGAGGCCCCAGAAAGTCAAGTGGCCAGAGCATTCCCAAGAACAGCCTTGTCCCCTTCTCACTCTGGGCAGCTTTCCACCAGGCCCCCGTTCAACCTGCCCCTAACCCCTGCAGGGCCCAGCTCACCAGGGAAGGGGACAGGCCAGTAGGGACAGATGCCTGCTCAGGGCCAGGAGGCCTGATGTACATTTAACCCAGGTTTCACAGACAATGGACCTGCCTGGGAAGATTCTGCAAAGGCAGGTGCCTTGCCTTACCTCACACTTCCAGGTAATGATGGAGCCAGAGCTTGGATGCCTGGTCTCCTGACCACATGGGGCCATGCCAGCCCATCCCGGTACACTTGGAAAGGTGGCCCACTGCAACTGCCTCTCAGAACAATGTATTAACTTAAAATATAAACCCTGGATGATTTTACTAGCTACCAAGCACATTCAGATACGGCCTTAAGAAAAACATGTACTAGCAACAGGTCTTTGGGGGAAAGGACAATACACGACCTTGAGGCTGAGCAGCTGGGATTGCCCCGCTAGCTCAGGGCGGGAAAAGCAGAGCAGCTGGGAACGCCCGGCCCTGAGGGCGGAACACCGCCAGCTTCCTTTTTCCGTTGTCTCTCCTTTCTCCTCCCCTAAGCGCCCGCTGTTAGTTAGAGGAGTCCTTTGAAATGTGCTTGTTTAACTATCAACTTTACCCTCCTTCTTGTTTGTCCACAAGACATGTGACTAATGTTTGACCTTCACCGGCTCTTTGTGGGTTATTGTTTCTATCTAATAAAGTGAGACTGTGGAGTTGCTCGGGGCAGCGGTCTTTTCCACTGTTGTCCCCTGCTCCCTTGCTCTTGCATCGGACTGGTTTGTGCCGCATTCTTCTCCCGCTTCCACTGTTGCCCCCACAGCTGCCCCCACGGTTGCCCGAGTGAGAATATGAGCAGCTCCAACCACCCACCCACCCCAGTGACAACCAACATGCACCTCTGCCCCCAGAACAACATAAAAGCCAGGCTGGGGCCACACCCGTCTGTACTTGGCACCAAAAGGGGAGATCCTACCTACATCAATGTAAGAAGGAAGCAGGTCCCCCCACTCTCCCCGCTTGTGTTCCCTCTCTTGCTGTCTCTCAAATAAATACAATTTGACTTAACTATCTCTATTTAGTGGTTTCTTTATCTGTGACCTGGGGATAGGTTAATACTTTGGGCCTCGGTTAGCAATGGACACTGAATGATGAGAAACCCACATAACACATCTAGCACACTGCATGGCACATTAGGACTGGTCAAGATGGGACACCCCCCCCCCCACAGCCCCCTCAGCTCTGTGATGTGCAGGTGAGGTATCTGGGAGCTCCAGCTCTGAAAGAGCCAGATCAAAGGCTTTACTGACCTCCTCTGGCTAAGGACCCAGAGTCCAAAGCCACAAAATCACAGGTCTGGCTGCTAGCCCTAGATCTTGCCAACTTTCCTCCACCATTCCAAATAAATTCTAGACAGAAGTAGAAGGGGCCATTGCACCCTGCCTGCCCAGCCTCTACCCTATGAGGGAGGGGAAGGATGTCACAGGGTTAACTTAGTGGTCGTGGTCCTGGCTAAGCATGGGAACAAGCTGTCCCCGCAGAAGCTGGCTCCGAGGATCCTCAGCCTGTTCCTCGCCTGGCACTGGGAAAAGTTGATCCACAGACAGAGCTGCCCTCAGAAATACGACTTCTGCCCACCTCTCAGGTCTAAGGTTACCAGCTCTCCCTCTAAGACCTCCTGCCATAGCATCCCTGTGTTCTATGGTCCTCTTCTCTCACCTCAAAGTTTTATTGCTTTTTGATTTCAGTCCCTCAAGTCCCCCCAGATACTAGTTGGCCAACTGAACTGAATGCTACTGAGCAAATCAGGAATTACGGCTTGGCCAGGTATGCTTTAAGACTAGCCTCTGCAGCTCCATGCCTGGGGGGGGGGTGGGGGATGCCAGCAGTTGCGTGGCAACCGTGCCCACTTTAGTCCAGATGTCCCCAATACAAGTATGAGTCATGGCACTGGGTTCCTGGTTTGTTCTTGGTCCCCCATTCACAGGGTGACCTCAGTCAACTGACTCCCCAACTTGGAACTATGGACTATGACACTGATTCACTCTAAAGTTCTGACTCTCTCCCCTACTTTTTGGTGGTTCTACCCCTAAATCTACCCAATCATCCTTCCACCATCACCACTGCCATCTTCATTATGGCCACCACCATCATCACCACCTCTGCCACGACTCCAACTATCATCATTAGCACCATTATCACCATCCCCACTACAACACCCATCACCACCATCACGTCACCAGCAATACCACAATAACTACCACCAATCACTACCAATACTATCCTCACCATCACCACCACCATCCCCCACTACCAACTCTACCACCACCACCCAGTTGTGGTAAACTCAGTTTGCAGACTACACCCCGGCAGCAAGGAAGGAAAGAGGCTGTGAGGCAGAGCCAGCTCCTGGCCAAATGATAACGCTTTCTATCAGTGTTATCAATTCACCCACTTCTCCACCCTACCCCCTTACACACCTAGACCCTCCCCTCCAAAGTTATCCTGTCCACTTTCTCTGTCTTCAGTCACTGACCCTCTATAGCACCAAAGCATATTTGCATATAAAGCATATGCTTTAGCTGTGCCATCAATGACTTCGATTCCCTTCAAGGATTTCAGGAATTAGAAAAGGTCTTTTTTATCAAGGACTACATGCCATGTCCAGTAAGACTCTGGGATGAGGATTGCCTTGATGCCATGAAGACTAGTGACAGCGATGAAAGAGATAACCCACAGAGGGTCTAGGGATTCAGAGGAATACGGTACCAAAATACCATATAGATCCCACAGGGTATCCCTGACACCACAGAAGTGACCGTAACTTGAGACTCAATTCCTGTAGGCTCCCAAACTCCACGGGCTAGTTCCATGGCTCACCTTATAACATTCTGCATGGCGGCCATGTGTGGCTGGGGCTGCATCTTTGAACATATCTACAGGGCTCTGTACAGACGGGCAGGGCTCCACCCTGCGCCACCAGCCCCATCTGCTGAGGCCAGAGTTCAGCTGGACAGGGATGAGGGAGAGGAGAACTGACAGCAGCCAGGCTAATCAATGGTCACTAGAGAAGCCATGGGTAGGTCTCGTGCTGCTGGTGGTAGGAGGTGCCAGCCATGGCCAGAGAGTCCTTCAGGCAAATGAGGCACAGGTTCAAGACGGAGGCAGTGAAACACAGGATGTCAAAGGCCACCCAGATATCACGTAAGTCCCCAAAGGGTAGTAGCCAGCTGCCTGGGCTGCCACTTCCCAAGGCATTCTCAGCACAGCCACCAGATTGTCCAAGATGACCAGAAAGAATATGAGAACAATGGTGATCTTGGAATGCAGGTGGCAGAAGTTCAGGGTGGCGGCACACGTAAGGAGTATTTATCAGCAAAATGCAAGCAGTGAGGACAGTAAGTGCCCTCCTCACCTCCCTGCCCTCTGCTGGACCGGGGACCTCTGTCACCCATATAAAAACTAATTGCTGGGACTTCTAGAGACTCTGGAACAGGCCTGAGATTAGGGGCAAGGGTCAAGTAGTGAGGACCCGACAGACGACAGACGTACCAGCCTCTACCTAAAATCAGTCAAATACCCCCCTGGCTTCCTGCGGCGGTCTCTCTCCCTGCACCGAAGAGTTGCCCGGAGCAGGATCCCGCCACTGGAAGAGGGGATGAGTCGCTGCATAGGGTAAAGATTGGAGGTCCCATATTTTATCTTGTGAAAGGAGCGGGGAGGTTTCGGTCAGTGGCTCCCGGGCTCCTCCCAGCGACGGAAGAGAGCGACAGGCCACAAACAGTGACTAGGGCCAGCGTCTGTCCGAGTGGACGGACGTGAAGACACGAAGGATCTGGACGCAAGAAACCCGCTGGAAAGGAAAGCGTTATCTGGGAAGCATGGAGGCAGGGACCGAGCCAGGGGGCCCAGAGATCCCCTACGCGAGCGGACTCGGCGTCCTTCCCGGACTTGATCGCCCGACGGCTCTCCGCGCCGGACAACCCGCGCTCCTGGCTCGGAAGCCCTGCAGCGCCGGCTTCCCTGGAGCGCGGTGGTCCCTCTCACCTTCTTCCCCGGGGCGCCGACCCTTTGTTCCCAGAGCCCCGGGCTCCGCTCCGTGCCTGCGCCGAGACGGTCCGAGAAAAAACGCCAGCTAGGTCTTGAACCCGTTCTGCCCAAGGCCCAGAGGCGTGCCGAGCGGCTCTCTGCAAGCCCCCGCCCCGCCCCTCCGAGTCCCGCCCCCGAGCCCCACCCCCAAGCCCCGCCCCGGAGTACCGCCCCCTCGGAGCCTCTGGTGCTACCGAGACTTCCCGGGCCCGCAGTTCCGACTTTCCGTGAGATCTCTGAACTGCATCTCTGGAGCCTTTCCTTCTAGAAGGGTCTCCTTTTCCCTCGGCAGCCCCTCGCTGGACTCGGAAGGACCAGAAGAAAGGTACTGTTGCTCCAGTTGGTAATTGTGAGGTGACGGAGGCACCTGCGAGGTGTGCCGCTAGTGGGGTCTGCTGTGCTAGTAGCAGAGAATGAGAGCAAGGAGGACTCTCCCCTCAGCTGCTGTCCTCCTCGCATCAGTGGCCAGATGATGCCTGCCCCTTGCTTCCAATCCTGGAAACTGATAAAGACAGCTTCGATTTGGGTGCATCTTAAAAAGTACCTTCCCCCAACCCGCTCCCCCCTCACACACGCCAAGCTCTGGTAGGTGCTTATGGTAAATAAGAAACAAAAGCAAATTCAGTTCTGGTTTCTGGAAGTTTCTCTTCCAGGGTGTCATAATCAAAGGGACTTACTCCCATGAAAGCTGAAGAATCAAGACTATATTTGAGTTTCATAAATGGGTAGGATGATCAGGGTGAGAGCCGACTTTTACCCTAGTTGGGATAAGAACAGACGAAGAGAGGAAAAGTAAAAGAGAAATGCAAAAATTGGATTCACTAGCTGAAACCTCTTTCCATCATTAAAAGGGGCTCTACACCCAATTTCCACTGTGCAAGGCTTTGGGAGAAGGTTCCTCACACCATCAAGCAATTCTTGGCCACCAGCTGGGTGTCCTACAATTCAACTCAGTTCTGACTGTAGCTGCCTGGAGGCAAAATCAGATTCCTCAGTCCAGCAAGAGTGACCTTCCCCAACTGCCACCCTGCTTCAGTCGCAATCACAAATCCAGGTTGTCCCCTGTGTTTCTAAATCAGAGGTTTCTATGATATCCATCTTGGATTTGATTAATTTCCTAGAGTAGCTCACAGAACCCAGGAAACCCTTTTACTCACTACATTATGGGTTTTTACAAAGGATAGTAAAGGACACAAATCAACAGTCAGATGAGATACATAGGGTAAGATCCTGAACAAAGGAGCTTCTAGCCTTATGGTGTTTAAGGCCCAGACTGGTGACATTCTGGCTCCCTAACCTGCAAGCTCTCTGAACCCTATCCTTTTGGACTTTTGTGGAGGCTTCATTTCTTAGTCATGATTGATTAAAGCATTGGCCCTTGGTGATCACACTCTGTCTTCAGGTCAGCTCCCTTCTCTGGAGTTTTGGGGGAGGGAGGGTAGGGACTGAAAGTTTCAACCCTCTAATCACGAGGCTGGTTCCTCTGGTATCCAGACCCCATTCTTAGGTGGTTTCCAGAATTCATCTCATTAACATCAACTTGGGTGTGGTTGAAAGGGGCCGGTTAGGATTATCAACATTCCTTTACTACTCTTATCACTTGGGAAATTTCGAGGGTTTTAGGATCTCTGCCAAAAACAGGATGAAGACTATGTATTTGTCTTCTTATCAATCACAATATCACAATCATCCATTGCTAACCTTGGACAAATTATTTACCATTTCCAAGCCTCCATTAACTCATTTGTGAAATGATAGTTCCTGTCTCATTGGAAGATTAAGTACATTCAAAGGGTTTAGCGCAACATGGTAACCATGGAGATGCCCTGCCCTGGCCTCCCTTCAAGGATTTGCTGCCCAGCTGCAGGGAGTGTGGTCAGCCACCAGCCGACCTGCTTTTGGCTCCTTCAGGGGCTGCCCCAGCTGCAGAAAACTGCCCCAGCTGAGGTCACCCCCTTTTCCAGGGGACTCTGATAACTGAGGAAAAAGATAATGGATAAAGGCACGGCCAGTTCTGCCTGACATAGATAGTAATGGGCAAACTCATTCTAGAATTTCTTGCCAGAGTGGCCAAGGCTTTTGGGGGCCTGCATCATGGATTGACTTCTTCCTCTCCCCAGTCTTCTACCGTTTTTGCTTCACAGGTGGGGAGCCCTGATACCCCGAACTCTGTCTCCAGATCTGCTTCTGGAGAGCCCAGTCTATAACATGCAGTGTCTGGCAGACAGTAAGTATGCAATAAATGTTAGCTATTTTTTTTGTTACTGTTGTGTTGAAATAGGAACTCAAGTCTGAGATTGGACATTCTGTTCCTAACCCATCCCACCCCTGCTTTGCAGGTGCTTAGTGCTGTACTAATCACCCTTCATTATGCTAATATCGTGGAATTATTCTTTGTTATAAACATTTGTATCCTTCCCAAAATTCATAAATTGGAATCCTAACCCCCCTTGTACTGGTATTACGAGGTGGGGCCTTTAGCAGGTAATCAGGTCATAAGAGCGGAGCCATCGTGAATGGGATTAGTGCCCTTATAAAAAGAGACACCAGACAGCTCCCTTGCCCTCTTTCCACCAAGTGAGGATCTAAGAAGGTGGCTATCGGCAGCTAAAAGAAGGCCCTCACTAGAACCAGACCATGCAGGCGCTCAGATCTCTGTCTTCCAGTTTCCAGAACTGCAAGATAATTTTTGTGGTTTCTTAGCCATCTGGTCTGTGGTATGTTGTTATACAATCTGAACTACGATATTCATCTTGAAGTACCTGCAGGGCAGGGAACCTATCTAAAACTTCCTTCCTTCCCTCCACTGATTTGTTAGCTCACACAAACTGGGCATACCATGTGAATCTGTTGATTAATTTTTAACTTTCCTGGGTTAAGGACTTGAGTGTGTTATTTTTGAATAGCTAAATTTTACTCTTCCCACATGGATAAGGAATTTTCTAGGCTACCTCGTTACATGGTAAGCCAGGAGGCCAGCCTGCATTCATTATACTGTTCGCAGGGGTAGAAATCTATTAGCTAAGGTTCCATCCACCCTGCATTTCACAGTGTGCTTTTGGGGATACCAAGTCATCTAATCACACCATTGGTTATCTTGCAAGGATTCCGAGTCTGGCTCCTTTAGAAAGGGCTGTACAGCCCACAGCTGGGACTTGGTTTCGATACAGTTGATGGGCTTTGTTCCAAAATGCAAGTCAAAAGAGTTACCTTAAGGGGTAATATCAGCAAAGGAGCAATGCCAAGACCGACCTTGAGTTCACTAAGAACTGGCCCCCGGCCAGCTGGTATCTCTTGGGAGGGGATATTGGATCCACAGAAGTCAGTGTCATTGTAGCACTGAGAACTGGGGGAAGCCTGTCTGCCAAGCCACAGCGCTAGCACATACCACCCACCAACTACAGGAAGTGCTCTGGGAGTTAGATCGTTTTTGAAAGTCTGCTTCAAGAGTAGCCTCTTCTAACAGAGAGTGTGTGGAGTTGGAAGTCAACAGCCTAACTTCTCCTTGCCCACTCTGTGACCTTGGGCAGGTCATCTATGCTTCAGTGTCCTCAGCTGGAAAACGAAGGCTTTGCTCGGTTTGCCGAGGCTCCCCCGGCTCTCCTGTCCGAGGTGTCTGTGATGACGTGTTGTTTCTGTGCAGCAGGTGGACGGGAACCACACTTTGTCCCCAGAGGGGTTGCAGCTTGAATAAAAATGAGATGTCGGTGGTAGGAATGAGACATTGGCGGGGAAAACAAAATCCCTCAAAAGGAAAGGAGGTTGTCAAACTCACCCACAAACCTCAAAGCAAAGCTTTGGTTGGATTCCCTGTGAGTCAGGAGCTTTCCCAGTTGCCTCATCTTTCTTACAACTTTGTTCTTTCTCCTTGCAATTGCTTTGATGACATTTCCAGCACGTTGGACCAGAATATCGTGACCTCTTTGGGGTGGGGAAGGGCACAGGGTTGGCTGCTCAGCCTTGAACTCTCAGCCCTTCAGGCAGTGATAAGACACCCCTCTCACAATAGGTATGTGACTGGAGAGCCCACCCAGCTCCCGGGTGCCCCCCTTCCTCCCACCTTCCCACACCTGCTCTCTGCGTGCTGCCACACTGTCCCGGCAGGCAGTGACTGCAGACCCTCTAGCCATGTTTCCTGTCTCGTCACAAGGCAGCAGGTGTTCATGAGAAAGGAGCAGCAGACCATCTGCGGGGAGACTAAGACAGTCAGAATCTCAGGAGTCCTCTTGTCTGTCTTGTTTGCTTTGCTGATGAGAAATGAGAGGCTTGTGGGCCCAGAGCCACACAACTCGTTAGCGGCTGAGGCAAGAATGGGAGGTAGGTTTCCCTTAGCTAGGACCTATCACTCTCTAGTTTGTATTTTCTCTCCCTACTTGTTCTTAGCAGAATGGATAGATATTTTAACACTTAGTTTGCTTTACAAGATTCTGAACACCCAAGAAAATACTCAAGAAAAGTGAAAGCTTGGATGTCATCTCCTCCGTGAAGCCCTCCCCGAGCCCACCAACTTAAAAGTATTTATTCTGGGAACTTACTTAGGTCTTCAGCTGTATGCTGAAGGGTCCTCCACCTTCAATAGGGCAGTATTCGAGCCTGATTCATCTGGGCCCAGTATAGCTCCACACACAAGAAAATTCACCAGTTCCCTTAATAAACCAAGTCCATTCCTTCCAGAGGAGCACCCTGACACAGGACTCGGGCCCTCATGGGGATCATGTGCAGAAACGCAGCCACCGCCAGCCAGCGGCTCCTTGTTCTCTCTGAGCCACCCCAGACAACATCTCGTTTTTTTCAGCACAGCAAGGCCCCAGGCTAAAACATTTTAACGCGGACTTCTGAGCAGCTCTGGCCAGTGGCAAGAAAGAGTTTAACATGAGACCACAATGTTCAGGTCATCCAGCTTGACCAGGGGTCCCTGCAACATGCCTCCCTTAGAGCACTTGGCCTGTTTCATGGGGTTCTCTGTCCAAGCTGTTTCTGCTCTGGGCTCAGTGACTCCCCTAGAGCTGCAAACCCAGTGCTGTGGTCGACCTAGCTCTGCACTCAGCCTCCCCACCAGCAGTGGCAAACACTAGGCCAGTAACAGGTGCTGAGTGAACACTGCGCCAGACTAGAAAATGGTTATCATCACACAGGTAGAGGAATGGGGCTATTGAAAAAGAGAACAGGCCATGGAAAATAATCAAGACGATGGCACTCTCCTGGAACCCAGGCCCATCCAAGAATGCCTCCTCCCCGAGAACAGGAACCATGTGGTATGAGAGCGAGCGGCTGGCGCCGGCCACCTCAGCCCTCACACTCTGCTGCAGCTCTTTCCTTCTCCTGCGGCCTTCAAGCCAAAGACCTGGAGTGTGTCTACGCTGTGGGTGTGGGTAGCAGGGGGCATGAAGGCACAAGAAACTATACAACCTGAGAACAGACCAGGACAGGCACTCGGATTTTTTCTTTTAATTATTTATCAGATAAAAAAGAAAAAATAGTGATTGTTTCTCTTCATCCCCAACATTTCAGTTTACCAAGGTCAAGTAGGAGAGAAATTGAACAGTAATTCATGCTCCTTGCCTGGAGCAAATTCTTTCCCTGGGCTCTGCGGCACCTCGTGGAGGAGGGCCAGGGCAAAGGGCTCCAGGCAGAAATACTTGTTACTGTGGCAGCAGAGTGGCAGTGCAGCTGTCCTCCTTTCTTCTCCCTGTTGCCAGAACATTCAGACCCTCCTGTCTGCCGCCCCTCCCCCCAGTACCATCCTCCCCAGTCCATCAAAGGAAGCAGGAAGACAGCACGTGAGGAGGCAGGACAGGTATGGCGCAGGACCGGGGAAGTACACAGCAGACATGGCGGAAGGCCACATCTTCTGCTTCTATTGCACATCCTGGCTCAGATCCCCTGCCCTGAGCAACGGGCTCCAAAGGGAAATGCTTCTGAAGTTCAAACCAAGAACCTGCTGTTGTGTGCCAGGCTCAAGAAGGGGAGGTGTGTGGTTGTGTGGCTTGTTCTGATACGCATATTTAAGTTATATGTTAAGTTATTCTGTGATGGGGACAAGGCAGAGATTGTGCCTCGTTAAAAAAAATATGGAGTTTGGACACCCGGGGCCCTAATAGTCGCCTGGGCTTCTCCCCGTCAAGTTCAAAAGACTAAGAATAACTCTCCAGTCCGCAGATCTTCTGCATAAGACGGAAAAGACAGCAGCATCCCCCCAACTACACAAGCCCCCTTGCCAGGTGTCGTGACTCTGACACTCAGGGGTGACCTCTTTTTCTGAACACCTGGAGAATCTGGCCAGCGGCCCCACAGAACACCCTTTCACACTGTACGTTCCTCCATCAGGTGGCAGCTGTTTGATTCTCCTTCCTTGCATTGCAGTGAGAACAGAGTAGGACCGGAACAAGTTGCTTACCTGACCTTACAGAATAAAGTCCTCGGGGGAAAAAACAGTGGGGGTGGGGAGAAGGGACTGGTTTTGATTTGGCAAAGCTGCAACTCTTTCGCCTTCATGGGCTGGAACAAAGCTGGCGGGTAAAGACAAACCTAACTGAGCCAACGGCAAGGACTGCAGGCTATGAGAGACGACAGGTCAAACACAGAACTGTATAAATTGTGGCACTATAAAGATGAGAAGGCAGGTCCATGACACCAGCTGGGAGCACGCCTCGCGAGCACGCTTCCAGAAATTACATCTGTCCTGTAGTGCGTGGTGGCATCCAGATACATCGAAGCAGTTCTCCTTCCTCCTCTTCCCAACAAATTCGGAGAGTTTCTCATTTAAATAACTATGTACACACACACAAGCCTGGTCTCTCTTTTACACGAGGGTCCTTCACTTAAGGGTCCTAGAATGGCTTTAGAGAGTCGG
The DNA here is from genome assembly GCF_009829155.1 of Mustela erminea. Classification (NCBI taxonomy): domain Eukaryota; kingdom Metazoa; phylum Chordata; class Mammalia; order Carnivora; family Mustelidae; genus Mustela; species Mustela erminea. The sequence continues at coordinate 3,234,440 of NC_045615.1, read as the reverse complement.
TTCCAATTGCCTTTTTGGAGATTTACTGCTTGGGACCAAACCTGTAAGGAGAAGAAATGACTGAGTTCTACATCAGGCAGACCTTTAGGGTGAAAGCATCCCAGTGTTTAAGGGGTTGAGTCTTCACATAAATAACGAGCCTGCAACTCCCTCCCTCCCACAAACCCCTTGGGGTCTGACACCCTAACAGACTAAGTACCCAGGCTGGGACTCACCAGCCCTGTGCCTGGCTACTGTCAACCAGAGGGACCCACGCCCACCGGCAACCCTGGGAGTAAAGCTCCATACCTCCCTCTGATAAGGACAGTTTCTCAAGTTCAGCTTCAAGTTCAGCGTCCGAGATCCTAGGGTTAGGCACACTGTTGGTATAAAATGTCTCAGGGGGGTTTTCGGGCAGATCCAAAGGTTCTTTGGTGGTATCCTGGAGAAGGATGTCCAATTCCTTCTCCAGTTCCTCACTGTCAAAATCTGGAAAGAAAAGATGGCATGAGGACATACAAAGTCCAAGGAGCAAATGCGTTCCTGAGTCAAGGATTGGGGGTGGCATCACTCAGCTCAGCTCTACAAAAGATGTCCAGGCCTCCTTGCAGGTCCGAAAAATCATAGGAGTCGGGAGGCAGAGGGCACCTCCAAGCAAATACTCTTCTCCCACACACACAGAGCTAAGTCATCAAGGGCATATATTTGCTAACACCACAGAACTGACCCTATTTCCCCTTGCCCATAAAGGAGGATCCTGCAGTAGGAAGTCTAGTGAGGCAAGATCGCTGCAGCCCAGAGAGGTTAACGGTACAGTCTACCAAGAGGAGAGGACAGTTCCTTCTAACCACTGCTGGGGGTGAACCCCAGAGAGAGTCCTGCCTGCAACCAGGAAAAGCAGATCTATGACCCAAGCCATCACAGTACCAGCAAGCGAAACCCTCTTAGGAAGGAAGGAAGAAAAGAACCGCCCTGTCAACTCACCTAAGCCATTGGTCACCCCACCAGCCAGAGTCTGAGAAACTTCATCCTGAGTGTCACACAGCTGGAAGAGAAAAGCACAAGGCCTTGAAGGCGGAGTAGCATTTCTGGGGGTCTCCGTCTCTTGGGCTCAAGGTTCAGGGTTACCAAGTAATGCTGCCCCACCTGAGAATCAGTGCACAAGGGAAGGAGTCTAGTTTGGGGAAAGAGGAAGCACAGCAAAGTCACACCTGCCCTCACTAACTTCCTTCTGTAGCTGTTCCTCCCTGGCCCCCTCCTGTACCTCTTGGATCTGATCCACAAGGCTCTCTGCCTTCTCCACTGTGACATCCTTCATGGAGAGTTTTAGTGCTCCTACCCCAGCCTGATAGGCATTGAAAACCTAAAGAGGAAACGAAGTTATCAGTGCAAATAAAGAAAACTGGGCAAAATACGTACCAATATCATTTCATCTCCGAATGATGACTTTGGGTTTTTTTTTAACCACCCGCCCTTCATTCAGCCCATGTTCACAGAGGCCAAAAGTTCCCAAAAGGAGAAGCGAACTCCCAGCCCTACCCTGAAAACACCCAGGCCTCCTCTAAACAGCACAGCCACAGTGGAGGGAATGAGGAGTGTTTGCTGGGGAGACCACCCATATCCCGGAACTAGAGGGGCAGTGGTTACCATCTGATCTGTCTGGGAGGCGTAGATCCGGTCCAGGATGCCTTGAACAGTGTCCAGCTTGGCATGCAGGGCCTCGATGCGCTTCTCTGTCCGCTGCTTGGCCTTGAGAGACCTCAGAGCCTGGCGGGGGTGGGGGGAGAGGCATGGAGACTTGGTCAGGAAGGCCAGAGGGCCAGAGGAAGCAAGGCTTTCTCTGGTGGTAAGACCATCTCAGGCCTCCTCCTCCTCCCTCACTTGTAAAGCAAGCTGTGGTGCCTGGACCACCTGCAGACACTTCCCATCATGCCCAAGCTCGTCTCTGAACCGCTGGGGTACCACCACCCACTGTCGGACCCAGGCACAGGTACACAAATAGAGGGGAAGAGCGGAAACTCACCAGCTGCTTCTTTCCTGCTCGGCATGCCCGGCGGGCTTCTTCTTTACACCTACCAAACACAGGGGACAGATCAAGATGACTGTGGCGCAGGATGAGGGTGGTAGTGTCCTGAATAGTCCCCGAGAGTCCCACTTAATGAAGGTACTTTCCAATCTGAAAATCAAATCAATTCCGTCCAATGGCCAGAAAAACGACGCCCAAGAGCCTGCTGGCAAACTCCCGCAGTAAGCTGAGATATAAAATGGAACATATATGCAGGCAAGAAAGCCAAACCAACCGAGGATAAGCAGTTTCAGCCGCCAGGCAAGGAAAATGTGCCAACAAGGCACCTTAACAGCACAGTCCCATTTTGGCAGCCGGTAGACAAGGAATCAGTTCTGAACACCAACAGTGGCCTTGGACGTAGTTCCTGGCTTCCCTGCACTGCTGGGTCTCTCTCACTGTTAAGGAGGAGCAAGCATTTTCATTCAGTGTCCACACAGCCTACAGTTTGGAGAAGGGTTCATGTGCCTTTAGCAGGGGTGCCTTCCCCATCTGAGGGGAAGAGCAGGGATCCCTCAGAAAGAACCCGGAAGGCGGACCCTCGCCTCATTCACTACGGTATTCCGAAGTATTCCTAAGAACCTAAGACAAGACCCTGCTCGACAGACACTGTTAAAAAGATCCTGGCATGGAGGAGCAGAAACGTTAATGCCAACAGACGTAATCTTGTCGGGGGAAGAATTAAAATTCCTTTTTTTCTCCTTTGTGATAGTCCGTGTTTTTGCATGACCGCTGCACTGAGCAGCGAGGACTTTGCTATTAGTAAAATAACTTTTCTTTCTTTTTCTCTAAGAGTTTATTTATTTACTTGACAGACAGAGATCACAAGCAGGCAGAGAGGCAGGCAGAGAGAGAGGAGGAAGAAGGCTCCCTGCTGAGCAGAGAGCCAGATGTGGGGCTTGATCCCAACCTGAGTTGAAAGCAGAGGCTTAACCCACTGAGCCACCCAGGTGCTCCCTTTTCTTTTTCTTTTTTTTGAGATGAGCCCATGGGCAGCAGCGCTTTGCTGGGTGGGGGGCTGGGGCTGCTCAGCTCCAGGGTAGTTACCTCTCTGCTTCCTGGGACAAGGACTCCACCTTGCGCGATAGCAGCTGTTCACTCTGCATCAGCTGGTACACCCCGACATCTACGTCGTTGACCGGAGAGACCTTGGCATGTGGCCCTCGGGCAAACTTCACAATCTGAGGGACAGGGACAAATTACTGGGGCCCCTACTGCCCACACTCAGAAATCCCCCCGGCAGGAAGGGCAGGAGGCACGTGCAGTAGGCACTCGATAAGCCGTCGCTGAGTCGCTGAACAAACAGCTGGACTTCCGTACCTTTTCCCCATTCTGCTCGAGAACTGTGACTCTCTTCTCTTTCTGCAGCTGCAGCAACACTAGGTAGAAGGTCCTCTCGTCCGGACAGGAGCCCGCACAGAGGGTGCTCAGCTCTGACAGGGCCACCACGGGGTGGGAGGAGAGCGGGGAGTTCTGATACAGACGGTAAACCTCCTCGGCCTTCTCCTGCAGAGGGGGAGGCAAACATGCTTACAAGCCTGGCCGCTGCCCTCAGAGCCCCGGAAGCCCTGGCCCCATGTTCCCAGCCAGGATCATGCAAGACCAGAGCAGGGGGCGCTGGCCTTGTCTCCCCTGAAGTAGCAGTTTTGGAAAGGAAAAAGAACTTGAGTTTTTTTAAACCTTGGAGGGAAGTCTGGTATATACAGATGAAAGAAAGTACATGGTATGTGTATCAGGAGCTGGCTCCGTGCTCGCCTGTCCGTGTGGGACTTTGTGTTTCTGGGTCTCCCAGCCCAGGGGAAGGAGGAGGAGCCCAAGGTGGTGTGGCACGGCCAAGACTGAGAGCTGAGGCCTGCTTTTCGGCTCTGCCTGTGGAGCCCGGGACCAGTCAGTCTCACCGGTCCTCAGCACCCCTCTCACAGACTGAAGAAGGCAGAGAGATGACATCCATATTCCCTTCCAAAGCTGGTCTTCCCATTCTTAAGCCAACTGGCAATACGGCAAGCAAGAGCGTCACTGAGTCTCTAAGGAGTCTCAGGAGAGAAGGATGTGACAATGAGGTGGGACAGGGTTTGTGTGGGGAGCCTAAGAAATAGAAGTTTCAAGAAACAATGCCACCGTGTTCCTCTTACATGGAAAGCACTCTCTCAGATTTCTGCAAATAAGAAATACTTACTGAGGTATGAACAGAGTGCTATGAAAATCTAAGGAAGGAACACCTAGGAGTTCGGAGATTGCTTGAGGGGGACAAATGGTTGTTGAGAAGAATTCCAAAGGGTAAGTTCCTAGGTGAAGTGGTGGGAAGGTATCTCAGGAAGGGGGAAGGTCATGAGCAATGGCATAGAGTATGAGTCAATATGGTGTTTACGGATGTGGACAGGAAGGGAAGAGAGAACAGAAGCCCTTCTCTCTTACACAGACTACACAAGCTGTGGTCTCTTCTTTGCTGTCCTTGCTCTGCAGATGGTGGACAGTCTTGAAAGTGAAATGACAAGGCTGGATTAACAGAATCTAGCTGGCAAGCAGGAAAGATGGATTGTAAAAGCAAGGCTTAGAGGCAGGGCGATCATTTATGCCAGAGACTGGGAGGGCCTGAACGGGACAGTGGTTACAGGGACAGAGAAGGGATGGGTTCAAGAAAAATTCAGAAGATAAAACAGGCAGTCCTCAGTAGCTGGGCATGGGGTGGAAGGAGACAGAAGAGTCCAGGATGATGTTTCAGTTCTGGCTTGAGTGACCAGGTGGATATGATGGTTTTAATTAACAGCAAGAACACAGAAGGAAGAGCGTATTCTTTTTTTTTTTTTTTTTTTTTTTTTTTTAAGATTTTATTTATTTATTTGAGAGAGAGACAGTGAGAGAGAACATGAGCGAGGAGAAGGTCAGAGAGAGAAGCAGACTCCCCGTGGAACTGGGAGCCCTATGCGGGACTCGATCCCGGGACTCCGGGATCATGACCTGAGCCGAAGGCAGTCGTCCAACCAACTGAGCCACCCAGGCGTCCCGGAAGAGCGTATTCTATAGGGAAGATAAAACATCCCATTTTGGACACGTTGTTTGGGATGCCTGAAGTATATCCAAGAAAATACATCCAACAGATAACTAGATACGCAAACCTGAAGCTCAAAGGAGACACCAGGACAGGATATATAACTCTGAAACTCCTCAAGCACACAGAAGGTAATTCAATTCCCAAGTGCAAACGAGTTACCCAAGGAAACTCAGAGAAAAGTAATAAGCTGAAGGAAGACCCAGGTTTAAGAGGTGAAGGAACTCACAAAAGAGACCCAGAGCAACACATAGGGAGAACCAAGGAGAACCATCAGTGTAATGACAACAAAATCAAAGAAATGGAAAATTTTAAGAAGTGAGGGGCAACGGTGTCAAAGGCACAAGAGTCGTCTAGTAAGACAGGGACTCCACTTTTCATGTGATTTACCTGCCTTGTCAGATAATAACACTTACTATAAAGCTTCTGTAGTGGGAACAGTGCGGTGTCCAGGCCAAAAGATGAACGGCAAGCAACAGTAAATGATGTTGGGGCAGCTGGGAGGCTCAGCTGGTTGAGTGTGCGACTCTGGATTTCTGCTCAGATGATCATCTCAGGGTTGTGAGACAAGTACCATGTCAGGCTCTGTGCTCAGCACGGAGGCTGCTTGAATTTCTCTCCCTCTGTCCGTCCCGCTGCTTGTGCGGGCTCTCTCTAATAAAAAAATAAATCTTTTTTACTAAGCAGGGAGCCTGATGCAGTGCTTGATCCCAGGACCCTGGGATCATGACCTGAGCCAAAGGCAGACGCCCAATACCTGAGACACTGAGGTGCCCCAAAAAAAAAAAAAAAAAAAAAACCCACCAAAAAATGATGTTAAGACAACTGACTATCTGTTTGGAAAGAAAATTGGTTTTCCTTACCAGATATACAGAAACAAATGCCAAATTACTGAAATTTATTTTTTGAATTTATTTTTTATTAATATATAGTGTATTACTTGTTTCAGGGGTACAGGTCTGTGAATCATCAGTCTTACAAAATCCACAGTACTCCCCCATTGCACATACTCTTCCCAGTGTCCATCACACAGCCACCCTCAAATTACTGGAATTTAAATTGAGAAAATGTTTTGTTGTTGTTGTTTTAAAAGATTATTTATTTATTTATTTTTGAGATTGAAAGAGAGAGAGAGAGAGCCAGCACAAGTGCACAGGCCGGGGTGGGGGGCAGTGCTGGGGCAGAGGGAGATGGAGAAGGGAGCCTGATGTGAGGCTCGATCCCAGGATCTGGGATCATGACCTGATCCGAAGGCAGATGCTTAACCTACCGGGCCACCCAGGCATCCAAGAAAATATTTTTTAACATTTTTTTAAAAGATTTTATTTATTTATTTGAGAGAAAGAGAAAGACAGGGTGGGGGGGAGGGCAAAGGGAAAGCGAATCTTAAGCAGACTCCCCACTGAGCACAGAGCCCAGTGCAGGGCTTGCTCTCCTGACTCTTGAGATCCCAACCTGAGTTGAAATCAAGAGTCTGATGTTTAACCAACTGAACCACCCAGACACTCCTGAGAAAATATTTTAAAAATCTAATTAACCTAGTGGAGGATGCCTTTGTAAGCAAGACCAGAAATTCAAGAGCCATAAAGCAAAATTTTTAGAGACCTGACCATAGAAACGTAAACTTTTATACAGTAAAAGACATGATAAATAAAAATGGAAAGCAAAAGAGAGACCAGAAAATAATATTTACATCCCTAACACTAAATATATTCTATCTATCTACCCCTAATATGCAAAAATACCCCTCCTAAATATAAAGGACAAACAATCCAGTATAAAAATAAGCAAAAAATATAAATAGGCAACACACAAAAGGGGATTTGTAAATGGCCAGCAGACAGGGAAAAAGCCACTAAAACCTCAAATAGGAAGCATCATTTTTGTTTGTCATACTGGCAAAATTTAAAAGACTCATGTTATCCAGTGCTTGCAAGGATGTGGGGAGACCGAACACGTTAATGTGTGAATTAGTACAAACTTCTGAAAAGTAATTTGGCAATTTCTGTACATATGCATTTCTAGAAATCAACTCCATAACAACAACAAAAAAGAGAGTATACAGGTGTATACACAAAGCTATCAAAGAAGTATTTTTTTGTTTTTTTGTAACAGAGAAATTGGAATGACTTCAATGTCCAACCGTGTGGTTACTACAGGTTAAATTGTGGCGTATCAATAGATTATCATGCAGCTATCCGAAAGAATGTTATGTAGGGGTCTGCAAAGACGCTCATAACATACTGAAGTGTAAAGAAAAAAAGGCACGTTGCAGATCAATAAGTAAAATAAGATTCTATTTCTGGAAAAAATGCATGTGTGCATGCATATTTTTTATGTATGTGTACATTCATGTATTTATTCAACAAATATTTAGTGACTCTCTGTTATGAAGCAGGTGCTGTTCCCAGAGTCCCAGCGCCAATAGAACTTCTCCCTCCTGATAGGAGAGACAGATTATAAATAAATAAACAAATAAATAATATTTTTAGGAAGGATTAAATGCTAACTAAAATAAATAAAATAAAAACATAAAAATATAAATATAAAAAACATATATTTTACCTGTATAAAATATATAAATATATCTAAAAATAAGATAAAATAAAATAAAATAAAATAAAACAAAACAGAAAGTAATACAATGGTGTGGGACAAGGTCAGTAAGAAAATATTGCAACACCTGAGCACGCGTGTGTGTGCACACACAAACAGAAAGGAACACACCTAAAGAGATGGAAATGGCATGAACAGAAAGGAAATGTTTGTTTCTTTGTATAACTATTTTAAATAGCAAACCGTATGGGTAATTTTTACTTTTCTGCATTTTTTCAAATAAAAAGTTACTGGCTTTCTGTGTATGGACTTGGGAAAATCACTCAACCTCAGAAGTGTAGGCTTTATTTTATAACAATATCTAGAGAAGACTCTTCAGTTTCATACACGGAAACAAGGTTCCCTCTCAGGAGAAAAGAGCAAAGTCACCATATATTTGAAAGCAGATGTCACGGAATGAGCTCAAGTGTTAAGCACTCTGTTTCGTGATATAAGCTGGGTATAGGTTTAACGGTACCGTGCCGCTGTAGAGCGAGATTTATTTTTCTACTTAAATAAGAGTAAACTACACTGCAGTTAAAAATTACTGTTGGTCCTTGGAAGGTCTATGTTATTAATTCCACTTCCTCCCCCATCTCTGCCTTTGCTCTCAAAAGCCTATGAATCGAAAACCACATCTGTGGGGACAAATGAGTCTACCTCCCTTTGTTCCAGGTTGGAAAACCTTACGGTAAAAGACTGCAAAGAGTAATGGAGCTTGGCCCACAGCCACACAAACTATCCTGCAGTTTCTGCGGGTCCCTGGCTAAGTCCTGGAGGTCAGGGCGCTGGGTGGGAGGAAAGCCATGTGGGTGAAGGGAAAGAAAGAGCCCTTCCCTTGAAGCAGATGCACACTGCTCAGTCAAATCGTGAGGGCCAGGGAGAGGGGGCAGATTTTGGAGACCTCCACCTCAGTCTGAGTTAGAGAGGGTGGGGTGTCTGTCAAGGTGAAGAGAAAGTGGAGCTTCTGTGGGGACAAGGGATGAAGATGCTCAGCTGGCTCCAGCTGTGTGGAAGCCTCTGGGGCTATGCAAAGGTCCTGAGGTTGGGCTTAGTCTGTGAGTTTCAAAAAGTAAGTACTGTCTACGCTGTACTTCTGCTACCTGGTGTTCGGTCAATCTGTAAACATGCACACACACAGCAGTTCTGATAGAGTGGTGGGGCTGAAGTGGGTGTACACTGGGTTAAAGTGCACTGGGGAGGTCAGGAAGTGGTGACAACAAAGCTTGGTCAAGAAGGAGAGAAACAGAGCACTAACGAGAGAGTGGCCAGGCCCCCCAAAGGAGTCATTCTGTGATGGGAAAAACTCAGGAGGATTTAGAGGCTGAGGAAGGAGAGCACCAAGCAAGGGAGACGGAATGTATATCAAGAGGGACTGATGGAATGAGGGGAGAGCTGGGTAGACACAGACTCAAGAGCCCATGTGGAGGAGAAGACGGACCCTTCATCCTCTGAGCCTGGGGAGAAATGAAGGCTCAAACTTGATGTAGAAGGACAGAAAACTGAGGCTTGTCTTAGGAGATGCTCAACGAAATGTCAGCAGAGTCATGGGGGTGGCGTATGGAAGGCAAGTATGAGGGGGCTGGGAAAGGACAAGAAGCTGGGCTGAGGAATGGCTACGAGGGCCCTCCTAGAGCTGGGCCCCATGAAAGGGACCCCAGTCTTGGTGACAGGGTGATTCTCTCTAGCAGGGATGGCAGACTGTGGGGCCGGTCTACAGTAGTGGCTGTGCTGGGTGTCTCAGGTGGCCTGAGAGAGCAGCAAAGCAGCTGGGTGCATGCTCTAGTTTGGCTAGGGAAGGCAGGCCGGGAGGAAGCTGACCAACCAGTACAGCATGAAGGGACCAAGGGCCTGGTGGCCTCTTCAGTGAAACTAAGACCATCAAGCTGAAGGGGAGAGGGTTATAGTCACAGAGGAGGAACTCTGAACCTGGTCTGCTGATTTAAGAGAAGGCCTAGCTAAAGTCACAAGGTCTTTAGAAATCCTCAGAAATGCTTAACCAGTAAACTACAGAAGGCAAAGAATTTTCCAAACTTTAGCTTATCACTAATATCTACAAATACAGAAAGTAATCAACTGTATGTTACCGACAATTCCTGGACAGCCATTGCCTTTGAAATGTACAATCCAACTAACAACTCCATATAAAAGGTCAGATAAACTCCATTATCAACTCCGTCACCATGCAAAAAAAGATGTTGTTTCTCTAAGGATACATACAGGAACGTGGAGGATCCTGTCATCATGGCGATGCCATTCGGACCGGACCTCTGCCTTTTCAGCACCCACCTTAAGCAGCTCCATGGCTACGAGCACCTCCTCGGCAGGAACTTTATTATCGCCTAGCATGTTGGAAAGAGTCCACTTGAGGGGCTTCAGCAGGAAGACTCCAACCCCCCAGGAGATCCAGCTGCTGTCTACACTGGCCATGAAGTCTGACTCCCGCTGCAACTCCCCTCGACTGCAGGCAAAGAAAGAAAAGGGCATAGAGTAGGCTTAATGCAATGTCCCATTCCAATCTGAATCCTCCCCTAAGAGACAAATTTGATCATCACCATCATCATAAACACCATTTCTTAGGTACCTGCTCTGTGCCAGCGATTATGAGCAGCACTGTTTATGCTTCAGCTGAAAACCTCACGACAACTCTGTGAGATGAACATTGTTGCTAGCATTCTGGTCAATGAGAAAACTGGAGGACTGGGGTGAGAGAGGCCAATATAACTTGGCTCCAAAATGCAAGCTCTCCACTAAGGCTACAGAGCCTAACTTGGGACTTCCTTGTACAAATGAAGCTCCATATGATAAAATGAAAATAACCATAATGTCAATTACTGTCAATGCAAGACCTAAGGAAATATACAAAGATGGTCAGAGAAAAGATTTTCTGCTATTCCTAAGCTAAGGTGGAGACAGGACATAAGCACTTTATGGTACTGGTACTAAGTAGCTACATTTAATGAATGCTTACCATCGACCAATCACTATGCTAAGGGCTACGTAAAGAATATGTTTCAAATCCTCACGATAAACCTACCGACAATTATCATCATCATTTTATACTTGGTCAAGCTGAAGCTTAAAAGAGGGGCACATAATTTTAGCGAGTGGCAGAGCCAGGATTTGAGCCCAGACCGTTTGGCCCTCAACTTGGCACAGTGCACTTTCTCAGACACAGTAAGTTTCAGAAATGGCTTGTCCCATCAGCGTCAGCCAATGGAAAGGTACTGGGAAGAAGGGAGACCCCTAAAAGGAACATAGCAAAGTTGACTTTATTCATTCACCGGGCAGCACCCTCAAAGGAACATACGAAAGTTGACTGTCTTCATTCACTGAAACAGGTACTATGCTAGACAGGCTGCTCTAAGTGTAGGTACAAATGGGATCTGCAAATGATTTAGAATCAGGAGACTAGGGGGTCCAGGCCTGGCATTAGCTCTCACTAGCTGAGTGACCTCGAGTAAGTATAGCTTGATCTCAGTCTCAGTCCCCTCTTCTGTCTGTTGAGGATAATTCTATCATCTCGCTCTCAGGACTGCTGAGGAGGTCAGATGATGGTGTATGCAAAGTATCTGCATACTGTTAAGTGCGGTACATCTATTAGATATCCATGCTGCTGCCGCAGGTACCTCCAAAACCCTGCACCGGTCGCACAGGGGACACCTACAGACCCTTCTCAGAGCACCGAGGTACCCAGTAAAGCCCTCAGTCTGCTTCATGTCCTCTGGTTCAACCAGTCTGTGCCAAGGACAAGCCAAGACAGTCCAGACACATGACCTGTGCCGGGGGGGCTGCAGGCAAGATCCCCACAGGCCTTTTCCCCACGACTGCCCTCTGGTTAGTCCTGACCTTCCTTAGTTCAATAAATCTATCTCACATACCTTCTGTGCCGGGGTAATTCAAATTTGGAAGCCCCTACAAAATAACTACACAACGGGATTCCAAGCCAGACAAGTCATTGTCACCTCTGCCAGACGGGTTTCTCCTCTTACCGTCTGAATCTAATCTCATCGGACAATCGTGGCCCCCCAATTTGCCCGATACCCCGTCTCCCTCTCCCTCCACACCCCTAACCCAGCCTCCTTTCGGGTCCTCCTGTGCGTACTGAACAAACAGATCCGCCCCTGCGGTCCAGACCCTGGGCTGGGCGCGGTACCCTCAGGGAGCCACCCCCGCCCCCTGGCCCGGGCCCGCCCTCACCGTAGCAGGTCCTGCAGCACGGTGGCCAGCCCCAGCGGGACACTGCCCTTGCGCTGAAAGGCCTCCTGCAAGTCCCGCAGACGCAGGCGCACCACCCCCTGGCGGCGGCTGTGGCTCAGCACCAACGGAGCCCAGAAGCCCATCTTGCTGTCCCAGTCGGTGCTGTTCACCTCGCGACTCCTTTTGAAGGCGGAGAACAGGAAAGACATGCGTTCCTCATCCTCCTCCCACTCGGGGGGCAGTAGGCCCGCCGGGTCTCCCCCGGCCGGGGCCTCGGCCTCCCGCTCCGGGGACCACATCGGAACCCCAGCCCCGCCAAGGCTCCGAACACAACCCCGGCCCTGGTCCCCTTCCGCCCTGGTTCCTTCCCGGCTTCCGTCGTTCCTTGACCGCCTCCTCCTCTGTCATTACGTCATCGCCACCCCCAGCGTGAAATAAGTCCCGCGCCTTCTTAAGCGCATGCTTCTCTCTGCCCTCTCTGCGCCAGGAGGCGGGCTGATGACCCTATTTTCTGACAGCCTCAAGGCGCTTGCGCCGGCACCTCCTCCCGCAGTCTTTGTGCGGCAAGTGGGGCTTCGCGCGTGCGCGGCGAGTAGGTGAGCGTCCCGCCCCCCTGACGGATCATAGAGTTTAACGACGCGTCATAGAGAGCCTAACGCTTCGGCGCGGGGTTGTGGAGGTTCCAGGTAGTGGGACTGTAGAGTCCCGCTAAGGGGCGCCAGAGGAGCCGGGATCGCTGGTGCATCGGTATGCGGTTCCTCCAGCCCCCTTTACTTCAGACACTTAAACTTCCAAGATACCTTCCAAGATACCTTCCTTTTACAGTAATGTCAGCGGATAGACAGCATTTGGCCACTCAAGCTCGTATCCGCACTACTTTTTTTTAAGATTTTATTTATTTATTTGATAGAGATCACAAGTAGGCAGAAAGGCAGGCAGAGAGGGAGAGAGGAGAAAGCAGGCTCGCCGCTGAGCAAAGAGCCCGATGCGGGGCTTGATCCCAGGACCCTGAGATCATGACCTGAGGCTGAAGGCAGAGGCTTTAACCCACTGAGCCACCCAGGCGCCCTCCATACTACCTTAAAGATATATAAGCTTCTACTGTTCTGGCTTCTCACCTTCATCCCTGGCGCGCTCTGCGTTTCTTTCTCAGTGTCAGTATCTTGCTGATCCTCAAGCTGGAGCTCGATTCTAATCTTCGTTGAAACCTACCCCAACTGACCTGACTCACAGTTGATCTCTTTCCCGGACTGCACAGTTGGCATTTACTATTCTGTATCCTGTTCCCTAATTCCCTCGGCGCAGGTGCAATGGCTTAAATATGATGCTATGATACATAGTGGTGCTGAAGAAATTGTGATAAACTGAAAGGTGTTCGGCTTGACCTCTGCCCTTCTAATAACTTAGAATCTTGCTGGAATGGAATATATAAGAGTCTTACAAAAAAATATTTTGAGCAATGAACGTGTCCAGGATGTTAAGAATAAATTTTTTTTTTAAAGATTTATTTATTTATTTATTTGACAGACAGAGATCACAAGTAGGCAGAGAGGCAGGCAGAGAGAGAGAGAGAGGAGGAAGCAGGCTCCCTGCTGAGCAGAGAGCCCGATGGGGGAGTCGATCCCGGGACCCCGTGATCATGACCTGAGCCGAAGGCAGCGGCTTAACCCACTGAGCCACCCAGGCGCCCAAATTGGTTTCTTTTTAATTGAACGATTTAAAAGATGAAAGGAGTTTCTTGTTTAATGGAACTGGGTAACAATCCCCAGAGCTGAGTATGAATCTGACCTCTGCCATTCACTGGCTGTATGACCTTGGTCAAGTATTTAACCTTTCTATTTGAAGGAAATACTATGATATATGTAAAATACCTAGTATAGTATTATAGGTGTTATTGATGTACAGAAGATGTTAGTGTTTGAAGCCAAGGGCCAGGAAAGAATTCTTGAGATGTCTTTGGTGCAAAAAAGTGGTTTTATTAAAATACGGAGACAGGATCCGTTGGCAGAAAGAAGTGCATAGGATCACCAAGAGTGGGCAATTATATACTTGCAAATTGGAAAGGGGGTTAGGGACAGAATAAACCTCCAAGGTATTTTGGAAACAAGGTTTCTAAGGCCCTGAGGGGGCTAGCCATTGTTAGGAAAGGTGTTTATTACTGTTTAGTAAACCCTCAGTCATGAGACCCTTCAGATGTGTATCAGTGGACCCTATGCTTGGAAGATGATTCCTAACCTGTATCTTGGAGGGAGGAGGGGTTAGAGATAAAGGGAGCTTCCAAAGGAATTTTTATATGTTAAAGAACACCTACAGGGTCCCAGGGGTTGGGCTAAGATTGAATTTTGCCCTTAGCAAAGAGTCAGTATTGAGGCAGTTGAATCCCTAAAGGAATGTCACTCTCCTCGTTTCAAGGACTTGTCAGTGGGCTGTAAGTAGTAAGGAAATTTAATAATTTTTCTTCTGACTTTGTTTTCCATATCATTATTACCGTGTGGCAGAATGTTTAGTAGTTGGAACTCAGTTATAAGGAAGAATTTTAATGAGGATTTTGAAATACGAAAAGGGATATGCTTGGCTATATAAACGAATGTGTCAACTGATATTGATGTGTTGCATTCTTTCAAGCATTTTCAGGTCAATATCCCATATGATATTTATGACAACTGACAAAAAGTCTCTCCTTGACCACAGTCTAGATAGGTTTCTCTGAACCCTGTTCTTGACTAGGCCTGCCAACCTTGGCCTATAAAGACCTGAGCAAATGCTACCATAGTTTCAACAGCTCAAGACCACATCTCTAGGAAGACCCTAGGCCCTCCCAAAGTGCTGCTGTCTCAGAAAACTCAAGGTTGTCAAAAAATTTTACTGTCTGTTCCAGGCAACACCTGAAGATGGGGCCCCTGTCTCCCAGCCTCTGTGGGAGAGGACAACTAATTTTCACAAGTCAGTTGGCAAACCCAGATACATTTCACAGGGACCACCTCCCCTTCCTGCTTTTTGTAATTTATCTCTGGCCAGACTCTACTGAGATCCCCTCACTCTCCTGCCTATTCCCGTATTAGCCCTTTGAAAAGCCTAGTCACCTCTGTATAAAAAGGTTGAGTTAAATTTGCACTGGATGCTTTCCCTATTGTAATAGTATATTACTGATTAAAATCTATCCTTACCACTTTAACTAGTGCCCAGGGTTACCCTAAGAAGCACGTTTCTGCCATGCTAGCATACTCAATAAAATGTCTGGTTGGTGTGTGTCATGGGAGAGACCAGCTTGTTTTCTCAGCTAGGCCTCTGAGTCCAAGTCAAAATAGTCCTGCTCCTAAGCATTTTTTAAAAGATTTTATTCATTTATTTGACAGTGATCACAAGTAGGCTGAGAGGCAGGCAGAGAGAGAGAGAGAGAGAGAGAGAGAGAGGAGGAAGCAGGCTCCCCGCTGAGGAGAGAGCCCAATGTAGGGCTCAATCCTGGGACCCTGGGATCATGACCTGAGCCAGAGGCAAAGGCTTAATCCACTGAGCTACCCAGGCGCCCCGTCCTAAACATTTTTAGGAGAGCAAAGTTAAGTATCTGTAGCCACCTGTACTGAAAGCGCCATGGGTTCCTGAACCCTCTTAGCAGAGGGTTCTTCACCTCCACCTTTTGGAAATTGGGGGAATTACTGGGAGTAATGGAGAACAGAAAGAAAAGCTCCAATGATCCTCAAAGGAGCGACTGGGGATATGCCAAGCTCTTTCTCATCTCAGGGCCTCCACTGCTACATTCTTCCTCTGCTCTGCACGACTGGCTCCTTTTCATCCTTTAGGTCACAGTTTAAAATTCACTTCTTCAGAAAGGCCTTGTCTGAACATTCTATGTAACATAGCACCCTTGGCATTTTAGAATGGATGGATCAGTTTGACAACACCTGCTGATTCATCTGAACATCAGAGAAAGACAACCAGACATACCTGTCTCCTGAAGTCATGTGATAGCAAGTACACAGAGCCATGGGGAAGTATTTGTATTAAAAAAATTGAACCTGAAAGTTATCAAGCTACTAGATCTAAATCCTAGCTCGTGGAAGTTAAAAAATCAGAAGGTAGAGAGAGGTATGTGTTAAATGAACACTGAGGTTGCAATTAGCAAAATCCAGATGGGGGAGTTCTACCTAGACCTTAGAATTAGATCTATTCATCTAATTTGGATCCAATTTTCATGAATAATCAGAAAAACTCATCAATGGTAACCAGATACTTTCAATATTAACTGGATATTTGATATTTAGCAAATTACTTCGAATGAAATAATATGGGGGTTATGTTTTCTTGAAAGTAAATTTTGAAGATATATCTGAAGCATTTATGACTGAAACCATAAATGTGTGGCAGGAGGTTGGATGGGAGAGAGTAGGGATGTATCAGTGAGTCTAAATTTCGTACTCTGTACCTGCACAGAGTGAGGTGCTTAGATATCATTTAATTTTTTTAAATAGATCTTATTTAAGAAAGAGAGAACATGAGTGGGAGGAGGGGCAGAGGGAGAAGCAGACTCCCCACTGAGCAGGCACTCTAGGATCATGACCTGAGCCGAAGGCAGACGTTTAACTGACTGAGACACCCAGGCATTCCCTCATTTAATTTTTTAAAATGAATAAATGACCACGACCCGCATCCTGGTTTCATGTCAGTAAATACCTGCATGACCTCAGGCAAGCAGGCTTTCTCTGTCAATTAAATGTTCTACACTATGATCTTGAGGACTTTTTTTTTTTTCTAGTGCCCACTTTCTGATTCTAAATGTAATATCTATTGTAGGTCTGAGTGATTGCAAGAGCCCTTCAATAGTGGGGAGTCTGAAGACCAAGAACAACCATATCATCTCACTGCAGTGATATTTATTTACTGATACCCCAATATGTATTTGATCAGATGCCTCACTTCTGGGATAATGTGCAAACATCGCAGAGCCATCCAACCCTGCATCACCTCTATAAAGCTGTACAGTGCTCCATGTCGCCTCGCCAGCTGGTTTGGGGATGCCTCATTATTTTTGTAGAAATATGCATGCCCTCTTATGTTTTCCAGTTATTTCTAGTTCTTATCTCTTGGATTCACAGCCTTTAGGACTTGGCTAAAGGAGGAATAAAAAATACATTATTCATGATCTACAAAATTTATGGAGGGAGAAGCCAGGCTTGTTAATATTCTGTTCAAGCACCACTATGTTCTAGAAGTCTTTCTTGATCTCTTTCTTTCCTCTTCCTTCCTTCCTGCTCCACGCTGGATTGGGTGTCTTATCTTTTTATACCTGTATATTTCTCTATCATTTCATGTCCCACATTGTTGTCTGCATTTCCATTTATGTGCCTGTCTCTAAGTAGGTTAAGTGCCTTACTGGCAGAGACGATGCTTTTAATTTTGTTTTTTCTAGCACAGTGTGTGCACTTCTATAAGGACTCAGTTTGCTGTATGAATAAATGAATGAATTTAGTCAAACCATGAGTTTGAAGAAAGAATGAAGAAACAGTATCATCATTGCCTATGGTTTATATCATGAGAACATTTATGGGAAGTGGGGAGTAGGGTTGGGTGAGCCTGGTGGTGGGTATTAAGGAGGGCACATATTGCATGACGCACTGGGTGTGGTGCATAAACAATGGATCTTGGAACACTGAAAAAATAAAATTAAATTAAAAAAAAGAACATTGATCACAATATAATGTACAAGTACAATAAACCTTTTATTTATTTGGATGACTTACTGTTTCTTAACTGGTTTGAGCTGAAATGCCTCTAAATTTAATTGCTTACATAGTCAGACAGACTGGTTGAGTAATTACAGCTGTGGGAACTCCCTTGGCTTCTCTTTTCAAAGAATGCAAATCACAGGAGGTTGTTGCTATCTACCCATTCATAACTACAATCTTCTAGAATGCCTCAGTAACCATTTATGAAGTTTAATTTTATGCCAAATAACTTATCCCTTTTTAAGCTCACTGTCTTCTTTTCCACTTTTCCCTTTTATTTTAATTAAATATATTTTAAGATTTTATATTAATCCCAATTAAGGTACAGTGTTATATTAGTTTCAGGTGTATAATATAGGGATTCAACACTTCCATAAAACACCCAGTGCTCATCACAAGTGCACTTCTTAATGTCCATCCTCTAATTCACTCATTCCCTCACCCACCTCCTCTCTGGTAACCATCACTTTTTTCTCTATAGTTAGAGTCTATTTCTTGGTTTCTCTCTTTCTCTCTTTTTTTCCTTTGCTCCTTTGTTTTGTTTCTTAAGTTCCACATGTGATTGAAATCATATAGTATTTCTCTTTCTCCGACTGGCTTATTTTGCTTAGCAATATATTCTCTAGTTCCATCCATGTCATTGAAAATTGCAAGATTTCATTCTTTTTTGTGGCTAATATTTCATTGTCTTTATATAACACATCTTCTTTTTTAAATTTAATTTTATTTTCTCAGTGTTCCAAGATCCATTGTTTATGCATCACACCCAGCTCGCCATGCAATACGTGCCCTCCTTAATACCCACCACCAGGCTCACCTAACCCCTCACCCCCTCCCCTCCAAAATCCTCAGTTCGTTTCTCAAAGTCTACAGTCTCTCATGAGTCATCTCCCCCTCTAAATTCCCCCAATTCACCTTTCCTTTTCTTTTCCTAATGTCCTCCATGTTATTCCTTATGCTCCACAAGTAAGAGAAACCATATGATAATTGACTCTCTCTGCTTGACTTATTTCACTCAGATTATTTTATAATCTCCAGTCCCATCCATGTTGATACAAAAGTTGGGTATTCATCCTTTCTGATGGAGGCATAATATTCCATTGCATATATGGACCATATCTTCTTTATCCATCGTCCTTTGAAGGGCATCTTGGTTCTTTCCACAGTTTGGCCACTGTGACCATTGCTGCTATGAACATTGGGGTACAGATGGCCCTTCTTTTCACTACATCTGTATCTTCGGGGTAAATACCCAGTAGTGCAACTTCAGGGTCATTGGGAAGCTCTATTTTTAATTTCTTAAAAAATCTCCACACTGTTTTCCACAGTGGCTGCACTAACTTGCATTCCCACCAACAGTGTAAGAGGGTTCCCCTTTCTCCACAGCCTCTCCAGTTGTTTACTGTCTTGTTGATTTTGGCCATTCTGACTGGTGTCAGGTGGTATCTCAATGTGGTTTTGATTTTACTCTCCCTGATGGCTAGTTATGGTTAACATTTTTTCATGTGTCTTTTAGCCATTTGTATGGCTTCTTTGGAGAAGAGTCTGTTCATGTCTTCTTCCCATTTTCTGACATGATTATCTGTTTTTTGAGTGTTGAGTTTGAGGTGTTCTTCATATATGTGGGATATCAGCCCTTTGTCTGTAGTGTCATTTGTGAATATCTTCCACTATTCCGTGGGTGGTCTCTTTGTTTTGTCGACTGTTTCCTTTGCTGTGTAGAAGCTTTTGATCTTGATGAAGTCCCAAAAGTTCATTTTCACTTTTGTTTCCTTTGTCTTTGGAGACATGTCTTGAAAGAAGTTGCTGTGGTCATTGTTGAAGGGGTTACTGCCTATGTTCTCCTCTAGTATTTTGATAGATTCCTGCCTCACATTGAGGTCTTTTATCCATTTCGAGTTTTCTTTGTGTATGGTGTAAGAGAATGGTCAAGTTTCATTCTTGTATACATAGTTGTCCAATCTTCTTTATCCATCATCAACTGATGGACACTTGGGCTTCTTCTATATCTTGGCTATTGCAAATAATATTGCCATATAACATAGCAGTGCATGTGTCCCTTCAGTGTTTTTATAATCTTTGGGTAAATACTTGGTAGTGTGATAGCTGGATCATAGGGTAGTTCTCTTTTTAACTTTTGAGAAACGTCCATACTGTTTTCCACAGTGGCTGCACAAGTTTGCGTTCCCACCAATAGTGCACAAGGGTTCCTTTTCCTCCACATCCTCGCCAACACTTATTGTTTCTTGTGTTGTTGATTTTAGCCATTCTGACAGGTGTGAGGTGATATCACCTTGTGGTTTTGGTTTGCATTTCCCTGATGATGAATTACGTTGAGCTTCTTTTCATGTGTCTGTTGGCCATCTGTATGTCTTCTTTGGAGAAATGTCCGTCCATGTCTTCTGTCCATTTTTTTAAAAGATTTTATTTATTTATTTGACACACAGAGAGAGATCACAAGTAGGCATAGCGGCAGGCAGAGACAGAGGAGAAGCAGGCTCCCCGCTGAGCAGAGAGCCCAATGTGGGGCTCGATCCCAGGATCCTGAGATCATGACCTGAGCCAAAGGCAGAGGCTTAACCCACTGAGCCACCCAGGCGCCCCTTTCTGTCCATTTTTAATTGGATTATTTGTTTTTCAGGTGTTGAGTTTTATAAGTTCTTTGTATATTTTGGATACTAATCCTTTATCATATATGTCATTCGCAAATATCTTATCCCATTCTTAGACTACCTTTTAGTTTTGTTGATTGTTTTTGTTGCTGTGCAGAATTTTTTTATTTTGATGTAGTCCTATGAGTTTATTTTTGCTTTTGTTTCCCTTGCCTCAGGAGTTGTGTCTAGTAAGAAGTTACTATGGTTAGTATCTGAAGTTACTGCTTGTGCTCTCTTCTAGCATTTTTATGGTTTCAGGTCTCACATTGAAGTCCTTAATCCATTTTGAATTTATTTCTGTGTATGATGTAATAAATTGGTTCAGTTTCATTCTTCTGCTTGGTGCTGGGCAGTTTTCCCAAAACCAGTTGTTGAAGAGACTGTCTTATGCCCAATTGCATATTCTTTCCTGCTTTGTCAAAGATTAATTGACCATATAATTATGGGTTGATTTTGGACGGACCTTCCTTCCTTCCTTCCTTCCTTCCTTTCAAGACCGATTTATTTATTTGAGGAGCAGTAGGGACAGAAGAAGAGAATCTTCAAGCAGAATCTCTGCTGAGCATGGAGCTGGACACGGGTTCAATCCCATGACCCATGAGATCATGACCTGAGCTGAAACCAAGAGTCAGATGCTTAACTGACTAAGCTACCAAGGTGCCCTTTATTTTTTTTAATCTATTCTATTGATCTATTTTTATTCTTGTGCCTCTTTTGATTGCTATAGTTTGTAATATAACTTGAAATCCAGAATTGTGATGCCTCCAGGTTTGCTTTTCATTTTTCAAGATGGCTTTGACTATTTGGGGTCTTTTGTTTCCCTCCAAATTTTAGGATTATTTGTTCTCAATCTGTGAAAAATGTTGGTGGCATTTTGATAAGGATTGTATTAAGTGTGTAGATTGCTTTGGGGGATATAGATATTTTAACAATATTTGTTCTTCCAATCCATGAGCATGGAATGTCGTTCCATTTCTTTGTGTCATTTTCAATTTCTTTCACTGGTGTTTTATAGTTTTCAGAGTCAGGTCTTTCACCTCTTTGGTTATGTTTATTTCTAGGTATTTTATTTTGGGTGAAATTGTAAATGGGATTGTTTTGCTAGTTTCTCTTTCTGCTACTTCATTATTGATGTATAGAAATGCAACAAAAGGTTTCTGTGCATTGATTTTGTATCTTGCAACTTTACTGAATTTGTTTATCAGTTCTAGCAGGTTTCTTTGTAGTCTTTTGGAATATATATATATATATATTTCTATACATAGTAGTATCATGTTATCTGCAAATAGTGAGCGTTTTACTTTTTTTCTTACTGATCTGGATGCCTTTTGTTTCTTTTTGTCATCTGATTGCTATGGCTAGGACTTTTAGTACTGTGTTGAATAAAAGTGAGAACGGACATCCTTGTCTTGTTCCTGTTGTACAAGAAAAGTGTCAGTTTTTCCTCATTGAGGATGAGGTTAGCTGTGGGTTTTTCATATGCGGCCTTTATTATGATGGGGTGTGTTCCCTCTAAACCCACGTTATTGAGAATTTTTACCATGAATGCATGTTGTAATTTGTCAAATGCTTTCTCTGTGTCTACTGAAATGGTCATATGGCTTTTATCCTTTCTCTTACTGATGTGATGTATCATGGTGATTAATTTGTGAATATTCTTGCAACCCATGAATAAATCTTAGTTGATCATGGTGAATGATTTTTTAAAATGTATTGTTGGATTCGGTTTGCTAGTATTTTATTGAGGATATTTGCATCCATTCATCAGAGATTTTGGCCTATGGTTCTCTCTCCCTCTCTCTCTTTTTTTGTAATGTCCTCATCTTTTTTGATATTAGGGTAATGCTAGTCCCACTAAATGAATTTGGAAGTTTTCCTTCCTTTTCTATTTTTTTTTTGGAATAGTTTGGAAGAATGGGCATTAACTCTTCTTCCAATGTTAGAATTTGTGTGTGAAGCCATTTGGCCCTGGCTTTTTTGGGTGGTGGGGGGGGGTTGATTACTGATTCAATCTTTTTGCTATTTGTTGATCTGTTCAAATTTTCAATTTCTTCCTGTTTCAGTTTTGGTAGTTTATGTTTCTAAAAATTTATCCACTTCTAGGTTTTTCATAACTTTTTTCATAATATTCTTTTATAGTTATTTGTATTTTTGTATTTTTAAAATTTCTCCTCTGTCATTTTGTGACTTAATTTATTTTGTTCTTTCTGTTTTTTTCTTGATAAGTCTGGCTAGAGGTCTATCAAATTTATTGATTTTTCAAAGAACCAGCTTCTGATTCTTTATTGATTTCTTTATTGATCTCTCTCCTTTTTAGTTTGTATATCATTTATTGTGTTCTGATCTTTATTATTTCCTGATTTCTACTGGTTTTGGGTTTTGGTTGTGTGTGTGTATGTGTGTGTGTGTGTGTGTTTAATACTACTTTTAGGTATAAGGCTCCGCTGTTTATTTGAGATTTTTCTTGCTTCTTTGAGGTAGGCCTGTATTGCTATAAACTTCCCACTTAGAATCATCTTTGCTGCACCCCCAAAGTTTTGGACCATTGTGTTTTCATTTTCATTTGTTTCCATGTGCTTTTTGATTTCTTTTTTGCATTCTTGGCTGACCCATTCATTGTTTAGCAGCATGTTATTTAACCTTCATGTATTTGTGGTCTTTCTGGATTTTTTTTCTTATGGTTGACTCTTAGTTTCATAACCTTGTGGTCAGAAGAGATGTATGGTATGACTTTGATCTTAAATTTATTGAGGCTTGGTTTGTGGCCTAATATGTCATCTATTCTGGAGAATGTTCCACGTGCACTTGAAAAGAATGTGTATTCTGCTATTTGGGGATGGAATGTTCTCAGTATATCTGTTAATTCCATCTGGTCCAGTGTGTCTTCAAAGCCTTTGTTTCCTTCTTGATTTTCTCTTTAAATAATCTGTCCATTGTCATAAGTAGGGTATTAAAGTCTTCCACTGTTATTGTATTATTATCAATTAATTCCATTATGTTTCTAATTAACTATTCTATGAAATTGATTGCTCCCATGTTGGGTGTTTTACCTACAATTGTTATGTTTTCTTATTGGATTATCCCTTTATAGTGTCCCCCTTATATAGTGTCCTTTTTGTCTTTTTGTTTTATTTTATTTTTTAAAAGATTTATTTATTTTGAGAGAGAAGGATTGAGAGAGAGAGAGAGAGAAAGAGAACATTAATAGGGGAGAGAAACAGAGGAGAAGGATAAGCAGAATCCCTGCTAAGCAGGGAACCTGATGTTGGACGTGATCCCAAGGCTCTGGGATCAGACCTGAGCTGAAGGCAGATGCTTAACAACTGAGCCACCCAGGTACCCTGATATATGCTGTCATATTTTACATCCTTTTATTCTGTGAGTTCCTTGACTGATTTTCTACAGAAATATTCTTTTTTATATATTCATATTTTATTGCTTTTGTGTTTCCTACCTTGATACTGTCACTTGGATCTTTCTACTCAGAGAGTCTCCCTTAATATTTCTTGCAGGGCTGGCTTAGTGGTAACAAACTCCTTTAAGTTTTTGTTTGTCTATAGGAAATTCTTTATCTTTACTTCTCTTTTGAATGATGGACTTGCTGGATAGAGTACTCTTGTCTGCAGATTTTCCCCATTCAGCACTTCGAATATGTCATGGCACTTTCTTCTGTCTTGGAATGTTTCTGCTGAAAAACCCCTGATAGTCTGCAGGAGTTTTCCTTGCATGTTACTGGTTTTTTTTTGTCTTGCTACTTTTAAATTTTTTGTTTTATTACTGTATTTTGCCAACTTAATTACAAAATGTTGTGATGTGGATCTGTTTTTGTTGATTTTGTTTGGGGTCCTCTGTGCTTCCTGGATCTGGATATCTGTTTCCTTCCCCAGATTAGGGAAGTTTTCAGCTATTATTTCATAAAATAAAATTTCTGCCCCCTTTTCTCATCTTCCTCTGGGACTCCTATAATACCAGTGTTATTACATTTTATAGAGTCACTGAGTTCCCTACTATTATCTTTTGCATTTTTTTCTATCTCTTTTGTTCAGTTGGATCACTTTCCATTACTCTGTCTTCTAGATTATTAATTTATTCTTCTGCTTCTTCCAGCCTGCTGTCTATTGCATGAAGTGTGCTTCTAATCTTATTTATTACACTCTTCATTTCTTTTCTTAACTTTTATTAACATATAATATATTATTTGTTTCAGGTCTGTGAATCATCAGTCTTATACAATTCACAGCACTCACCATAGCATATACCCTCCCTAATGTCTATAACCCAGCCACCCTTCCCCCCTCCACTCCAGCAGCCCTCAGTTTGTTTCCTGATATTAAGAGTCTCTTATGGTTTGTCTCCCTCCCCAGCCCCATGTTGTTTCATTTTTCCCTTACTTCCCTCAACAACCTCCCACCTTGCCTCTCAAATTCCCCATACCGGAGAGATCATATGATAATTGTCTTTCTCTGATTGACTTATTTCACTTAGCACAATACCCTCTAGTTCCATCTACATCATTGAAATTTTGGTTTTTTTTGATGCAATATATATATATATATATTGCATATGACATCTCCTTTATCCATTCATCTGTTGATGGATATCTAGGCTCTTTCCATAGTTTGGCTTTTGTGGACATTGCTTCTAGAAACTTTTGGGCACACGTGCCCCTTCAGATCACTACATTTGTATCTTTAGGGTAAATACCTAGTGTGATTGCTAGGTTACAGGGTAGCTCTATTTTCAACTTTTGAGAAGTGTCCATACTATTTTCCAGAGTGGCTGCACTAGGGTGCATTCCTACCAACAGTGTAGGAGGATTCCCCTTTCTCTACATCCTCGCCAACATCTCTTATTTCCTGACTTGTTAATTTTAGCCATTCTGACTGGTGTGAGGTGGTATCTCACTGTAGTTTTGACTTGTATTTCCCTGATGCCAAGTGATGTGGAACACTTTTTCATTGGTCTGTTGGTCATTTGGATATCTTCTTTGTAGAAATGTCTGTTCATGTGTTCTGCCCATTTCTTGATTAGATTTTTTGTTCTTTGGGTGTTGAGTTTGATAAGTTCTTTATAGATTTTGAATACTAGCCCTTTATCTGATATGTCATTTGCAAATATCTTCTCCCATTCTGTCAGTTGTCTTTTGGTTTTGTTGATTATTTCCTTTGCTGTGAAAAAGCTTTTGATCTTGATGACATCCCAATAGTTCATTTTTGCCCTTGCTTCCCTTGCCTTTGGCGATGTTTCTATAAAGAAGTTGCTGTGGCTAAAGTTGAAGAGTTGCTGCCTGTGTTCTCCTCAAGGATTTTGATAGATTCCTGTCTCACATTGAGGTCTTTCATCCATTTTGAGTCTATTTTTGTGTGTGTGGTGTAAGGAAATGGTCCATTTTCATTCTTCTGCATGTGGCTGTCCATTTTTCCCAACATTATTTGTTAAAGAGACTGTATTTTTTCTATTGAACATTCTTTCCTGATTTGTCGAAGATTCGTTGACCATAGAGTTGAGGGTCCATTTCTGGGCTCTCTATTCTGTTCCATTGATCTACGTGTCTGTTTTTGTGCTGATACCATACTGTCTTGATGATGACAGCTTTGTAATAGAGTTTGAAGTCTGAAATTGTGATGCTGCCAACTTTAGCTTTCTTTTTCAACATTCCTCTGGCTATTCGGGGACTTTTCTGGTTCCACATAAGTTTTAGGATTATTTGTTCCATTTCTTTGAAAAAAGCTGATAGGGATTGCATTAAGTGTGTAGATTGCTTTAGGTAGCATAGACATTTTCACAATATTTGTTCTTCCAGTCCATGAGCATGGAATATTTTTTCATTTCTTTGTGTCTTCCTCAGTTTCTTTCTTGAGTACTTTATAGTTTTCTGAGTACAGATTCTTTGACTCTTTGGTTAGGTTTATTCCTAGGTATCTTATGGTTTTGGGTGCAGTTGTAAATGGGATCAACTCCTTAATTTCTCTTTCTTCTCTCATGCTGTTGGTGTATAAAAATGCAACTGATTTCTGTGCATTGATTTTATATCCTGACACTTTAGTGAATTCTTGAATGAGTCTAGCAGTTTTGGAGTGGAGTCTTTTGGGTTTTCTGCATAAAGTATCATAACATCTGAAAAGAGTGAGAGTTTGACTTCTTCTTTGATGATTCAGATACCATTTATTTCTTTTTGTTTTTGGATTGTTGTGGCTAAGACTTCTAGTACTATGTTGAATATCAGTCATGAAAGTAGACAGCACTGCCATGTTCCTGAACGTAGGGGAAAAGCTCTCAGTTTTTCCCCATTGAGAATGATGTTCGCTGTGGGGTTTTCATAGATGGTTTTTACGATATTGAGGTATGTATCCCTAACCCTACACTGTGAAGTTTGGATCAAGAAAGGATGCTGTACTTTGTCAAATGCTTTTTCAGCATCTATTGAGAGTATTATATGGTTCTTATTCTTTCTTTTGTTAATGTATCATATCACACTAATTGATTTGCAGATGTTGAACCAAGCTTGCAGCCCAGAAATAAATCTCACTTGGTCATGGTGAATAATCCTTTTAATGTACTGTTGGATACTATTGGCTAGTATTTTGATGAAAATTTTCGCATCCATGTTCATCAGGGATATTGGTCTGTAATTCTTTTTTTTGATGGGGTCTTTGTCTGGTTTGGGGATCGGGGTAATGCTGACCTCACAAAATGGGTTTGGAAGTTTTCCTTCCATTTCTATTTTTTGGAACACTTTCAGAAGAATAGGTATTAATTCTTCTTTAAATGTTTGGTAGAATCCCCCTGGGAAGCTGTCTGGCCCTGGGCTCTTATTTCTTGGGATATATATATATATATTTTTTTTTTCTTGGGATATTTTTGATGACTACTTCAATTTCCTTACTGGTTCTAGGTCTGTTCAGGTTTTCTATTTCTTCCTGGTTCAGTTTTGGTAGTTTATATGTCTCTAGGGATTCATTCATTTCTTCCAGATTGTCAAATTTGCTGGTGTATAGTTGCTCGTAATATCTTCTTATAATTGTTTGTATTTCTTAGGTGTTGGTTGTGATCTCTTTTATTCATGATTCTATTAATTTCCATCCTTTCTCTTTTTTTTTTTTTTTTTGATACGTCTGGCCAGGGGTTTATCAATCTTATTAATTCTTTCAAAGAACCAGCTCCTAGTTTCACTGATCTGTTCTACTGTTCTTTTGGTTTCTATTTCACTGATTTCTGCTCTGATCTTTATTATTTCTCTTCTCCAGCTGGTCCAATGTGTCACTTAAAGCCTTTATTTCCTTGTTGATCTTTCGCTTAGATGATCTGTCCACTTCGGGGGGGGGGTGTTAAAGTCCCCTACTATTATTATATTATTGTCAATGTGTTTCTTTGATTTTGTTATTAATTGGTCTATATAATTGTCTGCTCCCATGTTAGGGGCATGGATATTTTAAATTGTTAGATCTTTTTGTTGGATAGACCCTTTAAGTATGATATAGTGTCCCTCCTCATTTTTTATTATAGCCTTTGGCTTAAAATCTAATTTACCTAATATAAAAATTGCCAGTCCAGCTTTCTTTTGATGTCCATTAGCATGGTAAATTGTTTTCCACACCCTCACTTTAAATCTGGAGGTATCTTTGGGTCTAAAATGAGTTTCTTGTAGACAGTATATTGATGGTTCTTTTTTTTAATCCATTCTGATACCCTTTTTGTCTTTTGATTGGGGCATGTAGCCCATTTACATTCAGGGTAACTAATGAAATATATGAATTTAGTGCCATTGTAGTGCTTGTAAGGTGACTGTTACTGTATAGTGTCTCTGTTCCTTTCTGGTCTGTTACTTTTAGGCTCTCTTTGCTTAGAGGACCCCTTTAAACACTTACAGTAGGCTTCTTGGTGTTTGCAAATTCTTTTAGTTTTTGTTTGTCCTGGAAGATTTTTATCTCTCCTTCTATTTTCAGTGACAGCCTAGCTGGATATAGTATTCTTGGCTGGATATTTTTCTCATTTAGTGCTCTGAATATAACATGCCAGTCCTTCTGGCCTGCCAGATCTCTGTGGAGAGGTCTTCTGCCAGTCTAATATTTCTACTGTTGTATGTTATAGACCTCTTGTACTGAGCTGCTTTCAGGATTTTCTCTTTGTCACCGAGACTTGTAAGTTTTACTATTGGTTGATGGGGTGTGGGTTTATTTTTATTGATTTTGAGGGGGGTTCTCTGTGCCTCCTGGATTTTGATGCTTGTTCCCTTCACCAAATTAGGGAAATTCTCTGCTCTAATTTTCTCCAATATGCTTTCTGCTCCTCTCTCTCTTACTTCTTCTTCCGGGATCCCAATCATTCTAATATTGTTTTATCTTATGGTATCACTTATCTCTCAAATTCTCCCTTCATGGTCCAGGAGTTGTTTATCTCTCTTTTTCTCAGCTTCTTTATTCTCCATCATTTGTTCTTCTATATCACTAACTGTCTCTTCTGCCTGGAATAGTAAACAAATAAAATTAAAAAAATTTAACTTTGAAAGACTAAGAATCATGGGGGGGGGGAACCATGAATTCTATGTGCTTTATTCCAGTAGCTCTGAAGTTTTGCAGTTCTCATTGATCGGTGAACTTGGTCTTGGCTGGATGTTCTTGCTGATCTTCTGGATCTTGCTGATCTTCAGGCGCCTGTTTCCATGATTCTCAAATGTCTTTGCCTGAGGTGGAATTGCACTGCCCTTGCCAGGAGCCAGGCTAAGTAATCTGCTTGGGTTCCTTCTCGGGAGCTTTTTTCCCCTGAATGCTTTCTGTAGAGCTTTGGAGGGTGGGAATGAAAATGGCGATCTCCCAATCTACGGCCCCAGAGGAACTGAGAGCTCTGGGGCCCACTCCTCAGTGTACCCTCAGAGAAAAGCAGTAAGTCCCTCCCCTCTCCCTGGTCTCTGGCTGCACTCTGTGCTCACCAGTCTGTGACCAAGCATTTCTATCACTGGTGCATGGTCCTGTTTGGAGTCTCCAAACCCAGCAGATTCCTGCAGTGCACTCCCATGGTGCTCCTCCTAGAGGAGGAAGAAGAGGGTCTCCCTGGATCTGGTGCTTATGGGGGTTCCTTCATTTTTTTTTTTCTTTTAAAGATTTTATTTATTTATCTGACAGAGAGAGAGATCACAAGTAGGCAGAGAGGTAAGCAGAGAGAGAGGGGGAAGTAGGTTCCCTGCCAAGCAGAGAGCCCGATGTGTACCTCAATCCCAGGACCCGAAGACCATGACCTGAGCTGAAGGCAGAGGCTTAACCCACTGAGCCACCAAGGCACACTGTGGGGTCCCTTCTTTAAGAGCAGAGGCCCACCTGTGCCTTGGATGCCATGGTATGCCTCCTCGGCTCCATCTCTGTTGCTGGCTTCCCTACTCTGATACCTGGGAGCTCTGCCACACTGAGACACCCCTGGTCTTTCCGGGACCAGTGGGTCCTGAGACCACACTGTCTGCAAGGCTCCACACTCCCCCCACTAGCCTCTGAAGTGACGTCCTTCAGTGGAGCAGACTTCTAAAAGTTCTGATTTTGTGCACTGCTGCTTTACCACTTGCCGGGAGCTGACCCCTCTCCCTGTGGTCTCTCTTTCCATATATCACCTAGGATTCACTTGTTCATACATCCTACCTTCCAGAAAGTGGCCGCTTTTCTATTCCTAGAATTGCTGTGCTTCTCTTCAATCTCCTGTTCAGTTTGTAAGTGTTCAGAATGGTTTGATAACTATCTAGCTGAACTCCTGGGACCTGATGATATTTAGGTCTCCTACTTCCCTGCCATCTTGGGCCTCCCCTAGGGGTTTTTCTGTTGCCGAGAATGTGGTCTATCATGATGAATATTCCATGTGAGCTTGATAAAACTGTGTGTTGTGCTATTGTTGGATCACGTAGTCCATAGATACCAGTTACATGCAATTCACTGATGTTGAGTTCAACTGTGTTCTTATTGATTTTTACCTGATGGATCTATTCATTACTGAGAGAGGGTTGATGAAGATTTCAGCTGTAATATTGGAGTCATCTCTTTCTCCTAGCATTTCTATTAGTTTTTGCCTCACATATGACACTGTTGTTAGGTTCATATACATCAAGGATTGTTATGTCTTCTTGGAGAGTCAACTTTAAAAAAAAAGAAAACATGGGATACCTGGGTGGCTCAGTTGGTTAAGCAGCTGCCTTTGGCTCAGGTCATGATCCCAGGGTCCTGGGATCGAGTCCCACATCAGGCTTCTTGCTCAGCAGGGAGCCTGCTTCTCCCTCTGCCTCTGCCTGCCTCTCTGTCTGCCTGTGCTCGCTTGCTCTCTCTTCCTCTGTCTCTGACAAATAAATAAATAAATAATCTTTAAAAAAAAAAAAGAAAAAAAAAAGAAAACATATATTGCCCCTTTGTAACACTCATAATTTCCCTTACCCTAAAGTCTGTTTTGTCTGAAATTAATATAGTTATGCCATCCTTCTAGTGTTATTGTTAGCATGGTGTATTTTTCTTTTTGCCTGTACTTTTCTCTACCTGTATCTAAATTGCCTCTCTCTCTCTCTTCTGAAGACATCTTATAGTTGAGTGTTGTTTGTATTTACCCACTATAGGAGTCTTTGTCTTTTAGCTGGTGTATTCAGATCATTGATCTTTTAAATTATTGTTCATATAGTTGAATTAATATACCATATTTGTTACTATTCTCTATCCATTGCCTCTGTTCTTTGTTTCTTGTTTCTTTATTTCCACTTTTTTTCTGGCTTCTATGAGCATTTTCTGGCTTCTATCTGAGCATTTTATGTGATTCCATTTTTGTTCTCTGTTAGCATAAGTTTTTTTTTTTTTACATTCTTTAGTAGTTGCATTTGGATTTATAATATTCGTTTAAAACTAGTCACATGTCTTTTTTCAAATAATACTTTGTCATTTCACAGGTAGTGCAAGCACATTATAACAGTGTAGTAACATTTCCTCCCTTCCATTATTTCATTGTCTTCCTTTATATTACCCATCAAAAATTTATCATCAAAATTTTATCATCAAAAATTTATCATCACTGAATACTTTGTTGCTATTATTATTTGAACAAACTATCTTTTTTATTAAATAAGAATAAGTAAAATAAAGCATTTTAATCTGCCTTTATTTATTCTTCTCTAATGCTCTTCCTTTCTTGATACAGATCTGAATCTCTGACCTAAACTATTTTCCTTCTTTTTGAAAAATTTTTAGGAATGTATCTTGCAATCCAGGACTGCTGGCAACCAGTTCTTTCATTTTTTGTTTATCTGAAAATGTCTTATTTCTCTTTTCTTTTGAAGGTAAATTTTGCTGGATACAGAATTTTAGGTTGATGGGCTTTTTTCTTTCACACTTTAAATATTATACTCCACTTCCTTTTGCTTGCATGGTTGCTGAAGAAAAGCTCATTATAATTCTTATGCTTCCTCCTCTATTGGTTAGGCACTTTCCCCCTCAGGCTTCTTTTAATAGTTTTTCTTTCATATTCTGAACCTTGATTATGATATGCTTATGCATAGATTTTTTTTTTAATTTAATACTGCTTGGTGTTCTCGGAGTTTCCTAGATAAGTAATTTGTTGTCTATCATTAGTTGGGGAAATTTGCAATTATTATTGATTCAAATATTTCTTCTAACCCTTCTCTTTTTCTTCTACTTCTGGTATTTCCATTATGTGTATGTTACTCTGTTTCTAATTGTCCCACAATTCTTGAATAGTCTATTCCGCACTTTTCATTCTCCACCACCCCGTTTTACACTTTGTTTTTAAAAGTTTCTATTGATATTTCTATTGACATTACTGATTTTTCCCTTGGTTATGTGCAGTGAATATTCATTAGTCCCTGGATGGCATTCTTCACTTCTGTTATAGTATTATTATTTTTTTTTATTTCTAGCATTCCCTTTTGATTTTTTTCTTAAAGTTTCCATCTCCCTGCTTACATTTCCCACCTGTTCTTGCAGTTTGTTCACTTTTATTCTAGAATCACTAGCATATTATTTATAGCTGTTTTAAATTCCTGTTGTGGTAATTCCAACATCTCTCTCATATTGGTCTCTCATTCTGGTTCTGTCTCTATCTCTTCAAACTCTTGGGTTTTGCTTTTGTTTTTGTTTTGTCTTTTAGTAGGCTATCTTGGTTTTTTGTTGTTGTTGTTGTTGTTGAAAATTGCACATGATGGACTGGTAAAAGGACCTGAGCTATGTAGGTCTTTAGTGTGAGGTTTTATTTTTATCTGCCTAGGAGTTAGAATGTGTTTATTATTTGCTATAGTTTTTAATGTAAGAGGCTAAAATTTCCTCTCTTGCCATTATATTTCTATTCTTTGCTGTCTTTTGGTTTCCCTTAAGACTTCTTTATAAATAAAGTTTGAAACATTCTTCTGTTCATTTTTCTTTCCTTCTCCTTTGCTACATTCTTTTTCCTATTATCCTACTCTTTTATTCCTCCAAAGAAAATAAAAGTCCTTAGTGATATTAACATTTTTAATATGTCATATTAATGCCACATTTTATTATAGTTGTTTTACTCTCTCCCTACTAGATTTCAAGTCCCTTGGAGTGGGTACTATATATTTTCATCTTTGTATGTATTATACCTGGTACATAATCAATGTCCAATATGTATTTATGAAATTATTATATGCAGCTGCTAATAAACATTTTAACATTACTGCTACAGATATTCCCCATTATATATCTCTTACTTCCAGTGCCTGTCCAGTGGTTCTTAACTCTGACTCATAATAGAATCCCTTTTAGGAAGAAATTTTAAAATATACAGTAGGTCTGTAGGAAAGATTGTCAAAATGATTAGAAAATAGGATAGCTCAGCAAAGAAATGATAACTATAAAACAACTGAAAAGAAGTTTTAGAACTGAAAATTCCATTATCTGATATGAAAAATTCACTTGCATAAGAAAGAATGACTGAACTTGAAAAGAGTACAATAGAAACCACTCAATCTGAAGAACAGAGGCAAAAAGAATTAAAAGATAATAGGGAACATAGTCTTGGTGGTCTGTGGGGTAATATCATGCAATATATGTGAAGTTAGAGAATCAGAGAAAATGACTGAACAAATGAGAAAAATTGGCTGCAATTTTATCAAATGTAGTACAAAAAATCAATTTACATATTCAAAAAGCTGAGAAATCTCCAAAGAAAGACAAATATAAAGAAAATACCACCTGTGCACATCATAGCCAATGAGAAAGAAAATTTTGTGAATGAAAAAGTTTTTTTGCACTCAAGAGAACAGTGAATGAAAATAGACAAAAAAAATTGAACCCCATAATCTTCAAGATGGTGAAGAAAAACAATTATTCCATTATTGATTTATGTCCAGTGAAAATATCCTTTAATAAAAAGACAAAAAGAAGAAAAATTGTGTTAGATTGTATTTTCCAAATATGGCCATAATAATAAATGTAACTAGAGTAAACAATCTATTGTTTAATCTATTTTTCCTCGGGAGGGAAAAAAGTAAGCTGAAATTATAAGCTGTCTAAAGCATATGCACTTTAAATACAAAATCCTAAATATTGTAAAAGATGAGAAAAGATATACAATGCAATCAATAAGCATAAGAAAGCTTGGTGTGGCTCTCTTAAAGTCAAACAGTGTAGTTTCAATATTATTGGCACATATTACCAAAGATAAAGAGGATATCTAATGATAAAATGGTTAATTCATCAGTATGACATAGTCCTCAATATGCATGTACTTAATAATAGAGCTTTAAAACTTGAAGAAGCAACTGATAGAATTATTGAAGGAACTGATAGAATTAGTGGGAGAAATAGACAAATCTATAATCATAGAGGATTTTTAACACCTCTTACACAACATGTCATAGAACAACTCATCAGGAAAAAAAAATCAACAGAGTCATAGATCTGAGGAATTCATTTCCCTGACCTTATTAACATTTGTGGAGCACTGTGCCCAACAATTGTTGAATGTTTATTTTTGAATGCACATAGTATGTTCACTAAGGTAAACCACATTTAGACAATAACACAAATATCAGTAAATTTAAAAGAGTTGAAATTGTACCATGTATGTTCTCTGGTTGCCAACGGAATTGAATTAGAAATCAGTAACACTAAGATATAAATAAAAGATTAGCATATTTGGAATTTAAGGAGCATACTTTTAAAAACCCATGGGTCAGAGAAGAAACTACATGGAAATTAGATAATATTTACAACTGAATGATAATGATAATGCAATATATTAAAATTTATGGGAGGAAGCTGGAGCAAGTCTTGAGAGAGTGTAAATGTTTACATTAGTAAAGAAGACAAGATTAAAATCAATGATCTAGTTTGCTACTTAAAAATCTAGAAAAAGAAGAGCAACATAAGCCTAAAATAAGTAGAAGAAAATAATAATAAAGAGAAGAAATCTGTAAAGTAAAAAACAGAATAAAGTAAAAATCAGAAAATTAATATAGCACAGCTATTTGAAAAGATTAATAAAATGTAAAAATCTCTGGAAAATTTCATCAAGAAAAAGAAAAACACAAATTACCAAATTAGAATAAAAGAGAGGATCTCACTATGATCATTAAGGATAGTAAGGGAGCAGTGTGAGTAACTTTATGTCAATATATTTGATAACCTAGATAAGAGACAAATTCCTTTAAAAACTTGACTTGTCAGGGGCACCTGGGTGACTCAGTCAGTTAACCATCTGCCAGGGTCTTGGGATGGAGCCCTGTGTCAGTCTCCCTGCTCAGTGGGGAGTCTGCTTCTCCTTCTCCCTTTGCTGCTCCTCCTGTTCTTCTCACTCTCTCTCTCAAACAATTTTTTTTTTTAAAACATTCACAGAGGACATGGGGAGATAAAGAGGAGAAGGGAGTTGAGGGAAATTGGAAGGGGAGATGAACCATGAGAGACTATGGACTCTGAAAAACAATCTGAGGATTTTGAAGGGGGGTGTTGGGAAGTTGAGTGAGTCTGGTGGTGGGTATTATGGAGGGAACATATTGCATGGAGCGCTGGGTGTGGTGCATAAACAATGAATTCCGGTACACTGAAAAGAAAATTAAAAAATTAAAAATTAAAAAAAAAAACAAAAACCCATTCACTTGTCAATATAGACACATAAAGAAATAGAAGATCTCAATAGCACCACATCTATTAAGGTACTTGAATTATCAAACACACTCTCTCTCTTTTTCTCTCTCTCTCTCTCAGACAAACAGACACACACACACACACATACACATGCATGCACACACACAACTCCAAACAAAAGCAACAACAAATAACTTCTAGGTCCAGGTGGTGGGATTGGTGAATGCTATGAAACATTTAAAGAAGAAGGAAAAAAGGAAGAATACCAAACTTACACAACTCTCAAGGAAATTTAAATTATTTTATAAGACCAACATAGCCCTGATAGCTAAACCTTAGAAAGACATCACAGAAAGAGAAAATTATAAACAAATATTCCTCACAATAGGTGCACACACACACAAAGATGTCTTTGAGAAAATGTCAGCAAATCAAATCTAGCAATACTTAAAAAGGATACTACATCATGACAAGTGAACTTTAGCCCAGGAATTCAGGGTAGGTTTAACATTGTAAAGTCCATCAGTTTGTTATTTTATTTTAGTTTTTTTTTTTCATTCCAGTATAATTAACATACAGTGTTACATTAGTTTCAAGTGTACAATATAGTATTTCAACAATTCCATACATCACCCAGTGCTCATCACAGCAAGTGCACTCCTAAATCCCCATCACCTATCTCTCCCATCCCCCCACTTATCTCCCCTCTGGTAACCATCAGTTTGTTCTCTATAGTTAAGAGTCTGTTTCTTGGTTTCTCTCTCTCTCGCTCTCTCCGTCTTTTTTCCTTTGCTCATTTGTTTTCTTTCATAAATTTCACATGAGTACAAACATGGTATTTGTCTTTCTCTGACTGACTTATTTCACTCAGCATTATGCTCTCTAGATCCATCCATGTCATTGCAAATAACAAGATTTCATTCTTCTTTATGGCAGAATAATATTTCATTGTGTATATATAGTATATCTCCTTTATCCACTCATCTATTGATGTAAAGTCCACCAATTTCATTTACCACTTTAGTAAAGGAGAAAATCCATATAATTTTCTCAATAGATTAAAAAAAATGTTTGAAGGTAATCAAGACAATGCTGTATTGACACACATAATAGATCAGTGGAACAGAATGCAGAGTCCAGAAATGGACTATATAGATGGTCAACTGAATTTCAACAAAGGTGGTAAGACTGTTCAGTGGGGAAAAATGTTTTTTCAATAAATGATGTTGGAACCACTGGATCGATGTATGAAGAAAAATAAACTTGAACTCCTACTACTCTTGTACATACAAAACTGATGTAAGGGGTGGAGCTGGAAGCTCCCTTGGGTTCCCTTCTCTCCTACACACTGTCCAACCCTTAAATCACTCTGCAAGCATTACCAAAGAAGGATCTAGACTTTTCTGACTTATGGAATAGTAGACCCCACCATCCCCACCAACTTGGGTCCAGCAGCGCCCTGAGTGTGTGGATACAGCTAGAAGAGCCTGAACCACAACAGAACTCCTCTTTTTGGCCCATTAAGTTTCATATGCTAATTAGTCACCAGGAGTTCTGCATCCAAAGAACTTTAAAGAATCTAACAGGGAAGGAAAATCCAGAAGAAAGGCTGAAGTGGGTTCCTCTGGCTTGTCGAAGCAGGAGCTGTAGGGTTCAGATGAGAGTGTGAAAACCTGAGACAGAAAAATGGATAATGGACATGGAATCACCTGAATTTGCAAAGAGATGATGGGTGAAGATGTGGAAGCCTACTGACCATCTGAATTCAAAGCCACTGGTCATGGCCTCTGTGTCCATTCCAACCATCCACCTGCTTCCTGCCAGGCAGTGGCTACTGAGATGCTAACAAGCCTCTGACTGAGAAGCCTCTCACTGGGACAGAAGAGCAAAGTGACTCTGGATGAGTAACATCCATGCACATGGTTGACGAGGAGCAGAAGCTGAGAGTGGGCAGAAAATGGTAGTCAGATGAAGAGAGGAAGAAGTGGGGTATTGATCCTAAGAAGGACCTAGATCAGGAAAGGCCTTGAATGCTGAACCTGAGCCTAATTTCCCTGCTTGGGCAGAAAGCACAGTGTTTTCAATTAACTCTGTACTGATTGTGTAATACCAGCTGATGTGGAAGCAGGTGACGCTCCTGGCATTCACACAGAACCTACACAGAGCAGTGTATAGGGACAGAGGCAGACCTTGACTGACAGGAGCCTGGTGGCCAGGTGGGTGAGATGAGGAACACTCCCTAACGGCTTGGGGTAGTGGGGAGAGAGCAGCCTCTGGTGCCAGGGGAAAGGTAAGCTGCAGACTCTATGACAACTAGGGGGCCAGGCCTCCATTTTGGGGTCCCAGGACCTTTTTATTCCTTGTCTTTGGTGTCCTGCTGCTGGTGAGTTCCTGCTGTGGTTCCTGGCTCAGGAAGGAGGGCCTCATGGCCAGGAGCAGGGAACACAGTAGTAGTGCTTTCCTGGGTCACCAGAGGCAGGGGTGAATTGGGGAAGGACCAACAGTGGGTGGAGGAGGGAAGAGCCTTCTAGCAACAGTACCTGCCCAGACCCAGAGGGAGCAGAGACCCCCACCCTGGTCCTGAGCGGGTCTGGCTGCCCTGGAAATGAATTCCAGAATCAAGGAAGACTCACCTATGTGAAGACTCCCTTATGTCAAAGGATTTTTAAATGGAGTCAGAAGAACATTCAGAAGATGTAGGTCTTCCTCTTCCTTACTAGGTAGAACCATAAATAGAGCTACTTTATGACCCTGCAATTGCACTACTGGGTATTTACCCCAAAGATACAGATGGAATGAAAAGAAGGGCCATCTGTACCCTGATGTTCTTAGCTGAAATGGCCACAGTTGCCAAACTGTGGAAAGAACCATGAATTTTTGAATTGGAGCAAATTACAAAAATTCTAAGAATTCTGCAAGAACACCTACAACTTGTTACAGTAATGGGCTTTTGCTTAGTAATAGCCTTAGCAACCAATTACATTTAGCTAAGATTAGCTTTCTGCCACCAACAGGGTAACTTTTGTCCAAGGGTGCAAGAGCATGGCTCAGATGTCCCAAACACCAGTTTCAGCCACTCCCTGCTGATAAAATCCAAAGGCAGAGAGACCAGAGGTGGTGAAACAAGAAAGGAATTTATTAAGTGGGGCCAACACCAGGAAGACAGTGGAATAGTGTCCTCAAAACAGTCTGCAAAGTGCTGAAAATACTTCTAGGTTTATGTAAGAAAGGCGTGGGGACAAAAGTTGGTGGGTATGTCCAGTTGGGTGGTAAAGCTCAGGTCCATTATTGTCTTGGAGTCAGTCAAATGGAGGCTTTATGGCTTGAATGTTTAGTCTGTGAGGTCTTTTCCCTGAGTTATCCAATAAGTTGGGGGGAAGAAAGACAAGCGGGGAAGAACTTAATCAATTAGAAAGTTGTTACTAGAAGTCCTCTTTCAACATCAATCAAAATTCTTGTAAGCCACATATACAAGCTTTTTCTCTTTGTCTCTAGAAATCCCTAACTCTTTCTCCCTACTGGGACACTATTTGGGTTGTTATCCAAATCTATATGCCCCAAATTCCAATACTTTGATCCTAAATAAATGCTTTTACTTAAATTATTGCTTCCTGACAATTTTAGGTTGACACTAGCAAGCCTTAATGTGGCCTTTCGCTTCCTTTTCTTTTAAAGACTTATTTGTTTGTTTGTTTGTTTTAGAGACAGAGAGAACATGCTAGTGGGAGAAGGAGCAGAGGGGGAGGGAGAGGGAGGAGAGGAAAGAATCTCAAGCAGACTCTGTGCTGAGCATGGAGCCTGACACGAGGCTTGATCTCATGACCCTGAGATCATGACCTAAGCCAAAATTATGTTTAACTAACTGAGCCACCCAGGTGCCCCCTTCCCTTTCTTTTTTATGGCCTCTATTTTATGAAAATTAATAAAGGGAAACCTCACTAAAATAGAGTAAAGAGGTTTAGCCAGGGGAGCTCTCATGCCCTACCAGCTTCTCAACTGCAGACCCAACAGAAACACACAGATCTTGCAGGGGATACTAGTTTACTATTCCAGCAGAAGGAAGGACAGGTACCCTCCAGCCTGGCCAATGAGAGACAGTCACAATGTAGCCAATGAGAAGCCACTATACTTCTAGCTTCCAGTTTACTCCAATAGACTTTCTGTTTATTTTTATTTTTGTTTCATTTGTTTTCAATTATGTTATGTTAGTCACTATACAGTATATCATTAGTTTTTGATGTAGTGATCCATAATTCATTGTTTATGTATAACACCTAGTGCTCCATGCAATACATGCCCCACTTAATATCCATCACTGGGCTAACCCATCCCCCCACCTCCCATTCCTTTAAAACCCTTGGTTTGTTTCTCGGCATCCATAATCTCTCATGGTTCATCTCCCCCTCTGATTTCTAGCCCTTCACTTTTTCCTTCCTTCTCCTAATGTCCTTCATGCTATTTCTTGTGTTCCACAAATAAATGAAACCATATGATAATTGACCTTCTCTGGTTGACTTACCTCACCCAGCGCAATCTCCTCCAGTTCCAACCATATTGATGCTAAAGTTGGGTATTCATCCTTTCTGATGGTTGAGTAATATTCCATTATATATATGGACAACATCTTCTCTATCCATTCATCTGTTAAAGGGCATCTTGACTCTTTCCACAGTTTGGTTATTGTGGATATTGCTGCTATGAACATTGGGGTCCATGTGGCCCTTCCTTTTACTCCATCTGTATCTTTGGGGTAAATACCCAGCAGTGCAATTGCTGGGTCATAGGGTAGCTCTATTTTTAACTTTTTGAGGAAGCTCTACACTGTTTTCCAAAGTAGCTATACCAACTTGCATTTCTACCAACAGTGTAAGAGGGTTTCCGTTTCTCCACATCCTTTCCAAAATTTGTTGCTTTTTGCCTTGTCAATTTTTGCCATTCTAACTGGTGAAAGGTGGTATCTTAATGTGGTTTTGATTTGAATTTCCCTGATGGCTAATGAGGCTGAACATTTTTTCATGTGTCTGTTAGCCATTTGTATTTCTTTGGAGAAGTGTCTACTCATGTCTGCCTTTTTTTTTTTTTTTTTTACTTGATTGTTTTTTGGGTGTTGGGTTTGAGAAGCTTTTTATAGATCTTGGATACCAGCCCTTTATCTGTAGTGTCATTTGCAAATATCTTCTCCCATTCTGTGGGTTGTCTCTTTGTTTTGTTGACTGTTTCCTCTGCTGTGCAGAAGGTTTTTATCTTGATGAAGTCCCAAAAGTTTATTTTCACCTTTGTTTCCCTTGCCTTTGGAGATGTGTAATGAAAGAAATTGCAGTGGCCAATGTTGAAGAGGTTACTGCCTATGTTCTCCTCTAGGATTTTGATGGATTCCTCACATTGAGGTCTTTAATCCATTTTGAGTAAGAGAATGGTTGAGTTCATTCTTCTGCATATAGCTGTCCAATTTTTGCAACACCATTTATTGAAGAGACTGTCTTTTTTCCACTGGATTTTTTTTCCTACTTTGTCAAAGATTATTTGACCATAGAGTTGAGGGTCTATATCTGGGTTCTCTATTCTATTCCATTGATCTATGTGTCTGTTTTTGTGCCAGTACCTTGTTGTCTTGGTGATCGCAGCTTTGTAATAGAGCTTGAAATTAGGCAGTGTGAAGCCCCCAGCTTTGTTTTTCTTTTCCAACATTTCCTTGGTGATTTGGGATCTTTGTTGGTTCCATACAAATTTTAGGATCGTTTCAGCACTTTGAAAAATGCTTGTTGTAAAGATTTAATTTACTTATTAATGAGAGAGAGAGAAAAAAGAAGCTGAAGGAGAGAGACAAGCAAACTCAGCACTGAGAGTGGTGCCTGAGGCAGGGCTCAATCACACCACCCTGAGATCATGACCTGAGTGAAATCAAATAGGCTTTTTATTTATAAGAACTTCCCCAACTTCCTGCTTTCCTCTGGGAGAAGTTGCCTATGGTTTTGCCCTGACTTGCTTGTTCTGGATTACAATTCTCTTCTGCTCTCAAATAAACTCAGCTTTTGGTGGTAAAGTAACTAGGAGTTTTATTGTGAAGGTTAACAGTTTAAATTCTAAAATATGCTCACAGTGTCTATTTTTCCCATTGATTTTTACAGAAAAGCAAACTTCTCACCTCCCTTTGATTCAGTAATCCTGAGTGGCCACTGTGAGCAATTTACCAGATTTTTTCCAGTCACTTACATCCATAGAATCACATACAGGGCTCACAAGGTAAACCATCAATAATCACACAGCAGGACACCGGATCTATCTTTAGTTGAGGAGGCTGGTGTAAAGCTCCTGTTTTGATTTTGATTTTGAGATTGAAACTGATAAGGGTGTCCTGAAGACACTTACAAAAATATACACTTACTTACAGAATTAATTTCCAGGTTAATGGAAACTCCAGTCAATTACCCTTTCCAAGGTTACTTATACGTTACAAAAACAAAAACACCCAAATCGAGGTTGTAGGAATCACAAAATTGTAAATATTTTCATTGAACAAATTAGCAATAAATTAAGAAAAGCAGTAACATTTCAGAATTTATTTTTAAAATATCTGTTTAGGGATGCTCAGGTGGCTAAGTTGGTTAAGCATCCGCTGTTGGCCCAGGCATGATCTCAGGGTCTTGGAATTGAGCCCTGCATTGGGCTTCCTGCTCACTGGGGAAATCTGTTTCTCCCTCTCCCTCTCCCCATTCCTGTCCCACTTGTGCTCTCTCTCTCACAAATAAATAAATAAATAAAATCTTTAAAAAATGCTAGTTAAGAATTTTAAAAGATTAAATAAATAAAATAAGATTAAATAAATAAAATATTAGTCTATATTAGACAGGGCCTATATTTATACTGCTTGATGAATGGCTTATTTTGAATGGTTTGCATGAGTGGCTTGTATGTCTCCAGGATAAATGTAAGGATGATCTATGTAGATAAGGTCAAAATCTGGATTTGATGGTTTGGGGAATGTAAACCTAAGCTTTTTGGTATTACAAATACCCCCATCAGCCTCCCATAAGTCTGTCTTTTTCTATATATTTAAAATGCATAGAAATTTATTTTTCTGAATAATTTTTCTAAAATTATTTTCTAAAATTATAGAGATAATAAATTAAGTTAGGTGTTTTATATCAGTGCATTGAGATTTATCTTAATTTTTAAAATAATGATATAGTATTTTATTGCATGAGAGAACAACAGTTTGTTTTACATTTCCCTCCTATGCATAGTTGCTTAGTTATATACTGGTTTTGTTTTTTCTAATTCAAACATCATAGCAGTAATTTGCTTGTATCAATGTGACAAATGATTTTAGGATTTTGTTTTTATATCAATAAATTCCTTCTCCAAAAGAAGTTTGTGCCAATTTTATATGCACATCACAAATGCCTAAGTGTGGACATCCAGATCCAGGAAGTACAGAGATCCCCCAGTAAAATTAACCCAAGGAGGTCCACACCAAGACACACAATTAAAATGGCAAAAGTAGTGATAAAGAGAGAATTTTAAAGCAGCTCTCAGAAAGCAGTTACATACAAGGGAAACCCCATTAGGCTATCAACTGATTTTTCAGCAGAAACTTTACAGGCCAGAAGAAAGTGGCATCATATATTCAAAGTACTCAAAGGAAGAACTTCTACAATGAAGAATACCCTACCCAGCAAGATTCTCATTCGGAATGGAAGGAGAGACAACAGTTTCCCAGACAAATGAAAGTTAAAGGAGTTCATCGCCATTAAACCAACATTACAAGAAATGCTAAAAGGACTTATTTGAGTGAAAAGAAAAGTCCATAATCAGGAGTAAGAAAATTATGAAAGGAAAAAAATACACAGGTAAAAGCAAAAATATAATACAAGTAGTGGATTAATCACTTAAATAAACTAGTATGGAGGTCAAAGCACAAAAGCAGAGAAATCAATTATGTCTACAAAAATCAGTCCAAGGAATCAAAAAAATAAAAGGAAGTGAAGTGTGACATCATACACATAAAATGTGGGGGTAGTAAAATTCAGTGCTGTTTGAATGGTTTCAAACTAGGGTGGCCATCAACTTAAAATAGACTGCTGTACCTCTAAGATGTTACTTATGAACCCAAAGGTAACTGCAAATCCAAAACCTATAATAGATATGCAGAAAACAGAGAGAAATTAATCCAAAAACTCAACACTAAAGAAAGCCATCAAACCACAAGGGAAGAAACCAAGAGAAGAACTACAAAAACAACCATAACACAAGTATCAAAATGGCAATATATACAGACCTAATCACTTTAAATATAAATGGATTTAATGCTTTAATCAAAAGGCATAGGGTGACTGAAATGGACAGAAAATCCAGACCCATCTATATGCTGCCTACAAGAGATACATTTCAGTCCTAAAGACACATGCAGATTGAAAGTGAAGAGCTAGAAAAACATTTGCCATGAAAATGAAAGTGAAAAGAAAGCCAGGGTGGCAAAAACAGACATTAAAACAA
Organism: Mustela erminea; assembly: GCF_009829155.1. Classification (NCBI taxonomy): domain Eukaryota; kingdom Metazoa; phylum Chordata; class Mammalia; order Carnivora; family Mustelidae; genus Mustela; species Mustela erminea. Next base: position 3,190,602 of record NC_045615.1, on the reverse strand, counting down.
AGATTGTGATGAGACAAAGAAGGACACTATGTAATAATAAAGGGAACAACCCAACAAGAGGTTATAACATTTGTAAATACTTATGCATCCAACTTGAGAGCACCGGAATACATATAGCAACTATTAATAGACATAAAGGAAGAACTTGACAGTAATACAACAATTGCAGGGGACTTTGACATCCCACTTACATCAGTAAATAGATCATCCAGGCAGAAAATCAACAAGGAAATAGTGGCTTTGAGTGACACATTGGACTAGACGGACCTAACAGCCATATTCAGAACATTTTGTCTAAAAAATGTGGAATACACATTCTTTTCAAGTGCATGTGGAACATTATCCAGAATAGATCATGTTAGGCCACAGAATAAGTCTCAATTTTTAAAAAAGGAATGCATAAGTATGCCTATTTTCTTTTACCTTTGTTACACTAAACTTTCATTCTTTGCTAATCTAGAAGGTAAAAATTGATGCTCCACAGTGTTACAGTTTTGATTCCTTGGAGCTATGAGAGATTTTTCTGGGGCCCATGAGATTTCTGGGAATAGATGATCAGGAAACCTTGATTAGGTGGCAGGAAGACTGGAATCCCAGCTGTTCACTTGAAACTATGTTCTCTGGGACCAGTTACTGGCCCCAGTTCCACTTACATTGAGATGTCACCTGTGTCCTCAGGCTGTTGGAAGGATTATATCAGATGCTGAGCTCTTTCCTAACCCCACATTCTTACTCTTTATGTGCTAGAAGGGTCCACTGCTCTTCCAGGTCTTTCCCTTCCAGGTCCCTCTCTTTGTGACAGTAGAAACCGTGAGGTTCAGAGGCTTGGAAGCTTGTTAGGCTGTATGGGTCCTCATACTGGAGCTGGACACGGTGGCCCTGCCCTGCTTCTTTCCAGTGTTGTGCCCCTGGTTTGGCCCTGCTTCTTCATGTGTAAAGTGGAGAGGAGAAAAAAGCCAGTAGGACGCTTCGTAAACTGCTGAGAGCTGTGTGAGCACCTGTGTGAGGCCGTGTGGGAGGACACATCTTATCCTTGAAGATGTGGGAAGCTCAGAGGGCGCATGGTTTCCACCCCAGCAGTGGCTGCCACCTGCTTGTGTTGGCACCTTGGTATGGGCTCCCTGAGGGGGAAGCAGGAGCTTCTGAAAATCAGGGTGCAGAGCCCTGCTCGAGGGGGTCATGGAGGAAAACAGAGGAGCTCAAACATCAAGTGATGGCAGTGATGGCATAGCAGGGCCACAGGTCTGGTGGGTTCTGATGCTTTCAGGCGTCCCGCTGGTGAGTGCTTTGTAGAGAGACAGTTTGAAGAGTGAACAGCAGATAGGGCTCCAGATGGTTGGTCACCAATGTTGTAGCTGAAAAGTCTCACAATCTGATGCCTAGAGAACTAGCTAGAGAGCCAGGAAAGTAAGTTTAATTTAGTTTAGAGTTTCATTCAGTCAGAGTTTGATACCCTGCGAACCAGAGGAGCCAATACATAGATTCTCGTTTAGGTTAAAGGCCTGAGGACCAGGAGCTCCAAGGGCAGGAGAAGATGGATGTCACAGCGTTAGTGATTATGCAGGAAGGGCTGAGCACTCCCTTCCTTCACCTTTCTGTTCTATTCAGGCCCTCAAAAGATTAGACGGTGCTCTCCCACTTTAAGAGAGGGCAAACTGCTTTCCTGGGCCCACCAATTCAAATATCAGTTCCCTATGGAAACACCCTCACAGACACACAGAGAAATAATCCATAGCTAGATATCTGGGCACACTGACCTGGTCAAGATGACATAAAATTAACCATCACAGTGTGGTTTTCTTTATACACATATTGCAGTTGATTGCATTTCTTGACCTTTGGCTTTATAGTTTATATCCAATTTGGAAGATTTCTTTTAAGATACTTTATTTATTTATTTGAGAGAGAGAGAGAGAGAGCACAAGCAGGAGGAGCGGCAGGCAGAGGCAGAGGGAGAAGCAGGTTCTCCACTGAGCAGGGAGCCCGATGCAGGACTCCATCCCAGGACCCTGGGATTGTGACCTGAACCAAAGACAACTGTTTAACCCACTGAGCAACACAGGTACCCCCAATCTGGAAGATTTTTGACCATTATTTCTTCACATATTTTGGTAGTCTGTTCTCTTTAATGGGCCTCCAATTGCATTTATGTCAGAATCCCTGATACTATTTCAGTACTAATTTTGGATCTGTTCATTGTTCCCTTCTTTTTCGCTTTGTTTCATTTTGTACAGTTCCTGTTGCTCTGTCTACAAGTTCATTGATATTATGCAGTACTTCATTTGCTGAAACCTATCCAGTGTATTTTTCATTACAGACATTGTACTTTCTTAAAATCTAGAAGTTTTATTGGATGTTTTTAATATCATCCATTTCTCTCCTGATAGTGTTCATATTTTTTGTACATTCTTCAGGGCATTTGGAAGATCTAGCTTAGCCTCCAATGTTTTAAGTTCTTTGCCTAAATTCCATTATTTTGCTCATGTTCTTGACTGTTTCTATTGATTAAATTTTTTCCTGTTTATGGAGATATTTCCTCAATTTTTTTCATGTCTGGTAATTTTTTATTAGATGATAAATAATAATCTAATCTAAATAATATAATCTACAAAATAATTTTTTATTAGGTGACTAGCAATTTTACTTTTTTGGGAATTGAACTTTGTAGTATACATTTAAAGAATGTTGGGTATTGTTCTCATCAAAGTTAAGAAAACTGAATATCAGTTTGATCATCTGATACTACCTTTTAAACTTTATGCCTGGGCTGCAGTCAACTTACTTGGACTAATATTAACTACTAAGACTAATAATAAACTTGTAATAACCAGCCAGTAACCCTATTATGCAGTTCATCCATTTTAATGAATGGGAGCAAAACAATTCCCAGCCCTGAGGGAATCTCAACCCTTGTCCAGTCCACTGAATTTTTTTTTTTTTTTTTTTAAGTAAGCTCCACACCCAGCATGGAGCCCAGTGCAGGGCTTGAACTTAGAACCCTGAGTTCAAGACCTGAGCCGAGATCAAGATTCAGACACTTAACTGTCTGATCCACCCAAGCACCCCAGCCTACTGATTTCTGATGATCTCTCCTCAGTCTGGGAGTGGGTCCCTCTCATGCATGCACAGGTCAGCAAACACCCACGTGCTGGATGGGCTCCTCTGCACATCTCCAGAACAGTCTCTGTGTCACTTCTTTTCCAGCTCACTGCCCTGCATTCAGCCTCCTGGAACTCTTGCCTGTGTCTCCTCAAGAGAAGTCACAGGGCTCCCTTTGGGTTCTCTCCTTTTGCTGCCCCTTGGAAACTGTCCTTAGGCACTGCGATGAAGTCATCGCTAGGCTCACCTTCTTTGTGTCCTAAGGGAGGGTGTTCTTATTAACCCACCAAGCAGTTGATGAGCCCTTTACTCAGGAAAATCCAGGGTCTTGGGGAGGAGAACAAATGACCCATGTTTATCCAAATGATCTATGTTTATCCTGGTCCTGGGAGCTCACAGTCTAATAGAAGAGATGAAGCCAGGAACCTACATACCTAAAGGAAAATGGAATGGAGTCTCATCACCCTCCACTTCTCTCACCTCCAGAGAGGCTGTGATGGTGACGGGGAATGTTATTCACCTGTATTTGGACTCTGACAGAGTTGTTGCAAGGCCCAGAGCTCTGATATCACTGGCCTGGAGGATGTGGTTTTAGTTAAAGTCAACTTCATGGCTGATGTTTATGTGTCACAGTGTGTACTTACAAACAACACTTAACATGTGCCAAGCTCTGTTTTCTTCATGCATTTTCTGTTTTTCTGTCTCTCTCTTTTACACACACACTCACCCCTGAGTCCAAGTCTATAGGTTGGCACAGTCTAGATCTCCAGCCGTGTCTCCAGTCTCCTCAAACAGAGATGAAATGTCTCATCCTCTGCCCTGCCCATTACTTTGACCTCTCTTATTTGATTCTGTCTGAGTGGACTTTCCCCTCTATGTCCCCCAGTGTTCCTGCCATCCATGGTATTGTCACCTTAGCCTGGGCAGCCCCTCCAAGCCCTTTTCACTTCTGTCAACTATGAGGTGATCTGTGACTCTGCCTCTCCCTGTGACCCACATCTGTCCTAAAGAAAGGAAGGGCCATGTCGTGTCACTGATGCTCTTTGTCCTGTATGGCTGACAGGCTCCAGACATGCCTTCCCTGGGTGAGTGGATGACTTGGGTCCTAATTCCCTGTACTGATGCTGATGAGATTTTGTCCTGTTCTACAGTATGTTTAATGTGGGTGCTGGGAAACAGGACAGGCAGGCTGAGGACAGAACAGAAGTCAGGGAATATAATCCCAAGGAACTGCCCAAGTCCATGGGCTCCATCCAGGAGCCAGCCGTCAACTTTTTAGTGGGTCATCCCTGATCAAACTAGCTCTTATAAATATATTTGTTTATAAAGAGAAAATCATTTGCCCTTTGGGTGATGGACTAGAGGTATGAACTCAATATGACCTGAAGAGCATTTGGCACAGGTCCTAGTGGTTAAGGTAAGTGGTTAGGTTGTATCAGCCTGAAGAGGAATGTGGCAGCAGACACAGGTGTGAGGGAAACAACGATAGCACTGGCAGAGGATGACTTGGGTTTGGTAAGAGGAGGGAAGGGACTCAGGGTGGATTCTCGGTTTTGTAACCTGAGTGCTGGCAGAGGTCATCAACAAAATCAAAGAGTAAATGGGTGGAAAAGGGCTTAAGAATTAGGCATATGGGTGTGATTTTGGAAACAGAGGCAGCATTTCATTGCCAGCAGACTGAATGAAGGTTCCAGGTCCTGCAGATGACAACGAATGGAAACCTGCATATTAAGGAAGATCACCAGAAAGAGTAAAGATGGAGCTAAATGACAAAGACTACTATGTTCTCTTAATTTCTTAAAAGTATGCATGATCAAATATTGTTTGTGTGGTTTATAACATGTATATGAGCAACTCCCAGGATAGCTATCGCAAAAAGAATGGAGAGTGATGATGAATTGATCTATCTTGTTATAAATCTCTTACTTTCTATACTAATGCTACACCATTCAATCAGCAATACAACTCAGCAGGTAAAAGGAATGAGGTATTGATACACAGAACAACATGGGTGAATTTCAAAATAATAATTCGGAGCAAAAGAAAACAGAGAAAGAGATAAATATTCTCTGTCTCCATTTTCATGAAAATCCAGAAAGTTCAAACTAATCTGTTGTGACAGGAAGTAGATTAATAGTTCCCCAGGACCAAAAGGGTCAGGGCAGGTGGCGGGGAGGATTATCAAGGGGCAAGAGAAAACTTTGGGGGTGATGACCCGGCCATTAGCCTGACTGTGGTGGTGGTTTCACAGTTGCAGACGTATGTTAAAATCTATCAAATTGTGTGATTTTAATTAGGTGCCGCTCATGGCATGTCAATTCTCCCTCAATAAATTGCTTTTTAAGAACCTTCCAATAGACACAAAGATTGTATATTTTATTTACTGCCTGTACCAATTGAGTATTGCCAATGGAAATATGTGTAGGGGCACCTGGCTGGCTCCGTCAGTGGAGCGTGGCATTCTTAACCTCAGGGTTGTGAATTCAAACCCCACATTGAGCATGAGGCCTACTTAAAATTTTTTAAAAAGTAGAGAGGGGGACACCTGAGTGGCACAGTCAGTTAAGCGTCTGACTCTTGATTTTGGCTCAGGTTGTGATCTCAGGGTTGTGAGATCAAGCCCCACATTGGGCTCCACACTCAGCCCAGAGTCTGCATGAGATTCTCTCTCTCTCTCCCTCTGCCCCCCAAGCTTGTGCTCTCTTTTTCTTTCTCAAATAAGTAAGTAAATCTTTAAACAAAATAGAGCTGACAGAAATATGAGTAGATGAAAAGCCAATACACATATAAAATGCAATTCTAAAAGGTAATTAACATCAAAGTATGCAGGGAAGGACGGATGAGGGGAAAAGACTGGACAAAGGAAATGGTTAACTTAGAGATCTGTTTCAACCATATTAATTTTTGTAATATAACAGAGAAAGTATGCATGATCAAATATTGTTTGTGTAGAAAAGATTAGTGGGGTGAGAGAGTGAGACGAGCCACATATCGTCGATTAAAGATGAAATATAAAAGCACGACACAGATATTGAAAGTAAAATGATAGAAGAAGATATACCACGGAAATAGCAGGGGCAAGAAATCTGCTGGGGCCATCTTAATGTCAGATGATGACTTCCAAAGTATATCACGAAAAAAGAGGGAACTTTATTTGTTCTAATGGGAGGGAAGACAGAAGTTGTGGGCACTGAAGCAGGCCCATGGGAGGGATTCTCTGAATGGAGCACATGGAAGTTTTCCACACAGTTTCTACTTTGTCCCCAAGGTTAAGAAGCAAGGTCATTGGCCAAGAGTGAAAAGCAGTCAGGAAGTGCTGGAGGAAAAGAGAAATTGGGAAATAGTTTTTACAAAGCAGGAGAGTGTCGGGTAGGGTCGAGGGACTCAGTGGCCCCAGAGCAGTATGGTTGCTGGATATGTGGTGGGGGGGGGTGGTTTTTTGTTTTGTTTTTTTAATTGAACTATAACTGACACATGACATTGTATTAGGTTCAGGTGTACAACATAAAGATTTTCCATTTGGATAATTGTTAAGTGATGACCATAATAAGTCTACGGAACATCCATCACTACACATAGTAACAAATTTTGTTAGCTGTGATGAGAACTTTCAAGGTCTACTCTCTCAGCAACTTTCAAAGGCAACTTTCAACTTTCAACATTTCATAGGCAAAATAGTATTATTAACTACCACCTGCATACTCTACTTCACATCCCAGGACTTACTTGTCTGATAACTGGAAGTTTGTCCTTTTGACCACCTTCACCCATTACATCCATCTGCCTTCCCACCTCTGGGAACCACAAATCTGTTTGTTGTGTCCATAAGTTTTGTTTTTGAAGATTCCACATATAAGTGAGATTTTGAAGATTGCACATGAAAGTGAGATAATATGGTGTTTGTCTTTCTGTCTGATTTATTTCTTTTATCATAATACCATCAAGGTTCAGCCATGTTGCCACCAGTGGCAAGATTTATACGTATACATGATATGTACAAAAAATAATATAGATATCACAATTTTGTATTCATTCTTCCATCGAATGCTTCTGTGTCTTGGCTATTGTGAATAATCCTGTAGCGAACAGGGTGGGGGTTAAGAGATATGTCTCTTCAAGTTAGTATTTTCCATTTCTCTGGACTAAGTATCCACAGGTGGAATTGCTGGATTATATGGTACTTTTATTTTTTAATTTTTAAAGAAATTTCCAGACTGTTTTCCATAGAGGCTATACCACTGCATAGTCCTACCAGCTGAACACAAGTGTTTCCTTTTCTCTACTTCCTTGCAATACTTATTATTTCTTGGGTTGGTATTTTTTTTTTTTTTTTGTAATAGCCATTCTAACAAGTGTGAAGTGATATCTCATTGTGGTTTTGACTTGCATTTCCCTGATGAGTGATGTTGAGCATTTTTTCATGTATCTGTTGACCTCTGTATGTCTTCTTTGGAAAAATAGTGATTCAGATGCCTTGTCTACTTTTTAATTGGATTGTTTATATTTTTGCTATTGATTTGGATGTGTTTTATATATATATATATATATATATATATGATTTGTAGGTAGATTTTCTCATTTTCTCATTTAATTGGATTGTTTATATTTTTGCTATTGATTTGGATGTGAGATATATATATATATATATATATATATATATGATTTGTAGGTAGATTTTCTCATTTTGTAGGTTGCCTTTTCATTTGGTTAATCACTTCCTTTGCTGCAAAGAAGCTTTTTAGTTTGATGTAATCTCACTTTTGCTTTTGTTGTTTTGTTTTTGGTGTCAGATTAAAAAAAGTAATTATCAAGAGTTATGTCAACAATCTTACCTCCTATATTTTCTTTAGGAGTTTTATGGCTTTGGGTATCATAGTCAAAGTCTTTAATCTGCATGGAGTTAATTTTTGTGTATGGTGTAAGAACCATATGGTGTATGGTTCATTCTTTTGCATCTGGTTGTCCAGTTTTCTCAATATTGTTTATTTTTTTAAAAGATTTTATTTATTTATTTGACAGACAGAGATCACAAGTAGACAGAGAGGCAGGCAGAGAGAGAGGAGGAAGCAAGCTCCCTGCTGAGCAGAGAGCCTGATGCGGGGCTCGATCCCAGGACTCTGGGATCATGACCTGAGCTGAAGGCAGAGGCTTTAACCCACTGAGCCACCCAGGTGCCCCTCAATATTGTTTATTAAAGAGACTGTCCTTTCCCCATTGTGTATTCTTGGCTCCTTTGTAGTAAATTAATTGATCATATATGTATGGGTTTATTTCTGAGTTTTCTATTCTATTCCATTGATCCATGTTTTATGCTATGTCTGTTTTTATTGCCAATATTATACAGTTTTGACTTCTGTAGCTTTGTAAGAGTGAATTTTTGTAACATTAAGAAGATCAATTCATCAGGGAGTCCCTAATCATACATGTGTATGTGACTAATACAGTTTCAAACTACCTGAAGCAAAAATCTACAGGAAAGAGAGGTTATGACACCCCTTTATAAGCCATTGTTGGAATGATTAGAGGAAAACTCATTAAAGTCACAAGAGATCTGAACACCATAAACCACCTTGATTTAACTGAATGCTTGAAAGTGTTCATAATAAAATATTGAGGGAAAGAGTCTGAGGAAGAGAAATGGGGAAGACAGGAGGGGAGCATTATGGGAGAAGAGAAAGGACACCCGCATTGCCTGGACTCAGAGGAGGCCCAGCCTGGAACAGGGAGGACACGAGTGACACACGGGAGCTTCGCCGTCACCAAATGCTTGGCAGGTTTTATGCAGGAGTGGACTGCATTTTATCTTGTTTAGATACAGTCGATTGAAATGGGCTCCAAATAAGTTGTTTTTATTGCAAATTTTCCTTTTCTTTCTTTCTTCCTTCTTTCCTTCCTTCCTTCTGCTTAATTTAACTTTCTGATTTTAAACACTCCCATGTTAAAGAAAAGTTGCAAAAACTCTGCAAAAATCCTTTTTCTGAACCATTTGCAAAAAAAGCTGCCATCATGATAGATGGCTGAATGCGTTAGGGTATGTTTTCCACATATGAGGACGTTCTCTCCTGTAACCGCAACACAACCTTCAAAACGAGAAGTTGACAGTGACACGTACTACTATTAGCTACTCCTATCACGTTTCTTTGGCTGTCCTCATGATGTCTTTTTGAGCAGAGAGAGAGTCCTGGCCCAGTTTCTGTATTGCTACTTCCTCTTTTTCTGTGTGACTCTTTGGTATTTTGTGAGACATTGGCAGGCTCTCTTTGGGGGTAGAGCTTGTCAAGTTAAAGTTAGAAGTTCATTATTTTATTTATATTTAACATGTGATTCTATATCTTGATATTTATTTATTTATTTATTTATCCCAGAGATGAACACTTTAGTTAAAAAATTAGATGTCCAGTTATAGCTTTCAAAAAATTGGTTTTCTTTTTTTAAAATTTTATTTATTATTATTATTTTTTGTAATAGGCTCCATGCCCAATGTGGGGCTTGAGCTCACAACCTGAGATCGAGTCTCTTGCTCTACTGACTGAGCCAGCCAGGGGCCCCTCCATATCCTGATTTTTTAAAAGGGTGCTCATAATTTAACCTTCATTTGTAAAAAGTGTGTGTGTGTGTGTGTGTGAGAGAGAGAGAGAGAGAGAGAGAGAAAATGAGTTCACACATATGGTCAAATGAACAACGAACAGGAACAAAATAAATGCTGTCTCTAATTGAGGACATCACATGAGGTCTTATATTCTTATAAAAACTTTCCGTGCCCATATTTTGTGGAATAAATACGCTTTATTGTACTATAAGAGAAAAGAATACTGGAAAACTTTTCTGGTGTCAGTCACTTGCTAGCACCAAAGGCCAAGGGATAAACACGAATGCAAAAGCAAGAGAGTGGGGGCACCTGGGTGGCTCAGTGGGTTAAGCCTCTGCCTTCAGCTCAGGTCATGATCTCAGGGTCCTGGGATTGAGCCCCGCATCTGGCTCTCTGCTCAGTGCAGAGCCTGCTTCCATCCTCTCTCTGCCTGCCTCTCTGCCTACTTGTGATCTCTGTCAAATAAATAAATAAAATCTTTAAAGAAAAAAAAAAAAAAAGCAAGAGAGTGCAGAGCTGGAGAAAAGGTCCCAGTCTGGTTGCTTTTGTTGGCTGGGCTGGCTGGAATGTGAGAGGCAGCCTGGTGAGGGAGGAGAAACTGGCTGCCACTCACACCTGTTCTCTCTTTGTCCCCACAGGTCCCAGCTTCTTCAGTCACCACCAGGCTCCAGGCAAGACAGAGTTCAGCAGCATTTAGCTGGCCCACAGGGCTGAGAGCCCAGTACCTGGGAGGGGTCATGTCCAGCAGGTACGTTTGAAGACGATCTCCAGGCCTTACCCCACCCATGTCTGCACGTCTTTCCAGTCTTCTGATGCCTGCAGATCTGGATCTATTTCACATGTGTTTATTGGATGTCTTCTGGGTGCTGCGCACTGTGTCAGTGGACAGCAAGGAGCCACTGCCTTTTAGAGCTCATGGCATCCAGACAGACGGATGAACGTGTCCTTTAGTCAGAGACACGTAATAAGAGCCTCAAGGGTAACTGGGTGACAGATGGGGCAGAGACAGGTGCTGAGGTCCCCCAGGAATCGTGACTTTGATGCAGAGAGTCACTCCTGGTGTGGGGAACCAGATAGAGGTCCTGAGTACCCCCACTCCACCCCTCGCCCCAGTCCCTGGCACTATTGCCCTGGAGGTGGGGGTGAGGGGCTGAGCAGGGACTGGGATTCTCTGAGGCAGCCCAGGATGTTCTGGGCTGAGTGGGTAGGGGGTGAAGAAGTCAGAGGGACAAGTGCAGGCAGATCACATACCCTGCACACTGTGGAGAGAGCGTGGGTTTTAGTTTTTGAGTGAAGTATTCGAGAAAATACCCCAATGTTTCATATTGATTCCGTGGGGAAATAATATGTTGGTTATTTCAGGTTAAAAAATATATTGTTCAGGGTGCCCGGGTGGCTCAGTTGGTCGAGCAGCTGCCTTTGGCTCAGGTCATGATCCTGGACTTCCAGGATCGAGTCCCGCTTCGGGCTCCCAGCTCCATGGAGAGTCTGCTTCTCCCTCTGACCTTCTCCTCGCTCATGTTCTCTCTCACTCATTCTCTCTCAAATAAATAAATAAAATCTTAAAAAAATATATATTGTTCAAACTAATTTGATCTCTTTATTTGTACTCTTCTAAGGTGGTAACTATGAATTCAAATTTCATGTGTGGCTTGTAATATATTTCTATTGGCAGTGCTCAGGTCTAATGGACAACGTAGTTGCAGGACTGAAAAGACCAAGGTCAGGTGGAAGATTAGATTTAGATTCAGATTCTGTTTCAGTTCTGCTGATGGCTGAAAGCGGAGTGTCCAGTCTCCACTGCCAGCCCTGGGACATCCTGCGAGCATTCATTCCCCAGCTTTCTACCTCCTTCCAGAAACCTATGAGGCAGAAGAGAAGAGAGATTACAAGCCATGCCCAATCATTCGAACATCCCCTTTTCAGCTTACTCTGCAAAATATGTGACTCAGGTACAGACCCTGTGGAGCCCCCAGAGGTAGCTGCAAGGAGACGATTACATGGCCGTCACAGCCAATGTGCAGTCGGAAAGCTGGATTTCATCATACCCTGTCATACAATTATATATTACAATTATATATTAGGTCAGTAAAATAAAATAAAAACAAAAATTGCTTTTATAATGCATGCCACCTGGTCAGAGAACCTTCTAGAACATCCACTGGAAGAAGGGTAAAAATCTATTCCTCCTTGTGAGGGGTGTATAGGTAGAGCATGGGAGAGGCCTGCCTGAGTGGAAGTTTGGAGTCGTGAGGTGGATATGGGCCTGGGCCAGGCCCCACTTATCCCTGGGCTGGGCCCCACTTAGCCCTGAGCTCTGGGCTTTTGGCAGGTGCTGGGCTTTTGCGGCCCTCAGATCCCAGGGCCCTGTCTTTCCATCAGGTTTGGAGAAGCCACCCAAGACCTCTTCTTCATCCGGGGTCTCTCAGATTACACTCCACCTCTTGCTACTTATCCTGTGATCTAATGGATACTTCCTCCCGATCTGGAAGTAATAAATAATGAATAGTCAACCTTTTCGTACATCTGTTAGTGACTAGTGAATCATGGCCATCCTTTGTGGGCTCAGTGTGTGTTGCAGCAGAAAGTGGCCCCCCAAACTACTTGGTCAACTAAGTTAAGCTAGTGGAAGGGGGTTTGAGTGGTGAAGGATTGAGGGTCGCGAGAGAAACACGTCACCAAATCTTTATCCTTTGTCTCCAGATTAGGAGGAGGAGGTAATCCCACGCACCAGGACCAGAGACAGGAAGCATCAGTGCAAACCTGGTTCTGTCCTCAGAAAAGGTTCTCCTGAGTTGTGCCAGAGTGCCTCCCTAAGTGAGACATGGGAGCCTAGGGAGCTCCTCACCCACACAAGACCCGACTTTCCTTCTACCCCTTTCTCTGTTCTGCTTTCATGCAGCCCTGCCATCCTGTCAGCACTTCCCTGTGCCCATGGGGTCTTTGGAGCCCACAGTGGCCCTTCCACATCTGTCTACACATCCCCACTCTGCTCCCTACAGAAGCCCCTTCCCATACCTCAGTGCCTTTTCCTCCCAGCCATGTTGAGTTTTCCACTGGGCACAGGAGACCACTTCTTAGGGTGCCTAATACTTTTAGGGACCCACAGAAATGCTTCCTTTTGAAATCTGAGGAGATGAAATGGAATAGAGTATGACCCGGGTTATGTTATTTCCATTCCGTCATGAAATGCATTTTTAACACTTTATTTTTCAGGAAAAGGCCAGTGAAGACAAAAGAGGCCACAGCCTACAAAGTCCTAATAGGACCTAGCCTGTAGCTCCTAAAACTTCCTCACCCCAGAACCCTGTTCCCTCTCTAAGATGCCTCTTTTCCGTACTGTTTGGATTTGGGGGCCAAATGTAGTTGTTCTCTGACATTCCAGTGCTGGCTGTGGTAGTTGGAACAGTCGACAGGTGGAGGACAAGAAGTTCCTTGTGCCTGAAGGCTGATGGGTGCAGAAGGCTCAGCTTGGGGACAAATGCACTTCTGATGCTTGGTCTGGAGAGATTTCCCCTCACAGAATTCCCCCGCAGCCCAGGGAAGTTCAGTGCAGATCTTGAGAGAAGGCCCATCTCCCAAAGGTGCGACTCTGAGCACATAGCAGGGCCCTAGGGACGCAAGCGCGCAGCCTCAGATCCTTCCCCACCCAACAAGGGGGAATGAGGGGACCTGGCCCTACAGACGGGAGAAACCTGTGCTTCCTCCACTCTTGTCAGGATACTGCATCAGAGTTGGCTCCCTCATTCTCCTCATCTTGCCAGCTTTTCCTCACAGGCCCCCTCCATGTCCTCCCTCTGTGGATTTCTAGGCTAGTCCCTGCACCCTCGGGGGTGACCTCAAGTGTGTCAAGCAAGAGGCAGGTCCCCAGGCCAGTGGGGAGGCTCTGGTTCCTGGAGAGCCAGTGACCACTGACTCGAGGCTGCCCACCACTCCGTCTTCCTCCTCAGGCACCCTATGCTGGTGACCCTGAATAGAGCAGGGTGTGCCATGTTCTCCTGCACTGGGGCTGACTGCGTATCTTCACAGGAGGGCCATCCTTCAAGGTCACGACAGGGGAAAGGAGTAGCCGCTGTCACTCTCTACCACCTCCCGCACTCCCTGTTTGGCTTCTCCAAAGAGGCCCTCCATTTCTTAAATCCTCTTGGTCTTTCGGATCTGACTCTGGTCTTGGGCTCTGTGGTTGCTGTCCATGTCTCACCTCATCTGTGTCTCTCGAGGGCCAGGTCCACATCATCAGCCCCTATCTTGGGCTGAGGGCCATCTTATATCCTTGACCACTTCCAAAAGGGCAGGCCAGTTCTTCAGGTCTTCAGAGCCCCCAGCTGGGGTAGAGAGGTGATCAGCATCTGGAATGAGTGACAAGAGTCAGGAGGAGAGGGTTGGGGGGTTATACAGCTTTGGTCAGAGAAGAACCCAACAGAGATTTGATGTGTTTATTTTTCCTTCATTTCCACCCTTCTCTACCCCCTCTCTAAGGGTTCCCCAGAGTTGGAATGGCCCCTTCCCAGTTGCCAGGCCCTGGGACACACTGCTCAGTGTCTGAGACCCAGGCCACGCCCTGCTCTGATACCATCCTTGTGGAGGGAGGTGAGGCAGAGAGGAGTCCATCCATGTCATTGCAAATGGCAAGATTTTATTCCTTTTTATGATCGAGGAATGTTCTATGCTTCATCCATTCATCAGCTGATGGACACTTGGGCTGCTTCCATATCTTGGCGATTTTAATTAATGTTGCCATGAACATAGAGGTGCATGTATTCCTTTGAATTAGTGTTTTCATATTCTTTGGGTAAATAGCCAGTAGGGTGATTGTTGAATCATAAGGTAGTTCTCTTTTTAAATTTTTGAGGAACGTCCATACTGTTTTCCACAGTGGCTGTACCAGTTTGCATTCCCACCAACAGTGCACAAGGGTTCCTTCCTCTCCACATCCTTGCCAATACTTGTTTCTTGGGTTGTTGATTTTAGCCATTCTGACAGGTGTGAGGTGATATCACCTTGTAGTTTTGATTTGCATTTCCTTGATGATGAATGATGTTGGGCATCTTCTCATGGGTCTATTGGCCATCTGTATGTCTTCTTTGGAGAAATGTCTATTCATGTCTTCTGCCCATTTTTAATTGGATTATTTGTTTTTCAGGTGTTGAGTTATATTAGTTCTTTGTATATTTTGGTACTAACCCTTTATCAGATATGTCATTGGCAAATATCATATCCCATTCCGTAGACTACTTTTTAGTTTTGTTGATTGTTTCCATTGCTGTGCAGAAATCTTTTATTTTGATGTAGTCCTGTGAGTTTATTTTTGCTTTTTTTCCCCCTTGCCTCAGGAGATGTGTCTAGTACTGCTTGTGCTCTCTTCTAGGATTTTTATGGTTTCAGATCTCACATTGAGGTCTTTAATCCATTTTGAATTTATTTCTGTGTATGGTCTAAGAAAGTGGTCTAGTTTCAATCTTCTGCTTGTTGCTGTGCAGTTTTCCCAAAACCATTTGTTGAAGAGACTGTCTTTTTTTTAAGATGTTATTTATTTATTTGACCCAGAGAGAGAGAGAGAGAGAGAGAGAGAGAGCGAGAGCGCACAAGCAGGGGGAGCTACAGAGGGAAAGAGAGAGAAGCAGGTTTCCAGCTGAGCAGGGAGACCCATGCTGGACTTGGTCCCAGGACCCCGGGATCATGACCTGAGCCGAAAACAAATGCTCAACTGACTGAGCCACCCAGACATCCTGAAGATACTGTCTTATGCCCATTGCATATTCTTTTCTGTTTTCTCAGAGATTAATTGACCATATAATTGTGGGCTTATTTCTGGGTTTTCTTCTCTGCTGTATTCATCTATGTATCTATTTTTGTGCCAGTACCTTACTCTTTTGATGACTGTAGCTTTATAATATAACTTGTAGTTTGAAATTGTGATGCCTCCAGCTTTGCTTTTCTTTTTCAAGATTGCTTTGGTTATTCAGGGTCCTTTGTGGTTCCACACAAATTTTAGGACTGTTCTGGCTCTGTGAAAAATGCTTTTGGTATTTTGATAGGGATTGCATTAAATGTGTAGATTGCTTTGAGTACTATGGACATTTTAACAATATTTGTTCTTCCAATCCATGAGCATGGAATGTCTTTCTATTTCTTTGTGTCATCTTCAGTTTCTTTCATCAGTGTTTTATAGTTTTCAGGGTACAGATCTTTCATCACTTTGGTTAGGTTTACTCCTAGGTATCTTGCTATTTTTGGTATAATTGTAAATTATATCAATTCCTTGATTTCTTTTTCAGCTGCTTCATTATTGGTGTATAGATATGCAACAAAAGATCTCTGTACATTGATTTTGTATCTTGCAACTTTACTGAATTTGTCAGTTCTAGCAATTTTTTGGTGGAGTCTTTTCTCCTAAAATATTTCACTTATTTATTTCAGAGAGAGAGAGGAGGAGGAGGAGCAGAGGGATATGGATAAGCAAACTCTACACTGAGCATGGAGCCTGACTTGGGGCTCGAACCCAGGACCCTGAGATCATGACCTGATCTGAAACCAAGTCGCATGCTTAACCAACTGAGTCACCCAGGCACCTCTGGTGGTCTTTTGGATTTTCTATATATAGTATCATGTCATCTGCAAATATTAAGGGTTTTACTTCTTTTTTACTGATTTGGATGTATTTTGTTTATTTTTCTCATCTGACCGCTGTGGCTAGGACTTCCGGTACTATATTGAATAAAAATGGTGAGAGAGGACATCTTTGTCTTGTTCCTGACTGTAGAGGAAAAGCTCTTAGTTTTTCCCCACTGAGGATGATGTTAGCTGTGAGTTTTCATATACGGCCTTTATTATGATGAGGTACGTTCCCTCTAAATCTACTTTGATGAGAGTCTTTATCATAAAGAGATGTTGTCTTTCATCAAATGCTTTTTCTGCATCTGTTGAATGACCATATGGTTCTTATCTTTTCTCTCATTTATATGATATATTGAACCACCCTTGCAACCCAGCAATAAATTCCACTCAATCATGGCGAATGATTTTTTTAATGTATTGTTGGATTCGGTTTGTTAGTATTTTGTTGAGGATATTTGGATCTATGTCCATTAAAGATATTGGCCTATAGTTCCCTTTTTTTGGTAGTGTCTTTATCTGGGCTTGGTATCAGAGTAATGCTGACCTCATAGAATTAATTTGGAAGTTTTCTTTCCCTTTCTATGTTTTGGAATAGTTAGAGAAGAATAGGTATTAACTCTTCTCTCACCTTTTTTTTGTTCAGTGTTCCAAGATTCATTGTTTATGCATCACACCCAGTGCTCCATGCAATACATGCCCTCCTTAATACTCACCACCAGGCTTGCCCATCCCCCACCCATCTCCCCTCCCAAACCTTTGGTTTGTTTCTCATAATCCACAGTCTCTCATGCTTTGTCTCTCCCTCCAATTTACCTCACTTCATTTCTCCTTTCCTTTTCCTAATGTCCTCCATTTTATTCCTTATGCTCCACAAGTAAGTGAAACCATATGATAATTGTCTTTCTCTGCTTGACTTACTTCACTCAACATAATCTCTTCCAGTCCCGTCCATTTTGATACAAAAGTTGGGTATTTATCCTTTCCAATGGCTGCATAATATTCCATTGTATATATGGACCATATCTTCATCTATTCATCTGTTGAGAATAATAAAATCTTTAAAATAAAAATAAAATCAATAAAATCTTTTAAAAAACCCCTCAAAATAGAAAGATGTATCCATAATAAGATTTTCTATATGAAAAATAGAGTCAGCATCATTCCTAATCATGAAATATTAGAGATCTTTCCAGTGAAATCAAATCAAGACCAGAACACCTGCCTTTTCTAAGCACACTGAGCACCATTCTTTTATTTCTGGATGAAGCAACAATGCTTGAAACATAAGTGAGGTAAGACCAGTGCAAGGGGGTAGAAATCATCCTTACTGTAGATATGACCATAAATTTAAAACACTCTAAGGAGGGCATCTGGGTGGCTCAGTCAGTTAAACATCTGCCTTCAGCTCAGGTCATGACCCCAGGGTCCTGGGATGGAGTCCTGCATCAGGCTCCCTGTTCAGCAAAGAGTCTGCTTCTCTCTCTCTCTCTCTCTCTCTCTCTGCCCCTCCCCCACTCATTCTCTCTCAAATAAATAAATAAATAAATAAATAAAATGTTTTAAAATAAAAATAAATAAAATATCCCTAAGGTTTAAACTAGTGAATATATGTCTTGATGAATGTTAAAAACATAGCAGGAACCTCTTTGACCTCAGCCACAGCAACTTCTTCCTAGGAACATCGCCAAAGGCAAGGGAAGCAAGGGCAAAAATGAACTACTGGGATTTCATCAAGATCAAAAGCTTTTGCATAGTAAAGGAAACAGTCAACAAAACCATAAGACAACTGACTGAATGAGAGAAGTATTTGCAAAGGACATATCAGATAAAGGGCTAGTATCCAAAAACTATAAAAAGCTTAGCAAACTCAACACCCCAAGAACAAAATATCCAATCAAGAAATGAGCAGAGGACATGAACAGACATTTCTGCAAAGAAGACATCCAGATGGCCAACAGGCACATGAAAAAATGCTCAACATTACTCGGCATCAGGGAAATACAAATCAAAACCACAATGAGATACCACCTCACACCAGTCAGAATGGCTAAAATTAACAAGTCAGGAAATGACAGATGCTGGTGAGGAAGTGGAGAAAGGGGAACCCTCCTACACTGTTGGTGAGAATGCAAGCTGGTGCAACCACTCTGGAAAACAATATGGAGGTTCCTCAAAAGGTTGAAAATAGAGCTACCCTATGACCTAGCAATTGCACTACTGGGTATTTAGCCTAAAGATACAAATGTAGTGATCGAAAGGGGCACATGCACCTGAATGTTTATAGCAGCAATGTTCACAATAGCCAAGCTATGGCAAGAACCTAGTTGTCCATCAACAGATGAATGGATAAAGAAGATGTGGTATATATATACAATGGAATACTATGTAGCCATCAAAAGAAATGAAACCTTGCCATTTGCAATGACATGGATGGAACTAGAGGGTTATTATGCTTAGCAAAATAAGTCAAGCAGAGAAAGACAACTATTATATGATCTCCCTGATATGAGGAAGTGGAGATGCAATGTGGGAGGCTTGGGGGGCAAGAAAAGAATAAATGGAACAAGACGGGATCGGGAGGGAGACAAACCATAAGAGACTCTTAATCTCACAAAACAAACTGAGGGTTTCTGGGGGTCGGGGGGGTGGGAGAGGGTGGTGCGGTTATGGACATTGAGGAGGGTATATGTATGGTGAGTGCTGCGAAGTGTGTAAACCTAGTGATTCATAGACCTGTACCCCTGGGGCTAATAATACATTATATGTTTATAAAAAAATGAAAAAACTTTAAAAAAAGATTTTCTTTCTCCCTCTCTCTGTCCACCCTTCCCTTCTTCCCACCCTTCCCGCTCACCCGTGTGCACACTCTGTCTCTCTCTTTCAAAAAAAGAATATCGCCTGTTTTTTTCAAGGCAACAACCAGAAAATATATATACTTTTCTTCAGTACTCACCTTATATATCTGTGGATGGTGGTGTGCCATGCATTTCACACACATCTTGTTCACAGGTGCAGGTGTGGGCAGCCCTGGGTCCCCCCTCTCATGATCAGTGCGGTTTCTCTCCTCTGAGGTCCTGTTGTTCCCACATTCTGTCCCACCCTCTATCTCCTACCTCATACGCGTTCGCCCTCCATAATCTGTCTATCCTCCCAGATGGGCTATCAGCCCTGCCTTGGGGCAGGATTCTCTACTGAACCTTGACTCCCTCAGTGCTTCTGGCTCTAGCGAGGCCCAGGCTTTTCCACCTGATTTTCTGGGGATAGGAAACAGACAAGGGCTGCAGAACAGCGAGTTCACCAGCAGGGGGAGCTCATCAGGGTCCACTCTAAGGTAAAGCCCTGATGGCACACCCTCTGCCCTTTCTTAAGTGGCTCCCAACTCACTATGGCTTTCCCCCAACCTGGGCTGAGGCTGTTCTTTCATTACTTTCCAAACATTGTGGTCTTTAAGTCCTGGGACCTACTTATCCGGCAGATGGGCCTCATGGACCGTGAGATCCCTGTGGACGCCTTGTATGAAGTGCTTATGTCAGGGCTCAACAAGACAGGGTGGAGTACCTCAGTCAACACCTCACTGGATGCCTTGGAAATGTGAGGGGAAAGAAATGGGAAGGAGTGAATTCAAGACTACCTCGTGGGCTCTGGAAAGTGCATCTAAGAAGGTGGGACCGGCTCTCCTGTATCCCGAATGGAAATAATCTTTTTAGGGGTCTCAGCTTCCCTTGTTTACCTTTCTTCTTTAAGGGGAAGCATGGGTGGACACCAACCTGGGAGAAAGAGCATATACTTGATGAATACTTGAAGAAATTCGAATTAAAAAGCCTACAGCTCTTGGTAAGTTCTAGAACTTTTTCAATGTTTTTGGAATTATTTTTTGCAAAATTCTGGGTGTGATAAGTGAATTGTGGAAAGATTCTATGTTGATTATAGTTACGGGAAAGATTCTATGTTGATTATAGTTACGGGAAGTTTGCACTTCAAAGATATGGCATTTTTTATAAATTGAAGGTTTGTGGCTACCCTTAGTTGAACAAGTCTGTTGGTGCCATTTTTCCAACAGCATTTGCTGACTTCGTATCTCCATGGCACACTTTGGTAATTCTTGCAATAGTTCAAACCTTTTCATTACTATTATATTATGTTGTTCTGTGATCAGTGATATTATTATCGTAATTGTTTTTGCGGTACCACAAATTGGGCCCATATAAGTTTGTGAATTTAATTGATAAATGGTGTGTGTCATCTGACTGGTCCACTAGCCAACTGATAACCTCAAAATGGCCACTAAGTGTTCAAGTGAAAGGAAGAGTCACATATCTGTCACTTTAAATCAAAAGCTAGAAATGATTAAGATTAGTGAGAAAGTCACATCAAAAGCTAAGACAGGCCAAAAGCCGGGTCACACAACGAGCAGCCAGGTTGAGAATGCAAAGGAAAAGTTGTTGAAGGAAATTCAAAGTGCCTTCCAGTGGACACATGAACAGTAAGAAAGCAAAACAGCCTTATGGCTGAGGTGGAGAAAGACTGAGTGGTCTGCATAGACGAGCACACCAGCCTTGACGTTCTGTTAAGCCAAAGCCTGATCCTGAGCAAGGCCCCGACTCTCCAATTCTTCGAAGGCTGAGAGCGGTGGGGAAGCTGCAGGAGAAAAGGCAGAAGCTATGGGAAGTGGGTCTGTGGGGTGTAAGGGAGGAAGCCGTCTCTGTGACGTCAGAGTGCAAGGTGAGCGGCCAGTGCTGGTGTAGACACTGCTGCAAGTTCTCCAGGAGATCCAGCGGGATTAGCTGATGAAGGAGGCTACCCCGAGTGACGGATTTCCAGTGCGGATAAAACGGCCTCTCTTGGAGGGAGATGCCAGCTAGGACTCTCACAGCTGGAGGGCGGAAGTCAACGCCCAGCTTCGAGTTTCAAAGGACAGGCTGACTCTCTTGTTCCGGGCTCATGCCGCTGGTGACTTGGAGTCAAAGCCAGTGCTCATTGACCATTCTGGAAATCCCAGAGTCCTGAAGAATCGCGCTAAGTCCGCTCTGCCCGTGCTTTGTAAATGGGACAATGAAGCCTGAGCGAAAGCACTTTAGATTACACATGGTTTCCTGAATATTTTAAATCCACTGTTGAGACCTACCGCTCAGAAAAAAGTCTATTTTTCCCAGCACGACTGCTCCCTGACAAGGCGCCTGGTGGGGCAGGAGCTCCCAGACTCCATTCTGACACACAGACTCCATTCGAGGATCACTGAACTCTCAAGTCTTACTATTTAAGAAATACCTTCTGTAAGGCTGTGGCTGCCACGGGTAGTGACTCTTCAGATGGATTTGGGCAAAGTAAATTGAAAGCCTCTTGGCAAGGATTCACCATTCCAGGTGCCATTAAGAACATTCGTGATTCCTGGGAAGAGGTCAAAATATCAGCATGAACCGGAATTTGGAAGAATTTGATCGCAACCTTCATGGATGACTGGGGCGGGTTCACGACTTCAGGGAGGAAGTCTGGGGGAAAGGGCGAGAGAACTAGAACCGGAAGTGGAGCCCGAAGATGGGACTGAATGGCCGCCCTCTCATGATCACGTAACAGATGAGGAGCTGCTGCTTGTGGATGAGCAGGGAACGAGGTTTCCTGAGGTGGAATCTGCTCCTGGGGAGGACGCTGGGAAGATTGTTGAGAGGAAAACCAAAGATTGAGAGCGTTGTGTGAACATAGTCGATAGAGCAGCGGCTGCAGGTTGGATAGCACTGGCTCTAGTTTTGAAAGAAGTTCTACTGGGAGTAAAATGTATCAAACAGTTTGGGGTGCTACAGAGAAGTCATGCATGAAAGCAAGAGTCCATCCATGTGGCCAACTTCACTGTTGTCTTATTTTAAGAAATTGCCACAGCCATTCCCACCTTCAGCAAGGACCACCCTGATCAGTCAGCGCCACCAACATGGAGGCGAGAGCCTCCACCAGCAAAAACACTGAGACTCGCTGAAGGCTCAGATGACGGTTAGCAGTTTGTAGCAATAAAGTGTATTTTAATTCAGTACATGGTTTTAAAATAATGCTATTGCACATTTAATAGACTACAGTGTGGTGTAGACGTAACTTTTGTATGCACTGGGAAACCGAAGGATTCATTTGACTCGCTTGATTGTGATATTTGCTTTGTTGGGGTGGTCTGGAAGCAAACCTGCTGTGTCAGGTTTGAGGTGCCTGTATGTGTTCATATGTGCACTGAGAGTTGTTTTAGGAGGTTATTCTTTTCAGTTCATGAGACTTCTTCATCCTAACAGAATTGCAGTTTTTACTTGTATTTATATTGTAAGACACACTCAAGTTGGTATGTGTGCTTTTACTTATATCTAACCATTAATGCTACAAGATGTGCATTTTCCTACTTCTCTATTTTTGTATATATTTCTATGAGCATATAGAACCTTTTGAAATGTGTTTTTTTAGTTCAATTGCATGGGTTACCTGGATGGGAGCCGGAAGCCATAGAATGAGTAGGGACACAAAAGGGGAAGAGGAAAATACCTGCCTCTGGGGGTGGCTTGCGGTTCTCCCTCAAACGCAGCTTGAGCTTTCCAGCATCCAATGGCCAGAAGCTTCTAAAGTGCCCCCTCTTTCCAACATGATAACTTTATGGGTGTATGAATATTTATATTACTTATAGGCAGATGTTTCCAAGTAGGGAGAGTGAAGAGAAGGGGTGTCCTTGTGCGGCCCTGTGTTTGAGCAGATGCCCCTGAATGGGGCAGTCATACAATGGACTTGGGTGGGGGTGGGAGATGGGTCAGAGCTGAGGAGGCAGATAGGGTCTCAGTCATGTGCCATTGCA
Source organism: Mustela erminea (assembly GCF_009829155.1). Classification (NCBI taxonomy): domain Eukaryota; kingdom Metazoa; phylum Chordata; class Mammalia; order Carnivora; family Mustelidae; genus Mustela; species Mustela erminea. The sequence continues at coordinate 3,167,479 of NC_045615.1, read as the reverse complement.
TTGCGAGTCACGTGCATGGACCTCTGGCCCCATCATCTGCAGCCCCCCTCCCACACCTATGTCCCAGTTCTGGCGGGATAATGGCATAGAGCTTGTTCTCAGGGTTTTGGGGCTTCCCCAGTGCAAAGGTCTGTGTGTGCCCAGACTGGTAGGGCTCAGTTCAAATACCTGGACACTTAGGTACATTCAGGGAGTTGATGTTCTAGCAGTCTGGTGGGGGCACATCCTCATGGCCTATTTCCCTCCCTCTCCCACTTGCTTCCAGAGGTCCCCCCCCCACCCCCAACCTTCCCATTCCTGGAAGACTCTGGGTTTCGTGCCTCTGCCGCACCTTGCATGTGGGGTGCTTGCATCTTCAGAAGGAGCTGTGAATTTTTGCCAGTCGGCCTTCAGTGCATCTGCACTCCTTCTCACAGGACCTGAGTGCCCGTCTGAGGAATTAGCCTATCGGGACTGGTCAGGCTTCCTCATTTAAAGTCAACTGCATCAGAGCATGGAGCCGATCCAATCCTGCACTTGGTCCTCAGCAGGCACTTGGCATTGAGCTGGCGATTGGTGCCCTTTCATGCTTCGCCCCAGGGGAAGGTGCCTCCTCTGGAGAGGTTGTGGGACATATCAAACAATACGAGGCAGGCCACTAGGTACAAAATACTCATGTATTTATGAATTCATGACCAAATTAAATATGAAACCTTATATAAAAAGAGGTGTGTGTGTTTTTTCTCCCCCACCCTCCCACTCTCCTCTGAAGCAGCTTGAGTGACACGAGTACAGGGGTGTGTGTTCTTGTGACTTGTCCTTCCTATCACCCTGCCTTTCCAAATGCCAGGTTCTTGGGGGACTGGAATTCAGCCCTCCCTCCTCCTTCCTCTCTCCTGGGAGGTCACCAGCTCTGGCCTGGCTGCCACACAGCCTCTCCAGGTGGTCTATCTGGCTTGCACAGGGGCCTGTTTGGCCCCCAGAGTGCAGCTAGGAAGGGGCAGTGGGTCCCTAAGGGGTGAGCCCACCCTGGTCGCTGGGATGGTCCTGTGGGTCCTCTCCCATGGGTTCCCTGCACCTCCTAGACCACCCTGACTCTCCCCTTGGCCTTTCTGCATCCTCATCAGTGGGCCACACTGCCCAGCCCCCCAATTCCCCCTCCCCCTGGAGTGTAGGTTTTTGCTCTCCCTCCCTCTCACCAGGAGTTCCCGGGAGACACCATGGCCCCACCTCTGGCTCCCTTCCCCAGAGCGAGGGTGCTGGGTGCAGAGCCGCACCCCCTTGCGAGCGGCCTCCTGTCCTTGCCTGTTGGTTCCTCAGCCTCGCCCTGAAGCCAAGGATGAGAACTCAGTGGGCAGGAGCACATGTCTGGCCTGCCAGCCGGCCAGAAGGAGAAACACTTCCCGCCTTGGAAAAGTCCGTGGCTCAAACATCAGGGGGTGCAGCCACCCCAGACCTGCCCAGCCTGTCACCTCCTGCTTCTTCTCTTGCTGGGGACTTACCATTGAATCTCTAGATCTCTGTACTACAAAACTGTTGCAGACTTTTCCTGTTTCCGGGTTTGCCTGATCCCAGACCTGAAGCCTGGGTCCTGTTGGTGGAGCCCAGCCCAGGGTTCCACCCATCATTTGTGAGACTCTGGCTTTTAAGTCGACATAACCGTGTGGGGGTGAAACATGGGTTAGGATCACAATACCGGGAGAGGTAAAATGTGGCCCAGCTTTTCCCCATGGGGTCACAAGCTGCTGTCTTAACCCCCACAATCCTCTAGTCTGGTTCCCCTCTTCCTGGGGCTGACTTTGCTTTGCCCCTGCTCATGTCTCTCCTTCTCCCCCACCCCCCAACCCCCTGCCCACCAACCAGCACTAAGGGAGTTCATGTCCTGTGATCCTTCATTACAGGGACCTGTCTTCCTAGTCATTGCCCTTTCCCCTGACCTTTGACCCCCTCCCCCCATTCTGGGAATGGCCACTTTCTGAAGTCCAGAACTGATTCTAGTGATGGGCAAAGCTGGGGTCCAATGCCACGTTCAAGCCCTGAGAAGCCCCGGCCCCTGCCCCCGAAGCCTCGATCCCAGCGTGCTAACTCAGAACTTGTGCCATCCTCAGAGCCGGCCAGCAAGGCCTGTGCATCCCCAGCTGCAGTGGGTGATGAGTCCTTTCCCGAAGGCTCTGGAATTATTTTACAGTCTCTACTGTTATCTCCTCAACATGGAAGCCCCTGTTTGTAAGCTCTACAGGGTCTTTTTCTGTTGTTTTTCTTCGAGGGGATAGAAGCCAACATGTTTTTGTTGGGGTGATTTTGCTGCTGTTTGGGATTTCGGTTTTTCTGTGTTTTTTTTTGTTTTTGTTTCGTTTTGTTTTTTGCTGATTTTGCCCCACCGTGCTAAGAAGCCGTGCTAACCAGAGGCAGGGGGAGCAGCCCAGAAGAGCATGGGGTTGCTGCACCCAGAAACCACCCCCCCCAACTTTCTCCTCTCCTGTTCCAGCTGTTTCCTTCGGTTCCCATCTCTGGATCTGAGTGGGGCAAGGACGGGGAGGGAGAAGTTTCTCACTGCGCCAAGACCGAAAGCTCAGACCAGGCTGTGCCATCCTTGATCAGGCCTGGACACTCACACCCAGGGAGGGAGGGCCTTCCCACCCATGTCCTCAGCAGCTTCACCCCAGGATGTGGAAGCCTCAAGTTGGGTCTGAAAGTTTCATTTCTACCCTGACCTCTCCAGCAAGGATCTGAGTAGGCGCCCCACAAAACATCTGCTACCCTCAGGTCCGTGGCTGGAAAAATGTGGCCAAGAGACAAGACCCTCTCTGTGCACAGCCACTCCTGGGAGGGGGCCGCCTCCACAGACCGAGCCTCACAGCTTCCTGGCTGGGAGAGTCTCCCATGGACCCCAGCATTCTCCACGCCAGAGTCAGATGCCAGAGCTCTCTGCGCCCTCCCTGCCCCCTGCCTCTCTGTAGCTGTCAGCCTACCACCCCGCTCTGGAACTAGGGTCCCCTGCAGGGGGTCCCTGCACTGATCCACAAGGCCCCCCTCCTCTCTCGCTGAGCTACGTCAGCTGGTGAGAACAGCTCTGCCCTTGGGGTCCTGGTTACGTGGGTCCCCTTGTCCCTGGAAGGTGGAGGGGCGGTGCAGAAGAGCAGAGGGGCAAAGGCGAGAGGGGGGAAGAGCAGCAGGGTCAGAAGAGGATGGCAGCGTCTCAGACCACAGCCGAGGAGGAAGATGGGGATGACGAGGAGGCTGCAGAAGAGGACGGAGAGGAGGGACTGTTCCAGAACAGCCACCGCCGCTTGGGCTGCCGTTTCAGGTGGAGATAGTCCTCCTTCTCACGCTCCTTCCGTGCCCGCTGGTAGTGATCCTCTTCCTTCAGGTACCAGACGGGCGGCCACCGGTGCTTCTCGAAGTACTCCTGGTTTTCTGGGACACAACGCCAGAGAGCTTGGTTAGAAGGCGGGCAGGAGACGGGCGCAAGGAGTCTGGGACATGGAGGGCATCCAGGGGCCACCCCCACCCCCACGCCCCTGCCCTGGGGACCTCCTGGGGGCCTCGAACCAGGGCATGCCCAGTCCCAGCACCAGAGTATCAGTCCTGCTGTCAGAGCCCTCTGTGTAGCCACAGAGCTTCTTCTAGAAAGCCCGCACCAGTGCCAGAGAAAGGCACTTCCACTCTGCTGGGCTCCATGATGGAGGAACAGCCTGGATGGGCCTCACTGTGCTGGGAATGAACTGGGCTGGGGCCGGGCGTGAAGAGGGAGAAGGGCCGCGAGAGGCTGAGCTGGCTTCTGCGGGAAGGGGAGGGAGGGCTGCAGAAGGACAAAGAAGGTCAGCCTGGACAGAATGGCTAGGCAGAGGGGTTCAGACTGATTCTAGAAGGCGAGGCAGGTGTGGAAGGTTTGGACCAGGGCAGTGATGCACTCGAAGCTGTGGTTTGGAAAGAAAATGCCCACAGGGGTAAAGGAGACAGCGGGGTGCCCAGTGAAGATGTGAGGGACACAGAGTGGCAGGAACTCGGGCAGGCTACCACACCGCTCCCGGGAGTCTGTGCGGTTCCTGCTGGGCTCCAGGACTGGGGACATTAATTAAGCAGAAGTGGAACCACAGGGACCTCTGAGGATACCTGGACCTGGGTGGACCAAGCTGTGCCCATTTCTAGGTTGTGAAATCCATATGTTGGGTCATGAGCAGCATTAAAAACAATGGACATGGTTTTTCTACATGCACTGGCTCACAACAAAATCTATTTCTTATTGTGGAGTCCTGTCTGAAAAATGCCAACTCTGAAAAAAAAAATACACCAAGTCTGAAATACCAAAATGCACCCCCACCCCTGGAAAAAAAAAAAATACCAGAAACCCAACACCTTCTTTGTACTTGTGAGAAACAGATGCCCAGAGAGGTAAAGTGGATCACCTGAGGTTCCCAGCTGCCCTGCTGTTTTCCCGGACTCCCCTCCGTTTGGCCTGATACACCTTTGCCAGCTGCTTGCCCCAGCCAAGAGCTCAAGTGCAGCCCCAGGATCTCTGGCTGCTTCTGGACGCCCTGTGGCATGGGGGGGGGGGGGCAGGGGGGTAGTGGGGAGCACGGGCTGGTCTTGCAGGAGATGCTCACCTGGGGACATGGCCTTCATGTCTCGGGGGAACTTGCGGCACACGTTGTTGTAGTTGGTGCAGATGTGGTGAAGACACCAGTCGGCCAGTTGGTATGCGCAGTGGAACTGGGGAGAGAGAGAAAAGCACCTCTGCTGGAGCCCTGGGGTATGGGGTCTGCCAAAGCTTTCGTGCAGAGGGGCAAAGCCCTGCAGCTGTAATGAGCCCATCTTGGGAGGCAAACCCACACAAAAGCGTGAGAAAACCCTGAATTTGCTCCTTGCCCCACTAACGCCACTGTCACGTCACCGCAGCCCTGTCCCCAGCACCCACAGAAATCCACAGATGTGTGTGGTGCCTTCCATCTGTGCCTGTCCTCCTTAGATTCCCCCCCACCAGATGTCCTCCTCCACCCGCCAGGCGGCCTGCATGGAGGGGCAAACAGCCAGGTTTAGAGAGCCCACTTCCCCAGCCGCATCTGCGTGCCTCAAAGCCGCAACGTCTGCTTCAGAAGCTGGCTTCTGGGGGCAGAATTCTGCACTTGGAGGGCTGTGCAAGACGCGTTGCTTGTCTGCTTGGGAATAAGGAAGGGGGTAGCTCCTTTTAGATGAAGAGTCCTCAATGACCTCAGCATGCTGCAACCACGTTTACACACAAGACTGGGCCTCTGTCCCCTGCCCTATGGTCCTACGATGCCTCAGGACCTTCCCACCATGGCCAGCCTCTCCTCCCGGCGTGAGATGGGCCCTGCTCAAGAGACAAGGGAACCATGTCTCACAGCAGGCTCCCTTCCTACCCACCACCTGCCAGCCTTCCTCAGCCACCACCAGTGGGCAGACAGGGCCCAGAGTCAAGAATGCTGGAGAGAGCAGTGCCTGGGTGGCTCAGATGGTTAAGCATCTGCCTTCAGCTCAGGTCATGATCCATCGAGCCCCACGTCCGGCTCCCAGCTCAGTGGGGAGTCTGTTTCTCCCTCAACTCTGCCTGTGCTCTTTTTGTCTCTCTCTTTCTCAAATGAATAAATAAAAATATTAAAAAAAAAAAAATTCTGGCGAGAGGTGTTCCCTTGCCATCATACCTGAGCCAGTTCTAGGAACACGAGGACGTCCCCATCAATGTCCACCATCATCTGTGTTGCTTCCATCAGCCCGGTCACTGTGTACTGCTCTGTGACACACACAGTCAGGAATCAGCTGAAGAGTCACATGAATGGACATGCCCTCACCTATCCCTCCGGCCGGGCTCCACTGCAGGGCAGAGAGAGAGAGGAGGGCCAGTGGCAAGTCCCAGCAGGCCAGGAAAGCCCACATGTGACTGAAGTCTGCTCCACCAGTGGGGAAACTGGGATTACAGCAAGACTTTCCCAATAGACTGGGGATGGGAAGTGGAGGTAGATATGAGTTAGAGCCACGTAGGAGAACTGTTCTGTGCATTCGCTGTACCCAGTGGTCTGGTGTATGGAGGGTGAAAGCCCTAGGCAGAACCAGCTGTTGGCACTGACGGGAGAGGGTGTAACTCTCAGGACTGCTGAGAACTGTGAATTACAACTATGGAGTGAGTCTAGTTTTTTGTGTTCATTGAAACTTGACCACAAATCATGAACAAACCTTACATTTTATTTTTAAACATTTACATTAAAGAAGTAAATGCTTTTAATCCTGAAGTTTGATTGTATCAGTATAAACTCAAGAGGCATTTTATCTTCACAGGGGCACCCGGGGGGCTCAGTCGGTTAAGTATCCGACTCTTGATTTCGGCTCAGGTCATGATCTCAGGGTCATGAGATCGAGCTCTGCGTCAGTCTCTGCACTGGGGACGGAACCTGCTTAAGATTCTCTCTCTTCCTCTCCTTCTGCTCCCCGCCTAATGTGCTCTCTCTCTCTCCCTCTCGAATAAACAAACTTTAAAATCTATTTCCCAGCTCCAGAAACAATACAGTAGTAATGTGCATCCCAAGTGCTCAGATTACAGTCTTGAAATACCATGCCCAACTATAGTAAACAGACTTCTTAGAGAAGTGACTGATTCGAGGTTTGGGGCAGGAGATGTATAAAATGAACCAGGAAATTAAAAAAAAAAAAAAAAAGAACCAGGAACATCTCGTTATACCACATAACCAGAAAGCTCACTCTGGTGCCAGCTTGAAGAGACTCTGCTGGCAAAAGGTGCAGTGTGGTATTTCAGTTTCACGGAAGATGACTGTGATTATTTGAAGCCAATTGAGTATGTCTGTAATAATCCTTAAAAGCAAAAACTAATTGGGCACCCTCAAAGGGTGAAGGGAAAAAAATGAATCTCGAAAACCAGTAAATGAAAGGATAAAACCAAGCATTCATTCGCTCTTCCTATATGAACCATAACACTGGGTAAGCAAAGATCAGGTGAGGGGAAGCTGCTCTTTCTCAGAGTAGTCCAAAAGATAAGGAATGACTGAATTGGAATATTATCACTTTATGCCTCACAAATCAATGGATCCAGGCAATGATGCTCAGTGGCTGCTAACATCACAAAAAGATTGCAAAAGGAGAAAAGGCTTCTGGATGAAAACCAGAAATGGGGTGCCTGGCTGGTTCAGTTGGTGGAGAATACGACCCCTGATCTCGGGGTTGTGAGTTCAAGGCCCACACTGGGTCTTGAGATCGAGTTGAGATTACTTAAAAATAAAATCTTAAAACAAAACAGAACTGGAATAACCTAAGAAGTAGTTTGGGCAAAAGAAAATTGAATATGAATCTGATCAAGCCCCTAGATCCAATGGCCAATCAGAGAAAAATCTAGATTTTTTGGAACATCAGTGGGTTTTTTCCAATAGATAAATTGCAAGGGGAGAAAAATTTTAATGGACAAGCACTTTCAGATTAGAAGAAATTTGAAAGGCTTTTAAAAAATAAGACCATGTTATGGTGTTTAAGGATTCACACACGGAAGATAAAACTATAAGGAACACGAAGTAAGGCCAATAAAAAGTCTACCTGACAAAGGAGCAATAGGCAAAGTGTTCCTCCTGAGGATGGGGAAAGACCTGTGATTGGTGGGGCCAGGCAGAGGGCTTCTGCTATGGCTGGCAAGGTGCCAGCTCCTGATCTGGGACTTCGACTCTGTAATAATTTGTAAAGCTGAACATAAGCTTCCTGCACTGGCACTCTATTGAACAATGAACAAGTTTTAAGCTTGAATCAATAACTTCATAGAAAGCCTATCTCCCAAAACCTAGAGCATCACCAATTATACCATGCTCAGCATTTCCTGCCGATCCTTGACAAGGTACGTGCACAACCCACGTCTGCATGCTTCATAGTACGGACGGACCGTTGCCCAGGAAAAGTCCTTCAGTGGTTATTTTCTATAAGCCTCTTCACGCAGCGGCGCAGCTGAACATTTGTGACAGCTGACTTGTTTCTGATCGCCCACTGTGATGAAGCAAACTTACAGAAACATCTTTATATGTATTTTGCCTTTGGGTCATTTCTTTGGAGACAGTCTTTCAAAAGTTGAACTAGTCGGTCCAAGAGTTTGGAATTTGTCTGTGCTCTGTGAAGACCACACCACCTTCCAGAGGCAGCTCTGGTGGACATACAGTTTCAGCTGTGATCTCTAGAAGCTTCTCTCTTGCTCCCCACCCTAAAGCCCTCTGTGTCTCCAACTAGAGCCCCTGGACTCTCTCTGTAGGCTCAGCTCTTCACATTCAAATTCTGATCAATGATTTCTTCCTTCTTCCTATGACCAAGCACCATCTTTTTTTTTTTTTTTTTAAAGATTTTATTTATTTAAGAGAGAGCGAGAGAGAGAGATCACAAGTAGGCAGAGAGGGAGGATGAGAAAGGGAGAAGCAGGCTCCCCACTGAGCAGAGAGTCTGACACGGGGCTCGATCCTAGGACCCTGAGATCATGACCGGAGCCGAAGGCAGAGGCTTTAACCCACTAAGCCACCCAGGCGCCCCCAAGCACCATCTTAAAACTAATTTCTTGGGGTGCCTGGGTGGCTCCATCGTTAAGTGTCTGCCTTCGGCTCAGGTCATGATCTCGGTTCTGGGGTCGAGCCCCGTGTCGGGCTCTCTGCTCGGCAGAGAGCCTGCTTCCCCCACTCTCTCTGCCTGCCTCTGCCTACTTGTGATCTTTCTCTCTCTCTCTGTCAAATGAATAAATAAATAAATAAATCCTTAAAAAACAACAACAACAACAACCCAAGAAAACAAACAAAAAAAACCAATCAACTAATTTCTCATCATGGTATTGCTATTTTCCTCCTATGTGAGTCCCAGTCTTAATCATCGGTCTGGAGCCCCAGCAGCTCTGATGCTAGGTCCTTCCCTGAATCCCAACTCAGTATCTAAGGCCCTGCTCTCTGCACCCTGACCTGCCCAAGAACACAAACCCCAATATCAAGAGCAGCACGGGGACCAACACCAACACCTACACCATGCAAAGACTAATTCCAACATCAACGGGAGTCTTCTGCCTGCCCGCATCACTGGCCCCAGACTCCCTTTATCTGGATGGCACCATTCCTCTTCTCCAGCCCCTTGGGCCCCTGACCTGCCCCTCCTTGCCTGCTGCTTGGTTGCCCTGTGGCTTTGGGTCCTGCTCCTCCCCAGGGCCTCTGCAGGTGGCCTGATCTAAAAGCTGCCTTCTGCCTCTCACCGTCTCCCGGGCTTTTCAAGGACCTGGGGTGGCGGGTCAATGTTTATTGTCTGCTTTTGGAAGAAGAAAGAAGCAGAGCAGGAGAAAGAGCAGAAGGAAGAGAAGGAAGAGGAAAGAAGGCAGAGGAGGAGGAGGAGAACCAAAGGGGAGCAATGAGAATGGCGTTCAATTCCTCTCCACATCAGCTCGCCCCACTGCGGCCAGGCAGACAGAACACCAGTGCTGTCGTCAACTGGAGACTGCTCTTTGGGGCTCAGAGCCCTTTGCAGAGAGCCTATCACGTGACACCATCCTGCCTCTCACATGCACTTCTTTACATCTCTGTCTTCACCCAAACCCCAGTGCTCATCGACATATTTCCCTTTATGTCGACACCATCCCCTGCTGCTTGCAGCCTGTGCCCTGGAGGGAGGCAGGTGAGAGGAGACATCAGGACCTCAGGGGGGTGGTGTGGGGTGGGTTTCCAGGGCTTCTCCCCAAGAGGGGTCCCCGTGTACCTGTGAGGGCAACCAGGTGCGGCAGGCAGAGGCGGTTGGCCAGGATGATGAGCTTCATGTCATCCAGGTCGGGGCTGGAGGTGAACATGCCCGTGTAGAGGTACTCCAGCACGGCCCTCATGCAGCTCTTGCTCGTGTACGGGAACACCACCTGAGGGGAAGGGAGACACAAGGCCCAGGAAGGCCCAGCTGCACGGAAGGACGAGCTCAGGCTGGGGAAACTCAAAAGGCCCCCTGCCCTCTCGCTGGCTCCCCAGCACGGGCAGCTGTCCCTGAGCCACCCTTGTGCAGCTCCGAAGGCCCCCCGAGGCCTGTCTCCCAAGGCAAAACCTGCACCAAGCCCGTGTGCTGACCACCCCAGTCAGCGGCACTCTGACATTTCAAAAGGATGTTTTTCAGGGCGCCTGGGCGGCTCAGTGGGTGGAGCGTCAGACTCTCAAATTCAGCTGAGGTCGTGATCTCAGGGTCGTGAGATCGAGCCCTGCATGGGGCTCCACGCTCGCTCAGTGGGGAGTTTGCTGGAGACTCTCTCCCTCTCCCTCTGCTCTTCCCCAGGTTCACCATGTGCACTCCCTCTCCCTCTCTCTCTCTAAATAAATACAGCTTTAATAAATAAACCAAAGGACCAGGATTCTCACTGGCATGCTTCCAAAGCCGTGCTGGCTTGCAAGGTGTCTGAAGGAATGCTTCCTGCCCCCTGAACCCACCCTGGGGCCCCCTCCTGGCCTTGCAGAGGGCAGTGCAAGAGGGCTATGAAGGAGCAAAGCCAACCCCAGCTGGCTTCTCCCGGGCTGCCTGGGCCCCTGGGATCTCTTCCGAGCAGTACTACCACAGAAACTGCTTTCTCATCAGACACGAGTCTCTCCGGGCTGCATGGGAGTCATCTGGAGCTTGAAGGCTGCTTCTATGGTACCGAGAAGTGCCTAGGGCAGGCTGGTCCCTCTGGCTCCAGAGAGCGCCTCGTCTCACACTCACAGAAGGCAAATCCACTCATGCTTTCAGGATCAGAGACCAGCTCATAGCTCAACTCTCCACTGAGCCTTCCGGAAGGACTTTATTCCCAGAAATCTTAAGAAACTGTTATTCTAAGGGCACCTGGGTGACTCAGTGGGTTAAGCCTCTGCTTAGGCTCAGGTCATGATCTCAGGGTCCCGGGATCGAGTCCTGCATGGGGTGGTGGAGGGTCTCTGCTCAGCAGGAAGCCTACTTCCCCCTCTCTGCCTGCCTACTTGTGATCTCTCTCTGTCAAATAAATAAAAATCTAAAAAAAAAGAAAAAAGAAACTGCTATTCTATGTCACAGGATGCTGTCTTGTGCTGTTTGTCCTCCCATCTTTCCCTCAAGTGTTTGTTGAGCTCCTACTAAGGGACTAGCACACAGTGGGGCTGAGGAGAGGTGGGGAGAAGAGAAATCCCAGACCAGGTGAGGAAACAGCGTGCAGACCCTCAGAACCTCAGGGAGTTGCACAAAGTTGGACCTTGGGAACTGTGAGGCTGACTGTGGACAACCAACAGTACAGGAGTTCAAGGAAAAGAGACAAAACAAGGACCTCAGCCTGAGCCACCCTGCTCGGCCACGAGAAGGGAAAGGACAGAACAGAGTGAAAGAGTATTTCTAAGAATGCACTGACATGCCCCTTCCAGCTCCTAGTTTCCAGTCTCAGTGCCTGAAACAGTGATAGAACAGTCGTGTTGGAGCAGCGCTGATTAGAGGGAAAGGTGAATGAAGCATCCTTTTTTTTAATTGTCTTCTGCTGCTTTGACATCTGGGGCCATGCTGACCCCATGAGGGGCTGCCCCTCCCAGGGTTAGCTGATCTTAGCATTAGGAAAGGGGGCAGTCAGCATGCCTTTCCCGTGCAAACAAACCAAACCCAGTCTACACCCCAGCCATCTTCTTTATCAGGCTCCCTCTCTCTGCCACTCTCCCCTGCCCTAGTCACCCCAAGGCCAGGTACCAGACCATTTGGGAAAGCCCCAAAGCCTGCTGAAATTATTCAGACTAGCCAGTCCTAAGCCTGCTCACCCTGCCTCACTCATTCCTTCACATAGAAAATGCAGTGACAACTCCTGTTCGCTGTTCCCTTTGTTCCCTCTGCCTCCAGACTTACCCTGGTGCTTCCCTGTTTGGTCCCCTAGGCCTGAGAGTACAAAAATCTCTCTGCCCAATGGCAATTTTCTCCTGATCTGTGGGCTTCACCGTACCTAAGTAATAGTAAGACCTACATTTAAAACAGTGATGGATTCATCCTTCCTCATAAAGTGGGAACACGAAGCCATGTGTAGAAGTTGTGTGTGAGGTGAGATATGAGACAATGTATCAAAAGTGCTTTCTACACCATGAAGTGAAGATGTCACTATGATCCCCCTATCTTGAAATATCGTAAGATCCTTGGCTATGGGACCTAGCTCATAAACTTGTCTTGAGTCTGGCACTCCGCGGTGGGCAAGCACGCAGTCAGTGCTGAAGAAGTACCAGTAAAAATGGCAGATGCCTCAGGTGGGAAGGGTGAAGATCTCTTTCTCCTTCCCACCTGTTTCCCTCCTAGCTTACCTCCCTGGTGGAACTCTCCACGAATGGTCCCCCAAACATGGCGGCCATCCAGTCACAGCTGGAAATCAACAGGGGCTTATGGGCGCTGATGGTGCCATCGTCCAGGATGAAGGTCACATCTGTCAGGGAGAAGAGGCATCCTGTGAGGATGTGGTGAAAGAATGAGGGAGAACCCATCCCAAAGACCAACTGTCCCCAGACAGCCCACTTCCTTTTGAAGCCGCTTATGGAGAGCGCAATATGACCACGCTCCCCGGCTTGGGGATGAGGCTTTAGGAGCAGGGCCACCGTATCTCAAGGACATCAGCAGCTGAGATGACTCAGAATGCTGAGGGGACCGACCTGGACTCTTCCGAAGGCTAATGGGAGGGAAGGCCCCTGCCCTCTGGCAGTCGCTTCCTGAGCACAGTCCATACCTGAAAAGGTGCCTTTTGCCAAGCACTCCTTCACCCGGTTGGTCCGGCGGACATGGAAGGCCTTAGTGATCTCTTGGTTCATGAAGGCCTCATTGTTGAGAATGTTGGCCACCATCATGCGCAGATCAAAGACCTCAAGCAGTTCGGCAATGTGGGCGATGTGCATGAGGTCGCGCTCATTTTCGTCCAGCTCCCCGGTGTACAGGTACTTCAGAACAGCCCGGAAGGGTCCCGGCTGGATGGAGTTATCCATCTTTACCACCACCATCAGCCGGGACTTGTAGGTCAGAGGATCTTCTGCCATTTCCTCCTGGATGCTCACAAAAGCTCGGCTCCAGGAAGATAGTACCCGGCCCCTCCCAGGCAGATAACCTGTTCCATTGCCACGTAAGATCCCATCGCTGGTAGAAGCACGGAGCCCAGCAGGCCCCGAGCCCCCACCCTCCTCCACACTCTCGCATACGTCAAAGCTGGCCGCCCGCAGCAGGAAGTCCCGGCCATGGTGGTGGTGGTGATGGTGGTGGTGGTGATCGGGGTGACCCCGGTGGTCCTCTGGGCGGGGGCCCCCGGGGCCCGAGGGGCCCCCCAGCTCCCCCTCACTCAGGTCCATGAGAAATAGGTCGTAGAACTTGGAGGAGGAGGTGGAGAGGTAGATCTTGTGGGCAAAGATGCGCACCCGCTCCTGCAGCACCAGTATGACATCCGCGCACAGCGGGTCCTCCAGGAGGTGGGCGGGGCACTCCTCGCTGCTGGAGGGGGGGTCGGGCACCACGATGATGGGGGGAGGCGGCTTGGGAGGCAAGAAGGGCGCCTGCAGCAGAGGCCGCTGCACGTTGCGGAGGTGGGATTTCCAGAACTGCAGGTGGCGGCGGGAGATGAGCGCGGCGCGGATGGCATTGTCAAAGACGTCCTTGATGCCAAACTGGGCCACCACACTGGTCTCATAGTAGGGGATGCCCAGCTCCTTGGCCACCTCCCGACCCTTCTCTGGGGGAAGGATCTCATTGGGCTTGATGGGCCTGGCAGGTTCAAGAAGGAAAACCAAACATGTTGCGGGGGAACTGGAGAAGAGGGGAGAGGCAGCTCTCCAGAGCCTGCCTGTTCTTCAGGGGATGGCTCAGGATCTGTCTCTGTCTGATTCCTGCCCTTTCTCCTCTGTTTAGTCAAATCTTACCAGTCCTTTAGGGCCCACTTCCAACCCCTCCTCTTGCAGGAAGCCTTCCGTACTTATGCCAGCCACCTGCCCTCCCCAGTTCAAAGCAGTGGCAGCACCACCTCCCTCTCTGGCAATTAGCATGCAGTGTTCCACGCTGGTTTTTAACACAGCCATACATGGAGTTCATCTTCCAGCATGTTCATAAGCCCCTTTCATGCAAAGACTACCACCTTTTCTCCTTCCCTCCCATGGTGCTCAGCCCAGGATTGCCCACAAAGGGTACAACAGATGCATGAATGCACGGATGGATGAGTGAATAAATGAATGAGTGGACACTCTTTGGGCCCCCGCATGGCTTGCTTCAAATCAAGGGTGAGATGTGAGGCCGAGCAGACTCCGTCAGGGCTGAACAGGGAGCCATGGAGATGCACCCCCTCCCTCTGTCTTCCTCCTTCCCCTTCCCTTAGCAATGGCACCCCCTACCTAGCCAAGGGTCGCCTGGCCCTATTGACAGCCTCCAGGTCCGCATAGCGCAGGTCCAGCTGGCACCCCACCAAGATGACAGGTGCTCGGGGGCAGAAGTGCTTGATTTCTGGGTACCACATGGTCTTGACATGGTGGAGGGAATTGGGGTTGGCAATGGAGAAGCACAGAACCACCACATCGGATCTGGGGGTAGGAGAGTGGGGTTACAGGCAGGGAAAGCTGATGGTCAGCTGCCTGCCCTGGGAACAAGGGTGAACACACATACCCACCCCACCCTACACTACATTCCCATCGGTCATAGGCATCAGCTCACAGAATGTATACTAATAGGACCCCTAATTTACAGACCTCTAATTCAGCATTTTAGAGCTTTTAAAAACCCTCCTTTTGACCTCATGGCTATCTTACAGGTTAGAAATCACCACTTTACAATCCACAGCTGAGGAAAATCAATTCAGAACAGTTCCCCTAATTGTGCCTAGTCACAGAGCTGACAGGTAGCAAGGCTGAGAGTCCAACCAGGCCTCCTGACTCCAAAGCCGGCTCCTTCCACGGCCCCGGACTGCCTCCCCCGTGAGGTCTGCCGAGCTGCCTTCTTTGCTCCCTCCACCCAGCTGAAATTTCCCAGCCTTGCTCTTCCCTGGGAAAGCAGGGGAGACCCATCCGCCTGGCTCCCCGAAGGCATTACCCACCTCCCATAAGCAAAGCGACGGTCTTTGTGGTGGTCTCCAAAGGTGTCCCAGAGGCGGAGGGAGACGCTGACATCATCTACCACATCTCTGGAGCGTTCCAGCACCTGTGGGGTGTGGCAGGGAGGGAGAGGAGTGGGAATCAGGGGCGATGGTTCTAGGGGCCTCTGCATGTCAGCTCAGGGTAGCGCCGGCTTATCCCTGGGGGTCCCAGACAGCATGGGGGTGGAGGGACAGAGCTGGCTAGGGTCCGGGCAGCTCCCTCTGTGTGCCGTGCCCAGAACATCCCTGTCTGGGTGCCATCTCTGCAGATCCAACAGCAGGAGTGGGCTTGAAGCTGGCCAGAAGCGAAGAGCCTCGGAGAGGGCAGACTGTGCTGGGGTGGAAGGGATCTCAGGGGGCCTGCCCTGTTCCCCACTTCACCTGCCTCTGGTTTTGGTACTGGCCAACAGCTTCTTTCTTCCTCTCTGCCCTCATCTCTCCAACACCTCCCCTTTACCGGGGGCTGTGATTGCACAAGATGCCCGCCCTAAGCCAAGCCTGGGTCTCAGGCACCATCTCAGCCATGCAAAACACAAATGGTTAAGGATACTTCCCCTGGGGTGGGCTCCCCTCAGTCCTCTCTCCTGGGGCTCCTTCCTCTTCAGCTGCCCCCACCCCATCCCCAGGGGCCTCTGTGAGTGAGCTCGTGAGCTCAGCCCAGGCGGGCCGGCCGTGTTTGCACACACTGAGCTGTGGCTTGGGAAGAAGCCCAAACACACGGGGCGGACCCCCAGCCGAGCGGCCTTGCAGCCTTACCTCCTGGCACACCCGATACTGGTCGATGGCCCAAACCGTGGGCACATGGGTGGCGAGCAGCTGGTACTGGGTGAGGGTAGCATTGCAGGCCCGGGCACAGATGAGCCTGGTCTTGCCCACCGCGTTGTCTCCCACCACAACGCACTTGATGGTCTCTACGTTTGGCCTTTCATAATCCATGTCAGAATCCATTAATTGGGACCTGAGGGAGAGGAGCGTCGTGGTCAGGACAGCTCCGCTCACCAGCTCCCCGAGGGCCAGGGCCAGCGGCTCTCCTCAGCCAGCATCTGAGTGGAGAGGGGGCGAAGGGAGTGGGTAGCTTTCCGGGCGCTTGTTCTGCGGGGCCTGAGAAGCTGGGGGCCCATTCAGGCTGCAAGGAGCGGCTGCACCACGTGAACCGCTCGTGGGCCTTCTGTTGCCACCATCCTCCCACTGGACTTCTGGCTGGGGGAGGCCTGTGAGAGATCCCGAGGCAGAACCTGCCCAGGACTGTCCCCACTCTCCCAGGAAAAGGACAGCCCGCCTGGGAGGCTCACTCCTCACCCACACTCTCCTCCTCTGGGCAGCAGAACAACAAACAGCTGAGAGATGCAGAGTCCCGGCCAGGTCCCCACCCCTTCCCAGCATGCCGGAGGGCAGGGCTACTTTAAAATTTAATGGACTTGTCAGAGCTGGGGGGCAGCTCTCCTGCCCTCTACCTTTGCCTCCCTCCCTTCCTGGTGGTGGATTTTCAAGCTGCGGCTACACTTTCATGCTAGTGTCTTCTCCCCAGCCCCACCCCCAGCCTCCTTCAGGGAGATGCCAGAATTTTTCCTCCCAGTCCCTCTGGAGGCACCTGAGTAGCCCAGGGTCATCCCCTCCCCTCCTCGGAGCCAGTCATGCTGTCTGGAGGGCTCACTCAGGTGCAGGCCCAGTTGAGATGGCAGTAGAGATAAACAGGCCTGTGACTTATTCACTCCATGGCCAATGGGCCTTCCCGCCCCTACTCAGGCATGCCCTCTAACCATCCTGCACGCAGCCCCAGGGAGAGTGAGATACTCCCCCCCTCCCCCTTCAGAACTTCCCATTCCTAGGGACGAGGATTCTCAGGCTGAAACCCCCAGACCCCTGGCATTCCTGGAAGGCTGCTCACTCAGTTGACTGCGTGGGTAATGGGGCTGCTGGGGGAAGCAGAGGGTCAGAAGCTGGGGCCTGAATTTCTGAGCAAATGCTTGCCTCAGTTTCCCTCTGTGCTGAGCAGAGAGGGAGTGCCCTGTCCATCCAGAGGGGGATGGCTCAAATGAACAGAGAGTCCTTCTGTAGTTGAAATGTCATGTCAGTGTTTAAAAAGCTGTCACCAGGAAGGGACCCTCAGCTGGAGGGCCAAGGGACTTTCGGGAGCAGTCCCCCAGTGGCATCTGAAAGGGTTGAGGGGAAGAGGTAGGGGTAGTGCAAGGCAGACAATGGTAGGGAACTTGGTTTCACCTAGGTCATGGGCCTGCTCCTGCTCTCACTCCCTGTGAGCATTAAGTCAGCGGGGGTCTGGAGCAGCTCGGAGAACCCCTTCCTGGGCCCAGGAAGGCTGAGCTCCTAAGGGTGCTGGAGGCGCCCTCACTGCTGAGCCATCCAGCCAGAGAGCCAGGGCCACCAGCAGTGCTGAGCAGCACCGTTCCTGCCGGGCTGTAACTGGATGCCAGCATGCAGGAATGCAGAACTGAAATACCCAAGTAACATGGCAACTGGGATTTGCCGAGTAGGTACATCTTAGCAACCTAAGCAAAAAGTGCAGCAAGGACTTTTCAATGAGACAAGCACCTCCTCCTTTTTGGAATTTTACAGGATCTGAACTCCAAACAACAAGGGGTCTCCTTGCAGCTCCTCCCCGGTCTCCAGAGCAATTGTCTGCAGGATTCCTCCGGTCTCCTCTACCTTCCTCACCCTCCCTGGTGGGGCAGGTCCTAACCACCATCTTGCCTCCTCCCTGCTCTCTCCTGAGCTGAGGACCAGGAACCCCACTTCGAAGGCTCCTGGTCTCGAGTCAGGCAACTGGGAAGAAATCACCTGGGCTATAGTCTCCTATATGTGCTGAAGAACAAAACAGACTCCCCACTACGAATATGGAGAGCTGGAGGAGAAAGACTATACCCACTGGCCAGTAGAACTTCCTTCTCAAATTCAGATTCGAATGGCCTGTGAGTGTGGAAGCAGAAGGGGCAATGAGGAGACGGAGGAGGAGGGGCGTCAGTTTGTAAATCCAGGAGCATGTGTACCATGAAGAGGATGCCAGAACACAAGAAGATCAATGCTGCTTCAAAATCAGAGTTTATGATTAAAATAACCCTGCACAGCTCATGCGCCTCTGTGTTGAAGGAGGAGAGAGCCAACCAACAAGTAGGAAGGTAACAAACACTGCCAGGGGTTTGGACAGCAGCCCTGCTGGGGGGTCCTCTGGCTGAGCAGCCCCTTCCCATCCACTCTTCAGCCCTCCACAGCCCTCCCCTGCTTGTCCTTGGACTTCCCTCTCTATTTTTATCATTCTCACCCACTCCACCCCTGTCCCAACCGCCTGACTTCAGATCTAGGAAATTTCAGATCTAGGAAAGGGCAAGTCAATTTGCTTCTCTGGGCATCAGTTTGCCCTTCTGGAAAATGGGTTTGAGGGCTTTGGAAGAAAGTTTCCCAAATCTTGGTAAATTTGTGCCAAGAGAGCCTGGGCAGAAAGGAGGTATTTGTCTTCTTATGTAATCTGGTATTATATAATGCTAGATTACATATCTATATATGTAATTCTATCTCTCTTTAAGATACAGCCTGGCCCAATTAAGCCAGCAGGCAAAACTCTTTAGTCGAAACAGGCCTGTCTTACACGAGGATCCTGGACTGGAGATAGCGTGCCAAAGCCAGCAGTAATATAATTTTTGCTCTAGAATATTGCTACTTTACTGTATCCTTGCTGATGTATGGTGATACAACCCACTCAATGAGCTTCTCAACTTCCCCTTCCCTTCTGGCACTCTCTCCTTCAATGACTCTAGACTTTTCCGCACAATTGCCTCATCCTCATTCGTTCTGAGCCTCTAGACAAACCTCCATACACTATGGCTTCCTGGCCATCCTGCCCCAGGAATCACAGTCTCCAATTCATTCCTCTCCCTCAGTGATCCCAGAGTCACATAGATGCTCCCTCCCCACCCTGTCCCACTGATCCCTGTCCCCCTGTCCACAATCAGCCTCTGGCCCACTGCTCTCCCAGCTCTGTGTACTCAGGCCAGGCCAAAAACCCAGGTGTGCTCAAATTAGCTACAACCCTCAATGGGTACCATTCCCACCCCCACACCCCTACACACACGCTTTGCAGAGCCCAGAAAAGCCCCCCTTTCCCTCCCACAGCTGATAGGAGGTTGTTCATCTGTGGCTGCCCTAGTCTGGTTGTCAAGGAAACGACAGAATCTCCCTGGGAGCCTGCTTTGTCTCCTAGCAACCAATATCCCACATCCTGCATCTCACAAAATGCAAAAGAGAGGAATATCCTCAAAACGAAGGTAAAAAAAATCGAGGAGGAAGGGGGAATCGGGAAGAGAAGACCAGAGAGGGTGGCTTTTCGCAGGGCTGGCTGACATTGTAATATTGGGGAAGGCGGAGAGATGAATCCCTCCTGCAGATCCAGTGGACCGCAAGGCTCAAAGGGATCTTGAATGTTCAAAAGAACAAAAAATGCAAACCCAAACACACAAAAAGAACCTTCTCAAACATCAACAAACAACACTAAGCATGTCTCCCATAGTTTGCCAGAACTCTGATGCACACACTGCAACGGAGTTGGGTTGAAAGAAATCTCTCCGGAACGGCGAGCAAAACATCCAAATTCCATTGGTTTTCAACAGAAACATTTCCACCACTCTGGACCTTTATTCCTGACACGCTGCTCTGCACACGCACACACACACACGCACACACACACGAAATAAAAATAATTTAAAAAAAAATGAGGAAACAGGAGGGCCACGACATGTCAAGGCAATCAAGTCATCTTCCTTTCCCTAGAAAAACCCAGAAAAGGTTAGTCCCCCGCCCCTGAGACCCCAGCAGCCAAAGCTATAGCCAAGGGGAGAGGGGGTTGCAGGGGTGGTGGTGGTTGGAGAGGTCCTCAGAAGGGGCGCAGACAGGACCGGGGAGGGCACAGGAGGGCGAAGCGGCGCGTTTCCAGGCAGCTTGCAACCCGGCCATAATAGAAATTAATCATTTACTTACACCACTACATGTGACGGGGTAATTTCTAGTGTAAGGAACACATCTCTTCCTGCTAAGCACGCTCATTTTAGTGAAATGTCTGGGGTCACTCCGCGCGTGCAAGTTAGGTCGATGCCGGCGTCGCCGCCGCCGCTGCTGCCGCCGCCGCCGCTGCCGCTGCTGCCGCCGCCGCTGCTACAGGCTCCGGGCCCGGGTCGCGCTAGATCAGAGACTCTGACAGAGCAGCCCAGGCCGGACGGCGGGCCGGGAGCGGCCGCGCGCGCGGCACTGCAGCCATTGCCTCTTCCGGATCAGCATCTCCCCGCGCCCCGGGCGCCCAATGTCATGGAGGCACGCTGGAGTGGGCTGCGCGCGGCCGCCGACCTCGGGCGGCTGGGCCGCGCCGCCGCCGCGGGTCCTCTGGCTGCGGAGGTTGGAGGCGACGCGCAGTTGGGGAGGAGAGGGGCGAGGCCGCCGCCGCTACGCGCCGGGCCCGCTCCGAAGGCGCGGCCGCGAAGACGCCTAGCGCTGCAGTCCCGGGGACCGCTCGCGACCTCCCGTTTTCATTCACAAAAAAAGGAAAGGGAAAAAAAATAAAAAAAGAAAGAAAGGGAGGAAGAACGGGGGGCAAAAATCTCACCCAGGCCGGCGGCCGGGACAGGCTCCGCCCACCGCGGAGCTCAGTTGGTGGAAAGGGGTCTGGGGGCGGGGAAGGGGCGGAGAAAGAAGAGGATTGGGCGACCGGCGGGCCCGGCCCCGGCCCCGCCCCACGGCGCCGCTCACTCCCTCCCGCCCGCCCTCCCTTCCCCGAGCCCGGAGGGACGAAGCTGGGAGGGTCTCGGCTCACCACCGCTGGTGGGTCTCCTCCCTCTACCTGGCAAGGCGCAAGACCTCGCTGGACTCACACAGGTTTTCCCCCTTTCCTCCAGGAGGCTGAGTAAGACCTCCGAGACGCATCTTAGCCCTGGAAGGGATGCGAGTTAGGGGAGGAGAACGTGACATATTTTCCTTCCCCCTTAAACCCAGGCCTCCACCCCTGGCCCCCCTGGGGAGAGGAACACAGCCTTTTCACACAGGCCCTCCTCTGGCTTGAGAGTTTTCCTGGCACCTGCGGGCCTTCCTTCCTTGATCACCAGCTCTTCAGCTACAACCTGTGCCAGGAGTTTTAGAGTGGGTCAGTCTGTCACCTGTACCTTCGCTCATCTAGGCCTTCTCCCCCTCCCTCCCTCTTCAGCAGTCTCTGTTTCCATCCCACACCCATCCTATTGCCACCTGGAGTTTACCAACATCTTCCGGCCTCTTAAAAGAAATGCCATGAAGACACTAGTCCTGGAGACGGAGTCTAAGACACTTTGGGGCTCCCTGTCTCGATTTATTCCCCTGTAAAACAAAGAGGTTATAAGGCATGACATCTGTAAATGAGCAGTCCTCAAAAGAAGTTTCCATGTTCAAGGCTACTTTGATTCTGATGATCTTGACTACCGGTAATTACAGTAGCCAGCTCAGTCTGGTTTTATCCATCTTGTCAATTACCTCTGGACAATTTTTTAAGCCCAGACTGACATGCATTCCACCTAACCCCCTCATGCATGCGCTCTGAGAATGCAAATCCAGCTAATGCTAGTTTATGCAAAAATATAATTAGGAAGAGAAATGCATTGCCCCCCCCAAAGCCAAATAAAAATGAATTTTGTATTCTCTGAAGTATGCTTTCCATCTATGAATGCATGTAATTGGAAGTTGCCCATTAAGGTGCTCGTGATAAATGTGCTTTCTGGCCTGGTCTATGTTCAAGAAGTGCCTGATTAGTGGAGAGTGCTTCCCCCACCTCCTTCTGAACCTGCCTAGAGCTGGAAAAGAGGTTAGGGATGACTGAGTGTGCTGCTTCACTCTTCTGGTTAGGAATCAGTCTCCATAAGAACAGAATGTATTGGTTTGAATACATGCATGGGGGAAAAAAAGGACAGGTGTGTCCTTCCCACATATTTGGTATTGAAGAGCCTCAGCCTATCCTCTGTGTGCCACAAGTCACTTCCCCAGAGAGAACCATAGCATGACATCTCTGCATGGGTGCCCCAGGAGGCCATAGCCTCTCCCACTGATACCCAGTTGCTCCCAGCCAGGTCCAGAGCCCTCGACTGTTGGCTTCAACTTTCACACAACCCAGCAGCGGGTATGGCACCAGGACAGCACAAAGCAGGAAAACAGAACTGCCCCCAAATCATGGGGCTTCCAGGTCTACTTCTATGGAGTCTCTGGGAAAGAACCAGCTCAGCCTTTGAACCTCACTGCCCAACCAGGCTGCACTGTTGGGGTTCAAAGGTGTAAGTTTGGCAAAATGAAGTTGCACCCCCTGCTCACATTGGGTAAACTGTCTCAGGCAGAGAGAGCCAGGTGCTCCGCTGGGGGACAACACCTTAATTCCCAGTGCCACTTTGGGCACACAATCCTTTTGCAGCTTTTCTTCAAACCAGAGTTCTTTCTGATCACATCACCTCTCAGGCATTCCCAGTCAGAGCCTCTCTTCCCTCAGAAAAGCCTTCTCGTGATTCCTCCTTCCCAGTGATGTAAACCCCTTGAACCTCTTCCCACAAGGCACCCCTACCAATGATGCCCATATCCACTCTCGTCAAGGACATCATGAGCTGCCACTTTCCTGAAGACTGTGAGCAGGAGGCCTCCTCTGGGGAGAAAACTCTCCAGCCCGGTCCTCAAGAGAGCACCTATGTGGCAGGTTCGCACAGCCAGCACCACAAGCCCCCCTCTCCCTGATCTCGAAGGCTCCTGCCCAGAGCCACTCAAGCTATGCGGACCTCTCTCAGTGTGTCCTCCTCCAACCTGCGCGTTCCATTTGTTTCACACATGGTTCCAGCTTATCTCTTCTTGGCAGGTTCCTAATCTCTCTTTTCTCTACCCTCGACCAAGCCCACCCCACAGGCCTTCTGACACAAAACCCTGCCCCTCTCCCCTAGGAGAGCAGCATGTGGTCTGGGACACGTGGCATTGCCACGCTGTGCCTGGTACCAGCTGAGAGCAGAAGCAGAGGTATCTCAAAATGCAGAGCTCTTTCAGGGTGAAAGAGCCAAATCTGGAAAGTCTAGAATCTCTCAGCCTCCAGGTCTAGGACACAAGGGGCACCACTAGGTCTTCATAAGAGACAGAACCCTTCTGGGCCTTTCCTCAAACAGTTCTGTCAGAACATTGCTCTTCCCACCCCTTCACCTGGGGTGAAGAAAATGCTTACTCCTCCTTCAAGTCTCAGCCTAGATGTCACTTCTTCCAGGAAACCCACCAGGAATACCCCATACAAAGTTGGCAAGGTTCCCTGCCCTTCTTTTGTGCACCCCTAATAATACCAATCACCCTGCTCTGTCACTGGGTCTCTCTCTTCTTCAAAGTCCTAAGAACTGTTTAGGGAAGGGACCGTGCTTAGTTGACTTTCCTTCTTCCTGGTCTGGCAACCCGTACTCAGCAGGAGCTCAATAAACGCTTGATGGATGATTGAATGTTTGGGTGGAGATCTTGGGGAGGAGGGAGTTGACACCACCCAGGGGCTACTCACATGCTGTCCAGAGAGGTCTTCCACAGGCTGTACCGGTCTTGTCTTTGGCTTGCCATGGCTCTGTGTTCCCTCCAGGTTTCCATGAGGCTGGACAGAAGTGAATGGGGCAGGGCAGGGGAAGACAGTGAGAGAAGGAATGAACACACTGTGAGTTACCCAAAGATATGCCACCAGCTCAGTCAGCCCAAACTGAGGGTCTACTCAGGGCAAGAGCATGGCTCCTGCTGCCCAGGCCCACAGGGCTGAAATGCTCAGCCTGGAGGCCAAGACAGAGTCCATCTTAGAAAGTCAAGGGGCTCCTTAAGGGTAAAGAACCATGCTGCAGGCATTTGCACCTTTCTGAACTTGGTAATTTGAAAAGAGCAGTCATTGTTCCATCAGGAGGCCTGGATTCTGTCCTCACCAAGGTGGGTGACAGTGGGCAATTCTCTCTCCTCTCTGGGCCTGTTTTCTCCTGTACAAGGGTGGGGTCCAGCTTATCCAGCACGGATATCTCCTCTGGGTTTCTAGCATGGAAGGTCTATATTTTATTGGCCATCCTTTTCACTGAAGATGCTCCTGATCCAAACTAGACCCAGCAGAAGATGAGGGATGGTCACCAAGGCTGAGGATGGAAGAAGGAAGTATCTGGGGGCAGAGTGGGAAGGGACTAGAAACATAGGAAAAGTCAGAGATCCCCATCCTCAGCTTCCTTAAAAGGTTAATCACAGTCTTGGGACAAGTTCAACCAAGGAAAATTCTAGAACTTCAGGAGAGAGAGGGAATGATGAAGGAAGGGCTTGAAGAGGCCTGGTGGATTCCTCCGGAATCAGTTCATACTAGGTAGTGAAAGGGTAATGGAGGGGCATCTCTGTGACAAGCCTCCAGGGACAGGGGACAATGAGGCCGAAGAAAGCTAAGGCAAGAGCAGCCCCACACCGCCCCCCCCAAGTCCAGTGGGCAGGGATGTGGACAAGAAGAGCCCCGAGAGCCCAGAGTAAAAAGAAACCAAAACCGAGGAGCAGCCATTGCAGTAATTGGCACCAACCTCAGTTCTAGTCTCTCCTCCACTAGGAACTGGCTGTGTGACTTCGGGCAAGGAACCTAATCTTTCTGGTCTTCCATTGGGATAATAACACGACTTGCCTGAAGACAGGGGGTGACTAGATGATCTTCTCATGCTGCTTCCTGGGCCGAGATCAGAGACGGTGTGATCCCTCTCACTCTTCCTTCTTTTCTGCCTTTCTCCCCCTCGTGGACTTATGCCCACTGGGTCAAGGAGGACCCATCTCCCATCTGTGCCCCGGCCACCTGGGCTGCCTATGGCGAGCAGTCAGCACAGAGGGTGTGGAGTTCTGACAGTCTGACCTACCAGGGTTGGAAAACCCCATGCCCGCCTTGGCCCTGGCGCCCCATGAGTAAATGAACAAGCCAGTGAGACAGTGAAAGGAGAGCAAACGAGAATTCTGCCTGGATCTTCAAAGCCCAGCCGGCCCCCTTGCAGCCCTCCTACACCACACTGCGGGGGCTGGCCGGGTGGCTCAAAGCAGAAGCTGAAGACGCCGCTCCTGGTCTGGCCTGGCCAGGCTCTCGCCAGCCCCGGCTCTCGCCGGTCCCTGCTGGCAGAGATCTGAGCATGCAGACCCCTCTGCCCAATCACCCAAGGCCCACCACCACCCTGGCCCTGCCTCCTCGGGAGCCACAGTGAGCTGGGGCCTCCATGCAGAGGCCCTGCGGCCTCTCTTCGCTCAGCGGAGATACCGAAGCGCTTTTTGGCTTGGATCTTTTAAGAGCTGCAGGTACCACCACCATTAATGCCACAGGGGAGATGCATGATCCCCCACCCCAAGTCTCCTGGGCTGTTACTTCCCAGGACAGTACACTAGGAGCCGCCATGAGGAAGGCCTTCTGCAGAAAGAAGCTATACAGTATTACTTCTGCTGGGCTTTGTAGACAGAAACATTATAAGCCGGGGGCAAAAATGCACCCCCTTGGCCAGTGCATCCAAGGCCCAAGATCCTTCACTTCAAGCAAGCTGCAGACCTTCTGAGAGAGGACAGGCTCGTTCCTGGAGCCCCGCAGAGCTGCAAGTGAGAAGCTCAGAGGAGGCTGATCACCCCAAAATAGACTTGTTTTTTTTCACAACTTTTTCATGAGGCCTTGGCATCTCTTGCAAGCACGGAAAAAAAATAGCCTGAACTGTTAACAAATAAAGATTATAAAAAGCCCCAACTGTTCCCCATGGCTTTCCATGTGGCTGCAGTGTTCTGGGGGGGCAGGGAGGAGGCTGAGAGGGAGGCCTGGGGAGATGTGTGTCCAGGAGTCCCCAGTCCCCTTTCCTCTGACCCACTGTTCCCCTTTGGTAGCTGGTCCTGCTAGAGCTCGTAGGGGTAATAATCCATGTTAGGGATGGGAAAGATTTTTGCTGACCCGCAGAGGTGGTCCACTGTTGAGTGTGTATTACTGTTTACTGCTTCCAGATAAAGGAATGCACGGCATGGGACCGAGAATCTTAAAAACGGAGACTGGGACAGGGTTTGTTTAGTAAACATTTAGCGGCCTCAGTGTTCCTGTCAAGGTCAGCTTAGTCTGAACTTGGACCCTGCCTTCAGCATCGCCACCTGTCAGTAACCAGACACGAGTTCCGGGCTATAGCTGCTTTGGGCCCAGGTTAGAGGATTGTGTGGGGCTTCCCAGGAAGGGGCCTGGCCCTCACCTGCACTCCGGGCTCCCCTTGCAGGACTCTAGGCCAGACCCTGTAGAGCACCCTGCATCCCTTTGCTCTAGCCCTGGAGCCTTTTTGGTACTCGGACCTCCAACAACACGATGACGGAAGGGATGCAAAAGGCGCTGGAGTGCATTCTGGAACTGGGTTCCCATCCCCTCGGGGTTCTCAGGAAGATCAGGTGGTTGACCTGGATGATATCTAAGGAGCCTCGGGCCCTGACTTCTTAATAACCAGAAGAAGAGAGCTCCCCCAGCTCCCGAAGCTCCACGTCCTCCACAAAGTCTGGGACCATCCACAGACCTGCTCCATCCACCATGAAGGCCGCCTTTCTCTTCTCCTTCTTTCTTCCTTACCTCTCATTCTCCCTTTTCTTAGCCACTCCCCTTCCCCCGATTCTTCCCTCTCCTTTCCTCTACCTCCTGGGCAGAGAGATTTAGAAAAATATCGGCGCACGGCTCTGGCTTGGTCCAAGGGAGGGGGCAGCTGGCGGGCAGAACTTTCCTAGAGTGGTGAGGGACCAACAGGACAAGTCTGTGGACTTCTCTGGACCTGAAACTCCTCCCTTAGGCTCCAAACAGCGCCAGTCAGCCAGCTCCCTGGGGAGATTCAGCCCCTCTCAGGGTCAGGGCCCCCGGGTCTCAGGAGGTGAGGCCATTCCCAGATTACTGGACCCCCAGGGCAAGGCACAAAGTGAGGCAGACCGAGGGTAGAGGAGCTGGTCGCTCAGGGTTGGAAGCTTCTCACAGAACAGGTCGGTCCTTTAGCAAGCCAGCCTGTGGCACTAGTCCCCCGGCACAGTGGCTGGGTCAGCAGGGGGCTGTTAAGCAGGCTCTTAGAAACTCAGTCTGGGCACCTCAATGCACACCTCCAGTTCATTGGGTGGTTTGAGGCTTACCACGTGCTCGGAGAAGCTCACCCCTGTTCATCCCATCTTTCTCCCAACCCACCCTCTTCTTTCTCCTAGGCGACACGTGCTGAGCTGCCTGGGAGCATGAGCCCGTGGGTGCAATCCTGGGGCTGGAGGAACGCCCCCCAAAAGGAGAACATCCTTGCACCCTCTCCACAGCCCGAGAGGGAAGCCTGGGAGCGGCAGAGTGGTTTGGGCAGACCTTGGTTCACAGCTGTCCCAACCACTATCCTGTACAGGCAGAACTGGGACCGCGGGGCCACAGGCCTGAGAGGACTCAGAGCATGGACCACGCTCCGCCTCTCCGGGACCTGCATCCCCAGCAGCCTGGCTGGGCCAAAGGTGATCGCAACCGGTCCATGCGATCCCAGGCACATCACTTACTCGCCCCAAGACCCTGGGGAAGAAATGAGGCTTGTTTGCTCAGTCATTCATTTCCCTTGTGTTTTGCATATCACAGACATGTGAAACTCCTACTAGTGCCCAACACTGTGCTAGAGATGACGGCAATTCTTAAAATAGTGATGCCATCCCCATCATCCAGAAGCTTCAACCTCATCATCATAATCCTCATTTATCAGAAGCCTGTTAAATGTCTGGTATTGGGCTAATGTCCTGCTTCATTTACACTTCAGAACAACCCTCTGAAGAGGGGCTCTGACGCCTGCTGGGCAGGTGGGGAAACTTCAAGAAGCCACATGACTTGCTACTGTCACAAAGTGGGCAGGCCCGAGGCTCTCAGAAGAGATGGCACTGTCCCTGAGCCTCCTCCAACCTTGGGCCCCGATTTTAGAGCTTTAATGTATTGTTCTGAATTCATACAAAATGACTCTTTATCAGGGAAAGCCGATGGTGGAGACTACAGCATGTGCCAAGTCACACGGGGAGTCTGTGGCTATGTGGGCTCTAGGGCTGGGGCCCCTTCCCCAGTCTCGGTCTCTGTGGGCTTCAGTTTGCTCGTGAGTGAGACCAGTTGGTGCTGGTGATCCCTGCCGGTTTTGAAATTCTGACCATGTGAGGTTATCATGCGACATGGTTTCTGCCATCAGGGAGGGTCGTTATAGGGAGACAGATGGCAGAGAAGCAGGAATGGCTCATATCCCTCCCAGCCCCCACTAACCCTGCAAACCCGGCCCCAGAAGAAGTGGAGAATGTGGGAAAGTTTTCATGCCCCGAGGAATGGTCTTTGAACTCAGTTGATGGGAGATACACACACACACACACACGTGTGTGTGTGTATATACATATATACATATACACACATATGTATATATATACACACATATATGTATATGTATACATATGTGTGTGTGTGTGTGTGTGTGTGTGTATACACACATCCTGTCTATGTCAGAGAAATGGACAGGTCTTAAGAGCTGGAAAAAAAGAAGTATGCCGTGGAAGTGGAGGCACAAGGAGGAGAGAGAATTAGAGCCCAGGGCAAAAGTCACCCAGAAATAGTGACAGCTAAAGCCTTAAACGGTCACTTCACAGGGTACCTCAGATGGTCTGACTCCATGGGCAGGGCTGTGCCTTTCACCTTCGCTACAACCCACAGCCTCTCAGCATCTGCCCTTTGTCTGAGTGACCTAGCAGGACATCCTCGGGCCCCAAGAAGCCTCAGTGTCAGCTTTGTCCCTTCCGAAAGGAGGTGACAGCAGGCTGGCTGGGGGCTCTCTGCTGCCCTGAAAGGCATTTTGCTTCTGCTAGCCTGAGTTTTTGCCAGGTGCGACTAGAAAGACGTGCCCAGTCGGGTGGGCGGGAGCAAGAGAGGGTGAGGATTAGAGTCAGGGATGCTGATCCATTTCTTTTGGAGAAACAGATCTTCCTGCTGCCAGGATCAGGTGGTTCCTGGAGTGGGGAGGGACATTGAGGGGCTGTGCAGGGTCCCGGACTGAGGGGTAAGGAGAAGCCAGGTGCAGGAAAACAGGCAGAGCCGAGCTATCTGCAGAACTGGCCGGGGCCATTGGGACTGGAGAAGGGCAGAGGCAGAACTGGCATGGGGGCTGAGCTTGTCCCAGAAGCACAGGGTGCCACTGCACTCCACCCTGGTCCCTGGCCGCTGATTGGGTAGTATGAAAAGGGCTCTTGGAGGAGAGAACCCTGCTCCCCTTCCCTCCTGGTGAGATTCCAAGGAGAGAGAGTGGCATCCAGGCCTGCCCTGGCTCTTGGTCCCTGTAGATACTGACCCCTGATTCCTTAACACTCCTTCCCCTGCCTTCACATCTCCCTCCTTCTCAGGAGATCACATTCTGAGAACTGCTCATTGTCCTGGGTTCTGGAAGCGACCAGTTCCTTGAGGACGGGTAGAGCAGCCAAAGCTGGAGCTCCTCATTTTTCCCCTAGGCACAGAGAAAGGGTCCCAGGGGGTGGTCTCAGGATGGCAGGGCCTGGGTCATAGACTTACCTGCAGTCTTCCCTCTGGGGCCCAGCTGGCCTGTCACTGCTCCCTGTCTGGAAGCAATGTCCTAGGCCAAGTCAGGGGGAGGGAATGTGTGAAGAACAATACACAGATTTAAGGGCCGGGATCCCAAGCCTCGGCCTATGGGGAGCCAGGTAAGGGTCATGGTTACTGTATCCAGGGGTGGGACTAGCAGGCCAGCCTCCTGGTCAGTTGCCTCCCCATCCAGGTCTGTGCAAAGCCCAGAGATAAGCCACTTGGGCTGGAGGCCCCACTCCCAGCTTTGGACAGGTGCGCATTCTTGGTATCTGGGCCCAGCCCCTGGTCCCCAGGGCCTTTTTTTTTTGGTCTGCCCTCAGGCTCTCATTCTGACTTCTGTCTTGGCCTCTCCCCCTCCCTGGTGACTCACATTGCTTTGGAATTTCACTCACTGGCTCTTTCTGACGCACATCCTGGGAGCCTGGCCTAGAGCCAGGGAACAGCGGGGTGGCTGCAGCCCCACCCGTGATTAATTTTGGCAACCTGAGCTGGAGGCTCCATAGAGGCAAGCAAGGCTGGAGAAGCGAGATGGGAGTTGGGGAGTGTTGCTGGGCAGGAAGCCTTTCTTTCTGCTTCTGCTCCTTTGCACTCAGGTAGGAAAATAAACAAGGGGAAAGCTGTAAGCTTGTAGCAGTCAGACATTACCTGTCCGGCCAGCCAGGACACTCGAGAAGATTGAGCAACTGAGTTCAAAACCTAGCCTGGCCACTGTGCTCCTTGGAATCGATTTCTGGACCTCAGTTTACCCTTTTGTGAGTCTTAGAAGTTTGAGATCCCTCCGTGTGAACACCAAGAACAATGGCCTTGAACTCGGTTGGTGTAGCCTCATATCTCTCGCAATGGCTTGGACTCTGTTATCTCCCTATTTTGAGTATGATGTGAGGGGCTGGTGCGGGCTGGGGCTGAGGAGAGGGACAGGGGGAGTTGACCTGACAGTGCACCAGGCTGGGATGCGTTCTGCCCTCACCCCAACTTGTCCCCATCAGATGCCTCAGCAGGGAAGGGAGAGGATCCTCACGGCCTTCACAGCACTTAACTCCCTTGGGGCCCTGGTGTGTGCTTCGGGAGCCCTCAGCGGCCCCCTGCGTGCTATCCTCACTCCTCCAGAAGCAGCTTGCTTTTCCCATCTCTTCCCCAGACTGTTCTCCACCTCTCATCTTCCCCAGCTGCCCAGGGCTCAAGGATTCACAGTCCCAGCCCTGGCCCTTCCAGCTCCTCTGCTAGGTAAAGGGCTCTGTGCCAGTCTGATCAGCTGACCCCTGGGAGCACCTGCACAGGGCAGGGCTGGGGGACACCCTCAGTGTATTCAGGAAACAAAGCCCTCAGCCCCATTGTCTAGCCCTGAGGAGTGACTGTGAAGAGTGACTGTGGTGAAAAGAACCATGGGCCAGTTTCAAGGGAGTTGGCCTCCCAGGGTGGAGATGTCCTCACTCCTCCCCCTCTGGAGTCTGGTGGATGCCCTACTTACTGCTAGGATAAATCTGGTCTGTAGGGGGCGCTAGAGAAGCATACGTTGGGCACTCCTCCCTTTCTCCCTCTTAGCCACACTGGGGAGACCATGATCATTTGGGAAGAGGCAGAGAAGTAAAGGGTATAGTCAAGGAGATGAGTCTGTGCCTTGATACCCATACCCATGATTATAATCAGGGCTCTTTTTTTTCTTTCAAATTAAAAAAACACTGTTAATAAGGCAATACATCATGGCCAGGTAGGTTTAAGAGTTTAGAAACTTGAGTCAGATTGAGTTCAAAGCAAAAGAGTTCCACTTACAGGTTTTGGATATCCCACATATTTCCTTCTGTCTTCATTAATATTTGTAGGTGATATAATATATGGTCCACGAAAGTATTACACATATCCAAGTCATAAAACATTAATAATAAGGACCCAAATAACGGTGAACGCTTCACTGGACTTAAAAAGTGTGACACAAACAACACACAGCATGGCTGAAGCCACGCGTGTGGGACTCCTCTTTCCCATCTCTAACCTCTCGAATCAGGGACCCTAGTTGGCATCGGGCATTTGTCATTTCCCTGAATTTAAAGTATTTTCTATCATGTTATGTGGACCTCCCTAAATAATATACTGTTTAGGTTTGCTTGTTTTTAAGCTTCGAGAAATGACATTATACTGTATGCACATCGTCTTGCTAGACTTGTCTCTTCTCAGCTTTGTGCTACTAAGATTAGGCCACTGTGCTGTGTGTGGCTGGGAGGCCCTATCTGCAGAGCCGTGGGGTTCCCAGAGCCACAGTGGGTTATTCTGCCTGCCAGTCTTCGCTAGCGTGAAAACCGCCCCTTTGAATGTTCTCGTGCTTGTCCAAGGACACATGTTCAAACATTTCTCACTGGGTAAACACCCAGAAATGGAATTGCTGGGTTACAGGGTAAGTGCCTGCTCCAATTTGACAAGATTGCACTGAAGGATTTTCTGAAGTGGCTGGAGCCCCCGCCCCCTGCAGTGAAGGAGGGTTCCAGGTGCTCTTGATTCTAATTTCCACCCGGGTCTCTCTGCTGGTTGCCTCCTGGTATCTCAGCAGTAATGGACCGGGTTTCTCTAATGACTCACAGTGTCGAGCAGGTATCTTTCAGCATTTTGGTACATTTGTGTTTCTTCTTCTGTGAGGTGCCTGTTCATGTCCTTTGCCCATTTTCTGGACACCATCATTCTCTTATCATCAGCAATTTGTAAGAGTTACGTACTTATTCTGAAATGAATATTTTTCAATTATATGAAAATTATGATTATATGAAAAATATATGAAAATATGAATTATATTTCAATTATATGAAAAATATGATAGATATTAATATATATCTTAATACATATTTTAATATATAATACATTAATACATATTTAATAGATAATACATTAATACATATTTTAATACATGATACATATTTTAAGTATTAATGTATTTAATATGCAAAAAGCATTTCTAAATTTTCAGCTATGCCTGTGACAAATATTTTTCCAGGAGTGTGGCTTGTCCTATGACTTTCTCTATGGTGGCTTTTGATGAACGTATGTTCTTAATTATATTGCAGTAGAATTTACCTAGGTTTCTTTCATGGATAGTGTGTTTTGTATCTTAAGAAATCCTTCCTTAGCCTAAGGTGATAAATATAATTTTCTATATTTTTCTCAAACATCTTAAGCTTGCCTTCCTGTTTAGAACGTTCTCTGTAATTGATATTTATCAACTGATGTTTTGGCTAAGAAAAAAGTTCCAGTACTTTATTCTAAAAATTCTCTGGTTCAGGGGTTCCTGGGTGCCTCAGTGGGCTTGGGTCATGATTTCAGGGTCCTGGGATCGAGTCCCAAGTCGAGCTCTCTGCTCAGCAGGGAGCCTGCTTCCCCCTCTCTCTCGCCTGCCTCTGCATACTTGTGATCTCTCTCTGTCGAATAAGTAAATAAAATCTTTAAAAAAAATTCTCTGGTTCTATGATTAACAAATGTTCATTAACAAATATTGATGATTGGGTGCCTGGGTGGCTCAGTGGGTTGAGATGCTGCCTTCGGCTCAGGTCATGATCTCAGGGTCCTGGGATCGAGTCCTGCATCAGGCTCTCTGCTCAGCAGAGAGCCTGCTTCCCTCTCTCTCTCTGCCTGCCTCTCTGTCTAGTTGTGATCTCTCTCTGTCAAATAAATAAATAAAATCTTTTAAAAAAATTGATGATTGCAGAAAAATAGGAAAAATTAAGAACCACTAAAATTTTTACCACCAATCAATGTAGATATCTAAAATACAGAATTGACATATATCATGTCATATAGCATTATCTTCTTTTTTATGTCTTTCTTCTCTGATTTTACAGGTTCATAGTAGAACATTTAGAAGTAGAAGATAAATTTTAAAAAGTGAATGTTTCGCACTACTCTGAAATTGTTCTGTGTGCCTCCCGAACACCCAAACCGGTTACTCAGGAGCAGAGTTCTCCCCTAAAGATCATGGCCATCACGTGCCTGTAGAGATTCTCTAGGTGTATCCTTGGCCTGGAAAAGACTCATGTGCACCCCTGAAAAAGCATATCATGAGGGGGTCCCTAACAACCCGACAAAATTCCAAAAGGGCCCACTCAAATACCAGAAAAAAATTGTGAAATGAGTTACTTCACGCCTCTACCAAAAACCTTTTTTCTGTAGGGCAGAAAATAAAAATATAGGTTAAGATTGCTCTGGCCAAAATGAAGTATTTCCCCCCCACATTTTACTTCAGCTTTACTATGATCAAATTATCAATCTGAGCATGTCAGCCCTTTAATAGAGAAACTATTTGAACTCTGTTTCACTGGGTTGCTATAAACATAGTCTACATGTTGGTACACACATGTCTACATGGTTGTCTATGTGCCCAGTCACGGATGAGGCAGGGAGAGCTAAACAATTGAGCTAAGCATGGTACTCACTATCTCTTTCTTTTTTTTTTCTTTTTTTGTTTAACATGTTTTGTTTTTTTTTAAGATTTTATTTATTTATTTGACACAGAGAGAGCACAAGTAGGCAGAGCAGCAGGCAGAGGGAGAGGGAGAAGCAGGCTCTCCACTGAGCAGGGAGCCTGATGTGGGGCTCGATCACAGGACCCCAGGATCATGACCTGAGCTGAAGGCAGATGCTCAACCGACTGAGCCACCCAAGCGCCCCAGGTACTCACTATTTCTAAACAGAGACCAGAAGGTGCCTCACAAGAGAGATGGTACCTATACCAATGGATTGGAGTTTGCACAGAATCTAAAGTCTAGTTCACGAGGTATTTCTACCTTGCTCCATCAAAAAGACTTGAGAATGAGGGAGTGGCAGGAAGGGGCCGTGGACAACTGGGAAGGAGCTCTTGGAGCAGAGCCTTCCATCAAGAGCTGGAAAGGCCAGGAGGCTGGGGAGAGGTTTCAAAGCAAGTATTGCCATCTTGCCCAGGCCCCCTTTGGCTTGCATGATGGAACAGAGGTAAGAACCCCAAACCAGTAGCCTCTAGGTTTTCCTGCACATGGGTTTGGGGAAATGGTGAGAACACAGATTCAGGGATCCCTTGGAGCAAGGGAAGGCTTCTCTCTTCTAGTTCTGCTGCAAAATGCCTGGGTAGGCCTCAGTGCTTAGCCTCTGACATCACTGTTTCTAGACTGGGGCCTAGACTGTTTCTAGACTGTTTCTAGACTGGGGCCACTGAGAGCCCCATGGGCAGGACTGGGGTTGGGAGAGTGGGCAGAAGGGCCAGGCGTACCTGAGCATGAAGTGGTCCAAGTCCTGGGTTGCGTGGGGCTGCTGCAGCTGGAGCTCAGTTGCCTGGGCTCAGGGTCAAGTTTAGGCTCCTTTGGAGCCCTAAACGTCTCTGGAGGGCCCGAACTTTCCCTTAAGAGCATGGCAGCCAGAGGATGCTTACTGCTCATTCTGCAACCCCAGGAGAGCAGACGAGAGTTGCTTCAGAGGCAGGTAGGAGGAGAAAGGGGCTGCACAGATGCTACCTACCTTTTGGCCCTTTTCAACCTACCCATCCTTCCCCCCTCTGGTGCCCCCCACCCAACAGAAGGAGACTGCATCAGCTCTGGCTGTGAATTCCTGGCAGGGACAGTGGCTAATTCAAATGAACCTGGTTGACAAAACACCCAGCTCTGAAAACCAGCCTACTTGGAACAATCTCGAAGGGCCTGCCCTAGTGAGGAGAGCATCTCAAGGCTCCATGGAAGCCAAGAAGAGAGTGGGGGTGAGGAGGTCACTGCAGCTCCCGCTGGGGAATGAGGTCTCTTTCTTTCAGTCAGCCATCCAGCTCAGCCTAGGTTTAAAAATCATTGTCATGGGGCGCCTGGGTGCCTCAGTGGTTAAACATATGCCTACGGCTCAGGTCGTGATCCCAGGGTTCTGGGATTGAGCCCTGCATCAGGCTCCTTGCTCAGCAGGGAGCCTGCTTCTCCCTCTGCCCCTTCCTCTGCTTGTGTGCCCTCTCTTTTTGTCTCTCTCTCTCTATCAAATAATAAATAAAATCTTTAAAACAAAATCATTGTCAGCACAACCAGAGTTGAAAAGATGGTTTGCTTTTACCAGTGGAATCAGCTCCAGTCAACATTTATTGAACTAGTTATTCCAGGCACAAACAATTAGCTTTAACAATAGGAAAT
The DNA here is from genome assembly GCF_009829155.1 of Mustela erminea. Lineage (NCBI taxonomy): Eukaryota > Metazoa > Chordata > Mammalia > Carnivora > Mustelidae > Mustela > Mustela erminea. The sequence continues at coordinate 3,131,742 of NC_045615.1, read as the reverse complement.
GAGATCGGAAGGGAAAAATACATTTCCACAAGCAGATCTTTTATACATGCGGCAGTCAAATTCTGAAAAAAACAGCTCTGACTCTCCAAGGAAAATCAGTAGGTAGTTTAAACTCGGAAAAGTTACGAACAAATTTTTTTGCTTCACTTGAAAGAAGCAGCTTAGAGCAATTTAAGTGTTTTGATTACCTGTGGCTAAAAGGGAAAGTTAAAAATAGGCGATTGGGATGAATGCTAGGTGTTGTTTTGGGGTCATAGCTAAGGGACGAGATGCACTTCATGTAATCAACCAGAAACACAACGTTGTAATTTGGGATTTCGAAAGTATTCAGGACGTCACACAAAGCTGTGAGAAGATTGGATTCCTTGGAATTTGGAGCTCTAATTGTAAATATCCACAGTTTGTTTTTTAAAAAAACTTGGTATTGGACATTAGTTCAGACTTTCACTTTGAAGACAGCTAGGATAACAATCAAAATTGTCCTGATGAAGTGAACTGACCCTTCTGTTTTTCAGAATTATTAAGGAATTTGACGATTAAATGAATTCTCATTTCTCTTCACACTGGTAAGATAAATACACAATTTTTTTTCATTGTTTGGCCTCATAAATATTCTAATGTAACAATTGGGCATTTAAAACTTGAAGGATTTTAATTTACCAATAAGTTTTTTTTAGCAAATAAAATAGGCAAAGAACACTCAGATACAATTCATTTTTAAAAAGAAAAAAATATGGGAACATTTTTAAAAGGCTTAACCTCTGTTATTTTTAAAAACTGACAATTAGATCAATTTTTAATCTATCGAATGAGTAAGGATTTTTTTAAATGATGATACTTAACTCCCGCTGCTTGATGGAAATATAAATTAGTACAACATTTCTGAAAAACGATCAGATGGTGTATGTGAGGACCCATGCAGAGCCCCCGAGTTGGTATAAAGATTATTGTAAATAAAAGATTATTTAATGTATAAAGACATCTGAGAGTCAATGGTTACAGATACTTTTCAGAGCTTCCCTTATCTGACTAAAAGCAGCAAGTTCTGGAAAGTAAGTCTGCCACAAAGTCTTTCTTCAGGGCGGCTCAATTCCCAGAATAGATCAAATAAAACCTACCCCAAATCTCTTCTCTGAGGGATTTGTATCACCCTAAAGGAGATAGAAAGGCAACTCATACTTGACAGACATCATTACAAACTTTTTATCTCTGAAAGAGATTGTTCTGAAAATCCATTGTCTTTCCTTAAAAAAATCCTTTTACTCTTCCTATAGAATCCTTTTCTCCCCCCCCTTTTCCCTAATAAGTTAGGTAATAAGCCTTTAACTTGAACCATTTTAACAAGCCAGCTGTTTCACTCATTGGCTCCCTTGTGTACCCCCCTTTCCCCTTGTTACTCTGTCTTTTGTTGGTTTAATTTGCAGGCCTCCAGCACTGAACCTAAAAGGCAAAGGCAAAATTTCTTTCCCCTCTTTTGCATATGTATGAGGAGTCTTAAGAGAACACATACACTTTGACCCAAGAAAATACTAAGAACAAAATCTAAGGAAATAATCAGAAGTAAGGAAAGGATTTATGTAAAGGATGATCACAACAGTAGTAATTTGGGGGGAAGGAGAGATGAAGAAAAAAAAGCTCTTAGTCCATTTGGCTGTTAGAACAGAATACCATAGAATACCTCTCACGGTTCTAGAAGCTGATAAGTTCAAGATCAACATGCTGGGATATTCAGTATCTGGTAAAAGTCCACTTTTTGGTTTATAAACACCAGTCTTCTCTCTGTAGCCTCACATGGTCAAAGTCGGAATGGATCTCTCCGGGGTCTCTTTTATAAGAACACTCGTTCCACTCATGAGGGCCTCACCCTCATGACTAATCACCTTCCAAAGGCTTCACCTCCAAATATTACCATATTAAGAATGAAGTTTCAACATACGCATTTGGGGCGGGTTGGGGAGAAAAACATGCCGTCTAGAGCCCTAAGAGCCCTACAACAGGGGAAGTTTTAAATAAGTGATGGTATATTCGCAAGATAGAATATGTTATTCCCCGGGCACCCAGGCACACATGCTCGCATGCATGCGTGCGCACGTGCGCACACACACACACCCCTCACACAGACACGTGATTGTTTATCAGTCTGATCTCAATTAATCAAGAAAAATCCATACAGGAGAAAAGGGGTGGAAAGAAATATCACCAAATGTAAACTGGTTATTTCTGGATGTTGAAAATAAGGGTCTTAGATTTTTCTATTTTAATATTTTCCAGATATTTGAAATAAGTATGTTAATATTTTTGATAGGGGATGAGGGAAGAGAAGCCAAAAGCATAATTGTTTTTTAAAAGATTTTATGCACTCATTTGATACAGAGAGAGAGCACAAGTGGGGGTAGGAGTGCATGGTAGAGGCAGAGGGAGAAACAGACACCCAACTGAGCAGGGAACCCAATGCCGGGCTTGATCCCAGGACCCCAAGATCATGACCTGAGCCAAAGTCAGACGCTTAACAGACTGAGCCACCCAGGTGCCTTGCCAAAAAAGTAATTATTAATCAAAATAAGAAACAAATTAATTAATGTTGTGGGAAGAAAGGTAGGACAGAAGGAAGGAAACGTTTTGCTGGGTCTTTTCCTTCAATTGTAAAATGTCGCTAAAGCAATAAATGTGGGTAGTTTTTTTCTTAAGGTACAAACAGTATTTTAATTGTTTTATTGCATCCCAAAGGTCAGTGATAAAAGCAAATGCAAAGTAGCAACTTGGTACGTTAAATAACTTGGTGTGTAAAAGACTAATAAAGTAGGTATGCATGTATACGGATATATCATGATGATATATAAGACTATAAGAAGTTGGGAAGTGACTTACTTATTGCAAAGAGCTTTTACACAAGCTTTTCAAAGACAACAAAACATAACAGGTAGTTAAGTAAAAGAAATCTTCCATAAATTCAACATCAGAGCAGCAGGTCTTTTCAGTTCTAGTAGCTCTACGTTATATGCCTTTTATACCTTTTTTGCTTATTTATCAATCTTAGTTTTTTTTATTCTAGCCCCATGTTGTGTGATATGCATATTTTTAAATTTTTTACTGTACATGTTTGCAAACATCCAGAAAAACTGAAAAGAAATAATCCAATAAATACTCATTCCCGTTACCTAGACTTTACAATTTGTTAACATTTTCCATGCTTTTTTTGTGTGTGTGCCGAAATTTCTCAAAATAACTTGGAGATGTTGGAGAGCAACATCTTCAAGGTCCTTCTAGTTGGATTAAGAATTAAATTGATGGGGTGCCTGGGTGGTTCAACTGGCTAAGTGTCTGACTTCTGAATTCAGCACAGGTCAGGATTTCAGGGGTCACAATCTCAGGGTCTTGAGATCAAGCCCCGCATGGTGTGGAGCCTGCTAAAGTTCTCTTTCTCTCCCTTTGCCCCTCCCTCACCCCACATGGGGGCTCTCTCTCTCTCTCTCTCTCTCAAGGGAATCCACACAGACATGGAATTCCAAGGATGGGCAGACAAAAAGAGGAACAGATGTCACCTGAACTTAGAAGAAGGGGTAGGGGTCTGGGATGTCAAAGGAGAGGAATGCAATTCACAGGAAGATGAAAAAGAGCAAATATTCGGCCGAAGAGTGTTTGCTGGGCTCCTGGGAAATAATGGGACTACAGGACTTGGATCAAACAGGCCTTGCTAGGTTCCTTTCTGTCTACCACACCCAGCTTGCATCAGAATGGAATTCTCTATGGTGACAGCTCTCTTCTTGGAGCAGGTCCTCTAAATTCTTTTTAGGCAGTTGAGGGGGAGTTGAAGAGCTTTTCCTGAATCTGCTGGGTTTTGATTGCTTTTAACTCAAAATAATCTTCATGCAAAAGTGGCCCATCTTTGGTGGCAGGGTGTCCCCAGCCCCTACGTAGACATTATGACACTTACTCCAAAATACTTCAACATTCGTGTCCTCCAAAAGGACACTGTCCTACATAAATAACCACAAAATTAGCAACACCCTTGAAGCAAATTAACAAAAATTCTCTACTATCAGGGCAGCTGGATGTCTCAGTAGGTTAAGCATCCGACTCTTGATCTCAGCTTGGATCTTGATCAGGGTTGTAAGTTCAAGCCCCACACTGGTGTTGAGCTTACTTTTTTTTTTTTTTTAAATATTTTATTTATTTATTTGTCAGAGAGAGAGAGAGAGAGTAAAGCAGTGAGAGCATCAGGCAGAAGGAGAAGTAGTCTTCCCGCTGATCAAGGAGCCCGACTTGGGATTCTATCCCAGTACCTTGGGATCACAACCTGAGTCAAAGGCAGACACCTAACTGACTGAGCCACCCAGGCATCCTGGTGTGGAGCCTACTTAAAAAACAAAAACAAAACCCAAAATTTTCTAATATCATCTACTACCCAATTGGTACTCATAGTTCCTGAATTGTCCCCAAATATCTTTTATAGCTGGTCTTTTTATCCATACCTTTTAAACAGCTGCCTGATATTATCATCAATGGCTAACACCATGATGGTATTAACCAGTTCTTCTAGAGGTGATCTCTAATTATCAAGGAATTTCTTTCTTTGAAAATTTGGTCTTCCAGCAAATGTTTATTGAGCGAAGTTTTGAGTGCTAAGTGTTATGAGGTGAAAGTCATTTCCCTGCCTTTGAGTAGCATGTGCTCAGTGCACAAGGAGCCTTTATTTCTTCACTGGGACATTTCTAAATTAGCTGAAAGAGGGGAAACTGAGCCAAAGAGTGAGTGCTTGCATTTGATATGTATTTTATCTATGAGAAAAGTGTATTCTACTGATTATGCCATATCAACAGAAACAATGCTTCTGGCATTTACCCCAACTGAAAATGACAATATCCCCTCTGGGGATTTCATCCGTCCTCACCCTCTGTTATTTTTCTTTTTAGTATTTGAGTAGAGAATGATATTGCCTTTTCTTTATTCCTTAATGAAGCAAAATGGATTTTTCTTCTCAAATCCCTCCATGACTTGTATTTGACCATGCTTTCAGGGTCTTTTCCTTTGGTTCTTTTGTCCTGGCTTCCCCAGCTCCCAAGTATTCCTGTCCTTGGAGAGAGAGGCCTTGCTCTGGGAGACCTGTTGGGTGGTCTGCAGTCCTCCATCTGCCTCTGTCTCTGCCTCAGCCCACAGAAGAATGTTTACTGCTTCCATACTCCCACCCCAAGTCCCCCCTGGGCTGATGGGGTGGTCAGGATTTGGGACCAGGAAGAGAGACCAGAAGAAGGATCTCTGGCCAGGATTTGGGATTAGGAAGAGTGGGGCCACCCAGCTGGAAGGACACCTCTGAATTCAAGCCTCCTCAGCCTGGTTCCCATTTTCTTCTATCCCCTCTTCACTGTGTTCTCGGAGCATCTCATAAGCCCAGTGTGAGAGATGTGTTTTGCCTTATCCTACCTGTGTCCCTGCCTAGAATGGACTACCCATTCTCTCCACCATCCTCCATCCCTCAAGACCCAGAACTCAAGTTTTCCAAGTTCCTTTCACTTGTGCACGTAGCTCACCTCAGCTCCCCTCAGCTGCCATGGTCTCTCTTGGTTCCTCCCCTTCATCCCAATGCCATCCACCAGCTTGCCCAGGGCAATGGCTTCCCCACTTCCTTCGCTGCTTCCAGCCAACTCTGATGGGGATTATGCGGTCACTTTGGTCACGACACACTCAGCCTCTCAATGAGAGCCGTTCGCTCCCTGGGTCACAAAGGTTAGGAGCGGGAGCCCTGAGGTCTGTGGCACAGTACAAAGCCAGGATTCTCTTCCAGCCGCTCCATGGGGATGCGCCATCACATCTCCCCAGATGGCCCGAGAAGTCATCATCCGTGTCCATCCTGCCCTTCAAAGGCATACACGGTGTGGGACACGTGGAAGACCAGGCCAACAGCCATGTCCTCCCCAGGGGGACGGTGGGGGAGCTGCTGATCCCAGTGCAGAGGGGGCCTGCAGGTCTGCTTTGAATTTTTGCATGTGACAGATCAGCGGAACAACCATTTGGAGACGTGGGCCTGACCCTCAGGAGAGTCAAGGTGCCAGAGATGTGGCTTTGGGGGTCACCTGGGTGGGGCAGAGCGTTAGACCCTGGAACTGAGCCTCTGCTTCTAGGGAAACTAAGAAGAGCCCCAAGGGAGAAAACAGTGGTGCAGGAGATGTCCCCACTGAAAAGGGGTCAATGGGACACTTAGTGGGTTGTCATTTTCCCCACAGGCCCTCATAGTGGTGGGGACCCCAAGGAGTACCTGTTTGCGCACATGACCTGGGCCTCCTGGCTCCCAGCAGCCCTTTCTCTCCCCCTGCTGGTCATGTGATTTAATTATTAATCCAGGAAAGACAGGGGCTCAATGGCCTATCAAAGGTCTACCAGCGGCACTTTGCAGGCCTGGGCTCTTCCCGGCCTGGTAAATTCTGAGCCTGCTGGGAATGTCAACGTTTCCCTGACCAGTGCTGCAGTGAGTACAGTGCCGTCTTCAGGGGGCCCCAGGGGTCATGAACCAGAACGGTGGAATTGGGGAGGGGGGCAGCCTGGGCCTGCGCTGTTACAGGTGGGCTGTTGGAGCCTAGAGCATTCCGTGGCCGGACGCTGTGGGGAGTTCCAGGGGCCCCTCACGGCTCAGGTCCCGAGCTGTAGGCACCGGCTTGTCTGGTTTTCTCACCCGTGACACTAAAAAAGCACAAAGAGCAAGCAGGCCACCCTGCACCCTGCAACTTGCCTCTGCCTTGTGACTGTGCTTAATATAGGTCAAATGAAAACAGCTCCCAAAATAGACCTTCTCTGAGAAGCAGCTGCGCCTGTGAAATGCTCCACGAAAGGGAAAAGGTGTGGGTGACCGGGGAGTGTGGTTCTCCTCAGGTGTTACATAAGCCGGACCTGAAAATTGGGGCCAAATATCTGTGGAGGAAAAGTGAGTGTGCCCCTGCCCCCACCCTGCCCCCCACCCCCAAGCCCAAAGAGCAGCCCAACCCTTACAGACATCAGCAGGCTTGCAGGGAGCTCGTTCTGTCCTGGACCACAAGGTCACTCCTCAAAGCATCACTCCGGGGAGCTTGTCATGCACACCAGAGCAATCACATGACTCCCGCCAGAGCTGGCTGGAGGCCCCACACTGGGTGCAGGAGGGTTGGGGGGGTGACTCCCCTGGGAGAGCTGGTGTGGGGTGGGGGTGGGTTTCATCTGCCCCAGGGGGTGGGTGGACAGAGGGGGACTGAGGAGGGCAGGACAAGCCTGTGTTTGTCAGTTCAAGGATAGAAGAAGGTTAAGCAAGAGGAGAACACCTGCTGTGTTGCCCCTCCCCCTGGGGTTGATGCCCCTTCCATCCCCCCCTGCCCTCCTGGGGAGCCACCTTTGTGGCCCAGCACTCTCTAATGGACTCTTCCTTTGCCTTTTCCATCTTTGCCCCAGCCAAGAGGAGGAGTTTCTATAATGAAAGAGCAGTGCTTCTGTTATTATTCATTTTCCAGTCACTGGGTGGTAATTTAGTGAGGGCTGCCTCTGAAAGGGGGCACCAGAGGATCAAGACTTCCCTGAAGAAGTGACTGGAAAAGAGACAGGAAGCTGAAAGGGGACTAGCTAGGCAGGGGAAAGAAGTAAGGGGTATTGAGGGAGTACCTGACACAGCAAACAAGACATGTGCAAAGGCCCAGAGGCATGAGGGCGAGCACAGAAAGCACAACTATGGCAGGGAGTGGACGACAGTGAGAAAGGCCTGGTGAGAGCCGAGGCAGACAGAATAAACGGCCGCCTGAAGAGCCTTAGGAAGTATGGACTTCCTCCTGACTGAACTGGGACATGCTGCGGAGCGGCGGGAACGGGGCGAGGGGGCAGCTTCTCCAACATGGCGGCATGTTAGAGGTGCAGCCACCTCTGGTCCACTCCCTCAGATGCTCTGGAGGTGCCACCCCGCAGTGGATGCATTAACAAGCCCTCCCCGTGACTCTGATTCAGGCTGAAGTTTGAGAACCATAGAGCAGGAGGTGTGCCTGGGGATTTGTACTCCGTGAACAGAGGTTGTATCTCCAGGAAGTTTGGCTGTGAAGGGAAGAGAAAGGTGGGGGACGGGTAGGGGGCTGTGGGGGTGCAAGAGACTGTCTTGGGTCAGTTCCCTGGCAAGGAGAGGCAGAGATGAAGGTTAAGGGGCAGCGGTTCCCTGGGTTGTGCAGCCTGAGAAGCAGAGGTAGGAGCTGGATGCAGTGACCCAAAGGCCTGGACCTGAGGTCTCCCCTCCGAGCCGTGGAGCTAGGGTAGGCCTTCAGAGATGTTCCAGAATCAGGGCAAGGGGGTTTGAGCCTTTACCCCCTGTATTAACCGTACCTTTTTTATTTGCTGTATTTGCTATATCCAGTGTTTTAACATCTTGCTGATCCCCGAGGGACTGCCCCTGGCAGACTAATTCCTAGAGATAGCAAATGAGTCCCCTGGGAGCATGACTTTCATAAGCAAACCAACCAATCCACAGTCCAGACCCTTAACAGCCATCTTGACAGGACTCTTAGAGGATTCTTACACTCAGGACCAGAACCCCCGGCCCTACTCACCTCAGGGTGGGGCATCAGACAACAAGGGACAGCCCTTATATCGTAGAGTCCATAAAATGATTCAAACTAGCCAATCTTTTTTTTTTTTTTAAGATTTTATTTATTTATTTGACAGAGAGAGATACAGCCAGAGAGGGAACACAAGCAGGGGCATTGGGGAGGGAGAAGCAGACTCCCTGCTGAGCAGGGAGCTCAGTGTGGGGCTTGATCCCAAGACCTTGGGATCCTGACCTGAGCCAAAGACAAATGTTTAAAGACTGAGCCACCCAGGCGCCCCCAAATTAGCCAATCTTAAACCTGCTTACACTGCCTTGCCTTGCCTTTCCCATGGAAGCCCTCATAAAGGTGACTGCCCACATTTCCTCCCATTTTCCCCTTGTGCTCTCTGCTTCATGTGACCCCCTGCGTGTGTGGCACGCCTTGCCTCCTGTTCCTAGGAATCTGGGAGGATAAACTTCTTCTTTGTGACAGTCATCTGTGTGTCAGTATGTCTGCTGAAAACAATTTCAGAGGACCCTTCAAATATCCCAACACCAAACAGTCATGGGGAGTGGGGCCAGGCAGCCCCCTCCACCAACTCCCAGAGGGGGCCTCTGCCAGCGGCCATATTTCCAGCAGCTGGGAGATTGGACATCTCAGTCCAGAGGGGGTATCTGGGTTATGCATTAGGGCATTCACTACTGAAAGAGATGTTTTATATGTGGAAGAAGCTTAAGAATGTTTAAGTGCTGGGCTGCCTGGATGGCTCAGCCAATTGAGCATTGCACTCTTGGGTTCTGCTGAGATTATGACCTCAGGGTCGTGAGATCGGCCCCAGCCGGGCTCCACACTGCAGAATTCTGCTTAAGTTTCTCTCCCACTCCCTCAGCCCCTCCCACTCTCTCTCTATCTCAAATAAATAAATACATCTCTTAAAAAAAAATAAATACATCTCTTTAAAAAAAAAAAAAAAGATGGCACTGAGCTGGTGGCTACAGATTGAGGAGCCTGGGCTGGAAGGAGGGACACGAGGGTGGAGAAAGCAAGCCATGTGCAGGACCGATGGGAAGAAGTGGCTGAGTGGGAGAGCCAGAAGGATGGGCTGAACAGCAGTGCGAGGGGAGAGAGTGCAGAAATGCAACAGTTTTGTGAATGCTGACTCACACATGTAAAGTACAATACAGACTTGGGGAGAAATGGCCCCCTGCACCCTATGGGCTGTTATACTGAGGTGACCGACTGACCTTGTTCAGTGAAAATACCTCTAACACAAAGTTGAGGATGTCAAGACCTGAGTTTTTGCTTTTATGTATTTGCTAAATTTGATAGAATGAATGTCATAAAAAGAAAAAAAAAAGAAACATTCTGGAAAACATCATATGTAGGTTATGGCCTTAAGAAGATGAAATAAAAATCCTGGATGAAAAAAGTCAAAATATTTACAAGGGTTGCTTTTGGGTGATGAGTGTTTATAGGGTTATGAATGGTTATTTCTGGGGGGTAAGCATTGTAGTTTTATTTTTATTTAAAGGTTTTATTTATTTATTTATTTATTTATTTATTTGTCAGAGAGAGAAAGAGCACACAAGCAGGGGGAGCAGCAGGCAGAGGGAGAAGCAGACTCCCCGTTGAGCAGGGAGCCCAATGCCAGGCTCAATTCTAGGACTTCCGGATCACCATGGATGTGGGACTCGATCCCTCGACCCTGGGATCATGGACCTGAGCTGAAGGCAGACACCTAATGACTGAGCCACCCAGGCATTCCAAGCGTTGTAGTTTTAGAAGACGGTACACTGTAGGAGACAATAAGCTGGATTTCAAAGTGGTCAGTGAAGGAAGAGGAGGTCAACATACTGCCTCTGCGAGAAGGCATGTAGAAGGCAGCGTGTCCTGAAGCCTGGGAAAGGGCCCTTGGCAGTCAGCTGTAATGCCCAGGTATGCCGGGAGGTGGCGCTCCCAGGTCCTCCTCCAAGTCAATACTCTGCTTACTTAAGCCATGCATTGGTCTGCCTTGTCTCATGACCATGACTCCAGGTTGGTGGGGGGGGATGCGGGGTGTGTGTGTGTGTGTGTGTGTGTGTGTGTGTGTGTGTGTGTGTGTATGGTGGTGTCTGTTAGATAAGAGTTGTTTTCTTCTTTAAAAGGAATTTTGTAGCAAAAGAAGCTAAAAGAAATCATGTCATTTTACACATGAGATAAGTATAAGTGAGCTTGGGGTATCAGCTCACAGAAAGGACAGGTGGCTGTTTATGGAGATTCTTTTCGCTCTCCTCTCCGTTTTACACCATCTATTCGCCTCTCTCCAAACTATATTGAATAGCTTCTGGATTTATGATCTCAAGACATACATTCACTTTAGGACATTTTCAAAGAAAGAAGAGGATTAAGATGCACACAAAAACCGAACTATGCTTGTCCCCCAGAAATAACCACTCTATAAACATTAACCACCCAAAAGCAACCCCTGTAAATACTTTGACTTTTTTCACCTGGGCTTTTTACTTCATCTTCTTAAGGCCACAACCTATACAGCATTTTTGGAAGCTTTCTTTCTTTCTTTCTTTCTTTCTTTCTTTCTTTCTTTCTTTCTTTCTTTCTTTCTTTTTTTTTTTTCTGACACTCACTCCATTAAATTTAGCGAATACATATAAAAGCAAAAACTATTTAAAAATAAACCATAATGTAATGTTACAACCCAGTATACCACTAAATAAAACTTATGTAAAGATAGGCATCAGTTTTTAGATATTGCTTTGGAACCTGCTTGTTTTGCTTAACTTTGTGTCATACTGTGGAAGTCTCCATGCACCTTGGATCCATTCTTGTCTTGCGGTCTGTCCCAGAGGCTGTGAAGCGCCTTGCCCTCCTGATAAAAGAAAGCCCTGCAGGAAATAAGGGGATGGGAGGAAAGTGAGAGCAGGTATTTCTCTCAGGCAGCCTCTCTATGGGGTCACCTTGAACTGCCTCTGGCCCCCTGTAAAAGGTCGCACATCCTGTCCACACAGTCTTTTCTGCAGAATCTTCTTTCTAGGTGCCTTTAATAGCATGGCATGAGGCAAGTGCCTCTGGCGCAAACATGTAAGGAGGCACTCACTGTGCCTTGCACCACCCTGAGGGTGAAGGTGTCCTCAAATCTGGCATCGTAAGTGCCTGAGTGAGCTTAGCCGTGTCCCTGCCCTCCGGACCCGAAGCCCCTGAGGTCTAGTGACACTTTGTTGTTACTAGCCCCTAGTTCCATCACTAACCCTCAGGTGTCCCTGTATCCTGCCCTTACCTTTGTAAGCACCCCTTTATTCATCCCTCCTCCATTTATCCCGATGTGAGTGTGTCATCAGTTTCCTCTTGGAACCCTGCTATTGCTGTGTGCATCTTTCTATAGCACTTGGTAATTTTTCAAAGAAGATTTTATTTATTTATTTGAGAGAAAGCACTAGCTGTGGGGAGCGCAGAGGGAAGGGGAGAAGCAGGCTCCCTGCTGAGCAGGGGACTCCACCTCCACCACCAATGCGGGCTCAATCCCAGGACCCTGAGATCATGACCTGAGCTGAAGGCAGATGCTTAACAGAATGAGCCACCCAGGCGTCCCACACTGAGTAATTTTTTTTTACATTATTTCTAAAGGTTTATTTTCTATATGAAATAAAATCGTTAAAAAAAATCTCATTCCCTCTTGTTAGACTTCTATGGTTTCCAGACTACTGCTATTATAAATAATGTTGCAAGTGCATGGGCATTTCCTTAGGTAAACTCCTAGTAGAATTTCAGGGTTGAAGTGTATTTTTATGGCTTTTGATATTTATAATGTATCAAAATGTACCTAGTTTCAAGTTGCATTCTTTGTGGCTTGTGAGCAGGAACACTTTTTCAGTCATGTGCTCATACTTCTTTTTCTAATTGAGCAATGATACTTTTTTCATATTAATTTATAATGCCTCTTTATGTATTGAGAATATTAATCTTTTGTCATTTGTTGTAAATACTTTGCGGTTTGTTGCTTGACTTTCACCTTGTTTATTGGCATTTAATAATTTTATGCTTGTGTATGGGCATTCAAAAATTTCACTTTTCTCTTTTAAGAGAAATCCATTTTGGGGAGCCTGGGTGGCTCAGTTGTTAAGCGTCTGCCTTTGGCCTACGTAATGTTCCCAGGGTCCTAGGATCAAGCCCCACCTCAGGCTCCCTGCTCCGCAGAAAGCCTGCTTCTCCCTCTCCCGCTTCCCCTGCTTGTATTCCCTCTCTCGATGTCTCTCTCTTTGTCAAATAAATAAATAAATAAAATCTTAAAAAAAAAAAGAGGAGACATTCATTTCTTGCTTTTGTTTTTTTCTTTGCTTTTAATCTTAGCAAAGTGTTTCCCTCCCCATTATTATATAAATAATCTGTTTTATTTTTCTCATTATTTTATAGTTTCATATTTCATGCTATACTATTTGAACTGTCTGGAATTAATGTTTTCCTGAATAGTCAGTTGTCCTAGCTTCTGTACTTACTTAATTTATTTCTCGATTTTATCATATATTAAATACCCACTCATTCTTAGGTTTGCTTCTAGACTTTCAATTCTGTCTCATTGAGCTATTTATCCTTGTGACAGAAACATAATGTTTTAATTATTATAGCTTTCCAGGAAAAAACAGACATGCTTTTCTTCCCTCCATACCCCATTAACTTTCTTTTTCAAAAAAATTTCTTGACAATTCTGCTATATTAAGTTTTCCAAAAGAAATTTAGACTTATTTTCTTTCTTTCTAAAAAGATTTTATTTCTTTATTTGACAGACAGAGATCACAGGTAGGCAGAGAGGCAAGCAGTGGGTAGGTGGGGGGAAGGAGGTTCCCTGCAGAGCAGGACCCTGGGATCATGACCTGAGCGGAAGGCAGAGGCTTTAACCCACTGAGTCACCCAGGCGTCCCTAAACTTATTTTCTAAACATGCACTAAAAACACAAATTTTGTTGGAATTACTTTGTATCTATAAATCCATTTAAAAATAACTGATATTTTTAAAATATTAAACTACTTTAACTAGATTACATAAGTACCTCTCCTTTGATTCAGTTTTCTTTAAAAAAAAACTAAACTTCTTTTATATTAAATTTTTATAATTCTACTCATATATGTTTTGATTTAATGTAGGTCTTAATTTAGTATATTTTTTCTTTTTAAATTTTTATTTAAAGTCTATCTAGTTAACATACAGTGCAATATTGGTTTCAGGAGTAGAATCTAATGATTCATCACTTACATACAACACCCAGTGCTCATCACAAGTGCCTTCCTTAATACCATCCCCCACCCAGCCCAACCCCCACCCACCTCCCTCCATCAGCCCCTCAGTTTGTTCTCTATCATTAAGAGTCTCTTATGGTTTATTCTCTCTCTGTTCCCCCTCCCCATATGTTCATCTGTTTTGTTTCCTAAGTTCCACATATGAGTGAAATCATTTGGTATTTGTCTATCTCTGACTGATTTATTTCACTTAGTCTAATATCCTCTAGTTCCATCTACGTCATTGCAAATGGCAAGATTTCATTCTTTTTGATGGCTGAGTAATATTCCATTATGTATTTATATATTTACACAAACATATAAATAAATATAAATATAATAAATAAATGCAAATATATATATGTGTATATATATATATATATAAAACTTCTTCTTTATCCATTCATCAGTTGATGGACATTTGGGAGCTTTCCATAATTTGGTTATTGTTGATAATGCTGCTAGAAACACCAGGGTGCCTGCACCCCTTCAAATCTGTATTTTTGTATCCTTCGGGTAAATACCTAGCAATGCAATTGCTGGGTCAGGGGTAGTTCTATTTATAACTTCTTGAGGAGTCTCCATACTCTTTTCCAGAGTGATTACGCCAGCTTACATTCCCACCAACAATGCACAAGCGTTCCCCTTTCTCTACATCCTCGCCAATACCTGGTGTTTCTTGTGTTGTTAATTTTAACCATTCTGACAGGTGGGAGGTGATATCTCATCATGGTTTTGATTTGCATTTCCCTGATGACGAGTGTGTGATGTTGAGCATCTTTTCATGTATCTGTTAGCCATCTGGAAGCCTTCTTTGGAAAAATGTCTATTTAATGCCATCTGCCCATTTTTTAAGTGGATTATTTGTTTTTGGGGTGTTGAGTTTGGTAAGTTCTTTATAGATTTTGGATATTAACCCTTTATCAGATATGTCATTTACAAATATCTTCTCCCAGTCCATAGGCTGCCTTTTAGTTTTGTTGATTGTTTCCTTTGGTGTGTAGAAGTTTTGTTTCTTTTTTAAGATTTTATTTAAAATCTTAGAATTTTAAATCTTAATTAAGAGAGAGAAAGTGAGCACACAAGCAGGCAGAGTGGCAGGCAGAGGAAGAGGGAGAAGCAGGCTCCCCAGTGAGTGGGAAGCCCAATGCAGGACTTGATCCCAGGACTCTGGGATCATGACCTGAGCCGAAGGCAGATGCTTAAGCTTTTTATCTTGATGAAATCCCAATAGTTCACTTTTATTTTTGTTTCCCTTGCCTCCTGCAACATGTCTAGTAAGAGGCTGCTACAGCCAAGGTCAAAGAGGTTGTTGCCTGTGTGTTCCTCTAGACTTTTTATGGTTTCAGGTCTCACATTTATGTCTTTCCTCCATTTTGAATTTATTTTGGTGTTTGGTGTAAGGAAATGGTGCAGTTTCATTCTTCTGCATGTTGTTGTCCAATTTCCCCAACACCATTTGTTGAAGAGACTGTCTTATTCCCATTGGATATCCTTCCCTGCTTTGTTGAAGATTAGTTGACCATAGTTGTAGGTCCATTTCTGGGTTTTCAGTTCTGTTCCATTGATCTATGTGTCCATTTTTGTGAAGGCCCATGCTGTCTTGATGATTATAGCTTTGTAATACAGTCTAAAGTCTGGAATCGTGATGCCTCCACCTTTGCTTTTTTTTTTTCAAGATTTCTTTGGCTATCTGGAGTCTTCTGTGGTTCCATACAAATTTTAGGATTATTGGTTCTAGTTCTGTAAATAATGCTGGTTGTATTTTGATAGGGATTACATTAAATGTGTATATTGTTTTGGGTAGTATGGACATTTTAACAAATTTTGTTAAAATATCCAATCCATGAGCATGGAATGTTTTTCCATATTTTTTTTTGCATCTTTTCAATTTCTTTCATAAGTATTCTATAGTTTTCAGAGTACAGATCTTTTGCCTCTTTGGTTAAGTTTATTCCTACATGCCTTATGGTTTTTGGTATAATTGTAGATGGCATTAATTCCTTGATTTCTTTTCCAGTTGCTTCATTATTAGTGTATAGAAATACAACAGATTTCTGTGTGTTGATTTTCTATTCTGCAACTATGCTAAATTCATGTATTCTAGCACTTTTTGCTGGAATCTTTTGGATTTTCTACATAGAGTATCATGTTGTCTGCAAATAGTGAAAGTTTGACTTCTCCCTTTTTTATTTGTATGCATTTTCTTTCTTTTTGTTGTCTGATTGCTTAGGCTAAGACTTCCAGTACTATGTTAAATAGTAATGGTGATAGTGGACATCCCTGTGTTGTTCCTGACCCAGAGGAAAAGCTCTCAGTTTTTCCCAATTGAGAATTATATTAGGGTTGGGTCTTTTATAAATGGCCTTTATGATGCTGAGTTATGTTCTATCCCAACTTTTTTGAGGGTTTTTTTAAAATCAAAAATGAATGCTAATTTTGTAAAATGCTTTTTCTGTATCTATTGAGAGGATCAAATGAACACCACTTGTTTGTGCTCAATGATTCCTTTAATGTACTGTTGAATCCGATTTGCCAGTATCTTGTTGAGAATCTTTGCATCCATGTTCATCAGAGATATTGGCCTGCAATTCTCCTTTTTAGGGGGGTTTTTGTCTGGTTTTGGAATCAAGGTAATGCTGGCTTTGTAGAACGAGTATGGAGTTTCTCTTTCATTTCTATTTTTTGGAACAATTTGAGAAGAATAGGTATTAATTCTCCTTTAAATATCTGATAGAATTCTCAGATGGACATTTGTTTTTCGGGAGATTTTTGATTACTGATTCATTTTCTTGACTGGTTATAGGTCTGTTCAAATTTTCTATTTCTTCCAGTTTCAGCTTTGGGTTTGTATGTTTCTAGCAATGTGTCCTTTTTTTCCAGATTGCCTCATTTGTTGGCATATAATTTTTCATAATAATCTCTTATAATTGTTTGTATTCCTGTGGTGTTGGTTATTTTTATATGATTAGAAAGAGCTTCCTGCTGAAGATTGACTTAGACATAATTATAGTTTTTATAGTTGTGGGTTTTTAATTTTTAAACAATTATTTATTTAACTCCTGGTTTAAAAATATATACATATCATTAAATGTACCATTTTAACCATTTTGAGATATACAGACCTGTGACATGAGATGCATTCCCACTGTTGTGCAGCCATCACAATCATCTACTTCAGAACATGTTTCTTCTTGTAAAACTGAAAGTCCGTACCCATTAAACACTGTCTAGTCTTCCCTCCCCTCAGCCCCTGGCAACCACCATTCTACTTTCTGTCTCAATGAATTTGAATACTTGTTCTGAGTACGTCCTATCAGGGGAATCATAAAAGTATGTATCTTTTTGTTACTGGTTTATTTCACTTTGCAGAATGTCTTCAGAGTTCATTCATTTTATAGCAGGTGTCTGAATTTCCTTCCTTTTAAAGGCTGAATAATATCCCATCATAGATATATAACATATCATATGTATTTTTTTCTATCCTTTCCCCTGTTGATGGACACTTGGGTTGCTTCCTCTTTGGGGCTGTTGTGAATAATGCTGTTGTTGAACATGGGTGTGCAACTATCTCTTAAGGGTCCTGCTTTCAAGTCTTTTGGGTATTGTTGGTTTGCAACATCCTCTGAAGCTTTCTGGGTATAATCTGAAACCAGCTCTAATATAGGGAGGGCAAGGAGAGACCCAAGAAAGAGGCAGACTGCTCTAGACACTCTAGGTTGGTAGGTGGCAGGTTTGATAAGCAAGCGACCTTACTTACGAGGCTGATCTTGGGCAGCTGCAAGTGAATGCCTGCCAGAATTTTTAAATGTTTGTATAGAGGACTTCACTGGGTTTAGTCATGTACCCAGTCCAGATAATCTCAACACCACATGTCTATCTTGTGGCTGTATCCTTGGAGCAGTTTCTGGCGGCAGAGAAGGCAAGTGGAACACACATTCCAAAGACGGGGAGAGGGGTGAGACTCTCCAATTGCCCTGGTCCAGTTTACAGGTCAACATGACTTCTCTCTCTCTCACTCTCTTTTAACATATGGTATTATACCAGTTTCAGGTGTACAACACAATGATTCAGCAATTCCATACATCACCTGGTGCTCATCATGGCAAGTGCCCTCCTTAATCTCCATCACTTACTTAACCCAACCCACCACCCAGTCATGTCTTCGAGGAAGTCACTACCTTCCTCGAACAGATATAGACCCAGAAGTGGAATTGTTGGATCATATGGTAGTTCTATTTTTAATTTTTTGAAGACCCTCCATACTGTTTCCCCTAATGGCTACACCACTTTGCATTCCCACCAGCAGTGCACAGGGGTTCCAATTTCTCCACATCCTCACCAACTTGCTACTTTCTGGTTTTTTGGTAGTATCCCACTAATGGGTATGAGATGGTATCTCTCTGTAGTTTTGATCTGCATGCTTCTAATGAACTAGTGATGTTGAACATCTTTTCATGGGCTTATTGACTACTTATATATCTGGAGAAATGTCTATTCAAGTTTTTGCCCATTTTTTAATTGGGTTGTTTGAGTCTTGGGAGTTTTTTACATTTTCTGGATACTAATCCTTTATCATATAAGTGATTTACAAATAATTTCTCCCATTTCGTGAGTGCTTTCTAGTCTGTTGATAGTTTCCTTTGATGCACAAAAGCTTTTTATAAGAGATTTTATTTATTTATTTGACACAGAAATAGAAAGAGAGAGAAAGCACAAGAGAGGGGCGGGTCAGAGGAAGAACCAGATTCCCTCGACCCTGGGATCTTGACCTGAGCCAAAGGCAGATGTTTAACCGACTGGGCCACCCACGTGCCCCAAGTTTTTAATTTATTTTTTTTTTAAGATTTTATTTAATTATTTGACAGACAGAGATCACAAGTAGGCAGAGAGGCAGGCAGAGAGAGAGGGAGAAGCAGGCTCCCTGCCAAGCAGTGGGCCCGATGCAGGGCTCGATCCCAGGGCCTTGAGACCAGGGCCCAAGCTCAAGGCAGAGGCTTCAACTCCCTGAGCCACTCAGGTGCCCCCCAAGTTTTTAATTTCTAAGAAGTCATCTTAGCAATATTAAGTCTTCTAATGCATGAACAAAGGATCTAATTCCCTTAAGAATAGACACTGGGGGCACCTGGGTGGCTAACTGGGTTAAGCAACTGCCTTCGGCTCAGGTCATGATCCCAGGGTCCTGGGATCAAGCCCCGAATCAGGCTCCCTGCTCTGTGGGTAGCCTGCTTCTCCCTCTCCCACTCCCCTCTCTCACCTTGTCTCTCTCTGTCAAATGAATAAACAAAATCTTTAAAAAAAAAAAAAAAGAATAGACACTGGACATTTTCAAATGGTTTTTTGAAGTTGAGATGATAATTTTTAAAGAGATAATTCCATTAATAGATGTATTAATATTCAATCATCCCACATTTCCAGGATAAAGCCAACCCAGTTATGGTCAACTCTTCTTTGTTTTGCTAGATCTGGCTTGCTAGTATGCTTGGCAGTTTTGCTTTTCTAGTCCTAAGAAAGATTGGCAATTACTCTCTTTTGGACTTTGTTAGGTTTTACTGTCACACTTGTGCTGATTTTGTAAAATGTACTGGGAAACTTCCTATATATTTCCCTAATGCTGAACATTTTTTTTTTCTTGACTTGGAAAATATCTGTAGTCATTAAGTTTTCATAGCAGGTACAAATTTTACACAGGTTCAGAGATACAGATATGTAACTTGTCATGTCTCAAGACAGATACTTAGTTGAAGACACTCCATTTCTGCTGATGGGAGAAAATTTACTCATGAATTTTAGACACTTTGTTTTATGGGTTGTTTTCTTTAAGATTTACTTATTTATTTGATAGAAAGAAAGAGAGAGCATGCGCAAGCAGGAGGAGCAGAGGGAAAGGGAGAATCTCAATCAGACTCTGCACTGAGCACAGGGCGTGACTCAGGCTCAATCTCACAACCCTGAAATCATGCCCTGAGTAGAAACCAAGAGTCAGACACTCAACCAACTGCCCCACTCAAGCGCCTCATTTTTAACCACTTTGTATTGAAACATGTTAATTTAGAGTATAAACTGAAATCCACCCCCCCTTCTTCTCCCTTCCTCGTGGTGATCTGATTCTAGGACGCTTACTTCTCTTTCTAGCATGAGATGAGTTATCTGGTGCTGGTTCCCCTCCTGTCTTTGGTTCCTGTTGCTGTGGGCAAGCACCTACTGCACGTGGACCCCGCTCAGGTCCAGCATCTGCTTGCCCGTGAGCCCACCAATGCTGCGTCCCCCTGTCCTGACACCACTCTCCAGGTTTCTTTACCTGCTCACTCATTACATCCATGGGTCCCCTAGAACTTGTCTGTGTTCCCTCAACTGTCCAGGGTTTAGGGAACAAGTCCCCACCTGCCGTCAGCCTAGATGGCGCTCTCAACCATTCTAAGTTTACTACGTTTGTTCCATGTCCTCCAAAGCTTGCTGGGCCATGGAAAGCCAACCTGTAGGCCTCTTGCTCTTGTACTTTCAGGGTTTCTCTTAGCCTGACCCTCCCTTTCAACTGGGAGAAAGCCAGGGTGCTGAGCACTCTTCAGAGACTCTTTACTGGGTGTCTATGAACATCACCTTCAAATCTCTGGGGATAAGTGTCCTTTTGTGAACCCAAACTTTGTGCCCTCCATGATTTTGTCTATAGCCACTGGTGTGTAAAGTTTCTTTTTAATACAAAACAAAATAAAAATAACTTCTTTCTCAAAAATCTGGCTCTTGAAAATCAAGTATTTTTGTCATTCAGGCTCTGTCTCTCCAATATGGCAAAACGTGCCTTGAAACTCAAAACTGAGGGACTGCTTTCTTGTTGCAGCCTCCCTATCCTGTCCGTAAAGCGATGAATGTCTTTGATCTAAGGATGAATGATGAGCTCCGGGAAAGTAGGAGAAACCAGGAGTTACTTTCAATTTAAAAAACAAAACAAAACAAACAAACAAAAACCAATCAATTGATGTTAAATAAAATATCCTGGTATTTTAGAAACCGTTTTCTCATAAAATCACCTGGGTCTAATATGTGTCCAGAATGTAATTCTTTGATAATATTTTCAATTTTCCATTATTATTTGTTTCCTTGCATTTTAAATTTTTTTTGTAAATTTGAATGTCTTTGTATATTCTGAAAAGTGATCAGTTTTATCAGTGCTTTCAAGTTGATTAGCATAGTGTTATTATACATGTTCTCATAATTTAAAATACTTCAATATCCATGATTATGTCCCTTTCTTCCTTTTTTTTTTTTTTTTTTTTTTTAGAGAGGGAGGGAGGGAAAGTGAGAGTGTGCCTGTGGGGTGGGTAAAGGGCAGAGGAAGAAGAGAGAGAATCTTTTTTTTTTTTAAAGATTTTATTTTATTTATTTGACAGAGATCACAAGTAAGCAGAGAGGCAAGCAGAGGACGGGGGGGGGGGGGGAAGCAGGCTCCCCGCTGAGCAGAGAGCCCGATGCGGGGCTCGATCCCAGGACCCTGAGACCATGACCTGAGCCGAAGGGAGAGGCCTTAACCCACTGAGCCACCCAGGCGCCCCGAGAGAGAATCTTAAGCAGGAGTTGGACATGAAGCTCAATCTAATGACCTTGAGATCATGACCTGAGCCAAAATCAAGAGCTAGAAACTTAATCAACTGAGTCACTCAGGTGCCCCTACCTTTCCTTACATTATTGGTCATTTCTCTTTGACCTGTATCTGTCAGGGTTCAGTTGCAGAAATACAGTCCTTCTAACTGGGGTAAGCAGAAAGGAAACCATGTCAGTGTGGAAAATAACTTACAGAATCACTGGGGAGACTGAAGAAGCAGGCTTAAGGTTGAACTCTCAAGGGTGACTTCCAAAGACACAGGCACATCTTAGGGAATCCCTACTATGTACCCCATTTCCCTGCATGCCATATTTAAGCACTTTGTAAGAATCATCTCAGTAATATCTTACAAAACCCCACAATGAAGGACAAAAACAAAACATTGAGTCCCGGTCTCCATGGCCACAAATGGGCCAAAAGCCAGGGAGCCAAGACCTGACATTACCTTCCAACTGCGAGGTTACTATGGGTCAAGACAGAGTTGGGATGGGCTACCCACTCTGGGTAGCCCCTGCAGGCAAGTCCTGAAAAGGCAGGAACAGCCAGTATCTAATAACCAGAATTCTGGACTAATCTGATCATGAGATCGAATTATTTTCTTGGTAGGAGATCCTTGATTTCATTCTGCCCTAGAAAGATGATATATGGTCCCAGGATATGGTCAACTGATGCTGTGCCTGGAGTGAGAAGTGGAGGGAGAATTTGTTAGGGCAGGATGCAACCAGGGAGGAGAAAAAGGAAGCATTTGTCAGTGGCCCTGAATCCTTTCTCCCATCTCCACCTCCCCCCCAAGTAGTTCGGAGGGTGAACAGTGGATTCCTAACCTAGAAGCCTGGCAGAGCCCCCATCATCTTCATACAGAGGCCTGGGAATGGATGGCCTGGCTTGGATCCTCCATCCAAGCCACACACAAAGGTTTACCATGCCCCACTAGCTGCTAGACACTGGGGCTACCAGGTGTGTGTGGTGCTGGCTTCCCCCACTCCAGGCCTGTCTAGAAATGCATCCTTAGCCTTACAGCACTGACGCATTTCAAACTTGTAGCCTCTTGAGTAACAGAGTCAAATTTCCTTGCTTTCATTCTTAAAATGAACTCCTCATCTCTCAAGCTGTCCTTACCCCACATTGTGCATCAGTCCACCAGGTTTTTTAAGGAAACAAACAAGTTCATGTTTATGCTATCATGCCCTCTTCCTCCCGGCCTTCACCTGTCCAGATTGCTAAAGAAAGGTAATTTCTTCGGCCTGTCTTCATTTGCTTTTATTTTATTTTATTTTAAAGATTTTATTTACTTGAGAGAGAGAGGGCAAGCAAGCACCAGCAGGTGAGGAGTAGAGAGAGAGGGAGAAATAGACTCCCTGCTGAGCAGGGAGCTGGATGTGGGACTCGATCCTAGGACTCCAGGATCATGAGCTGAGCTGAAGGCAGGCACTTAACCGACTGAGCCCTCCAGGCACCCCCATTTGCTTTTTTTAAAAGATATTTATTTATTTATTTATTTGAGAGGGAGAGCATGAGCAGGGGGAGAGGCAGAGGGGGAGGGAAAGAGAGAGAATCTCAAGCAGATTCCGTGCTGAGTGTGGAGCCTAATGCAGGCTCAGTCCCACAACCCCGAGATCATGACCTGAGCCAAAACCAAGAGTTGGACACTTAATCAATGGAGATTGATTGGGGCCACCCAGGCGCCCCGATTTTTTAATTAAAATAAAATACAGTACTTTGGGCCCCTGGGTGACTTAGTCGTTGGGCGTCTGCCTTCAGCTCAGGTCATGATCTCAGGGTCCTGAATGGAGCCCCACATCAGGCTCCCTGCTCAGCGGAGAGCCAGCTTCTCCCTCTCTCACTTGCGCTGCTTGTGTTCCCTCTCTCACTGTGTATCTCTCTGCCAAATAAATAAATACAAATCTTTAAAAACAAAAACAAAAACAGGGGCACCTGGGTGGCTCAGTAGGTTAAAGCCTCTGCCTTTGGCTCAGGTCATGATCTCAGGGTCCTGGGATGGAGCCCCACATTGGGCTCTCTGCTTCCCTCTCTCTCTCTCTCTGCCTGTCTCTCTGCCTACTTGTGATCTCTGCCTGTCAAATAAATAAGTAAACGCTTTAAAACAAACAAATAAACAGCACTCTACCGGGTTCATTTTATTTATTTATTTATTTATTTATTTTAATGCTTTTTTAAATGAATCTCTGCAGCTAATGGGGTCTCAAACTCACAGCCCTGAGATCAAGAGTCTATGCTCCACCGACTGAGCCAGCCAGGTGCCCCCAGCCTGTCTTCATATTTAAAGTTCTTTCCAAGTTCTTAGCATGTTTCCTATATTATATTTCCAGCTGCCTTTTTTTCCTAGACCTTTGCAGGCTCCTCCTGTTCTTCGTGAGGGATGAACCCCCACACGATGCCCCAGGTGGGAACAACGTGTCTCATCGTGTGGCTTCTTTGTGCCTTTGCGCAGTGGACAAAAGGAAAGGGCAGTGAGTGTACTTTCTCAGCTGAGCAGCCCAGCAGGGCTAATGCTGACTGTCAGGGGTAATCAGTCTTCTGAAGCCTAGTGCAAGGATTAATTTTAAAAAAACAAGCCACAGCAAAACTAAAGCCCATGCAGTGTATTTACATCATCTCAGAGTACTTCCCCCCAAACATTTAGGAATTACAAAGAGGAAAATTACAAAGAGGGAAAGAGGAATTACAAAGAGGAATTACAGTATCCCCAGTAATAGATCAGCAACATGATGCCCTGGGAAGAGCAGGCCACCTCCGGGGTCTCCTTCCCAAGAATATGTGATCTCTACTGAGCAACGAGAGAGCACTCTGGAACAACTAGAGAGCACTCTCCAAAGTATCTGACTAGTATGCTTCAAAAATGTCAAAGTCATGAAAGACCAGGAAAGAATGCGCATCTCAGTCCTTTGCAGCTGCTCTAACAGAATACCGAAGCTTACAAACAAGCTTGCTTATAAACAGCAGACCTGTATTTCTTGCAGTCCCTCAGGCAGGGAAGTCTGGGATCAGGTTGCCAGCAGATTGGGTGTCTGGTGAGAGCCACTTTCTGGTTCATAATGGACCCCATCTCTCTGTTGTTCACGTGGTGGAGGGGTGAGAAAGCTCTCCCAGGACCTCTCCCCAGGACACTAATCTCATTTAAAGAGATCCATCCCCCGGGCCTAAGCATCTCTCCAAATACATTGGAGATTAAGCTTCAACACATGGATTTTGGGGAGAGACCAATATTTAGTCTATAGCACAGAAGAGCTATAAGAGACCCGTCCTAACTAAGGAGACATGGCAGCTAAATACAGTGTGGGACCCTGGAGTGGATCCTGGAAGAGAAAAGGGGCATTAGTGGAAAAATTCTTGAAATCCAAATAAATTCTATAGTTTAATGAGTAGTATAGTAGTAAGGTGGATTTCTTCATTTTGATCATTGTTCTTTGGCCACACAAGATATTAGTCAACATTAGGGGAAGCTGGGTGCAAGGTGTACAGAAGAGTCTCCATGTTCTTTTTGTAACTTCTAAGTTTTCCTTTCCTTGGTATTTTTCTCCATCTGGGAGGGCACCCTGATTGGTGAGTAGGGCTTGACTCCTTCATCAGCCACAGAGGACGAAGCTCCAGGAGGTGTCATCCCTTCATATCCTCAGTTCCTGACACAAATAGGCACTCCAAGATTTGTTGAATGAATGAATGAATGAACGAGGTCCTGGTTTCCATAATGGGAACAGAATTGGCCTTCGCTGTGAGAATCTTCAGAGTAACTGTAACTGTTAACATCTCTAACCAGTCTGGTGCCTGAGGAATCTGGGCGAGGAGCTGGAGTGGGATACAGATGGTTTGGAGTAAATCTCCAGGTGGTGCCATCTCTCTGGGCTCCTTTGAACGGTTTGAGGTGCTTGTGCGCATCTGAAGGGCATTGGAGAGGCAGTCAAAGTACAACTCCCAAGAAATTTGTATTCGCAGTCTCTTTCTCTGGTAGGTGCCTGCCCCCACCTGTTTCTGTGGCTTACTGGTCTTTTTCTGATTTGATTTGTAAGACCTCTTCATGAATTTTGCATGCTGGGCCTTTATTGGTTATATGCAACACAAGATTTTATATATCTGGGGTCTCTTGATGAAAAAAAGGGTTTTTTCTTTAAAATGTGGTCAATCTATCCATTTTTTCCTATAATTCAGGTCTCTTCTATCATATTTCCTTCCCCACCTAAGGTCATAAAGTTACTCTCTTATATAGTCTTCCAAAGGCTTAAAAACTTCTATTTTAATATTTCTTTTTTTTTTTTTAAATCTCCCTGAAATTTGTTCTGTGTAAAGTATGGTGTCATGTCTCATTTTCTTTTGACACATGGAAATTCAGTTGCCCTGTCACCATTTGTTGTATAGCTTGTCCTTTCTCCATTGACATCAAACGTCACTTCTGTCATATAAAGAACTTTGTGTAAGCTAATGAGATTACTGAGTGTCTGCAATGGAAAATTGTTTGCAGCACACTCTTCTAGGCTTTCTGTGGTTCTGCCTCTTTCATTGACCTGCGCTATTTTACAACTCCATAAATTGTAGATAACTACAAACAATGCAGAATAATTCTTGTCTCTAGATGGATAAAGCAGTTCAGTGTTATGAAAGTTCAACTGACTTCCTTCTGTCATAGAAGAAGCAAGTTTTGCTGCCATTTGCATATTCATGCCAACATTCCTGATCCATCAATATGTCTGTCCATTCTGGTTGTAAGATCTTACCAGTTCCCTCATTAACGATGAGTTCAATACCACTGTAAGATGTATGTACTTTATGTCTGCTTGAAAGTGATAATTTTACCTAATTTGGAATTTATCCTGGGAAACCTGTATGGCTCAGTCGGTTAAGCATCTGCCTTTGGCACAGGTCATGATCCCGGGGTCCTAGAATCGAGCCCCACGTTGGGCACCCTGTTCAGCAGAGGAGTCTGCTTCCCTCTCTCCCTCTGCTCTGCTTTTGCTCTGTCTTTCTCTCAAATAAATAAGGAAAATCTTTTAAAAAAATTTATCCCTTAGCAGTCATATACCAAGGACATATGGCTTTAAACAAACCCAAAGGGAAACAATTACTAGGTAGCAATTATTCACTTATGTAAGCTCTTCCCATGTGAGCATAAGCAGTTACAGTGGGCTCCAACTCACAAGTGTTTAAAGCTTTTCTCAAGAACACAGCCCTGCGCGTACAGAGGCAGACTTGTGCATGTGAGAGTGATCTGGCGGGCCAGAGGAAAACCAAACAGGACACATTCTCGGAAATGGATTCTCTGTAGTGCAAGGAAACTTTCCAATATCATAATGGTGGTATAATCAACACTGAGCATCTGGAAATGAGGGCCCCCGACTTAGCAGAGCAAAAGACATGAGCTTTCCAGAAGCTTCCGTGTGTCCCCTGATTCTTCAACAAATGTTCAGAGTGCCTACAAAGGGTGGCCCTCAGTGCTGAAATGCAATAAATAAATAAATAAAAGTCTCTTTGATCTACTTGAAACTAATCACCTAACTCCAAAGGTGGAGTTTACCCCATAGGCCCTCCATGAGATCTCCATGAGGTATACAATATGATAGAATATCTACGTATCTTTAGATCTATAGGTAAAGATACATTCATATGTTCTTATGATATCTATCATCTATCTATCTATCATCTCTCTATCTTAAGCAGAGTCTTAATATAGAAAATATATATTTGTATCTATATATATTAGAAATAGAAAATATTATCTATCTATTGATAGATAGAGAGATATATATACCCTAAGTAGAGTCCTAATGTAGGAAATAGACCAATAATCCTGGTTGGAGCTCCCTACCACCCCTCCAATTCCCCAAATTTCCTGAAGACCTCCAAAAAACACAGGTTAAAACCACTGATCCAAATCCATCCTTGTGTTGAGAATGGAATCCCTTCTACAGTGTCCCTGGTAGGGCATCGTGGGTCCTATCTAAGCATTTTGCTTATAGGTCCCTGTGGTTTTCCGGTGGCCCAGTAGGGGCCTGGTCATCCCATCCCTGGGGGTCATAGGCTAGAAACCTGCATCTGGTTTGCCTGATTTATTTCTCCTGTGGAGCCACGGAGGACAAGTCTTCCCCTAACCCTTCTACCTGAATCCACGTGGGCTTGCTTTGGGAAATAATCACACACAGAGGTGCCACCTATGAAATGGGGCAGTTTGCCTGAGTTCCCAAAAGATCCACCTTGATCTTTTCCTTACAAAGTCCTCTCCCCAGATAAACATCGTGGACAAGACCCAGGAGAAGAGGAAGGTAAGAAGGCCCAGGAGGACCACCCCCTGATTTTTTCCCCCTGAGGCCTCAAATGACATTCCCAGCAAAGAGCTAGAACCTGGCCTTATCCCAGGCCTGCTCCTTATTCCTTGGCTGATGTCTGCGAACGCTGACATGCAGGCCAGGCCTCTGGAAGCTCCCTGAACTCACTTGCACTCAGTGGTTTGGGGTTTAACGACTTGGCTGCCTTCACTCCTCTGCAGGGCGGGGCTACAGCATTCAGCCCTCCAACCAAGCAGCCGCTCGGAAGTGATGGATGGGTGCAAGGCTTGCTGGAGAGATGCCTTGGAGGCCCTGGCCATGAGTGCTGAGCCAGGGGCAGGTGTGAGGCCTGTAGGGAGGCTGATCTGACGAGACTCCACAAGGAAATGATCAGATGTCAGCGGCTGGGGCTCAGGCAGGCTGGAAGGACATGAGGCATGAATTCCAGTCCTCGTCAAAGAAAAAAAGGATGAGCTAAGTAAGCAGCCCTGGGGATTCATTGAATTGCCCTCTCCACTGTGCACTCTTCCTCAGTCCTGGTCTTATTTCTTCTCAGTGTCCTTACTGTTTGGACTATTTTCTTATAGCTCTTATCACTGGCTGGTTTCACTGTTGGTCAAGTAAATACCTATTTTTCCCATTAAATTGTGGGGACCAACATTGTGTTGTATCTCTCCTAGCAGAAATCCCCAGAGCTCAAACACTTTTTTGTACACGGTTGGGCCCAGTGGATGACCCACAGGGACCTAATAAAATCATCTCCAAACCCAGTGTAGACCCATTTATCCCCCCTAACTGCAGGCCAGTAGAGAGGCAAAGATGATCTAACCTCAGGACCCCATGAAGGTCTATCCACTGAATGGCTCAGCGAATGGGAGGACACATGGAGCAAAGTGTCAAAGACACAGGGTCCAAAAGTTCCTGTGACCGCTACAGTTTGGGTGAACTGAGAAGAGAGAAGAGCTTGTTGCCGTGCCGGGACATTTGCGTCAACAGGCCTTTGGACTGACATTGGGAGATGTAAATAGCCCAGGACATCCTAGTGAGGATAATAAGAACATGGAATTTGGACTCAGACGGGTTTGGGCTGGGATCCGGCTCTTCCACTTCCTACGTGACACCAAGCTCCAGCTGTAAAGAGCCCACCTTGTAGGGCTATGGGGAGGATTAAATGAGATAGTGCTGGTTATAAGCTCATACGCTGCTTGGTACAGTCAGCGCTCAATGTCATCAGAATGGGCGCGGTGACCCAAGGCATCCGAGGTTGCAGGCAGAGGTGAAAAAGACCATCCATGTCCAGTTCTGCCTTTTTGCCGAGTGGTGCAGGAGAAAGCGGGGACATCTGAACTCATGTGACATTTTACAACATCTGTTTGCCCTGCAGCTTCTTCTTAAAGCTTTCCTGGGATGTGGAACCAAGAAAGTTCCAAAGCCTCAGTTTAGAACAGCAAGATGAAGGAGGCTGACCCTGGCTAAGCCAACAGATCTCGTGGCCCCTCTGTGGACCTAGAAGGACTGCCTTATGGGGATTTCTGGAAGAGACACTCTTACTGAAATGTTACTGACTGGCCTCTCACCAGCTGCCATCTTGCAGTTTTGATGAAACGTGTTTCTGTATGTTCTCATCAGATTTACAATGTTTCCTGGTTGAAGGGGGAATGATAGAAATAAGTATACTAAGAGTCAAGAACTGTGCTTCCCCTTCCCCCCTCATCTGTGTGACAACCATGACACATGTATTATTGTGTCCACTCTAATGAAAAAGGCTGAGAGGGTAAGAAGCTTGACCAAGATGGTAGGTCCACACTTCAGGCCCAATGCCCACGCTCTGCCTCAGGAAGAGGCGCCGCTTCCGCCTTGCTCTGCAGTCTGTTCTCTCCTCCCACAGGCTCTTTGGGCCAGAAATGTTGATGCCAGTGTGTAGGGTCTCTACCATGGCCTTGTTAATCTCACAGAAGCCCAAACTGAGAAATGGGTTAGTTAATGGGGCCTGTTGGAGAGCAGATAAGTGTAGAAATCACATCTTCTTTAAGCAAAAGAACCACCCCCACCCCAAGCATGCCCTGTTTTCCCCACCTGCATGCTCTCCCCAACCCCATACCGTTTGGTCACTTGTGCTCAGAGCTCCAGCAATTCCATCCTGCTCTAGTCTACCAATGACTGGGGCCCTTCCACACCTCCGTGCCTTTGCCTGTGGGATGCTCTTCTCCTGTTTCTCTTTCAAAGACTTCCCTGGTTGTCACTCCTATAAGATGGCTTCTGTCTTGATCGCACCGTGGGATTTTACTTTACACAGGTGACCGAGTGATGACACAGAAAGGTCAATGTCATTGAAAGAATTTATTACTTAACGTTTCCCAGAGAAATGGGCATACTATATACCTCCTAGGAAAGCACTGAAGTCAGTCAGGAGGCAGTGGGTTGCAGAGGGTTGAGGGAAATGCCCATCCCAGAGCATTTATTGTGTTTTCCATGGAAAGGAAGGGGTGAAACAGGGAAACAGCTTAGGGCTAGTTGGAATAAAGTCAGCATGCTCTGGGTGGTGTAGGGCAGGGGGGTACAGGTTCGGTGGGTGACGGCTGGATAAAAAGGTTGTTGGGGCGTATGGACGCTAGGTTGTTGGTTTGCATATGAAAGGAGCATTCCAAGGTGAGTTGTTCATGATCCCTAAGAAGCAGCTAGCCCTGGAAGGGCAGGGGGCATCTCTCCCCAGCCAGCAAGGCCCTCAAGACATCAAACCATCGTAAAATGTATAAAATAAAATAAAACACACAATTAAAACACTTTCCTCTTTGCCCCGGGGATGCTTCCACCGCTGACCTCCACACATTGTGGGCAGTTTTGTCATTGTAGTTTGTTTTGATGCCTATGCCCATTGCTCAGCTGTGGGCTCATCGGAAGCAGGGTCTGAACCTTGTTCATGTTTGTACCTTCAGCATCTGGCAAATGCC
Organism: Mustela erminea; assembly: GCF_009829155.1. Classification (NCBI taxonomy): domain Eukaryota; kingdom Metazoa; phylum Chordata; class Mammalia; order Carnivora; family Mustelidae; genus Mustela; species Mustela erminea. The sequence goes on along the minus strand of NC_045615.1, from coordinate 3,101,124 downwards.
TGTCACCAATCTATGTTTAAAACAGTGATTCTCAGGCCTGGCTGCTCATTGGAATCCCATGAGAAGCACGCTTAAAATACTGATGTCGGGGCTTCTGGGTGGCTCAGTCAGTTGGGCATCTAAATCTTGATCTTAGCTCAGGTCTTGATCTCAGGGTTGCGAGCTCAGGCTCCACACTGAGCTCCACACAGGGCATGGAGCCTACTATAAACACATAAATAAAATTAATTAATTAATTAATTAATTAAAAATAATAAATTAATTAATTAAAAAAACTGATCTCTAGACCTTACCCTCAGAGATTCTGACTTAATCTATCTGGGATGTCTAGATTTCCACTGACTCCTTGAATTTCCTGAGATGAATTCTCCAGAAGGAAATCAAGGTTGTGATCCCAGATGTGGTCATTTAAAACAGCAGGAAATCCAAGTCCAGAAAACCAGGGACTTGCCCAGGGCCCAATCACCTGTTATAGGAACTTCAACTGCCCATTTTGGTAGAATGTCAGCTGCTGAAAACAGTCTCCCCAGTCTTGGCAGATCCTGGGCTTGAACAAATGTTGCTCCTCTGCATTCTTCTCAGGCTCCAGGCCACACTTGTTGGAAAAGGGGCTCTTGCTTCACCCCAGGTAAGCTTCCCAATCCTACCTCTTTCCTCTTGGTGTCGATGTGAGTTTTGCTCTACACTGTTTATCTCTTTCTGGGACTCTGGTCTCAATGGTTTCTCTCTTCACTCTTCCACAGCCTTCTCTTCGTGCATCCCTGGTGCCTCTTCTCCCTGTTTCAAAGTCTATCTTGAAAGGTAGGAAGAATGGTAAGAGAACCGTCTCTGTGATTTCTGCTCTTCACCTTAGAATCCTTGGAAGAGGGAATGCCAGAAAACCCACCCATTCTTCTTTACCTATTCTTACCCATGCTGCATCTTAGCTCCTCCCTGGAACTTCCTGGAACTTTCTCCAACTGCCTCCCCAACGGCCAACTGCTGCCTCCTCTCCTGGCACTCCAGGAACCTCCCTTAAAACTCCCATACTCTCAACACTGGCAGACCCTGATTGCCTTAAGGGCCCAAACTGTGGGGCACCCTGGAGGGAACTTGCTCCCCACCTTGTCCAGCCCAGAAAACTGCCAAGATTTCTCACCTTCCTGCAGCCACCACCCAACAGCTCCCACAGTGCTCTGGGTAAGTGAGTGATAAGGGCTCTTCTCCCTGGTTGGTGGGAGGCAGGGACTTTCCCTCAGCAACAGCCAGACAGAGAGACAGAGGGAATGAGAAGTTCTCAGGGACAAGAACCGTGGCCTGGAGAATTTAAGAGAATTTGTGCTTAGGGGATATTTCTGATTTCTTAACCCTCATTTGACTTGAGGCCATTACTCATGGCATTTCTACAAGCTTGTGTCTGAGCATCATTCACCTCTCTAACTTTCCTAGAAAGGGCTCCTTGACACGTTTCTCACTAGTGGAGTCCTGGACTGGGATTACCATTACTGATTTCAGTTCAGAGCAGCCTTACTTCCAACAAACTTAAGAAGTTTCATTCCTTTGTTGGGGTCCTAATTTCTCCCTCCAAGGAAGAATTCTTATTTCCTCCCATATGTAGACCTGTGGACAGAACCAGAGATTAGATCTGTGAATGAAAGGAGTGGAGGGGAGGGCAATGTGCAGCTCTCATGGGTCTACATTCAATGCTCACCTCCATGAGGACAGACAGAATAGTCAACCCTCTGAGGACGACAGGGCAGCAATGAACCTGGGAAACACCCCTGTTTCATAGCTTATCTGGGCCTTTCCATTCTGTGGATGAAGTAAATACATCATCTGGCTGAGGCAGTGAGTTGATTAGGTCAATAATTGGTTGCTGAGACCAATAAGCTGGACTCCCAGAAAGAAGACCTTGTGTCCTCGGAATGAAGTGGCCCAAGCCCCCAGCTTCCAGCTGAAGGTCTAGCAGAACCCTTGGATAAAATGAGTGGTTGGCTCAGGGGCTATGGCTGGGCTTATCTCATAGACACTCTTCTTGGTCTCCTCACTCTTTTGAAATGTTATTGCTAGAAAATTCAGCTCTGCAGCTCTCTCTACCACTGCCCCCACACGCCACCCCCTGTCAACACCACCAGTTCCTGAACTTCTGTTTGATAATTTAAAGATCTATAATTCAAAACGTGATAGAAGCAAAGCAAGCATTTCTTAAAATAACAATGAAAGAAACTACACTCTGATAGTTTTACATTCCAAGACAGTTTCCAAATCGGTCAGTTGAAATGAAGCATGCATAAAAGCAACATCTTTTAGTTGAGCACTAAAGGATGGCTCAGGTGCATTTTGGGAGGTTTTGCAATCCTTTCCTACTCTTTGCATATGAAGGACAACAAAAGGTCAGACTATTGTTTTTGAATGTGGGTACTCATTTAATTATTAAGTGTCTCCTATATTCAAAGTACTATGGGGGACACAGAAACAAATGGGGCCCTCACAGGATAAAATATGTGCACAGAAAACTAAAACAGAAGAAAGATAGCAGGGATGCCTGGGTGGCTCAGTTGGTTAGGCAGCTGCCTTTGGCTCAGGTCATGATCCCTGTGTCCTGGGATCGAGTCCCACATCGGGCTCCTAGCTTGGTGGGAAGCCTGCTTCTCCCTCTGCCTCTGCCTGCCGCTCTGTCTGCCTGTGCTCGCTCATGATATCCCTCTCTCTCTCTCTCTGATGAGTAAATAAAATCCTTAAAAAAAAAAAAGAAGAAGAGGAAGAAAGAGCAGTGAAAGCTCTTGAGGGAATGAGCAAATACTGTCCCTGGAACCCAAGGGAGACACCGATTAAATTAGTGGAGGTGGAGATGTGGTCTTCAGGTCAATGTCCACTCCTCCTTCCTTTATTTCCTTCCTTCTTTAAATAGTAATTGATCATCTGCTGTTTCTCAGGCACTGTGCTAGGTGCCAGATGCAGCAATTCACAGCACACATGTGGTTCTTCCCCCATGAAGGTAACTCTCTAGTGATAGATAAGCACAAGTAACTGGCAAATAAAAATGGCCCGATATATACTATCATGGTGGAAGTATTGCAGAGACTATATGTGGATATAAGAGGATATTAAAGAAGATTCGCTGAAGGAAGGTTTACTGATGTTTAAATAACATCTGAAGGATAAGCAAAAGTTAGCCATAGGGGTCATGGATCAGGAGATAATTGGCTCTCCTTGCAAACAGAACAGCTTGTACAAAGGCCTTAGGGTGAAGAAAGCACAGCCAATGGGGAGTATTTTCAAAATAGGCTACAGAGGCTGATCAAGTGGTCTATACAGTAAGGAGAATAGATTAGGTCAGCGCTTCCAAAGTGGGCTCTATAGACCACCAGTTCCTTGGATGTCTATGGTATGTGTATGTGCTAAAATATACATAAAATTTATCCTTTTAACTCTTTTTTAAAGATTGTATTTATTTGTCAGAGAGAAAGAGAGAGAGCACAAGCAGACTCCCCAATGAGCAAGGAGCCTGACATGGGACTCGATCCCAGGATCCCAGGATCATGACCTGAGCCGAAGGCAGCCACCCAGGTGTAACCTGTTCTAACTCTTTTTAAGAGTACAATACAGTGGTACTGATTACATTCACAATGTTGAACATTTATTACCCTATGTATTTCCAGAACATTTATTACCTCAACATAAAATCTGTAACCATTAAGTAATCACTCCTCATGGTGAGGAAATAAGTTTTTATTGCTTAAGCCCCCCAATCTGTGCCATGGTAGCTCTGAGATACTAATCATTTGTCTTACTCTTGATCTCTGGGAAAATGTTTTTGTCTTTCACCATTGAGTATGATGTTAGCTACGGGTATTCCACACATGGCTGTTATCATATTGAAGACATTTCCTTCTCTTCCTCATTTGTTGAGTGTTTTGGTTTTGGCTTTGGTTTTGGTCTTGATTTTTTATCAAGAAAGCTGTTGGTGCCTGGGTGGTGCAGTCATTTAAGCATTTGACTCTTGCTTCAGCTCAGGTCGTGATCTCAGGGTAATGAGATCAAGCTCAGCATTGGGTTCCATGCTCAATGTGGAGTCTGTTTGGAGTCTCTCTCCCTCTGCTCCTGCCCACCACCGGCTTGTTTTTTCTCTCTCTCTCAAGTAAATCTTAAAAAACAAACAAACAAACAAACAAATAAACAAAAACTGGGCGCCTGGGTGGCTCAGTCGGTTAAAGTTCTGCCTATAACTTGGGTCATGATCCCAGGGACCTGGGATCAAGTCCCACTTTCCCTCTTTGGGCTCCCACAGCAGGGAGTCTGCTTCTCCTTCTGCCCCTCCCTGCCCACGTATGCACATTCTCTCTCTCTTACAAAAATAAGTAAATAAAATCTTTAAAAAGGTCATGAATTACTATATTGTATATATTATATTACATATAATAACCTTGTTGAATTTTGTCAAATGCTTTTTCTGCCGCCAGTGAGACAATTGTGGATTTTTTCCTTCATTCTGTCAATGTGGTGTATTATATTGGTTGATGTTCATATGTTCATGTTGTTCATTCTTACATTCTAGGAACAAATCTTACTTGGTCATGTTGTACGGTCCTGTCAATATGCTTCTGAATGCAGTTTGCTAGCATTTTACATCAATATTCATAAAGAATATTGGTCTTTAGTTTTCCTTTCTTGTAGTGTCTTTGTCTGGTTTTGGTATCAGGATAATGTTAGCCTCACAAAATGACCTAGGAAGTGTTCCCTCCACTTTAATGTTCTGGAAGAATTTGTATTTATTCCCCTCATACTTCTTTCTGTATATATTATGTAGGTATATTTTGTTGGTATCATGAACACCACATAAAACATCCTGAAATTATTACAATATAATTTGAATTGATACCAATTAATCTCAATCACATGTAAAAACTCTATTCCTATAGAGCTACACTCTTCTATTTTATGTAACTGATGTCACAAATTATGTCTTTATATATCTGTACACTGGCAAAAGGTTATAATTACTTTTAAATTCAATTTTTTAAAAAGTGGAGTTTCAAAGAAAAAATAAAATAACACTGTCTTTTATGTTTGCCCATATATTTACCTCTACCTGAGATCTTTCTATTTTTACCTAACATCAAGTTACTGTCTACTGTCCTTTTATTTCAACCTGAAAGACTCTTATTAGCATTTCTTCCAGGGAATATCTAATGGCAACGAACCCCCTCAGTTTCTGTTTATTTAGGAATGTCTTAATTCTCCCTGATTTTTGAAGGACAGTTTTTTTCTGAATATAGAATTCTTGGTTGACAGTTTTTTCTTTAAATAATTTAAATAGAGTTGACCCTTGAACAATATGTTTAACCTGTACGGGCCCACTTATTTGTGTATTTTTTTTCCCTCTTCCTTATGATTTTCTTAATGACATTTTCTTTTCTCTATTTTACTTTATTGTGAGAATACAGTATATAATATAGAGACTATACAAATTATGTCTTAGCCAACTGTTTATGTTATCAGTAAGGACTGTAGGTTATTAGTACTCAAGTTTTGGGAGAGTCTAAAGTTATACACAGATTTTTTACTTTATGGGGGTCAGTGTACCTAACCTCCCTGTTGTTTATAGGTGAACTGTATATCATCCCAATGCCTTCAGGCATCCAAGTTTTCTTCTGTTAAATAAACTGTCAGTCTTACGGAGCATATCTTGTACTTGTCAAGTCCCTTTTCTCTTGCTCCTTTCGAGATTCATTTTTTTGGTCTTTCAACACTTTATGTGTCTCGGTGTGCATGTCCTTGAGTTTATTCTACTTGGCATTTCCTGAGCTTTTTGCATTTGCAGGTTCATATGCTTCATCCAGTTTGGGAAGTTTTGGCCTTTATTTTCTCAAATGATCTTTCTGCCCTCTTCTCTCTTTCTCCTTCTGTAACTAATAATACATGTCTACTTGATGGTCTACTTGATGGTATCCTATGGATCTCTTAAGCTCAGTTCACTTTTCTTCATGCTTTTTTCTTTTTGCCCCTGCTCCTAGAATCAATAATTTCAGTGTTCCTATCTTCAAATTCTTGGATTCTTTTTTTCTCCTTGCTCAAATATGCTATTGAACCCCTCTAGTAAATTTATCATTTCAGTTTTTTCTTTTTTCAGCTCCAGAATTAATTTTGTTCCTTTTCATCATTTTTATACTTTGTTGATATTCTGATTTTGTTCATATATTGTTTTCTTGATTTCCTTTAGTTCTTGTTTTTATTTAAGACAATTATTTTAAGGTCTTTAATGGGTTTTATGTGTGAGCTTCCTCAGGAATAGTTTATATCGACTTATTTTATTCCTTTGAATGGCTATATTTTCTTGTTCTATGTGATTTTTTTTGTTGTTGAAATTTGTGTATTTGAGAGAAACAACCACTTTTCCTAGTCTTTGCAGACTGACTGTGGCTAAAGAAGACATTTATTAATTAGCTGGGCATGCTCTGGGCCCAGGGATCAGCCCCAGATGAGAACTTAAGATCCTCACTGGTCTTTTCTGAGCATGTGTCTCGCCTGAATCTGAATGTGACTTTCTCAGTTCCCCCATATACACAACTTCTTTTAAATGTCTTAATATCCCCCAAGAATCTCACCCTAGCTTCTCTTTGGAACCATATTATCTTTCATATGTCTCCACCCATAATTTCTTGCCCTAAATATCTGCAGGTCTGTAGTCTTCCCGCAGCTTTCATAAACAATACCCACACCTTAACCTCCCTGAGACCTGAGTTGGACCAGACAGAAACCAGTCCTTCAGGCAGTCCGTAGATAGATTATAACACTGTAGTTAGGTCTGCTTTGCTGCCTCTGATTTGAGAGAGGAAACTGGTAACTGGGCTTCAGTATCCTCCAAACCAAGAATGAACCATGTTGGGGAGGGTGTGGGGGCAAAGACATGTGAAAATGCCATGAAATTTCTTATCATTCTGAAGGCAACTTTTTCTCAATTGAGCATTTATTTGGTTGCTCCCAATCTTTGACAGTTTACCAAAGCTCCTAGCTCTGTTTTTTTGTGTGTTTGTTTTGTTGGTTGGTTGGTTGGTTGATTGGTTGGTTTTGTTTTAGAGTATGTATACATGTATGTATTTTGAAGTTTCCATGAAAGAATGAGAGCTTGGAGCTTCCCAGTCCCATAATTTTGCTGATGTCACCTGGACTTTTTTTTTTTTAATTTTTTATTTTTTATGAACATATATTTTTATCCCCAGGGGTACAGGTCTGTGAATCACCAGGTTTACACACTTCACAGCACTCATCAAAGCACATACCCTCCCCAATGTCCATAACCCCACCCCCCTTCTCCCAACCCCCCTCCCCCCAGCAACCCTCAGTTTGCTTTGTGAGATTAAGAGTCACTTATGGTTTGTTTCCCTCCCAATTCCACCTTGTTTCATTGATTCTTCTTCTACCCACTTAAGCCCCCATGTTGCATCACCACTTCCTCATATCAGGGAGATCATATGATAGTTGTCTTTCTCTGCTTGACTTATTTTGCTAAGCATGATACTCTCTAGTTCCATCCATGTTGTCGCAAATGGCAAGATTTCATTTCTTTTGATGGCTGCATAGTATTCCATTGTGTATATATACCACATCTTCTTGATCCATTCATCTGTGGATGGACATCTAGGTTCTTTCCATGGTTTGGCTATTGTGGACATTGCTGCTATAAACATTCGGGTGCACGTGCCCCTTTGGATCACTACGTTTGTATCTTTAGGGTAAATACCCAGTAGTGCAATTGCTGGGTCATAGGGTAGTTCTATTTTCAACATTTTGAGGAACCTCCATGCTGTTTTCCAGAGTGGCTGCACCAGCTTGCATTCCCACCAACAGTGTAGGAGGGTTCCCCTTTCTAGGACTTTTTTTAAATTGCTTTATTGAGATATGTTTCACATACAACACAGTTCACCAAATTTTACAGTAAATTTAAATAAGTACAATTTAATGACTTTGAAAATTTAAAAGTCAATGGTTTTTAGTATATTTACAGATATGTGTAACCATAGAACACTTTCATCACCTCTAAAAGAAACCCCGTACCTTTTTGATATCAACCTCATCTCCCCTATTCACTCATCCACCCACCTCCAGCCTAAGCAACCATGAATCAATTTCCTATCCCTATATATTTTCCTGTTCTGGATGTTTCATATAAAAGGACTCATACAATATGTGGTCTTTTGTGACAGGCTTCTTTCGTTTAGCACAATATTTTTCCCCATCCCCTGCTCTGGGGTCTGTAGAGGGCACAAGGTACTGAGAAGGTAGGTGGGAGTGGGGAACAGCAAGGGTGCCTCGTGGATCAGGCAGATGGATTCAAAATTGAAGAAGGAATTGAGGATGGTGGCAAGTGGAGAGTAGAAGCAAAGATTCCCAGGAAACTGGGCACCAGAGAGAATTAAGTCAGAATAGGTAAGGAGAAGGGACAGTGGTCAATGGATTGGAGATCAGAATCAGATGGAAGAGTAGATGCAGTGAGAGTAACAAAGTGAGAGCAAAGGAACTAGAGGTTGATATCAGGATGGCTGCTTGAATTTAAGATTTTAGGCATGGAATGGTTTTTAGAGGTGACAGTGTCCAAGAAGTTGCCATCAGAAAAGAGGCTGAAGAGGAGGGAGAGGTGTTGGAAGAGGTATCTCCATGGATATGGATGCCACTCTGGGTTAATATCAGGTCTTGGAGCAAGGAAAAGTTTCCATGCCAAGTAGCAGTGCGTTCAGTGAGCAAGGAGTGATAGGAAGGCAGATAAGACCAACTAGGATTGATTCAGATGGAGTAAGCCTCAAGAAGTATAGATTTTGACAAGAGGGTTGAGGAGTCACAGTATAGAAACAGTAATGTGGAATGAGGTGCTAGTCAACCTTACTGCCCAGCCCTGAGTCATGTTGGGGGTGGGAGACTGAGCATTCCACACTTTGAAGAACTTCAGGAAAAGGAGCTTTCTGGTTATGGCAAGAGGTAGAGTTGAAGTGGGAAAAGCAAAGCCTACAGCAAATGGTGTTAGGACAACTCGGTAGTTACATACAAAAGAATAAAAAGGAAACTTTACCTAACACAACATACAAAAACTGACTCACAATGGGGAGGGGGCACCTGGGTGGCTCATTTGGTTAAACCTCTGACTCTTGATTTCTGCCTAGGTCATGATCTCATGGATGGTGAGATCCAGCCCCATCTCAGGCTCCCCACTCGGGGAATCTGCTTGGAGATGCTCTTCCTCTGCCTCACCCCCTGTTCATGTTCTCTTTCTCTCCCTCTTTAAAATAAATAAATAAATATTTAAAAAATTAACTCATAATGGATCAATGATGGAAATGTAAGAGTTAAGTTTGGAAAACTCTTGGAAGAAAACATAGAGGAAAAGCTTCATGACATTGGATTTAGCACTAATTTCTTGAATATGACACCAGTAGCATAGACAACAAAAGAAGAAATAGATAAATTGGACTTGATTGAAATTCAGTTGAGTTCATTGAAATTATAACTTTTTGTGCATCAAAGTACACCGTCAAGAAAATAAAGACTGGAGCAGTTTCTCAGAATGTTAAACATGGAATTGTCATACAACCCAACAATTCTATTCCTGGGCATAAGCCAAGAAAGTTCATAGGGTATTTTCACAAAAATGTATACAAATGTTTATAACAGCATTGTTCATAATTGACCCAAAGAAGAAACAACCCAAATGTCCACCAAGTATTGAATGGTTAAATAAAATGTGGTGTGTTCATACAATGGAAAAGTATTCAGCCATAAAAAGGAATGAAGTACTGATACATGGATTACCTTGAAAACATGCTAAGCAAAAGAAGCTTGTCACAAGAGAACACATACACAGTTGATCCTTGATCAACGTGGGTTTGAACTGCATGAGTTTACCTATATGCAATTTTTCGAAAGTCCACACCATAAGTATATTTTCTCTTTCTTAAAATTTTCTTTTCTTTTCTTTTTTTAAATTTTATTTATTTATTTATTTAACAGAGAGAGAGAGAAAGAGAGAGAGATCACAAGTAGGCAGAGAGGCAGGCACAGAGAGAGGGGGAAGGAGGCTCCCTGCTGAGCAGAGAGCCCGATGTGGGGCTCGATCCCAGGACCCTAGGATTATGACCTGAGCCAAAGGCAGAGGCTTTAATCCACTGAGCCACAGGCATCCCTCTTACAATTTTCTTAATAATGTTTTCTTTTCTCTAACTCACTTTATCATAAGAAAACAGAATATAACACATATAAATATGTGTTAAAATATGGATTAATTGACTGTTTATGCTATTAGTAAGGCTTCCCCGTCAGTAGTCAGCTATTAGTAGTTAAATCTGGGGGCAGTCAAGAGTTATCCACAGATTTTCAACTGCACAGGGAATTGGCCTCCCTAACCCCCTTTTGTTCAAGGGTCAACTGTAGTATGATTCCATTTATAGGAAACACCCAGAAAAAGCCAATCTACAAAGGCAGAGAGTAGATTAGGTCTGGGAAAGGAAGGAAGGGGGAGTAACTGCTCATGCGTTGTACTTCGGGGCTTCTTTTGAGGGTGATGAAAATGTTCTGATGGTGGTTGCATGACTTTGTGAGGGTTGCACAACCCTTAGTGATCTCTATACCAAAAACCACGGAAGTGTACATGTTAAACGGGTGAATTTTATGGCATATAAATCTCAATTTTTATATGTAGAGTGAAGGGAAGGAGGGAGGGGGAGGGAGTCACCGTAGATTCGGAGATTCCAGAGGGCGCAGGTGAAAAGGCTTAGGAGAGAGGGAAAGCGCGAGCACCTGTCTGGATGGGGAAGGAAGGTGACACCTGGGCCGTCATGAGGGAGGGAGGGACAGGAGGGGCCAAGTGTTCAAGGAGCCCTTGCCCGGCGCATTCCGGGGTTTAGAGGGACCGAGGCGGCTTGGGAAGCCCAACAGGCTCAGCTTCCCTGAGAGCACTGGGATGTGGTCACAGTCCAGATGACCGGAGGAAAAGAAGGGGGCTCCCAGGGTGGCTACCTGGGGATCGAGAGATGGAAGTTTCCAGAAATAAGGCCGTGGAGCAAAGCAGGCTGGCAGTGGGAAGGGGACACTGTGCCTTCCCGGGCTTTGAATGTGGTTCCCAGATCTTGGACTCCCTGTAGGAAGTGAAGTTCTGTGAATCCCCAAGAGAAAGATCAGATTCGAAAATGCCGAGAACCACTGCGCTCTGTCGGAGCTCTCTGTACAAGAACAAGCCGGAGAAGGTTAGATAAATAAGCAAAAGGGATCCAGGGCCTGAGGCCAACCTGAGCAGTTACTTCCTGCTGTTGTTTATTGAGTTAGGAGCTGTTACGGGAAAACTGAACTATCAGAAACAGAGGCGGCCGGTTTGTCAGGCATTCACGCGGTCATTTATTAAGCATCTAGAAATGCCAGGGACTGTGCTTGGAATGCTGGATACAGACTAAGTACCGCCTCCCAAGAAGCTTGTGGAAACGGGGGCAGGGAGCGATAAACTAATCTCTAAGTAAGTAATTACAAAATAATCCATTACAAGCATTTAAGAACCAGGAAAAGAATAAGGAGCTACAATTCTGTGTAACAGGAATTGAACGGAACCTGGGGGTCAGGGCATTTCTCTGAAGACACGACATTTCAACTATCCACCAAAAGGGAGTCGGAAGTGAAGGAGGTACGTAGGAAGGCCTTGGGGGCAGGAAGGAGCTTGCGGCCTGAGCTGGAGTTAAACCTTGAGCCGCAGCTGTGGAGAGTAGAGAGTCACAGCTAGAGAAGCAGAAAGAGCCAGATCAGGCAGGCATTATGGGCTAAGTGGGAGATTCCGGGCTTCATTCGAAGAACAAAGGGAATGGAGGGGGACAATAATAGGGGAAAGACAGGGGACAGCAAAGCTCCAAGAGGGGGCAGTAGAGGAGAGTGGTTAAGGAGCAGGGAGTCTGGAGGCAGATGGCATGGGTTCAAATCCCAGGTCTGCCACTACAACCCGTGTGACCAAGGTCCAGGTCAGCAAACCTCTCTGTACCTCAGTCTCCTCCTCTGTAAAATGGGATAACAACAGTACGTACTTCAGAGGATCCTATCAAGAGGATTCAGTGATAAAAGCTTGGCTCATACTGAGTGAGGAAGAATTGCTGACACGGGTAGGCTTGGCAGGAGCAACTCTATCCCGGGGAATCTCCCCCACCTCCAGACAGCCATTTTTTGGTGCTAAGAGCGATTGGCATTCAGGAAAGTTCTGGCTTTTCTAGTGGCTGCCACTTTGAAGGCAAGAGGCTCTTGGCCTTGGAAGACCAACGCTGGCAGCATCGTCCCTGTGGCTCTGGCTATCCAGCGAGCTCCTCCAGAACAGGGACCCTGCTGACACTCTGTCTTATCAGGGCCTGGAACGTGGGAGTGCTCAGTACTCGCTGGAGAGACAGATTGCGAATGAATGAATGAATGAATGAATGAACACATGGAAGAAGCTGTGAAGAGTACTTACACTCTGCGTAAATAACAAGCATTCCCTCGGTGAGGGCCATTCCCGCCTGAGGCCCTTCCATCCATAGTTTGTCCTATCCCATTCTCTGCCATCTTGTGAGGCGGGGGCTACCAGGAGACACTTCCAGTAAGGGAATGACCTTGGGAAGGAGAGTCCTCTTTGGGGAGCCCTGGCCATACATCAGGGACTCTACTTATTGAGAAGCACATCTGAGTTGTTGCCCCAAAGAAGGGCTTTTGGCTAGAAGTCGGGCTCCTGGAAGCAGGAATTCAGCTGGAAAGCAAGCGATGCTCGAAATAGTTTCTCTAAAGCTCAAGCTGCATACACTTCATGGCTATGATCTCATCTTCCTTAACAAGGCACAGGAGTGACGGGGTATTTCACTTGTTTTTGAGAGGGAGAAGAGGTACATCCTAGTGAGGCATAGGCCCCCCCAAACTCCCACCCCAGCAACCTGGTGGGGGGCTCAGAGCAGAACCCAGGCATCCTCGGTTCCCGGCTGGTAGAACAGCCCCCAGCACACCCCCACACCCCATCTCAGAGAAGACAGGGAGCAGATCAGCTGGAAAGGCAGAGGGAGAACTGCTTTTGATCTCCCCCCTGCCCTCTCCTGTTCCAATGGAAGCCCCACACGCAACTTCCTGCAGGCTGCTGCCCCCCTTCCTCTCAGCCAGTGCCGCCGGCAACCTGCACCGCAAGCTGCCCTCTTCCCCAGCAGCCCTGCTGGCTTCTTCTCCAGAGACTATTATTTTGGGAGAGTGCTGAGTTCAGCACTGCGGCAAGGTGCAGTCAGAGGACCCTTCTGTCCTTAGCTGGCCCTCTGGAGCTGTCCTCGGGGCCAGGGCGGCCCCAAGAGCAGTGGCCCCTCCTGCACAGGGTCACTGTGTCCTGGGTCCACCTACCATCCGTCAGCCCCAAGGCTGTCAAGGCAGGTGGCACAGAACTGTGGGCAGGGGACGCAGCGCTGTCCAAGGGCTCAGCCCAGCCAGACCGCAGCTCCTAGAGAGACGATCAAGGTCTTGCTCTCGCAAGCACCACAGGACCCGTGCTCCTGCCCCCCCAGCCCAAAGCCTGGGGTCACTGGCTTCCCAGGGTTTGCCTTAAAGCCAAAGGAGAAGGCTGCCTGGCCTAGGGCCAGCTGATTGCACACAGGGCGAGCGGCAGGGACAGGACGCATTGCTGGGAAGAGAGACTTATGTAAGCCCTTCTGCCCCAGCGCCGAGATTAGTGGCCAGCAAAGCCCTGCTCCAACAGGGGCGGGGCCCCAGCCAGGACTGCAAACTGAGTCCGGCTTGGAGTAGGCCCAGATCCTCCCAAGGTAGCCGTGTCCTGGTGGCAGATTGGCCGCTGGAGCCCAGGCAGCTGCCTGCCCTTCTCCTTCTGCTTACCAGTGGTCTCTGTTCCTCCAAGTGGGCCCCCGGGGTGGGGACACGCAGGGTGAGAAGGGCGCCCCCTGCAGAGAGCCCCCCCAGCTCTGAAAGTTCCTTTCGTTCCAGGTGTCCACGGACTGGACAATGAGGCTGGCCGTGGCAGCCCTGTTTCTCGGTCTCACGATGGTGGTCTCCAGAGATGTGGAGGAAGGCGACTTGTGCTTGTACGAGCCCCTGTCTGACGCCGATGCTGTCCTCTGCAAGTAAGGCCGGGCGGGACTCCGGAAAGCAAGCAGGCAGGTCAAAACGGGGCTTGAGATCGCGGGGAGGCGTGTCTGCTGAACCAGGGAGCACTGTCTCCTCAGGCAGCCCCTGCGGACTGGCGGAGAGTAAGTGAGGCTGGGAGAACACCTGGATGGAGGACAGCCTAAGGAAGGCACCGGAGACGGCTCCCGCCTTCCGGAAGGCGGGCTCCCAGCCCCAGAGGGTATACGGGTCTGGTCAGCTCCCCCTCATACCCCGGGACCTCCAGACCTGAGAGGCTGCCCTCACCCTCTCTGCTGGGACCCTGAGGGACCATCCCTCTCCATAGCCCAGACTGCCCCCTTCCCCCCAGCAAAGTAGCATTTTAAAGAACAGTGGCAGTTGACAGAGGGCCTCTCCCATGTGAGAGGCCATGGTTAGCCTTCCAGGGATGAAGCCCCAGGAGTGTGTGACAGGTGGGTCTTTTAGGGAGTGTGGCCTCTGGGTGCTGTCTAGAGAAGAGGCCGGGCGTCAGGGGTGGGCTTCTTCCTGAAGCTTCTCCCTGCCTGAGTCAAAGTTCAGCTCTCTCCTCATGGACCGCCAGTTAGAAAAGCCAGTCCTGATTGGCCTGGACTCGTGGCTCATCCTGAGGGCGGCCCCGGGCCACTCTGCCGCCAACCCTCTCTGCCCATTTGGTAGCTGATGGGACTGGCATCCCATTGAAGCCATTGGAAGTGAGAGGGTAGAGAAGAACCCTCCTCTCTACTTGGTCTCCTTGTGTACATTTGAATTCCTCCTAATGTGACTTCTAGAAAGATAAATACAGGTTTTCCCTTGAAAAGTTATGTAGCTGAAACTGTCCCCCGCCAAAGATGGTACGCATTCTTATCAGTACCTTTTTTAAACTCTGGTGAAACCACTGTGGGTGAAGTTTTGTGTAGGAGGAGGAGGAAACAGTGGCTGCCTCTCACATGTGGGCTCCAGGCCTCTAGGTGCTCGGCAGAGTGGAACCTTCCTGGGGGCGGCAGCCATTTTACTCAGGTAGGCAGGAGATGGAGTTCCCATGAGCTGGGGAGGTGGGCTGGGCCAGCCACGATCAGGCCCCCTTGCAGAATGCCTCTGTGCTTCCCACATTCATTACAGAACACTTAGAAAGTGATTGTGTGTGTACGGTCCCTGGCGGCGACCGGCCGGGGCCCCAGCTGCCCTTGGCTCTGCGCTGTAGGCTTCCCTCCACACACACACACCGGTGTCCCGGTGGCCTGAGAACTCTGGGGCACGGAGGGAGCCCCGACGTGTGTATCAGCATCCTCACAGCCAAAGAGGGGGCTCCAGAGATTAAATAACCAGTCTACAGCAGTGCCACACCCTGCAAGTGTCAGAGCCAGGGTTCAGCCCCTTCTGTCTGACTCTGCACTCAACAAACACTCTTTCTGGCCGCTGACCTTCATGCAGGGGCAGAGCTTCTCAAACTCAAGGGAAGGGGAGCTTTCTTAGTCGCCTTCCCTCAGCTCTAAAAAAATGCCAGCTCAGGGCACCTTACAAAGAGCAGAAATGTACTTTTTCCTCCTTTTTGCAAGTGCTAGCACATCTGGTGAGAACCCACTTCCTGATTCAGAGATAGCCATCCTCTCGCCATGCCCTTGCCTAGTGGAAGCACACCCTGGAGGCCCCTGCTTCTTGACGCCCTCACACTGGGGGCTGGGGTTCAGCTTATGAGTTTGCGGGGAGGGGCAACTGCAGTTAAATCCTTCTCAGGAGCTCTTCTCAGGACTGCCTAGAATACACCAGCAGACCCCCAGTCTGAGAAACACAAACTTATTGCACTCGGGCTGCGTGGTAGGAACTGTCTCATTATAAGCCATCACTGCAAAAGGTTTGTCTTTATTGCTGGTAAAAGGCCATCACTAACGGACAACACATTGTGGACATGCCAGACCTCTGGGGTCAGTACCTCCTGTGCTAAGACCCGCCCCCCCCCCCCCCCCAAGAAACCTGCTCAGCTCAGCCTCCTCCCCTTGCCAAGACAGCCCCCAGAGAATCCGTTCCCCTTGTGGTATTTGGAGTCTAAAAGAGAATTTGTAAATTTAGGCCTTAATACCAGAGAGTATGAATCTAGAAGAGGAATTATATTTATCCGGAGAAGCAGTAGGAAAACACTGTTAAAAGAAAAGCTCTTCCGCAGTGATATCTTACCTACCCCAAGACAAGCCTGAGTAGACTGACAAAAACACTGAGATTCAGGGGTGCACGGGTGGCTCAGTTGGTTAAGCATATGACTCTGGATTTCAGTGCAGGTCATGATCTCAGGGTCGTGAGATTGAGCCCTGCCTTGGGCTCTGTGCTAGGCATGGAGCCTGCTTTACATTCTCTCTCCCCCGCTCTGCCCCTGTGCTCCACTGCCTGCGTACTCTTTCTCACTCTTAAAAAAAAGGACTTATGTTCAGTGTCTGCAACAACAACAACAAAAAAACCCAGAGCCTCCGGTCTGGATTGGAAGCTCTGTCCTTGACAGGGTGCGTCCCCTCCCGTCTCAAGGTGGCGGTCGCCTCTCTTTAACTCACCGCACTCCTAGTTTTGTCCCGGGACCCTGCATCGGAGGAGTCCAGTTTCTCTGCCTCCTGCTGGTCCTTCAGGCGGTGGGGTGTCACACTCTTCCTTCACCTGCAGCTCTTCTAAGCTGGGCACCCTCCTCTGTCCCTGGTTCTTCCCCAGGGGCCTGGCTCCTGGACCCCATATCTGGGACGTTGGTTGGAGACAGCCCTTTGCTCTTTTCCAAGGCTGGCGCCCCACACTTGGACCCTGAGAACCATGCAGGGAGGCTGGGGTGCCCAGCGAGCCCCCTCAGACTTCTGTGAAGCTGGCCTCCCCTCCACGGCCTCTTGTCCTCCTCGCTCACAGGCCGCTGGAATTCTGAGCCTTTTCTGCAGGGACAGGCAAGGAGCCATTTTCCTCTGATCCAGTTCTTACGGTGACCATCCCGTCAGAAGCCCGGAGAAGCGCATCTGCTCCCCGGGGAGGCTGTCAGACAGGCTACTGGAGCAGTTCTCCCTGCACAGATCCCCCACACGGAGCGGCTGCTCACCTTTGTTGTGTCCTGGTTTCTCCGGGTGGGGTTCCACTGGGCAGCGGGGGCTTGGAGCCTCTCCGGAGGCTGCCCTCAAGCTGCGGCCTCATCTGAGGGGGTGGACTGGCAGGGGTGGGGGGCTCGGCTCCCCAGGAGCTTGCCCGTGTGGCTGTTGACAGGCCTTGGTCCCCTGCCTGCGGGTGGCCTCTCCGTGGGGCTGTTCGCCACACCACAGATGCTTTCCCCAGAGCCTGGCTGAGCGGGAGGGCATGTGAGAGGAGCCACAGTCTTTTTATGACATAATCTTGGAAGTGACGTCCCACTGCTGCTGCTAACCCTAACCCCCACCTTCTCCCTTCCAAGCGAGTCACCAAATCCAGCCCCCACTCAAGGGGAGGGGTAACACTCAGGTGGCAGGACCAGGAGGCGGGGATCTCGGGGGGGGAGGGGGCATCACGGACACTGTGTGCCACACCCATGTCCCCGTCCCCTCAGTTCGCCAACAATGAGACCCTGTGCGGGTTGCTTCACTTTCTGTGGGCCTCCACTTACTCATCTGGGGGAGGGGAATACAGCCACGGCTGCTCTGAGGAATCCTACGGAATGAAATACTATGTGTGCTGTGCTCCTGATCCATTCCCTTCCCCCGGCCTCTTCTGCCATGCGAGATAGCGACCGCTCTGGGACCAGAGCCCCCCGGCCCTCCCCTCGGCGCTCCCAGGTCCTTGTGAAGTTGACCAGGAAGTGCCCCACCTCTGGGGGTGGAGAGGGTACGTGCCCCGTGCGAGGCACCCCATGAGCCGGAAGAGGGCACAGGTGCTAAAGTGTTTTCTTACTCAATTCAGTTTTCAATTCATTCACCTCAGGCTTGTCCAGATCTTTTTTTGAGGCTGATTGGATCATCTGTTTTAATCAATGACCCACTTGTTCATTGTTATTAATCAACTTTGTGACTCTCACAAATTAAACAGATTTGCCTTCTGTGTCCTGATCCAAGTCTTTGGCAAAACTGCTGAACGGGACAGAGGCCCACACGTGCCCCCGTGGCCTGGCCTGCCGTGTGGGGCGACGGGAGGTTTTCAGACACTGGGCTGGCAGCGCCCCATGGTGTGACCAGGGCCAGGAGCACGGACTCAATCCCTGGTCTCCTGGTGCCTACATTTCCAGGGGCCGCTCTGCCGCTTGAGGCCCACTCATGGGACGTCAGCTGGCTGCTTTTGCTAAACTGTTTTAACATTTGTAGCAATTCCACTAGGATAAAAGGAGGAAACCCATTTGTTCCCTGGAGAAGGCCCCTGGGGTCCTCTGTTTCCCTCCTTCCTGGCTGTTGGCCCTTCCCAGTTCCGGGCTGTGTGCTGACTCTCCAGCAGAGGGTCCCCTCTATTGGCCTTAGACCTTGCTAGGTGCAATGTCAGACAGTCATGGCCGAACCAAACCAAAAGTTCTTGAAAATATTACTGTTGGGGCACTTGGGGGGCTCAGTTAGGGAAGCCTCCGGCTCTTGGTTTCGGCGCAGGTCATGATCTCAGGGTCAGGAGATGGAGCCCCATGTCGGGCTCCGTGCTGAGTGTGGAACCTGCTTAGGATTCTCTCTCTCCCTCTGTCTCTGCCCCTCCGGCTACGCAGGGCCACTCTCTCTTGAAAAATAATGATAATAATAATAATAGTAAGTAATAATAAATAAAATGTTGTTGTGAGGAAAAATGAAAACCCATCCCTAAAACTTGTTCAAAAGCAATCAAAACCATGGCCTCCAAAAGGAATTACTATAACCTCACCAAGAGGTAAAAGAAACAAGTGAGCTGAGCAAACCGGAAGTTGAGCTAACCGGCCCGAGGCTCCTCGGGGTGCTGGCCCACTGAAGCGTCCTGCCCCTGCCGGGGGTTTAGGCTCTGGCTGCCAGCGCCCAAGGTGGGACCTCGGGGGACACTGAAAGGGTGAAATGGAGCGGAATGTGGGGCTCCGTACCGGAAGGCTGTCCTGGCCTTCCTCACAGATCCAGAGTTTGGGAGCCCCTGCTCTCCGCAGCATCTCCTCACTGGGCCTCCTCCCAGCCTCACCCCCAGCAAGGGAATCGTGGCCAGCTCTGGGTGACCCCTGGCAGGCTGTGGAGCTGCTCAGCCACGTTGGGCTTTTCGGCAAAGGCGGAGGACCCACCTTTTCTCTGTCTGTGAATCATCTTAACCAAATGCACCCTGCCGAGACCCTGGGTCTTGGTGATTTAAAAAAATATGGCGAAACAGAGAGGAAGGGCAAATTTAAAAAAAAAAAAAAGTTGGTTAAAAGATTTTGGTTTTTTTTGTTTTTTTTTTAAACATCAGTTTGACAGCCTGGCTTACATCCCTGAGTTTTGGTTACAGGTGAGCCCTTAAGGCTAATCCTGATGGAGTTTTGGGAACAGCCCTCCAGGGGAACAGGATTCTTAGAGCATTCATGCTGTTCAGCTCTTTCAGGGAAAAAGCAGACAAATGGATTCATCCCACTGTCTTAGGGACCAGAGAGTTTACCCCCTAGGAGACATTTGCATTCTGAAAGTACAGGGAGTAGTAGGTCGAGGATCTAGGTTATCGGGCGACACATGACCCAGAGAAGTGGGTTAGGGAAACTACCAGGGACGATTGCCGGACTTGGAGGGGGTCTGGGTTGTTTAGGGTCGACGAAGGCTGGACCCGTGAAGAAGGCTGTGCGCACTTGCTAAACCTTTCTTGATGTAAAGAAAACATTCCTGGAAAGCACTGTGTAAATATTGTTCTTATAAACCCAATCCTACTTTAAAGACACT
Organism: Mustela erminea; assembly: GCF_009829155.1. NCBI lineage: Eukaryota > Metazoa > Chordata > Mammalia > Carnivora > Mustelidae > Mustela > Mustela erminea. The sequence continues at coordinate 3,081,214 of NC_045615.1, read as the reverse complement.
GACCAGGTTTGCCTAAAGATGTATGTTCTTCCTGAGGAGTAAATACAGATGACCGTTCGCGTCTTCTGACCACTGGTGGCTCGTTGTAAACATTAATCGCCTTCTTCGCAACTCACGCCAGCGCTATCAGTACGTACGGTCCATGTCCCCATTTTACAGGTGAACAAACTGAGGCACCAAGAGGTCAAGTAACTCTTAACACACACTGGTCACACTAGATAGTGACCACAACTAGTTGGTAGCAGGCCTAGGATTCAATCCCACTTACTCCACATTCTCCACAGCACAACTGAACGGTGTGAGCTCTCAGCCTCCTCCAGAACTGACATGGGCTGACCATCTCCCTCTCTCCATAGGGGCCTTGAAGTTTTCTACCCAGAGCTGGGGAACATCGGCTGCATGATTATTCCCGACTGCAACAACTACAGACTAAAGATCACCCACTGGGCTGAGCCCATAGTCAAGTTCCCTAGGGCCTTGGAGGTAAGTGAGCAAGCCTGGCCTGGAAGGGGAGGGCCATGGGTCTTGGCTTCCCTCTGAGCATGCTCATCTTGGTGACTTGAAGCCATGGGCAGGGCCATCTTGGTTGGGTCTGGGGGTCCCACGTGACCACGGATACCACAAGCATGTGCCCTCCTTAGAGAAGCTCTATAACCTTGGAGGAGGTTGGGATGGGGGAATGGGGCTGCAGCCTGGGCACTGTAGTGGGACTCTGGGGCCGCTCTGCTGGGTCTTTGCCTGCTCCCAGAGAAGCCTTGCTCCTCAGTGCACGCGGAGACAAGCTGATGTGCGCTTTGGGGTTGGCAGAGAAAAGGAGGAGAGAGGGAGTCCTTTCTCCAGGTGCAAGGTGGCTCGGCTTTCAGAATAATCTTCCGGACGCTAGTTTGTCATGGGCTAAACAGGAGTAGTGCATCCTGACTCCGTCCTTACAATATGAAACACACCTGAGAGTTTGCTCGCACTTGTCTGAAACAAAAGATTGAAGCATTTTTAGGAATCTCAAATAAGTGTTCTTTCTACCAGGAAATGACTAGTACTATCTTGTTCTGGAAGCTTCCCTTAGATTGGGGATGCAGTAAGCCTGGGGAAGGGCCATGGAAGTAGGAAGTGGGACTGTGGCTCCTGTTTGCAGTGGCCAGGCCAGGTCCTGGGGGCGCTGCTCCAGTGTTCCGGTCACTGTCTCTTTGTTTCTTGACTCCTGGGTCACACTGAGCCCCCAAAGTGTCAGCAGTGGAGGGCGACTCTGCCTCCATCTTTGTGGTGTTTGATTAGGAGGTGCCCATGTCAACCTACATACAAGGACTGTGATGTGGCCGGGAATCAGGCCACAAATGGGTGGAGATGGAAGGGTCACGGTCAGGATGTGACCCCACACACACCACGCGGACGCACACAGCCTTCTGGTCCCTTCCGTGTGCAGCGGCAGGGAGAGGCCACTGACGGCTCTTCCCCTCTGTCTGTCCGGCCTGGGGACTCTCGGTGCTGCTGTTGATCAGGCCTGATGGCGGTCAGGACAAACACAACAAAACAGCAAGTTCTGGGGTGGGAGATCACAGCGTCCTCACATGGAGAGGGTAGATTTTTCTCTCTCTCTGGGACTGTTTCCACTATCAGGGAACCAATACACTGTGATGTGTCCCACAATTTATGAGACTGGGAACACAAAGCTTTGACTGGCTATTGTGTTTGCGATCGTGACAAATGTCCTTTCCTCCGGGACTCTAAGCAAGCAGTAATAAGGGTGCCTTCTGGGTCTCCTCTCCCTCAACCCTCCCAAGCCCCATGCTCATGACCATGCAAGCACACACACGAGCACACCTGCACGTCAGCCCTCCTCCCTGGAGACCCTTGGCCTGGGTTGCACCATTGGACACGTGGGAAACATAGGACCCTGAGATTCTAACGCTCAGATCAGGATGTGGAGGGCTCCTGCAGGGCAGGAGCCCAGTCTTTTAGGGAAGAGTATAATGCCGCACCTGGGACAAGATGCTCTACTTTACCATTAATTCACTTGTCCCTGGTTCTGCCACTGAAGGAGTAAGGAGGTAGATCCAAAAACTCTTTCGCAGCCCACTGACTGTCCCAGGAGGGTTTCTCAAACGGCTCCACTCTGCGTGATATTATAGCAGATGGCCACTAGATGGCAGTGCAGACTTTTCTGAGTACCTGGTGTACTTGGTTTGAAGCAAGCTTGGGAAGTCTGCCTTTGATTTGGCTTGGTCCATACTGATTGTCCTGGGGTGTGAATGCATCCTGGGGTGTGAATGCATCACCTCCACCAGGTCATGAAATTTCCCACCCTGTCTCTGTCCAGAGGCGGGATGGTGAAGAAAACCTGGAGACTTATGAGGGCCACAGAGCTGTGATTCAGAAAGCCAAGGAGGGGCGCCTGGGTGGCTCAGTGGGTTAAAGCCTCTGCCTTTGGCTCAGGTCATGATCCCAGGGTCCTGGGATCAAGCCCCGCATCCATCGGGGCTCAGCAGGGGGCCTGCTTCCTCCTCTCCCTCTGCCTGCCTCTCTGCCTACTTGTAATCTCTGTCTGTCAAATAAATAAATAAAATCTTAAAAAAAAAAAGTCAAGGTCAGAAGTTTCACCAAAAAAAAAAAAAAAAATGGTCAAAGTGATGGAAACAAAGGAAGAAAAAGTAATATTCTACTACTGTAGAACTTAACTTTCTTTGGAAATATAGCTGATGTTTGACAAGGCAGATTCAGTTTGAGTTCCCGAAAAACACCATTAATCAAGTGGTACCCACTTTATGCTGGATACTGTTCATGTGTCATTTCATTTAAAGTTTTCATCAAGTCTGCAAATGAAGTGTTTCTTTGGTTGAGACTGTCAGTGGCAAGTAACAAAAGCCAGTTTGACTGGTGTTTGGTTCACAAACCCAAAACTCCAGGGATAGCTTCAGGCATGGCTGGATCCAGGTGCCCAAACAACATCACTAAAAATCTTTCTTTCCCTTTTCTCTGCTTTTTTCTGTGCTGGTTTTATGTGTAAATAGACTCTTTCCTTGTGGTGGCAACGGCAACTCCATCAGCTTCAGATTTGTGTTACTAGTTTATCAATCCTAGTGGGTATAGGTTGACACTTTACAACCATTAAAAATCCCAGGATTTGTCCTGCTTAGATCACATACTTATCCCTGAACTAATGACCCTGGGTAGGCCCATTAAATCTACCAAAGCTGAGAGCAGAAGAGGATGGTTCCTTCAAAGGAGAATCAAGGTGCTGGTTGTTAGAAGGGAGAAAAGATATTGGGTCAGAAAACCAAGAGAAGTTCTTGCAGAAGAATTTAATCAAAGCAGGTGCAGAGCTGGAAAGTGGCAGAACCAGGGTTTAAACCCAGGTCTGCCCAGCATCAAAGGCTTGGCCACGGGACCACTGACAGTGGCTCTCAGGGGAGACATCAGGGTGCTGGTACCGTTGGAGAGGGCTTGTTGAAGCTTTCCTGGGACAGAAAGGAATGGTTGCTAAGAAGGATGGTGGTAGAGACGGGGGAGACAGGCCAGGGGCAATGGGAAATGAGAGGATGAACAGAGCTTCCCTGGAGGGGTAGAGAGAGCAAATATCTCTAGAAAGAAAGCAACTGGAAAAGTTGGAGAGGAAGTGGATGCTATCTGGGAATAGGGTCCCTCAAAAGTGCAGGCAGGGGAACAGAGTGACAGAGAAGAGGATTGTAAGCATTTCCTCTGGGCCCAGAGCCTGATGAGAAAGGACAAACAGATAGCAATGGGCTATGTGGCGATAGTGTCTCGTTTCAAAGGTGATTAAAGCAAAAGCCACCAAAGCAGCAGGTGCCCGTGGTGCCTTGGAAGCTCCCACCACCACCACCAAGCAAGCCCCGAGGCCCTGGCAGGAGGTGGTCAGTGGGCCTGGGACTGTGTCTCTGCGCCTCCTAGAGGTCTTCCCTCTGCACACCTTTGCTCAGGCCACTTCCCATATCCGGACCTTGCATTCTGGGACACCTTGATCACACCAAAATGCTTTTTCTAAGAAGGCTTCCCTGATTGCCTCCCACTTAGCCCTCTCCTCATCCCTGGCTGGTCTCTTCTTTCTATGAGCTTTTTATTATTTTTTATTATTTTTTAAAAGATTTTATTTATTTCCTTGACAAAGAGAGACATAGTGAGAGAGGGAACTCAAGCAGGGAGAGCAGGAAAGGGAGAAGCGGGCTCCCCGTCGAGCAGGGAGCCCAATGCAGGGCTGGATTCCAGGACTCTGGGATCATGACCTGAGCTGAAGGCCAATGCTTAATGACTAAACTACCCAGGTGCCCCTCTCTGAGCTTGTTAAATGTCCCCTACCCACCAGACCTAGCGTTTAATTCCTCTGGCTTGTATTGTTGTTGCTTATTTCTATCTCCCAGAACCCTGACCTGTGTATAAGCTCTAGGAAAGTAGGACTGGCCACAATCCCTTACCACGTTTGCAGACCCCATGTTGGCTGACCAGGCGAGTGAGTAGAGAATGAATGAATGGCAGGGGAAGGACACCTCCTGGAGGTGAACCATGAGATGTGTGAGTCCCACGGTTTGCCTTTTAAGCTGCTGGGTGCCCAGGTGAGCCGGGTGGACTCTCAACCCAGCGCTAGTCCCTCCTCCACCCAGGGCGGCGGGGGGGGGGCGGCTCAGGGCTGGAAAGGGGACAGCCAGGAGACAAATCCAGCTGGTTTCCCAAAAGGCAAAGTTGTGCAGGGAAATGTGAATGGTCCCTGTGTCAACAGTCCTGAGAGCTGAGAGAAGTGTTGAAATAAGAGGCAGCTTTCTCCCTGGGTGCTCTGACAAACATTAAGAGGCAAACGTCTTAAAATGCATCCCTTCTCAAGACGATGCAAACTGAAAGGCCCCTGAGAAGCTTCTTGACTGAGGCTTATTCTTCACCTTGAATTTCACCAGCTGGAAACCTTTTGAAGTGAAGAAATTGCCTTTAAGTGGGGAATATGCATTGCATTAGAGAGAAGGAATAAGGAGTCCTGCTGTCCCTCGGGTTTCCAGGCGGCTCCACGGCTTTCTCCTTCCCAGAAAGCAGGCGACTCTGAACAGCCTCGCCCTGGGTGGGACAGGCCTAGCCCCACGCCACCCTGGACCCACAGTGTCTGTGTTGCTGCTTCCTGGGGGCCACCTCCTTGCACTCGCGGGCCCAGAGTGGGGACAAACTTGGGACACAGGCGGTGGCATCACAGACTCTCTGTGCTGAAAGAGACCTCGGAGCTAACTAGCCTGCCTCCCATCCTTCTCTTCATGCTCAGAGCAGCACAGGGCTGCTGAGGTCACAGATGATGAGTGGAGGTGGGACACAGGGCTCCTGACACGGGGTAAGGCTGGTTAGAGCAGCCCTCCACCCCCTCACCAATGGACGGGGCAGATTCTCTTACTCCCGGGAAGAAAGGGCAGAGGAGGGGCGTGCATACCTGCAGGGGCAGCCAAGGGCGGCAGCCCAGCAGGATTTAGTGTCAGTGACAGGAAGTGATTCACTTAACACATACTCACTGAATACACAGACACCATATTAGTGCCTCCGAGCCCAAAACCGAAGGCACCACAGCAATGCTCCCAGTCTAGGTGGGAATACGGGTGGGTGGCCGGCAAATGTGGGGTCGTGTGGTGCAGGTACCACGAGGACCGGACAGGGCAGCCAAGCTGAGTGGCAGTCAGGGAAGGCCTCCAGGAAGAGGTGACCGGAGCTGACCTGCAGACAGTGAATAGACAGGGCATGAAGGGGAGGCCCCGGGTGGCTGGGTGACGGATGAGGCTCAGGAGAGGACAGGGTCACAATGCAAGGGGCCACAAAAGCTGCTTGGCCTGGTGGGGAGGCCGGATTCGATATTGAAGTCAGGCTGGGGAGGGGCTGGTGAAGGCGCTTGGATTAGCAGCTTGGGAAGGTGTCTTCCGTCCCCGGCATTCCAGGTGCGAGAAGGGAAGAAAGGAGAGGCTGGAGGCAGAGAGAACACCCCGTTGAAACAGTCAGCATAGGCGAGGGCATGAGCCATGGCACGGATTTGAGAGCTATATAGAAGTGGCATCTGCAGGGCTTGGTGACTGCAGAGGCATGGGGATGGTGGGGTGGGGTGGGGGGTGGTATGACACTTGGGTTTCTGTGACGGTCAGCCAGAGGAGTGGGGGTGAAGCTGCAGCATCTAACTTTTCCTCTAAAACAAGGTGCTTTGGAAAGTGAAGGGACAGGCTGTCGAGAATTATCGGGATGGCAGGGGTGACAGGGCACACTGTCCCATTATTAGGGCTTCCAGCAAGGGACACACTAGATCTACAGGGACAAAGGCCAGTGGCAGTGACTCTGCAGACGCTGAGTTTGAGGATCGTGTGTGTGTGCAGAGGCAGGTGCCCCGTGAGCCCGCTGAGCGGAGCAGACAGGGCTGGAGGTCTAGACTGGGGTCCTCAGTGCCAGGGGGTGGGCAGTAGAAGCTGGAGGCGGCGGGACTCCCTCGGAGGGAGGTTACGGAGGGGTCCCCTGTGGCCCGCCTGCAGAGGTCAGACTGGCACAGGAAAAAGTGTAACTGATGTAACCCAGCCAGCTGCTGGCAAGCCCCGTCAGGGACAGAAGTGAATGAAAAAGGGACACGGCGGGCTGGGCACACACACCAGAAGTGTGCGGGAGACAAGGGGCACCCAAGCTACTGAAATGCTGGCAGGAAAAGAGCCAGTTCTAAGGGCAAAGCCCCATGCAGCAGAAATTGGAGATAATGGGCCCAGTGGAGAAGTTCACATCTGAGAAGAAGAACCACGAGGGTGGTGGAGGTCACACAAAAGGCAGGAGATTTCCTCAGAGGCCAAGGGTAGGAATCACGGAAGACTCAGGTGTGGAGGGTGGGGTGGGGGGAGCAGCTGCAGGGGCCAGGTTAGGGAGAGCTGTTAGATTTGGCAAATTCCCTGGCACTGCTCTTGAGGACGGAGAGAGGAGTTCCAGAAGGAGCGGCTGGGAGCAGATGGCAAATCCAGGACAGGGTGGGGGCTTCAGCAATACTCCGAGTGGTAGAGGGAACTCATGACCTGCAACCCTAACCCAGGGCCTAACCTGTGACACAAGCTTAGTAAATGCTATCAGCTGTCATTCTAAGAGACAGGCCTGGAATCTGAAGAGTACACGGGACAGAGGATTTGGGCTTCTGGAGAATTCAAAGGGCAACGCTTATCACCGTCTCCAACCCTTGCAGCCAGGTTTTGAAGTTGCAGAGAAACTTCTCACATAGGGTTTCACACGATCCTCCTAATAATGTTGGGAGCTAGGCAGAGTAGGTGAAGGGCCCTCCCAAGGTCACACTTGCCAAAGCTGGGAAGTAGGAGAGCCAGCTTTAGATCCCCTCCAGGTCCACTGTCTTCCAGCTACATAATTTTCCCTCTTGACTCCATCCTGGTTACTTGAAAATGGATGGGGTTCTGGGTGGCTTCATGCCGAAGCATCCTTGCCGCCAGCATTTTTGCTGCACAGCTCGTGGGCTATCATGCAATTTTGCTGCAAAAACAAAAATCGTGAAAAACAAAAGAGGGACATCCATTAAAAAGGAGATAATGAAACGCAAAGAACAAATTACAAAATTAAAAAGACTCTCTTGTGAAGTATAAAAATATTTGAACATACCAAAAATGCCTACTGTGGATTCCTGGCAACTGTACACGTATCATTGATTTTGTAGATTATACGTAGCTAGGTACTTGTCTTCAAAGTCTTTCCTTCATGGCAGCATATACTTTTTTTTCTTGTTGATTCGCCTCCTTTTGCGGCCTCACACTTTCTCTCTTTTCACTGAGGTTTCCTCCTTCATCGAGGGAGGTATCAGTTTCCAAATACCGGGCTGTGCACCTGCCACCGAGTTTTGTATGGTGTGGCGACAGCCTTCCACACTATTGTTTGTCTCTGGCCTCTGGTTCCCTGTTCACCGATGGGCATTCCAAAGTTCCACGGGAAATGTGGGTTGGAAACTCTGGGTCACTGTAGAGACGGCCACGAGTGCTGAGATTGTAGAGGGTAAAGCTCTGCGGTGAAACCAACCGGTCAGCCGGTTACTTTTCGTCTTTTATGGCAAAGTTGCCTTACGGCCCATTACTTCCATGGCAAACGTGTGTGCTGCCCAGATGCTCACGGCCGAAGAGCCAGACGCAGTCACCTGGTGTCTGCACTGGGCTCGGGCGGCCATTCCTGTGTCCAGATCCCAGTGGAGGCCTCCTGTGGGCCCCTCAGCCTGTCACCATTGCACGAGCAGGGGACTCCAGCCAACACGAGCCTTAGCCCTGCCCGCCACCAGAAGCACCTGGTAAAGGTGAGAACAGGCATGGTTGTCATTGTAAAAATACTGAACTCAGAAGTGCTTTGTGTGGCTGATGTTTTGCTGGTAAGGAAGATCCTTGGCCTTGATCTTTATTTCCAGTACTTTCTCCCCACCCCACCACCCCACCACCTTTCCTGTCGTTATACTCACTGCTCCAGGGTTTGCAAATGTCTGGTCAGCCCGGAGCCTGACCTTCCTGGAGCTTTTTAATCAAGCCGCCTGTCCCCCGTGCACAGGGGTGCTCCTCCGAGCGCAGGCAAACAGGGTGTTTGCTCAGTGGTTGGGCATCTGATGTTGGCCAAAAGCTCTCAGTCAAGTGTGGGGAAACAGGTTCCAGATGTTTTTCAGATCAAATAATGTTCCTTTGAAAAAAAACCAAAAAACAAAAAACCGTGTGGGCCGCTCCTTGGAGGGGGCATGTGGGATCTGAAAGGAGAGTCCACTGGGTTTGCATCCTGGTTTGTTTTAAAAAGGTCATTCAGCAAGTATCTGTGTGGGGCACGTCTCATGTGTGGGATCTGTTCAGAGCCGACTGTTGGGGGTGTGAGCACAGGCTTCTTGGATTTTAAAATAGCTGCCCGGCCCTTGTGGGAGCCATTTGGAGAGACGAATATTCGAATTTTGAATGTACAGTGGCTTGTTGCCTGTTCTCACTGGAGAGAAAAGACAGTGGCCTCAAGAGCCGTTCAGAGAAGGGTTTTGAAACTGTTTGAGTGATGATGTTATTTGTTAACATTTGCTGTCTTGGGTGGAGGTAGGGGGAGGGGGAGAGGGAAGTAGAAGGTCCTCTGCTGGCTAGAACCGCTGCCAGGACACAGTCCCATGGACCTTGAGGTATCTCGCTCTCTTACCAGTGCATCCCCGATGCCAGCGCACATGTTGTTCTGTGTTAGAGCCCACCTGACCCTAACGATGGCAATGTGGAGACTGTTTTACAGATGAGGAAGCAGCAGCTCGTGGGAAATTATCTATTTAGTTTTTTTTAAAAGATATTATTTATTTATTTAACAGAGAAGGAGCACAAGTAGGGGGAGCAGCAGGCAGAGGGAGAAGCAGGCTCCCCACTGAGCAGGGAGCCCGATGCGGGGCTCGATCCCAGGACCTGGGGATCATGACCTGAGCTAAAGGCAGATGCTAATGAATGAACCACCCAGACCCGCTCTATGTAATTTTTTAAAAAGATTTCATTTATTTATTTGACAGAGAGAGATCACAAATAGGCAGAAAAGCAGGCAGAGAGAGAGAGAGGGAAGCAGGCTCCCCGCTGAGCAGAGAGCCCGATGTGGGGCTCGATCCCAGGACCCCGGGATCATGACCTGAGCCGAAGGCAGCAGCTTAACCCACTGAGCCACCCAGGTGCCCCCCTCTATGTAATTTTTAATAGACTTTTTTTTTTTTTAAGATTTTATTTATTTGACAGAGAGAGATCACAAGTAGACAGAGAGGCAGGCAGAGAGAGAGGGGGAAGCAAGTTCCCTGCTGAGCAGAGAGCCCGATGCGGGACTCGATCCCAGGACCCTGAGATATGACCTGAGCCGAAGGCAGCGGCTTAACCCACTGAGCCACCGCGGCGCCCTAGACTTTATTTTTTAGAGAAGTTTTACCTTCACAGAAAAATTGAGTGGAAATTACAGAGATTTCCCATATGCTCCTTGACCCATGCACAGTCATCCCTTACTATTAACACCCCCCCACCAGAGTGGTATATTTGTTACAATTGATGACCCTGCACTGACACATTGTTATCACCCACAGTGCATGGTTTGCAGGAGGGTTCCCTCTTGGTGTTGTACATTGTATAGGCTTGGACAGATGCATGTGACATGTATCCATCATTATAGTATCAGACAGAGTAGTTTCACTGTTCTGAAAATCCTCTGTGCTCCACCTACTCGTTCCCCAACTCCTGGCAACTACTGATCTTTCTGCTCTCTACATGGTTTTTGCCTTTTCTAGAATGTCGTAGTTGGAATCCTACCGTATATAGCTTTTTTTGGATTAAGAGCGTAGACTACCAGCTGGGCCTCCACAGAAGGGTCTGGTACCTGCCCATCTTGGCCTAAGCTAGTGGCCAGTCACCCTGTAGCTTAGCTTTCCTTTTGGGGACTTGCCCTTCCCTCGACTGGAGGTTTCTGGTGAGGCTTTGGAGTGGTTCTCCTACACCTGATGTCAACTTGGGCATTGCCCCCATTTGGGTTCTTGTCTGTCTCTCCAAAGAGAATGTAAACTCCCTGAGATATGGAGCTAAGTGCGGGATGCTGGCGGGACGGGGGCGGGTAACTAGAGTATAAGTGTTTCAGTTTTCAAACCACTTTCCTTTGTCATGACGGTTCTTATCTCCCATCAGTCCCAAGAGGTGGGCCAGGCAATTGTCTCTGCTACATTGAGGATCCTTGGCCCAGGGAAGGCCAGAGAAGGCAGAAGCTCCTCCTCAGAGCCCAGTACCCATCTCCTTGTTGCCTCACACCCCATTTAGGACTCCTTGCAGCTTTGTGGATGCTAGCTTGCCCTAAATGCACAGACGTGCTAAGTGGAGTGATGAAGCCTGGGCTCGAATCCTTGGCTCCTGTACCATGCTTTTCTTTCCTGTACCCCCTGCAACCCTGTCGTCCCCAAGCATTTACTACATGGCCACACTGACTGTTTCCGATGCAGTCAGGCTCTGTGCTAAGTGCCGCAGGAGATATGATTACCTTCATTTCTCAGGCCAGGAAACTGAGGCACAGAAAGTTTCCAGAGCTCATGAATGAGAGTCAGGATTTGAACCTAGGTCTGTATGGGCTCATCCCCCGAGAGTCGAAGGCCACCTGCAGGGTGCCCCCCAAATGACCTCAGCTGTTTCCCAGCTGCGGCCTCAGCTACCCAACCCCAGGTCCAGGGAAGAAGCCAGCCCCTAAGGCAAACAGAGAAGGAGTAAGCAGGAGATCTCCTCTTGTTCCATTGCCTCCCTTTACAAATGGGCCTCGTGATAGCAAATAACTTAGCAAAGGGAGAGATAAAGAGTGGGACCTGGGGGTGTGCAGGGGTGTGCACATATCAGAGACCCTTGGTTTCTCCCCTATCTCTAGATCTGCCCTGCTACCCCAAGGGACAACCAGAGTAAGCCATCAGACATTCCTTTTTTTTTTTTTTTTAATTTTATTTATTTGACACAGAGAGAGAGAGATCACAAGCAGGCAGAGAGAGAGAGGAGGAAGCAGGCTCCCCGCTGAGCAGAGAGCTCGATGTGGGGCTCGATCCCAGGACCCTGGGATCATGACCTGAGCTGAAGACAGGCTTAACATACTGAGCCACCAAGGCACCCCAGACATTCTTAATTTTCATGTCTGAGTTCTTTCCATTGCAGCTGGGAATGCAGAGGGTCCAGCTCCATGGCCTAGAGTACTAGAGATGCCCTGAGCAGAGGCAGACAAGGCCTAGAAGGGAAGAGGGCCAGGCCTGGCTCCCAGGCGTGGCTCTCCAGGCCCTGGATCTGGGAAGGCAGAGAGAGCCTCCTGTGGTCTCCTGGGGCTGCAATTGCACGAGTGAACACCAGAGGGAGACAGGTGACTGTCATCCTGCCCCAGACAAGGAGAGCCCGCATACCAGCTAAGAAGGCATTGCCCAGGGCGGGCAGACCGTGGAGACCTACCCAGTAATGGAGAAACAGAGGGTCCTGGATTTGGGTTGGGTGTGCATGCCGCAACACCCCTCTTGCCATCTCTCCCTTTGCCGGTTGTGGAAATGCCCTTCTACTCAAATGCAAATATCCTTGGACTGGAATACCTTAAATGGGGCGGGGGGGGGGGGGGGGGGGGGCACTAACTGGAAATGCCCTTAGGGGCCAGGCCCTAATAGGTGAATGAAATACACAATTGGAAGGAAAGTGGGGCCAGCCAGACCAGCTCTCTCTGAGAATCCCCTCATATCCCACCTGGCATTAAAAGCATTTTTATAGGATTTTACAGTCTGCTCATCCCTGGTTTTCCCTGACCTGCAGAAACTAGAAACTATTTAACTTCCTAAGGATGAACAGTCCAGCAGGAATGAGAACTGCTGGGTATCAGAGATACTCCCTTGGTTTAGAGAGTATCAGAGCCTGAGAGGTTATTATGAGAAGCAGTCAGGCTGGGCTTTGCACAGACCTTTTCTTACATCCTAGCTCTGTTGCTCATAACCCTGTGACCTTGGATCTTCTCACTAAGATTCTTTTTCTTCACCTTAAAATAGGTATTACACCTATATCCATTTCTAGGGAAGACCCAGTGGCCATTTCTCAATCCTAATCCTTCTGGTCTCCCTAACAGCATTTGACGGGGTTGGTCACTTTCTCCTCCTAGACACCCCGGTCCTCTGCTGTCAGGACCCGCAGTCTCTGAATTTCCCTCACCCTCTGTTGTTCTTCACTTCTCAGTCCCCTCGGCTGGCTGCTGCTCCTCTCGCCAACCTCTGGGCATAGGATATCCCAAGCCTCAGGGTTGGGTCTTCTCATCTTTTTCCACACTTTCTCCTTTGTGGTCTCATCCAAGGTCATGACTTTAAATGTCTTCTCTATGATATACTAGTTACAGGGTCACTGGGGTATCTCACAGACATGTCCAACCCCAAGTGCCCACTCTCCAGCCTCCCACCAAACCTGCTCCATCTGCTGTGTTCACCATCTCAGCAAAAAGCAACCCCAGCCTCCCAGCTTGTTGCCTAACCATCTTGGAGTCATCGATAATTGCTCTGGCTTTCCCATTATCCATCCAGTCCACCAGGAAACCCTCTTGGCTTTGCTTCCAGAATATATCCAGAATCGGACCACTTCTCTCCTCCACCAGGAAGACTCTGGCCAGGGCCACACCCTCTTTACCCGGGTTATTACAATAACCACCTAACTGGTCTACCGGACACCGTGTCTGCTCCAAACCCCCAGCCTATTCTCAACACAGCAGCCAGGATGAGCCTTGAAATCTGCAGATCCCATCAGTTTTCTCCTCTGCTCAAAATCCTTCCATTTCTCCCCCATATCACCTGAGTAAGAGGCACAGGACTCACACTGGCTTACAGAACCCTAGAGCCTGGCCCACTTCACCTCTCTGACCTCAGTGCCTACCATTTTTTGCCTTGTTCCCTTGGCCTCCCTTTTGCTTCTTGACCACACCAGCCACACCTCAGGCCCTTTGCCCTCATATCTCGGTGGAATGCATCCTCACCTCTTCCAGATCTCTGCTTCAAGAGCATCTTCTCCAGGAGGCCTTCCCATCTGCCAGACCTGGTACTCCGGAGCCCCCGGTCCCTCCCCACTTCTTGCCATCGTATTTATGTCTTCTAACCCGCATGTAACTTCTTCATTTACCTTGTTTGTTTGTCCCATTTACCTACTCCCACCCCTACCCTGCAGCTAGGGTGTAAGCTTCGTGAGGGCAGGAATCTTTGGTTGACTCCCTGGTGTAGCCCACATACCAGAAGAGTCTCGGTCATGTGGTTGGCACTTAATATTTGTTGAATGAAAGTTATTGGATGAAGATTATGAGAGATCATGTGTGCGTAGCCCTTGGTGCCGACACAGGGAACATTCAGTAAATGTTTGTGGTTATAATCTTCTCTGACGCCCAGGCAACTGGTACGACCTGCAACATGATGGCCGAGGCAGGGGACGGCTGGAGGACTTGGGATTCAAGATAGAGGGTTGTAGTGGTGTGTATGTGTATGTGTGTATGTGTGTGTGTTTTCTTTTAAGGGTTTAAGGAGAGAAATGGAGGGGGCAGAGATAGAAGGGAAATATTTATGGCTGGTTGAAAAGCAATAGATCTACAAGGCTGGACACAGGGCTCTGCAGATAGGGGACACCCAGGAAACCTGTGGGATGGATGAACACACCTCTTGAGTTGTTAGTACATGCAGAGTTGACTTTGGAAACTGAGTAAAGACCCTCAGTAAAAAGTTTTAGGGGCTGGATTGAAATAAAGACGACAAAAGGCAGGAATCGCCTTTGGCTGGATGGGGCAGGCAGGCTGCAGCGGCCTCTTCCAGGATGCTGGCTGGAGCTGAGCACCCCATGCTCAGGAGGCCACCATCCTGCTTGGCACTTACTGACTCTCAGACCCTTTGGGGGCTAGACTATCTCCCCAGAGATTGTCCACATCTCTGGGGAGCTGAAGCCCCAGGCTCTCCCCTCAGTGCCTCTTCAAGAGAACTTGGTATTCAAGAAGACCCAATGCCAGCAGAACTGCCTCTAGCTCTTCATCTTGCAAATAGAGTGGTGGTTAATTTCAGGTTTGGAATCCATGCCCCCGATTCTTACCGTGCTAAGACTGGAGCTGCTCACCAGCTCTCCATACATCTGGCACTCCCCGGCCTCCACCTCCCCCATCTCAGATGGGAAACAGAGTCACGTGAGGTGCACCTTTCCCAGTGTGCGGTCTCAGAGCAGCTATTCATGTCTTCCATTCACAAGCAGAACCTCAGGCCCCGCGGAGAGCTGCCTGCCAGGCTGAGTGCTCCCGGAAGGCAGGAGCGGCAGACAGGTCAATTCCCGCATCTCCCTGGCAACCGTCTCTGACCCGACTCCAGCCTTAGGACCATTGGAGGAGCAAATTCAGAGCCCACCTCCAGGTGAAACCCAGGAGGTTTAGAGCAGTCCATGTAAAACCCCAACCACACAGCCATAAAATAACTGGAAAAGCCACATACAGGTGAATATCCCCTGATCTCAGGGTGGAGAAGGTCTGTCTAAGCATAAAATTCAAAGGACAAAATCATAAAGAAAAAGAAGGATGGATGTGAGTTACAACAATATTTGAAACTTCTACACTTTAAAAATGCCGTAAACAAAATAAAAATCCAACGACAAACTGAGAGAACATATGTGCCACAAATATGGCAAAGCATTATTATCTTTATGCATAAGGAGCTCTTATAAATCAATAAGGAAAAGATGAATACCCCATAGAAATAGAGAGCAAAGGATGTAGTAGGTGATTATAGAAATAGGGAAATTCATTAAAAATATGGGGGACAATGCTTCAGTGAAAGGAAGTGTAGTTTTTGTAAGTAGTACAGACTTCGTTTAAAACCGACCAAATTTGCGGTTTGGGTTTTTTGTTGTTGTCGTTGTTTTTTTTTTTTTTTTCTTTTTTTAAAGAAGAGTATACGTTACAGGTAGAAGTACAGATTGCTTCAACCTTTCCGGAGGGTGATTTGATAATGCGTATTAAAATCATTAGCATGTTCATTGTGTTTGAACAGTAATTTTTGTTCTATGAATTTATTCTAATCTGATTACTTAATCAGATACATACACACAAATTTATGTAAAAGGCTGTTCATTGTAGTATTATTTAAAATAGCAAAAGAAAAAAGGAAAACCATGTAAATGTTCAACAATAGACCGGTTAAATAGAATATGTTCTATCCCTATGAAAAAGTACCAGCTAACCATTGAAAATCTTATTCTCAAAGAATATTTAAGGCTATCAGGAAGTCATACACTATATTTTTAAGTGGAAAAAATCAAATGATAAAACAGTAATTTCACTACAGTCTCAATTTTCAAAAATTATATCTTTTTATGCATGAAAAAAACCCTAGACGAATGGAGAATACATCAAAATGTTGACATTGGATCACCTCAAGTGGTGGGATTAAGGGTGATTTTTATTTTCTCCCTTACACTTGTCTGTAATTTCCATATGTTCTCCAATGAACATGTATTACTTTAATAATAAGAAAAAAAATGCTATTTGGGGAGAAAAAGAGTGAATGCTAAGAGGAAAAGCTTCAGCTACCCAAATGGTCTGAGTGCTGGTTGCTGTGGAAACCGTAACTTTGAATTGCCCAACTTTTTGTGAATTACTTCCCTGCTCCGCAGGGTTAGTGCTAGGGCTGGATTCAGCGTTCCTGGGGTGTGGGCATGTGGCCAGGCCAGTGGTGAAAATGGAAGGACCCTGCCGCAGGCCAGGGTCCCCAGGGAGGGTCCTGGGTTTCATTCTGGCTCCCTCTTCCCTTCCAGGTGTCCTGCAGAGGAGGCTGGGGCCCAAGCCGCCCTCTGTGCCCGTGGACTGGGGAGCCAGCAAGAAGCCCACTGCTCCCCTGCATAGGGTTCCCCAGTGCCTCTGTGGAGTACTTGGTGGTTCTCCTGAATCAGCTTTGCCCCAAACCAGCCTAGTTTCTGAAGATGGGGTCCCGGCCGTGGTGTGGGGAGGGAGGGAAAGTGGCTTTCTTTTCCTTTTTGTGTCAATGATGAAGACGGGGATGTCACCAAGTCCCAGGGACATTTGCCCTAAGTGGAGCTTTTAACGAAAATCCTAACCCTGGCTTGAGCCCTGACCACTTGCCATCTTGCCTTCCTTCTTTCTGCCCCTGGAGAACAATCCCCTGCACTGGAGGGGAGACGGGCTGAAGCACTAGCCCCAGGGCCTTTCAGGAAGCTGAAAGGCTGGGTACCCTGAGTGCAAAGTCACTTTCATATGCCTATTCTCGGAATGAATGTCTCGCTGCCATTTGTGAATCCTGTTCCGAGCTCTAGGGTGTGGAGAACTGGTTGATTTATAGATCGAGGCAGCCACAAGTTGGAATTTTAAAAAGCAATGTGTCCTTTGAGCAGGAGCCCGGGCTGGGGGCTTTGCAGGCTGTCGCTTTGTCCCAGGGACCAGATGGAACTTGTTTTTCTGTTCACTTGGGGGTTTAACCCTTCGTGCTCTCCCTCCCCTACAGCCCCATTCAGGAGCCACTGCCTTTGAGGCCAGGAGTCAGCCAGGAGTGAGAATCCGTGTACCTGAGCCTCGGTGATGTTTATTGAAAATGCCTCATCTTTTCAATCCCCTGTCTTTGCCGGAGCATTTTGATTCATTTAGCGTTTGCTGGTGGATGCCAGGCGCTGTTTGAAGCACTTTTGAAATATTAACCCATTTAGTCTTCCCAACCATGATTATCCCTGTTTTACAGATAAGTAAACTGAGGCACACATAGGTTAAGCAACTTGGCCAGGGTCACGCAGTTGGTGGGTGAGGAGGCCATGATTTGAAGCCCAGCTGTTTGGTCCTCAAATCTATGTATTTCATGACAAAATCTTGGCTGCCTCTCAGACAGCAGGTCAATTAATCCTGTTCTTAACAGTTCAGATCTCTTGGGGGTATTTCTCCCCACTTAAGCTATGGGAGCACAAGGGACCATCAGAGCAAGATGGAGTCCACTGGTTTGTGCCGGAAATATCACTGCCATCCTGGATTTGCCCGACCTGCTACCCTGCTGTTGCTTTTAGGCACGTTAGGCTGCAAAACCCCTATTTATAAGGTCTGTGCCGTGTAACAAGCAGAGTTCAGGGTTTGATGCCCACGTCTACTCCACCCACAGCATGTGCCAACCCAGTGTTACCTGGTGGTAAGTCCTTGAACTTAGATCACTGTCTTCTCCAGGGAAACCTGTATGTCACCTACAGCTTCCTTCCCGGAGAGGTTCTCAGGTTGACCTTTAGCAACCCCCCTTTCCCCTTTACGGAGCAGAACCCACATGGCTCTTTGAACTTTGGGGAACATTGGAACCCTAGCGCTTCCCAGGCAGAAAGCTGTCCCTTACCCTAGGAAATTCAGCCTGGTTCTCTGTCTCCTTTCTTCAGAGGTAGCATTGGACAGAGGCCTGAGTTGGGCGCTCCCTGGGGCTTGGGGCTAGGGACAGTGCCAGGTGTCCAGGACACACTGTCTGAGTGGGGAGAGGCTATAGCCTGGGGAGAAGCTAATAATACATCAGACCCTAAACAAAACAAGTGCTTTGGGGACATTGCCTCCTGCCATGAGGTTACAGGGTCCGGAGATGGCAGGGAACTTGTGATGGTCTATAAGGAAGGATGGAGGGCCTGGAGTCGGGAAGGTGGTGTTTGATCAAAATGGCAAACAATAACAGCACCCGTGAGAGAGATCTTCCTAGCTTGCCTTCCAGACGATCACACCTTGCTCCTTTACGTACTCAGATTTCTTCTTTCAATCGTGTTGTGTAAGGCAGTCTTTCTAAAATTGGTTACATATGACCCTGCCTCCCTCAACAGTCTAATGAACATAATTTAACCTCTGTTAAGTGACTCAGTGTCACCGTTGCCCACACCTGTTGCGGAGAGCGCCCTTGCTACCTGGGCATTTCCTCGCTACATTTCACTTGCTACCTGGGCATTTCCTCTCAGCAGAAGCTGCTGAGAGCCATCTAGTGGGCTCCTTCAACGCAGTCCTCCACGGCTAAGGCCAGGCCCCTGTGGGCCAGGGGGCCTCGCCCTGAAGGGGAGGTGGCTCCCCCTTAATCAGTCATCTACGACAGGAAGTCAGAACTCCCATGGCTGCCTCAGTCACTCCACAGTGTTTTCTCCCCACAACACTTCTAGCACCAGACGTATGGGTTTTTTCCACACCAACAACCCGTTCTCCAGCTCTCCGTCTGCCAGTGCGGAGCTCCGCGTTTCAGTTCAATCCTCACGCTAACTCTCTAGACTTTGTATCAGACTCTGCCAGCCAAGGGCTTGGTCTCAGACCATCCCCCACTTCAAACCCCAGTCACAAGTATTGGGTGCCCAGAGTGCCCACGCTTCTCTCTGACTTGGCTAAATAATCAGGAGTCCCCACTACACCCCCACTTTCCGGTTCCATAATTTGCTAGGACGGCTCACAGAACTGAGGTAAAGAGTTGACTTACAATTATCAGTTTATTACAAAGGATACAACTCAAGGAACAACCACATGGAAGAGATTCCCAGGGCAAGTTGTGAGGGAGACTGCGTGGACCTGGCCCTGCCCTTTCTGGGGGCCCCACCCCGTCAGCACCTTGACATGCTCACCAATGGGGACACTCTCCATCATTTGGGGGTTTGCATGGAGGCTTCACTTACCAAGGCGTGAATAGCCTTGGTAAGTGAAGCGTCCATGCAGGTGATTAACCAGATCTCCAGCCCCTCCTCCCAAGGTCAGGGGTGGGGCTGAAAGTTCCCACCCTCTAATCACGCCTTGGTCTTTCTGGGACCAGCCCCATCTTGATGCTGTCTAGGGGCCCCCAACCACCAGTCGTCCCATCAGCATACAAAAGACACACAACACTGCGGAGATAACTTGAGTCCTGGAGCTGAGGACAAAGACCCAGTTCATGTCTCTGACCACACCACAGTCATGGCGGACAGCGTCGAGAGCAGCTGGGTGGTATTTCGGATGACTTCAGCCACATGCAGGCAGGCTGGACCACAAGGGGACACGTGCCTTTTCCAGGGGTCACCAGCTGCAGAATGACATGACTCATTTCCTGTTTTTGGTCAATTTCACAGCTGACAGCCTGGCTCTGGGACTCTGTGCCACGTGGCAGAGGCCAGATCAAGGTTTATCGATCATGCAAATGATGAGCCAGTGGCCGTGGCTCTCTATCAGCTTGCTTTTTGCTGTCCTGGGGTCTTCCGTGAATTGGGGATGGGTCTCTCATTTCACAGTGGTGCTGAGGATGGGCACCTCGGTCTCTGTGTGCGCTCTTGCCCTGGCTGGAAAGGCGGGACAATGCCCAGGACAGGGGCTCAGAAAGGGGTGAAGGGATCTTGGGGAGCCAGAGTCAGAGCTGCTAGAGGTCCAATGGCCACGCCCAGCGTAGAGATTCTTTTTCTGGAGCTAGGTCTGCCTTGGGAATACACGTTTTCTTTTGTTTTCAGAGGGAAGGCTGAGGGTTTTTTTGTGGGGGGGGGGGTGTTTCATTTGTTGTGTTTTTTTGTTTGTTTGTTTTTTTAACTCACTCACAAGTGATATCTAAGGAATCAAAGAAATTTGTAGGGTTATGGTTTCTTCATAAAACCGTCCAACACTGTTAAAATTATTTTAAAAAATTTATTTTCCTCCTGTCATCTGTCATTTTTAGCTTCTATTAAAGCTGATAAGTAGCCATGTGTCCCTTCTGGTCTGTGGCGATATGGGAAAGCTGATAGTCAAGGGTGTCAGAATTCTTTCTAAACTAAGAGTTGATGGGCTCAAAATAAGGATGTGAGTCAAGCACCTGCATTGTGGCGTATGAGCTCTGTTACGTGTAGGACGCCTTTGTTTGTAGTTTCCAGACGTGCGGATCAGAAAAGCAGCATGGAAGAGTGGCTGCGAGGGCCGTGGAGGTCGAGAAAGACAGATTTGTGTTCAGATTCCTGTTCTCTGTCCAACCAGCGGGTTTCTTGGTCTCTTAGCCTCACTTCCCTCATCATGAACGTGGAGAGACTTAGAGGGGAAAATGTTCCTAAAGCGACCAGTCTGGGTGCAGAGAGCTTTTTAGTGAGTAGGTGCTCACTAAATGTCTGTTCTCTTCCCTCCTACTCTCTTGGATGCCCGGCTGCGTGCTGGACCCTGCGGCCGAGGGCAAAGTGACCTCCAAATCGGTCATTTCAGTGGGCCCTCACGGTTAGAGAGCGTGTTGTATGTTTCAGATCCCTCACCCTTGTCTTAGGTGGGATCATGACCTTCCATTTGCAGATGAGAAAGCCAAAGCAGAGAAGTGAAGGGTCTTGCCCAAGGTCACACAGGCAGGTGGCGATAGAGCCCAAACTAGAAGCCGGGTCTCTTGCTTCCCGGTGCCCTGCTTCTCGCCTTTGCTATTCGCCTGGTAACCACAGGTGAGAAGGGAACCTCTTACCCTTCTGGATGCCCCCAGGTGGCAGCCCTGTTGTCCCAGGGTTGTTAGGTGGTTCAAGAAACCGAAAACCCACGAAAGCCCTTTGAAAAATTAAGAGCGGTACACACATGAGTTCTGCCATTTTTCTGCAATTTTTTTTTAAATTTCTTTTCAGCGTAACAGTATTCATTGTTTTTGCACCACACCCAGTGCTCCATGCAATACATGCCCTCCCTAATACCCACCTCCTGGTTCCCCCAACCTCCCACCTCCGGCCCCTTCAAAACCCTCAGGTTGTTTTTCAGAGTCCATAGTCTCTCATGGTTCACCTCCCCTTCCAATTTCCCCCAACTCCCTTCTCCTCTCTAACACCCCTTGTCCTCCATGATATTGGTTATGCTCCACAAGTAAGTGAAACCATATGATAATTGACTCTCTCTGCTTGACTTATTTCACTCAGCATAATCTCTTCCGGTCCCGTCCATGTTTTAATTCCTTTCTAATAATGCCAGGTAGATGAGATGCCTGACACCCCTCCTGCCCTCCATCCCCAGCCCTGCGAGGGAGAAAAGAACCAGGACCAGAGCTGCTTTTCCCAGTGGCTGCTCAGCACACACCATAGTAACAGGGTGAGTCTCTGATGCCAGGAACTCGGCATCCGGCCCTGACCTGCAGGGGTGCACCCAAAGAGCCTTCCAGAATGGAAACCTAAAAAACATATATTTTTTTTCTTACCACTTCCTTATCCACGCTCTGGCTTTTCAGAATGAATCATTTGGAAGGCCCAGCTGCCTCCTCTAAGCACTTCAGGCAGCTCAGACAGAGAAACAGGCTCCCCACTCTCCCTGCCACCTCAGAGCCAGCACTCCCAGAACAGCCTCACGCTGGGGGATAGCAAGGAAGGGGGAACGATGGCTAAATGCCCGGCAGCCCTTTAGCTCCCTGGGTCTGCCTCCTGCTTGCTCGGGGCAGCTTGCCCACCTCCAGAGAGCGGACGTGATAGAGGCTTCCTGTATGTGTCAGGCGCTCTCTTCAGTTCTTGTGTACTGTCTTGGTTTTTGTTTGTTTGTTTGTTTAAAGATTTATTTATTTATTTGACAGAGAGAGATGACAAGCAGGCAGAGAGGCAGGCAGAGAGAGAGAGGGGGAAGCAGGCTCCCTGCTGAGCAGAGAGCCTGATGTGGAACTCGATCCCAGGACCCTGAGACCATGACCTGAGCTGATGGCAGAGGCTTAACCCACTGAGCCATCCAGGCATCCCAGTTCTTGTGTACTGTCAACCTTTCATCTGCACAGCAATGCTCTGTGGTCAGTGCAATGATTACCCCCATTTTCCAGATGAGGAAACAGATGTGTAGCTTGCCCCAGCTGGTAAGCTTCAAAGCTAGCCGGCAGACCCAGGCGATCTGGCTCAGATGGCCGGGTATTACCCACCCCGCTCTACTGCTTGTCCAAAACAATGGAGTTGAATTCATCAAGCCACATTTCCTTGGAAACATTCACAGTAGGGACTAGCAAAGGGAGATTTGGGTTCAGTTTCCCTGTCTAGTCTCGTTTCCATGGTGAGGCCCAGCCCTCTTTGCCTTCCTGAGATCCTCCCCTCTGGGGACTGCGGGAGCGTCTTCAGCGCCCAGCCCCTCCAACCTCCCCGCATTACCCCACAGAGCTTCCTAGCCGTCCCGCCCTCCGTTCTGGCTGGTACATTTCAACCACAAATGTGCTCTCATGAGAGGAGTCTCCTATAGATGAGACTCCTGAAAAAGACTGAATAACTACAGAAGAGAAACCCATGCCAGGGGCCGATTCTAGCTTCCTCCTGGGCAGGCAGAGCACGAGGGAAACGCCTCACTCCGTTGGGCAAAAACATCCAAGGTTGTCTCTGGAAAGTTACCTTCCACCAAAGGTTAGAGCGCTTTGTCTGAGACCCTTCCTACCAGACTGAACGGTTTGGCGGCTGGGAGGACAGAGTCCCCGTTTTCTGCTCAGGCTGCCGTAACGAAACACCGTAGACTGGGGGACTTCAACAACGGAAGTTTATTCTTGCCATCCTGGAAATTAGAAAATCCAAGATCAAGGGGCTAGCCAAGTTAGTTTCTGGTGAGAGCTCTCGTGTCTTCTCTGGCAGAGAGCTGCCTTTTCTCCATGTCTTCATGTGGGAGAGAGAGGCACAGAGAGAGAGCTCCCTGGGGTCTCTTCTTATAAGGGAACCAATGCCATCATGAGGTCCCACCCTTACGGCCTTATCTAAGCTGTATTAACTCCTGCAACCCCCGTCTCCAAATACTATCACATTAGGGTTAGGGCTTCAACATATGAACAGGGCAGGGAATGCCAACATTCAGTCCCTAGCAGATGGCAAAGACTGAGGGAAGGTACGTTTGAGGGGTGCGCGCAAGAACTCAGGCGATCCGATCTGGACATGCTGAGTGTAGGCTGTTACCAGACATCCAGGGACAGGTGCTGAGCGACTCTTTCTATAGGAGTTTGATGTTCAAGGCAGAGGCCTAGGCTGGAGACAGAAGTAGATCTGAAGGTCTACCTATCCAAGCCACAGTCTTCTCAACTATAGAGTAAGATTAATAATTCTTATCTCATAAGGTTGTTGGAAGCTTTGAATAAGAAAAACAAAAGACTTGGTGATATGTTTCTGTGTATTAAAACTTGAGAGCTAATTCTTGAGAGTTAGGTGGCCAAGATACACCTGGCTCAAATTATGGCATAGATGGTTTGTCTTTGGTTCCTCGACAGTCCTCATACCATGTCCTTTCCCCCTTGGACATGGCAGCCTCCCCTTCCTTCTCTGCTCCCACCTCCTCCCCCACTCCTATTCTTGTCTGTGTCTGTCCTTCTCAGCACATCACCTCCCAGTGTGGTGACTGATAGCAGCTGAAAATGTTATCTGCCCCCAAGAGACTTTGCATGCTAAGAGACTGAATAGTCTTAAATTAAAAGAAGAAAGAGATAGAAAAGGGAAGGAGGAAGAGGAGGGGTGGGGGGGGGAAGCTATATTTTTTTTCAATTAGCAGGAAAAAATATGGAATTTACTCAATGTTTAGTTTTTTCCCCCATAAACATTTTATTTATTTATTTGAAGAGGAGAGAGAGAGAGAAAGAGAGAGAGCGCAAGAGTGGGGAGGATCAGAGGGAGAAGCAGACTCCCCGCTGAGTAGGGAGCCCAATGCAGGACTTGATCCTGGGACTCTGGGACCATGACCTGAGCCCAAGACAGTCGCTTAACCAACTGAGCCACTCGGGTGCCTATATATATATATAAAAATTATATGTGTGTATGTATGTATATATATATACACACATACACACACATATATGATATTTAGTACATTGGGATATTTGATTTAGTTATGTATATATTTATATCTATAAAGATCTCTCTATATACATATATATAATTTTGCATATACATGATACTACATACATCTGTAAGTGTGTATGTGTGTTTATGTGTATACATATGTATGTAGAGGAAAAAAGAGAAAGAACGATTATATACTATGCATCAGTTTAAGTTTAGAGCTACTATGCTAGAGAAAAGAGACACTAATTATGGTTTGGGGGGCTTCGTATATCTGATGGCAAGATAGTTGAGGCATTTCGCCCTTCAGAAATACTGCCCCGTCATAAATTGTCACTTCCTAACTTTTGTGTGATGCTGGTTCTACCAGTGAACACAGTAGGTTGGGAGAGTCTTATTAATTTCTGAGCTTCAGCCTGAACAGGAATAGAGGGGCCAAGGACAGGTGCGGGGGATGAGAAATGAAATGGGTGATGTGGCTCTTAGGTATCCAGAGCTAGAAAAATCTCACCGGACAAAATGTCAGGGAAGTTAGTGTAGGAGTGGACCTGAGTCAGCCCCAAGAAACCATGGCGGGGTGGAAGGAAACTGATCATTCGATGACAGAGGGAGATCAGGGGAGACTCCGCTTGGACTGAAGTTCCTCCCAGTGAGCAGGATGGAGCCCTGATAACATCCCCCTGACGCTGCAGCCCTCAGGTAATTAAGCCATTGGGTGGGAATTGATAAGTGAGCAGGGGCAAAATTCTGTTAATGGGTGTTAGCTCTGACCTGTGCTTTGCGCTAATTCAGGCCTTCATTACACCGCACTAGGGCTATGACTGTGGTTTTCGAAAACTCTACTTAGTTATCTTCCTCCTCTGGGCTCCCACATCACCCTGCATTCTGAGGGCACTGAGGGCACTGATCTCACTCTACGGCAGGTGTCTTATCTCCCCAACTACATTACCAGCACGTCTAAAGCATCTGTCTTACACCACATGTCCAACCTGCCCAGGGCAGGGGGAGCACTCAATGGGCCGTAACCAGGGGCTCAGGCAAGCAGATGGGCACAACAAAATCTGCCCATGGGGAGCCAGGCTCGTGCCCCTAGGTTGGGCTCAGGACGAGTTCTCATGCTCTAGGAGGCAATCTCACGAAGAAGGCAGAACCGCCATCAAGGAAAACTGGACAGATTTCTGTAATGGTACTTTGAATGAGCTTCTCCAAAAAAATGGACATAATTGGTGAAAGAATCCATAAACTTGAAGATGGATAGACAGAAATTATCTAAACGCACATAAAGAGAGAAAAGAAGGGTAAGGGACACAAACGAGCGTCCGAGAATTGTGGGACGATAGAAAATGGTTTAACTTACATATAGTTGGGAGTCCCAGAAAATGATTACAGAAGACGCAGAGCAGAAGAAGTATTTGGAGAGAAGATGGCCAAGTATTTTTCAAAACTAGTAGACCCAAGAAGCTCAGAGAGCTGTAATCAGGATTAACAACAACAACAAAGCAACATCTTGATATATTATGATCAAACTGGTGAAAACCGGCAGTAAAGGGAAACTCTGAAGACAACCAAAGAAAAAAATAATGCTAATATCCCCTCACCAAAGTATTCCTAAATACTCATGAACGAAATATGTTCTTGGGACAGAGTTAGAGAATACACAGCGGGGCCAATGTGTTAGCCTACCCCAACATTTCTGAAGTTCTCTAAGTATTTGGGTTCTTTGCTTTGTATTATATCAAGGAATTTCCATCACCTCTATTTTAGTTAGGATAGGATACCATGGAGTTCAGCTGTCAGCAGGGAACACGCTGAGGAAACAGACCCACACCCAGATGATCTAGCTAAGCACTTTGAATCTAGAATCCATATTGATCAAGCTGGTCCCATCTCTTTATATATATATATATATATATATATATATATATGTGTGTGTGTGTGTGTGTGTGTGTGTATGTATATATATATTAAAGTAAGGAGCTAGATCAGAGGACAGAAAAACATACATACTATACATATATATGTATAGTATGTGTCTCAGGCTTCTGAGATAACATCTCAGATCTCTGCCAATAAATATAAGAAAATAAATGCCAGTTATTTGGGTGTGGAAGTCTGCTGTTTTGAGATCAGACTTTATACTTGTCACTGTGAGGTATGCTCAGATCTGACTCCAGGATAGTTCCAGAGCAATGACGCGTGGTCAGTGTGGGCATCAGGGACAGTTAATCTCGGGATGCCTGGGTGGCTCAGTCAATTTAGCATTTGTCTTTGGCTCAGGTCATGATCCCAGGTTCCTAGGATCGAGTCCCGCACCAGGCTCCTTGCTTGGCAGGGACCTGCTTCTCTCTCTTCCTCTGCCTGCTTGTGTTCTCTCTCTCTCTCTCTCTCTCTGTGTGAAATAAATAAATAAAATCTTTAAAAAAAAAAAAAAGAACAGCTAATCTCTTGCAAGGTAAGATCAGTCTTACCAGGCACAGAAGAAGGGGCAGCTTCTGTCAGAAAGGGAGGCTCACTGGGTCCGAGCTTCAGCCATCTGAATCATGCATCCCAAACCACAGGGTCCCAATTTTTCCTTGACAGGTCTCTCTCCCTGAAGAGACCTGGTGAGCCTATGAACTTAGCTCGTAACTCAGCAACCTGCAGCATCAGAGTTCATGTGCGATTTTTTCCATTGGCGCTGAAGGTGCAGGCTACGATTTCCCACAGCTCGTTGAACTACCATTCTGGTTTGGAGGTTTTTTTGTTTTTGTTTTTCTTTTTTTTCCCCAAGAAGTCGTAAATGTTCCCTGGTCTGATCATGTCTTGAGTCAAGAATTTAAACCCCAAGTTTGTTGGTCTGTTTGTGATTTAGTCTTTCCAACCAGAAGAAGCTGTCTTACTCCACGTTGTGTCCTCCTCATTCCCAGTGCAATCAACTCTCGCGCAGCGCTGCCAATCAGACGCTTGTCTTTAATGGGCATTTTGTTCTAGGCCACCACACTTGATAATTAAGAGTCCTTTGCTACTGGGGCACCTGGGTGGCTCAGTGGTGAAATCCTCTGTCTTCGGCTCAGGTCATGATCTCAGGGTCCTGGGATTGAGCCCCACATCGGGCTCTCTGCTCAACAGGGAACCTGCTTCCTCCTCTCTTCTCTGCCTGCCTCTCTGCCTACTTGTGATCTCTGCCTGTCAAATAAATAAATAAAATCTTTGGGGGGAAAAAAAAAGTCTTTTGCTACAGCATATTACGGGCCACCAGCGGCACATTTTATAATGTAACCTGTTTCACATCACTGATTTCGAGTGATTGATATGCATATTGATAATCGAGATATCAAATTGAGCAGTTTGATATGATGTGCCTTTGGTGTGGCTTCCCTCATTTTTCTCCTGCTTGGCATTTCTTTTGTTGGGCTTCTTGGATCTGCGGTTTATAGTTCACATCAAATTTGGAAGTTTTCAACCATGCTTTCTTCTTTTTCCTGCCTCCCCCACTCCCTTCAAAGGACTCTAGTTACCCCTATATTTAGCTACTTGAAGAGTCCCACACTCATTGCCATGCAGTTCTGGGTTCTTCCCCCAGTCTTTTTACTCCCCGTGTTTCATTTTGGGTGATTTCTCTTGCCGTATCTTACAGTTCACTGATATGTCATTCTGTGCAATAGTCTTCTGTTGACCTCATCAAATGCATTTTTCATTGCAGACATTACACTTTTTTAGCCCTTCCATTTAAAAATTCACATGGAATTTTTTAAAAAGAGATTCCATCTCTCTTGGGATATTTAAGCATCCCTACCTTCTTGAACATATGGAATGCAGTTATAATAACTGCTTTAATATCTTTGTCTACTACTTCTATCATCTGTGTCATTTCTGGTCTGTTTCTATTGATTAATTCTTGTCCTCATTATGGTTTCTATTTTTTGCTTCTTTGCATACCTGGTAATTTTTTTTTAGTTGCCAGACATTGTGAATTCTTACTTTGTTGCATGTGAGATATTTCATCTTATAAATATTTTTGAGCTTTGTTCTGGGATTGGAAACATTCTGATCCTTCTAAGGCTTGTTTTTAAGCTTAGTTAGGTGGGGCCAGAGCAACCTTTTTCTAGAGCTAATTTGCCCCACTGCTGAGTTTCTATCTGCTCCCTTGTGAATTACGAAGTTATTGGGGGAGGGGGATGCCGTTGTTGTTTCCTGTAGCTGGTAGGAGTACAAGCCGTTCCTAGGTCTGTGTGATCCCTAAAGATGTTTCTTTTGGGAGTTCCTTCCCTGGTGTCAGGTCATTTCTTCACATGTATGTGCTCATCAGCACGCAACTAATCAAGGATGATGCTCTGTGATTTCCAGAGGTTTCTCTCTGCACAGCTCGCTCTCTCTCTCTCTCTCTCTCAACTGTGAATTCCAGGCAACTTGACCTCCTTGGACCTCCAGCTCAGTATCCTCAGCTCAGAGTGACCATCAGACTCCAGCTGGTCCCCCTCCCTGCACTGCAGGCTGGAAACTCAGTGTAGGCAGAAAAGGGGGTAATTGTGATGTTCCTCATTTGTTTTCCTTCTCTCTCTGATCACTGCCCTGCACTGCCCAGTGTCCAAAGTCTGAAAACCACTGTTTCACATGCTTTGCTCAGTTGTTTCATTGTCTCAGGTCATAGGGTGAATCTGCTCCTGTGCTTGTACCTATCTTCAAAGTGGACCAGGCATTGACCAGCCCCAAATGTGAGGGTCTGCTGTGGGCAACCTCTTCCATCCCAAAGCCCTGTCAGTCAGTGTGTACTTGCAGAAAACTGGAACTCCACTCTAGCTATTTTAAGCAGGAAAGCACTGAATACAGAAAATTTACTACTTACAAAATTGTTAGCTGGGCTAGAGGAGTAGGCTCTAGTTTGGGCCTCCAGGAATGACTCTCCCGGGAATAAAACCATCCAACTGGTCTACCAAGAAGAGCTGCTTTTTCGGCCCCAGTGCAAAAACTGCATAATCTGGAAGCTGCCGTAGAGCTCTTGGCTTCAGAAGCACACCACCAGGAAGCTGTCACCACCTCTTAGGAGCCTCTGAGCTCCCATGAATCAGTGACTTGACTTGAGAACAGTAACTCTGAATGTCTCTGTCACGGCATCTCTCTCCCAAGACCTATGGAGCTGCCCCTCTACACTGGATCACCGTGGGTGACCCCCAAGTCCTCAGCCAGTGACAGCACAAGCAGAGACCACCATATACAGCCACATCCTTCAGGGTGACAGTTTTATTGATAATTTTCTAGTCTCATATTCAAACAGAGACCGTGGGAGTTGGCAACCTGGTGTAAGTACCACGATTCACTGAATAGGGATTGGCAAGGAAAAAAAGCAAACCCTAAGGCAGGAGGAACACACACCAAGTATTTTATAGCTGGTGTGCTCAGTTGTACAGAGGAGAGCTCTTATCCGGGGGTTTGCCTATAGTCTGGAAACCCTGGATAGGCTTTAGGGAAACTATAAATTATTTGCAAATTTACTTCTGCAAAGTGTTTTCTGGAGTCTGTATTTTTTTTTTTCATACTCTTTAGGGCTTTGTGATTTTAAAAAGTTAAGAACTCCTGAGGTGATCACAATTTTAAATTATTATTTATTATTATTATTTGCCTCTGCAAAGCAAATTGGGTCAGTGGTTTTTGAAACTCTTGTTTTCATTAATGTCACAATGGTGTATTATGATGCCTGTTTTCAAGCTATAAAAACTGAAGCCCAAGAAATTTGAACTTGCTTTAATTCCACATTAAACTGGCATTTAGCCATCACTCAGCCTGGAATCTTCTGGGCTCCTCCGCCTTCACTTCACCCATTGAAGCATACTGCCTGCCAGCAGACAGTCTCTAGTTTGATCACCTACTGCCCATCAAGACCAATTTTATTTATTTATTTATTTATTTATTTATTTATTTATTTAATTTAAATTCCGTTAGCCAACATATAGTACATCATCGGTTTTAGATGTCAGGACCAATTTTAGAAGCAGAACACAGGCTTCCTCTTTCGGTTTGGTTTATTATAAGCCAGGGAAAACAAAAGGGTCACCCTGTGTTCCAAGGACAAAGGAAAGGACGCCTGAAGTGAAGAGCCTAAGTCAAGGAAGCATCTGTGGAAGAGATGAGCCTTTAAGCCATTGATGTTTGCGTGGTCCTGTCATGAATCAGAAAGGGCAGAATGTTCCAGATGAAAGCACTGAGTGTAGCAGAAACCAACGTTATTTGAGCACACATTCTACACCTGAATCTCATCTCATCACCACAGCCCTGGGAGGCTAAGATATTATTATCTCCAGTTTATTTTTTAGGGAACTGAGGCTCAAAGAGATATGTGGCTTATCCAAAGTAATACACTTGTGAGTCATAATAAACACAAACTCCTATAATGGAGAAAAAAGAAACATCCAAACTTCAGAAACTGAGTCTAGGAAATGTGGACCTGGTCACGTGTTCCTACTTTATTCATGTTAAAGTTCCTATGGCCCTTTGGCAAAATGTTAACTACTAAATTTTGGAATTTGAGATGGCTATTTTGTTACTATAGTCATAGTGATTGTAAGGGGAAAAAATCTACATTAAAATGTAACCTAGGACCCTTAAACTGGACCTTAACTCAAATGGACCAAAAACCTAAAACATATGAGCTAAACCTACAAAACTCATAAAAGTCAACATAGGGGGAAATTTCATGACATTGGAACTGGCAATGATTTCTTGGATATGACGTAAGTAGCACAGGCAACAAAAGAAAAAATGGACAAATTCAACTATGTCAAAAAATTTTAATTACATCAGAGTACACAATCAACAGGCTAAGAAGGCAACCTACAGAATGAGTAAATATTTGCAGATTGCATATCTGATGGAAGTGTAATATCCAGCATATATAAAGGACTCCTGATGGAAGTGTAATATCCAGCATATATAAAGGACTCCTACATCTCAAGAGCAACAAAAAATAATCCAATTTTTAAAACGGAAATAGAGCCTAAATAAATATTCTCCCAAAGATATGCAAATGGCCAAAAGCACATGAAAAGTTACTCAACATCACTAATCATTAGGTAAATGAAATTAAAACCATGATGTGATGTCACCACAAATTCACTGGAATGGCTACTATTTTTTTACAAAAAGGAAAGAAAAGAACAAGCGTTGGCAAGGATGTGGAAAAATTGTAAGTCTTGCGCATTGTCGGTGGGAATGTAAAATGGTGCAGCTGCGACGGAAAACAGTATGGTGAGTTCCTCAAAAACTTAAAAATAAAATTACCATATGACCCAGCAGTTCCACTTCTGAATATGTATCCAAAAGAACTGAAAGCAGGTAGTTTAGAGATATTTGTATACCCAGTGTGAACAGTAATATGTACAACAGCCAGAAGGTAGAAAAGACCCAAGTATCCACTGACTGCTGAATGGATGAAGAAAATGTGGTGTACACATACGGAAGAACGTATGCATCCTTGAAAAGGAAGGAAATTCTGACCCAGGCTACAACATGGATGAACCTGGAGGGCATTTTACTATAGGAAATAAGCCAGACACCAAAAGACAAATACTGTGTGACTCCACTTACATGAGGTACTTGGAGTAGTCAAATTCATAGCGACAGGAAGTAGAATAGTGGTTGCGGGGGGCTGGGGGAGGGGAGAACAGTCAGTGGTTAATTGGCAAGGAGTTCCCATTTTGCAAAATGAGGACTTCTGGAAGTTGGTTGCACAACAACGTGTATGAACTAACACTACTGAACTGTGTACTTAGAAAGGGTTAAGACGGTAGGGAAGGATGCCTGGGTGGCTCAGTCAGTTAAGCGTCTGACTTTTGATTTCAGCTCAGGTCATGATCTCAGGGATGTGAGATCAAGCCCCATATGGGGTTCCGTGCTGAGCATGGCACCTGCTTAAGAATCCTTTTGTCCCTCGCCCTCTGCCCCTCTTTCTCCCCCCATCCCCGCCCCTGCTCACACGTGTTCTCAAGTACTCAGTTGCTCTCTAAAAAAAAAAAAAAAAAAAAGTTAAGATGATAAGTTTTATGTTAGATGCATTTTACCATAGCTTAAAAAAAATAACCAAGTACGAGATATTACTTGGAAAATTATTTCATAATATTTTGGCACTAAATAGACTGACTACTGAATTTTTATTTCTTATAAGTTGGTTTAATTAAGTATGACTCTTAGCCCCTGTACTTTCTCTTTTGTTGGTTTCTTAATATATGAAGGATCTTGTGATGTATGGTAGAAGTGTGGTGGATTGGGTTCAAAAGACCTAATTGTAACCCAGCCTTGTCCCTTCCCAGCCCTGTGAAGCAGGTCCACCGAACTGGACTTTACAAAGGCCTTAGCTTTCTCTCTGATACCGCTCTCAGAATAACTCCAACACTCACCTCCAGAACCCTGAACTCTACATAAGGAATATCCCATGATATGCCAGAGCCGACATCATGCCTAACCATATCATCACTCCCAAAGCCAGACTCCTCATTCCCCAAGCCACATTCCCCTCTGAGTGGTCAACAATTGATGCCAGACCAAGAGGACAAAATGAGTATTTCATGCATTTGTGACTTGCGTTTCATCAGAGGGAGGTGAGAATATTGGAACCAACAGGTGGGTATCATAGAAAGCAGGAGGAACCAGGCTACATCCCTCCGACCCAGCCTTTTGCCCTGGCTTCTTTCTACTCTATGATCTAGTATGAGCCACTTATACTTTGTTTGTCTCAGCTGCCTCCAAAGCATTCATTCATTCATCTATTTGGCAACTTCGTACTGAATAAATACAAAGGGATCTGATCCTTCTTAAACACCTGACGGTATCAAGCTCTCTGTGTATGTTATCTCATTTAATGAGAAGGTAGATTTCAAGGAAAGAATTTGAATCCCAATTCACCGATTAAGAGGCAGGTCTCTAGGAGATAGAGTCATTTGCCTAAGATGAAGCCTGCTTGTCAGTAAATGACAGAACCGGAATCCAAACCCATCCCATCTAATGCCACACTCCCCCTTTCCACCACACTGAACCGCTCCTTGGCATCTGCCCAGTGGTCTCCAGATGCAAGCGGTCTCTAGGTACTCTCACTCACCAGGCAGTCACTGTGAGATGGTGAGTGGCGCCACAAGGGCACACAGTATACCAAAGCACAGAGGAGGGCAGCAGGGAGTTGGAAAGATGACATTGTCCCCATAAGAAAATCAGGGAATCGACCAGATTACTTCTTGGGTCTTTGTCTGAAGGTCTTTTCCGGAGCTAAGATTTGTGACTCTCTGTCTTGCGGATGCTCCTGGTCTGGAGACTTGCTACCCGAAGTGTGGCCCGTGGACTAGTCACATTGGCAGCCCCTGGTAGCTGGTTAGAAAGGTAGTCTCTGGCCTCATCCAGACCTACAAAATCAGCATTTACGTCTTAGTACAATTTTCTGGACTCTAGAGCACTCACTCTTACAGATTCTCTGCTAGATGTCCTCTTGCCCTTCAGCCTTCAGCCTCCGGGTGCTCTAGAGCACAGCTGTCGCTGGGTCCCCCAGGCCAGGAGGCCTCTTCTCCATGCACGTCTACCTCCATGGCCTTCCATCCTTTCGTCTCCCTGTCTGTGAAGCGTGGTGAGTGCTGGCTGACATCTCCTCACTCCTCCCGAGGAGCGTGAGGTCTTCCAGGGAACATCTGGTAGTGCTCAGTGGCTTGCTCGGAGACCTCAATATTGCTTGGCTCAACCAAAAATAAATTGGAAAAGAAAATTGAACATTGCATCAATTTGAAGCAAGTTGATAAATTCTGCAGCTAAGCAATACCAATAGAAAATGATAGATCGCCGCAGAGCAGAGTGTCCCTGCAGTGATGTATAGTCACATTACCTGAAATACCGTATTACATGATTCTGCTTTATTACCAATGTTGGTGGCAGACAGAAAAACAGATTACACTTGAGTTCAAATCGATAGGAACTTTATTTACTGGCCTTTTAAAAACATATTTCTGCACTTTATAAAAACATACGGTAGATGCTATTGATAGAGCTTGTCTGCTTGTTAAAAAGCAATTTGCCCAAAACGAGGCTTTTAAGCTGTAATTTACGGCATTACCTTTTACCTCCTTTTTTCAGGGTTCTGTTCTCCTGGCTGTGCTTTGACGACTTCCTTAGACTTTTCTTGCCTTTAATTTTCTCTCCCACTTATCATCTCCCTAAACTCTGAACTCCCCAGGGCCTTAGAGCAGGAGGGAGAAAGGAGCAGCACCTTTTCTTGATGAATGCTGGGGTCTCTCCCTAAAGCCCACCCTCCTACCCTCAGCTTCCTTACTGCTATTCTGGGTTTTGAGGGGGCTTCTGTGGGTTCAGATGGTCTAGCCTCTCCCTCCTTTGATCCACATGGACCCTCTTTTGCTCTCCCTCCTCCCTTGGAGAAAGACATTTCTCCCCCTAAAGCCCCAATTGCAATCATTCTGAGTGGTAGGAATATCTATGCAAACTCACCGAAAGAAATCAGGCAAAGATCTTGGGACTCCCAGGTCAAATCAAGTCATTCTTGAGGCTGGAAGATGAGCGTCCTGTTTCCCCCAGGTTCTTAACCAGGAGCACCACTCACCCCTCCCATCTCAAAAATTTCTGTCACTGTCCCTGTTGCTATTGCTGCCAGGTGAGGAGTGGGGGATTTGGACCATGAAAGCAGAGTGGTCAGTACCCCCGTGGTTCTGGCCGTGGTTCTGGGGCAGGCACATGGTTCTGGAGCAGGCATACTGTATGGGGGCTGCAGCCTTGCCCAACGGTTGCCAAGTGTCAGGGCCCTGTATGGCTCAGAAGGGAAAGGGGTCACATCCTTCCTCACCCTGCACCTTGGCCTTGACCTGACATCCCAGACTTCAGAGGTGCTCAGTTTGTACACATGATTTCCAATCCCTTACAATTCCATGATGAGAAAGTCTGGGGTCGGCAGACTTAAGAGTCCCTCACTGTCCCCAGCTACCAACCGACAGAGTGATCAGATGCTATGAAATCGAGGGCCAGATTCAAATAGCGATGGGCTGTGTTTCGTGGCCTCCTGATAGCCAGCCTGGATTTAGGAGTTGTCTTTCACCTATTCCAGAAATGTGGCAACTTGCAGTCAGAGAAGGGGGAAATGTAGCCAGATTGTTGGTCAGGAATCCTTGCTGCCTCACACCCACGTCGCCGGGCGCTGTGTCGAAGCCCACCGCGAGGGCTGCTGCTGACCCGGTGGCACGTCTCTCTATAGAGTGCAGAAGCACCCCATGCCGGCTCCTGACCCAGAGCCCATGGACAGCAAAGTCTGTATTTGTCTAGTAAGGGTTTCTTATTAAAGAAATGATTGACAAATAAGTGGATGAGTGAGTGGATCAACAAATAAATACAACTTCCCTCCTTAACCTGTAGTTCCCCGCTAATGATGCTTAAAGGTCACAGAAGGGAAGCAAGTCTGACTCCTAAGAAGGGAGGATAAACCAAGTCCTCACGTGGTACGTGCCTAGGAAGTAGAGGTAGATTCTTGGAGTGACCGGTCAGCAGGTGCAAAAAGCAACTCCCAGACACAGGTGTTCCCACACTCGTGTGACCAACTCGTGTGCCTGGGACACCGGGCTCACTTCTCCCAGGACCTCCAGGTGAACAGCACCAAGGAGTGTTCATTAGGCTGTGGGAGTCCTGACTTCCTTCCAAAAGTCATAGTAACCTTGGCCGGAACAGCTTTCATAGCAGCAGTGTGAGGGTTGGAAACGCCGGTTGCTGGTCATGCCCGTGGCCTGCCCTGTGGCCTTCCGAGAGAAGCATCTTTAGAGTTTTTGTTTGTTTGTTTGTTTGTTTAGCCCTAGGACTAAGAGTTGGGCTGTTGGCTTCCATGAAAAGGCAAATGTCAACGTCCTGGAAGAGCAGAGGGGAGTCAGAGTTGGGCCCCAAGCCTACAGCAGGCTGGCGGCTAGAGGAGCTGAGCTCAGCACTCAGCTTGTGGAAAATACCAGTCAGGGCCTGATGTTTGCGTTTGATTGCAAAGGAAAAGAGAGTCAGCTGCTGGAGTCGGCCAGACCCAGACTAGGTTTGAGTCCTGTACCTCTGCGGTCCCTGAGAAAGTCACCTAACCTCACTGCGCCTCGATTTCCTCCAGGAAATTAAATGAGATGATTTGCTTAAAGTACTCCTCTCACACGCTCTCGATCAGTAAGGGCTAGCTTACTGATTAGCATCAAACAAGACCTGCGCACCTATCCTAGGGGCAGGAAATATCTGGTTCCACTTGCTTTGACGGATGTGCCACCATGTGCAAAGACATAGAATATTCCAGTCTCCCTTCTAAGAAGTGAGAAGGGAAGAAGTGTCTGCTTCATTTGGGAGAGTGCAGTGAGTTCTGTGTTAGAGGCAAGATGGGACCTGAGAATTAGCTAACAGTAGATATTGCTGTGACTCAGGACAGAGAGAGCACTACAGGGTAGGGCTTTCTGGAACAGGTAAACCTAGCTACACTTTGAAGGATGGGTAGAACTTGCATGAGCAGAGGGAAAAGGACAAGGCTTTTCAGGCATGGCAGGGGAAGGCTAGGATGAGACTAGACATGGAGACAAAAATCCACATTGAAGGAGATAGCAAAATTAAGGAAAGACAATAGGAGAATATGCAGGTGGTGTGGATCTGAATGGTTATGTGAAGGCTGAGGACAGTGAGAAATGTGCTCAGAAGAGTAAAAAGGAGGTCAGAAAGCACTTGGGACTTTGGGGGGAAATCTTAAGTCAAGGGGACAGATGGTATCCTTGGAAAGGATGCTGACTGTCTCCCCCTTCCCTCTCCTGATGTCCTCAGAGCCGTGAACCGAGTGAGTCTCATCCGTTGGCTCTTCCTTGATTAACCTCCTAGCTGGAGCCTTGGCCGTGATCTGTACTCGCTTCCCCGTAATAGCCAGTGCGCTCCCCATCCCACTGGAACTCACGTCCTGACATTCTATTAGGCTCTGCACAGAAGGAAAGGCTCTCATCCATGGTGGTGACAGCGGGCTCCAAGCCCTGCCAGGTAGCTTTAGCAACTTTCTAGTCTTCCTTGTCTTGTTAATTAGGAGGGCCGAGCTCACAGATTTGGGCTATGAATCTCAGATAACAGCTCCTCAACCTTCATAACTGCTCTTAAGTAGGTGGTGGAACCAAGTGCCTTCCGTACGTGCTTTAGAGGCCCTTGTGTTTAAGATCTCTGTGTGCGCTCTCTCTGCCAGGGATGGGAAACAGAGGGGAAGCTTTCCACATGCCTCTTCCGTTGCCTCCAAACTCGTTATCCCTTCAGCCCTTGAGCCAAGATCCATCTCCTCAGTCCGCTTCCCCGGCTCCCCTCTCAGATCCAAGGGCATATGTCCAGGTGTCAGGGAGCCTTTGCACTTCAGCACGAACATTTGTGAACACCAGAGCTGGGAACTGGTGATGAATTGGCTGGTGGCGGAGTTTCCCCCTCTTTTTGCATTCCCCGTAAATAGTATACAGTAATCAAAATTTAAGCGGCCTGAGATGAAATAATTGCTTAACAATCATATAAGACGAACTGATTCAACAAATGACAATGCGGGCCCGTGATATACAGAACAGATGCAGGCAGTGTACCATATTATAATGTGCTAATACGAGATTGACAGCACAATAATAGGAGTGAGCAGCAATTCAGTCTATAATTCCAAACCAAATGTGAGGCTGTCCGCAGAACTCAAATCCTAGCAGGCTGCAAAATTAGAGGTAACACCGCGCAAGGTTCAAGACGACTCATTAGCAGGTTGGCAGTGTGTTTCAGGAGCAAATTTGTCTGTCGAAGGAACTAATTTTGTGCCATCTTCGGCTCAACTTTTTTTTTTCCCCCCAAGTCTGCAGATACAATCTTCCCTGGAGAGAACTGCAGGGCTGGGGTTGTGAGATCTGGTCGTAGCCCACAGGGCACAGTCACGGTGAGGTTGCTGGTGTCAGCTTTTGAGCGGTCGGTACTGGACAAGGAGTCTGGGTGTGTTCGGGGGGCTGTGCATGGGACGGACAGGGCATGGTGACAAACACTGTTCAGAATAATTTCACATGGAAGAGTGAAGAGACTCTCAGGGGCTGATCCCACATCAGAAAGGGGATCAAGGATCAAGGGTATCATTAAGATGTGATAAGGAACTTTCTACATCTTGAGTTTCGAACCTCTAAGTAAACATCTTAATCCCTGCTTGGTACAGATGCCCTCGTTGCTTTAAGGGTGCCCAGGATTTGCTTTTAACAGGTGGAGTAAGACACAGACACAGAAATGACTGTCATGAAGGAGGGAGTTTTTGTACTTACACATCCCTAGAGACAGAAGGCATGGCAGGCCAAGCAGGGCCGCACAGGAAGGCACCAGAGTCCATCAGGAGGCACAGGGAGAGAGTGACGGGGTTAATGTGGATATAAGCCTTTGTTGAGGCTTCCACAGAAGGGTTGAGTGAGGAGGAGTAAAATAGTAAATTATTCAAACTGACTGGTTGGGATAATTTTAGCAGGCTCTGGGGCATAGGGCCCCAAGTCCTCTCTACAGCCCTGGGGAGATTAGGGCAGGGGATAGTGGCCCAGCGTGTGAAAGAGGAGGTGGTTGAGGGGTAATGGCTCCAGTTTGGTTGGTTAGGATATGAAAGAGATGCTTGCTCTCAGGAATTAGCTAGCCCTGGGAGGGGCAGTGCCCCCGGGGCCTGTGAGACCCCAAGATATCAAAGCATCAGAATATAGAATGAAAGGATGTGACTGGTACACTTTCATAGCCCCAACACCATCAGGTGCCTTCCATTTCCTACCATCTCCTCCTCCTGTCCCTCACCCCAGAGCCCCAAGGAAAAGCCAGGCATGGTGACATCACCATCCGCACAGATGAAAAGCCGTGGCATATTCCCCAACACCACCCCAGCCCTGGATCTGTGAGGCCAGGAAGGAGAGGCTTCTACTACACTGCAACCGGTAGAGCTCTTGCCAGGCTTCTCCTGCTCTCTCATCCCTCGGGGGCTGCCTGGGTGTGGATAACACCAGCCACATTGCCACGGCTGACTCAGAAGTCCTCTCGATTCCACCAGGAACATGCTGTGTGGCTGTTGGCGAGGCAACTTCACATTTCTGGGCTTCAGTTTCCTGCCCTTCAAAGAAACAGGCTTGATCATAGTTCTAAATGCTTCGTTTCCGTGAAAGATTGAGGGAAAGGATAGAAGCAGCAGGAAAGTTAAGGATATGGGGGTGGTGTCTATTCCTCCCATAAAACTAGTGACATCCACAAAACCAGAGAAGCTAGCCAAGTCTCCTGAGCCCCTGTCCTCCATCCATCCCATGGGGCTGAGACTATCGTAGTGATGGTAGTGGTGATAGAGATGCTGGTGATGGTAATGAGATGGTGGTGGTGGTGGTGATGATGATGGTGGTGGTGGTGATGGTGGTGATGGTGATAATGGTGGTGTTGATGGTGGTGATGATGGTGATGGTGGTGGTGATGATGGTTATGGTGACGATGGTGGTGATGGTGGTGGTGGTGATGATTGTTATGGTGACGATGGTGATGATGGTGGTGGTGGTGGTGATGGTGATGACAGAAATTCAGCACCTGTGGTGTGGCCAGGCTACTAAAGTATTACCTTGTTTAGTTCTTAAAACCTCAGGATGGGGTAGCTGCTCTCAGTTTAGAGAGAGGAGATCACTTGCTGGTGGCCACACAGACAGTAAGTGACAGAGCCAGGTCTCAAGCCCAAAGCCACATTCCTAGTCCCTGTGATCTGCTGCCTCCCTCTGTCATGGGCAGGATTGTCCCAAGAGGATTTGATGGAGTGTGTCCCAAGTAGCACACTTGGGTGACTCCAGAGAGGGAGAATGGACCCCAAAGGAATGTCACTGCCCCATGGGAAAAACTCTGCTTGGAACTCAAGAGGATTCCCTTATTCCTTGTTTCTGCAAACATTGTGTGTCCCTAAGCTGTTTGGCATGGCTTACAGTCATGTAAGCCATGTAAGGATATACAGTCATGAATGCCCCTGTACTTGGGGCCCCTGCACTGCAGCCTGGTGGCAGGGAACAGACAGGAGCAAAGGGAGCAAATAAACAGTCACTGTAGAGAGCGCCAGTCTGACGGGCTCTGGGCCTCCCTGTAGTGAGGCCTGCGAGTTGGAAAACACTGGACCCCAGAGAAAGTACAAGTCCTCCATCAGGCCGGAGGACTATCCCTGCCTTTGGTGACCAGGCCAGCCCTCAGGACTCAGGGAGCCACTGACTGGGTTCCACCAGTAGTAGGAAACTACTCTCCACGAAAACAGAGGGCATTTAACACAGTGATAGGTTGTGCGGTGAGAGGGTCCGAGAAGCTGAGGGGAGGATAGAAGTAAACAGCAGGAAGCCGGGGGCACCCCAGGCTGAGGGACAAGGGAGGCTGTGGCGTCACCAGTCCAGGCTTTAGGGTATCCCTGGGAATGCTGGAGCCCTGTAGGGCCTAGGAGACCCAGCCAAGGCCAGCGGCATTGTCCAGAGCCAAACGGAGGGGTAGCAATGTCCTGGCCTTCCTCTTGCCTTCTGTCAGTGACTCTCAGGGACCCAACCAGACTAATCCCCGATGGTGTGGGAAGTCTGGGAGATTCTGCCTGCGGAGGCCCGGTCCCCAGCCCCCCACCCCCATGTGGAGCAGAGCCTGAAGGGTGAGCAGAGCCTGAAGGGTGAGCAGTGGGCCTGAGTGCGAGCTAGCAGGCCCAGGCCTCATGCTTTCCCTTTTCTCCTCTGTGTGGGACACGGCTCCATCGCAGAGCTGATGAAATCCCTTGGTGGGGCAGGGGAACCACTTGCTTTAAGCAAAGCCTGGGGCTGGGACTCCCCACCAGAGTCCCATCGGGTCTATGCCCTCTCTCACTGCTCCACCTTGGGGACCCCACACCCCATCTCTGTAGTGCCCACTGAAGACTGCAGAGCGGAGAGAAAGGCCTCTTCTAGCCCCTGTCTCACTGAGACACAAAGAGTGGGGGAGGGCAGGTGGGGAGAGCCCCCTGGCCCTGAGTGTGAAAAGCAGGGATGGGGACAAGGTCACAGGCCATCCTGAGATGTCTCCTAGAGCTGGCAGGCACCTACCTGCCCAGTGAAGGGATGTAGACTCCGCTCTTAAAGGGCCTCAGGTAGTATCAGGAGCGAAGCACTGCTCAGATAGCCAGTGAAAGAGAGGTCAGCCCAAGTGTAAAACAGAATACAGTCAACTTAGGAGCAGTTCGAAGAATTTTTCCTTTTAAACTCAGAGGTGGCTATACATAGCTCCTGTCAGCACGCTTCTTACAGAGTAATAACACCTCACGTTTATGTCACCATCAGAGCCTCTCGAAATAAGTTCACATGTCATTTGACTGTCACAAACCCCTGCAAGGTAGATGGACAGGGACTGTGACCAAGTGGCTAAGGAGACGCTGGTGCTCACAGACAGTGGAGCCAGACTGGGGCTTTGGGCTCCTGAGCCCATGCCCCTTGCTCCGTCCTCCCCTTCCCATTTTCTGCTGTCTTCTGGTCCCACAGCCCAGAGTCCGAGGGCGGAATGCAGCCCCGTAACCAGCGGGCCACACTCTCCTCCTCAGCGCCTTCCTGAGGCCGAGTGTGGGTGCAGCACTCTCACCTTGCAGCCAAGCTTAAG
The DNA here is from genome assembly GCF_009829155.1 of Mustela erminea. NCBI lineage: Eukaryota > Metazoa > Chordata > Mammalia > Carnivora > Mustelidae > Mustela > Mustela erminea. Next base: position 3,039,452 of record NC_045615.1, on the reverse strand, counting down.
TGCATGCAGCAGTCTGAACAGTATTTTCAGCGGCAGGGCCGGGAGAATGGTGTTCAGCAGCCCTTTTTATACAAATGCCGTGTGCCTCTTCGCGCAGCGTAGAATGTTACTGCGTTTTATGAAATGCACATACCGGGAGGTATTTGTTTCTTTTCCTCTATGGGGAAGAGTGAAGAGGTTTTGGTAATTAAAACTTGCATCGATCAGTGCTTAGATCTGAGATAATTGCATTGCTGCTGCAGATGTGCACTGCATCACGAAGTTTTGTTTTCAAGTGTCTGTGTACCCCAAGGCCTGGAGTCACACCTCACCCCACAAGCACCTCCGTGCCACCTTCAGCATCCTCCCCAGTCAGCATGGTGTTGTATAAGAACACTGGGGTGGTAGTCCTGGGCCTGCCCCAGATCCGTTGCGTGGGATTGAGGATGTGGCTTAACCTCTCTGGACCTCAGGTTTTCCTTCGTCGGCTGAAGAGCTGGACCCAACCATCTCCATTTCCTTCACCTCTTTTGACACTACCCTTGAGACCTGGTCATCTCTGATGTGTGGGTTCAAGACACATCAATGGAATGCCTGGTGTGTATGCCAGGCCCACTGTGAGGCTTGGAAGTACAGGGATGTCTAAGGTCGAGTCCCACCTCTGGGTGGGTGAGCCCAGTGTGCTGGGCTCAACCGTCCAGAAGCAAACATCTCACAAGAAGACACGTGGAGAACCTTCCAGAGATAGCAACCATCCTTGTAGGGCCTGCCTGTCTTTCCACACCTGCAGCTGTAGTGAGACCATGAGGGAGCATTCACCATAGCAAAGCCTCTCCCCCAGGGAAGGGCCCATCCTCTCTTTCTGTCCCAAGAAACCAAGTAACAGAGAAGACACCATGGATGGGGACGAGAGTCCTCACTTGTAGCTCTTGCTCTCACCCTTCGTGCTCTGGTAAGAAGTCAGACCAGTAGCATGCTAAAACGTCCCTTCCAGCCTCTAGGGTCTGTCGGCCCATGGCGGCTCCACCGTAATGACTACAGGGAAAGGGCAGGAATACTTGGAGGAGGAGGGGTGTTTTTCCCTGGCCTTCCAGCGTGGCCTGGGTGTTCATGCAGCTGTTCTATTCCAGAAACTCCGAGCCTCCTGTGGTGAAGCTAGGGAATGTGTCCCCAGTAGCCGACGCACTCCACTCAGGAGCAGCCCAGAGGAGGGAAGCCAAGACCCTCTTCCCAACGGGCTCTGCCTCCAGGAGTGCCATGCGCACTCCTGTCTACTTGGCGATCAGACTTGAGCAAACAGATGACTCAGGGCCTCCGCTGGTAGTGATCTCACTAACGTGGCATGTCAGGTAAACTGAGCCAGAAAGTGAGCATGCGTGCCCCAGAGATGGGTGCCTTCTGAGGCACCACCCCGTTCCGCCCTGTCTCAGAGCCCCCTGAACATCACTGGTCTCCAGCCCCTCCCACAGTATCCATACACATTTCACCTGCAGTGTAGGTTTTGAGCAGAGACACCCCCTCCCCCAAATGCCCTCTTACCATCAGACTCTCTAACCTTCCATTCCGGGGACTTGAGCCCCTTCCTTCCTTGCCACACTCACCCCGGCTCCACCCTCCCAGGAGCTGCTGGTGCAGTCAGCCTCCGGAACCTGTGATGACCTCACCCAGTCCGCAGTAGCACTGGGGACCCCAACAGGCTCCTTCTTCAGCCAGATCTCACTTAGAGAGGAGTCTAGGGGGAGCTAGGGGTGCTGGGGATGAAGGTTGAGCATCGGCCCTTGGATCGTGCTGCCTTCTTCCCTGCCTCCCTGGTACGACTGAGCCCAACACAGCGACTGGCTGGATGCGTGGATGGACAGATGGGCAAATGTCCTCCTGTGTGGTGGGGTGGGGGAGCTGTCCTTTCACCCCGTGTCTTTCTGCCCCTCCCCCACTGAGCATCCCACACTACAGGTGTCTCTGAGCCACTGTTCAGCTCATCTCCTCAGAGTTCCAGCAAGAAGCTGTTGTCAGTCTGAGGAAAGCCCCCGGCTGCCCACATGCGTGGCTGTCCCCAGCAGGATTTTTAACAGGACAGGGAGATGGGGCAGGACTCTCCAAAATTGAGTTTGAGCCTCAGGCTTCCCAGGCACTGCATCTGGGATCTGCACCCCTCTTCTGTCTTCCCTGTCTGGCTTCCTGGCAGTTTGGCTGTGGAGACTGTAGAAGGGACCGCCCACCTCTGGCCAGCCACGTGTAGGAATGCAGTACCTGAGCTGTGTTGGGTTATTTAAGGCAAAGAAACCCAATCTCTTGAAGACGTGAAAGTTGCAAGGATTACCATCCAACCCCGCAGGCTCAGATGAATTCATATTGTCCCTCAGGTTTGAATCTTGGTCCAGAAAAGTAGGGATATGATTGTTATACACTAATGGTCCCTTTATTCCAAAGTCCCCTGACCTCATCAGTATATACATCCAAGGAAGTGAAAAAATCTTTGAGCCTCCAGGATGGTTGAAATGGCTCACAAGCTCATCTCTGATGCTGAGGGGCTCAGTTTAAGGATTTCCACCCAGCCCAGAGGAATCACTGGGCCTTGTTACTTCCCAATTCTTTCCCATTAGAAGAGCCTGGTTTTGGTTGGAGTGCAGGAGGGAGTCCAAAACATGATTTAACGGATCTATGAGGGCAGAATAAAATCCCAGAAATCCAAGCCATAATCAAAATAGGTCATGTTGGGGTGCCTGGCTGGCCCAGTTTGTTAAGTGTCTGCCTTTAGCTCGGGTCATAAACCCAGGGTCCTTGGATCGAGCCCCGACCTTGGGCTCCCTGCTCAGCAGAAGAATTTGCTACTCCTTCTTCCTCCTACTGTCTACCTCCATCCTGCATTCCCTCTCCCTCTCTCTCTCTCTCTCAAACGAATACATAAATCTTTGAAAAAATAAAAATTAAAAAAAATAGGTAATGTTTATGGGGGCTTCTCTGTTCCAGACACATACTATGTAATTTACCCTCAGATCCTCAACAAAGACTGCATGAAGGAGGTGCCCCATTTTAAAGACAAGCGAGGTTATGTGACCTGGCCAGGGTCACACAGTGAGGGAAGGAAAGCATCCGCTGAAACTTGAAGTCTGCCTTTCTACCTTTAATGTCACAGAAATTTGCTTACATTTTTTTGCCGACCGACCCAGGTGTTGGCTTTGCTCCCTGGAAGCCGATGTCTCACCTGAGACATCACGTTTAGGCGGCAGACGAAACAATTCCTAGCTCATTCATTAACTTCTAACTGACATACTTTATGCGCTGCTTATTGACCCAGTCCAAGCGCTGGTAAGCATACATTGTCATCAGTTTCTTGAGAGCCCCCGGGCTGTGAGCTAAGATAGAGATGGGACAGGTCCCCATGGCATCATTGGAAAGTGACCTTCTTCCTGAGTTTCTGGCTTCTCAAGTGCTCCCAAGTAATCTCATGTAAATCCTTTCCTGGAATGGGGCCTAAAGACAAATCCTGAGAAGCCTGAAGAATGAGCTGGATCCCGTCTGTTCTGAGTAATTCATTCATTCAGTCCTTCAACAAACACCGGCTGCACTTCACTACGGACTCTGTACCGATGACGCAGAAAGTCAGGAAGATACCATCCATGCCCGGGCCGGGGGAGGGGGGGTACTCAGTCAAGTCCGCAGACACAGGACTGCAGCGTGTATGGGATACATGGGAGCTGCCTCATCATAAAAGCAGAGGTGACAGAGAAGAGGACATTCTGAGTGTGGACAGCCAGGAAGACCCCATTTAGAGAGGTCGCGGGAAAGAGCATGTCAGGTGGAGAGAGCAGCAAATGGATCAAGAAGGTCTGGAAAAGCTGGGCTGTGGTTTGAAAGCTGGCCTGGGACTGTGGCCAGTGTTGAGGACTGGGTGAATGGAGGTGGGCTGTGGGCAGCCTGTGCACGGCCCCGAACCCCCAGCATGACCGGCCTCAGCACTCTCAGACAGCCAAGGAGCAAGTCCAGACCAACTGTGAGCAAGGTTCTAAGTATTGTGCAAAAGGCAAGAAAATGCTGGGAGTCTATGAGCAATTTCCTTTTTTCTTTCTTTTTTTTGTTTAAAGGGCTTGTGTTTAAGATTATTACTAAAATGATATCCCACTTGATTTCCCCACTCTAGAGAGGAGGGGTGGAGTTAACTTTTGTGGGCAGGGCGCCGGCAGGACAACCAGCTCCCAGCTCCCAGCTCAAGAGCTACAGAATCATCTCGCACTCGAGTCTCACTGGTGAAAAGGCTGCACACAGCCCCCTCCAAGGGATAAATTCATTATTCCACCAACAGGAGTGACTCCCAATGTGCTGAAGGGTAAAGATGTAGAGGCTGTGGGTGTATGGCCCATAGGAGGAAGCAGGGAAGCCGCCAGAGACCCCGCCTAGAAAACCAAACGGGGAGGTAGACCACCAACCCTCCACTTCTGAAAGCCTTGATGAACAACTGAAAATTACTTGCCCCTGGAAAGAAATAATAAATTCCACATTATCATTTCAATAGTTCCTCCCATAAATACCAAAGAATCAGAAAAGCTGGTGCCTCATGTTGCTCCCAGAACCTAAGAAATGGTATCTTTCGGTTATCGGATTTTATTTCTTTGCCGCCTTACATTTTATACATATTTATTCATGCAGAACAGAAGCGCAGCGTTATTGAGGCTGCCATGGGAGCGGAAGGAAAAGCTGTTATACATAAGAATGCACTGCATTTACATTGTAGCACTTTGCAACAATTGAACTATATGCAACTGGTTTTTTTTTTTTAATAATAAAAGAAAACTCCAGTTTGCATTTAATTTGCTGATTTTTTTTTTCTTTCTAACTCTTGAATTTTCATATGCTGTAGAAATGTGAAAGGGGGAGGGGTCAAGATCCTTGCAGATACAGACGGCTGGGGGCTAGCCAGAGACAGCTTTCATGGGGAGGGGTTGGGGATCCAGAGCAAGTTTCTAACTATTTCTTTTTTAACAGAGGCAGTTAACCGAACTGCAAAACATTCATCTTCCGATTTAATAACTCATTCTCCCTGCATGGAGACGGGGGTATTATTGTGCTGGATATTGCTTTTCAGGCTTTTGAGTGTCAATGATGAATCCCCATCTTCGAATAAAATACATTTTCCTAGTAATTGAAATAATAATTTTTTGCCTCTTCATTTTCCCAGGTACTTAAAAAGGGGCTTTTGACTTCTTTCCCTTTCCCCTGTCCTGACCTTATTTTCTTTTAACTGAAATTCCTTCAGCTGTTGAGATACAGAATCCGTCTTTCCAGTGTCTGTGTTCAGGTGGCCGCAATGCTTCCCTCCACAACCCCCTTTCCCAGTCCCAGCCACAGGATGGAACCTCCCTGTGACACCACAGGGCTAACTGGGGGATTGACACATCAAGACCTAGAATTCTGGGCTGCCTTTGGCTCCTCCACTTGCTTAGCAAACTGAGCTGTCCCTAGGGAGGGACAAATGTGATAACCGGGCAGCTGGGAGGAGCACCGAGAGGAGCAAGGAAGGGTCCCAACCTTCCCGAAGCTCACACGCTAGTCAGATCCCTAAATCTCCCCAACATCCCCAAGGTCAAGATCGGGGACGGCCCCTCCCCGTTCCACATGCAGCCCTCAGGCTGCCGGAGGCTCATCCCTGAGAATTAAGACGAGTGTCCGTGTGTTAAGGACAGCATTAGTTTCTCAAGAACAAAATTTGGGAGGGGATAACGTGGGCAAGAATGATGTTGCATTGGGCTTAACATACTTAATCTACAGCTCTCTATGCCACATTACTTTAAAAGCTGTATTGGTGAAATGAACTTGAATGGGAAAATGTGAAGTTGTGTCCTACAACATCCTTTCCTCTTCATCCTTTCCTCCATGGCTGACAGTGACGAAAAAGGAAAAACTGTTTAACCAGGACTGTAAAGTGTTTAAGAAGAACAGTCGAGGCACGGCCTCTCTGGTAACGATACCAGCTTTGGAAGATTTTTCCTGGCCCTTTCTCTTCATATCCACCCAGGGAAGGATGATTTTTTGGCAAAAACTTGCTCAGTTTAAGCTATAGTTTAACTTTGCCTGTAGGAATTCTCCCCTTTCTGTGTCTAATCTTTCCCGATTCTAGTAAAAAGAATTTGGATACCAGGAATCAGGATTTGGAGCCAGTCTGGATCAGGAAATCAAAGTAGCTGTTGGGTAAGTGGTCAGGGAGACTGAAAGTATTTGGAGGCAATGCCTTCCTTCATAGCAATAGAAATAATACTCTTCTGCCTGTTTGTTTTCCAAGGTATTTAGAAAAAGGCTTTTGACTTCTTTCTGTTTACCCTATCCCCGTAGAAAACTCACACGTGACCCTGGCATGTCTGGAGGGTGTAGGTTTCACCGGCTCCTTGCAAATATGTAGGCGGTGGCCAGCGTACTCAGCATCTTTGTGCAAACTACAGAAAGGAGTCCTGTCTTTTGGCCTGATTCCTCTCTAGTCCGGGAAGCATGGTTTGGCAAGGGGAGCAGGGGCTGAATTTGAGCCCCCCAGTCATGTCCTTGCCTGGAGGGCCTTTGTGCCATGCATGCATTGCTTAACTCTGCCGGCAAGAGATGGTAGTTTTTGGTTTTTTTTTTTTAAGATTTTATTTATTTGAGAGAGAAAGAACACAAGCAGAGGGGAGCGACAGAGGGAGAGGGAGAAGCAGATACTCCGCTGAGCAGGGAGCCCGAAGCGATGCAGGGCTCCACCCCAGAACCCTGAGATCATGACCCGAGCCGAAGGCAGATGCTTAACTGACTGAGCCACCCAGTCCTCCCAGAGATCGTAGCTTTTGAGTTAGAAAGACTCAGGTTCAAATCCTGACTCTCCCACTTTCTAGCTGTGTTACCTTTTGGCAAGTAGTTTGATTTTGTCCGTAATAGTACCTATATTATGAGAACCTTGCAAGGGCTAAATGAGATAATATATGTAAATCTCTTAGTGCTAAATCTGTGGTGCCTATTATTATTCCAGAGAGGCCTTTTTTGATCCTTCAGTATCCATGAGAGGCAGGAGTGAAAATACATCTCCTATAACGGGGATGGGGAGGTGACAACACGTGGGCCCAAGCCTCGATGTGAATTGTCCTTTGGAGAGAAGCACTGGGCTGCGAGATCTGACCTGCTAAACACTGGAGGCTCAAAAAAGGAGAGAAATCCGGTAGCTTGTGTGACCTCAGCTTCCAGACAGAGGCTGGACCCCTGCTCCTGCATTGGGGGTCGTCTGTCCCAGCAACTCTTGCTTCCCTGTTTTTCTCCTCCTCACCCAGGGACCAGCAGCATTTCAGGGGATTAAGGGGACCTGCTTCTCCTGGGACTTTGGGACTGGGGGCGTGGAATCAGCAACAGAAAGTCTTTCTTTTATGTCCCTGTCCTCGTTCTCTAGTGAAGCAGGAAAGGAACAAGTCCAGACATCTACAGAGCATCTTCCCGGGTCTGCACTAAACGCCATCTAGGGCTATCCTGGATGCTGAGGTTGTGAGATGAGGGGTTGTTCCAGGGCAAAGCTCCTTCTCTGGCAGTGACCAGGGGCTTCTTTGGATAGGTGAGAAGTAGCCATTCAGGGCCTGATAATGTACTGCTTGGAAAGATCTGTGGGCCACTCAGGTTTTTTTGCATACTGTTTTTTTAGAATAGTTCTAGGTTCACAGCAAAAGTGAGTGGAAAGGACAGAAAGTTCACCTATACCCCATCTCTCACCATCAACATCCTGGACCAGAGTGATGCATTGATGACAATCAGTCAATCTATGCTGAGTCATCATTACCACCCAGAGTCCACTGTTTACATTAGAATTCATTCTTGGTATTGTACAGTCTGTGGGTTTAGACAGATGTATGATGACACATACCTGACGTTACAATATCATATAGAAGAGTTTCAGTGCCCTAAATATCCTGAGCTCCACTATTCATTTCCCCCTTCCCCAACCCTTGGCAACCACTCCTCTTTTTAGCCGTCTCCCACTTTTTTGCCTTTTCCAGAACGTCGTATTGTTGGGTTCATACAATATGGAGCCTTTCCATATTGGCTTCTTTCACTTAGTTATAGGCACTTGGGGGTTCCTCTGTGTCTTTCTATGACTTGATAGCTCATTTCTTTTTAGCCCTGAATAATAGCCCATTGTCTGGATGTGCCACAGTTTATTCATATATTCACGTACTGAAAGATACCTCGTTTGCCTCCAAGTTTTGGCAGTCATGAATAGAGCTGCTGTAAATATCTGTGTGCCGGTTTCTGTGTGGACGTGAGTTTTCAACTCCTTTGGGTATATATCAATGAGCACGATTATTGGAGTGTGTGGAAAAGATACATTTAGTTTTAAAAGAAACTGTCAAATTGTCTTTCAAAGTTGGCTGTATCATTTTGCATTCCTACCAGCAAGGAGCAAGAGTTCCTGTTGCTCCACCTCCCCTCTTGCCTTTGATGTCGGAATTCTAGATTGTGGCCATTCTAATAGTGTGTGGTTGTACCCCCATCGCTGTTTCAAATTGCAATTTTGTAATGATATGATGTTGAGCTTATTTTTGTATACTTTTTTTTTTTTTTTTTTTTTGCCATGTGTATATCTTTTTTTGGTGAGGTGTCTGTTCAGGTCTTTTGCACGTTTTTAAATTGGGTTGTTTGTTTTCTTATGGTTAAGTTTTCAGAGTTCTTGTATATTTTGGATACCGGTCCTTCATCAGCTACATGTTTGCCAAGATTTTCTCCTAGTCTGTGACTTGTCTTCTCATTCTCTTGACCCCATTCAATTTCATGCCCTCTCTGTATCCAGCAGACCCAAAGCTCCCTATCTCCCTGCAAGAGCTGCAGAGAAGCCAGACAAGCTGTGGAGGGGCATGGCTTCAAGGGAAATGGGTGGGTCTGTGGCCACCCTTCACTTCTAACCAACACATGTTTATTCATTCCTTAAACACTTCGATTTTTTTTTTTTTTAAGTCCTGGGATGCATCAGTGAATAAAACAGACAAAACTATGAATCTTATAGAGCTGACTTTCTGATAGAGAAGACATATACTAAAAAATAAACATACAGACATATACTGAAAAATCTACAAAAGTATCTTCTGTAGCTTTCTAGACTTAAGTCCAATGTGAAAAAAAAAGGAGCAGAATAAGGGAGATGGGAGGTGCTGGCATGGGGGAGGTTTGCCAACTAAGTAAAGTGGCAGGGTGGGCTTCATCGAGAAAGGGATTTTGAAGCAAAGAGGATGCCAAGACAGCAGAGAAACCAGGCAGAGGGACCAGTCAGTGCAAAGGCCACAAGGCAAGAGTGTGCCTGGTGTGCCTGAGGATCAGCAACGTGTCCGATGCAGCTGGAGTGGATTAGAGGGAACACTGGGAGAGGATTTCCTGATGGATTCGATGTGGAGGGGGGGAGAGGAGGGAGCATGATAAATGACACCAGGATTGGAAGGGTGGCATTAACTGAGACAGGGAAGAGCCGATTCCAGGTGGTGGGGGGTGAAGGCAGAGATGAGTTTTGGATGTGTTGAGTTAGCACTATTAGCTTGGTGGATATGTCAGGTAGGCTGTTGGACAGATGGGTTGGAGTTCAGGGGAGTTTGTGTATAAGACTCTGGGCTGAGTGCTGTGGGAAATAGGGAAAAGAATAAAACCCAATTCTTCCACCCCTACCTCTGTCCAGGGTTCCCTGGAGGGTAGCACTTAAAATAGGCACCCCCCACCAGAAGGCAGCTCCTTCTAGCCTCCCTTGAGGCTTGAGGGCAGGTGAACAAATCCAAGTTACCAAAAATTACACTAAAGAGACAACCAGATGAACGACCACCCCCAAACACCGTGACTGCTCATTAGCAAGAAGTCAGCAAGAAGGGGAAAGCAGAGTGGTGTTTTCCTTTCACTAGCAGCAGTAAAACAGACCCTTCAGAGTTTTGAAGATTATCACAAGGGCTCCTCACAGTCCATTTGCTTTCCCATTCCCTGCCAAGCGGATCAAGGAAGAGAGGGAAGGCTGATGGGGTGGGAGTCAGGGGTGCTGGCTGCAGGACAGGCACCTGGGCTCTCCCTGCTCCTTTGGCTGTGCCCCCCAACCCCTAACACCTGTCAAGCAGCCACATCCACACTAGTTGGGGCCAGGCTGAGCTGGGTCCTGCTCTCTGTGGTCCATGTGTGCACAGGGCTAGCTGTTTAAAGAGAGCAAAGCTATTACTATCAATTCACCAGACCCATATTAGGTTGAATCCCTCCTATGGGTAACCCAGGTCCCAGGGTTAGCATGCCAGCTGTGGTCCTCACTCGGAAGTACAGTCAGTTGCCCAAGGAAGAGCCGCGTTTTCACATTAAACATCCCTGAGTCTCTCTTGTTCAAGTGGCAGATGGTGAATTTCATGCAATGACGTGAGTAGAGGGCCCTCTATTTCCAGCCTGGAACTCGGAATCTGTAGAAAAGCAGCATCTCTGTATATCCTGTGCACTGCGTGCCGCAGCTCTTGGGGTCAGGACGCGTCGGAGAGAGCTGGGGCCAGGTGGGGGAAGAGCAGGGAACTGGCCTTTGCCCAGGGTTGTCCAGCAGGGAAAGAGAGACCAGGGCACTTTGGGAGGCCTGGGCTGGATATGGAGGACAGGACCTGCCACACAACCTGAAAATCTAGTGCTTTAATAAGCTGAGGCTGATATTGGAACTGGTGCGCCCAGGGACCTCAGAGAGATGGGCAGCATGGTGCAAGTGGGGGTTATTGATGCAATGTCTTTGCAGGCTAGGCGCTGAGCAAAAGTAAAACTGAGTTATGACACGAAGGTCAGACTAATGAAAATGGGCATGGGAACAGCCCATCCTTGGTGATTTCTACCCAGTACATGGGTACTTTCTGATCCAAATATGTTGACAGAGTCTAAAGTCCTACATCCAGCCGTTTCACTGGCCAAGACAGAAAAAGATTTATAATACAGTAATAATCTTCAGGAATTTCGGCCCGCTCCTGGACTGCTGCCTTAGCTCCTCAAGGGAATTGACCTCTCAAGGAAGATTCTAGAATAGTATTCAGGGTTTGGGATTCTCTATTTGAGGGGCTTCCCAAGAAATATGATTGAGGCCTCATCTCCCACGCTTTCCCATCCTCACGCCTGCTGCACAGACTCCCTTGCAGCTTTCTCCTGCCAGTCTCTAGCCTCCTGCCACGCCTTTGCAGCCTTGGGGTGCACAGCTCTCTCCCCCCGGGTGCCCTTCCCAGCCTTCCCATTTGATGAACAAGTCCACTTCTGTTAGGGCTAACTCAAGCCACACCAGCTTTCAGAAGCTTTGCATTCAAGCTGTACTTTAGTAACATTTATTGCTTTCCTCTTATTATAAAATTCATGTTCAGCATAGGAAATATGGAGCTTGTAAAAAAGATGAAGAAAACAAAAATCACCCATCATTTTGACATGTACTCCCCTCATCCTTTTTTCCCCCTGAGCGTTTATTTGTATTCTAGTTGGGAGCATACCATAATAGGTCTTTGTGATGGGCTCCCCGCCCCCAACTTAAGGCTATATAGGTAAGGGAAAGGGGGGGCAGTTTACGGTAGTGGTTTGTGTGGGTAGGCTCTGGAGTCAGACTGTCTGGGTTCAAATCCTGGCGGGGCCACCACAGTCCTGACACCTGAACAAGTTACTGAAACTGTTTCCGTGTTTAGAACAGTGTGGTTTACACCGAATTTTAATCTGTCATTTTGTTTTCTCCTTTTCTCACTCAACTGTGAGTTCCTTGAGGTCACAGAGTGGCTCCTGTTCATCTTTCTGCCCTCCACATGGTGCTCGTACGTGATAAGCATCCCCAACAGGTTAAATGCACGGAAGACCCCAAAGAATAAGGCCTGGCCCCTAGCAGTCAGATCCAAGTCCCTGATACAGGATCGGAGATCTGTGTCAGAGGCCTGGCTTCTTACCCGGATCCGCTAAAGCGGGACAATAAATAACGTCTTCCGAGGCTCCCATTTCACCATTTGTCAAATGGAGACGCCAGCCTGAGTGTGAGACAAGCGAGACGACTCGTGGCCCTGCTCTGCAAGACGGTAGAACTTTGCGAGTGAAGTTACTATTTCTTGATTTCACGGGGCCCCTCTCTGGCTCTCAGTGGCGACAGGCGCCCAGCCGCTGCCCTCAGTTCGGGAAAGAATCGAGCCTGATGGTAGGCCGTGCGCGGCTGCGGCTCTGCGCTTCGTGGGGCGCGGGGAGCGTCAGGGGTGCGCCGGCCACCGCGCAGGGTGCGCCCCCCAGCCCCGGGTACCCGCCGGCTCCGAGCCCAGGAGGCCACCCTGGGCGCCGCCGCCACCCGTGTCCCCATTATCAGCCTCGATCTCCTTCCCCCCAGGGCCCAGTGTTGCGCCCACCAGATCCGGTGGGGAGGGGGGGGGGGAATCCTATCCCCTTTTCTCGGGGATCCGGGCGGGGAGGGGAAGGTGGCGGTGGCTAGAATTGAGGCTTCCTTTGCCTCCTACTCTCCGGCAAAATCCGATCTTTTCTGAGCAGGATGGGGCGGGGGCGGGGGGCCGCGTGTGCGCCCGGGCGGAGGGAATTCCTTCCCCGGCGGGCGGCGGCACCCGCTGCAGCGCCTTCCCTTTTTTTAGCTCTTCCCCGAGGCTCCTTCTCGGCGCGGCCGGGGGTGGCGGCGCGCTCCACCTCGCGCCGGGGAGACGGTCGCCCCGCGCCCCGCCAGGCGCCCGGGCAGCTGCAGGTGGGAAGGGCGGCGAGGCCAGGGTCTCTTCGCTGCCGCCGCCGCCGTCCGTGGGTGGGCAGCCAAGAGCCTTGCTGGAGGGAGACCCGGGGTGATTCCCATCCGCCCGCAGCTCTTCCAGGGCTGCCCTGAGCAAGGAGCTGTTTTGTCATTTTGGGGAAAAAAAAAAAAAAAAAAAAAAAAAAAACCACCTTCCCCCCGCCCCCCAGGCTGTTTCAGAAATGGCATTGAGTCAGATCTGAGTCACAGGAGGACGTGGGCCCTCTCCCCCTCCCCCTGCGGTTCTTCCCCATCCCGCCCCCAGCCCTAGGGTCGGCCCCTGCCCGGCTACACAACCCAGCGCTGCAGCCTCGGACACCGCGGGGGCCCCTGCCTCCCCCGCTCTGTTGCCCTGATACCTGCCCCCCGCCCGGGGCGCGAGCCCTGCCGCGCTGCCCACCCTTGCTGTGAAGACAGCTCGTCCGGGGACAGCAGTCCCGTCCCCAGATCGTGAGAAGGCCACAGTCTGTCCCCTGCCTCCGGGCACGGCGGGCCACCTGCCCCTGACCTTCCCAGACAGATGGTGCGTGCTGGGGGGAGGGGGAGGGTCATGGGCTGAGAGGGAGCTCGGCGGTGGCCACAGTGTCTCCCACGTAGTTTCTGTGGTGTGCTCGTCCCTCAAGGACCTGGTCAGCTTCTTCCACCTCTGGCTACCTATTTTCTCACCCCTTCCACCCTTTCCTGAGCTCTCTGCCGAGAAGGTGCTACACAACTCTATTTTTAGTCCTAACAAGCTGCCTGCCGGAGCGGCTTCCATCTGCAGCACTCAGAGCCCTTTACAAATGCTAATGAATGGAAGCTGCTGCCTCCAGAGTCCCTTAGATTCATCTTGCTCCCTCTTCCCCATCCCCCACACTTGCCCCGTGGGGAAACTGAGGCACTGGACTAAGGCATAGAGAGGTGACAAAGGCAGGGTCAGAACCCCAAGCTTCCTACAGCTTGCTGGTAGTTCTGCCTTTGCCAGTGCCTCCTGCCTCCTCTTACTTAGCAGTGCTAGGTCCTTGACTGAGTTCAGAGGTCAGACAGTCCGCGTCCTCAGCAAACTGAGGTCCGGTAAGAGGGTGATAGAAGTAAGTGTAGAAGTTCATCGTTAGGATACAAATTGGCGGCCCCACAGAGCCCTTCCTGCAGAGAACATTATATGAGAACCCAACCAGGGAGCAAGGGGCAAGGGTTGTGCTATTAGTTGTCCTGTTTTGCAATCAGATAAGCCTTCCTGGAGGAGGTGACACATGAGCTGAGTGTGTAATTGAGAATTGGAACTAATCAAGCAAAAGGCAGGGGCATTCTGTGACGGAAACACAGGGTGGAGAAAGACACAGTTTAGAGTTGCTAGAGGTGAAGATGTTTAGGGTGCTGAGCTGGGAGGCAAGGCTGGAGAGGTTCTCAGTGTAAGCAGGGAAAGGACCTGGTTAGGTGAAGGTTTGAAATGCATTCTTCTAATGGCCAGGAGGAAGAATTTGATGGGCTAAGAGTCGAAGCCAGGAGACCAGTTAGAGATGATAAAAGCTTGGGTCAGGAGCCAGGGAGAGTGCTGGGAGGAGGACAGGGCACTTTGGAGAAACAGTTTGACAGTTACTTAACTGGAAATCCAGGGCGACACTATCTTTTGCTCCCCCCTGTGGCAAGGCAAACATCTCCCTGGAACTTTAACTAGACCTCATCAGACAGGTGGCACTTGTCCCTTTTGAGAACTCCTCAGGGTCAGGACCTACCCTCTGTCTTTGCTGTGGCAATAGGCAGCAAGGCAGACAGCCGTTGTTTCTGGGTGTTGGCTGAATGAATGGTGCTTTCATCACCTAAGGGTCATAAAAAGAGATGGGAAATACTCAGCAGCTGCAAGTGGGGGAGGTAAGCATGCGGGACCCTTGCCAGTGCTCACTCTCCTCAAAGTTAAAGCCCCACACACTTCAAGTAGAAGCCCACCGTCCCTCTGTGGCTCGCACTGTGAATCAGAAAGTGCTGCCAGCTGCAGCCAACACGGCTTCAGAAGCTGTAGGAAGCCTCCTTACCACTTTCAGGGCCCTACTTCCCAACCAAAAAATCATGGGGCCGTTTCTGGAACACCTCCAATGTGTTCCAATCAGAGCAGACAGTAGAGAAGATGGGTGTCTGTGGTGGTCCTGGGGGTGCCCAGAGAGGAGGGGCTCCTGGAGGGCCTCACATTTGGCGGTTTTGTATATTGGAGTAGCAGTAATTTGAGGAGAGGCCTTTGCTCATTTAATTCTCCATGTTGTCTGTGCCACGTCAGGAAATTTCCACGGCTGCCTTTGGCCGCAAATAGCTTCCTCTAGTCATCCTCCCAATACCAAATCCCAGGAGGTCTGCCATGGCCATAGAAAATCAGGAGGGTGGGCTATGGTCTAGGTTCAAACCCCCCATCTCCTCCACTCCTATAAGCTGTGGGACCTTAGAGATGTTAAGTGACTCATTCTGCCCTTTGAAACCTCAGTTTCTCATCCATAGATCAGGTATATACTAGATTTATTGTGAAGTTTAGAAGAGTTCATGCCTATTTAAGCACTTAGAACAGTGTCTAATACAAGGTAAGCCCTCAATAAATATTAATTGTTATGAATATTGACAGAATCCTCTGTCCTCTGTTTGGTAGCACCAGCTGGTCAAACCCCCATTGCTGTTTGGGGATCCAATGACGTCTTCCCTTGATCGCCTTCTTTTATTTTAAGTCTTGGATACTTAGGAAAACAACCATTGGCCCTATAATCTCTGAAATACTCTTCTGGGGGCAAGAAAATATACTTCATCTAGAAGAAAGTCCCATTTTTTATTGAAGATGAGATTGTCCTGTAGAGAATTGATTTGGACATAGAGTCTTAGAACGTTAGAGCTAGAAGACATCTTAGGGGTATGATTTCAAGCTGGCGTTTTTCAGAGATCCAGAGAGATTGGGTTACTTGGGTGACCTGTGGAGGAGAGAGGGCAGGAACGCGGGTCTGCTCTTGGTGCTCCCTGGTCACCGCAGATGGGCTTCCCCAGGTGCTTCTCTCACCACGCACCTGTGTGCCACTCCAGGTCCTATCAGTCTTTGTGTCTGCCTGTCCCATCTCAAGCCTGGGCAAATCTCCTTTGCCTAGTCCAAAACCACACTAGTGTTCTGTCGCTGGGTCGGTCAGGGTTCAACTGGAGAGATACACAGTAGGGACCGATTGCAAGGAGCTGGCTCATGACCTTGCAGTGGCTAGCTAGGCAAGCCCACAGCCCACACTGCAGGTGGCCAGGCAGGACAGGCCAGAAACTTCTGGGCAGGGGCTGATGCTCTAATCCACAGGTAGAACCTTTCCTTCTAGAAAAATCCAATGGACTGAATCAGACCCACTCAGATCATCGGTGAGGATCTCCTTTTCTCAAAGTCAAGTGACTGTGGACATTAATTCCAATGACAGAATACCTTCAGAACAACGCCAGTGTGTTGACTGGATCCCGTAGCCTAGCCTTGCTCGTGCCATAAAACTGACCACCACAGTCCCCTCGTGGTCTTGCTGTCTGTCCTCCTTCCGGCCCGTCTGACAGACTGCACCTGTATTCATCTTCCAGAAACTCTGCCTTGCCCTCCTTTTAAGTTTCTGCAGTGGTCCCTGGGTTATCAGAGAAAGCTGAGCTTGCCAGCTGTCAACTCTCCATTCTAGTCCAGCCAGTCTCCTGGTGTCTGAGCAATAACCACTTCTGTGGCTTAACATCTTCTGGCAGCTTCCCTGCCTAGACCCCACCCCTTCCTCCAAGCCCACTCCATTTGGCTCCTGAGGAGTTCTACCTCTCCTCCCTGCGCCCCAGGTGCTCCTTCTCTGCCTCACGCACTTGCTGCTCAGGCCAACAAGAGATCAACTCAGGGTGGGTGGGAGAGGGGAGAGAATCAGTCTTGTCAACCTCCTCCCTTCCCCAAACCAGCCAGTGTGCGGTCCAATCCTAACAAATTGCTCCTAAGATCTTATTACTAAAGTGGAAGATTGGGTCGAGGTTATTATAAATGACAACTGAAACAATTTTCTCTCCGTTTCATTTCCCCTGCCCACCTTCCCCACCCCACACCTTTCTGTCAAGAGAAGTTCCTAGTTCTTGCTATCTCTTTTTAATCAAGTTGGCATCCCTTGGACCTAAGGAAATTCAGAGTCCAGATGGGCTGCACAACACTGAAGGAACCCAAACAGAAAACAGGTCCTTGACGTCAGAGGGGCCCCCTTTTAACGTTTTAAAGAGATTCTCAAACGGGTTCTGCTAAATGTAATCTGCATCAGATCTTGCCAAAGCAAGATGTTCAGACCAGAACAGCAGAGCACGAGGAGTTTGCCTGCCTGGGTTTGCAGGCAAGTTTCTGGCAAATCTGGTATCACTTCGTTTCCCTTCTGGATGCAGGGCTAAGGTATTTAGCCTTTCTGTGCCTCTGTTTCCTCATTTGTCAAATGAGGATAATAATAGAGATTTGTTTATCACAGAGGAAAATTATCTCTGGGGGTTGTTGTGAGGATTCAGTTAGCTTGTGGGAAGTACTGAGAAAGCCCAGTACAGTAGGTTCCATAAGGCGTAGTAATACCTCAGCTACTACAATTATCAGCTGTTACAGGGCTAATCAAATGTCTCCTTCCACACATGCTGACATCAGCAGGCTAAGGTAAGATACTTTTACAAAGTCCCCCCACTCCACCATCAGGGATGGGAATCTCAGCCTGTGGCTGGGCCCCCAGATGAGGAAAGCACTCCTATAACTAGCTGTGTCACTGATCCATCCCTTCGGAGTCAAGAAAGCCTGCATTCCAAATTTAATTCTGTTGGAACAAATTATGTCTTGATTATTTTTTATGTCGGATCTGTTGTGCTGGGGCCTGGGGATGCTGAGAGAAGACGTGGCCCAGGTCCTTCAGGAGCTTCCAAGGCAGATGGCTTATTGGAAGGCCATCAAGGAGACCTCGGGGGAGCATGGTGGGCTGTGAGCATGCCCAGGGAGGGCTGTCTTGGAGTCGTTCCTGAAGCCCAGGAAGCTGGGCTTGGACGGACGAGAGCGGGAGACACCCCAGTGCTCCTGTTGCCAGCACAGGGCCTGGTAGAGAGCAGATGCTCTGAAGATCTTTTGTGAATGACTAGCTGTGAATGAGGATCTTGAAGGTTTCTTCAAGTAGGTACCCTGGATTTTAAGCTTTGTAGACAGAGCCAGCTTTTGAAAGGGCAGAATAGAGAGAAATGGATCAACAAAATGCAGTATGTACATACAATGGAATATTATTCAGCATGAAAAAGGGAGGAACTCTTAACCGTGCTACAACGTGGGTGACCCTTCGGGCCACTATGCCAGTCACAAAACAACAAATATATAATGTATGATTCCACTGACAGGAGGCACCTCAAGTAGTCAGATCCTTAGAGACAGGCAGTAGAATGGTGGTTGCCAGGGGCTGGGGGAATAGAGAGTTATTTAGTGGGTACAGAGCTTCAGTTTCCACCAGATGAGAAAAGTTCTAGAAATCAGTTGCACATCAATGTGAATGTACTTCATACGGAACTGCGCTCTTAAAAATGGTTAAGATAGCACATCTTTATGTAATGAGTATTCTAGCACAATTTTTAAAAAAAGATGGGGAAGGAAGCAGCAAGAACAAAGGAGTTAAGGAAGGTAAAGAGGCAGAGTGTAGGATGTGTTCAAGGAAAGGACGCTTAACCGATAGGGTCGGAACTTAAAGTACAAGGAAGGAGGGACATAGTAAGAGATAAGGCCAAAGGGAGGTCAGGTGGGCCCTGAATGCCGTGCCAAAAAAGATTGGAATGTAAAATTTTGTCTTTGACTTCATATGTGGCTGAAAGTGGGTCTTCCAATATTCTCTTCAACCTTGGCTACTATGCCATCATCATTCGGTCTGGGCCAGCACGGCAAGCTGCTCTATGCTAACCCAGACTCTTCTGCAAAGCAGACCCCAACCTCACCTCACTGGGACAGCGGGGGCCATTGCAAATGGCTGCCTCTGGCTGCTTCCTCTGCTGCCTCTGGTTTGAGCAGATCCCCTGTGGAGTGTTTCAGCTCCTGACGCACTAACAGACACTGAGGAGATCTCAGCCTGATCAGCCCAACTTCTTCCAAATTGAGTATTCATAAGCAACCTCAGTGCTACGAGCTCAACACTTGGCCAACTACAGGCCCTGCGTCACGGACTCCTGGGATTTACCACCGCTGACGTCACCCCAGGGTGCGGTCTCCAGGGGCCTGCCTGACGGACCCCACAATAGGGCTCCCTGGTAAGGGCTGCCTTGTTTTGCTTCGCAGCCTGGGCTCTTCTCAGCATAAGGAAGACGGCTTACTTGTTGAAAGTAGAAGTGAGGTAGCCTATGACATTTTGGAGTGTGTTTTCCTTTTTAAGTTCTGGGTGTCATGGGGACACCCAGGCAGCTCTGACTTCTAGATGGGAGTGGCGAACCAGATGGCCAAAGACACACCTCTTTGTGTAGCTGTTAATTTAATATGAAATTTTAAGGCTCCAGTTATCTTCTCTAGTCTACATTTTCCACATCTCAAATGAATGTAATAATTTCTTTCTTGCTTTCTGAGGATATCAAGAAGATGAATGAGGTAGAGTTGATGATATCCTTGGAAATCTGAGTAACAGGATGAATGTTATTGAATGTTAACATAATTCTGTGAATTCTCTAAGGATGCTGGAACTAAACACTTGCCTAGGCGGCAGGTGTGTTTTGTATGGGCCTTATCACTACATTTACCAAGATGAGATTGGAAGATCTGAAATGGTGATAGACCTTAAGCTGAGTGGTCATTCAGTAGAGCCTGGCTGACTCCCTTCTTGGGTACAATGCTGAAAACAGTGAGACTCCTTTGACATCTTAGCTATTTTTCTGCCCAAGCCCTGAGAAAGGAACTTGATAAGAAGACTGCGGGAATCTTAACTGTTCCTTTCACCATTTCTACACCCACACCATCCTGCTTTGACTGCTACACCTTTTCACTGGAGAGGACCCCTCCTTTGTTATAAAATCAGTGAGAACAAAATGCCTCAACCCGGTCACCTCAAAAGATTCTGCCACATGGGCCCCATGCTCTAGAAAATGATGCCAGAGATAGAGGGGATATTGACAAGGAGCTTTCCCCACAGTCCCCTGGACTGTGCTCCAGGCACCATGTACCACGGGACATCTCAAGTCAAGTCCCTATTTCAGGTAGTTCTCACAGGGAGCTCTTTTCTTGAATGGTGCTGCCTGTTCCCCTCCATGGCTCACTGCTCCCTGACTCAATGTGCTGCCCTAAATGCGTACAAAATGAGACAAACCGAGAGGGAAGCTCATTAGGAACACTTCAGTATTTGACCTCAGCTTCTGGCTTTTCAGTTCAGTAACTCACTCCCACCTCCCTCTTTGGTTCTGGACTCTGCATCCCACTAGAATCTAGTCTATTCTCTTGTGGCTTCAGATGAAAGATTCATCCCATGAGTCCTGAGTTCAAAGACCCCACCAAACAGGCTCATTCCTGATCTACTATCTTGGCTTCTAATTTTGGTTCTAGTATTTACTTGCTGTGAATTTTCTCACTGCACGTAGACCAAAATACCCTGTGCATCTACCCTTCCGTTCCTGGTGGTGCTTCAAGAACTTGACCCTGGCCATGAGTGTTTCTGTGATGAGTGATTGGGAGCCAGAGGCATAGAGAAGAGTGTAGCTTTTAGTATGCCGTGGGAGCCCCAAGTGATACAAATGGCCACATCAGGGCACTAGACCAAAGTGTGTGTGTGTGTGTGTGTGTGTGTGTGTGTGTGTATACACGCACAGGCTTATACCACTTAGTGTACTTTAAAAGCAATCCAAATGTTTCAGATTTTGGACTATTCTGATTTTTTAAAGAGGAAGAGAGGTAGGGAGGGAGGGGTCAAATACCCTTACTACAACACTAAAAGATGACGGATAGTAATAATATCTTGTGTAAATTCCTCCAAAACTTTTCTGTCTATAAATTGTATCTTTCTATACTGGTTGATAATTTAATTTTTCACATAATTATGTATCTATTTATGTCATCACACACTCATCTTTCATTTTTAATGGCTGAATGGTATTCCGGGGGGCTTATGATTCTACCTGACTTCATTTCACCAGTTCTCCTTTATTAGTCATTATATTGTTTCCAGGGACTTTTCCCCTTCAGTGTTATAAAAAAAATTTGCCGTCAGGAAACTTTGACCTAAGTCTTTGACTTATTTTTAATTCCTTAAGGTAAAATCCTACAAGAAGAGTTAATAGGTCAAAGGGTATGCTCCTTTTCAAGGTTTTTGATATTCAGTGCTAAATTGGCCCCAAGAAAGTTAAACCAGTTTCTATTCCAGTATCTTCAACCCTTCACTTACACTGGGTATTATAATCTCTTAAAATAATTAACAGTTGATAGGTGAAAAATAGTATCTCCCTCTCTGATTATACAAGTTAGGTCAGATTTTTTTCATCTGCTTTTTGGTCATTTATATTTATTTTGTGATTTTTTTTTTCTGTCCATTATTGCCCGTACTTTCTATTCAGGTGTTTTTCTTTCATTTTTTCAAAAGATTTTACTTATTTGTTTGAGAGAGAGCAAGAGTGTGCCAGTAAGCATGAGTCGGGGAGGGTTTGGGGAGAAGGAGAAGCAGGTTTCCCACTGGATGTGGAGCTCCATTCCAGGTCCCTGGGATCGTGATCTGAGCCAAGCAGACACTTAACCGACTGAGCCACCCAGGCGCCCCTATTCAGATGTTTTTCTTACCAATTGGTCAGAGCTTTTTAACACATTAATGATGTTATGCCCTATGTCATATATATTGCAAATATTTACTTGGTCTTTTGTCTGCCTTTTACTATATTTATGGTATTTTTGTTATTGTTGTTCTGGGGAGACTTATAGACAGACTGTACATTTTGGCCTAGTCGAATCTATCAGTCTTTTTCCTTTATGATTTCTATTTTGATATCATTGTTGGGAAGACTTTCCGTCCCATTAAAGTGTTCTTTTCCATTTAATTTAATGTAATACATCAAGAACCCTGGACTTTAGGGAGACACTGCTTCCAGAAGACCGGCGGGTAAAAGGGAGGACTATGAAAAGTACAGATCTGAACACAGACCCTGTGCCTACTCGGCTCTCAGAGAGCTGGGAAAGGAATTTAAACCTGTCTTCCAGTGACAAGTCTAGACTCTGCATGAACATTGCACCCCAGGGATTTTGCTTCCTGTTCACATCTTCAGAAAAGATCCCTGGGTTCAGAATAGTGTCAGCATCCTTCCAAGCATCTGTCTCTTAGGGACCGTCCGTGCCACCAAACCATGTGGGCTGCGCCCTGATGTGTCCACCCGTGCAAGGGCGCAGGGAGAGGAGAGGGGCTGGCCGCCCCCCCCAAAAAAGACCAAAATGACGGTTGCCCCATGTCAGCAATGGGAGGATTCCCTGCAGGGCCTTGTGCTACTTGCATCTAGGCTCTGAACCCCCTGCTGGGCTGGGAAGATGCCTTTTCCTCCCATGCATGCATGTGTGTGTGTGTGTGTGTGTGTGTGTGTGTGTGCAAGCACCATATATAAGCTCCCTTGCACAAACCTGTACACATATTCTCTGTTAGTTAATCCTAAGTGGGAAAAACTGCCCCCGTCATTTCGAAGAGGGGAAGGGGGGTGGAGCAAATAAAACCTTCAGTAGACATAGTAAGAAGAAGATGTGCACTGAGCATGTGCAGAGTAATTTTTCTTCTGCATGCTTTATTAAAGAATTATATGACATAATTACATGTTATAATGTCTTTACACATATTTATGGTAATTACGTCAATGCACATTTGATGTTCTATAATTACAGTAAATACACAACAATCCTGACAAATCGCTTGATCAAGAATTCACATTCCCCAAGTGAAGATGGGGAGAAAAGACATTAACTCTTCTGCTCCCTGATTGTCCCAGCGCCTGATTTACTCCTCCGCCCTTCCTGGAGGTTCCGGAGGGGCTCTTTACATCTCTGGGTATCATCAAGGTGCAATTACATTCATTTCCCCTAGGGATGTTCCTGAGACTGGTCCCTACAGCAACACCACTGATTTTTTTTTATAGTTTCCTCCCCAGACTGCTGTGTGTGTGGATTGTGCAGGAGGAGAGGGTGCCCGGCCCTGATAGAGCCCCAGAGGCAGGTAGGGGGTGAACGTGTGTTTGGTGCCCTCGGGGAAGGGCATTGTCCTGGCAGATGTGGGGAGGTACAGAGAAAGTGCCAGTCAGGAGTCATCTCCTGTTTATGGAGAGAAACAGCAGTGAGCAGGAATACTGCAGAAGCAGGGCCCTGTCCCAGAGCCTGTAGTTAACTTCTAGGCCACTTCTTCACTCCGTAGACTCCTAAAGGGCGGGACAATGTCCAATTCCTTAGCACTGGGATCAGGCGTTGAATTTTTCATGGTGAGACTCTGGTATCACCAATCTGTATAGAGCATTGCATGCATTAATTATCTTCTCTCATATGAGTATTTTTTTTTTGGTCCCATCATCTCCAGATTCTGCTGTTGGGGTGGGAGTGTGGGTAAGGGATTATCAGAAACTGTCAGCAATTGGCGTAATTTTTGTCCCTACCAAGATGCATCTCCTGCGATCTGTCTAGTCCCTCCAAAGGTCTGGAGGAAGTGTTTCTTTACCTTTGCCCTGACACATTCAGAATCACTCAGATAAGACCCATCCATGGATTCAGACCATCATGTATGTAACCCAGAAAAGGAGTGTTGGGTCTCCAGGATTTGGGCTCCAAATCCCCAAAGGGACACAACAATATCTCACCTTGGTAGAAGGAACTTACTGTGAAACAAGTTACAGAATTGAAAGAACGCAGGACTAGAAGTTTGTGACCCTCTCTCTGGGGAGAAGGGCACCTCCCTCCCAGGAGCCTTGAGCTCATAGATGGTAAGGAGTTTGGAAAGTTAAAAGCTGTCAGTAAATGTAAGGAATTTTTGGGAAACTTCTTCTGCTGCCCAGCACTGACTGCCTTTAGTATGGAAGCAAGAATAACACTCCTGTTTGCGTTCGCCGATTTCATCCCACCTCTGTGACCCAGAGAAACTAATTATCCCTGGAACAGGTGGTCTTGAAGGGAAGGTGCACTGATCCCCACAGGTGGAAAAAAGAAATCTGTTACACTGGTTCAGACCAGTGTGGGAAAGGACTGAATTGAGGGCTCCTGATCCATGAAAGTCACAAACGTATTGACTGATACAATTCTTAGTCATGAAGTCTCCGTGTTCCGTGCATTCTGAGATCAAAGCAATTATGGATTTAAATGAAGCTGCAATCCTTCGGGCGGAAAACGCTTGTTTTAGCCCCAGATGGGGGCTAGAGGTGAGTGACCTGTTACTCCCCGCCCAGTAATGAAAGCGCCTGGCAGCCTGCAGGCTTCTCGGGATGGTAATTGCTGCGGGCTGAGATAGGGATCTCACTGTGCTAATGATGCCTTGCTCCTTTTTTGAGGCCTCACTCCACTTCTCCAGTAGCACCAGGATTGCAAAGGAATGCAGCAAAGTAGAAATGAACACATTAACACGCGCATCCTAGTGTTTTGCATTTTTCAAAAACGTTGCTATCATGTTTGAGTCTTTTTTTTTTTTAATTGTTAATTGCTTAGGACCTGGTAAATTTAGAGGGATGCCTCATCTGTGTATTTCAACATGTGAGCAAGTGAAATGGAAACAGATGTAGCATTTTCTTTCTTTCTTATATATATTTTTTCTTTTTAGTGAGGACTTTGCACGGCCAGGAACCATAATTCATATTTTCTTCACACTCACAAAAGACTCTGCTGGAACCAAGTTTGTGTTGGGAAACAGATTTTTCCAGGCTCTTTCTGGTTGGGCGTTGTTGTGGTGTGTTTTTAACTGCTGTTCATTTACCCACTATGAGAAAAGGTGGGCTCAGAAGGAAAGTAGACCAAGGCTGGCTCCTTTTTACATGGGCTCGGAGAGTAACGGGGAGGTCTGTGCTCTTTTGAAAGTCTTTGAAAGTGAGGAGGAGGAGCCCACAAGATTCGTTCATGTAATCAGAGCGAGGCCATTCATTTCACAAAAGCAATTTCTTGCCTCAAAACAACAGGTTGAGGTGGGGGGGAGAAGAAAGAAACCCGGCTCTTCTACTGTCTAAGGGTTGATGCTTTGGAGGTGGAGGGCAGGAGTTTGAAATTAAATATTCGGAAGAGAAATCAGCAAGAGGCAAAATCTCCAGCAAGAGATGTCCATTAAGTCACAGTGATGGGATTGCCAATAAAGTCTGTTTCAGCAGCACCCCGCACCCCCTCCCTCCCTCGAATCGTCCCACCGGTGGCATTTGGGAGCTCAATAACTCCCCCAGAGGGACTGTGCTCTATTCTCTACAGGTCTGTATAATCCTTGGCTGCTGAGCTACCAACGGCAGTCCCTGGGGATTGAAAATTAATTTCTTTCCCTGCCCCACACGGCTGATCCCAGCTGGCCCGTGGCTCAGCTGGGAGCTGGGGTCAGATGCACGAGACCACCAGGTGCTTGGAGTAAATGATCAGATCCTTGGGCTGAGAAGGCCTCTAACAATACGGAAATGGCATTTTCCACTTAACTCAATTGCCGTGCACCTGGCTGTCTCTGCACACCAAGATTCAATTATCAAGGCCGAGCGCTTTCCCCCTTCCCCCTAGTCTTTGCCTGCGCTTGCTGGGGAGCTGTGTCGTGTGCTCTCTTTCTGGTAGCTATGGGTGATGGGATTCCAACAAGCAAGAAAGAGAAAGGAATTTTTCTGCTCATGTTCAGCTTCACAACTAACTCTGATGTGCCATGGGGGCGCCATGGAAAAGCACTGGAGTGTTCTAGCTTTGTGGCCTTGGACAAGTCACTATGCCTTCCTGAGCATCAGTTTCCTCTTTTGTGCAATAGTAAAGGTATACCAGATGATCTCCCGTGTTTAGCATCCAGTTCTAAAATCCCAAGGGGTTTATCTTCCCACATTTCACTGAGGATTAGAAAGTACTTCCTTGGTAGGAATGTGTACAGTGTCAAAAATTTATTCAAAAGAAACTGGAATAATGGGCATTGGGTGAGCCGGCAATCGGTGTGGCAGGAACTCAAGCCAGATGTTTGAGTTCCAGCCCGGGGTCTTCTGCACCCCCTTTCTCAGGAAGCCCAGTGGTCTCTCCATGTTGGCACTTACTAGAGGTACCTTGTGAGCCAGACATGGATGGGAGGGAGGAAGTAGAGACTATCACCCAGGGCAAGATGTGTTTGGCATTGTCCCCAGAAAGTTGCCAGGTCCCCAGCCTCTCGATCTTCAGTTTGTGAAGCTGTCAAAGGAAACCGGATCCAAGTATTGCTGATTCAGTGATGTTTGCCCAAATGCTGTTTCCTAAGAACTGTTGGATGCCCAAGATGCCTTCTGAGTCTGTTTTCTTTTTCCAACAAGCCCGTTTCTTTTCCTGGAAGTGGGACATGGCATGGAGCCGGTGGAATCTGAACCCAAGTCTATTCCAACTCCTTTCTAAACTTGGATCCCACTGCAATGAGAGGGCTTGGGAACCCAGCAGAGGCCCCTTCCTCCTATCCCTCACCAAGGGTCCTGGAGGCCATGGCTCTTAGAAAGCTCCGTCGGCATGTAGGAGCCTTCATGTGTAGGAGCTGTGCGTGGCTTCGTAGATCTGTGCTTTGTGGCATTTTCAAGCCACAGAGGTATCCATGCCTCCATAATTCAAATGAAGAGCTAAGACAAGAAGTAGTAAATGGCAGACTCCACAGTCAGACAGGGACCCATAGGCCTTGTTCTTTTTAACATCACACACACACACACACACACACACACGCTTTGAAGATATGCTCTTTTCACACCAAGGAGAACCCTTCCTAGGTGGCACAGCTTCCAGCCACTTTGTTAAAAAGACAGCCACAACCCCTGGGCCAGATTGTAGCTTCCGACTCATCCTGGCTTATCTTCCTGGCTATTTGAAGACGACTTTTGTCTCTGGCTTCCCAACTCTGCCAGCAGACAGGCACACTGCGGTGAGGAGGCCATGGCTTTGTTCTTTCCCGGATCCACTCCAGTCCCTTCCTCCCACCAGGCCATCCCTTCTGTCCCATTACTCTAGTTTGAAATGCTGGCCTCTGGATACCAGCCTCTCCTCTCCTCCCTGTCCATGATCACCTCCATCTACCCTGACCCCAGTCAAAGCAGGGGAGGCTCTCTCACTCACCGACCCATGTCCTAGGCCCACCGCTTCTCCTTGCTGAGCCACAGATCTCGTTGTCTTTAGAAGAGGACGATAATAACAATGCCTTCTTCTCCCACGAGGTTTCTGGGTACCCCATGAGTCAATACATGCTGGTGCCCCCCTCACCCCAATCCACTCTCTGTTACCCGCCACCCAGCACTTAGCAAATGGCCACACATGCCCTCTGCTTCCTAGATCACGCTTAGGACCTTTCTCCCAGTCCCACCCACAAGCTGGTCACATTCCACAGCAACAGCAGACAGACCGAAGCCATGGACGCATGAACGTCTCAGCTGGGCTCCATGGGAAAGAAATCGGGAGTGTTGGATTTTGACATCTTCTCTTTTTTTAAATTTTTATTTATTTATTTTTGCATAAAGAGTAGATGTAAAAAGTGAAGCATTATAGGAACACCCCAGGCCAAGTAACACGTTCAAGACAGCATGGCAGGTAACACACAGGATGTCGGAGAGCGTGACAGCAGCATTAGGGACATGAATAGCATAAAGCCACACATCAGCGTTGCCGGCAGAGCCAGTGTAACTTGGCAGTGGGCATGGGAAGACTGTCTGGGTCAGAAGATGCCAAGAGGAGCTAGTGTGTTATCATTAGCACAGGCAGCCCTAGATTCATCCAAGCCTGCTAAGACCGAGTTGCCCGTCTTCTACCCTATCTCGTTGCCCTCTAGTTGACCTCCGGTGGGTGGCTTCTCTTTCCCCTGCCCGTGTGGTAGGATTTCCACCTTCACAGCTAGACTGTGAAGCTTCTTAAGAGCAAGGACCGTGCCCTCAATGCCTTTGGCCTCCACCAGGCCAGAAATATATCCTGCCAAGTAGAAGGCACAGAATGTCTATTCATCAAGCCATAGCCATAATCTGTTTTGACTCAGTGCCTCCGCTCCTCCACTTGTCCAATGGGAGAATAAGTCCATTCCTCTTGTAAAGGATGGACAGCAAGAAGCACAATGTCCATGGAGAATGTTGAAGTCATCCGTTAGAACTGCCTTCGTCTTCATTTCAGAGTATGAGCTTCCCCATCCAGCCCTGCCTGAAGTCAGTGTCGTCCCCAGCACTGGCTGGGAATGAAGCTCCCTGGTGCTCTCCAGATTTCTGCTGGTGGACTACAGTATGGCCCAGGGGGGTGAGATACCCTGACTCTGGAGTGGCAGGACCACGTGCTTCTACAAAGAGATCAGAGACCAGATAGTGCACTGTCTTTAAGGGACACTTCTTCAACAGGAAACTATTCGAACCCCTCAGTGGCCCCATCTTTTTGCCAATCACTTTCCTTCTTGGCGACACTCATCTGTTTTATTCTCCAAAAACACCTCCGAGGAAAGGAAATTTCTCCTTCCTTCTTCCCTGCCATTGCTACAAACAAAAATCCAGTGTCTCCTCCTTTGGGACTCCCCCTCCTCCTTTCTACCTGCCTATTTTTCTCCGGCTACCAGGCGTTCAAGATTGATCTGTTTCTTATGGCTCCAAGTGGAATTTGACTCTGTGCAGGGAAACAGCCAGGCAGACCTGACAGTGCTGTCAGACGGTGAGCACAGCCCTGATGTACGTGCCTGGAAGAGAGGGCGCAGGCGTGTGCGTGCGCAGGCATGTGCGCGCGTGCACACATACACAAACACACACACCTTTATCTGAGCACCCCCTTGGGGTTCCCCATTCCCATTCCCTTCAGCAGGTCCCACCTGTTCATCCACCCCTGGTCCAGCCTACCCCGCCAGCATGCAGCCCATCTCGACTCCTGGCAAGCAGACAGCCCTGCCTTGCCTTCCCGCTCCTCACAGATCCAGGACGGGGCACAGGGAGAGCTGTACTCCCTTGGATAATGAGTTGAGAACTCACAGCCCCTCGTCTCTCTCTGGCTGGTGACTGACACAAATGGAATTCATCTTTAATCATCTGTTAACTCGTTGTCTATTATAGCTCTTTAATAGCACCATAGATATTCTTAATGAAGCATGATTTAAGGTATTTACAGCACATGGACCGACAGACATCACTCACAGTGTGCAGGTAATGAGGCATAAAACGGCTTTTGAATTCCCCCCAAAAGAGAAAGCGACAGAGAGAGAGAGAGAGAGAAAGAGCTTTAGCACTGGGATTAAAAAAAAAAAAAAATTAAAAGGCTTGTGTTGTAAGGTTTGTTTTAAAATGTTTAGGCATTTAAAGTCATTTTAGCTCTTTCAAGGTGTTTGGCTCACAGAGTTCAGTGATTACCCCTGCTGAGAGTGGAAGGCTCTAGAACCCAAGTGTTCTCTGGCAGCCACCTCCAACCTTGGTGGTGCATTTCAGGGTCTGGGGATGGTGCCGAGCCGGCTGCTCGGGGGGGCGGGGGGCGGGGGGGGCTTGACATCCTCAGCATGGAATGCAGGCCTTCCTCTGGCTTCCCACACTTCTAGTGTTCTCTGATGCTATTCTGGGGCACCCATGTTAGAAAGAACAGAAGTGGAATGGGTGTCCCCCACAGGGAAGGAGACCGGGCTGGGGTTGCCTTTCCACCCACGGACATGCTGCCTGGAGCTGGGGTCTCTGAACTTGCCCCTACCTAAGATAAAGCCTGAGATGAGCAGAGGACCTAGCCTACCATCCCATCCGACCCTTCCTTTCACCCATGAGGAGACCCAAAGTTGCCCAGCTAGTTCGTGACCAAAGCAGAACCAAGCCCCGGTCTCCCTCTCACCACACAACAGTGCTCTTGGTTCCTGCCTGGCTGGCCCCATGAAACCTTTAAGGTAGTCAGGATTTAAAGGGACCAGAGAGATGGAGTGCAAGACCCTTCCCCAAGGATATATGTCAAAAATCGAGATTTCCAAAGCAAAAGAGCCCCTTCAAGGCTTATGTGCCAGGGCGTGAGAGTGTAGACCTGCATGACCCGTCTTCCAGCTCTGAGCCCTGCTTGTTGACTGAGCCTGGAACAGACTCTGTCATATCCCCACTTCCTTCTCTCTGCCCCAGAGGAATGGTTCAGCGCGCCTTCCCTGTAGTCCTGGGACACTGTAAGGGAAAGTAAGTGGTTTGGGGGATAGAGTGGAGATGAATATCACTCCCAAGGATAGAGGTAATGTACTTCTTTCTGTCTGGGGGCATGGTTCCCCAAGATCCCCTTCTTTATGTGGCTTTTGCAACTGTCCATTATCACCAGCACATGCCATCTGTACTTGGTCTGAGCCCAAGGCAAGGGCTGAGCAAACACTATACACCCCCACCGTATGTGCCATTTGCATCACATCTCCTTTCTGCAATGGCCCAGTCTTGGCCACTCATGGGTCTTAATGGATACAGAGACTGGGAGCCCCCAGCCAGCATGTTCCTTCTCAGGAAGGACCGGAGTTGGGATGTTCTGGAATTGGTGCCATGCCTCATATCTGGCTTTGGTGGGTCTAAGCTCTCTTCCACTCTAGCCTTCTCCTTTCCAAGAAAGAGGGCTGAGAATCACAGTGAGGTATCTTCTATTACCTTTGGGTGACAGCCAAATGAGGGGCTCTGGGGTGGTGTGGGAAGAGGACCAGATCTCTCAGGACAGGGTGACAAGGATGCCTATGTTGGGTTAACTAAGGTTACCAAATCTTCTCCCAAAATGGGATTTAGCATTTTTAAAAGTTGGAGCCCCTACCTTCTAAGAGCCCCCATTTCACCTTTTCCACCCTAGAGCAGGAGGTGTCAAGAGGAGGAGGGATTGGCCTAGGTCACGTGGCATTCTGAGGACATGGAGAAAGGGGGTCCCCTGGACCCAACCAAGGATGGAGGTCTGCATAGGAGAAGGGCATTGAGCTCAACTTAAAGGGCATTTCTCCTGGCCTTTTTTGCCCCTTTTGCTACGTTCTTCCCTACCCCAGCCCCTGCAGTCCAAGCCAGTATGTCCCAGCTCGTGCCGACCATGTCATTCATTCCTGTATCCGTTCCACACCTGGCCAGATGTCATGCCAGGTCCTGAGGATAACCAGGTATCTTGCCCAGAGGAGCCCGTAGTTTGGTCAGAAGATAGAATCCTAAAGAAATGATGTCTAGGGTAGGACAGGGCAGTGAGTGGGGCCTTACGGGGCAGGAGGGCAGAATGAATCTGGGTGGAATAATATTTAGGATGGATTCTAACCTTAAGTTTGGCAAAGCACTTCCCCCAATAGATAGCTAGATACAGAACGGACCAGCCCCCTGATACATGTAGACACGTAGAATGGCAGGACTGGAAGAAGCCCTACGGTTTCCCCTACAACTTCCCCACCAAGTGATGCTAAACTTACTCTTCTCCCCCACCCTACCCTTACTCCCCAGCAGCCCATTCCACATCTGCTCAGCTCTGACTCTTGAGAAGTCCTCATCTGGGCCCAGTTGAAATCTGTCCCGCCACCCCTTCCACCAAGAAGCCTGCTTCTACCCTTCAAGAAAGAGAAGGCTTGTGTGGGGCATTCGTGAGGACCAGACAGGGAGAAGATGACAGGCAGGCCCCAGGGAGTCCCAGGGCTGGAATTCCCTCCCCACCACTGTCCTCATCCCTGGACACTGGTCATCCCGGCTTCTCATGACTCTTACCTACATACGACCCCTGATGTCTAACCCTCCCTGTTAAAGAACCCAGGTCAGAGTGCCGAGGGCAAATAGGATTGGCCCAGCCCAGTTTTTCTCATGCTAGGTAGACTGTAGCTGGTTTATGGACTGCCCGCCCGGGCCAAGTGCCCACCTTGGTCAGTCAAGAACAAGGGTTGAATGCAGAGAAGGAACTGAGGTCAGGTTTCAGATAGGCCAGCCTCCTGCTGTGGGCAAGGCAGCAGCTCTGCCACTGGGTTAGGGGCAGACCCATAGAACCCTCTTTGCTGGAAAGGACTTCTCCCTCTCTGAACACCCAGAGCCAGCGTCATCCCCCATCAGAGCTAATTTTCGAAATTAAATAGAGTAGAGAAGGTAGAATGCGGTTAAGTGAAAGAGGAGAAAAAAGCATAGCGGAACTCTATTGGGATACTTGAAATTCTCTCACCAGACAAAGCCTCATGATTTGAGATTTCCTTGTGGCATGGCCTCATCGTGGTTTACAGTAACTTCCTTTTTTCTAAGCTGAAAAATGCCTACTTTATACAGCGTCGGTGTCTGTGGGGCATTTTGGGGCCTCATCTTGGTTTTCCTTCTGTAATTATGTCTGGGACAATATGAACACTAGAGTTAATGATTTCTGTAGTATTGTTTGTCCTTTCCTACCCGCCTCAGTAAGGACTCTGCCAAGAATCAGCACCTTTGTAGCTTCAAATAAGGAGGATTTGAGATAACTTGTTCTGAGGGTGGGGAAGCCAAGGCCTGGCGTGAAGGGGTTGCCAGAAAGGTCACTTCGAAGTGGCCCTGGGAGAGGGAAGAGGCGTGGGGAGGCACAGCCCCGGCTGGGGCTCCTGTGAGTGTCTTTTCTTTTCCCTTCACAATATCGCCCTCACCTTGATTCAGCATCCAGGCTCTTCAGGCTTCCCAGACAACTCAGGAGTGGCCCTTGTCAGAAGCTAAAGTCATTGCTTAAGAGTGTTTCTGATAAACACGTTCTGTTTGAGGGCGAAGCTAGGGAAAGAGGAAGGCCGCCATTCAGCCACAAAACATCCACTCGAGACCAGGCCCAACCAGGCCCATTTTTTTTTCCCTCTTTTCCAGATGGTTCTGTTCATGGATTGACCATACAGCAGGTCATTGAGAACTCAGGTGTGCCCCAGGCTCCCCTGGGCTTTATTTCTCTTGTTTTAATTCCTGCCATTAAGAAACGTTTTTAGCAAAGCATGTGCCTGACACTTAGATGGGGCCACTAGTTGCCTAGGAAACTGTCCATTCTACACATGTTCCCCTTCCTGGCATCATTTGGATCCAGCTGCCTCGATTGGCCTTCTCCCTTGGTCCTCCTCTGACCCACTCCCCCACTATTATTATGCCAGCCGAGTAGCTCCTAACGAGGACTGACTGTTTAATTTGTGGGGCCCAGGGCAGAACGAAATCATAGGACCCCTAGACGAAAAATCACTGAGAATTTCAAGATGGCAGCAACAGAGCATTAAAGCAAGCACTGCCCGTCTAAGGGCCACACAGGTTCTGGGCCCTACACGCACTGGCTGTGACTCTCAGGGCTGTTGCCATCCTGGCTGGTGACAGAGGCAAGCTCTTTCTGCTTATCGGCCTAGCTTTGCAAAGCTCCACGGGCTCAACCCTGAGATTTTTGAAGCCCCCCTTGTGGAACTTTACTTGCATGGGCTCATAATTATAGGAATCAAGAAATGACTTTTTGTTAACCATTTTTACTCTTTTCAGAACATATGCATAATATTTCTTACGTCCTTCAGAATCGGCACCTTGGGTCAAAATGAACCACTGTCCGCCCGGCTGGGAATGCCAGCCACTCTGGCCACAGCATCCAGAGACTTCTAATAGCCCTATTCTCCTCTCTGCTATCAGGCCTTAAGGATCTCGTCCCCAAAGTCACTATCTACCCAAAGAGCCACTGTGAATTGATAGCCCACGGGTTTGTCCAAAACCTTTATGTTTTGTTTATGTTTTCAGACCTGTCTCACCTCTTGAGTAATGACGTAGATGAGTTTCCGGCTCACTGTGTAGGTTGGCACTTCCTCCTATCTCTACGAGCTGCTGCTTTTTCAAGTATCAGGGGTTGCCTCCTGGGGTGCCTGGGTGTCTCAGTCCGTTAAGTCCGACTCTTGACTTTGGCTGATAGCAGGATTGTGAGATCGAGCCCCATGTGGCACTGGGTGTAGAGCCTGCTTAGGATTCTCTCTGACCCTCGGGGCGCCTGGGTGGCTCAGTCAGTTAAGCGTCTGCCTTCGGCTCGGATCAAGATCCCAGGGGCCTGGGATGGAGCCCCGCTTCTGTCTCCCTGCTCCGTGGGGAGCCTGCTTCCCTCTCCTCCCACTCCTGTTCTCTCTCACTACCTGTCTCTCTCTCTCTCTCTCTCTCTCAAATAAAATCTTAAAAAAAAAAAAAAATTCTGTCTGTCCCTCACCTTCTGTCCCTACCCTACACCCCATCCCCAAGCGTGCTCTCTCTCACCAAAAACAACAACAACAATAACACCAGAGCTCCCTCTAATCCTGCCTTCCAGGATTTGATGACCAAGACTGTGTTTTAACATTCATACTCTTAGTGACTTGAAATAATTTGATCGTGCCACATCTCCTCCTGGCTTCATCCTGCCCCCTGCATTTGACTATTTTAGCCTTTCTGCAGCCCTGTGAAAGTGAAGACATTGCCTCCAAGCACACATGAGGGCTCTACACAAAGGCAGTGCATTAATTTATTCGTATTTCCTTCCGGTTGAGTCCAACCTTCTGTTGTCCTTCCAGGTCACAGCAGCCCCTTGGTGTCTGTAGGGAATGATCTGTAGCGACTGTGAGATCCTTTCCCGAGTTGTCTTCCCAGAGGTCCCCAGAATTCTTCCTGCCAGGGCCCAGCCTGGCCTCAGCCAGCCCAGGAGCTGGTCAGCCCGCATCTCTGCCCTCCCTCATTCATCGGGGCTAGCCTGGATCTAGCCCCATCACGTGACCATTTCACCTGCCAAAGGATTCCCTGATCACCCGATTACCTGGGAGTTTCATTGTAAACTTCCTCTCCCACAGGATTTACATAGAGGTGTAGAACAGAAGTCCTAGAACTGAGCCCCCAAAGAATGTAATCTGTAAGTGAATGGAGAGAGAGAGCATTTTGTTGCTTGTTTGTGGCTCTCTCTAAGTTTATTCCTGTGAATGGCAAACTATTTGTCCCCAAAGGGTCTTAATTTTGAAAATAGACTTGTCACAAGCTTTTGAAAGACTAAATACAGTTTCCTTTCCTGCCTTTTTTTTTTTTTTTTTTTTTTTTTTAGCCCCTTAAAAAACTATAACAGATTAACAAAGCACTTAAGAGCCCCAGTTCTGGGATCGGAACTGGATTTGATTTTTGCCTTTGCCACTTACGAATCGTGTGCCTTGGGGCACATTAGTCAATTATCCTCGGTCTCAGTGTTTTCATCTTTAAAATGGAAATAATAATGCTGAGCTTGTCTGTTGACTCTAGAATTAAATGAAGCAAGAGATTTAAAATGGTTGGCGTATAATAAGGCTCAATTAATGGTAGCTATTATTTGCTTGTTAATCTTTTATTACTAATGGCATCAGCCTGTGTATATATCTAGGGTTCACTTTTTATGGACAGGCCACTTTTTATTTGCTTAAAGGTGAAGTCCTTGGCTATTAGTACCACTAGTTATATATTTCATTCACACATTCAGAATACATATTTATGATAGACCTCGTAGATTTAGAGGACACTAAGAGCCCGCCACCATGCCCTGACCTGGGGGTGCTCACAAGGACGTAGTAGAAGCAAACACACCAGCAATCAATATAATTTAATTCATCTTTTACACAGACCTTCTCTCAAGGAACAGATTCATGTTCTCTCCCCTTAAGTCTTTAGCTGAAGGAGAAAATGTGGATTTTCCTAAGGTAAGTCTAGAATCTTCTGAATAGGCAGGAATAGTTCAACACCCTCCCCTTTTCCAATTTCTAAATAGGAGAACCCAGGTTTTGGGGGGAACCCGTCCAGCCAACAGTGCCACATTTTCATTCATGCTTACGTATTTCAAAAATTCTTAGGTAAAGGCCCATCCGTGTCTATGATTCAGTGAGTCTGGTTTTAAAGCAGCTCTAGAACTTTCCAACCAGTTTAGAGGGCAATTTGAAAGTGGAAAGACAGGGAAAACCTACTCAGTACCTGAGAATTGTTTTGCACTGTGATCATCATCAGAGGATGGTTCCCTGATTCTCCACCTGAGCTTTTCCAGGATCTTTTAAAAATCATTTAATGGGCTTCAAGAAAAGAATAGAGTCCACACACACACACACACACACACACACACACACACAGTTTTCCCCAACAAATGTCTTCTTTGCAGCTGACCAGTCCTGTTCTGTGGGTTTCTTTCAAATCAAAACACTTCCTTGAAATTGGAAGAAGCCCTAGAAATCACATGGCTGTATTCCCTTCCTTGTTTCTCCATCAAATTCACTTCTAAAAACTCCACACTGCCTTCTTCCCTGGCCATTCCCATGGGGGCTCAGGCAAGGGCAAGGGGTGAGACTATTCTTTAGTTCCAGAGGATGAATCTGGACACTTGGTGCTGAGCCGCACTCATGGACAAGCTGGGTGGTGGGAAGGCAGGCACCAGAACAAAGACCCCCAAGGTTGTTGTACTCGTTGTGATGCCTTGTTTAACATCCCCCAAAGAGAAGGATCCTTCACACACTGTGCTTACAAATCAGAGTGCTTGGAACCCGCAAGTGTTTGTTTGGGGGCTTTTAATGGCGCCCGTGTTTCACAGTCCACATCTCAGTTGCCTTTTATACTTCTAACCCTGCAGCAGACGAATTCTTAATATTTTGCAGGACCCCCTCATTCTCCTAACAGCCCTTTCAACCAGAGATTGTGATGAACCCCTCCCCTTTTGTTTGTGGAGAGAGGCCCAGACAGAGCCAGTCGCCCACCTCGCAACCTCTACCTCCCACCAGCCCTTTGTGATTCCCCAGCATTTCTTCTAGGCCTGGACCCACTCTCGCTCCTTGGAGCAGGACATGCCTGGCCCTTCTACAATGTCTCTGTCTCTTCCTCAGGGCCCCACTTCTTCCCAGCTCCCACTCTTTGGGTAGCCCAACCAGAGGCCCACCCGTCTCCACTGGGGCCAGATCCCCCCGTGGCCACCACCAGCTCCAAAAGGCTGAGCCACCAGCCCAGCCACTCACCCCCATCCGGCTGGGCTTGGTCACCCCAAACAAGTGTGAAAATGCCACCTTTGCAGGCCGAAATCCGAAAGAAATTGGAAACCTGCTGTTAGCTTCATTCCCACTCTCTTCTCATGTTTGCTGTTATTTTTTAACACTTTTTTTTTTCTCATAAAAGCACTATCCTCTTCCCCAGAGCTTGCCTGTAGCGAAGGCATGGTCTGTACAACTGTAATTATTTCAGAGAACAGATGGAGTGAGGAGCAGAAAGTCTGTTAATAGTAATAGAAATGCTACATGTTAACCTGGACAGCACATGATGACAGTCCCATGACTACCCGTTCTGTTCCCACCAGCTGGGCCACCAAAGTAGGAATGAGATATTCACAAACACAGCCATCAGCCACGTAGCCACCTAAAGTTAGAACTCAAATTCCTTCACACTAGGGGCCTTGGCGACTGCTTAGGCCGAGAGCAGAGGAGGCCAAGCCACAGCCCGGCGCCAGGCCTGGCAGAATGGCCCCAGCTCTGTTTCCGTTGCCAAGGCTTCCTAGGTCAGCTGAGGCCCAGGCCTGGCTTTTAGGCAAATGCTGCCTTCGCCGACCCTAGCCAGGAGCCGATCCAGCCGGCTCTTGGGAGGAAGCATCAGGTCTGGCTCAGCTGATCTGACGTCCTGGTGGGTATGGGTGCGTGAGAGGCCTGGCTCCGGAACCAGAGATATCAGCTTCCCCAGGCTGAGGCTGGGAGACAAAGGTGAAAGCTCCACAGGAAGTGACACAGTGTCAGGGCCAGTACAAAGGGCTTATGGAGAAATCTTTTCAGAAATTTCCTCCTTCTAGCTCATGAAGAATAAACAGTGTCCCACCCTGGCACAGGAAATGGGTCCATGTATTTCAACAAATCTTTCTTGACCACCTACTATTTGCAAGAATCTATGCTAAACACTTCAGGAACAACCAAAACACACTAGTCCCTAGCTTCGAGAAAATCCTAATCTAGTAAGAGGGGCCAAGAGAAGCCCGCCTAGAGCCAGCTCCATAGCGGACCGTGATAAACGTCCCTCACAAAGGTACAAACAAAATGGTCCTGGAGTTCAGACACTCTAAGGACATCTTGTCTGGTTCAAGGGGCTCAGAAGAAGTCTTCCTAGAGGAGATGGGTAGCACTTAAGAAGTGTCTTGAAGAATGGGAAGGATTTTCTGATAGGCAGAGAGACCAATGTAAATAAAGACACCGGAGCTGGGAAGCAAGAGCAAGAGGCACAGGGCATCCCCAGGCTTCATGGGCACATGTGGTGCTGTGGTGGGCTGGGCCAGGCAGGTGACTCGAGAGCAAGCTATAGAAGGCCTCAAGCGCCAGGTTACACGCTTCATATTGAAGTCACGAATCTGTGACAGTTCCTTAGATTATCGCTCGGTCCTGTGCTTGCCAGAGCCAATTCCAGGCTGCTCTTTCCAACTCTGCGTTCTGTGGCCTCCCGTTGGTAACCGGGATGCTTGGATGGACTGCGGTGGGAATATTTACCCACGGAAATGTGGGAGCATTACCAACCAAGCTTTGTTTTCAGTTGTTAGTTTTCCCAACAACTGGTTTACCAAGTCAGCCGCAAATGAGTAGCGGGGTAAGAAGGCCAGTGAGGAGACTGTTGAAATATTAGAGGCAGGAGCAAGTCTAGACGCACTCTCGGGTGCCAGAGAGAATGGGGAGAGGGGAGGGGAGGGGAGGGTCTCGAGAGACCCTAAATTTGGGAATCAAAAAGAACTGGGCATGGCTGAAGAGGGAAGAGCCAAAAGATGATTCACGGTTTGAATTTGGTGGCTGACAAAATGACAGTCCATTCGCAGAAATAGGGTTAGGGTTAGGGTGAGCTGGTTAGCGGCGTAGATGTTGAGTGTAGCTTTGGAGGTGGGGACACCCGCTGACAACTGATTAGATTGAAGAAATGACCCACGCTCCTCACTGATTTGAGCTCTGCTTTCCCATTCCCTTCCTTCCGCCCCTCCTCCCTCCCATGCCGTGTGGATTCTACCTCAATTCATCACTCGATATGCTGTGATTTCTCTGCCTGCTTGGCTGCTTGTAAGACGTTGAAATTTAAAGAAGTCCCTCAGCTTTATTAAGATGGAAGAGTTGCAGTAGATCAGAGCACAGGCTTTGGCAGGTGGAGAGAGCACGGTGAACCCACGAGGACTTGAACCCACCGCTCGGCCGCCGGTGCCCCTGTGGCACGCAGCCAGAATCCTGGGAGCCAGGAGAACTTCCCTCCCCCAGCCATCTTGAGCAGGCAGATGCTGTGGAGGGACCGTCATCCCCAGAGGACTGGGCAGCGCAGTGGCAGAAGGCATTGATTCAGAAAGGCTGGGACATGTTGCCAACAAGTACATCTTTGTAGTATGTGTGTTCTAGATTGTACGAGTGTCCAGAGACCTGGGCGGGGAGGCATCTGCAACACGCAGTAAATACCGTCTTGGTATAGATAGGAATCAACCCTGAATCTGTTCCTCTGCCTTCTGACCTGTGTCTGCCCTTCTATGAAGGGAGGAGAGGGTATAACTGAGAGACCAGGGCCATGGTTTTGCATCCCAGAGAAACCATTCACTTGTTTGCAGTGCCTGGCATTTCTTGATCCCTCGGCATGTGTAGGACACTATTCTGAGCCGTTTATTAGCTTGCTCAATGTGTGTAACAATCCAAGAGAAAAGCACTATTATTATTACTCTCTCTGCTTTATCGATAATGAACTTGAGGCCCAGAGAGTTGAGGCAACATGCCCAGGGTCACACAACGACCAAGTAGGATTCACATCACTGAAGTATATTGCCTCAGACAGATCCTTGAATCCTTTTGAGCCTTGGGTTTCTTGTGTTTTGTTTTGTTTTGTTTTTCCAATGGTAGACTCAGAATGCTAATCTCTAGAGAAGTTTCACCTGCAGTGGTCCCACTTCCAGTAATGTGATTCTGTTCACACCAAATTATGGTCTTGGCTGACTGGGAACCAAGTCCACTGCAACCTCTGGCCCCAGCACTCAGCCCTTGCCAAATCATCCTTTATTCCTCCTCCCCAACCCCCACCCCCAGCAGGAAGCCTTTCCCTCACCCTGGCCCCATTTTACATGGAAGTATTTTGTCCCTCACCTGTGTTCCCATAGCCGGCGTGTCACATTGTGCTGTAGTTTGTTTACATGTCTGTCTCCTTGTCACTTTGTGAACCATTCAAGGGCATCTTTGTACAGACAGTGTAGGATGTAGATCCAGGCAGCTGAACCAGTTGAAGGAAAGGACCTTTAGCCTGAACAAGAGGTATTTGTGAAGCTGCAATCACTGCCTTCAAAGGTCTGAAATGCTGCCATGTGCAAGGACAGGACTCGTTCCGTGCAGTTCTCGGAGAAAGAACAGGATCAAGCATGAGTCTTAAGAGACAACTTGGGGGCCCCATGAGACATAGCCCTCTCTGACAAGCTGAGCCGTACTTACATGAGTCACATCCCCAGGGAGTGAGGGACCCCCATCCCCGGGAACACCACGGAGATGCCGGGCGGTTGCTGGCTACGTTTGCTGTAAGGGAAACTCTGCCGCCATTGCCTCCCAATAGTTCAAGGTTCTGGAATCAGTCCCATTCCCATCTCCGGGGCCGTGGAGAGAGAGTGAGAGTTAGAGAGAAGGAGGGCTGCATCTGTGCATGCCCCAGTGACCCCCAGAGTAGATTAGAGATGCCAAGCAGCTCTGTCTCGCTCGTTCCAGGCAGATGGAGATGGGCCTTTTGGAGGAAGTCTTCTGCCTGCCAAGGTAACTGCTACACCAGGATCCACATGGAGCAAACACTGAGGCTGTTTGTTCACAGTAACAAAACCTGACCCAGGGACCTTGCTTCGCAGTCTTAAAAACACTTTCACGTTTTGAACTCACTTTATTTCTAGAATACCCCCGTTGCGCAACACATATATTATTGCCGTTTTGCAGGTTAATAAATTGCACGTGGGTAGAGTGAATAACTTGCTCTAAACACATACGTGGAACAGCTATGGCTAGAACCCAGGTCCTGTGTCATTAACCTGAGTTATCGCACACAACATCCAGATGATTTTCTGAAGATCCGCCGCTGACACTCTTAAAACCAGCATAGAAAACAGATGTGTGTGTCAGGTAGGAATGTGTTTGGGTCCAAGGAAAAAAATTCCGTACCACAGGAACTTAGTGGGTATATTTGTTTCATGCAACACGTTGAGGGGCTGGCAGTCCCAGGCAGATTTGACAGCTCAAGGATCCAGATTCTTTCCATTTTTGTTTCACCATCCTTACCATACAGGACTTTAGCCTCATGCTTGTCCCCTCTTTGTCACAGGATGGCTGCTACCCATCCAACATCACATCCACATTCCAGGCGGGAAGGAAGGGGAATGGGTGGAGACCAAAGGTGACAAGGGTTTTCTTCTAGTGAGCCTGTGCCTTTTATTCAGGAAGATATCCCTTCCCGAGGACTTTCTCTTATGCCTTCTTGGTCAGAACATAGCCCCCACTTGGTGAAACAAACACTGGGAAGTCCAGTGTTGTAGCTTTCCAGCCTCTACAGGAGAGGAAGGCAGGCAGGGACAGCTGATCCATACTGAAGACACAACATCTTTTCCAAATGGTGTCAAAGCATGCAACGAGCCCCAGTTCCCAGGCTGAGGTGCCTCTGTGCACAAAGCTCAGGAAGTGTCTTTGTCAGCAGCAATGGAGAGAAAGCTTGTCCCTCTGGACTCCAGCATGAAATGTGAGCCAGTCCAAGGGATGAAAGGCTTTAGGCTCAAGGGGCAACACCCAGACTGCATCCTGGCGGGGCCATCAGCCCTGGTGAGGAACAGCTGTTACACTCAGCCTCCCCCAGGAAGAAGGCTCTTAACTAGATTTCCCATACAGAACTTTGTGGGGGAGGTTCAAACACAACCAACCCACCATGGGCTAAATTTGTATTCCAACCAACATCATAATGAATAGTGGGAGCAGAGGGTGACTGGTGTTTGTGACTTCAGCTTTTCCATTTGGTGCTTGAGCCCCTTAATCTGCGGGGTCCCGGGCACAAGGGACTCCAGCAGGTCGGGGGTAGCTGTCCTCTTTATTTAGGGGGCACACACTCTTCTCTGAGAGTGCACTAAAGTAAGAGACCAGAAGCCGGGCTTTTAGTCAGTGGCAGATTTGGTCAGGGACACCAGACGTGAGGGCTGGAGTTCTTGCCCCTAACTCTACTGTAGTGTCACCTGGGAAACTTCCACATCGACGCCAGTGCCTCGGCCCCACTCCAGACCCCTTAGGTCAAGAGTCCAGCCTTGGTTGGTAGCTTGAAAAGCTCCCCTAGTGATTCTACTCTTCCCTCGGGTAAGAAATCCTGCCTTGGAGAATATGGCCCTCCACTCAACTTGACCATGAAACTTCATCGTATCAGGTCAGCTCAATCTCCTGTTCAAGGACAAGTGAGTGCTATAGGCAGCTAGCCACATCCATAATCATATCTGGGAATGAGGGAGATGCAGTGCTGCTTGGTCCCCAGTATGCTGTAGGCTCCTGTGGGTTTGCTAGATATCTGAGTCAAGGAGTTAAAGGCCCTGCTCTAAGGTGTACCTGGGATTTGTTTTAATCAGGTGTGGTAAGGCATGGAAATGATGGTCATGAGGGAAGGAGTTTGTACTCAAGGATCCCTACAGACAGGAGTCGGCACACCACAGAGGTGTGCCTGGTTCTCGCATTATTCGCGCAAGCGTCCAGCTCCCCATTAGACCACTATCTCCTCAGAGGCAGAGGCCATGTCTCTCTTACCTGTTATCCTCTGCCCCTCTCATGGTACTTAGTACATAAATGCTTAGTCAATGGTTTCCAAATGAATGAATGAATGAATGAACCAACCAACCAACCAACCAACGAACCATTGAACCATCTAGGCCAGGTACAATATTTGTTTCATTTCTTCATTCAAAAACATCTATTGCCTGTCTTCTATGCACCACATGCTGTAATCAACAGGGTATATAATGGTGAGCAGAAGCAGACACCATTCCTGCTGCCAGGGAGGGTAGAATCTGGTGGGGGACGCACACATAAATCAAAACTCATGCCAATGAATGGATTATTGACTGTAAGCTGAGATGAAATGTGTGAGGGGAAGAAACGTGAGCGTGTTTAACAAAGGACCTTAACGTGGGAGGGGGGACAGGGGACCCTTCTCTAGAGAAGTCACCCTGAACTGAGCTCTGAAGAATGACTAGTTCACTGGATTGAAGAGGGTGGGCTGGAGTAAGGAACCTTCCAGACACCAAGAGATCATATGCAAAGGCTGTGAGCGGCAGGGAGCAGGGCAGACCCTAGCAATGGGAAGGCCTGTAAGTGCAAGGGACACATGCACACAGTGACAAGGAGAGGTGGGCAGGGGGCAGATTATTCAAGGCCTTAGAGAACACCGTGAGGAGGCATGGAAAGCCAGGGAAGGATTTTAAGCACCAGGATAACATGATCTTACTTGTGTTTTGAAAAGATATTCTGGATCCAGGTGGAAAATTGATTAGGGAGTCAGAGTAAATATGAGGAAACAAGTCAGGAG
Organism: Mustela erminea; assembly: GCF_009829155.1. Lineage (NCBI taxonomy): Eukaryota > Metazoa > Chordata > Mammalia > Carnivora > Mustelidae > Mustela > Mustela erminea. The sequence continues at coordinate 2,996,227 of NC_045615.1, read as the reverse complement.
GCTGTTAAAATAGACAAAACGAAAGATGATGGCATCCAGGGTGGACGTGGCAGGCGCGGCGGGGCGTGGGAATTGGCGGACTTGAGAGACGCTTGGGAGGCAGAATTGACAAGACTGCTGTGGACTGGAACTTGACTCCTGGGCTTCTGGTTTACAAGAGCAGATGGGGCCTCCTTCATTCATGGAAACAGAATACTCCAGAAGCCCAGGCAGTGTTGCTGGGCAGGACTAACATGAGGTGTTCCTCTCCTTTCCATGGGGAGAGGAGAAGTGGGTTGTGGGGCACAGGCTCTGGAGCTCAGAAGAGAGCCGGGGGCGGGAGGATAAAGGTGCCTGTGCTTGGAGGCTCCTGAGAACGCGGGAGGAGTAACATGAAGAGAGCCTAGGCTCCAGCCATGAGCAAAACCAGCCGTGAGAGAATGGGCTGGAATCCCAGAAGGCATTTTAATAAAGAAGAGGTGACCCGCCGTGGGAAGCGCAGTGGGGAGAGACACCAGGTCTGATGACGACTGGAAAGTACCCGTTGGAGTTGGTGACACTAGCAAAGGCCTGTAGCAGAACTGAGGGCACAGAGCAAGTTAAAAAGTCAATGGGTTGAAAGTACAGCACAGGGAATATAGTCACCACTGTCGTAATGTCGCTGTATGGGGACAGATGGTGACAACACTTCCCGTGGCAAACACTGAGTAACGTGTAGAACTGTTGAATCACTATGTTGTATACCTGAAAACTACAGCTCTGTGTGTCAACTACACTTCGATATTTTTTTTTATAAAGAGTAAACAGAGGCGCCTGGGTGACTCCATTGGTTAAGCGTCTGCCTTTCAGCTCAGGTTACGCTCTCAGGGTCCTGGAATCGAGCCCCGCCTCAGGGTCCTGGAATCGAGTCCTTGCTCAGCAGGAAGCCTGCTTCTCCCTCTCCCTCTGCCTGCTACCCCCCCTGCTTGTGCTTTCTCTGCCAAACAAAATAAATACAATAAAAAATAAAATAGGAAGAGTAAACAGGAAGTAAGGAAAAGGAGATGGTGTGTGCAGTTTACCTGTGAAGCTGGGAGCAGGCAAGTGCAGGGGGTCTAGCCGGTGGACAGGGAGGGGGGGACCATCCCCCGTGGTCAGGAGGCCCCCTGAGGTCAAAGACTAGTCCTGAGAGTTGAATAAGCAAGCTGAACAGAGAGGAGATTGTGGCCAGAATTCGTGCAAATTTTGGAGGTGGAGCAGTTTCAGATGACAAAGGTCGGGGTGTGACAGTTGACGCTTGAGGCAGAGAAAGAGAAGATGGCCTGAGGGGTTGGGGTACAGGCACCAGAGCGGCCCGTGGTGCCGGATGGGTATCCCACACGTGTGCCAAAGTCACTGGGATGACGGCAGGACGGAGGGAAGAAAAGACTGAGCAAGTGCAACCGTGAGATCTTAGGGGACAGCAAACAGACCAGGGAGAGGACATAGGATTGCATGGCCTGAGCCACAAAGAAAAACATGGTGACAGGGAACAATGCCACCTCCTGGCCTGCTGACCTTGGGGTTTGTGGGGCAGGAGAGAACACACACAAGCTCTGGGGAGTGCTCAAGGGATGGGGCCCTTCAAGGGAGATCCAGGCAAAGGAAGAGAAGTAGAGCGATTCCTAGAGAAACAGAGGACGGAGGGGAGATGCGTGTTCCTCAGTGGCATTTCTGCAGGGCAGAGTGGATGTGTCTGGAGGTGGAGGGGAATGAGGACAGGCTCTGAGGCAACAAACAGAGCATTTGGGGCCTGAGAGGGCGGCGGAGGAACAGCGACTGCGAAAGAGGTTGGTGGAGGAGGCTTTGGCTGAAACAAACCAGGGTGGGAGGCAGGGGAGTTTGGGGGCTTAGTTTCTCTGAGGGTAGCCAGTGGGACAGTGGACAGAAGACTTGGCTCACTAGGCCTGGGGGAGTCAATGTCACTTGGTGCTTTCTGCCCACCTGGACTGTGGTGGCTACCCGCGAGGCTGACATTTCGCTGCAGAAGAGTCAGTGTCACGGTGAACCGCAGTAAGTAGACAGCACCACGGACAGACGGTAGCTGCCGGCAGAACTCAGAGGTTCAAGGACGAGGGCGGTCTGGCTCCGACAAGCCTTCAGAGCAGACTTCAAAATTAATAGCCTCCTCTTCCCACTTTCCCTCCTTTTTTTCCCACTCTCTCCACTGCGCCCATTGCCCCAACCTCCAGCGGGGACACACCTATTAAAATTCCTTCTGGAATAATAAGAAGAAAAGTTAAAAAGGGACAAAGATTTACACACACATTTCACCAAACATATATGAGTAATCAGTGAGAGCATGAAAAGATGCTCAGCGTCACTGGTCATTAGGGAAACATAAATCATAAATACCGTGAGAGGCCACTTGGTACCTACTAGAATGGCAACAGTCTAAAAGCTAGACGGTAGCAAGTGTTGGGGGGTAGTGGACAAATTGGATCCCTCATGCTCTGCTGGTGGGGTTGAACAGTGGTGTGGCCACTTTGGAAAACAGTTGGGCAATTTTTAAAAATGCTAACCACAAATTTACTAAATGACCAAAAACAAACAAACAAAATTTACTGTATGACCTTGAAATTCCACTTCAGATATTTTCCCAAGACAATTGAAAACAAATATCCAGACAAAGACTTGTAGCAAAAGTCCATAACAGCGGGCTTCCTAATAGCCCAAAGGCAGGAGAACCCAAATGTCCACCAACTGGACAAATGAAATGCATACCAATATCCATACAATGGAATACTATTTGGCAACAAAAAGGGCTAAAGCAACAACATAGTTGAACCTCAAAAACGTTATGCTGAGTGCAAGAAGCCAGGCACGAAAGACCACACATTATACAATTCCATTTACACGAAATGTTCCGAAAAGGCAAAAAAGGAGATTATTGAGACAGAAAGTAGATTAGTGGTTGCTTGGAGCTGGTTGGAGAGAACAGGGAGTAACTGTAAATGGCACAAGGTTTCTTTTTGGGGTGATAAAAATGTTCTAAATTTAAATTGTGATGGTTGCACAGCTCTGTTAATTTACTAGAAATTGTTGGAATGTATGCCTAAAAGGAGTGAAGTTTGTACTATGGAAATTAGACTTCAGTATAGCTGCTTTAAAAAATTTACCTGGACAAGTCCAGATCTAACTCTGTGTTCATGTTGTCACCATCGTCTGGATGTACTGTGATTTGTTTTGTTTTGTTTCGTTTTAAGATTTTATTGATTGATTTGTTAGAGAGAGAGAGAGAGAGAAAGAGAGCACAAGCAGAGGGAACGGCAGGGAGAGAGAGAGGGAGGAAAAAGCTCCCGTGGAGCAAGGGGCCCTACGAGGGCCTTGATCCCAGATCCCAGGACCCTGGAATCATGACCAGAGCCAAAAAGCAGACACTTCACCGACTGAGCCACCCAGGCATCCCGGCACCGTGATTTGTTAACACGGGTTCCCGCGTCTTGCTCACACCCTGTGCTGTGGAGCCCAAGCTCTCATCCCTCCACTGCCCTTCACCTAACTGCCCCCCCTTCACAAATAGAATGAGGATTCCCAGAGCTCTGCCTGCTGCAAAGGGACAAGGCCATCCCTCTTCACCTCTCAGCTAGCGAGAGAGAGACTGGAGGCTGCCATCTCCAAGATAATACTATGTGATTACTATACATTCTCTTTATTTTACTGTTTTAGTTGATTTTTAACAGGTCCCCTAGTTGACCCTCAAGCCATAGGACTCTGAACTGGGTAGGTCTGCTAATCCACAGATTTTTTTCCCCATCAATACAGTACATTACCTCAAATGTATTTTCTGTCGTCATTTTCTTCACTCCACTTTCTTGCCGCTGGCTTATGTTACTGTGAGAATACAGTATATAAAACACATAATGTATAAAATACGCGTCCATCGGCTGTTTATGTCAGCAGTAAGACTTCTGGTCAACAGGAGGCTGCTAAGGTTTGGGGGAGTCCAACGTTATACATGGATACTCAACGGCTCAAGGGGGTCACCCCCCCACCCAGGTTTTTTCAAAGGTCCACTGTGCGTTCGCATGGCTCAAAAACCAAAATGGTAGAACAGGCATGTACAAGAGATGGCCGTCCCGTCTCTCCATCCCATCTTCCCCATTACCACCCTGCTTGCATCCTCTACTGGCTTTTTCAAGTATCCTCCCAGAGTTAGTTTGTGCAAATACCAGCCCCTGGAAAGGAATCTCTTATTTTTCCTTTCTTCTATAAAAGTGAGCTCCTAGATACACTGTTCCGCATCTTGCCTTTTTTCATGAGATTTGTCTTGGAGAGCTTTTCATATCAGATCTTAGAGAGCTTCGTTGTCTTTAACAGCTATCAAATATTCCATCGTGAGTACGTATCAGTGTTTACCAACCAATCCCCAACTGATGGACACTTGAGTTATTTCTGACTTGGGCTATTATTATTCAGCTCTGTCTAGAGCTGAAATGAACACCTTCCATACAAATTGTTCTCATAAATGTCCAGGTATATTTAGAAGGAAAAAAAATCACAGAAATAGGGTCACGGAGCCTAGAGATAGATTGCCCCCACTTTGCCTCCCCATGGCAATGCAGGAAGGTTCTGCACAGCCTCACCAGCCAAGCATACACTCAGACTCTTGAGATTTGCAGGATGTTTGACAAAGACATTGATTCCGTCCTGTTCCTTCAAGTACAATTACTTTCTTTTTTTTATTTTTAAACTTTGTTGTGGTTAAGAACATGAGATCTACCCTTTACCAGATTTTAAAGTATATAATACAGTATTATTAACTGCAGGCACAATGTTGCTCAGCAGATCTGTAGAACATACTCAGCTTGTGTAACTCAAACTCTGTACCCATTGACCAGCTCCCCATAACCCTGGCAATCACTGTTCTCTGTTCTACTTATATGAGTTTGCCAATTTTAGATACCTCATATAAACTGAATCATACAATATTGGTCTTTGTGTGACTGTCCCATTTCAATTAGCGTAATGTCCTCATGGTTCATTCCTTTTGTTACAAATGACAGGAATTCCTTCTTTTTTAGGGCTAAATAATACTCCTTTGTGTGTATAGACTACATTGTCTCTAGTCATTCAACCATTGATGGACATGTTGGGTTTTTTCCACATCTTGGCTATTGTGAAAAATGCTGGGATGAGCGCGGGAGTGCAGACATCTCTTGGAGGTCCTGATTTCAGTTCTTTTGGATCAATACCCAGTAGAGGGACTGTTGGCTCATTTAAGCAGGACTAGTTTCATATGGTATCTAGACGGCTCAGAATCCCCTGAATGGATGTTGGAATCTGAAGGTAAGTAGACCATCTATCAGCTCATTTGCTAGAAAAAGCCAGAGAGGAGAAAGATGTAGCCGAGATCCCCAGCCCACAGCACAACAAGCCTTCGTGAGTACCTATGGCGTACCTGGCATTTACTAGGTCGGTGTGATACCCTCAGTGAAGTGCAAAACGGTTTTGTCTGAGGCAAGGAGACATGTGGCAAGTGCAAAATCTCTGGAGACAAATCCATTGTTGATAGTATTGATTACACGTTCTTCTCCTTAGGCTGTTCGAGAGGATGGCCTGCCACGATCAGACATTAGTGTCATGTGTCCAGAGGCTGGCTCATCTCCTTCACTTCACCCTCTGCCAGCCTGTCTGCCCTAAGGACCAGCAGAGAAGAAGCAGGGGCTTGGGTCAGACTTCAGGGGGTCTAGCTATGAGCCAAGCTCTTGAACAACCTGTTTCTCAATTTGTCTGCTGAACATCAGCCCACCTCTGCTAAATATTTGCCAGGGAGTTTCTGTTGGCAGTTGGGGTCTTTGAAAGGGCCGAAAACCAGCTCCCTGATTGCACTGAGAGAGAAGGCTAAAGACCATCACCACAGAAGCCCTCTCTTTCCTGCTGAGTTTTAGAAGAGGTCTGCTGTGGGTTTGCTTAGCAGGGAGGTTGTCTAGGATAAACCTCAGGATGCAACCACCTCAGAGAACACCGTGCAACAAGAACTCACCCACCAGTCTCCCAGTTCACCACTTACAGAAGCAGACGCCAGTGTGGGAGAGCTGCAGGTGGGGGCTGGGAGGGCAGTGAACGAGGGGAATGGAAAGAAAAAGAAGCCTGCTGTAAAGAATTCCTCTGAGCATTGTTTGACCTGGAGAAAAATGAGGGTTTGGGACATCTTAAAGAAGCTTTTTTTAAGTATAAATCCTTTTTTTCCCTATGTGTAAAAGCAGTGCATTTTATTCCACAAACATAGGAAAATGGAGAAAAGCACAAAGAAGAATATAGTTCATAATTTACCCCATCACTTAGAGATGGTCAACATTACAGCTCTGATTTTCCTGGTCCTCTTTCTATGGAAGGGTATATATCTGTATGATGTACATTTTTGGTTTTCTCCCCTGGTTAACAAAGACAATGAAATCATATCTTATATAAGATTTTGTAACCTATCCCTTGTTTCTACATACCTTAAAAAAAGTCTGGGAATAGACATAAAAAATACATATGTCAATTTCATAGGCATGATGGGATTTTATTTTATAAAATTTGCATATCTTTGATTACTAATGAAATTGAATGTTCATATGTTTGTTGATCATTTATACTTCTTATATTATGAATTTATGTCTATTCGTGTAGCTTATCTATTTTTCTATTGGGTAATTACTCTTTTTCTTATTGATTTAAAAAGTACTTTACATATTAAGGTTAACCCTCTATCATAGATCTTGTAAATATTTTCTCTCAGCATTATCTTCGAATTTTATTTTGCTTTCTTTTCTTTGTCATAAAAGTTTCAAAATTATATCTAGTTAAATATATCAATCTTTTCCTTCATGCCATTTACTGTTAACAGTTTGGTGTGTACTTTTCCAGACATTTTCTATGCATATGCAAATATATCTATAAATATATATATAGTTAGATATATAAAGTTTTCCTGCACATTTTAGATGGTATCGTTCACACTATTCAGCAGCTTATTGCACTTACTAGTGTATTTTAGATATTTTCCCATATTAAAATATAAAGATCTAATTCTAACAGAGTATCCCATTATATGAATTCACTAAATTTCATTAAATCACTTTTTTAAGATTTTTTTTTTCATTTTCATATGTAAGTCTGGACATTTTTTGGCATATGAAAGCAATGGAGACTGAAGTTTATTCCACATGGTAGGCCAATTGTCTCAGCAACACTTAAAAAATCATCTGTCTTTTCCCTCCTTGTTTGAAATAACATTATTCTGTTATATTAAATATTCCATATTTCATGAGAACTTGATCATCTATTAAATACACATATGTTAAGAACATGGGTTTCTCTCTAGATTTTCTACTTTGCTTCCTCTAGTTAATTGTTATTTAACCAATGCCAAATTGTTTGAATTATTGTAGCTTTATAGTATGTTTTAATATCTTCAAAATCAATACCATTTCCCTATTTTTCCATACTGCTTCGGCTAATTTATTTTTTTCTCCTATTCTGAGCTTTAGAATTATTCCATGAAATTCCCAAAACATCTATTTAGGATTTTGAGTGGACTTGTGTTACATTAACTAATTAATTAAAGGATATCAACATATTTGTAAACGAATCTTTCAGTTTAAAAGCATAGAGTGTCTCCACGTCTATTCAAGTTTTCTTTTCATTTACATCAGTTGTGTTTTGGCTTCTTTGTCTAAGTCTTGGATTTCTCAAGTCTATTCCTAGATACTTTATATTTTGTATTATAATTGTAAATGGGATTTTTAAAGTGTGTTTTTTGGCCATTATTAATAAGTACTGATATTGGGTGCATTTCATAACAGCTCACTTTACAATATTAGACTAGCTGTTTCCTGCTGAGTCTTTGGTTTTCTTATGTAGGCAGAGAAAAAATAATTAATTAATTAAAAGACAGAGAGAGGATGGTTTTATTTCTTTTACAGTATTTATACTTTGTTTCTTTTTACTTTCTAATTACTTTGGCTAGAACCTATTCTTGGGAGTATCAGTTACACAGTTTTTCCTTCTTGGATTCCACTGGAATTGCATGCACGCACACACACACACCCCCCCTGGCTCTTTGGGATATGATCCCACATTCCCCCTCATATTTTCTCTCTCTGTTTTAAAAATTTTATTTATTTATTTGAAAAAGAGAGAGAGCAAAAGCAGGGGGAGGGACAGAAGGAGAAAGAAGCCCAAGCAGATGCCCCATGAAGCACGGAGCCCAATGTGGGACTCCATCCCAGAACCCTGAGATCGTGACCTGAGCCAAAATCCAGAGTCAGACGCTTAACCGACTGAGCCACTGAGGCACCCCCTGCCTGCACATTTTAACACTAAACTCAAGGTCTCCCAAAGTCGTTACTCCTAATACTCATGGAGCTGTCGTTGACCTAGTTGCCCAAGAAAGAATGTCAGGGTCATCCTAGACCTCCTCTCCCCATCGGCCCTACCCAGTCATTCCATGCTATTGACTAGAATGTTCAAACGCCTTTCTGTCTTCATTACTACTACTTGCATTTTCAAGCCCTTGCGATCCCTCTTCAGGACTCCCCAGTTGACTTTTTTTTTGCTCTTCTTTTAGGTTTTTACTCAACGTTTATCACGTGCCTTCCCAAAGCACACACTTACTCATGTCAGTGGTCCATTCAAACAATTTCAGGGGTCCTGTTGCAAAACAAATTCTAAATGGCCTAGGACACTTCATGCCCTCTATCATCTAGTCCCTGTAACCCACCATTCCTCTCTAGCTGCCCCTTGTCCCAGCACACCAAGATTCTTGCCATTCCCTGAACCTCCCCATTCCTTCGCACAGACACTTCCCTTTGCCTACAGAGTCGCTTTCATGACCCTGCTCAAGATTAAGTTCAAAAGCAGCTCTGTGCAGGATGCCTGGATTGCCAAGGCAGAGAGGTTTGGGCTCTGTCTTCTGCGTCCCCTGAGCACGGTAAATGTTCAGGCAGTCCCGCACTGTTCTACAGTCCCGCCCCCTTCAGGTGAAGAGCAGCCCCGGCTCTTCTCTATTTACCCTACTCACGTCCTAGTCTCCCGCTCGCTTCTCATCCTGCGTCCTGATCCGTCTGGGGCCCCGTCCACATGAAACCCTGCCACCATTCCTTTCACAACCGCACCGCAACACTTGAAAGCGCACAGATGTGCGATGTCCTATTACCTAGGAACCTTACCACAAACCCATGGAATATTCAGTTTCTCACTTTCCAAAATGACTATTTCACCCCTTCCTCTTGTCCCCGAACTCCCTATAATCCATCCTCTCCTAAGGACCTTGCTTCTAATTCACGGAGGAAACAGAAGTCCTCAGAAGACAGTCTCCTTCCTCCTCACCATTGCATTCTGCAATTCCCTTGCGTCTGAGCCTGTATCCTCCATAACTCCCTCCACTTTTGCTCTGGGTCCTGTCCCCATGCAGCGTTCCAGAGTCTTGGCTCTTGCAACGATCCCTTTTCTCCTCTGTCACCTCTCTCTCCCTTTCTACTGGATCATTTCCTCTGACCTGAGGACATGCCTTACTGTCACCTCTTTCTTAAAAGAATAATTTAAAAAATAAAAAACTTTAAAGATCTCTTGACTCTCCCATCTAGTAACAGCCACTCCAAGCCTCTGACCTCACACTAAGATTTCTTTTATCAACTTTACAGACTACCTCCAATTCCACATCTCCCGTCTCCTCTCCACCTATCCCAAGCAAACCTCAGTCCTTTCTACTCCACGGAAACGGGTCTTGCCAAGTTAGCAGTGTCCCCAGCTAGTCCGATCACAGTCATATCTGTGTCCTCATCTCGCTCTCCCCTTGAGCAGCGTGCGGCATAGCTGACCCCCTCCCCCTTTCCAAAACTCTTTCAGGCTCGGCTTTCATGGTACCTACTCTTCAGGTGTTGCCCCCACTTTCCTGGCTTCACAGTCTCTTTTGCTAGGTTCTCTTCTCTTCTGAATGTTAGCTGTTCTAGAAAAGTCCTTTCTGTTCCGGAATCCTCTTTTCTGCTCCATGTCTAATCCAGCCAAGAAGAATCTCATTAGCCGATGGGTTTAAGGACCATCTCTATGTCAGTGTCTCCAAAACTTAGATACCCGGTCCTGATCTCTCCTCCAGACTCCAGACTCTGACTTGTATACTTTTAGAAGCATTTCTAATTTAATATTCCCCAAACCGCACTCTTAATATCCCCTTTCTAACAGTCTCCTCACCAAGTCTTCTGTGTCTGTAAATGGCACTATTCACCCAGTTGCTCAAGCCAGAAACTCGGGAGACATCCTCAAATTCTCTTTTCCCACCCGCTCAATGTCCTAAAGCCCCATCCATCAGCCAATCCCATTGATTCTACCTAAAAATACTTCCCCAGTCCACCTATTTCCTTCTCTCTCCGTTGCTACCATTGGAGTCCAATATGCCACCATCCTTCCCTTTGCTGCTGCAGCTTCCTCCCAGCTCCCTCTCTCACCTCCTGCTAACCATGCAGTCTCCACCCAACCACCAAAACAGTCTTTGAGAAACAAATCCCAGCATCTCACTCTGCTGGCTAAAACCCTCCATTGGTTCTCCACCGCACTTAGAGTAAAACCCTCCTCCTCACCGTGCCGAGGCCTACAAAGCCTTCTGTGGCCTGGCTCCCCCCGCCCCCACCTCTCAAACCTGGCCTTGTCCCTTCTCCCCCTTGCCCTCCCCTAGCCACATGGTATTCTTGCTGTTCCCCAAACCCTTGCTCTTTCCTACCCGCAGGCCTTTGGAGTGGCTGTTTCCTCTTCCCAGAATGCTTACTCCCTCTCACCCCACCCTCTTTTGTTTTCACTGGAGTATTGGTCCCAAGTGAACATTTCCCTGTGGCTGGGGTTTGTTTTTTGAGTTTTTTTAAATAAAATCTGTGCCTCTTCCCTAGAATGAAAGTTTCTTGAAAGAAAGTAAGGCTCACACTTTCTTGTACTCTGTTGGATGCCTACCTAGCTCCTAGAACGCTTTCCAGCACACAGTAGGTGTTCACTCAGTGCTTGCTGAAGGGATGAATGGATCCTAGTTTTCCTTGCCACTGGGACTGTCCCGAACACAGACTAAATTCTCCTGGGTTTGCCGAATTCATGGATAAGTTGCTCCAACCATACTGTAAACTTCCTGAGAGCAGAAGCCCTGTTTTAACTTTCTGTTTTCCATCACGGCACCCAGCATGACGCTAGGAACTTCCAGATGCTTAGTAAATATGCTTGTTTGATTTCTTCTTCTTCATAAAGGGAAAGCCAGGCTTTTCAGCTGTCTACTTAATAGACTTCATTTCTCTGAGAGTAAACACGTGACCCAAGAGGAATGTCACGAGAACAAAGATGGACTGGGTAGGAAGCTACAGGGGTCGGCCAGCCATTGTCGGCTGCAGTAGAGATCAAAGGAGAGACTGCACCTTGCAGGTTTCCCGTCAGAATTCCAGTCACAACGCTACATTTCTTTCTGGTGAATGTGTTTCAGGACGCAAACTACATCTTGGTGATGGTAGATCCAGATGCCCCGAGCAGGTCTTCGCCCAAAGCTCAGTTCTGGAGACACTGGCTGGTAACCGATATAAAGGTAAGCAGGCCAGCAGGCACTTTCTGATTCATTTGGGGTTATAGCTAGAGGATGACTGTTCTGTGTGGTTCTCGGCTTTGACTTGGGAGGGCTGGGGACCCTGAAGGGCAACGACTTGCGTGTCAGGTTGTCCTCTGCACCCAGGTGTCACAGCCCCTTCCAAGTTTTCTAACAATTTCGGAAAACATCCGGGATCAGTGGTGCACAGGTAAATGGGCTCTCGGGATAAACCAGGTGGGAAGAGCCCCGATTTGTCGTGTTTGCTGATTTCTATAATGTAAATACTTCCATCGTGGGGTTTTGAGTTCCTGATGATTTAATGATTAACTCACAAATTCTCTGAAAATTTAACAATTGGCTCCAGCGTACCACCTCCAGGGGCCTGGATTCAGAGGCATGGGGTGATTCTGTGTAGTCTGGGGTGGGGGAGCAGAGCTGTCCTGCAGGAGCTCCCCCTCCTAGTGGGCTGAGGGGCTTGGGGGAGGCATGGTGATGTCCTTTCCTTTGTACAGAAACAAGTGGCCTCTCCTCCTCTGTGTCCCTCTGCCATCGCGTAATTGTAAGGGAACCTCACTCATCCGTTCTGGAGTAGGTCTGAGGAACACAGATCGGGTGCAATGTTAACGGGCATTATGTGGAGGAAGAAAAAAAGGTTCTCTTCCCAAACAAGTTTTGGAGACCCCTGGTTGCACTGTATTAATCCCTTCCTCACTAAAGGGTTTTTTAGAGCTTTTAATATTCTAACGTGCACTATGTAGTATGCGTTTATTTTCCAACCGCATTTGACTGTTGAATCTGGAGTTCACGAGCGCCTGGCCACACACTCTGGAAAATCCATGCCATCCAGGCATCTGTGCCCAGAGAGCTCGTGGATGGCCTTCGCGAGGTGTGCGAAGGCATCAAGCAGTAAGATGGTGGGCATCCGGGACTAGAAAGTCTAAGTCTGCATCTAGGTCTGGCTGGTCCCCAAATCAGTGATCACTGTTAAGTTGCCCGGAGTCCCTTTGGGCATTTCATGTTTATCTGTAAGATAGGAACCATGTTACCTCCCCTGTGCGGTTATCAGATACTCCAATGAGAGGGCGTCCTGAGAGCGCTTTAAAAACCATAGTACCACAAGTGTAAGGAGTTCGTGTTTTTCCTCCCACCTCTGTGGGGCTGAGGAAGGGATGTCAGGGTGAACTAGCCATTGGTGCTCCTGAGCAAAGCAGGGGCTCTCACAGCCCCTAGAGTGGGAGGCTTGGGGAGGAAGCTACCCTGTCAACCAGCTCCTGCCCAGGGACCACAGGCCCTTCACAGGATGCTCAGGTCGACCCCCCATCCTCGGAGGCAGTGCTGGCTGTGGACAGCCTTGGAAGGGGCTCCCTCCAGGGAGGCTTCGGGCAGCAGCTTCTTGGACGGTGCCTGAGGGAAAGCAGGGGCATCGCTTCAACACACCACCCCCTCTCCGGGGCCAAGCCGTCCTAGGCCCTGTGAAGAGCCTTGGAAACACCATAAACATGCAAAGGGGCAGAGCTGGGGGATTTTCATACCATCAGGGCAGGGAGAGGAGCCAAGGACACAAAAGGGAAAGATATCCAGCAGTCTAGAGCCCAGCTCTTTTCCGTACCTGGGATCCCCTGGCAGTCACAAGGGGGTGGAGCCCTCAAGAGAGGAGTGTTGCTCGGGATGCCCCACACCAGGCCGGCTGTGAGAGGGTTCTACAGGCGCGTTCTGAGGCAGATTTCAGAAACTGTGGTGGATGGAGTAATTTCAGCATCAAGGCAGCTTGGGGCCGTGAGGTTGCCTCTCTTCAAAGCCTGAACCCCCCCAACCCCCCATCCCCTTCCCCTCAGTATGCACTTGGGACAGTTCTGTCACAGGCACTTTGTGGCACAGCAGCCCAGCTGAGAAGCGGAACAGGTGACAGCTGTCCGGCAAGACTGCTAAGCCTCAGAGCTTAGCAGGGCCACCTGCCCGGGCGTGGCCCTCGGCCTTCCCGCTCAGACCGGAGGCGGCTTGGGTTTCAGGCACATTTTCACCCACTTTCCCTGATCCAAGGGTCCAGCAGGAAGCAGCAGCTCCCCTCATCCCCATCCACTCAGCCTGCCCACCAGCTCCCAAATTCCTCCAGCCAGGTGGCCAGTATGAAAACCAGGCTCGTTCGGGTCTCAGGCTGTGGACCTCGGCCAAAAAAAAAAAAAAAAAAAGGGAAGGCTCTAATCAACCCCAGAAGCACTTCCTTTTGTTGGCGTTCACGGCGGCTGACAGGGTCTCAGACCTTAGAGGGAGTTCAAATCTGCTGGGAAACGTGTTAGAATGCAGATTCCCAGGCACCCCTTCTGTCAGTGTGGGGAGCATGAGTCCCCAGAAAGGAATTTAGCCAGCTGAAGGAAGACCACGGAGCTCAGTGTCAAAATGCTTTGGTCACCGTCGTCACCCACCTGTGGAGCAATTTTTAAGCGACAGTCACTTTTGACACTTCCACGATGGCTTTGTGAACTAGGCATTTTGCCCATTTCGCAGGTGGGCAAGCTAAGCTTAGAGGGGTTGGCTGATGCAGTCTCTCAGCTAGAGGGTCATAGAACTGGATCTTCAGTCCAAATCCCACCAGCTCCAAACTGCAGACCCTTCCTGCCATACTGCATGGTTTGTACATCTCTGCCAGCCACTCTGCTGTGGCAAGAGGCATCCTACTGTGCCCTCTCTGCCAGATGGGAAACAGTCTCTGTGGTTCGCCTACCTTTCCAGGGCTCTCTTTCTGGTTCCGTCTTACAGATGGGTGCTGCGAGGGAACCTCCCCAGGGGATGCTATCTTGGGCAATGAAATACACCTGGGAGGCATTTTGAACACTTCGGTAATTTTAACCCTTGATATGTTAGGTTAAGAGTAAAGCCTACCTAGTATCATTACCCTCAGCGGTCAGTGGCCTCAACAGTAAGGCACACCATAAAGTCACAGCTGATGTAGAGTGACGGCATCCCTGTGATTCACAGTGGCCACAGACGTGGCCAGCTGAGGTGGAACCCCAGCTGGCCTTGAAATTAGGGACCCAGGTCTAATTGGGTAGTGGGTGCAGCCACGGCCGTGGGAGCCCCTCAGTAGGGGCGATTTGGGGGCCGTCTGCCCAGGTTGAAACAGCAGGCAGTTCTGAGGGGTACAGGGAACATCTGCAGCCCCCTGCCCCAAAGAGAGGCTGACAGCAGTCTACCACAGAATGGGATAAAGCTCTGGAGAGAGGAAACTTGTACAAAAACTCCACAGTAGGAGCCAGGCGTTCTTGGTGCCCTTTGTTTGCCGAATTCAACAAATACGGATTCACTGCCGTTTGCATGTGTAAACACAAGGACTCTGGAGCCCGACAACTGGGTTCGAATCTGAACCCACCAGTATGGCTATGCGCTCTTGGGGGGCTAAATAGCTGAACCTGCATCGCTCCCTCAAAAAGTGGGGCCAATCAATAGTCCCTGCCTCACGCCCTTGTTAGGAAGTTCAAATGCATTCTTTTTAGTAGAGCGCTTGGACCAGTACCCAGAACGCATAGTGAGCTGTGCACAATTGCTGGTCGTAACATCATCCTTGTTGTTCTAAGTCAGGCACCGCTCTGGCCCTAGGGCTGCAAATGTGCACACAACAGGGCAAATCTTTTCCTTCCAAGGGCTTCTGCTCTAGTGAGGCAGGGGAAGGAGGCTGCAGTGCAGGCTAGGATTCCAGGGGCACCGGCGGCTCCCAGGGCAGAACCTCCCACAGCGGCGGGTTCCCATTAGCTCATGGGCAGGACAAGGTTTCAGTCCCCTAAGCTGGCCAGACCACGGTAGGCAGGGACTCCAGGGTAATGCATGCCATCCTTCTCCATCACCTCTTTGAAAAATCTCTCTCGTTGAACAAAAGAGATTTCGAACAGAGCATTGACAACATCTCTCTCCCCTCAGTGCCCTGTCCTCGGCTTTTTCTTTAAGACGTTTTTCAGTTCTGATTCAATCTAACTAATAATCTTCATGCTAAAGCCTAATTAAGATATCAATTAATTTGCATCATTCATTTCAGAAGAAAAGCTTATTGGTTCATCTTCTATTTGTCTCTGAAATTAGTGCTCAGAGCTTTTCATGCAGATATTTTCATTAGACTTTTTATTGTTAATGGGAATATTGAACACAGGAAGATGGTATATTAATACCTTCCACAAAGAATATCATGATTGGTGACAAAGAACACTAAGAACAATTAAGGAGACAAGAGTACCTTTTTTCTTCCAAAAAAGAAAATCTTCCTAGAAACCGTCAATGATTCTAAAATTTGCCCTGAATATCTTTTTTGTTTTAAGAAAGAAAGCGAAAGGGCAAGTTCATGTTTCCCTTTCATTCAGTGCCCTCAACCTTTGGCAGCTGTAAGCGCAACCAATTCTGGGTGGAATTAAAAGGACCTCTAAGAGCCCATTATTCTGCCTACTTTTCTTACAAAGGTTGAATTTTTCCATAATGAGAGGTTGTCTTTGAAAGGACCCCTCAGTGTGTTAGGTGAATAAGACAAATGGGCAAGCAAATAAACAGATCAAGGATCTTAGCCCCTTGCTTTCCAGCGATGCAGTTGGCACACATCAGGACCCTTTTGCTTGAATGATCGATCCGTCCTGCTCCTGAGTGATCTCGGGAAAGTCACTTGGCCTCTCTGAGCCTGCGACTTCTCCTGTGTAAAAATGACACAAATCCTTACCCTTCAGGATTGTGACAGGAGAAGGAAATTACATATGCAAAGAGGGGAAGCCTCCCTAGAGAGAGGCTCTGTAAAGAATGGCAAATTTATCCTGTTCCTAACCAGTTGAGCAGCAGATACTGTAGAAATTTAAATATAGTGTGTGCGTGCACACGCGCGCGTGTGCGTGTGTGTGTGTGGAATACTGGAATATTATAAATATTCTAATATTATGTATATTATGCTATATATATATATATATTCCAATTTCAATGTCTATCCTTAGAAGTAAGCAAATGATAACACACAGAAGAATAAACAATCTTTATCAGGACCACAAGTTCAGATGAAGAAATCAAACCAAGGAAATGGGATTGATTAATTAATTTATTTAGACCTGTATTTTTAGTTTTTCTGCTCTTTGCTCACTTGTCCATACGTGCTTTGCCCTGTACTGTGAGGGTCCATGAATTTAAGTAATAAACACCAGGAAGGCATGGCTTCTGCTCCCTAAAGAGCTAAGGGCCACAGTGGGCTTTAAGTGATAGGGACAGTGCAGGGGGGCCCCGGGGTATAAAGCAGATTGGTACAAGGCCACCCTGAAGGCGCAGGGACTAGGCCTGTATTTTTGGGTCAGATGAACTAGGGGAGGATCCAGGCTCTGGGACTTTCACATGGGAATTCTGAGCCTCAGTTTTTTTGTCATGAAAATGGGCATGATAATAATATCTCTTTCCTAGTGTTTGAGGAGATTAAGGCTCCTGACTCTGAACAGAATAGTAGGACCTCAGGAAATGTGATTCTCTCCCCTACGACCCCCAGCTTGGAGATCTGACCAGCTCGGAGTAGCCACTTCGAATTGAACAGCTTCCCTAAGGCTCTCAGACTTATGCTTTGCAAAGTAAGAATTCTAGGTAATGAGGCAAGCCTGCCAGTAAAAACAGCTCATCCTTTTTGCCTTTCAAGACCAGGTGGGTTCATGCCCAGCCCAGAGAACCCCACCTGACCAGGGCCTGCTTTCATAGAGGCACTAGCAGTTGGGACAAGGGGATGGGTCCCCTCAGTGAGCCTTTGGGAATTGCCCTGTGCCCCCTTGGACCAGACCACAGCCAGGGCAGGACGCTGGGCTGCCAGGGCCGGTCAGGCCAACAGTGTACCCCCTGTGAGGACTACACATCTTCCCGGACACTTGCCATCTGTCTTTTTAACGCCAGCCAGCACCCAGCACCCGCTCGCCGTTTCCTTCTCACTCACAGTCCCCACCTTGCTGTCATTGTCCCACTGCAGAGATGCTTTCGTTCCCATTCAAAATAATTTAAATAAAATGTTGCTACAAAGTGGAATATTATCTTTTGATGAATGTTTTTAAAGCCCTTTAGGTTTTCATGGTAATTTGCCGTGTAAAATTATTTGGAGATAAGAGCCAAATTAGCTCTCGTATGCTGAGGTCGCTGTGTCCTGTTATCCATGTGAGCACTGTTTAAATATAATCAGCCCTCAGACTAATGCAGCATAATTGTTCATTTGAAATAGCTTTTTTTACTCCATTCAATGAGTCATTAAAATATTCAAGGGATAATGCAGTGAATTGGAAATGAATTTATCATATTATCCCATACATACTGTAGTGCTTCAGGTAACTAAGGAGAAAGAGAGAGAGAGAGAATGAATATGATGTGTACAAGCAGCAAAGGGGCCAGGATAGACAGGACTATGGTCAACAAAGCTTTTTAGCTGGTTTATGGAAACTATGTATAGAGAGGCTGACCAGGAGGGGGGGGTGGGGAGGAAAGTACTGTTCTTCGAAGAGCTTGTGCTCTCTCTCTCTCTCTCTCTCCCTCATTCTCTCTCCCTCCCTCTCCCTCAGCACTCTGAGAGTCTGTGCTCCACCACAGCTCCGCTGTTAACTTATTTTTATCAAATATGTTTATATCAGAAAGTCGTTATGGAAACCAATTCTGCCATCCAGGAGAATTCCTGGATCAGGCAGAAAATTCTCTCTCTCTGTCTCTGTCTCTGTCTCTCTCTCTCTCTCTCTCCCTATCCTCTCTTGCCCTCCCCCAACACTGTCTCTCTCACACACACACACTCACACAGTCACACACACACACCTCCCTCACACATACCCATAGACGCCCCCAAAAGGAACAGCACAGTCTTACCCCCCAATTCTGAACTCAGCTCTGACGGGGACAGAGAGTGTCTCCCCTCCGTGGCCACGCTGTAAAGTGGATAAGACTGAGACAGACCCCCTGCCCTGACACAAGGAACCTGGGCTTGTCACTGCCCCCTGGCCTCAGCGCCCCAACCCTGAACACATGCGCTTCGGAAGAGACAAAGGAGGGGCTGGTGGCAGCATATGGGAGGGATCCTTCCTTGATCTCAGGAGACTTCTGCTCTTGTGCACTCTTCATACCGCACCTGGAAGAATGTCTTCTGTTCTGGCCACAGTATTTTATGAAGGATCGTGAGCAACATGAGGAAAGCAACCAGAACAGCGAGGCTGTGTAAATTTACGCGTATGTCAAGTGAGCAGGACCTGAACGAGGTAGGGACGGCTAGCCTTCTGGAACAGGACAGGAAGACGTAACAACTGTCTTTAAAAATTCTTTGAAGATTTCCTTAAGAATGTGAAGACATCTAATTGGAAAATGAGGGTGATCCAGCTGTGTTCTACTGGGTAGAATCAGAACCAATGGGTGACATTTACAGGGAAATAAATTTGGCTCCCTAGAAGAAAAAACTTTCTAAGAATTTGAACTGCCTGAAAACTGAGCATATACTCCACAGAGGAGAGAGCTTCCTATCATGGAAAGTACTTATTCGTGGGTGACCCAGGGACTCCTCCCAGTGCGTGAAAGGCTGGAGCGGGTGACTCCTTGGGTGTTTCCATCTGCGTCTGTCCTCTCCTGGCTAGAAACTCATGTAACATATTAACAAAAGCAGTAATAGTTAAAGAAGGAAGTGGGGTGCCTGCGTGGCTCAGTCAGTTAGCATCGGACTCTGGGTTTGGGCTCAGGTC
Source organism: Mustela erminea (assembly GCF_009829155.1). Lineage (NCBI taxonomy): Eukaryota > Metazoa > Chordata > Mammalia > Carnivora > Mustelidae > Mustela > Mustela erminea. The sequence goes on along the minus strand of NC_045615.1, from coordinate 2,976,994 downwards.
ATGACCCTGGGGTCGTGGGATGGAGACCCACGTTGAGCTCTGTGCTGGCCGTGGATTCTCCCTTTCCCTCTGCCCCTCCCCACCATGCTCACTCACTCTCTCTCTCAAAAAAAAAAAAAAAAGAAAGAAAGAAAGAAGGAAGGAAGAATAGAAAAGAAAAGAGAAGAGGAAAAAAGAAGATCAGGAAAAAACACACAAGCTCACTTAGCATGTGGTTTGGGGCACTGTGCTTTATATGAATGTCTCATTTAGTCTTAACAAAAGCCCTAAGAGGAAGGTAATAGAGACAAGAGAAAGAAGGCCTGGAGGGACTGAGCTACTTGCCTGGGATTTCATGGCTGCCATGTGGCTGACTGGGATTTGAATCCAGAGCCTAGACATGGGATCGTGATACAGTAGGACATCTCCCTTCTTGGGGAGGTGGGGGTGTCCTGGAACATGTGACAGCTTCTGCCAGGGCCAGGTGTGGCAGCTAAGAGGGCTGGGGCGAGTGGAGCAGTTTGCACTCCCTGGCCCTCTACCCTTGGCCTCTGCCCTTGGCCGCCCCTACCTCCTCCAGACCACATGGTCTCGACTCTGGACCTTGAAATGCAGCACACGACCCCGGAGGTCCATCCTCCGACTTACTGGGAAGCACATGATTTACGTGCCCGAGTCTGTCCCCTCAACTGTAAAAGGACACTAGCATCTGCCTTGCAGGAATGCTGTGAAGACTCAGTGAGATCAAATGTGGGGTGCACCAGCAACACGGTGCTGGGGCCATGTAGGAGGTCCTGCTTACTTTGGGGCTCGGCCCTGCTTCCACCGGCCAGTACCCCCAGTCCTCCACAAGAAGTTTAGAAAGTTAGGGGTGAACGGCACTCTCTGTACATACTTCGGGATGAGCTGTCCAATGGTGACAGTTTTTAAAAAGGTAAGGCAGGCATAGGACTTAACAGTGAAGTGTTGGGACCAGCTCCTTAACCAGCACTGTACTCAGCACTATGGCCATTAACAACAATAAATGATAGACAGACAGAGAGGTTTTTGATAAATAAATGTTAGAAGAATTTAAAATGTGATTTTTTTTTTTTTTTTTTTTTTTTTTGCTGCTACTGAGTTGGAAGGACAAAGCTCACGTATAGGAAAGAGTAGAACTCAGGGGGTATGGTGTCAGCTCTAACTGGGCTCTTGAGGCTCCAAGAGAAATGAAAGGGCAGAGCACTGTCCCCTTGGCAGTGGGGCAACCACTCCCCCTTCAAGGCTCAGCTCCTGATACCTCCAGCTTTGTCTTTCTTCACTTTGTTATTATGTATGGGTCTCTTCTCCTGACTAGACCATGAGTTCCCAGAGAGTAGAATTGTTATCTTACTATACTGCCAGCACTTAGCTAGGGGGCCCTGAACATAGAAGGCCCTTAGTAAGTGTTGGTTCAATCAGTTAATGAAGGTATGAGGCATGAATAAAAGAATAAAGGAAGGAAGGCTGGACGGGTAGGTGGCTGGATAGTGGCTGGGTTGGAGGAGGATGGATATGATAACTTCACAGCAGAGATAAAAGTTGAGCTGGGTCTCCGATTATGAGCAGGCCTGGAAAAGTCAGGATACCAGAGCCTCCGTTCCAGGAATGGAGCAGAATAACTAAACACAGGATGCCTTGGTGGCTCAGCCAGTTAAGCATCTGCCTTTGGCTCAGGTCATGATCCCAGGGTCCTGGGATTGAGCCCTGCAACTGGCTCCCTGATCAGTGAGGAGCCTGATTCTTCCTCTGCCTGCTGCTCCCCCTACTTGTGCATTCTCTCTCTCTCTCTCTCTCTTTCTCTCTCTCGGACAAATAAATAAATAAAATCTTTTAAAAATCAACAACTGCAACAAAACAAAACTAAATGCTCAGACATTTGAATGGCATAGGGAAAAAAAATCATAAACATAAAAGCCGAGACGGCTGAGTTCATTAAAGCTCTTATCACTTCTGTCTAGATTATTATTGCAAAAGTCTAACTGGTCCCCGGTCCCCCTCCTACAACCCCAACCCCTCCAAAATTATCTGTTTTTTCTAAAATTGAAATATGATCACATTCGTTCCCTAGTTGAAGCCCCGCAGTGACTCCTCAGTAGCTCAGGACAGAGTCCTATCTGGCTAGCATGGTATTCACGACCTCTGACGCTCTGGCCTCTGCCTCCCCTGATAGCCCCCAAGGTGCTTCTTCTGAACAGCTTGAGGTATCTCACACCTTCTGTGTGTCCCAGGCCTCTAGGGACCACGCTTGCTGTGACCTGTCTTCCTAGGAAGCCTTTCTTCAATCTGCAAATGCTTACTGGCCTTTCATGAATTAATATCTCATGAGCTAAGACCTTCAAAGTCCAGAAAGGACTTAGATTTACAATCACAAAGTCATTTTGAGAAATAGGATAAGAAAATATAAATTCCCAAATTGAAGCTGGCGAGTGTGATATCAATCAACATCAAAGCTCAATACCGATTTAATAAACAGATGGTCTGAGACAACATAGAAAACAGTGAACACTGGGAGTCAGCATAGGTTCACTAAAAACAAGTCACGCCTCCCCACTCAGATTTCTTCTTGGATAAAAAGCACTGATCCAGTGAGCCAGGAGGAGGTCCACAGTACAGCTTGACTGACCAAGGCATTAGACTAAGTCAATCTTGGTGAACTTGTTGGCAAGGAAGAGAAATACAGCTTCAGTGACTATTGTGCTAGGTGGATTTGTGGCTTGTTAACAATTCCCAAAGAGTGTTGACTAATCACGTGTCACCCATAGGGGTGACACACCGTGGGACTCATGGGTCCCACCTTGTTTGATATGTTTATAGATAGCATGCTCACCAGATTGGTAGATCCCACAAAGTTTCAAGGAATTGCTGGTATGATGGTTAATTTTAGCAAATTGGAAGGATGGGCCTGCCTTGAAAGACTTCAATTTAACAGGGGTTCATCTGAAGGTTCTATATTTAGGTTCTAAATCAACTGCACAAGTACAAAACGTGGAAGATCTGGCATGGCAGGAGTTCATGAGGAAAAAGGAGCAAAGGAGTTTTAGTTAATTTTTAAGCTAATCTTGAGCTAATAATAGAATTGTCAAACCATAAAGCAGGAATTAAGAACATAATGTAATCTTAGATCACTTCGATGGAAGTAAAGGCTTTTAGATCATTGAAGATGATAATTTCCCTTTACTGCATCAGACCACCCCTGTTCACTCATTCATTCATTCACTCATTCATTCATTCAGCCCATGTTCAGCATATCTTAGGCATTAGTTTTCATTCAGGTGCTGCAGATGATAAAATCCCCTCCACCAGGGAAGAGCAGCCTATCTGGTGAGAGAAGCAGAGGAGTAAATCAGTGATGACATACCATACAGAGTGGGAGTGTCAGGGTGGAGTTAGGTCCCAAGAACCTGGGAGGAAAGAAGGTGGGCTCCACAGAGGAGGTGATCCTTTGAGCTGAGTAAAAACTGGGCGGGTGAACAGTGAGGAAAGGGCACACAGGCAGAGGAAGTAGCAGAAGCAAAGGTCCCGGGACAGGAAGCAAGGTCCTGGGTCAGGAGCAGCCTGGCTGGGTTCCAGGAACAGAGAGAAGGCCAGTGCAGCTGGAGCAGAGTGGTCAAAGGGAAATGCACAGGAGATGAGCAATGAGGAAGACTGTAAAGGACAGAGAGTCTTAACCTTGGCCACTCCCTGGTTAGAATCACCTGGGAGGCTATGCTCCAGCTAGATCCAGACCAGCTAGATCAGAACCCCTGGAAGCCGAGCCCAGGCACCATTTCAGTTGAGAATTCCCAGGTGATACAAATGTGCTTCTGGTAGAGGAGGGAGACTGTGAGTCACTAGTCAGAGTATAAAGTTTCAGTGACACGAAATGAGTAAGTTTTAGAGATTAATACTGTACATGTAAAAATCTGTTAAAAGGGCAAATCTCATGTTGAGAGTTCTCAACACAATTTTTTAAAAAAGGGAAAGAGAAAATTGGAGGAAAACCAATATGATTCTGGGATTGAGAATTCTTGTGTCCTGGCCCAGGCAGAGAGTTTGGCACATGGCTATCGGGCGGCTTTAAAAGCTGCTTTGGATGAAAACTGCTTTGTGTCTTTTTAATTCTTATTTATTGAAGTAATCTCCTCACCCAACATGGGGCTCAAACCCACAACCCCAACATCAAGCGGTACATGCTCTTCCAGCTGAGCCTGCCGGACACTCCCGCTTTGGGTCTTTATTATTTTTTTAAGATTTTATTTATTTATTTGAGAGAGGATGAGAGCACAAAGGGAGAGGGAGAAGCAGACTCCCAGCTGAGTGGGAAACCTGATGCGGGACCCGATCCCAGGGCTCCAGGATCATGACCTGAGCCGAAGGCAGACGCTTAACTGACTGAGTGACTGACGGCACTCTCTGCTTGGTGTCTTTAAAAGGTCACTCTAACTGCCATGGAGAAGGGCAGCATGGTAGCCACAAGAGGCCATTCCACTCCTTTGGGAGGGATGAGGGTGGCTGCACCAAGGTGACAGCAGTGGGCATGGAGAGGCTAGCTCTGGGGTCTATTTGAGGTTAAGAGCCGACTGGACTTGCTTGTGGATTAGACATGGTAGGAAAGGATGATCCAAGGATGCCGCCTAGATTTGGGGCCTGAGCAAATGGCAGTGACATTTACTGAAATGAAAAACACTGGGAGATGGGCAGGTTGGAGTGCAAGGCAGTGGGGAGAGGTGGGGGGGACCTGAAGTTCTGTCTCAGACAGTTTATTCTGAGATGCTCTTTAGATCTTCACTGGAGATTTCAAGTAGGAGACTGAGGCAGAGGCGGGAAGTCAGGGAAGGTGGCAAGAGAGGAGGCCTGACTCTGGGGTACAGCTGGGTGTTTGTAACCACGAGGCCTTTAAGGCTGCCTCTTGAGTACAGGGATGAGTAAGTTGTCTTTGGAGATGTTCACGAAGTAGCCATCGGCCAGGGATGGGGCAAAAGGTGGAGCCAGGTGGTCCTAGGCTGCTGCTCTCAGCTGCTGGGATTTTATGAAAGAGCCTGACACCAGCCTGCCTAGAGCTGAGGGCAGAGAGGCCGTGAGGCCAGGGCTGTGGAGGCGCCTTGCAGGCCACGAGAAGTTGGCTCTGTTTAGCAGGAAACTGTGTGACTCTTTGAGAGGAGCTTGGGACTCGGAGACCTATGTCCTGGGTCCCTTGTTAGCTGGATGCCACTGGTCCGGTCCGCCCCTCCATGGGTCTCTGTCGTCTCGCCTGCAAATGAGCAGGTTAGGTAGGTGCGGGCCATCACACCCAGCTCTGAGAGTCTGATTCCATCCTCCATCCTCCCATCGGCGTCCTCGCCCGGTTCCCTGTGCGCCTGCTCTCCCGTCCGCAGAGCGTTTCAGAGCGCCGGAGAGGGTGGCATTGGACGGGGGCATGGAAGCTGCTCCGATTTATTGTTCAATAAATCGTTTGCTGCAGCTTTATGATTAGCAACGTCTGCCTTGGAACCTTCTTCCCCAGGTATTTTCAACCCACAACTGGGACTGGTGTCAGTCTGGACGGTGTTGCAAACCTCAGCTTCAGACCTTAGAGGACCAGAATGGGCCAGGGAGCAGGGCGAGGCCCGCCCAGGTCTGGTTTAGGAGAAAGGGAGCTGCAGCCTGCCGTAGCAACTGGAGGAAGGCAAGCCTGTGGCAGGAGGCCCGCTGCGGGTGGCTGCAGGAACCCAGTCATGCCAGGGTGAGCCATGGGCCTGGAGTAGTGGGCAGCAGGAGGGAGGGACAGGGGGACCTCCCAGTGTTCCTTGTGCTCTCCTGCCAACACTCAGCCCAACACTCAGTTAGTGTGGGGAGACCAGAGCCCTAGGGGCAGGAGACAGCAACCCCGCCACCACTCCCCCCTGCCACCCCACTCCCACCACCTCCCCACCACCTCCAGCAGTGGGCTGTTTTGCTTCCCAGGAAGATGAGGAGGAGAAAACCACAGTCCAGAGCACTCTGGAAAGAATCGGGGACTCTGCTTGCGTCTGAGGTGGGGGTGCTGCAGGGAAGGACTTCAATAGGGTGGACAGACAGACCCCCAGAGCAACTTGGGCTGCCGCCCTGTCAAGCCCTTGGCTGAGAATTAGCTCTTTCCTTTCAAAGAGGGTGGAAGTCACTGTTTTCTTGTCTCAGTTGATGAACAGATTCTGGGTGGCAGGAGTCACCATAGAAACAGGTGCTATCTTAAGCAAATGAGCCTTATTAACCTTAAGAGTGGTGGAGTTTTCACAAGATTGCACATATAGGGTAGGAGGAGAGATGGGTTTGATTGGGGGAGGGCCCCAATGCTGGGGAGCCGTGCTGTGGTGGCTCTGTGTGTGTGTGTGTGTGTGTGTGTGTGCGTGTGTGTGTGTATATGTGTGGATGCATGTGTGTGATGCATGTCTGTGTGTGCTTTTGTAAAACCATTTCTCAGGCAGTGAGCTCACATTCAGCCTTTTTCCTAAGAAATGCACACATCCCCCAAAGAAACTTTGATCTCCTTGGGAACTGGCCTCCAGGTAGCACAGGCCAAGAGCCTAGCTTCCATCCCTAATTCTTTCTCCCACTGCTGTTTCTAGTCCCTGCATCTGCTGTGTGTCAGGAACAGGTGCCCTTCCCCGAGGACCTGGCCACCTGGTAGCAGGGACCTCTGCTCCAGGCAGTGTGGCGCAGTGGGAGAAGCAGGTGGACCTGGGTCCCTACAGCTCCTTAATCTGCCTCCGTGAGCCCCAGTCTGTAAAAGGCAGAAATACAGGGCTTATGTGAGGCTCCAATGAAATGGTGTATCTTGATGTGGGTGTCCCACAGCCCACCCTGTGAGGAAGGGGGTCTTTCCCCTCAAGCTCAGCTGTGCCCTCACACAGATTTTCCAAACCAAGGTATCTTTCCACAGCATTATCCCATTGTACAGGTTTCTGTGCTCATACCTGCTGTGCTAGGTCCTGGGGAGGACAAAGAGCCTCCCCCCAGAGGGTTGCCAGCACTGGGGGGTAGGAGAAAGATTTAAAAACTAAGGACCACCCCCAGGAAGCACTGAATCAGGTAGAGAGAAGAGTTAACAGCAGCTCAAAGGGAGGTGACCCTCGCTCTGACAGCCAGGTAGGGCTGGGGTGGCGAGAGGAGATGGTCAAGAAGCGGGGCCACGAAGTCATCTCTTGAGGCAAACGCAGCCAAATTCTGGACTGCTTCCACATTGTGAAGGGTAAACAATGAGCTGGCACTCTCCCGCAGAATCTGGGAGTTGTGCATCTTGGCTCCAAGAAGTAAGTCTGCTGCCCTCTGCAGCCCCGCCTTGGGCAGGACAGTCAGCCCTCCCCAGCCTGGCTCCGATTCTGGGAAATAACCTTCAACTGTCAGCCCAGGGGCCTCTGAGGATTAGTCCCATGTGGCCCTGGCGTGTATACCCTGCAGCCTGAGGTGCTGTTTATCCCAGGAGGAAAGATGGAACCAGCTTGGCCTGAGAGGGCACAGCACTGAGGTACCTTTATTTGCCATTGCTATGAGGAGTAAAGGGTCCTAAAATGTGCCTGCAGCTGGGACGGGCTTGGCCTCATGCCTGAAGGACTGTTCCTCCCCTCAGAGATTCCAGATCTCCAGAGCTGGGAGGGCCCTCAGATATATATGGTCCTAGTCCTCCATTTTACAGATGAGGAGACTGAGGCCCAAAGTCATCTGAGCTTATGGTGCAGGCTGTGGACCAGAATTGACTTCTACTGCTCTTTCCTCTCACTTTCCCGAGCGGGCTGAATGAGAGAGGCCACTGGTTGGCATGGGTCTTGTGGGTCTGGGGCACTCACTGGGTGACTGACCACGTCCCCAGAGAAGGAGAAAGGGACCATCTTCCCTGGGACTGCTCAGGGGTCACTTCCTCTCCCTCTCCAAATCAAAATTTGGCATTTCATGACCTTCACCTGGCACTAGCCAAGGACTCCCAGAACAGAGGTTCTGGGAAAGTTCCCCCAGTCTGTCTATCTCTATTTCCCAGACGCTTCCTCCACTGGCTTTAGAGATGCTCAAAATTGCTTAATGGCAGGGAGAGCATTGGGCCACAGCTGAAAGCAAGGCTGGAAGGGCTGTTTAGCAGGAGAGAGGTCATGGACTGGTTTAAGCCCCAAACCCGAAACAGCAACAGACAGTGCTGGAGTCTTGACCCGGCCTCTTGGAGCAAACCAGAGCACTGGGCACTGGGCAGTGAAGCAAAGTGAGATATGGGGGAGGAGGAGCAGGGGGAGGAGTCCATGGAAGGGAGTATGACGTGAACCTAGCCGTGTCCCCCCAGAAGTTTCTCCTACACCAGCTGCCCCCAAATATGACAGCTGTTCCCCTTCCTATGGGAGATGACGCAGGGATCAATGCCATTGAGAGGAGTTTTATCTCCCAGAGTTCCTAGGAGAAGGAACACACCACGTGTGCCATGCCATGCAGGGCCACATGGGAAAGCACCAGAGTCACTCAGGAGGCAGAAGGAGCAAGCGGCCAGACCGGCCTGGAGTCTTTTATCTTTGTTTTCACCTGGAATGAATGGGCATGGGCAAGGTAGGGGAGGCAAGTCTGAACAGTGTTAGACTGAGAGTTGAGATAATCTCAATGGGCCCTGGGCTATCAGGGGGGCCTCTAGTCACCGGGTACCTGGCCCCAGGGTGAGCAGGACAGGGGAGCATTGGTTTAGTGCATGGAAGTTAGATGTAGGATGTGGTGGGCAGTATGGATGGTCTGCGTAGTGAGTTGTTTGCTCTCTCTAGGGATTAGCTAGCCCTGAGAAGGACACTCTCCCCAGCATTAACAAACCCTTGGGAACCAAAGCATCATAAAGCACAAAAAATAAAAAACCTGATTAGTAACACCACTTCTCTCCCAAAGCTGCTCTTTTCAAAAGTTCTGTTCAAAATCCACCCTCCTTATGACTCCAAGACCCCTCTCCTCGTCTGGCCTCCCACTTAGCACTTAGTCTGTGCCACACAATTTAGCACAGGATTCCACGCTGTCTTGTTTCCTAGTTGTCCCAAGGCACTTGCCCTAGTTTCCCAGCCCCGTGGGAAGACTCTGCTCGCCTTCCTCCCTCCCTGGTACCCATCTGGCCCTCCACCCGGAACACAGCCTTTGGTCTTGGCATGGGCCCTTCCTGGCCACCGTCCTCACCAAAGTACTCACCCTGACCACCTCCCCTTTCATGCTTTCAGCTCCTGGCCACGCTGTCACAGAATGCTGCATTGTCCCACCCACGGACAACAGCAAGACACTCTTCTCCCACTCCTCTGACCCCATGTCTGCCAGCGGCCTCCTCCAGCAAACAGACACCCTCGACCAACCAAGCACCCACCACTGACCAGTCACGCTCACCTACAGACCTCTTCTTCCGCCATCCCCCTGTCTGAAGTACCACTCCCCCTCTCCTCTCCCAAATCCAGGTCCACTCAGTTTCCGAACTCTGCTTAAAACCCATCCCATCCCCTTGCGAATCACACTGAACTCCTGCCAACCGGTTAGCCAACCGGATCCGACTTGGAGTTTCATGGTCCTGGGCCTCAGCGCCCTCCCGGGGGAGACGAAGAGCTGGCCCCCAGGGCCCGCTCAACCCCTTTCAGGACTAACCATCTGGGACACTGGCGTTCTCCACAGAATGACTCCTTGGCATGTGGCAAGTATTTCTTCTTAGGCAGCGTGTAGGCAAAGAAGAGGGCTTTTATACTTTGCTTGTCCTCTCCAAAGAGCCAGCTAAGAGCGCTGCCCAGAGGAAGCCTCCGCAGCTGCTCATTATTGACCAGACTCCCTAGTTACGATAGCAAGAGAGGATCCTTTTCAACTCAAATACAACTTGAATACTCAGCAACCCCCCGCCCCGTGTTGGACCCAGCACTCTGCTGGGCACTGTAGGGGCTCTAAAAGGGTAGAATTAAACTCCTGCCCTCAAGGAACTCAGACTCAGTGGAGGAAATGAGTTACACACATACACACAGGCACATATATATCTCTCTCATTTGAGAAGAGCCAGGGGAGTTGGGTGAATCTATGGGTTAAAGAGCCAACTTGAGTCACTGCTTTTAATCCTTACTTTGGCTTTGCCAGCACTTAACTCTGAGTATCTGACAATATGTCAGCGTGAAGCCATTCCGTAAATACCGAGTGTCCACCGTGGTGCGGGCCCTGTCCTACTTGGCCTTGGAGACCCGTCACACCTTTGGGATTTAGCCAATATTCTTTCAATTTTAAATATTCCCCCTTGTCCTCTTAACCATAGAAATGCTCAGAAATTCCACATTTCAGCATACAAACTATACCTGCTAAAATGTCTTTGATATATAGAAAGACCAAATATATATATATACTTTTTTTTCAACATGTGTTTTGATTTGGGCCTTAGAAAATACAATAAATCCATAAATATTTCATACTAATAAACAGTAGAAAATATTAAGAAATAAACTACCCAATAAGTGTAAAGAATTTCGATTAAAAAAAACTTTCAAGGAGAGTATGAAAGACTTTAGTGTATGGAGAGATAACATAAGTTTGCAAATCAGTATTTTCTAAATTAATTTTGTATGTGCTCTTTGTTGATAAGAAAGGGATTTTTACTGGAACTTGACAAAATTATTTTTACTGGAACTTAAGTTTACTTTTAGATATTAATGCAGGATATAAAACTGTATTAAAAGGATGGTATGGGTGAGTATAAACACATACAGCATTGCAACCGAAGAAAAGGGAGGAAAACAAAACAGCATCTGATAAAGGAGTCATCTCAAAATCAAAGATAATGGAATGATTATTTCATAAATGGTTTGGAGATGATTGGCTAATCATTGGGGGGAGGAAATAATGTCAAAGCTCTTTCTCATACCATGATCAAAATAAATTCTAAATGAATCAAATATTTAAATGTTTCAAACTAGACCATAAAAGAACCAAAAGAAAATATAGCTTAATATTCCTCTGATCTAAAGATAGGAAAAGACCTTTTATAACCTGTATTTGCAAAGGCAGAAGTGAAATGGTTGACCAATTTGACCTCATAAAACCTTCAAACTTCTGCAGATCAAAACCTTGATAGACAAAACCAAAAAACAATGAACACATTTTTTAAAAATGTGATAAAAAGAACAGAGGATTACTATCCTCCATATATAAGGTACTTACAAATTAATAATATCGTAATTGTCCATAACCCGTGAGGCTGTTGGAAGGAGGAACAGAAATAAAGCAGTATATAAAGTGCTTAGGTCCAAGCCTGACATACAGAAGGCACTCAATAAATGTTAGCTGTTCACTTACTTTTTAAATAAATAGAAATAAAAATAAATAAAAAAAAAATAAAGCAAAAAAATAAATAAATAAATAAATAAATAAATAAATAAATAAATAAATAGAAAAATGAACAAAGGACAGTAATAGGAATAGTGATAGGAAGTTCTTTAAAAAGAAATATGACATAAACATACGAAAAATGAAAATGTACACTGGTACAGAAGTCCAAACGAATAAAAGAAATCATTGCTACCTCTCCATCCCCCACAGCAGCTGTGACCATTAAAATGGCAATGTTTGGAGTTGTGTCTTTAAAAACTGGTAATCAGGGGCGCCTGGGTGGCTCAGTGGGTTGAAGCCTCTGCCTTCCGCTCGGGTCATGATCCCAGAGTCCTGGATCAAGCCCCGCATCAGGCTCTCTGCTCGGCTGGGAGCCTGTTTCCTCCTCCCTCTATCTGCCTGCCTCTGCCTACTTGTGATCTCTGTCAAATGAATAAAGAAAATCTTAAAAAAAAAAAAAAAAAACTGGTAACAATAGTATCCGGTGTCCTTTCCTATAATGTTGATGGGCATATAAATTGTGGAAAACACTTAAGCAGGGTTTTTTGGTGGTATGTATTGAACTTCAAATGCCTTTAAAAGGCATATAGGCTTTGACCCAATGCTCTAATAGAAATTTATAGTAAGGGAATTATAATGAATGTAAGAAGAAATTCATCCACAATGCTACTCGTCACGATGTTGCTCATAATAATGAAAAACCAGAAGGTACTTCTCTGTCCAGCAAGAGATGATTAGCACATAAAGTATGGTCTGCAGAATATTATACAGCCATTAAAAAGACTGAAGATAAATAGGTGAGGCCATCAATAAGATAGTCGTGCCAAATTGTTATGAGAAAAGAAAAAGCAAATTAAAAATAATTATATAGAGCATGATCCATTTTTGTTGCATGGGAAAATAGGCACAGGGACAAGAAACCAGAGATGTGCACCAAAATATTCATAGTAGTTAGCTCTGAGTAGTAGGAGTAATAGTACTCCTTCTGGGGGCCTAGCTAGTTTTCCAAATTTTCTATAATCTGTATTGTTTGTAATCAGAATTTTAAATTTAAAATACTATTTTTAAAAAAATTAAATTGCAGAGGGGCACCTGGGTGGCTCAGTGGGTGGCCTCCGGCTCAGGTCATGATCCCAGGGTCCTGGGATCCAGCCCCGCATCGGGCTCTCCGCTCAGCGGGGAGCCTGCTTCCCCCTCCGTCTGCCTGCCTCTCTGCCTACTTGCGATCCTGTCTGTCAAATAAATAAATAAATACTCTTTAAAAAAATTTTAAATTGCAGAGAAAGAAAATGTGATTATCACAACTGTGGGGAATATAAAGAGACTTAGGTAAGGTCCCTGTTCCCAGGAGTCTGGTTTCTTTAGGGAGCCTCTAAGTATCACCTCTGCTGTGGAGCCCTGGGAGTCAGCCCACCCTCAGCCCCGTCCACTGCCTTACGCCCCATAGCGCCCTGCGCACCCCTGTCATGCATCTGGCCCAGTCAGTACAGGTTTGCCTGCCTTTCCCCCTACCAGGCTGGGAGTTCCTTACAGGCAAAGCCAGTGCCCTTCATCTGTGTCCACCCAGAATGTGGGGCCAGGCACTGAGCAGAAATTCCCTGAGTGTTCGTTGTAAGAGCGACCTAAAGCCTAGAGCAAAAATAACACGTCCCCACGTAAGGTTAAGTGGCCGCTGAAGTTGCGCAGGCGTAGGATAAGCTTGTAAAAGGAGACTGGTTATGACTGGGATGACAGGGAAGGCTTCATGGAGAAGGAGGGTGTGGAAAACCTCCAGGACGCAAGGCTCGGATATGCCGGTCCCACGCATCCCTGCCCCCAGCACTTTCATGTCCACCTTACAAGCACCCGGAAGTACTCTGTGCTGAGCACTGAGAGTCGCCCTATGCAGGGAACCTCGGGGCCACTATTTCACACAAATGGGCTGTCTCTCCTATATTAAGGAAATGCTGATCTCTTGACATATCCTACTAGCTCACTTGATGGCTGTCAATACAGATTTCTGCACATTTGTTGCAAATCTTGTGTTAAGACTCCAGTGGATTTCAATGTTAGCCCCCCTAAGGCAGGAGCTTTATCTGACTTGCTCATTGCATTACTGCCAAGACCCAGGACAGTGTTTAATGAATAGGAAGTGCTAATTAAATGTTTGTTGAATAAATTAAATATGATAACTTAAATATTGGCTTCCAGGAGTCTGTGCTGTATTACACATATATGTGATGAATATATACATATACACTTCTGTAACTGTCTTGTGAATATGCATTATGTGTTTGTACATAAGTAGCGAACCCTAAAACAAATGTGCATGTGTGTGCATGGGCACACGTGTGCACACACACACAGTTTGGGAAAATATCAAAAGGAGAAGCCCACAGCTTTCGCAGGAGTCAAATGCATCCTTTGAGAATAGGATTCCAATAAAATAGAATTTGGATGGTGTCACAGATAAATTTGCCTTTCTAAAAGCTCCCAAGTTACAATTTGAGAAAGGCTTGAGCATGAAGACAGGATGGCAATGACTAGATATGAATTTGCTTTATTTGTGTGGCTCAGAAATCCTCCCAGTACTACCGGGTTGAGGCAAGGGGACAAGAAGGGAAATGCTGAGGCTCGCCTGTACCTTGCCGCCTCCAGCCTCCTCTCCTTCCTCTTCCACCCCCAAAAGCCCATGGAATTCAGCTTGGGGTGGGGGGCGGTTCTGCTTGAAGGCAGCATTTAGATTAATGGTGCCTGTGAAGTCACCCAGCTTAGCTATTTATTCTTCTGGGCCACCGGCCAATCAAAGGGCACTGGCTGCAGCCTTCCCCACGTGCCCCCCAGTAAAAAAGTTACTGCTGTCATATTGTTCCAACATCTTAAGCCCTGGGGGATCTTTGGTTGTCCCAGTCACTCACAGATCCCAGTGCCTCATGCTAAAGACTGTATTTAAGGGTAATATAAACAGTTTGATCTTTAAAGTACCCTGGATGCATAATATCTATACATAGTTCTTGAATTTTTATTCTAAAAACAATTAGCCAAAAAGCCCTTTTTATATGATATTTGCAACTACACTGACAGTAACAGCAATTAAACCCCGTCTGTTTGCTGAGGAAGGAGCCAACTCTCCATTTCTCCAGAAGCCTGTAAAATGTACAAATTCAGAGCTAGAAAACGAAGCCTCCAAAGGTAGCCCCAAGACCTTTCAAGGTCAGGCCCTAGCCCAGCTTGTCTGGCCCCCATCCACCCCCCAGGAGCCCATCACTCCAACCAGCTGCAGCAACCCCGAAATATTCCTGGTGTTTTTCCCACTGCTAAGCCTTTGCCATGTCTGCCTGCCAGGATGCCTGCCTTCTTCTTCCCTCTCTTACCCCATTCATACTTCAAGGCACCCTTGGAACTCGCCCGCTGTGAAGGCTCCCTGGGCAGGTGCTTCCATGTGTCTCATTGGGTGGTCCATTCCGTAGGCATCTGCTCCCCTTCCTCGCTGTGATCTCCTGAAGGGCAGAATTGCCCCTGGCTCTGTGCCTCCTCTGTGCTGAATAAATGAATGAGTGAAGGAGGGAATGAACGAATGAGTTGTCCCGCAGCCTGCACAGTTGAAGGCTTGGTTGGAGGCCAACACGAGGGGGCTTCCGGGATCCCGAAGGGCTCAGAGTTAGAAATCGGGGTGAGGGGAAGGCGGACTTCCATTTAGACTTACACCACCGTTGTTACTTCTGCACATTGAGCTGCCTCTCCTTGGAGCACTGTCCTCAATTTCCTGCATGTGTTTTCCTGGTAACAGAAATAGTTCTAAGTTCTGAACTTCTCCCCGTGTTTTGCTTTCATTCAACAAATGTTTTTTTGAGTGGCTTCCCTGTGCTCCCTCCTCTATTCTAGGTACCCTGGGTACATCATGGCACAAAACAAAATTCCTTCCCCTCAGGGAGCTTACTTCTAGAAGAAGGAGACAGACAAGGACCAATAAAAACTTAACATATAAGTAATCTGGTGCTGTTAGAAGGCTTAATTTATTGGGGAAAATGCAGAGCAGGATTGTGGAGCCGGAGTGCTCAGGGTGGGGCTCACGGAGAAAATGAGATTCAAATGAAGACTAAGAGGTAAGAGAGCAAGGCCAGCAGAAATGGGGGGGGGGGGCAGGAATGAGCCCTCAGGGAGACCAGCTAGTGCAAAGAACTTGGGGCAGGTGCTGCTGTGTCCCAGGAAGAGCTGGGAGGCGGATGTGGCTGCAGGGGTGTCGGGGACAAGTAAGGACTTGGGGAAGAGGAGGGCCAGGAAGTGAGGTGACCTGATGCAGCAGGGCCTGGTGAGGGCTCAGGCTCGTTCTGTGTGTATGCATCAGGAGGCCCGGGAGCATGTGAGCAGAAGAGGGGTCTGTTTTACTTGGGTTTTAGGAGGCTTCCACCTGGCTGCTTCGGGTGAGGGACAGGAGCATCAGGGAGACCTGCCAGGAGGCCATTGTAGCAGTCCAGGCCAGAGATAATGGAGTGTCCATGGTGGTCAGCAGGCCCCAGGGCCCCAGAAGGGGCCAGGCCCAGCACCTTCCGGCCTGCATTTAAAGGAGGGCTTCAGGGTTAGTGCATGAGCATGCACCGCGGGACATTTGCAAGTTCTCCCCAAAGTTCAGCGTAGTAGAAATGAAGTGATGCAGTCCGCCCAGGAACAACCCTACAGCCCCCGAGCACTTAAGCTACACAGGCCTCCTGGGCTTGCGAGGAAAGGAGGAGGCCAAGGCCTGACCTCGGAGCACTCAGGAATGTGGTCACCTTGTAAGTAGCAGCAAGGGCTCCCTACAAGCCCACCACCCCAGCCTGCTGGCACAAACCGAAGGTCCCTCATTCTAGGCCTGGCTCCCCAGCACAGTCCCCAATCAGTCACTGTCCTAGACATCCCACCAAGCTTGAATTTCTTCATCCGAAAAGTGAGGAAGGTGGGCCCCCTGTTCTCTAGGGGACATTCGACTTCCAAATTTCAGAAGTTCTCCACTGCCTTGACTCAGTAACAGCCTCCTCTCGATTTTTCTAATGACTTCAAAATTTACATGAACACCCTTAGTGTATAGCTCCGTCTTTCTGTTTCGTTTTTCAGTTACATTATTCCAGATAATACTCTGCTTGCTTGCCAAGAGAAGGAAAAAATGACATTAATTAAAGATTTGGTCTGTGTCCTAATCAAAAATTTTAAAAATGAATGTATCATACTGTACATTCTGTAATATAGCCTGCTTTTTTACTTAGCAATATATCATTAACATTTTCCCATGTCAACACATATTCTTCTAAACCATGATTTTTAGTGCAGAAGTAGTTTACCATATGGATGTACTATAATTTACTCAGCCCATCCCCTACTATTGGACATTAGGTTGTATCTTTTATATATATGTGTGTGTGTGTGTATGTGTGTGTGTGTGTAATTACTGATGCTACAATGATCAAAGTTGTGAACACCCACTCTTCATTCACCTCTTTATTGACTTTCTTAGGATAAATTCCTGGAGGTCAAAGGTGTTACACATTCCAGGATTTTCTGATCGATAGTACGAAAATGCTATCAATTTAGTATCCTTCCAGTGGTGTGCGAGTAACTTTAGAGTTTAAAGGAGACCCTTCCCCCTGGGGCCGTGGTGCAGACCCTTCCTCTCCCAGGTGAGGACGTTGAGGCCCAGGATGGTATGGGATGAGGCAGGGGTCCTAGGCACTCCCCACCAGCCTGTGAGAGACTGCCTGCCCCCAGCCCTGTCGGTCACAGCCACGCCCCACTCAGCTGTCTTCCCCAGCCAGGCTGCTTCCCAGGGCCCATGGCTCCCGTTTCATCTCTCCACACTGACTGTTCCTTCTTTGGTTCTCTCCCTACCGCATTTGGTGGAGGCCTGTCCTTCTCGGCCAGTGGTGTCTCTGTGACCATAAGGCAACAGCTCCCATTCTGAAACGTGCTTCTCCCGAGCGACCACGATTTGCCACCCTGTGTCCCTCCACCTGACTTCCGGTGCCTGGGCACTGTTTTCCCTTCAGACTTTCCCCAGGATGGGTTCGTCTGTTCCCACCGCTCGGCAGCACAACCCACATTGCCTCTTCATGAGCTCCAGAGCCAGGGGCCTATTGCCCACATATTTGTCTTTATGCTCTGCAAGACCATTCTCAATAAGCCTGAAATGAAATGGGTTATCTCCCCACTTGTAGTCCACCACCCTGCCTCTGCCGCCCCCCCACCCCATTCTCGACAGCATCAAAGCCAACGCAGACGGAAAAGCTGCAGCTCACCCTGGAGCCTCCCTTCTCCCTGCTTCTTCCGTCTTCCTGTCCAGCCACTGCCTTGTGCCTCCCTCCTGAGTCTCTGGAGCCCACTCTTTTCCAAGCCCTCCTGCAGCTCCATTCTAGAGCAAGGCAGTCACTTCCCAACTGGTCACCTGCTTCTAGTCTCCATGCTCCCCAGCCTGTCCTCCAGCCCATCCCTGGAGAATCTCCCCAAGCATGGCTACCCTTTCCAGAATATTCTCCTACTTAACCCTGACTGCTTCCCACATGGGGTTAAAGCCACACACTGCTGCACGGCACATAGGGCCCTCCCTGAGCAGCCGGACCTCCTCACCAGCATCGTGTCTCACAAGGCTCCATGTGGTACTCCCATTCCTATCCCAGCCGTAACTTCCTAGGCTTCTCTTGGACTTGTGGTCAGTTAAGTTCTTCCCTGCCCAGTCCCCAGCTCAACCTTTTCGTCTGCCTAGATCATCTTTTAAGGCAAAACTTAGACATCTCACCCTTCACAAGGCTTTCTTATGGCCTCCCTTCCTTTAGGCAGCATTAAACCCCCTCTCCTCTGAGAAACCACCACGGCTCATACACTCCTCCATTACAGAACTGAGGGCAGAAGTGCGGGCACTGGTATTAGTACTCGTAGTCGTTTATTTCTCTGACTCCCCAATGAGACTCAAATACTTGGGGGTAGAGACCACGTTTAGCCCTTCTCATCCCAGTGTGTGTTTATTGACTGAAGAGAAGTGACAGAGAAGAATGAAGGTTGCCATGACTAGTTCATTCCCCTTTTCTCTTTGCCATCATCAGCCACCCAGAATCTGTGCAGAGAATCACTTTTGACCGGAAGGAGAGGGTATGAGTACCGTAGAAACAAAAATGACCCGACAGAGTGCTGGTATCCCCTCTTCTTCCACTTCTGCCAATTCCCAGGCCTGGAGAATGTCTGCCGGGCAAATTATATTGAGCTTGTGAGACCCTGTGTAATTCTTGCCTTTCTGACCATGTCCCCAGTACAAACTCTTCCCCCTAACTTAACTGAGGTGTCTAGAATCAGATCCCAACTCTCCAGCTTCCCTCACCGTGTTCCATTCAAGAGTACTGCCCGTCTGCCCACCTATGCACGTCCTGTCCCCCTGCCAAAGATAGGTATCTGGGAGTTGTTCCTGGAGGAACCCACCCCTAAATTAAAGGGAACCAGCCTTCTTCCCTTGCTATGACTTCCCAGGCACTCATGACGGTCTTTCCCTACAAGCTACCTTACCTACAGCCAGAGAGCTTTGTACAGTGTGTGCACTGATGAATTTCCTTTGATCCGTCAGTCGAAATCTGACCGTTGGAGGAACTGAACAGAAAGAGATTGTTTCCGCTCTGCACCCTCAGACTGCATGGCAACTTTTTTAAAGCTGCGAAGAGACAAGCCTTCCAAGTCCAGAAGTATACCTAACCTCTTTCCATAGGTCCCATCCTAATTCTTAGGAAAGCAGGCCCCGGAATACCATGATGTATCAGAGTCCTCCTTCCCTGGTATCACTAGTCCAGACCCCTCCACAGTGGACAGCTTAGCAGTCCTCTTGCTGGGAGGCAAAAGGAGGATGGATGAAGCAGGTAGAGGGGAGAAGGGGAAGGGAAGCCAGCATTTTGTCCATCTCTGCTCCGTGTTGGGCACTTCCTACACCTGTGTTACGTCATTTCATTCTCCCTACGGCACTGTGAGATAACTCGAACGCTGTGACACAGAAGGAGGCTGGGGTACAGTGAAGTCTGGATCTTAATCAGGGTCATGGAGCTAGTAAGGAACAGAGCCAAAATTTAAAGGCAACTCCAGGCTCAACTCTGAGCCCCAAGGATCCCAGGAAACTGCACGCTGTTAGCCCATGGGTCCTGCCACTTCCTCCTTTATTAGTGCTCATTAAGGACTTACTGGATGCCAGATGCCATTTGTAGACATTCTTTCATTGACTCCTCACGGGACTCTGTGTGATAGCTATTGGTCCCTTTTTATTTATTTAATTTTTTTTAAGATTTATTTATTCAGGGGTAGGTGTATAGGGAGAGGGAGAAACCAAGCAGACTCTATGCTTAGCATGGAGCCTGATGTGGGACTTGATCCCACAACCTTGAGATCACAACCTGAGTTGAAACCAAGAGTTAGATGCTTAACCAACTGAGCCATCCAGGCACTCCCTAGTGTTCCTATTTTAAATCAGGAGGCAGTCTCAAAGAGGTTTTGCAGCTTTCCTGGGTCACATGGCTAATCAGTGGCCCAGCGGCGTCGTGATGAGTCTAAGCACCACAGATCAGCCCTGCCTCCCTGACTGGGCCTCCCTCTTCTGTGCTTCTCCCTGATACCAGGAGCAGCACCTGTGGTCAGGCATCACACCAGGCTTGTCCCAAACCAGACTTACCTTGACATTCTTCAACCCACGGCCTTGCCTTTTACTGTCTTACCCCATCCCAGAGATGTGGCCTTCCCCAAAATTGAAGATTGCTCAGGACCCATGCTGGAGGATGCCTGTGATCTTGATATGGCCATAGTTCTAAGTTCTGGGCACTGGGTAGCAGGTACCAAGGTGAAGTCTGGTCAGGTTCCCTCAGGTGCCCTGGAAGGTCAGGGAACATAACTTGAGGATGTGGCCACTTCCAGTTCCATTGCCTAAGCCTTGCTGTCCTTGGTGGGTGGTCAGGGAGACATCCCCTGAGTACAGTCAATGCCGCAGAGAGTTCGGGCCCCCATGGGTCTGTGCTAAGCTGTTCTGTTGTCCAAAGGCAGAACCCAAGTCGTGACAAGTGTGTTCTAGGCACACTGGGGCCCCAAAGAAGCAGGCCCAGCCACAACTTTCAAGCCCACGACACATGTTCGTGGCCACGGGTAGGTGCCGCATGGCCCACTGTAGCAGCCCCTTTGCCCAGGCTGTGTCTCCAGCACCCCCAAAAGGTGGCCGAACCCCTGATGGAGCTCAGAGCATCTCCGATGGTCCTCCCATCCTGCTCCCTGCCTTTCTCTGGGTGTCATCCCTGTTGACAGAGGATTATGTAACCTCCAAGGAAGGGAGGCCTGGAGTTCTCTCCAAAGCTGCAAGTGAATCCTGAATCCGTTTTTGCTGCCGTCACTTTCTCAGCAGGGATCTGCTCTATGCAGACTGGATTTAGGGGTTTTTCCTGGATGCTTCTGTTTCATTTAACATGCAAGGGCTAATAACTTGTCACAATTCAATAAGGCGGTGGTTACAAACACCCGGGCTGCTGCTTATTTAAATGCAGGTTTGTTAATTAGCTTCTCTTAACAAGGCGTGCGCTAAATCAGGCACCCGGCTGGCAGCACCCAAGCCTGGCACATCTCCCAGGATGGGAGGTTGGCTCCAGGGTCACGTCCAGTGGCTGGCATCAGGGCCAGAATTCAAGGCCCGGAGGCTTGTCCCGGCCACCCTAGTGCCTCAGTTTCCTTAAAAACAAGGTCTCTGGGATAAATCTTAACAACTGCAAGATAGCCACAGTCTGTCTCTTCCTGCCCGTCCCGGTCCTCTTTCCTGCCCTTGAGTCCTAAGCCCATCCTGCCCTCCAGATGTGTTGTTTCTGTTTATTCTTGTTGCTCCTCCCTGGTCCCCGCCTCTTCCCCTGGGCTTTCCTTCATCTGTTCCTTTGGCCCTTTCCAGCACCTATCTTCCCTGACATAGCACTCAGTACTCAGTTTTGGTAGTGGGAGTGCCAGCGAGGGGGCAGAAGGAAACTAACAAAGACGGAGTGCCTGCCGCATGCTGGGGTCCAGGCTGGCACTCGTCGTGACCCATTTCTGTAGTCCTCTGCACAGCCTATCGCTGAGATGCCCATGGCCTCCTGGGCCCGGCAATGTTACGTAGCTTTCCCAAGTTCACTGGCAGTGGCAGTCACTCCCAGCCTCACCGTCTGGCCTGGCTCTGGGGCTCGTGCCGTCTCCGCTCCTGGTGTGCAAGAAGGGCCTGGACACCGGGCGTGTTAAGTGAGTGCTGCTCACGCCTGCCGTGGTCATGATCTCTTCTGGGAGATCTCCTGGAGCGCAACGACCCTAGTTCAATACTGGTTGAATCCTGGCCTCTGATTCCACCAGAGCCCGAGCACCTGACCAGCAGCTTCAAGAAAGCAGACAACCCCACCCCAGGGGGTAGGGGGAGGCCAGCAAGTCAGCCACTCTTGGAGGGCCCGGCCCTTTGCGAGTCTCTCCAGAGCAGCCCCGGCACCACAGGCTAGTGAGGGTCCTGAGGGAGAGCACCATGCAGAAACCCCCAGAGGCAGGCTTTTGCAGACCCTTACCCTCCCTGCTTGGCTGGCACACCTACCCCTTCTCAGAGGGAAAGAGTAATGAAAGCATTAAGAGGATGGCTAGGCATCGTTCCTTATGCTCAAGAAAGGACAGAGAAAAGATCTAAATATGGAAAGGAAGGCAGAGTGAGGTTGGAATAGGGAAGACGGAGCCCTGAGGAACCCCACATTGCCCACCCCTTCCCCACCGAAGCAGGAGCCCCAGCCGGTGCATCTGGACCCAAACTTCAGTGGGCTGAGCTCAGTGGGGAGGCCGGATCTGCCTGTGCATGCCTGTCCTGTACCCTCTGGGAGGACAAGAAACCTGGGGAGGAGGAAACCTGGGGTCTGAGCAAGAAGGATGGGCAGACCATGGGGTCTTCTCTGTGATCCTGGGAAGCTGATCACTGGGTTCTGGGCACTGCAAAGCTGCCTCCGTCCGAAACATGTGGCAGGTGTGGGCTCTCCACCAAGAGTATCTGAAGACAACCTACTTCCAAAGCCGGGCCAGCCTCTCCTATCAGGAAGGGTCTTCAAGCCTTGGAGGTCACCCACCCCAATCTGAAGAAAGAGAGCAGCCTCTCACTAATGAAGTACACACACAGGGGTGTGCAAATGTATACAATTGTATAATTTCTGGTCATTCATAAACACCCGAAGCCTGTTCACATAGCCTAGGTTAAGAACTCCTGCTTGAAGAAGGCATTCTAAGAGACTTTTCTCTTAATGAGAACCCCTGTGTGCCCCCATAAGATCTTCCGTAGTCATCCACGGACCCTGTGTAAAAAGTGGAGCTCTCTGATGGGTGGTTTGAAGGCTGGGTCTGGATCCGGAGATCTGTTTTTGAATGAATGAGTGGCGGTTTCCTGCCTGCTCTGGGATTTTGTGCCATGCCTTGTCATAGCTCACCCGATCGCCCTGAATTTTTGGCTTTGAGCCCGCAGGTCAGGCACCTTTTATCATCAGGGCCTCCGAAGGGGGAGTGTGGGAGGGTGCACCAGGCGTGGGCTTCTGGGCCCTCTACACAGTGTCTCCGGCACCCACCCCAAGAGAACTCCCCCTCTCACTCCCACTCCTTCACCAAGTCTATTTCACAAGCAATCCCCATCCAGTCAAGACCGGCAAGGGAGCCAGAGAGGGACTGAGAAGACCTCACTCCGAATCCCAGCCCTACGGGAAGATGTGGAGAGTAAGGAGGGGACCAAGGTCTGCAGGCCCAGTTCCCAAAGTGTGGGTACCTCCAGCCAGGTTTCCTGGGCCTCCCTGAAACAGGCCCACCTCTGCCACCTCTCTGTCAACAGAGGACGGAAGGGAGCCTGCCATGTCTGAAGTCCAGCATGGGGGCCTTCAGACAGGAGCTGGGAGCCCTGAGTCTGAGCCAAACTCCAGGCCTGAAAATCTGAGGGTCTAGAACGGGGGTCGATGCCAGGAAGGGCATTTGGGCTCCCAGATTTCTCCTGGTGACTGGGCCACATGACATTGCCAACTGAGGTGGGGAGTGGCTGTGTGGGAGGCCGGGTACAGGGGGAGGGAACTCCTACCCCCGCCCAGGCCTTGGATCATTTGAAAGGCAAATGTGCTGGGTTGCCTAGGGAACGGAAGAAAAGGGACTTCCCTAGCACCGGTGACTAGTAAGGGATGGAGACGGGAGCTGTGATGCTGAGAAAATTGTTTCCAAAAAAAAAGTAAAAAGCGGTGACTAAGCAGCCCTGGTTATGTAAAGCGATCCCTGAGGAAGTGTGGGGAAAAGCCTGGAACCCACCCCCGTGTCCCTCCTCCCCACTCTCAGCCTGGTTCCTGCCTCCTCGGGGAGTTTCCAACAGCCCCTTCCCCTCCCCCTTCTCCCGGACTCCCTACTCCTCCACAAGGCTCTCACCGCCAAGTGCAACCGACGTGGTGGGCAGGGCACAGAAGAGGGGATGGCTTCACGGCATCCCACTGAGTCAGTTCTGAGACCTCTGCTCAGTACAGTGCACCCAGGGTCAGCCCCACAGGAGGCACGGGGTCATCTGCCCTCCCTGAGCGTTGTTCCACTCCAGAGACAGTTCCAGATTTGCACCCAGCTCAGCCGATTGCTGCTTGTGAGCTTCAGTAAGCCACAGGGCCTCTTCGAGGCCACTTTCATAGCTATAGATGGATGATGCTGTCTAGTCCACAAGGCTGTGCTGTTCCAGGCAATGGGCTGAAGCGTGCTGGCACTCAACACGTGTCCATCTCCTTTCCCCTTAGCAAGCAATCCGAGAGACCCTCTGAGCCTTTTCTGGAAGGAAAAGTCTGGGGCTGATCATTAGGCTCAAGTGGGATCCAAGGAATCTGACCATCACTTTGGTGCCTTTGTCCACGTGCGTCCAGCGGGCGTAGGGCTATGGATCAGGGCACTCCGTCTGCCTTCCAGCCTCCTAATTCTCGCCCCAGGTAGTGGCCAGGACCTGAAGGGCATCCTCTCGAGGGCAGCCCAGAAGAGGAGTTGATGTTGTCTACCCCATAACCGCCATGTGTGGCCTCTGGCTTCTCAATCTTCCCCACTCTACAGCCTCCAGGAAGGAGGAAGAACTCATGGGTCTGGACAAACAGATTTCCAGGCATGAGCTGCTCTGAGCCTCAAAAAGCTATATAAGGGGACTGCGAAACAAGGGCCTCGGTCACCAGTGAAAACGGCCAGGCCTGAGTGAGGAAGGACACTTGTCATCTATCACCTACAGCAAGATGCCTGGAAAGCACTTTTAACCATACCCAGCAGACTCCTGTGCCATCCTCATTCTCAGGAGGGTTGACAATGGCCTGTCCCACCCCCCCGAGGCTGGAGCTGAAGCCCTGTTTCCTCTCATTTGCCTTCCTTGGAAAAGAAAAATAGCTACTTCTCTTCTCTGTGCTCATACTTCATGAGCCCCAAACACGAAGAAAAATGTTTAGAGATCAAGGCCTGATACCTAACATTTTCCTGGAGGTCCGAGGGGTTGGGAAAGGCCTTTGTTCCCATTTAAGTGCTGCTCCTACTTCTCTTGGATGAACCCTTGAAAGGGTCCCCTGGGTCAAGGGGACAGACTTGCGACGTTCCCTGGAGCAGCTGGACTGATTCTGCGGCAGAAGCCCAAGGAAAGGAGCAGAGCCCCCCCGTGCCCTCTTGCCTCCCTGCCTCCCCGCGGCCCCCTGGAAGACCCCATTCCACTCTGCCCTGTGCTGTGCTTACGCCCTAGACTCCAGTGAAAATCTGGGCCCCCAACCAGGCCTCCTGTGAGGCAGACTGTAATTGTTTCCTGGGATCCACAACACCTCTTCTCTTTGCTAGCGAATCCCAGTGAACTCTGTCTTCTCGGAGCCTGGCCTTCCCCACTCTTCCCAGTGCTAAGCACCATGTTGGCCTGCAGTTGGTAAGGAGGGATAGGCATTTACTGGGGGGGGGTGAAGGTACCCAGCTACCCAGCAGAGATACTGCTCAGTTTCCTAAAAGAAAACTCTTCTGTTCTGCGAGGAGGTAGTCAGTGGGCGGGGGGCAGGATGCAGCCCCAGCCTCTGTCCCCTGGGCTTTTCAGTGCCCCCATATATTGGAGGGTGGGGGTCCTTGTGGCCTGCGCACTAGATGATCTGAGACCCTTAGAGCTCTTTGTCTGGTACTTCTGTGACACCATAAAAACCCCACTGGTCCAGGGTCAGGGACCCCTATGCATCTCGCCTGGTCACCTCTTAGCTGGTTGACCTCTGACAAGTCACTTACTTCTTTGTGCCTCCAATTCTCTATCCCTACCTTGAAGCCAATCCCAGTGACTCAGGATTGTAGGGAGAAAGCCTGGAATAGCCAGGGTCCTCGGAACACGTTGGGGAAGTCCGAACATGGGGCATCTTGGACCCCACAGGGATGCAGGGTTCTCCTGTGGGTAGTGTGAGTCCTCAAGGGTTTCCTTTCTTGGGATCTCTGACTCTCATCTGGCCCGCAGGGCCTGCACAGGCAGCCAGGCTGCTGACGAGTTGAGGAAACCCCAGCCCCCGCCTCCCCCGCCTCCCCCGCCTATCTTCCCACCACCTCCTCAGAGGCTCATAATTGGTATTGCAAAGATTAGTCACCGCGCCAGCACAAGGCTGCCTCCCCCACAGCCCAGGCCCCCCACACAGGCAGACTGGCTGAATGCTTAATTGGAGTTCCTCACACCTCCGAGGACAGCTTCTGACAAGATGACAAGACTCAGAGCCCTGTGGCAGGCCCGACTGAGGGAGGGTACGGACGGCAGGCAGAGGACTTTGCTTTCCCCCAAAAGGCACCCTTCACATGGCCTCCGCTGAGAGGGAGGAAGGCTGGGAACTTGTCTTGGTGCCCAGCATGCCATCAAGACAGGACTTCCAGAACCTTCTCCTAAGACGCTTGTTGGGAAGTCCTGTAGCCCCAGCCACTTGACCCTCCCAGGATCACAAGAGAGGGGAATGGGGACAACAGGAGGCAGGAAGAAGTCACTGGGGTAGAGCCAACTCCTACCCTCTGTGGGGCACTGGGAGAAGGCTGGAGGAGGCCACAGGACCCGTCCACATCCACACCATGTCCACCCTCCTGCACGCATGCTTTTATGTGCCCCCATAAGTGCCTCTAAGAAAGACTGAGAGAGACATCTTAGCCCCAGGGGCCACTGAGGTTGGTGGGTTGAGGGAGTGAGGTCACATGTCACCTTATCTGTACTGAACTGGAGCACGGTTGGGTGAGAAGGACGATCACTATAGAGCCCAGGAGAGCCCAGGTTCAGAGAGGGACCCAACTCCAGGGGTTCAGGAGGCAGCCCTCCCAACCCCCCAACACCACCCCCACCCCCCTGCCATGCTCCATTCCAGAGGCAGGAGGCAACCACCAAGAGGGAGGGAACAGTGGTGGCTGCTGCCCAGGTCTGCTGCTGTAGGAAGGGTTCCCCCCTGCCGCCTCCCCGCTGTGAACCTCTGTCACCCTGAGCGAGAAGGGGATGAATGACAGGAGGAATCAGGGTGTGATGGTGGCCCTAAAAGGGGAGCCGGGGGCTGGAATGAGGGAGCTGGCTATACTTTCTCTTTTAGGGCCTGGGGAAGCCAGAAAGTGAAAAGAAACCTCCCACATGCCCTCAGCCTCCCCAGCCTTGCCCATCTAATTGGATTCCCTCTGCCTCCTACAAGGTTATCCTTAGCGCCAGGAAAATGCCTCATGGTTGGTTGCTTCCCCCCCACCCCCCACCCCCCGCCCTTGAGAGGAAGGCTGGGACTCAGAGCAGCTCTGCCATTCACAACATTTCCCTGTGCCCCAGTCACCGCCCCCAGCTCTGGGGGAGACAGGAGTGCCATGCCGGGTGAGTGAGGAGAGGAGTCTGACAACCACAGAGCAGGAAGAGGCAGGCTGGGAGCCAAGAAGTGAGCTTCCCAGCCTTCTTCTGGCTGTTACCTGGAGACCTTGCCTGCCGTGGCCTCCTCAGCTGAAGCTTGTCCATCCCCTTCCGGGCCCTACCTGTCCCCTGAAGGTCCAGGGGCTGTGCCCTCATCCTCCTCCTGCCCCTCTTCCTTCCCAGGACAAGCCCAGCTGGGCCCTGGCTCAGGCAGTGCTCAAGGATGCCACCCATAGTCTGTCTCATCCTTCCCAGTCCCAAAGCAACCCCACCTGTCTCTTCGGGCTCCGTCCTCCAGGGGTCCGCAGAATGTGACCACAGCTGTCCTTCAGCACCTGTGCTTCTCCAGCTGCTGTAGGCCACCCTGCAGCTGGAAAGTTTCCCCGAGGACAGGGCGCTGCCCTGCACCTCTCTCAAATCCCTCATGGGGTCAGGCTCAGGGAAACACTTCAGTGATTGATTCTGCACACTCTTCTAGACCCAAGGCCCAAACGTCTGCCCAAAGGGCCTGCCAAACCCGTGACTCAGTAAGCAAAAAAATACAAAGAGGAATGTCTTCTTTCCAAGAAGCATCTTCTCTAGGGTGTGAGTTCCTGGAGGGCGTCCACACACCTGACCTCACCCGTCACAGGTACCCAGCAAAGGGAAGTGGGCTGATAAGAAGGCGCTGCGGCGGTGCCCTGCCGGCTCATGGTCTGCACGGTGCCGCTGGTGTCCACTGAGGACAGCCAGCCTCGGCCAAGCCTTCTGTCCCCGAATATAGCCTGGTGCTATCTCTCCACCAATCCCAGACGGCCTTTTGGACCTAACGGGGAGCAGACTCCAATGTTTTCTGGAAACATCATCTGCAGTCCCAGAGGAAAGGATCCCAGACCCTGAGAAAAGGGTCCAGGGAAGGCGGGGGCTGCTGCCAGAGCCATACTGAGCTCCTCTGTCCCTGCGCCTGTGGCGGCAGCAGGCCAACCACATGACTCTGGCAAGGCACTCACCGCGAGAGCTTCCAAGGTTCCATCCGGTGTCAAAAGATTGGCTTTATCCTCTGGTCATTGAGAAGTGCCCTTTGGCAGTGTTTGCCACACGTCTTCCCCTTCCTTGCCCTATACCTACTTTAAGGAAATATCGTAAAAAACCAAGTACACAAACATTTACGTATGCCTGACTTTACCGTTAGAATATTCCCCACGCAGATACACCTCGATACCCCCATAGTCTCTTCTCAGTTCCTGTTCCCCCGACCCCCTCACTGCCCAGCCTCCCTTCTACCTCTAGCCCCTTCCTCTGAGCCACTCTGTCTCTGTTCCAGTGTCTGTAGAGAGAGGTGAAGCGGGGGGGGGGGGGGGGGGGTGGAGGCAGCAGCTAGCGGGGAAGACCACCAGGCTTCCTGTATATGTCAGACATGGCATTCTGAAAGAGCTTCTCCATCGCTATCTCGACAGGTCTTGACCCCTGTCCCCACCGGGAGGCCCTTCTGGAGCCGCCACACCCTCTCTTCATTCAGAAGCTCCTATAGCTGGGTGAGTGGGGAGGATGGAGGAAGGAGAGTGAGCCAGAAGGGAAGCTGAAGGAATGAAGAAAATGATGGAGCATGAGGAAGGGGGCGCACCAGCCCTCCTGAGCCTCTTTCCCAGCCTTTGTAGTGTCTTCTCTGGCCCCCACTGCTTGCCTGCTCAGTTGCCTTACGTGTAGCCCCCTCCCCTGCAGACCACGGCTGGTGCCGCCCCTGCCCTGCTCTTCCCTCCAGCCAGGCACGCTCTCCCTGGGACCCATCATAAGCCATCCTGGTTTCCCCCAGCCACCTGCGCCGTGCCTGTGTGCACCCTGCAGACACACCTGGTGGCTGACAGCCCACCCCCCCCCCCGGCCCTATAGGTCACGTAATCTGGGGAGTTCTGTGGCTGGAGCTACTGAGTGCTTGGATCAGGAATAGGCCCTTCTTGTTCTCCCATTCAGAACTGTTAGTAAGCTGCTTCTATCAGTAAGTGATGGTGTTTTAACCAGTCGGGAGGTAGATGGGGGGATCAGAGTTAAAGAGGATTCTGTGTTTGCAGATAGGGAGAGAAACAGAAAAAACACAGAGAGGACTGGCCCCGGGGAGAAAGCAGTGGTGGACCACAGTGGAAGAGGCTACAGCAGCCCCCCAGTGGTCTGAAGGCCCAGAGCAAGGCAGCTGGCCCACCAGGAAGGCCAGTGGACCCTGCAGCGAGTCCGGCTGCTGTTCAGAGGGTCTCGCAGTGGGGGGCACCACGGAGAACCCCCAAAACCACACAGAGTTGCTGCCAAAAGACTGTATTGGCCAGCTTAACATGGATTATTCTTTGTGCCTTGGAGAACTCTGAAGTCTTCTTCTAAATCCCACCTACGAGTAAAAAGAGGGATGAAGGGATGGCAGAGGTCTGCAATGGCTTCTGGAGGTCCATGAGTCCCCAGATCTCCTTGGTGGGATTCTCTCCCGACCCGATGAGTCCCAGCATCAGCACTGCAGGGTTCTGTTCTTCAGAGAGAACGCTGCCCCAAACAGAGGCTTTCTCAGTGCTGATCTGGCATGAGGTTGAAGAAAGGGAGGGTCCAGGTGGCCCCGGGGCCCCCCACAGAGCTTATGGTGTCCACCCTAAGCCACCCTGGCCACAGACCCACCTGCCACCCCCGTCGAAGATGCCCCTATATGTGCATACAGAGCCCTGTTGTTTCAGAGGTGAGCCCGGACGACCCTGGCCCGCCCCGGTGGGGACAGATGGGCCAGAGAAGCTCCCTGCCAGCGCCTCCAGAATGGGAAACCCCCCCAAGAGCCAAGGAGTCGGGCAATCCTTCCTGCCCACTCAGAGATTCCGGAAGCCCTTCGAGTCTGGAGAACCCGCCTCCCCAACCTCTCTCTCACTTCCTCTGTCTGTCTCCTCGCGACTCCTGTGAGTGCACAGGAGGGCTGAGGGAAGCCCCGTGTGCCTGTGATGAACGGAGCTAATTTCTGGTTTGCTGGTATGCCGCAGAGACGCTGCCTCCGTTCCCCTCCTTCCCAGCAAACCCTCTCCCACACACAGACAAATAGGCTGCATATTTAATTGGAATTCCTCACACCTACAGGGTAAAGCCTTGTCAGTAGAAATAGAGCCCACAGCCAGCTGGCTTCCCCCATTCCACCCACCTTGTCTCTTAAAAAGAAATCCCCCCCCCATACGTGAACACCCACCCACGGGCCCTTCCACGTCCCTCTCAGCATGGTTGTAAAGGAGGGATTCGTTGGCAGTGACGCTCCTTTCCTGGCTGCAACAGCTGGGCCCACCCCGCAGAGACCACCCAGAGCCTTCTCCCTGGCAGATGGGCCCTGCCTGCCTTCTCATGGCCCACCTCCGGAACCCCCCAGCCAAAGCTCTTGGCCCTCCAGGGTCCCCGAAGGGTGCCGAGAGGCGCCGGCTGCCTGGATATCAGAGATCAAGTGATATGGAGAAGGAAGGAAAGGAGAGCCATAAAATCCTAGAACATTACCCCCGAAGAGACCTGGGAGCCCCCGTCAGGGTACAAGTGGGGAAAACCTAATATCACACAGCTAACTTAGGGCCATGTGAGGCCGAACCTGGTTCCTGAATCTAAGGGCGCCACTTTGCCCCTTACCCTATGGCAGCTCTCCCCACAAGGGGAAGGGGGGTCGGCCACAGAGCCTGCCAGGACAGAGGGAGAGGGGCTCCTGGGGAGAAGCCGGTGAGAGACTGGGGCCGTGGAAGGGCAGGGGACTAAGAGGGAGTCAGACAGGTCAAGGAGTCCTGACTGGGGGAAGTCAGCTGGGTCTATGGCAAAAGAGAAAGAGGTCTGGGAGGAGGAGCTGGGGCAACACAAGTTAAAGGTGGCGTCAGGCGTGGGGGGGCCGCATTCCTCAGGACAGCCTCGGCACGCCCAACTCAAACTCTGCCCAGGACCCAGAGCTGGCTGTCCTCCTGGGGACAGACAGGCCAGAGAGGCTCACTGCCAGCACCTCCAGAAAAGGAACCCCCCCTTACACCCACTCCTCGTGTGGTGACCTCAGCATTCAGGATCAGCAACCTTGGCTGAGTTTTGGGGGCCTCGGTCTCCCATCAGTGATTTCTCTCTTGCCTCTTTCCTCTCTGGCAAAATGCTTCCCGTCACATTGAGCCTGGCACAGGGCCACACCGAACCTGTGTGTCAGTGAGTAGACAGCTGCCTATGGGGCTCTGCGGAGCACTGTGACATCCTCGTTCTCCCCCACAAAATATCATCTCAGTTTGCCTGAAAGTTCACCATTAGTGACTCATTTCTTTGGGTTAAACATAGCCCTCCCTTTTGAAACGCAGCTGCTCTAGGAAAGGGTAACTCATTGAGTTCTTAACACCCTAGCGTGAATGGGGAGATCTGGGGGGCTGACAGGAGGAGATGGGAAAGGGAAGCCATGGAAAGCGAAGAAGAGAGCAAAGGGAGAAGCAGGAAGCAGCCTCGGCTCCATCTCTAGAGCCGCCTTCCGCAAGCCACTACTGCTCCACGGTGAAGGAAAGACCCCTGGTTTAGGAGCTGCCCTCTAGTCTACAAAGCATGTTCATAGCATTCTCACCTGGTCCTCATGGCTCTGTGAAGCCAGAAAGCGGGAAGATGCTGCGCCCATTGCACAGCTGAAGAGACTGAGGCTCCTGGAGTCAGAAGGACTTGCCATCTAGCCAGTGAGCGGGAAAGCCAGGACTCTGCCCTTCGTACGGACACCCGTTGAGGTGCCCTCCAGGCTCACCTCTCCCCAGCTCACCCACCATTCTCTGGCCAGAACAGGAAGGACCCCGCCAGAGGAACAAGAATGAAAACAATGCCAGGACAGGTGCAGGGGACAAAGGGTATATATAACGCAAGGCGATGCCCGGTGGGAGTGGCAAGCACACCTCACGCTGTGTCCTAAAGCCCCCGACTGAGACTTGGCCTGGAGAGATGTGAACGTGGAGGGCACAACCCCCACTCAATCACTAGTAAAAGTCTGAGGCCAACACCAGAAACATCCCACGGGTCCTTCTGTGGGCGGCCTCACTCCCCGGGCATCCACGCAGGGGCCAGGAAGGGCTGCAGAGGGCTTTGCTGGCCTTGGATGGGAGGCGGAGCTGGTTCTGGATGGGGTAGGGTTGTCTGGACCCAGGAGGGTTCCCCAGGGAGACAGTCAGGGAAGTCGGACTCCAGGAACCCTCCTGAGAAACCCTATAGACTTTCAGACTTTCGGGCCCAGCTTTTCCTGCCTCTGTGCTCTCTTCTTCTGTTCCCGCCTTTTTCTTCCCCCGAGTCACAGTTCTGTCTTCAAGCTTCCACCCTGCAGGAAGTGGTCTGTCCGCCATTTTGAAACTGTCCCCCGTGTCTCCCTCTTAACGAGCCAGGTTAAATATGCTGTAATCAAAGTAATAATACACCTGGGCTGGTTCTCGAGAGAACTGCCTTTTGTACTGCGATAGGACATTAATAGCAATTATTCTGCTTTGTAATTGGAGCTTTAAATACTAATTCAAACAGCCAGAGGAAAACCAATTAGTGCTAATTTATCTCTATGTGTTTTCCAGAGCTGGTGTCTGTCACACTGTGAAGAAATAGGTTGGTAATTAGTACAGTTGGGTGGTAGATAGAAGTAATTATCAGATTCTTTCATTTTTCTTTGGGAAAAAAATTGGGTAGGGGGTGGGGAAGGCCAAGATAGGTTCTGTAAGTCTTTGTTCCCTGAAGTTTTAAAGGGAGGGCCCAAATTTTCCCAGGCCTCAGCATCCCAACTGTACAGGTACTTCTGAGAGAGAGGTGGGCTCTGGTGGAGGCCACTCTGAAGGCCTTAACAAGGGCCCTCCAGCTACCAGGCTCACGGAAGTACCACCAGCAAATGTTAGAGGAAGCAGAGCGTTTCCTCTTTGTCTGGGGGAAGCTTGGTGAGCCCCCAACGACTGACCTCGGGGTACAGGAGGTATTGGGCTCTGGGTCCCAGGCCAGCTTCTCAGTTATCCGGCTGTGGGTGTGGTCTGGCGGAGGCTCTGAACCTCTCTGAATGTCGGTTTCCCCTTTTGTAAAATGGGCAGGATGATACTTCACAGGATTGCTGTAACGACTGAACCAAATCAAATAATGTGCGTAACAGGCCTAGAGCTCAGTAATAATAGGAATGAGCTGTTGTGAGCTTATGGTCTGCTGAGATGACCTTGTATATGTTATTACCACTAACCCTCCAAAGCCATGGGCTGACTCACTGTACTTGCTTTACTTCCATGTTTCCTCTCCTGTCCATACCTCTCACCAGCGACATGACTCAGGGACATTATTCATTTCACTAGGCATCAGTTTCTTCTACTGCATGATGGTGGTAATATAGTACCTTCCTCAGAAGAGTTATTGTGAAGGTCAAAGGAGATGATGATTGTGAAACCTCTTATGCCATCAGCAAGCACAGAGCAGGGGCTCCATTGTCTTCCCAGTATTGTAATATTATCATTCCATGACAATGGTTTTGTCGCCGTCTGTACACATCCTCTCCCGAAAGAGGTAGAGATGGTACGTTTCATTAACTCATCCACAAGGATTAATCAAATGCCCGATCTGTACTCACTGCTATAGAGAGGCTGCTCACACCATTTAGACATTTAGACATGTAGGCACAGCCTGAACAATAGCAGACGAGCTAATAATGGCATTCCACGGAGCATCGCAGTTTACAAAATGCCTTCACGTATGATTTCAAACACCTTGGTGCGATTGAGTGGGTTGAGAATTACTGAAGTCCCCATTTTACAGGTGGGCAATGAGGCTTAGAGAACGTAAGTGACTTGCTCAAAAGAGTGTTAGAATCAGAACCCAAGCCCGGGTTCTTTCCTACAAAGCCTGGGTAGGCACGCACTAAATGCTTGTTGAATGGGTCAATAATTGCACTTTCCATGAAACCTTATAAGCCTAAGCTGCCAGCAGGTATCTCGTGCTTCTATATGAGGAGCCAGGCGGATAAGGAGAGGCGGGGCAGAGACACACAAAATTCTTAGAAGAGAGACAGACGGTGGCAAGAGCTGGACAACTTTGCCCCACTTGGGCAAAGCTTCTTAACGCGTTCATTTAGTGCGGACATTGGAACACTGGAGAACTGCCTTTAATAATCTGGGTGAAGACCTGACAGCCCAGGTCACGTCCTGTTCTCACAGATCCCACCCCCTTGCACACACCGGGGACCTGCCTGGATCCTAGGAGCCTATGAGATGTGACCCCTGGGCCAGGCCTGCAAGGATGAGCAGAAGCATGAGTGTAGGGAAGGGGAGGTGAGTACAGACGATGTAGAGAGGGTGTAAGTTTGGCAAAGACTGGTGGAGGGGCAGAAAATGCAGTGTTCCAGAAGCAGAGAGTAAACGGGTCTGGCAGCTCAGGAGACTACGCTGGGAAGGGAGGGGCCCTGCTTAATAAGGCCAGGAAGGCTGGCCAGCAGGTGGCCTAGGGCAGTTTTGCTGGGGCCCTGGTGCTGCACTCTGCCCACCAGCCAATCGCCCAGTCTGGGAGCTTCCTCTACCCCGACGAAGGGGAGCCTTCCTTCTAATCACACAAAGGCGTCCGCCATATGCTTGCCAAGCTGTGGGTTTCTACCCAGAGGGACTGTGTTTCCTGTGGACTAGCGGCTGCCCTAGATTTGACATGTTTCAGAGGCAGTGTCTGAGGAGGTTAGACTGGCCCAGGAGGCTAGAGGAGAGGGGAGTCAGAGACCCTGAGGGGCGGAGAGCTCTGACAAGGGTGGCAGCGGGAATGGGAGTGGTGGCGGGGGAGAGAAAAGGGTGTAGGTATATGGTGTACTGACTGGGTCTATATCAAAACAATGACAGTCCGCTGTGCCTGGAGGAATTATGGGTAATTCTAATGTTCTTCTTTTTGGCTATCCATATTTCCTATCCCGAGTATATTTCTCTTTTATACCAAAAAACAATGAAACTTATTTTTAAAAAAAGAAGGGACATATGCTAGAGACATTTTGAAGGAAAAACTGACAGCATTTGATAAGTGACTAGATAAAGGTGATAAAGGAGAAAGATGAACCAGAAATAACTCTGCGGGTTTGAGACTGGGTGGCAGGGAAGCTGGCAGAGAAAAGGGAGCTAGGTGGGGGAGTGACGAAGCAGGGAAGTGACCCGCACAGTTCCGGGCCCAGCTGCCAGCCAGACATGGGAGGTATTCCTGCAGCTGGAGAGGCAAACCCTCTTCCCCTCTCCCCTCCACACCCCCATCCCCACACACAGAAAGGAGAACTGAGGCATGGAGGGGAGGGGCCACACTCCCCAGGCTGCAGGGCTCAGTCCAGAGTGGCAGACCCGCCTGTTTGGGCAGGGCCTTCAAAAGAGAGAGCCCCTCAGCCCCATAAGACCCAGGACTAGCCAGACTTCCTGGCCTCGGAACTGCGCTACTTGGTCATGTGAGGAACACGTGCCTGAGAGAGGCTTCGTGCAGGACAGAGAGCCCGGCCCGGAGGAGGCTGTTGGGTCTGAGGTCCTGCAGGCTGAGGCTGCAGAAGACTGAACACGGTGGCTGAGAAGTCCCGAGGGTCCCAGTGTCACTGGTGATAGCAGCGGAGGCATGGAAAGTGAGGGAAGTCCTCTCTGGAGGAACAGAAGCCGTTTCTCTCAAGAGGGGTCCGCCTGAATTCTAGTTCCCAGCCAGTAGTCCCAAAATGCATTATCAGTGCCCAGAAACCCATTCCGCCTGCTCCCACCCTGCCTGGCCTGCACAGGCTTTGGACCTGCCGGAGCCGCGGAGACCGACAGTCCCAGGCCACACAAACTCCGAGCATGGGGAAGGGCTGCTCCATCTGGCCTCCAGAACCATCTGCCTATGTCTGCTGGTGACACGGCCACGGGCGGGTCTCCTACAGGCTCTGAATTAAAAGTGGCATCCTGACTAGCATCGTCCAGTGGGCTAGCAGCAAAGCTTCCTTTTCGCCTCCCCACATGGCCCCTTCCCCTGCCCCCCTGTGCCAGCCCACCAGCCCTCCGGCACCAGCGACACACTGAACCACCATTGCCTTAAAAGACTCTGCATTGACTGAGCCTGAGGCCCCACCCGAGGCTGCGTCACTGTTTCCTTGGCAACCAAAGGGGTGGGTGAAAAGTAACACACAAAGCAAACAAAATGAGCTCCACATGGGTGGCCGGGGAAAGTCACCTCAGCATCATGGGGCCACTGATGGGGGCGGAGTGCCCAGCTCCTTTCACCGAGGTTGCTCTGAGGGGCTCACGGCAGAGCCCGGGCCAGGGGCACCTGACGGCATTCAGCAGGAGCTGAGCTGCCTTGCCAGGGGACACGAGATCATCTAGGGAGGGTTCTGCCTCCGCATGCACTGGGCGCTAATGCGGCTGAGATGTCAGCCCCAAAAAGTCATCAGGCGGGTGAGAGCCCTGAGGGGTACAGAGCCCCTGAGGAGAGCTCATGGCCAATCACTGGCCACTGGAACTGACCCGATGTGACCCCAGTGCTCCCACAGCTCCTACACTAACTGTCCGCACTTGGGGCCCTGGAACATTAGGGAAACTTCCAGCGGGCACCGTAGGGAAAACCCTGACAGGTGTGTGCCTGCGATTCCAAAGTGCTTCTCAAAAAAAATGCTTAATTAAGTTATAAATGCATACATCAAGCACACAGATCTTAAGCGTAAAACTTCAGTGTTTTGTTTTACCCTTTGTCTTAGCCTGGCTGGGCCGCTCTTACAAAGAACAGTAGACGGGGTGGGGCGGGGGGCGGGGGTGGTGTCTATAAATGACAGACATCGATTTCTCACCACCCTGGAGGCTGGAAGTCCCATTTCAGGGTGCAGCATGGACAGGTTCTAGTGAGAGCCTCCTGGGTTATGAACAGCCGACATCTCAAGTGTGCTCGCAAGGAAGAGAGCAAGTTGGAAGGGAAGAAAGCTCTCTTGTACCTCCCCTAAGGGCACAAATCCCAGTCATGGGGGTCCCATCCTCATGACCTCATCTAATCCTGATTACCTCCCAAGTCCCCACCTCCTAATATACTGGGGAGTAGGGTTTCAACATACACCGTTTTTTAAAAGATTTTACTTATTTGTTGGGGGGGGGGGAGAGCACAAGCAGGGGGAGGTGCAGAGGGGGACACAGACTCCCTGACTGAGCAGGGAGCCCAATGTGAGGCTCGATCCCAGGACCCTGAGATCATGACCTGAGCTGAAGGCAGACGCTTAACCATCTAAGTCACCCAGGTGCCCAACATACACATTTTTTTAAAAGATTTTATTTGTTTGAGAGAGAGAAAGAGAGAGATAGAGAGAGCAGGGGGAGGGCCAGGGAGAGAAGTGGACTCCCAGCTGAGCAGGAAGCCTGATGCGAGGCTCGATCCCAGGACCCTGGGATCATGACCTGAGAGGAGGCAGGCGCTTAACCGACCAAGCCACCCAGACACCCCTCAAAATACGCATTTTGAGAGACGCAAACATTCACTCCATAACACCATGTAACCACTACCGAGATCAAGACGTGGAATATTTCTAGTACGCCAAAAGGCTCCTACAAGCTTCTTCCCAATCCTAAACCAACATTATTCTGACTGCTGCCCCCATCAACTAAGCGGATTGTTGAGCTTCACGTAAATGGAACCATCTAGTAAGTGCTTCTTTGTGTCTGGCGGCTTGCATGAAATTCGGCCATGAGAGGCGACCAAACTAGGGCAGAAGGCAATGGTCCCTTCTTCCCTTCCACTATGCAGTGTATCTAGTGTCTCTAAATTTCTCAGAGCCTTTCACATTTCTGTTCCTCTCCAAGTCCGTGGCTGGCCATGACGCAACTGTGGACGCCCATGGCCGGCCACGCCCAGGTTGTCAATGGGATACACTCTTTTCCATCCTGTTCTAGAAATCACAGAGCGATGTGAGTGGCTATGATGGTGTTATGGGGATAACCTTGAATTCCCTCTACTTTACAAAACAAGCTGGGGGGATTATTCGAAAACTGCAGCATTTTATTATTAGTAACATATTTGTTTGTGATATATCTCACAACTGCTGGTACCACACCAGCGTGTCACAGCTTTTAGGCTGAGAACTGCTAGTCTAAGTGGTGTGATTCCAGAAGTAAAGGAAGGCCATTTCCTGCCCCCAAAATATCTCTTTCCTCTACCCCACTGCTTCCCCAGAAGTCTTCACCCCAGTCAATTTATCATGCTTTATCAAGCAGCCCCCGGTGTCCTCTTTTAAAATGCAGGAACTCCTGAGGGGAGAAAATCCATTAAATCCACAGCACCTCAGTGTGACTCTCAGGGGAACTAGAAACTCACACATGCTGAGGGCTGACGGTGCCTTGCACTGTTTGGGACAGTTTTCCTGCTCTTCATCCCCACAATGAGGTCGTGAGGATGGCACTATTATCCCCATTCTGCAAATAAGGAAACTGAGGCAAGAGGTGATTAAAGACCTTGCCTCAGGCCACACAACTAGCAGCTTGAGGAAGCAATAATTCAGACCTAGTTTCGTCTCCCTCTGGAGCCCCTATGGAGACCCAGCCAGGTGGGCCCGAAGTACTGGGCATTTGTTGAGCCAGGAGAGAGAATGACCTAGAAAGGAGAAGGGCAGGAGTCTGTGCTGAGGAGAAAATGGACACCCTGACCATAAAGGAAGGTGTTAGAAAACAACACAGGACCTGCTCTCGGATCCCACATTCCCCCAGGCTCTGCCACCCCGGAGCCAGTGACGCATGTAACTAGTAGGGCCATCTAGCCCGGCGCCCATAGCAATACCTCCTCTGTCCCTGGCGACCAAGGCCAGGAGCAGAGATACGTCCCAGACACCAGGTCACATCCCTGCAGACATGTGCACAGGTGCTCCTGTCCCTAAAGTGTCAGCTCCTCATGCACTCTTGAGGCAGGCAGAATGCCTACTTGGAAACTTGATAGAGCCTTACCTCCAGGCCAGCCACCCTAGAGGCATTATTTCAGTCTCTGCAGCAACCGTGGGGAAGATATTCCGAGGCGAGGCCCCTTTTGTAAATGAGAAAGCCGGTGCTCAGAGGGCTCCGTAAATCGCCATGAGTCTGCCAGCTCTACGACAGCAGAGGCCATATCCCTACTCTGTGCCCCCTAATGCCAGCGTCTGCCACGACGCCTGACAAGTACCAGGTGCTGTCACCTGTCAGTCACTCAGAGGTATACAATGAGGTCTGCATGACCTCTTCACCAGGTGGGCTCATGGCAGAGACCCAGCATGAGGGTGAAGAAGGCCACTCTGGGGAAGGAGACGCGGGCTGTAGAAGGAAGAGGGCATGTCGCAGTCAGGACAAGGAGCTAGCCGCCTATTGTGTGTCTTAGCATGAGGCCAGCGCTCTTTCTCAAAAAGATGCCCTGCACCAGTCATAATTCCACACAGTTCAGCAAGCCAGTATGTACCAGGCACTGTGAGAGGACAGAATGGGGACCGTGCAGTACTATCCTCAGGCTCTAGAAAAGGAGGGGTGCAAAGCCCATAATTGCGTCAGGCCACAGAGAGCCCACTCTGGGTTTGGGGCTAGCATCCAGGAGGCACTTAGAACAGTGTCCGGCTTGGAGCTTTTGGGTGAGACACCCCAGGGGGATTGTACAGGATCCTAAGCTGGGGGATCCTGGGGAGG
Organism: Mustela erminea; assembly: GCF_009829155.1. Classification (NCBI taxonomy): domain Eukaryota; kingdom Metazoa; phylum Chordata; class Mammalia; order Carnivora; family Mustelidae; genus Mustela; species Mustela erminea. The sequence continues at coordinate 2,937,277 of NC_045615.1, read as the reverse complement.
GGTTTTAGGCAGAAGAGTGACAACGTCTAAGTCATGTTCTGTTATGCTAACTTTGGCAGCATCAGTGATGGGAGGATGGACATGCGGAGGGACAGTGGGCCTGGCAACTAACTTAGTGCGTTCCAGAAGATTCACAGATCATCACCTAGCATATCTCAGCAAGAAGGACCTGGCCTTGAGGAGAGAGCCCAGTAGAAGGTGGGGTCAGCACTAGAGGGAAAAAGTGTGTCCCCAAGAAGTGGACAGTTAGAAAGGCAGCCTTCTCGATTTCCCCGGAATGGAGGCGCCACAGCTATGTGGCGGTTTGGGGACACACGTGCACACACGAATAATACAGGCAGGCACGTGCACGCGTGTGCACACATAAATTGGATTTGGGAATGGGGAACTTTAAAAGAAAACCTAATACTTGGGCTCCCTCCACCCAGTGGAATCCCAGTCTCAAGCGTGACAGGTGTGCCTGGGGACATGGGCACAAGGCGTGCCTAGGACTGAAGTTCAGCTTTGCTGCCATGTTGAATTCATCTTGGTCTATTTGATCATTTCTTTGAATGATCTCACACAAGGAGGACGGGCCGGGAAAAAAAGTTAAGCGAGGAACACGCACAGAAACTGATGAGTGTTTCCCCTGGGAAGAAAAGCTCTGAAGATACAAACTGTTAGATCTTCTGGAGTATAAACTCTACAAGACCAGGGAGCAGGTCTTCCCCACATGGCTCTCCGCTCCTGGCCATCGCCATGTACCCGGCAGCAGGGGCATGTAGTGAACGCTGAGCATCGAATGAATGAAACGGTTGCAAGCAGTCCTGTAGGAGAAAAACTAATCCTGTCCTGTGGGGCCCCAGGGGGAACTTCGAGCGTGGCAGTGATGCCCAGGAAAGAGATGAACTTCTGAACAACAATAAAACTAACTCAGCAGCTTATACTTAGGAGGTTAGCCTCAGTTCCCTTAGTAGGCTCCTCCTCACAAACCCTGTAAGGTGGGCACTCACTCCCATTTTACCAATGAGGAGGAGACAGAAGCAAAGAAATGTGAATCGCTCCTCCATGCTCGTATGGCTGGGGCACGGCGGCACGGGATTTGAACCCAGGTGCTCCCACTTCCGCGCCGTGAGCTGCTCTCCAGCGAATGCCAAACACCGGCTTCTCACCACAAGAGTCACACAGTGATGACCTGACCACTGGTCATCACTGGAAGAGCCAGAGCCGAGAACAAGTCTTCATGGGGACATTGGGAAGGATACTCAGGCAGCACCTTGCGGTGGGGGGTGGGGGGGAGGGGGGTGTCGGAGGCGCAGGGACTAGATGACTCTCCAGACTTCTAGATCTCAGAGAGGGTAAGTCTTTGTCTCGGTCTGTCCAGGCTACTATAGCAGGTGCAGAGACTGAATGACTTTAAAAAAAAAAACCTGAACATTTATTTCTTAGATTCCTAGAGTTTGGGAAGTCCAAGTTCAAGGTGTTGGCAGGTCTAGTGTCTGGCAACAGACACCCTCTCATCTTGTCCTCACAGGGCTGAGAGAGCAGAGAGCAAACTCTGATACAGCCTGTCTTAAAAGGACACGATCCTATGTGAGGGCTCTACCCTTATGACCTAATCACCTCCCAGAGGCCTCACCTCCAAATACCATCACACGGGGGGTAGGGTTTCAACATCGGAATTTGAGGAGCGCCTGGGTGGCTCAGTTGGTGGAACAACCACCTTCAGCTCAGATCATGATCCTGGAGTTCCAGGATCGAGCCCCACTTCCCTCCTCAGCAGGGGGTCTGCTTCTCCCTCTGCCCATCCCCGTCTCGTGCTCTCTCTCTCTCTCTCTCTGGCTCTCTCTCTCTCAAATAAATAGTTAAAATCTTAAAAAAAAAAAAAAAAAGTCAACATCCCAATTTGAGAGGGACACAAACATTCAGTCCATAGCACTCTGTTATTTAACTCTTTGCCCTTTGTCATTCTTGGGAGGGAAGTGCTGCTTGGAGTTAGTCTGTTTAAAGGTGAGGGGAGTGCAGAGCTGGGAGTCAGGACACCAGGGTCTGCCTTCAACTGCAGGCAGCTCTGTGATACTAGGTGAATCCAGAAGCCCCATGGGGAGGTTCCTCAGCATAAAACAAAGAAGATAGGAAAGGTCTAACCCTTTCAACCGCAAGATCCCATCATTCTTTGATTTGCTGTGGGGAGGAAAAGGAAGAAGACAGTAGAGAGGTGGTCCCCACTTTGGACCCTGCAATCCCTTATTTCTTTAAAGGCATCATAACTGGAGGCCTGACCAAAGAGAAACCAGTTGGGTCAATATCGAGCCATCCGTCCCCATAGAACTTGGCCTTTTCCTCCCTTCGGGACTGAGACTCTGACAATCTAGGGCATCTCAAAATTGATCTCGCTTTTTCTCAACCATGGGCAAGGGCTGATGTCAGAAATACCCAGAAAAACTGATGGAGCAGAATTCTGGCTTCATCTGGAGATAGGCATTCTGAAGGGCCGCCCTGCATTTTTTTCTGGAATGATCCCTGCCACATGGTTTTTCCACCCCTGTGTTGCTTTTATAGATGTATATTTATATACATATAAATATCTCTTTCCCTGAGGGACAATGAAGCTCAGCCAAGTGGGAATTCAGTGTGATCCAGTAGAATTTGTTACAAAGGAATTTCACTGGGCTGGGGAGGAGACCTTGTACGTTCAGGGCATCACCTGCCTGATAAAAAATTGCACAGCTCCCAAGAACACATGAGATTTTTTTTTTTTTACCTTTAAATTAAAGTAATGAAGGGTGTGCTGTTTCCTCCATTTTTGCCCATTTAATTTGCTATTTTTTTTTTTTGAGACAATAAGCAAACTAACAGGAGGAGTTAAATAATTTGTTAAAGGGTGGGGACTAGAGAGGAGTTGGGATTTGGAAAGGGGGTTGGGGGATTAGAATCTGCCAGTAGCAGCAATAAACGCAGAGTTATGCCTCAGGCATAATATATCAAAGAAAATATAATGCATCCAGCTTAAAACTAATGATTGCCATATAATTAGATGAGAAGCATTGTGCTATAAATGTGTATTCTTTAGCGTGCTGTGATTTTACTGTAAAAAAAAAGAGAGCGAGAGAGAGAGAGCAAGAGAGAGAGCGAGAAAGGAGACAGAAAAACACAGAGCCCAGCAACATACTATAAAAAGAACCTTCTGTTGACTTCTCTACTGTTTAGTATTCCTTGGCTGTTCTCCCTTGGGAGTGTGTAATTAGTACTTTATGAAGAGTACATTTAAAGCAGTTTAATATTCACCTCATTCAATCTGAAACAATGTGATCCATGCTTAGACAAATCAGTGCTCCTTGCTGACATAATCTGTCAGAACATTACCTCTGAAAAGACCTTTCAAGAGGTTTGGATGTTAATTAGTTGTCTATCATGTATAAACAGAGCACTGAGCAGAAGGGGCTCCGACAGGCCAGAGGGATACGTTGGGAAATGCATTTTGTATGAACACGGCTTGCAGGGGGGTCTTCTGGCTCTCCCCGCCTCTCCCCACACCCCCGCCTCCCCGTGTGTCAGCAGCCACATCGGCTTTGGACCTCTTCCGGGCGAGAAAAGAGCTTTCCAGTTGGCTTCAAGGGGCACAGCTGGCCCCTAGAGGGGACTGAATGCTAAAGGGGTTCCCCCACACACCATCCAGCCACCCCTGCCCCTGAGGCCCTACAGCTCCCCAGGAGAGGGCCACCTGCAAGGAAGGGGTGGCGGGAAGCGTGACCTCCCTGGCCCACCTGGGCTTGCTGGGAGCCTCCAGGCTTTGCGGCATGGCGGGGTCCCGCCTCCCATAAGATGGAGACGGCCACGAGGAGTCGGAGAAGCCTAGCATCCTGATGCACGTGTCTTCACTCACCTGAGAGTTCTCCTGCCCCGGAAGCCAGTGGGCTGTAAACAGACCTTCGGGGAGCAAGAGGGGACTCGTTTGCACAGGAACTCACACATGTGCTACTTCCTCTAACACCCGGGACTCACAGAATGCCCGCAAGGTTCAGAACCTATGGGGCTCAGAGTCCAGGCCCTGACTCTGGGGTGAGACTCGGCCCAGGTGCGTCCTGCAAGGACCAGGGTTGAGCTTCTGCCCCTGTAGGCTGTCTAGGGATGGGAACTAGCCATCCTCTACTCCAGACTCTGCATGCCCCAATGTGAAGCACTTCCGAGCACAGCGAAGATGCTTGCGGGTCAGGACACCATTCTGTTGTTCCTGCCAGGCTGATGGTTCCAAAATGGTATGGCCACTGGCGGCAGGAACCACCTCACCTCCAGCTGGAGTCAGGTGCTCCCCACCACCCGGCTGTCTCCCGGCCAGTCTCCCTTTCCCTGCTCCCAGGAACCCCACCTACCCTTGGGGGCCTCAGCTCCCACAGATTCTTTATTCAACGTTCATTCCATAAGCATCCACGGAGCACCTACTATGAGCTGTGTTATGTAGTCTAGGGCAACAAATATGAGTTCTTGGCACAGGAGGCATTTACAGACCCATAAACTTATCATTACAGTTTGGGGTAATTATAAGTAATGTAAGGGAGACAATATAATTTAGTGGTTAGTAGGGAGGGCACTGGAGTCCAGCGGCCTGGATGCAGATCCCAGCCTTACCAGTTAACAGTTAGGTGACCTGGGGCAGGTTATGTAGCTGCTCTAAGCCTCAGTTTCCTTGCCTGCAAGATGGGGGTAAAAAAGGCCACCTCTTGGGGCACCTGGGTGGCTCAGTGGGTTAAAGCCTCTGCCTTCAGTTCAGGTCATGATTCCAGGGTCCTGGGATCGAGCCCCACATCGGGCTCTCTGCTCAGCAGGGAGCCTGCTTTCCTTCCTCTCTCTCTACCTGCCTCTCTGCTTACTTGTGATCTCTGTCTGTCAAATAAATAAATACATAAAATTTAAAAAAAAAAAAAAGCCACCTCATGAGTTTGTAAATGTTAAATGAGATAATGCAGTAAAGCACTTGTAGAAGGCATAGGCTGTAATAAGTGTTCAAATAATGTTTACCCTCAAACAGTACAATAGGAACACAAAGTGCCTGAACGTAGAAGAGGGAAATACTAACTGTGCCTAGGTAGTCTTGGAAGGCTTCCTAGAGGAGGTGACATTTGTGTTATGTTTTAAAGGACTCGGTAGAGGGACACCTGGGTGACTGTCTGTTAAGTGTCCAACTCTTGATTTCAAGTCAGATAATGATCTCAAGGTCGTGAAATGGAGCCCTGCATCGGGCTCCGTGCTGGGTGTGCAACCTACTTAAGATTCTCTCTCTGCCCCTCCCCCCTCAAAATAATGTAAAGAAAAAAATAATAATAATAGAGGACTCAGTAGAGGTTTACCAGCTAAAGAAGTGGTAGAAGGACTTTCCTAGCTAGAGAACTGTGCATCACAGGTGGAAGGGGCACAGAAATGAGCAGGGCGATTGGGGATATGAAGACAAGAGACTGTGCTCCATGTCACACTGCTGAGTGATAGCCTGGGAGCCTGGTCCCAGGCGAGGCCTTCAGAACCAGCCCTGGGATGGCACAGGTACACAAAAGGGAGTGCTCCGGGTTCCGAGACTGGGTGACAGTGGGATTCTTCTGACAGCCAAGGAACCCGTCACTTCTCCCTGTGTTTCAAACAAAGAAGAGCCAAGATCTCAAACACCCATGGCCTGGTATCCAATCCAAGCCTGAATGCACAGACAGAATTAGGACATCACATCAGAGGCAACAGGAGCACTGGCTCTGGTCTGTTCTCACCTCACTCCTGTCCCTGCAGCCAAGCCCCATAGCCCTCTGCAGCGTCCAGACTTGCTGGGAGGATGGACACAGCCTGCAGCAGGGCTCCTGGAAGGCAGAAGACGCTTAGCACGTGTCAATGAAAAGAGCTTGCTTGGGTCCATGCTTGTTTCAGAGCTATTGTCCCCTAGTGTTTTACTTGACCAGAACCCTGGACTCAAGAGGACCAGGTAGTCCCCAGAGTTCTCCCAGCAAAGCCCTGGGCCTTCCTGGCCCTTGCTCAGTCTTTGTGGGGTCCCTTGCAGTCTGGCAGACTCCCAGTTCTGCTCCTGCCCCTCAATGAAATCCTGGAGCCCTTCTTCTGAGACAAGACCTCCATTGCCCTGTAAAATATTCCAGGCACTAGGAGAGCTCTATCCCCACTACCACACTGAGGACAGGGCAGGCCAGCTTGGATTGCATGTTCCTTCCCTCTAGAGTGCTCTCAGCTCCCATCCAGGGGATCTCTACTATAGGGGGGCACTGCATAGACAGCCCCCTGCACAGGCAACGGCCCTCTGAAACAGGCAAGGCAATAGACAAAGCCTCAGGAGGCCAAATGAGTGGACCAAAGGCATACAGCTAAGTGGGTTCTAGGCTTTTCTATTTCCAAAGTCCCCTCCACCCACCTTTATACCAGACTAGGGGCAGCACACTACTTCCCACAGGCCAAACTGGCCTTTTTTTTTTGCAGGACCTGTGAGCTAAAGATGGCTCTTACAGTTTTAAAGAGTTGGAAGGAAAGAACCTGTGACCAAAACCCACGGAGCCTCACATGCCTACTCCCTGGGCCTTTGCACCGCTTCTTCCCAGAGTGCACGGGGCCACTCGGGCAGCTTGTGGTTCAGTGCCAGACCTTGGGGACTAGAGATACCAAGTGAAAACAGCCCCAGTCGTTCCGTTAGACATTTGACCCAGACAGTCCTACGGGGTGAGCCACCACTCCAAAACCATTTTTAAAAGGCGCTTCCTAGAAAGGAAATCGAGCTGAAGGGAACACCAGTGGTTTCTCTCTGGGCAAGCATTGTAAAGTATGAGGAAACATTTCACACACAATGTCTGTTGCGTGTAGTCAGTCTCCCCATATTTTGTGTGAAAAATGGAAAAGCTGAGCGATGAGGTGACTAATTTGGGGGCCTCTGGTGAATACACTCCCTGGCCCGCTGACCTCGAGGCCAGTCTTCTTTCCTTCATGCCACGGCCGCCTCCAAGTCCCAGGGCATCCGGGAAGGGAAGCCCAGGGGGAAGGAGCCTGGCCATGAAGGGAGCTGCTGGAGCAGCTGCCAGGCCCAGCCGCCTGCCTCCCTCCCTCCCTCGTGCAGATTGAATTTATTGCTTCTCAGATGTCCTTTCTCAATACAAGCCCAACTCCCTTGGAGCTCTTTCAGCCACTGAGTCACCCATCAAGAAGAGCACCCCAATCTGCCGTATCTCCGGGGTGACTCTAGCTCACATCCGTCAAGGCAGGTAACTACCTACCCTGGAGGGCAAGAGGGCCTGGTGTCCAGTCCCGGCAGTCCCGCCAGCCCGCTGTGTGATCTAGGACAGGACAACCTCCCTCTCTGTGCCTCCCTTTCACTCCAGAAAGTGGAGTCAACCCTACCCACCCCCGCCCTAGCCCACAGGGGACTCTGTGAGAGTGAATGAGATCATGTCTGTATACTGCTTGGTGGAAGAGGACAAGGTAGTATTATTTTCTGGATCGGCTTGAACAGTTGCCGCGAAGTTGCAGAGATGTGTAAGCATTTCATTTCAAGGCCTCGGGAACACGTCCCAGAAACCCTGGGAAGGCAGTGTGTCAGGACCAGCTTGGGCTTCCGGGTCACTGGGGGTGTGAGTTCAAAGGCCAGCTCAGCCACGTACCAGCTTTGACAAACATCCTGATCACTTTGGGCCTCAGTCTCCTCACCTTATAAGATAGGAATCATCCCAACCGCAGGGGATTGTTTGGTTGAGTAGATAAAATAATCCCGGCACTTATTGTTCTGAATGCTCTGGACCTTGTCAGGACACCTCTTGGAGTCTCCCCAAACTCTCTCACCTCCACCCAGGTGCCCTCAGGACAGCCTTCTGCAGCAGGGATGGGCTGAGCTTACCAAGCCCCTCCTTCGAGAAAGGAAAGGGAGAGCCCGGGTCACGGGCACAGGACTTTCCCAGCATCCCCCAGCAGCCTGTGACCCGTGGAGCCAGGGCCCCAAGTCCAGGGCGCTGGGTGAGGCCAGATGTGGCCTAGAGCACCACCCCCCACCCAAGCGAGCGGTGCAGAGAGGCTCCCGAACTTGCACCCATGGTCCCAACCTCCACAAGCCCAAACTCCCAGCCTGGCCAGCTATCCGAGGGCAGCAGGCCCTAACTCCCTTCTCTCTCTCACCTGGTACAAAATAAAGGGCCTTAGCAAGACCCCAAGCAGGTGGTTCTTGGGGACAGTCGTCCTAGGCTGTTTTTGCTAGGGCAGGAAGGGACATGAAGGTCAGGGGAGCGGGTGAACACGGAAAAGGTCTAAACTGGTGGGAGGAGTGCTGATGGGGCAGTGGTCGGGGCTGGTGAGGCCAAGGCCAGCCAGGAAGCTACCATCCATCCAGCAGAGGGTGTGAGAACCGGCCACAAACTGGCCCAGGCCTCATGCGGCTAGCAGCAAAGCTGCTGAGCCAATCTGGCCGAGACAGTTGGAATTAGTCACCAGTTTTGACAAGGAGTTAAATCGGTTACATAACAGCCTCCCTCGCCCTCCATTGGCTCTCCTGAGCTGGGCTCTGTCGGGTGAAGAGTCTAGGGCCTGGAGGGTCACGTTCTGGGAGCTAAGGGGCAAAGGCTCCTTCCGGAGCCCTCCCCAGGCCTGCTCCAGTCCTGCAGGGCCAGAAGGAGGCGCCAGCTGATCACCTCCTGGGTGAGTCTTTGCTGGCCCGCCTCCAAAACAATCCCAGGCTAGTCTTGCAACCTTAGGACTGGGGCGTCGGCAGGGAGGATGCTCCAGACACGGAGTTAAATATGTTTCTCCACTCCTGGCGGCTCAGCGGCTCTCTGAGCACCGAGGCCCGCTTCCCCGACTGAACATATTGTAAGACCACATTATGACAATTATGATCAGTAAGCATTTAGGGAGCACCTTGTGTCACGGCCCTGTACAACACCCCGTAAGGGCCACAGAGATGAATAAGACACACGTGGCCAGCAGCAGAAGCAGCTTGGAGTTAGAATGCCTTTCCCACAGCTTTCACAAAGAGGGGCACTGAGCAGCGGCCCCGCAGCCTGCGGAGGGTCAGAGTTAATCTCTAGATAAGGGTAGGAGAAACCAGCCTGGACCTGAGAGATGCCCAGAACAGTGCAGGCTTCTGGAAGCCAGGTTTCCTTGCTGATTTACTCATCCACTGCCCGTGGCTGAGGGAAGAACAGTAAATGTTTAACAGTATTAATAATAGGTGGTAGTGATGACGAGGACAAGGACGAGACTATGAGAGTGTGTGTCTCCTCGGGCCCCAAGCAATTGGGACTCCAGCCCTCCTTTCCTCCCAAGGGGCACTCCTGTTACACTCACTCGGTGATGAAAACAGGAGTAGCAGTCTGAGAAACATTTAAGAATCATCCATGCAGACCTTCTGACTCCAAGTAGGACTCAACTAATTCATCCAGAAAGAGTCATCATTGCAGCAAAGGGGTGAACACAGGAGCCAGTGAGTGCAACAGGGGCTTTGGGGCCCCTCCGCCCTCTCCCAGTCCAAGTGCAGGGCAAGTTCCCAGCCCAGGCTCTTGGAGGATGGTGATAACGCAAGGGCCACATTCCCTACTCATCGTCCTACCGGATTTGTGACCAAGAGCTGGAGGAGATCCCAGAGATCACCCAGTGCAACCCTCCCATTGTACAGACGAGCATACTGAGGCCCAGAGAGGAGAAATGCCTCACTCACAGCCACACAGCCAAGCTGGGACTCAAATGCCCATCTCCTGTCATTAGCCTGTAAACACCAGACAGAGAGGGGTGATGGACGGAGTGGATGTGGGAAAACTACCAGCCTCGCCCACTTGCAGAGATACGTGTGACCCATAATTCCCACCTCTCCGGCTTGATACCGGGCAGCTCACAGCTTTGCACAGAGAGAGGAGCAGCTGCCCCAAGGAGGATGTGCAAACAGCCATGATGCTAAGTCTGTCTGTCCAGTTTCTAGAACAATGAGCCTTTCCCCTCTGCTGAGCTCCCCAGAAAAGAGCTAAAAGGGTAAACCACCCTCAGGCCTACAGGCAAATTCCTGCTGAGAAGTCTGATCCAGCTTCTATCTCTCAAGGATCTCTCTGGGTGTCTACTTGGGATAAGCTTTCCCAGCACTATCTGAAGCCAATTAGAGAAAATTAAGGGATTAAATAGGAAACCTCGTGTCAGTTTAGGCTACAAAACCATTCACTCATTCAACAAACTTCTACAGCATGTCTACTCCACCAGGATTCCATGATGAAGGAGATAGGGTCTCTGCCCTTAGTACATCCGAAGCGCAGCAGGTCAGAAAAAGGAGGGACTTTAATCAGTACAATGCAAGACACCTGGAGAGCCCCAAGGAGGAACGACCGTCTGGAGTGGGACAGCTGCACAGAGGAGGAGACACCAGACCAGACCCTGGGCACTCAGGAGCCCCTGCAAAGCCAGAAGCCCATCCTGAGCAGATACAAACGGATCCATTTGCTTTCAGTTTTTGCTTTGTCCTTTGCCCCTCCTCTTCCCCAGAGTTCAGAAACATTCTGTTTTCTTGTGACTGTACCCCTTTCAGCCACCCCTAACTCATTCTCTGTCTTCCGGCTTTACATCGTCCTCCCCATTTGGAACCCAAACCCCGCCGATACCCTATGGATGAATAGGTAGATGTGGCATAGAGGTTGTGGGGCGGGGCCCCACCAGACTCACCCCGGACAGATGTGCTCTGTTCCCCACACAGCTGTCTGGGCAGCCCATCTGTGCTCACTTCCTGCCTCGGGGCTCCAACCCCTCACACTTCCCACACCGGGGCGGGGAAATCTGGTCCAAAAGCCAATGCTGAGGCCAGGCGGCCAGCCAGCACAGCAAAGCCCGCAGCCCAGGATCCTGGCTCCCGCCCACCCCCACAAAGAATGGTGGCCTAGGGAGGACTTCAGCAAGGTGGCCACTCTGGTGGGCTCTGCCTTGGAGTTTGACCTCAGCCTCTTGGCAGCTCCTGGAGCTGTCCAGCTCTCAAGTTCTCCCGGTACCGTTTATCCACGTGAAACACACCAACGTTATCACTGATCTCATGTCACTACTTTGTTCAAACTAAGAAGTCTGCTTTGCTCTGGTCAGGTGTCTCCAAAGGAAGAAACATTATTTGCAAAAAGATGTCCCAGTGAAACATCCATCCTAGTGTCCTTGAATCATTGACTCCTCGTTGGAAGTCTCTGTGGCACCCCCAGTTTCAGTGCTGGGGGGTGGGAGGAAATGGGAAATGGCTGGAGGAAGTGACTTCTCTGGAAGCCTGCATATTTCCGGGAGGCTCCCAGCTCCCTCCTGCCTCCTGAGCCAGGTGGGTGTTTCTCTGGGACTCCAGTGATGGTGCAGGCAGTTCTGGGGGTCCTATTGGCTGAACTCTACTCTTAATGGCTGGAACAGTAGCCCTGTGGCCCCCAGCCTGGCTCTAAGCATAGGAGTCACTGAAGGGGAGTGTGCTGAACTGGCTGTGCAGTGTGCTCTTAGGAAACTCAAATTGGGCAATCAGGAAAGGAGAGGCATTGCAGTGCCATGTCTCCATGATGGAGAATGGGGATGGAGAATGCTAAAAGAATGGGAAATTTCAGTGTAAATTAACAAGTATCCCCTACTCAACCCAGAGCTTTCCCTTAATCCTGGGTCCTGGTGCCTTGAGAGTTAGGCAGAAACCTGATAAATTGCTCCCTTCTCCTGGAAATGAAAATGTCTTAGGAGTGTGTGTAAATCCCAGAATTCTGCTGCTCCTGAACAGTGGAATTGACCTGGGTGGCGACTGGCTTCTCCAGACAGAAATGGGCCCCAGAACAAGAGCTGGTGCCAAGAACTAGAGCACAGAGCTAACCCAGCCTTTCCAGTTGCAAGAGGCGATTGCCTTCCTGATGGCCATTTTTAAATAAGGGGAAGTTCCGGTTCACCCACTGTTTCCCAGCACATCCGCAGACAATGTGTATGACTTGAGGTGAGGGGCAGTGCTGGTCTTTCTGCCAGGCTGGAAACCCATGAGCTACAGGTGTTGAATCTGGTCTTTGTCATTAGTCCCCTAAGATGAGCTTCCTCGGGGTTGACCAGACAACCGTAGACTTGGGTTACAAGATTTTCAAAGTGTTTTGCTAAATATCCAAAATAGAAGATTTCTTTCACAAAGACATCCTTGCCACCCTAACTTTGATGGAGTCCCTGAGATTCAGGTCCCGGCCTGAAAGCTCTGATCACTTGAAAAGTCTGAGCCTAATGTAACACAAAGAGAAGATTGAGTAAAGGGCTGATGATGGGAAGGCTGGGTGACAGCTAGGCAGAAAGGCAGCCAGGCAAAGAGGCCAGAAGCCTCATGCTTATTTGGGGCCTTTGAGGCCAGCTCTCGGCCAAAGGAGGCACTCTTTTGTTTTAAGAATGGTAATTTATGCTCCTGTGGTTTCAAACAAGAGAAACCCCAAGTTTTCTTTAAATACAAACACATACACCACTATTCTGAGGCAAGCCTCCTTTCCGACAGGCCACCAGTGATTTAGGGCCTCTCTCCCTACCAAAGATTTAAGAGAAAGGGAAAAAATCCATAGTCACCTGGATCCTTACATTAGTTCATCAGGATAAGGAAGTGCTAGGATCACACAGATGTTCCTGGGTCTCATACATAAGTTCCCCAAGAGGCTTGGAGGAAAAGGACGGGGCTTCATTCTGACGACCCCCAAGGACTTGCAAGTTGTCTGTGGGTCCTCAGAGACTCACAGGCCTCATATGACATAATAACATCTCTAGGCTTCTGAGTTGGGGACCCCAGCCTTTGCCCTTCCTAATCTTGGGATCTTAGCTCAGGTTGGCTGCCTCGGCCCACCCGAAGCCTATCTGGCAGCAAGTGACTTGACCCTGGAGCCCCGCAGCACGGATTCCCTGGGACAGATTTCACAACCCAGAGCTGAGTTTTACTACAAGTTTCAGACAAAGAAGGTGTGTCGGAGTTGAGAGCATGCTTCTGCCCGCTGCGTGGGTGTCAAGTTCAATACCTTCTTGTCAACACTTGAATGTGTTGAACATCACTCACAAGGGCATTCTTTAAGAAACCTATTAACTTAATTACCCAGGCCTTTTTTTTTTGCCCCCCCTCCCCCATCCATGCATCTCATATAAAAGTTTGGCTTTCTTCCTTTCTGAGATATTTTTGATGTAACTTCTCTCCCCTTGGCACAATACCATCTTGTTTATTTCTCTAACAGTTAGGGTGGCTGCTGCTGTACAGACTAACTCCTTTATTCAGGTCTTAGCAGTGAGAGAAGCTAAGAGAGAGCAAGGTGTGACCCTGACAGGGGAGGGGGAGGGGGAGGCTGGGTCATCTGACATCCTCCTTTCTGACTGCCCAGCTGTTGTAGAAATCTAGAGGGTGACAGCAGAGAAGGGTAAACCACTAAACCACGCTCCTACAAGGAATGCCCCTCCTTCCTACTGAAGGTGAGGGAGGCATCACCTCCAGACACAGGTCAAACAGCAAGCATTTATTAAACACCAGCCATGTGCCCAGAACCATCTACCCGGATTTTAGAAGAGAAAATGGTGCCCCAATGCATTTTTCCAAATGCCAGCCCCATGCACATCCAAGCCCCTGGGACAATGAGAGAATTAATTTGTTATAAATTATCTCACACTGGGAATTCAGAGAACTAGGTTCCAGACACACGCTGCCTAGGACCCTGGATTGGCTTCTCAGTAAAATGCAGAGGAGGGACCCCCCAAAGGATCTCTCTTTAGAAGGACCCCCCCATCCCCCCGCTTTAGAACTCACCCATGGCTCATCTGTGCTTCCACAGCCTCCCTGTAGCCGACCACCTGTACGGGGAACTTGCTCACAGGCAGGGAGGGAGGGGCAATGTTCAGACAGAGGCAAATGGGGGCCATAAGCTGCGTTTGGCCATGGCCTGGATGGCAACTCCCCTCTCCAGGAGGAGATGGAGAGAAGCAGGGGCTGGGGCAGGCACAGCTGTCAGCTTGAGCAGGACAGGTGGAGGTCATGAGTCAGGGAAACAGAGCTGTGCTCCGAGGGCTGACATTACCTAAGAGGGGCCCTCTTGCCCACAGACCTAAAGCAAGGAGACCTAGCGGAGGCCCACAGGGACGTCTGGGGGAGGAGCCTACCAGCCAAACCTCATCGTATTGTGGGAAATCTGGGCTGCCAGCTATGATAAAGGAGGAACACACCCCCCAGCTTTCTTGCCAAAACCATGCATAACCAAAAAGCAAATTGCAGATCCTTCTAACCATCCTCACTCTCTTTCCTATTTCCGGGAAGTAAAAACCCTGGAGCAGATTCAGAAACTCCAGCAGGACTCTGTGGGAATCCCCACTTCTGTACCCACATCTTTCTCGGTTCCCTGACCACAGACTGATGTCTCCCCACAACTGGCACCCCCCCACACACAAACTCTCAGTGGACCAGTGTAGGTCCACAGAGCCAAGAGGCACTGATGTGGTGAGTGCCTATGTGGAATTACAGAGTTAGAAGGGACCCAGCGGGTCAGCTGGTCCCAGTTCCCTGGCTCCAGGTGGGTCTGCTTCTGAATCATTCACTTGTTGTGGCCTCTCTGTTCTCTCCTAGAGTATAAGTGATGGCAAAGAAAGGTTCGGTCTGCAGTCAGAGCCTCACAGCTGCACCATCAGGGAGGGTTCTCTTTTCCCAGGAAGCTCTTGCTTATTGGGAGCCCCAAAATTACCTGAAGTTGTTCCCACCCACCTCTCTGACTCAGGGCTGATTAAAGTCTGGTGACCTCTGATTCAACCCCACATGTCTTCACTCACCCCCAGCGACCACCTCCATCTGTCTAGCACAGACTAATGGTCAGAGAGGGGAGACATCGAAGAGAATGAGGATTTGACCCCAAGCACCTAAAGGTTGGAAACTTTGAATCACAAGCCCTCAATGCCCTCTCCCGCAAGGCATCCAGCATGAAGTTTCGCTCTGATGCAACTCTCCACCAGGCAGGTCTGTGACCCAGGATCCCCGAGGCTTAAGTACCTTCGGGAGCAAAAGAGAATTCATCCTCTTCTCTTTACACTATGGCCACGTCCCATCATATCCTGGCTGGCGGGCTTCTCTCCCCTGCCCTCAGAGGGCTCCTCTCTGTGGTCCCTCCGACCTCAGCTATGGGCTCAGAGCCTCCATCACCCTCGAGGAGCCTGAGAACAGCCCCGTCTTGAGGGATTCCCACAGCCCCCATTCTCTCCAGATGTGTGGAGATCAGCTGCACCAGAAGCTTGGAGAGAGGGCAAAGCAGCAAAGGCTAATTTATCTTCCTTCCACATACCTACCTACACAGTGTATCCACGTGTGTGCGTGTGTGTATGTGTGTGCATGAGTGTCCAAGTCCTTCAAGCTGACTAAGAGTCCCAGCATTGCATAAGCCAGGGCTTGGGTCCAGGAGAAGCCCCATCCCCCCTCCCCCCAGGCCGGGACAGACACCCCCTCCAATGCCAGGGCCAGCAGCGTCGTGGGAGAGCGTGCACGCGGCCTGGGGCTCCTGCTCCACAGTGCCTGTGTGCACACACTCACACATTCCCTGAGAAAGCCCCCGGGGCCTCTGTGGGAAGACTTTCCGGGAGACTTTTATGGCAGAAGAGGAAGTCTGGGGCATCGCTGGAGCACCCGGGCCAAGGAGCAGGCAAAAACGCCTGCCAGGAGTGGAGTCAGGCTGCAAACTTCCCCTCATCGTGGAGCCTTTAACCCCTTTCCTAGTCCCAGGCCATTCAATGAGGCAGGGTCAGACTGCGAAGCAGGATCCCAGGGTCTCACTGCCGTCCCTCACAGCCCCTCTTCCATGGATGCACACATGTACATGTACGCGTGTGCACACACATGCACACGCACACACACACCCCACCTGCCGTGCTACTCATGCTGACTCACCCAGATCTGACGATAGGAGGTTCCTGCCCAAAAGCAGCATTGAACTTAGAGCTGGAAGGGAAACTTGGGGCTTGGGCACCTTCCCCAAGAAATTATCTTTATTATTTTACAGAAGAGGCCACTGAGGCTCACAGATCCAGTGCCCACATTTACCCAACTCCAAGCCCAGAACCCAGGCCTCTGTGGCCTCTCACAGGTCAGAAAACAGCATGGGCGGGAAGCTGCGTCCACACAGAGGCACTTAGGGGATGTGGCAGGGCCCAGATGGGGGGGTGTCCCCAGGGACCCCCCGCCCCGGGACTCAAGCACTTGGTATCACTTAGAGCTCTGGTGTCCAGTTCACTAGCCACTAGATACATACTTATTTAAATTAAACTTCATTAAATTTTATTTATTTGTTTATTTATTTTTAAGATTTCATTTATTATTCAGAGAGAGCACCAGCAGGGGGAGTGGCGGGTGGAGGGAGAAACAGGTGCCCCGCTGAGCAAGGACTCTCCCCCACCACCCCAGGTGGGACTTGATTCCAGGACCCTGGGATCATGACCTGAGCTGAAGGCAGACACTTAGCTAACTGAACCACCCAAGCGTCCTGAAATTCAAATTAATTAAAATTTAATAAAATGTTTAAAAATGCTACTTCTCGACGCCACTAGCTGTATTTGAAGTGTTCAGGAGCCACGTGTGGCTGGAGCTACAGTATAGGGGCAGTGCAGATCTAGAACATTTCCGCCGTCGCAGCATGCTGTAATGGATGGACAGGGCTGATCAGGAGAGGCAGACTGTGAGACCAGATGGTCTGAAGAAATCTGTTTCCTGGTGGAGGGCTGAGGTCCCCTTGGAAGGAAGGAGAAAAGAAGGGACAGGAGGAGGGAGGAGAGGCAGAACACAGGACGCAAGAGAAAGAGGCTGGAGAGAGGAGAGAGAACGGAGGAGGAGGAGGAGGCTGGCATGAGAGAGGAGGGCCCAGAAGGGAAGGGAAATCCTGTGACTGTCCCTGTGGCTGAGGTCCCGCTGACTGTCCTAGTCCAGGGGGACTGACACACACCTCCCCCTTCCCTATTCCAGAAGGGCCAGAGGACAGAGTCATAGGCCCCACACCCAGGGGCCACAGACTTGGCATCTGATAGCTCTCCAGACCGAAACAGCCCAACCTGTCCCCAAACTGATGAGTCCTTGTGCCCAGGACTCTCTCCGTGCCCCAGGGTGGCTTCTGCACCCCATGCAGAAAACAGACTGACAGAGAGAAGCCCCTGCCCCAGGTGCTGGGAAGACACCCCCCAAGGCCTTTTCATGCTTCACCGCAGCAGAAATGTCTCTTGGAGAAAAGAAGGGAGGAAGGTGAACCTAGTGAAATAAAAATGCTTCTCTTGCCAGACTGAGGGCATTTTTCAAACCAGGAGACAACACCTTCAACCAGGATTCAATTCTGTAGATAATACGACCTGTCACTCTCTCCGGCATCCTTCTAAGCGAACGTCTGACAGACCATAGTGGGTCAGGCAAAGAGCATTGTGTCTAAAATAAATTCCTGGGTTCGCTTCCTGTTTTGCCACCTAATGACCAGGACAAGTGGCTGAGCTCCCCTAGACTCAGTTTCCTGCTGAGCCATTGGGATGGGTGTGGAGCCCATAGACAAGGCACTCATGTGTCAGTCCCTCCCCTCCTGCCCCAGGTACTTTGCACATCTTCCCCTTGCCACCACAGCAGGAGAGGTTGTAGAGGACAAGATTCCCTGGCGGAGCTCCTGCGTGGCCAGGGAAGAGGCAGCAGCTACAGGCCTCGGCTGAAGAGGGCACCACCACAGAGCCAAGCACAGTGTGAGGGAGGAAGCACTGGGGGAAATGCCTTTGAGGAAGGCTTCACAAAGGAAGAGAAGGGTGAACCGGGCTGGAACAAGACAGAGAATCCAAGGAGGAGAACGTCTGAGACAGAAACCACATGAGCCACACTCCTAAGGAAACTCAGCTCTCCCTGAGGAGAGGCCCCAGCCTCAGATGGGAGAAGCGTCTAGCCACAGAGCCCAGGCCTTCCCCACGTCACCTGGCCACCCCCATCCTCTCCGCCTGCACCCCCTCTCCATGGCACCTGGGGTCCCGAAGTCAGGAGTGGGCTAGTGCAAGTGGCCGCCGGTCCCTGTCTGAATAGCTTTCCGCCTGCAGGCCCGGGTGTGATTCAGGAGAGATCTAGGGAGATCTAGACTGATCTTTCAGCCAAACTGAAGCACATCTGGGGCCACCGGAGAAATTCCAGCGACGGGGAAAGAAATTATCTCTTTTCCTCACAACTGATGTCCTTAACACAGCCCCCTTTGTTATGAGGTGTAGGCAAAAGAACAGTGGACTATGAGTCAGGAGTCTTGGAGCACAGGCCAGGACACCTGGACTCCTTTCCCAGCTCTGCCGCTGGCTGTAATCCCGGGCAAGTCACTTAACCTCTCATAGGCTTGCGTTCCCCACCTGCAAATTGGGGATGATCATCTTGGCCCCTTCTGCCTCCTTGTAAAAGAGGATGAGGTGATACAGGGGAGCAGAAGTGCCTGAAATGCCTCAGGATGGGAGAGTGCCCGACACAGGGCCAGGACGGCCCTGTTACTCTAACAACAGAGACACCACCTCTGAGTGACTCACAGCTGTTCGCTCCCCCACTCTTCCAGACCGAGCACTTGAGACCTGGGCCTCTGTATGTTCCTTCTCTACCACGGTGCCCCTAGCTGAGAGGCCAAGTGGGACCTGGGAGCATTGCTTTTTCTGCCCAACCTTAGAAAGGACCGAATGTCTCCCAGGGAAGGGAACATGAACGCGGGATCTTGGCAAGGGGCACAGGAACCTACATTCTTGGGATCCTCTGCCCTCCACTGACCCCAATTATCTACAGATGCCCTGGAGGCAGGGCTGGGCCAGCTCCCAGATGGGAACACTGAGGCTGCAGGCTGACTCACTCATGAGTGTCTTGCCACAGGCAGACCGTGTCACGGTGGCCTGTGGCTTCTGTGCAGGCTCAAGAAAACCGTGGTGTGAGATAGTCCCATAGCTCTGGGGAAAACAAATCGGGCTTTCCCATCCTCACCCACCCGACCTCCCTCCAATGCCACCCATTACCAGGCCCTCCCTGAGGCCCACCCTCCCCTGGGAGGCGGGGAGGGGAGGCTTATCCCTGGCAAGCGGACCGGATTATTTATTTCCACTTGCCCATTCCATCCCAAGCGATGTCATGTACCCCTGTCCAATTTCTACAATCAAATTTGGGAGACCTGGGGGACTCGGAACAACTTGAGTGTCTCACGGAGCTGATCCTGGGAACACAGGGGCAAGTGTCTCTTTAAAAATATTCCCTGCATAGCAGGTCACACTGGCCTGCAGCCACATCACCCCGGGCTGTGATCTCACCAAGCTCCAGGAAGCCAAACAGGGTCAGGCTTGGCTAGTCCCGGAGCAGGAGACCTCCCAAGCAAAACACAGGTGTTGCTGGTGATTCAGCAGGCCGAGCCCCTCCCTCCACGAGTCTCGATCTTCTCAGGTGTTGGATGATGCTGGAAGCTCCTATCAGTACCCAGGCGGGGGGCGGGGCGGGGCGCTGGCACCCGGTGCTCAATGCTCAGTGCTCTTTCTCCGTGCCACGTGTTACAAGTGTCGACAGGGCTCTGAAGAATCAGGGCGTACATGCTTCCTCCCTCACCAACCCCTGCCCACTTCCTAAGGTCGACCTAAATTCCCTCAGCTGTTTCAAACAGATAAGGGATGGAGGAGGGGAAGGCAGCCTTTGAGGGGCCTCAGGCTCAGGAACCAACAGGACCCCATTCCCAAACAGCTGGGGTCTGTGGCTACCACCAGGCCCTGGGCCTCAGCCCTGAGGATGGTCCCTTCTGGTTTGGGAATGGGTGAGGATGAAAGGGGTCCGTGAAATGAGGGCGGTCATAAGCCTGCTTGATGAGTACATAGTATTCATTACATCCCAACCCCGTCATTAGAGGCCGTGGCAGAGGAGAGCTTGGGGCCCCTTCTTTACTGCAGTAAAAACTGAGGGGTTTCTCCCCCAAAGGGAGCTCTGCTTCTGCTTCCCAGCAAGGGCTCCCGCCCAGGAGAAGGTCAGGAGCCTCCATGATGCCAGGCCTGACTCCGTCCCTGTCTTGCTCCTCCATCCCTTCAGGGAAGGGTCCAGCAACTCAAGGAGGTGACAGGGGCCTGGGGATGAGGAGGGCTGGAAATCGGGGCTTTTCCAACCCAGTGCACAGTTCTCTCTCCCCTCTACCCATCAAGCACCACTATCAGGGGGACAATCCATCTGCTTCTTCCAGGAAGCCCTCCCTGCTCTAAGTCCTTTCCTTAGCAGGCATCTCATCGGTAATTACTCGCTTCATTCCGTCTTCCTGCCAAACTGTAAATCACCCGCACACCCGCACTGCACTTGGCACCTAGTAGGACCTCAATAAATGTGGGCTGCATGGACATCAGCCAGGAGCCAGAGCAGGTGACCTAGCAGAGAAGGAAGAATTCTCCATAGGCGCATCCTTCTCTCTCTCTGCCTTTTCCCACAGTGAGAATGATCTGGGAACCCGCTGCTTTCTTAAGGCCGCAGTCAGCGAGTAACTAAAAAACCATTGTCTAGACAGTGCCCCCACTTACCTCCTAAATGTAACCCTTTTCTCCAAATCCCACTGCGCACCTGCTCACATTTTTCCTTGCCATCTGCCCCCTTCGTCCAGGGGAGCACCCAGGGAGAGAGTCCAGAGGGCCCAAGCCCTTTCCTGTGGGGCCAACCCTTCGTGCATGACAGCCCCGCAGGCTAGGGGCTGGCGCTGGCGAGGGCTGGGGGCTTGCCCTCTTCCCCATTAGGGCTAGAAGCGCAGCAGTAATAGGTTGGAGCCCACCCTGCTGGCGCGGGCCGTGGAGGCGGAATGGAGCGTGGCCAGACCCCACAGAGAGGAGGCAGATTAATCAGCTGTCATTTGCGTTCATTAAAGACCCCTTGCTCTGCGCCGCAGCCGCAGATGCCGAGGCGATTGACTGCTCACAACAAAAAGTTCTGGGGACAAGTTTGTCTCGGCTCCCTGTGGCATGGCCTGGGGACAGTTCCGGCAGCCTAGAAGCCCGGATTCCTTGGGTAGAAGGCCACTGAGGTCCAGCTACACGGGTGGGGGATTGGAAGGAGACGCTCAGCCCCTGCTCGGGAAGCATGGAGAGTCAGCAGCTGGGGAGGCCCCTTGACCCTCTTTGGGATTCTTCCCTTCTGTCACCCTGTCCCCTTTCCTCCCATCTCCTCATGGCCCTGGGCACTGTCACCTGGAACTGCTGGGCCCTCCTTGGAGTTGTGCAAAGGCTCATTTCAACATACTTGGAGACTGATGATGATGCCATGGGGCGGGAGGCCAAGCACGGGACCTGCCCCAAGCCCGGCTTGCGGCCCATCTTCCCACCTGCCTGTGTGGCTCAGCCCAGAGGCCCTCCGTACGTGAGCTCCACTAGAGGGGCAGCATGGGGAGCCAGCGGACCTGCGGAAAGGGGCCCGCAGACTCCCTTCCACTCCCTGAGGTTATGTCCATCCCCACACATTCCAGAGACAGACCAACTGTGAGGTCACGGTGTTTACTGAGCTCAGTATCGGTTGTTTTTTCATTGTAATTGCCAAGCTCCCCAGATGGCATTTGCCTGCCGGGCTCTGTAAAAGGTGACACAAGAGAATGAGAGCAAGCCCTGGGCCTGGCAGGCCCCCGGTGGGCCCCATGTGCTGTTCCCTTGGCCCAGATGAACAAGCCTGGCCTGAGCGGGGCAGGCAGGGGCACAAAAGCCCACCACGGGGCCCGGGCATGGCTGAGGAGCGAGGGGGCAGACTGTCAGCTCACCAGTGATGACAGCTTTACCTGGCCATCTCTGCGGGGAAGGAGCTGACGGAGACCCTTAGTACCAGGCCTCTTGCTAGGACCAAGACCCTAGAGCAGACCCTGACCCCCAGACCTGTGCAGCCTCACACAGCGCCCTTCTCTGGTCTACAGGCTACAAGGAAGAGCAACGCACTTGTCTCTTTTGTTTCTCCCTCTCCCCCAAAGGAGGTCCCTGAAAACCTGGGGAATAAAGGTTCCCCGAACAGGGTCAGGAGTGAGGAGCATGATCAGGGGAAGGGGGCCCCCCCATGGGCTTGTCAACAACCCCCCCCCCCGAGAGTACCCATCAGACTATCCCCAGGTGTGGCCACACAGGTCCCCCACCAGTGAAAGAGCCTGCCGTGCCCAACACCAGAAACCCAAAAACTCCAAACAGCAAGTGACACTGAGGGTCACTGATCTGGGGCTGCTTCTGCAGCGCCAGGCCGGTTTACAGGGGAGGAGATGTGCCTGGTGCCTCCCAGTCCCAGCTGAGCCCCTGCCCCTCCAGTGCACCCATTCTCCTCTGACAGCCCAGGAGCCTGACGGGTCCAAAGAATCTGACTTGAGAGCTAGGGCCACTTCAGGGCCAATCAGTCGTGCCCGGGAAGGGGGATTGCAAGGGCTCCAGAACCCGAGAGAGACCTGTGAGAGACCGGACCTTGGACCACTGCTGCGCCCACAGGTCTGAAGCGATGTCCCCCGCCCAGTTCAGAGAGCCCAGGGAAAGTGGCCTGGCAGGTCTGAGAGCAGGACTCTGGGGTAGGGCTTCTCAAACGAATCAGAATCATCGCAGGTTCTTGTTAAAAGGAAGATTCTGATTCCCAGCTCTGTGGTGGAGCCGGAGATTCTGCATTTCTGACAAGCTCCTGGGTGACGGGTGACGGCTGCTGCTGTTTCAGTAGCCAGGGGCTAGGGGACCCGGGCCAAGTTCACCATCGGCCCCTGTGAAAAGAACAAGATGAGATTTGAATGAGATTTAACCGTTTCTACCTATTGCCACATTTCCTCATGAGGACACGATTTCCCAGAACCGCCCAGATCTCACCAGCATCTTTTCTTCTTTCATCCAAAATCTTGATCCCCAAGCTTTCTTCCAGGAAGTCCATCTGTCTATCCCCCACTCCCTTCCTTCCTTCCTTCCCTCCTTTCTTCTTTCTCACAAGGTAGCCCCAGGCCTGCGCTCTCCAGTAAGGAACAGAGAGGCCCAAAAGCACAGGCTGTGTTTCATCTTCCCACTAGAGCTGAGCATGGAAGCCTGAAGTAGGGCAGAGGAGGAAGAGAACGCGGAGAACAGAGCCCGGGAGCCTGACTCCCACCCCTGCTGCCCTCCTTTCCCCAGGAGGCTGAGGGCTCACCATGGCTGGGCAGGCCCCCACCCCCACCCCCACACGCGACCCCATGTTCCCAAGCCCCCAGCCTTGCGGCCTGCTTCTCTAGAACTACCAGCATGTCTTGGGTGGCACGTGGGGAGCACAGCAAGGCCCAGAGGCTGCTGGCTGGTGCCTGGTTGACAGCTGAGAACAGGACAGGACAGGACCGGGGTGGTGAGAAACCTCTTAAGCAGAAAGAGAGGAGATGGAGGGACTAGTAGAACCAGAAGCAGGTGAAGAGGCTGAGCCAGGTGCTGTAAACAGCGTCCCAGCCGTTGGTGAAGGTGGTCTCCACTCCACAGAACCTGGGAGAGGGGGGTGTCATGAAGCTCTCACAGCCACCCTGGAGAGGTCCAGACGCCAGTGCCACCAATGGTCCACAAGCCCCGGGGTACCCTCCCTAGGCCAGGTGGGCGCTAGGGGGTTGCTGGGTCCCCTTGGTCCTGCTGGAGCTGGGAAGCTGAGGTCTGGCCCACCACCCACCCCCAAGCTTTTTGGACCTCCCCAGTGCCTCCAGTGCCCCTCCTGGGGTTGCAGCCACCCAGCCAGAAAGACTGGCTGCTGGAGATGAGAGATGGGAGCCATAGATAAACACTAGTCCTAAGGAGGTAGCCTTGCAGCTCCCTCCCTCTGGAGGCTGCAGTTTCCCAAGCCCTGTTTGTTTGGGGGATTAACTGCGGTCATTTCCCAATTCTGCCTCTGTGCTGCAAGGAGAGGGGAGCAGGCCAACCCCAGCTCACACTCCTGGGGCAGGGGGAAGGGCAGGGCTGGTGCCCCCACCTGGTTGATCACCTCTCCAGCCAGGGCTCCCCTTCCCTCCCCCATCCCCAACCCAGGGGCTCTCACAGGGGAGCAGAACAGCTCAGTTCTTACTCACAAACAACAGTCCTAATCAGTCATCTCTTTGTCCTGGACTCCTGCCAGGGGCCTGGAGATTCCCACACCCCCTGGTCCTAATTCCGCAGTCCAACTTAGCTTCCTCCTAACCAGCACCCCCCACCGCGCTGCGCCCCCACCGCTGTCCCTTTTCAACGACCCATCACCCTGGTCTTCCTAGTGTGCTCAGCACCTGACACACCCACCAGCACAGGGTGGCCTGGGGGAGGGAGTGTGTGTGAGTGTGTGTGTGTGCTTTGTTGAGTATGTCTGTGTGACCATGTACAACTGCATATAATGTGAGTACGTGTGTGTGCATGAGTGTGCATCTGTGTAATTGTGAGTATTGTGCGTGAATATGCAAGTATATTGGTGTGTATGCATGTATATGTATATGTGAGGATGTGTTGTATGAGTGTATCATGGTGTGTGAGTGTGCATGTGTGAGATGCGTGTATGCCTACAAGCACGTTGTATATAAGTGTGAACATACACATATGTGAGTGTGTGAGACTGAGCTTAAGTGCACAAGTGCAGAGAGCTGTGTGTCAGCATGCATGCTGAGCGTGTGAGCCTGTGTGTGCATGTGTGTGTGGCTGTGGACACGTGTGCATGCATGTGCATGTGGAGGGGTGCATATGCGTAAGTAAGCGTGACAGCTGCATGTGTGTGCGTAAGCATGTTGTGTTTATATGCGAGCACGTGTGTGGCTGTGAGCACGTATGTGTGTGAGGGTGTGTGTGGGCACGTGCACTTAGGTGTGTGAGTGTGGGGGCTGTGTGTGAACACATTGAGTATGCATGTGAGTGATGTGTGTGCACAAATGGGGGGCCGTGAGTGTGCGAACGTGGGTGAGGGTGTGTGAATGAGTGTGACCTGCTGTCCTCCCCTCCTCCAACTTTCGCCACGCCACCCCTGGACTCCCCCAGACCCTGCCTGCGAATAACCTACAGGCATTCTCTTCTTCACTTTTCTTCTTCCCCTCCTGCTCCCAGGTTTCTGGGCCTCTGTCTCACCCCTCTGCCACTCCTCTTCCCCCCCACCAGTTTCGGAAAAGTCTTGCCCACTGTTTTGTTTCCCTTGCTGGTTTCTGGCCCGGTTTCTACCCGACAGCAGAGCCCTGGCATCCTCCTGCCTCCCTCACCCAGGATCCTCGGTCTGTCCATCGGAGCCGGGAGCCTTGTCAGAGCCCCCATAGGGGGCTGGGGACCCCCATCGGAGCTGCTCCTCCCCGACAGCTCTCTCCTGTCCGTGGCTTTCTCTGTCTGTGAGTGTGTGTGTCGCTGTGGGTGGGGGAAGAGACAGGAGCAGGGAGTGAGAAAAGTAAGGAGGCTGGGCTCAGATGGTGTCATTAAGAGATATTAATGCCCCTCATCAAGGCATATTAATAAACATTATGTACCATGCGCTCGGCACACCCCGGGTGAGTGCAGACCCAGCAGGAGGGGCCCACGTTCACAGCTGAGTAACCTCCAAGCCCACGGCACCACCATTAGCCTCATGTGCTTGACCTGCCAGGAGACTCATGGGGACCGCCACGGCAAGAGGGGGCAGGCGGACGGGTTCCCTGTCTCCTCCCCACCCCACTGCCACCACACCCTTCCCCCCACTGCGCAGCCCCAGGGAAGGGAAACCACAATGACCCTTACACCGGGACAGCACTGTGGGACTTGAGAATATTCCTAATTTCGTCTTTACAACAGCCCCATGGGGAAACCAGGCAGACATCAGTCCCATTTCCACTTCACAGGTACGGAAGCAGAGACTCAGAGAAAGTTAAGTGTCTTGCTCACAGTCATGCAGCTGATTGGTAATGACATTGGACTGAAGCCCAGTTTGCCCTTTTGGACGGCTGTGTGAACAGCTCAGTCACTAATACAGCGGGGCTGCTTTTCACTGGACGGCACCGCTTCCCCGGTTCCGCGGCCGCCAAAAATCAGACCATGAAGGCACAACTCCTTCAGTAGGGCAGGCGGCTTCTGTCCACCAAGTGGGGAGCAGGGGGGAGGAGCGGTCTCCTGACGGTCCTGCTCCTTAGCAGGAAATGTCCGGGAAGGCGGGGACCAGAGGGAGCCAACTTGTATAAAGATGCTGGCAAAATGCCTGGGCCTTGTCGGCACCGGGCAAGAGGTGTTTCCCTTTCTTTATGTGGTGACCATGACCACATAAATATTAAATTATTGGCTCCTAAGGAAGTTTGAGCAGGCAGAAGGCCAAAGGGCCCGTGCGTTTTATTTGTTTTTCAGCATTTACAGTCTGGCGCTGTAGCAGGGCGCGAAATGGGTTATTCACCGAGTCAACCGCAGTGGTGTTTAAAATTACATAAGGTAGTCTCCGTGTGTGTTTAAGAAGATAAGAACCATTGTTGAATGAGATCAGTAGCCAAAACAGTTAAGATGAAAGGAGCTGGGGAGAACTACAAGGATAAGAGTGAGGAGATCAGGGAAGCGTGCTTACGAGGAGCAGCCAACTCGCCCGCAATTCCAGATAACTGAGGCACTCGGCAGACCTGAGGTCGATGCTGAACGCCTCGGCTTTTAGTCCATTATCTCGAAATGGCAGTCTTAGTCCCCAGTCACATTACGGCATGATAATTATGTTTAGCTGTTAACTCATGATACTTGCTCTTCAACTATCTTAATGTATTTGTCTATTTCTAAGTGGACTGGGTTCAATAAGACCACACGTTGTGTCCTTTATTCTGTTTTCTTTCCCACTCACACTCTGTCACCCTGCACCTTGCCTGTCACAGGTGTCACTCTGTCACCTGTGACAGGCAAGTGTCAAAGAGCAATGGCTCTGCCTTCTCCTGAGGTCCAGACAAGTCTGTGAGCTTCAGAGATGGAAAGCAACTCAGGGCGAGTTTCCCCGAGCAGGGTTCACCTAATGCAGGCCCCAGAGGGGACTGGGGCTCAGAGCTGGCACCTGTGGACAAGCCACTTTGGGACCCAGATGCAAAGAATGGAGCCGTGGTGTTCTCAGAGCACTTATCTCTACACAGAATGATCTAGAGGTTTCTTTTTCTTTCTGGTTGGTGTGGAGGGGGGGGGGGTCCTGTGTTTTCAACCTTTTCTACAATGAGTATACAGTACTTTAATGATCTGAAACGAAGTTATCATTTGTATGAGGAGGTGTTTGAGGGCCCCAGACTCACCCGTTCAGAATGAGGTCATGGTGATGGAGTTTAGCTCCACGCAGCTCTGACCTGCCCCTTGGGCCATGCTCCAAGGCCTGGCTCTGTCCAGATACTTTCTTGACCAGAGGCAGCTCCCCTGACCCCCTCTGATGACTCTCCCGGGTACGCGCTGATGAGCTTGGGGAAGAAGTCTTGCCTACCATCTGTGGGCCCACAGTTCAGGCTGCTGATGGCTTTGACTCTCAGAAGCATGGCCTGCCATTCAAACCTAACCCTGGCTTACATTTCCAGCCTTACCTTGAGCTTTCTTCCAGACCCACCACTGTTTTCACATCTTGTTTGCATATTTATACATTGTTCGTGCTGCTCCCTCAAGTTACACTGCCCCTCCCGTCTCTGATCCGCTGGAAAACTAAAAAACTCCTGCACATCCTTCATGGCCCAGATAAAATACAGCCTCCTCTCGACAGCCTTTCCCGATCACTACCCCCAAGCAGGTACAACTTCTGTTCTCGGAGCTCCCCCAACACTTCCTGTAGATTTCCAGTTGTTTAGGCCTGTAATAGAGTTATTTCTTTGTTGACCGATCTACCGCACTGGACCGGTACCGTGAAATGTGCCTCGTTCATATGTCTGTGTCCAGCCCAGGGCTCCTCGTTCATTGACTCATTATCTCCCCATCTCCGCAGCTCTCATTCCTCAGGGCCAGCTCCACGCTAGATATTATCACACACGCACACACACACACACACACACACACACACACAGGTGCGAGACAGCGTTACTTATCTGGAAACCACACGCCCTTCCATGCCGCCTGGAACAAAGGGCCTGGACAGCCTGTACTTTTTAAGCTGCAGACAGCCTTGACCTTGGTGTTGGGAAATCTTGCCTCTTCACCCAGTGTGAGGAAGAATGGGGAAGCCCTGGGTGAAGCTCTTCTTTCTTCTCCGGATTAGTCAGTATCGGCTTAGTTACAAGAAGCAGATAATTCTCCCTTGGCTATATCCCACCTCTCCCCATTTTTGGTGTCTGGAGACCCAGAAGGTAACTGACCCCAGATATGAAGCCAAACTAGGAGTCAAAACCCAGGGGTCTGTTACCAGTCCCTGCCAAGACACCAAATCTTCAGGCTGCCCACTGGCACTTTCTAAAGACTATTCACCCGCAGCCGCACTGCCCATGAAGGAGCCAGGAAGAAGCCTCTTGGGTCTTTGATGTTAACCCTTCTTGAGGGAAGCCAGTGCACAGAATAATTGGCTGTCCTACACCCTGGAGTCCAGAGCCCTCAGCTCCCAGGAGAGCTCAGGTGCGTGACTCCTTCTCACCGCGGACTCACTGACCTCGGTGGCCGGCCCTCCTTTCCCTGGCCTCAGGGCAAAAAAAGCAGGCCACAGGATTAATTGATCACAGCCTCTCCCTTAAAGCAGGCACCGGTCTCCAGGGCTGGGCCCTCTCCAAGCCGGTGTTTGGCGGCCTGGCAGCTGTGGCCCCTGGAGACCTCAGAGCCTGGGAGCTGTCAGTGCGTTCCACTTACTTACCCCTTCTTAATTGCAGAATACACAGATTGCTCGGGAGCACTTCTGCAATCCTGTGCCTTTTCCTGGATCCCTTGCCACTTGGCAGCTAGCAGGCCCCTGTGCAAAACAGCAAGGAGCCTTCTTATTTGGTGCCAGTATCAGAGAGCCTGGAATTCTGCTTCTGTGTTCCCTATTTTTCCCTCCCGCCTCCCCCCACCCAGTGCTGTTTCATTCATGTCTCCCTTCACTGTCCCTTATCCCCACTACATCTTTCAAGTCCAGGACTCTTCTGACAGATCCTCCACTCCCCCTTGTCCCCCCCAACCCCGGAGATCAAGAAGTGAAACTTCCCCACTCGGGCAGAGGTTGGCAGTCAGGCAGGGGAAGTGATTGAATCCTCCTGTCTAAGATGGGAAGAAGTGGGTGAAGAGATTAAATCATCTCCCGCAGACTCTAAGAAATGTGCTGCTGACCCTCTACTCCAGGGGTCAGCAAGCCCGAGCACCTGGGGCCTTCGCAAACGCCCAGGTGGGCGGACAGTTGCCTGTAGGTAATTGAAGGGGAATGAGGACACCAGGCTGGCCGTCTCTGCTGGGCCCAGCGCTGAGCCAGGCCCTTTCCCATCCACCAGATCTCACAACCTAAATCTGGCCTCCGTGTTGCAGGTAGGCTTGACCTAAGGCTTCTCCAGGCTGGGGAAGGGGAGCCCCGGGACCCGTGATTCTCGAGAAGCTGATGCCATGCACAAGAAACAAAGGAGCCATCTAACTGGCTCATCTGTTTGTGCTACTCCAAAAGCTTAATGTATCAGGGACCTCTGGGACCCGGCCTGGGAGGGTGGAAGGATCAGGGTCCGGACAGTGGCAGTGTGTCCCATCAGAAAAGAATGGGACAGAGAGCCAGGAGGAGGGGCTTCTTCTAGTCTTGGCCTCAAGGCCAGCTACCTGTGACACATTGAACAAAGCCTTCATTCCTCTCTCCACTCCTTCCACAGATGTGTGTTAGACCCGTAGTGTTTTAGCTTGGGTTGCCCCAAAGCAGAGCTCGAGACAAGGAGTCTCGTGCAAGTAATGAATTTTCAAAGGGACGCGAGGAAACCCCAGTGAGGGACCGGGTAAGAAGGGGAAAAGGAGGGCACTCAGTTGAGGTTCATGGGCAAACAAGTTCTACTCTGGGTGCCCAGAGCCAGTATGAAATCACAGCCCATCACTTCCCCAAGAGGGGAGGAGCTGGAGTATTTATGCACCATTTCCATCAGCCCTTGGTTAGGAGCTGTTGCCAGGGGATGTTAACACCCTAGCATGTCTGCCCTATTGTGCAGGTGGTGAAGCAGGCCCTAGAGGCCAGAGGAGGCCCTGGGAACAGGTGAAGCAGACTGGAAGGAGAGCTGGAGAGCACCAAGGTGGCAAGGGCTGGGGAGTGAGCCTGGGCATTGACAACGTCCATGGCTCTGTGCCAAGCATCTTAGGGGCTACAGAGATGGGCAGGATGCTATCCCTGCCCTTGAGAGACTAAGCTCCTCTGGGTTTCCTTTCACTGAATTGGGAGACTGAGCTCTGCCCTTCCCCGGCAAGGGCTGCCGTGAGATGGATGCTTTGGTTAGAGCCCTGGAGAAGAAGAACTGAAAGCTCATTGCCAATGTCAGATAGCAGTAGTGGGGGGCAGACCCCAGCTTCCAGCACTGTGCCCTCTACTTGATCGGAGCAAGTCTGGTGGGGCAGTCTGTATCTACCCTGGGCCAAGACTGGAGTGGCCATGACTCTCAGTTGAGTTTCAACTCCACCTAAGCATCTGACGTGCCAGGTCCAAACTAAGTTGACAGAGAAGCCGTGAGCTCTGAGGTCGGAGGGGTGGAAAGGAAATCTCAAGTCTGTAAACCCAGAAATTCTTCTGAACTGTCCATAGAGCCAAGCTTCTTCTCCGCAATTAGAATAACGTGTGACTCTTTCTATGCCAGTCGTGTGCATTTCTGCCATGCACACACACACACACACACACACACACACACACACACACCGGGGACCAACTTCTAAGAAAAAGAAGAGACTTTTTTTTAATATCCTGAGTGTTTAAGGGTCCTACTGAACAACCTTTCATCCCTTCCTTTCTTCCCCTTGACAGAGGATGCTGATTAGGAAAAGAGTTGCCTCCCCACGGTCATCTAGTCTTGGACACTTAGAAGGGCCCTGGACATCCTCCCAAGCACACTGCCCTCACACCTCAGGGGTTCCTGTCCCACTATCCTCAAAAAGCCACCCTGGTCTTTTCCGTGTTCCTGAGGATCAGAAACCTGACAATTTCTACACTGTTTATAATTTCTATAATTATTTCCTTTTTTTAACCTTAGCATTTAGACAAGCTCCTTTTGAAAATGTCAATCTGTCTTAGCGTATAGTAAGGGAAAGGAGGTTTTGTCTGGGCTGGGCCCGTCTTAAAGAGAAGAAGTATACCTGGAGGAGGGGGGAAGGCCAGGGAGGAAGCCAAGGTTGGGAGAGCTCTCAGCAGCCCCTCCTCCGCTGCATGCCCTCTTTCCAAAACTCTTGTCTGCTCAGACTGCTCTGTCCCTCATATGCTGGGTTCATTGCCCACCCTCAAGACCCTTTCCTCAGTCCTGTCTTCCTAGGAAGTGCTCAGAATCAGAGATTCCCCCCACCCCACCCCACTCCACTAGAATGTTCCAGAATCTCATCCATCCCCAGAAATTTCCGGGTTCCTAAGGTCATCTCAGGCTAAATGAGGTACTCCGATCCGTGAAGACTCTTCAGGAGAGCTCAGGATTTCATATGGGGGTGGGGAGCTGGGGACAGGGAACCATGTAGCCATTTCCACTGTGGCCCCAGGCCTCTAGGTAATATCTATGTATTTTAATAACAGTCTTCCTAAAGCCATGCTGCCTGGAGAAGTGATGGGATTGTCGTAGAAAAAAAGCATAAGATGGCACTATGGGTCAAAAGACATGAGATCCTGAGCTAGGTCTCAAGAGTCAAAGGGTCTAGGCTTCCTCCTCCTGGAATATTCTGGGATTCTCCCACTCACTACTCTGTGGCTCTGGACAAGCAGTTTGAGCCCGTTGGAGAGTCAATTTTCGTACCCTTTGAGTTTGATTTCCTAAGACCCTATCACATATTGATCATGTGGTAGAAATTTTAGCACCCCCCCCACTCCCCAGAACAGACCAATGAGGGAAGGTTTATGGCCAAAGGGAGTTTAGCCAATCTTCAACTCAGCTTGAATAAATACCAGCCACACTGACCACAGGCTCTTCGGGAAGGCCCCTACGCTGCCTGGTCCTTCCTTGGAGACTTCCTTCCCTGGTCATCCTTCCAAGGATCAGCACCTGTCCGCAGGACAAGCTCCAGAGAGACCCTAAGAACTCAAGCCGTCGATGCCCTCTGCTCCGGGCTCCCCCAGCAGCTGCCTCAGCCGAGCTCAAGGGCAGCTCCCCCAGGGAAGGCGGGCAGGAAGGGCCGCTGGCTTTACTCACTGAATCCAAGTCTGTCTTTGCCAAGCTGGCCCCAGTAGATGAGAAAAGACTCCCTGGAGTGAAAGGGAGGGGAAAGAGAGCCTTTCCACCCTGATCAAGGCTGCAATCAGACTTTCCACCCCGTTCTGCACAAACTCACTGACCTTATGGGCCCAGCAACCACCCCCAGCCCGCCCCCCCAGCCTTCCCAGCACTCACTCAGAGGAGAGAGGCCGTTTATCACTCTGGGTGGGACCCAAGCCTGTGGGGAATTGAAAAGAAAGAGCCAGCTTAGGTTGCTATTGTTTTGTTTAAACAAACCGCTGGCTGGGCTGACTTGGAGACAAGTGAGGGGGAGGCTGGGAGCTCGCAGCGGGCTGGGCTGGGCCGCCCTGGGGCTTAGCCCCCATCTCTCTCAGTCGTGCTAGAGCCACCAGAGAGCCAGACAGCTATTTCGGGAGAGGGGCTGCTAGGGCTTGGGCCCTCACATGGTCTCCTGAGAGAGACGGGTATCAAGGAAAGGGGCCTCTGTTCCCCGCCCCCTTTCCCCTACCCTGGTGACCCCTGGCTTCTCAACCCGCAGGTCACAGTGGGGGCCTGATACTGGGGGCGGGCGTGGGGGGACCCTGCTGAAAGCAGGCCAAGGCACAGCTGGCATGCCTGGATGTTCCTGAGCAGAGAAGACGGCATGAGGGGGGCTGGCGGCGTGCCAGGGGACAGAGATCTCGGATGCTCAGGCTGAGGACAACCAAGTGGGAAGGGAGCCCAAGGTGGAGGGGCCCATTTTGCAGTCTCAGTCTCCCCCACCCCCCACCCCAAGCTCTCTCCCAACCAGAGGTAATAGAGACAGGGATGAGCCTCAGGGAAGGGATGTTCTGGCCAAGGAGGCCCAAAATAAGAACAGTTGGCAGGCTACAGCCCAAAGTGGAAGAGATGGGGGGAGGGTACTTCAAGAAGAGGGGTGGGTGGGGCTTTAATTCTGTAAAAGGTAAACCGCACTAGAAGTTGGGTCACCCAGCTGACCCTGAGAGCCTCTGCAGAGAAATGAGAGGGAATCTCAGAGCTCCCCCTTCCAAAGCCTTATCCCGAGGACCTCTGCCAGGGGAAGGAGCCAAGGCTGGACCAGGAGGGCTCTGTGGAAAGGTGGCCAGGGCACAGTTAGGTGTTGGCAGAAGCAATGAAGAGCCATGCTAATCACCATCATTAAGGCCATAAAACCCCACACCTAGGGGCCCCCGAGCTGTGGCACAGACCCAGGGGCCCGGCTCCAGTCCCTTTCATCTGAGCATCTCCCGGTCCTGCACAAACAATAATTAGCACCCGCCCCCGGGATCGCCTCATTATCCCACAGACGCAGAGCAGAGGGGAGAAGGGAGGGGAAGGAAGAAGAGGGAAACTGAGGCCAAACAATCTGCCCAGGGGTTGTGGGCTGAGTCCAGTCAAGGCTGGGAAAGAAGCTGCCTCGGAATCAGCAGTCCAGCCTCCTTCTGCCATCCCTGCCCTTCTGGTTCCTCAGGCAGCCACTGGTCTAATGTGCTGAAGGCCCCAAAGAGAGCCTAGCGAGGCTGTGAGCATTGTCAGCCCCTGCGTTAGAGCTCATCAGACCCCATAGGCAGAGACTGTGTCCCATGCCCAGTCTGGGGACACAGATGATGGGAGTGGAACCGCCTTTCCAGTGAGCAGAGGAGGAGTGGGGCTCGCCCTCTCCAGGGGACGGGGTGGTCCCATCTTTCACCCCCAGGCCGCCCTCAGCACTGCCTGCGTCTGTCCTCTCTCCCTGGACCCCCTAAGGCACCATTCTGAGCCCCAGAGCCCGTTCTGGAATGTGTCCCAGGAGCAGTCATACCCGTGCCTATTCTCCTATCTTACTCCCTCAGGGAGAGAAAGAAGTCCGCAAAACCCGCTTGGACTGAGGTGTGGCCGTGTGGCCTTCTGCTGCCCCAGGAGTAACCCACACCTGTGCCTGTCTCTGATTGCAGGGCGTTGATATAAAGAAAGGGAAGGTCCAGGGCCAGGAGTTGTCACGTGAGTACGACCCTCCCCCACCCCTTGCCCCAGCTGGGGCAACATGACCGCAAGAACCATAACAATGCAACTTAATGTTGAGACTTGGTGGTGTGAAAGTGCCCACCGACCCAGGAGTTGACTCTTCCTCTCTCTAAAGGCTGCTGTCTTCATTTGAAAGAGAATGAAAGGCAGGCACGACCCCATTGTCCCTCAGCTCACAAGGATTAAGGGGTGAGGCCAGCATCAAATGCAGAGGTCTGCTCTCCTGGAGGGACTGGAGTCCTTCCCTTCCCTGGGCCTGCCTCCCTGTGTTCCCTTGTACCCAGTACCATGATGTGCTTGCATGGGACCCCATAGACCTCCCTTTTCTCTGATGACCTCCCCTTCTCACCCCTTCTCCACCCCTCCCTTCCATTCCTCCCCTCCCCCTCGCGCCCCCCCTGCAAGAGCAGGCCTGCCACTCAACTTGAGGGGAAAGCTGAGGTGCAGACCAGGCCTCCGAGGAGGGCTGAGCAGAAAGACAAATGAGACCCATAGTTCCATGATGCAAGGTGGGGTCAGACATCAGATAGGCCTGAACTCAGATCCCAGCTTCACCCATCCTGTCGGCCTGACTTCACCTCTCCGAACCTCATTTCCTCATCCAGAAAATGGGGATAACACTGCATCCGACCAGGTTGTGGTGAGGATTAAGGCGATGTCACCAGGGCAAGCGCAGAGCCAGGGCCCAGCCACAAGAAGTGTGTGTATCCCTTCCCCTCCTCCTCAGCACCCCTCATCTCTACTTTCGGAGGGGGAGATTCTTTAAGAAAGCCCTAGTGAAGGGGGCTGGGTCTTCATCACCCCTGGGGATAAATTCCCAAGCTGCACAGAGCCGGAGGGTTCCAACCGCAGCCTTCTGCGCACACGATCACGGACACCATGCTCTTTGGCAGTGTAGACGCCACGTCATACAAACTCACACGACTCCCAGCACACGCTGTGCAGTGCTCACTCTGAGCACACACACACACTCACACGCACACACGGATATCAGGTCTGCAATCACAAAGGCGGGAGAGATGAACGGTCAGGAATTCCCCTGGCTGTGAGCATGCGGGGGGGGGGCGGGGGGTGGTGGCCGGAAGTGCACCCTGAGGAACACTTCCAGCAGCTCCGAAGAGAAGAGTGAAGAGCAAGTGGCTCTTGTCTGATGACCAGGAGAGGGAAGGGGCCGTAGAGTACCCGCGTTCCCTCCCACCAGCACCCTCATGGCAAACACTCCAGCCCCACCCACCCCCAGGAAGATTCCAGGCTCTTCAGAAGGGGAGAGGATTAGAGCAAAGGAGGCAGAGGCCCAGGGTTTGGAAGCAGGCCCAGCTGGAACCACCCGCAAAAGTCTGGCCACAAAACCCCTGCATAGACTTGGTGAAAGAGGGAGAGATGTCTCCACCCCGGCTCCCCCCTTCCCCAGGAAAAGTTCTGGCTCCTGCATCGAGGGCAAGAGGGAGGGAGACAGGCCTTCTCCTCCGGAAGAGCCTGAGTGGGCTCCCAGTGCCCCGAGCACCCAGATCCTACACTTCCATGATCAAACCTTTGAACCGAGTCCCACCCACCCCCGTAACCACTTCCAGATCCTCCGGATCCAGCCAAGAAATTGGCTTCTTTGGGAATTGAGATCATAAGGAAATGCTGAAAAAATAAATAAAAATCCACTGCCAAACACTCTCACAGAGGAAGATGAGTTTCTCTTGAGGCAGGAAATCCATCAGGATAGACCAAAGCAGCAAAGGGATAGCACCAATGCCCGCTGCCCGAGAGAGGCCCGGGGAGTCCCACCGGCCCCCAAGACCCCCAAGCAGCCCACACCTCCTCTTCCCACTCTGCACAAACTAAGGCGCTCTCTAAAGGCAGCTTCGAAGCTGAGACCCTGCCAAAGAAAAACCCTAATGGTTTGCCATGGGTAAGCCCCCAGCTGGGACCCCCCCCTCCAGGTCGGGGGGAGGGGGAGGGACCATGAAAGGCACAAGGAATTCTCTTTTCCTCTGGCCCAGGGCAGCCAGGAGGTTGTGGGTACTGTGGGGTGGGGGCCCATGCGCTGTCCTTCTCTGCCCCCACCCCCAGCCTACCAGCCTCCGTCCCCACCAGCACAAAGTGGCTTTCACCGCTACCAGTTCTTCGTCTATCTTCAGGAGAGACAGAACATCTCTCTCCATTCCAAAGAAAACAAAACTCGAGGTAAGGCCTTCCCATCTGCCAAAGCCAGTGCGACTTCTGGGGCGGAAGTGGATGCTTGTGCGTTCATGGCAAAGTGGGGACCTTGACCCACCCCCTCACCCGTGAGCCTTGGGGGCCGGAGTCAGGGGGGTGGCCTTCCTTGGCAGTGGACTGCAATGAGTGTCCTAAGGGAGATGTTGGCATCAGATATAGTCTTCCCCGAGAAGTGAGTCCCGCAGACCAAGATGGCGGCTTCCGCTGTGTAGATGGGTCTGGGAGGCCGGGTCCCAAAGGGAGTAACCAGAGCAGGGAGAGAAGCATTTCCCCAACTCAGCCTCGAATGGCATGTGCAGGCAGCTACCCCACAGCACCCCTGCAGGTAATTGTACCCTATAATTGAGTCCAATCTGGGCAAGAGGGCCCTGGAATGCCACCCTGCCAGTCTGCCTTCATTGGTCGTTAATTGCTCTGTCTGCCCCGCACCAACTGAGTGGTGGGGCCAAAACTTCCCCGGCCATGCCCCTTCCACTAGCTTCTCTGAGCAGCCCTTTTGGCATCCTGGAGAGGATCCACTCCCTGGAGCTTCCTAACGGCTAACTGACAGTGGCCTTGCTCCCACTCCCACCAGAGCTGGGGAGTGGGAAGAGACCCGGGGACATCAGGCCACCGCAGTGCCTCAGGCAACTCACATGCTCCTGTGTGAGGCATGCCCCCTCTCTGAGCCTTGGCTTTCTCTCCAGAAAAATGGGAAATTAAGTAATCCCTGTGTACTCTAGCATCTCCCCCATTTGGGGGAAGGGAAGAGAACGTGGAACATACACATGCCATCTGGAGGGTGCAGAGAGCACATCCCCCAGGCCAGCCGGAGGATGAGTGGGTGGGTGGGTGTCATCAGCCATTTGCTCTCACCCAGTGACCCTGACCAACTTCCACCCACTGGGAAGCCAGGGAAGGTATTGTTACAAGCCCATTGCCCGAGGCCCCAGAGAAGAGGAACACGGAGCCTGAGCCGGCAAAGGCACTGGCTGAGCGAAGGAGGCCTTCAGGTGTGCCGAGTGGGAGCCACCAATCACAGAAGGCTCTGGGTTGCCCTGAAAGTCGAGCTGGTGCAACCTTTCCACTGGTGAACCCTCCCCAGGTGCCCTCAGCACTTTGCCAATCTGTAAATCTGTTTAAACCACTTTCCCAAGACACACTTTCAAATCTGGATGCAAGGAGAGAAGGAAGAGAAAAATGTATCTTGCCCAGGCCAAGACGACTTTCTCCAGCTCCCTGGATCCCTCTCACCTCAGACTTCATGAACCCTCTTCCACCAGTCCAGGCACCGCGCTTTCTGCGGGCTGGGAACTAGCACCTCAGCCCACCACATTCCCCCACAAAGTCAGGCAGTGCCTCTGAGTCCCACGTTAGACATCATAGTCACAGAGCCCACACCCAGGGTGGGGAGGGGGGCAGGAATCATGCTCAGACTGTCCCCTAAAAGAGCCTCCCGTGGGATCGAGTACCTTGCGAGGGGTGGGGTGGCCGGGAAAGGAGAGAGCAGTGGATGAAGCCAGGAGGAGCATAAAGGGGGCGTAGGAAGGGAGGTGCCTGAGGCAAAGATGCTTGCCCCTGCCTTGGTTGCAGTCCTTGCATTCGATCCTCACCTGTCCTCCAGAAAACACCGTGGCTTGTGCGCCCACCAGTGATGCTGGCAGCCGGTGAGGAAGCTCGAAACCTATCCAACCAATTCAGAGACAGGAAAAACTAATCTATTTCTTAGAGATAAGATGCATGTGATATAGCTTGACACAAAGTGAGGATAGCAGCGGGAAGGGGAAACATCTGGGAAGGACGATTAAGGGCTTCTCAGGGGATACTGGGGATATTTTTGTTATAGATCAGTATGTGTTTTGTTGTATGAATGATCTTTTCACCAAAACCCCTTTCTTAAGAACAAGAGCTGGGCAGTCAGCTCTTTATTTGTCCCTTTGAATATGCCCAAGCCACAGTTTGTAATGCACTCCCCCAACACACACACACACACACACACACACACACACACACACACACCCCTCATCTATGTGAAAACTTAGGAACCAGACTTGCATCTGGGCAGGGACCCTTGATTTCCATGCCATTTTGCTCACTACCAGAAACAGGTGGGAGAATTAGCCTCCCAGATGAGGTCTCCAGCCAGGCCAGGGGACCGGTCCCACTCAATGACCTCTTCTGGTGCCTGGCACTCTTAGCTAGGGCTTAGAAGAGGGCACAATCCCACAGCACAGGGAATGTTACCTGCCCTCAGGGGGCTTACAGTCTACTTTGAAAACACTTAAATAACAATGCAAAGCAGCTTATAATTAAGCACTTAATTGTGTGTTTAGGGCTGTAAGGACAATTGACGACCAGTAGGATTTAGGGATTGTCTGTAAGGTTCTAGGATTCCCTTCCCTCCAAGAAGACACACCCTCTTTAGCAGGGAAGATTGCAAAGGTATTTTACTGCAGGGTAAGGAAATCTGTTCCAGTCTCCAGCTAGTGATTTGATGTTTGAGCAAATCAGCTACCCTCTCCGAGCCTTGGTTTCCCCATCTAGAAAATGAGGGGTTGGATCTAGATGATCTACAGGTCTGTATGGCCTGAGGCTATGTGGAAGAGGCATGGCCTGGGCTGGGCCTGGGAGGAGGAGGACATTTGAATTCTTGAGTGAAAGAGAGAGGAACCTCTGGGCTGGAGAAACCACAGATGCAAAGATTATTTTGTTTAAAAAGTGAGAAGGAGCACCTCTTGTGAGGAGCAGTGAGGCCAAGAAAGGAGAGAGGAGGAAAGGTCATGGAAGGTTCATGAAAGCCCAGCAGAGGCACAACCTTGGCAGGTACCATGAAGTACCGTTAGACACTGCCCGTGGGAGAGGCAACACAAAAGCCACTCTTGAGTGATGACTAAGCTGGAGCGGTGGGCAGGACCAAGAGGAGCCAGAGCACAGCAGGCCACCGGGGGCCTGGAGATGTGTGCCCGAATGAAGCCGGAGGGCCATGGCAAAAGCAGGAGCTGCCCTTGCCCATCATTAGAACCCCTGGTGCTCTCTGAAGCGCCCACACTGTGCTTGGGGACCCATGGAGCCCTAAGCTGGCCAAGCCCTTGGGAGGCCAGGACCTGGAGCCAAGGAATACGGGCCCAGGGCCTTATGGTTGTCTAGTTTTCGTTCCATGGGAAGGTATCCTTGGAGAAGCAGGGGTGTCCTAGGTAAGCGTGGTCTAACCAGCCCCCTGTGTTTCCTGAATGCGCAGGCAGGAGTGGACTCCAGAAATTGGAGGGGAAATCACCATTCGAGAGCCAGGTAGAGAGGTATCCATGAAGGATAGTCGATGGGAGCCCTTCCTGTTGGGTCCTTGCCTCCCTAGGACTTAGATCTGAATGACAATTTAAGATGAGAAGCAAGGGTGACATTATTCTAGTAGAACTTTTATGACCTTGGGGGCTGGGGAACATTGCTCCGTGCCAGGGACTGAAAGCCTCTCCTTTATTCTCTGACCTCAAGACAACATGGGCAGGGTTGGCAGATGGGAGATTTTGACCTATCCATTGTGTGAACTTGGACCAACCACCTCATATCTCTGGGCCTTGATTTCTACATCATCAAGATAAGGGGATGGACTAGTTGGTCTACCACGGAATGACCCTTAACCAGTTTACTCCCAGCTTACCGAGCGGCCCCCAACTTCGAGTCCTGTGAGACAAGTGCAGGGAGCAAGTGATCAGACTTGACCAGCCCAGCCAGCTCCACACACGTCTGGGTGGAGGCCTTCTGTCAGACACCAGGCTGCCAGGACCACAGGGAGGGCCCTAGAAGGGGCTTTGGAGCCCCCTTGCTTCTCATTTATGAAATCCTCCCTTCCCCACTCCTCCTGCCTTTATACTGAGGCTGGAAGAGCCGGAATGGGTGTCCTCTGATCAGAGCTGGCCCAGTTTCACTGACATTTGTCCCCAAGGCTACACCTCACCTTCCCAAATGTGGGCCTGCCACACATTGGACATGCCCCTCCAGGCCCCCAGCTTTAATACCCTCCCCGCACCCCCCACCTTCTATGCCCAAGGCCCAGAATCTGGCCTCTGGGCTTATCTGTAATTGATGATGGCTTGTCCCTGCGTCTTCTTGGATTCGGCATCTAGACTTCTACACTGTAGAGGAACCAAAGAGATGAGCCAAAGGGACGTGTCTGAAGAGGGCCCACACACACAGGGCTGGCTCCCACCTCATCCTGTGGGCCCTTCTGGACACCTACAAACTCCCACCGACCTTGTTCATGGCACCACCCCCCACACTCCTCACGCAACTGGTGTGCCTCTGCCTGCTAACCTAGGCAGATCCTTTCTCCCCTTCCCCAAATGGAGGGCTCTGGCCACCTGCAGAGCATCAGTCCTGCTTACAGCCTCAGGGGGGAGGGTGGAGCTTTCCCACACTTGACCCCTCCCCTCTCCCTCTTGATGGGCTCAGTGACACTTTGCTGTGCCTCCTTAGTCACCCACTTTCATCTCTTTGTATTACTCAGTCATTTTTCACTTGCACGGGTCCCACTTCCACCGTGAGACTCCATTCCTTGAGGAAGAAGCTCACCTCTGCTGTGGATTTCCTCTTTACCCCCATCCCAGTGCTCAGCCCACTGTGAGCTTTCAGTCAGTGAGGATGTTTGTGTATGGGACACACCCACATACGCACATTCACAAGCCACACACACACACACACACACACACACACAGCTGCACATTCTCACGCCCCCATATTCAGCTCATCATCAACTTCCTTTAACACCTGAAAAGACAGCCACCTCTGTGAGCGCCGTGCCCACAAATGACAATTTTGGCATCCGCATCCTCCCTGTCCCAATGTCGAGCGGGTGGGCAGGACTACTTGTGCCCAGCCTCTCTGCCAGCCTGCCCTGCCCCTCCCTGGCCTCACCCAGCTGCTGGACCCTGTGGAGTGGGCAGGACCATGGCCATTGCTCCCACTGGGGGAGTAAGAAGACTGAAGCCTGGAGCAATGATGTCTTGGCCGACCCAGGTTCCGCAGTTAAGAGCAAATTACCTTTCTTCTGACTTCTGGAACAAGGCTCTGTGCTCCTGGTGCCCACTTACCTACATTCCCTCTCCCCTCACCCAGACCATCCATCCTGAAGCCCTGGGTGTCCTTGGCTCACAGCAGCAGCCACCCGGGACAGACCCCTCAGGCCTCCCTAGAGAAGGCTATAGCCCAGCCCTATGTAGAGCCTAGAACTCCGGGGAGCTGTGGTCTGCATCACACCACACCTCAGCCCCCTGGCCCAAGGGTGTCACGAGCCGGCCTCACGGCCCCAAACTCCTCTCGAGAGTGAACTGGGGAAATCCCCTCTTTGCCCCACAAGAGGACGTGCTGCAGCTGGTTCCAGAAGCCTCTCAGAGGTAGTGAGCCCAGGATGGTGCCACAGCGCCAGGGGAGCTAACGGGCCACACCAGCCTCCACCCCGGCCTTGCTGGGGCAGCCTGAGGTGTGCAGAGAGACCGATTCTTGCAAAATGGGATGGGAGGGGCTGAGAAGGGTACTTGGGTTCTGTACCAGGTGGCCATAACCCACTCCCCCCAGCACCACAGACACCTGAATTGAGCAGCTCCTGGGTAAGCCATCCGCCTTGCCTTCCCGCCACAGGGTCAGAGAGAAGAGACAAGCTAAGACTCTGCACACAAGGCATTTAAAGGCTTGCTTGTGGCCTCTAGAGGCCTGGGGGGGGGCATCATGGGTGATTGAGACAATGGGGGTCGAGGGGATAGGTTTGAAAGCACAGGCCAAGGTCAGACAGGCAGCAGAACTCCCGGCAGTATCAAAAGGAGGGGACACTGATGTGGAGGGACAGAGGCTGGGAGAAAATCCTGCTGGGCCTGGTGGCAGTGAGGGAAAAATACACAGTGGAGGCAAAGATGGAAGGAAGGGGGCCCCCGCCTGTAGACCAGCCCCAAACACACACACAGACACACACAAACACAGCCCACTACAAAACAGCCCCTACCCCCTGCCATGACCTCCCAAGGCGGTTCACCTGGCCGGGCCCCAGAACGGCCCCTGGGCCCAGCCCCTGAGTCACTGTGTGGGCTTGTGTGAGGCAGCCCTCTTCTGCCTCCGAAGGGCCCCACCCACCTGGCAGAGCGGGAAGGACTGGGGGCCTGGCAGCAGACCAGATGGGGCCATCCTGGGCAACTCGTAGACAGGCACCCTGGCTAAGAACCACCTGGAAGCTCCCAGTCAAGCCAAGCATCAACTGTCCAAAGCTGTAGTGACCAGATCATGCCCCAGATTTCACCCAGAATGCCAGCCTGCCACCACCAGGAGATACTGGAACTGATGCCAGGAAGCTCACGTCCACAGCACCGATCCTCCTCTCTTGTGCCCTCCCCCGCCCCCACCTGCATCCCGGCCCCCAGGAGAGAATGGAGGCATCCTGGGCCATCCGTTCACTGGGTAATTAGGAATTGTTCTTCCACTCTCCGGTCCTGGGGAGGGCTCCAGAGGAGCCGGGTAACCCCTGCACACCTCGAAACCACCACCCCCACTCCCAGCATCCCCACCCTCCCGCTCCCAAAGTCAGAGTGGTCCCCTCTGC
Organism: Mustela erminea; assembly: GCF_009829155.1. Classification (NCBI taxonomy): domain Eukaryota; kingdom Metazoa; phylum Chordata; class Mammalia; order Carnivora; family Mustelidae; genus Mustela; species Mustela erminea. Next base: position 2,894,392 of record NC_045615.1, on the reverse strand, counting down.
CCCAAGCCTCTCAAGCCAGCAGGATCAGCCACTCAGCAAATATTCTCCAGGAGTAATTGGATGTGATGGAACGAGGGCTTTTCAGCTCTTGAGTGGAAGTCTCTGGATGTCATTTAATGGCACAAAAAATAAGAGGCCCAGGCCTCCCGCCTACCACCGCCAGGACATCATTAATCTCAGTGGAAAGGCACGAGTGCTTCTATCACTGCAGACGGCCCTGCAAAGAGTCAGACAAATTACAGACCTGAGCTGGGCGCTCGATGGGGCGGTTATGAGGCTGGCGTTCAATTTTTGTTTTTTTCTTCAGGGCCACGGTCCCCTGACAAGAAGCCACAGTGCCCCTAGGGGTGAGGGGGGAGACAGGGAGACAGGGATGAGGACCCCACCCCCCTTGTCCTCCAGCTCACCTGAATGGAGGCCTCCCTCTCGGCCCTCACTTCCAAGAGGGAAACACTTGACCGCCCACTGAGGACTAAATGGCAAGTCAGGTGGGAACTCTTACTAGCCCAGTGTTCATTATCTTATATTATAAACCCACTGAGGGCAGGAGTAAGGCCGCAGGGCATGCAAACCCCACCCCCACCCCAGCCCCATAGACTCAAGGAAGCGGCTGTCAGCGGGGCTGTCAGATTGCCCTCAGCCCAGAGCTTGCCCATTCTAGCCCAGGAGCTGTCCACCCCATCCTCACGAGTCCTCTGAGGGGGATTATTTCTCAGTCCTGGGGTGCCTGTTGAACCCTGATAGACCCAATAGGGCTGTCCAGTCCCATGCTATGAACCACTTCCAAACGATGCTAAGCCAGCCCCACAGACTGGAGGAGCTGGAGGGCAGAGAGTGACTGGCAAGACCTGCCCCAGGGTGTCCTGAACATCCTAGCCATGGCAGCCCCTAGGACTCAAGCTGGGAGGATGAGTAGCTGAAATCTTGGAGACCCTCTTCCAGTTGTTGAAGTCACTGTCTAGGAGAAATCAGGCATCCACAGTAGGAGCTCAGAACCCCTTGATGACTTCAGGTTAGCTTACCCAGCTCTCCCCTTGGCCCGTTTCTGGAACATCTCTCCCATCTAAATCCTTTGTCGCCAACATCTTCCCCATCGGCACCAGCCAGTAGGTGAGAGACTGGCCTCTTGGCGCGGCCATAGCGTAAGGGTTTGCGGGATGGGAACGGTGCCCCCTAGGGTTGTGCAGGGAACAAGCAGCCCATCCTATCCGGTGGCCCCACCCAGAGGAGAGCCGCCTCCCTGTTCCAGCCACTGGGTGGCTCAGGAAACAGGCCGCAGATGCCCTCCTCCTTTCTCCCTCCAGTTCTCACTACCCTTGGCCTGGGCCAAGGAAGAGCCTGTCCTGGTTGGGCCCACGGGGACAATGGGAGTGGCTGGAGCACAGACAGCAGCCTCTTCCCACGTGGCGGCTGTCTCTCTGCAGCTCCAGGCCAGGACAGAGCAGTGCCATGCAGGATGGGACTTTCCTCCCCAGGGTGACCACGAAGCCACAGCCTCCCAGCTCCCCATCTCTCCCCACACACGCACCCCTGAGGGTCTGACTCACCCCTCTTCCTTCTAGAACTTGCACAGGGTCAGTTCCTCTTGCCCTTTGTGGCAGGAAACAGGGGGTGTGAAGAGTCACGGCCAAGCCAGGGGAGGAGGCAGCGGGAGGCTAGCAGCCAGCGGCCCGGTACCCACTCTCCTGAGGGACACAGGGCTGCCCAAGAACCACAGTGTTGTTGTCGGAAATGTGACCGGGGGAGCTGGAGGCTCCAAGGGCACTCCAAGTTCCACTGGGAGAAGCCCTCTGAGCTAGGGGAGGGCAAAGTCTGCAGGAGGGAGGCAAGCTCTCCCTCAGGGTACAGGGGATTTCTTTCCACCAGCTTGCCCTGATCTCGTGATAAGAGTTTCAATTCCCTCCTGGCCACCAAGGTTTCTTCCTGCCCTACTCAGTGGGGAAGGCCCCCTCGTCCCCATGCCTGTCACACACCGGTTCACCCATGAGCCCTTTCCCTGGCTTGTACCCGCACACATGTAGAAGCATACACACGTGAACACACTTTCCCAGGATCATACCACAGCTCTTCACCAGCCGGCCAGGCTTTCTGGGCATGAAGACCACATCAGGCCAGTGCTTCCCAGGGGAAGACCCCACCGCATGCAGCCACCCACCTGTCCCCCAGCAGCATTCTCCCCCCAGGAGAGGCTCTCCCAGGGCCCAGAGCCTCTCTCCCTAATTAGAGCGTGCAGCCAGCGACCAGACCGGACCTGCGGGAACCTGAAGGGGCCCTTTCCTCACCGGAACCCCGTCTTGTGCCCCATCCTCCCATCTGTGCACTGGGGATAAAAATAGTCTGCCCTGGTGAGGATTAAGTGTATGAATATGCATGGAGTTGCTGGCACATAGGAAGCACTATATAGATGTGTTATTACTATTATTATTACCTGCATTAGCATTATTATTGTCTTGTTCCTTTGGATTAAAACATTTTTGTTTTCCTTGAAAACATCTTTGAAGAGCTAACAGCCCCTGGGAGAGGGAAGGATGATAAGTGGAGTAACAGCCCTTCAAGGGACATGCTGTCTTCTTTGTTGAAAAGGCTCACGGGTGCAGACAGAGGCCCTGAGCACCACCTTCCCCCCTCCCTGGGGGGGATGTTGGTAGACGTAGCCAAAAAGAAAAAACAATACAGGATGCCCCGTTAAATCTGAATTTCAGATAAACAAGGGAGAAATTTTTAAGTATGCTTCATGCAATACGGGCGACAGACTTACAAATTATTTGTTGTTTTATCTCAAATTCAAGCTAAGCCGGGCATCCTGGATTGTAGCCGGCCGTCATGCGCAGAGGGTGCCTGAGGCCCAGGGTTTGGGAAACCAGAGCGTGGGAATATGCTTGTGACCACTTCCCTCGGCTTCTCCCCAGTGCCCGGGGCTGTGCCCTCCTTGCCCTGCTGCTGGGCCTGTCCACACTTGCCCCAGAAGAGGCACCTCCCCCAACACCCCTGTGCTTTCTCCCCTTGAGGAGTACCTGGGCACAACGGGGACTTCTCCCAAATACTCTGCTCCCATAGGACCCAGGTGCTCAGGAGTAGGGAGAAGCCCAGGGGTAGGCTCCGCTCCTCAGCCGATGCCCCAGCTGAGGTTCTAGGGAGGAGCCTGCAGGAAGGCCAAGGTCACTTGGGCCAGCCTCGGCCTCAGCCCCAGCAGCCAGGGTGACCAGGTGTGAAGGAAAGAAACAGTAAGACTTCGGAAAGAAACAGTAAGACTTCAGTTCTGGGGTCAGGAGAGGCTGTGGGAAAAGAGGGGTGGGTGGAGGAAGTGGGGAGCCCACCCAACAGGGCACTTCGTTTCTGCATGTGAGTGAGCCGGCAGAGTTAGACCCAATAAGGGGCTCTGGGGAAGGAGACCAAAGGAAGGCCTTGACCCAGTCCAGCCTTGATGCCCGTTGTTCCCTGCAGAGGCAGCCTCTTCCCAGACACTCTGCTAGCTTCCAGCGGGGACCCAGAAGGCACCTCCAGGCACCCTGACGCCCTCAGCCCAAGGGTCAAGGTCCTCACTTGCTGTCTCCACTTCCCCAGAGCCGGCCTCCCTGTTGAGTCCCACCAGCTCCCAGTCCATGGTTCTCCCTCACTGCCTTCCTCTGGTCTGTCTGTCCTTCTAGGCTCTTGGAAAATGGACAAATTCCTGAACCGCTTCCACCTGAGCGAACCTGAAGCAAGCACCCAATTCATGACCCAAAATTACCAGGACTCGCCCAATTACCAGGCCCCCGGAGCCGGAAGCAGTGAGCTAAAGGACAAACCCACGTAGAGATAACTGCCTGCCAGACATCAGGCTTCACGCCGCAGGTGTGTGTGCCCACCAGCAACGGTCTGGGTACAGCACCCCCGCTGGGTATGGAACCCCTGCTGGGTACGGAACCCCTTCTCTTCCAAATTAAAAAAAAAAAATCATCCAGGGATTACTGGTTGGATGTGTTCTTTTCCAACCGGTCATCTTTCCAAAACTAGGAAGAAGAAATCCATCATTGCCCCGCACTGGGAACTGGAGCTTTCCCATAAATGCGAGTGTGTGTATGGGAGTGGTGGGGGAGCAGTGCTGAGAGACGTGGATAGGCAGGAGGTGGGGGGTTCCTAGGCCTCAGTCACTGAGGCACTGTGGCCTTGTCTTGTCTCAGTCTGCTCCCTCAGTTGGGAAATCAAGGTAGGAAGGAGAGTTGGGCTGGTTGGGTTATTGCCACGGTCCCTTCCAACTGTGACATTCAGCAGCATTCGTTCAACAAATATTGTGGGTCCCTGGTACGTGCCTGACCTTCCTTCCGTTAGGCGCTGGGGATACATGTGTGAACAGGGCCAGACAAAACCTAGGGCTCGCTTCACAGAGCTTACAGTCCAGGATGGGAGGGAAAGGTTCATCAGGTGACCACGGGCCAATGACAAGCGTGGTGTGTGCTGTAAGGGTGTGGGGGTCTCGCTCTGTGGTGGAGGGGCACAGTAGAGGCCCAAGCGAGGTCTCTCTGAGGAAGTGCTGTCTAACTTCAGGGCTGAAAAGCATGGTAGAGGTTAACCGTGAGCTGGGATGGGGGTTGGAGCCAAAGTCAAAGAGAGGGAACACCACCTCCCAGCCCCCCAGGCCTGGCAGCTTCCAGGCCAATAGTGTGGCCTCCTGGACAGATGGGCAGAGACCAGAACACTCCTGACCTTGCAGTCATGCTGAAATTTTGGATCATACCCTGAAAGCAATGGGAAACCATTGAATAATAGATAGAGGGGAAGAAGGGGCACAATCTGATCTACGCTTTTAGAAACTACGAAGGAACTCCTCAGTGTCTGTGAAGCAAGGATTTTTGGCGCCGAACTCCCCTGGACGTCCGCTGAAGGCCGCTTGGCTTTCCCACCCAAGGTCCCCTTGGAGGTACCTCTTTGGCTGCGGTCTCCTTCACGCATGAAACTCTGGTCCCCTGACACCGTCACCCCCAACTCCAGTAGCACCCGCACCCCCTCCTCAGCACCCCCCACCTCAGTTTCCCTCTCAGAGTTAATAACCCCCCTCTGCTTGGCCAGAATACAGTAGTGTTGGTGACTCATGAGTGCAGAGTGCCTTGAGATCCCCAGATGAAAGAACAAGCTGCAGCTGGGCACAAGGTTATTGCCTTTTCAGAGCCATGCCCCCCCCCCCTGCCACTAGCTAGAAGGCACAGGCACCCTGAGCCAGCCCTCAGCCCAGCTGAGCCTATCTTCACTGGTCGGAAGGTCTGGTGGTGGGGATCTGAAGAACACAGCGAGATGGGTGACTAAGTCTGTGAAGGGAATTGGACCGTGCTCCCCCGCCACCCCCAACACTGACAGACTTAGCTCCCCACCTGGGTGGTGGACCCTAAGGTCTCGCTCTGTGGAAGGGCCCTCGATGCCTGCCTAGGCCTTGGGAACTCCCCACTGTCTTCTACCCCACCAGGCACGCTTGTCAGCAGGGCAAAAAAAGCAGGAAAGGAAGTGTCCATTTGCAGGGTCAGGGAAGACAGTCTCAGAAGGGACATTCTGGGTGTGTGTGAACCTCACATCCCTGGGCCCTTCTCCCTGCAGCCCCCGTCCCACCAGGCCCGGAGTGTAATTGGCAGCTCCAGTGGGTGCCCAAGGCTGGGATAAATAGCAGGTCAGCTTACTAGAGCAGCCCCAAATCGAGACACATCCTCCCCTCTTCTGCTTTTAATTCCTTGTGGCTAGCATGTTTATTTTGGGTGAGGAAAAAAATCGGATGTTTATCCTTCGAGGAAATTATCGGCTTGCTTTCCTTCCTCCCCCCACCCCATCCCCTTTTCTTTTCTCTCGGTGTTTTGGGCTTTGAGTTCTGCTGCAGGAGAGACCCCCACCCTCCCATCTCCAAGATGTGAAAAAAGAACAAAGCTGCCCCCAGGCTCAAGGCTGAAGCCAGCCCTGCCAGACGGTTCCTCAAAGCCACAGAGAAGGAGGTCCAGTGCCAGGAAAGGGAAACATGAGGGCCAGGGACACCTTGGGAAACCTGCCCTTGACTCTGCTCTCTGCCCACACAAGACCCTAGGCCTGTTGCCCCTTTTCCTTTCAGGGCCTCCTCCAGGAAGAAACCAAATGAGCACATAGATTGCTTCGAGATCTCTAACGAAGCAGCTAAGAAAGATGTAGGGAGCCCGTTGCAGGGATAGGAGAACGGACATTATCATATCGTCATGATCAGATAGTGTTTGCTGAGCCTTTTCTGCAGGCCGGGCCCTGTGCCAGACGCCTAACTGGTGTTACCTCACGGACCACACCCCTGCCCCGCTTCCCAGCCCCCAGTCCATCCACCATCACAGTGAGCCCGTAACGTTGGTGCTGCCTGTCTCGTTCTATAGACGAGGAAATGGACATTTCCCCAGTAGTTAAGGAACCTCCTCCTTGTTTCGTGGTAACCATTCATGGTGGCATCTGCTGGTACCTCGAGCCTGCCGCTCTCAGTACTCAAGGGAGATACGGCGCTCTCGTGTTACTCTCCTCGCTCCACAAAATAAAGGCCAGAACTTCTATCTGTTCGGAAGCCAGGTGGGCTGAGAAGGAAGGCTGGAAGTCCCAGGAGAATTTAAAGGGAGGCTCACCCAGCATCTGCCCTTCCCCCAGCTTCAGCTATTCTAGACCAAGGATGGTCTGTGGGGGAGGGCCAGCTCCTGGACCCTCACAGCAGCAGCTCCGCCCGCCCCCAGCCCCACCTGCCCCAGGCAGCTACCCCAACAATTTACCACCCTCAGCCCATGGAATCACCCCTCTCCCCCAGAAGCTCCCCCGTGTGACAACTGCTCTCACGGAAGGGAGAGAGGTGGAAAAGGAGGGAGAGAAAGCCATATGGAAAAACGTCTGATGCCCGTGGCCCTGACCGTGGTGGTGATGGTGGGTCCGGGTCACAGCTAAGCAACCATGGGCTAGAAAGCGAGCCTGGCAGATGCCTTAAATGGTACAGCTTAAAAAGCACAACTTTTCTTACTGAGCAGACGCAAATTCACATAGACTTTCTACCACTGATAGCCCTGTGACCTCAGGCAAGTTCCTCAACTGTTCTGGACCTGTTTCAACTGAAAAAAAAAAAAGAAAAAGAAAAAGAAAAAAGAAAGACAAACAAAACCAGTATAATGAGAAAAGCATGGAAACAAGTGCCTTCCTTAAAGATCTGTTGCACCAGTTAGATGAGAGAGCAGCCAAGGCACCCAGGCCCCAGGCTTGGCATACAGGCTGTTCAGGGAATGCATGTTTTCCTCTCCTTCCCTGCCTCCGCCTCACCTGCTCTGCTCCCCACCTGGGCTGGAGCATGCAGTGTGGCTTCCAGGAGTGGGAAAGACCTACACTCTCCCCCCCTCAGATGAGAGTCCTTCTGGGGAGACCCATCAGAGTCTCAGCAGCCCCAGGGCAGTGGCGCGGGGGAGGGCTGTTGGCCAAGGGATCCTCAGGCCCCAGCCCAGCATCCCCCTCCCAAGCTCAGCAAAACATTGGGAGGCTTGGATCAGGGAAGAGAGCCCAGTTCCTTAGCAACTAACAAGCATTTCTCTGTAAAGACAAAGACCCTTCACTCAGATTGCTCCTTCCCCCCCCCCAGCCCCCGCCTTTCCAGGTGTCTGGTGCACTTTGCAGGAGCAGGGCTAGAATCTGACCCCCCCACCCATACCCCCTGAGATATAGGGGCCTGTTGCCCCACCCTCCTGGCCATCCTGATATTACCTGTAATTATTCCGCAGCACCTTTCATCCTGGTGCTAATTAACTTCCCCATTCTCCCCCCACCCCCCGGAGCTGCTGGGGGACACGTGAGGCATACACACACACAAACACACATACACACACACACACACACATGCCCGCATGCACACACATACACAGATGCTCATGTTTCTCCCCTCAGAGACCCTCGCTCCATTTTCAAGACCAGGAAACTAAGGTTACAGAGGGGAGCTGATTCCTTGAGGGTTCCCATCTGGTCTCCTTAGGGCTTGGAAGGAGAAACCGGAGCTGAATAGTCTGGCTCAGGGAGAAGGAAGGACAAGGTCCCTCTGAGCATCTTGGGAAGAGGGACCAGGAAAGAGAAAAGCCTTTGGAAAAGACTGAGGAGAACTGTGCTGGGACAGAGGTTTGGCTCCGAATGCCACTTTGGTTCCCACCAAATGCCGGCGGTCCTGCTTCACACAAGGGGATATTTCAAAGGGAAAAAAGGAAATAGTTCCATAAAAAAAGAAAGGAAGAGAGGCAGAAAGGGAAGGAAAGAGAGAAGAAAGGCATGGCCATCTGTTCTAACGTAGCTAGAAGGATGGCTGGCCGGGAGGGGAGGCCCGATTTTAGTACCATTCGCTGCTGAGTAAGCCTGGACAAGTCGGCTGCCTTCTCTGAGCCTCTGTAAAATAGCTCAGGTCCGGTGTTCTGTGAGGCCCCCTTCAGCTGAATATTCTGCAACTCTATGTGCTTGTTTCGGGGAATGGTAGAGGAAGCCACCACCACAGTCCCTTTGGCTGGGCAGGAGTGGGAGTAAACGAGAAAAAGCCACCAGCAGTGCATTTGGCTGCAGAAAACCCTACGAGGAGGGCCAAACTAAAAAGAGGTTTGCCGATGAGGGAGCTGAAGACCTTGGGGTTTCAGGAGAACCTGTTTCCAGAAGCAATAACCAGCAACAGAGCTCATCCTTCCCAGATCCAGGCTGGAGGAAACCCATTCAGGGAGCCTAGTGGAGGGAAAGTAGAGGACCACACAGGCCCCATGTCTGCACCAGGGATGGAGGGTAGAAATGTACCTGCGGAGCCTCCCGACATGCCTGGAAGGACGGCAGGACTCAGAACCCCCTTGACCCCTCGTGAGCTGGGGTCTCCCCACTGGCGAAAGTCTCGTGGGCGGAGAGAGGACAGTTCAAAGGAAAGGGGCTGAGCTTTTCAGAAAGGCAGGCTGAGGGGGCTTCCTCCAGGGCCTGGACAGACAGGCGGGCGTGAGCAGCACCCCCAAAGGAGTCCAGACACCCTCTACCCATACCCACACCCACACCCCTAAACATTCACTCTCTCACACGCTCACAACCCTCACTACTCACTTTCACTCACCCACACACGCTCACACACTCACAGTCACATATGTATTCCTAATACTTACCGTCACTCACACTCACATATTCACATGCTTGCTCGCTCATTCACACACACACACACAAACTGGCCTGAAGTCCGCAAGAAAGCTATATGTACACTTTGAAGTCATCACAAAGCAGCACAGCCTTCACGGACACGCTGAAGCCAGCACAGTCAGCCGGCCTCCAGCACGGATGGAGGCTCTGTGGTGTGCAAAGAATGGGAGAAACTACAAAAGAAACCTAGCAGGTCCCTGCTTTCCAGAAGGTGTCCCTCAAGAGTCGTGCGATTGGGAGACCTAAGGCTCTCAGCAGACGGGGGAGGCGCTGGAGTCGGGGGGAGATGGGGCAGCCTCTGGAGGGGCAGGGGGTGCTTGAGGAGAGAGGCCTGGCAGGGTCCTGAAGTAAAACATAAAGGCGTACGTAAGGACAAACCGGCCGGTCCCCAGCCAGCATCCCCCAGACACACACACACACACCTGCAGTTCGCTAACCAGCCCTCAGAGCCGGGTCCACAGACGGACCTTGTATGCATTTGCCCCCAAGGACACGGGCCACCCTTGTGTAGAGCTCTGCTGTCTTCCCCCCCGCCCCCGAAAACCAGGCCAGCCCACCCATCCGTATACAAACGTGCGTGCGCACACTTCCACACACCTCTACACACCCTGCACACACACACTGTAAATACAGCAGCCCACACAAAATCACATGGTGTACGCACCCGCTAGACACGGCAGGGTTTCAACTCTGCCAGGCTCTGTCTAGACATCCATGCAAGCTGTGTGTACATGCGTTGTGTAGCCCGGGAGGGCTGTGAACATACGATTTGTGTGTCCGTGCCGTCTCCATATATGCATGCCCACTCTCTTCACAACCTACATACACACCAGCCCACCAGTGACACAGACACACCATCCTTTGGCATAGAGTTAGGACCAGACAGGGCCTAATCCCAGATCTCACTTTTCAGTCTTCTGATGTAGCAAATGGATTTAAAGCAATAGGTCTTGGAGGGGTGTGTGCGTATGTGTGTGTGTGTGTGCACGCGCGCGCACGCATGGGCACACAAGCATGTTTAGGAGTGTTGGAGAGGGGTAAGACGGAGGTTCTGGCAGAAGAGGGGAACCAGGCCTTCCCCTGAAGTCCAGAAGGAAGGCACCCAGACACACACCCATCCTCCCTGCAGCCCTACCTCTGGGCCTTTGCCTGCTGCCAGGCCAAGGAAAGGAGAAGCTAAAAGTGGCCAGTCTGAATTGCTAAATTGGTCCTCAGCAGAGAAGGGGAAACGCGTCAGTTCCCTGGGGAAGTGGCCGAGCCCAGGGTGGCCACAGGCCCCTGGGCTTCTACTCCAATGGAAAAAAAAGTTGCTCAAATAGATCTGACGCTTTGTTTTCGAACCTAAAATACCCTGTGGTGGCTGCCGGAAGTGTGACCGCGGGAGGGAAGTGGGGCAAGGAGGAAGGGTTCGTTCGAGTTTCCATTGCAGCAACTTTTTCTTTCATTTGGGGTCTAGAAGAAGCTCTCTCACCAATCTGAGAGATGGTTTCTGCAAGAGGGGAGTGCAGCTCTGAGATTCGGGGCTGGGGTACCCACAGCCACAGTCACCCTTGGCCCGCTGCCATCCCTTCCTGCAAGGCTTCTGAACCAGCTGCGTCCTCCAGAGCTGTCAGAATTTTATCTCAGGCCACCTGGTGGCAGGCGGCAAAGCTGACCCAGGGAAGAGTGGCTGATACCAGGGACAAGGGGCCAAGTCGTTCCGAGACTGGGCCTTCCTTAGTGGACTTTGATGTAATTTTTAAAAATTTATTTAAATAATCTCTACACCCAACACGGGGCTCAAAATCACAACCCTGAGATCAAGAGTTGCGTGCCCCTCCCACTGAGCCAGCCAGGGTGTCCTGCTGTAATTTGTTTGAAACCAAGATCGAACTCTCTACAGAATTTTTCAGGGAGCACATAATAAATTAGCTGGACCGCACAGCACAGACCGACATATTCCGATTCTCGATTTTGATGTCAGCTGCACTAAAGCAAGCCCCAAAATGCGAAGAAGGGGAAGAATGACTACCTAAAACCAGATCCCTACATGCACACCCCATCAATCACCCCTTTTCCTTCTTTTTCCCCCAAATCCCCACCTCCTATAGATTTACATCTTGCCCGCCCCCACACTCACTTGGCCTTGAGTCTCCCCACAGCAAGGGCTTCCAAGTTCACCTCCCTGCCGCATTCCCCATGCCTGACACACTGTAGGCGCACAAGACGCCACTGTCCCGTGTCGACAACAACTGGGCAGAGGGGCCGGAGCCATCAAGCAGTTCTGTTGCTTTGTGGGGACTCATTCATTCGAAGGAAGGAGGCCTGCTAGACAACAAACTCTGGGGATAGGTGGAGAGAGAGTGGGCCGGGGGTGAGGGAGGGGGAGGGACAACACCAAGAGTAAACAATACAAAATCAGTTCCTGCCCTTCTGGACCCTTTGGGAGGTGGGAGGAGACATTTGTCAAAAGATTAAACAAATAAATATAAAAAGGTAGTGGGGATGGTGGCAATCTGGAGGTAGTGTCTGATCATCACCTGGAAGGGGTGTATCCCAGGAGAGGAGGCTTTCCTGAGTGAGTGGGGGCTGAACTGGGGGATGGACGGACCCAACCTTCCTCAAAGAAAATGCAACATGGTATGAGAGGTACAAAGAAACAGGATGGCATTAGGGCCTTTGGGAACGCAGAAGCCAGGGGCTAGCTCCTGGGCCCTGGGTACTGGATACCTAGGATTCGAACTGGTGGCCATGAGGTCCAGCGTCTCTACTTGCAGCAGTGGGCTGGGGGGAGGGATCCCCTGTGAACCCAGGCTGCAGTTCACAGGCAGCCACGCACCCTCCGTCCCTGGGTGATATTTACCGCCCTTTAATGACGGCAGGGTAATCACCTTAATGAAAAACTCCCTCGGGGCTCAGGGCAGCCAGACTGCGATGAGGAAACCGGGAGGCATTTCGGAGCCGCTGGTGACTCACGCTGAGTATGCCACAAGCAGGCCTGCCATTGGGCGCCAAGGACTCCGGGGTACCCTTCCCCTGCTCCGCCCGCCACTCCAGGGCCGCCTCTGGGCTCAACCTGGGCCTGGGCTGGCTCTCATGGGCCAGGCCACCAGCACACCAGATGGGCCTTGGCCAGGCCGGAGGCTGAGACTTCTTTCTCTGCCCCTTGTGGATGCCCAGTGCCCCCTCTTCATTCGTGATCTCAGCTCCTGAGCTGCCTGGGATTGGGAGGGGGACACCCCGCAATGTGTTCAAGGCATCCCGGAAGGTTCTGGGCTCCTCTCCTGAGCTTTGTATCCACTCTCCTAGCCAGTTTCACTGCCAGTGCCTCAGTTTCCCGGACTGAGTAGCAGCAGCTCCAGATTCTCCACACCACCCCCCACCCTGCCCCCGGGTGGCTGGAGTATTAATTACAGTTTGTTCCTCACTTTGAAGATGAAAAATGCCAAGGATCATTACCACTCAATTAACGGGGCTATTACCACTTGAGTTTATGTATGATTAATCCTACCCTGCCCCCAGCCTGGGACCCATGTTGCCTTGGACTCCCCAGGCTCCTTCTTCCTCCTGGTTTCACACCTGGGGTTAGCCCCCTTTCCTAATGCTGCTAATACCATCACGAATGGGACCTGAAAGAGTGTCTTCACATTCATTCTTCAACAAATACGTATGGAGCACCCCCATAAGCCGGCTTCTCGCTGGCCATATAGCAGTGAGGGTTATGGAACTTTCTGGAGCTTACATTCTAGTAGATGCCGAATGTCTCATAGGATCTAGCAGATCTGGACTCAGGACTGTCTCCCTTCTGTCTCTCCAGGGTTCCTCACTCACCTCCACAAGAAACCATAATCAGGCCTAGGCTAGGTACTCTGAGAAGTTCTGGAAGGACAATGCTAATGGGTTCTAGTCCCAGAGATGAAGAATATAAAGTTGAATGAAAATGGGGGGGGGGGAATCATAGCTCTTGACACAGAATCCCCTCCCCTTCTCTCCCTTCCTGTTCTCTCCCCTCCTGTCTGCTCCCCTCCTCACTATGGGTCTCAGGACCACCACACTCCCACCCTGCATCAGGCCTTCCCCTCTTCCTGGACAAATCTCTCCTGCCAGGCCACAGAGGTCCTTCTGCCTCTGAACCCCCTGTCTGTGCTCCTTTGAGACACTTAGCATGTCTTGTGCATGATCCTTCCTAACAGCCTCCTTCCTCATTCCCTAGAAGCCGCTATTCTCCCTGAAAAACAGCAGGAGCCCAGGCTCAAGTTTGCTTCCCTCCAAAAACAGTACACAGGAAGGGCTTCCTAGATGTTTGCCTCACTGAAGCAAGAGAGCTAAGTCCCAGACCTAGGAGCTCCCCTGACAAAATGGAATTTTGCTGGACAAGAGGTACTCTGTCCTGGGTGGGGTGGGAGGGGGTTCAGGTGGTAAGGTTTGAGTGGATCAGGCTGTTCCTCAAATAGACCAGGTTTCAGAATCACCAAGGTGGGCTCCTGAATTGGGTCAATAATCTTGTATGGTGCCCCCACCGGGGCAGGCCTGGGACCAGTGCTATTGAGGCAGAAGAGTAAGATTCTGTCCCTGCCCTCTGGGAGCTTAGATACCATCTCTTGTCTTCCAGTAACTTTCTGAGTGATCTTGGTGCAAATAGTTCTGAACAGCCCAAATAATGCTACAGTGGCTGAGAGAGAGAGAGAGAGAGAGCAAGAATTCACGCCCCTTACCCTTTGGCCATCTGCCCTAAGCCCTGTCAGGGAAACTCACGCCATCAGTCAAGCTGATGGCAGACTTCCAGTGGGCTCCACTTGGCCAGTATTGTTCCCCTGGCCCTCAAGGTGACGGGAAATGTCCTGGGGCAGCATCAGTCCTTTGCCCCAGTGTTGTAAAAAGAGTTTTCATTTCCTAGGATAGCTAAGGCATGACAAAGGTCAGGAAGCCCTGCCTAAGCCATCTTGGTGAAAGAGGGTGATAACACAACTGAGGAGCCCAAACTCTGGGCCCAGAAGAGTCATTCACTGCTTTTTCCCAGACCCCAGAGTTTTGACTGTCCAGAAATGCCAAAAAGAACGCAAGTCTGTCTCCAACTCCTCACCTTGATGGAGGAGGCAAAGGGCCCCCTTGTTTAAGGCTGGCGAGGGTCCTGAGCCAAGGACCTGGTAAGGGGAGAGGATCTCAACCCCAGCTCTCTGGTTTCCTGAGGCATATCTTACAGGGCTGGGAGGAGAGAAACATCCCAGCCTCTGGAATCCAGCACCTGCCCCATGGGTAAAGCCTGCAGCCCAGCAAGAAAGTGGGAGAGAACCTGTTCTTCATCTCTCTCTCTCCGTTTCTCTCTCTCTCTTTGCTCCCCCTGATTGCCTCCCCCACTGTCCCCTCACACTCACACATTTTCTGGTTCATTTCAGATGACAAAGTTCCTCTTTTCAAAAAGCCCCATCCCCCAAGAGTCCTTTCTACAGAGATACCATCCCTCCCAGTTGAGAAGGGGGCTGTCCCACCTCGGCCCCCAGGGGCAATGACAAGCCTTGGGAGCACATGACTCCACTTACCTTCCATGAAGCCCTAAGCCACCACAGCAAAGTTCCCATCCTAAGGCCTCACGCCCTGACCCATGCTTCATCCTCCACAGGGATCCCCGACAAGCCTTATAGAACTCCAAACTCGATTAGGAACACTAACATGTCTCCTCCCAACCTTTTGTACAGTGGAATCCTAAAACAGTGGATTAACAGGACTGGGAAGACTTGAGGGGTGGGTTGTCTGGTCCACTTCCTACCAGAAGCCCAGGAACAAGAGAGCCTGACTCAAAGTCACATAGGTAATTCACATCAGAATCCAGAACTCCTGTTTCCACCTTCCACTTAACCATCCAGCAAACTCTTTTAAGTGTTGCCTTCGGCATGAGACCTGCCTTCCCTCCCTGCTCCCCCACCCCGGCCCTGCCCTAGACGCTTGTCCTCTCCACTTCTGTGGCTGCTACTCGCAGCCTTGGACTGATGTCTAAGAAGGGGGTTCCAGGACCAACCAGGGGCTCCTTCCCAGCAAATTTACTTTGAAACAAGACTTTCTCCCTTTTGGTCACCAGACTTACTGGAAGTGTGATCAAAAACCATCCTGATTCAACATAATTATAAGGAGTTACTTCGAAATGGGGCACAGGCAGGTGTTCAAAATGGAAGCGCTGGACTGATGTGGAGAGGCCCCTGTGGCCTAAGACAACCTCGGGTCACAGGATGTGGGCAGAGAGGGGCACAGTGGCCATTCCACCTCCTAAGAGCCCTGCGGAAAGGCTGCTCAACCACCCCAACCTCCTGAGTGCTTAGCCCCAGACTCTCCCCTGGGCAGGGACTCCTCCCCCACCCCATGCTGGGTCCAAGTTGGTGCAGGGAGGCAACTTTCCAATGAACCTTTCTTCTACCCATCACCTTCTCCACAAGTTGTATACCTATCCATCCTTTTACCCACCTCTACCATCTCATTTCTTTCTCTGACAGGCATGATGGGGACAAAGGCTGGGATGAAGGCCGGTAGGTAGCTTGGAGTTACAAGGCCCTGAGTTCAAATCTCAGCTTGGCCACTTCTTGGCCCAGTATCTTCCAATGAACAACTTGGACTCTACTTTTTTTTTTTTTTTTTTTTTTTAAGGCCGAATGTTAAGGGGGCAGCCCTAAACGTGTTTTCACTGGATTGCTGTAAAGAATGAAGACAATTAATTATGTCCACAGGGCTCCTATGGACCCAACTTCTGTGGCTTCAGAAGGAGCACACCCTCAAAAGTCTTCATGGCTGTCTATAGTCTTTGCCCTCCAAAAGCTTCTAGGCAAAATTCACCTAGCCTCAGCTGGCTGTCATGATCAAACAAATAGCAATGACCTCGAGAATACCCAGCTGGCCAGGCAGAGTCCACCAATGACCTGTCTCCTGTGCACATCCTGGGGGGCACCCCAAAATGGAAAGCAATGGAACACCCTTGAGGCAAGGGTCAGTCCAGAGCAATCCCGCCAGAGTGGGCCTTGTACACAAGTGTCTGGAATGATGTGAGGAACGCCAGACACTCTGTAGTGGGCCAGACATCCGCTGCTTGTCACTGGGCCTGCTACTGACAGTCAAACAGTCCTCCAGCACTGAGTGGCTACTATCTCCAAGGATCATGCAAAGCAAAGGGCTTCATTCCTTTGGGTTATTTCTTACCCTTCTTAAGCATTTTCTTTTAAAATGCAAATGGCCTCTGGGAAGAGCAATGCAACAATTGCTAACACCCCAGATTCAATTAATAGGCAGTGGGGGGTGGGTCTGTTATTGTAAGACTGCTAAGGACTGGATATCTGTAGCAAAAAGGGGAGCTCAAGTTCAGAGGTGACTGCAGAACTAAGGACCAAAACAGAGCAACAACCTGGCCTTTTTGGGGGGTGAATTCCTAGGGTCACATTGACTCCTCCCTTTATCCTTCCACCAAGACAAGCATCCCAATGGCCCCCATAAACAGCAGCAGTCCCCAGAATGCAGCTGGCAAGGAGAGCCGGGTTCCGTGGGAGAGAGCAGCCAGGGGCTGGGCGGCCTTGGCCCCAGCGCAGAGGGGCTGGGCCTGCCTTTCACCATCTCCAGGTTGAGGATGCCCTGAACCAGTGCCTACTCGCTCCGCAACAAGTCCGGGGCTTGGAGTTCAGGTAATTAGGCCCTTGGCATTCTCACCTGAGCCCGCCAATAAAACGGAGACAATCAACCTCAGCCTCTGTTCAGGAGGGAGAGGAGAAAGAAGGGGGGAGGGAAGAAGAAGGAAAGCTTTTTTTCTATGCTGAATTCAAGGCTTGGCAACCAGACAGGAAGATTATTAGTCTATAAGCAACCATTCCAAACACCCCATACCCACTTCATACTCCCCCAGCTACCCAGGGCTGGTGCTTCCACAGAGTGAAGACCTTTCTTTAACCATCTCTCAGTGCCCAGCAGGTACCTGGCATGCAAACCAGACTTTCTTTTTCCCCTAAATAATAAACTTTCATGCTTCTTGTGTATGATCACACGGATGTGGGATACCTGGCCCTTTTTAATCCCTTGGTCACTTATGCTCACACATAAGATGCATGGTAGCCGGGGGAGAATATATATACCGATAGTAATTGCCATTTATGGAGTGCTTGCCAGGAGGCTAGCTTAAGTATGAGGATTATTTCATTTTAAGTTTCCTAAGCCATAGGTACTATTATTACCCCAATTTACAAACAAGGAAACTGAGGCTAAGAAAGAAATTCTGAAATTTGCCCCAGGTCACACCCAAGTTTTAATGAATACTTATTTAATTGAACTGATGGTTCCCATTCTTTGTCAAGAACTAGTAGGAAGAAGTGGGGGGAGGGAATCTGCCCCCAAAGACTCTTATCGGAGCTCACCAACAGGTAAGCAGAAGGTGGAGCAGGGGGGCAAGCTCTGCTCCTCCCTCCTCTCCTTTCTTGAGTGCAACAGGTGCAGCTAGCCTGGAAATGTTTCCGGGCCATCTCTCCAATGGCTCACTCCTCCACAGTCTCTGGGGTCCTGGAAGCTCTCAAGGATCCCAAATTCTTCCCCTGCCTCTGTTTTCCCTAACGTGGGCCGCTATCGGCCACAACTAGGGTTTCCAGCTCCTCGACTCTCCTCTCCTGGGTAGAGGTCGCGGCAGCGTCCTCAGGAGTGGAGGTGGACCGCCCGCAGGTCTCCCGCCGCCTTCCCACCACCCCCGCAGGCTGAGCTGTGTGCCTCGAGCAGAGAAACAAGGGCAGTGGCAGTCAGTTCGGTGGCCTGCCGCTCGCCCAAGACCGCGGCCCCGGCGGCGTCTGCTGGCCCCTGTCAGGAACCCGCGGAGACCCCTGCCACCTCCCGGTGCCCGCGCAGCAGCCGAGGGGCCAGGTGCAGGCGACACTCGCCAGTCACCGCCACTCCCCGCTTCTCCCTTGCCGCCAGGCTCTGCGGCCAGAGGCCCGAGCCGCCGGCTCATTTTTCACGCCCCCCAGACCGCCTCTCTAGGTGACGCTAGAGTCTGTGCGGTTCCTTTAAAGGCTGCGGGTTCCGTTCTTCTTTCCTTTTCCACTGGATGCCAAAATATGCAAATCCGGGGACCGGAATCAGCAGCCAAATCGAGGAGAAGGGGCGCGGCCGGCGCGTCACCGGATCCGCTCCTTGTATGGCTCTTCCCGGCTTGGCCCGCCGCCCCGCGACCCTCCCTGCAGCCGCCGGGGCCCCTCCCCCGCCCAGCCAGGCTCACACTGCCGCCCACGCCCCCGGGCCGGCCGCTCGCCCCCCTAGGGAGGGAGCCGGGGGCGGAAGGCGCTGCATGCCCTGATTCCGGCCGGAGCCGGGGACCGCCGCAGAGCGCTCCCTCCCCGCGCCGCGCAGGCGGAGGAGAGCCCGGGGGCGCAGCGCCTCCCCGGTATAGGTGTGGGGAGCCTGGCGCGAGCGGCGGCCGGGGTGGGGTGGGGTGAGGGGGCTCGCGGGCGGCGGGAATCCCTCCTTTCCCAAGAACCAGAGAAGATCCGGGGGAGGCCGGGCCCTCCCTCCCCCAGTTCTCCGCCGAGCCGAGGGGAGGGGAGCGAGGTTGTCATCCACCCCCACCACGATGAGCAGCTCGGGAGTTCCTCCCACACGTCCCCGGCCCGCGTGGCCCTCCCACGGAGTGAGGCCCGGGGATCCTCTCTTCCTCCTTGTCAACACTCCCACTCCCCCTGAGAAACGCACGTTCCCCCAACCCCGACTCCCCAGCGCACGGGGTGGGGGGGGGCTGTTGGAGGGAAGGAAGGAGGGGACGCGGGATTCACCGCGCCCACATGGCCACCGAGGAGGGAATCCTCCCACGCCAAGCCGGTGCCGGTGTGATTCGGGGTCGCTCCCCCACGCTCCCTTTCTCTCCTCCCGCTCTCCCGCGGCCCGGCCGCGCGCGCTCCCGGAGCAGGCCTCGGGGAACGTAGCAGCCGCCCCCGGGATCTGCTGCCGCTCCGGGAGGTGACAGCGTTCCGGTCGACAAACAGGAGGCCCTTGACTGCAGGGCGCCGGCAGGCAGCGATGGGGACAGCCCTGTGGAAGGCAAGGGGGAGGGCAGAGACTAGAGGAGGTGGCTCAAACACGGTGGGTTCGGCTTGCTCCTGCTGCAACTCAGTGGCGGGCCCTTCGCAGGCAGCAACAGACAGCGACAGCGCCCGGGCCTGCCGGGCCCTCCTGCCATCCCGTGGCCAAAGGGGTGCTTTGGAACCGTTAGAGAATCATCAGGGATTTGGTGCACATGTTTCCTATCCCCTCAACTTCATTCCTACTTCTTTGCCACCCAAACCGCACACCCCCGACCCCAAAAGCGCGGGGCTCTCGCCTCCGACGCAGCCACGCTTTAGCCATCAAGGTCTCCAGCCGCTGCGCTCGGCGGGGAGTCAGCGCAGGGCCAGGGCCCCAAGGAGCGGCAGGGGTGTGGGCGGAGAATCAGAGCGAGAGCCGCCAGAAAGTGGTGGGGATACTAGATCTGCGACCCCTGGCCCGCTAGAATCCTGGAGGGGACGCGCTCCCCGTCCGTCAGTCTCAGGCAGGGTCCTAGATGCGAGAGGAGCGGCTGGAGCGGGGTCGGAGCGCACACCTTCCGGGCTCCCCAGAAGTTCCCAGGCTGCAAAGGGACCTCACCGGTAGTTCCAATTCCCTTTATCCCTGATCCGGGTGTTGGAGGCCACTTGCAAACAACTCAGCCCCCTCCCCCGCGGTACCAGCGCGCTCCCAGAGTGCAGACCTCCTATAAACACACAGGCAGTTACTGCTTTTTCAACTCCGCGCCGAACGCTTTACTCTTTGCGATCGGATGCTTCCCTCTTTCCTCTCTCGTCTCGAATTTTCCTTCATTCTTCTATTTTATTTTTCTCTTTCTCTCATTTTCTTAAGGTGCGCGAGCGTTGCGGGCGCCGCATGTTGGCTGCGGCCCGCTTCCTGCTTTCTAATGTTCCATTGTGAGGAGCTTCCATTGTGACGTCGCGCCCCTTCGGCTGGGCTTTGTCTGTCCATATATGGGCAGCTACGTCACGGAGCTTTCCCGGGGCTCAGATAAATAGGCTGGTGGAGTTCCCTGGCTGGGAGCTTTTGGGCAGCAGTGAGCTTGCTAGGAAGCGGCGGGGCTGGTGGTGGTGGTAGCAGCGGCAGCAGCAGCGGCAGAGGCGGCGGCGGCGGCAGTGGCGGCGGTGGCGGTGGCGGCACGGGGGGCGGGGGGGCCGCCGGCGCGCATCTGTTTGTGAGATCAATACTGAGGCCGCGTCCATCCCCCTCGGGCCGAGATTCCCCCAGCCCGGGCCGCCCCCCCACCAACCCCCCCCGCACACGCCCCCCCCCCCAGCCTCTTACGGCACCAGCTGAGGCACCCAAGAGGATTACCCCCTTTTGCCCCATCTCCCACCCACCCCAAAAAGAGAAGATCCCCTCCCCTGGCCCACCCCTTCCCCTCTTCCCTCCCCCTCCCCCCGAACTTTCCCTCTCGCATGCTTTTCCCCTGCACCACGGATCGCCTCTCGGATGCCGCTTGCCTGGAAGCTGCGTTAGGAGCGAGCGGCGGCGGTGGCGGCGGTGGCGGCGGCGGCAGCTCGGGAGTGCTATGACCGGCAAACTCGCCGAGAAGCTGCCGGTGACCATGAGCAGTTTGCTAAACCAACTGCCTGACAATCTGTACCCCGAGGAGATCCCCAGCGCGCTCAACCTCTTCTCTGGCAGCAGCGACTCGGTAGCCCATTATAATCAGATGGCTACAGGTAAGGGCGGCGGGGAGGCGGCGAGGCAGCGAGGAAGGAGAGGGGAAGAGAGGAAGAGGAGGAGGGAACGAGCTGGCGATCTATGGATGGATGGATGGATGGACGGATGGATGGATAGATGGGTGGATGGATGGATGGAGAGGTGGGGGGCGCGCTGGGAATTTTCCGGGGGGCGAGTTGCTTTTCCCACCCACTCCTCCCGCCCTCCCCGATCGGGAAGGCTCGGTTGGCGACGCCACGGTAGAGGCTTCGGTTCTCCCGGGTGGGGGCAGCCGCCGACCAGAGGGAGGTAGGTGCGAGCGGCTCTGGGGTTCTCCACTTAGGGGGCGCGATCGCCAGGCTGCGCGCAAGGCGTGGTGCTGTCGCCCCCTTTCCCGGGAGGAGCCCAGCGTCCCTTTCACCCGCGCTCTCCCCCCTTACTCCCTCAGCCTCCCACCCGGGATGGAGCCATGTGCGGCGTGGAGTCCCCGCGGTGGGAGAGGTACTGCGACGCTGCCTTTCCGGGGCGTTCAGCAAAGCCGTGGGGGTGTGGGGACGGCGGGGAGAGGGAGGGGGGTCCACCCGCGCGGGGGCCATCACGGGGGCGATCCCCAGCCACGGGGCTTGGGAAGAGCGGCCACTCCCGCCATGGAGACGCGGGCCGGTTTTCGGCCGCCCTCCACCCTCGCTAGCTGAGGCTGGGCTTTCCCCCCTGCAGCAAGAGCCGAAAGCTCCTCCAGGCCTGGCGAAGGCTGGGGCACGGGAAGGCGGCGGGAGAGCTCCCTTTGCGGGCAGAACCCCTCTACGCGCCGAGGACAAAGCGTCGGAGCGCTCCGGGTCGGCGACCCGGGCGTGGTGCGCACTGGGGGCTTCGTCGGGGCAGGAAAGGCGCGGCGTCCCGGCGCGGACAGGGCTAGGGGAAGAGGCCGAGTTCCGTGCGCTAGAGAGCGAGAGCCCGGCGCGCTCCGGGTCTCAAACTACCTGTAGCTGCTGCTACCTGCCCGCCCCACCTCGGAAACAACAACAATGCTTCTCGCGTGCGCGCGTGTGTGTGTGTGCGCGTGTGATACGTGAGTGTGTGCGCGGCGTGTGCGGTGTGTGTGTGCAGCCGCCACTCCACACCCCGATCCGTAGTATTTTGCTGTATCCAGGTTGCGCCCGGGAGCGCGGCACCGCCCGCTTTGCGCTCAGGCGCAGCTTTCCTCCTACCCCGCGCGCTCTTCGCTCCACCCGGCCGCACCCTCCACACCTGGGCGAGGACCTGGGCGCCCGGGCCCGGGAGCCGGCTCGGCTTCACTCACCCCTCCCCTCTCTTCCCCGCTCTCCGCAGAGAATGTGATGGACATCGGTCTGACCAACGAGAAGCCCAACCCGGAACTCTCTTATTCGGGCTCCTTCCAGCCAGCCCCCGGCAACAAGACCGTGACCTACTTGGGAAAGTTCGCCTTCGACTCCCCTTCCAACTGGTGTCAGGACAACATCATTAGCCTCATGAGCGCCGGCATCTTGGGGGTGCCCCCTGCCTCAGGGGCACTCAGCACGCAGACCTCCACGGCCAGCATGGTGCAGCCGCCGCAGGGCGACGTGGAGGCCATGTACCCGGCGCTGCCCCCCTATTCTAACTGCAGTGATCTCTACTCGGAGCCTGTGTCTTTCCACGACCCCCAAGGCAACCCCGGGCTCGCCTATTCCCCCCAGGATTACCAATCGGCCAAGCCGGCCTTGGACAGCAATCTCTTCCCCATGATTCCTGACTACAACCTATACCACCACCCCAACGACATGGGCTCCATTCCGGAGCACAAGCCCTTCCAGGGCATGGACCCCATCCGGGTCAACCCGCCCCCTATTACCCCCCTGGAGACCATCAAGGCGTTCAAAGACAAGCAGATCCACCCGGGCTTTGGCAGCCTGCCCCAGCCGCCGCTCACGCTCAAGCCCATCCGGCCCCGCAAGTATCCCAACCGACCCAGCAAGACCCCGCTCCACGAGCGGCCCCACGCGTGCCCGGCGGAGGGCTGCGACCGCCGTTTCAGTCGCTCGGACGAGCTGACCCGGCACCTGCGCATCCACACGGGCCACAAGCCCTTCCAGTGCCGGATCTGCATGCGGAGCTTCAGTCGCAGCGACCACCTTACCACTCACATCCGCACGCATACGGGCGAGAAGCCCTTTGCCTGCGAGTTCTGTGGGCGCAAGTTTGCGCGCAGCGACGAGCGCAAGCGCCACGCCAAGATCCACCTCAAGCAAAAGGAGAAGAAAGCGGAGAAGGGGGGTGCGCCCTCTGCGTCCTCGGCGCCCCCCGTGTCCCTGGCCCCTGTGGTCACCACCTGCGCCTGAGGCTCGGGCCCCCAGATCCCCACTTTTCCCCTGCAGTGTCTCCCAGCTGCTCGCCTGAAAGCAGCGGGGAAAGCTAGCCACGGAGGCGCAGGGGCCGCGCCCTGGCCTCTCCATGGACGTAAGGTCCCTTGTTCCCCTTCGATGTCCCCCGTTTCCACCCTTTCACACCGGCCAACGGTCGGGGGCCAGGGCAGGAGGCGCCCTCCCTTCGCTGCCCCCCCTTAACCAAGGCGTGGGGGCGGAAAGGTGGCGTCTAGCCCGCTTTGTTCAGTGCGGATCGTCTTGATCCAGGGGCCGCTGGGCCGCGCCAAGGACCTGCGGGGGACTGAAGGCGGGGCCCGCCCAAGCCTCGCCCGACCCAAGCACCTCACGGTTCCCCCCACGTCTCCCTCGGTTCCCCCTCGAAGACCCGAGAGGGGGAGGGGGTAAGGAGCGCACCAAAGCGCAGAGCTTGCTGCCCGCCGCACGCACGCGCGCCTGCGTGCGGTGATGCGCGCGAGTGTGCGTGCTCGCGTGAGTGTTATGTGTGTGGGTGTGTGGGTGTGCGCGCGCGCGCACGCGTGTGTGTGCGTGTGTGTGTGTGTGTGTGTGAGAGACTCTTGAGCTGAACTGGGCTGTGTCCACCCCAAACTCTTCCCTACATCGGGTCCCCAGGCCGCTGGGGGAATGTCCCAGGTTGGGGGCCTGCACGTGGCCGGAGGAGACGGTCTTCCATCTGCTCGGAAATCATGTTTCTTACAGAAATGCCTCAGATGCCCGCCGTGGGGCTTCTACCGCCGTATAGGGGTGACCCCTCAGCACCCCTCCTTTTCCGAGCGCTTCCCTCTCAGGCCTCAGGGCAGTTTGATCTGCGGGGAGAAGGAGCAGCCATCACTAAACCTGCCTTGTAACAGATCTATGTCCTCAAGCCCCACTTTCCAAAAGCTGTGTTGCTGAGTTCGCTCCTCTGCCCTTTTCCCCTCTCCTCTCCCTTCTCTCTAAAGCTCTCCCCATCTCTTTCAAAATCTTCTTGCAGAAAGGCAGGCCTCAACCAGCCACCTCATTTCACCATCTTTCTGTTTTCGCTCACTCATACCCATTTCTCCTTCTCCTCAGTGATGGGAAAGCAGGCTCATTTTTTCATCCTTTGTCATTGCCCACACAACAGGTAGAATTCAAAGCTGTGTATATGGTGTGTGTGTGTGTGTGTGTGTGTGTGCGCGCGTGTGTGTATATACACACGCACATACATACATACATATACATATATATATAACACACAACATGTTCTCTCAGCAAAATAAAATCTCCAAGGCACTTGGCGATCCAGTGCAGTGCACTGGAGTAAAGAGAATTTGTAGGTATATAAGCTTTAAATGATTTATTTTTTATGAAAAATTTAACCGATGAGATTATATCTACATAGGTGTGTGTGTATATATATACACATATATATGTATGTACGTGTACGTGCACGTACATTTACACATACACACATCTCTGTCCAAATTTTCCCTAAAAATATGGGTATTTTTGCATTCATCCCTGTTGCTGAAATGAGGCATTATCTTTTCCGCACCCAGCTCTCACTTTCTCCCTGCCCTACCTCACCTTTTCTCAGGCCAACCCCCCCTCCCTAGCACTTCCTCCCCACACACACAGGGGTTAACTCTTTTGAAATGGAGTAGTAGGGAAGGTTGCTCTCTGACACAGCTTCCAGCAGTCTTGACTGAATGTACTGTTCCCTCTTAGCGTTATTTCTCCTGCGGTCACTAAGCTGCCCAGAGAGAAGGAACAAAGGTCTGGAGTTTACAGAATGTCTGTTTTTAAAGTCACTTTATGCGTTTCCCACTTTTTTTTTTTTTTTTAAGAAAAAAAAGCATCGGGGGTTTTTGTTTGTTTGTTTGTTTGTTCTTTGGGTTTGTTTTTTGTTTCCTTTGGTGGTGGATAAATAATACTAAAAAGAGTCTAGTGAAAGGGGAAAAAAATGAAAGAGCAGGGGGATTGTGAATTTCCAGGTACTTGGACTTTTTTGTAGAAGGAGAGAGAAGAGGATGAAGTTTGCCAGGAGGGCCCATATTTTTTCAGCTGAAGGGTAAAATCTTTCTTTGCAGAGACAGTATTTTGCTGAATACTTTTTATAATGTGATGATTATTAAAAACAAAAATTTTGGTCACTTCAAAGCTGGAAGGAGGAATCAAATATCCTTTAATATTTTTTCCTTGCTCCTTCTGGTTTATGCATGTCACTGCATGATAATCTGAGTTTTCCTTTGTTTTAATAAAACTGTTCTCAGACATTTAAGCTTAAACTAAGAGAAAAATAACTTTGTTGCCAAAAGGTTGTGCTATCCAGATTTTTTTATATGTCTGCATGTTTTAAAAAAACAACAAAAGAAAATGCACTCTAACTTATGTGAACTGAGAGAAAAAAAATCAGGTTTTAAACAGGAAAACCTATGGGGAATGATATTTTTTGAAAGACTTTTGTATAAAGTTGAGTACTTAGAAAAAGACAAACCAGATGTAATATATTTTGTGGATGTTTTTATTTCTTGGATTTATAGTACCTTATACTAAGGTTAAAAAAATATGCTTGATATTGTGAAAAGGTGAAATTCTTCACCAACATTTCATTTGCTCCTTTGTCACATTGTTATGCCAATATAATATAGTTAATGAAAACAGCATTTTTAAAAACCGAAATATTGAAATGGTGTAATGTTGTACCATTTGCACTGTGAGCAAATGCTAATACAGTAAAGATATTGTGTTTGCTGACAATCAGCCGGCCTATTAATCTCCTTATTTTATTTCTTGTTTTCATAGTATAAAGTTTTGGTTTGGCCTGTTTTTTTGTCTTGTTTTGTTTTTGGCTGAAGGTTGATTTGATAGGTTCTTGTGCCAGGCTTTGTTGCTCTTGCTCTGAAAACTCAATGTAAGACCTGGAATTTGGCATCATGAGTAAAGCTGGTCAGAGTTTGACGTGGGCTCTGCTGTTTCAAACCCAGTGTCGAGGGTTCACAGTGGTTCTGAGAGAAAAGGATTCTTCCTCCACGCTGCTGGGAGTCTCAGACTGCCAGAGAGATGAGGCAGGCAGATGAGATAAACCCGTGGGAACTGGAACTGGTGACTGGAAGCTTCTAGAAGCCTTCTCCTTTGTTTCTAATGGCTATTGAGGGTACAGAGGCGGGGATCTTCTAGTGGTTGAACTATAGCTCTGGGAGCACCAGAGCAGGACCCTGTGGAATCCCTAGAGCCACACCGAGTAGTGCTCTTGCTGCAGCTTTTGAAGCCTGAAAAACAGGTGGAGACTTGAGAGAGGGTTCTTCAAGGTTGGCAAGATAACCAGAGAGATTGGAAGCTCTATTGTGGTCAGATAATTGGGAAAAATCAGATTTAAAAATTATGCAACTTCGGCCCCACTTGGGCAGGACTCTCCAGGCCTCACTATTTGTAGCTGCCTGGGAAAGAGGGTTTTGGCTGAAAAAAAGCAGCTTTTACGAACTCCCCGGGATCCAATGCTTCTGAGACTTGGAGGACATACAAGGAATATTTTATACAGCATTAACCCCTCACATCTTATGACTTCTATCTCCCCTAGAGGTGATGCCACCCCCACTCTTTGAGCTTTCTTCCCTGAGAACCTTGCCCTTTCTTAACTGAGTTCATTGGCCAGCCCTAGAGCTTTCTCCCGGTTCTCTTAAAGAGATATATACCACCCCCCTCCCCAGCACTTTCTTTGTGCGTCCCTAGCTCCACTCTGCTCCCTTCACCTTATTTACAATCCTTTATCTTCCTGCAGCTTGTTCTAGAATGATCCTTGGACAGATCAGTCCTTTCTCTTCCTTTCTTCCGGCCTGCCCTCTAAAACACTCAGTTGGGCTTTTCTGTTATGTATTTTGTGTGTCATCTGCCTCACTGAAGCTTGGGGGCAGGGGCTCGGTGTCTGCATGCTGCATAGACATAGACGTAGACACAGCAACTGGGGGACCATGTCTTGCCGCCTGAAGCAACCATCCAGTGACAGAAATGGAGTACAGCATCCCTGCTCAGAAACTGCTCTTGCTGCCCCTGTCAGGCCCATCACCCCGAAAAATGTGGGTGGTATTTCGGTTGGCTTCAGTTACGGAGAAGTTGAGGGCAGACCCGGGTGTAGGTGGTGGGCCGTGGCCCTAGAAAAGAATGTTTTTTGAAGTGTGAGATCAATAAAGAGAATGCTGTATGGAATCTTACATTTTCTCACCCACACAATTCTAGGTCACGGGCTGCCATCTTGAATTCCCTTCTCTCACCTCATGAAACTTTCGAAATTCCTAACTGCAACTATAGCCACAAGGAAGTATCCTTTTTTTCAGTGAAGAGAATCCAAGATGGCTGAAAAGCCCTAAAGATTGAGCATATAACCCACCTCTTTGCTAAACTAGATATTTGCTTCCAGATTTCCATGTGTTTTTCAAGGGCATATTTATCAGAGAAGGATAGCGTCACTGGGTGTCTTCATAGTTAGCATCCGGCCCCACCTGCACCTTCTCCAATCAAATCAGGCCCTCAGAGTTACACTTTCGTCAACAGTGTACTATGCTGCATGATTAATAAACTCACTTCCCATTGGTGCATATTACTCAACCCAACCTGGTTCAACCACTGGGTTACTTGACAATATGGCAGCCCGCCTGGCTGGCACCAGCCCTGTGTGGTGTAATCTCTGATTCATACTTTGTAGCTAGATAAGGCTGTCCCAGATAGCATCATACCAGCAACCCAACCTGCCTGGGTCTTGTAAGTAGGGGGAGAGGAAACTCAACCCTCACACTTAGGGATGAAGTGGAGAGATGGTAGAGGAAAGGGCTGGATAGAGCTATCAGGAGAAGGAAGCAATGGAAGCTTGGCTGGGAGGAAAATCGGGCATAGAAATATGGAAGGGGTTTAACTATGTCCAAAGCAAGCTGTAAGGTGTTCAGGGTAAATGAAAGGATTTCTATCTTCCTCTCTCTCTCTCTCTCTCTCGTCTTGGGAGTGGCTTTACCGGAGGTGATGACTCTTTGCAAAATTGGACTCCATGAACTAGGGCTGGGTACAAAGGAGGACATACTTCATAAGAAGCGGGGGCAAGGAATGGCTTATTTTCTAATGGTGGGGGTAGTAGTGATGTAAGTGTGGGTCTACATATTCTTCTCAACTATATAAAAAGGAATAGCGAGGTAGATCCCGATGATAGCAAGGTAATGGCTAATGGCCAGTGGCTACTGATCCCCTTTTACTAATCCAGAACTTGCCTGCCATAGACGAGGGGTTGTGAGCTACCTTTTCCTGGCCTCAGTTGGTTGGCCCTCCTGGTGCCATGGAATAATAAGCCTGAGGAAAGTAGAAGGCCTCTGTGTGTCCCAGTGACCAGAAGTCCTACTGGCAAAGTTTTAACAACTGGGGGGAAATGGCTTTCTAAAAGGTGCCATGCGGTTTTCAAAAGAGGTCATAATCCTTAATCTATCCCAAGTGGTTCTTTTTAGAAAACCCACTCTTTATAGGAATGGGAATGAGGTTTCCAGAGGAAGAAAAAAGATCTAAGGGACTCTTGGAGCCCCTTGGCCACCCCAGTCCCCGGGACAAGGCTGCAAGCAGTCAGGCCCCTGTCAGTCATCCACAGTGGCCAGGGACATGTCTGGCCTGGTCAGCCTCTCCCAACATCCCAGCTCTGGAAACTTCACCCCTCTTTTTTTTTTTTTTTAAAGATTTTATTTATTTATTTGACAGAGAGAAATCACAAGTAGATGGAGAGGCAGGCAGAGAGAGAGAGAGAGGGAAGCAGGCTCCCCGCTGAGCAGAGAGCCCGACGCGGGACTCGATCCCAGGACCCTGAGATCATGACCTGAGCCAAAGGCAGCGGCTTAACCCACTGAGCCACCCAGGCGCCCTTCACCCCTCTTTTTGCTTGAAGGTTCCTTTCTATCCCATCTCTCATATTTTCAACAATTGGTCATTTTCAAGGAACAGAGGTCACTGTTCATAAGTCACTGACTTGTCCATGACGGGGGAAGGAAGGGACTAGACCCTGACTCACTTGCCTAGGATCTTCATTCCCCATTCTCGTCGTGGTTGCCTTGTCTGGCGTTTGAAATTGGGACAGTCCCTGCCTCCACCTCTGCTAGCCACCAGGAGCCCAGTGCTCCTCAGCCCTCTGACCTGGGCGTGAGAACAGTATTTCTTCCCTTCTGGCAAACACGCAGATGGCTGGAAGAAAGGTTTCTGAGGAATCTTACAAAGGAGCTGAAGCACACAGAATATGGCCAAAAGCTGCAAACAAGAATGAGAGAACCCAAGCTTCTAGATGGTACTGGCTGCTCACTAGGAAGGCTCTCATGTTGAGGCTGGGTGGGAGTTTGGCCGCCCTGTGGTTTCTTTAATGTTGCCTCGCTTGCTTCTTGGCCTCGTCTCTAGGAAGGCCCTTGTATGTTCTCTTAGGAAGAAGATGTGGGGCTTCGCCGGGTTACTGATATCTTCCTCTCCTCTCAAGGTCCCAGGACAGGGGACAAAAAAGGCGCTCTCCTGGACCTCAGGAAGCCCACCCAGCACCTACGGCCTCTCCTTCACCCATTCCTGGGAGCCTCTGTGATTCCACAACCCTCCCATCCTCTCACTGCCCAGCTGTGTTCTCTGGGCCCTGCTCATTTTGCTTGGAACACAAATGCAAGTCCTTCGGGCTGGCTCTCCCAGTGAGGCCTACCCAGGGCCGGCAGCCATCTTTACCTCAGGACTTCACAGCGGCATCATGGCCCACACAGAAACAGACTGCTCTGTTCTGAACTGGCTGACAGCTGACTTGAGTCCCTGTTTGAGTTCCCCACTGAGTTCCTAGTTATAGTCTTAGGAATGCTTCCACCTCTTGGTTCTCTGGGGGAAAAGAGATGTCAGATGCCACTGAGGCTGGGGACACCCCAGCCCTCCAGAGGGAAAGTTAACTTTGTCTCTACACCTGTCTTGTTTGGGGTGGCTGCCACCCCCACCAAGAATCAGGTCCCTGTCTCCAGCACAGAGAGAGAGAGAGAGAGACATTAGTGACCAGAACAGACTGGGGCCTCCAGGCACGTTGGCTTCTTCTCAAGCACAGGCTGCAAAAGCTGTAGCACTTTCTAGTCCTTTGCGGTTTGCTTTCCATTCTTCCTTGTCCCCTTTTCCTCCCTGCTTAGGAAGGTCAGGCCCTCCAAGCAGGAAGGCAGAAAATCTCTAGTGCCTGTGTGACCTCAGGGTCCTAAGGAAAGTCTCCTTTGGGGCACTGGTTCATTGCTCAAGCCTCCGTCTTAAAACCTGGGAGGTGGTTTGATAAGCCAGCTCCTTGGCTTTTCCCTTGGGGCCCTTAGCCCGCTCTGGAGTCACCATCTCCATCTCCGTCGGCATCTCAGCTCCGCGGTGTGACCGCTGACAGATTTCTTAGTCTCTCCCAACCTGAATTTCCTCCTCTGGTCATAACCTGCCGTCATGGAGTTCCGACCACACAAAGGATATGGTACCTGATTCACAGTGGATGCTCTGTACATGTTACTTCCTTTCTTCGTCCCTTGCCCTGTCCCCTTTTCCGCACCCTCCAAACACAGAGGCAAGAAAGCAAGCTCTGTGTCTGCCAGAGATCCGCACACCAGTTCAAACGGAGCGGCGGCAACCTCCGGTCCTCACCACCCGCCCCCATCTCCAGCCCTCCGAGGGACATCTGTATTCTGAAAATGGATCCTCTCCACCGCTCGCCCCCCCAAGTCCACCCAGAGGACACAGTCCGTCCCGTCCGCTCCCGGCTGCAGCTGCTGTTCATTGTTGCCGTTTCCTGGCTGGCTCCTGACCCCATCCCAGGTCCTCTCCCCTCTCTCACTTTGCTGGGTGGATATGACACCTTCCCGATGCAGTATCATCTGCAAAGTTAATTAATGTGTCATTGGGCTGTTGCCTGCTTCCTGATCCTTATCAGGGATTTCAATAAAACGCAGCAGCCCCAGTTCCTCCCCGTCTGTCCCTCTCCCTGGATCTGAGGCTTGTTCTTAGTCATCCATCCTTGACCTCTGCCTTCTGGCCAGTTCTCAGCTTCCAGCCTCAGGGCTGATGGAACTGTCCCGGCCCAAGCCTAGTCTGGGAGCAGAAGCACCATCCAGGGCTGTCCTGGCCATGGTGATCTAGGAGAGAATCGTGGATAGCCCGAGCCCTTAGCTCATCCCATCGCCTTGAGAGGTTCCCCTGCATTTGAGGTGCCATAAGTGACCCTAACTGTCCAACACACTCTTTTCTAGGGTAAAAAAAAAAAAAAAAAAAAAAAAAAAAAAGAGGCTCCCAGAGGTTCCGTGACTTTTCCAAGATCACATCCAATAAAGGAAGAGCTAGGACTTCAGATCCAGACTCTCAGTGGAGGGCCCCGTGGAAAGTGCTGGTTACTTCATTTCCTCAGTACTATGTGCTGAGGGACACAGCATCCTTCCATTCATAAAGCTTCCCTTGTCCAGGGCAGAAGCAGGTAACAAATACATATGTTGGATTGTGATATGTGTTACAGAAAAATACAGCAGGGTGACTGGAATGAGAAGTGCTGGGTGGGCATTACAATCACGTGGGGGGGTAGCATAGGGAGCAGTCCCATGGCCTCACTGGAGAGGGGCCTTCGTACAGACGCAGGAAGTGCTGGAGGCAGTCCTGTGGACATCTGGGCAAGAAGGAACAGCAAGTTTAAGGCCCTGCTGGTGGCCTTCTGGAACTATTCAAGAAGCCACATGAAGCCAGAGTGGCCAGGGACAAGCTCGGAAGGGGACCAGGAAGAAGGGGAGAGAGCTGGACTCATGCTGGGCTGCTAGTCCATCTCCCTCTTCCCAGTCTGCCTCTCTTCTCTGCCCCCAATGATTCCCCTTCCCCACTTGGCTTCCTAACCACCCCCCTGCCCAGCTGCAGTCTTCATAACCTTGTTCTTATGTCTTCTCAGAGGCCACTGATGATTCCTAAATCCCAACTTGGCCAAGGACAGAAAGAACTGCCTCCTTCAAGAACCACAGCCCAAGAACCCTTTCCCTTCCTGTGGACACTTGCCTTGGTGCCAAATCCCTCATAAGATGAATGACTCTTCCTAATGCCCTACTGTCTTACAATGGGAATCTCCCTTGGCGTCCTGTCGCAGAAATTGCTCCTTGCAAGCCAGCTTCCTCCTTCAACTGTGGCCGGATTGGCCATGTTTCCTGCCTTGGCAAAGAGCTGGTGGGTGGCCAGGTTCCTCCAATACAGTTATATTCTCACACGGACCCCGAGCCCTGAATGTGCCCGATGGGACATTCCTGAAATCACTTGATCTACTATAGCCCTCGCTGTGAGCTCGGTGCCCCAGGATTGTTGCAAATGTTGGTGCTGTGGCATTATCTCTATAGATTTCTCTAAGCAATTGCATCTGGAAAAGAGAAATTTCTTCCCTCTGCCTTTCTTTGGCCTCCAATGTCACGTCTTTCCAAAAGCCTCCCCTTCCCCCGCTTCCCCCCATCTCTGTCTTTCCCTGGCAACTTGACATCATCATGAGAGCTTCTTCCCATTTCATTCATTCATCCATTAATTCAGCAAACCTGTACAAAGTCAGGTATAGTGCCTGTCTGGGGGGGCACAGGGAGTGGCTGGTGGTACAAAGAGGAACACCACCAGAATACCATTCCTGCCCTGGAGGGTCTTCCATTCTGTTGGGGGAGAGGCAGACCCATAAACGGGTGATTTCAACATACTGGGCCCGGTGTCATGAAATGGTGGTCCCTGATAGAAAAATACCTAAATCAGAGTCCGGTGGGAGGTGGGGGAGTCAAGGGTCAAGGGGAGGGAAACTTCCTGGAGGATCTCAGAAAGTCCTCTTCCATGTCTCTCCATAATAATGAAACCAAGGTACTGAGAACTCACTACATGCCAAGTGCTAAGCTAAGGTCTCTGTGTAAATGATCCCATGGGACTCTAGGTAGAGGGGATCCACCCAGGGTGCCATCTGGAGCCCCTTGGGGCTGCTCGCTCTCTTGTCCTTCTCCTCAAGGTGGAAAAGAAAGTCCCCAGTGGCCCCTGGGCCCCAGGAAACAACACAGCAGCTTGGCATCTCTGAAGCACACCCAGCTGGCTTGGTGGAGGTTGTCCAACCCAGATGACACTTCTCTGTGCTGCATTCTGGTTGCTTTTTCTTGCTACAGGGCAGACTTCTCCAGGGTGGAGGAGGGGTTCTGTCAGGGGATCCATCTTCGGATTCTCCTTGGTCCTCACGGAGCATCCCTCAGGCTGGCCTCCCTGCCTGTTTCTCAGTCCAGGCCCTGAGATGGTGAGCTGGAAGGGAAAGCCTCCCCATCTCCTCTTCTCCTGGGGCACTTGGAGTTCTGCTTCCACAATTCCAAACAGAGACCAGCATCACCCTTCCTCCCCTCTACCTACCCACCTACTTTTCCTTTTCTCCTGGTTGAAGAGCTCAGGCCTCTTGACCAAAAAGGCCCAAGCTGTATCTTTGGCCCCAGTCTTGCTCTTCTCTCTGTGTCAGACCAGACCAGACCAAATGATGTGAGACAGACCCAGTACACCTCATACCTTGGCCAAGCGGTAGGGGGCATGAACCCTTCGGTATCACCCATCGGTAGGGGGTACGAACCCCTGCTCCACAGGGCTTTTGAGAGGTCCACTGCAATGCAAAATTGTGAAGGAGAGCCACCCTGTCCCAGGAGCCTGAAGAGGACTGTTGGGGAACACTATCCTCCTTCTACAAGTAGATATCCCAGGCAGATGTTCTAGGCAGAGCTGGGAGCCGGGTCTGAACTCATGTGACCCTTCTTAGTAGGTCAGATGGGAAAACCACACAGGATCCAGATGGTTCAGAGGTGAACCGTCCGGGAATGACCCCTGCTTCCCCTTCTGGGCCTAAGGGTGCTGAAATCTACAACCGGTGAGGACATATATATCATCAAACATGTACATGTCTGGGCTACCTAGACAGCATTCCTGTACCACCCCAGGAGTTAGAAGCCCTGGCTCCTGACCTTGACTTTGACATGAGGACAAAGCTGTATGCTGTTTGCAAAGCCATAGCCCCTCTGTGTCTTAAAGTCCCCATCAAGAAAGTGGGCAGTGCTACTAGTGGATCCACACTTGAAGCTTGGGTGTGAAAGGGTCCCAGTATCACCACCCTGTGCACCAAAGCCCCACCCCTCCCTCTCTGAGCCAGGGGCTGACCAGGGGCCCAGCAGGGGCAGGAAGTGGAAAAGGCCTGTGCTTTCGTCCTCCTGGGCCCAAATCTGATCCTCCTTGCTGATGCTCAGAAGGGCTGGCCTTTTCCCACCCGTCTTGACTCCCTGGGGCCTCTGATTCTCTGGCCCAAGCCAAATGTGTATAAGAAGATAGGTCAAGAGGTCCCCCAGTTTGGGGTCTCGGCAGTGGCCTGTGGTGCATGGATCAGCCCCAGGCTCATGGAATAAAAGGCACCAGGGGGTGGCTGGCTCCTGAGCAGAGCCACTGTCCTAGGACTGGGGGGAGGAGAAGGGAGCCGCATGGAGGGCTCAGAGCTTTGCCTTTGGGCCTCTGCTCTGAGAATTCCTACTACTAGGAATCCTCTGGGGATATGAGCCTCAAAGAGCCTCTGCCTCCCTACAGGAGCATGATCTCAGGAGAGGCCACCCAAGAGGTCCTGGAGCTTCTTTCCTTCTCCCCATCCCCAAAGACCAAGTGCGCTTCTCCCCATCCTCTTCCCAAACAGGCTGCCTGGAACCATCAGCCCCTCCCTGCCGGCCTGCCTTTTCTCCCTTATCTGGAGCATCACCCATTTCTTCCATCCCTCCCCGCACTGGAGTGTCTGCTGGGTTACCCAACCAACCACCCCTAGGTCAAGCTTGTGTCGGATGGGTTGAGTCATTACCTCCATCTCCTCCCCAACCCTCCCAGGTCCCAGGGCTTGGTCTGGTTTAGCAAGCTGGGAGGGAAGGCTCCTTCCCTTCCATGTGGGTAGACTCCAAGGCCCCACAGGCCTCTTGGGACAGGGATTTTCCTGCTATTTGGCTGGACTTTGTCTTCCCTAGAACAGTGCCTCATGGGCACTCCTCTCTCCCCAGCATTATAGACCCCCCCATTACCAACTAGACCACCCAACAGAGGGCCTAAGTTTGTTTCCTGCCCATCTCTCCACTCCAACCCCCTCTCTGGCTAGTCATGGAAACTTGGACACAGGAGCTAACATCTCTAGGCCTCAGCAGATGCTTCTATAAGACAGAGGTAATAACAGTGCTCCTGCCTTGGGCAGGACACCAGTCCAGCTACCTCCCCAAGGCCCTCTGCCAGTTCCCCGAGGCCTGCTTGTCCTCTGCTCTCTCTCACCCGTGCTCTAGAACACCTGGCTGGCCACCACAGGGGCTCCTAGTTCACTGTACTCCTCTTCCTCATGCACCGGCTGGCCTTGGCTCCTGCCTCTTCCCCATCCACACACTCTAGCCCCTGCGGGCTGGCCTATAAAAGTCTCCAGACAAGTCCAACCAAACCCCTGAGAACAGGCCTCCAGACAAATCCCCCAAGGTTCGGGTCCCCACTTCCTTCCGTGCTCTCCCCACATTATCCAGGGAACTCAGAGGTGATGGAGCACCACCCCATTTCCCCCCAGGACAGGAAGGTGGGCTCTGTCTTCCTACATAGCCTTCAGCCCTGGTGGTGCCCTAGGCCATCCCCTCTGTGTGTGGCCCTGCTCCCATGACCCCCATCTTGGTGCCTGCCCCGCACACGCACACGCACACGCACACGCAAGCAAGGCCGCAGCAGCCCCACTTTGCTCTCCCACAGCCCCGGCTCCTCTGCTTTCCCTCCCCCTCTCGTTCTCTTTCTGTGCTGTGCTCCTAGAACACACCCTCCCGGCCCACCAATCCTACACAAGCCACTGTGCCTTACAAGCCTCAGCTCCACAGTTTCCCAGCCTGCCTCTGTAGGAAGGGTCTTTGCGATCCACTCCCTAAGCCCCTTGCCCCTCTTCCCAGGAGGAAAAGCCACCAGAGCCCCCCGCCCAGGCAGCCCCTCCCCAGCAACGGGTGAAGGGACCAGAAGAAAGAAGCACTGTCGGTTCTTTTCCCTGAGACTCCAGGATTTTGCACCAAAATGCAGGGTGTGCTCCTGTTTGCATTTTTTTTTTTGTTTCCTTTCTGAAAATAACCATGAAACTATCATTTCCTCCCACTGCCTTTTCCCTATCTTATTTGGATTAGCAGAGTTGCTGGGAGAGGTGGTTTGGAGCCCCTGGCAGCCTCCTTCTCCGACCTGGGTCCCAAGAACTCACAGGTGGCTTTCAAGCAGGTGCCGACAGAGGGGCGCCCTCCTCCCCCTGCTGTGGGGAGAAGAGGATCCCAGACACTGGGCACCGTGGAGCTCCATGACCCCCTCAATCAGAGACCTCTGGGAAACCAGGTTCCTGCCCTGTCTTGTCCCCAAGTTGGCAAGTCCTGGAAAAAGGCCTGCCCTGGTTTCCCCTCAGGGGAAGCTTCTGGGCGTGGGGGAGGGGCCTGCAGCTCAGCCCCCTCCCTTGGCTGACCACAGGGGAAGCCATGATGGTGGCACACTCTCAGGGCGAGGGGGTGGGGTGGGGTGGTCAACACAGGAGAATCTGTCCATATATAAGAAGCGACATGGGGTGCACGCCAGGGGCTGTATTTCTCTCTTTCCATTTTGTTTCCATCTAGTGCCGCCTCCTGGTCAGCCATTCTAGGCCTTTGTGCCTGTCCTCCAAGAAGCAAGCCTCTAAAGATGTCAGATCCAGGCTGAGGTGGTGGATCCGAGACACCCCCAAAGCAACCTGCCGCACCCTCCCCTCTAAGGGCCTTCGGGTCCAGCCCACTTCCAGTGACTTGCCTGAGAAACTGGGTTCTCACTACCTCCCCCAGCCCATGCTGTGGAGGCTTCGGCTCCTCAGGTCTCAAACCCTCCCTAACGCCTCAGGCAGTGGCAAGAGCGGTTAGAAATGACAGTCGGGTGAGAAGCCAGCGTTCCTCGCCCTGACGCCTTCCGCAAGGTACCCCAGTCCAAAGGCTTGGGGCTCCAGCTCCAGGATCCCAGTCTCCCAAGCCCACAGCTCCCTGCCTTTGTGTCTGGTTGAAGACCACCCGACCGAGGGTCCCAGGGGTACAGGAAATGACAATGCCATCCAAGGCAAGGGCTGCATAAGGTTCAAAGAGGGGCTCCTCCCACAGGGCATGAGAACCTTTCTACATGCTGCTCCATGCTCGCTGCCCAGATTCGCCCTCGGAAAGCCGTGGGGGAGTGGTGTCTGCCCCATCCACTGACCCCCTTCTCTGGGTTGGACTGCCATGGTAGAGACCTCATCCCTTTCTTTGAGGATCCTTGACTGCCCCCAAAGACAAAACCGTGACATGATGCCGTCCTGATCCCCCACAGACCTTCCAAACACATCACCCCCCCCACCCCTTTGGTCCTGCCCCGTCGTCTCCAGCGGGATGGGACGGGACGCTTCTCCTCCCCCACTCCCTGTGCTGGGCTGAGCTGCTGGGCTATTTGGGGCTTCAGCTGGCCAGCAGTGTAATCAGTGCCTCGGGATAATTGCCACCTGCCCCGCCGGTGTCTAGGGGCTGTCTCGGCCACAGCGGCAGGGGGCGGACACTGGGCAGCCAGGCCCACAGCGAGGTCAGGCTAGGGCAGTCCTCCCCACGCCCTAGATCTGCTCTCCCCATGTGTGTGTGGGACCTGTGAGGATTCCCTAGGAAAGCCATGCCCTCCTGGGGGCTGCGCTCATCTGGGGTACCCTGTGGCTTCAGTGGAGAGTGGAGGGCTATCCCAGCCAAGGAACAAAAGTCCTGAGGCATGCACAATCAGCTCAAAGCCTGTCTTCCCAGTCCTGCCACTGAAATCAGTGGGTACCCCTTCTGTCTGCAAGCTGGCCTCTGGGCAGCACCACAGCTAAGTCACGGGCTCTGTCGCAAGAATGACTTCTGTTGGACCATCCCAGGCTCTCCTGCAGCCAAGCCCACCAAGCCTCCTTGTCCTCCTTTGGAGAGGTGGCAAGGGTTAATGAGATAGCACATGAGTGAGATCTCACAAAAACTAGCTCCCTCCCCTTTGGCTACTTTCTTTTCTACTCCAAGGTGGCTTAGACCTGGTTTAAACACCTGTCATTGACACTTGGCCAACTCTATGACGCTTGGGCAATTGGTTCAGCCTTGGTTTCCTCATTTATAAAAAGGGTCCTCAGAGAAGCTGCCCTATCAAGTTACTGTGAAGAACACATGGTCTTGGGGTGCCTGGTGGACTGAATTGGTAGAGCGTATGTCTCTTTCCACCTCAGGGTTGTGAGTTTGAGCCCCATGTTGGGTGTAGAGATCACTTAAAAATAAAATCTTTTTTTTTTTTTTTAAAGAGAATACATGATTGAATGCATGTCAGATGCTTTGCCGAGCACCAGGAGTACTCAGCACTGATGGAGGTTATCACGGACAACTGCAAAGACCAAAGAATGGGCATGAGAAGCTTCAGAAAGCCAACCATGCCACACTCAGAAGAGCAAAGGCTGAAGAGACACGCCAGGGCTGATTGGAACAACTGCACGGCAACCCCAGTGCCTGGACATCCTCTGTGGCAGCTAGAGCCCCGAAGCGAAGGGGTGCTTCTCTCGGGATTTCTCCCTCTTGCAACCCTGTTTGCTCTAAGGTGGTGTCACATAAGCTCCTCATAGTCAGAGAACACTAGACACTTGTGGGTATTTTCTTTTTTAAAAAGAATCAGAAGCAGCAACATCTAGATGAAGTAGCTTTGATCTTGGGAAATGTAGAAATAAAATTGTTTCTTTTTCTTTACTGACATAATCCAAAGGTTATTTGTCCTAATATTTGGGATTCTTTACATATCCATGAGTGGCTAGCCAATGGAAGGGCCATTCTTCCCAGGGTGGAGCACCATGGTGGGGGTTGGGCAGGGGTGGGGTGGGGGGAGTGGGCCAAAGGGCTGACCTGAAAGAACAGGATTCACAGGGCCAGCCTGTCCCCAATACAGCCCAGCTCCAGCCTTCCCCAGGAAGGTAGAGAGTTCCCATCATCAGCACCCAGGCCAACAGGACAGACCAGGAGAGCACCCTAGCTCTCTTGCCCCATCAGCACCAAAGCAGGAGCAAAGGCCACCCAAAGTGCCAAATACTGCCCCCTTGAGGATGCAGAGGAATGCCAGAGCATGCCAGAGCATAGGGCAGGGAAAGTGGGACCCGTCCCCATTTGCAGGAGCTGCCCAACCCTAGGCAGAGCCCTGACAGCCCCAGCCCAAGGCAGCAATTCCTTAGCCCCTCCACAGCCTGGGCATCGGCCCCCTGTCACGCCATCGTGGGCTCTGTCATCCTCTTTGGCCACTAATGCCCCACTTCAGGGGCTGCACCTTCAGTGACTTACCCTTGCCTTCCCCTTTCCAGGTGTACCTTGGACCCACCTGGAGGAACAGGCCACTTGGAGCCAACTCAGATCCCAGGGGGTTGGGGCATGGGCTCAGTGCTCCTCCTGCCGGTTCTCTTTCCAGCGGGCATCTCCTATTATGGGTCAATCTATCAGGGGCCTGCCCAGCCTGGAGGAGCAGCCCTTGGGCACATGCCCGGGACCCATGCTGTCCAGGGGTATTGTTTTCCCTCCTGGGTGCGCTCTTTCTCACACTCGTCTCCTCCTTGGCTTCTGCGAGCTAATCAGGGAGAAGGAGGGGGAGGTGGGGGATGCTGCTTGCCTTCCCCGTTATCTGCAGCAATCCACGGTGACTAATGCTCCCAGTTGGTAAAAAGGCAGTGTAATCAAAACACTTTTTTTTTAGTCCTTAAAGTTAGTCATTCTCCCAGAGTGGAGGAAAAAAAAAGCCCACAGCAGGCACCATGAAATGCAAGCTGAGAGGCTCACACTGCGGGGGGAACTAAAGCATTGGCCATGGGAGCTCCCTGTAGGTCTGAGGCTTGGGCCTCCTTCCTCCTGGCCCTTGACTAGCCCTCCTGCACACCCTCCTTTGTCCTTGCTTTCCTCAGCATCTGGGCTGGCAGATCCCTGAAGGATCCCTGAAGGATCACTGCCAAGTCCAGAATCTGCCCTTTTCTCTCACCCTGCCAGGTGCTGCCACCTGCTGGTCCCGAGCTCGCTGACCAGGAGGAAGCATATAAAAGTTCCCAGGTCGAGGCCAAGCCCTGAATCCCTTTAGGTGCCTGGTCTCAGGCTGGCCCGCCCCTCCAGGGTTCGTGCTTCGCCTATTCCCCAGCTGTCTGCTGCTCCTTTCCATTTTGCCTTGACAGAGTTGTAGGTGTCTACAGAAGTAGGAACTTCAGCGGTGAGAGGTCGTATAACCACAGCGTCAAAAAGCATAAGGTTCAGGACCAGGAGGCCCAGGTGGGAATTCCTTCTCCCTACTTACCAGCTGTGCTTTATGCCGATCACAGTAATAGGATCGACTTCACAGCATCATGGAAAACGGCGAAAACGGAACCACTTAAAACAGTGCCTAGCATATCGTGAATGCTCAGTTATTAACTGGTAATAAAAATAAGAACAACA
Organism: Mustela erminea; assembly: GCF_009829155.1. Lineage (NCBI taxonomy): Eukaryota > Metazoa > Chordata > Mammalia > Carnivora > Mustelidae > Mustela > Mustela erminea. Next base: position 2,853,723 of record NC_045615.1, on the reverse strand, counting down.
GCTAAATAATAAAATAGACTGGACCGCCTTAGTCATCCAAGGCAGGCATCGCTAATCAATCACAGAACTTCCCCAACAAGGACAGACTCCCCAGAATCCTATGTGGTGCTCCAGGCAGCCAGGAACAAGCCATTCGAGATGGCAAGTGGGATGGCACCCATTTGCCATCCCAGATCTAAGCCAGACTCTTTATGTTACAGTCAAGAAAAATGAAGCCCCGAGGAGGGGAGAGACTCCCTCAAGCTACTTGGGGACAAAGCCAGGGTCCAGACAGCTATTCCTGGCCCTGACTGCTTAGCTAACCCAGCCTCTGACTTGCCACTTTACCCTGACATTTGAGCCCTTGAGGTGTGCTTCCCACCACTGAAAACTTTCACCCACATATCCTGCATCTTCTCCCACCCTTGCTCATCTCCCATGTCCTTGGCCCATGGCTCCTCAGGGAACTCTTGTTCCGGGCCACCTTGTTGAGCAGATGCAGAACAGAGGGAAGTGGGTAGTGAAACCATATAGAAACCTGAGGGTTTGGGTCTGAATTTATGCTCCAGGAGCCTCCCAGGACAGAAAGACCTTCAGGGCTGCAAAGGGAACTCGGCCCATCAGTTCAGCCCCCTAACAGTCAATCCCTTCAGTCTCAGCCCTTACGCTGGTGAGGAAGTTCCTCATGATCCAGCTCCAGTTCAGGAAGCCTTGCTCCTAGCTGACTAGAGGTCCACCTGGTGAAAGAATTGGACCTTTGTGTGGGGAGGGCATATAGGACAAGCCCAGAGAGGAGGGTCAGTGGGGAGCACCTGCTCACCAGTTTCTGAGTAGAGGGGAGGGGTGTGGTGGCTTAACTGGTTCTTTGGCTCTTTTCCCTCTGGTACAGAACTCTGTCCACCCAAACAAATCTCTGCCCCCTGAACACTCCCTGAACTTCAGGCTCAGACTTTGGGGGAGGAAGCAGTATTCACCAGGCTGGCAGCCAGGAGCATCCCACCTCTGTCTGAAGCTCCTCCACTCTCAGCTTCCACAGAGAAGCTGAATTTGCTCCTTTTCCAGCCCCCCTCCCCTCCCCAAAGGGGCAGGATCAACCTGACCCTCATAGTGCCATCCTTTGGTTCCCAGAAGAAAGATTGAGCTTCCCACCCTGGGTCTGGAGACCCGCAGCTGAATTTTCTGTGACAGTGGGAGGTGTTTATGTTTCCTCATGTTCAGCTCCCCAGGGATCAATGCAGAATGCCGTGTCATGCTCATGGAGGGAAGCTTGGGGGTCCACAGGACAGCAGGGGGCCCAGCCGTCCATCTTCAGCCTGGCACATCTCAGGCTGAGCAAAGGAGCCACAGGGAAGGAGTCCAAGCAGGCCTTTCCAGACAGAATCCTGGAGGCCAGCATTCTTTCCAGGACCCTTAGCGGTCATGCTGGCCCCATTAAAGAGCCAGAGCTGTGGGTAAGCCGCATGGCCCTAGTTGGGCCTCAGGCTGAATCCTTCCCTCTCCCCTCCTTCCCATCCTCCCCCTCCCCGCCCTGAAATGTCAGATCTGCTGACATCTCTCAGTTTGCTCAGATTTGCTCACTTCTCTCAGCTTGCCTTTCTGTTCAGGCCCCATGCCACAGACCTCCTCTATTTTCCTATTTCCTGAGGACCTCTTCAATCAATAAGACAACTTAAAACCTCATAGTGTTGGCAACTTTGGTGATATTATCCATCCACTCATCTTCTGGAAAATGAGGCCAAGGTTCAGAGACAGGATGTGACTTCCCGAGATCACTCCTAGTGTCAAAGATGGAACCAGAGCCCATGACTCCTCTAGACTCCTTATCCAGAATCCATTATTCTTGTCCTATGGGATGTGTCTGCTACCCGCCAACCCTGAAACACACTTCCTCTGGGATATAGTGGTTGCCTAGGCTGATATTTCTGGAAATTCTTTAGCACTTTGGGGCAATAATTAAGGGACACAGGGCACAGGGAAAGGAAGAAGCAGGTGGGAGAGCCATCCACAGGTGTTATAATACCAGAATGTTCATCAACCACATCACCCCTCATCCATCCATCACACCTTGTACAAAGCAGCAAGGACTGTCCCTCCCTTTGCCTATCCTCTGTCCAGGCTGCCTTTTGGTGACTTCTCTTCTCTTTATTCTTCAGGTTCTCTAGTGTTCACTTTGGCTTGTTTCCTGAAGAATAACATGGTGATGAAGCTGATCTGTGGAAGGCACTCGGGGGCCCACCCTCTATTGGAAAACCCCTGTTGAGTTAAACTCTAGACTCTCAACAATGGAAACAGAAAACACAAATGAGAGACCATCTGCTGTGGACGAGCCTCTGAGTACCCCAGCTCCTCCTGACCAAGCCGTCCACTCTCCCCTGGTAACTCAAAACAAGTGATACACATCTTCTCTTCAGTGGCTTAACTTGAGATCCATTTGAAGGAGAATTCCCCGAGAGAGGGCCCATGTGAGCCCAGCAGTTACTTGCACAGGCCTCGCTGCCTGCTTTTCTCTTCTGAGGTAGGGAGGTTCTTGTGGGTGAGGAGGCCAACATGGCTCAAGACCCCAGGCAGCTTATAAGGGACTAAGGCCCTGAACTCTGTCTTTGGGAGACCCAGAGTGAGCTGCTTGCCTGGAACTCAGTCCCCTTCTCAGCTAAGACAGGTTTCCTCTGCCTGGACTCCCTCCAGCCCTCATCTCGGATTAAACTGGCTAGACTGAGCTGCCTTTAGGACTTGGCTTACACATCAGCTCTTCAGGGAAGCCATCACTAAAATGCACATGCAGCTTGCAAGAGCCCCTTATGGGGCACCTCAGTGCCCTGTCCTTTCCCATCATATGTGATTACTTAGTTGCCTTTTATCTCTCCCTCTAGGTATGTAGCTCTGAGAGAGAATTGGGGCAGGATCCATACTTCTTCAGGGTTGTGGCCTTGGGGTTAGCACAGTGCCTGGCACATAGCAGGAACTCCAGGAATATTTGTCAAGTGACTGAGTAAAAACAATGGGACCATTCACATCATCTGGGTTCTGTAAAGCGGAGCAGAGGGAAGGACTAGGAGACAAGGTGCAACCCTTACTCTTTGTTCTCTTTCGTTGGGTGGGTAAATCGACAGAACATTGCCAACCCGAAAAGCCCCTTTTATATTCAGAGCCTTGTGCCATCTATAAGGGGACAGATCCATCAATGTTTTTGTTTGTAGCAGGTAAGGCATGTACAGGGTACACAATTTAAAAGACACAAAGACCACAAGGGGAACGTAAGTCCCCCCCCCTCCACTGGCTCCCCCACTGTCCCTTCCCCTATGGACAAGGGCTGCTTAGAAATCTCTTTGCAGACAGAAAAACTGAGGCCATAACAAGGTTAAGAGGCAAGTGTAGTAAGCGAATGAGAATTTTACAAATCAGTATCTCTGGCAGAAAACGCACCCGGCGGCGGGGGGCGGGGGGTGTCCCCTCGCCGCCGCCACAAGCTGAGCCCCGAACCTCCAACCAAGGTGCGAGGTCTCCGGGCCGGGCAAATGCGCTGGACGCCCGCCGCCGAGGAAGGGTTAACGCCCCGGGCTCTGCCCACCCCCGCCTCTTCCGGGTATTGGGGGGGGGGGTGGGGTTACGTCACTTCCTGGAGACTGGCTGAATCCGGAAGTGATCCCTGAGGACCCAGTTGCAGCCGAGGACCCCGGCGGCAGGGCCAGTTTCGGGACCATGAGCTGGTGAGTGAGGCCAGGGCGGCAGAACCGCTGGAGACCTAGGCCCCCCAGGCGCCTTGCCCGCGCCCACCTGAGTCTCCTCGTCCGCGCTGCCCGCCCTGCCAGCACGGACCCTCCGCCCTTGATCGTTCGAGGGCCCTTGCCCCGGTGCATTCCCGGAGGCTCCGTCTCAGGACTCACCGGGAGCGGGGGCGGGGGAATCCCCTTGGCCTGGGATTCCCGCGTCCGTTTCCTGACTCTTTCTGTTACGTAGAACCGGTCCCCTCTTCTCCCAGCTGCTTGGAGTGAGGAAGTTTCCTGTTTCCTCCTCTTGTAAACGTTCGTTGAAGTGGAGGAAAATGCCTGCTTTCTCCCCTGTGGGCATCTCTCCACGGCTCCCGTAGACTCCCGTAGACTCCCGTAGACTCTGGCAGTCTGGGCCCAGCTCACTGATCAAAAACCCACTCGCTTTCAGATGACTAGTCTTTGAACCACTTAACAGTCTTTGAAAGACAGAACTTGCTGCTCTTTTGGAAGGGTCCAGAATCGAAAACCCACACCCACACTCCCAGTGTAGGATTGAACTAGTTTTAATCATTGGCAGGGCCATTACCCACTCACTGTTTTCTCTGGAACATAGACATAGGTAAGCTAAAATTACAGGAACCAGCAGGCCATGAGGAAAGACGCTAAGGAGTCTCAGAGTAGGAGAGTCACAGCTCCAGCGTTGGAAAGTATGTTGCTGTATGATGGCCATAGTAGATGAAGGCTCATAGTAGAGACTTCATAATACTTAATGGTTGATTTGTTTTGACTCGGTTTGCCCAAAGGGCCTTTCTTACCTTCAGACCCAAGGACCTGAATATCCACAACCTCAGACCTCAGGGGGTCTAGCCATATAGTTTGCTTGTATGAATACACTGTATGAGATGAATCAAATCTCTTGGAATCCAAGATCCATTTAGCATAGGGAATGTGTTTGTCACTCTGTCCTCATAGTCTAGTCTGTTTCTTTATACAAAGTAAATGTATGATAACTGGTCATGAATGAATGAATATAGGCGAATATCCTTCAGGAAGGCCCTTGCAGTCTCACATTTGACCATTAGTGGAAACTACGCACTGGCCACAAGTTGCGAATATCAGCCAGTGTTAAGGACAATTCTCTAATGTAAAATTTAGACCATTTCTGTCCCCTCTGCTCTCCTGCTTCGTAGACAAAGATTGATGGACAAATGTCAGAGAGTTGGTATCAGCACGAGAGGAAGCCCGGAGCAATGCCCTAATAAGCCCCGGCAGGAGCTGCTCTTTTTCCCTCCACCTTTGTTCCAGGAGGCCGATAGGGGGCTAGAGCCTTAAAAGCTAACTTTCCCATCTTGTTATAACCTAGTTAGTGATGAGCAAAGTGGCAGTCCTTCAGTTCCCTTTCCTAAAGAAATTACTTCCTTAAAGTGTCAGCCTGGGTTCTCTGACCTTGTGATATAGATATCCTCTTCCTAGCTGCATCTGGAAACTTTGGAATTCCCTTGCTTAATTTTTTAAGGTAAAAACCAGAGAGTACAAATGTTTTGTATTGCTTAGATTGGCATTCACAGTTTTAAAAGTCAATCTTTGCTTCACTAATCAGGAGAACAGAGCAGCAGGCAGGGTAGAGGATTCTCCTGGTGATCTGAAGCATGCTGTTTCCACCTGTCTTAAAGAAGGCTTTCTATCCGAGAACACAATAGCCTGTTTCCTAAGGCCTGTCAGGTTGCAGAGAATTGAAATTGACAACTGACGGTTCAGCAAAAGCTTGAGATTTTTATTCTGCAGAGTTAATTTACTAGTGGAGCTTTTGCAGCTTGGCATCTCCTTGGACCATGGGTCAGAACCAAAAGGGTGGCTTTGTCCCTCAAAGCTGAGATTCCTTTTTCTTCCTCTATAGAGGGTCTCTACGTCATCTCTTACGTGGACCCTGACCCTATCTCCCTGAGAGGGGAAGAGCACCGGCGCCTGGGCACACAATCACACTCAGTTCATGGCTCAATGGCTGGCAAAGGGAGCAGGGCTGGGTCCTTCTGATTCACTCCTGGAGTGGTTTTCCTGCTCCCAGAATGAATCCATCCATTCATCCAAGACTGGAATTCTCAGTGGGGGAAGAGACCAGAGTGACGTAGGGCCATCATAGGAGGCCGATGCCCAGGGTCAAGTTCACCAAGCACATGGGGTATGCCAGCCATCATTGAATAAGTCCTAGGGGCATGCAGCCCATGGTCCCCAGAGGGTAGCCATTGTTCTGTGCTAGGCTGGGCTTTCAAAATGTCACAGTGAGAAATGTCCAATATTGATGCCCTTTGCACACTGTGGACTTTGCATGAAGAGTGAGAGGTCTTTGTTCCCTGCTTCCTCTGTGCATGCAGCCCACCCACCCCGTTTGTTTAGTGGGTACCTGCTGTCTTCCTGTACCATCTTCCCGTCCATTCATCCACCGACCACCCACGCGTCTTCTCGCCAGGTGGTCCAGTGTTGTGCCCTGCTAGGAAGAAGGCCTTTGATATTCAGGTCAAACATCTCAGGTCACTGATCCGCTATTTGGGCCTAAGTCAAGCACTTCCCTCTCCTCTCCTGCTTGTCTCCCCCTCTCTCTTCTTGTGTCTGTATCTTTATTATTGTATGGAGGGAGAGTTCAGAAGAATTAAGAATATAATCTGCCTTATCCATCTGGCTTCACTGTCTCCAGGGAGCGTAGCCTTCCCTGGAACCACACACCTTGATGCTCTTAGGCTTGAGTGACAAGGAAAAAGGAGGCCTGCAGTAAATCTTCCTCTGTTAGAGGTCCGGAAGTTTGACTCAGAACGAAGGAAATCAGCGTCCATGCAGAGAAATGTGGCTGGGAGTTGGAGGGGTGAGTTCAGGTTCTGGCCGCCCCCCGCTGCCGCCTGTTGCTTTGGGCCCTGGCATAAGACATATCACTCTTGTTTCAACTGTTTGTAATGAGAGGGGAAGGGGCTTTTTCCAGTGTTTGGAGAGAGCCGAGGATCCTGAATCCCACAGCGTCTTTGTCAAAGATGTTTTCTTCAGTTATGCTCATCATGTCCATGTGTTGGGGCAGCTTCAGAATTGGCAATTCAACTGTTAGAGTTGCTTCCCTGAACCCATTATGTCGGTGTCTAACACATTAAGTAAGGCCTGCGGCAACTTGTTGCACACAGATCGTGCTCCATAACTGTTTGTTGATTTCCTGCTCAGTGAACATTTCTACTGTACAAGGGGCCTGTGCTGCATTTTGGGGACACAGGAAAGGCTCTCAGAACCAATGCCTGTTTTAAGCCAGCGTATGGAAAGTGCTGGGGCTTCACAGGAGTGACAGCCAATCACCAAATGTCAGTATGGCATCAAGAAAAGTTTCAACCAGAGGACGTAGTTTTAGTTAAACCTTGACTAGCCAGTATGCAGCGTTGCAGTGGGCAGTGGGAGAGGGGCCCAGGATAGAGGGATGGCGTGGAAAAGGCGTGTGGAGATGGAATGCATCAAGAGTATTCGGTGGGGTCAGTCAGGAGACTGGCTTGGGTTTAGCTCATAGGGCTGCGTGGATAACAGCGGGCACCAGAGTTAGGGCCCCTGGTCAGTGCTTGCAGGGCCTCCCCGAGGAGCCAAAACTCAGCTTCGGCTTTTGAAAATGGAAGGGTTTTGAGCATGGAAGTGACACGGGGAGATCAGCCGTTTCATGGGATTCATTTGGCAGTGCTCTGTATGAGAGCTCAGAGAAGGGGAAGGATGGAGCCTGGGGTGGGGGGAAGAGTGGGTGGGGAAGGTGGGGCGCGAACTTGGACAGTGGCCTCCTCTAAATTTTTTGACCACAGTTTGCAGTCAGAAATAGCTTTGATATCGCATCGCAGCACACCTACATTTGTACTTCAGGCACATGTGTGATGCATTCCAGTATTTTCTGTTATGTTCTAGTTCATGTTTAAAAGAATGGTGTACTTCCACTGATCTCATGACTGATTTTGATAGATTTGCAGTGGGATAAGGTGTAGCAACGTACATGATTGATGCGGGACCCCAGATAGACGAACACTGATTTGGGCATGTATTTTTTTTTTTTTAAAGATTTTATTATTTATTTATCAGAGAGAGAGAGGGAGAGAGAGCGAGCACAGGCAGACAGAATGGCAGGCAGAGGCAGAGGGAGAAGCAGGCTCCCTGCCGAGCAAGGAGCCCGATGCGGGACTCGATCCCAGGATGCTGGGATCATGACCTGAGCTGAAGGCAGCTGCTTAACCAACTGAGCCACCCAGGCGTCCCAATTTGGGCGTGTATTGCAGGGATTCAGGCTACAAGCCAACACATGTGACTCCAGCCAGCAGAAGACAGTGTTGCCCATTTATCTGGTGGGTTTTTGAGGGTCATAATAAGAAACGTAGAGGGGGCAATTCTGAAAAGCCCTAGCCACGTGCTGTGTAAGAATTTAATCCATAGATGGGAAAAGTGTCAGTCACTTTAAGGAATAGGGAACTGAAGCAGACAAAAGCCTGTACCAAGATGTTGGTTAATTAATAATCAGGGAAAAGCAGATTAAGGCAACATTAAGATGCCATCACACAGCCATCCGACTGGCAACAGTTTTGGGTTTTTTTTGCTTTTTTAAGATTTTATTTAATTTTTTGACAGAGATCACAAGTAGGCAGAGAGAGGCAGGCAGAGAGAGAGAGGGGGAAGCAGGCTCCCCACTGAGCAGAGAGCCCATGTGATGTGGGGCTGATCCCAGGACCCTGGGATTATGACCTGAGCCAAAGGCAGAGGCTTAACCCACTCAGCCACCCAGGCACCCTGGCAACAGTTTTAAAGTCTGGCAACACTCATCTAAGGATGAGGAGCAGGGGGAGCACGTGCCCACTGGCATCCGGGGTGCGAGGTAGCGTGGAGAGGAGTGGTGTGAATTGATCCAGCCACTTTGGAGGTTTCTACAGCACCTGTGACATTGGAAACGTTTGCACCCCCTGGCCCAGAGCAACTCCCGCCAGGGAGCAGGTCGCTTCATTGTGTGTGGGTGTCCAGCCTCTCCAGTGTGGTGTCTTTACATAATGAGACAGGTGGTCGTTACAGTGGATGAAGCGGGGCTGTGTATATGAATGTGGACAAATCTCAGACGCATAGTGCTGGACAGAAAAGTTAGTTTCAAAGTGATGCATTCAATATTGTACTATTTCCGTACAGTTCGGGCCTATAAAACAGTACTGTATTGTGCTTACAGATTTAAACGTATGTAGTGAAAGTCTGGGAATGATACCTACTAAAGGCAGAGCCATGGCTCCCCACCAGGGTGAGAAGGAGTGTGTGTGGGGGGGGGGGGGACGTAATCAGGCTATAGCCCTCAGGGGGCTCAACAGCAGTGCCTGAGGAGCTACACTGCTTCAAGAGTGAGGTCAGAGGCAAGTGTGGCTTCATGGTAGAGCATGATGATGCTCGGTGAACGCCCGAGTATTTCCTCTCTGTCATTTCTGAGTACTTACAATATTGATAATCCTCTTAACTCTTGTCATGCCTGGCCTGAGGGGCATCACAGCCAGAGCTCACATCACCATTCAGTGCAGGAGAACTCCTGCCTCCCACATTTGGTAGGCAAGGATGACCTGGGGAGGTAGGCCTAGAAGTGAGTTTCCCTCTCAGGCCCCTTTCTCCTTCTCCTTGCTGCTTTCAGACCTTCAGCAGAGAAGGGAAAGGGTCGAGTGAAAGCTCTTTGTAGAATTCCTGGTTGGTTAGAGACTGAAGTGAAAATGAGATTGGAGATAGTGCCTCAGAAGTGAAACAGCTGGGCTGGTGCCTCTCAGAGTCTGTCGCCATCAGAGCCAGGGTTCACCGGTCAGAATGGGAAGCAGGCGCTGGAGGCTTCTTTCAGGCTTGTTGAGTAAGCAGGAGAAGCCTTTCACCTCACAATGCCTTCTGTTTTCTGTTTATAAAATGGGGAAACGCGTTTTCTAAGGAACTACAGAACAAACAAACAGACTACCTCCCCGAATTGCCTTCCTTCCTCTTGTTTCTAGACCTTCAGCAGTGCCATCAGCCTCCAGACTTCAGTCACAAATCCTTTCACTACTCAGGAGGAAGTCCCCATTCATTGTAGGCAAGTGGACCCACTTGGGACTGCTGCTTGCCCCCGAAACAGAACAAATCACTGCAGCTTCCCTAACCATACTGACCTCTGTGTAACCGTGTCGAGCCACCCCCTCAGGCCTCAGTTCATTCATCATCATCGAAAACAACATCATCTTTATTGCAGATCCATACAGGCCGCTGACTGTATAGTCAGGAACTATTTTAGGAACTAAACTCGTTTGGCCCTCCAGTGACCCTACACGATATGTATATTATTGTCCGATTCTGTGGGCAAGGAAACTGAGAGACAGGAAGGTTAGGTAACTTGTCCAAAGCCTCACCATTGGCAGTTGGCAAAGCAAGGACTTAAAAGCCAAGCAGTGCGGCTCCAGAGTCTGTCCCCCCATTCAGCGTACTGGCTCTAGTGGGGAGTACAAGAGGGGACCGCTTTAAATGACCTGTGGTCTGTGAAGCACCTAGCGCCAACCAGCACTAAGGAGATGCTTGGTAAATGGCCACTTGAACTGGAAGATTTCTAAGATCTCACGAATTCTGTGATTCATTCCGTCTCAACTGCTCAGAGGTCAGCCTGGGGAGCTATGGAGAAGGAGGGATCACAGCTGAGCTGAGGGATTGTTCCAGTCCAAATGACAAATCGGCCAAGTCACAGAGTCATGCCTTTTATTTTTAAACACACACATACCTCCTCGGACTGGTGGCGAGTCAGGGCAGTATTTTGTATGTGCCCTGGTTTTAGATCTGGCTAATTCAGGAGAAAGACTGACAGGGGCCGGGGTGGTGTGGAAAGGCTGTGGTCAGAGGTGCTGGAAATGGCCATTACAGCTCAGTCCATGTCGCCTTCTGATGGGCTCTCTCCTGCCCTTGCTCAGGCTGAACTCTCCGTGGCCGGGTGGCACTGTGGCCAGCTGGCCCTGCCGAGAGGATGACCTCCAGCACGCAGCTGCTCTGCAGGAGCCAGCTGCCTCTCCCTAAGCCCTGCCCTGGCCCCAGCCCTCTGTTTCCCCTCCGAGTGTCAAGGTGGCAGTAGCCTTGGTGGGGCCTCAGACCAGAGAAGGCAACGACCCAAGGATCGGGTGACAGAAGGATGGGGGGAGGAGGGGCTTGTCCTTCCAGCCTGCAGAAGCTGCTGCCTTTCGCCCACCTTCCTGCTCTCGCCCGAGACAGTGACTCAGGCCCAGACCACTCCCCGGGGAGCCAGGATTTCAGCCACTATCAACTGCCGCCTACTTCTTTACTCAGCCCTCCCTTCTTTCTCACCTCCCTCACCTCCTCCCTCCCCCCAAAACTGTGATCCCTCAGAAAGATGTGGGGTGGGGTAGACTGAATCATTTCAGGGTTCTCTCCACCCCCGAGCCAGGCCTAGGCTCATTCACATTCGGTAGGAACCATTTCCAGAGGCCAAGGTGAAGACCAGGGAGGAACGTGTAGGTTTCAGCTTCTTTCCACTCTTCTTTTTTATTATTTTATTTTATTTATTTGTCAGATAGAGATCATGAGTAGGCAGAGAGGCAGGCAAAGAGAGAGGGGAAGCAGGCTCCCCACTAAGCAGAGGGCCCAATGCAGGGCTCGATCCCAGGATCCTGAGATCATGACCTGAGCTGAAGGCAGAGGCTCAACCCACTGAGCCACCCAGGCACCCCTCTTTCCACTCTTCTTTGTCATGGAAGCAGAGGACTCTCCAGAGAAGGCGGGCCTTGAGGGATCTGCTGGGGTGACCAGGGGATCCCCACCCAACTGCCATCTGGGCCTGCCTCTTGTCTCTGCCTCTGCAGTAGAGGGGGTGGGGAAACAAAAGATTGAGAAACCCAGCAAATTGAAAATGCAAAAGAGCTGTTTTTGTAAATAGACATTACACAAGAGCAGGAGTTTTTTTGGAAAGGTTTTACTGAGACAGACAGAATTAGCCAACTGGCATCGTGCTGCTAATAGAGATATTTACTGTTTGAAAAAGTATATTTGTAGCTTCGGAGAACATCCTGTTGACTTTTCTTTATTGTGAAAGTGAATCCCCCCCTCACCCCCTTTGTGCACATAGAACTTTTTTTCTTTTTTGAAGTGGGGCACGTTAAGGGTTGGAGAAGGGTAGGCTCGAGAGAATTGTTTTCTCTGTTTTGTTGCTGAGACCAAAATAGCCCTGTTTCTGCCCTCTGGTGCTCATATTTACGGACTGGCAAGTAGAAGCAACTAAGAAATCCTAGTCCGGAGGACAGGAGAGCTGCGAGCCCTCACGATTTCTTCCAGAGCAGAGAGATTCTGTGGGGAGCAGGCCCTGTCTTCTCTCTGGACCTCTGCTTCCTCATCCAAAGCCAAGGGAAGAACCCTGGGGAAGGTCCCGAGGCCCACTGAGCCTCACTGAGTCCCCGAGGACTGCCAGCCTGAGCCCCAACACCCCCTTGGGGCTAGGCAACCCTGCTCTCGGAGCTGCCGCCATGCTGATGCTCTTGCCGCTGACGCCTTCCAGAGCAGCTGTTTCTCCCCAGGAAGTCCCTGTGTCCCAGCGGGGTTCTAGAACCACAGGGAGGAGATCAGGGAGGGAGTGACAAGAAGAGGCAGAAGAGCTGCTTGAAGTGTAGTCCTTCTGCTTGGTCTTCCCCCCACCACCACCACCTTCCACCGCTTGGGTGGTGGTGTTCCCTCAGGGTACCTGCCCCAGTTTTCAGGCTCTTGCTCGGCAGAGGGGAGCGCGTCTGCCATTTGGCAGCCTTGGTATAAACCCAGGAGACTCTTCTCCCGTGATAATTCCTCTTAAGCTCGTTGAATTATTAGTTTGGGGGGCGCCTGGGTGGCTCAGTCGGTTAAGTGACTGACTCTTGATTTCGAATCAGGCTGGCATCTCAGGGGCAGGAGATCAAGCCCCGAGTTGGGCTCCGTGCTCAGCGGGAAGTTGGCTGGAGACTGTCCCTCTCCCTCTGCCCCTGCTCATGGGTATGCTCTCTCTCAAATAAATAAATAAATAAATATTTTTAATAATTGCCTGTGTATATATATATTTTTAAAAGATTTTATTTATTTGTCTGACAGACAGAGATCACAAGTAGTCAGAGAGGCAGGCGGGGGGGGGGGGGGAAGCAGGCTCCCTGCTGAGCAGAGAGCCTGATGTGGGGCTCGATCCACGGACCCTGGGATCATGACCTGAGCTGAAGGCAGAGGCTTTAATCCACTGAGCCACCCAGGCGCCCCAATAAATAAATATTCTAAAATAAAATAGAGTAGTTGTCCCTCAGCCCATATTCTGAGACCATGTCCAGCCAGGCTTCACTGCCAATGCTAAAGGGCAGCTCTGGTGAGACCTGTTTTGTTTTGTTTTGTTTTAGCTTTGGTTTAGTCAGATAAGGATTGGGAAGCCGAAAACAATGATCTTACCTTTCTTTGTTTATAAAGACTTATCTGAGAGTAACTTTTTTCAGGAACCTCAAATGAGAGTATGGTGTGGTATAGGGCCCTGGGGCAACATACTGATTTTCTCCTTCATTTACCCACTTACCCAGTGCCTTACCATGTGCATCAGACTGGGCTATACGCTCCCTGAGATGATAGAACAAGTCAGTCTTGTTCATCCCGATAGTCCTAGAACCTAGAGTAGTTCTAGGTTAAAGGAGGCCCCCGATGAATATTTGCTGAAATTCATTCAATGAAAGGTTGAACGTAGCACTGTACCTACAGTACTTACAGGAGTTGCAAAGAAGCAGAACGTGCAGTCCCTGCACTAGAGGGCTTATGTGTCAGAATGAGAAAGCAAGATTTTATACACGGCAAAGTTGGTTAGCCTGACCCTTTACCAAGAAGAGTGTAACAGTGAATCACAGCACTGGGTCTAAGAGAGCAAGCTGATCATCTAGATGCCTGAAGAAGAAGGCTCTGGGACAGAACTCAAAGATCCGATCTTTGTACCTTTTAGGAAACTAGGAACAAAAAGATATTTCCTGGGGCATCTGGTTGGCTCAGTCGGTTAAGCGTCTGCCGTTGGCTCAGGTCATGATCTCAGGGTCCTGGGATTGAGCCCCATGTCGGGCTCCCCGCTGCTTAGCGGGGAGCCTGTTTCTCCCTCTGCCTCTGAGTCTCCCCTAGCTTACGTCCTCTCCCTCTCTCTCTCTCAAATAAATAAAATCTTTTAAAAAGCGAAAGAAAGAAAGAAAGAAAGAAAGAAAGAAAGAAAGAAAGAAAGAAACCAAAAGGATAATTTCTTTACTAATTGGAAGCTTTCTGTCTGAAACCAGAGGCCTTTTTCATATTTAATGGTGAAAGGTCAGCCTTGAAACATTCTTAGTACTAAGTCAGAAACATTTCTCTACAGTTTCTGGCCAATGCTATATAACACAAGACAAGAAGTGGGTACAGGGGCACCTGGGTGGCTCAGTGGGTTAAAGCCTCTGCCTTCGGCTCAGGTCATGATCCAGGGTCCTGGGATCAGGCCCCGCATCGGGCTCTCTGCTCAGTGGGGAGCCTGCTTCCTCCTCTCTCTCTGCCTGCCTCTCTGCCTACTTGTGATCTGTCAAATAAATAAATAAAAATCTTTAAAAAAAAAAAAAAAAGTGGGTACAAAATATTGGAAAAGGAAAGGGAAGTTTTGTCATTATTTTCAAGTGATATGACTGTCTATTTGGAAAACCTAATTGTTTTTTTTTCCTTGCTGAATTTCTCGGGCTATGTAGGTTAAGTATGTAGGTGTGATGACTGGTTTCAGGGTAAATACTTAATACCCAGTAGCTTTCCTGTGTGCTAGGACAATAAAATGAAAAAGAGAATTCCATTTGAGTATAATCAAGTGGAATTGGTGTGGGGCTAAAACTTCCATATGTCAGTGTTACTTTGGGATCTTGATATTCAACAGAATAAAAGTACAGGACCTATATGAAAAAACTCATAAGACTAAAGCATATAATAAAAATACTTGAGTGTGGGGCGCCTGGGTGGCTCAGTGGGTTAAGCCGCTGCCTTCGGCTCAGGTCATGATCTCAGGGTCCTGGGATCGAGTCCCGCATCGGGCTCTCTGCTCAGCAGGGAGCCTGCTTCCTCCTCTCTCTCTCTCTCTCTCTCTCTCTGCCTCTCTGCCTACTTGTGATCTCTCTCTGTCAAATAAATAAAATAAAAATCTTAAAAAAAAAATACTTGAGTGAATAGAAGGAAATATTATGGCCCTGGGTGAGCAAACCTAGTATTTGTAAAAAATGTAGGATCTTCAAAAGTTAATCTATCTATAAATGTAATGCATTTTCAGAAATAAGTATCCTGATTTGGGGAGGTGGGGTACACAGCATATGACTTTGAAGTTTATCTTAAATATAAAGACAAATTAAAATAGCCAATTACCTGAAATAAAATGTAGTGAGAAGGATCTGTTTGGGTAGATATTAAGAACTGTTATAAACCTGAATAATTAAATCTTTGTTATTGGCAAACCTATAGACAGGTCTGTGGTATGAAAGAGAAGTATTTCATGCTAATGAAATGATTTCTCAAAGACAGTTTATTTTCTAAATTATGTTAAAACAACTGGCTAACCATATACTCAAACTCTAAATGGAGTAATGATTTAAATATAAAAAATAAATCACTAAAATTCATATGAAATGCAAGGGACACAGATAAACAAAACAGTCTTGGCAAAGTTGGACAGCTCAATACTTCTCAGTCTCAAAACTTACAACAGAGGTCCAGTAAGTAGGACATTGTGGTACTAGCATAAAGATAGACATGTAGATCAGTGGAATCGAATCAAGAGTTCAGAAATAAAGCCTTACATTTATGGTCAGTTGACTTTTTTTGTAAGGAGGCCAGGACAGTTCAACAGGGAAGTTGTAGTCTTTTCAACAGCACTGGGGTAACTGGATATCCACATGTGAAAGAATGAAGTAGGACCCTTACCTCACACCATTCACAAAAATCGACTCAAAATAGATCAAAGTCCTAAATGTAAAAGCTAAAACTACAAAATCCTAAGAAGAAAACATAGGGGTGAGTCTTCATGACCTCGAATTTGGCAAAGAATTCTTAGACATGATGCCAAAAAGCACAAACAACAAAAGAAAAAATAGACTTCAAAACCTAAAACGTCTGTGCTTCAAAGGACACCATGAAAAGAGTGAAAAAAAAAACACAATTCACAAATGAGAGAAAATGTTTGCAAATCATATATCTGATCAGGAATTTCTACCCAGAATAGATGAAAAACTCTTACAACTCAACAATTTAAAAAGGCAACCCATTTTTAAAACAGGCAAAGGATTTGAATGGATATTTCTCCAAAGAAGACATACAGATGCCTGATAAGCACATGAAAAGGTGTTCAACATCATTAGTCATTAGAGACGTGTCAGTCAAACAACGATGAAATAACCCTCATACCCACTGGAATGGTTAAAGTAAAAAAGACAAGGACAAGTGTTGGTGAGGATGTGAAGAAACAGGAACCCTCACCCACTGCTGGTGGTTGTAAAATGGCACAGCCGCTTGGAAAAGTCTGACAGCTCCTCAGAAATGTAAGCATAGACTTAACCGTATGGTCCAGCACTTTCGCTCCTAGGTGTATCCTCAAGAGAAATGAAAATGTATGTCCACATACAAACACGTGCACAGACGTTCATAGCAGCAGCATTCGTAATGGCCAGAAAGTAGAACAACCCAAGTGTCCATCACCTAGTGAGTGAATGGATAGATGGAGAGTGAGTGAGTGGATCCAGATGGTATATCCCTGGATTGGAATATTATTCCACGATGAAAGACGAATGAAGTCCTGATATATGCCACAAAGTGGGTGATCCTTGAAAACATTTTGCCACTTGAAAGAAGCTAACACAAAAGGCTACTTCCTATATAATTCCATTTACATGAACTGTGCATACTAGAAAGCCATAGACACAGTGGATTAATGCTTTGCCAGCGGGCTGGAGGGAGGGGAGAAGTGGAGGTGATTGCTAATAGACCCGGGGTTTCTCTTGGGGTGATGAAAATGTTCTGAACTTAGATGGTGGTGATGGTTACACACTTCCGAATGTAGTAAAAACAACTAGACTGTACACTGGGTGAATGTTATGGTATATAAATTATATCTCAATAAAGCTGTTACTTAAAACTTAATAAATCAGCGGGGCCTGGGTGCCTCAGTCGATTAAGCATCTGCCTTCGGCTCAGGTCATGATCCCAGGGTTCTGGGATTGAGACCTGCATTGGGCTCCCTGCTCAGTGGAGAGTCTGCTTCTCCCTCTCCCTCTACCTGCCGTTCTGCTTACTTGTGCTATCTCTCTGTCAAATAAATAAATAAAATCTTTTTTTTTAAAGTTAATAAATCAGCTTCCAAGTAAAGATGACAGATTGAATACATTCATCTAATTCATCTCCCTTACAAATCCTACCAAAAGCACACTAAAGAGGTTTGTTTGTTTGTTTGTTTGTTTTAAGGCACAGATCTCCAGATTCAGGGAGAATAGAAACATAGACATCATTTGGGAATTGGGATGCAGTTACGTGCAGTAACTGTCTTAATTTCCGAGAAGGCCAAATCCTAAACTGGCATTTAGGAAAACCAAGAGCCATCGCAACTTATGTTATGGAATCCTCGAAAGTTCAGGAATTAGTGGCAGTAGGTGCTTCTAGAAGTGGGATGAAGCCAAGCGCTCAGATCAGAAGGACGGGTTGAAAGCTGTTTCTGAGCAAGTTTAGAGCCCTGCCATCTCCTCCCCAACTCCAGTGTCCCTGGGAGACTGTCCCTGCCTCACCCTAGCTAAAGAACGAAGGGGCCCTACCCCTTGGAGAGTATGAGACAGGGAGTTCCTATACTGGATTTACTATGTGAAAACTATTTAATAAAGTTAAGCTTCAGGGCCCCTGGCTTGCGTGGACCTTGTCCAGGGCCCTGGAAGGAGCCCTCGCTGTGTGTTCACGTGATCCTGTATTTTTCGTGAACATCAAAAATGTAGTTATACTGCACTCGGTTAAAAAGAGCTCTGCCTTCACTTCCTCCTTTTTCTGCTTTATACTAACTCTCGTGTCAGGCAGCTGTGGAGTAGTGTAGGCCTTTTTTTGGGGATGTGACTGGAGGATTGAATTGGGAGTATGCTGCTTTAGCTGCAATTTGTAGACATATTTTGAAAACTTTGCTAAAACCACGAGAAAGTGCAGATACCTGAGTGCAGATATACAAAGGGTACCTTTGGTCCTCTTTAAGTGTACTTAAAAACGGGAAAGGGGCATGGCTCAGTCAGTAGAAAAGGCAACGCAATCTCGAGGTTGTGAGTTCAAGCCCCATGTTGGGCATACTTAAAAAAAAAAAAAAGTATACCTTTAACTTTCACAATGTTACATATATCCATTGTATCTCAGTAAAGCTGGAAAACATTTTGAAAAAGAAAAAAAAGCTGAGGGGAAAAATTGGGTCAAAACAAAAGTGACAACGGTGAACAATTAGAGATATTCTTGAAATCAAAGTACAACAGAACATTTTCAAATTGTGCTAAAAGCTAGTAATTCATTGCTAGAACAAGATCAGTTTTAATTAGGAGCAATCATTCATGTTTGATGATCTAGTTAATAAAGAGGAGGAGCAAATCATATGAACACGCTGATAAAACATTTAAATTTGTCAACACGAAGATAACAAAGATGACAAAACCCATGGTGTGTGCTCCTCCAGGGACAAGCTGGTTACCCCCATTAATTCAGAGAGCGGTTAAGATTAGTCATCATACAAGGAAACCTGATAAGTGTCTTGAAATCTTAGTTTATTTATGAGAGAAACATCAGGTTTTCCTAAATTTTCAACAGTCCTAAAATTTTTATTGTATTTATATATTACTGGTAAGTTGGAAAAAAGCTTTTCTAAACTGTCAGTAATAGAAAACAAATTTCAGTCGACCATACAAGAGGAAAGGCTGAATTACCTTTCTTTTCTCCCGAAGAAAATGATGTTAACCCACTCTGTGTCACATGAAAAGGCAATCATAGACTACGCAGCTGAAAAATGTAGGGAAATGAATACAGAGGTGTGTCAGGCAGATGATTAATAAAAATATTAGGTTATTCTTGATTTTCTGATGTTCGTGTTGTCAGCTTCTATAACTTGTAATTTGTTATGTTCTTTTCTCTAAGTAAACACTCAGTTTCATGACTATTTTTATATTTGGGGTTTTTAAAGAAAAATTTTTTTTAAGATTTTATTTTTAAGTAATCTCTACACCCAACATGGGGCTCAAACTCACAACCCTGAGATCAAGAGTCACATGCTCCACTGACTGAGCCAACAGGGGGCCCTGTCCTATTCTTATATTTGTAAATTTGTATTCTTTTTCTTTAAAGGGGCCTGCAAAATCATATATGCTTCAGGCCCACAAAACTCAGATCCACTGTAAGCCCAGTTGAGGACAGGACTGCCATCCTGAAGGCAGGAGGATGAAGTGAAGGAGTGTGTGGGGAGTGCTGAGACAACCCTTCAAATCTTCATGGCACCTGCAGGACGCACACATAGACACACACACACTTGACCTCTTCTGCTCACTGAGCTCTCAGAACAGTCCTGTGACGAGACAGCAGAAGAATCTTCTCTGCCCAGAGAAGTAAATACTACATACTGACATCAGGGGTTCCCCATAAAACTGCTCAGCCAGGCCACTCTACACAGTAGACAGATCTCATCAGAGCACTCTCGGCTTCTAATCAGCTGTTTTGTCTCCTGTCACGCGTGTGAGCAGACACCCAAGATTACCACAACCCGAGGGGAGTGTTGAGTATTTTTGAAAAATGGAGACAGAAGCAGAAGACAACTTAAGGGGAAACAGACTACAGGAAGAAGAAACATTTTCTAAAGCTATCACTAAGGTCGTCAGAAAGAGAAGGCATCCGTGAGATTAAAAAAAAACAGAATACCATGAAAAATAAAACTAAATTTTAAAAGAACACAGGACATCCTGAAAATTAAAAAGAGATCTCAGAAATTAAAAATATGATAGCAGAAATGGGGCACCTGGCTGCCTCAGTCGGGAGAGCTTTCAACTCTTGATCTTGGGGTCATGAGTTTGAGCCCCACATTGGGCGTAGAGATTACTTACGTAAATGAATAAATAAAATTTTTAAAAAGTGTGCAATAGCAGAAATGGAAAACTTGACAAAATAAGGAAATGTTGAAAAGTAAAAATTAGAGAAGCAACCAAGGAGGGTCAGCATCAGAATCACGAGAATTTCAGAAATAAGAGGCAAAGAAAATGGAAAGAAACCAACTAAAACCACATTTTTTTTTAAAATCCCAGAACGAAAGATTATAAACTGCCTAACTGAAAGAGTTTGGCACATACCCCAGCCGAATGAGCAAAATCAGACCCACAAGGTACATCACTGTGACATTTCACACCACTGGGGACAAACGTGATCCAATGAGCTTGTGTGAAGAAGTGGATCCCCTACAAAGGGTAGAAATCAGCATGCTTTCGACTTCATCAACACAGTAGCACTGGGAAAGGAGAAGCCAGTGAAGCAGTGCCTTAGAGATTCTGAAAGAAATTAAGTGCTACCCACATTCGATACCCAGCCAAACTAACTGGTGTGAGGCAGGGTGAAATGGGTTTTGGTCTTGTGGAAGTCTCAAGAAAGTACCACACACACTTTAACTCCTCCCAAACGAGGAGTAAACCAACAAAGAGGAAGACACAGATTCCAGGTGGCAGAATTCCTGGGAGAGGTGAAAGGAATCCATGTG
Source organism: Mustela erminea (assembly GCF_009829155.1). Taxonomy (NCBI): domain Eukaryota; kingdom Metazoa; phylum Chordata; class Mammalia; order Carnivora; family Mustelidae; genus Mustela; species Mustela erminea. Next base: position 2,833,278 of record NC_045615.1, on the reverse strand, counting down.
AGGGAAGAGAGCCTGGGCCGCCCACTGTGCCCCGGGGGCTGAGCTGCCCAGAGGCCACTGAGGATGCTGCTTCCAGAAGTGAACCCCTGATGCGAATAAATGTATTGACTGCGGATTGACAAGGGAGATAAGAGTGAGGGATAAATCCGTAGAAAATTCAGCACCTGCAAGAAAGATGACAGTCTCAGGGAAAGCAAAAACATAGTGTTACCAGTTTCATATTGCTGTGTAACAAATTACCCCACAACACAGTGTCTCCAAACAACAGTACTGGTTTCTGCAGGTCAGGAATTCGGGAGTGGCTTCGCTGGGGGGGGTTGGCTCGGATCTCGGCAGTCTTCTGAAGGTTTGGCCTAGGTGGAAGAATCTGTTGGCCGCCGCCCCATGTAGGAAGGAAGAGAAATCACATTATTCTCCTAATAGTTTATTTAGTATTGATCTAACCAAATCTCATAACTGTGTCAAGGAGAAGAGGAGATGCAGACAGGCTTTTGTGTCATTTGGCGGGGAGAACCTGGAAAAGGTTGCTTGGTTTCTTAAATCTTCCCCTTCCAAAACAAAAAGGAGCCAGTACCTAAAACCTAACAAGAGCTAGCAACAGAAGCATTTTTATTTAGAGCTGCAAAGGTAGATGCCAGTAAAACCAGTGGAGTCAAAAGCGCCGGTCTTGGGCAAGTGAGACGAGGGCGGGGGAGGGAGGCCAGAACCTTCTGTCTCACTTAACAGACCTCGTTGTCTTATTAAACTATGCCCACGTAGAATTCGGATGAAAGCAAACTCTGATTAATAAAAGGAAACCAGTAAAATAAATTCAGGTGAATTTTTATATGTCGGGGTGGAGAGGACGGTTCTTTCTCAATGAGACACCAAAAGAAGACATCGTAAAGGGAAAAGATCTGGTAGATTTGACTTGCGACTGATCAGAAGCTTCTGTGCATTAAACACACATACACAAGAGGGAAAGGCAAATACTATGCCAGAAAAAAGTCCTGATAAACAGGCCAAAGGGCTAGTGGTAAGATGGAAACCATTTCAGTCTTTTAAAAAATGCTAACTGTCTCAATCTGCCTCTAGGGCAATTTGGCAAATGTATCAAAGTCTTGGGCATGTCTGTATCCTTTGACCCAGGGGTTCTGACGCTAAGAATTTATCCTATGTGACTAATCTTTGATGTACGCAAAGATTTCGCTATTAAGAGTTTTTTTTTCTTAATATAGAGGAAAAAATTGAAACAGTTGAAATGACCACCAGTAAGTGATGAGGGGCACAAAAATAAAATGGTGAATGAAATACTAGATAGCCCTTATAAATCAGCCTGATGGCAACCGCATCCTGGCATAGGAAAGTCTTCGTGGTATGTTTCTTTTGTTCTTTAAAAGTTATGTAAATGTGCATATATACCCATGTACATGTGTGTACACAGATTCAGGGTGTTACTGTTTATTCTTCTGTGTCTGTGTGTTCTTTGTGTCTTCCGTGTTTTCCAAGTATTTGACACTGATCAGGTGTTATTTTTGTAGTCAAGGAAAAAACAAGGGTTTTTGTTGTTTTGTTTTGTTTTTTGTTGTTTATTTGAAAAATATGGAAAGTGCAAAGAAGAAAACAGTAATCACACTCACACCACCCCACATTAACCACTACTAACATTTGGCATATTTGCTTCAGATTTTTTTTCTTTCTGCAAACTTTTAAAATATAATTAACACCAAAACATTAGCTTTGGTTATCTTTAGATATGAGACTGTGAGCTATGTTTTGGGTTTTTTTCCTTCTTCTTTTTCCTCTCTCTCTCTCTGTCTCACTCTCTCCCATTCTCTGCCTCCTTCCCTCCCTCTCATACTTTCCTGTATTTCCCAAGTTTTCTCTGATGATTGTATTTTACTTTTAAAGGGATAAACTTCGGTTAACCATAAAAGGTCAACTATTTTCAAATGCCAAATTTTAGACATTTAAAAGAAGGCATGCAAGGTTTTGGACTTGAGAACAGCTTTGATGCAGCCGGGAGAAGGGAAGGCATCCCGTATGTGGCGGGTGAGGGGGGGTGGCCATATGTCCCAATTGCCTTGGACAGTCCAAGTCTTATACCTGTTGTCCTGACGACGTTATTGGTGACATTTTGCACGTAGTTGACGTGGTACACATAACCTGTCATTTGTGCAGACGGAGCCAGTCAGCACAGCCTCCTTCCTCCCGGCAACACTGCTCTCTTCATTTCTTGTGTTTCCGGTCTTCTAAAAACCAAGGGGCCCCTTTGAAATTCCATAGTATGTTGAGGTTAGGTAGTTTAAGCAGATGATTTTTCTTAGTTCCTTCAAAGAAATCTAACAAATTCACGTGAAAGTGTAGTAAACCATGAGTAGCGGAGCAAGAGAAGGGAATTGTTTACTCCTGCTCAGTTGTGAGCCAGCAGCATGAACCTGGGCGAGTCACTGGACCTCTCCATATTGGCTCTCCCATCTACAAAATGAGAGGGTTGAACTGGAACAATTTCTATGGTAACTTGCAATTCTAAAAATACTGTGATTCCAAATTAAGATTTAGAGAGGCTGTGGCACCACAAGTAATAGCATCTAAGTTCCTAATTTCTTTGTAGCTGGTTCTGTAGTACTAGACTCCCAGTAAGCATCATTTCGAAGACAACTGTGCGAATTCTGGAGAATTCTCATCTGGCTCCCATGTTCCTGCAACAAAGATTCAGTTCAGATTTCAGTGTTTTGGGTTGTTTTTTTTTTTTAAGATTTTCTATTTATTTTACATAGAGAGATCACAAGTAGGCAGAGAGGCAGGCAGAGAGAGAAGGGGGAAGCAGTCTCCCCACTGAGCAGAGAGCCCGATGCGGGGCTCGATCCCAGGACCCTGAGATCATGACCTGAGCCGAAGGCAGAGGCTTTAACCCACTGAGCCACCCAAGTGCCACTAGAATTCAAGTTTTAGATGGGCTGAAGGGACCCTCTAGTCTATCTCCTTGGTTTTAGAGTTTAAGAAACTGAGCTCTGGAGAGCTCATGATTTGTCCACAAAACAAATCAGAGGCAGAGAGCAGGCTCTCTGATTCCGATCTAGAGCTTGTTAGACCACAGCGTGCTTCGCGTGGAGCAGAGTCAATCTTTTCTCAATGCCACCAGGACCTCATTTGCACTGTCACCAAAATGGCCCTTGAGGGCAGTTGTTCGCTGGCCAAAACCATTGTGTCAGTCAACTCTGATCCCTAATTTGGGGGAGAGTTACCAGGGAGCAAGAGGAGGGGATTCCGGAGCTGTGCTCCCCTAACCTCAGTACTTTAGAGCTGTAAGACAGGAAAGAGCAATTCTTTACTCTCCTTTTCAGTTCCAGCGCTTACCTTCCCTCCGCTAATTATAGAGCTGCCCGATTATTTGTTTACAGAAGCCACGTGAGTCAGCCAGCCCCAAAGGGTTAACGCTCCCAAATTACCGGGCTGGGTTAACAATAAACAGGATGTCCTCCAGAAATTAAATTTAAACCACTGTGACTCAGGCCAGCCCATCCTCTCAACCGGCTTGTTGTCTGGGGTTATTATCGGTGGTTAATTATACCATTGGGTTTAGCAACAGTGTTGGTCAGTTTGGGCCAAGAGAAAGCAAGCTTGGGCAGAAGGGGGTGCGGAGGCAAAGGGCAGGTGAATGGGTGGAAGCGGGAGGTTTGAACGGGAGCACTGAAAGGAGTGGGAGTGGCATTGTCCCCTCAGGGCTCTCCTGCTGTGGCCCTGCACCTGAGCTGATCCCAGGAGCACTTAACTCCCTGTTAGCTGAGCGGGGAGAAGAGGGTTCGGGGACTTTCCGTTTCTCCAGCCATGGACACTGGCTGTGTTTGCCTCTGGCCTGGGCACGCTTTTCAGAATCGGTGAATCAAAATTCTCAGCACCTCAAGGCAGCTTCTGAATTACCCGGTTTGACCCTGTCCTTTCACAGAGTACGAAGTGAATCGCTGGGCCCTCCTTACCTGCAGGAGAGTGGCCGGCGGAGGCAGAGGCAGCAGTGGTGGGTTGCTTTAGACCCTAGACCTTGACCTTCCTTCTGTTATGCCAAACTGTCGTTGGTTTCCAAGTGGGGAACCTGCAGGGCAGAGCATCCCAGCAGGGTCAGCACAGACTTGGGCTAGGCTCAGAGTCCTCTACGAATTAACCACGGCTCACTTTTGTCAGTTCTTACCGGGAATGACCCAGCCTGGCTGGTCCTTCATGCCCCTGTAGCTTGTCATCCCTCTCCAGCCACAGCAGCCACTCTGTAGGGCTACTGTTTGTCCCTTGTAGCGAAGTAGTGAAGCCCCTAAGGCAGATGAGAAGTGCTGCTCGCGGTGTTTTTTTAAACACTGGTTTTCAAGGCTGATCGCTACCCCGGTGAACCTGTAATGTCTGACTTTACAGCTCCTCAGGACGCAGATACACAGTGACTGTGAGCTGATCAATGTCTCCCCTTTCCCGCCCCCACCCCTGCAATGCAGCTATACACCGGACTCTTGCTAGGAGAGATGCTCTGGGGCAGAAGGTGGTGCCCACGACTCCCAGCTGACGCTCCGGAGCCTGGCACTCCGGAGCCGGGCCTGGCTACCGCCGGCTCTAGCCCCATGGGGTGTGCCGCACAGGGGCTGGGAGCAAGCCGCTGCAGGAGGACAGCAGCTTACACTTCATCAGTGCTTTTCAACCACATCCCTCCCCATCTCTCCTAAAAGCCCCCTTTGTCTCTTTCTCTCATAGGATTCCTTTCAAGATTGGGCAGCCCAAGAAACAGATTGTCCCCAAAACAGTGAGTAACCCGATTCTTTCATTCTGAAGCTCAGTCTCTCTCACGTGTCCTTTACAGAGGACCAGAACTTTGATTCAGCTCATCGTGGGCCTGAGAGGGCTGCGCCCAGGCTGCCTTCCTCCCAGCCGTGTCACTCTAGAACCTCACCTAGACTGGGGTTTGTGGGGACCTCCTAGCCTGGGACATTTTCCTTCTCCAGATCAGCCTGGGCTCCTCCCCATCATCCTTGGGTGGGTCAAGGAGGTAGGTGACAGGTGAGGAGGAATCTGTGGCTCCTGTAGGGCCCATCTCTATGATCTAGCTTGTAGTCTGTGCTTCCCTAAGAGGGCTCCTGAAACGTAGGCCCCCGCCGAGGACATGTCCCAAACCTTTATCTCCAGCCAGTCAAGCTGTGTGAGGGTCAGGAAGCTTCTCTGGGGAGGTCCCTTTCTCTCCACTGCTAAAGGCATCTTGGCAAGGACCCAGAGTCTGCGGGAGGGCATGAGTGAATCCTACCCCCTTGAGAGTCTGCGGGTTTTGTTTTCTTTGTTTGTTTGTTTGTTTTTAAAGATTTTATTTATTTATTTGACACAGAGAGAGAGATCACAAGTAGGCAGAGAGAGAGGGGGAAGCAGGCTCCCTGCAGAGCAGGTAGCCAGATGCAGGCCTAGATCCCAGGATCCTGAGATCATGACCTGAGCCAAAGGCAGAGGCTTAACCCGCTGAGCCACCCAGGTGTCCTTAGAGGCTGCGGTTTTTATCCCTATTTTATCCCCAGAATGGGAGAGGAATCACAGATTCTTAGAAAGTTAGAGGTGGAAGCCCTTAGTGATCATCCCATCCAACCTGATATTTCTGGTGAGAAAACCAAGGCCCATGAAGTCACAGTGACTTGGAGCCTCTGTTCCATACACATTCCATTCCTTTGGGCTGCCTTCTTCAGGCTGTGAAGGTCTTCCAAGGTTGGGGAATTCTGGTAAAGAATGGTCTCTTGAACCCCCTATCCCACAAATTGGAGCCGGCTCTGGGTCTCACTGTGGGGAAGCATTACTACACACCGCCTCTCCTTGTGCCCAGCACTGTTGGCCTGCTGGAGCGCCTGACGGGCCTCCTTGGCTTCACAGCCTCAGCCCTGCTTGGCTAGGACTCAGGACTACAGGAAAGCTACCGCGGCAGTTTGGCAAGAAGGGAAGTTCAGCACACATCTGACCAATGGCTCAGTCTTTGGAAAATCCGAAGTCAGGCCACTTAAAAGGAAGTGCGCCTGCGTTTCTCTTTCAAGTGAGGCAGGCCGAGGACAGACGGCACTTTACCTCCCATGCAGAGGCTGGCCATCTGCGGAGGCCCTCAGCTGAAGCACAGAGAATCTGGGCGTGCAAGTGTTGGGCTCTAGCCGGCTACAGGAAGTGGGAAGGTGTGGCTTTGAGTCTCCAGAGTTTAATCCAGGGCAGATCTGAAAGGGAAGTGGTTTTTGAGAAGGGCCCTTTATTCCCCACACTCACTACCAAAACACAAACAGACAAACAGAAAACTCTCCCGACACCCTTACCTCTATGGAGATAGCCATTGTTCTCCATAGAAAAATACAGGCTACAATTTGCTTTCTAGCTTCTTTACCAGAGGCTCTTTTTTGACAGATCTCTGGGTCTTTTAATCTGAGGAGTGGCGAGGTCTCCCCAGAGGAAGGACAGGTACAATCCCAGTGCCGGCGGATGGCTTTACAGACAGGCTGGCGGATGAGCCCCTGGCCTGCTTCTCCTGCGCCTCATGGGGGTCTTGTTTGAGATAGAACTGTGGTCCTTTGACTTCGGGAATCTGCTCTCCCAGACAAACTGGGCATCAATTAGTGATTAAGAAGCCGGATTTGGGAGGTTTCCTGCCTGGATTCCCACCGCTCTGCCATGTGCTGTGTGTGATGACCGTAGACGAGGCCCTTACCCTCTCTGAGCCTTGCTTTCCTCCTTCGTAAGTGCAGACGATCCTGGTACTCATGCCGTTGACGTGTTCGGAGTCTTATGTAAGGTCACGCGTATGAAGCACTGAACACAGCGTCTGACACATAACAAGCCCTCAAGAAATGTCAACTCCATGATGGGAAGACAGTTTCTAAACTCCTGGGGATGCAGCCTGTCCCGAGAGCAGCCGGATCCCCTAGTGGGGCAGGGAGGAAATGGTCGGCCGGGCCTTTGATCTCTCCCAAGGAACCAGAGCCATGTTAGGGCTTGGAAGAGAGTTCTATGCTCCCTCAACTCCCCAGAGGCACTGAAGTATGAAGAGTGAGAGCCTGCCCCTTTGGGTCTCGTTCTCCGCCACACAGGCCCCCTCCAGGCCCCCACAACAGGCCGGGCCCAGGCCGCTATGGCGGCTGCCTGCACATGGTGGGAACACCCTGCTGGTCTTACCCGGGCACTGTCAGAGAGCGGCAAATGTGGCTGCCTGCTGACGGGAAGTCCTGGTGCCCCGTCATGGGCAGAAACGCTCACATTATCTTCAGGGAGTTTCAGGAGGTTTTTGGCTCAAGGCACCCAGCTGCCAACACAAAGGAAGCACTGTGCAGTGCTCACACTCTTCTCCTGTGTCCAGGTCCTTAACCCGAGTTCCGTTATTGTCAGGGCTCAGGCTGGGGTAGTGTGTTCTCGGCAGGGGCTGGCTACGGCCCTGGAAGGGGCAGGACGGGCGCCCCCACACCCCCCAGTCCCAGCCTTCGGCTTAGCCCCCTCCTGCCCCTCCATCCCGAAGGCAACTGGAGCAGCTTGGCGTGGGGGAGGGAAGCAGCTCCTCCCTCTGCAACCGGGCAGGATGGACGCCGTCTCTGAAGCAGTTAGCCTGGGTCACCACGGGCAGGAAGGCGCCCTCTCCGACTCTCAGCTGGGGCGGCGCTCCACAGCCTCAAGGCAGAACACTGGCCAGGTCGCCATGTCGAGCCTTCCCTGGAGGGAGATTGTCCCTTGCCAAGCAGAGAGTCTCTCAGCCGCATTTAATCGTGTTGCGACATCCCCGGGAAAGCTGCTTCCCCCGCCCCCAGCATCCCTCAGAGAGAGGCTTCTTAGAACGCCTGCATGCCCTCCGCCCCAACTCCGACCTGGCACAGTGCGGCTCAGGCGCCGGAGGCCCGGCCCTGCCTACCCATCTCCCTTTTCCCTTCACAAGTGGCAGTTTGGGTGGGAGCTCAGCCCCCTTATTCCCTTCACAAATCCTGACTCTTGCTCCGTGTTAACCCTGACCCCAGGCCAGTGGCAGGGAGAGCGGGGAACAGCACCCAAAGCTGTGGAGCATGCGGTGAGCAGCCTACGGTGGGGTGCTCAGTCCCCCTGCACTAACCTCGCCGGCCCGGCCCACCCCGACCCTCTGACAGTCTGCACATGTGTTTACATTCGCATTGTTGACTTGGGGCCAGTCGCCTCTTTGGCAGAAGCATCAAGCATTCAAAGATGTTCAGATCTCTTGTGTTTGGCTCTTCCCTCAGAGTGGATAGACCTTGGACTGAGACTCTAGTGTGTCTCTCTATTCCCTTAGCCATTGTCTGAGGGGTCAGAATCCTGGTGGTGTTGCCTTGGCTCTTGCCCCCAGGGGAGGAGAGGGATCTTGAGACCATCGAGCTGTCAGAGCAAGCCACACCTGGCTACCAGAAGCAGAGGAGGGAAACGTTCATGGACATTGCAGGTGGCCACGTGGCCTTGAGCAGAGGCCAAAGGAGCCAGCCCTACCCCAACCTAGTTGTCAGCTGCCAGCATGAGACCTCGTTTCTCAGCAATCAGAGTGATCCAGCCCAGCTGGAACCCCACCGTCGCTCGCTCTCTGTGCAAGTCCAAGCAGTCCCGGCCAGGGGAACCAGGTGCTCTGCACCATCCCACACACACATCAGCACATGTGGGGATTGCAAAAGAGGGTGCTGGGAGCCAAAGCCATAGCTCCGGTGGGTCAGCAGTCTTCTCCGTACCCGCCTCCCCTCCAGGAGCACCGATTCCGTGTTCTTGATCTTCGGGAGGGCTGGATTCTGACCAAGACCTCCTTCGTTTAATTTCTTTCTTTTGGGGAAAAAAGGCTTTTTGTATGTGAAGACTTTGCTTAGTGGTCACATCCTACAGAGTAAGAGAGGGGATGTGTCTTGTGAAGGAAGGCCCCGGTGCAACACCCAGGCACACGATCCAGGCTTAGCTGAAGGTCTGGCTATCAGCTGACTCCATGCTATGTGCTGCCTGTCCTCCCATCTGAGGGGTTAGGGTCCAGTCTGCACCCCACGACTGCTCTGGGCCTCCCAGCGCCCCTGCGTGTAGGAGAGGAGCAAGGAGACACCATCAGCAGGCCAGGCACCGGGCTCGGCATGGACTACTAGGGGATCCTTCAAGCCAGCCAGCAGGCCCGACACCGCTAAAAAGCAGCAGCCACCAGCAGTCTTCACAGGGAAAGCCCAACCAGAGCGATCCCGTTCCGCTAGAAAAGAAACCCAGACTCAGAACGTTAGGTAGTATTTTTCGTGCTGCACAGCTGGTATCAGAGTTCAGGTCTCGTCCATCTTTGCTCGCTCCTATCCCCCACCATCCTCGGTGGCACTGCCAGAGAAAGGGCTAGACTGCCACAGTGCGGACTTGCTGGGCCAGGGCCAGGCCCCCCACCCCAGAACAAAGCCCCTGCCTGCCATCTCACCAAATGCTCTTCAGGCTTTGGCTGAGACTTTGATTCCTGCCCCACCACACATCCCCCGGGATAGGTGGCACGTGAAGCTTTTGTCAGGAATATATGCTTTCATGGGTGTGAATATTGAATTTCTCTAGAGCAGCTTTTGTTGGATCATAAGGAAGGCGATGATGAACATGTCAGGTTCCTGGGTGGAGAGAGAGCAGGGCAGGGGGTCTGCTGAAAAGAGAGCAGACTTACCGGAGAGAGGGAAACCAGTGGTGAATTTTACTTCACAGTTTTGTGTCAGGTCCCAGATGCTGGGCGCATAAAGTAAGAAGACACCCTGAGCTCCTACCTCACAACTTGACAGTTCAGATGAGGAAAGTGAATTATGTCCATGCAAGGGCAGAGACACGTTGTCATGGTGTAGGTCCCTGGCTAGGCAGGTTCTCCAGTGTGTGGCCCTGCCCCCAGTTGGGGCTGCACATGTACACTTGTATATTGAATCTGTGTCATCTCTCCCACCAGTTCCCACGTCTGGTCTGTTCACCAGCAGAGCCCTCACACCTGGCAGAATATGTTGCACTTAATAGTTGCTCAGTAAATGTTTGTGGGGTTAACGAATGCTCTTTTCAAAGCAGAGGACGGTGCTGAGCTTGGAGTCTGAATTCCACCTTCCTTTGCCACCGACCAGCCCTGCATCCTCCCGAAAATCAACCCCCCCCCCACCTCTGGGCTTTGTTCCCCTCACTTGTAACAGGAAATAATTGGCCCAAATACTGTTCTGCCATTCTGGGATTATGTTGAGTTTACCCAAATGCACAGGGGGGGTATGGGGTCTGTGGGACTCCCCAATGCTTTGCGGGGCACTGTGACAGAAGAGTGTGTTGATGAAGAACAGTGGGGCCTTGACACTTTGCACAGTTTCCCTCTCCGTGAGCTTCAGCCAGTCTGTCGGGAGATTGAGAAGCAGGGTTCAGGGCTCACACTGGCAGGAGTCTCTGGGAGCAGCCAAGAAGGCATCTTTCTTAGGTCATGACTTTAATTCATCAGCAAATACCTTTTTCCCCATTCTCAGAATGCCAGGTAAGAGCCCAGGCCTTGGAGCCAGGCCACCCGTGTCCCCATCCCGGCTCTGCCACTCTCTAGTGGTGTGATCATACGCGGTTTGCTTTGCCTCTGTCTGAGGGAGCTCCTGAGTACAGGGGGGTAATGAGTACCTCTGCCTCCTCCAGCTGTGGAGGAGCGGCTGTGGCCAGGAGCACGAGGTGAGCACCCTGAGAGCGTGGAGCACCTCAGCCCAGAGGCTCAGCAAGCTGTCCAAGGAGCTGGTCCTGCCCATGTGGAAAGGAAGGAGGAGAGGTCTCAGTCCCTTCCTTGTGGCTCACAGATGTCATCTGCATCACAGGCCACTCTCCTAAGGGACCATGGCCAGGGCCCCGGTGGACAGATGAGGACATTCAGGTGTAGGTGTGCAGGTGGCTTTCTTGACTTCCCTGACGTGGAGGCAGCAGAATTGGGACCAGGACTCAAGCTCACCTGATGTAAATGTTGCTGGCATCGGGGAAATCGGTTAACTTATGAAGAGTTTTAAGAGAGCATTGCCTAAGCCAGGAGTAACAATTTGCGCTGGGAACATTCCAGCACACAGAGTGGAGACAGGAGCTTTCTGGATCCACCCTGAAACACCTTGAACTTTGAAGGTCGCAGGAGGTAGGCCCTGTAAGGAAACCGGGCGTGGAGCAGCAGGGGACCGCCTGCTTCCCCACATTCTGAGCACCTCACTTGCCCCACGAGGGGTTGTGGGGGGTGGGGAGAGGGAACACAGCCCGGTGCCTCGCGCCCTGTGGTGGCAGAACAGAGCCACAATCCGCTGCTACTTGCCGGGCTGGCCTATGTGGGAGGGGAGTCTTTTGCCCTAAATCAAACACTTAATTAATTCGGGAACACAGGGATACTGTGTCGTTAACGATCTGCCAGTGCTTGTGTGGACTGGACGGGGTGGTTCTCCGCAGCCCCGGGGAGGGCGTGCGGGGAGTTTCAGCTGGCTGGCAGATTTTTTCCAGCGTGTTGTCATTTCTCCGATGATTGAGTTATCTCTTTGGTTACAGGTGGAGAGAGATTTTGAGAGGGAGTATGGAAAACTCCAGCAGTGAGTGTCAAATCCCAGAAGGATGGGGGGGTTGGGGGGAGAAGGGCAGGAGCCTCCCGCCAGGTCTCAGCTCCCACAGGGCTCCTCCTGGCACTGCTAAGAGCAGGGCCGCTCCCCTGTCCCACCAGCAGCCCGGGAGCCGAGGGCAGCTCAGTTCACAGCCTGCCAGAAATTCTCCCCCAGCTGATAGCTGTGTGAGAGTCGTTAACTCTTAGCCTTTGGGTTCTTGGCCTCGCACAGAGCTGGCAGTGGCCCTCCCATTGGTAGGACAGATCCCCGCGGTACAGGGGCCCCTGCTTCTCCTGGCAGGCGGTCCAGAGCGTCAGGTTGGGCTTAGCTCAGGTAGATGGGAAGGAAGGGGCTGAAGCAAGCTGGCGGTGCCAGGTGCCCAGGGCCATGCCCCTGCCTTGCAGGCTGGAGGAGCAGACCAGGAGGCTGCAGAAGGACATGAAGAAGAGCACCGATGCTGACCTGGGTAGGTGGCGTATCCCTAAGCCAGGCCTAGCCTGGGGATATAGGTGGACCGCCGGCCCTCTGTCACGTGCGGCTTGGCTCCCGAGGTCTGTGCACAGGGCCAGATGCTGCTGCTCATCCCCAGGACGCAGGTGGGTCTGGACACGACTGCCCCGGCACCTCCAGGCTGTGTGCGCAGTGGGCCGAGGGTCTGCCGTGTCTTTTTGTTTTGTGGGTAGCTCCAGGTTGCCTGGGTGGAATCTTTGTTCATCGATCGCCACTGCCTTTCCAGTACAGGAGAGGCTGTGATGGGGCACCTGGGTGGCTTAGTTGGTTAAGCATCCACCTTCAGTTCAGGTCATGATCCCCGGGGTCCTGGGATCGAGTCCCGCATTGGGCTCCCTGCTCAGTGGGGAGTCTGCTTCTCCCTGTGCCTCTGCCTGTCGCTCCCCCTACTTGTACTCTTTCTATATATCAAGTAAATAAATAAAATCCATATTTTTTCTAAGAATTTTATTTATATGACAGAGAGCACAAGCAAGCAGAGTAGCAGGTAGAGGGAGAAGGAGAAGCAGGCTCCCCACTGAGCAAGGAGCCAGATGTGGGGCTCGATCGCAGGACCTTGGGAACATGACCCAAGCCGAAGACAGTGGCTTAACCAACTGAGCCACTCAGGAGCCCTAGGAAATAAAATCTTAAAAAAAAAAGAGAGAGAGAGAGAAAGAGAGGCTGTGACTTACTGCTTCCTTTCCTGGGTGCTTCTCCCAGCAACCACAGGGTCGGAGCACAGATGAAGGGAAGGTAGTGTTTTCAGAGTGAGCAGCTCTGGAAGCAGTGGAATGTCAGAGACCCATGAAGTGGATAGCATGGTTTTCTAATAAAGAAATCAGGATAAACGGAGGACCCCTGGAGCCCGGAGTCGAAAGCAGAGTCTGGACAGAGAAGGCCCTCCTGAAATAGCGGCGCCCCAGCCCCGCCCAAGGCCTGCACCCCACAGCCGGTGCATCAGAGTCCCTGGAAGGCCCACCCTGAGGCAGTGCTGCTGCAGCTGGTCCAGGGACCCCATTTTGAGAACTGCTGCTCCAGATGGTTGAGGGGAATCAAATTTCCTGATCTCAGGGTCTCCTCAACTGCCTGGACAAGATCCAAAATCCCATCCCGCGTGCCCAGGCAAGTCCACCTGCATGTGACCAGTCTTTGTTGACTGTTACATTCTGAGGGTGCATCAGGGCTCCAGAGACCTATGTGGCGTCTAAGAACCCCCCCTTTAAAGTTCAAAGACCGCCAGGCTCCCAGTTTGTGCTGGGCTGGCCACACCCTCCCAGTCCCTGAGAGTGGGGGCCCAGCAGCGCTCACAGAGGCCCGTGAGGACTCCCGGGGTCGGGGGAATTCCATGCTGTTAATTAACTTCAGAAGGTCTGGATGATTCGAACAGAGACAAAGGCAGGAAGTGTGAACGTTTCAGGAGAGAAAAGGAAAATTGGGAAGAAAGTCTTCCCCCATTCCAACTTTTCAGGGTTTTTTCTTCAAATATTAAAAAAAAAATTAGTGGAAGAAATTTTTCAAACACGTTTCCAGTTTTGTCTGAGGCTTTATCCTTTCATTATACCGTCTGAGGTCATCTCATAATCCAGGCAGGTTCCACATGATGTCTGCTCCTAAGCCTGCAAAGTCACTTCACAGCTTCGAAAGAGGGTTTTTTGCTCCATTGCTTCAACATTTCTGGGAGGTCTGCTTTCCTGGGCTTCTCCCATACTTTGCCCCTTTGCTGGGTGAAGGCAGCAAGCTCCCAGGTTCGAGAAAAAGACCTCTTCATAGGCATGTGGAGGGGCCCGAGGGAAGAGGGGCCCCCCAGGTGGGCTTCTCTTTCTCCCCTTCCTTAAGGCGGGCTGGGGTTGGCCTTAGGGATGCTCCCTCCTTAGATGCAGGGGCCAGGCGAGGCCACATCTGTCACGAACTGGAGTGACCCTTCTTTCATCCATGCAAAGACGTTTTTTCACATTTAATAACATCTCTGAAATCAAGACACCGTGGCACTTGATAGCGTTTAGTTGGCACTTTTGTCCTTTCCTAATGGTCTGTGCGGTAACGATGTGTCTTGCGATTGCTAGCATCTTAAATTCATGGCATGAAATAGTAATATATTCAGAAACTTGTTTTCCCCTGAGACCTTGAAACTGGCACAGACAGTATGGAGCAGGCCAGGCCCTTCTCCAGTCTCTCGTCCTGCCCCTGTAGAATTTTTTTTTACAAGTAATGGAGACCTAAAAACTTGTCTGGGACCAAGAACCCCAGAGCTGCTGATAGAGCTCCCTCCTGCCTCGGAGCTGCCCTGTGATCTCCGGGCTCCCCATATGTCACACAGGGTGTCAGAACATATGGACAAGGCTACAGAGGGGCAGTGGTCTTCGTGCATGGGGAAATTACCTTGGACAGCATAAGCAGATACCCTGGCAGAGCCTGTGGGGCCCAACCACAGTGTCTCCAGGCCTGGTCAAGCAGCAGACGGGAGGCAGGTGCCTGGAGGCTGGGCCTGGCTCGGCACTTGTTGCTGTCTGACCTGTAGGCCATTACGAGCTCTTCTGAGCCTCACCTGCCTCATCTGGGAAATGGAGCCAAAATACACCACCCCAGATGTCTCCTGGATTGTTGGAGCCCTGAATGAAATGGGGGTGGGGGGAGTAGTGGGGTGGAACCCATTGACAGCTTTGGAGTTCTTGGTCTGGTACAGGTTTTTAAGGCTCCATTGTTGGGAGACACAATGAGAGAGGGAACACAAGCAGGGGGAGTGGGAGAGGAAGAAGCAGGCTTCCCACCAAGTAGGGCATCCGATACAGGGCCCGATCCCAGGACTCCGGGATCATGACCTGAACTGAAGGCAGATGCTTAACGACTGAACCACCCAGGCACTCCTAAGAGTTTCTTTAAAATGCACGTTCTTGGATTCCAGACTTATTGAATGAGAATCTGTAGAGCTAGAAATAAGTATTTTTTTATAGCTTCCCACCCAAATGATTCTGTTAAAATCTAGAGTTCAGAAAATTAAGTCATTGCCAAAGGTAAAGCCTCTCAAAAGAATTACCCAGAGCGGCATCCAATGGTCAGGAACAGTCACCGGACAGTAAGGACTTTTGACTCATGCTCTCTGGTACTCCGAAGCTTTTATGGTGTGCAGCCTGGGGGAGGTCAGGGTATGGCCCCTGGACTGCAGGAGGACGGGGTTCCTGGCAACAAGACCTTGAAGCCTGTCCCTTCCCAGGTTCACTGAGCTTTGACCTCTTACAGCCATGTCCAAGTCTGCCGTGAAGATATCCTTGGACTTGCTCTCCAATCCCCTCTGCGAGCAAGACCAGGACTTCCTGAACATGGTGACAGCTCTGGACACGGCCATGAAGCGGATGGATGCCTTCAACCAGGAAAAGGTAAGTGGGGGTCTTGCTCTCCTGCCTTCTCACGGCTTCTGTGTGGGTGGAGTACCTATGCAGAGTCCTTAATGGGCTTGGTCTTCTCTTCGGCCGCCTGCAAGCCCTCTGAGGCCCGAGTGTTGCAAGCCCTGGGAGCTCTTTCCCAGCCCTGCCTCAGCCCTGGTTGCTTCCCATGGTTCACTCACCGTGAGAGCTGTGCACGCCTGCAGCCCCTTTCCCTCGCTATTGTTGCCCACCCAGCCTCCCCACGGAGCAGGGCTGCAGTGGGCGAGCGGGAGGACACCTGACCTGAAACCAGAACCAGAACAGTACTCCCTGCTGCCCTCAGGCGTCCTGGGCGTCAGCTCACTGCAGCAGCAGAGTTGGGGTGCCCCACCTGCCAGTCCCGCCCCAGTCCCCCCAGCCTGGGTCTCGTCCCTGCCCGGGGTTCTCAGCAGAGCCCCGAGGCTGCTTTTCTCTTCTCAGGAACCTGGCTGGAGCCTCCCGTTTGAGGAAGAGTCTGACTTCCCCTCGGTGTTGATATCTTTGGGTTTTTTGCTCTTAACAGGTGAACCAGATTCAAAAGACCGTGATTGAACCCTTAAAAAAGTAAGTAAAGGTCGTTTGGGGACCACAGGCCTCAGAGACCTGGGCTCAGGGCACTTACTGGAAAGGCAGGCCCACTGGCCAGTTGGTGGCCAGATAGCGTCTCTAGCAGCCTGTTTCCAGACGCACGCGGGGCTAACCAGAATCACAACAGGGACACCAGCCTCGGGCCCCGTGGTCCCCGGGGGTGGTTCGTGTGGTGGCTCCAGAGCGCACGCACCTGGCCCTGGTGCGCCCAGTGACCACAAAGCACTTCCGATCTGCCGCGCCGGACGGCCTCTGCTCTGGTGGTCACTTGGCCATTTTCCCCTTTGTTCCTGGTGGAGAAGCAGAGGGCCCGGAGCTTGCTGCGTTGGGCGAGCAGAGATCTCGGCCGGCCCTCTGCGGGGATGGGCAGAGCCTTTCATCTCCCCGCTGCGCTGGGAGAGCAGCTGCCTGGAGCGTTCGGCTTTTGAAATGTGGGGGTGGCTGCACATGGGGAAGGGCGCAGCAGCGGGGTCCTGCCTGGGAAGGTCCCCTAACTCGTGACCTGTCAGGGTCAAAAGTTCTTCTGTAAGACTCATTTTCTCTCCGGCAGGCCCTGGGCAGTGATCAGACGGGCCTATTCCCTGAGTCCCCAGAGGGGGTGGGCCGGGGGGTGGGCAGGAGGAGCATTGCCTTGAAGCTCCCGGATCACTTCATCTTCCCCCCCAGCCTCTCCCAAACTGCCTCTGACCTAGAAAGGCTCCCGCTCCAGCCCGGCAGCTGCACTTTATTACCTCTCCTGTGGTGGTCCCTGGCAGCTGCCTCACCAGGCCCGGGTAATGAGGCTCTGCTAATTACCATTAGGCCTGGACCGGGGCCCGGAGGGAGACGAAGAGAGCAGGTTTTGGTCCTCCAGCCCCTGGCGTTGGGGCTCTGGAGCTCTTCGCTCCCTGTTCGGGTCCAAGGGGTGGGGTTAGGGAAAGCTGTTTCTAAGCCTGGGCTGTCTGGAGGCTCGGCCTGCGTGGGAAGAGATTTTTCCCTGCATCCCCCACTCCTTCCCTGAACCCCGGCCCTCTGTCCCTTGCTCGGCCCCGGGTCGCAGGGTCCCATGAGGAACTGGGTGCCGAGGAGGCTGGTGGCTTGGGAGGGAGGTGTCAGCAGGAGCTCCATTGCTGGCGGCCTTCTGACCGGGTCTCTGGGACCGAGGGTCGACAACTGGATGGGAAGGACCAGGGGCCGCCACTGAGGCTGCCATGGACACCCACGGCTAGCAGAGCTAGGCAGGGGACACCAGCTCAGAGAACAAGGGGACTGACTCCCATCTCGATTTCACAACCAAGGAGGCGGCCTTGAAATCTGATGCCTGGCTTCTAGAGCCAAATGGAGAGAAATCCCGGCTGCTTCCCACCGCCCCAGCAGCCCACCACCTGCCAGGAAGGTGGGTGAGCAGCACAGGGGGCGGGCACCATCTCCGCAGCAGATCCGCTGACCTCTGCCTGAGCCTCCCAGGCCTGCCTGCCTCCCTGGCAGGCTCCTCCATCCCAGCGCCGACATGCGATCTCCCCTAACCACATAAAACCGGCACTGCCTGTTGCCGCTTCTTGCCAGGAGAGACGCTCCCAGGGACCCCGGTACCGGAAACAGGAAACTGCAGCTTTCCTGTCCTCTGATGAAGAACATCGCCACATGGCTGCCCGGCCGCCCCCAGTCTCCCCCCAGGGGGCTTGGCCTCTAATCCCCCAGTCTCTGGGCTGCGTTCACATGGTCGGATGGGGATGCTTTCAATTTCCCTTTCCTGGTGGGTGGAAGATCCCGGCTGTGTGGGCACGGATTGAGGAATGGCAGGCATTCCCCACCAGGGCCGGCTGCTCGCAGCCTACCTCCCAGCCGGCCTCTTTCTCCTTCCCCCTTTCCCTCCTCCCTCTCTCTGCCTCCTCACCCCATCGCTTGGGGCGTGGGGGGGGCAGTTTGGTTGAACCTTAGGACAGTCATAGTCACCTGGGCAGAGCTTCAGTGACGGTGTGGCGTGGGCCCAGCCCAGTTCGCCTTCTTGGAAGCGTAGACACAGCACAGATTTTAGGAGCTTGCGACCTAGGCGGATGCCAAAGTGGCACCCTCAGGAAGAAGGATCCGGATGGTCTGTAATCGCCGCGGTGGTGCTGTGCGGTGGGTGGGCCAGCATACCCTCAGCCCTGGCCAGGTCCCTGCTCCTCTGAGTCGGTTTTCCCATCTATCGAAGGGGAGGCCTGAAGTCCATCCCTGTGGTGGCTCGAGTCTGCGCTCAGGAGGAAGGGGACAGAGGTGGCTATGGGCTGAAGTGGTGGCCCGTGGTGGGTTGGGCTGCCTATGGAAAGTAGAGTCTGCCTGCGGGCCCTGGCCCAGGGCCTTCCGTGTTTGCAGTGTTCCCCGTGATCCCCGTCACCGCTAATTATCAGGGAAAGTGGGACACTGAGCAGAGGGGGTCCAGCTTTCCAGCCTTGTTTCTTAGTGGCAGCCCGGTGAAAGTGTGCACTTCTGGCCTCGGGGAGAGCCGGGTCCCCCACCTTTCCTGGTCAGCTGAAATCAGCAGGTACCCTTGAGCAGTCGTGGGAGCAAGTCTGAGAAGGCCCAGGGAGCAGCCTGTGCCTGCCCCCTTTCTTCCCTGACCTGAGGATGGAGGAGAGCACCAGACACTCCACACCTGGGGCCCTGGACTGCTGCCATCCGGGCTCCTGGCCTTGCTCCCCAGCCTGGTGCCCACACTGCCCAGCGCAGGGAGCCGGCAGAGTCCCGCGTGTCATGTCCACGTAGTTAATGGGGGGGTGGGGCCTCACTGGGGCAGTAACCGGAACCAGGATTACAGAGCCCTGGGCCGCCACGTTTTTGTCTGCCACCTCAAATGCACTGTCTGGTCTCCCTGCCCGCCCTCAGTTCACCCACTTTAATGTAAGTAGGGCATGACACCTGCCTCTTCCTGCAAGGGAGTCCCGGAGCCCAGGGCCCAAAGCCACCCAGGTGGTAAGTGACTCCTGACCCGCCTGTGGTGACCTAAGCCAGCTAAGCCTCCTGAGGCCTCTTGGTGTGACTGAGGGGCACCATCTTGGGTGGCAGAAGTTACCGTGGTAAAGAGATGTTTGGCTCTAACAGAGCAGCTGGGGCCAGTGTGCGCTGGGGCCACTTCTTCCCCACAGGGAACAGGTGGTCTTGCTTCCAGAGACTGAGCCCCGTCTTGGAGGCACACCCACTCTTACACTTGGTGGGCCCTGAGGTTGCCCGGGATCGTGTGGACATCTGTAGACCTGGCCCCATGCCTTGCTCCCTCCTTGGGGCCCGGGGCTTGGCCCCCGGTTAGGAGTCCTGTCTCCTTTATAAGCTGATCCAGTCCTTGCATGTAGTCGGCGTCTCTGGTGCCTTTGACACAGGAAGGCTCTGGGAACCGACCCCCAGTGACAACAAAGGACGAGCGGAAAGACAAGTGCTGCTGGGGTCAGAGGGTATCCAGAACTGCACCATCAACCAGTGTGGTGGTCATCCCACCCAGCCCCCGAGACCGTGCCCCACATGCTGTGTTCGTGCTGCTGCCCTCTTTCTAATAGAAAACGCTTCACCTGCTGCTGCCTGCTCCTCGTCCTGTCTGCGCCCACTCCCCCCAAGGCCACCTGCAGCACGGACAGCAGAGACCCTGGCCCTGGGGCCACCTAGTCAGGTCAATTCTAATAAGAAAATGAGGGTGCCAGCAGTGGCCCTTGGTCTGGCTGGGGTGGAGGGGGAGGTGCTCTCTCTCTCAGGCTCCATTGCACCTGCTGCCTTGAGCCCCCACCTCTCAGCTGCTGGTCACCCTCCTAGGAAGGGAGAGGGGTTCGCCTAGCCACTGAGACCCCATCAGAGAGCCCCTACCAGAGGCACAAATGGCGAGGCCAGTCCTTGCCGGTGATCTCATCTCTGCAGACCTACCATGGATTGGAGGGAGCGGGGGGGACACCTTTGTCCTGGAGGTAGCCAGTCCCCACACCCAGTTCGCACAGCACCGAAGAGACCTCTTCTGCGGTCAGATCTGTCGTTCACTGTTGATTTGATGACTGATTGATCTAAGGGCATGTCTTAGCCACTTTTAGCCTTTCCAGTGGGGTAATGAGCCCATCAGCACTCCCCATTCATTAAAGGGATGCGTTTTAGTGCCCTTTCTTGGGGATAAGCCTTTTGTTCCACCAGAATCTCCTGCCAGCATCCCTTAGCCTTGGCTGGGAAATTCTGTGCTTTGGTCAAATTTATATTCTCTGTTCTCTGGCAAAAAAAAAAAAAAAAAAAACACACAAAACAAAAAACATTATTCTGTGTCACAGGCACTCTTGACTTGATGAGGCTTTTTTTTTTTTTTTTTTTTTTTAAGATTTCACTTATTTACTTGACAGCGACAGAGATCACAAGTAGGCAGAGAGGCAGGCAGAGAGAGGAGGAAGCAGGCTCCCTGCCTCGCAGAGAGCCCGATGCGGGGCTCGATCCCAGGACCCTGAGATCACCACCCCAGCGGAAGGCAGAGGCTTTAACCCACTGAGCCACCCAGGTGCCCCTGATGAGGCTTTTATTTTTTTTTTTTTTTTTTTTTTAATATTTTATTTATTTATTTGTCAGAGAGAGAGGGAGAGAGAGCGAGCACAGGCGGACAGAATGGCAGACAGAGGCAGAGGGAGAAGCAGGCTCCCCGCCAAGCAAGGAGCCCGATGCGGGACTCGATCCCAGGACGCTGGGATCATGACCTGAGCCGAAGGCAGCCGCCCAACCAACTGAGCCACCCAGGCGTCCCTGATGAGGCTTTTAAAAACCAAATTCATCTGGGGCACCTGGGTGGCTCAGTTGGTTAAGTGACTGCCTTCGGTTCAGGTCATGATCCTGGAGTTCCAGGATCGAGTCCCACATCGGGCTTGCTGCTCAGCAGAAGTCTGCTTCTCCCACTGACTTCCTCTTCTCTCATGCTCTCTCTCTGCCTCTCAAATAAATAAATATTTTTTAAAAAATTTATCTAACTAGAATTTTAAATAAAAAAGTGAAAAGAAAACCCCAAATTTGTGGGCATACCCCTTTGAGAGGCAGACTTGGAGAATCGTTCCTGATGTGGCATCCAGGCTATCTAATCGTGGCCCGGGAGCTACTGGGCACCCATGAAGGGGGGAGTCCCCGCCACGTGCTCCTGCCTCTGAGTTGCCCCCTCTGGGGCTAGCAGCCTCAAATAACCCCAGGGCTGCCACCACCCTTTACCTCGGTTGCGGGGCCAGATCTGCTCAGGCTGCAGGCTCCCCCGGTTTACAGAGCAGACACCTGCTGCATCCCACAGCAGCAACAGCTCCCCCTGCCCTGCAGGCTTTGCATTCAGGGAAGCTGGCCTGTCCCCTCCTGTCCAGAACACCTGCTTGCAGGTTTCTTGGTCGTCAACACTTATTAATTAAGGGAAGGGCAGCATCCCTGCCTGGGATGCGGTCCTGCCCTCTGTCTATCTCACGATCTCCTTGCCCTTCCTGATTAAAGATGACACCTGTCGCAGAGATGATGCCCACAGGGGCCAAAGTGTCCACTGCCACTCTGTGTGAATGGCATGCTCCTCAGCCTTTCCCTGTGGTCCTTTGGAATGGTGGGTGGGGTGGGGGAGCCAGGCAGATGCCCTTAAATTTTCCCCAAACATCTGGTTGGACGGTTGTCACCATTTCAGTGGGAGAACCAGAGGATTCCTACTTGTGCCATGGTCTGCTGATAGAAATAGGCTCAGACTAGGTTTTTTGTTTTTGTTTTAAAGACTCCACTTATTTATTTGATAGAGACACAGCGAGAGAGGGAGCACAAGCAGGAGGAGCAGGAGAGGGAGAAACAGACTTCCTGTCAAGCAGGGAGCCTGATGTGGGGCTCCATCCCAGGACCCTGGGATCATGTTCTGAGCTGAAGACAGACACTTAACGACTGAGCCTCCCAGGTACCCCCCAGACTAGGTTTTGACTGTAGGCGTCACCTGCTAGCGTCAGGATGAGGTGGTGGGGAGGTGCCAGAAAACTGGGACCCCTGGGCTCTCTGCTGCATGGTCACTACTTCATGGCAACCTTGGACGTGTCATGTTGTGTCTCTCTGGCCTCAGTTTTGATTGTTGTATGAAAGGAAGATGTTGGGCCAAGGAGTGCGAGGAGTCTTCAGCTCTGCCGTTGTTCTGTTCTGGGTCTCTGCCATGGCCAGGGCCATGTGAGGCAGGCGGGGGAGGAGCAGTGGCCGCGACAGTGGCTCCCAGCATTCCCACCCCCGTGGCTCATCTCGGGTCAGCAGGCTGACCCTCGGCCCTGCCTTCTTTCCCTTGGCCTGACCCCAGAGAGCACCCTTAGTGGCAGGAGCTCATCCAGCGCCGGGGCCTCAGCTGGTGTGCTCGTGCCAAACCCCCAAGTGCACTCAGCGGGCGCACGGGCTATGCGCTTGGCAGCACCCCAAGCTGCTAAGCCACAGCTCACAGAATGGCCTGTGTCCGACAGGTTCGGCAGTGTCTTCCCAAGCCTCAACATGGCCGTGAAGCGGCGGGAGCAGGCCTTGCAGGACTACCGGAGGCTGCAGGCCAAGGTGGAGAAGTACGAGGAGAAGGAGAAGACGGGGCCCGTGCTGGCCAAACTCCACCAGGTACCAAGGAAAGGGAGCAGTGGATATGGACAGCGGGCCCTGTGGGACCCTGCACCCAGGCCTCCTCCACCTGGGGACCGACTCCGGGGCTGTGGGAGCAAGGCACAGATGTTCCAATGCTCCCCACCCACCTACCCCCAGCACACACATCGTGCCCCCAGCGTGGATGCCAGGTCAGCCACCAGGAGCCCTGACCCCGACGTCTTGCTTTCCAGGCCCGAGAAGAGCTGCGGCCTGTGCGGGACGACTTCGAGGCCAAGAACAAGCAGCTCCTGGATGAGATGCCGCGGTTCTACCACAGCCGCCTCGACTACTTCCAGCCCAGCTTTGAGGCCCTGATCCGAGCCCAGGTGAGGACACTGCGGCACTCTTGCTCCGCAGGGAGCCAGTGCTGGGCTTTGTAGCGCCTCCTGGGCCGCCACCTGCAGCTGGAAGGGTGCTCGGCCGCTCTCCTCTCTGCTAAGACGATGGCACTGCCACCCTGCCCCAGGCATGGCCTCCAGGGACCGCATCTGCCGGTGTTTGCTCCACTTCCTGACTTGGCTCCTCCATTGCTCTCTGGTTCGTCCCAGCCCTGGGATGAGGTTCCTTTTTGTTGAACGGCTTTTCCCCCACGTCCTCTCCCTCCTGTCCCCCGGAGAAACAGGCCGCACTGTCAGTGCCCCAACTTTGGCAGGCAGGTTCTCGGCATGGCGTGCTCAGCCAGCCACAGAGGCCTACAGGGGGAAGGCACCTTGCTCAACACCCTGTGTCTGCACTTCCCCACTCTTTACTCCCCTTCATTAGGCAGGTACTGCAGGGTGGCCTGACATCTAGCTGCCCCTGGAGGGGTGTCTGAACCCTGGGGAGGGCCATGCTCTGGGCACCTGCCTGGGCACCCAGCCATGGTGCACCTTCCATGGTGCAAGCTGGCCCCAGGCTGGGTGTGCATGACAGTGTGGGAATAGCACCCTGGTCGGGCTGCTAGAGGATTGGACACAGGCTAAGACCCTGTCTCCCACTCCTTGGGTGTAAGGACACAGAATGTAGCACAGAGCTCCTGTCCTCCTCACCTGCCATTCAAGCCATTAGCAGGGATTTTTCTCCCCATTTGTAAGAGAAAATGTCAAGGTGCCAAAGCCAAGAGGTCTGCGCCAGGTGGGACCCCCAACCCACGGCAGGTGCTCAGCACGCTGCCGCTTTTCCCTCAGTTCCCCGTCACTAGCAAAGCTCAAGGCTCAGCCACTTCCAGGCCACTTCTGCTCTTGGCCTGGGTGTCTGGCGCCCTCCAGTGGACACATTCATTCCTTGCAGTCAACAGGCACAGGCGCACCGAAGACAGATTCCGCCTCCCCAGCTTACCGTCTTTGGACGCTACCCAAACGTATGGGGCTGCCCACCTGGGCTCCGGAACCCTGAGCAGGGTTGATGGTGGAGCTGGACCTTGTTAGTGACAATGTTCTGGGTCGCTAGGGAGAAATGAGGCAGAACATTGAACTTAGACAAGTGAGGGGCTCTGCACCCGCCCCCAGAGCATTGCCCCTAGAGGTGAGGGCTTCCTTCCAGCAGTTCAGCCCTGGCCCCGTGGAGTAATGTGTTTAAGGAGACCCCTGCCTTCCCCGTCCTGCGCCACCACCGCCCCTGCTCCCCACCCCCCACCCCGCCACGTGCTGCCTGCCCCCTCCATTCTGTTCACAGTAGGATGCTCCAGGGTGCCCAGAGGGGCAAGGGTAGCGCTGTAACCAGGCAGTGGGGTGGCTGGGGGCTGTTTGCTGCCTCCTCGGCACCAGCCTCCCCCTCCCGAGGCTGTTGCTGCCATTAGTCACTAGAGAAGTGAGCATTCCCAGTGACTCAGCCTTCGCAGTGCGGCTCTGGGGCAGGGAGTGGGGGGCAGGGCGGGCCAGCCCCTGCCTTCCCCCAGGATGAGTTCAGGCCCATGGGCACACCTTCATTTAGCTCCCCCTTCCACACAGTGGATATCCAGCTGTGGGAGTGCGGGAGACAGTCCCTCAGAAGCACCTGAGCCACAACCCTGTCCCCAAACTTGCTCTGCCTTGCCTTGCGGTACTAGCACTCTGGGCTCTCCCCAGAGACAGCTTGGAGCTGGAGGTGACATGACTTAGGGGTGTCCAAGTAGTGTTTTGAAGAGCATGAATCGTTTTCATTAAAGTAGGTGTTTGCCTTTGATCATGAGGTGGAGACTGAGGCAGAAGTGGCCCCTGGAAAAGGTGCTGGGTCTGAGCAGCTGGCGGCTGGCTGTGACCTGCTGGTGGGTCGCCCCCATGCGTCAGTTCGCCCGCACTCCCCTGCCATGCGGCTCTCCCGTCAGCCCCGATGCCACACATGCAGGCACGGGCAACGCGCTGGGCTCTGAGCCCTGCCTTCCGAGCCACACAGCCGAGGTAACGCTGAGTACGTGGTGCCACCTGTCGACGGCGGGACAGCTCAGGAAGTAACAGACGGCTAGGGAGGGTCCCTTTCCTCGCCTTTCCTTCTCAGATGGACTCCCGGAGCTCTGGGGGCCTGCCACACCCTTCCTCCTCTGGATGAAGGTGTCCGGCTTCTAGCTCCGCTAAAGCAGCCTCTAGTCAGTGCCTGCCTCCCTGGTTTTCCCAGGACCTGCTTAGGTGTCCTTGGGGCTAATTCCCCCACCCCGGCCTTGGACCTCCTCCACCTCCCTGCACAGCACCCTCTGCCCCTCAGCTGCCTGGAGGGCTTGGAGGCAGAACCCCCTCCTTCACCTCACCAAGGACCCGCTGCTTCCCACCTCCTTTGACTTACTACCATTCTGGCTGCAGCAGTGGGTGTTCCCGAGGGGCTGGGGGCAGCAGCTTCAGTCTCCCTGCTGGCCACACAGTTTCAGGAGACAGGCTGAGGGCAGGGGCAGTGATGGAGGGAGAAGTGGAAACCAGCCCCCTTCACTCAGCGTGGGTGCTCTGCTTGAGGGAACAGCAGCGTGCCGGCCTCTAGGATGTTCTCTGACCCCTCCTGTCCTGCTGTGCCTAGTGGGGTGCAAGGCCATGGGTCCTGGTACCCCAGGAGCCCAGCACCTGCCAACCTCGTCCTCCGCAGGTTGGGTACTACTCTGAAATGCAGAAGATCTTCGGAGACTTGACCCAGCAGCTTGACCAGCCCGGCAACCCTGATGAGCAGCGGGAGAGGGAGAACGAAGCCAGACTGAGCGAGCTCAGAGCCCTCTCCATTGTGGCTGATGACTGAGTCCCTGCCACTCTTTTGAAGACACCTGGGACACAAGTCAACCTGTATGGTCTTTGCCCTTGTCAAGCTTAGGCTCAGGCGTCAGCCAGCAGAAGGCCCTCCCGAGAGACATACAGGGACCCCACTCTACCTCACTGGCCCTCTGCAGTGAGCCTGGCACCAGGAGCCCCAAGCAGGCTGCCAGCCCCCCACCCATAGCAAGAGCCCAGACGGTAAGCAGGGCAGAGAAAACCCGGGGGCCTTCTCATTTCCAAAAGAACCGTCCAGAGGGCATCCTGGCTTAGGGCCTGAGTCAGCTTCCAGCCTTCAAAGGCACAGGCTCTGTCTGCTCACCTGAGGTCTTAGCCTTGCTTGCATGGGCGTGATCACATCTACCTCCAAAGATCCATCCTGAGGAGTCCACCTGCCCTCACTGCCTTTCCGCTTCAGACTCCTTTTTTCTGAAGAGGCCCGAGACACTGCCATGGGGAACGGAAGAGCTGCAGTTCCCCCAGCCCGAACAGACCCCTCACTCCAGCCTCCCAGCACCACAAAAACTGGCTTAGCCCGCCTCTGTCCAAGTGCAGAGAAGAGCCCCAAGCCTTGTAGATTCCTTAGGAAACACAACTCAGCTTGTGTCATTCGGCTACCGACCGCACAAATGTCACACCCTCACAGGTCTCAGAGTCAGAATAGTGGGTTTGTCTCCCCGAAATACTTGTAATTTTATTTTTTCAAATGAAGTTTTCAATAAAATCGCCAGCTGTTACTGTGCTGTGACTGAGAGCCACCCTGGGTTTGTCAGGCTTGTGCTGTCCCGTTGAGCACCCCTGCCGCATTGCCTCTCTCCACCAGCAGGCGGCGGGGCCCAAGAGCACGGGGTGGGGTGGGCAGCTGGGGCGGGGGCAGCCCTTCCCACTGCCCCGCCCCACCATCTGGAAGGAGGGCTGGGAGAAAGGGGGCAGCACAGGACCACCTAGAAGAGGAAAAAGGGAAGAGCTATGGAGGACACGTGGCTTGTTTTTGACTTTGGTTTATTTAAAAAACAAAAAGCCAAAAAAAAAAAAAAAAACCAACTTTATATACAAAGTCAAACTGAAACCACGGATTATGGAAAGACTTATGGGGGAACAGGGAAAAAGGCTGGGCCAGAGCCAATACCACATTCTGAACATGGGGAGGTGCTGGTTTCTTCTGGCAAGTCTGGGGTGGCTGGAACACAGTGCTCTCTGGCAGACACAGCCCAACACCAAGAGTTCGCTAGCACGGACTCCATCCCTGCGACAGCCAAGGGGAGACCCTTCCCCTAAGAACGCGCTCCTGCACCTAGCAGGACCTGTGCCATCCAGAGGGAGGGCTCAGCCCCGACCAGATTTCATGGCTGTTTCTTCAGTTTATTGGCATCAGACCTTAACGAAATATCTGAAAAGCCTTTCCCTCCCCTGTCTTATTCTAAACTGGAAGAGGACAGGAGAAAGCACAAGACTAAAGGGCCCCAGGAGAAATCCTAAGGTGGAGGGCAAAATGACATTCGAGGGGTGCAGAAGGTGTTGGATTTAGTTGTTAAGTGGAACCGGGGTTCCCCACGCATCCGTCGCACATAGCACAGACCCCACCCTGATGGCCTGAGCTCCTCTATGGAGGCTGAGCACAGGGGTCAGCCACCCCTGCCTATGGCTCCCAGGTCCTGCTCCAGCTTCTTTCTGGAACCAAAAGGGCTCTAATGTCAGCAGGCTCCATCGCCGACCTCCCGGGAGGGCAGCTCCTGCGCCAGGCCCCTCAGTTGCTAGGTGCTGGCTCCTCCTTCTCTACCCAGCTGTCCGCCTGGAATGAGAGAGGACTCGAGGAGGAAGGGCCCAGAGGGGAGGCCCACCGACACTCCACACTGAGACCAGGCTGCAGCAGCAACGCACCCGGGTGGGACACTATGGCTGGCTGCCTCCCAACAGGGCGCTCAGCCATCCAGCTCTCCCGAGGGAGGCTCACCTTCTCAACCATCCGCTGCATCTCCAGCTGCAGCGGGGTCAGGCGCCTCCGGAACTCCTGGAGCAGTCGCTGCAGCTGGTTCTTCTGGCGCTCAGCCGTCCGGGCTGTCTCCTCAGCCTCGGCCAGCCGGCCCCGCAGCTCCTGCATTTCTGCCGCCAGTGTCTTGTTCGTGACCTCCGTGGCCGAGAACCGGTTATGGCTCTCCTCTGGTGGGGGGAAATGGCAGACAGACTGCTGCTAAGTTAAGCACCACAGCCCAGGGCAAGAGGCCTGAAGTGTGAGCAGCGGGACCCCTCCTGGTCTCCAGACACACGCATCTGCGAATCCCCTCTGGGCTGGGTCCCTGTGGCCGTAGGCCACTCACCCAGCTTCAGTTCCAGTGTGTGAATCTTGTTCTCCAGATAGAGCCGTCCGCTGTCCTGCTGCTCTGCACGCTGCAGCAGGTTCCCCACATTGATCAGGCTGCCGTTGTGGGACACCAGGCCTTTGTGTTCCGTGGGGGTGGCACCCGGCTTCATGCTTTTCCCCGAAGGAGGCAGCAGGTCCAAGTTTCCTAGAAGGGGCCACGAGAAGAGTGAAGGCTCAGCTCTGCAGAGGAGAGAGCAGCCGGCCCCGCCCCTCCACCCTGGAAGGCACAGGGCAGCAGGACGCACCCAAGAGCACCTCCTCGGGCAGCCCGCCGTCTGGACCCTCCTGCCGGCTGTACTGAAGGCTCCGGTACTGGCAGACGTTCTGGGTCACCACCCTGCTGACCAGCTGTTTGGCCTAGAGAACACCCACAGCCAAGAGAGCCCCTGACAAGAGCGCAGGAGCCCGTGGCCCGACGGCACCCCGAGCCCCCCGCAGCAGGCCAGAACGCGCTCGGCTGTCAGGGGAGGCTGGCTCAGAGGAACTTGGGGGATGGGAGGGGCGGTACCTGCTCTGCACTGAGCCGGAGCCCAAGGGTGAGCAGGATCCTCTCCAAGTCTCGCCGGTGCAAGTAGCCACACCAGTTGGCATCAAAGAAGACAAAAGCAAGAAGACAGTCCAAAGGGAGCACAGCAGAGGGGTCCAGCTCCTTGGGCTGCAAAACAGACAAGGACGAACAAGATTTTCAGACTGACCTCAAAATGGTGAAATCGCCCAGGACGTAGCCCTCCGAAAAACGAGCGGACACGATCACAAACGGGCGCCCCTTCCATCTGGAGACAGGACCACCAGTATGACCTCCATGCAACCTCTGCCGCACCAGGGGTTGTCCCACGGAGGAGTGGCATGGGCACCGACATCGGGTACCTCACTCAGAGGCACCCGGGCGGAGACACGGAGGTGTCCTGGATCCCATGGAAGCCCTGCTCCATAAGCCAAGAACCACATTTTGTCTTTTGTCAGTCAGAGGGTGCCAGAAGTCCTATGGTAAAGTCTCCGTCTCCCAGCACTGAGTCCCAGGCCTTGCTTAGCTTCACTGTATGTCAGTGGGGCAGGGGGATCAGGAAAGAGGTCTCACCATGTCCTGAAGAGAAGAGAACTCCATCTCTGACTGGTTCGAGGCAACCGACCGGACCTCCGAATCCTCCAGCTTGGCTCCTGCTACAGGAAGCCTGAGGTAAGCGTGGAGCAGGGGGGCCCCCCCACCCTCACCCTCGGGCCCAGACGCATAGCTGGGACAGGCGAGCACCAGCTGCAAAGCCGGGCGGCCGCTGCCCAAGGCAGGCACATACCGAACTCCTCTTCGCCATCATCCCTCAGGAGGAGCAGCTCTGGGTCGAGGGCCATCTCACAGAGGTCCTCGGATGCCTCACCCCGGGGTTTCTCTTCTTCCTCTCCCCCAGAAGATGGAGGTTTGGGCAAAAGCCCATCTTCCTTCTGGAAGCAAAGCAAGAGATGAGAACAGTCACCTGGAACTGCTAACAAGGATAAGAGCTGACATCTGCCCACCGACCGTGTCCAGAAGGGTTCTGTCTACATGGGTCTTGTTTACAGCATTCTGTGACAAGAGATTCAGAGTGAACTAAGGCAATTCCCAGGAACCTGGGATTCTCTGTAGGACTCAATCTCAGTCCTGTCAGAAATTAAATTTACTCGACAGGATTTAGGCAAGAGATAGACCCATCTGCTTTTGTAAAGCGTTAAGAAAATGCAGTGTTCTATGGGATGCCTGGGTGGCTCAGTTGTTAAGTGTCTGCCTTCGGTTCAGGTCATGATCCCAGGGTCCCGGGACTAAGTCCTGAATTTGGGCTCCCTGCTCAGCAGGAAGCAGGAAACCTGCTTCTCCTCCTGCCTGCCGCTCCCCCTCCTTGTGCTCTCTCTCTGACAAATAAAACCTTTAAAAAGAAAATGCAGCGTTCCACTTAACCATCGAGTAGCCAAAACACCTGTCCTCACGGCACAATTAGTGGAGGCTTCTGTGCCACCGTGGCATGCCAGCCTCGCTTCCAGCCCCACTGTCCTTCTAGTGGGGCACACCTCTAGCCACACACCGGCTCCTAGCCAAGCGGCCATGCAGTGGTGGGACAAGGTGCATGCAGGCAGTGAAAGGAACCCCACGGGGCCCCCGGCAGCACCCGCATCCACACGGCACTCCCACGTGCAGCCCCAGTGCTCGCGCGGGCAGCAGAGGTACTCACCGGGGGGGCGTCTGACTCGGCAGCCGTGCCCTCACTCTGTACCTCATCCTTGGCCTCCTTGGCAACCTCTTCCTTGACTGTTTCTTCTTCCTTGGCCGCCTCCTCCTTCTCAGGTTCAGGCGGGGCCACCACCTTTTCAGGAAGGCTCAGCAGCATCTTATAAATCCTATACCCAAAATCCCTCTGCAGCATCTCCAGAAACAGCTCAGCCAACACCATCACCTTAGGGAAGAGGCAGCACAGGTCCGTAACCATCAGGAAGAAGGGAATGTTCCAAGCCCTGCCATCTCATATGCCCTCCCACACAGCCTCCCCAGACTCCTACACCTACTTCAAAGGAGATCCTTTCTTTTGGCCTCCGGTCCTCCACAATACTATGAAGGGACAGGTTGACACAGCCAGGGCGTGCCATGACGGCAGGTTCTAGAGGAGGTGGGGGCGCCTCTGGGAGATCGGTGTCCACTTCCTGCTGCGCGGTGGCCTCTGGATTCTCTGCGTTCTGTTTAGAAGTGTCGGCTACTGGCTCTGATGTGTCAGCTGTCTGCTCCAGAGGCTCTGTGTCCTGTGACAAAAGCCGAGAGCTGTGACCACCTGGGTCCGGAGGTCAGGGCACCTACTCTGCCCACTGGTCCGCAGGGCTCAGCCTTACCCCGGACACCTCTTGGGGTGGGGCAGCTGCCTCTGCAGCTTTCTGCTGGCACAGGGCCTCCCACTCTTCCAAAGTAGGCATGATGGTCCAGACGTCAGGCAGGTACACCACCACAGTCTGGAGCCGCCTCGGGGGACCCGGCTGCAGGTACTGAAACTCCGCAAAGCGCCACCTGCTCGCAGCGAAAGGAAAAAGGAAGTACTGACCCACAACCTTAGCAAGCAGTTGCTTCAGTTTCCATCAACATTTACTGAGCACATACTGCACGCGCAGCTTTGAAAATATGAACGCAAGAGACCAAGTCCTCAGAAAATGGTTCATCAAATGGGCCGCCGTGAGTACGCAGACAGTGCCTATCCAGGGTGCTCCTAGCACGAAGGACCACTAAACGTGGCTGAGGGATCGCATGGGATGAGCTGTAGAGGGTTGGCTGACCCTTGACACCCACACACATTCCTACTCGTGCTCATGACTGGGATAACCATCTGCAAGTGCTGGAGAGAGGGATGAGGTAGGACCGGAGAAGAGAAGAGCACTCACAGGTCAGAAAGGCACAGGAACTCGGCCTCCTAAAGTCTCGCCTATACAACAGATCACACACAGACAAGCCTGGGGCAGCCACTCACCACTTCGTGCAGGCGCTCAAGTCAATGCCAGTCTGGGCTTGCGCACAGCGGATGGCCGTGCGGACTAGCACCTGCGGGTCGCCCTTGGGGTCGAGGCCATCCAAAGAGGGAGACCACTCACCCCCAACCAGCACTGCTTCTTCTTCTTTCCGGCTCAGCAAAAACTGCAAAAATGGATGCAAGATTAAAAAACAAAAACCCGTGGGGTGCCTGGGTGGCTCAATTGGTTAAGCAACTGCCTTCAGCTCAGGTCATGATCCTGGAGTCCCAGGATCAAGTCCCACATCAGGCTCCCTACTCAGCGGGGAGTCTGCTTCTCCCTCTAACCCTCTCCCCTCTCGTGCTCGCTTGCTCTCTCATTCTCTCAAATAAATAAAATCTTTAAAAAACAAAACAAAACAACGGATCTCTCCCCATGAGGCAGCTACCACCCCTGGGGAATGAAAGCAGCAGGATGTGGTGAGCAGTGGGGTGGGAAGCAGGGGAGGCTGGATCTCTCTACCCATGCACCAGCCATGTAACTTTTTCTGACAAGAACATCCTGAGCCATGCTGTCCTTCTGATGAAATAGCAATATTCCGGCTCAGGGCTCCCTGTTTCTGTGAGCTCATGAATAGGAGCCAAGCGGCTGCAAATCTGACAGGGCCTGACCGTCCACCACCCACAACGGCCTCCTGCCTCGTGGACTCTAGCTCTCACCTTAATCTGCTTTAGAGGGTGTTCTGGTGTCTCCCTCGGCTCAGCCAGGTCATCCACAAAGAGCATGCAACAACGATAGAACTCCTCCAGTCCCGGGGACGAGAGCAGCAGTACCTGTGCACGGGCGGTGTGAGGGACACGCTCGAGACCTTTCTCCTCCCGCCATGGGACAAGACAGGAGGCCAGTCTACTCACCTTGGAACTATAAGTGGGGTCACTGTCTGCAGGGATGGGCTCAGCACCAGCATCTGGAGCTGGCTCCTTCTCAGAAGATACCTGGATGCGGCTTGGAGGATGGAGGGAAAAGGGCTGGCTCAGAGGGAAGGCTGACAGCCAGCTCAGACACACAGCCAGGAGATCAGAGGGAACCAGGAGGCTGCGGTAGCGGCGCTGGAGCTCTAAGAAGTCACAGTTGGGGCTGGAGGAGGAAAGCAAGGGTATCCAGGCTGAGCAAAGACTAAATTATTTTAAAAAATGGAACTATGAAAGACTTGGGGGGAAAAGGGCAAATTATTTTCTAATCTGGGAAGGAAGACATCTCTGAAAAGAAAAAAGATGGATGAGATTTGACCATTAAAATGTTTCAGCCCCTAATGGCAAAGTCAAGTCGAACTGGGGAAAAAAAAAACAGAAAAGCATTTGCAATATATGACAGCCTAAGGCTCACTGTTTTGATCGAAGAGGAGCCCACAAATTACTAACATGTTCACAAGAAGGTTTCCAAGTCAGAGAAAACTGGGAAAATAGACATCTACAGGTACCAGAAAAAGGAGACTTAAAAGCCTGCGAACGTATGCTCAGTCTCACTTTTAATTAAATAAATACAAATCGGACTATCACTTTTCACCTAAGGGACTGACAAGAATCGAAAAGTTGGGTAATATAACACTGCCAGTGGGGAAATAAGCACTTCAGGCCCCATGGGCGAGAAGGGACACCGACGCAGCCTCTTTGAGAGAACTGGCAGTGGGTGTCCAAGTTTAAAATCAGACCCTTGGAGCCACCCACTCCATCTCTAGGAACTGACCTCAGTACACTACTAGCACTTGTCCACACAGACGTCTGCAGAAGGATGTTTATGATAGCAAAACTCAGGATGATTGAAACATGGGAAAAGAGAACCAGGGACATCAACAGTCTATCCATGTAGTGGAATATTGCACAGGTGCCGAAAAGGATGAGGTCCCTCTAACCAGCATTAGCATGGAATAAATTCTAAGACACACTGAGCGAAAAAGCAAAATACCACAACAGTGTATACAAGAGGCTTCCGTAGATATTCCGCACAACAGCTGTGTGTGTGGCTGACCGGCAGCAGTCACGTGCTGGCTGACGGGAGGAGGCCCTACATGCACCCCTCTCCGTGCTGTGGGGATCATGCTGTCCTGCAAGGAGACAAACCTCGGGAGGCAAGCAGGTCAGGGTGGAACACAGGAGAGGCCCTGCCCGGCCCCGCGGAAAGGAACCTGTGATGCCAGCAAGGACAGTGACAGCCCTCGTTCCTTTCCACCTCGAGGAAGAGGTGCCGAGAGGCTGCCCCTCACCTCAGCTTGGGCTTAAGTGAACTTTGCTGCCAGGGCAGTGGCGAGAGCCCCGCCTCCGCACTGCTGGATGGCATCCAGAATCACTCCGTCAGCCTCTTAGTCAATCAGTTCCTAAGTGCGCTAGGTAAGCCTGTAGGCCAGAGTCCTTGCACACACTAGAGAGCTCAAGAAATCATTCTGGGGTCCCCTGGAAAACGACTCCCAAGGTGCCTATGATCTATACTTTCTACCTGAATTAGAAATGGTATTAGGTACCCGGATTTTAATGTGCACCTTAGTAACAGCCTGGCATCATTATTTCTGCTGATCAAATCAAAGAAGTTCTATCAGGGCACGCATGTCACTGGCACTATGCTGGTCAAAATCTGAGATTTAGAAATTAAAAAACTGTCCCATTAAGAAACAAACAAAAAGGTCCTAGGCAGGTAACCCTGCACACACACTCCTACTCTTGCACATACTGTACCTCAGTTCCACAAGAAACTGTTACCAACTGCAAACCTCACACACACACACACCCATCCCCCACCCCAACCACTGCCGCACCACTCACCTGTCCACAGTATAGGGAGTGAGATGGACCCGGTAAGGAGGCAGGTCATGCCTTGGTTTCTTAGCACCCCAAGGCTCTCCACCAGCCCGCTGTTTGCGTTTCTTGGAGTCATAGTCGTCACTGGAGGTTGGTCCATCACCAGAAGGAAGAAACCACACTGTTACATTTAAATTTAATACAAAGTGGCCTAAAAGAACTGCAAACAATCTGAATCCCCAACATCAGAGAAATGGATGAAGAAACCACTGCTAGCAGCCACATAACACATTGTTATAAAGTTATTAAAATAGAGATTTAAATCCTTGTAACAGAAAACCACCCACGGTGAGCAAAAAGACATACAGGGTAGTATGGATACAGTAATGCCTCAACCTTGTTAAAAAAAAGTTTCAAAAAACTAGAAAGAAATAAAGTGGGGCCCCTGGCTGGCTCAGTCGGTGAAGCATGTGACTCGATCTCTAGGTTGTGAGTTCAAGCCCCACATTGGGTGCAGATAACACTTACAAAAAAAAAAAAGAAATCTTAAAAAAAAAAAAAAAAGAATGATAGATGCCTCTGACTAGTAAGGCTTATGAATAATTTTCTTTTTTGTGTTTTTCTGAACTTTAAAATTTATAGCTAATGTAATTTTTTTAAATGAGAAA
This sequence comes from Mustela erminea, assembly GCF_009829155.1. Lineage (NCBI taxonomy): Eukaryota > Metazoa > Chordata > Mammalia > Carnivora > Mustelidae > Mustela > Mustela erminea. The sequence goes on along the minus strand of NC_045615.1, from coordinate 2,798,230 downwards.
AGATTTTAGTTGATAATTTTAACATGAAACACATATATGGTACCATGCAAAGGATTCTATAAAGGAAGTTTTATTAAGAGACAGCTCTTGTAACAAACCCTTGGCAATACACATTAAAGTCATAAAAACACTCAAACCCTTTGATCCAGTAATTCCACTCTTGAAAATATTATCCCAAGAAAATTAATTCAAAAGAAAAACATTATAAATAGTTGAAAAATTCAAGCCGAGAGTAAAGAAACCACATTCATATCCAATAATACCTAAACTTTTATAGTAAACAAATACAATAATCATACAGCCATTAAAACAATCACAAGGATTACACTGAAATATGGAAAAAATGTTTAATCACAATGCATAAAAATAATCTGGACTCTAAAGTTAAAACTTAAAAAAATTAAAATTAAATTATAAAAAGTATATATAAAAAGACCACAAAAAAACACAGACCAAAAAAAAGTAGAAGTAATTTCTCTTTTCAAAATTATTTTCTAAAGGTCTTTAAGAATGGTTACCTTTAAAGGGAAAGGAGTGACACATTTTCATAGTATTTTAACATTACTTAATAGCATGTACTACTTTATATGTTCTATAATAATTTACTTATGATAGTATCACCACGTTATGAGCTCAAGATGTAAAAACAGAAAAGAAAAACCTTTAGACCGTTATAAAATGCCAGACTGTTAAAGGAAAACCCCTATGTCTCACAAGAGAAATAAAACCACTTGTGAGTTCTTCCCGCCCAGGTACGGCACTGACCACAGTCTAGTCTGCTCTTCCCTTCAGACCCACCTGCCTCGCTTCCCTTGTCATTCCAGCCCTGGGCATCTAAGCTCATTACATTTAACAGAGAGTTTTTCAACTTTTCTCTATGTGCCTGGCCCATTTCCCAGTTTATGAGCATCTCCATCCAAAAGCTGCCTTCCACTCTCGCCTTTCCGGGGTGTCGGCACTTCCAGGCTTCTAATAGTCATTCGGACAGCTCTCTTCAGCTCGCCCACGACTGGAGCAAACTCTTCAGTAAATGCTGTCCACCGCTAGTGACAGTGGATGTCCCACTGAATCCTGGAATTCAATGGCCAGTTTTCTCTCCTTATTGTGAATCGTCAGGAACACATTAGAAAGCAGTACCAGTGGGAGACAGCTCAGGAGCCTCAGCAGGATACTGAGATGGCATCCCACTGGATACGCCTGTCCAAAGACCTCAGTAGTTCAGTATTGACAGTCCAACGGGGACATTGTTATCTCCGTCCCCAAACCTGAAATTTAAAATAAAACTTGGCTTCCAGCCAAAACGCTCAAATAGCTTGACTCCTTTGTAAATTGCTGTTCTCCCAGAGTGACCTAACTCCTACGCCCCCTTTCCTACTTCGCAGATTCTCTGTCCTGACTGCCAGTGGTACCTCCCTGCCAGCGGTAATGTCTTTCTCTAGAAGCCATGACACTGAAGCATGATGGCGAAAGTCATGTAACACAGGCCTTGCACTGGGCTTGGTATGTTCAGGACAATCAAATGCACATGACTGTACAGAAAGACTGAATATGAACCTAGAGCAGAAAGTCAATAGCAACCATCGATTTCCACCCAGGCTACACTATCCCTCAGGGCACTTGCTGCGATTGGGTGATGAGGCCCTTAATAAACTCACAGGATGTGAGAGGTGGAAAGTCCTTGGAAGATGAAGACCAGGAAGATGTACAGGACAAGGGGTGTAGGTGTTTGCAAAATATATACCAGTGACTTGAGAAGAGGACAGACACAGTGTTTCAAGTAGTGGAGGCAGGGTGGGAAACAATCCTAGACTGCAGGACCATCCTCCTAGTTAGCATTCATAATGACCTAGCCCAAGGGAACAAACACTAGCTTCAGCAGACTAGCTGCGTCCCTTGTCGAAACTTTTTCTCGGCGTTCCTCCATGCCCTTTTAAGAGTTCACACTGGATTGCTTTCTCAGCCCTTATCATGTAATAATCTACTGGCATCTGGAGAAAGGGGATTTTTTCCTTATCAGCACAGTTCTTACTTCAAAAAAGAACTTGATGTGAGAGGATTCTCTGGAGTGATGGAAAATGTTGTAGAGCTTAATTGGGGTGCGGGTTATGTGGAATTTCCCATGTCAAAATTGTCCAGTTGAGATTTGTGCATTTCAATCTATATAATATTTGCAATAAAATTTTTAATCTTAAAAAAGAAAACAAAAACAAAAAACCAGCAAGTAAACGGCAGGGAGTAGATGGAGGTAGATATGAAAAAGAATGGAAGATGTTGATACTTATTGAAGCTGGGGGGTGAATATATGAGAGTTCATCATCCTTTTCTATTTGCTTTGCTTATATTTGCAATTTTCCCTAATAAAAAATTAAAATGAGGACCGACAGAAGAACTAAAACAGGTCTTAAGCAAACTAATCCAGAGCTTAACTCCTAGGGATATAAGCAAAACCTTTTCGGGACAGAGTTAAGGCGAGAGAAGGAACACGTGAGCTGGAGAGAACAGGCAGCCTGCTCCCAGCACTCCCCAGAGCTCACAGGTGACACAGGATGGCCTAGAACACCCCGAAAGTCCCAAATCCACCATGTCAGCTACATATGGGCCATGAAGCTACCAACATGTTCTAGGCACAGGCCTGGACTTCTGGGCAGACTGCAACCTATGGATTCTCACGCTACACTGGTATATAGTGTGTATAAAAAACATCTTATACTAGAAATTAATACATACACTATAAAGTTACATTTTTTTTGGACAATTACTATTTCTGGATAGTTTTGATTTTTGGCATCTCCATCTTAAGGACTAGAAATGAAAGGGAAAATTATAAAATTCAGTATGGTATTTTGCAAGATGAACTACATCAAATCCCTTCTTGCTGAACACGTTTATAAAGTTCTAGTATTTGCATATATATCTCAATGCATCAGCCTATTTCAGAGGAAAGAGCCCAGGATCTAGTTGCAGAAAGAGAATGTTAGTGTAACAGGTGGCAAAGAGACACTGCCCCTATAGACAAATAAATAAAATATCTTCCCTGTTTGATCGTTCTCTTACCTTCGGCCTTGATCCAATCGTCCGTGAGGGCCCCGAGCAGGAAATCTGTTCAGGTGGCTCAGATGAAGTGTGTGGGATGTTTGGAAGAGACTCAGAGCTACAGAGAAGAAATGGCTGGTGACTCAAAAACCTACGTATCTGCCCAACTTCCCTGTCCCTTTCCTCCAGTGACAGCAGTACCCACTTCTATTCTGAGAGCAACAACTGGAGAGTTACAGCCCCATTCAACCAGAGTACCCCCATAAAGCCACATCCCAACATCCACGCCACTGGTACGCACGCTTCTGAGGAAAGAGCGGGGGAATCCGGTGAGGCTGGAAGATCAGCTGGGGCTGAGCTCCCAGAATCCCTTGCTTCTGGCCCAGGGCTGCCACATGGAGAAGGGGAGGTGCGGGGGACTTCAGCAGGGGCTGCAGGACAGTAACCAGGAAATTCAGGGCATCCCATGGTTGATCTGCTCACCACCACGCAGCCGCACCCCTTGACAAAAGTAAGGTTCTCGCCCTGCTTTCAGGACACTGGGGCTTCTCTCCCACCCCTTTCCAATGCACATGCCGGAAAGACGCATACCTGGTTGGAGAGCGTTTGCACCTTGACAGCATTCCAGGGCACTGCCTGGCCTGGGTTGTATGCAGCCTTCACCAGCACCTTCTCACCCAGCTGGGGCAGCCGGCCCTTCACCACACTGCCAGCACACAAGCCAGGAGACCCAGTCAGGACAGAGACCCTGGCCAAGCCACCTTGACTGCCCCTAGGAAGCCCTGCCCAACAAGATTTCGCACACCTTGCATAAAAACAGCAAAGCAATGACTTCAGAGGGGCCCCACCAGCACATGACAGAATTGAATTCAACAAGCATTGAGGGGACTAACCTCAAGCCTACCTTAGCTGAAAAAAGACCTCTTCATCTACTACCCCGAAGTAGTCATGTAAGCTGGTAACAATGCCAGTGAAGACCCGCTGCTTCTCCCCACCCTGTAAGAAAATAACGCAGTTTGAAAGTAACAGAGAGCAGCTGTCCACACTCCATCGTTATCATCTCATCTCCAGCCAAACCCCATCCAGCTTCAACAAAATATGGTATCGAGAGTCACATGAAGGAGACACACACGTATAACAATCATAATCTACTGCAAGGAGGAGGAAGGGATCAGACTAATTCTTAGGTCAGAAGCTTCTCCTAGGATTTCCAGCTCTTTAATTCCCTAAAGCCAGAACTTAGGACTCCCCAGTCAGAAAGGGGTCTAGACACATGCATCCTGGCCCAGGCCAGGAGCACCAGGGAGGATGAACACGGGATGCAGGAATGAAAGCACCAGGCACCCAAGCATGCTGTGGTAGTCTCAGGTGCCGAAACTCACTAGAAAAAATGCCCAACCTACCTGAAGGTGCCTGGCATTTTGGGACAGGTCTGTGGCCACAGGAGGAGTGAGCAAACCAGGAGGAGGACCCAAAAGAGATGTTGAAGCTGCGCCTATGTGGACAGAGAAGCAATCTCCAGGAGCTGCATCTACCATTTCCAACACTAGAGTCAGAGAGAAGGTATGGTGGACCCAAAGGGCAAAGTGACTCCAGGCAACTCCTCCACAGGGTCTCACTTGCCACCACGGTGCTCATTTCCTATTTTCCTATGAAACACTGGCAGCAAACAGCACTTTACTAGGGAAACCCCAAGAGCCACATTTTAAAAGACGAACTCCAAAGCACGTAATACCCAGTATGCAGCCAAACAGGAATAAAGGTGATCACCTGAGAAGTTGCGTCCCCCTGGAAGCGGGTTGATCCGCTGGCGCTTAAACTGGGACATTGGGAATGTTGTCCTCTTTCAGAGTCTTAGAAAAAACCTTTAATTGGAAAAGAAAGAAGTTAACAGCTCAGAGAATTTTCCACGGACCCCCAAAAAGTAACAGAGGATCTTAATGAAGGTGAGGAGGAGGAATGAATGGAGAAGATGGAGGGAACATAAAGAGCAGGAAATGCAAAATTTACATTGTTCCATTCTGCCCTCACAATAAATTAGTGGTGGGTGATACTGTCAAGCTATTTTAAAGAAAAGGAAACTGAAGCTCACAGAGACTGAGACTTGCCCAGGGTCACATCACCAATTAGTGACAAAACTGAGACTCGCACCCAGGTCGCCAACAACTTAGCGCTTAGCGCTCCTCTCACGATGCCACGCCACCCGCAGATGCTTGGGGAGATTGGGGGATCGGAAAGGGCCCCAGTGACATTCATTCATTCAAATACATCCGCCAAAATGCTCCACGCAAGGCCGCGAAAAATGGAGGAGGCTGGTGCCGGAGAGGAGAAGGTGTGGGCCCTCTCCCTGGAAGCCCGGCCCGTTGTTCTCCGGACTGGCTGGTGGGAAGGTAGCCCCGTGGCCCGGCCGAACGCGAAGCCGGCAGCGCGCCCGCCCGCCCGCTCTCCTGCTCCGGTACTCCCTGGGCCTTCGCTCCCGCCTCAGCAGCCGCCGACACCGGGCCTCCCGGGCCGGGCCGCGGCGGGGCCACCGTGGGAGGACGAAGGCGCGCGGTTTCTCCTCCTCCCGCCCGCCCCCAGGGCCGAGGCCGTTGCCAGGGAGACGGGACTTGCAGTCCGGAGGGGGGCTCGGCCCCTTCCGCGTCCCGTGCATCTTTGCTGCCCGGCCCTCGCCGCCCCTCGGCCGGGGGAGGAGCGAAGGGGCAGAGGGGCGGCGGGGGGCCCCCCAACCCACCTGCGGGCCAGGGCCGCGACACCGGGGGGACAAAGACACCCGGAACCACCACAGCCGCTGCTGCCGCCACCACCGGAAGCGCCTCTCCGGAAGCGCGACCACTGGTCGGAAGCTGCCACTCTCCCGGATATGGTCCCTCCCTCCTCTCTACCGACTTCTCCCTTCCCCCACGCCGGCCTGCCATCCCGCTCCAACTGTGGAACGGAAGTGCGCCTTCCCCGATCGGATGCGCGTTAGGAAACCTGGCCTTGATGGTGTCCCCGCTTTACTGTCCCATTAGAAAAGTAGGCTTTAGAGCATTGGTTCCTGCTCCAAGACAGCAGGAGCTGGACCCCTAAATAGAAGAGAGCACCTACCACCCGACACCTGGCCTTGTTCTGGCAGACCCTAGGGCTGCAGTTGCAAGAGAAGCAGCCCCTCCTGACTGAGATGGGTGCCTGATCAGCGGCCACTTCTAGGAGACATTACTGTCTGACCCAAGCCAATGATTTCATCTCTAGCCTGTCCCTTCCACTGACAGCCCCTCCCCTACACACACCCCCCTCCACTGGTATCTACAGGAGACTAAGCTTTTCCCCTTCAGCAAAGAGTTAGGAACCTAACGTGCTGTAATAAATAAACCGCCACAGTATTTTGGTAGACATTTACAATGTTCTCAGAAACTTTTCCTTTAGTCCTCACAACCCTGGAAGATAAGGTCAGGAATTAATGCCCTAATTCTCAGATAGACCTAAGACTTGAGTGAAATGACATGCTTCAAGTCACACCGCTAATCACTGGTCCCTTTAGTCTCCATTAACAACCCAGGCCTGCTTTATCCTCTAGCCTTCCCATCATCCCTCCGGTTTGGCCTCCTTCCAACCCCATGCCCTCCCCCTCCTGTTCATATAACAGTCACAATGCACTTTGAGAGTTTCATCTCATTTTATCTTCATAATAAGACTGTGAGGTAGGTAGGGCAGGTATCATTAAATCATCCGGGACACTTTTAAGTAGGAAGCTATGGCTCAGAAAAGTTAAGGGATTTTTATCAAGGTCTAAAAGCTAGTATGAGTGTCTGGTTTCAGCTCTGATGTGTAAAGGTTATTAGGGACCAAAGCGGCTGCAGACAGACCTTGAAGCTTACTCTGCTATTCTCCGTGTTGTCCCTGACCCTTCCATTCCAGGTTGTCTTTGGGGCTCTGCTTCACAAGCAAGACTCCATGCAGAGGCTCCCAAAATAGTAGTTCATCCGTACCCCCTCCCCGCGCCACCCTGTCCTGGGGCTACCCACGAAGGTGCGAGAAAGAAAGTAGGACTCCAAATCAGTAACTGCACACTGAGGAATGGAGGTCGCTTCCATCTTTCTACAGTTACCTCACCCAGAAGATCAACCAACCCTCTGGGTGTATGATTCAGAAGAGATGGTTGGATCCAGCCAGTTCACAACAGTGACCGACTCACGGAGATACATGGATCATTTTGCACAAATATGCATCTGTGACACACTAGGCCCCAGTAGATCACCATGCCAAACACACCCCATGGACTCCTGATAAATAAGTTAGTTCACATTGACTAGGCCGAGGGATTTCTGGCAACCAGCAAGGAGCCTGGGGGCTGCTGCACCTTGGGGCCTCTCAGGGAGCTAGGGCTCCTCTGCCAGGCTGCCCAGAGGAGAAAGATCCAGCCCTCTCCTCAGAGAGAAGGGTGAGCATCACTTCCTGGCAGTGCCCAGAAGCAGCAACAGGGCAAAGGGCAAGGAAGAAGACTTCACTGCGCACCCCCCAACCCAGGGTCACATCCCTGCACCAGGAGGTCTCAGCATACAGAAAGGTTTTTTGCTCGTTGCTTCTTAACCACAAATGATGGCATAAAGGTCTTTCGGAGGGGCTGGCATGGAGGTCTTTCAGGGACGCCTCTTGACTCAATCCTGTGGAAAAGAAAAGGTAGCTTTAGGCTAGGAGGAGGAAACAAAGGCAGCAATGGCCCCAGAGTTGATGGAATCTGCTGTGGGAAGCTAGGGACAATGTGACACAGTGCTTCCTACCCCCACATTCTCCCCCATCATCTACTGTGGAATCCTCTGTGTCCTAACCTTGCTCTCCCAGCAAATCCGACACGTGGCCTAAGGTTCAGCTGTGAGAGCCGAGGGCTTGCTGAACCGGCATGAGGGGGTCTCCCAGGCTCTGGTCCTGGCTCTGCCATGGACTCACCACACAGGTAGCCTCAGGAAAGCGACTTCCTTCTCCAGCCCAGTCCCCAGCCTCCTCCTCTGTAAAAGGGATGCTTAAACTACCTTCCGTTTCTCCCAGCACCCTCTCTGAGACTATCTCGGTCTCTGAGATTTCAAAGGGACCCATAAAACACGACTGGCATTACAATCTCAGCATCCTGGTTCATCAGGCTCCTCCCCACACCCCTACCCCCTGCCCGGCTGGGCCCCAGGACTCACCTAGGGGCAGGGCCATCAGGAAGGGCAGGGGACTCAGGGTGTTTCGGGCTCCTCCAACGGATCCGGTTGAGCAGGACCTTGACCTTGTTCCAGTGGGAGAGATCCCGCTGAGCGGAGGGCGAGGGGATCAGAGCTCCTCCCCACGACTAACCTCTGACCAAGCTCCCATAGACAGCAGGCAGTACGGCCAGGACAAGTCACCCGCTCCAGTCAGGTATTCTGTCCCTTTCCCAGGGTTCCTGGCCTTCACGCTGTGTGCACAATCCAACCAGCCCACACCCCCCACCTCCCCACCCCCCACCCCCTCACCCCCTCTCCATCCTATCCCATGCCTCCACACACACCCATCACCTACCTTGTGTCCCTGGGAGGGGGCAAAGATCTGAGCTGGTTCTGCGGCGGCCTCTAAGAGCCTGGGAGGGTTGGCACTGGGCAGCCCAGCCTTTAGGGGTGCAGCTGTTTCTGCCCCTTCAGAAAGAGAATCAGCTTATCCAGGGCCAGAAGCAGTAAGCCACACATCAAGCCCCCGGGATCACGAGGTCTCCCGGGGTGGGGGCGGGGTCTCCCGCGGTGGGGCGGGGTCTCCCGGGTGGGAGCGGGGCCTGGGCAGGCAAGACACAGGGGAAACGGGATTGCCTCTCACCTGCCTCCTGCCTCTGGCTGAGCAGTTCATGCACCTCAGGGCTTGTGTCACAAGAGGGTGGCGGTGAAGGGGCCAGGGTTGGCTCCCCCCCTGCCCCCTCTATCTCCTCTTCCTCCACTTCAGGATCCTGTGCACAGGACAGACAGGCACTCAAGACCCTGCTGCTTCCAGGGCTCCCGAGTGGAGCCGCCCTCCTCCACAGCCCCCACTCACCTGCACCCTGCTGGCCTGCCGGCCCTGAGGCTCACTCACCGGTAGGGGCCTCTGGGTCTGCAGCTGCAAGTAGAGCTGCTGGAGCCTTGCCATCTGCTCCAGCACGAGGCACAGGTGTTCCAGGTATCGGAGCCCTTGTCCTGGGAGACAGGCCCAGGCTTCAGGCCCCAGGGCCCCCGCCTGTGGGACAGAGTGAGGTCAGGGAGACTTCTGAACTCAACCAGAGCCCCATGCTAGGCAGACCAGCAGATGGGAGCAAAGGGGCTGGGGAAAGGAGGCACACGCCCCCAGCTGGCCTCCCAACACACACCTAGGCATGCCGCCAGGCCAGCCCCCATTCTGCCCACCTCCACCCAGCTGGGAGTGGGCCGAGGAGAGAACAAGCCGTCAAGGAGAAGCAACGAAAGCCCCACCCCAAGAGAGCTCCAAGGAGAACAAGTCAGTGAGGCCCCACCAGCCAGCAGCAGCCCCCTCCATGTGAGAAGGCCATTTCTGTCCCACTCTTACCCACCCTGAGACCTGGCACTCACCACCTCTGCTTCCTCCAGGCCTGCCTCTAGGTCTGCCTCTGTGGCCTCCTGTTCCCCAGCTCCAAAAGGGGGCACTTGACTTTCCAGCTCGCAGGGGGAATTCAGTGAGCGGCAGTGTCGTGACATGCTGGCGAGGGAAGTGGGGAGCCGGCGGGAGCGCTCCAGCACCTGCTCCAGCTTACGGTTGGCCAGAAGCCGGCCAAGATGGGCAGGAGGCTCCACGGGAGCAAGGGCCAGGGGCTCAGGGCTCCCTGTAGGCTCAAAGTCCAGACAGACCTGAGAAAGGCCCGGTGAGGTCGTCAGGGGCCCGTCCCCAACCACCATCTCCACTCCTGAGTCCCTGGAAGCCAGTTTGAGAAGTGGTTGCTGCCTCCTGGGACCTCTCAGCTGGCCATCTCTCTTCCAGGAGTCCAGTGACCAATCTTGAGCCGCGTCTGGGATCCGTCGGTAGGTGCTGCTGACTCCAGGTACTACACAACCGTGTGCCAAGTCCTCACCAACCCCATCTGCAAGGAGAGTCTGCATCAGGCTGGGCAGGCTGCCCCTAACGCCCCCAGCATTCCTGGCAACTGGCAGCATTCCCCGGGGAGGAGTGTCCTGGGCCAGAGGTGAAGGGAGGGGACCGGACTGGACAGCCACAGCCCCGCCCAGATCTCTCCCCATCCCTGGTTGGAAGAAGTTAACACGGGTTCCCTTCAAAGTCTTTGTTGGTGATCACAGACCCCCCGGATTTGGGCTGTATGGCAGGCAAAGCCGTGTGGGATGTGTTCATCAGCTCCTTGTATGGCCGATCCTCCTTTGAGGGGATAGCTGCTTTCTTTTTGTGCCCTGGAGCCTAGAGTAAGCCTAGGACTTCCAAGTCGTGAATGGGGAGCCTCAGTATCTTCAACTACTCCCCCCTCCCGGGGGGGGGGGGCAGTAGGACTGCGACCCCCACCCCCACCCTCCGGCCTCAGGGACACGGAGAAGGGCACAAAGAAGGAAGCTTGGGGTCCCAAACTAGCATCAGGATGCAGGATGAAGCCTCTCCAGAAGCTCCTGGGGAAGGGCAATAAAAATAACAATAGCTATAACCACTGCGGGCTTCTGCTCTCTTAAATGAGAAATAGTGACGATTTGGTGGGGAGTCGGGGTGGGGGTGGGGTGGGACTTAAACAGGAACTGGGGGCAGGGGGTGTAGAAGAAGCAGCGCAAGCGCCCGAGGACTGTCCCCTCTGCGACAGGCCCTACCCACGCGCTGGGTCCCCAACTGTAACACCGATGTACAAACTAGCGCGGGAGAGGATGGAGGGCCGCCTCGGTCTCACCGCCGGCCGCGCGGGAGAGCTGGGGGCCACTCCGGGCCCTTCCACCCCGGCCCAGGAAGCCAGCCAGGAAGTCTCCTTCGGGAAGGAGAGGGCTTCTCCTTCTCCGCGGCCCCGTAGGGGGCTTTTGGACCAGCCGGCGGGGCAAGGGCTGAGAATTAGAGGGAAGTGGAGCCGTTGGGAGTGGGATGGAAGGTGGTGGCTGGTTTAGCGCCCGAACCCAGAAGGTCTCCAAAGCGCACAGCGCCATCGCTCAGCCCGTCCGAAGGGAGGCGGCGAGGTCGGGCGCCCCGGGCGGGGTGTACCGGCTGGGACGGGGAGCGCAGAGCGGGGTCCGGGCGCGGGAGTCGGCTCCAGGAGAGGAGGCCCCGGCCGGCCTGGGGGGCGGGCGACTCACCCCGGCCGCCGAGCGGCTCCACGGCGAAGACGCGCCGCCGGCCCAGCATGGCCCCGCTCCCGGCCCCAACGCGGCGCCCCGGCCGCCAGCAGCCAGCCCGCGATCCCGGCCAGAGTTCCCCCTCCGCTGTCTGGCGGGAGGTTTCGCACGCGCGTCCGGCCCCGGCTGGGCGCGGCCCCCGGACCCACCCTGCGGGGGGCGAGGGGGAGGGGCGCGCAGGTGTGCGGACGGCTGGGGGTGGGGTGGGCGCGCCCGGAGGGGCCGCGGGGGGCGGAGGCTGGGAGCCGGGCCGCGCGGGGCGCTCGGGGGAGCCGGGAGAAGGCCTGGATCTTCTGTCCTTCGGGCTCCGGGCAGCCCCGCGCTCCCACACCCGGCCGAGGAGCGGAGACCTCCGCCTGAGGACGCTGTCTGGTTGGAGGTGCGGGGTTACCCGACACCCCCTCACTCCCGGTTCACATGCTGGTCTGTCTTCCTGCCGCCGAAATGCAGCCGGGGCTGAGGGTGGAGGGTCGGCGGGGACTGGACGGTAGCGCGGAAGGAAATGGAGCCCCACGTGCTGGCTGCGGGAAGAGCGCTGACCGGGACAAGGTTGTTCCTGCGCTCCCAGCTGTGTGCCTGGGGCATGTCACTCAGCCACTCAGAAACCTGACGCGACAGAAGGGGGAAATGATCCCTGTCCACATGGAAATCCTTTCCGACAACTGTAGAGCGCCTTGAGTCCTAAGCTAGATCTGAATGCCCTCCTCATCCCATACCTCTCCCTCACCCCGAGCACTCTAAATCTGGGGCCTGGGGAGGGGGTCTTCAGCATCTGGGGAAGTGAGCCAAAGGGACAAGGAAGCAGCCTGGAGGCGGTGGAAGTGTAAATACTTCCCTGTCCCCACCCGAACCCTCGTTTGGTCCTGGGATTCTACCACTCCTCACCCTCAAAGGCTCCCAGCCTGAAAGGAAGCTGGGAGCCCAGGCAGCTGCCCAAGGTGACACAGCCCCGTGAGCAGGGGGGCTGCTGGCCTGTAAGGAAACCTCATCCTCTTGAGTAAGGTGACAGGGCTGGAAAAATCCCAGCAGGACCCAAATCCCTTGGAGGCAGATAAGGGAGCTGGTGGACGTGCAAACTTGCACCTGAGCCTCGGGGGGAGGGGCTGGAGCCAGAGCCCTTGGAAGGAAGTGGCCGTTAACTAGGAGGGGAAGAAAGTCTGCCACCCTCTTCTTTTTTTTTTTTTTTTTAAAGATTTTATTTATTTATTTGACAGAGAGAGAGAGATCACAAATAGGCAGAGAGACAGACAGAGAGAGAGATGAGGAGAAGCAGGCTCCCTGCTGAGCAGAGATCCCAATGTGGGACTCGATCCCAGGCCCCTGGGATCATGACCTGAGCCGAAGGTAGAGGCTTAACCCACTGAGCCACCCAGGCGCCCCTGCCACCCTCTTCTGCTCCTTGCTCCTTCGTACCCTTCCCCAAACACCTTACAGTGGAGCCTTATCAGCAAGTTGGAAACTATAAGATTCTAACTGTATAAGATAGGGAAACTGAGGCCAGTAGCCAAGTCTGGAGAAAGAATGAGAGCCTAGTGCCTGAATTGCCTGCCATCTTGTAACACCTTGATTTTCAGGCCAAGCCCTTCCCTGCTAGGCACAAGTCCTCTGGGTTTTCCCCACCTAACCCTATTCCCTAGACAGTAACCCCACTCCATTCCTCTTCCCCAGATACAGACAGGGAAACAGAATGCAGGGCCTGGCAGGAACTGCTTTATGCTTGCCCAACAGGATGTGTGGCACCAAACCCCAAGGCTCCCTAGGTAGGAGGGTTGGAGGGCTGGCCTATCAGGTGGCTTCCTTCCTCTGTAGTGAGAGGCTAGGGAGGTAAAGGGAGGGAACCTCTGCCAGATCTCGCCCTGAATCTGGAGAATGTGGGGCCAGATTCCAAGCAGTCTCCCTGGCGACTCTGGGGCAAGAATGCTTCTGGAACAGGAAGCCCAGCCAGCAGGAATGCAGTGTCTCAGCACAAGGCTTTGTGTGGGCTCAAAAGAACCCACACCCCCACCAACACACATGCAAGCACACGCCCTTCCAGGCCACGCACCTATGTCTCCCCCCCCCAACCATGCAAATACACCTGAGCCCTCGTGGTGATGGGGATCCATCATAGGGGGCCACACACTTCCCACCCCTCTGCCTTCTGAAGCTCTGACTGGAGTAGCCCTGTGACCAGAACTAGGTCAGGCCTTTCTCCACCCCAAGGGCTCTGGACCCCTGCATGACCACCTCCCACCCTGCTTCCTATCAGAGGAAACCCCTTTCCCTTTGATGCTTGAAGGAATAGCAGGGCAGCGCTGCCGCCCCTTTCTTGACCGCCTGACAGGTGAGCAGCTTCCCTGAGTTCCTGAGACACACGGTGGCTGAGCAGCATCCTTCTTCGAGCTGAGGCCAGGGATGCCCAGTGGCCCCTCATCCTCCATGGGGAAGTCCCAGTTTCAGGAAGCACATTTCCTGCCAGCTCAGCACTGAGCTAGGCCCCATGGGAGGAAGGGCCAAGCCAAGAGACTGAGGGCATCTCCGGCCAGAGTAGAGATGGCTGGGAGCCATGGTGACCTCCCTTGTGCCCTGGAAGGCAACCTCTGGTGATGGAGGGGCAAAATCTCCCCACCCCAAACCAGAAATGCGGGATTCAGACTCCAGGGTCCAATCCCAATCCCCTCCCCTTACCAGCTCAGAGTCCTTGGACCCGCTACTCATCCTCCCTGTCCACTGTCCAGGGGTTCTTCATTTATAGAATAAGGAGGACAACAATACCCACCTCAGAATTGTGAGGAGTAAAGCACTGAACACGTTTGTGTGTTAGAATTCCCTAGTGAGGCACCTGGGTGGCTCAGTGGGTTAAAGCCTCTGCCTTCAGCTCGGGTCATGATCCCAGGGTCCTGGGATGGAGCCCCACTTCGGGCTCTCTGCTTTGCAGGGAGCCTGCTTCCTCCTCTCTCTCTGCCTGCCTCTCTGCCTACTTGTGATCTCTGTCTCTCACATAAATAAATAAATAAAATCTTAAAAAAGAAAGAAAGAAAGAAAATTTAAAAAGAAAGAAAAAAAAAGAATTCCCTAGTGAAACTTTGGGAATGTCCCCTTCCCATTTCTAACTGAAGGGGACTATATTAGATGCTCTCTTGGGAAATGTCTAACTCGAATCTCTCATTTCTGAAGTTATTCCCCCAAAGGCAGAAAAAAGTAAAAAGGGCATAGCACTGGACAAACTGAGGTCTTATAATTAGGTGGTGTCCCTTCCCAAATGTGTCTGGGTTGCAGGGGGTGGGCGCTCACAGCTGGCTTGGGGTGGGTTTGAGGGCAGGGAGGAAAAAGATCAAAGACTGCCCCCAACCTTCTCCTCTGACCAAAGAAGAAGTGTGCTCCTAAGCTGAGGCTGGCTTCATAGCTGCTGAGCACTCTGAAGCTACCCCCTGCCCCCGCCCTGGGCCGCCAGAAGGAGAGCTGCTTGCCCCAGTTAAACAGGTGAGTTTCAGCGTGGACCCATCCAGCCTTTGGAGGCATTCAACAACTCACCAACATACCCCTTTCACAAGGGTCTCCACTCCCCATCTGTTTTCCTCTACTCCTTGGAACACTGCTGGCCCACAACACTTTGTTACAGGTGGGGATCTGACCATGTTAATATTCCCACCCACTTTTTCCAATCCATCACTTCCCTGCTTAAAATTTTCAAAATGATCCCAGAGTCTCAAGATGAAGTCCAAACCATTTCTTCTGGCATTCAAGGGTCCCATCTCCCCTTCCAGTCTTCTCTTGGTACCTCCTTCAGCCACTGCCCTAAACCGAGCATCCACCTGCACTCACCCCCATCCTTCAGCATTTGTCCACTGCACCTGTTCAGGTTCTGTTCATCCTTGCACACAGATGCCCTCTGCTCTGTGCTCACAGGCCACGCCTGTGTGTCCCACATTAGCTCTTAGCACTCATTGCCATGTACTATGATTTCATTCGTGCCAGGTCAGCGGCTGCCACTTGACTACCACCTTCAGGAGAGCATGAAAAAGTGCTACCTTTTTCTGGATGCCCCTTTTGCCGGCATTCTCCCCTGTCGTGGGCTACACCTGACAGCAGGTGGCGCCAAGGAGGCCATCCCATTGCCGACCAGGTGTTCTGGCCTGGGGTCCTCCTCCTGAGCCACAGAAAGCCTTGATCTTTTCTATGAAAATAAAGGCAGCCATCCAGGCAAAAGATGAGACGATTATTTCAAGGGGTAAATTGTATCAACAGATGCCCGAGGAGCCCACACAAACATTCTCCACCAAGATTCGCTCCAAAAAGAGCCAGATAGCACCGTCTCTGCAGCCCAGCTTTGATCTTTTCTGTGAAAATAAAGTTGAGACTGTGGCCCATTCCTCAGGCTAACTGGGGGACAGGGTGGGTCTGGAGCACCCGCAGCAGCCATGCACCTTTCTGAAATGTCCTCCAGGATGAGGGCTGGGGGTCGGTGGGTGAATCCAGCCCTAAATCTGGTAGGGAACCTCTGTCCTGGCCTCAAGTCAAACATACCTGAGGGCAGACATGCCTCGCACTGGTTACCCATCCTTTTTTGGTTTCGGTTGGGGTTTTCAAATCAACTAGAAGTGAAGCCAGCAGGGTCTCCCGTGGAAGGGACACACAGAAAACCCTGACTTGGAGGTGAGGTCCTTGGTGGGTGGAGGTCCCTCAGGGTGGGGGCTCCACTGGCGTGTCCCTCCCAGACAAGGCTGACCTGCAGCCTGTCCAGGGTTCTTTCTGGTGAATCTCTTTCTCAGATGGGTGCAGACAGCCTTGGTCAAGTGCAGGACGTACTTGAGATATTGCCCCCTCTCCAGCTCATCCGGGTAAGTCAGCTGAGCTGGCAGCACTGGTCCCAAGTAGAGCAAGGAGCACAGAGTGGCAGGCCAGCCAGGGCCAGGGAACATGAGACTGTGTCCCTGAGCCGAGGCCTGGACAGAATAGACGTCGGAGCCCGCCTCCTACATCCCTGCTCCTCTCCAGGCTCCCAGTGAGAAGCTCCGGCCTCTAAAGTACCAGGGGTTATCCCAGTAAAACTGCCATCTTTATAAAAGTGTCCGGGAGGTTGGGCGCCTGGGGGGCTCAGTCGCTTAAGTGCCTGCCTTTGGCTCAGGTCATGATCCCGGGGTCCTGGGATGGAGCCCCGCATGGAACCCCACACTGAGTCTCACATCTGGCTCCCTGCTCAGTGGGGAGCCTGCTTCTCTCTCTGCTTCTGCCCATACCCCATCTACATCCCCCTGTGCTTATGCTTTACCTCTCTCAAATAAATACAATATTTAAAATAAATAAATAAAAGGGTCCAGGAGAGGTGCCTGGTTGCCTCAGTTAATGGAGTATGCAACACTTAATCTCGAGGTTGTAAGTTCAAGCCCCACATCAGATGGAGAGATTAAAAATAAAAATTTTTTTAAAAGGGGGGCACCTGGGTGGCTCAGTGGGTTAAGCCTCTGCCTTTGGCTCAGCTCATGATCTCGAGGTCCTGGGATTAAGCCCCACATTGGGCTCTCTGCTTGGCAGTGAGCCTGCTTCCTCCGCTTTCTCTCTCTGCCTGCCTCTCGGCCTACTTGTGATTTCTGTCAAATAAATAAATAAAATCTTTAAAAAAAAAAAAAAAAAAAAGAGTGGAGGGTATCTAGAAAGAGCACAAACTTCCACTAAAAGAAATAGGCCTCAGGGCGCCTGAGTGGCTCAGTTGGTTAAGTGTGGGTCTTTGGCTCAGGGCATGATTCCAGGGTCCTGGGATCAAGCACCACCCCCCCAAATCAGGCTCCTGGCTCAGCTAGAAGCCTGCTTCTCCCTCTTCATCTGCCTGCCACTCTGCAGACTTGTGTTCTTTCCCTCTCTTTTAAAATAAATAAATAAAATCTGAAAGAAAGAAAGGGGGGAAGGAAGGAAAGGAAGAAAGAAGCTTCTTCGGTAGGTTTGGGGGAGGCAGATAAAGTGGAAAAAAATTATGTAAATAAAGACTTTCGACCCAGTGGTCAAGAGAAGCTCATCCCCAGGGGCTGGGCAGGGAAGGAGAGGGGAGATCTACTTTGTTTTGTCCATGTATATATATTTATAGAGTTCATATGTTGAGAACTTTACAGAATGAATACCTTTCGCCTCCGACCACCCATCTCTTTCTACGTACTTCTCTCTGTGTCCCAACCTGCTTAACCCCTGTTGCACAAGGATATCCAGTGCAGTGCCCACCTCAGCGGTTGGTGCACAGCCTGTCCTGCAGGGGGAAGTAAGAGTTTCTAGCACAGGCCTGGGACAGTGAGGCTGTCATGCACAGCCCAGGATAGGCCCCAGGACCTAGCCGCACCTAGCATGGAGGAAGGGGCCCGCCCACCACCCACCAACCGCCCTTCCATGCCAACCTGCTGTTGGTATGGCCCAGGCACAGAGGTGCCCACAAAGTTGAGGGCGGCCTGAGAGCACAGCCAGGCGCTCAGGTCTAGGAGCTGAGGGTGGGGGGTGAGGAGTAGCGCTGGCGGGCGTGCTTCTCACAGTACAGCTCGTCCCCCACCCAGAAGTGCCCGCGCATCTTCAGGTTCAGCCCGCAGTCTGCGCAGGTGTAACAGCTGGGGTGGCGGTAGCGCCCCTCCTGGATGCGGACAGCGTGGTTCCTGCAGGGGGCGATGGAGAGGGCAGAGCCATTAGCCTGGGGACTTGGGTGGAGGTGGGACCCCAGGCAGGACCGCTGCCCTTCTCATTCGCAGGGAGCCTAGCTCCGAGACAGGATTCCGGGAAGATCCCCAAATTTCAGACGCTGACTCCCCGAGCCTTCCTTTAGGACTCTCGAGTCAATATCCCTACAACCCCCCACCCTCAAGACCTCTAGTTAAAAAAAAGAGGGGTGCTCTCCCTTTAAACAAACACAGATAAATTGCATCCTGAATTTTCTGGGTTGATAATGGAGCAGTGGTTCTCAAAATGTGGTCCCAGGAATGAGGACCCACAGCATCGCACTCCCTGCGAACAAGCTGGAAAAGTGGAAGCTCTGGGGCGCGGAACCCTCTGACAATCCCTTTGCAGCTGCTCTTTGAGAACCCCTTTCCTTGCGTCTACACATTGGCATGGGTAATATCCCATTCCGCAGGTGGAACAGCGAAGCCCACAGAGGCTAAGGGGTTTGCCTAAACTGAGTCATCTGGCCGTTAACACCGCGTGCAAGACATTTATGGCGGGGGCGGAGGGGAGGGTGAGTGGGGTTTCAGCAATTTGCCAGAGAACACCGCTGCATTACAATGCCACCCACTGAGAAAAACAAACCTGCCTCTGGAAAATCCATCCCTTTCCAAAGTAGGTGGGGAAGTGGGGGTGGGGAGTGTGGGGGGGGGGAGAGCAACATTTTCCAGGAGGAGGCACCCCATCTGGAGGTAGATCTCCAGAGGCTTTTAGATTACTGGAGAGAAATCAGAAGCAATAACATTTCCTCCTCCTCTGGGGAGGGCGAAAGAAATCAGAAAGGAGGCAAGGCAGCAGGAAGAAGGCAGCAAGGCTTTGTAAGAAGCCTGAGAACAAGCCTCATTACCCCCTCGCACAGATGCCCGGTGGAAAGCCCCGCCGGGCCCGGATTGGTTGTTCTCTGCAGAGCCCTCCCGAGGGCGTTTCCTGCCCTGCTCCGCCCCCTACCGCCCAGCCAGGGAGTGCCTGCCCCCCACCCCCACCCCAGTACTCACACGATGCTGGTGCTGCACTTCTCGCACGTGTGGAGCTTGGGTGGGGTGGCCAGCGCCCTGGAGGTGGGCAGGGAGGACTGGGGGCTCAGCTGACTGGGCAGGAAGGCAGGTGTGCCACCTGGGGGTGGGCAGACAGACACATTAGAGCTCTTCTTCCCCGTGGCGGCAGCCAGGCTCTATTTACCCATGCACGCTCCTCCAGCACAGCTCCGAGGAGGCTCCTAAAAGGTGCGCTTAGGCTAAGGGAACACCGGGGGGGTGTGGCGGGTAGGTGATGGATGAAGGGAGTGATGGTGGCCGCTTCTTGGCTGGGGCGGAGTTAGCCCAAGCTGAGGCAGCCCAAGGAATGTCTGAGCTGTGTCTACACATCCCACCAAGCAGGCGTGATCCAGGCATGATGCTGTTAATTAAAAGATGGTAATGATAGATAATAGCAGCACCACAATACCTTTATACAGCTTTCAAAGGGCTTCTATGGGCCCGGCTGCCTGTGAGCCTTGGAACAACACTGAGGTGAAGCACCGGGGGTTCGGGGCGGGTATGGTCCCCGTTGGCCCAAGGACTCCAAGGCTCCAGCAGTGACCATCTGCGCTCCACCCCCACCCCAACCAGCTCTCTCCGGGCCCTGCCCACGGGCCCACCAAGGCCTTGGGGTCCTGATAGACAAGCTTTGCTTACTGCCCCCTGACCCCAGTGAGCACCCCAGGAGCTAACTGTCTGAGCTGAAACCAGGCACCAGATATTGTACCAGTGAGGCTGTTGATCCGGACCTCTGGACTGTTCCATCGTCTGCCTCCCTGCGGCCTCTGCCAGGCCAGGCCCCCTCGTCTCTCCCCTGCACTAGGCAGTGCCCCCCAACACATACACACACAGTACCACTGTACCCCGACCACCACCTCACCCCTATAAACCGTTCTTCAAGGGCAGACAGGTGCCTGGCCACTCTTGGCCACCACACTTGGCACCCCACAGGCCCATCAGACAGGCACAGTAAATGTCTGTAGAAGGAACAACAGAATGGCTGGCGAGAGCCCATATCTCTCTTCTTTCTCACTACAGCATCTGCCTGGCATTATTTAATGAGCCCTCCTGGGTTAGGGCACTCCTCCACCTGGCACATGAGACCCCCCAGCCAGGACTCAACCTCTAAGACCAGGCCCCTGCTACTCTCTCGCTCCCACACCAAAGCCCTCCGGCTGCCAGCCACCACAGGCCTCGCGCTCACCGCCACCACCACCACCAACCAGCCCCTCCTCCTCCCGCCACCCCATGCCCTCTCTGGAGGCTCAAACTCCCTGCCGCCATCTTAAGGTCCTTTGTTAAAGTCTTAATCTTTCTTCAAGGGTCAAGTCAACGTTATTTTCTTCCATGAAGCCTTCCCTGAAGACCCAGTCCCCATGGGCCCTATTCTCCACCTTTGTCATTCCCTTGACATTTTCCTGATCCCAGCCAGCACCTCTGGGAGCACCCCTGCAACTCCTATCAGATTGAAAGCCCCTTTAGTGCAGGGACTTGCCCTTGGTGCCTACTCCTGTGCTGAGTACTTAAGACATACCTATTCAATATCATGCCCAATTAGGGTCCGGGGACATTCTGTCAGAACCTACTTCCAACATGTAACCCCCCCAGGGGCTCACCTCTCTCCTCAGCCTCCAGGGCTTCCTGCAAGAGCCTAAAGGAGCTGGACTGACGGGGGGCGAGCCGCGCCTCACGATTCTCCTGCAGCATCTTATAGACTTCTGAGTCCTCTTCCAGAAGGCGGCTTCCCCCTTCTGAGTCCACACTGCAGGGGCAGGAGGCAGCCAGGAGTGAGGGTCCCTTCCTGGGTATGAGGACCAGCATGGGGGCAGGGAAAGAGCGCCCTAGGGCAAAGGATTCTGGGGGTGGGTATTCAGAGGACAGCCAACTGGGCTTAAAACCATCGGGACCCCCCCCAACCACTCCCCACCACCCCCATCCCTCCTCTCTGTCTCCTGGCTTCCCAGGCCCTCCAGGATTCCACCCCACCCTCCAGGGCCCGCTGCTACCTGAGCCTGGGGCTGGAGGAACGGGGACCGGGGGAAGGCGGCAGCACCAGCACAGCTGAGTCGCCAGCGCGGGTGAGGCTGGCCTGTGGGACAGAGAGGCACCAGGGGAGGAGTTAGCGGCTGGAGCCTTTGGCCAACACAGCCGTCTGGGCCGCCAAGCCAAGTCTGGCTGTTCCCCAGGCCCAACACCAGAGGGCTCCCAGCTCTCGCTGACCAGCAGGCTGGCAACAAGGCAACAAGGGCCCATCGCCCCAACCCTGCCCTCTGGGAACTAGGGACTCCTCCTGCTCAGTCCCAGAAGGGGAGAGTGGTCAGCCCCTGACTGTGGAAGTAAAATGGTTCTGCAAGGAGACTGGGCGCGGGGCAGAACAGCAGAAAGGAAGTAAGCAGATCCTTTTGCTGTGAGGAGAAGGAAACACAGGGATGGAGCGAAGGGCCTAAGACCCCTCTTAGAGTCAGGGCTGGAGTTGCAGGAGGGACCCCTCTCCTGCACACGCTTCCTCTCCTGAGAGGGCCCAGGTCTGCTGGTTGTCCTGGAGGTCTGGTTCTGCCCCAGAAAGTCTGCGGGGGCCAGGCCCATTTTGGACCCACACCCCAGCAGCAGCACGCCCCTCTCCAGGCGTGCACTGTCCACCTTGGGCTCTTTACGCTTGCTGTCCATGTGGAAATCCCACCTTTAACCTCACTGGTGCTCCACTTTCTGGCCTGCACCTCTGCACCCACTCCCTCTACCCAGCCTCATCTCCATTGCCAGCCCCCACGGAAGGGGCCCCCCACAGAAGGGACCCCTCAGAGACCACCAGACAGGCCACAGTGCACCGGGCTGAGGGCACAGTTCCCTGGAAGGCCAAATTCCCTCGGTCTTAAGATTCAAAGTCAGGGACAAAGTACAGGGTCCAATGATAAAATGGCATGAATTTTTCAGCTAAAAACAGAAACTTGAGGGTTTTGAGAAGACAGCCCTAGACCCTCACTCCTGCAACCTGCTTCCGCCAGCCTACATTCCTCTTGCTCTTGGTGCCTTGTGGTCCACTGACAGGCGGTAAGATGGTTTCCTCAGCACCAGCGACTTAAGAACCGTCCCATTGTGCCATCTGAGGCCAGCCTGTGCCCCGCATGGGGGCAGCGGCTAGCTGGGAGGGCGAGCCAAAACCCACCCAGGCTCTCTTTGCAAGCCAAGTCCAAGTGCCAGCCAGAGGGAGGGGTGCTGTCTTTACTTCACATCTGCCCACCAAGGCGTGTGCCTACCCAGATGTGGCAACTTCCAGTTTTCAGAAGGACCCCATAAAGGCTGGTGGGGTCCTGAGCCTGGGGCTCAGTGCAGCCCCAGCCAGCCAGCTCAGGAACCAGCAGCAAGGTCACGGCCACAGCAGACTGGGGTGGGGGAACCTCACCTCTAACCCCTTTCCTCCTGCCGGACCACGACCCCCTGGTGGAGAGGAGCCCAGCTCCCTGATTAGGAGCAGCTCTGCCTTTCTCCTCCCTCCCTCCTAGTCAGCTAGGGACACCTGCCTTCCCAGAAGGAACCTTGGATCCCCAAGTCCAGAGAAGCTGCTCACCTCCCCACCCCCAAGAGCTCATCTGTAGCCAGCACCTCTCAAACTGTGTTCTGCTGAACACAGGGATGTGAATAAGTGAGTGGCAGGTATGTGGGGGGAGAGGGGATGCCAAGAGAAATTCTGTAGTTAAATTTAAGTTTAGGAAATTGTTAAAATTAAATGTATTTCTCATGGGACTTCTCAGAGCCTTTAAGGTGCTAAAAGTACACAGTGGCTCCCAAGAGGGAGGTGTGGGACCCTGTGATTCCCACACCATCTGATCACAGCCTCATTTATAGACCAGAATGCAAGCTTCATTGGGTTAGGAATTTCTGTTGGTCCACCAAGGCATCCCCAGAGCCTAGAAGGGCGCTTGACACAAAGCAGCTCAACAAAAGCTTATTGAAGGGGGACGTCTGGGTGGCTCAGACGGTTAAGCATCTGCCTTCAGCTCAGGTTGTGATCCCAGGGTTCTGGGATCAAGTCCCACATCAGGCTCCCCGCTGAGCAGGCTCCCCGCTGAGCTTCTCCCTCTGCCTCTGCCTCTGCCTGCTGCTCTACCTGCTTGGGCTCTCCTCTCTCTCTCTCTGACAAATAAATAAAATCTTTAAAACAAAAATCAAATAAGTTTGTTGAAGGAATGACCATGGTCCTCAGGCCAAAGGAGGGAACTCAGAGCACAGGAACCGAATGTCAGGTCCAGAGAGAGAAAGACGGGCTGATCCAAGGTTAGACGTTAGAGATGGGACTACCTCAGGTCTCCCTGCCCCCCCAGCCCAGGGCTCCTGGTTACACTACATGGGTGGTCCTCAGATCTTCGCATCAGGACCCCGAGGACTCCTTAAAACACAGATTGGCGCCCTGCTCCACCCCTTCACCCCTGCATCTAACCCAGCAGGTCCGGGCTGGGACCTGAGAATGTGGATTTCTAACAGGTTCCAAGGTGCTGCTGCAGGCTTGGGAGCTACTCCCTGTACCTCCAGCGTCTGCCCAGCATCTCCCCTTTGCCCAAGTTTGGGAACCACAAAGAAGAAGGCCAGGATGGATGGACCCTTTCCAGCCATGCCCTGGGCCAAGTGCAGTCCCAGCTGGTGTCAGCCCCAAGATCTCCCAGAGAAGGCCCTCCCCACTCCCACCCAGGCCCAGACACGCCAGGTCCTGCTTATACACTGCTTTGCCATCCCCCGGCTTATCATCCTCTAATCTAAACCCTATCCAGTCCTACCTCTGACGTCCAGCAAAATTCCTGACAAAGCCTTCTCAGGCCACCCAGCCCACACTCCTCTCTTCCCTCCCAGAATGCCTCCCGCTTTTATAATTAAGACCACACTGTTTAGTTCTTAATTGTTCCCAAACTGCTTTACATGCTTGTCTTATCTCCCCAACTACACTTTAAATTCTTTAAAGTCGGGAATCTTATCGAAGGCATCTCTGTGCCCCCCTGGCCTGGCAGTCCACTGAGTGGGCTCCCAAGGAGTCACTGGCGAGACCCTCCCGTGCAGCCCCCACAGGAGCCCTCTCCTTCCTTCCCCAGAGTCCCCCAGTTTGTAATGCCCTCCCCTGGCCATCTCCAAAGATTCTGCTTTCTGGAATGCGGAATCACCGGGAGGGAGGACTCCAGCAGCTGGGTCTCATCTCCTTCACCCCAAAGGCTAGATATGCCCCCCCACCCAATTCTGCCCCCAACAGCTGTGGCCCAGGACTGTTGGCGTCCTTGCTCCCTCACTTCCTCACCCTTGCCCTTAGAAAGGAGAAATACCACCAAGACAGGGTTTGGGGGGGCTGTCACTAGTTCGCAGTTAGGACCCGGCCGTGGGTTGGGGGGGGGTGTCCAGAGTAGAAGGGCAGGGAGGAGGGCAGACAGAAAGTAAGCCAAGTGCAACTTGAGGCAGAACCACATCCCACTGGTGGTTCTCTGGGCTGAGTCAGAGGAGGAGGAAGGGGGATGGGGTGATGGGAGTTGGGGGCGGGCATGGGGCTTGGAATGGGGAGGAATGTGTTCAAGAGATGCAGCCAGAGCCAAAGGGAACCATCCCAACAACAGCAGCAAAACTATTTCAGCCCTGGCCCAAGAGAAACACTCAGGAAGGGAGGACGCTAGCAGGAGGGGGTTGGCCGCGAGTGGGAGGACAGGAGGTAGAAGGCCACCTGGGACCGGCCAGGCAGGGCTGGGAACCAGCAAGTGCAGCCCACCAGCAGACACAGTTTCCTCCCGGCTCAGGAGAGGGGCATGCTTGTTGCTGGGCGATGGAGGCGCTGGCTGCCCAAGGGGGACCCGCCATCTGCAGCCCCAAGGGTGCCACTGGCAATCAGCTGGGATGAGATGCTCTCTCCTCCCCACCCCCCAGGCATCCTCACCTGGCGGTTTCCAGGGCGGCCTCCGTAGGAGAAGCGGTCAGCAGCGGTGGGTCCCGGGGAGTGTGCCAGGCTCTGGAAACTGAAATGCGGGAAATGGATGGTGTGTGTGCCCCCCGTCCCACCCAGTCTGCCTCAGGGATACAGAGGGTGCCCTCAGGCTCCCGTAAACCCAGCTGCTGAGACTGACAGGCCTGTTCACGACCCTGTGGCCTTCGTGCCCACCCCTGCGCTCACCTGCGGCTCACCATAACCTCTCCAGGGAGGCCGTGCGGGCTGCTGAGGGGCAGGGTAGAGAAGGGGCTGCCTGGCTGGGGGCTGGAGGACACAGGGCTGGAGCAGGAAGACCTCAGGGAGGACTGGCTGTCTGTGTGCGTCCTCATGGAGCCCTGTGGAGAGAAGGGCCGCGAAGGGAGACACCCATCCCCTAACCGGCCCTGCCCCTCAGGGTTCCCCTCACCTCAGGGTGCTGGAGTTCCCAGCAGAAGGCACCTTCCTACCTGGAAGCGAGTCGCCAGCACTTCCACAGAGCCATCCCCATTGGTCTGCCCAGGGGAAGCAGCCCGCGACCTGAGGAGAGGCCAGAGGGAAGCAGGTCACAGGAGTCCAGGAGCCCCGCTCACCTAACTGGGCTGCAGATTGCAGCTGTTCCCCCAACAGATTCTCAAGACTCCTAAATGTTCAAAACATGTGGACATCAGGTTGTCAAATTTCAACTTTGCCAAGTTCAAAACGACTCTTATTAACAACCACTGTCATGTCTCAAAGGAATGGACAGTTTAGCATCAATATGAAAAATAGACATAATTTCATCAATTCAGTTTTAATAAAACCTCACAGTACTCCCTGTCTTTCTCTTTCTGTCTCTCTCTTTTACGATTTTTCATTTATTTACTTGAGAGAAGGAAAGAGAGCATGAGCAGGGAGAAGGACAGAGGGAAAGGAAGAAGCAGACTCCTTGATGAGCATGGAGCCCGGACACAGGACTCCACGCGGGGCTCGATCCCAGGACCCCCAGATCATGACCTGAGCCAAAGCCAGACACTTAACTGACTGAGCCACCCAGGCATATCTCTCTCTCTCTCTCTCTCTGTCTCTCTCTCTCTCTCTCTTTTTTTTTTTTTTTAAAGATTTTATTTATTTACTTGAGAGAGAGACAGTGAGAGAGAGCATTAACGAGGAGAAGGTCAGAGAGAGAAGCAGACTCCCCGTGGAGCTGGGAGCCTGATGCGGGACTCGATCCCAGGACTCCAGGATCATGACCTGAGCCGAAGGCAGTCGTCCAACCAACTGAGCCACCCAGGCGTCCCTCTCTCTTTTTTTTTAAGTAGTCTTTACACTTAGCACCAGGCTCAAACTCAAGACCCAGAGAGGAAGAGTTCTATGCCCCACCAACCGAGCCAGCCAGGCACCCCCCTTTTTCTTTTTCTTTTCTTTTTTTAGCATTTCGTCTAGACTTTGTCATTGGTCAGCATCAGTGTGTAGATCGATTCTGGGGTAGATTGCTGATTTCATATAAATAATCCTTTATCTTTCACCCATGGAGACACAGAAGCCCAGAGAGAGAAAGTGAGTTCCTTAAAACCCAGGCTAGCTGCCCACTCTCCCCTGCCAGCCAGAGGCGGTCTCCCCTGTCTCCCACCAGCTTTGCTGCTAAAGGCTGGAACACCTTTGAGAGGGTCATTCCTAGCCCCTTCTGAAGGCTTCTCCTCCATAAAACAAAGTGTGGAGTCTGTCTCTCCCACAAACCCCCCAACTCCCAGACCCCGCCATCTTGCAGGGCCTAGACAGCCAGGGTAACAAGCAGGCCCAGCTCCCTACCAATCACCAAGGCAGCCAGCAAAAAGAGGTGCCCCACCTCAGCTCCCTGGGAACCCCCCTCCAAAGCCCTTCCCACTGGAGTCTTGAACAGGAGGCCATTGGAGGGCTGGGACTGGCCTAGGGTGAAGAAAGAGCCTGCCATGTCCCAACCCCACCACACCATTCCTGGATGTCTGGCCACTTCTAGAGAGGTCTGCAAGAACTGCAGTCACCACACACCACACCAGCCTAGACCTTCCCAGGCAGGGGCGTGGGGCCAGAGTGAAGGTAGCTGGGGCTTTGGCTCCAGTCCAGAGCACTGCTTCCTGCCACAGAGCTTCTGGGTGCTCCTGTGGAGGAGACTGGGAGGGTTTAGGAGTGGACCAGACAAAAGAAAGAAGATGCTGGGAGTCTTGACCTGCCCATCATGGAGGTGAAGGCCTGGAGGGACTTGGTCAGGCCCCCCTCGCTGATGGCACTGTGTACAAGAGGAACCTATGGGAAGTGATGGTGTCAGCAGCTCCCTGCCCCTCTGCCACCCCACTCTGCAGTCCCTTGTAGACTTTGGTTCCCTTCCCAGATGCCGTGAGGTACTCTCCACCCCCCTCCTTGGGCCGCGGTCCTGCAAACACTCACGAGCCTGAGTGGTATGAGGGAGTCACTGAAGGGGCCGGGGTCATGACAGCGTCGTGGGAGCCAGCGTCTATGACACTGTGGGACAGTGGGGGTGAGGACAGGGCGTGGACTCAGGGCCCAGAGAGAGCCTGGGAGGGGAGGGGAAGGCAGAGAAGCACGGGGTGACTGACTCAAGTTAAAGGCCCGCCCAGAGGGTTCTCCTGACTGGGGATCTCCCAGCATTCCTGTCCCATGACTCACTCTGATGCCCCACCTCAGGGAGCCACCTGTTCCCCCACCCCACCCCACCCCGCCAACCCAGGCCTCGTGTCTGAAAACCCAAGCCTGAGAATCTGCCTTCATCTGCACAGCCCAGAGAAGCCATGGGGACTGACAGAGGGGGTTCTTTGGGGAGTGAGCCCCAAACTCCTCAAACCACCCCGCCCAGGATCTGAACAAAGGCCACCCCCTCTTGGAGGCAGGGGCCTGGGAGACCCAGCCTAAGGCTCCTGTTTCCCCTCTTCAACCCACTTCATGCCCACACCCTCTACCCTGCACACTTGGGAACCAGTCAAACCCGGGCATCCAGGTACTTGATGCCAGCCGGCCCTGCCCATGGCTGCGTGCCCAACTGGGCTCGGGGACACCCCTCAGCCCACCCTGAGGCAGCTCCAGAGCCTGGACCTTCTCAAAGATGAGCCAAAAGATCCCAGGAAGACCAGGCTGGGGCTGAGAGGGCAGCCACCATGCAGCAGGCCAGCAGAGGGGTGAAGATATGCTGGCCGGCCTAGCAGAGGGGAGGGCCTACCGGTCTAGCCGCAGCCGCAGGGGTGAGGGGCTCTGGCGGATCTTGCTTTGCGCCTCTGCGTGAAGCATACCCTCAGCACTCTCCCCGTTGATGGCCAAGATAATGTCACCGGGCCGGAGGTCAGCAGCCTCAGCTTTGCCCCTCTCAGTTACCTGTAGAGGATGAGGGACAAGTGGTCTGAGATACCCCTGCTCAGACAGCGAGGACATTCCCGCAGGGATGGAGGAGAGGGCATGTGTCTCTGTCCTGCCCAAGAAATACAGAAGCAGGTTTGAACCAGGCTGGCCGGTGTCCCCCTTTTTCTCCCTGCCCCGCAGTGTCTGCCCAGTTATTCAGCTAATCCCCTCCCAAAGCTGGAGGGGAACCACCCCCTCACCCCATCCCTGGCATTCTCACAGAGCCTCCCAAAGAAATGACAGAATTTGAGGGGCTGTGCTTGGAAATACTTCTGGATAGAGAGCCCTGCCCATGCAAACACACCACATAGGTAGTTGCCCCGTGAATGCTCCCTGGCCTGGGCCTGGGTCAGGACACTGCCAAGGACTTGGGGCTCCTGTTCTAGTAACTTCCCCAGGTGGCTGCCAGCAGGTGCAGGGTGGGTAACCAAGGAGAAAAGAGCAGACCTCTACTTGGCCCAGCTCCCTGTCAATCCCCAGAAGTCTGTTCCCGAAGTGGTCACCACAGCCCCACGGCAATGGGGCCCCAGTCTTCCCCAGGCTAACACTCTCAGAAGCAGGCCTTCTGACTCCAGAATGAAAAAAAAAAAAAAAAGGTGGCTGTGGAGAGCCGGTAGACAGGGTAGATCCTAGCTCCTGGAACTAGCCCTTACCTTGGTCACCATGATGGGTGTGTGGAAATCCCTGCCCCCAGTGATCCGGAAGCCCCAGGGCCCGGGCCCTGCCACATCCACAGTCAGGGCCATATCACAGGAAGGAGGGCTGGAGACCCTGTAGAAGCAAAAGAGAGGGGATGACAGGTCCAGAGAGAAGCCAGTTAGGGACTGGGGAGGGGTGCGGGGGGAGTGTAGAGGAAGTGACTAACTCCCTCCTTCAACCCCCTGGTTTCACTTCCCCCCACCCTGGGAAGCCATGACTCTGAGTTCCCCCTTCACCGCCACAGTCTTCAGCAGCGCAGCTCCCAGAAGGCAGGCCGTTCAGGTGCCTCACAGGCCCTTGCTGGATGGAGACCAGGCAGGCAGGGGCTGGCAGGTGGTAGGCGATGTCACCGTTTCCTGTCTCTCCCCCTCCTCCACCAGCAAGGCTAAGTCCCATCAGTGCTTGCTTCCTGTCCCCAAAACTGACTGCACAAGGTACTTCCTCCCCACTCTGGGGGAGGGCAGCACTCTGGGAACAGGAGTGACAGCAAACAAGGGGGTGAGGCCACCATAGACTGTTCAAGTAGTTGGCTGGGTGGGGACTGGCCCTGGGTCTTCAGAGGGGCCTCCTGGCGACCGGCCTGGCCCCTGGCAATGTGGTCCAGGTAGGCAAGACGAGGCTTCCCACCTCCTCCAGGGGCCTGCTGCCTTCTGAACAGCCCCAGCCAGAAGGACGGGCTCACCTGCCAAGCTGGGCACACCCACCCCCTGGCAATGGCTGTAGCAGGGCAAGCTGACTGATGCTGCCTGCTAGCTGGGGCCACAGGCGTCCCATCCACGGCCCCCTCCGCTGGGCAAGGGAGTGTCCTTACAGACCCAGCCCTGGTAGGATTTCCTGAGCCTCTAGTTATGGAGCCAGGAGCCAACCCAGGCAGGAAGCTGTAATGCCAGCCCTGGGCCACCACCCTGCCCAGCACCCTCCCTGGGGCTGCCCCTGGGGAGGTCCAGAGGCTGCAAGTGCTGTCAGAATCCATCAAGGACACTAGGGCCACTTCCCGTGTTTAAGAGCCTGAGGAGACGGCAGCCAAGCAAGCAAGAAGGGCTCTCGGCCCCCTCTACGGTCCCTGGCTTCGCCTTTTGCCCAGGCCTAGCCCCTGTCCCTGCCCCAGGTCTCCAGGTCCCCAGGCCGACGCTCGCGGTTCACAGAGGCTTTGGATTCTCAGACCTTTGAGCCGGCTGATGAACTCCGCGCCCCGGGCCTCGGGGATGTGCCCAGCCCGTTGGCCCAGCTCTCCCAGTCCGGGCGCCTTCTGCACTCCGAGGCCAAGGTACCCGCGGGCCGGGTGCTGGAGGAGGAGCGCCCGGGATCGGGAAAGCCCAGCACGCAGGGGGCACCGGCCTCCAGGCGAAGCTACAGGGAGAGGAGCCGTGGGCGGAGTAAAGGGCCGGGGTTCGGAGAGCGGCGCAGAGGGCGCGGGTTCGCAGTGCTGCGAGGTCTCCGGAGCCGGGAAGGTCGCCGGCTGTGCTGACGGTGCGCAGGTGGGCGCGCTCACCTAGCTCCCGCTCACCTGGCTCCCGCTCACCCGTCGGGCTGGACGGCCAGAGCCGGGAGGGAAGGGAAGGAGGGAGGGTGAGGAGACACCGCCACTGCCGCCGCCGCC
This sequence comes from Mustela erminea, assembly GCF_009829155.1. Taxonomy (NCBI): domain Eukaryota; kingdom Metazoa; phylum Chordata; class Mammalia; order Carnivora; family Mustelidae; genus Mustela; species Mustela erminea. Next base: position 2,767,618 of record NC_045615.1, on the reverse strand, counting down.
ACCGCCGCTGTCTGCCCGACTCTGGGGAGAGCCCGCCCGGGGCTCCAAGACCTGCCTCCGCCCATGTGATCCCGGGGCCGCCCCTGCCGCCGCCCCTGGCCCGGGAGGCCGCCTCCTCCGCGCAGCCCAGCCCGAGAGCTGCCACCTGGCCCGCGCCCTGCTGGGGTTCGCGGGGGAGGGGGTCTCTCTTTAGGGCCCCTTAGAGGCTGCGGCCGTCCTCCCCGAGGTGCCCTTCTCCCGAATGCTCAGAGAGGGCGGGGAGGCGTTCCGGTGACGGGTCGCGAGCCCCACTGCGCGGACAGCAGAGGCTGCGCCCCTGAAGCTCTCCCAGGCCGGCCGCGCCCACCCGCCTTCGCAGGGGCCCTCGAGCACCTCCCCCCCGCCGCCTTCACCACAGCCGGGGCCGGGGCGGGGGTGGGCCGGCTGGGTCTGTCTGCGGTCCGCCTGGCTCCTCCGCCCACTCCCGGCTTGAACTCCGACGCTGGCGCGGATGGAGCCCCGACACCCACAGATCCCAAGCCCGGGCGGCCCTCGCGCCCTCCTCAACTCGGTTCCCCAACGGCGCGCGCGCTCCCCGAGCGGTGGCTAAGGGCTGCTGGGTTCCTAGGGCTGCTCAGGGCTGCCCTGCCGGACAGAGATGCCCCACAAGCCTGCTCGGCTCCGGGCGACCTTCGAGGCCCAGGAGCTGGAGGGAATCCTGGCTGGCGGTCATCGGGCGCTCTCCTGGGCTGATGTTCCTGGCTGATTCCTGGCTTCCCTCTCCTCACCCTCTCTGATGCCCTGCCTGGGGTGGGCCAGTCCCAACAATCACCATGGGCCCTCGCTGTCCATGTGGCCAGCCTTCTGCCAACCACCTGGAACCCAGGCTCTGGGGTTAGGGAGCAGGTAGCCGAGGAAGACCCCAGGCATCAGCTCAGAACCATCTGGCAAATGGTTCTCCGGAACCGTACCTGGCAACCCTCAACCTGGAGACCTCAGGGCGCACCAAGAGCCGGCTCCGGCATCTCCGATTGGTCTCCACTTTGCATTCTCTCTGTCAGGCTGGTGTGTTTTCAGGGAAGCACACCTGTGGGCACAGCTGTAACTTGCCTGCCTCAGGTGTGAGTCATTCCCTCCAAGTTCCCTCTGCAAGGAGTGCCCTCGCCACTCTTCTCTCCTACCTGTGTCCTGAGTCTCCTCCTCCCCACACGGACTGACAGGTGGACTGCCACCGACCTCCCTTGTTCTAGCCTTCCTGTGGCCTCTGTCCTCAGTGCAGGTAAGCCACTCTCCACCAACCAGCTCTGGGCCTCCTGGAGTGGCCCCTTTGTGTGACGCAAGTGCTCTACCGCCCCAACTAGACCCCCAACTAGACCAGAAGCCCTTGAGGGAGGAGGAAACTGCAGGACCAGCAAGCACAGCCCTGGAGTCCCACAGATCTAGCCTCACATGCCAGATCTGCCTCTTACCGTGTGACCTTGGGTCATTTCCTCACTTTCCCCATGGGTAAAATGAGTATAGTGCCTACCTTAGCCTCCTTTGTGAAAACCGTCCTCCTGGATAACGCAGATTCCTGTTAGGGTGGTGGTGGGGGTGCGTGGTGGTGGTGGTGGGGGATCAGTTCACTGCTCCATTCCCAGAGCCTAGCACAGTGCCTGGCACACAGTAGGCATTCAATAAATGTCGAATGAATATTGTTTGAATGATTGAAGGGATTAATTTCTCTTCCTTCACCCCTGATTTGAGGCAGGGCCTCTGGTTTACATCTCTGTGTCCTGACTCTTCCCTAGTCCTTAGTATGTACGGGTTAACCTGCAGGATTTATATTCCATGGGTTGTGCATTCACAAAACTCATGATCAAGACAAAATTGACTCATCCAAGGGCAAGACCCTGTGGACCAGAAGGGAGGACTGTCTTGCTCTAAGCAACTCTGCAGCCCTGGGCAAGTCCCTCAGCTCCCCTCTCTAGCGGGAGCAGCATCCCCAGTGGCCTACCGCACTTTCTGACCCTGACCCTGCAGGTCCCCCTTGCCCCTCAGGCCTGTGACCCTCCCCTCCCCTCCTCCCTCCTGGCCAGGTCAAGGCACAGAAGCGGTCCAGGTCACACTGCAGGCGGGGCTGGCAGGGCAGCAGCCCAAGGGCGTTGGGTTGGTTTGCTGCAGAGGTTTCAGTGCCCCATCAAAGAGGGTGTGGATTCAGTTTCTGTCCCAGGGAAAGGAAGTCTCAGTCAACCCTGGTATCTTTTCTAAGGGCATTGGGGAATGCAAAGAAGCTGGGACAGGGGATCTCGAATAGGCTAGTGGGTTCCTGAAGAATGGTCATCTCCACATGATGGGCCAGACCAGACAACTTAGAAGCAGATGGTGGTGAGGCCTGGGTGGACGGAGCAGACGGAACGTACATAAGTCCTGTTCTTCCAGCCGCTGTTTAACCCCCACTGGGGCCCAGGCCACACCCAGGCTCAAGGAAATTGCCGGGGCCAGGCTGTGGCCCTGTCATTCACAGGCAGAACTAGGCATCATCACCTCTTCCCACCCACCTGGGGTGGGGGTGCCTTAAGTGACAGGCCTAGCAGACAGGACTGCCAGGAAGAACATAAAAGGAGACGAACCCAGAGCAGCCCTTGGCTTCACGCATGACCTTCTTTGTCCAGGACAAGGACTGCCTGGGTGCTTGGTCCACTTTGTGCAGAGAGGTGGCAAGAGTCATTGGACTTGACTTCACATTTTAGAATGATGCAACCCAGACAACTTAGTTTCTCAGCTTCAGTCTCTTGTTACGTAAAATGGAATCCTACCCATCATAGGGAAGCTTCCGTCAGATAGCACACGTGCAGCACCTTTTGCCCTGTTCAACTGCCAGCAGCTGCCAAGGAACAGTTTTCTTTCTTGGCAGAGCAGCCAGGCCCAGGCTGTGGCACTGCCGTCGCTGTGCAGGGACCACCAAGCCACAGGACTGAGAAACCTCTGGCGAGAAGAGTTGCTTTGGCTAAGCTGTGCCCCACCACTCCCAGCTTCCCGCAATCGATGGCTCAAAAACCCGAAGAAAGTAAACAAACACACGAGAGCTTTGGTGTAGAAATGGAGCGCACAGAAGGAAAACATTAGGAGCAGAACAGCTAGAAATGTCATCTCGCCCAGCAACCCCATGACGGCTCCGGAATCAAAACAGGCTGTACACAAGGCCGCATTCAGCTCCCATCTCTGGTTTCTCCCCACGGTCGGGCTCGCCCCAGGCCCTGTGACGTCGGCTTTCTTGGAGCTGCTTGTCAGACAGCTGCCTGATCCTGGAGGCTGCCCCATTCTGCCCGAGACCTGAGGGCTGTGATCTTCAGACAATGAGGGTGCTTTTCCACCCTCCCCTTTCACACACAGCCTCACGTCCCACCTGGTTCCCAGCACAGCCAACTGCAGAAAGAATTCCCCAGTCCTAGGCAGGAGGAGCCTTCTCCTGGCCGGAAGGAAACGGATGGGCAAGGTTCCTGGTATCCAGATTTATTTTACATTCTCTTCCAGAGGGGACATGGGGGTTGGAGGAGCTGGGGGGGCAGGAGGGCAGTGCGCCTCAGTCTCCCGGGAGAACACCTGGAGCAGGCCAGTCCTGGGAGGCCCAGTCCTTCTGGGTATTACAGCAGCGCAATGACACACACAGCCCAGGAAGCCTTGGGGAAGAGGGGGCCTTTGAGCAAGACCTCCTGCCAGGCTTCGGGCACTGAGGAGGGGCTGTGTTCCTCTCCCACCTCACTCCCAAACCCAGCTGGAAGCAGGAAGGCAAAGGGGGCAGCGGGAAAGCTGGAGTGTAAGGGGGCGAATCCCCTCCAGGCAGAGGTGGCCTTTGGTCTCTGTTAGGTTAGGAAGCTGGTTCTTGGTAGAGGAACCCCATGGGGGTGAAGTTGGGAGCCAGTCCCTGTTAGAGGAAACGCCATAGCGGGGCGGGGAAGGGGGAGGGGGTCCAGGGTCTGGTCTCAATAAGGCCTGGAAATAGTCTCCACTTCAAAGCAGACCTCTATATTTGGGAAGTGGGGTAGGGGAGGAAATAAAAAGGCTGCTGGAGGAATGTTTGTGAGCTGGGGGTAGGATGCAGTCCAGGGGGCTTTGAGGGGGGCTCTGAAGAATGGCTGCTGGGGTTGTCTGCAGATGCCAGCAGCTCAGGTCTTGGGGAAGGAGGATGGAGGGGGGATCCTCTCTCCCTCCAATAAGTGCTACTGTTCCCCACCCCATTCTGGCTGAGCTCTGAGTTGCCATGGAGACCACTCACACTGGAGCTACATAATTTCCTGGGAATGTCCCAAATTTCTGGGTCCGTCGGGAGACACCTGAAAGAGAAAAAGAGAAAAGGTGTAAAAGGCATTCCCCAGACTTCTTTAGTAAGAATGTTTGGGGGTGGGGAGGGCGTGGAAACCTTACCCTACTGGCAGTGCCCAGAACTGCAGGTGCAGTCCCTGCCCGGGAGGGAGGCTTCGTTTTACTCATTTGTGCCCCCTAGTGGGCAGACGGGCAAAGCTACACTTTCTAAATTGAAGGACTAGGAATTTGAGTCCTCTATAACTGGGCACACACCACTGAATTATCCCACCTTCCTCAGGAAAGCAAAGAAGCAGGAGGCTGAATCCAGAACTTAAATGTGGAGGAAACTCACTGATCTCACCTTCAATTTAGAGATGGGACAGGCAGGCAAGGTCTAAAGAGAGAGCCAAATGAAATCCCCAAATGCACTCTGTTGCTTAGGGATAGAGGTGGGATTAAAATCTAGGCCTCTGGGGCTGCCTGGGTGGCTCAGTGGGTTAAGCCTCTGCCTTCAGCTCAGGTCATGATTTCGGGGTCCTGGGATCGAGTCCTGCATCGGGCTCTCTGCTAGGCGGGGAGCTGTTCCTTCCTCTCTCTCTCTACTTGTGATCTCTCTGTGTCAAATAAAATCTTAAAAAAAAAAAAAAAAACTAGGCCTCTGGTCTGCTACAACCCCAAAGAAACCCGTGTTCTGGGGTGGAGAAGGAGAGTGCTAGAAGATAGAGGAATGTAAAATCAAATTAAAGTCCTAAACCTTTCCTTCCTGGCAGGCTGGCATCCTGACTTCCTGACAAGCAGCCCATGCTCACCTGGCCCCCAGGCCTTCTCATACTGTTCCACTGCCTGGGATGCCTCACCTGTCCTTCAAGACCTAGCTCCCCCACTTCCTCCAGGAAGCCTTCCCTGACCTACACTGTCTGAAATGGTAACCACTAGCCACATGCAGCTACTGAGCACTTGAAATGTGCTAGTGTGGGGTGCCTGGGTGGCTCTGCTGGTTAAGCATCTGCCTCAGGCTCCCTGCTCCTTGCAAAGTCTGCTTCTCCTTCTCCCTCTGCCTGCCGCTCCCCTTGCTTGTGCTGTCAAATGATAAAATCTTAAAAAAAAAAAAAAAAGAGAGAAAGAAAGAAATGCACTTGTGTGACTAAGACATTAAACTTTCTAAGCCTTTCCTCTAGAAGCACTTGTGGCTTTAATACCACAAAAGTGGTGCTTTTTCTTCTTTCTTTTTTAAAGATTTATTTATTTATTTATTTATTTATTTGATAGAGAGAAAGAGACAGTGAGAGAGGGAACACAAGCAGGGGGAGTGGGAAAGGGAGAATCAGGCTTCCCACTGAGCAGGGAGCTCAATGCAGGGCTGGATCCTAGGACCCTGGGATCATTACCTGAGCCGAAGGCAGAGGCTTAAAGACTGAGCCACCCAGGAGCCCCAAGTGCTTTTACTTCTTGTCTATATTTGCAAAACTTTATGAGTGGTAAAAAAAAAAAAAAAAATTTCAAAGGCAAAGGTGTACAGAGTAAAACGAGAATGTGTTCCCCAGCCTCCCCTCCCAGAACCATTAACAAGTTAGTACTCCAGAATCACTGCTGTGTCTGAAACTTGGTCAGCAATGAGGTGTTAGGATTCAGATGAGAAAGGATGGGTTGCTAGGTCAAGAGACGGCCGTTGGGGTCACCTCTGCCCAAGCAGCCTTGCCACCCTTTAAGCTCTGCATTCTGCTGTGGGAGGGGGCTTCTGGCTGCTCACTACTCTTTGAGGACAGCCCCTTCCTCTGAAGCCGAGGCCTATACTGCCCTGTCAGCTCTGAGGAAAAAGGCCATGTGAAGCCTGCTGGGTTGGTTACCTTGAACCAGGCCAAGGCCAATTTGAGGCTTCCTGCTTTAGTCCTTTGCCTGAGCTGCCCTAGGGCCAGCCCTTAAGGACTCGGGAGCCAGCTGCTAAGTGAGAGCAGGGGTGGGTGACACATGGGTGTGAGACTTGATCCTTTTCATCAGGAACACAGTGTCTCAGGAGACAGGCACCTCCTCCTAAAACTGCTCCAAAGACAGATGTGTGGCTGGAAGGAGCAGGGCTGTGAGGGTCAGAACCTTGCTGCCCCGAGTCTGCAATGACTCCCTCAGGTACCTTGGCCTCATCTGTCAGACCACAAATCTTTGCTGAACCAGCACTGGCAGGCAGTGGTAGCCCACCCAAATCTCCCCAGCAACTCCCAAGATGCTCCCTTCTGACTTGTCCCCCAGGTCATCTCCCCCAGGATATCCGCCCCAGATACCCCCTCTGGTCTGTCCCCCAGCTATCCCACCCAGGGACTCAAACATGCCCCCTTCCACTCTGCCCCCAGCTATCCTGCCCGGGAAACCCACTTACCCACTCTGGTCTGTCCCCGGCTATTCTGCCCAGGGACTCACACATACGCCCTTCTAGTCTGCCTCGCAGCCCACCAACCAGGCCCACATACCCACAAACCAGCCGTCGTCACACTGCTGCATGACATCCACCCGGTCGCCCTCCCGCAGCTCCAGCTCGTCCTCATTCTGGGGCCTGTACTGGTACACCGCCCGGTACCTGTGGGAGACAGCATCATGGCAACCACGGGGGCCTGGCCCCTCCTCGGAACAGGTCCAGAGAGTCTAACCCAAGTCTTGCTACATCCCATTAATTCATCCCATCAGCCACTGGCCCAGCTCCTAGAATGGTCTCTCTGTCTGGCTTCAGTGCATTCTTCTCTGGGCCCGCTCCCTGTGCTCCGAGCCCTACCTACCTCTACCCCTCCTCCTCGGAACTCCCCACCCCAACCTCCAGGTCTGTTCTACTAGTTCCCACACTTCACACATAAATGCGCTGACCTTGGGGCTGGAAACCCAGTGAGGAGACTGAGGTTGGGTGCAGAGAGGGGGAGGCCTGCTTTAAGCTCTAGGGCTGGCAGGGACAGGTCAGGACCATCACAGACAAGGGGCCCCCCAGCAAATCACCCATAAGTACCAGAGGGAAGAGTTTACCAACTCCATCTTTGGGGGTAGAGAAGGGGCAGGAAGGGTCATTGTACTCAGTACCGCCTGCCAAGCAACACTCCACCCCTGACCAAGCATCCCCAGATGGTACTCACGGGGTCCAGTGTATCTGAGTGCTGTTGGGGGGCATCCCCCCCACGTCCAGGGGATGGCTGGAGCCTCCAGGATGAGACAGAGCTGACCCGGGGGTGCTGAGACCCTGGGGGTCCACAGGAGAAAATGGAGCATGAGGGAGGAGAGTGCCACGGGCCCACCCACCTTCCCTGCAGCAGCACTTCTCATCCGGCCCCATCTTATCCTCCCAACCCCCAAGTCACAGAGCCTCTGTTCGATCATTTCACCTCACAGGCTCTTGGAAGCGGAGGCCCAGGGAGGGTAGGGGGCTGATTCTAAAGGCCAACACAGGGAGGGGATGGGAGGTGTCCATGCACTGGCTGTGCCCACTGACAGCGGTTTGCTGCGTGGACGGATGATGCAGAAGCAAAGGCACGTGTTTACGGGCTCCCTCAGTGTGGACACCAATGCAGTCTTTCAGCCCTCGGCTACTGCAAACTTTTAGGTTAAGCCTGCCCAAGTACCCTCTCCAGAAGGAACTACTACCCCATTCCACAGCTGAGAAAACCCAATCCAGAGAGGGTAAGTCATGTGTCCAAGGTCACACAGCAGGCGAATGGCAGACTTCTGACTCCCACATGACCACGTCCCAGCTCTGCCCAGCTCTCCCACTGCTCTGTCCCAGGGCAGACCAGGAGGGATTCCAAAGTACAAACCCACCAAAGGAAAAGAGAATATAGCGTGGGTGGCGGGGGTCAGCTCTCCAGTACGAGGCAGGTCACCCTACCTGGTTCTGGGCTCTGGGCTCCTGGCTGGGGAAGGAGAAGCCGGTGCGGCGAGGGGAAGTCCGGCTCCCCCAGTCGGTGGGATCCACAGGGCTGTGCGGCGTTACGGGGGAGCCGGAGTGACGAGCCAGACGAGCAGCCGTCAGGCGGGGAGAGGCAGGGAGCTGGGGGCCGTCGTCACAGATGCGGAGCCGGGGCTCGCGGTGCACCTGCACGTAGCTGGCGGGGAAGATGCCCTGGCGCCCGGTGCCAGCGATGCGGCCCTCGTACCAGTTCTCATTCACCTTGCGGATCAGGCCGATGCGTTCCCCCTGGGGGTGTAGGAGGGCATGAGCATCTGCACGGCCCTCCTGGGGCCAGGTCCCCCAGGAAACCCGGGGGGAGGGGGCGCAGCGCGTCTCCTGTAGATCTAGCTAGCGCCTTGCATGGGGTGAGCCTGCTCGGAGCAGGTGAGCAGGACTGAGGCAGTGGTGGAGTCAGGAGCCAAGCCCAGGCTGTCCGCCGGAGCCCAGAGGTCTGGGCTCTTCCCACAACATGCTGCACTGGGTGCGGATCGGGCCTGCCTGACACCTACCCCTGGTACTTCACAGCATCCTCTCCCCAGTGTTCTGGTGGCTATTTAACAAAACGGGCTTGGCCAGTTCCAAGCTGTGCAGCCTTGGACCAGTTACTTTGCCTCTCTGAGCCTAGTTTCCTCACATGTTTAGTGGGGGTAACAATCTGTTGCCGTGAAGAGCAAAGGAGATCCGTGGCAGACTCGTAAGAAGCACCGGACAGGCGTGAGCCACCACTGCCATGACAGGGTCCTGTCCCTGCCTCCTCGCAGGGCATCAAAACACGAGCTCCTGGAGGGAGGCCTGGCCACCCTCCAGCCCGCATGCTCACTGACACAGGATGAGGCAGCCCTCTCCTGCCCTCCCGCCTCTCTCCACCCAGCCACCTCCTTCCCCCTCTCCCCGTGGGGCCAGCTCTTCCGGAGGACATTCACAAGGGGCGTGCATGGCCTCTGCCCCAAAAGTCAACCAAAGGGAGACCAGTACCCTTTTTTCTAGGACAACATGTCTCAAATTTACCTTGACTACAATCTATAGTAAAAAATATGTCTGAATAACAACTTCGTATACAGACACACACACGTGCAAGGGTATATACATAACTGCTTAAAAGTTTGATCAACTACCCTTTTTACACACAAGACATTCTAACATTTCCATTCTGTTCTTCTAAAAATGCTGACTGTGATCCTCACAGCCTATAAACCTGTAACCAGGAAAACAAAGAAAACAAACAAACAAAAACACACACACAACTACTCTATAAGTTTCCAACTTTTTTTTTAAAAAAATGGGCTAAAGGAAGGAAAACCTACCCAAAGAGATGAGGAAAAATTTTAAACACTGGGCAAAGATGGGTACGCTTGACTCTCCACATATTTACCTATGCCTTCACCGGCCCCCCAACCCCCACTTCCTGCGGGGCCGCACCTTGCGGAAGGACAGCTCCACCTCCAGATCCCCCTTGAAATTGTACTGGGCCACAGCTTCTCCATACTCCAGCACCTGGTAGCTTGGGGGCTTGATGGGCTTTGGGATCTCATCTGCAGGTAGCACCTACAGAAAGAAAGGTCACGAGGAAGACTCAGCCTGAGTATCAACCGGGCACAGACCTGGGGCTCCTGGGAGGGTAAGATAACAAACAGAAGATGGATGGGCGCAGTCTGTCTCTCCCCAAGGCCAGCAAGGACACGGACACCAGACATAAGTTTGAGGGTGGTTGGGGTGAGACCAGCCAGGGGTGGTGAGTCTCAGAAGGCTACTGGAGGAGGAATTTCCCCAGAGGTGTGGAGTAGGCCATGTCAGAGCAAAGATGGAAGCTTAAGCTAAGAGCTTAAACTGGAACCCAGAAGTAAATGAGGAGTTCCAAAAAGCAGCGCACACCTGGTAACCTAATCTGAAAGTAGGGATCTAACATTTTACCACTGCTGAGAACCAACTGTCCCTCCTTCCCCTCCCCATTCTACCCCACCCAGTACCCAGAATTCCCATGTTCTCTTTGCTTCACCCTACTCATAAAAAAAATCAAGAAGCTAGTAAACTATTTCATACTAAGATGTAAATTACTAATACCATGGAATGCTATTCTCTACTTTGTGGAATTTCAGAATCAGAGAGACTGTTCTGAAGGTAGCGGAGGCCTACTGATGGTTATCAAATAGAGAGCCTGAATTAAACAACAACTCAATCCATGGGTCAAAGAGGAAGTTACAAAGGAAATAAGAAAAGAGTTTGGGTGGAATGAAAAAAAATATATGTATCAAAATCTGTGGGTGTAGGTAAAGCAGTGCTTAGAAGAAAACTTATATCATTAAATGCTGATATATTTTTAAGTAAACTCTACCCCTAATGCAAGGCTTGAACTCACAACCCCAAGATCAAGAGTTGCATGTTCTACCAACTGAGCCAGCATACACTTCTGGATCTTGTACTTAACCACTTATCTCTGAACCTAGCAAGCACATCTGCAACATGGGGATGACCAATCACTTCTCAGGTTAGGAACAAGGGAGGCAATGCACACGAAGGAAGTGATGAATGTCTCCGTGGATTGGTAAGCTGTCACACACTTCCTGCTCTTGCCACTTGCCCTCAGGATCCTTCCCAAAGACAGCGTGAGAGAGATGGATGCTGATGTTGAAAGTCTGGGCTGGTGGCCTCTAGGGCAGGAGCGGGCTCATGTGGTTCTCCATGGGCTGGGCTCTACCTTTGGTGCTCATTTAAGAAACATGTCCTGAGGGCAGACAAAGCACTGGGCCCCAGCGGTGCCGGGGCCAAGGGCATGAATGAGGCCGACTTGGCACCTGCCCCCTGGAGTTCACAGTTTTACCTATTACGAAGTCGGTAAGATGTAGGGGAGCAATCAGCTCCACAGAGGGGCTGTGCAGGGTATGCATGCTAAGTCTCTGCAAACCCAGGCACCCTCCCAGCTGGGCTCCCATTTGTTCCTCTGCTTACCTCCACGTAATTAGCAGGGAAGATGCCCAGCCGGCCATGGTGCTCCCCCTCCAGCCAGTTCTTGTCCACCTCCTTGTGGATGTAGACAATATCACCCTTCTTCAGGGTCAGCTCCCTGCAGGCCAGAGCAAGGACATCCACAAGGTGAGATCCTCCCAGTCCTCCTCCCCTTCAGACCCTATCTAGTGCACCCAGAGTCTCCTTCACACACACACACCCTGGGGGGGGGTGCACCACAGCCCTATCCTCCCACTCCTCCCATAGGGTACACAGAGGTTTGGGGGAGCGAGTTGGAGAGAAGGGCACTTACTTAGGGGATTGTGCCTGGAAGTCAAACTTGAGTCTGGCAGCCTTCCTCTGGGCAGGGGGAGAGGACAGGGGAAGTCACCTTAGTCAAGGAGGTGGCAGGTCTAGAACAGCCATCACGAGAACCACCCCAGGTCCACCATGCACCCTGACCGTAGTGCTCCCACCCCTCCTTACCTTCTTCTCTTCCTTCCTGGCTGGGCTGCCCCCTCTTTCAGAGGCACTAGGGTCTGTGAAAAAGCACTACCTCAGCTTGGGAAGGCCATGTCTGGGGGAGTGGTGTTGGGATGGGGTTCTGCTCCCCCTACCCCAGGACAGGGCCAGTGTTAGTAGGGAGCTCTGGGACTGTCGTCCCCCACCCCACCCCCACGGGGCACCAGCGTATGTTGTACGATGGGTGGCGGGCCTCTGGATGAGAAAAAGAGCAGGTTCTGGTCCTTACCTCGGGCGGAGGAAGGGTAGACAAAGTCCCTACGACCTAGGAAGGGGCTTGCTCCATCCGCCATCCTGTGGGGGCTCAGGGGCCGAGAGGAACCCAGGTAAAGTGCATTCGGGGAACTGGAGCTCCAGGCGGGGGCCGGGCTGCGCGGGGACACGGTGCGTGAGCCACCTGTCTGGGGCCTCACACCCTTCGCCACTCACCCCTGCATCCCGAATATCTCCTCTTGGGTCCCGCCGCCTCCTCCCAAGGCGTCTCCCGCGTCCCGGGCTCTCAACAGGATGTCCTACTTCCCCAGCAGTCCCGGCCGGGAAAGGGTGCGGCCCGGGGCCGCGCGCGGCGGGAGGGCGCGTGGGAAGCGCGAGGCTCCCCCGGCCTTGTTCCGCCGGCCGCCGCGGCCACCTACTCCTCGGACGGGGACAGTTTCCCTCCGCGGCCGCTCGCCGGCCTCCAGGTCCCTCCTCCCGCGCCCTTCGCGGGGCTCGCCCCCTCCTCGCGCGGCCGCCGCCGCCCCGCGCCACGTCCCCCTCGGCCGGCCTGGCCACTCACCGCGCGGAGGGCCGCGGCTCCCGGGACCGTCGGGGCACTTGGGAGCTCTGTGCGGGGAGACAGGGCGCGGTCAGGGCCGGGGACGCCGGGTCCCCGCGGCAGCCGAGGCCGCCGCCTCCGGAAAAGTTTGCGGCTCGGAAGGGCGGGAGGGGTGGGGAGGGGCGGGAGGGACGCGGGGTCCTAGAGTCGTCCGCGCAGGCGGGCGGGCCGGGAACCCGGGAGGAGCCGAGGAACTTGCGGGGGTGGGGGGGTAGGGAAAGAATCCTGGCGTGGCGGAAGAGGGGAGGCCGGCCCAGGAAACGGGGCCGGATAGGGGTTGGGGTCCCTGCGGACTGAGGTCCGGGATTGGGGGGGAGGGGCGGGATGGGGGGGAGGGGCGGGGGCGGGGAGCCCCCGGCACCCGGACGTCAGGCTGACGTGGAATGGGCCTGGAAGGGTTCTTAGGGGTCACTTGGAAAAGTCAACGCCCTGCATTTTATAAAGGAGACAGCAGTCAGGGATGAAGTCTGTTCAAGGTCGCGCCGAGTGAGGCTGGAACGATACCTCGGCTCTGCCTGCCCCTCCCACCCACGCTCCCCCGCTGCTCCGGGGTCTCCGGGTCCCAGGGTCACCCAGGAGGGGACTGGGAGGCCCGTACCTTGGGGGACGGTTGCCGGGTCTCAATTGCCCGCAGGTCCTTGTCCAGCTCCGCGCTCAGCTTGGCCAGTTCTCTCTCCAGCAAGACCTGGGGGCGGATTATGCGCAGAGACTTGGGCAGTCAGGGCGGTGGGGGTGGAGGGGGCTGGCTGGAGGGCACAGTGGGGGAGCACTGACCGAAGGTCAGATGTGAGAAACTTAGTGGGCAGCAGGACAAAGCAAAGCACACTGTGCTTGGGTAAAGGGCAGGCTCAGGGCCCAGGGCCAGGACAGGCTCCCTGCCTGTGGGCCTGCCCAGAGCTGTGTCTCAAGGTGTCAGGATGGCCCTTCCACAGCTTCTCACTGTCCCTCTCATCGGACCAGTCTCTCCCGTCTCTGTGTCCGATAATGTCAGTCTCTGTGTCTGATAGTGCCTTTTGTCCTGTTACTTCCCTGTTCAAGAGCCTATAAAGCTCCTTATTTCCTCTCTCATCAAGTCTTCTGTGGCTTTCCACAACCTGAGCTCCACTTGCTTTCCCTCCCACTGTCCCTCCAGCCTTTGTCTCTGCACTCCCCCTACACTGACCCCGCTCTCTGCCTGGCCAGGCCCTCCAGCTCGATCTCCGAGAATACTTTCTGACAAATCCACACTGACCACTCCCTTCTCTGCTCCTGCTCTGGTCAACAGACATGTATTCAACACATATTTGAGTGCCTACTCTATGCCTGGCACTGTCCCAGGTGCTGGGGATACAGAGGTAAACTGTATGGGACTGGGCAGGGTCAGAGCTTTGGGTCTCTGGCCTTTGCCCATGGTCACTGGGGCCAACACCACCCAGAAGTCTCCCTCATTTGTTCCCCAGCATAGCTGTCTCCCTCCCCTTCCAACCTATCCAGCAGCACTCACCTCAATACGCTGGGAGGGCTTCTCAACAGGGTCATCCACTAGCGGTTTCTTGGGCTAAGGGTGGGAAGGATGAATCAGAGGGGGTGAACTCACTTTCCAAAATGCACTAGCTAAGGAGTATGTCCATTCTCAGAGGGCCAGCAGGACACTCACCTTCTGTCCAGTCTCTAGTTCTTGCAGAAACTGGTTCCAAGAATCTTCCGTCCAGACATTGTCTGCTCTTTCTTGGCATCTGAGCACCTGCACAGAAGTAGGTGGGCATCAGTCTGAGCAGAGGTGTACTGGGACACTGTCCAGGCCCAAAAAAAAGGCTTGTAGGCCACTGCCTCACCCCTCTGCCTGCCAGTGCCTTCCTAAGGATTTTGGGCTCTCGGGGCTGCCCAGAGCAGGCCCCAAACTGAACGGGCAGTATCTGTGCTCTTCAGCAGAGGGGCCTGGCCAAAGAGCACAGTGCCGGGGGCAGTGAGGGGAGGATGCTGTGTGGGCTACCTGATTTGGTGTCTGGTGTAGGGAGGCTGCTCCAGGATTAGAGTTGAAAGTGCTTCTAGGAAACTCTTCGGAGGGGTCCCAACTTCTTCTAAAGAAAGGGGAGGACATCTCTTCAATTTCCTTTTAGGGAGACTAAGGCACAAGTGAGAAGACAGCCCTGCACATGCTCCCACAGCCCCCTGCCCCCTGCTCCCAGCTCCAGCCTGTGAAAGCAGTGTTACACATTGGAAAGTTACGGGCTCAGAGGTCAAATGCCAGCTCTGCCACTTAGCTGTGAACTTTTGGCGAGTTACTGAGCTCTCAGAGCCTCAGACTGGCATGTATGTGTCACGAAGGGATCCCACCTCTGTGAGGGTGTAGTGAAGCTGTGAGGAAACATGTGCCTGCCACCCAGGAGAAGGCCTAACACACTCATCCACTCCCTGAGTGGCCAGGATTCCCTTCCTGCCGACCTTAGTGAAATAATCTATGTGTGGCCCCACGGCTGTGGCTATGTATGTGTCTGCAGCTTGTGAAGCTGCTCTTCCTAGCTGTCACAGCTCCATGGGCTTGTACACGTGCCCAAGGGTGTGGGTGGGACTACAGCCTAGTCCCAGGAGAACCCTGGGCAGGCCAGAGGGCCTGCAGCCCTGACTCCCGGGCCCTGGGCAAGCTATTTCTGCTCCCTGCGCCTCTGCTCCCTGGGGGTGCAGCATTCAGTGATGTCATCTGTGAAACCACTCCAGCCACTAAGGCTCCACACTGTCACATTTGCCTTCGTTCCCCTCCAGGGCTCCTTTCTTGGCTGGCTTATGTGTTCCAGACAATGTTTGGGTCTGAATGTTTCCACCACTGTACCAAGCTTATCAAAGGATGGAATGTCTGACCGGAGAGTCAGGATTTATTGGTTGTAACTATGACTCTATTCTTTATTTTAGGAATAATAATATTAGTAATACCACTGATAATGAGAATAGAATACATCATTCCTTTTTTTTTTTTTTTTAAGATTTTATTTATTTGACACAGAGAGAGAAAGATCACAAGTAGGCAGAGAGGCAGGCAGAGACAGAGGGGGAAGTAGGCTCCCCGCTGAGCAGAGAGCCAGACTCGGGGCTTGATCGCAGGCTCCTGAGATCATGACCCGAGCCAAAGGCACAGGCTCAACCCACTGAGCCACCCAGGTGCCCGTAGAATATATCATTCGTAATTTAGGGAGGCTCTAGTCATAACTGAGCCTGTATATTAATAATATTTGTGGAGGGGCACCTGGGTGGCTCAGTGGGTTAAGGGTCGGCCTTCGGCTCATGTCATGACCCTGGAGTCCTGGGATCAAGCCCCATGTTGCTCCTTGCTCAATGGGGAGTCTGCTACTCCCTCTCCCTCTGCTTCTCTTCCCACTCATGCTCTCACGTTCTCTCTGTGTCTCTCTCTTTTAAATAAATAAAATCTTTAAAAAAGAATAACACATGTGAAGACTTGCTATGTGCCTAAACCCTCACAACCACCGTGTGGTCCCCACTCAGCAGATGGCTGGCACTGGTTAAGTTCCCCAAAGTAGGGACCCTAAGAAGGAGGAGAGCGGTGAGATGGGGTTGGGGAGAGGCTGTACCGGCTGTGACCACCAGGGGGCGCAGTCCCAGCCAGGAAGCCAGTGCCCCTCTGCAGCCCTGGGACCCTTTTCCCAGGATGGCTCACCCACTCAGAGAAGAGGCCTGGCCTGGCCTGGCAGCTGGTCTTTGCTGGGGCCCTGGATGCCTTGAGTCTGTAGAGGCGGCACAGGAGGAAGCCACTGAAGGTGGGAGAAGACAGGCCAGAGGAGGTGAGAGTTGGGCTTAGGGGTACCTGGGTGAACCACTGAAGATTCCGGCACCCACTCCCACACATGCTTGTGGGTGTCTTGTGGGAACAGGGTTGGGGGTACTCTGGACCACTATATGGGGGCCTTGCACCAACAGCCTTACACTCTTCACCATATCTTCACAACTGTGGGGCAAGTAGTGTCCCCATTTTACAGATGAAGAGACAGAAGCCCAGAGAAATCACAGCCAGGGCGGAGACACTCACTGGACAGTGAAGCTGAGGCTCTTCATTGCCACCTGCCAGGAAATGGGGAGCTCCCCAGAAATGGGCTACATGAACTTCTCAAGTTGAACTAAGCCAACGGGGGAGCCTCAAAGCCAGGCATGGTTTACAAGACGGGGAAACGCAGGCACTGAGCTGGGGTGGGCCACCGGCACCTCTCACCTTTGGGTGATTCCTCAAAGGTCCAGTCCAGCTGCAGGTCTGCGGGAGCAGAAAGGACCAGATCAGGGGTGGGGCAGCAAGCGAGGATGGCGAGCCCCGCGAGGCTGCCTCGGCTGCTCCCAGCAGTCTTCCTGCCTAGGGCAGGGGCTGAGGGGCTGAGTCAGGGCCTGAAGAATGTCCCGAGGGAGGGAAGGAATTAGGAGGGCAGTTCTCTGGAGGGTTTGAAATGCCTCTGGCAGACTCAGGGCCTGAGTGAGCCAACCCAGGCAGTGGACTTGCCCAAACCCTCCTGCTCCTCCCTCCTCGCATTCCCACACACACCCTTTCCCTGACCTTTCTAAACCTGCCCTCACCAAGACAGGTTGGGGAAAATTCCACTTCCTCTTCTCCCTCTTTCCCTTTCTGCACCCCCTTTGCCCAGACCCACTCCTCATGGCGCTCATGACTTTCTGGGGCCTCCTAGGAAAAGCGACTGACCCGCCAGCCGACTTGGTCCCCTTGGCGTGCAGACGTGCCACAAGAGCACTTGCCATAAAGGCAGACCAGAACGCCTCTCTCCAGATCCCACACCTCCAGCTCCTGGACTGCTTTGTCTTCCTTTGCCGCAAACAGCCGTAACTAATTCGCTGTCTCTGATTCCCCTTCTCTTTAAGTAGATTTCCAGCCCCACCAGGATTGCCCCAACCGCCCTCAAGAAAGACCCCAGTGACCTCCATGTTACCAAACCAAAATACTTGACCCATCAGCAATGTCTGTCACATGGACAACACTTGAAATTCCTTTTTCACTGGGCTTCAGGAAGATAACTCTGGTTTTCCTCTCCGCTGTACCCCCTTAGTCGGCTTGCTGACCCTGCTCGTCTCTCAAACCTCTACACACCCAAGGGCCTCAGGGTTCAGTGCTTGGGCCTCTGTCTGCCTCCCCAGGTGATCTTATCTAGTCTTCTGGTTTTAAAAAAAAAAAAAAAAAAAAACCATCTATGGCAGGATTTGCATGAGAATTAGTTGGGGAGCTTTCAATCAAAATCTTTTGGGGTGGGGACGCCTGGGTGGCTCAGTTGGTTAAGCAGCTGCCTTCGGCTCAGGTCATGATCCCAGCGTCCAGGGATCGAGTCCCACATCAGGCTCCTTGCTCGGTGGGGAGCCTGCTTCTCCCTCTGCCTCTGCCTGCCATTCTGTCTGCCTGTGCTTGCTCTCTCTCCCTCTCTCTGATAAATAAATAAAATCTTAAAAAAAAAAAATCTTTTGGGGTGAATCCCCCCATTTCCACCTGCAGCTTAAGCCTCAGCCCTGAACCACAGACTTGCATATTAACTGCCTACTTGACATCACCAACTAGATGATGGACCTCATCAAAAACCTCCATCTTCTCTGAGTTTGGAAGCAACATCTGTTGACTGGCTCCTTCTAAGTCGTCCTTGACGTCTTTTACTCTCGCCACGTTCAATCTACCAGCAAAACCTCATGACGGTCTCTAGAACCCCACCAGGCCTGCTGCTGCTGCCCTGGTCTGAGACACTGCTGGCCTCTAGCCTGGATGAAAGCCGGGCCCCCTACGTGGTCCACTCTGTTCTTCACTGCCTTGTCCCCCCCTGAGCTGGCAGCCAGAGTGAGCCATCAGAGCATGACACTCCTCTATTCACAACTGTCCCTTGACTCTTCAGCTCTTGCAGAGTAAAAGCCAAAGCTTTGGTCAGGGCCCCAGAGGCCCTCTGTGACCAGATCTCAGATCTCATCACTGTGTCTCCATCTCCCATCAGTGTCCCCCTCACTCCAGTCCAGCCTGTCCTTGCTGCTCCAGGACCAGCCAGGTCTGCTTTGGCCTCTGGGTGTCTGCTGCTCCCCTGCGGCCAGGCTCCTCTCTTGGCTCCTTCCCTCCCTTGGCTCCGCTCTCGCTCGCTCTCGGCTGAAATGCCGCCTACCAGGGCCTTCCCTCACTGCACTGGGCACTGACTTTTTCTTTTTCTCACTTACCCTTACCACCAGCTGCCATATTAATTACGTATCTGCTTATTCTCCCTCTGTCTTAAGCTTCACTGGGGCAGGGACATTCTTTTTTATTCCCTCTTTCATTTTCAGCACCTAGAATAGTGCTCGGCACACAGGAAGTGCTCCGTAGACGTCTGGTCAGGGGCTGATTGAACAAATGAGGGACTGCATGACTTCCCAGGACTCTCAGAGGAGACCAGGGACAGTGTGTGGTCATTGTCCTCCCAAGGACAGAAAGGAGTTTGGAGGCTTCTCCCCTTCAGCCTGTATGAGGGACAACCCACCACACAGCCTGGGGTACATAGAAGTTCCCTTTTCTGCCCGTCCGTCCCACAGCCCCAGGCGCTGGAGCCCACTCGGCAGAGAGAGGGCCCTAGAAGGATGTCTCACCTGGCATTTTCCGGTGAATCTGCTGGAACATTCTCCGGTACCAGTCCCTGGGGCTATCAACACTCTGGGATTAGAAAAGACAAAATCAGGCCACCCTCTTAATAGGAAGCCACAGAAGTTTTTCCTTCCTGAGTCCTTTCTCTGTCCACCCTTGAAGTGGGCAGGCTGTCATGAAAAATCCAATAAAGGAACTTTATACAGCACATTACATATGAATAAGGTGTAGAGAAGGATCTCCCCAGTGATGATCCATGCCGAGGCTCTGAGATTTGGGGTGGTTTCTCGTTTTTTTTTTCTCTTTGCTTTCCTATATCTCTGATCTTTCTACAACAAACATGTATTTCTTCTTCTTTTTTTTTTTTTTTTAAGATTTTATTTATTTATTTGAGAGAGAGAGCATGAGAAAGCATGAGAAGCAGACACCCCATGGACTTGGGATCCTGATGCGAGACTCGATTCCAGGACTCTGGGATCCTGACCTGAATTGAAGGCAGCAGCCCAACCCACTGAGCCACCCAGGTGCCCACAAACATGTATTTCTATGTAATGAAAAATAAATGCGATAACATAGGGTTAGAATGGCATTTCACAGCTCCTGCCCCACTGAGACCGAACTGATAGGTATGTGGCCAACTTCAGTTTCAGATGCAGAACTGAAGGCAGGTGGCTGGCTTGAGATAGGGAGTGGAAGAAGGGCAGGGTGCTCAGAGCCCGGGCCCTGGATCCTTCCATGCCGGCCACAGTGTGAGGGCGACTCACTCAGGACTCTGCCAGCTCTCTCCACCCAGCCATTCACTCAGTGGCTGTGCCAGGTCCTGGGGCTAGGAACAGAGGGGGTCCTTGCCCCACAGAGCATTCTAGATCTTCCCTTCCCCCCCACAAACGGCTTGTGCAACTCAGACCACAAGAGCACCTGTATTTTTGTGGCTGATGACCACCCCCAAGCCTCTCGTGGGGGAACCACGGGGTCCCGAAATGGTTTGGTGCCCTCTTGGTGGCTCCCACTTTAATTCACAGAAGTGGAGCTCAGCATGGGTCCCCGAGCCCCATCAGCAGCAGCCCCCAGCTCAGGACTCACAGATCGGGGGGCGATAGGCATGCCGCTCTCGTCCACCGGCCCGATTCCCTCATACTTGACCCAGCGCTTGTCCCGACGCTTGCTGTCCTTGGTCCACGTGGCTGACCAGTTCTGGGGATGCTGGGAGGCAGGGGTCTTCTGGCTCCCCGAGGGCCGGCTCCCAGGGCTGGGCCAGGTCTGATACCAAGCAGGATCTGTGGGGGAAATGAGTAACAGAGCATTAGCACCGGGCAGGGGCCCCCACCTGGACTTGTTTGTCTCTTAGCCCTTCAGAACATTGATCCTGTGGGTTCAAAAGTTTCAACATCTCCTTGTTTGACTTGCTGAGACAGACTTTACAGCCTTCCCCATCCCCTGCAGGACCACGGGCCTTTGTTTATTTTTTAGTTAAAGTGAATGAAAATGGATTTTGTCTTGAGAAATCTGTGCCCGTGTCTGCCTTATCCTTTCGGAGGGCTGTCCTTAAAGCCTTTGGAATGAGGGCTGGGAATCCTTACTTAGAGAAAATGCTGGGGACCATCCTGGCTGGGAAGGCAGCAGGGTGTGGCAGAAATGGCACTGGGCTTGAAATGGGAACAAAGAATTCAGATGCCAGCTCTGCCACCGGCTGGTTTTGTGACCTGTGGCACAGCAAGAAACCACTTGGTGACTCCATTTCTACTTCTGTAACATGAGGGTAATCATGGCAAACATCCAGAGAGAGCTAGTGTGTGTGACCGTGCCCAGCACAGTGCCTGACACATAGTCACAAGGCTCTTGGACAGACACTCATTCACCAGACATGGCAACTGAGTCCTCAGCTTCCTCAGAACCCTTAGCCCCCAAGTCACCAGAGTAGCAGCATAAGGGCATCAAGGCTGGAAGGACCAGGGTTTGAGTCTCAGCTCAGACTCTGTGACTGAGCATCTCTGAAACTCAGGTTCCTCACTGGGAAGAGGTTACTAACGGTACCTTACCTTTCCAGGACATCAAGGGATTAAATGACAGAAGGCTTAGTGTGTCTTTTCAGTGTCCCACATGTTCTAAGCATTCCACAATTATTTGTTAAATGAATAAATTACTTGACACAGTGCCTGCCTCAGTTAGAAGCTTAATAAAGGATCTCTTCCTCCTCAGGAAAAGGGCCCACGGGGGTAGACCTTCACCCAGGAGGTCCTGGGATCTTCTCGACCCCATGGCTCAGGCCAGGATGACTTGTAGGAGCCCAGGGGCTGATGAGCTCCCAGAGCTGCCTCTCCCATCTTCTACTTGGCTGCTGAGTACACACTTGTGGGGTTTGGCCCCTGTCCCCTGCCTCCCAAGGCTGTGTCCCCTGCACAATTACTTCCCCTGGCAGGGTGGGGGGTTTGGGGTGGGGGTGCTAAGGGGCGTGCGGTGGGGGTGGGGGTGGGGAGGGAGGGATGCGTCAGCCTGCTCTCTCCCTCAGTGGATTTCACACTCAAGGGCCATCAGTGCTCACACAGAGAAGGGCAGCCAGATGAGCTCAGAGGCCCAGGACCTTGAGAGCCCTCCATGCTCCTCCCCACAGGGTAGTGCCAGATGGCAGGGCCCGGGAGCCTCTGATCCCCCACCCCCGACACAAGGCTCCTGGAGCAGGTATTCCTGAGCAGACCCACCTGGGTGCCGGGAAACATCTCTCCTCAGGGGGACGTGCCCATTGCACACGGTCCTGGGCGCAGGGTCATGAAACTGGAAATTAAGGGTGTTGGAACCACCATTCCGGATCACAGGCACCTGTGGGGAGGGGCCGGGAGCAGCAGCTCAGGCCCGAAGGTTCCGCAGAAGGGTGGGAAGCACAGACACAGTTTACCCCATAGTGAGGACTGGAGGGCCAGCCTGACCCCCTTGCACATAGCCAACAAGGCTCTCTAGAGCGATCTCCGGCCCCTTCCCTCCATCCCGTTAATCCTCCTGCTCCCCCACATGTCCTAGGAGGTCCCATCAACTCTGGGCCCACAGGAACCCTCTCCTCACTGTCTCACTCACCCGTGCCCCCCGGGAGGAGGACCCTCCGTGGGCCCGGAGATTGCTGGGGATGAAGTCGTCCAGGCTGAGCCCAGCGGGGAGGTTGCAGGGTGGGGCCTGCATGCTTGGGTCAAGGTTGGAGGGCTCCGGGTGTGCCAGCTGCTCCTCTGTGTGTCCTCTGTGGGGAAGGAAGGAGGAAGGGAAAGCCCTGCTGGGCTCAAGGCCGCCTGTGCCCTCTGGGCTCAACCTTGGGGTGGGGGGAGAAGGGGACAGCTGTGGGAGGGGTCGGGCCAGCTGGGTGGGAGCTCAAGGACCCAGGAAACAGGCCTCTGTGGGCACTGGCCTGCAGGCTGCCCGTGCCGGCTCCCAGAGGCACAATGGGCTGCTTGTTAGGCCCTGGGCAGGAGCTCGGGGTGGGAGTGGGGGAGGGGGAAGATAGGCTAGGAAGAGGGAGGCTGGCCAGGAGTGGGCCTGCTGGACAAAGACTTGGGCACACGGGCCTGCTGGCCAGCCCCTCTGGGGCTCTCACTGCACAGCGCGGTCTGCTCCCCCAGAGGGAAGGCAGAGGGAACTGGGGCAGCTGGCAGAGGAGGGCCTGGGCACTCAGGACTTTGTTTCAGTTCCCTGACTCCTCCAGTCCCTCTGTGAGCATCTGCTTGCCAGCAGGCACAAGGGGTTGCTTGGGCTGCGGAAGAGGCCCCAAAACAACAGCAAGGCGACCCGCCTACTGCCCATCGGGGCCAAGGTTATGGGAGGGGGAGTGTGGCGGGGGCATTTCCAGGCAGCAGAAACTACTTCTTCTGAGCACAGAGGAGTGCCAGCTCCCTTCCTCGGCCTTCTTCCCTGGGACTAAAGCCTCAGAGGGCTCAGGGTGCCAGTGGGGGGTGGGATAGAAGGCAAAGCAGTGGACAGGAGCCAAGCTGGACTTGCTCATGGAGACGTGGTGCTGCTGAGTGCCCTCCCCCGGCCACTTTCTTTTATACCTCCTCCAGGCTGGTTTGGTTTTGTTTTTGTTTTGTTTTGTTTTGTTTTGTTTTGTTTTTGAGTAATCCCTACACCTAACATGGGACTTAAACTCACAACCTCAAGATCAAGAGTTGCACACTGTACCAGCTGAGCCAGCCAGGTGCTCCTATTTTCCAGAGGGTTTTTTGGACAGAGGGTCTTCCTGGCAGCACCACGCCTGCCTGCCCAGCCTGGCTCTGCGGTCCCATGCAAGTTATTCCAGGCACCCGGGAAATGGAGGAGGCCAGGCTGTCCAACAGGGCTTGTCTGAGGCTGGGCCTCCCCACCTGTGCAGCTGGACTGGACCAGAACTGAGCCAACCTCCCCTGCTGGGGCCGGACCCATTCTGGCGTTGTGTTCAGAGCTAGGCTTGTGTGTGCCTGAGGGGTGTGGGGGCTCACGGGAAAGGCCCAGGGGGCCTGGTGAGATGCTGTACCTGTGTGCAGTGGAAAAGGGAGTGCAGTGCTCTGAATGGGACTTGTGGGAAGTACCACGGGGCTTGGAGTTCTGATAGGGGGCTGGGATCGCTCCTGTACCCAGTTCCTCCTCAGGCCTTGGGGGCTGGAGGGTGGGAACAAGGCTGGTGCAGTCTCTGTCTCTGTTCAGACTGGGGATCTCTTCTGACATCTGAAAGACCTACTGGGGACATAGCTTTTCCATGCCGTTCCCTGGCTGTGGGGGGAGTGAGAGCTGAAGCTGGAGGAGGGGCAGCTCCCCAGCTGGATCCAATTAGGACTGGGACCAAAAGCAAAACATGCAGACACACCCCAGTTCCCCCGCTGTTCTCCCTCCTTTGAGGGGGAAATTGAGGCAGGGGACAGCAGAAGATCCAGAGGCCTGGGACTGCCTGGCTCCTAGCAGCAACCCCTCCCTTCCCAGCTGACTGCTCGAAGCCAAGCTGCGAGGTCAGCATCAGCAGTCCCAGCCATCAGCTGACCCCAGCCGCCTTCCCTCTCCTCCCATCTTCCCACCCTTTCCTGCTCAGTGAAAACTGTCCTCTAGTAGTCTCGGGAGGACAGGGTGTCCCCCCATACCATCCAACTTTTCAGGGGCTACTGATCCTTGGTGACCCCTCCCCAACATAGATGCCTGTGGCAGGCACACTCCAGACATAGACAAGGGTGCCTGGGGTAGAGTGGGCTGACTTTTTCTCTCAGTGGCTGTGCCAGGAGAAACTAAAAGCCACTTCTCACAGAGAGATGGGGGCATGGAGGCATTGGCCCTGCATCTGGCAGAGGACAGACAGGTGCCAGGAAGTCTCCGGGTCGTCCCAGAATTCTGGCAGTCCTTCACCCAAAGGGCTGGAAGATGCGAAGTCGCTCTCCTGTTTGTAGTTGGCAGACTCCTTTCCACCTCCAAGTATGGCCCTGACCTTGGGGGCTTGGCCCTAGGAGACTTTCCGGGTATTTTCCAGTTACAAGACCACGTGGACAAAGCCACGTTTTCTCGAATTTCGCCTTTTCCAGATCGAGAGGGGACTTCTTCACCTCTTTCCAACCCAGAGCTGGGGATGAGGACCTCAGGGGGAGGGGCACTTTGTCTTCCCTGAGGGTTGGGCACGGGTCCCTCCCCGCCCGTGGCCCCCGCCTCCTCTCCGCCCCCTCCCCTTCCCGGCACCTACCTTCCCCAGCAAGCAGGTGGCCCCGACTGAGGACGCCGGGGAGGGCAGGGGCATCTCTGCCCAGGTCCCGCCTGGTGCAGCCGCGGCGGGCTCTCGAGAAGGGAGGGCAGGGAGAAGTCCGGGCTGTGCCGCTCACCCTCGTGACCGGGTCAGGACGGGCTCCGCGAGGCAGAGAGCCCGAGGAGGAAGAGTGGGATGGACGGGGCCGAGGGCACGCGCAGGGAGGGAGGACCGCGAGAGGCGCGCGGGCGGGCGGCGCAGTTTGTCTCCTTCCAATCTGCGCTGTGGGCCGCGCGGACGGGGTGGAGGGGCCGGCGACTCCCTCTCCAGCCTGCGGGGCGGGGGCTCGGGCCAGCCGGCTGGGGAGTGCGAGTGCCCTTCGTCGGGGCGCGCCGCGGGGACGAAGTGGCCCCCTGCCTAGGGGGCCGGGCCGACCGCGGGCGGCGCCGGGAGGGGCCGCCGAGGGTCCCCGGGGAGCCCGCTCTGGTTTCCCAGCTGCCTTCCCCGGCCCCCACCGCAGGGCTGGCGTCCGGGCTGGGGGTGTGTGTGTGTGTTTAGGGGGGGTGGGGTGACGAGCGCCACTCAGAGTTTCCAGTGACATTTCCAGCGCGTGGGAAGGGAGCCCTGCACGGCGGAGCCAGGACAGAGGGCAGGAATGATTAAAGATCCCGGGTCAAGCCAGCAACTGATACTGCGCTGGCAGCCTCGGAGACAGGACCGAGATGCAGACAGGCTGGGGCCGAGATAAGCCCCCCCCCCCGCCCCCAACAAGTGGAGTGGCTTAGCGGACCGAGTTAAGGCCCCGCCGCCTCCTTCCCCACTTGGGGAGATTTTGTGCTTTTGTAAGCGCGCGTCCGGGCGTGTGCAAAGAAACACACGCACATAGATGCGCGTACACCCCCAAATGGGCGGACGCTCACACACGTGCTCACACCGCCGAGGGCGGCCTGGGGAGGAAATCGGCCTTAGGGAGCGGCCCCCTGGGCGTGCCGCGCCCCTGAAGAGGATGAGGGCGGGGTCCCTTTGGCGGGGATGGGGTTACCAGGGTCTTGGTGTTCTCATACACCGTAGTTGTTTTGATCTTGCTGCTTTTCCGCTGTTCCCGCTGCTCTGACACCAGTCCCAAGAGCCTGCGCCCATTGGCTCCCAAGCCCTCTGGCCATACCGTCTTTTCTTTCTCCAAGCCTCTGTGCCCGCACGGAGCATGTTACAGAATATGGAGGTGCTTAATGAATGTTTACTGGTCATGGAAAAACCAGAGTACTTCTTAGCCCTTGGCTTGGTTCTGGCACCCAAGACCCAAAACAACCAAACTGGGCAATTTCACATCCATTGGGGGAGTGATCAGTGATAAATTATAAAAATATGAAAACATTTATTGCATGACTACTGGGTATAAAACTGGTGTCATGAGGCCAGCATGCACTTTAGGGTGTTTTCCAACCACATCATTCAACTCAACAGTGGAGAAGGCAGGGACTGGAGAAAATATGAAAAAAAAAATTTAATTCCACCAGTATTGATGCTCTTAGCTTTATCTTTTCTCAGTTCAGTTAAAAGAGCTCTCCCAGTGCAGTGAACCAGCTTGAAACAGTATCACATGTGAAAGAGGAAGGAGGCACGTTTAGGTTGTGCAGAAGCTTGAGAGAGACAGGCATGCTGGCCAGCGTCCAGAGTCTGCGGGGATGCCATGTGGAAACAGACCCGCTGCACTAGTAGAAGTGGGACCCTTGGGTGCATACTTGGAAGAAGATCCAAGGTTTCCAAGGAAGAACTTCTAGAAGGATTACAGGGGTTCCAAGCCTACCGATCATGGGCATCTTTCTAAAAGTAATGACTGCACTGAACAGGTTCTTGAATGAGGTCACCTTTAAGGCCCCTTCTAAGAGTCTATGATTCTCCAGGAAAGCTAAAGGATGGGATGAAATGGGTAGCCCCCGGCCACAGAAGACATCTGCAGAAAGGAGGGTAGGCATTCTGGGACTTCTTGAAGATGGGCAGCCATGCATTGTCCTACCCCTAAAGCTAGGTACTTACCTACCCACCCTAGGCACCATCCTCCTCCCTCCCTCAGGGATTAAAATGTGCCCATTTCCCTGTTTTTTCCCCACCTGTCAGAATCCTTGCGACTAAGAAGGGCCACATCTCTTTCATGTTCTTCCTTGCTCTCCAAAGATGGTGAAGCCGAAGATCTTCCAATTCCAGGAATCCTGGCCATACCCTCTCTCACGGGCAGCGAGCGTCTCTTATTCTCTAGGGCTCTGACCTGGACTCCAAGATAAATATTTAATGTAGAGGGTGCAGCTGAGCTGACAAAGGTCCTCACTTCCTGTTCTCACAAAGGGAGGTAGCAGCCAGGGACAAGGAGCTGGGGACTGGCTACCAGTTTCATCTCTATGGGAATAGGGAGCCCAGTAAACAGCTCTGTAGGTGGTGGTGGGTAGGCCCCACTGGAGACCTGAACCTTTCTCCTGAGGGGCTCTATACTTAGTGTTCCCTGGTGGCCACTGGGCCTCATAGCAAAGAGGATGAGAGATTGGTAGGAGCATAGAGCATAAGGAATCTTGACTAGTCGATTCCTCTCTTTCTGCACGTATTTGGGGAGAAGACTCCCTCCTCTGAAAAGTGGGAGATTAAAGGAGGGAGGAGGAAGTAGCAAAGTCCAAAGATGTAGCCAAGAAACAGGTATCTGCTTTTTCACCTTCTCCCTCGAGCCTCAGTTCTACTTGCTGTGGGCCTAAGCCTGAAGACAGCTGGCATGGTTTAGGGATAGGCTGTCCGCAGGTGACCTGGCTGTTGTCAACCAAAGAGATTCTTTTCATCCCAATGCACTATCTGCTCTGGTGACTCCCTTATCTAACAGGGACCTCCTTCCCTGTGACTCTTTCCCTGTCCCTGGCACTGCCTTCCGTCAGGGGGCTGCCTCTGCCTTCTCAGAGTCACCTGAGCCATAGTAAACAGAGTTACATAACTGCTCTGTTTTTCCTAGCTATCTGATCCCGGTCAGCAGTATGCCCCACCCCCACCCCCACCCCCGCTCCTCAAGCCTGCCACCTTTTGTTCTGCAGTTCTCCCCAGGTGGCACCCATGTCAACACAGATGTGTCCATGCCCTCCATCCCAGGGGAGATTAGCCAAGAGATTCCCAAGAGATGTGGCTCTTCATATGGAGCTGGAGAAGGTGGTGCTTGTTCATACAGGAATACAGGTCACTCTGAAAACCAACCTCTGTCACCAAGAAAAAGGATGAACGGAAAAAGCCTTAAGTGGCTTTTTATTGTAAGTGAGCAGAAAATTGTTTTATTTCTCAAATGGAAAAACGGAAGCCAGGGACCCCAGAAGACATACACCTGAACTCTCAATTTCTGGAGCAGTGTATCTAGTACTGGGAGTCTGGCATCTGAATGTCACACTCTGAGATGTGCCCCTGAGCAGCTGAGTGGCTTCCTGGCCCTGCACCGCAGTCCTCCCACAGTAGGCAAAGAAAGGGCATCTGCTATTCCTTCCCTTTTCCTCCACAGGGATATACTCTGGCATATTCTTTAGTTAGGCTTTGAGCAGGTTTTTAATTTGGCTCTCAGAAGAGTGTTCTCTTTCTGCCAGGGGGACTGAGCAAGCAGATGGAATCGAGTGAAAAACTATCCACCACAGGTCAGATACGGACTGTGCCTGGCGGCCAGGGTGTGAGTGGACCCTCACGGGAGTGGAGAAAGAGGCTTTCAGGCCTGCCTTGCTCTAGTCTCTCACAGCACACGTGTGATGTAACAGGAACCATCTATGTGGGTTCTCGGAGTCAGTCACATCCCAACCCCGGAGGCTGCGACAGAACTCAGCCTTTTGTCCAACTGTCTAGGCTATCTTCAAGGAAGTCTTGACACTGATATCACATCAGCAACTGTTCTGTCTCCTTCTATGGATGAGCAAACAAGCATCATGGGCACATGGCGTGTCTTTGAGAAGAACTGAGCTGGATGAACCTCTTTCAGTTCTCAGGAAAGAAAGAGCAAGTGGCGGTCAGCTCTTTAGAAAGCAGATTTTATGAGGGAAGAATAAATAAGTGATGACCTCAGAGGGAAAATCCAGCCAAGTCAACTCAGCCACAAAGAAGGACACACAGAGCAGGGGCTGGAAAACTAGGTCTGCATCGACCTTCTTTCCTAGTGCAGGTAAACTGAAATAAGGAAGATAAGAGGGTGGTTTGTTGATCGGAGCCCGACCTCATGGTGTCCACTGGCCTCCAAACAAAGAATAACCTTGTCTTCCCACTCCCTGAAGTCTACGACCAGCCTTCTCCTGAACTGCACCAACATCAAAAAGACTGTCTAATTTACCATTATGTTATTGATCTACTGGACCAAAATTGATTAGTTTCTCTCTAAAACCTGCATGTCATGATAGAAAACCCAGGAAGACCATGTGATTACATACAGCAGGCAAGAAGGTAGGGAGTCAGTCTACATGTGGTGGCAGGTAAACAGGAGTTTGCATTTTAGTTCTTAATTTCCAGGATTTTAAGTAACCTTTTTCACAACTCTGGAAGTAAGGGCAAACATTGCCTCATTTTACGGAAGGTTTAGCTGAGGTATAAGGACATTGCTAAGTCAGGACCCTATTTGGATAACAAAGATTCCAAAATGCATACCCAGCTTATCTGAACCTAGAAATCCGGGCTTGTTTTCTGGCCTGTAAACTGCACTGTGGCCCTTGATGGTACTGTGCTTACAGTACAGTTGCCTTACTCAGGCCTGGCAGGGATTCCTGCCAGAATTGGTAAAATGCCTTCATGGATACAGTTATCCACTCCAAGGGCCCTGGGTGCTTCCCCTTCCCTCAGTCCTCCAATTATTTTCCCTTGTGAATCCACAGTGCCCCGTGGTATTTCTACTTTGGGGAGGAATCAAAAGGCTGATCTTACACTTCCTTTTCTTGTTAGTCCGGCTCCACATTCAATGTCTCTCTGGCTCCTTTTACTTTTCCCAAGATGGAACTCATGCCTGTCTATTATTAGGATCATAAGCAGAGTTATTAAATTACTACAATAAAAATTATCTTTATCTTTTATAAAGACTATATGTTTTCTGGGATGTCTTTCTTCCTTTCCTACAAGTAGTGGCCTCTGCTAGAGAAGGCACAGCAGGAGCTGGGACTTGAGCAGGAGTTAGTGGTGGGCCGAGTGCTGGGAAGGAGGGTGGGACAAGGCAGTACAGGGAGAGGCAACACTGCAGCCCCCAAAGCCTATTTAAAACTAAAGAAAGAGCTGAGGAGGTAAGGGAAAGAGGCCTTTTTTTGTTGTAATGAGATTCCTTTATCAAATACCAGACCAGACATCAAACAGCAGACTTTCCCTTGATTTCTGGAATTATTATTAAATGGGTAAGAGCCAAATGTAAGTGCCTCTACCAGGAAATAAAGGAAATAAAGACACAGGAAGCCAATTAAGTTATCATTTAATTTTAACAGTTTTTTTTAAGGTGACTTCCAATTTACAATAAGAAAGTTTTAACAAGTTAGTTTCTTGATCACAAAAGACTTGTTAATTTCTGCCAATAAATAACATTTCCACCATTTTCTTTAACCTAACCCAAAACACGAAAAAGCAAGTAATCTCTCAGCACAAGCAAATAATCCATCATTCAGAAAAGCCTTTTAAAAAATGACATCATGAGCTAATCTATGTCTGACCACCTCATTTAGGAAGCAAAACCAGAATCCTTTCTTGGAAAATGCCTGCTAACATTTCCACTGGGAAAAAAATACTATTGGTCACAGTGTATTGAGAAAGGAAAAGTAAGGCGTTCATGACGGCATCTTAGAAAAGGTTCTCTAACAGACCAAAAAACCTGTCTTTCTTGCTGAAAATCAAAATCTGTGGTAAGCTTCCTTCTTATTACAAGCACTTTCAGTTTAACAAGCTAAAAAAAAAGCCCAAAACAAAACCCACAAAACGTTATTTGGAGACAGCTATGTCAAGGGAGTGAAGGGGATCTGGGCAAGAACTTACAGGAAGGCAGTATGCATGGCCCTACTTTAGAGCTGCTCAGAGGGATGGTCCACAGCCATGTCCTTGCTTCTTGATCTTAAACCACCTTGACTTGTCATGAGGGTGTAGAAGAGGAGAAGATGCATAACCCTGTCTCAGACAAAGGTGTTATTTAGCAAGTCTTGCCAAGGTTGCTGGGGCGTGAGGCCAAGGCCTCCCGGGAGGGAATATCCTCGCCAGTATCATCTTTACCTTTGTGACTGCATAGATGAAGGCAGCTAAGCCTGGCCCCATTCACTTCGGCTGACTAGACATATGCAGGGCAGACCATGAGTCTCAGAGTAATACAGGTCCCCTCTTTCACACTGTGGCAACGGCACAAAGCTCTACTGTTAACACAGTTCTCTGTACAACTCAACAGTAACAACCCTTTCTTTCCAACTACACAATTTTCTCTAGACACATCTGCTCTTTCCTGGGAGCATTTCACCCGAGCCGTGCTGAAGAGGGACTACGGCAACACAATGCTTGCAACTACCCTTCAGGTCATCCAGACCCTCCTCTGGCTCCTGTTGGGGCCCCACAGGCTGCCCTTCTAATAGCAGACTTCTGGAAAGATGTGGACCAGGTGCCAGGCAAGATGGTACCCATCATTATAACCACAAATGATTTAGGAAATTGGAAACTCATTCCCATAACTGGGGCTTTGGGTTTACCTTCCCTGTGAAATTGTTTCTGCCTAGGTATGAAAAGCTGAATAATGCTCTGAAAAAAACTTGGGTTCCACTGTTACTATAACAACCATAGCAAATATTGGGGATTCTAGAATGACATGGGGTCAGAAATAATTTTCAATACAAAAACTGGAGGAAAAAATCTGATAATGAATAGAAAGAAAAACTATAAACTAGGTCATCTGGGATAAGTTCTCCCTAAAATGTGAACTGTTTTATTTACATAAAACAAAGGAGGGTGGAGGGAAGTGATTTTAGCCTTACTTCTTCTGAGAGGCTGGAGACTCTTGAGTAACGACCATGTAAACCCAGCTGCATGTCACATAAGCATGGTTTATAGTATTTTCTTATGAAGACCAGCTACCTCAAATTTTGTTTTAATATTATTTAGAAGAGGATCTATGGGACAAAGACAAGGCTGAAAAGCCCCAAAGTTATCTAATTTTAGAAATCTCACCCTTGCTCCTTAATGACATTAAATAATATTCTGTTGGCAAAACAAATAAAAGGATTTTTCTTTTCCTATTTTGAGCAGTGTCAGGAAGTCATAACTAAGTTATTAGGATAAGATATCAAATCTTTGCTATTGACAGGAATTTGCCTCACTGAACCACAACTGTTTGTGTCGGAACAGAAAAGGCCATGTAAATATAGACAGAAGGATATGAGAAATACTGATATTCCTGGAGAGTCTGATTTTCCTATCCCTAGGCAAGGAGCCAGATCAAGCCCATCAGAGTGTGATACACAATTTTCACTGTGCCGGTTAGTACCCAGTCAAAAAAGGGCAGTTACGCCAATCAGCAATGTCTGTCCCATAACCAAGTGTGTGCCTTGAGGTTTTAAAGAAAAGTGAGGCTGCTTTTGTTTAAGCATTCCATTAAACACACACACACACACACCCCCCTTGGCTTCTTGGGTTGTTTTTGCTCTAAATATTCAGAACACAGAAATTTTAAAAGTATGTATGTTTTAAGTTTGTGTTAGATGAGTTTTCAAATTTTTATTTAAAAAACAAAAACCAGTCATCCTGGGTGCCTGGGTGGCTCAGTGGGTTAAGCTTCTGCCTTCAGCTCAGGTCATGATCCCAGGGTCCTGGATTCAGCCCCACATCAATCTCTCTGCTCAGCAGGGAGCCTGCTTCCTCCTCTCTCTCTGCCTGCCTCTCTGACTACTTGTGATCTCTGTCTGTCAAATAAATAAATAAAATCTTTTAAAAAATAGACATCCAATCAATTCGAAATTCCATATGATGTAGATGTAAAACAAAATTAGAAAAACTAGTCCTTTGGAAGTGTCATTTTTTAAAATGATATTTCAGTAAAGTATACAGGTATGCACCATGTCTAAGGAACTGATATACGAAGTGTTTTTCTCCCCCCAGATGGGAGGAGTTGAAGAAAATAAGGTCCCTAGGGGCCCTAAAGTAAAGGGGAATAAGAGAAAAGCATTTTTAGTATCTTTAAAACATGCAGAGGGAAGATTTAATAAAACAGAGGAGGCTTTGAGAATGGGGATACTACAGAGCTCTGACATCAGCTAAAATGTTTGAAATGATGGCCTTAGACAAACCTGGAACAGGCAATCAGCCATCCTGGGAGAGTAAAACATTCAAAAACATGCTGAAAACCCTCCAATGAGGTCTAAAGTGAAAAACAAGTACTGTTGTCACAATATGTATATCCACATATGGATATATCCACATATCCCCAAGGCTCACACCTTCTGAACCGTCTTGAGTCACAGGTGCAAATACAGATGAAAGTACAGACTGATGGTCTCATTTTCAGAAGCTACATGTACCACATGGAGACACATTTATACACAACTTTCCAAACTCTTGAAACACATACCTCAACTTTCTATAGAACATAAGAAATAACTTTACCTTTAGAATTCAATAGAATTTGAATTTTCAAACCTAACTTCCTTGTTGCTTTATTATAAACTCACTCTGATTTTCTTGCATGACTTCTTACCTCTCTGGCTGATCTTTCCACAGCTCACAGGGCACCTGTAAAATACTTTTTTTTTTTTCTTTTTGAGTATAGTTGACTCATGTTACATTTCAGATGTATGACTTAGTGATTTGACAAGTTTATATATCATACTGTTTACCACAAGTGTAGCTACCATGTGTCCCCCCCTTACATCCCTATTATGGTAACATTGACTGTATTTCTTATGCTGTGTCTTTTATTTCCATGACTCATTCATTCATAACTGGAGGCCTGGATTTCCCTCTCACCTTCACCCATTTTGCCCATCCCCCTCCATCTGTCAACCCTCAGATTGTTCTCTGTATTTATAGGTCTTTTGCCACACCTCTGTCAAGGAACCTTGCTTTACTGTACAACTTGTTTTTGAGAAGATAATTAAGACATTCATAAATAATAATCCCTTCACTAGACCAGTACTTTCTTGCTTGCAGGATTTTCAGTAACTATTTCACTACTTGTCTGATGACTGAAGCCCTTAAGAGTGGTTTCTACCTGCAGACTATGTAAGTGTAACAGCCTCAGCTAGGAGAAAAGAGAAGGAGAGGAGACTCGCATCCATCAAATCTGTCATGTGGACTGACCTTCATCTTAGGTGAGATTTCCAAAACAGTGGTCCTTTCTACACTGGGGCTGGGGGAAGGAGGTCTGTGAGGCTATCCGGGTGAAGAATTCCCTCTTTGAATATAAAAAAATGATGATCAGTAAAGATACTACTCAAGACTTTGTGTCCCTCCTTTCGTAGGTTTTATTCATGACCCAGTAAGAGGTCTGTTCTCTCCTTCCCCCATACCCTCCCTACCATTTTTTAGTGACAGAGCAATCCATGCTACCAGATTCCAAGCCCTAAAATACTTTGATCTCTGTCATAAACTGGGAACTGTTAGCAAATGGTATAGGAAAACAGAGACAGATAGGCTAAATCCTCATTCTTCCAGTGAAATTATGCGGGTCTTTTTTGGAAAAAGGTTTCTGGTGTCCTTAAAGCTTACTTAACGTAAAGCACTATTGTCAGGATGCTTGCTTCAATTTGCTGGACTCCTACCTCCTAAATGATTTTAAGGATTCTGTCAATAAGCACTTTGGTGTAGTATTACCCAGACATGCACAGTCACTGCGAAGTTGACCAATGAGTATTATGACATGGCACCTGTCACCAGACTAAACTAAAAACGGGAGCCCAAGGATCACCGAAATTTCTTTCCCTCGCTAGTTGTTACTTGAAAAACTAAGCTATTCAAAAACTGAATCTGAACACTTGTTTTTGTATTCCAAAATATGCTGACAGAGACTGACATACAGTTTCAACCTAATGAGTGTTTAAAGATGGAGAAACATCACAGGAATTGATATACAATATAGGAAATCCTCATCATCCAATGCCCTTTAGCAAGACTTCTAAATCATAAGGGGATCACTCTACCCTAGTCAGTTTCCATTACCCCTGTTGGTTTTTAAAACACTGACACAGAAAAGCAGAAGGACCACAGGGAGAACAGACACAAGTGCTGATGCAATCACATAGCAGGACATAAACGCCTCTTACTACCAGGAGTGCTACAGAGGGCATTCGTACAATATTTAGAAATGTAGCTTCCTTTGCAGTTGGGTACATCACTTGGGCTTCAAAAATGAAAGCAAACTGTTCCAAATGTCCGAAGCTCTAAGGGAAGTTTAAACCCATCATGCCCATGGCTGGAAGAAGAAATTTTGAGTAACTCTAAGAAAATCCCTCACTGCTTTTATTCTGCCTTACTAGAACATAGAACATACTAAAAAGAACTAAGAGTTCAGAATAAAGTAGGTTATATGGAAAACATCTCCTTGGCCCTCAAATCACTGGGTTTGGGTTATTCATTTAGAAGTTCTACTCTAATCAAGTTTTCCGTAAGAAGAGAAGTTTTAGCCACTGAAATCTGAGCAATCTTCTTCAACGGCACCCTGTAGACAGGGAAAAGGAAAACACCCTCTTATGTTTGAAACACTATTATTAGTCTGAAATGAAAGATATTACCTTCCAAAAGAACAGGAGAAAAGGCTGGCTAGTTCAAAACCAGGGTGGAGGTTTCCAAGGCCCTTTTATTAGGGGAAGGTCCCCTCTGCAGCACAGAACTTCACATATGTATCAGACAATCAGATCAGTTCTTCAAAAGTAGGAAAAAAAGGGAAAAACAAAACAGATGCACTTTTTCTATATATTAAACATAAATTAAAAACAATTTATAAAATGGTCACCTTTCTTACAGCATAAATGCAGAGTGAATTATGAATGCACCTCCAGGTTTAAGTTGTTAAAGTTGTTTTTGTTTTGTTTTCCAATAAGAAATAAATAAAATTTGTTCTTAAGTTTTGGATCCACCTGTGCCACAGCAGGGCTCTGCGTCATTATTGGCTCTTCTCCCCCTGTCACTCCTGTGCGCAGCACTGGGCTGTGCAGGGCCCACCAATTTCACTGGCCCATCAGGGTACTGGCTGTCTTTTCGGGGTGGCATCCGCTCATTAATTCGGTCCAGACCTCGGGCTTCTTCAAAACTCCGGATCCTGTGCTGAAGTGAAAACCCTCTGATGGCTACAGGAAAACAGGAAAGGGAGGAGCTCGATTAGACAACAAAGCAACAAGCTTGAAGTTTTTTAGCATACAGCAACTTCCTAGAGAAAACCATAGAAGGGTCGGAACACATGTCTGGTGAAGGTAACAGGCAATATTTGACTTGAATCAACCTCACCTGAAGCTACTGCATCTTATGGCAAATAGGGCAGTTGAAACTGTGCAAGTAATTTTCACAGAAGCTCATTACAATTAATCATGGCATAAGTAAACCTGACAAATGGCTAACAAGTTCATTCTGAACCTCAACACATTTGAGTAAGGATTTCTTATGGGCCTGAAACATGCTTAATGTAAGAGAAAAGGCAACATTGGAATAACAGAACAAGTTGAACAGAGTAGTCAACTTGAGCACGAACAGCATACTGATCACCAAAAAAATAATAAAAAAATAATAAAAGAGCTCATCTTTTCATTTAGAAGGACAGCTTTTTCTCATGCACAACCAGGAGCTAAATGTAAGTTAAAAGGCATCTAGATAATAGCTTCTGGATATCTTCCTTCTGACTGAACTTTTGTATCACCAAGGAAAGACATTCCCATTTTGAGCTACCTTACATAACAACACAATTAAATTAATAACACAAGTTTATAAATTCTAATGATTTTCTTCGTCAGATTCCTAGATGACCTGTTACTCAAAATTTGTTTTCAGAGAAACAGAGATAATTTAGCTTGACTTCCTTAGGGCAACCTCAGAAACAAATCAAACTAAATCCTAGTCCACTTTTGCCTCTGCTCTTGATATCCTTTAGAACCATTAGATAAAGAGGCTGACCTATTTGAGTTTCTAGTAATCACAAAGAAGTCACTTCTATATGGAAGGGCTACAGGATTAAACCACCTGATTCCTCATGACCAGTTGCTTAAGCTTCAGCCATTGCATTAAAACTGACAGAGTCCACAGAGGACTTTAGCTATGGAGAGGGTCATTTACATTAAACAAATACGGGATACAAAGGAAACACTTTGTGAGCATGCCTAGAAATATTTATCCCTTTCCTCACTGTTACAGTTCTGCTGATGCAATAATAGACGATTTCAAATGCTGACACAACTCTTTAAAACTAGTAGACAGACATAAGATCACATCTATCATAGGAATATGGCCATACCTTCCCGGGCCTCTACCGCTTCTACTGTGGCTGTAAGAGGCAGGAGCAGTGGCATGCAAAAATGAAGACAGAAAAAGAGTGAGTAAACCAACAGTATTGCTGCCAGCACAGACAACCCAGGCTCCCACCTCAGCCTATTCCCATCCATAATAAAGGTCAACTAGTTAGAGAAGCAAGGATTACTGTGAAACACTAAATTGGGGGGAAATATGATGTGGGAGAGTTTCTAATACTTTTAACATTTTGGGTGGTATGGGAACCCTTTTAGCTAATAGCATTTATAGCTAAGACAATGGGTCAGTCAAGCTGACTATAAAAAACCGAAAGTTATGTTGCTTTCCTCATTTTTAAATAGCCAGCTGCTAATGTACGTTTTGACATTCCTGTATCAAAATAACTTGAGTCAAATAATTTAACATTACAACTGTTCTTTAGTTTCTAATAGCTCAGATGGTATTAAATGCACTGTTGCTAGGTCCTACTCAAAACAGTTACTTGAAACTACTTATTGTTCTTAAGGAATTTATGTGGGGTCCAACTGTCCTTTTTAATTACTTAATAAAAAAAGAATGGCCTTTGAATAACAGATTAGCATTTGGAAGGAGAGAAACATGGGTTTTAAGTGAGTGGTTATTTCTTGCCCAGGGGTGGAGTACTAAACTGGCAAAGACATAAAAGTACTCAATACCGGACACAAACTCCTGTACCATCTGGGATAGGAGATCTAGTAAAAGCAGCCATTTCCAACCCATATGGTTTCCATTCACTGTGCAGGAGAGAGCGGGCCAATTATTAAGAGGACCTTTTCCTTTGGTGATGGAAAAGGAAGCAATTTAAAAATTAGTGTCAACAGGTAAACTTCCTTGCATCATCTTTTTAAAGCAGTAAAACCCCTAATACATGAAAAGGTTACAGGTTGTTGCAAGAAAGATCTTATTAGAAGAACCCTCTCAGTTCCTCAGTACTGATTTTTACAAGTCAGGGAAAAATAATGAACAGGACAGTTTGCTGTTCCTGAGGTTTTGATATCAGTAAGAGAGGAAAAACTGGAAGAACTGACAGTTAGCTTCCTGTCACAATGTGAAAACTGGAAACTTGGAATCAATTTATCGAGTGCTGAAATTTGTCAACCACATGTAGGCCTGTGGTAAAGCAATGTCACACCCTCTCTAATCTCCTCAAATAGAACAAATAAATGTTCACAAGAAAAGGTAGTGCCTTCAAACAGTACATCCCTCCTGCTGTTACAAAGTTGAAGAACAAAGCATAGCCTGAAATTTGTATATAGGTTATTGGTCTAATTAGATTTTAAGTGTTATGTGGTGAAATGTGTACTAGTATTACACTGTCTTGGGTCCTTTTGGAATGCTTTTTTGCACTGGGTATAAAGACACCAGCCTGCATTAAGGGGCATTATATATAAGAAAAAGTCACAAACCCCCCCGAGAAACTGGTTTATTTACATTTAATTTATATTTATATAAATATTTTATTTTATTTCTTTACTGAAACATAATTCACATACTATAAAATTCAGTTATTTAAAGTGTACAGTTCAATGATCTAATATATTTAGAGCTGTATAACCATCACCACAATCTATAGTTAGAACATTTTCATCACCCTCAAAAGAATGCTATTTACCTCCCTAATCCCTTTCCATTAATCCTAGAGCCAACCAATAATCAACTTTGTCTCTACACATTTGCCTGTTTTGGACATTTCAAATAAATGGAATCGTACCATATGTGATTTTAGTGATTGGCTTCTTTCACTTAGCATGTTTTTGTTTTTTTAAAAAGATTTATTTATTTGACAGAGAGTGAGAGAGGGAGCACAGCAGGGGGAGGGGCAGAGGGAGAATTAGGCTTCTTGCTGAGCAGGGAGCCTGACACAGGGCTCTATCCCAGGACCCTGGGATCATGACCTGAGCCAAAGGCAAACCCTTAATGACTGAGCCACCCAGGCTCCCCTCATTTAGCATGTTTTTAAGGTTTAGTCCCGTTGAAGCATGTACCAGTACTTCATTCCTTTCTATGACTGAACAGTACACTACTGTGTGAAGAGCCACCTCATTACGTGATGGACATCTGAGCCATTTCCACTTCTCGGCTCTAAAGAAAAATGTTGAAGTGAGTATCTGCGTACAAGTCTTTGTGTGGATATGTTCTCAGTTTTCTGGGGGTATATAGCTAAAAGTGGAACAGCTGGTCATAAGATCAACTGCATGTTTAAGCATCTAAGGAACTGTCAAGATTGGTTTCCAAAGTACTGCACCATTTCACATCTCCATCAGCAGGGTGTGAGGGTCCTAATTTCTCTACATTCTCATCAGTACTTGCTACTATCTGTCTTTGTGATCACACCCATCCTGGCGGGTGTGAAGTGGTATCTTGTTGTGGTTTGGATCTGTATTTCCCTAACGTCTAATGATTGAGCAACTTTTCCCATGCTTGTTGGCCACTTGTATGTCTTTGGAAATGCCTATTCAATTTTACCCATTTTTTAATTGGGTTGTCTTTTTATTATTCAATTACAAGGGTTCTTTCTATTTTCTAGATACCAGTTCCTTATCAAACATATGATTTGTAAATATTTCCACCCATCTATGGGCTGCATTGTCTTTTCACTTTCTTTTTTTTTTTTTTTTTAAAGATTTTATTTATTTATTTGACAGAGAGAGAAATCACAAGTAGGCGGAGAGTCAGGCAGAGAGAGAGAGAGAAGCAGGCTCCCGCTGAGCAAAGAGCCCGATGCGGAGCTCGATCCCAGGACACCGAGATCATGACCTGAGCCGAAGGCAGCGGCTTAATCCACTGAGCCACCCAGGCGCCCCTGTCTTTTCACTTTCTTGATGATGGTTCCATTTCCAGCACACATGTTAATTTTGATGTAGTCCAATTTATAACTTATTTGTTTTTTATTTTATGGCCTTTGTGAATTTCATTCAGTTCCTGGCAATCTTCTTTATTTCAGTACTAGGGAGCTTGGGAGTAAAATTTGTGGCTATCTATTGGCTTTTTGTTTGTTTGTTTTTCCTTTGTGCTCCAAATTCCAAGCATATTTATTTTTACTTCAATGTGTTATATGTATACTGTAACTTATTCAAATCCCTCTAGAAACAAGGTAAGGCATAAATGAATATATGCTATAAAGCCATATGGGATATTGTTGGTGGAAAGCTCTCCAAGTAAAGTTACAGGAACAATAAAAGGTCTTTTTTAGCTAATGCTCCAGTTTGCCAATGAACTTGTAGAACTAAAACTCTGATTGGAAAATGACAAATGCACTTTCTGTCAGTCGATAAGAGACATAAAAAGCTCTAAAAAGTTAGCTCCAGGGGCGCCTGGGTGGCTCAGTGGGTTAAAGCCTCTGCCTTCGACTCAGGTCATGGTCCCAGGGTCCTGGGATCAAGCCCCACATTGGGCTCTCTGCTCAGCGAGGAGCCTGCTTCCTCCTCTCTCTCTCTCTTTCTGCCTGCCTCTCTACCTACTCGTGATCACTGTCTGTCAAATTTAAAAAAAAAAAAAAAAAAGTTAGCTCCAGCTTAGTTTTATTCTTACGCATTCCTGAAGATGTCTATCAATTTCAAAAGCATCAATAAAAAATTGTATTTGTTTGTAACACTCATATTCCAATTAGGAATGAAGAGAAACTATATACTTGGGACTGAGAACAAAAGGCAGACCAAAGACTATACACAAACAAATCTCCAAATAGCATATCCATATAATTCTCCTCCTAATTCATCCCAGATCTGCTCTTTTTCAATGTCCAGACTGAAACAACTTTGTGGATCAGCAAGTTTCCAAAACCTTTCAAGTAAGGACGTAGAAGACATTCCCTTTTTCTTCACCCATAGTGTTTCCTACTAATTCCAACCTGCCTTGTCAGAAGTGCTCTCACCGTAACTCACATGACTAATTACCAAAGCAATGGAGGAAGTATTTTGCTCACAAGAAACTGTACATTCATTTGGGAGAAAAAAATTCATCCTCAAATAGTTTACAAATCCTTTCCATGAAACAAAAGAAATTAATTAGTCATGTACTAGGTGCCTCAGCATAGTAGGCAGCACATCAGTCTCATAACTAGTTATGTACTTCCAAGGAGAAAAATGTTCATTCCTCCTTCTAAATAGTTAAACTCCAATATTCCAGTATTTAATTTGAAAGAGAAGGAGGAATTCAATCCCATAAACAGAAAGGGGGATAAAGGGCTTATTTCTATTAATCAGTATCAGCAGACTTACCACAAAAAGCAAAGTATTCCTATAAGTAATGAGATGACAAGAAAAAAGAAAAACTTAAATAGAAACAATTTAACAAACCAGGGGCAAAAAAGCAGTGAAACTCTAGTTTAAGGTGTTAATGTTTCAACTGCAATTTTTGTGCCTAGAATTAGTTGTCTTGGTTGATTAGATCTACGTCTATCCTGACAAACATCAATATTTTCATCCCAGGGTTCCATAAAGCCCTATCCTTATAAGACAGTGTCCACATGCTTTTTAGAACTGGCACTCTGCTCTCAGGCAGAGGCAAACACCCTCTCTGAGAAATTCTAACACCCCCAAATAAAACAAGCGTAAGTGGGGTGCTTGGGTGGCTTAGTCAATTAAGTGACCAATTCTTGATTTCAGCTCGGGTCATGATCTCAGGGTTGTGAGATCGAGTTCCCTGAGGGCTCCATGCTCAGCAGGGAGTCTGCTTGAGATTTTCTCTCTCTCCCTTGCCCCCAACTCAAGTGCTCGCTTTCTAAAATAAATAAATCTTTTTAAGAAACAGTATGTAAGTGAGACATATGTGCACATATCTAAAGCGCACAGCTCTATACATTTTTGTGTATGAATACCCATGTATAACTACTACCCAGACAGCGATATAGAACACTGCCATTACTCCAGAAAGCCCCTCTCTCCTTATGGGTCAATATTTTCCCACCAGAGGAAGTGCCATTCTGACTTCTATTACTGTTTGGCTACTGTACCTATTCTTGAACATATAAATTAGACAGTCTGTGCCCTTTTGTGCCTAGCTTTTTTAGTTTACCATAATATTTGTGAGATTCAACCATGTTTTTGCATGAATTCGTAATGTTATTTTTCATTGATGTATAGTATTCCATTGTATAAACAGAGAACATTTATCTATTCTACTATTGATGAACATTTGGATTTTTCCTGTTTTGGGCTATTATGAATAAAGCTTTAGTGAACATTCTTATGCAAATCCTTTGGTGGATAGATGTACTTATTCCTCTTCAATATACCAGGTCTGGGATTGCTGGATTATGGGGTAGGATATACACTTTGCTTAACTGCCCAAGAGTTTCCCAAAGTAGTCAAACCAATTCACATGACCACCAGCAATGTATCCAGTTCTATTCACCACAAATTTACCAACACTCGGTATTATTAGACTTTTTAATTTTAGCCATTCTGGCAAATATGTAGTGGTATCTCACCGTGGTTTCAATGTCTATTTCCCAGATGAGTAACTATATTAAGCATATTTCCATATGCTCATTGGACACTTTGATACCCTCTTCTGTGAAGTGCCTGTTAAAATCTTTTGACCATTTAAAAAACTGGTTGTTTGTGCTTTTTTATTGAGTCTATAGTTCTTTACAGATTCTGAATTTAAGCCCTTTGTCAGATATATGTACTGCAAAAAAATCTTCTCTCAGTTAATGGCTTGCCATTTCCTTTCCTAAACATGTATTTTTAGAAATTCTTAGTTTTAATGAAATTTAATTAATTGATTTTTTTTCTTTTAAGGTTAACAGTTTTTGTGTCCTATCTAAGGACTCTACCTACTCCAACACTCTCCATATTTTGTTTGTAAGTTTTTTTTTCTTTTATATTTAAGTTATAATTAATTTTGAATTAATTTTTGTGTATATAAAGAAGAGTTAAGATTCACTTTCCCCCCAGTGGATATCCAATTGCTCTAGTAACATTTATTGAAAGAAGTCCTGATTTTCAATTTTATGTTGACTGCTGGGATTCCATGAAAGGAGCATTTCTCATACTCACCCGTCTCAATAGTCTGTTTTCCTCCTGAGAGGACACCTAGAGGGAGTGTTCCTGTTGGAGTCAGGCCCTTAAGAGTCAGCACGCTCTCACTCTCTTCTCTGCAAAGGAAGTTGAAAGCCCCGTGTTAATGTCAGGGTGGCTACTGCTCCACAGTTCAAAGACACTAGAAGGGAAGTTAAGAAAAGATGCACAGAGATGGAGGAAAGGTTCTCCTTCTTCCTATCCCCCTTCCCCGACCCAAAGAAAGAGATGTTTTCTCTAAGTATTCCAATTTTAAGCAACGAGCAGGTTCTTGTTTTTCAATTAGAGGTACTTAATAGGCAAGTACTATTTTAATGCTTCCATTATATCATGCCATTTAACCCTCCTAATAACTGTGTAGGACAGGTCTTGTTATTATCACATATTACAGACAAGGAAACTGAGGCTCAAAATCATACAGTAAAAAAAGGCTGAGCTAGAATGTGAACACAGGCAACCTGGCTCCAGAAGCCACACTAAATCACTCCATTCACTACATTTAAGCTCATACCAAAGGAATGTATGCCAAAACATTTCTAGTCACTTTAACATAGAGGTCAGATTCAATGTGCACTTAGTTCTGACTCTGAAGACCTATCTAATCATATAAACTCCAATTCTAAAAAACCTGTTCTGAAATCAACTTCTAATCTTCTCTCAAAATGCTCTGCTCCCACACTGTAATGACAGATTCATCCTTACCGCAGAATTGAGAAGACCCGTGCCATCTTCCCAATGGCTCTGATTTTATTCTTGATGACCTCCTTTCGAACTGTCGTGCCTCCTTCAGGAATACAAAGAATCAGTGAGTTAAAAGACTGTTAACAGGCTAGTTGTTAAAAATGCAGGATGAAGTATCTTTCTAAGTTAAAGAAATTGTCATTTTAAAAAAGAAATCAAGGCCTAAGCTTGTTTAGACAAACAGAAATCCCAAGAAGTTCTAAGGAGCAAGAGAAAAAACCACCCAGAAGAGGGGAAAAGCAAGATGAAAAAAATGGAGGGGGTCACAACACAGACAGACTGGATGGACCTACAAGAGGAGGGAACTCATCTGTGGTTCTGAAATACAGGGTACAGCAAAGAATGAAACATACACGAGTCGACAAAGACAGTCACTAGAGCAAAGATCTCTTCTGAGAATGCTGTGGGCCACCTCAGGATGCGGGGGTTTGGCCTGTCAAATGGCAAGTGATGATTCACACAGTTGTCTTCTGCGGGCAAACAAAACACAGAGCTAGCTCTCCTCAACTTAGTGAGGGCTGCTTTCATTCTATAATCCTCACTTACTCACATGCCAGTGAGTTATTTCCTACCATAGACAACTGTGCAATATAAATTATGATGGTGGGGAAAGTCTTTATAAAGCAACACCAAAAAAGTTACAGAAACATCGTATGGCCTTTTCTCATCTAAGGTTCAGGGAACAGCTCACGCATGAGAAGCCAAGGTCCAGGCATGCACCAGGTGACCACACTCAAAAGTCAGAAAGAGAAACATAGTCTCTCCTTCCTCACCTCTCCAGCTCTCAATATCCTGCAGAATTATATAGCAGATGCAAAGAAAACATTTACACTAAAACAGAAAAGGGAGGATGGAGAGCCTGTCTGAATCACTCAACGACAACTAAAAAGGTCTAATAAAATTAACAGGTTGTGGTGGGACAGACAGCGAGTATTAAGCTCTTAGCACATTTTAGTCGGATACCTTTCCGATAGCTTGAAATGTAGTGATCTTCAGG
Source organism: Mustela erminea (assembly GCF_009829155.1). Lineage (NCBI taxonomy): Eukaryota > Metazoa > Chordata > Mammalia > Carnivora > Mustelidae > Mustela > Mustela erminea. Next base: position 2,722,683 of record NC_045615.1, on the reverse strand, counting down.
GAGAAGAGACACCAAGAAACAAGGAGATGAAGATAGAAATATGGGAAGAGAAATTTAAGTTGACATGGAAGAGAGAAAAAAAAACAAAGTGAAATGCAATGAGAGAAGCTGGCTACTATCTTTATTGGCTCAGAAGAGACATCCTTGGTAGCATGATAGGGTATTAAATTACAGATTTTTTTGTCAGCAGCTTTCCCATTTCTTAAAAGTTTATAGTTTTACATTAATTCACACCAGCTGTCATCCAAAATACCCTATCCCCACAAGTCATGCAAATAAAATTTGACAAAAAAAGAGATATTATTTTGGAAACAAATGGTGCTGAAAACAGGGAACAAAAACAAAGGGCAAAATGAACAGTCTACAAATCTCTTAATAAAGCTGTATGTTTTTGTTTAATGGAGCCACTATCTTCCTGTTTCTTTTTAGAGATATTATATATTATAGTCGTTCCCCTTTTCAGTTTCATATTTTCTTCAGAATCTCAAGTTCATTCACATTGCTTTTTGCTGTTAGTGTTGCTGATTTTCTAGAAGACTTTCCTGAGGTGGCTGGTAATCCTTAGGGTCTGCCTGTGATTGAGAATGGGGGCCTAGAAGGTTCTCCGAGTTGCTGGATGGACCACTGACTGGCAGGTTTACAGGCAGTCATCAGCATGGGCCTTTGTGAGGGAGTTCTTTTGATCAATATTGAGGATGCACATGGCCACTCAACTCACCACTTAATTCACCTGTTTTGGGCAAGGTATTGATGCCCTCAGTTGTATCCCTAATCCAGGAATTCTTTGTGTACACTTTTTTTGGAGATTAGCCTCCAGACCTGGAGAACAGGCAGTTGCCCAGTGGCAACTAGGAGTGTAACTGCTTTTCATACAGCTTCTGCCGAGACGACTTACAGCTCAGTGACCATCTCCCTCCTCCCACCAATCCATAGTTCCCAATTCTAGAAACTGCTACTATCCATTCCTTTGCTTTCTGAGAATTCTGTGCTGGAACTCAGCATTCCCTCTTACTTTAGCTTTCTGGAATCAGCCAAGTGAGGAACATTACTTTGTTTTCCAGCTTCTAAAAATTCCTGCAACAATCTTGTTCGTGTAGGTAACTTTTAAATCTTTTTATTGTCAAGTATGAGAAACATAAAACTACACAATACAAATGTATAATGTCTCTCACTTCCCAAAGAAAATCATCCTCTTGACTTTTACTAAAATCACTTCCTTGCTGCTCTTTACAGTTTTACCATGTAAGCATGTGTGAATCCACAAGCATTATGGTTTTAAATGTTTTTGAATGTTAGGTAATTAGAACAATCAAATATATATTTTTGTGCCTGGCTTCTTTTGCTCAAGATTATGTTTGTGTTTTGCCTATTGTAGTTCACTGTCATTACTGTATACAATTCTGCTATGTATACATATGCCATAATTTATCCTTTTTACTGTCAGTGGTCATTTGATCTGATTCCAATTTTTGGCTACTGTGAATTTGACTGCTATGACTATTTCTATGCATTTTTCTTTGCTGCCATTTCTGTGACGTATATTCCTAGAATTAGAATGCTCAGTTATGGGGCGCCTGGGTGGCTCAGTCAGTTAAGCATCTGCCTTTGACTCAGGTCATGATCCCAGGGTCCTAGGATTGAGCCCCATGTCAGGCTCTCTGCTCAGCAGGGAGCCTGCTTCTCCCTCTCCCTGCCTGTGCTCTCTTTCTCTAATAAATAAATAAATAAATAAATCTTAAAAAAAAAAAAAGAATGCTCAGTTATTATGTAGATGTTCAACTCTGGACAACAGTTTGGAATTATCTGTTAAAGTGGACATACTAATTTATACTTCCTGTTGCTACACACCCAGGTCAGCATTTGGTGTTCTTGCTAATTCATCTTCAATTTTAGCCAATCTGGTGGGTGTATAGAATCATTCATTGTGGTTTTAATTTCATTTTCACAATTACTAATGTGAATAAACATCCTGTCATATCTTTACAGGCCATTTTGATATTCTCTTTTGTGAAGTGCTTGTTCAAGTCTCATCTAACTGACCAGCAGTTCTTTATACATTCTGCAAGTGAGCGGATTTTTTGTTGATTATGTTGCAAATACGCTCCCCTCACTCTGTACCCTGTCTTTTCACACTCTTAAATGGGTCTTTTGATAAATATAAGCTCTTGTTTAACATAGTCCAACTTATGAATAGTTTCCTGTATCGTAAGTGCTTTTTGTATCCTGGTTAAGAAATTGTTCTCTACCCCAAGGTCATGAAGATATTCTACATTATAAATCCTGTAAGTTTTTACTGTTTTACCTTTCATATTTGAATGTATTAATCCATCTGGAAATTATTTGGGCATTTGACATATGATATAGGTCAGGTTTAATTTTTTTCCCCGATATCCCCAAATCTGTTATCAAAAATAACATCATTTTCCTACTACTCCTGGTAGCGCCACCTCTGATGTAAATCAAGTGTCCACATACATTGTAATGTTTTGGGATTCTCTGATCTGTTCCAGTGCTCATCTGTTCTTGCAATAATAATTCTAGTTACTCTAGCTCTATAGCTAATCTTGATATAAAGAACAAGCCCTCCGACCCTGTTTTTCTTCAAGACTTAATCTATTTACATATTAATTTTGGAACATATCCTTAGCATTTTCATACAAATTTTAGAATCTATCCTCAGCATTTCCATATGGGAATTTTAGAATTGAACGGGCTGTTAACACTTGACTTTATACTGAATCCATAGATCAGTCTGGGAATGATTGAGATCTTTACAATACTGAGTTTTCCAAAATTCAATGAACATTTCATTTCTTTCCTTTTATGTAATCTCCTTTAATTTCTCTAATAATGCTTCATAGTTTTTGTTTAGAGGCACCACACACCTCTTGTTAGATTTATTGTTAGGGATGATATTGTAAATGGCATCTTTCTTAAGATTTCATTTTGTTTGTTGCTGGTAATAGAAATAAAAATGATTTTTGCTTATTGACTTTGTATCCGGCCACTCCGCTATATGCACTTGTTGATTTTAACAATCTAGAGATTCTTTCAAATTTTCTCTGTATACAATCATATCACTTATAAATAATGATAGTTGAGTTTCTCTCTTTCCAATCTTTATACCCTATGTAGCTTTTTCCCTGCCTTACTGTATTGGGTGCAACTTCTAATACGATATTCTATAGAGGTATTGATTTTTTTTTTAAAAGATTTTATTTATTTGAGAGGGAAAGAGAGTGAGAGACAGCATGAGAGGGGAGAAGGTCAGAGGGAGAAGCAGACTCCCCACAGAGCTGGGAGCTCCATGTGGAACTTGATCCAGGGACTCCAGGATCATGCTCTGAGCTGAAGGCAGTTGCTTAACCAACTGAGCCACCCAGGCACCCTATAGAGGTATTGATAACTGGTATCCTTGTCTGTTCCCAATCACTAAGGAAAGCTTTCAACATTTTGCCATATGATGTTTGCAACAGACTTTTATAGTTACGTTTGTTAGATTAAAGAATTCCTTTCTAAGCTGAACTTAAGGGATCTCTTGCAAAAGGATGAATTATACCTAATGTTGCTTCTATATTTCCTAAGATATGATTTTTCATCTTTTTAATGCAATGAATTACACTTTTAAATAAAATTTTATTTTAGAATAGTTTTAACCCACTGAGCCACCCAGGTGCCCCTAGAATAGTTTTAGATATTCATAAAATTGTTTGTATACACCCTTCACCCAGTTCCTGCTATTATTAAGATTTTAGGGGCTCCTGGATGGCTCAGTAGTTAAGCGGCTGCCTTCAGCTCAAATCATGATCCCAGTGTCCTGGGACTGAGCCTCGAGTCATTCCCCCTCCGCCTGCTGCTTTCCCTACTTGTACTTTCTCTCTGTCAAATAAATTTTAAAAATCTCAAAAAAAAAATCTTATATTACTATATACTGTTTGAATTTTGAACGCCAAATCTTCTAAAATTCCTGGAATAAATCAACCTGGTAGGGAGATCTAATTCTTTTATATATATTGCTAGTTTCAATCTGTTGATGTTTTATTTAGGATTATTATATCTATATTAATGTCCTTTCACATTTTAGTATCGTAGTTATACTTGCCTCACTTAATGAGCTGGGGAGCATTTTTTCTTTTTTATTCTTAGGAGGAGTTTGTGTAAGATTAGTGTTGTTTCTTTCTTTTTTAAAATTTTTCAAACACTTTATCATTTATTTATTTATTTATTTATTTGACAGAGAGAGAGAGAGAGAGAGCGTGCACACATAGGCAGAGTAGCAGATGCAGATGCAGAGTAGCAGATGCAGGGAGAAGGAGAAGTAGGCTCCTGACACGGGGCTCAATCCCAGGACCCTGGGATCATGATAGCAGCCGAAGGCAGACACTTAACCAACTGAGCCACCGAGGTGTCTCTGTTGTTTCTTTCTTAAGTGTTTGGTAAATCTGCCGGTGAAGTTATTTTCACCTGGCATTTTCTTCATAGAAAGATTTTCAATTACAGAATATATTTCTTGGTAGGCATGTAATTATTAAGATTTTCTATACTGTCAGTTTGAGTAAGTTACATTTTTCAGGAATCTGCCCATTTCACCTAAGTTTTAAAATTCATTGGTAGAAATTAATTCTCATTATTTTCTTAATATCTATAGGGTCTGAGGTCTCCACTTTTTGGCACTACCATTGGTTATTTTTGCCTTATCTTATTTGTTAAATCTTACCAGGGATTTATCGATTTTATTAGTCTTTTAAAAGAACACATTTTGGTATTACTACATCTGTATTTTTTTCCTATTTTGTAACTAATATTCTCAATTTTTTATTTCATTTCATCTATTTTCTTTAGGTCTAAAGTACTATTTATCCTTTTGTCAACTTTTTGAGATGGATGCTGATTTTCTGCCTTTCTTCTTTTCCAGAATATTCTTCTTTTTTTTTTTTTTTAAAGATTTATCCATTTGACAGAGAGAAAGCACAAATAGGCAGAGGGAGAGAGAGAGCAGGCTCCCCTGTTCAGCAGGCTCCCTGCTGAACAGAGAACCCAATGCGGTGCTCGATCCCAGGACCCTGAGACCATGACCTGCGCTGAAGGCAGAGGCTTAACCCACTGAGTCACACAGGCGCCCCTTTTCCAGAATATTTAAAGCTATAAATTTTCCTCTAAGCATAGCTTTAGATACATCCACCAACTTTTGGGTTTTTTCCCCCAAGTTTAAGTCAATTGGTATTTAAGAACTGATTTTATACCACAAGATGTGGTATAAAGGTGAACTAAATTTACAATTTAATTTATTCATGGAAATTGCCTTCAAAATACATTGCAACTAAGCTGTATATAAGATTTTATATGCATTTTGGAAGACATCACACAGAAGCAACTGTTTTGCCAATAAATTTGGCCACTTTCTCATTGCTCTTAGTCAGTCCACCACAAGTATGCAAGGTGAGAGAGTTATCTAGACCTTACTGTGCACACTGAACCATTCTGGGTGATGATTCATCTTCTCTGCTTGTAGAGTGACTCAGGACATGAAGCCAAATGCCTGATTATAATTTTTTAAGCACTCTTTGTAGACAGCATCTCTTTTACTTAACTCTGACCATCCTGTTACTTTAAGGTCAAGTACAACTTAATTATTCTCAGAAGACAGCAGAAGCTGTCAACCACTAAACATCTGCTAACATGGCCACAAGGTTCAGCCTCCAGCCCTAGGCCCAGGCCTGCCTGCTTGCTGCCTGTCCTCAAACTTTAATATGTACTACTTTTTGTTTTTACTCAGCTCAAAATATTTTCAGATTTTCAATGTGTTTTGTTATTTGACTCATGGGCTATCGTGTGTGTGTGTGTGTGTGTGTGTGTGTGTGTGTGTACATACACCTTTTTTTTTTCTTTTAAGGTAAGCTGTAGCCCCAATGTGGGGCTTGAACTCATAACCCTGAGAACAAGAGCCATGTGTTTTACCAACGGAGTCCTCCTGCCGCTCCTATCAAGTGTGTGTGTGTGTATGTATATACACGTGAAATTTTATTTTATTCTTTTCTTAAAAATTTTTTAAAAGATTTTATTCATTCATTTGACAGAGAGAGACACAGCAAGAGAGGGAACACAAGCAGGGGGAGTGGGAGAGGGAGAAGCAGGCCTCTTACTGAAAAAGAAAACTGACATGGGGCTCGATCCCAAGGGCCCTGGGATCATGACCCAAGCTGAAGGCAGACAGTCCAACTGAGCCACCCAGGCACTCCTGAAATTTTATTTTTGAAATTTACTTATTTTAGAGAGAGAGGGAGGGAAAGAGTGTGAGTGGGGAGAGGGGCAGAGGGAGAGAATCTCAAGTAGACTACTTGCTGAGTGTGGAGCCTGACTGGAACTTGATCTCACAACCCATGAAATCATGACCTGAGCCAAAATCACGAGTCAGAGGCTTAACTGACTGAGCTACCCAGCCGCCCCAAGTCCCCTAAAAATATGGGGATGTTCTAGATTATCTTTTTGTCACTGATTTATGTATTAACTGCATATGGTCAAAGAACGTAGTCATTATGATTTTAAATACTTTGACATCTGAAATTTGCTTTTAGCTCAGTATTTGGCCGATTTTTGTAAATGTTATGTAGGCTTAAAAAGGTATATTCAGCACCTGTTGGATGCAGCATTCTTTGTATGTACATTAGGTCAAGTTCATTAATTATAGTGTAATTTTCTACAGTCTTCCTAATTTTGTTTGTCTGCTTGATCCATCAATTACTGAGAGATATTTGTTAAATTCTCCCACCATCATTTTGAATATTTCCATTGCACTTCTGTTATTTTTTTGCTTGATATATTATGAAGTCATCTTATTAATTGCATATACACATAAAAATGTTACATTTTATTTTTTAGTTTCTACTTCATGTAATATTTATCTAAAACAACTTTTCTCTGGTTGGTGTTTGCATTATCTATTCATTCTTCTCCTTTTATTTACAAACTTTCTGTATCCTTATGTTGTGATCTGTCTCTTATAAAACATAAAGTTTAAAAATCCTACTTGACAATTTGTCTTTTAAACATTAACATTTAATAAAATTTCTGAAATATTCTTAATGATAATTTATTCTATTTGTCTTATTGTTATATGTACCTTCCTTCCTTTCTTGCCTTCTTGTGGGTTATTTTTTATCATTCCATTTTTTTCTATAATTTAAAAGTCACAAACTTAAAAAACTCTCTTTTCTTGAAGGAAACTCTAGATTACAACATATATCTCTTACTTACCAAAATTTAATTTTTTAAAAAGATTTTAAATTTATTTTTAATTTTTATTTATTTATTTGACAGAGATCACCTGAGCCACCTAGGTGATTTAATTTTTTTCAATTTATTTTTTAGGTTTATTTATTTACTTAAGTAATCACTACACCTAATCTGGGGCTTGAACTTAGAACCCCAAGATCAATAGTCACATGCTCTTCCATCTGAGCTGGTGAGGAATGCCCCCTCCCCACCCAGTGTAATGTTAACAATTACTTTCCTCTTCTTTCCAGATAATGCAGCCCTCACACAGTTTATTTATCCCACTACCAATTATTATTGTCTTATGTTTTAATTCTTTCTTTAAAACCTAATAAAACATTATTATTGTTGTGTAATACAATTTACATTTGACTTACCAACATATTTTCTACTATTTTTACTCTTTATTTCTTCTTGAATCTCTAAGCTTCCATTTGGTATATTACTTCCTCCTGAATAATATTTTTTAAAATTTCACTCAGAGGACACCTGGGTGGCTAAGTCAGTTAAGCATCTGCCTTGGCTCAGGTCATGATCCCAGGGTCCTGAAAACAAGCCCCACATCAGGCTCCCTGCTCAGTGGGGAGCCAGCATCTCCCTCTCCCTCTGCCCGCTGCTCCCCCCACTTGTGTGCTCTGTCAAATAAATAAGTAAAAATTGTTAAAATAAAATAAAATTTCACTTAGTGTGGGTCTCTTGGTAATTCTCTAAGTAAATTTTTAAGGGTGGGGTATCTGAAAAATGCTTATTTTCTCTTCACTCTTGAAAGATATTCCTGCTAGGTATGAAACTCTAGGTTACCAATTATTATCTTCCAGTGCTTTGAATATGTTATTCCATTTTTCTTGCTTCTACTGTCAGTTTAATTGGTTTCTTTTGAAAGTAATCTCTTTTTTTTCTGGTTGCTTTAAGATTTTTTTTTGTCATCTGAAGCATTTTTACTGTGATGTACTCAGGATTTTTCTTTATATACATTCTGCATTGGTTTACAGGGCTTTTTCAATCTGTGGCTTAATGTCTTGTCAATTTTATAAAATTTTTAACCATTATTTCCTCAATTATTCTATCCCATTCTATCTGTGGGACTCCACACACACAGATGATAAGCCTACTCACTCTATCCTCTGTCTCTTAGGCCTTTTTTGGTATTTTATTTTTTCTTTTCATGATTTGTTCTAGATTGGTTTTTTTCTGACCTATTGTGTAGTTCATTTATTCTCTGTTTAGCATTACTGAATCTGTTAGTTCATCTTTCACAATTTAAAAATTTATTTTACTTTTCATTTCTAGCATTTTCTTTTGATGCTTTATCAACTCTGTTTTTATAATTCACAATTTTCTGCCAAAATTTTCAATCTAGTTTTTTATGTTCTCAAACACAGTAAGCATTGTTTTGGTTTGGTTTTTAGCATAGCTATTTTAAAGTTCAGTCTGATAAAGCCAATGTCTGGATAACCTGGCATTCGTTTTTATTTTTTGCTATTTCTACTGGTTCTCATTCATGTTGTTGAATCTCATCTGCCTAGTTATTGATTGTGAGTCACATATTATATTTGAAAGACTATATGTAGTAATTTAAAGTCCTACATAATGTTATCTTAATATAGAGAGGTTTGCTTTTGCTAGGTGCCTAGCAAAATTTAAATTTTATTTAAATTTCATGGATTGAAATGATTTAAAGGTAGGTTGTAGTGCCTTTTAGGGCTATTTTATTTCCAGTTTACCCTTACTCTTACATAGATGTGGTCCCCAACCAAGAAGCAGAAACTTATCAGCCCTCACATCAGCCTTGGCAAACCATGAGCCCTAACTTTTTAAGAGGCTCCGTGCCCAGGATGGAGCCCAACACATGCCTTGAACTCACAACCCCGAGATCAAGACCTAAGCTGAGATCCAGAGTTGGATGCCCAACTTAGCCATCCAGAAACCCCAAGCCCTAACTTTTTAGCTTCTATCAAAAGGGCTGCTCAGCCTCTTAGTCCCTTCTTTTGAAATTCATGAATATCTCTAGGAGAGAAATAGTCGCAAATTTTGGGTTTACCTCTCTAGATTTTTTTCCAGATCTCAATTGGTAATTATTTTGTTAGCTTTCTGAATGCCTCTAAACCAAATTTTTGAATATTGTGTCTAGCCTTTACAGTTATCTTAAGTCAGGGTTGATTCAAACTATCTAGTACGGCATTACTAAAGTGGAAATCCTTAGTTTATATCACTGAAACCAAAATTGTATTGTGGTTTTAGTGTAGTTTCAGAATGGAATGGTAGAAGTATGTTCAATTCACCATCATAACCTAAAAAGTTATTCTTCATTTCCTTTCAGAAAAGAAAATTAAAAAACATATATCAGCTGATATCTACACACCCTGTAAAAAATGGGAATGAAAGGATTCTATTTGTTTACTTTTGTACTTAACAGAGTATCTAGTACATTTTCCATATTAGCACTGAAAGCTCTACTCCATTCTTTTTTTAAGAGTTGCACGTAATATCACTCAATCTAACTCAACAAATATTTACTTATCATGCTTACTCTACTATACTTAGCTTTAGGGCTATTTTGGTAAGCAAAAAACAATGTGTCCTAGCACCTGGAAAGTTTACAGTTGAGTGGGAGTAAAATATATTACTCTTATAATAATAAAAATAAATGCAAAATTACAATTCTATCAAACGCTAAGGAGAGGTACACGATATGAGATAGCATGATGGGGTATTGGATCTAGTCAGGGAGGTCAGAAATGTTACATGAGGATGTTACAATAAACTGAATGAAAGCTAACCAGAAGAGAAAGGGGGAAAAGAGGCTTGCATAAGGAAAATAATATTCTATGTAGAGAATCTATCATATGGATATGTCATAATTGATTTACCTACCTCTCTGCTGAGGGACGTTTAGACTGTTTTGAATCTGTTGACATTATGACAATACTTTAATATATATTCCTATATACAATTTTTGGCATAATTTTGTAAGCATATCTTTGTGGTAATTAAGAATCCTTTCTTAGTATATACATTAAGAGTTGACAATAATTTCCTTATCTACCTAGATTTGAATATAAATTCTACTAGATCTATTTCTTACATATTCCATCTTTCCCTAACTTAAATTCTTTATTTTGTTTGAATTTTCTCTTGCCGAATTATTTCCTCAAGAAGAACTGGTTCAGGGGTGCCTGGGTGGCTCAGGGGGTTAAAGCCTCTGCCTTCGTCTCAGATCATGATCTCAGGGTCCTGGGATCAAGCCCTGCATTGGGCTCTCTGCTCAGCAGGGAGCCTGTTTCCTCCTCTCTCTCTGCCTGCCTCTCTGCCTACTTGTGATCTCTGTCAAATAAATAAATAAAATCTTAAAAAAAAAAAAAAAAGGAACTGGCTCATTATAGTGATCTCCTACCTCATACACAAAGATAATTACAAGCTATGCTCCACCTGCTCTTCACCTTCAATGCAGAATCTAAAACAACTATGTTCAGGACCCCCCTCTATCTGCCCAAAGTAAGCTAGGCTTTTTCCACTATGTAGATGGTTTATCCTAACAGTTGAGTGAATCACTTTAGCACAGAGCTTGGAAAACAAGACAGCCAGAGGTTTGAACTCAGGTGCCACCATCTTTCCAGAATCTTCTGCATTCTCAGTTAAGTTAGGACCTACCTTTAAAATCAAACTGCCCACAACATACTTGGGAAAAAATACTTGACTACATATATAACAAAATGTTACTATATAAAGATCCCTCACAGCCTATAAGAAGCAAAAAATAAAAAGGTATGAAAAGGCAAAAGGTGTGAATGGACAAATCACAAAAGAAAAATACATGTGGTCAATTAAAAAAAAGTTCATTAGTCATCATAAAAGTACAAATTAAAATTTTAAAAATACTAGACTATAAAAATGATAATAAACAGTATTGGAGAGTGCACTGTGAACTATACACCACACATACAAAATGGAATCTAGTACAGCCTTTCTAGAGGTTATCTGTATCTGATTTAAAATTTTAAGTATTAAATGACATAGATATTCAATTTCTAGAAATTTATCCTATGAAAATAATCAAGAAAATGTTATTCTCAAATTCCTAATACTGCTTTCCTTTCTTTCATACCATATACCAACATCTGACTTGCATTTATTATTTGTTTTCCCTCCCCTAGAATATAAGCTTATTGCATGTAAGGATCTAAATAGTACTTGCCATATATTAGGCATGTCATAAATAATGGTTGTTGACAGAATGTGTAAAGATTTATCTATAAGGATCTTTAAATCTGTAGGGTTTTAAAACAAAAAAATTGGAAAAAAATCCAAAATCCAACAGCAGGGATTGATTAAAACAAAATTATCAATAAAGACAACTAGATAAGTGTTAAAAATTAGTCTATTAAAAAACTATAAATGCTTATGATACTAATACATGATTTCACTTTTGTGAAAAAGGTAAAATATATGCAAAGATATGACAGGTAACAATACTAGATCAAGATGTGAACAGTTGGTATCTATGAGGTGGTAGGATTACAGCTAACTTTTTTGTTATTTATGGTTTCTTGTATTTTTCAAATTTTATTTTCTGTAATGAACACAATTCTTTTTTCATAAGACAAAGAAAATTATTCAAAACAAACTAAAACCAAAAAACCAATACTTCATTTCTAGTTCAAACAAGAAAAGGCAAGTTTACCTTCAATTTCATCATCGGAAATCAATTCATCATCAGAGCATATGTTGAGAATGTTAACCAGCATCTCTGTGACTATATGATAAGACAAAATAACCCAAAATGTATACAATTAATAAGGCATTTTCTCTAAAATGATAAGAATGTCTAAATAAACACACATGTTAAATAAATATAGACAAAAATGATTTGTCATTATGCTATTAAGAGTGATTATAAAGAGTAACATTAAATCTAGACCTTCAGGTTTATATAGAATTTGGGGAAATTACTTGCTTCAGTAAAAGTCTGGTCTTTGAAGATTCTATTGTATAATTACTTGATTTCATGAGACTGCTGTCCAGAGCCTTTTCCTCACCGATAGGTATATGAAAAGATTTTCTCCCATTCTACAAGGAAGTTAAGCTACCAGGTCTATGCCCAACAGATTTATTTTATATTTGCATAGCTTATTTATATAGGTGCACAAATAAAATTCTACAGGACACTATTTCCTATTTAAATCTCTTTATCACTGAAGGAATGCTATAGTGACTTATATTATTTTAACATCCTGATCACAGTAGGATAGCTACTTTAATAATTACAACAAGAAGACCACAATTAACTAGAACTATAATTTAAAAACCAAGTTAAAAAATTAAATAAATAAAATAAAAAACCAATTAAGTGCCATTTAAAAATCTTTGTACTCTCTGAGAAGTGCCTGATGATGCTGATGTACTTACAGACACAAAAACAATCTTTGTTATTATTGTATAAAGCCATCAAAGCACATACACACACACACAAAAATCTTTGTAGAGAATAAAGACTTTAGAAAATACTTCTGATAACTTTATTTATTTAGTTTCTGTAAGTTTAAGAAAAACATTTCTGAACCATCAGGAAGCTCATGCAAATATAAAAGTGTGCTCCATCACTAATGAAGACAACTGATCATCCAGTTCTCTTACCTTTTTCCCCAACAAATGGCAAAGACCATGTGAAAACATCCATAAAGTTTGGAAGCCAATAGGGGTGTGGAGAACAGTTAAACTGCCTGATATTCATGACATTGTTTTCATATTTTAGCACAGCAGCTAAAAAGGAAAAAGCAGGAAAATCTGGTACAGAGGAACATGACATGGCAAATGGTATGCTTTGTCTAGCTGTGCACCTACTAAACAGAATTCATAAACTTACTTCTATTTGTAAGTTCAGGACTCGTTATCTAAGAGCAGATGGAAAATCTTAGAGCATTTTACACAGTTCATTCTTTTAAGAATTATCCCAAGGAACAAAGTTACCTAAAGATCTCATATAATAAAAGTACAAAAGAAACTAAGCTCTGAAACTTCAAAGGGGCACTACACAGTAACCATCTATAGAAATCTCACATTCCACATTAGAAAAAATTTTGTCATAATTTCCCTTTATAGGCCAAATGGTTACAGTTACAGCTCTCTTTTGAAGGCAAACATTTTTCACTAAGCAAACACAGCCTGTTTTGCTAGTCATTATCCGGAGCCAAAGATTTTATAAACTCTCTGGGAGTTTATAACATAGCAATTATCAATTCATAGTTGAGGATACAGATGGCAAACTTGGAGCAATTTTTATGGCTCAAAAGTAGACTGTATCATCTCTGCATATTACATAGAGGATTAAAAAATATCCATCTCTCCTATACAGAGTCAGTTTACTGCTAACACCATATAAATGTTGAACTTAACCAGTTACCATGAGCATAAGCACTCATCACCATGAGCATGGGCCCTGCAATGCTGTTTGCATTATTGTCTTTAGTCTTACTGTTTTGATAAACAGAATCAGCTATGAAGCACTTCAGAAATGACAAATATAGGTCATTTCCTGGTTCCTGTTTCTCTGCTTATTAAAGGATAGTCTCATGTACTCAAAATTTAAGTTACTGAGCGTCTAAAATGTGTACCATGGGGATTGTAAATACATGAAAGGAGGATCTCCTACTCTTAAAAACCTAACAGTGGATATAATATACATGTCCCATTATTTTCATGTACATATTATTTTATTTAGGTTAGATGAATACATAATTATTCAATAATCCCCTCAATATACACAGGAAAGAGAAGTGAGAGGTGGGTCTTCACAGTGGATTATTAGAAATGAGAGCATAACAAATTGCTTTTGGGTATGTTCTCAGTGGACACAAAAATAGGAAAAGAAATCTTTAAAAATCATGACTTAAGGATCTTTCACATAATCACTGGAACTAAGAAATACTTGGTAACAATATGCAAGAAAGAAAAGCAACAGAAGAAAGAGAAAAAGGAAAGGGGGAGAAGGTTGTCATTTTCAAGAAAGAGGTACTTGGATGGGGAATAACTGAGTACCAGGAGACACTTTCATATACCACTCTCTTTCCTAAAAAAAAAAGTCTGAGGAATAACCAAGGAAAATAAGAATGTTTCAAGATAAAGTTACCAATTGTGTCAAAGTCAACAGAAAACCCTGGTAGATGGGACTGTGACTTAAAAGTTCACTAAAGGAATAATCAGTATCCAAACCGGGTTAGAGTCGGGCAGAAAACAAGCTGGCACTTAGTGAGTGAGTGAAGTGACTGCTGTGTTGGTAGCGGGTTTCAGCTGAGCACATTGATAAACCCACTGTGCAGGCAACAGACACTCTTCCTAGTGAGTTTGCTCTTCATCCCAAATATGAGGACTAGGGCCACTAAGTGTCCTTGAAGAAGTTGCCAATACAAGCAGCACATACCATTTATCACGGAAGAAATAAGAAAACTAAGTCTCTAACATATTGGGAATATTAGGAAGAAGAAAATAAGAAATAATGGAGTTAGGAAGAAGCAGAGTGTTGTGGGATAGCTAAGACTCAGAAAAGAATGACGAGATGTAAAAAACTAGATGGCTGGGAGAGAACTGAAGTCAAAGAATTGTTTTTTAAAATGGATAGTAAGCCACAGAGATGACTGATTCAAATCAGACTGAAGTGAGATGTGCCACTCCTTGGTGTCCCTTTAAACAGGCTACGTAGTAAGTATACTGTGGACCTCTTTTAAACTCAACTCCCCAGCTGCATTTACAAGGTATGACTATAAAGTAATGAGACTTAAAACCACCAAACTACAAACACACCAGACGTTATATATGAGATGAGTGTGGTCCTCTGATATAATCACACTAGGCACAATAACAGTAAAATGTTACAGTATCATAGCAACTTCGAGTTTGACAGACACTTTTAATGTTTATTTTTAGCATTCCAACTTATCTTCAACAACCTTCTATGACAGGTATTTTAAAGATACACTGAGGCTCAGAGAAGTTAGTTAAGTGTCATGTTAGCTGTGAATTTAAAAGTGAAGCAGGACTAGACTAAAATTTTTTACTCCTAGCTTAGTGCTCTTTTTAATAACCTTGCTGCCTTACTGTATATTTAGTCCAAAGATGCTGCCACTACTCAAAACATTTTTGGAACTCCTCTTTTGGAATCGCCTCCAGACCCATTTTATAAGCAACACAAGAAAAACCAGTCTCATTACCCTATAATCATACCTTGTTTCGGACCCCAAACAGTATCATCTAGCTTGATCACTCACCTTATTCACCAGTCTTGACTCCAAATGACTTTTGGCTGTTCCAAAAATCAAATCCACCCTCAAAGGACGAAGATTTCCCATCACTGAGGATAATCAAAAGAATGTGTCGCAGACTCTGAAGGCAATGCCAAAAGAGGAGTTCCGAAAATGCTTTGAACAATGGCAGCATTGTTGGAATAAGCATATAGCTTCCCAAGGTAACTACTGTGAAGGGACAATACTCACTTGGATATATACGTTCTGGCATGTTTGTACAGAAGTTCTATTATTTTATAGTCATACTTTATAAACAACAAAATAGTTATAGAGGCTATTACAGAGGAAGATTGCCCTAATACAAAACTTAGAAACAATGAATCATAAAAAATTTTAAAAAAAAAAGATTTTGGGGTACCCAGCTGGCTTAGTCAGTAGAGTGCAGCTCTTGATCTCAGGGTCATAAGTTCAAGCCCTATATTGGGCATATACAAAAATAAAAATTTCAATAGGATAAGGTCTTAGAATTTCTGGATTGAAGGCAGGTTTATATTTAATCCTCTCTGTTTAAACCTCTCTGAGGTTTAGAAAAATAATGTGACTTACATAAAGTCACACTATTAGTTTCTGGCAGGGCTTGGACTAAAATGATTTTTCTGACTTTTTGTACAGTATTCATCTACTTGTACCATTCCTCAAGAAAAGCAAAAACAGCTTAATAATTTATAAACAGTATAATTCCAAATAGTGATACTTTATTAAGGTACTGTTCCAAATAAATTCACCAAAGGTAATAATTTATGATAACTATGTAACTTGAACCTGAAATAATTTCTTCTTATGTATTTTTTAAAAGATTTATTTATTTATTTTGGGGGGGGTGTCGGGGGGAGGAGCAGAGGGAGAAAATCTTCAAACAGTTCCCACTGAGCACAGAGCCTGACTCAGGGCTCAGTCCCATGACCCATGAAATCATGACCTGAGCTGAAACTAAGAGCCAGAGGCTCAACTGACTGAGCCACCCAGGTGCCCCTGTTCTTTTTATATTCTGATTTAGAAGTACACATCGGAACTATTATGAACCTTATTTATATTTACAAAGAGCCTAGTTAGTAATCCTTAGGAGATGAAAACCAAGCAGTAGCCTAAATTCTAAGTTTCTTGGCCTTTGTTTCAATTAAGACCTCTTATATATACACATACATATGATTATATTAGAGCTCAGAATTACTCACAAATTCAAATTCAAATATCACTGGGATCCTTTACCTTTATTATTATAGACATCTAGGTAATTGGGGGCAGAGAAAATTGTAATGAGTGACGGAAAGCCTGTTGTTTGGCTCTTCCTGTACATTCGATACCTGGAAGAGAGATAACAGTCTGTCTGTCTTGGTATAAAAGGCAAAAACTCTGCAGTGATAATTGGTACAGTTTTAATATAACTTACCCAGCATCCTGGGCTTCGTGGGCTCTGATTATTGATAACAAATTATTGTTCTGCAAAAATTCACAAACTGCAGGGTAGCTGAAAAAGAAAATTAGAAAACATAAACCCAGAACTAAAACAACTGGTTTTTATTTTTTAAAGGAGAACTTTTTTAAAGTAGGCTCCATGCCCAACATGGGGCCTGAACTCACGACCCTGAGATCAAGGTAGAGTCACATGCTCCACCGACTGACTGAGCCAGTCAGGCACCCCTCATATATGTAACTTTTGACTCTCTCAAAAGCTGGTCTGTTGAGTAGAAGCCTTACCCATAACATTCAATTGACACATACTTTGTATGTTTTATGTATCATATGCTGTATTCTTACATTAAAGTAAGCTAGAGTAAAGAAAATGTTAAGCAAGAAAAAATAAGCAAGAAAAATACATTTCTATAATGTATTATATTTATATAAAAAAAACCTGTGTTTAAGTGGACCTGTGCAGTTCAAACATGTGTTGTTTAAGGGTCAACTGTATATAATTTTATACATCTGCACATTTACATAGTTGATTCTTGTTATTTGCAGTAGCTATCTTATAAATACTACATTAGTCAAACCTGAACCACTGCTCCTGGAGAAAATACACAGAGTCCTGTGAGCCTCTGGTCACATTTTCATTAACCAATCAATACATAACTTTGTTTTATGTGTGTTTCTGTGTAAAGACACCTTATTTAACATATACTATTAATTAATTAACACAGAACTCATGGACAGCAGTGCCTTAAGTCATACCCGAATGAAGCTTGTATAACATATATGTATTTTCTCTGTAAGACACATCACAGCCTTCTTACACGTAGAAATACTCAGTAGCACTTAAGCTCTATATTGGGGGCCATTTAACATAGCAAAATCGCCAACAAAAAATGTGAAAAATATTGCACTAAATGGACCACAAAAAGAATGGTGTAATAATAATCTTAAAGCATGAAAGCTGAAACAAGACAGCAAAGCAGCTCCCTTTTAACCTCAGTTAGGAACACACATGGGGTGACAAATTTTTCATCATTCTGAACATGTGCATGTCTGAATGACTGTGATTGTGCTGTGAGTGGTGCCTTTGCAGTTACAAGTAATTTTTAGCAGGTAGGCAAATTTGAAGATCAGAATTCGTAAATAACAAGCATCAATTGTATACCCACAGGAATACACTTTAAAAGAACTTCTTGGGGCGCCTGGGTGGCTTAGTGGGTTAAAGCCTCTGCCTTGGGCTTAGGTCATGATCTCAGGGTCCTGGGACTGAGAGCCTGCTTCCCCCCACTTTCTCTCTGCCTCTCTGTCTACTTGTGATCTCTGTCTGTCAAATAAATAAAATCTTTAGAAAAAAAAAAAGAAGAAGAACTTCTGGATCAAAGGCCCTTGGCATTTATAATAGAAAGATGTTGTTAAGCTCATCTCCAAAGAAATCATACCAGTTTATGTTGTACAAACAAGAAAAAAGTATTATGCTCTTTATTTTAAGCAAAAAGAAGTTTTACTTTTTAAGCAAAGTAAAGAGAAGTTTTTTAGGGGTTTAGTCAGTTGAGTGTCTGACTCTTGGTTTTGGCTCAGGTCTGATCTCAGGGTTGTGGGATCCAGCCCTGTGTCAGACTCCATGCTCAGTGCAGAGTCTGCTTGAGATCCTCCCTATGCCCCTCCCCACCCCCAGCATGTGCATATACTCTCTCTCCCTCTCAAAATAAATAAATAAAATCTTTTAAAAAAATTTTAGAAGGGAGTAAAATTTAAATGACTCGGAAAGTAATAAAATAAGGTTGCTTAGAAGAATGTTACAACTATGACAATATTAAGGCTTTTCACTTATTTTATGTGTATTTCATTTAATAAGTGTTTTATATAGGCAATTAACAGAGACTTGAACTAAATGTATGCATTACTTGTCACACTAAAACAGTGGAATTAAAAACATTTAGACTTCAAACCTCTCTCTATCTCCCTATTTTTGAACAGCAGAACAAAATAAAAGCTCACATACAAGATTTAAGACAACAGCCAACTTCCAGGAAATGTCCTGGGCTTAGTTCACAATGTCCTGTTCTTTTTATATCTTTGCCTAGAGCAGTGGTTCCAAATGCTAGAGAGCTTTTAAAAAAAAAATAACAGGATTTTCCTGTCTCAGACTCACTGAATCAGAATCTCTGGGGGAAGAGCCAACAAATCTTTATTTTTAAAAAAAGCTCATATATGATGTTTGGGATAAAACAATCAAGGTTGTTTGAGTCAGAAAATAACATTTAAGCACTGTAAGATGTTCTGTTCAATTATGTTCAGTATGTTACATTTAGGTCCTAATGAAGGTACTCATGTATGAGGGAACAGAATACCTCCTAAAATGTAAAAAAATAAACAAGGATTTTCTGCCTTCTAGTCATCAAAAAATAAAAAAGGCTTTATAGTACACAAATTAGGGATATAAAGTACTTATAATTTGATGAAACATATTACAATTGCTCTTCCTATAATTTTATAACCTGGAAGATTAGCTTACCTGTAAAAGTAAGAGCACCCTCGGACGGTGTTGTGAGTGTAGTGCTCCAAGGTCTTCTCATTGCCGTAATCCTCCGAAGGATCAGACCAAAGCAGGTCACACACTGGCCCAAAGGCTGGAGGTTCTTTAAACCTGTCTAACTAGAAAACACACAAAAGCCAAAAGAAGAAAAATCATGAAGGCAAAACAAACAGGTATGGGTCAAAAACAAAACAAAACAAAACCCTCCCACCCACAAGAACATGTTAGGAGAAAAAGCAGCAAGCCCCAGTAAAGAATTTTTCCTTTAGGAAGAAAATGAGCATTTAATAAATTTGGATACACAATTTTTATTATTTTTTTTAAATAAACTTGTATAACTATCCCTGTCATCTAGCGATACTGTAGAAAAGGACCCCTTTACATCCTAGTCTTAAAAGCAGTACCCACCTAATTCAAATGTGAAATCAACCACTATGGAGATACACTATTATTAAGAAAGAATATGTTACGGTTCATTTCAACTGCCTAGGTGAGCTAACATTACCATTAGAGCAAGAAAGGTTTTACAATTGTCCTGTTCATTGTTTACTTCATTTCAATGGAGATTTCTAGTTTTAGAAAGGACTTTCATCCTTTCCATTCTATGCAGTGCAGGCATTTCAATATAAGTTATTAATTTAAGACTTGAGTCACTGCTGCTTTGGTTGTTAGTAGCATAAACACCAAGACAAAACCAGTAACTAAAATAGCTGAGGACTTCTACTAAGTGAAAGGGGAAGTTTTTAATACAATTGATTCAGAACTGCAAAATTCAAGACTTACACTGTAAAAGAGAAATTCTGGTTATTTAAAGACCCTAAGGCAGCAGAAATATAGGCATATCTTCTTATCCTGAGGAGAGTAAACTTTAATTCAGAGAAAAGTCTTATAAATAGAAAAATCTTTAATTTCAGTACCTACATGAGACACAGTGTAGCAATTAAATTCTATCATCTAAAATGTCAACGTTAATGAAATTTCAGAGCTGGAAGTCCTCAGACCATCTATTCTAACTTTTTCATTTCTCAGAGAAGAAAATGTGACTTAGAGTTGAGTTGTTTGGTCAAGGTTACACAATTAACTGCAGGACAGAGATTAGAACCCTGATTTCCTTCCTTTCATATTGCTACAAAATTTAAAGTTTCAGGGCTATACTCAAAATAGGTTATGTTTCCAGTGGGTGAAAATACAGATTTCATTAAAAATTTACATATATTTTCTGGAAGATATTTAGCAAAATGTTAACAGTGGTTGTCTGCCAATAAGGAGATCACAAGTGATTTCCACTTTCTTACTTTTGATTATCTATATTTAAAAATTTTCAGCAATAGAGGCATATTAGAGGACTAAAGTAAAAAATAAAACTAAAAATATATATACTTCATGAGACTAATGAAAGATTACTTACTTTCTTAATGTCGTCTAAACTAGTAATCTCAGGTGACATCCCTCCATGTACACACAGAAACTGCTGGTTTAAGAGGGCAGCAAGAGGAAGACAGTCAAATGTCTCCATACATGCATCATACACCTGTTCGGAATATTTGATTCGACCTATCAAAAAAAGAAAAACAGTCAAAGGAAGAAAAGCTAAAATTTATCATATGTGAAAAAGGATACTGGACAGAAAATTATGAAGCTACTTCAAAGTGAATTATTTCAGGCCAATTTGAAAACAATCATCTTTATAAAAATATTCTTGAAAAGTTGTAGATAAAAGGTAAAGAAAATCTCCTCTAAAGACAAGTGTGACCTTGGATTAACTTTCCAGCTCTGCTGCCTTGGAAACCTGATAAGGTGAATTTCAGCTATGTTATAAGGCAACATGGCTTATGGTAAAAATTACTCAATTATCTGGTAGGTAGCTACAGCTTTGGACTTCTGAGTGGGATGACTCAAGGTAGGTCCCTGTGGGACCTTGGAATCTAAACCAATAAAGCTCTTATGGGCAATATCGGGAATCGTGCTACATGAGGCTTCTAAGCCACAGGGACTCCCTGATCTACCCAATGTGTATATTGTTTCCTTGCAACTGAACTGTGACTTGGAGTGGGAGGCAAAAGGCAGAAAATCTTTGGACTGCTATATCCACTCCTATGAGGACTACTCCACTGAAAAGGGATGCCCGGATCCCCATTCCTGGACTGTCTCCTTCTAAGTAGATAAATGCCAATATGGCCCACAGTAGTCCTGTAAGCCTGAATATTTTGGGGGAACTAAAAAGACTCCCTGTGGGTACTGAAGATACATAACTGGAAACTGAAGTTTTAAGAGTAATCAATAAAATGTCAGTAATCTTTTGCTATGATTTTTAAGATCTTTAAGAACATTTTGTCCCAATTCTATTTTATGTGAAAAAGTTCATCTTTGGGGTGCCTAGGTGACTCAACTGGTTAAACATCTGCCTTTGGCTCAGGTCATGAGATCAAGTCCTTCATCGGGCTCCCTCTCTGTCTCTTTCAAGTAAATAAAAAATAAATAAATAAAAATAAATGTTCATCTTTATGAACTGTATTTTGGAGTTAAAGAACAAGGAAACACTCCAGTGGGCCAAGGATGGGGTCTCCACAATTACCCAGAAAGAATCGGTCATGAAGTAAGAGGTAGAAAGCTACGAGATGGTTTTAGTTTAAAAAGAAAGGGAATATTATCTTCTTCCTTGGCCTTGGATTTCAGAAAGTCAAGCGTGGAGGTGCCTATTGGTAGAGAAGGCAAGAGGCTGTATAGACAGGCAGCCTTACAGAACTGTGAGCTCCTTCTCTTCCAAAATTCTGTGAAGATGAGACAAGCCTATAGGACCTAGAGAACAAATCTTTAGCAAGTGAGTCAGATTATCTAGCTGATCATTATTTCTGTGTTTACTTACTCATAATTTCCAAGCTTTTAGAAAAGATGTGTTTAAGGATCAGAGCCTGGTCTTAGCAAGGCTTCAGAGAATAAAGTGAAGGGTAACGGGTCCAGATTTGGGCCAGAGTACAGAACATGGATGGCAAAATGTCTGGAGAGACCTTTTTTTTTTTTTTTTTTAAAGATTTTATTTATTTATTTGACAGACAGAGATCACAAGTAGGCAGAGAGGCAGGCAGAGAAAGAGGAGGGAAGCAGACTCCCTGCTGAGCAGAGAGCCCAATGCGGGGCTGGATCCCAGGACCCTGAGATCATGACCTGAGCTGAAGGCAGAGGCTTAACCCACTGAGCCACCCAGGCGCCCTGGAGAGACCTTTTTAATGGGGAGATATAAATGAAAGGACCATATTTGAGGTTAAAAGACCTTCCATTCTAAATGTGAAGATCTTCCTTCTCCTTATTGCCAAGGTTTGAGAGCATTAAGGGAGTTTGTGGGTTCCTTTAAAAACTTCAGAGCATTTTATATTACCATGACCACAAGTAAGATCATCTTATTTCACAACATACGCTAACTCTAATAGGACAACCAAGTTAATAAGAGCCATGCCTTATGAATCTTTGCATCTCCTTAAAATTACATCCTTATATTCTGCTTTTTATTTGAACGCTATAAATTTTGACTATTGCAAAAGTAGATCCATACCGGCCACAAAGTTTATATGAGGAAAAAAGTTAAAACAAAACAAAACAAAAAAACTAACTCCTTTTGTCTGTGGCCAGTGATTAAAAAACCCTTGGAGCCAGAGTTCCCTCTGTTGCCAATGTCAATAAAAATTCCTCTGTAAGAGTCTTAAGCTTGTTTTTATTTTTTTTTTAATTCAAGTATAATTGACATGCAATGTCATATTAGTTTCAGTACAACATAGTAATTCAATTCTATATATTATGTAATGCTCACCATGATAAGTGCAGTTACCATCCTTATCATATAGTTATTACAATATTATTGACTATATCCTATGTCATACTTTTCATTCTTGTGACTTTTTTATTCTCTAACTGGAAGTTTGCGCCTCTTAATCACCTTAAGCCATTTAGTCCATTCTCCCACTGGTTTCCCCTTTGGAAACCGTATTTGTTCTACATATTTACAAGTCTGTTTCTGCTTTTGTTTTGTTTTTCAGATTCCACATCTAAGCGAAATCGTAAGGTATTTGTCTTTCTCTGTCTGATTTATGTCACTTAATATAATATCACCTGGGTCACTCCATGTTATCACAAAGAACAAGAGTTTTCATTCATTTTATGGCTGAGTAACACTGTTGTGTGTGGGGGCGCCTAGGCGGCTCAGTCAGTTAAGTGGCCGACTCTTGATTTTGGCTTAGTTCCCGACCTCAGTTTCCTGGTGTCCCAGGATGGAGCCCTGCATCACTCTTCCTGCTTGGCCGGGTGATCTGCTTCTCCCTCTGCCCCTCCCCCTGCTCCTGCTTTCTCTCTCTCTCAAATAAATAAATAAAATCTTTTTTTAAAAAAGAAAAAAATATTACTCTGTGTGTGTGTATATATATATATATACCGCATCTTTATATTTTTTCTATCAAAGGATACTATGTTGCTTTCATATCTTGGCTACTGTAATTAATGTTACAATAAACATAAGGGTGCATATAGCTTTCAAATTACTGTTTTCATTTTCTTTGGTTAAATCCCTAAGTGATGGAATTATACAGTACTTCTATTTTTTTTTTCCTATTTTTAATTTTGTAAGGAAACTTCATGCTGTTTTCCATAATGGCTGCACCAACTTACATCCTTCTCCCCATCTTTGTTATTTCTTGTCTTTTTGATACTATCCATTCTGACTAGTATGAGTTAATAGCTCACTGTGGTTTTGATATGCATTTCCCTGATGATTAGTGATATTGAACAACTTCTCATATGTCTGTTGGTCATCTGGATGTCTTCTTTGGAGAAAGGTCTACAAATGACTCAAAAGAATTCCTTAGCCTACTACCAAAAGGATACCAAGTCTGGAGAAAGATGGCAAGCAATACAGTGTCTTAATCCCATTTTGTACATTAAAACAGGAGGTTACACAGAAAACAAGTATTGGCGAGAATGTGCAGAAAAAAATGGAACCCTTGTACACTGCTGGTAGGAACGCAAACTGGTGCAGCTACTGTGGAAAACAGTATAGAGGTTCCTCAAGAAATTAGAAGTAGAGCTACCCAATAGTCGAATAATCACACTACTGCTTATTTACCCAAAGAATACAAAAACACTAATACAAAAACCCCTATGTTTACTGCAGCATTATTTACAATAGACAAATTATGGAAATAGCTCATATGTCCATTAATACATGAATGGATAAAGAAAATGTTATAAGTATAGGTACAATGGAATATTTATTATTTAACCACAAAAATAAAGAAATCTTGCTGTTTGCAATGACATGGATGGAGCTAGAATATAATGCTAAATGAAGTCAGCCAGAATAGAAAAATACCGTTACGATTTCACTCATGTGGAACTTAAGAAACAACAACAAAACAAAAACAAAAAAAAGAGAGAGCGAGAGAGAGGGGAGCCGGGTGGCTCAACTGGTTAAGCTTCAGCTCAGGTCATGACCCCAGGGTTCTGGAATCGAGCCCCATGTCGGGCTCTCTGCTCATTGGAAAGCCTGTTTCTCCTTCTCCCACTGTTCCTCCCTGCCCACCCCCCAACCCCTGCCTGTGCTCGTTCTTTCTCTCAATCTCAAATAAAATTTTTTTAAAAAAGAGATAGAGAGAGAGAGACAGAGAGAGAGAAACCAAGAAACAGACTCTTAACTATAGAGACCAAACTACTGGTTACCAGAGGAGAGGTGAGTGGGGAGATGGGATTAAGAGTACACTTATCAGGGTGCCTGGGTGGCTCAGTGGGTTAAGCCGCTGCCTTCAGCTCAGGTCATGATCTCAGGGTCCTAGGATCGAGTCCCGCATCGGGCTCTCTGCTCAGCAGGGAGCCTGCTTCCTCCTCTCTCTCTCTCTCTCTGCCTGCCTCTCTGCCTACTTGTGATCTCTCTCTGTCAAATAAACAAATAAAAAATCTTTAAAAAAGAAAAAAAAGAGGGCGCCTGGGTGGCTCAGTGGGTTAAGCCGCTGCCTTCGGCTCAGGTCATGATCTCAGGGTCCTGGGATCGAGGCCCGCATCGGGCTCTCTGCTCAGCAGGGAGCCTGCTTCCTCCTCTCTCTCTCTCTTCCTGCCTCTCTGCCTGCTTGTGATCTCTCTCCGTCAAATAAATAAATAAATAAATCTTAAAAAAAAAAAAAAAAAAGAGTACACATCATTATGAGCACTGAGTATAGAATTGTTGAACCACATATAGTATATCTGAAACTAGTATAATACTAATTGTTAACCGTACTGGAATTAAAATATAAAAATTCATATTTTTAAAAACCAGGAGATTATGAATCAAATCAAGCCAAAAGAAGTTAATGTTATATTAACATGTGACCAAAATAGTTTACAAAATGTTTTCTTCAAGTATATGAATAGGTATATAAATACCAACATATTTATTTTCTGAGGGGTTAGACTGAAGATATTTATATTCTTATTTATCATTTATCTATGTTTTCTCTGATGAATTATATGAATTTGTATAGTAATATTTATTATAATATTACCTTTATTATTGAAATTTGTTGAAGGATCACAATGTATCTGTGCCTCAGTGAGTTAAGTGTTCCCCACAGCATGGTGGTCAAGAGAATAGAGTCTGGAACCTGACTGCCCAGATCTGAAGCTTGGCTTACTAGCTGTGATACTCAGCACAAATTACTTAGTTCCCTGTGCTTTGATTTCCTCATCTATAAAATGGGCATAATAACAATACATAACTATATTACAAGGTTGCTGAGAAGATTAAATGAATTCATATATACAAAATGTTCTGAATAACGTCTGGCACATGGTAGATATTATGTAAGTGTTAAATAATGAAATCACCTTATTTTATCTTCACAAAAACCCTATGAAACAAGTACTATTACTGTCTTCATTAAGGAGCTGAAGAAATTGGGCCTACTTGCCCAAAGTCATAAGCTAGTAAGTGGTAGAACTGGAAATTGAACCTGTTCATGCTCTTAATACCATGCAATTCTCCTCCCAATCATTATTTCAAAATAAATATTTAATAGGAAAATAGCCAAATACGTAATTCCCAAAGATTAAATAAGCTGGCTCAGTGTTTTATTTTCATGACAAATTTGAAGCTTCATCCATAAAACAGTAATTTCCGTACCAAAAGGAAATGTACCTCAATCACAGGATCACAGTGGTGATATAAGTTCTTTCTTTTTTTTTTAAAGAGTTTATTTATTTATTTGACAGACAGAGATCACAAGTAGGCAGAGAGGCAGACAGAGAGACAGAGGGAGGAAGCAGGCTCCCTGCTGAGCAGAGCCCGATGTGGCGCTGGATCCCAGGACCCTGAGATCATGACCTGAGCGGAAGACAGAGGCTTTAACCCACTGAGCCACCCCACAAGTTCTAACCAGTATCCAAATTGCAACATTATGGGATGCCTGGGTGGCTCAGTGGGTTAAGCCTCTGCCTGCAGCTCAGGTCATGATCTCAGGGTCCTGGGATCGAGCCCCCGCATCAGGCTCTCTGCTCAGCAGGGAGCCTGCTTTGCCTCTCTCTCTGCCTGCCTCTCTGCCTACTTGTGATCTCTCTCTCTGTCAAATAAATAAATAAAATGGAAAAAAAAAAGAGAGAGAGAGAGCTCAGCTTATCAGTGAAAACATCCATACAAAGCAGCACACATGCTCTTTGCACATAAGAATAAAATGTGAAATTGTATTTGTGTGCTTGTTCCAAGATTTATTCACTTTTCAGATGCAGCATTAGAATGAAACATGAGTATCTCTGAAGACAAGAAAAAAAGAAACCTGGTCTGACTAATTAAAGCATGTGAAAAGTAAATAAAAACCTAAGATAAGAAATTCTACCCAAAATGAAACACTTAAAATGTTTCCTGTATACCTATTGTTCCATCTTCTAAAAATAGTCTGAACCAATTTATACTAGTCAAAAAAGAAACTCTGAGAAAACAGAGGAAGACTTGGATAAAAATGTTACCTAAAAAAACCTGACCCTTAATTCAGAACAGAGGCATCCACAAGCAGCTTTCTTATGACTTATTTACTGTTAAATGCTAATTGTTCCAGGTCCTTGATATGCATTATTTAATTTTCCCAGGTAAAGAAAAGGAAGTTTAATGAGTGATATCCCCACATTTGCCTTATAAAAACAATGCAAATTATTTCCAATTTTTTAACTATTTGGTGAAATGGTTCTCAAATGACAGCAGACACTTTCCAGGCCTCTGGAGCAGGTGTTCTAAACCAGCAGCATGCAGCACAATTATTTGTTGTGCTTTAAAAAGCCTTTTAAGTGCTTGGGGCCCATTCAGGTGATTTTGAAGTTACCAATTTAAAAATATATTATAGGAGACTATTTCTCAAATAGTGAGATAATAGTTATTATATTTAAGTGGTATAACTATGCACAATTTTTATCTTCTTTGGACTTTTCTATGTTTTCCAAATACCTCAAATGTATTACTTTAATATACACAGGGTGAAACTACAAGTTATTTTCAAAATAAACATTTTATTTTATTTATTTTTTTTTTTATATTGGTCACATTTTTTTTTTTTCCAGCATAACAGTATTCATTATTTTCAAAATAAACATTTTAAAAGGTAGAATCTTGGTTCTTACCAGAAAATGAAAACCAGGACGCATTTGAGTTCCATTAGTTTGTTTTCTACATGTTTGGTTCATTTTGGGACTAAGAACAGGGGAACTAAAAAAGTTATGGAAGTGCCTGGGTGGCTCAGTCAGTACAGCAACTTGATCTCGGAGCTGTGAGTTCAAGCCCCACATTAGGAGTAGAGTTTACTTTAAGAAAAAAAAAAAAAACAGTTCTGGAAAAGTGATTATACTTACATTCTTGTTTGAAGGTGAAATACTCTGTAAGATGCCTGCATTCATGATTTCCTCGAAGCAGAAACACTGTTTTGGGATAATTAATTTTTAAACTCCATAAAAACAGCACACACTGTAAGACAAATATAAGGATAAATTTTTATACATGACCATGATAACACATAAAGACAATTTATAGGAATTCAAATGACTTGCTATAATGGTATAGCTCAATGCTATTCCCAACTGAAACATGAAAACTTCCAGCTTTTTGAATGTGACATGCTATTGCCCTAATCTAGTGAGTAGGCTCCATACATACTTCTCCTTATTTTCTATTCCAATGTTCTATCCAAATATCTAGAACTCTGTGACAAAGCCATTCACATACACACACACACATCCCTACGTCTTAAAATCTGTATTTTATTTAATGAAGAAACACCAGAGACATTTCCACTAAAATAAGGAATGAGGCAAGGATATCCACTATCTTCTGCTACTATTCAACATTATACTAGAGGTATTAGCTAATTGAATTAGACAAGAGAAATTAATTAGAGGTTTAATAGTGGGTAAAAAAAAATCTCTACTTGAAGATGATATAATAATAGTATATCTGACAATGGAATACTATGCAGCTATCAAAAGAAATGAAATCTTGCCATTTGCAACAATGTGGATGAAACTAGAGGGTATTATGTTTAGCAAAATAAGTCAACTGGAGAAAGACAATTATCATATGATCTCCCTGATGTGAGGAAGTGGAGATGCAATGTGGGGAGTTTGGGGGGCAGGAAAGGAATAAATGAAATAAGATGTGATCAGGAGGGAGACAAACCATAAGAGACTCTTTTTTTTTTAAAATTTTTTAAATTTTTTAAATTTTTTATAAACATATAATATATTTTTATCCCCAGGGGTACAGGTCTGTGAATTGCCAATTTACACACTTCACAGCACTCAACCATCACACATACCCTCCCCAATGTCCATAACCCCACCCCCCTTCTTCCAACCCGCCTCCCTCCAGGAACCCTTAGTTTGTGTTGTGAGATTAAGAGTCACTTATGGTTTGTCTCCCTCCCAATCACCATAAGAGACTCTTAAAGTCACAAAACAAATTGAGGGTTGCCGGGTTGGGGGGGGTTAGGGAGAGGGTGATGGGTTATGGACATTGGGGAGGGTATGTGTGATGGTTGAGTGCTGTGAAGTGTGTAAATTGGCAATTCACAGACCTGTACCACTGGGGCTAATAATACCTTATATGTTTATTTTAAAAAATTATTTTAAAAATTAAAAAAAAAATACTGTATCTGAAAAACCCTGGGAAAAGATCAATCATAAAACTAACTCAAACAGGGCACCTGGGTGGCTCAGTTAGTTAAGCAACTGCCTTTGGCTCGGGTCATGGTCCCAGGGTCCTGGGATCAAGTCCCACATCAGGCTCCCAGCTCCATGGGGAGTCTGCTTTTCCCTCTGATGTCCCGTCTCATGCTCTTCTCACGTTGTCTCTTTCTCTCTCTCAAAATAAATAAATAAAAATCTTAAAAAAAAAAATAACTCAAATAATAAAAGAACTCAGCATTAAGGCAGGATATAAAATTAATATACAAAATCAATAGCCTTCATATACACAATAAATAGGACAAATGGTAGAGAAAGCACCATCTACAATAGAGCAAAGAAGATTAAGCATATAGGAATGCAAGATTAAGCATATAGGAATAAATTTAGTAAGAAATGTGCAAAATTAATACCAAGAAACACTTAAAATCCTCCTGAAAGACACAAAAATAGGCAAGAACAAATAGAAAAATACTCCTTGTTCTTGGATAGGATGATTCAGCATTAGCTCCTCTTAATTTATAAAATTATTGCAATTCCAATAAAAATACCAACAAGCTATTTTATGGAGTTAGACAAGGTGATACTAAAATTTCTATGGAAAAATAAACATGCAAGAACAGCCAGGAAACAGCCAAGAAAAAAGCATTGAAAAAAGAGAACCACATGGGAAGGGGAACTAGTCCTATTTGACATTAAAAGATACTATAAAGCTTCTGTAATTAAAACAGTGGTAAAAAACAAAACAACAACAACAAACAGTTGCACTGGAACATATATAGGTAAATAAAATGGAATAAAATAGTCCAGAAATTAATTCAAGTTCGTACAGTATTTTGGTATAATCCTAGATCACTAGGAGAAATGATGGACATCCTTTTTTTTTTTTTTTAAGATTTTATTTATTTATTTGAGAGAGAAAAAGTACACACGTGCACACAAGCAGGAAGCCCAGTGTGGGGCTCCTCACAGAACCTGATCCTACGATCCCATGACCCTGAGATCATGACCAGAGCTGAAGTCAGATGTTTAACTGACTAAGCCACTAGGTCCCCCTAATGATGGACTTCTTAATAAATGTCTCTGGGACAACTGGTGCCATTTCAAAAAAATTAGAACCATAACCTACATAATATATAATAAATGAAAAATGAACAAGGGAGCTAATGGTATCAATATGAAACCATTTAAGTTCTATAAGAAAAAATAGTGAGGAGTGTGTGGGTGGCTCAAGTCGGTTAAGTGTGTCTGCCTTCAGCTCAGGTCATGATCTCCAGGTCCTGGAATCAAGCCCCACATCAGGCTTCCTGCTCAGCCGGGAGTTTGCTTGTTCCTCTCCCTCTGCCTCTCCTCCTGCTTGTGCTTTCTCTCTCTCCCTCTCAAATAAATAATTAGCAAAAACTGATAAAACTAGATATTCATTTAACTTTTGACCTACCCTGAAGATACACCTCCAATAATAAGAAAATACATATGCACAAAGTTGCAGTATTCCTTATAATACAGCAAAATTTTGAGAACAACCTAAATGACCATACATAGGGCAGACGGCTGAGCAAATTAAGACACAAGAAAGTACCATGAAGCTACAAAAAAAAAAAAAAAAACCCAACAAAACAAAACAAAAAAAAACAAACCAGACAGAAAGATCTCTATAAACTGATTTGGAACAATTTCCAAAATATACTGTGAAGTGAAAAAAGCAAAAGAGTATGCTACCGTTTCTGTAATAAAGAAGAAATATAAGAAATACACATGTATTGGGGTGCCTGGGTGGCTTAGTCGTTAAGCGTCTGCCTTTCGGCCTACGTCATAATCCCAGGATCCTGGGATCGAGCCCCACATCGGGCTCTCTGCTCAGCGGGAAGCCTGCTTCTCCTCTCCCACTCCCCCTGCTTGTGTTCCCTCTCTCTGTGTCTCTATCAAATAAATACATAAAATCTTAAAAAAAAAAAACAGTTTTTTTAAAAAAAGAAATACACATGTATTTACTCATTTGTGCAGAAGAAATACAGGAAGGATAAATCAGAAACTGAAGTTACCTATAGTGGGCACAGAGGAAAGGGGTGGAAGAAAGGGGGCACTGGGAAGAGTTTAAGAGCACTGAGGAGGGAGCAATGCTTCTCAAAGGATAACATTTTGGATAGCTTTGACTTCTAGAACAACAGTAATGTTTTACATATGTCCCCCCACCAAAATAAATAATTAAATCAACTAGCATGTGAAAGAAAACCCCAAACAGAATACAAGCAGTAATAAACCTAACTGTATTATAAATAGATAAAGCAACAAAGAAGGGTATAGGAAAAAAAGAACTAACAAAAGTAACTTTGGAAAATAGCATTTTGTCTGCATACTGCAAGGCTAAAGACATAGAGAAATATACACCAACACTGTATCTCTAGTTAGTAAATCTGTTTTCACAGCATGAATTGGCTTTATATACTTATTTCATGGGTATACTAGGATTGAACAGACAAGTGAATATATTGTAGGTAATGGGAATAGGAAAGGAAGACTAGACTGAATCTTGTGATGTTGGACTGGAATCAAAACTTACTCTTTTTAGGGTATATACAGATAGATATAGAAACAAATAAAAATGTGGGTATATGTGCAGGTTAGTCTGTTTATATCTATTTCCTAGCTCCTGAGAGGGCCTAGGACCTCAAAATCACTATATGTATTGATTTGGGGACTACAAATAAATTTTAGCAAGAAGGCATATATGCAAACACAGAACCTGCAAATAATGATCAATCATATATACTCATCATGAAATATACATTATCTCAAACACGGTCTCCAAACATAAGCAACAACTGACAGGATTATGGTAAGAATCAGATAATCAATAACTGGAGTTAGCAATTTTGATACTCAAAAGCAACCCCTAGTTCAAGCAAAAAAAAATAATGAAAGTTACAAGGAACAATTCAATGCAAACAGAATGCATTATTTTCAAATATATACAAGACAGCCACAAAGGGGCACCTGGCTGGCTCACTTGGTAGAACACGGCAACTCTTGATCTTGGGGCTGTGCGTTCAAACCCCATGTTGAGTATAGAGTACTTAAAAAAAAAAATGGTCACATAAATCTACTAGGTACCTCATCACAAAGGAGTCTCAAAAAAATTCCAAAGTATGAATATTATTCAAGTTATGTTCTCTAATTAAATTACATTAATTAGAATCAGTAACAAAATACTAACTCTAATAAAAAGTCCTGCATGACTGGAAACAAAAAAATATTACTTCATTATCCGAGAGCTAAAGAGAATTCTTAAAATATAAAATACTAAATGATAATAGGGGTGCCTGGGCAGCTCAGTGGGTTAAAGCCTCTGCCTTCGGCTCAGGTCATGATCCCAGAGTCCTGGGATAGAGCCCCTCATCGGGCTCTCTGCTCAGCGGGGAGCCTGCTTCCTCTTCTCTCTCTCTCTGCCTGCCTCTCCCCCAACTTGAGATTTTTGTCTGCCAAATAAATAGATAAAATCTTTTAGAAATAATAATAAATGATAATAAAAACCATGCATATCAAAATCTGTGGGACCCAGATAGAGCAGCACTTAAAGGGCAATATACACTGACATTTATTTTTTTAAAAACAGATATGGAAATATGTTTGTAAATGTCTAATCTGTACCTTAAAGGTTAAACAAGAAACTCCTAACAGTGACTGTAAGACTGGAACATATGAGGAGATGCTCGGTTTCATCAGTAATTGGAGAAATAATAATTGAAACAATAACATACTATTTTAGACTCATCATTTATACTCAAAAATATTAGAAAATGAGACAAAACCAAATTCTGGAGAGAAGGCTGTAAGGAAATAAGAACTCTTAGGTGTTACAGGCAGGCACATAGATCAGTACAGCTATTCTGAAGAGGAATCTGTGATTGTCAGTTCAAGAATGAAAGTATATACCCCTTTCCCTGACAATTCCACTCTTGTTGATAAACCACAGAGAAACTACAACATGGGAACATCAGTGGATTTATATAAGAATATCCATCATAGCAACGTCAACTATAGAAAGAAACTGCAGGCGACACAGGTGTCCGCCATCAAGAATAAATGACTACAATGTCAGAGATGTGAACTATGGAACACTATGCAGCAGGCAGAAAGCAATGACCAGGAGAACTTGGATGAATCTAAAAATATCACGGTAAGTGAAAAATATCCAAATTAACAGAAACAAAGCTACAGCGGTGGTTCTCAGTGTGCTCAGATTCATCTCAAGTGTGGTACATTGGTATCACATGGCAACTTTTTAGAAATAGAGATTTTCAGACTCTATCTCAGATCTAGTGAATCAGAAATTCCAGGTGGGGCCCAGCAATCTGTTTTGGAGCAACTGCTCCAGGAAATTATGATGCATGCTAACGTGTGGGGACCACTGAATAAGCACCATAATACTAATGTAAAATTAAAATACTTTATCCACCAAAACATTACATATTAAAAAATTAATGTAATGTATTCTCTGGTATATACTAAACATATCAGAAACATATATAATGGCAAGAAGGAGAAAAAAAATTAGAGTTCACAGATAAGAAAAAAAGTAAAACAGCAGAGAGGGACTTTGCAATGACTAGTAATAAATGTGTCATGACCTGAAGAGCTCGATTAATTCAACTGGGATTTTCTCACCTCCCAAAAAAGAAAGACTTTAAAATTCTAAATCCAGGTACTTCTCAATAAACCTAATATAAGTCACTCACATCTCTTGCCCATGCTTACTGGATTCAATTCCTAACTGACCTCCCTCCCTGTACCCACTCTCAGGCTTCCATTCAGTTTACCACTAAACAGCCAGAATAACTGTTTTGTTTGTTTGTTTTAGAGAGAGAGGGGAGGGAGAGAGGCAGAGGGAGAGTGAGAATCTTAAGCAGGCTCCATGCCCAAGAGGAGTCTGACATGGGGCTCAGCTCAATCTCACAACCCTGAGATTATGACCTGAGCCGAATTCAAGAGTCAGATGCTTAACCAACAGAGCCACCCAGGTGCCCTCTGAGAAACTGTTTTAAAACATAAATACAAATATATCATTCCCTAGCTCCAATCTCCAATGGCTTCCTACCACATTCAGAATCAAACCCAAACTCCTTACTACAGTTTGCGAGGCCTGACATCATCTAACCCCTGCCTATCTCTCTGATACACTGCCTACAACTTCCCCTTACTCATTATTCCATCTAGCAGAACTGGCCTTGTTACTATTCCTGGACTGCATTAGGCCAGCTCCAACCTCAGTACCTTTATACTTCACAGGTCCTCTGCAGGAATGTACTTACCCCTCCCCCGACCCCCACCACAAAGGCAGGGCTCATTCCCTCAGGTCTTTCAAGTTTTCTACTTACCAGTTAACACTTCTTCAAATAGGCCTTCCCTCATCTCCATCTAAATTAGCTATCCTAGAGCTCTTTTAGCCCCTTACCCTGACTTTTCACAGGCATAAACAAATACAAGATGCTGTCCCTTCAACAGAAAACAGAATAGGACTTGGCTTTGCTTGTTCATCTCTATCCCCAGAATTTTTTTTTTTTTAAGATTTTATTTATTTGACAGAGAGAAGATCACAAGTAGGCAGAAAGGCAGGCAGAGAGAGGGGGAAGCAGGCTCCCTGCTGAGCAGGGAGCCTGATGTGCAGCTCAATCCCAGGACCCTGAGATCATAACCTGAGCCAAAGGCAGAGGCCTAACCCACTGAGCCACCCAGGTGCCCCTCCATCCCCAGAATTTAACAGTGTTTCTCAACAGAAGCACTACTGACAATTTGAAAAGCATGGTTCTTTGTTGTTTAGGAGTTTCCTGCATATTGGATGATGTGTGTTTCCCTGGACCCAGCTCATTAAATACCAGTAGGACCTCTCAAGTATTGTGACAAACTATTCATTCGTATGTCTGTACATAATTATGTGTACATCTGCAGTATTTCTCAAAAATGGAACTGTTGGATCAAAATATGTGTACATTTTGAGACAGACACTGCAAAACAAACATGAAACTTAAATATGTAGACACTTATAAATATACTTAGATGACTTTTTTCTTTTTTTTGGTTGACTTTTGTTTTTGACATATCAACCTACACAGAATATTCCAAAGAAAAAGTTCATTAAATTCTAAATGAAATAAATCAGGCTGAGAAAAACAAAGACCATATGATTTCACTTCTGTGTGAAATCCAACACAAAGCAATGGAATAAATAAACAAACATACAAAAAGCAGAATCATACCTATAAATACAAAGAACATACTGATGGCTGCCAGAGGGGAACACACAGATGGTTGTTGGGGGACTCACAAAATGGGTGAAAGGAAGTAGGAGGTATACACTTCTAGTTATTGAATAAGTCATAGAAACAAGAGATACAGCATAGGGAACAGTAAAGATTATGGTAGCTACACTTGTGGTGAGCATAGACTTATAAACTTGTTGAATCACTACGTTGTACACTTGAAACTAATACAACATTGTGTGTTAACTAAACTCAAAAAAAGGACATTAAATTCATATATATACTTAAAAGCACATTCTCTTTTTCTCTATTTCCCAGCCAAGAACATGATATATCTTTTTATTTAACAAGGTCTTTGTTTCTGACTCCTGAAAAGACCAAGTCACCTTTTTGAAGTAATGAGATATATAAAAGCAAAATTCATATCCATATTTGAGTGTAATTTGGTTGATGCACTTCTTGGCCTCTAATCTGAAGATTTTTTTTCCTTATATATGCAATTGCACAATTACCTTGTATAATTCAATTATAAGCTCATGATTTTTTTAAAAAATATTTTATTTATTTGAGAAAGCAAGCATGAACAGCATGGAGGATCAGAGGAAGAGAGAGAAGCAGACTCACCGCTGAGCAAGGAGCCCAATGTGGGGGGTTGATCCCAGGACCCTGGGATCATGACCTGAGCTGAAGGCAGCCAGCCAACTGAGCCACCCAGGCCCCCTACAGGCTCATAATTATCAGATTTGTTCAGACACTCAAAAATCACTTCTATATTTCAGTGTGAACAGAATTTGTACTCCATTTCAACAATCCTTTCTGTATGTCAACAATTATTCATTAGTTGTCAACATGTCAACATGTCAACAATTGATCATCAAATAACATTTACATCACCTAGACATCTAAGAACATTTTCTCTTTGGTGACGCCTGTACATTTAGTATAACATATCCTATGCTGTATTATTGATTATATTTTCTGTGATATACATTTTATCCCTGTGACTTATTTATCTTACAACTGGAATTCTGTATCTCTTAATCCCCTCTACCTATTTTACTCAACTCCCTATATCCCGCCCCCTCTGACAATCACCAATTTGTTCTCTGTGTTTATAAATCTGCTTCTGTTTTGTTTGTTCATTTGTTTTGTAGATTCCACATATAAGTGAAATCATATACTATTTGTCTTTGTCTTGTTTCACTTAGCATAATATCCTCTAAGTCCATCCATGTTGTTGCAAATGGCCACATTTCATTCTCTTTTATGTTGGAGTAATATTCTATTATATCCGGTATATATATATACAGACCACATTTTCTTTATCCATTCATCTACTGATGGACACTTAGGTTACTTGGAATAGAGAAACATTTCAATGATACAGTCTGCAGGTATCATCTCCACCCATCCCAGATACATACTTAAAAGAACTTGGAAATTTACTGAGCAGCAGGGAAACAATTATTTTCTTAGCTTCTACCACTAATTTGTGTCCTCATAGATGACACTAAATTAATCTGAGGCTCTGGCAGGTAACACTGAACTCTTCTGATTCATGAATTTAAACCGCCCCTCTAACAGAAGAGGACAATCTATTTCTCCTGTATATTTTTCTGGCAGCTTTAGAATAATTGCTGCTTCTTTGAATGAGCACTAGGTAAGATGGCTGATTTGGATCTAGGAGTGATGCTGCACATACAATAAGTCTTTAGCCACTAGAAACTAAGCACAGTGAGACCATCACACTATGAGGGAGAAGCAGAACTAAAGACTACAAGAACAGCGAGCAGACTCAATTTCTCATCTCAAACTTATTCTGGCCACATTATAAATTTAGTTACCTGCACTATTCAAAAGTTACTTCTCTTTTATTTGCCAAGCACATATAGCTGAATCAATGGACATTAAATATGATTGTGCTTTGGTTCCACTGTACTCAAGTCTTTGCATTAGGTTCTAAAATAGTTTTATCTTTTATACACAATAGCGTGACTTGAATTCTTTTTTATTTTCTTTTTTTTAAATTTTATTTATTTATTTGACAGAGAGATAGAGATCACAAGTAAACAGAGAGGTAGGCAGAGAGAGAGGGGGAAGCAGGCTCCCCACTGAGCAGGAGCCCGATGCGGAGGCTAGTTCCCAGGACCCTGAGATCATAACCTGAGCTGAAGGTGGAGGCTTAACCCATTGAGCCACCCAGGCGCCCCGAATTCTTTTTTCTTAAATATTTTAGGGGTGCCTGGGTGGCTCAGTGGGTTAAAGCCTCTGCCTTTGGCTCATGTCATGATCCTGGGGTCCTGGGATCGAGCCCTGCATCGGGCTCTCTGTTCAGCCAGGGAGCCTGCTTCCTCCTCTCTCTCTGCCTGCCTCTCTGCCTACTTGTGATCTTTGTCTGTCAAATATATAAATAAAATCTTTAAAAATATATATAATATATTTTATTTATTTATTTGAGAGAAAGAAAGAGAAAGAGCAGGGGGAGGAGCAAAGGGGGAGGGAAAGAGAGAATTCCAAGCAGGGCTCCAAAGTGCAGCCCAACATGAGGTTCGACCTCACAGTGCTGAGATCATGACCTGGGTTGAAATCAACAGTCGAATGCTTAACAAACGGAGCCACCCAGGTGCCCCTACTTTATTTTAATTCTAATTATTTTTTCTCATCATTCAATTTTCCAAATATATTTAAGTAAATTGTGAGTTTCCATTAACTTCATTAACTTTAATCATTTTTTCCTTTAATGAACAATGATTAACTGCTTACCATGTGCAACAATATAAAAAATTATTCCTATGATAAACTAAGTGCCTGCTTATTTAGCATCAGGCGTTAATCTAAAAGTAAATCGTAGGGGCACCTGGGTGGCTCAGTGGGTTAAAGCCTCTGCCTTCGGCTCAGGTCGTGATCCCAGGATCCTGGGATCGAGCCCCGAGTCGGGCTCTCTGCTTGGCAGGGAGCCTGCTTCCTCCTCTCTCTGTGCCTGCCTCTCTGCCTACCTGTGATCTCTCTCCCTCAAATAAATAAATAAAGTCTTTAAAAAAAAAAATTGTTCTAGGATTGCTATGACATTTAGTATCCTTTTTAAAATAAATAAATAAAAGTAAATCGTAGCCCAGCAATTTATGGTTTTATAATTAAGATCTGCTAATTCAAACCCTGTTTAGGGTGAATAGCCATTTATGTCATTTAAACACAGCCTATACACTATCTTGAAGAGGAATGGTTGGTAAGCATTTAACTTATTTGCAAAGCTGGGTTAATACAGCTTCCTATATGTCTACTACATATAGAAGCTACAAGAAGGAACAGATCTTTCTTCTATAAATGAATACATTTCTCTAACACTTTAATACTGGAAGTACTGAAGTTTATAAATTCTGCCAGTGTTCTCATTTTAATTTTTTCTACTAAAGAAAGGAAAGCAAATTTCTAAAAAAAAAAAAAAGACAATATGATCGTTCCAATGTATCCAGTTTAATTTTTACCTCTATACTGAAATAGCCTCTGTCCACATAATCACCCAGAAAGAGGTAGCGTGTGTTACTAGGTGATCCTCCAACTTCAAACAACTTCATCAGGTCAAAGAATTGTCCATGAATGTCACCACACACTAGGGAAAAAAGGACACAAAGTGAGATGAAAAATTATGTCTTATCATTTAAAGATTATATAATTGCCATTAAAAGATCATAGTTTAGCTTTTAAATCACATAAGCTTTTGAATGGAATGTTCTATAATTGTGGTCAATCTATCAATACTGAATAGTCCTACTGAAAATATTAGGTATTTTAAATTTTATTTCTTTGATGAATAACAAACATACTGAATAATCCAAAGACTATCTCATAATTCCTAGAAAAATTATCACATAGCTTAGTTGGTTATTTGTAATCATTTTTCAAATTAGCTCAAATCTAAGTGCCACCATGCAATTAGTTCTCATACCCGTGATTGGAGCCTCTACTTCTATCATGGTCTTCTCTTGTCTCAGGATGGCAGCCCCATCATTGATTATCTTTAAGGCTACTTCCTCTTCCAGTCGCCCTTCCTTCACCAAATGGTTTTTCAAAATATCAATTTTAGGTTTCCCATTCTCAAATACTTCCTTCAAAGTAAGCCGTTGGGTTGGAGGAAAGGGAACAGCTAGGAGGAGAGAAAAAGTTATTTAAAATACTTAAATGTACAGAGAACCATGACCCCATTTCTTTATGCAACAAATTAAACCTAATACATCACTATGATCTCACATCCACAACACCAGAAGTATATGGGGAAAGAAATCTGAGATACTATCATACTA
Source organism: Mustela erminea (assembly GCF_009829155.1). NCBI lineage: Eukaryota > Metazoa > Chordata > Mammalia > Carnivora > Mustelidae > Mustela > Mustela erminea. The sequence continues at coordinate 2,682,434 of NC_045615.1, read as the reverse complement.
TAGATGATAGATTCTAATTTTTAAAAAGGCCACAGTTAAAGTCAAAGTTATTTAGGAGATGTATGCATATCTGTGTAGGTATGGATTATGTTTTTACATATAAACATGAAAGACTTGAAGATGATTCAGAAAATAAACTAAAAGACCAGGGACTAGATGATATGAGTATCTTTTCTCTATGGAAAAGGTGTTAAAAATGAAACTGTGGTTAAAATGAAGGGAAAGAAATCACAACACTGAAGGGCATTTATTTTTCCATAGAACTGACATAATGGAACCGTGTTTTAGAAGTCTGACTTCAGCTCCTGATCAGGGGAATCATAGTTGTATACTTTATTATTAAAAGGTAGTTGACTAAGATATTACTGATAACAAGCACACTGCTAACTGAATAGAGCTGTTCCTGAGAATTACTCACTACGGTAAAACAGCATAAAGTTGGAGAGAACAGATAAGGAAGGTCTAGCTGTGTTTTCTAATCTGTAAATGCTAAAAACTAACTTCAGTTTATTCTTGATATAAAGTTCATGTAATATCATTGTGAACTACCAACTTTAACAAAATTTTTTGACTTTTTTTTTTTTTTAAAGATTTTATTTATTTATTTGACAGAGAGAAATCACAAGTAAGCAGAGAGGCAGGCAGAGAGAGGAGGAAGCAGGCTCCCCACAGAGCAGAGAGCCCGATGCGGGGCTCGATCCCAGGACCCTGGGATCATGACCCGAGTCGAAGGCAGAGGCTTTAACCCACTGAGCCAACCAGGCACCCCTTTTTCGGACGTTTTTAAAATTGGCCATCATCTCATTGTATGATGGAAGTCTACTTAAGATTATAATGTAGTCTACTTTAGATTATCTATGATCTAACATCTACAAGCCTATGCATTTAAAAGATGAGCTCATTTTAATTTGTAATTTATGCCTGGTGGTTCTACTTCTAGCTTTATGGTACGCGGCTCCTGGCCAGCTTAGTCAGAGGAGCAAGCAACTCTTGATCTTGGGGTCATGAGTTCAAGCACCATGTTGAGATTATTTAAATAAGTAAATAAACTTTAAAGGTGGGGGGGGCACCAAAATGAACAAGACAGTAAACAACATGTGTTGGAAAGGCTGTGGAGAAAGGGCAACCCTCTTAAACTGTTGATGGGAATACAAGTTGGTGCAGCCACTTTGGAAAACAGCGTGGAGATTCCTTAAGAAATTAAAAATAGAGCTACCCTATGACCCTGCAATTGCACTCCTGGGTATTTACCCCAAAGATACAGATGGAGTGAAAAGAAGGGCCATCTGTACTCCAATGCTCATAGCAGCAATGGTCACAGTTGCCAAAATGTGGAAAGAGCCAAGATGCCCTTCAACAGATGAATAGATAAAGAAGACATGGTCCATATATACAATGGAGTATTCTGCCTCCATCAGAAAGGATTAATACCAACTTTTTTATTAACATGGATGGGAATGGAGGAAATTATGCTGAGTGAAATAAGTCAAGCAGAGAGAGTCAATTATCATATGAGGTTTCACTTACTTGTGGAGCACAGGAATAATACGAAGGACATTAGAAGAAGGAAAGGAAAAGTGAATTGGGGGAAATTGGAGAGGAAGACAAACCATGAGAGACTGTGGACTCAGAAACAAACTGAGGGTTTTGGAGGGGAGGGGTTGGTGGGTTAGATAAGCCTTGTGGTGGGTATTATGGAGGGCACATATTGCATGGAGCACTAGGTGTGGTGCATAAACAATGAATCTTGGAACATTGAAAAAAAAATCAAATTAAAAAAAATACAACCTAAAGAAAAGAGGGGCGGCACCTGGGTAGCTCAGCTGGTTAAGTGTCCAACTCTTGATTTCAGCTCAGGTCATGATCTCAGGGTTCTGAGATCTAGCCCCATGTTGGGCTCTGAGCTGGATGTGAAGCCTGCTTAGGATTCTTTCCCTCCTTCTCCCTCTCCCCCAAGCCTGCACACACGGTGTGTGACTTCACTCTTACTCTCTCTCAAAAAAAAAAAAAAAAAGAAAAGAAAAAGAAAGAAAAGAAAAAAGAGAACTAAGCTGAAATCTACAGGCACTATAAAAATTTTAGACTTAAAAATCCTATGGTAAGTTCACCATGCTCTTAGCTACAACTTGACTCATTTGGGTTATTCAAAGCTTACTGAAAAAATTATAGTACCGGGGCACCTGGGTGGCTCAGATGGTTAAGCAACTGACTTCAGCTCACGTCATGATCCTAGAGTCCCGGGATCAAGCCACACATGAGCTCCCTTCTCAGCAGGGATCCTGATTCTCCATCTCTTCCCATCTCTTCCCAGCTCAGTGCTCTCTTTCTCTCTCTCTCAAATAAATAAATAAAATATTTTTTTTAAAAAGTGGAAAAACTAAGAATATAAGTCTTAGAAAAGTTCTCTTTAAAGAAATTTACACAAGGTTCAATCAAGAGCCTATGTATGTGACTTCAGAGAACACCAAGTCCTCTGAAATCTTGATTCAGAAAAATAAATGGACGGTTCCACATTTAATCATTCCCCTTTTCATACTTAATTTACCTCTTTTTGATTTTCAAGCTCTTACTCTCAATTTCTGGCTAACCAATCTGCCCTTCTCCATTTTGAAATGAACCCCACAGAGAGCCTGACTGTTTTTATCCCCACTATGTAAATAAAAGAAATTGGCCAACAAACTAAAAATAAATGAAACGATATAAAATCAAATATATTAGAGTTGACAAAAAAGGTATTATAATAGAGGTAGTTCCAGAGACAAGAGATCCACAGATATTATTTGACTTCTAACAGCAATATTATTACCACTAATGAAAATAATTTCCCTTCAATACTTAGTTGTAATCAGGTAACAGTTTACAAAATAGGAAAATCATTTTTTCTATATGTCATAAAAGTTATGAAAGGAGAGGTGACAACAACCTAAAGAACTCTTGAGAAAGAAATTTAGAAAGGTATCTTTTCTTTCTCTCAAATTCTTCCATTGTGATTTACTTAAAAAACGAGTAAACAAGTCACTTAGTAAATGAAAACAAAAGCAAGGCTGAAGTGGATCAAGGGGATTAAGCCCAGCTAAAAGAAATGGGACACAGCTGATCCAGGAACACTAAAGGGAATTAAGATGGGCTTGAGACAATATGCTTAACAGAAAGTTCCAGAAGAGTCCTAAATTTTTAGCTAAGGACAAATAAAATCAATTTCCTTCAAATCAGAAGAAAAGAATCTTCAACCTTAAAGGAGTGGGTCCTCTCTTCAAGTTATTCCTAGCTATGTTTAGAAGCCCTGAATTCCATCTTCCTTATTAGAAAGTTGTATACACACTATAGTTGACATTGATTCATACAAGAGTGGGAACAGCCCCCATCCTGAGAGGACTAAAGGAAATCTAGCTAAGTTTAGTCATGGAAAGAAATAGCAAGAGCTTTCCAATTAAACTTTAAACCTATATTTTTTAAAAAATATGCCCCAAGTACAGTGACCATATGTCCGAGTATGCCTATTTGGATATTCTCAAGATTATTTATCTTGTCCTAATGTGATTTAATAGCATCCTCTTTTACTCTCAAGTATCCTGATTTAAATCACCTACCCAGAAACAATATTCTCCAGAATCAGCTGGGGTGTTTGTTTAGAATGTAGATTCTTCGGCATTAGCCTGGTAGAATCAAAACTTTTGGGGACTCTGCACAGTCATCTGTTTTGTTAACAGGCATCCCAGGCAACAGTTGTGCACGCTAAAATTGGTTAGAGTGCACCAGGAAAATGGTTTAAGGGAACTCTAAGTAAAGACACAACTAATCTTGGGACATCTGGATGGCTCAGTTTGTTAAGCATCTGCCTTCAGCTCAGGTCATGATCTTAGGGTCTTAGGATCAAGCCCCGCATTGGGCTTCTTGCTCAGCAGGGAGTGTACATCTCTCTCTCCTTCTACCTGCCACTAGCTCTGCTTGCGCTCCCCCTCTTTCTCTATCAAATAAATAAATAAAATCTTAAAAATTAAAAAGATACAACTAATCTCAAATAATCAGCACCTTCATTCCCAGTCATCACAAAGTAATAGTTTACAGGTCTTTATGTCCTTTTCCCAGTCTCTACTGTGACCACATGGAAACAGAAGTTTGGAATTTCTGAATGAAAAAAAAGAGGATCTAGAGTAGTGCTTTGCAAACTACTTGTGGGAACTGCCTCACTCCAAGCTCTAACCTGTCAAAACCTGTACTTTGTAAAATGCAGTAAAAATAAATCACTAGAAAAATGATCACATGCTTAGATGCTGTGCCAATGTCAAACTGCTATTTAAGTTCTTAAACGCTCAATTTCTGTACTTATTGAAGCTAATAACAGGTTATAAACTGACACGGATCCATGGACCACACTTTGCATGTAACACTGGTTTAGATAAACATGGAGTCAGGGGAACAAGAATAGGACTAAAATTAAAATCTGAATACTATGTATGTACACATCTTCAAGCCAGAGTTTATTTTATCTAATGTACACATAAGAGGATTTTCAGCTGACTTCACTATTCACTTCACAGTGAATAATCTTTTCTAAGAACCCAAGTCTCCATCACATTCATTTCCAACTGTTTTTAATGGCACACAGGATTTCACTAACAAGAAATAGAACAAAACACTATATGCAGGCAATGAACAAGCTGAAGTTTCAGCTTCTAACATCTTACACCTACTTTAAACTATGAAGTATATGAATTCTAACACAGAGTTTCAGTTCCTACATCCTTTCAAATTATAAACCAACTACTCAACACCAAGCACTGGAGTTTCTCTTCTTCGTTTCTGAGGCTGTGTGTCACCTCTTTAAACACTCCACTTATGGTCATACTTCTAAAACAATGTTTTAGCACAATTTTTCAAATTCCAAAGAAAATGTATTTAAGTTATTCGAGACATTTTATTTGTTCAAAAAATTAAATTAGGCATTTTTAAATGAAAGAATCAAATGTCAACAGTGTCAGCATTCAATTTACTGCTTTATCAGGGCGCCTGGGTGGTTCAGTGGGTTAAAGCCTCTGCCTTCGGCTCATGATCCCCGGGTCCTGGGATCGAGCCCCACATCGGGCTCACTGCTCAGCAGGGAGCCTGCTTCCTCCTCTCTCTCTGCCTGCCTCTCTGCCTCCTTGTGATTTCTGTCAAATAAATAAATAAATCTTTAAAAAAAATTTACTGCTTTATCAGTTATATCATATCATAATTTGGGAGGGGGGAGTGATCCCTTCATTTTTAATATAGGTCTGTTATTTTATAAACTACAAACCCTACCAATGAAGAAGAGTTAACAAAGGGATTGAAGGGTCTCAAAACACCAGCATAGAGTTAAAAGAAAACTAAAACAAAAATAACTATGAACCAAAAGGTGACTTATCCAGAAATGTGACAATTCAGGGAATATAAAATTATGGTACTTGGGTGCCTTGGTGGCTCAGCGGGTTAAAGCCTCTGCCTTTGGCTCGGTCATGATCTCAGGGTCCTGGGATCGAGCCCCGCATCATGCTCTCTGCTCAGCAGGGAACCTGTGTCCCCCTCTCTCTCTGCCTGCCTCTCTGTCTGCTCATGATCTAGGTCAAATAAATAAATAAAATCTAAAAAATAATAAAGTAAAATTACGGTACTTTTTTCCCCTGAAGAGTAGAAGAGGTCTTGTAATTCAAGGATGACTGGTATTTTAAAAAGCCACCTGAGGGACGCCTGGGTGGCTCAGTGGGTTAAGCTGCTGCCTTCGGCTCAGGTCATGATCTCAGGGTCCTGGGATTGAGTCCCACATCGGGCTCTCTGCTCAGCGGGGAGCCTGCTTCCTCCTCTCTCTCTCTGCCTGCCTCTCTGCCTACTTGTGATCTCTCTCTGTCAAATAAATAAATAATAAAATCTTTAAAAAAAAAAAAAAAAAGCCACTTGAAGTGTAGCCACATAAAAAATAAATATTCACAATAAATAATGGGGGAAAATGATTTGGCATAAATAATAAAACTAAAGAATTGTGAAAATGGTTTTATTTCATAATTAACATAATTTGCAGCATAATCAAGTATAACTAAGGGTTTTATCACAAACCTTGTAAAAACTGAGTAGCCTAAAGGCTCCTTTGAACTCCAGGCTCTTAAGTTCAACCACCCAATTAATATCTACTTGGATGTTTAATACATATTTAAAATTTAACATGTCACGGAAACAACCTAAGAGTTGACTAATGGATGAATGGATATAGAAATGATGATATTTTCATACAAAGGAATTTTATTCAGCCATAAAATATGAGAAAGTTCTACTATTGGTGACATTATGGATGATACTGGAGGGTATTATCTTAAGTGAAATAAGTCAGAGAAAGACAAATACTGTATGATCTCACCACATGTAGATTCAAACCAAAATAAAACTCACAGAAAAAGAGATGGGACCTGTGGATACCAGAGACCAGAGGCAGAGGTGGAGGGGAGGTGGAAATGGGAGCACTGTAGTCAAAAGATACAAATTTCTGGGGCACCTGGGTAGCTCAGTTGATTGAACGTCCGACTCTTGATTCTGGCTCAGGTCATGATCTCAGGGTCCTGAGATCAAACCCCATGTAGGGCTCCGAACTCAATGGGGAGTCTGCTTGGGATTTACTCTCTCCCTCTCTCTCTGCCCCCTGACCCACACACTCTCTCCCTAAAACAAATCTTTTTTAAAAAGACATAAACTTCCAGTGATAAGGTAAATAAATACTAGGGATATAATATACAACATGATAACTACAACTAACACAGCTGTAAGATCTATAGGACAGTTGTTAAGAGTAAATCCTAAGGGGGGAAAAAAAAAAGCAAATCCTAAGAGTTCTCATCACAAGCAGAAAATTCTTTTTCTTTTCTTCTTTCTTTTCTTTTTATTGTATCTATATGAAAAGATGGATGTTAGCTAAGGTTACTGTGGTAATCATTTTAAACTATATGTAAATCAAACCATGATGCTGCATGCTTTAAACTTATACGGTGAGAAAAAATTAACATATGTCCAAAATTAAACTTATTATTTCCCATACCACCTCTAGTCTTTTCCATCTAAATATATAGAACCACACTCAACCCAGTTGCTCAGGCCAAAAAGCTAGGCAGTCCTCCCTTAATCACAATTTCCCCAATACTCCCCAAATCCCAATTTATCAGGAAGTCTGGCTGATTCCATCTTTTTTTTTTTTTTAAGATTTTATTTATTTTGTTTGACAGAGATCACAAGTAGGCAGAGAGGCAGGCAGAGAGAGAGGGAAGAGGAAGCAGGCTCCCTGCTAAGCAGAGAGGCCGATGCGGGGCTCAATCCCAGGACCCTGGGATCATGACCTGAGCCAAAGGCAGAGGCTTTAACCCACTGAGCCACCCAGGCGCCCCCCCCTCTTTTTTTTTTAAGTAAGCTCTGGGCACACCTGGGTGGTTGTTGGTTAAGCATCTGCCTTCAGCTCAGGTTGTGATCTCAGGTCCTAGGATCAAGTCTCCCATCCTGCTCCTTGCTTAGTGGGGAGCCTGCTTTTCCTTCCGCCTATTGCTCCTACTGCTTTGTGGTCTCTCTCTCTCTGACAAATAAATAATAAAATCTCACCAAAAAAAAAAGGTAAGCTCTGTGTCCAATGTGGGATTTGAACCCATGACCCAGAGGTGAAGAGTCACACACAGTCACATGCTCTGCCTAATCTCTATAAAATATACCTCAAATTTGGACAGTCTGGGGTGCCTGGGTGGGTCAGTCGTTGGGTGTCTGCCTTCGACTCAGGTCATGATTCCAGGGTCCTGGGATGGAGCCCCACACTGGGCTCCCTGCTGGGTGGGAGACCTGCTTTTCCCTCTCCCACTCCCCCTGCTTGTGTTCCTTCTCTTGCTGTGTCTCTGTCAAATAAATAAATAAAATCTTAAAAAAAAAAAATCTGACAGTCTCCAGCTGGCCCTCATTTGTGTTGGGAGCGCAATGCAACCATTCTAACAGGTGTGAGATGATGTCTTCACTGTGGTTTCAATATGCGTTTTCTTGATAATTAGTGAGTGATATCGAACAGCTTTTCATGTACCCGTTGACCTTCTATATGTCTTCTTTGGGAAAATGTCTATTCAGTTCCTTTCCCCCTTTTGTTAATCAGACTGTTTGCTTATTTTTGCTGTTAAGTTGTACAAGTTCAAGGGGCGCCAGGGTGGCTCAGAGGGTTAAAGCCTCTGCCTTCAGCTCAGGTCACGATCCCAGAGTCCTGGAATCGAGCCCAGCATCGGGTTCTCTGCTCAGCATAGAACTTGCTTCCTCCTCTCTCTGCCTGCCTCTCTGCCTGCTTGTGATCACTGTCTGCCAAATAAATAAATAAAATCTTAAAAAAATAATAATAATAATAATCTAAAACTAGCCTAGGGACACCTGGGAGGCTCAGCCAGTTAAGTATCTGCTTTCAGCTCAGGTCATGATCCCTGGGTCAGCAGACTGAGTCCCACATCTGGCTCCTTGCTCAGCCGGGAGCCTGCTTTTCCCTCTGTGTGCTGCTCTCCCTGCTCATGCCATCTCTCTCTGACAAATAAATAAATAAACTCTTTAAAAAAATGAATCAAACTAAAGAATGATCCAAGAGTAAGGGAATATTGGAGCTGAATATAGAGAAAAAGTTGGCATTTTTATAATGTGTTCTAGGCAATCTGTAAGTTGTTTCTATTAGTCCTCCAAATTCAAAATCAGAGGATTTTAAGAAATTTCAAGTTAGAAAATTGGGTGCTCACTTCAGCAGTACATGTACTAAAATTAGAACGATACAGAGATTAGCATGGCCCCTGTACAACAATGATACACAAATTTGTGAAGTGTTCCACAGTTTTCAGATGCAGTGAAAAGAAGGAGCAAACACACTCCAATGTTCATAGCAGCAATGTCCACTACAAGCAGACTGTGGAAGGAGTGGAGATATCCTTCAACAGATGAATGGATAAAGAAGTGGTTCAAATATAATGGAATATTCCTCAGCCGTCAGAAAGGATGAATACTTACTATTTGCACTGACATGGATGGAACTTGAGGGGATGATGCTGAGTGAAATAAATCAAGCAGATTGAAACACAATTATCATATGGTTCCACCCCTATGTGGAACATAAGGAATAGAATGAAGGACCACAGGGGAAGGGAGGGAAAACTGAATGGGAAGTTGTACAAGTTAATCTTTTTATCCATTTAAAAACAAACTAAGGGTTACAGAAGGGAGGGGGGTGGAGGGACGGGGTAACCGGATGATGGGTATTAAGGAGGGCACGTATTGTGATGAGCACTGGGTGTTATATTCAACTAATGAATCACTGAACACTACAACAAAAACTAATGATGTACTATATGTTGACTAACTGAACATAATAAAAAAAGGTTAGAAAATTGGGGACTGGGATGCCCTACATTAATTTTCATTAATATCACATATTAAACTAAAAACGGTTACATGCTAAGCCTTAGGCTAGACACAGCAAAATGTGTTACTAGATTAGCTTTCTAATTTTGACCTATTATGAATAAAGTTGCTATGGGAGCACCTGGCTGGCTCAGTCAGTGAAGCACGTGATCCTTGATCTTGGGGTCATGAGTTCAAGCCCCATGCTGGGTGTGGGGATTACTTTAAAAAATAAAATAAAATGAATAAAAGTTGCTATGAACATTTTTCTATCTCTCTTACAGTGGACATAAACACTCCTCTCTCTTGGGTATATATTCAGGGGTGGGACTGCAAGATAGGGGGTAGACATAAGTTTTGTCAAACAGTTCACCAAAGGCTTATACTATTTTATTCACATCAGTGAGTTGTGAGGGTTCTAGTTTCTCTATAGCCTTGCCAACATTTGGTATTGGTTAAGCTTTTAAATTTTATTCAATAATAGTGAGTGTCTACAGGTACCTCTTTGGGGTTCTAATTTACAAATCCATGATGAAAAATAATGTTGAGCACATTTCCATCTGTTTATTGGCCATTTAGCTATCTTTGGGACATGTCTAATCAATCTTTTTATCCATTTAAAAATTTACTTAATAGGGGCGCCAGGGTGGCTCAGTGGGTTAAGCCTCTGCCTTCGGCTCAGGTCATGATCTCAGGGTCCTGGGATCGAGCTCTGCATCGGGCTCTCTGCTCAGCAGGGAGCCTGCTTCCTCCTCTCTCTCTGCCTGCCTCTTTGCCTGCTTGTCATCTCTCTCTATCAAATAAATAACATCTTAAAAAAAAATTTACTTAACATATTATTTCCATTAACTAGTAAAAGTTCTTACATATTCTGAGTAGGTCCCCTTTATCAGATATATACTTCTTTCCTTAATCATCTTTACTTACATAAGCATACAATTTAATGAGTTTTATATTTTATATTTTTTAATAATCATTATAACAGAATAGACTATGCAGAAATTCTTTAAACTTTCTTTTTTGAAAATATAGAAACTTAATTTCTTTGAGGAAATAATGGATGTATCACAAATTTAATGATTTTCTTACTGACAGGCTTTTTCAGAAAAAAATTTATATACTTTTATAAATTATATTATAGTGAAAATTCTTATATATATATATATATATATATATATATATATATATATATATCTGTGTCCACATCTGATTATTCCCCTATAATAGATGTCTAAAACTTGCACATAATTATTTACTGTTGTATAACAAATTACCTAAAACTTAGTGACTTTCTTTTTTCTTTTTTCTTCTCTTTTTAGAGAGGGGCGGAGGAGAAGAGGGAGAGAGAAAATCTTAAGCAGGCCAATCCAGGGCTTGATCTCACGACCCTGAGATCATGACCTGAGCCAAAACCAGGGGTCAGACACTTAACCAACTGAGCCACCCAAGCACCCCAAAACTTAGTGGCTTTAAAACAACAATAATTATTGTTACCTCCCACAGATTCTGTGGACCATGAATTCAGCACTGGAAACAGTGGGGCTGACTTGTTTCTCTTCCATGATATCGAGAGCTCCACCAGATACTTGATAGCCAGGAGCTGGAATCATCTGAAAGCTCACTCACTCACTCATCGAGTGGTTAAGACGGGCTATTGGCTGAGGCTTAGCTCAGGTTTGGAATGAGAAGATCTACACGTGGCCTGCTCACGTGACTGAGTTCCAAGAACATGGATCCCAAGAAAAAGAAAAAGCCAAGAGGAACCTGTATCCTTTTTATATTCTAGCCTCAGAAATCACATCCTATCACTCCCACCACACCCAGCTGGTTGGAACAGTAGCAAGCTTGCCCAAATTCAAGGGGAGAGGAAATGGATTCCACCTATTAATGGAGGGTGGCAAAATCCTGTGAGTATCTCGACTAGATATACAGCTGTGGCCATTTCTTGAAAAGGAGAATCTGTCATATTTTCTCTATTTCAAAGTAAAAAAAATAGTAAGTTCCCAATGCCTCTAACAATACCTCTAAATCAGAGCTCTTTTAAAATTGTCCATCCTATATTTTCTAAGCAATTACCAAATGAGAATATTTATTCATTTATTATAAGGAAAACATTAGATACATTCCCAAATGTTTCAAAAGTAATTTAGGGTGCTACATGAGAAGTTGCATAAACTAAATATTTTCTGATCTGCTAGTTGTTGAAAAAAAAAATCAGCATTTTTTTCTTCTAAATGAACAGAAGGGATAAAAATGCAAAAATAAACTATTGCTATAAGGCAAAATTTTAAAAATACTTGGTTCAAAATAAAATGTCAAATTCCCAGTTTTATTAAAATTTTTTTTTTAAAGATTTTATTTATTTATCAGAGAGAGACGGGGGAGAGAGCGAGCACAGGCAGACAGAATGGCAGGCAGAGGCAGAGGGAGAAGCAGGCTCCCTGCCGAGCAAGGAGCCTGATGTGGGACTTAATCCCAGGACGCTGGGATCATGACCTGAGCCGAAGGCAGCTGCTTAACCAACTGAGCCACCCAGGCGTCCCAAATTCCCAGTTTAAAATGAAGATATCATGGTAGTAATAAAGATTTTCAAGTCAAACTTTATTCACTTTGAACCCTAGACTCAGAAGTTCTGGTTGATTTCAAGATTATGTAACTCTGAGATCAAACCTTGCCTGTGTGCACATCTTCATTTCAGTTCCTTCCCAACCCCAGGAAAGGTGTTTCTGGAATGATATTCTTTTTTTCACCCCACTGTTCAAACAGAAACTCTCTTGATACGGTCAATAACTACATCCAAATTACAAATTGCATTTTGGACACTCTGCAAGGAAAATAACATAATAAAATACCTGTCTTTACCTCTCCTCTCTCCTCAAAACTAAAAGTATAGTAAGTAATAAACTATTTTCATTGTCAAGCAACTCAAATAATGATTTTCTATATATTTTTTTAATTTTATTTATTTATTTGAGAGAGAGAGAGAGAGCATGAGAAGGGGGAGGGTCAAAGGGAGAAGCAGACTCCCTGCCAAGCGGGGAGCCTGATGTGGGACTCGATCCTGGGACTCCAGGATCATGAGCCAAAGTCCGGGGGAGTCCGATGTTGGACTCAATCCTGGGACTCCAGGATCATGAGCTGAAGGCAGTCGCTTAACCAACTGAGCCACCCAGGTGTCCCTGATTTTCTATATTCTTTAAATATTCACATAGCAAGGGGTACCTGGGTGGCTTAGTCAGTTTAGCATCTGCCTTTAGCTTGGGTCATGATCTAATGGGTCTGGGAATAGAGCCCTATGTCAGGCTCCCTGCTTAGCAGGGAGTCGGCTTCTCCTTCTCCCTCTGTCCCTCCCTACCATTCATGCTCTCTCTTTCTCAAATAAGTAAACAAATAAATAAAATATTTTTTAAAAAAGATTCACATCAAGAAGGGCACTTGGGTGGCTCAGTCAGTTATGTGGCCAACTCTTGATTTTGGCTCAGGTCATGATCTCAGGGTCATGGGACTGAGCCCTGGGTCAGCTCCATACTCAGCTTAGAGTCTGCTTGTCCCTCTTCCTCTGCTCCTCCCACTGCTTGCATACTCTCTCTCTTCTCTCAAGTAAATAAATAAATAATATCTTTACAAAAATTTACATAGCAAGAGAGCCCTATCAGTGTTTCACAAGAAAGACAGTGCACTGAGTTCTGATATCAGTCTGTACCTTCAGCTGAAACATTTTGGCATGATAGTATAAGAAACCAGGAGAAGATGTAAGAGGAGGCACAGAATGCTGTTTTATTAAGTCTAAAATGTTCTTTTAAGACCTCTTTTGGGAGCGCCTGGGTGGCTCAGTGGGTTAAGCCTCTGCCTTCAGCTCAGGTCATGGTCTCAGGGTCCTGGGATCGAGTCCCGCATTGGGCCCTCTGCTCATCTGCTCAGCAGGGAACCTGCTTCCCTTCCTCTCTCTTTCTGCCTGCCTCTCTGCCTACTTGTGATCTCTGTCTGTCAAATAAATAAAATCTTTAAAAAAAAAAAAAGACCTCTTTTGGTGGCGGCAGGGGGAGCCTGGATGGCTCCGTCAGTTAAGTGTAGAACACTGGTCTTTGACTCAGGTCTCACGATCTTGGGTCATGAGATCCAGCCACATCAGGGACCCACCCTCAAGAGTCTGCTTAGGATTCTCTCCCTCCCTCTGCCTTTTGGCCCCTCCCCCTACTAGCACACATGCGCTCTCTCTCTAAAATATTATTTTTTAAAAAAAGACCTCTTTTTGGGGTACCTGGCTGACTCAGTTGGAAGAGCATGCGACTTGTTCTCAAGATCAAGTTCAAGCCCACATTGGGCGTAGAGATTACTTAATAAAACTTAAAAAAAAAAAAAAAAAAAGAAAAAACTCTTTTCAAAGCAGTTTCCTCTCCTGAGCTGCTGTCCCACATAGGGATGCCAGAGCCAGGGTATCCTATCCCAAGCAAGAAGATGGAAGAGCCAGTGGAAATGCTGGTATCCTTGATCCACTGATGATAATAATAAACAGTGAAAACTCAGCTGTCAGGGACCCTTAGGGAGTAAGTCAATTTGGATAGATGGTGGTGGTGGTGTTTTTTTTAATAAACTATTCATTAAATATTGATTATAAGCCTGAACTAATAGATATATACACACAAATATATACATATACATACACATCTACAACTTTGAAAATAAAAGAAACATTTATGAATCTAAAACTCCTACAGAGTGAACTCATTTTTTTTTTTTAAGATTTATTTTATTTTAGGGTTGCCTGGGTGGCTCAGTGGGTTAGGGCCTCTGCCTTTGGCTCAGGTCATTGTCCCAGAGTCCTGGGATTGAGCCTCGCATCGGGCTCTCTGCTCAGCAGGAAGCCTGCTTCCCTTCCTCTCTCTCTCTGCCTGCCTCTCTGCCTACTTGTGATCCCTGTCAAATAAATAAATAAAATCTTAAAAAAAAAAAAAAGATTTATTTTATTTTAGAGAGAGAGTATATACATGCCAGGATGCGGGCGGGCAGAGGGAAAGGGAGAAAGAGAATCTTAAGCAGGCTCCCTTCCAAGCAGGGTTCAATCCCACGACCGTGAGATCATAACCCCAGCCGATATAAAGAATCGGATGCCCTAACACTAAGCCAACCCAGTGCCCCAGTGAAGTCATTTTTAAAGGTTAAGACACAAAAAACTACTTAGCAATATATAATATATTGAATGCCTCTTACTTAAAATCTGTAAGTGTTCCGGTGGTAATTCTACTGAAAATAAATCCATACAATAGGATCTAAACTGTGACTAAAGAATACATTATAAAAGGCACTAGGGAGGGGCGCCTGGGTGGCTCAGTGGATTAAGCCGCTGCCTTCGGCTCAGGTCATGATCTCAGTGTCCTGGGATCGAGCCCCGCATCCGGCTCTTTGCTCAGCGGGAGCCTGCTTCTCTCTCTCTCTCTCTCTGCCTGACTCTCCGCCAACTTGTGATCTCTCTGTCAAATAAATAAATAAAATCTTTAAAAAAAAAAAAAAAAGGCACTAGGGAAATATACCCAAGAATTAGTGCTGGTAGTGCTAGTACTAGTGCACTAATTTTTTTATTCTTACTTTCCTGTTTTTTTAACCTTTTTCAATGACTGTATTACTTTTATAATCAAAGACAAACATAAGAAGTCAGCATATGTAATTATTTCATATACTATATGATTATGATGATATTTTAACTGAACAAAAAAACTAAGAAAATGATGAAAAGTATAAGGAAGAGTACACTACAGATGGGTTTGGTTTTTTTCTATCTCCTTTGCCCTACATTCCATTTTTTCCAAGTTTTATAGACTTTATTGAAAGACAAGTAACAGGGCACCTGGGTGGCTCGGTTGGTTAAGCAACTTGCCTTCAGCTTGGGTCATGATCCTGGAGTCCCACGGTGGAGTCCCACGGTGGAGTCCTACATCAGTCTCCCTGCTCAGCAAGGAGTCTGCTTCTTCCTCTGACCCTCCCCCTTCTCATCCCACTCTCATGCTCTCTCTCTCATTCTCTCTCAAATAAAGAAAATCTTAAAAAAATAAAAAAATAAAAAAAGTGGGGAGCCTGGGTTGCTCAGTGGGTTAAAGCCTCTGCCTTCGGCTCAGGTCATGATCCCAGGGTCCTGGGATGGAGCCCCACATCAGGCTCTCTGCTCGACAGGGTGCCTGCTTCTCCATCTCTCTCTGCCTGCCTGCCTACTTGTGATCTCTGTCTGTCAAATAAATAAATAAAATCTTTTAAAAAAAAAAAAAAGAAAAGAAAATGGTTTAAAAAAAAAAAAGAAAAGTAACAGATGCCAAGACCAAACAACAACAACAACAAAAACCACAAAGCAACACCACTGGCAATAGCTTTCCCAATGGTAATCAATTTTATACATAAATAAGACTTTTCTCAGATCAGCAGAGCTGTATCCCAAACTGACTCTTACCAGTAATAATGAAAAATTCAACCTCAAACTTAAGTTACACCTAAAACCACCAAGAGTTACTAAGATGACACAGAAGCTTATGCTTCAGAGCATTAAAAAGACATTATGGTAGGCAGGGGGTAGGCCTAAGATTTCTGGCCCATGGTATACACACATTTTCTCCCAATTATTCCATCAAACAATAATGTAGGTACTGCTGTGAAAGGAGTCTGCAAACATAATTAAGGTCCCAAATCAGGTGACCATTAAATAAGATTATCCAGGTGGGCCTGATCTAATCATATGAGACCTTTAAATCTGGATCTAGAGGTAACATACATAAGATTTCAGAGAGTTGAAGTATAAGACAGATTTCATTTGCAAGTTCTGCATTGTTGGCTTCAAGACAGAAGGAACCATGTAGCAAGGAATGCAGACAGTCTCTAGAAGTGACCCCTGGTTGAAAGCCAGCAAAAAATAGGGACTTCATTCCTATTACCACAAGAATTGCCAACAACTTCAATGAGCTTAAAAACAGATTCTCCCCCAGACGCTCCACATGAAAACTCCATCTGTTGTGCTCTTTGATTTTAGCCTTTGAGATCCTGAACAGAGGAGTCCATGCTATGATTGGACTTTTGACCCACAGAACTTTGAGCTAAAAATTGGTTGCTCTTTTCAACCACTGAGTTTGTGGTAATTTGTTACACAGCAATAGAAAACGAATGCAAAATTCTTAGAGTCAAAATTCTTTTCTATAACCTTTCAACAATTATAAACACAGCTTTAAATACAGGAGAAACTAACACAGGCTGTCTCTTAGAATTGCAACAAAAGCCATAATGTATAACTGTGCTGTGACTCATAAAACAGATCAATTGAACTAAACCAAACCACAACATGCATCACAGACCATCTAACCTCAAACTCCATTTTTTTTTTTTAAATTTTTTCCCTATCTATTTCACCCACCCCACCCCAACCCCACATACCTCCTCTCTGGCAATCACCAGTTTATTCTCTATTTTTTTGTTGTATTCATTTGTTTTTGTTTTTTAGTTTCCACATACAAGTAAAATCATATGGTATTTGTCTTTCACTGTCTGGCTTATTTCACTTAGCCTAATACCCTTTACGTCCATCCATATTGTCTCAAATGGCAAAATCAAATTTCTTTTTTATGGTTAAGAAATATTCCTGTGTGTGTGTGTGCGTGCGCGCACACGCGTGTGCACGTGTGTACCCCACTTCTTTATTCATTCATCTACTGATGGACATTTAGGTTTAGACTGCTTACATAACCTGGCTATTAAAAATATGCTGCAATAAACACAGGGATACATGTATCTTTTCAAATTGGTGTTTTCATTTTCTTTGGGTAAATACCCAGTAGTGGAAGGACTGGATCATATGGTATTTCTATTTTTAACCTTTTGAGGAACCTCTATACTGTTTTCCATAGTGGTTGTATCAATTCACATTTCCTCCAACAGTGCACAATTACTCCTTTTTCTCCACATCCTTGCTGACACTGGTTACTTCTTATGTTTTTTATTTGAGCCATTTGACAGGTGTGAGGTGATACTTCATTGTGGTTTTCTTATTTGCATTTCTCTGATGATCAGGGCTGTTGAAGCATTTTTTCATGCGTCTGTTGGCCATGTCTTCTTTGGAAAAATGTCTATTCAGCTCCTCTGTCCATTTTTTAATCAGATTTTTTTTTTGGTGTTGAGTTCAAACTCTTTTTCACATCAGACTTCAAATCCTTATGTTCCAAGATAAGACCTCACACAAACTAATTTAATAGTAATTGCACAGACACTAGATATGACCTTATACTAGAACTTAATGAGTTCTAGCAACTCATCTAGTGAACAAATTCTAACTAATCCTTGCTCAGATTACAAACTTCCACCCTAAAATCTAACAACAGTCCCTAATCTAACAACAGTCCTCAGTGAGCAGGTTTTCCTAACTGTCCCTCCCCTCTTTTGAGATGGTCCCTCATTCCTCTGGTTCTCTCTGCTTGTTGCAGCAAGTTAAATAAACCTAAGTCTTTTTTTCTTAACTACAAATAAATCCTTGATGATCTTTGGTTTATGGGTGTCCGACTATTTAACAATTGGCATTTCCACTAAGATTCAGCTGACCTCCTTGTTTCTGGGAAGACCTGTGGCTTTGTCATAGGTAACCACTTGCTTTCCACTTGCTTAAGGCCACCCTGCCTGTAACAGTGAGGTATCTGAGCTTCAATAATTTTGTTGAACGCTTCAGGATCAAGGTAAAAGTTGGGTTCTCTGACTGTAAGTCTTACCAGATTATACTGTTCATGAGTGAAATTTGAATTCTACCTAATTAACAGCATTCCTATCATCTGTCTGCTTGTTAAGTATCCTTTTTGTTGTTGTTGTTTAAACTCTAGACCCAGCATGCGGCTTGAACTCACCACCATGAGATTAAGAGTCACATGCTCGGGGCGCCTGGGTGGCTCAGTGGGTTAAAGCCTCTGCCTTCAGCTCGGGTCATGATCCCAGGGTCCTGGGATCGAGCCCCGCATCGGGCTCTCTGCTCAGCAGGGAGCCTGCTTCCTCCTCTCTGTCTGCCTGCCTCTCTGCCTACTTGTGATCTCTGTCTGTCAAATAAATAAATAAAATATTAAAAAGAAAAAAAAAAAGAGTCACATGCTCTACATACTGAGCCAGGCAGGCACTCCTTGTTCAGTATCTTGAGTGTCATCCATCTATAAGAGGAAGTCCACAGCACGGAACAGACACAGGCCTAATAAGTCTTTCTTCCCACCAGCTCCAAATACTGACAAGTTCAGAAGGTCTGATCAGACCAGCATCTTTATGTAAACTTTGTCTTGGGTCATGTTTTCTAAAGCCTCCTAAGGACTTCCCTTAGTCCTTATAATCTTGAGATATCTTGTGCTTAGTTTTGTCTGCCTGGAGCAGAGGCTCTGACAAGTCCTCAGTTGATGACAGCTGATCTTTGGTGTCACTTCCTGTCTTGTGGAGACAGGTAGTTGCAAACCATCCTCACCGTATTGTCATTTAAGAGTTTTCTCAGTCTAGGGGCGCCTACGTGGCTCAGTGGGTTAAAGCCTCTGCCTTCCGCTCAGGTCATGATCCCAGGGTCCTGGGATTGAGCTCCACATCGGGCTCTCTGCTCAGCGGGGAGCCTGCTTCCTCCTCTCTCTCTGCCTGCCTCTCTGCCTACTTGTGATCCTGTCTGTCAAATAAATAAATAAAATCTTTAAAAAAAAAAAAGAGTTTTCTCAGTCTATATCAATGTCCACTCTGTGCCTCCTCTATCTACTTCTTTCATGTTTTCAGATTATGAATATAACTCGACAAATGGCATAATTTCACAAAGAAAAATATCTAAATTCTAAATGTCCTCTTGGGGAACTACTGACATGAACAAGATTACCTGAGAGTCACCTTAAAAGGAAAAAGGCACTGTGCCTGGATGACACTTAAGTTGGTTAAGTGACCGACCCTTGATTTCAGCTCAGGTCATGAGATGGAGCCCCAAAATGGCTTCATGCCCAGTAGGGAGTCTGCTTGAGATTCTCCCTCTCCCTCTCCCTCTGCCCCTCCCCTCCCACACTCTCTCCATTTCTCCCTAAAAATAAATAAATCTTAGGAAATATGGGTGGCTCAGGTCATGATGCCAGGGTCCTGGGATCGAGTCCCACATTGGGCTCCCTGCTCAGCGGAAAGGCTGCTGCTTCTTCTGCCCACCACTCCCCCTGCTTTCTCTTTTTCTTCTTTTTCTCCCCTCTTTCTCTCTGGCAAATAAATAAATAAAATCTTTTTAAAAAAATCTTTTTTAAAAAAAGAAAAGAAAAAAGGAAACAATTCTAATTATCCAATGGTCTACATTCCTTAACATGAAGAAATTTCTAAATGCAATTCAAATTCTAAAACTGCCTCCCTGAAAGAATCCCCAAACCCCAAGATAAGAAGGAGAAAGTTTAGGGTCATCTGTGTGGTTCAGTTGGTTGGGTGTCCAACTCTTGATTTCATCTTAGGTCCCTATCCCTCAACCCCTTCCCCCATTCATGTGCTCTCTCACTCTCTCCTTCTAAGATAAATAAATAATTTTTTTTTAAAGGAAAAAATTCATTGAAAAAAAAAATCAGCCTTGTATAGGCCTCCCTAGCAAGTAGGCCATATTTTGATGTGCCCTGGAGATGTAAAACCTGGGAAAGACTAATTGGCATCACCCTAAAAAGAATTTAGAAATTAATCCTTAAGAAATAATGAAAAGAGGGCACCTGGGTGGCTTAGTTGGTTGAGTGCCTTCAGCTCAAATCATGATTCGGGGTCCTGGGATCCAGCCCCGCATCAGGCTCCCAGCTCAGGAGCCCTCTCCCTCTGCCGCTCTTCTGCCTGTGCTCTTTTTCTCAAATAAATAAATAAAATCTTTAAAAGAAGAAGAAGAAAAGAATTAATGAATGAAAAGCCCTTATAATTTTTAACTCTCTGGAAGTTATGAGATTATTCAGGTGGTAGAAATACCACTTTCAGAAAATCCTTTTCACTTGGCCCTTAACTGTAACATTGTCTTGCAGTTATACTAATTTCAAATGAATATAAAAGAATATATGTAAAGACAAGGGAATGAGAATGTGTAGTATCAGTTGTGTTTTTGTTTATCTAGAAATAAAGAGAATATGTCTTAAATAATAAATGTTGTGTTTCACCACAAAAAAGAAATGGTAATTATATGGTGTTATACATTGTTAGCTAATCCTATGGTGGTAAATCATTTTGCAAAATACAGGTGTATCAAATTACATATTGTACATCTTAAGTTACATGTTATATGTCAATTATATCTCAGTAAATCTGGGGGTAAAAAGAAAAGAGAAATTTCTGGTTGCACCAAGATGTGAAAAAAAAATTTTTTTGACAGTATAGGGGCACCTGGGTGGCTCAGTGGGTTAAAGCCTCTGCCTTTGGCTCAGGTCATGATCTCAGGGTCCTGGGATCGAGCCCCACGTCGAGCTTTCTGCTTGGCGGGGAGCTTGTTTCCTCCTCTCTGTCTGCCTGCCTCTCTGCCTACTTGTGATCTCTGTCTGTCAAATAAATAAATAAAATCTTAAAAAAAAAATTTGACAATATACTATAAAGGTACAAGGTCTGAGAGTAAGTACACTTTATTTGTCTGGGTCCTTAACAGGTATAAAGAAGAATTTGAAGGGAGAAATAAAATATGTTAAAATTTTTGATAAAATTGGTCACATATGAGAGGTTTATCATAAAAAATAAACAAAATAGGGGCGCCTGGTTGGCTCAGTTTGTTAAGGGTCTGCCTTTGGCTCAGGTCATGATCTCAGGGTTCTGGGATAGAGCCCTGAATTAGGCTCTCTGCTCAGTAGGGAGTCTGCCTCTGCCCCTCCCCTTCTTGTGCATGTGTTCTCTTTCTTTCTCAAATAAAATCTTTAAAAAAACAATTACATTAAAAAAATTGGGGCGCCTGGGTGGCTCAGTGGATTAAGCCACTACCTTCGGCTCAGGTCATGATCTCGGGGTCCTGGGATCGAGCTCCGCATGGGGCTCTCTGCTCAGCGGGAGCCTGCTTCCCTCTCTCTCTCTGCCTGCCTCTCAGCCTACTTGTCATCTCTCTCTCTCTCTCAAATAAATAAATAAATAAAAATCTTTTTAAAAAACTGCTTAAAAGGGTTTATAAATCTTTTTAATGTAAATTATCCATGAATAAAAAATAAAGTAAAACTAGAATTTAATTTCCTTTTTGTCAAAAAAAGTAAAAGCTATTTTGTGCCTGGATAACACATCCCTTAAATCATCAAAATATTCTCTCAACTCTCTGTGCTTTTTTCTTTTTTAAAGATTTTATTTATTTATTTATTTATTTGAGAAAGAGAGAGAGAGAGAGCCCAAGCAGGGGGAGCAGCAGGCAGAGGCAGAGGGAGAAGCAGGCTCTCAGCTGAATAGAGAGCCTAATGTGGGGATCAATTCCACGACTGAGCCACCCAGATGCCCCTCTCTGTGCTTTTTGAAATACTCACAAATCTTTTGTTTTTTAAGTTCTTTACTTTTGGGGAAAAGTTAACATTCCTAATAATCACTGTTGTTAAAGATACTGCCTGGGAACACCTGGCTGGCTCAGTCAGCGAGCATTCGACTCTTGAACTTAGGGATTCGAGTTTGAGCACCAGTTGGAGGTAGAGATTACTTAAAATTTTTAAAAATATAATCTAAAGAAATTAAATAAAGATACTGCCTGTAACTATTTGTTTGGATAGTTATGATTTACATTTTGTCAAATGACAATTCCTTTTGAATTTGTTTTTGAATTTGTTCTTCTCTAAATTCAGAATAATAAAACTATTAAGATATTTCTCATACCTACAATATTTTTGGGTTTATAAATGATCATTAGGCAACATAAAGATTATTAAAAATGTTTCTAAAAACAAGCCTGGGTGGCTAGTTGGTTAAGGATGTGCCTTTGGCTCCGGTATGATCCCAAGGTCCTGGGATGGAGCCCCACATGGGGCTTCCTGCTCAGTGGGAAGTCTGCTTCCCCTTCTTCCTCTGCCACTCCCCCTGCTTGTGCTCTCTCTCTTCTCTCAAATAAATAAAATCTTTAAAATAAATACATAAATTAATTAATTAATAAAATGTTTTTAAAGGATTACAGAAATTAGCAGCTTTGTTTGGCATCCTCCAACTTTTCATTAATTCAAAAGTATTGTGAGTTTTCTGTTTTATTAAAATTGGGTTAAAAGAAAAAAAACTACCTGATAAAAAAAGTTCAGTCTTCATAAAATTATCATGTGTAAGTTAAATATATTAAAAGTAAATATACTACAATGTTTGTGTATCTTTCAGGTTAAAGGAAACAAATATTGATACACAAAGACTAACACAGCTGTCTACAAAAAGATTTTTTCTGTAGGCTTAAATAAGCTTGTACTGGTGAAATTCGTAATACATTTTATAGAATAAACCCAAGGCCTGAAGATTTGTCAATTTCCCTTGGTCACAGCATGTTCTTACTTTCAGGATAATCAGTGACTAACTTTTTATAAAACTGATTATGGGGGCGCCTGAGTGGCTCAATGGGTTAAGCCTCTGCTTTCGGCTCAGGTCATGATCTCAGGGTCCTGGAATCGAGCCCCACATCAGGTTCTCTGCTCAGTGGGGAGCCTGCTTCCCCCTCTCTCTCTGCCTGCCTCTCTGCCTACTTGTGATCTTTCTCTCTGTCAAATAAATAAATAAAATCTTTAAAAAAAAAATAAAACTGATTATGTACTTTAGTAGAAGATTTCACTCTCTTCCATTCTGACAATGCTGGTTAATATAACAAATAAACTGAAGCCCAGACAGCATCCACAAGTAATTTCTGTTTCTTCCTTACATTCACCTGAAATGGCCAACTGTAATCTAAAGATCAGCAACTGAACTTTGTGGAGACCTATCAAAAGAACTTCTGTAAAGGTATCATAACTATTGATACTACGGAGAATAAATTATGTGCATTGCTGACATCATTGCCATGGTCAGACATTGTGGCTGAGTCTGAATTTCCAAAACTGTTTTGGTCCAAAAGCAGAAGACAATATAAATAGACTATTTCCTTTTTTTTTTTTTTTTTTTTTTTAAGATTTGACAAAGAGAGACAGTAAGACAGGGAACACAAAAGGGGAAGTGGAAGAGGAAGAGAAGCAGGCTTCCTATAGAGCCAGGAGCCCAATGCTGGGCTTGATCCCCGGACCCTAGATCATAACCTGAGCCAAACACTGGCGTTTTAACGAATGAGCCACCCAGACGCCCCTAGACTACTCACTTTTAAGATCATCAGAACACAACCTCTAAGATGCTAGAAGCCACAGATTACCATGTACTTTGCATGATTTTGCCCTTTTTTCTCTCGGCTATTTTCTTCTCTCTCTGCTAGTTCAAGATTCCAGATGTCAGTAAACACCCTGTCCTTTATTCTTAGTACTACCAAGACCTGTATCTCTGACAATCACCATATATAGGACTAAATTTTTCAGACACTGACAAGGTGAACAATCCATATCCAAAATCAAAGGGGAAAAAGTGACTTGCTTAATAAAGGAAGATCCAAATAGATATGGAATACATAGAACATTATTTCAAACTTTAATAGTAACTCTTGTTTGAAGTTTTGTTTGTTGTAAATGCCATGTGTGTGTGATCTCCAGGTTTTAAATGCTACAGTCACATATTATCATGTTAGATGATTTAACAAATCTAAGAAACAGAACAAAGTGGCCTGGTGCTTATAAAGGTCAAAATCACTACCATCAAAAGCTTGATAAACATTCACAACCTATCTAACAATGATGCAGATCATTTTTTTTTTTAAGATTTATTTATTTATTAGTTCAGAGAGAAAGATCACAAGTAGGAAGAGAGGCAAGCAGAGGGAGAGGGGGAAGTAGGCTCCCCGAGGAGCAGAGAGCCTGATGCAGGGCTCAATCCCAGGACCCTGAGACCACGACCTGAGCTGAAGGCAGAGGCTTAACCCACAGAGCCACCCAGGCGCCCCAATGATACAGATCTTGACTGATCACTTCCCCTAAATGTTAAGTCTCTCAAAGTCATTAACAAATGATCAAAAGCAGAGACTGAGGATTGAAAGAGAAAACACAAATTGCTCACAAACACTCAGAAAAACACTATGATTTATAAAACAGATAAACTGAACCAAACCAAGCCACAAAGTGCATTACATACTATCTAAGCTCAAATCCTTTTAAACATTAGCTCGTTATATTCCAATATCAAGACACACTGATATAACTGTAACTCCTGAGGGACTCATGTGTTCTAAAGATAAAGCCACTGACTATTCCATCAACTCACCTAAATTACAGATTCTAGCCAATTCCCACCCAAACTACTAATTTATACCCTAAAATCACTCCGTGACTAACTCCAGCTCCTAAAACCTTGTATATCTTCTTTGCTAACTCCCCACTTCTGAAATGCCCCACAGTTATTCTGGTGTGTGCTATTCCCTGCTGTAGCAAGCTAAATCAATGTGAACTTATTTTCTGACCATAGATATGTTCCTGGTGGCCTTTCATGGTAGGCTTTAACATCCTTATGGCAGGCAACTGGCGGCCTAGAATTAGGAATAGGAAAAAGACTTTATGATATATACCTTTTAAAACTCTATACCATGGGGATGCCTGGGTGGTTCAGTGGGCTAAGCCGCTGCCTTCAGCTCGGGTCATGATCCCAGAGTCCCCTGGGATCAAGTCCCACATGGGCTTCTTGCTCGGTAGAGAGCCTGCTTCTCTCTCTGCCTCTGCCAGCCTCTCTGCCTGCTTGTGTACTCGCTCGCTCTCTCTCTACCTCTCCTTCTGCCTGACAAATAAATAAATGAAATATTTAAAACAAAAAACAAAACAAAAAAACTCTATACCATGTTATTTTATTACATATTTAAAAGAATAAATAAAATAAAATCTACAAATGTATGTAATTCTATTATAAATGAGTCAACCAACAGTAATACTACCAATATCCAATCAGCTACAACTCATCCAGGAATCAGAGTATTTCTGGCTGTCAGCAGACAGAATTCATTACCTGTTTCTAAAAGGCTAAAAAGACACCAGACCATTAATGGATCATCAATGGGTTATCAACAGATCTTTGTGTCAAAATTCAAAATCCCTTCCTGTTTGGAAGGTAAATCTAAATCAGCCAGCAGTTAGAAGTGATAATTAGCTTTGCATCTTTTGTGGACAAATTTTTATTATACAGGGTGGAACAGCATAATGAAACCCACATAGCAACAATTATCAACCTTCATCTAATCTTCAAACTGTTCTTAAAGATTTCTCCAAATCAAAGATACTATGTTATAATTCAATGCAAAAGATTTTTTTAAAAACTAAAGAGCACAGGGCGCCTGGGTGGCTCGGTGGGTTGGGGCCTCTGCCTTCAGCTCAGGTCATGATCCCAGGGTCCTGGGATGGAGCCCCGCATTGGGCTCTCTGCTCAGCGGGGAGCCTGCTTCCTCCTCTCTCTCTGCCTGCTTCTCTGTGATCTCCGTCTGTCAAATAAATAAATAAAATCTTGAAAAAAAATAAAATAAAAACTAAAGAGCACAAGTGCACCTTGATCTGGGGATCATGAGTCCAAGTCCCTGGGCATGGGACATAAAATTTTAAAAAATAATAATCTTAAAAAGACTACAAAACATAAAATAAAAAAATAAAAAATAAATAAAATAAAAAATAAAAAACCAATAACTACCACAAAACAGAAACAAATCTCTTAGAGTTCCAAAAACAACTATTTAAAATTTTGGTATGTATCTTAACATCTTAAATATTTAAACAAACTATTTTATAATTACTTGTATTATACAACCCTGTAATCTTTTGAATTTTATAACAAACTACTAAATTTTTCTCATACCAACAAATATTCTTCTATAATTTTCAGACTCTCCACCATAAAGATAATATAATTCACCTAGACTGTTATTAAACACTGCAGTTATTTTTTCTTTGCTATCAGGAAAAACATAGCAACAAATTACCTTTGTTCATACAAGTTCACATGTTTATCAACCATTTAAATGTATTTATTTATAAATTATCTATAAACATCATATCCTTTGCTCACTTTTCTTTCCTTTTCTATGATTTGCAGTTAAATAAAACAATGACTAAAAACACACCCACATACTAAAGCTAGCAGTAAAAGGCAAATATTTCTTTCCCTAAAGCACACTTTTTAAAGGCATTTCAAGTCCAGGTAATGTTTTATTTTATTTATTTACTTATTTATTTATTTGTCAGAGAGAGAAAGCGCACGCACAAGCAGGGGAAACAGCAGGCACTGGGAGAAGCAGGCTCCCCTCCAAGAAAGGAGCCTGATGAGGGACTTGATTTCAGGACTCTGGAATCATGACCTGAGCAAAAGGCAGATGCTTAACCACCGGAGCCACCCATGCGTCCCTGTTTTTTTTTCTTTTTAGGCAATCTCTACATCCAACGTGAGGCTTGAACTCACAACCCCAGTCAGTGGTATTCTCCACCGACTGAGCCAGCTAGGTGCCCTCACACAGTATTTTTAAGTAAACTTTATCCTCCTAAAGCAAACTACTAATCCCTAGTACACAAGGAGTCTCAATTTATTTCCTTCTTTCAGGCTTTCAGTACAACTTTGAAATAGTCTATTTTTTTTTTTAAAGATTTTATTTATTTATTTGACAGACAGAGATCACAAGCAGACAGAGAGGCAGGCAGAGAGAGAGGGGAGGAAGCAGGCTCCCCGCTGAGCAGAGAGCCCGATGCAGGGGCTCGATGCCAGGACCCTGGGATCATGACCCTATCCGAAGGCAGCGGCTTAACCCACTGAGCCACCCAGGCGCCCCTCATAATAGTCTATTAACTTAAGATCTCATTTTAACAAAGATAAGTCGTTTGCACTAAATCCTGCATTAATTTTAGGGTACAGTTTTCATATCTTCTTTTTTTTTTAATAAACTTTATTGAGGTTTATTTAGGTACAATAAACTACATCCATTAAAGTGTAAAAGTTGGTAAATTTTGACACATGTATATATTTGTCAAAACCACAATCTTGATCAAGATACAGAACATCTCCATCACTACCAAAAGATCCTCTCCTCTGCCCCTAGTACCTCAACCACTGATGTGCTTTCTGTCACTAGACAAATCTGGACTTTTCTAGTTTTATATAAATGGCACTGTCTAGTATACAGTCATTTATGTCTGGTCTTTTTCACTATGCATGTTTTTGTGATTCACCCATGCTGTTGCATATATCAGAAATTTGTATGTTTTTATTGCCAAGTAGTACTCCATGGTGAGGATGCAACATATTATAGTTATCCATTTACCTGCTGAATATTTCCTGGATTTTGCTATTATGACCAAAGCTGTTATAAACATATACACATAGATCTCTTGTTTTCATTTCTCTTGGGTAAACACCAAAGGGTAGAATCCCAGGGTAAAATGGAAGGTGCATAATTAACATATTAAGGAAATGTCAAATAATTTTGCCAAGCAGTTATACAACTTTACAGTCCCACCAGCAGTGTATGAAAGTTCCACTTACTCCGTATCTTGTCAAAACTAGAAATGTTCAGTTTCAGACATTCTAATCCGTGGTGGTGGTGTTTCATTGTATTTTTAATTTGCATTCCCCAGTAGCTAATGATGCTGAAATATCTTCTTGTATGCTACTGGCCACTTGTATACTTTTGTTTATGATTTATCTGTTCAAATCTTTAGTCCACTTTTAAAACTCTGATTGTCTTATTAGTGAATTTTAAGTTCTTCACAAAGTTTTTATTTATTATATAATATTATATAATATGTAATCATATAATATTATATAATAAAAATACTTTATTATATAATCTTATTACATAAGATCCTATTTATTTATTTGAGAGCAAGCATTAGTAGGGGAGGGGCAGAGAAAGAGGGAGAAGCAAACTCCCCACTGAGTGCAGAGTCTGACAATGACCCCCAGGACCCTGAGATCAAGACCTAAGCCAAAGGCAGATGTTTAACACAACTAAGCCACCCAAGTGCACCCTCCCACCTTTTTTTACAATGTGGAGCCCAACAAGGGGCTTGAACTCAGGACCCTGAGATGAGACCCAAGCCAAGATCAAGAGTTGGATACTTAGTCAACCAAGCTTCCCAGGTACCCCTTGTCTTTTCATTTTCTTAATGAAACACACTTAGAAGAACAAAAAAATCTTAATTTTGATACAGTCCAATTATCAGTTTTTATGGTTCATTTTCTTTGTGACCTAAGAAAACTGTCTACTCCAAAGTCACAAAGATTTCTCTTATGTCTTGATTATTGCAGCTTTGTAGTAAGTCATTAAATCAGGTAGTCTGAGTTTTTCAACTTTGTTCTGCCTTTTGAAAATTGGTTTGCTTATTCTCAGTCTTAGTCATTTCCATACAAACTTTATTTTTTCTAAAGTTTATTTATTTATTTGTAATCTCTACAGCCAACTTGGGGCCTGAAGTCATGACCTCAAAATCAAGAGTCTTGTGCTCTACCGACTAAGCCAGCCAGGTGTCCCTCTAAATAAATTTTAGAATCAGCTTACCAATTTCTATTTAAAAATCCCAGGATTTTGGGAGCCTTCGGCTCAGTTCATGATCCCGGAGTCCCGGGATAGAGTCCCACTTCGGGCTCCCAGCTCCATGGGGAATCTGCTTCTCCCTCTGACCTTCTCCCCTCTCATTCTCTCTCTCAAATAAACAAATAAAATCTTAAAAAATTAAAATCCCACAGACCTGTACCCCTGGGGATAAAAATATATGTTTATAAAAAATTAAAAATTAAAAAAAAAAGACAGAAAAGAGAAACAACAGAGAAGAAATTAATCAAATTAAGTAATCAGACATTATTACTATCATAGATAGAGAACGTATTCCAAACTTGTATTATTACCACATTAAGTAAATGCTTATAAATGACACATATATGCACTGAACTGAAATAATCCATAATAAAAAAATTTAGCTTTAAAAAAAAAAATTTAAATCCCAGGATTTTTATTGAAATTGCCTTTATTTATAAATCAGTTTGGGGAACTGACATCTTAACAATTTTGCATTGTCTGACCAAGAACATGATAACTCTCCTTATAGTTTTTTTTTTTTAAACTATTTTATTTATTTGACAGAGAGATCACAGGTAGGCTGAGAGGCAGGCAGAGAAGGGGGGGAAGCAGGCTCCCCGCTGAGCAGAGAGCCCAATGTGGGGCTCGATCCCAGGACCCTGAGATCATGACCTGAGCTGAAGGCAGAGGCTTAACCTACTGAGCCACTCAGGTGCCCCAACTCTCCTTATAGTTAGGTCTTTAATTTCCCTCATTTCCCTCAGGAATGTACTATGGTTTTCAGTAAAGAGATTTTATGCATTTTTGTCACATTTATTCCCAAATATTTCGTGGGTTTTAGAAATATTCTAAGTAAAAATAAAAAAATTCATTTCCCAATTGTTTGCTGATAGTATATAAAAATACAATTGATTTTGGGGCACATGGGTGGCTCAGTGGGTTAAACCTCTGCCTTTGGCTCGGGTCATGATCCCAGGGTCCTGGGACTGATCCCCATATGGGGCTCTCTGCTCAGCAGGGAGCCGGCTTCCTCCTCTCTCTTTCTGCCTGCCTCTCTGTCTACTTGTGATCTCTATCTGTCAAATAAATAAATAAATAAATAAAATCAATCTTTAAAAAAAAATACAATTGATTTTTATATATTCACCTTTTATCCTTTGACTTTGCTAAATCCTGTTAATAATGGTTATTTGGCAGATTACCTAAGACTTTTTACAGTCTTGCAATTTGTAAAAAGAAACATTTTTATTTCTTCCCTTCTAATCTATATGCCTTTTTGTTCTACTTCTTCCCCTATTTCAATGGCTAGGACAACCAGTTACAATGCTGACCAGACGTAGCAAGCAAGGGCA
Organism: Mustela erminea; assembly: GCF_009829155.1. Classification (NCBI taxonomy): domain Eukaryota; kingdom Metazoa; phylum Chordata; class Mammalia; order Carnivora; family Mustelidae; genus Mustela; species Mustela erminea. The sequence continues at coordinate 2,652,116 of NC_045615.1, read as the reverse complement.
TTGTTGCCTTATTCCTAATCTTAGGGGTAAAGCACTCAATATTTTACCATTAAGTACGAATTTGTTGTGGGTTTTTCTTAAATGAGCATCAGTTGAAGAAGCTCCCCTATCCTATTCCTAGTTTTCTGAGGTTTGTTTAAATCATGAATGAGTACAGAATTTTTGTCAATTGGTTTTTCTGAATTTACTGAAGTAGTCATATGAGTTTTCTCATATGGTTACCATGGCAGATTATACTAATTGATTTTCAAACCAACTCTGCATTCCTGGGATATACCCTACTTGGCAATTGTGTTGCTATTATTAGCACATTCAAGTTGCTGACACAAGTTAGTTAAAAATCTCTGACACAGAAGTAATTACTTATGTTGTACAAAATTGTCAAAACTATGGTATCCACAAAACCTTAGGTTTCAATATAGGTTTTAGATTTTAATTTTCTTAACTGGAATTGCAATAATAACTACAGTGATCATGATGTTTACTAGTTGTATGCTAACTACACAACAGGCATTATGCTAATTACTTCATATATATTCTCATTTAATCTAATAACACTTTAAGTTTTATTTTTTTAAATTTGTTATTTATTTGTCAGAGAGAGAGAGACAGACAGAGCACAAGCAAGGGGAGCAGCAAGCAGAAGGAGAAACAGGCTCTCCACTGAAGAAGGAACCCAATTTAGGACTCGACCCTAGTACCCTGGGATCATGACCTGGGCTGAAGGCAGATGCTTAACGAACTGAGCTACCCAGGTGTCTCTCTATTAAGTATTATTATCTCTATTTGACAGATGTGATAACCAATGTTAGGGAAGTTAGAAAATTTGTCAAAGATCTCACAACTCAGCTGGAAGAGGTGGAGTATGATTCCAGGTCAGCTGATTCCAGAAACTAACCTCTTATCCCTTTTTTGCTATACTGCCTAAACAAATAATCTCTAATGCTTTTTCTTAATATATAATTCAAAGTAATATAATATGGGTTAGAATGAAAATAAGTTCCCTGAGAGCCCAAAGTTTAAATCCAAATGAGAACTATGTAGGCATAACACACAACAAATATGCAAGATATATACTCTCATGGAAACTAAAGGATTTTACACAATTCCAGATAAAATAGCTATAACTGGGCGCCTGGGTGGCTCAGTGGGTTAAGCCGCTGCCTTCGGCTCGGGTCATGATCTCAGGGTCCTGGGATCGAGCCCCGCATCGGGCTCTCTGCTCAGCAGGGAGTCTGCTTCCTCCTCTCTCTCTCTGCCTGCCTCTCTGCCTACTTGTGATCTCTCTCTGTCAAATAAATAAATAAAATCTTAAAAAAAAAAAATAGCTCTAACTGTCTCTTTTAGATACAACCCACCCCCCACTAACAAAGTGAGTGACAGTGATTACTAGTGGTCATCTTGAATCCACTCTAATTCTTATGGAAATACACAAAATCACTCAAAAACTTCATAACCAGGGGCACCTAAGTGGCTTAATCTGTTAAGCATCTGCCAACATGGGGCTCCTTGTTCAGCAGGGAGTCTGCTTCTTGCTCTCCCTCTGCCCCTCCCCCACTCACATGCGAGCTCTTCACACTCTCTCTCACTTGCTCGTTCTCTCTCTCAAATAAATAAAACCTTAAAAAAAAATTCACACCTGGATTGCATAAGGAATAGTGAGCAACTTGTGGCTCTATTATAAAAGAGAACACAGATTTAAAAAAACAAATTACTAAATTTACCTTTCTAATGTCAACTTCAATATGTGAAACACAATGCCACATGCTAAGACTTCACCATTCTTCTTCATAATAATGAAGCATTTTATTCTCTTATTATTCTACTTACTATTGCTGACCTCCTTAACTTAATTTAAAAGCAATAAACGTAAAGAAATTCACTGACCACAGTTAAAACTACCTTTCTCTCTTGCTAATAACAAAGGTTAGGAAAGTTTGGGTACAATCATCAACTCTCCTGTTTCTCTACGAAACTCTGACATTTTAGCTTCATCTCCAACAATACCATCGGAGGAAGTTAACAATTCAAGTCTAATCATCCAGTGTCATCCTTTTAAAAGCTCAAAGACTAGGACAGTAACTGAAAAACAAAACATTCAATAGTAATTCTATTTAGAATTGATCTAAGTTTCTATGCATAGACTTTATGGAACAGGATAATAATTATATTTGTTAAAGTCTAAAGTTCTGAAATCTATAGGAGAAAGAGAGGTGGAAGGGTTCTTCAAGTAAAATTCAAAAATACTAGGGAAGTAGTTAAATTATCCAATATTTATTTGGCCTTATTACATGTTCAATTTGTGTAAGTCATTTACAGATTATACAATTTTAACACATGGACTCTACCTAGAAGAACTTGATGTTCTTTTTTTTTTTTTAAGAATTTATTTTTAAGGGGCACCTTGGTGGCTTAAAGTCAGTTAACATCTGCCTTCAGCTCAGGTCATGATCCCATCAGGCTCTCCTCAGCAAGGAGCTTGCTTCTGCTTCTCCCTCTCCCTCTGCCTGCTGCTCCCCCTGCTTGTGCTGTCAAATAAATAAAGTCTTTAAAAAAATAATAAAAGATAAATTTAAAAAAGGTTTTATTTTTAAGGAATCTCTACACTCAACGTGGGACTCAAACTCAACCCTTGAAAATCAAGAGTTGCATGCTCCAATGACTGAGTCTGCCAGGCTCCCCTATGTTCTATTTAAGTAGAAAAAATAACTCATATTCAAATCACAAGATTTAATATGAACACAGAACAGTTAAACAATACACTGTATGGTACAGACTCTAAGTAGGGAAGACTATAAAGGGGTATAAGTGGTGGCTACAGAAATTAAGGAAGGACATCAGAAAATTGGGACTTGTGGGGCGGTTGCTGGCTAAATTGGTTAAGCATCTGCCTTTGGCTCAGGTCGTAATCCCAGGGCCCTGAGATGGGCCCCACATCAGGCTCCCTCCTCAGCAGGGATCTGCTTCTCCCTCTCCCTTTGTGCTCTCTCTCTCTCTCTCTCTCAAGTAAATAAATAACATACCTAAAACACAAAACAAAATAAACAAAGTTGAGACTTGAGCTGTGTCTTCTCAAAGTTCCAAAGCCACTTCCACATTTTCAGATAATTGTTATAGCAGCATTTTGCCCTTGGCACCAAAATAAAATAAATAAAAGGTATACTAAAAGGGAAAAAAGAAGAAGTTCCAGACATACACATCATATACTGTATGTATGGATTTTTTTTTAAAGATTTTATTTATTTATTTGACAAAGAGAGAGAGATCACAAGCAGACAGAGAGGCAGGCAGAGAGAGAGGGGAGGAAGCAGGCTCCCCGCTGAGCAGAGAGCCCGATGCAGGGCTCAATCCCAGGACCCCGAGATCATGACCTGAGCCAAAGGCAGAGGCCCAACCCACTGAGCCACCCAGGTGCCCCTGTAGGGATATTTTTAATGAAATATTTCAAAAATAATTTTATATAATATGGTATAGGAAATAAATACTACAAATATTGCTACCTACACATGTACCCATGTAGATTTAAAATACTAAGTTTGCCATATCTGTTTCAAATATATTTTTTTAAGATTTTATTTATTTATTTGTCAGAGAGAGAGAACATAAGCAGGGGAAGCAGCAGACAGGGAGCAGAGCAGGGAGCCTAATGCAGGACTCAATCCAAGACTCTGGGATTATGAACTGAGGGGATGACAGGCACTTTACCAGCTGAACCACCCACATGTTCTGAGTTTCAAAAAAAAATTTTTTTTTTCATTTCAGAGAGATACAGAAACAGAGCACAAGCAGGAGGAAAGGCAGAGGGAGAGGGAGAAGCAGACTCCCCACTGAGCAGAAAGCCTGATATGGGGCTCCATCCCAGGACCTGGAGATCATGACCCAAGCTGAAGGCAGACATTTAACCACCTGAGCCACCCAGGCGCCCCTTGAGTTTCAAATATTTTTAAGAACTAAAAAAATATTGCAGTTATAACTGAGCAACTACCATCTGAGTCCTTCCTCTCCAGAGGTAATTACTATATTTAAGTAGTTGTATATCCTTCCAACATGTATATAATTTGTTGTAAATATATCTATACATAACATAGTACATTTTAAATTTTATATATATATGGTATCATACTGTGTATCCTTTTGTAACTTGCATTTTTATACTCAACACTAGTTTCCAGATATATTTAAAATGGGACCACGTATCCATTTTTCTCCCATATTTTTTTTTTAAGTTCCACAGCTGATTCTGATTGGTGACCAGAGTTGAGAGTTATCATTCTAAGCCTATATATATTATCCAAGAAAGCTTTTAGTGCTCAAAAATTGCTAACACATTTTATTATTATTTTCAAGTAAGCTCTATGTCCAACATGGGGCTTGAACACCCGGAGATCAAGAGTTAACAGGCTCTACTGATTTAGCCAGCCAGGTTCCTCTGGTAACACATTTTAACTTAGCTTTTTACGAGTCAGTTGCTGCTGCATTTCCTTACTTCAATAAAAAATTGTTTAACAGTGCTTCCAACTCAGAAGCAAAAAAACTAATCAAACCAGGTGTGCACGATTCAAAACAATAAATAAATAATAAAATTGGTTTCTTGAAGGGAATGGGTGTGGCTACGAAGGGGCAATAACACAGGAATCTGGTGGTGATGTTTCTGTTTAAACATCTTCATTGTGGTAGTTATACAAGTCTACACATGTAGACCTGCATTGAGCTACAGACACATGCATGTGCACACAAGTTCACGCATAACTGGTGAAACCTGAATAAACTCTATCGATTGTGCCAATGTCAACTTCTCGGTTTGGTATAGTGAGTGGTAGTGTGGGATGTTGATGCTATGGAGGACAGAGACTTAGGGGAGGAAGTGTAGGACCTCCCTGTACATTTCTTCACAACATCCTGTGAATCTAAAAGTAAAAGTTAATACATTTTGAAACTAAGTTTCTAAACCTGAAGAAATTCTAAAGCCTTTCACAGGCAGTATCAGTATCCTGCTACAATATATACCTACTACCTAAGTGATATTTTTAGGTAAATATACCTAACATCAGATGCAAATCTGCATAAAAGAGAAAGAAAACATTGGTGATGACTACTTTAATCCTACAGTAAGTGTGAAAGATAAACCTTAAAAGTTATTGACCTGTAAGTTATTATTTTTAGATTATTGTGTGGTCTTACCCTCACAGGACACTAGGATTTACCTAAATAGCTATCTCTATTCACTACAAATAACCCTGCTTTCAATCCTATTTTAAGCCAGCAAGCCTGCCCTACTTTTGCAGACTTATTTCCTAATCTACTCACTTGCTTTTCCAATCACGAACCAGTTAAACACCGCTGAAGAGGTTATGTTAAATATTATTACTGAAAGTCGTAAGTAGCTTTCAGATCCTTTCATAACCTATTAGAACAAGTAATTTTATTTCACGGTCTGACACAGCTCTTCAAGATATTCCCTCTCTTCTTTTGACAGTCATAGAGCATGCTTTCAAAGTACTGGGAACTAGCTCTCCCAGAACCAATTAAGTAATAACCACTATCAGTGATAGTCTGACAGAAACAATAAGTTTACAGTGACATCATATGTTTTCAATAAGCAGTGTCCAAAAGTAAAAATAAGTAGCCTCCCTTCATTGATAAATCCACCAATTACCTTTATTACTCTGGCCATTCATTAAAACTATCCTACTTTACTTATGTTTTAAAAATTTTTTATTTAGTTCTTTATTTTATCCTATTTTATTTTTAAACCTCCACAAAGCCCTAGGTCACCAGAACAAAATGGACCTATGGATACATACAAAAACCCACAAGTTAAGTCTTATCTCTTTAGGCTGATCAAGAAAGCTCAAACTTGAAATGATTATCAGTTTGTAAAGTGAGGGAGCAAACCCTTCATACCATATATAGTCTACCATTTAGTCATCTGCTCTTCTTTGGTACTATTAGTCATAGGAAGCTCCATAGTTCTGATTTTCTATCACACTTTTGGGAGACCATTATATGCTATACTGAGTACTTTCCAAGACAGTATTTAAGCTTCTAAGTATAAAGCGAAACATGTTGCTTCTAGTAGGGATTCATTGGATATTTGTTTATGCATCCGTTTATGATTTCTAAAATTCTATGTATACTATAGACAAGGAAATTTTCACCATTTTTCTTTTCTTTTTTTTTTTTTTTTTAAATTATCCACAGATCATGATGGCACCACGGACATTAAAAAAAGTAAGACTGATGAATCACAGACCTATACCCATGAAATAAATAATATATTATATGCTAATTTTTAAAAAAAAGTTCTGGGGTGCCTGGGTGGCTCAGTCGGTTAAACTACTGCCTTCGGCTCGGGTCATGATTCCAGGGTCCTGGGATGGAGCCCCTTGCAGGGCTCCCTGCTCAGGGGGCAGCCTGCCTCTCCTTCTCCCTCTGCCCTCCCCCAGCTTGTGCTCTTGGGCTCTTTCTATCTCTGTGTCAAATAAATAAAATCTTAAAAAAAAAAAAAATTCTCTCCCTCTGTCCCCACCTCCCCAATAAATAAATACATAAATACATAAATAAATCTTTTAAAAAACTACAACACTCTTAAAACTTCATTTCACCTAGGCCACTTATAGTCAAAGAGATCTAAAAACTAATAATAAAGTCAAACAGATCTGCTATCAAATCTCATTAACATTCAAGATTAACTCATTTAATAAAGAACAGCTAACTATGGCATTATGCTAAGCACATTACATACAATATGAAATGCAATCTTTAAATTCTGAGGTAGGTACTATTATTTTCCATTTTAAACTTAAAGCAAGGCAAACAAATGACAAAAGTCACACAGCTAGTAATCAGCAGAGCCCGTGCCCTTTTCTACAGCGTCTTCCATAAAATAAGCTTCTTATGCTTTTACTTAAACATTTACTAACCACCTATATACTAAGCAATATATTCAGCATTAATTATACACAATCCCTGCCCTTGAAGGACAAGGATTATACAGTGCAGTATAAATAACATAAAAATATTTAAAGAAATGTGAAAAGCAATGAGACTGCTCACAGGAGCATAGAGGAGGCAATGGCTTCTGTGGCTGCTGCTAATAATGATGAAAGCAGCTAACGTACTGAGCACTTACTAGACACCTGTCATTGCAATTTGTGGGGTTTATTTAATCCTTACAACTATCCTATAAACTAGGTTCTATTATCCCTTTAATTCAGATAGGGAAATTGAGGAAAAACAGGATTAAGTGACTGGTCAAAGGTCAGACTGCTACTAAAAGAGGCAGAATTTGAACCAAGGTATGTCTGATTTCAAGGCTGTGTTCTAAAGCCATTATTCTGTATGGCTGCTTAATAGTGAAGGAGAAAAAGCTTCTTAGATGTCCTCTTGGCTAAAGCTTGAAAGATAAATTGGGGCTGGCCAAGTTGGGGCACAAGATTCTATATAAAAATAATGCAAAGAACTCATTCACAGATATAAAATTTCAGGGCATTCTGGGGAACTACAAGTAGTAGTAAAGTAAGTTTGGGAACAAGGATATGAAACGAGGAGAAAGTAATACAGGACTGGAGGTTTAGCATGAAGAGAACTATACATCAACAAAATTAGAATTTATCCTATGGCAGAACTTGCTCGAAGGATTTCAAGCACAAGAATAATCCTTTAATTATCCACAGATCATGATGGCACCATGGACATTAAATTAAATACCCCTAGCAAGAGGCTACTGCAATAGTATAGGCAAAATGTCAGAGAGGAAGAGGATGTAGAAGGTTCTGTACAAACCAAAAATCCACAGAACTGAGTCTAGTAGCACTGGATGTGAAGTGAAAGGGATAGGAAAGAGTCTGGCCTGATTCCCAGGCTAGTCATCCGAGTCACTGACTAAATGGGTAAGTGGTGTGATTAACAGGGATGGGAAATACTCTTAGAAAATCCTTTCTCTCTCCTCTGCTTATTAGTGCTTTTTAATATTTACTTTATCCCTCTACCAACTTTTTCCACTTTTTTAGCAATCTCTTCAATAAAATAAAAACAAGTCTGTCTCACTGTCATAATATCTTTATGATATTTGAATCATCTGTAACTCTGAGTCATATTTACAAGTCAATTAAGCTTTGGGTTTTTTTTTTAATAGATAGCTATCAAAAATAATCTTTTTAAAAAAGACTTTATTTATTTATTTGACAGAGAGAGACAGCAAGAGAGGGAACACAAGCAGGGAGAGTGGGAGAGGGAGAAGCAGGCTTCCCGCCAAGCAGGGAGCCTAATGTGGGGCTCCATCCCAGGACCCTGGGATCATGACCTGAGCCAAAGGCAGATGCTTAACAACTGAGTCACCCAAGAACCCCAGCCATCAAAATAATCTTGCTGTTCCCTTAATGAAATCACTATCAACTGCCCTAAAGGTTTTCCGCTATCCCTCTTCTCCTCTTCCTCCTTTTACCTCTTCCAATTTTTGACGCTCCTAATTTTACCCACCTGTCTACTCCTCAGTCAATTACACTTAGTTTTTCTCCATCCTTACTTCTGCATATTTTTCCAAACCCTATGTAGCTAAAACAACTTATTTTTCTGCTAAACAAGTTACCTCCACTTCACATCAGGTATAATACACTTTTTTTTTCTTTTTCTAAAAATTGTATTCATTTATTTGACAGAGAGAGACACACCGAGAGAGAAAACAGAAGCAGGGAGAGGGAGTGGGAGAGGGAGAAGCAGGCTTCCCACCAAGCAGGGAGCCCGAAGTGGGCTGATCCCAGGACCCTGGGATCAAGACCTGAGCAGAAGGCAGATGCTTAAGGACTAAGCCACCCAGGTGCCCCTAGGTATAATATACTTTAAAACTCATTTTCTTCTTTTTAGCTTTTCCTCACTAAGACACTACCAAATCCTTAAATACGATGGTGGCCTTTCCCAAGCCTAGCTGTTCTGAGGCAATTATTAATTGCATTTTTTCATTTTTATCTCTCACCAACTTTATTATATTTTGAAAAACTGTAATCCTATTAAGAAAGTAAAAGAACAGGGGTGCCTGGCTGGCTCAGTCAGTGGAACACGCGACTCTCGATCTCAGAGTTGTGAGTTCAACGCCCACATTGGGTGTAGAGGTTACTTAAAAATAAAATATTTAATAATAAAAAGAAAAGCAAAAAATAAAAAAAAAAACATATAAACCCTTGGTAAATTCATTCTCGTAATACAAAAAAAGGCAAGAGGGGACAAGAGCTGTGTAAATAAATGAGGCACAGGTACCAGAGACTGAAACAGGGTTCAGGGTAATCTTGTGAAAATAGCAATTTTTGTCCATACTATTATTAAAAATCTTTTAAGAAAGCCATAGCTGCACTATTCTCACTGGCAGATATTAAAGAACCAGTAGCCTCTGTGTGATACAAATGACACAGTACATCCTGTGAATATACAATACACTTGAATTCTACAAATGAATGGGAGAAATCTATGAGCATCTTACTGAAAAGAAGTCTGACTTCTCTGTGAAATACCATTTGGCTACCAAAAATGGATTCTCCACATCTGTAATGTAATTCCTAGTGAAATTTCTTTGTTGCTTCTGAAAAGATTCAGCCCAGGGGAATAAATCATTTTTTTAAAATCACTGTCAAACAGGGGGAAAAAAAAAAAAGAAAGAAAAACAAGCTGAAAGATTTTCACAATTCAGTCATTTGAGTTTCTGGGTTTTTTCTACTCTAGAAACCAGTAGTGATGCCACAGTGCATACTGACTATTCTAGAGGCACTACAGAACTGTTACTTTAAAAACAAAAAGAAACAAAGGAGCACTTGTTGGCATACACTGCAGATGGTTCTCCATAAACACTTAATGAATGAATGAAATCATAACAATTTTTATATTTTTAAACATAAAATAAACACCATCAACTGCTAGGGAAGAAACCAGCTGGTAAGAAAGTACTAGACAGAACTGTCCTGTTCTCTTCATGTTGTTATACATGGGATTGATTCCACCCGGATATCCTCTAAATCATAGAAGAGGATGGGGTCCCTTTGGGTGCAGTAATTTCTTAAAAATAAAAAAATAAATTGCAGAACAAGTATTTTCCTGACTGGAACAGTTTTCCAACTTATTATTTCACATAATTTCTAATTCTGATATTTTCCAAATGTTAATGATTTCTCAAAAAAATGTTAATAAGGGGGACCTGGGTGACTCAGTAGGTTAAAGCCTCTGCCTTCCACTCAGGTCATGATCTCAGGGTCCTGGGATGGAGCCCCGCAGCTCTCTGCTCAGCGGGGAGTCTGCTTACCCCTCTCTTTCTCTGCCTGCCTCTCTGCCTACTTGTGATCTGTCAAATAAATAAATAAATCTTTTAAAATAATGTTAATGAGGGGCGCCTTGGTGGCTCAGTCCATTAAGCAACCAACTCTTGGTTTCAGCACAGGTCATGATCTCAGGGCTGTGAGATGGAGCCCTGCACTGGACTCTGTGCTCTGCCTGGAGTCTCCTTAGATTCTCTCTCCTCTCCCTCTGCCCCTCCCCACACTCATGTGCCCTCTAAATAAAATCTTTTTAAAAATGTTAATGTTTTCTCTACTAACCACTTATGTAGAAACTGACCTATTATCAAACTACTATCGTGTTTCATAATACAACCTGTCTTAAGCTTTTCATGTCAGTTATATCTCTGTGTGGTTCAGATGCTTGACAAAGAAGGTATTATTAACCTTATTTTGCCCATGAGATTACTGAAGGAAAAAAAAGGGAGAGAGTTTAAGTGAAAAAGCAAGGTTAAAAAAAAAAAAGGCAAGGTCACAAGTAAGCTCCTGCTGCAGTAAAACCTAGGTTTTCTGACAATCAGTCTAGTACTTCTTCATTTTAGGAAAGTTTCTGTTTAAAAAACACTTAAAATACTAGTCACTCCCTCCCACTATTCTCCAAGATTTGTTCAAACCAAACAATTAAGTAGACTTTAAAGTTAACAGGAAATGACAGAACCAAAAATAACTGAGGTATGGTCTCAACTTTGCAAAGATTTCCAGCTGTGAATAAATGCAGACAACTCTGGCCAGTCAAGATAATATCAGATCAGGATTTAGTACCCAATACAGTGGACCTTAGCTACACATACAGTAACACCCTACTTTCTTAGAACAAACCTCAACTATTTCAAACTCTGGAAAACCCAGGAAAAAATCAACATAAGTCACAGATAAGCCAAGATTTCTGTGGTCAAGTTCTTACTCTACAGTTTTTATATTCAAGATAAATCCACACATTCTAAGTAAGGGTTTGAAATCATTATACCTCATTTATTTAAGAGTAATCTTATAACTATACAACATACAAAAAAAAATAATAATAATAAGTATACAACATGCAGTAATTTATAATTTGTCCAAAAAACATAAATTATACAGACTATAAGAGTGTTTATTTAGGGGCGCCTGGGTGGCTCAGTGGGTTAAGCCGCTGCCTTCAGCTCAGGTCATGATCTCAGGGTCCTGGGATCGAGTTCCGCATCAGCCTCTCTGCTCAGCAGGGAGCCTGCTTCCCTATCTCTCTCTCTCTGCCTGCCTCTCCATCTACTTGTGATTTCTCTCTGTCAAATTAATAAATAAAAAATCTTTTAAAAAAATAGTGTTTATTTAACTGTGAGCATGCCTAGCAATAAGACAGCACCTACCTTTTAACTATGTTTCATTTCACTTTACTTCTATATTTAAGGGTCTGAAAGGGTCATTTTAAGATTGCCTTTATATCTTATGGTGGAAATTACATGCTACAATGGCGATCAGAATTCGAGATTCCTAAAGGTCTGAGGACTGCCACTAAGCTTCACTGAGATCCTATTTCTTCTAACTTGACACACAATTCTGGTTTATCTGGTTTTCCCTGCCTACTTCGGCTTAGAAATAGCAGATTAGAAGGGCATATTTTGACAGATAAAGAACAGTACTGGAAGAGATAAAAAACAGACAAAAGCATTAAACAGTATAGCAGTAAGCAGTCATTTTGGCACAGGAGGAAACTGCCAACACCCTTAAAACAGCAGAATGCACCAGCCATGTTAACAGCACAGGACAGAAATTAATGTTCACAACTGACCTTGATTGATCAAAAAAGGTTATGTTTAGTATATTCTTTATCTTAAGAGAAGGTTTAAACTCTTTATCTTAAGAGAAGATTTATACTTTTATATACTATAAAAATGACATTAAAAAGATGAAAATTATTCAATAAAGGACGAAAAAATGTCAGTTATATGAACAATTCACTTCAATCCTCAATAATACCAGATGATCTCTGAGTAGATATATCTCAAAAACCCCATTATATCTACGGAACATTATATAATGTAGGTAATCAGTGTTTATGATCATCACTTATGATCTTGACTTTTTAGAGGGGAAGAAACTTAAGTTACACACTAAAATTAATAGTGTAGAAAATCAACACTTATGATGATTCATTTTTTAGGGAGAAAAATGTTTAAGTTAAACACTAAAATTCCTCCCCTTCACTGAACATTCAATAGGCTTTGCCACTTTAAAAAAAAAAAAAGTATTGTCACCAATCTTCGTTTCCTTTCTCCTTCTAATTACAAAACGAAAACATAAAAGTATTTTAATAGTTTTGCCCACTTACACTTAACCCCTTTATCCAGAAGCCACTAACAACTCGCTTAGGTGTATACTCCCTTCTTATAAATTAGTGCTTTCAACCTCATAGTTAAAACTCAAGAGCAAAGAGTTGTACCTAAGTGTTACCGCTGAACAAAAGAAGTGCATAAATTAGTAGTTACGTTTAAACCAGTATAAGTAGTTTAGGACCAGAAACAAGTATAACGTAAAACCCTACAGTAAGGAACATTTTAGTTTTGGTTAGATATCTGAATGAGAGACCATCCGTCTTCAGGTCTCTACAGCCAAAAAATAAAATAAAGCACCAACATCATGTTAAGAGATCTGTAAGTCCCTTTCACACATCACAAAATGGATTTATTTGTGTTTATTTCACCAAACTGTTCCTTTTAATAACAGCAGGGACTTGGGGTGATCTGTAGAAAGTGGGCCAAAAGGTACATAGTAAACGTCCTTTAAAAAGGGGGGTGGGGGAGGGGCGAGATCATCCGATCCTAAAGAAGGGGAGCGGCAGGAAGATGTGACTTGGAAGAATCTACTGAAGTCCCTGCTCACATCACCCCAGATGGCTTCACCAGATGAAAGACGAGAAAAGAGGAATCGTTTCTTTTTAAAAAAGATGGGGATCCCGGCCCTTTGGGGTGGCGGGAGAAGAAATCCCCACCCCACCTGCAGGTCCCACACTCCGGGCGATAAAGCGGCAATCTCCAGCTAGCTGCGGATCGAGGTGCAACAGAAAACGCCCGGGCACGGCCCCGCAGGGCTCCCCCTCCCCTCTCTCACACCCCCTCCCGGTCCTCCCCGCGGACCGACGCAGCCGGGGTCCCCCGCCGCCCTCCCGCCACTCCCCGCCCTCCGTCCCCCCGCTGTCTCCCCGCCAAAGGCTGTTTCCCGCCGGGGGACGACGAGGGCCCGGCCCGTCCGGCACCTTTGATGACGCGTTCGGTGGTGGAGAGGTGGTGGTTCCTCCCGGACATGGTCCCCTCGGCCTCCTCCCGGCTCCAGGCGACCGCCAGACGTGCACCTCCGCCTTGGTGTCCAGCGGTGTCAGCTCCCCGGGGCCAGTCAGCCCGCCGTGCTCCGGACTCGGCTCCTCCGGGCGGCCCAGGTACCAAAAGGAGGAGGCCACGGCAGCCGGACCTCGAACCTCGCTGACACGATGCGGGCCCACTGGCCGCTCCCTCCTGAGGAGCGGAGTCGGGAGCGCGGGTGGCTCGGCGAGGCAACCCCGGCGCCCGCGGCTGCTCGCGGCCCGGTCCCGCGTGCGCGCGCGTGCGCGCTCCCGCACGCCGCTCTCCCAACTTCCCGGCGGCCCGCGCGCTGCCGCAGCCGCCGCCGAGGCCCAACTCGCCGCCCGGCTGCCCGGTTCCGCGCGGCCACCTGACCTCCCGCCCCCTCCCCCCGGCAGTCGCCCACCCCGACTCTCCCCTTCCTCCCGAGGCCGGAGGCCCGCGCAGCCGCACTCCGTGCTCGCGTGCTTCCTTTCTTCCCTCCTGCTTCCGACGGTCAGTTTTCCCTTCTCCTCAGCCTGCCCTCCTCGCAGCTGACTCCCCCTGGGCTGCCTGCCGCTGCCCCGGCCCGCAGCACCTACCACCGGCCCCTGGGTCCGGCAGGGAAAGCCGCGGCGAAGCAGCGGCCATCTTGTGACCCGGCCGCGGAGACCGAGCCGCGGCTCCCCGGCCGCGGAGACCGAGCCGCGGCTCCCCGGCCGCGAGCCTCTTGTCACCCTCACCCCCGGGCCACCTTGCCGACAGCCCTTGTCTTCCCAGACACTCCCCACGTGAGTCCTTCCACCTTTTCTTCTTGGCTTCCACCCACTCGGTCTCTAGGGATTCCCTATCAAGCTGACCACGCTCCTTCCCGCAGTTTCCCCTCCCCCCACCCCAATCACCAAACTCATTTAAGCCCTCATTTCAGTTTTCACATTTGTTGAGTGCAGTTAGTATAGGAAGAAGTCCGTTCGTGTCCATGCCAGCTCCAGTCCAGTAGTTGGCGGGCCTCGGATTCCATGGCGTGAGACCCGGCTTGGCCCCCTGGCCTCCTCACTTCCTTTCCACTTCCAAGAGAAGGAAGAGCAGCAACTCTAGGGACCTCCAATGTGCAGGGAACTGACCTTGCAATAAGCCCTGTGGGTCACCTACTCTGCTAGAAGCACCCCCCTTGTTCTTCCAGTTCGATGCAGTGACATCTGTCCCGCTCAGGCTTACTGCGGGACACGATGGGCAAGTCCCTAGAGAGTCCAAACAATGTAGCTCATCTCTGGGTTAAAAACTGATCTTTTCTTTCCTTAAATTGTAAACTTAGAAACTGTCTTACTGTGACTGTCTTCCCTCACGGAGTATAGTGCCTGGCAAAGTCAAAAAGTATTTTGAGTTTAGCCATGATAACGTAATATCAAAACTGAGATCCAAGGAAAAACAGACAATCCAGTCTTAACAGTTGCTGTTGTGGCCAAAAAGTCTTATGTGGTTACACACATTTAAATTAAATAGAATTAAAAATTTGAATATTCAGTTCCTCAAGTGCACTAGCCATATTTCCAGTGCTAAGTAACTACCTGTGGCTAATGGCTAGTGGCTACCTTATTGGACATGGTAGCACAGGACATTTCTATCATAGCAGAAAGTTCTTTTGGACAGCTCCCACTTAAAAGATTAGAAGGGTTGAAGCCTGAATCTCCATTAATATAGATTTATGTATTCCCTGAATTAAGTCTTGGGGTTTTGACCTAAGGCTATTCGTAGTAACCCCAAGGAGGCAGGAGCACCTTGAAAGCTGGATTTAATTTGGTTCTGTTTCCTTGGATTTTGACATCAGGTTTCCACCCAAGAGAATTGTTCAGATATCCTGAGGAAGTTCTTCATTTGAGAAGTAATGAGAACTCCACAATTCTGTCAAACAGAGCAAATTTTCTTTTTTTTTTTTTTTTTTTTTTTTTTTTTTTTTTTTTTTTTAAGATTTTATTTATTTATTTATTTGACAGAGAGAAATCACAAGTAGACAGAGAGGCAGGCAGAGAGAGAGAGAGAGAGAGGGAAGCAGGCTCCCTGCTGAGCAGAGAGCCCGATGCGGGACTCGATCCCAGGACCCTGAGATCATGACCTGAGCCGAAGGCAGCGGCTTAACCCACTGAGCCACCCAGGCGCCCCAGAGCAAATTTTCTAAAGGGCAAAATAGATTGGTCCCTGCAGCATAGATGTTAAAATTCATGTGGAAGAACAGGATAGCTAAAAACAAAAATACTAAGCAAACATTGGAAACCACTGTGAAGAGATGGATTTTTCAATAATAATAGTAGTAGTGGGAAATTATCACTTGGATCTCAAGTTGGAGCCCCTCTATAAAATTTTATTTTTTACTTTTTTAAGATTTTATTTGAGCCCCAACATGAGGCTCAAATTTACAACCCTGAGATTAAGAGGTGCATGTTCTACTGATAGCCACCTAGAAGCCCCAAAGATTTTTGTTTTACTTTTTTTTTTTTTTTTTTTTTTTGATTTTTCTTTTGGGGCGCCTGGGTGGCTCAGTCAGTTAATGTCTGCCTTCAGCTTAGGTCATGATCCTGGGGTCCTGGGATGGAGCACCACATTGGGCTCTCTGCTCAGCGGGAAGTCTGCTTCTCCCTTTCCTCTGCCCCTCCCCCTGCTTGTACATGTGCTTACTCTCTCTCTCTCTCTCTCTCTCTCTAATAAAATCTTAAAAAGATTTTATTTTTAAGTAATCTCTATAACATCAAAATAAAGTGAACCTTGTTTAAAGAGTTACATGTGGGGCTCCTGGGTGGCTCAGTGGGTTAAAGCCTCTGCCTTCTGCTCAGGTCATGATCTCAAGGTCCTGAGATAGCAGCGCCCCCCCCCCCCCCAAATTGGGTTCTCTGCTCAGCGGGGAGCCTGCTTCCTCCTCTCTCTGCCTGCCTCTCTGCCTACTTGTGAACTCTGTCTGTCAAATAAATAAATAAATCTTCAAAAAAAAAAAAAGTTACATGTAAAACATAAAAGAAGAAATCTAGAAGAAAATGAAGAAGTTATCTTACTTGGTTAATTGTGGTAACTCCAGAGCTAATATATCCCAGCAGATGCTGATGCTCCCTCTCCATTACTTACCAGATCAAACACAACTTACTTAATTTGGGTAAGTACTTCCATGGCTCAAAAGTAATGAAAGGGTGGTGCCTGGGTGGTTCAGTCAGTTTAGCTTTGGACTGATTCCGGCTCAGGTCATGATCTCAGGGTCATGGAATTGAGCCTCACATTGGGCTCTGTGCTTAGTGGAGTCTGCTTCTCTCCCTCTCCCTTTGCCCCTCCCCATGTGCTGCCTCTGTCTATCTCACAAATAAATAAATCTTAAAAAAAAAAAGTAATGAATCAGAAAAGAATATTGTTTGACTACTTTGAAAAGTTAAACACAATTAAAAGTCACAAAACAGGAAGATATTTGCATCTCCTACGTCAGGATAAAGAACTTTCACTATTCAAAAGAAGAGGTCTACAATACAAGTATGGGCAAAGGCCACAAACAGTGACTTTATAAAAGAATAAATAAGGCACTAAACATTAAAAAATGTTCAACTTCGGGGCACCTGGGTGGCTCGGGGGTTAAGCCTTTACCTTTGGCTCAAGTCGTGGTTTCAGGGTCCTGGAATCAAGCCCCACATCGGGATCTCTGCTCAGCAAGGAGTCTGCTTCCTCTCTCTGCCTGCCTCTCTGCCTACTTGTGCTCTCTCTCTGTGTTAAATAAGTAAATAAAATATTTTTTTTAAATGTTGAAAAAAAAGTTCATCTTCATAAGTAATAAATTCAAATTAAATCAAGATGCCATTTTTCACATAGCAAATCAGAAAACATTTTTATTTTTATTTTAAGATTTTATTTATTTATCTGACAGACAAAGATCATAAGTAGGCAGAGAGGCAGGCAGAGAGAGAGAAGGGGGAAGCAGGCTCCTTGCTGAGCAGGAGCCTGGTGCGGGGCTGGATCCCAGGACCCTGAGACCATGACCTGAGTGAAAGAAAGAGGCTTTAACCCACTGAGCCTCCCAGGCGCTCCTGGAAAACATTTTTAAAAGGTGATACTGGGGGCGCCTGGGTGGCTCAGTGGGTTAAAGCCTCTGCCCACGGCTCAGGTCACGATCCCAGGGTGCTGGGATCTAACCCCACATCGGGCTCTCTGCTCAGCAGGGAGCCTGCTTCCTCTCTCTGTGCCTGCCTCTTTGCCTACTTGTGATCTCTGTCTGTCAAATGAATGAATAAAATATTTAAAATAAAATAAAATAAAAGGTGATACTGTTAGTGGGCACCTGGGTGTCTCATTCTTCAGAGCATTCTGCTCTTGATCATAAGGTCATGAGTTCAAGCCCCATGCTGGATGTAGAGATTCCGTAAAAAAAAAAAAAAAAAAAAAAAAAAAAAAAAAGTGACACTGTTGGTAGAATTACTAATTAGCACAACTTCTCTGGAAAGGGATTTGTCAGTATCAGTTGAAGAAGAGATTAGCTATAGCTGATGAAAAGATTCTCTCAACATCATTAGTCATAAGGGAAATGTAAGATAAACCATACTGAGACACCACTTCACCAGCTGAAACCAAAGATTCTCAATACCCAGGTACCTGGCTGGCTCAGCCAGTAGAGCATGTGGCCTTTGATATCAGCGTAATGAGTTTGAGCCCCTTATAAACAAAGAAGCAAATAAAATACAGCAGTTAAAAAAAAAGATTATACCAAGTGTTGGCAAGAGTGAGAACAACTACAACTCTCCTTTGTTATTGGTGGGAGGGTAAAATGCTAAAACTACTTTGGAAAACAGTTTGGAAATTTTTTTTAAGATTTTTATTTCTTTGACAGAGACATAGAGAGAGACGGAACCAAGCAGAGCCAGTGGGAGAGGGAGAAGAGGCCTGCAGGGAGGCTAATGCGGGGGCTCCACCCCAGGACCCTGGGATGCTGGGATCCTGTCCTGAGTTGAAGGGCAGACGCGTAACAAACTGAGCCACCCAGGCACCCCTGGAAACTTCTTATTTTTTTTAATTTAATTTCATTTATTTATTTGACAGACAGAGATCACAAGTAGGCAGACAGGCAGGCAGAGAGAGAGAGGGAAGCAGGCTCCCCGCCCAGCAGAAAGAAAGCCCGAGTCAGGGCTCTATCCCAGGACCCTGAGATCATGACCAGAGCGGAATACAGAGGTTTTAACCCACTGAGCCACCCAGGAGCCCCTGCCCCTGGAAATTTCTTATAAAATTAAATATACACCTACTGTATGACCCAGTAATTCTACATTTAGGTTTTTTACCTGACAGTAGTGATCATCCAAATAATGAAATACTACTTAGCTAATAAAAGAGAAATAATTACTGATACATGCAATAATGTGGATGAAGCTTACAAACATTGTGGTGAAACAAAAGCAGCAAGATACAAAATAGTATATACTATATGATTTCATTTGCAAAGGAAAATGGTTACATGAAATATGTTGGATGGAACATTATACATTATGAAAATCCAACATACTTTTGTTTCTTTTTTTTTTTTTTAGAAATGAACATTTCTTTTTTTTTTTTTTTAAGATTTTATTTATTTATTTGACAGACAGAGATCACAAGTAGGCAGAGTGGCAGGTAGAGAAGAGAGAGGAGGAAGCAGGCTCCCTGCTGAGCAGAGAGCCCGATGCGGGGCTCGATCTCAGGACACTGGGATCATGACCTGAGCCGAAGGCAGAGGCTTTAACCCACTGAGCCACCCAGGCGCCCCATGTTTCCTTATTTTTTAGTAATCTTTACACCCAATGTGGGACTCGAACTCATGACCCCAAGTTCAAGAGCTGCATGAACAACTTTGGACTGAGTCAGTCAGGTGCCCCCCCCAAAAAACAAACATATTTTACATTACAAAGGTATGTGTTATCATCAGAAAAGCCTCAGGAAATAATGAAAAGTGAAAAAGCTAAATTATAATAATGTACAGTATAGACCCCACTTATTAACAAACAAGTAGATGTATGCATCAAAAGGCTAGAAGGAAATATTAATATATTTGTATATTCAATAAACATTAATCAGATGTGCTGGGCACTGTACTAGGTGGAAGGATACAGTGATGAACTAAAACCAACACAGGTCAGGGGCGCCAGGGTGGCTCAGTCATTAAGCCTTCGGCTCAGGTCATGATCCCAGGGTCCTGGGATCCAGCCCCACATCAGGCTCCCTGCTCAGCAAGGAGCCTACTTCTCCCTCTCCCACTCCCCCTGCTTGTGTTCCCTCTCTCACTGTGTCTCTCTCTGTCAAATAAATAAATCTTAAAAAAAAAAAAAATCAACACAGTTCAAACCCTTATGGAGTATCTTCTGATATGGAAAAGAATGTTAAAATAGCCATCTCTGGTGGTGTGACTGAGAGTGACTTAGGAGAAATAAATGAACAATAATTTCTGTAGCTTACAAATTTTCTCTGGTGAGAAAGTATTACTTTATAACTAGGTGAAAAAAAAAGTGCTCTTTTCTTTCAAAGACTTATTGTCCAGGCCTATTTTCAGTAGTGTTACATATTCCTTTGGGGGAACTTTCTGACATTTCTGACCAAAACCACTCAATAAAAATATGAAAAGAACACTAATTAAGCTCCCTCCCAAACAATTTAAAATGAATGAGATTTAAATTTATTGGTAGTAGTGATGCTTTTAGTCATGACTTTATCAGTTCCCAGGAACAATTAGAGGTGTTTTGTTTTGTTTTTTAAGATTTATTTGTTAGAGAGAGAGAGTGAGCACGAGAAGGGAGGGGGACAGAGGAAGAAGCAGGCTCCCTGCTGAACACAGAGCCTGATGCAGGTCTTGATTCCAGGACCTTGGGAACATGACCAGAGCTGAAGGCAGATGCTTAACCAACAGAACCACCCATGCTTCCCAACATTATTCCATTCAGCTTATATACCCCTCCACCTGGCCAGGGGCTGTGGTATTTTTATCTAACTGGTGAATCTGATTGTCTTTCTTTTTATTTTCTGCATTGGTCGGTATTGATTAAATATTTGAAATCACCAAGACTGATGTGTAATTGGCATTTCTATTAATCTTTTCAAATCGAAGTTTCCATCATACAGAGCTTGTGAGATTTGATATACTTCCTTATGAAACTCCCTAAGCACTTCATAAACCTTAATTAACAACCAGCTCTTCTGAGAAATAATTATGAATGCTTTTAATTTAACAAATGCACAGGGAATCGTACTTTCCATTGTTATATAAAAGTAACCTGGTTTCAGTTTCTATTTGTATGAAGCCTTAAATATTAATCTGTGATAAATGCAGGTTAAGAGAACAATAGAATTTTTTTTTTAATTTTTATTTATTTATTTGACAGAGAGAGACACAGTGAGAGAGAGAACACAAGCAGGGGAAGTGGGAGGGGGGAAGCACGCTCCCCGCTGAGCAGGGAGCCCGATGTGGGGCTGGATCCCAGGACCCTGGGAACATGACCTAAGCTGAAAGCAGAGGCTTAACAACTGAACCACCCAGACGTCCCAAGAATACACATTTTTAAAAGATTTTATTTATTTATTTATTTGTGAGAGAGAGAGAGAGAGCATGAGAGGGAGGAGGGTTGGAGGGAGAAGCAGAGTCCCTGCTGAGCAGGGAGCCCAATGTGGGACTCAATCCTGGGATTCCAGGATCATGACCTGAGTGAAAGGCAGTTGCTTAACCAACTGAGCCACCCAGACGCCCAAGAATATTTTTTAAAGTAGGGTAAATGAGTGTTTCTAAAATAGCTACATAGAAAACACAACTTACAGGGCACCTGGGTTTTCAGCCCAGGTGATGATCCTGGCATCCTAGGATTGAGCCTCGCCTGAGGCTCTCTGCTCAGCGGGGAGCCTGCTTCCTTCCTCTCTCTCTGCCTGCCTCTCTGCCTACTTGTGATCTCTGTCAAATAAATAAATAAAATCTTTTTTTAAAAAAGGTATCTTAAAGTATATAACTTCTAAATTTATGTGAAAAACATATAATTTTTTAAGTAATCTCTGACCCAAGGCAGACCCTGGGCCTAGCTCAACCTGATAGATCAAGAGGCCCACACTCTGCAGACTAAGCCAGCCAGGATCCCCAATAGTAATACATATTGTATGGACACCATATATGGTATTATATTTAATTCATATCTTCCTATGAGTACACTTTAATTTTGATAAAATTACCTGGGCATGGACCCTCAACAATGTTGAGGTCTAAAAAAATTAATGAATCCAGACAAAAACACAGCCCAAAGCAACATCTTACCAATTATAATAGCCTGATATCAAATTAGGAATCTCCTTATGTACTTGTTAAGTAAAAAATCTTCATGAAAGTCCTGACTTGTAAATTTGTATTTACAGGTTGGTATTCTGGCCATTTTTGGGGCGGTGTGCAAACCTCTTAGCAGTGTGTTATCCTTTGATTTTCCTGGGAGACCCCAATAGTATGAGAACTCTGATATGACAATGAGCTCCAAAGCTGCCATAATTCCCTATTACTTTTGTTTGCATTATTCCAAAGCAGGAGACAATGGTGGCAGTCATTACTGGCTACATAATACAATCATTTAGGAGAATAGAATTTAATACCTCTGTCACACCTGAGCCCCAGCTTTCACAGGTGAGATGCCAAGGTAAAGGGCACTGGCATTCATCAAGTTGTTTGGGCCAAAAATTTTAGAGTGGACAGGCCTCATGAGGCATAGCCTGTCGACTTTCGCCCCCTAGAGTCCATTCTTCCACACAACAGATCTTTACAAACTTATTCATCTGATTTATCCTTTCTCCCCTTAAAATCCTCAAGGATCTCTTCCTTTCCCTAAAGTGGCCTGACTCCTGTCTACTGTGACCTCAGCTCAAACCTCTTTCCCTCTGCCAGCTACAGTTCAGACACGGTGGCCTTGTTTATACTGTATATACTAGATTTAGTAAAACTGGCCTCACACAGACCAAGCTCACTGCTGTCCCAGAGCTCTTACATTTGCCATCTCTTTCTCCTGGAACATTCTCACCAAGCTGCCTCCTCATTGCTTATGGCGAGCTCAAATGCCAGCTCCTCTGATCACCGAACCAGCTAAAGCTATGGCACACCGCCACCCCCGCTGCTGCCACCTCAATACCCTACTTTATCTGTAACACGTTTCTTTGTGTCTACCCTCACTCCTTAAGGGGAGCGTCTTTGTCTGTCCTGTTCACTGCCATTGTCACTGCTGTGCCTAGCCCAAAGCTGGAGCTCAGTAATTTGTTGAATGAGTGACTATCTCACTCTCATCTGCAGCAGAAGTTATTAACCTGTAGTGCAAGGGTTTCAAATCATCCCCTCCTCATCCTGCGCCTCTAAATTAAATTAAGGTTTGAGCACACTTGCAGGCACTTTGGGATGTGTATATGAGAGCTGTTGGGAAAGCATGTATTTTTCAGATTTTGAAAGGAGTCCAAACAACGGAATGTTGATTACCACTGGCATGGGGTTTTAATTTGTAAAGTGCGGTCTCCTACATTTTGTTCTCATTACACTTAAGGAGATAGGATAGAAATGACAATTTCCACCTCATAGAAGAAGGCATTGAGGTGCAGTTCACATCCAAGGCAATAGCGGAATTGACACAAATCCATTCTTCTGGCCTACAGATCTCGTGCTCTTTTGGGTGAAGACAGAGAAACCAGAACCGTGGGCGAGTAGTTTTGTATTCATTCTAGCTCATCTTCACGTGCTTCAAAAGGTGCCGAACTTAATTCTTTTCTAAGGACTTTCCTACTTATATGAGCATATAAAGCTGCACTAAAATTTTCCATGAAAAATTATTACTAACTAGATCAAGGCAGTTTTCAAGCAAAATGTTAATGTATGAACAAAGGAATGCAAAACAGCTTTGTTAGACTAAGTAGAGCATAATTAGGAAAACCAGATTGCAAGAATAAAAATAACAAACCTTAAAACCAAATGAAAACAATGTTGAGATCTCTAATGTTCAGATTTTATCTACCCTTTATTTAGTTATTTATGTATTTATTTATTTTTAAATATTTTATTTATTTGACAGACAAAGATCACAAGTAGGCAGAGAGGCAGGCAGAGAGAGAGAGAAGCAGGCTCCCTGCAGAGAGACAGCCCAATGTGGGGCTCGATCCCAGGACCCTGGGATCATGACCCGAGCCGAAGGCAGAGGTTTTAACCCACTGAGCCACCCAGGCGCCTCTACTCTTTATTTAGATACACAACTGAACCATCCATACTGAAAAATCAATTGAATCTAGTTTTTTTTTTTTAATCGGTTTTTCCAGGGACACCTGGCTGGCTCAGTCTGTAGAATGTCTCTTGATCTCAGGGTCATGTCAGGCATGGAAACTGCTTTTAAAAAAAAAATCTGTTTTTCCAGAAAAGAAAAATCTAAATTTAATCTCTTTTCTGCTCACACAAATTTTGAGAGAAACAGTGGGTGCAGGAGGAGCTACATTCTTCGGAGAATTACTACAAAATGTTTAAACCATACAAATTTGGTAGCCTAAGAGATTTCTTCTCGGGGGCCCTGTCTATAGGATACAAACAGACACTGACTTCAAAAGAACTTGTTTTATTAACCTCAAGAAGTTATAGGAAACATGCCACTTGAAAGAATTTCCTATTCTGGGAGGATACACTGGATCAAAGAGACTTTTTTTTCCCCTCCTCACTAGCATCTATAATTAAAGACCTAAACCTTTATTTTAAGCAACAACAACAAAAGGTCTCTATTGAATTAGCTGTTTTCTTATCCCTTAAAACCCACAGGGTTCACATGTTTTGAAGGAATTTCCACTTAACTGGCTCGGCTGTCATTCTTAGATTACTGCATTTATTTATTTAATTTTTAAGATTTTATTTATTTGACAGAGAAAGAGAGCACAGGTAGGGGGAGCAGCCAGCAGAGGGAGAAGCAAGCTCCCCGCTGAGCAGGGAGCCCAATGCAGGGATCATGACCCTGGGATCATGACCTGAGCTGAAGGCAGATGCTTAATTGACTGAGCCACCCAGGTGCCCTGATTTTGCTGCATTTAAAAACGTTAGCCAAGCAGCACACACATGTTCTTGCTGCTGGGACCTTCCACCCTCTGTGTCCAGTCCCCACCTCCTTGGGCAGCCATGGACACCAGAAAGCAGACCCTGGGCCCAGCTCCTCATTCAGCACAAACCTCAGGCAGCAGGACCAGCCCACCTCCCACGTTGGCAGTCTTGGAAGGGAGAAAGGCAAATTCAGCAGCTTGCAGCTCGCCGCAGCAGCAGAGTGGTAGCTGACCGCAGCAACTTGATTTTCTCCAGCAAGGGCCAGGTCAAGTTTGGCTCTGGGGTGTGAGTGCTCACCTGGGCAGCCACAGGGCCTGCCTGACAGCCGTGGGCAATGGACAACAATGGAGAAGGTATCGTGGCAGAACGTGATGACCATGGGGGTCAGCATCTTTTGCCCTGAGGGCAAGTTTAAGATTGGAGCTGTCCACTGTGTGGGCCCCCAGAGTGGCCACATCATTGTGGCTGACAAGTTGTGTTCTCACTTTCCAGCCCAATGGCACATTGTACGGCCCCACTTTGTGACTTGAACAAGAATGCGATTGCAGTGAAGGATTTCCAACATCACTCCGAGAAGGTGTCCCGTGCTAGTGGAGAGTTCCTTCTCAAGTTTATTCCTAAGGAAGTAGCTGTGGACTTGAGGGATTGGGGCTGACTGAGGCACGCGCTGCGTCCATGTGTCTGACAGCTCTGGCTCCTTCCTGTCCCGTATCAACAGTCCGCAGAACGAGTACGGGGCCCAGAAGGACTGGCACTGGCCACTTGGTGGTGGTTTTTGCTGATAACCACGGATTTGAGACTCGGAACTGTCCAGCGCCCTGCCTGGCTCACAGGACAGATGTAAGGGTGATCAGTCAAGAGAGTCTGGCTAGGAGGTGGGGTCAGACGTGGCGGCAGAGAGCGTGGGCTGTGGGCATGCCTGCTGCCTTCATTTTCCCCTATCCCAACACTGGAGTTGCAATTTTTGTATCCGGTTCTTGCTTTGGTGACTGAGTGGGCCTGGACTGCAGTCAAGGAACACATGCAGATCTACGTCTAATCCCACTCCTCCTGTGTCCCCTGGGTCTGCACCCCTCCCCCCGCAGCCGAGGGCTGGAACTCTTACTCTCAGGCCTAAGTCCCTCCAGTTGTCTTCCTACCACACACATTGACAAAGACGGCAATACCCCATTTCTCATGTTAAATGTGGACACACACACAAAGCCAAATGCAGGACAATAGAATTTTAAGAGCACATTTCACATTTACCATGATTTCATCAAAAGCGGTCTTGTCAGGGGTCTCCACTAAGAATTGCCTGACGGGCCTTCTATATGTGTAGTATCTTTTTTTTTTTTTTTTTTTTTTTCAGAGAGAGAGATAGAGAGAGAGAGAGCGAGCGAGCACAGGCAGACAGAGTGGCAGGCAGAGTCAGAGGGAGAAGCAGGCTCCCTGCGGAGCAAGGAGCCCGATGTGGGACTCGATCCCAGGACGCTGGGATCATGACCTGAGCCGAAGGCAGCTGCCCAACCAACTGAGCCACCCGGGCGTCCCTATATGTGTAATATCTTTAAAAGGCCATTTGGATTATTGCCCAAGTTTATGTTTTGTGTTCCAAAAAATCTAGAAGCAAACCACAGGAAAAAAAAAATCCAGATCCCAGTGGAAGAACTGTTTTTTGGCTTGTGACTGCCGGCGTCAGAACACTTTGGGGTTACTCCTGAACTATCACTGATGCTACCATCTCAAAATCCCAACCTACTGCCAGGGTCCAAGATCACTGTTGGACAGGGATTAACTCCCTTCTTTCATTTAAAATAAACCATGAGGGGGCGCCTGGGTGGCTCAGTGGGTTAAAGCCTCTGCCTTTGGCTCAGGTCATTATCCCGGGGTCCTGGGATCGAGCCCTGCCATCGGGCTCTCTGCTTGGCAGGGACCCTGCTGTCTCCTCTCTCTCTCTGCCTACTTGTAATCTCGGTCTGTTAAATAAATAAAAATCTTTTTAAAAAATAAATAAAATAAAATAAACCATGAGGGGCGCCTGGCTGGCTCAGTCAGTAGAGCATAGGACTTTTGACCTTGGGGATGTAAGTTCAAGCTCTCCATGATGGAAGTGGAGACTACTCCCCCCGCCCCCCTCAAAACCACCATGTATAGGAATCCAGCAAGAAAGGGGTTGTTGCTAAGAAAAATTTTCTCTTGTTGGCCATCAGCTCTAAACGTACTTAACCAAAAGCTGGTAGAGAAAGATGGATCTTTTCCAACCAGAATTTTCTACTGTAAATGGAATGTTAATTCATTTTATTCCAGAAAGATGAAGCAGATTCATTTCTGCTGGGATTCAAACCTATCATTCATCAGAAGTCTAGGTGTTTCATACTAAATCAGGAGAGTACAAAGACCGCTGAACTAGATGAGTACTGGGATGCCTGGGTGGCTCAGTTGGTTAAGTGTCCGGCTCTTGATTTCAGCTCAGGTCATGATCTCAGGGTCCTGGGGTTGAGCTCCATGCTAAGTGGGGAGTCTGCTTGTCTCTCTCCCTCTGCCCCTCCCCCTGTTCATACTCTCTCTCTCAAATAAATATCTTTTTTTTACACTTGATCTTAGTCAAAGGCGGAGAAAGTAAAATCTTTTTTTTTTTTTTTAGAAGATTTTATTCCAGAGAGCACACACATGAGTGGAGGGGAGGGGCAGAGGGAGAAGCAGACTCCTCAGTGAACCAAGGAGCCCGACTCCAGGCTTGATACCAGGATCCTGGAATCATGACCTGACCCAAAGGCACATGCCCAACTGAATGAGCCACCCAGGAGCCCCAATAAATAAAATCTTTTAAAAAATACTAAAGTAGGGTGCTGGGTGGCTCAGTTGGTTGAGCAACTGCCTTTGGCTCAGGTCACGGTCCCGGAGTCCCGGGGTTGAGTGCCGCATTGGGCTCTCAGCTCCATGGGGAGTCTGCTTCTCCCTCTGACCTTCTCACCTCTCATGCTCTCTCTCACTGGCTCTCTCTCAAATAAATAAAATAAAATAAAAAAAGATACTAAAGTAGATGAGCACTGGGATGGGACCCCTTGCTGACTCAGTTAGTGGAGCATGTGACTCGCGATCTTGGGGTTGTGGGTTTAACCCCACGGTGGGTGTAGAGATTATTTAAAAATAAAATCTGCAGGGGCACATGGGTGGCTCAGTGGGTTAAGCCCCTGCCTTCGGCTCAGGTCATGATCTCAGGGTCCTGGGATCGAACCCCGCATCGGGCTCTCTGCTCGGGCGGGGGGGTGGGGAGCCTATTTTCCACCCCCCTCTCTGCCTGCCTCTCTGCTTACTTGTGATCTCTGTCAAATAAATAAAAATATTTTATAAATAAATATAAATAAAATCTTCAAAGAAAAAAAGAAATGAACATTTTGTTTTCCTACAAATCAAATCTCAGCATCACTGAAAGCTGGTGTGCTTTTCAAAGCAAGGTGGTAGGAGAAGAGCATCCACCTTTCCCCCAAAATGTCCAAAATGGCCTACCTGGCTAAGAGCATTATAAAGAATGGGCTACATTCTAGGACTTAACCTCCTCAAGGACTTGTTTGCTTTGCTTAGCCCTGTTTTACATGGGCCACAAATTCAACTCTCAGGCTTGTTTCTCAACGAAGGAGGACCAGAGGCGTCTGGCCAGCTCAGTTGGGAGAACATGTGACTCTTGATCTGGGTCATGAGTTTGAGTCCCACACTGGGCATTGAGATTACTTAAAATAATAAAATATTTAAAAAATTAAGAAAAGAAAGTAAATAAATAAAGGAGAGCCAGGTAGCAAGACGTAAGCAAAACCAACAGCAAAGACAGAAAAACCCCACTCAAACAGTTCCCAGTGGAAAAGGATTGCTGTCACAGACCTTTCAGGGATTTCATGATCAAGAGTCACATGCTCCACCAACTGAGCCAGCCAGGTGCCCCTAAATCATTTTCAAGTGAGCAAGTTATGATATCCAATGTTTTGTCTATAAATCTCCTTTCCAAATGTGAGTGGGGCATGAAAACAAAGCTTTAGACATCAGTGTGACACTATCGCCACCTTGTGTTCCCCAGTCTCCATTACACCCATGTTCCTATAAAAGATCACACTTGGATTCTGCAATACAGAATATAGCTTTATTTATAGAATCTTACAAATAAAACATTTACAGTCCACATAAGTTATTTTCTTTTCTAATTTATCCTCATAACACCTGAGTTCTTTTAAAAAAAAATACTGTGATGGAACTGCAGAACTGTAAAAGTAAAGATGAATAACAAAAACCTAACCTCTCTCTTTTGCAAAAATCAGACAGCTTCTTGTTTTTAAGCAGACTTCCAGAATATTACCATCTCTTTGGAAGAGGATTTACTAAATACAGGTCTTAGGATACCCCAACAGAGATGCCTTCTCTTTTAACCCCAGGGTAAAGGACCAATGAGGCCTGACACTAACACCAGACACAAAAGATACTAACCACGTCTGGGGGCAAGGACAGAAGGCAACCTGCCTGCTCCTGGGTCACTGCCCCTGCCCATAATGTAAGCTTTCCTTGCTAACGTTAGCAGCTGGTCACCTGGGAAAAGGTGTGGAAGACACTAATGCCGGGGTGAACAAATTCTCAAAATCTGCTACTCCTCAGACATCTAATATGTACAAATGCTTAAAACAGCAAATCCAATACTTAAAAATCAAAAGGGAATCGCCACATGTTCAACGTCTGAGGTCAATCTGCCACCACTAACAACAGATACTCAGTTTACTACTCGTGTGCCTTCACCCCAACCACGTTCCAGCCAGGACTGGCCTCTGCACCCATTATGGTTTAAAGAGAATTTCCCTTTGAGGCAGCTGTCTATGGAAGGTAAGTTCTTAATACAGATGTGCATGAAAAGGGAAAGCACCCTAGTATTTCATACTTTAATTTGATAACGATTACATTTTCAAGCTCTTCTCCTAAAACTAGGACCCACTAACTCTAACTTAGTATTCTACTCCAAGAAGAACAGTATTTGTAAGGAATGGCAGGTCTACAGGGAATGCTAAAATTATAAATTTCATAAATCCATGTAAATTAGGGAAAGAAAACTCTTGGTAAAGTCTTAAAGTTTGAGTGTTATTTGCTACTAGCTCCTGAAAGCAATGTCAGACACTGAGAAAAATAAAACAGAAAAGACAAAGGACCATTTTAAAACCGTAGCAACAATAATAAAAATAATGATAATATAAAAAGTTAGATTCCAACATTCAAGGAATTGGTTCTTTGGTAAAATTGGACCATAATCCTATCAGGAGTCAGTCCTGATATTTACTCTAGAATCTTGAGGACTCGAAGTTTTCCCTGTTCTTCAGCCCATTCTCAAATCTACCCAGGTCAACAGGCAAGAGAAGGAGAAAAACTTACAAAGCACCGCCAGCAGTTTTCCCGCTCATACTCTTTTCAAGACTATTCCTGGTTTGCGGGGTCATTTCCCAAGAAGGGGGGAAAAAAAAGAAACCAAAATAGACGTGGCTTTTAATTACTGTACAGTGGAAAGTCTTCCTGTGTAAGAACAGAAAAACTCACAGGTGTTGGCCATGACCAGCACTCATCAGTCATGCACGCAAATCAGTTAGTGAACACAGCCCCTGGGCTGCAACTGTGGGCACCACTAAGAAAGGCTTCTGGAGAGACAGGCTCCCCAAAGTGGCTAAAGAATCTCACATTATCAATATGATAATAATAAATCAATTCACCTAGTGAACCTGGAGATGAGCTCCCCTTGAAGCCAGAGTTCTGAGGAGAGGGCTCCACAGTGCCTGGGGCTGGCCTACAGTCTCACAGACAAGGCTATCAATCCGTCTTCTGCAGAGGGTCAGTGCAATGAATGTTCAACCTGGTACAGGAGTCACCCTTTTTTGCTAGGGGTGAGGGAGGGGAACCTAAAACCCACTCACAGGGTCTCCTCAGGAAGCCCCTGTTCAGTGAGCATCTGCAGTGCCCCACCTTCCGTCTCAGACTTCCGCGACTCGTACTTTCATTTATGCAATTAACAATTTCTAAACTGTGCCTGCGCCGAGTCCATTTCTGATCTGACCATTTCTGACCTTTGTCTAAGAAGAACATGAGCTGCCTGCCCCCAGTTGTGCATGGAAACTTGCCACTTTGCAGCAGAAGTGTTGATCAGGGGAGGGAAATTTGTGCAGCCTCCCCTCTGATACAAGATTGTAAATGTGCTTCTAGGGAGGCAGATAAAAAAGTCTCTCAGAAGACGGGAGAGGGGAGGAAGGGGAGGTGGAAATCACAGCAAAACCAACTGACTTCCCGCAGGCCTCCATTTTCCGCCTTCCACTCCGTCAGTGTTAATGTGAAAGACAGGGGAGGGCGTCTGGGCAACTGACCCTGCACCGGAGGCCACCAACGGGCAGCACTGGCTCTCCCGCACAGCCGCACACGCCAGCAGCAGCCCCGTCATCGCCATCCCATTTCCCAGGGGTAACTGGGAACTGGGCATGACAGGGCACAGCTTCTGTGTCCCTTCTATCCACCACCCCCCCTTGCCAGGATGAGCCTCCGCCTCCTCTCTTGCCTTACACCTCTATTCCAACTTTCAGTTCTGAGAAAACAGGCAACTGGACAGACTTTGAAAAAATAGGAGGGATTCTTGTTTCTTGTACCTTTTCTCTGGAAAAATAGATGAATTTATTTCAAAATGGGTCATCCTGAGGCCCAGGACACACATTTAGATTCATGGGCCCTGACACCACAGACTCACCTCCTCATACCGCTAACCAAGTCATGAGCACTGGCAGTGTTTTTGTGCCGCAGGCAAGGACGCAAAAACCTCTCGGTGCTGGTTTGAAGGGAATGAGGCCAGGGAAGCCGGAGAGAGAAGTGAGGCTTGCCTGCTAAGGAAGCTGCATGCCGGTTCCAGGGTCACTCTGAGGAGGAAGGGGGAGGGGAGGGAGAGGCACTACCTAGAGCCTGGTTGCCAGGGCGGCTTGTTCCTAGGACCGAGCATGTGTAGAAACAGCTGACATCTGAATGCAGGAGTACAGTCCGTGTTACAGTTTTTAATACAACTGCCTCTTCGGAGGTGCGTCGTGGGTGCCGAGTCCTCGGGCCAGGGACCGGGCGGCCGAGGGCCAACTTCCAATCCCGATGGCTCCTGGCGGGGCTCTACCCGATCTGGATCTGCCCTGAATACATAGTGAGGAGCAGCATGATGGTGAAGCCAGTCAAGAGGCCCAGGTTCTGGATGACAAAGGGGACCAAGACGCTGCCATTCCTTTCATCCTCCTGGCACACCTCGTTCATCTCAGGGAACTGAGGAAGGAAGAAAAAAATCAAGAGAGCTGCAGCCTGTTTCTCAAGGTGGGCAGTCCAGGACAACTCAGTGAGAGACACGGTCACCCTGGCTCATCACTGTAATACCGATCCCTAAGCTTATTTGTATTAGACCATGAACACAGTAATTACCCCATAATATAGGATTACAGGGTAATGATATGGATCATTACGTAGTAACTGTTCTGGAGCAAGAATACGTAGTTAAACTATATGTACCTCAGAGAGGACTCAGTCACAAAGACACAGTCAAATCAGCAGCCGTGGTCCCAGGCGGCTTCGGCTACTTTTCAACTACTGAGGTAAAACCAAATATTTATCCGCGTGCGGAGCCCTGCGTAGGTGCAGATGCTGGCTGTTTGCTGTGCACTTGAAAAACACGTCACAAGATGTTGTTACCAAAATGCCGCTGCCCCTTTTTGGGAAACGGAGCAACTGTGTCAGGAGCCAGAGCCCGGAGCCATGACATCGCTGGGACTCCAGGCCCTCAGCAGCAGGCCGGCAAGGCGGGTGACCAAGAGCAGAGCTCCGAATTCGAGCAACGCAAGCAGGAGAGTATCCTCACCATGGGAGGGCTCCCCCTAAGAGGAGAGAACCTAGAATATTTCCAGGGAATAAGGATGAGGTCACAGTGGTCAGCACCCGCACCACGCATCACAAGTGTGATTTTCAAAGGACATGGGAAATCATTCGTGCCAACGTGCCAGAGAACTGGTCAGGTCAACAAACAAGAAATCGCCCTCGTTCTATAAAAGATGGAACCAATCAGGTATTTCATTGAGCCAACTCGAAGCTCCTTAGAAGGGTTATGCCAAATGTTAGCAGGTACAATAGCATCCATGATGTCAGACGCTGCTGAGAACGGCGATACTTGTTAAAAGCCTCAAACCACAATGCATCCTTTCTGAGCCAGCAGTTCTAGCTCTGGATAAGGTATGGCTTGTCGCCAAATAATACTGCCACTGAAAAGGATGCTGCTAAAGGCATGCAAAATGAAAAAGATCTAGGATGTAGTAAGTAAAAAAGGAAATCCAAACATAAAGTTGTATACTCAATGTTCATTTCCATTCCCTCCTTCCATTCCTATCTATACGCATCTACTCTGTAATACTTAACTATTTAAGGGAGGACTGAAATAGAGGTTAATCCTTTTCTTTAATAACACATGCTGGGGGACGCCTGGGTGGCTCAGTTGGTTAAGCAGCTGCCTTCGGCTCAGGTCATGATCCCAGCGTCCTGGGATCAAGTCCCACATCAGGCTCCTTGCTCGGCGGGGAGCCTGCTTCTCCCTCTGCCTCTGCCTGCCATTCTGTCTGCCTGTGCTCGCTCTCTCCCCTCTCTCTCTCTGATAAATAAATAAAATCTAAAAAAAAAAAAAAAAAAAATTAAAAAAAAAAAAAAAAAAAAAAAAAAAATAACACATGCTGGTAGGTTTTTTGTCCTTTAAAATCCAATGTCCTTTTTTTTTTTTTTTTAAATGAAGGAGTGTTATTACATTATTATTAGTTTTTTTTTTTTTTTTTTTAAGATTTTATCTGTTTATTTCACAGAGATTACATGTAGGCAGAGAGGCAGGCAGCGGGGGTGGAGAAGCAGGCTCCCTGCAGAGGCTTAACCCACTGAGCCACCCAGGCACCCCAAAATCCAATGTCCTCTTAAAAAGCACTGAAGGAGGGGGCCGGGGTGGGGAGAGATACACACACACCTCAGATGGTTGAGTGTCGGCCTTTTTTTTAGGTCGTGATCTCTGGGTCCTGGGATCGAGACTGAGCCCCGGTACAGATCCTAAGTCAGCGGGGAGTCTGCTTCTCCCTCTCCCTCTGTCTGTCTCCCCTACTCATGCTCTCTCTCTCGCTCTGTCTCAAGTGGAGGTGGGGGGTGGGGAAATCTTAAAAAAAAAAAAAAAAGGCACTGAACTGTACCTTCACCTTAAATAGGTGAAGCATGTGGTATGTGAATGATTCCTCAATAAAGCTGTTATTAAAAACAAACTAACTTGGGTGCCTGGGTGGCTCAGTCGTTAAGTGTCTGCCTTCGGCTCAGGTCAAGATTCCAGGGTCTTGGGATCGAACCCCACATCAGGCTCCCTGCTCAGCGGAAAGACTATTTCTCCCTCTCCCACTCCCTCTTGCTTGTGTTCCTTCTCTCGGTCTGTCTGTCTCCATCAAATACATAAATAACATCTTAAGAAAATAAAAAACAAAACAAAACAAAAACCTAACTCATGTCCTCTCAGCTGCCACCCGTCCAGTGAATGACCCAGTCCCATTTTGCCTGCACGGCATGAACTATGGAAGACTTACCATATCAGCCAGAGCAATATACAAGAACATCCCTCCAGCCAGTGCAAAGATCCAGTTGGCAGAGAAGTGGCTGCCAGCCAGGATGCCAAAGGCCAGACCCACATAACAGCAGCAGGCAGAAAGGAAGTTGAAGAAGAGAGCCTGCTGGATACTCATCCCGGCGTTGAGCAGGATGACAAAGTCTCCTAAGGCGGGACAAGAGGGAAGGGGTGCAAGAGTTAGGCGCGTTCATGGACGGGAGAACACAACACATTGCTTCCACTATGCATAATGTCTGGGTGAACAAGCAGGATGGCCTCAGATCTGAGGTCACAAGGCAAGTCTAAGGCACACTTCCTCTTCACGTCTGGGAGCTGTCTCCATTAACAAAACTAACCGGGTATTTCTAGCCTAGAGGCTGAAAATGACGCACAAGATTTTCAACAGAGATAAGCCACCAGCAATAGCCTCACTGCTCTTTTGATGGATGATGAAATAAGAGCTTCTTTCCTCACAATTACACTGAATGGTATTTTCAGGAAACAGAAGTGAGACTGAGAAAAGTTAAATAATTTGCCCAAAGTCATAAGCCCGTGAACTGGCAAAGCCAGTACTTGTCTCTGAGTCTCCGAAATCTGGGCCTTTCACACTCTTGCTCTGATAAAACTAGGGACTTTCTAATTCCTGGCTCATCTACTTCTTCCACCCACCTGACCTTTAACAGACATCTCAACCTTTGAAAGATTAATTGGATTGAGACATAACCTTAAAAAAAGGACAGAGGGGCACCTGTGTGGCTCAGTGGGTTAAGGCCTCTGCCTTCGGCTCAGGTCATGATCCCAGGGTCCTGGGATCGAGCCCCACATCAGGCTCTCTGCTCGGCAGGGAGCCTGCTTCCTCCTCTCTCTCTGCCTACTTGTGATCTCTGTCTGTCAAATAAATAAATAAATTCTTTAAAAAAAAAAAAAAGACAGAGAGACTGATAATCCTATAGTGAACAGTTAGAATGGTGTATGGCACAAAGCAAGTCCTTTTCAACATTTTTGCTCTTTTTAAAAAAAATTTTATTTATTTATTTGACAGACAGAGATCACAAGTAGGCAGAGAGAGAGGAAGGGAAGCAGGCTCCCTGCTGAGCAGACAGCCTGATGTGGGGCTTGATCCCAGGACCCTGGAACCATGACCTGAGCTGAAGGCAGAGGCTTTAACCCACTGAGCCACACAGGCACCCCTGTTTTTGCTCCTTTAATCCTCATGAAAAATCTATAAAGCAGTATTATTAACCCCATTTTAGAGGTAAGGAAACAGAGACTCTGGATATGGGGCTACAGGGAAACAAACACCCTTAACAAAAATCTCCATCATTTTCATCGTGCCTGGGTGGCTCAGTTTGTTAGGTGTCCAACTCTTGATTTTGGTTCAGATCATGATCTTGGGGTCCTGGGATGGAGCCCCGGATTGGTCTCTGAACTCAGCAGGGAGTCTGCTTAAGATTCTCTTTCTTCCTCCCCCTCTGCCCTGCCCTCCCCGCTTGTACTCTCTCTTTCTAAAATAAATAAAATCTTAAAAATCTCCATCATTATCAATGATCAATTTCAATTATTAATTTGACTATTAAGAATCAGTGGTCAGAGGGACGCCTGGGTGGCTCAGTTGGTTAAGCCGCTGCCTTCAGCTCAGGTCATGATCCCAGGGTCCTGGGATCGAGTCCCACATCGGGCTCCTTGCTAGGCAGGGAGCCTGCTTCTCTCGCTGCCTCTGCCTGCCACTGTCTGCTTGTGTGTACTCTCACTCTCTGACAAATAAATAAAATCTTAAAAAAAAAAAATATGCCATGTTTAAAAAAAAAAAAAAAAAAAAAGAATCAGTGGTCAGATTTCACAGAGCACACAGAATGTGTTAATTACAATAAGCATCCTGAAGTCTGGGATGGGGAGGGGTTCAGACACAGGTAGGGTCCTGTGCCGACAACCAAGGCAGCTCGGGTGGACCGGGAATGGCACAGTGCCAGCACACTTACCTAGCTCATGTGGGAACTCCTCACAGAGGATGGCCACGGAGGTACTGATGCCTTGGAAAACAGACACGGTGAAGGAGGCGCCAATAGCCAGGCCATCAATGAAATTGTGGAGGCCGTCGCTCAGGGTGATCATCCAGGCCAGAGTGCCAATATCAGAGTAGCGGACGCCTTTCAGCCAGTAACAGGCACTCTGGGAAGCCTGCAGGTCCTACAAGAGAGCCCATCCCCATGGCCTCTGGGTCAAAGGATGGACCTTCAAGGTAAGCCTCGGGCATCAAGGCCATTACTAGGTAAAGGCTCCCACCCAACAGCAAATGGCCCACTGACCTGGACGGAGAGTGAGCCCACGATGACCTTCTCATCCATCCCGGGGGCCTTCCCATCCAGCTCACTGCTGCAGTGCTGAGGAATCATGTGGTCCAGATCCCCATTCTGCAGCTTCTCAGTCACCCCCTCCTCCTGGTCCTTCTTGGAAGGAAGCGTCTCCGAGGCATAATGGCTATGTCCGTGATGATGCTGGAGAGACCACCGGAAGGGATCAGCATGACACTCACCCAAACCACAAAGCTTCCTGAGCACTCACTCGGGACAGGTGCTCCCAGCACTGGGAAGACCTCCTCATTCCCAGCATCACAGAAAACACAAGCAGGCAATACACATAGAAACCTAGGGAAAGTCGTTATAGAAAGCTGAACCAAGGACTTGGTGTAGGACAAAAGTCAAAGCAATGACCTCAGGGCCAACACTTGTTCCAGCGGGGGGGTCCTGCTCCGAAGGCTTGGAGCTCCTCCTTCGCAATGGCTAATCTGATTCCATTCACCGACTACTTGGAGGATAACTGCATGCCAGGCACCAAAGATACCTTTCTGGAGCTGTACTGCAGTAAGCATTCACTTTCTTTGTGGCGGCACTTCTGACCCAATGACTGTATGTATCAAGACCTTCTGTCACCTCTTAAAGGTACAAAAGGTATACCTTCTCGTGAGGGGAGATGGGAGATCTACTGAAATCTGTCCACGGCATCAGTACTCACATAACCCCACTACCAAAACACACAAACGTGTCTAGGATGGAGGCTTTCCCTAGAAGCACTGCCTTTCCCAACAATTAAGCCTCACCTCATTTTTCTGCTTAAGAAGCATCTTCAAGATCTTCTCTGTGAAAAAGAAAAGATAAAAGCCCCCAAACACCACTGCAGACTTGGAGACATAATAATCTTCCAGAGGGTTGAAGCCAAATGCCTGTGGACCCAGGAAAACAAAATGAGTTTAATTATAAAAAAAAAAAAAAAACCTACACAGGTCCCTGATTGTTTCTTAACCACTTCCTTGATTCTAGGAAAGGAGAGAGACGTACTCACTGGGATAGCTCTGCCACCTACCACTTCCTTCCTTTCCAGCAAAATTGAACCCCTTCATACCAGGCCAGTTAGGTTCTCTCTAGCTTACTTTCTGATGCAAAAGATAGAGCCTCTTTAGAATTTTACTCTCAGGAAGAACAGCCTTAGATATGGTTTTCCCCTTTACTAAAGACTGCCTTTATTTTTCCTGGTGCTTTGCTGCAAGGGCAAAATCTGTCCTCAAATTCCATACTTAGGAAGATGTTTGTGTTTATTTTGTTATCTAATGTCCCTGGCTGATTTGCCTATAAACACAAAGAGATGGTCTAATTATACCTTCTAAAATGGGAAATCCATTCCCCAGTTAAATAAGTAAGAATTGCAGCATCTTCCTGACCACAGACCTCCCAGTGACCACAAAGCCAAGAAAGCAGACTATGTTACTGCACATGTCAATTTGGGGGTGGGCGTTTGTTTTGGGCTATTTCTGGAAACCTCACTGATCATGGGGAGAAAAATCATCTACTGGGAGGGGGACTGGAGCAGGAATCAGGAGAATTCCACACTCTGTGATGCTCCTAACTTATGGTGAGGCCTTGGGAAACTGGCGAGTGACCTGCTCCCTCCATCCTCTGACAGGAAACAAGCTTCTTGAAAAAACCAGCCTTCTTGTGAAAAGGTCAGAGATGAAAGTGATCCTAGTACCAGGAACTCTGGCCTGCTTAAAAGGTAAGTGTTTTCCCTTTCTGTTTTAAAGGGGCAAACTGTTATCTCTACTTGTTTGTATAGTTTCCTCAGACACAAAGGTCCAGTTCTAAGGTAGAAATGACACATATTGGCCGGTTTTCCAGGAGAGACAAATCATCTTAAGAAAAGTGGAGTGAAAACCATCAACTAACAGTTCTCTGCAAGAAGCCATGAAGGATGGCAGAGTACAAAAGCATGGCTTTCATGAAACCCAGCCTCTAGGATAGCCTCTAGGTGGTCTTGTTCTGTATCTGTTAAATGCGTAAAACATGTTCTCTAGACATCAGTGGATTTAAGAATCAACTAAGAAGACACAAAACCACAACTCAGAAAACCTAAGGTGCTCTGAGAAGAAGCATGTGGCATCATCTCATGCTTCAACTCTGGGTATGCCCAAGCCTGTCGGACCACCTACAAGGAGACGCCACCTGCTTCCTGTCTTTAGGGGGACTACCACAGAAATTACACCAAATCCGATGAAGCTTCTCCAAGGCTGCTTGCCAGATTTGACAAACACTAAGCTACTCCTGTTCTGTGGAGATTTTCTCATTAACCCAGGCAATGGGGCAAAGGTGCTGTCCATGTATGTGAAAATAGGCTCTTTTATTTAGATTACCTTTGCCCCAAGACAGCCAATTGTAGAGAACAGATCTTTTTATTGAGACCAATGGATTCTGCTGGTTTTTCTGTGTGGGCCACAAGCTCCCAATCAGGAGCCATCAAGTGCTACCACTACACTAGGTCTTTTCACCCAGCAGTCAGAGAGCACGTACGAGGCCCCCAGTGCTTTACAAGTACTAACATGTAGCCCACACAACAGCATCATGAGGTCAGTCCTATCATTTCCCCTGTTGTTCCTCATGCAAAAGAGAGGTTCAGTGATCTGCCCAAGGTCATTGAACTGGTTGATGGTGGAGTTGGGATTCTAATCCAGCTCCCAAACCTATGCTATGCAGCCTCTCCTAACTCGTGACTCAATCTCAGCTTCATTTTCCAATAGGAAAAGGACCTCCCCTCCTCTGCCTTGCATCGAAGTGGAGGGTCCTCCTGTTGTCCCCACAGGCCCCCCCAGAGACTGGCATGCTCCTATGTGAGAAAGCCCTGGCTTGCCATACCTCGGGGATGAGCTGGAAGAGGGCGTTGGAGTAGAGGGTTCCAATCGCCAGAGCTATGAAGTAGAGCAGCAGCCTCTTGTAAAAAGTCTTCTTCATGAAGGGCACCACGCTGGCCCCCATGAGGGAGCAGAGGGAGATGACGGTCACACAGAGGAGACCATATCCCCACACTGCCGTTGGGGGAGAGCCAGCCCCACCCAGGACAGGGAGTAGGGCAAATGCCCCATTTCACAGCAACCACCAATTAGGGGAAACGTGGGGGTGGAAAGGATGGGGAGGCAGTGAAGGAGGTTTGGGTGGAAATTAACAAGGAAACAAAAAAAGAAGAAAAATCAGAGAGACAAGTAGGGAGGGAGAGAGAAACAGAAAATTTGTTAGTGATTCAAGTCTGATGAAATTTCCTTTAATCCGTTCAGAAGAAATGAGGAGGAATTCAAGGTGGCCTTGGAACTCCATGGCTCCTGCCCCAGCTGTTGCCTTTGGTGGCCAAACCGACACCTAGAGGCGCACCTGCCAGCTGGCGTGGCTACAGGGCAGGGCACTGCCTCGTCACACAGCGGAGGTGTGCTCAGGCCTATCCCCAGGCAGCCGTGGCAGACTTTGGACTCAAGGACTTTCCCTTTAATAGGACCTCCCTTTAACAAGATTAAGGGACAAAGGGAGCTCACTGTGCTGCCGTGTTTGCTTTTCACATCCGGGTCACACTTTTTAGGCACATCAGTACCTCCTGGACTCAGTCTGGTGTGTAAGATACAACAAAGTCAGATGTGTAGGGCAGTGGGATGGAGAACAGAAGAAACTGAGGCCCATAAAATTCAGTTTCTTAACTTCTCAAGGTTTTGTTGTTTTCTCCCAAGTTTGTTTCAATGTGCTCTGAGCACACTGAATGCTCTGAGAGCATTCCAGCATAGAGGACAGAGTCCAAGATCACCTTGTCACAAAAAATATTTCCTCTGTCATTTCCCAGTGTCCCACACTCCAGGTAGAATGACACGGAGCCGGGACGAGGTGCGCCCCTATAAGGCACAGGGGCGGAGCATGTACAATTATTTTATTTCCATTCAACAGGCAATACAGCATTTTATTTCAAATCTTTAAAGAATTAATAAATTCAATTTCTGGAGCTAAAGAAAAAAAAAAGCCCAAGATGAGGCCTCCTGTGAGAGGTGCCTGTTAGACTCAGATGGGATTTTGAGATAACACTGAGATGGTTCCTCTTAAACCAGATTTCTTCTGGCATTTAGAAGGAACAGGCAAGGCCTGGGCATCCCATCGATATCTCTTCTGGGTAAGTCTTTTGATTGGGAAAGGCTGGGCAGTCACTGACACAGTCTCTTCTTATGAAGTCTCTTCTTATGAAACAGCTGCCTCTGTTCCCAAAGGAGGTCCACACAGTCACCCGTACTGCATGGCCACAGCCCTGCCTGAGCTGACAAAGTGGGCAGGCCATCAACTTGGGTCCTTTTTCTTTTTCTTTTTTTTAGCTTCTCAGTGGTCACAATTAAAAAGCAAAATTAACAAATATTTCAAAACAGTCAAGTAAGGGCACCAGGAAGTCAGTCCTATCCCAGGAAAAAGTCAAGATGCAAGGTATGGAGAACTGAGTGCTCTTTCCTTTGTCTTGGAATTTTCATTTCATTTGTTTCTGTTAAAAAGTTTTTGTTCTGTTTGGCTCTCTATGGTATGAATTATGGCCTACTTGGAAAAAGAAGGATCCCTTGCTTTTGAGCCAAATTCTATCAATCAGCTGGTAGCCTCTTTTCCTTCTACCTCCTTCCAGGTGGGTGATCTCGTGGTGGACACACCTGGGTACCGGTGGGGCCTCTGCTTAGAACAGAGCAGGTATGGAGTACCAGGGCTTGGACAGCGACCACCAAACACAGCCTTCCTTCTGGGCCCTGTGAACTGGGCTTCAGAGAGGGAAGGGAGGCTGAGAGTTCTCTGCCAGGGAGGGCAAAGGGGGAGAGCCTTGCATCTGACATCACCTGAAGAGGCCACAGGCCAACCTGGGTGCCCCAGGAGCAAGAGAAGGCCCTAGAGATCCAGAGTTAGAAGTCATATTTGTGTCCCCTGATATGAGGGAGAAGTGAATTTTCCAGGTGGCAGCAGTCAGGTGCCTCGGGACACAGGGTGGGGGCGGGGCCGGCCGTGAGGCAGAGGCAGCACAGCGGCCGGCAGGCAGGGGAAAGAGGACGCACGAGTTCTGTTCTACTGCACCTCTGGGATGAGCTGGAAGAGCGCGTTAGAGAGCAGCGTTCCAATGGACAGGGCGATGAAGTATGTGAGCACACGGCTGAAAAATGCTTTCTCCGTGCACGGCAGGACGAGGACTCCCAGGAGAGAGGCCAGGTTAATCAGTGAAACACTGAGGAAGCCAAAGCCCCACACTGTGGAGGAACAAGAACAGATGAGGCCTCCATTACTGAGGGTGGGGGTGTTCTCGCTGCCTGGGGCGGCCCGGTCGGAGTTCAGCTGTGCTCAGGGCAGACAGAGAGCACCAACCTGTCAGTACAGACTGGAGTCCATCTCTGGCTGGGTGCTGTGGGGCAG
This sequence comes from Mustela erminea, assembly GCF_009829155.1. Taxonomy (NCBI): domain Eukaryota; kingdom Metazoa; phylum Chordata; class Mammalia; order Carnivora; family Mustelidae; genus Mustela; species Mustela erminea. Next base: position 2,610,081 of record NC_045615.1, on the reverse strand, counting down.
CCTACAGACAACATAGCGAAGTCACTCTCAAAAGAAGCTACCTTTCCGATGGAGAGGCAGGTGAAAACGACAGGAGAGTTTAAAAACCAGGAGTGAAATGATGACAGCGGGGAACAATTAGCATAACGCAGGCGGCACGTGCTAGGTACCAAGGGCACTGCAGGCCCTCGGGAGGCACAGACACTCAGCCGTGGGGAGTCCGCCGTGGCTGGAGCACAGGTACCAGGCAGGGCGGGGGACGGGGGAGTGGCACCAAACTGAATGCCGAGGCATTAGTCCCTTGCAGTTTAATAAGAACAAAAATGAAAAAGCAGCAAAAAAGAAAAAGAAAAAAAAATCCATAGGCAGGTTCAAAAGCCCAGCACTGAGCTCACCAGCCATGCCACCGGGTCAAACAATATGCCGGAGCAGTCACGGGAGTCAGAAAACACCAGTTATCATTGTCCCTCTAATCTACTCCCCTGGTGTTGATGAGCTGCTCACCGGTTAGATCTCCTGTGAGCAGCGCCAGCCCCAGCTTCTCTGTCACCACTCACCTTCAATGGAGCTTGGCTTCCCCTCTTCCGTCTGCTCATCCTCCTCGTTCTCCTGGTTCTCAGAGGCACAGGCCCGGGAATCCAGCTGCTGGAGGATGGTAGGGCAGAACTCCTGGAACTCAATCCTTCCAATCCGGGACTGGTTGTTCAAGTTGTGGGCAGTAAAAAGGTCTCCGGAACTAAAGCACTGAGAAGAAGGGGGAGAGGCAGGAAGCTTCTCAGAACTCAGAATCACATCTCAGCCTGGCAGCAACCGACTCAGCCTTCCATGAGGAGAACCTGTCCAGATCCCGGGGATCTGGACATCTGACATCACCTGAAGAGCTAAAGATTACCTGAAGATGATCTAGAGGCTCATCTCTAGGGATGAGAGCAATGGGGTCCCTAAACCTGAAAAACTGAGACACAATCTCAGAGATCAGTCACCTGGTGCAAGTCACACACCTGACCCACACCCACGAGTACCTGGCTGCCCACAGGGTCTGGGAACAACTGGATCCCAGTCTTCGTGACCGCGGTGTGGTTTCTGGAAAACATGATCGTATTTACACACCTGAAGCTACAGCTTCATCCAGATACCAAACCTACCCACACATCACAACAGCCTGAAGAGTTATTCTATTAAAATGCATGTTCCAGATACTTGACCAGAGTTATTGAGCTCTAGCACCTAAAGAGGAACATCAGTCCCCAGGACCCTATACGTAGTGCTGACCCCACCCTGAAGAATGTGTTGATAGAGATCAGGGGAGGAAGAAGGAAAATCTAAAGGTCTGGTCTACCGTGGAGCACGTAAGGGCTGGTAGAGGTCACGAACGTGAACGCTCAGTCCCCTCAGGAAGCGTTAGGTAGGTGGTTCTCACATACCGTTCCTATGAAACACTGCAGTTTTACTTCTAATTATACTTTATACACTTACACATCAGGCTTTATCTGGCTTGGTTTAACACGGGTCAGTCTCTAACAGCCCTTCGGGTGTGCTGACAAGTGAGAGCTTCTGGGCCAACAAAGTAGAGAGCTGGACTCTGGTGACCCCAAGATAACTGCCGCTGTGCCAGGAGGCCCTCCGGGGTCAGTGAGCATGAGCCCGTGAGGGCAGCCTTCTCCCCAACTCCCACATTAACCGCACGCCTGCGGTTCTGCATCCAGGCTGCCTGGTCCCTTGGCCACGTGACCTCCCCAGGACGTTCTCCTTCAAGATGAAGGCCCTAGACACCTAACCCACAAACCTTCCTTGATCACTCTAGCATACACCGCCTTCCCCCTCTGGTCTCTGAACCCTATGAAGACTGTCCAACTCACAGCATTTAACACTTCATTTTTTAAAAAAAGATTTTATTTATTTATTTGACACAGCGAGAAAGGGAACACAGTCAAGGGAAGTGGGAGAGGGAGAAGCAGGTTTCCCGCTGAGCAGAGAGCCCGATGCAGGGCTTGATACCTGGACCATGACCCGAGATGAAGGCAGACGCCTAACTGAGCCAGCCACCCAGGTGCCCCAACACTTCATTTTAACATAGGTTTATTTATTCCTTTTAGGGAGAGAGAACGAGAGAGTGAGTGAGCAGGGGGAAGGGGCAGAGAGGGGGAGAATCTCGAGTAGACACCCTGAGAGCATGGAGCCCAAAGCAGGGCTCAATCCCATGACCTCAAGATCATGACCTAAGCAGAAATCAAGCGTTGGGAGCTCAACTGACTGGGCCACCAGGCATCCCTAACACTTTGTTTTATGATCAGATAACTCAGTCCTCCATTGGGTAAGCTCTCCATCTTGAGAGCAGACTCTTTAACATGACTCATTTTTCTCTATTTCTCCCAGCACTCAGTGGAGGGAACAAAGCAGATATATAAAGACATTGCTGGCTGACTTACATTTGGCTGCCACAAATAGCCTCGGACTATGATTAGCCAAGATGACATGGAAGAACAAAGAACCAGAAGGCAAAGGACTTGGGTCTCAGTCCTGCACTGTCCAGGAACTCCGTGCGGGACCCTTGACATTCCCTTCTAAATAATGAAGACTTTCCACCTGCACCCAGAGGGAGTGTGAGGCTCCCCTGAGACTTCAGGCAAAGGGCCTTGTAACCTGTAAACCCTATGAGACATGACGGCTGTCCTGGGCACCCTGGCTTGCCCACAGGTGATCCCGGTGCAGCTGTGAGGAACACGGAGGGCTGAGAACTCCTGCTGACCACTCCCTCCAGCCAGAGCTTCAGAACAGCCACATGGGAGGACAGGAGGCGCTGCTGAGGACCCAGACAACGGGCGACGAGGAACTGGCCCCTCTGCTCTGCCATCACGGCTTGCCTGCTCCAAGTGTCTTGGGCTCCCCATGCCCAACTAGACTGTGACCCCATCGAGGCAGACAGTGCTCAGCAGAGCTGAGAGACTTACCGTCGAGAGGTTCCTCTGTCCATGCACCGGCTGGGTGACATTGTCCCGGCCCACACCCACATCCAGGTGGTTGAGCAGGGCCTTGAGCTGCTGCAGGGTGAGGGTGTCACCCTCTCCGTAGCGATGCAGGAGGTCTTGCAGGAAGAAGGCCGCACTGATGCCTGGCGTTCCCGTGGACACAGCGTGAGCTTTAGGAACAGAACTCCATAAGCTGACCCAGGTCAGCAGGAAGCAGCTGAGGGAGGCTGGGTGGAGCAGCTTCATGGTGACAAACAAGCCTGCAAGAAGGAAAGGCAGGTGAGCGAGAGGCTCCAGAAACCCACTCTCTCCTCCCACTTCCCTGCCAGGTACACAGGACCCAGCAGCCTCGCTCTGGACAGCCTCCTCTCCCCTCTGACTCTTCTCCCTTCTCTAATGCTTCTGCCAAGTGTTTGAGAAAAACCTTTCTCTTCAAGCATTGAATAAAAAAATAATGAAAGGACAAATTCAACAGATTTGACTAAATTTAAAAATTACAAAGTAAAACAACTGTGATGTGGTTAAAAAGTCTCTATCTTTTAGAACTTATTTTTTTTTAAAAAGATTTTATTTATTTATTTGACAGAGAGAAATCACAAGTAGATGGAGAGGCAGGCAGAGAGAGAGAGGGAAGCAGGCTCCCTGCTGAGCAGAGAGCCTGATGCGGGACTCGATCCCAGGACCCTGAGATCATGACCTGAGCCGAAGGCAGCGGCTTAACCCACTGAGCCACCCAGGCACCCCAAAAAGTCTCTATCTTTTAGAGACACCGAAATAATCACACATTAAACAATATCTCATCTGGAATTCACTTCAAAATAAGAAAGAAGGGGGTATTTGCATGGGGAGCATAGAGGAGACAAGACCAGGCATGAGTTAGTAACTCATGAAACGACTTGATGAGTGAATGGGAATTTATTATACTATTCTATTTTTTTTTTTTAAAGTAAGCTCTATACCCAACACTGACTGAACCAGCCAAGTGCCCCTATACTATTACACTTTAATATGTTGGAAATGCTCCAAAATAAAAAAAGTTGCCTTAACAACAAGCAAACAAAAAACAACAGGGGCGCCTGGGTGGCTCAGTGGGTTAAGTGTCTGCCCTTGGCTCAGGTCAGGATCCCGGGATCCTGGTGAAGCCCAGCACCCAGCTCCCTGCTCAGCCGGGCGTCTGCTTCTCCCTCTGACCCTCCCACCGCTCATGCTTGTGCTTGCTAAAATGCTCTCTCTCTTTTTGAAATAAACAAAATCTTTAAAAAAACAAACAAAACACACACACACAAAAAGGCAAAACAAACAAACAAACAAACAAACTACAATTAGGGGCTCCTGGGTGACTCAGTGGGCTAAGCCTCTACATTTGGCTCACGTCATGATCTCGGGATCCTGAGATGGAGCCCCACATTGGAGCCCTGCATTGGGCTCTCTGCTTAGCAGGGAGCCTGCTTCCCCTCCTTCTCCCTGCCTCTCTGCCTACTTGTGATCTCTCTGTGTCCAATAAATAAATAAAATCTTAAAAAAAAAAAAAGAAAGAAAGAAAAAAAGAAAAAAAAGAACTACAACTAAAAGAGGGGGAAAAAACAGAGTGGGAAAAAGTCCACCATCAAACATGACAAAAAAGGTTTATTTCTATATACCTTTTTTTTCCCAAAGATTTAAAAAATATATATATTTATTTGACAGAGAGAGATCACAAGTAGGCAGAGAGGCAGGCAGAGAGAGAGAGGAGGAATTGGACTCCCCGCTGAGCAGAGAGCCCAATGCGGGGCTCGATCCCAGGACCCTGGGATCACAACCTGAGCTGAAGGCAGAGGCTTTAACCCACTGAGCCACTCAGGCCCCCCTATTTCTACATACCTTAGTTAGAGAACAAAAATGAATACACTTAAGGGGGGTCAGGTGGATGGGCGAAATGGGTCAAAGGGATTGAGAGGTACAGACCTCCAGCTATAAAAGTAAGACACGGGGATGCAAAGTGTAGCACGGCAAACACGGTGAACACCACTGTTAATAAGCTGATATGGCAACAGGTGGTGAGTACACTTACGGTGGCAAGGGTATAACGTATATATACATAAGGTCGAATCACTATGTTAAACACCTGAAACTACTATACTGTTTGCCAACTACACATCAGTAAAAAAAGAATATAAACTTAAAAGATGGATGGTGCCATACTGCTGCTTATTAAAACAGCAAAACAGATTTTTTAAAAATACAAAACCAAATTTAGTGAGGTTTAACACCAGAGTAAGATGGTGCTATAGAAGATATTACATTATCTTTAAATAATGCAGATAAAATTACATATTTATGTAATGACATTAAATAACTAGACTCTTGAAAAGTTATGATAATAAGTGTCTCAATCTTTTCAATTGTTACATCTACAATCTGTACTAACAGAAGCAACTCCAAAATAAAAAAGTCTATAGGCAGAAAGTTATGGTCAGGCGAATTATAGCATTTTCATCAACTAGTATGCAGCTGTAAAAATGGAGTTTAATGTTCAGCAAAAAAGCAGAAAGATTCTGTAACAAAGTTATGAGGTGAGAAGGAACAGGGAAAAATAGGTCTCAGAGAAAGCAGGGCTTTTGTTAATTATTTCCCTCAGTATAGTTATAATTTAATTAGGGAAATAAGCAAACACCAGGCAGGGAGAGGAGGGACGAGCTTATTGAATCTAGACCTAGAAACCCAATCACTCAATCACTACAGGCGTTTCCACGCCTCCCAGGTTCCCAGGGCTCCGGCCTGCCCCACAGTGGGTCACTCCACCTCTGGGCCTTTGCTTATGACAGAGGAGTTAAAGCAGAGTGCTTAAATGCAGGCTGGTTTGCATCCTGGTTCTGCCACTTTCAAGTGGTACAATCTTGGGCAAGATATTTAACCAGAGTCAACCTTCTAGAGTCACTCAGAGTAGTGATGCAGGGGCGCCCAGCTGACTCAGTCAGTGGAGTCTACAACTCTGGATCTTGGGGTTGTGAGCTCAACCCCCACACGATGGGAGGAAAGGTTACTTAAAAAAAAAAAAAAAAAAAAAAAGAATAGTGATGCAGCTCATGCTGGCCTTTAGGGTCAGAAAGACCAGACTTGAATTTCTGTGCCACTGATGGCCAGATAGGAGTAACCGTGGGGAAGTTACCTGGGCTCTCTACCTCAGTTTTCTCATCTACAAAATGGGTATTCACCCCACTGGATTACTGTGCAAATTCAAATGACATGAACTATGTCAAGTCTCCCAGTGCCTGACCTATAGAAAGCACTCAACCAGATGTTATAATCTATTATAATCAGCAGGGTTCCTCCACTTTGACTTGCTCCCAGCCCAGATATGGAGCTTCTACTGGCACTATGAGGAATACCCCTGTGGCTAACTTTGCTCCAGGCCAACAGCACACAAATCACACAAGTCCCCCACCACAAACACACCAGTGGACATTTCAGGCTTTAGCCTCCACACACAGAATGCACAGGATCTGGGGACAGAAATTCTCAGTCTTCAGCAGAATGCACTCTGAGTCACACAAAGGGTAGGTTAGCCATCAGCACAAACAGTGGTCTGTAAAGTGTTACTCTGAGACGACGAACTCTCAAATCTATACTGAGAACCAGAAGTTAATACAGTGGGCAGGTGGGATCTTAGGCCCAAATGGCTAAAATCCACTGTACAAAAAGAACAGTCCTCTCTACCTAACCACCCCGTCACCTGTCTGAGGCATGTGTTGTCCTGTCAGAGCAGAGGAGAAGAGGGCTGTGCGGATTTAGCAAAGGGGGGCAAAGAGAGGAGGACGGCCCCCGGCAATCCCCAGTGCCAAGCCTGCGAAGCACCTGGCAGTCATGGATTCCTGGAGAAGCTGGGATGCTTATCCTCACTGAAGAGAGGAGGAAATTTTCAGAGATTAGGAAACATGATCCACAGCCAACAAGCTGAGTAGTGAAGCTAGAAATTAAATTTTTCATGAACCGAAGCCAGGTCTGAATGAAAGTCCGCACACTCTGAACCACTTCCCCGCTGTGTGGAGACACGGGCTCCACACAGAGGGCTGTAAAACCCTATAGGTCTCTAGGCAGGTCTTCCCAATTTGATTTAAAGATTAAAAAAAAAAAAAAAAAGTAATCTCGGGGCAGCTAGGTCGCTCAGTGGGTTAAGCCTCTGCCTTTGGCTCAGGTCATGATCCCAAGGTCCTGGGATGGAGCCCCGTATCAGGCTCTCTGCTCAGCAGGAAGCCTGCTTCCCCCCCCCCCCCACGCCTGCCTCTCTGCCTACTTGTGATCTCTGTCAAATAAATAAAAATCTTATTAAAAAAAATAAGTTATCTCTACATCCAACGTGGGGTTCAACTGTACAACCCAAGATCAAGAGTCACACGTGCTACCACCTGGTCCAGCTAAGTGCCCCAGTTACTCCCAATTTCTATCAGCCCCAAGAAGCACCCCAAATCCAGTCATGGAAGACCTGTGCAGGGGACTGCCCTGGGTACACCTTAGAGGGCAAGCTGCATTATGGCAGGCTGCCATATTTCTCAGATTTATCTACAGCAACCTCAAAACATTCAGAAGAAATACAGAATCACTCCAGGTATGGGTCACACCACAGAACTTCAGCGGCTTTACCTGGATGGGCATTCAGGTCAAAGTCAGCATTTACAAAACATCTGCTCTTTGTTGCCCCAGTGGCCGTGGCTGGTCCAGCCTCCTGGAGTGCGTGAATGGACTCAGCTGAGCGGAACCTGCTCCCTGACCCACCACTCATGACATGACCCACTCCCCAGGGCACCTAAAAACAACTGCAGGGCAGGAAGAAGTCCCGGTCCAGGGATCTTAGAGCTGCTAAAAGACACTTCAAATCCAAGGGACCCTGGCCTTCTGGCAGACACAAAAGGGAGCTTTCTGCTCAGATGGAGATTTCTTTTTTCTTTAGCTATCAGTTAATTCGTAGGGGGAAACAAAAGTTTACAAAAGAGTCTTTGGATGAAAGAAAGGAGAGAGGAAGAGAACACATACAGCTCTTGATGCAGCTGGATGGAGAAGTCGAGCAGGGGTCGGAGGAGCAGGGGTCCTCCCAGTGTGGGCTCGGGAACAGGACGAAGCCCCATCTATTAGAAATCTGTGGAAATGGGTGGGGCCTGGGTGGGCCCCTCCAGACCTTCCAGGGAGTCAAGCCAGCTGCCCTCAAGGACACCTTCCAGAAGAAGTAAGAGAAGCACACAGGGCAGGACATGCAAACAAGCTGGAAAGAGACAAAGGTCCAAATGTGCTCTTGGCTCAGAGGACTAGTCTCTCCCACTCAAGAGAAGTTGGAGTCTCTCCACTCCTTTGTTCACTTGGCCTGGGTTCAAAGAAGTAAATTATTTTAGTGCCTTTAGTTCTGCCTCCAAGGCGCCAGACCCAGTCCTCCTAGGGGAAGTAAAAAACCCAAGAGAAAGTCAGTGAGAGATGCTTGCTTTCAGACCCTGAGACTTTAGGTCTCCTTACCATCTTGGGGGGCTCCTAAATCAGAATCTCACCTGCCTGCCATGCCTTCACTTGGTTCAGAAGTATCTTATCCTACAAACGGCACTTCTGGGCTGGGGACACAGTCCCACTGTTGTATCTACCATGCTGCCTGTTTTCTAGGCCCACCCCCTGTCAGAGAGGAGCGAAAATGGACTTCTCCCCAGGGTAACGAAGCAGCAACTCTTCATGATGCTTACTAATCCAGAAGCTGGAGCTCGGGAACCAATCAACGAGCCTGGGAGCTACCAGGTCTCCAAACATCCACTCCCTTCCCTGACCACTAGCTAGCCAGGTAACCCACCCCACTCACTCTCAGGTCTTCTGAGCTGTGGAATGAAACAGGGAAGACCAAGTGCTCCAGAGACGGCCACTGGTAAGCCACAGGAAGTGGGTGAAAGATGTCTGTAAGCACACCTCCCTGGGCCTGCTCTGTGCCCCTTCAAAGGATGGGTTATATGGGAAAACAACGAATTTATATAAAGCTAAAATTCAAGCTGAGGCCTTCGCTGAAGGTTGAAGGGTAGCCATCAAGGCAAGGGCAGTCTCAACTGGGTTTTTACAAAGCACTTCACTTAAAATTGAGAAAAGGTTGATTGTTCCTACCAAAGCAAGCAAGCAAGAATGACCTTGGGGGCTAGAGGGGTGGAAGAGGAGGATTGGGAAGGGGAGGCCACAGAGATCCACAGGATGGCTCCCTAGAGCCCCTGGCCCCTCTACTGGTGGGCTCCAGCGAATTACCTTAAGCTTTCCTTTCTTTTCTTTTCTTTTTTTTTTAAGATTTTATTTATTTGACAGAGATCACAAGTAGGCAGAGAGGCAGGCAGAGAGAGGGGGGAAGCAGGCTCTCTGCTGAGCAGAGTCCTATGTGGGTCTCGATCCCAGAATCCTGGGATCATGACCTGAGCTGAAGGCAGAGGTTTTAAACCACTGAGCCATCCAGGTTCCCTTAAGCTTTCCTTTCAACTGCCTGCTTCCCCACCTAAAATCCAAAGGATATCAAAAGAGGTGTGTAGTTCCCTTATGTTCCTCTTGGGGACAGATAGCATGGGCTCTCTAAGACACCTTGACCTCAGGACAGCCAGGGCTCCAGGGCTGTGAGCACCAATGCCCCCAACTAACCACAAGTCAATTCCCCACCCCTCTGGGGATTCTTTTCTGGTCAAGAGTTCACTTCTGTAGAATACCTTCCAACAGACTGGTCCTGCTCCAGTCTCCATCCCTGTCCCATTCTAACACTGGGGCCAGACCTGGTAGGCCCAATAGGACCCAGAGAACACTCCCCACTAAGGGTTAACTACAAAGGTAAACAAATGTAGATGGCTCCAAGGGAGTCAAGAGGGCAACACTCCTGGCCTCTATTACAGAACCCTGAAACTTACAAAGACAAAGCCAAGGGGAGGGAGGGTGGGTAGGTCTTTGAGAAATCAAGAACCCTGGGCCCAAGTACCAAAGGAAGTGCTGGCTTTGGCAGCAGAAGGACCACTGGATCTGGTGTGAGCAGGCCAACTCACAGCAACTCCATGCAATACCCTGATCTCATTACGTCTGTCTCCTTAGTTCCCGAAAGAGGAAAAGAAACCCGCAATTTTCTGAATATTAAGAAAGAAAAAGTACGTTATGAAAATATGGCTTTCTGAGTTTAAATGGAGAACTGAAATGGTATTCACAATTTCCTTTCCCTTAATCATTAACATTTGAGTAAAACATTAGCCAAAAAAAAAAAAAAAAAAAGTCACTAGCAGCAAGCAAACAAGGAAAGAGGCATACTATAATACAGTAACTTCAAAACCAGAGCCAAGTTAAGAGGAACAGGGGGCACCACCCATGGCTCACCTCCTAGGCCTGGCCCAGCCCTAACAGCCAGAGTTCTCACCCACCTCCCCCAAATCTGCAGAGGCCAACAGCTGCCAATTCTTTTTCCTCTTCAGTTAAGGAGTGGTGGGAAAAGCTGCTGGGAAAACAGGTGACACTGGAACCAGAACAATGAGCGACCCTCCTGTGAAGGAAATCGGGGCTCCAAGGCCACACACTGAACTGGGGAAATGATCCACTTGCAGCGGGCATTCTTCCCCAGCAGAAGTGAAGCACACCTCCTAGATCTGTGGGCTGCGCCACGCCACAGGGCTGCCACCCAAACCCAAACCCAGAATCCGGGACAGCTGCCTCTCGCCCACCTCAGCCCCACACTCAGGTCTTACTTTAGAGCCCACAAGCCCAACAGCACTAGCATGAACACGATGAGAATAGCAGGCAAACCATACAAAAAAACAAAGATGTCAATCCAAAGTAAAAGCTAACTCCAGAGAAGCAATCTTCCCGACCGCTTCACCTAACTGCAGAATATTCATGCAATAAAACCAGAGCTCAAAGATGAAAATTACAGGGACGCCTGGGTGGCTCAGTGGGTTAAGCCACTGCCTTCAGCTCAGGTCATGATCTCAGGGTCCTGGGATCGAGTCCCGCATCGGGCTCTCTGTTCAGCGGGGAGCCTGCTTCCCTCTCTCTCTCTGCCTGCCTCTCTGTCTACTTGTGATTTCTCTCTATCAAATAAATAAATAAAATTTAAAAAAAAAAGATGAAAATTACAAAACAAAATGAGATCAAAGGGGATGAAGGCTTCCAACAAAAAAAAAAAGAAGAACAAAACATCACTAAAGAACCAATAAATAAATTATAATGAGCAGAGAACAAATTTCTGCCAGTAATTTAAAACAAATACTGACAAAGGAGGGTTTGAGATAACCACAGTGAACGTAGGTGGAAAAGACAGATTAAAACATGTAATGAGGGGTGCCTGGGTGGCTCAGTCGGCTAAGCATCTGCTTCAGCTCAGGTCATGATCTCAGGGTCCTGGGATTGAGGCCCCATTGGGTTCCCTGCCCTGTGGGGAACCTGCTTCTCCCTCCCCCTTTACTCCTCCCCCGGCTTGTGGTGTCTCTCAAAATAAAATCTTTAATTAAAAAAACCAACCAGGGGCGCTTGGGTGGCTCAGCTCAGGTCGAGGTCTCAGGGTCCTGGGATCCAGCCCCACATGGAGCCCTGCACCGAGCTCTCTGCTCGGCGGGGGGCCTGCTTCCTCCTCTCTCTCTGCCTGCCTCTCTGCCTACTTGTGATCTCTGTCAAATAAATAAATAAAAATCCTTAAAAAATAAAAATAAAAAAACAACCAAACAAATACCTAACCTGGCTGGCTCAGTGGGCGCAGCCTGCGAGACACTTGGTCTCAGGGTCGTGAGTTTTAAGCCCCAGGCTGGGTGTAGAGATCACTAAAAAACATGTAATGAGACAAAGATACCAAACATAGGATAACTGGTGTTCCTGCAGAACTAGAGACTGGACTACGAGGTATGTTCAAAAATAAAGAACACACGATTTCCCTGAACTGAAAGGAGCAACAGAACCTGAAGACTGAATGCTGAACTTGAAAGACATTTTCAGGCATTGCAAAGGAAATCCCCCCCACCCGCCAAAATATTTTATTACAAAAATTGTGAAACATATTAAAACTTCTCTTAAGTGACAGAAAATTCAGGCTGCCCTCCTCTTCCCCAGAGTAACATTCAGTATCAGAAGCAATTGCAACAGTGTTTACATTATTGAGAGAGAAAAAAAAACTGGAGATATTGTTCCTGGCCAAGATGTCGCACAAATCTAGAAAGGACAACAGGCGGAAATTCTCAAGCATGAAAGAAGTCAGAGGCTACATTCTCCTTCTTAGAGTGAAAAAACAGGAGAACGAAATGCAGCTAATTAATAGAGAAATAAAAATAAAGGTCTCAGGAATGCAGAAACCATGGGAAAATAACTGATGGTAATCATTAAAACCCTTCGAAAAAGAAATAATAAAAAAAACTTGGAGATTACAGTTACAGGATGGAATCTAAGGGTTATAAAATGGACTATTTACTACTAATAATTAGTGCAAGCAAAAGATGAGGAGACAAAAAGGCGGAAAAGCTAATGTCCAATCTCTCATAGCAGAGTCAGTAAATACTATATAAAATGGGTAAGTAATTATAGATATGACTCACAAAGATTTTTTTTAAGCCTCTTTTACAAAATAATCTCTTGGTGAAAAATACATTTCTTTAAAGCTTAATAATTCCTTTAATTTTACTAGTTTCTTTTCTTCGGTTATATTCAGGGAAATTTTAAATACTTCGGTGTAAGATTATTCTTTTTCTCCATATGCATTTATCTGTAAATAAGCTGGAAGATTACAGAGTAGTATTCACCTAAAGTAGTAAGGACTATTTCAGTGATGGGCTTTTGAGTATTTGTTTCTATTTTTTTTTTTTTTTTTTTAATTTCAACTCATTGATGTGTCCCAATGGGAGGTGGGGGTAGGGCAATACACGACAACATGGATGGTTATTTTTATAGTCAAGGAGTTAGGGAGAACTTTCTAAGTACGGCATAAAACCTACAACCGTAAAAGCAATGATTAGGACGTCTGACTACAAAAACTGCCCAGTGTTCTATAAATTAGTATACTTCCAGTATTCGTACTCAAACTAATAATGATACAGTCATCTGTTTAAGTACCAACAGATCCAGTGAGAAAACCAGTAGCCTCACAGCCTGGTCCTCAGGTAAATACCGCCCACTGACTTTCTGGAGTTCCAAAGAATTTTGAGAACAACTACCAAGTCTGCAGCCGTCTCCACCCACCAAATGAACCAAGTCCAAGAAACCACTCTCCTCCGGGGCAAGCTGAAACCCCCTCCGAAGTAACAGTGCAAACACTCAAGCTTGCAAGCCAGCCCTCCCCCTCACCCAAGAGGCCCAGGTCTCAATGGGCCCATTCTTCTGCCCCCCTCTGGGCTTTTGCTCTCTTACACACCCTAAAAGGACATCTTCTCTTCTCCCAGTTCCCACTCCCAGAACGTTAGCCTCAAGCTTTGGCTCACCCAAAGGCCACCCAGGGTGGGAGATTTCTGCAAACACTGCAGGAGGTCTAGGGGGGCGGTCCTGGCAGGAGGGAGAAGGGTGGTGTTACCTAGAGGTGGTGGCCCATTTACTTTCCCCAGAAAATCCCCGTTGCTGGGAGGGGCAGGATGGAAAGATTATTAAAAAAAAAAAAAAAAAAAAAAAATCAGTGGGGACTCAGAAGCAGGGAACAAAATTAGAACCAGCAGCCTGCTGCTCATTGAGTAATATTTACCGAGCCCCCACTGTGTGTCAGTGCCTATGGGAGGGAGACTGAGAAAGGCAGAGCCTAGTGTCAGGGCCCAGCACAGACAGCTGGGGTTGGTAATGGGGAGGCTGGTGGCTTGACTTAGCCACCTGCTGAACCCTGAGTGAGGGAAATGACAGCCAGGCTCAGGGGCTGGACCAGGGCAGAAAGGGAGTACATTTGCCAGGCTCCAGCATTCAGGCGGAGGCTGGATTGGACAAAGCAGAGGAGTCTTCCAAAACTAACTGAGTGAGTCAGGCGGCCTGGTGAGCAGCAGCCAGTCGGGGCTTCCCCACCAGAGGCCAGGGCAAGAGTCACTGCTCTTCTCATCATTCATCCATCACCACTTCCCAGACACTCGGTTGCAAAACTCTGACCTGTTGTCCCTTATGTCCACTCCTGTTTTGTCAGACCATGGGGCCTGACATGTGGCTTAGGAAACATGGTGCTCCCATCCATGACTTGCGTCACCTGCTTGAAGTAAAACTCCCGGACTTGTTATTCAAGGTCCAATGAATAAGAAAAGCGTATGATCTACTGGCTAAATCAACAGACAACATGACAAGTTGGGCAGACCTAGGTTCAAGTTTGGAGCCTATCACTAACTTACCATGTGCCCCTAGTACAATGAAGCAACAAAATGTCCAACCTCACAAGGGCACCCTGATAAATGAGACCTTAAGGGTCATAGCCCAGTGCTATGTTCCTTCTGTTCCCTCCCTGAAGCTCTCAGGCCAATCCCTTCCCCTAGAACTGACTCCTGCGAGTTCTCAGAAGGCAGCTGAATGGGGGTCCCTGGGGAGCTCAAGCTGCTTAAGCATCTGACTTCAGCTCAGGTCATGATCTCAGGGTCCTGGGATCAAGCCCCATGTTGGGCTCCCCGTTCAGTGCAGAGTCCGCTTGTCTCTCTGGCCACTGCTCTAAAATAAATAAATAAAATCGTAAAAAAAATATAATAAAGTAAAGAAAGAAAGCAGCTCAATGATCCTTTTTCCAGGAAGCCTTCTTGGACCACTATTTAGGTACTCTTCAACTACTTTGCACTCCTCATTATCTGGTCTTCCAGGGATCCTTCCCAATAGATTTTTCCTCCTTAAAGGCCAGGAGGGGCTTCCCTTTACCTCTCTCCAGAACACAGTGCCTGGACCAGTACTGAGCATACAAGGAAGCAGAAGCAGCAAATTTCTGCTGGAAGATGTGAAGTCCAATGTCTAATGATGTTTCATTCTAATGATGTTTCCTCTAAATGATGTTTGCCTGGGGACGCCTGGGTGGCTCAGTTGGTTAAGCAGCTGCCTTCGGCTCAGGTCATGATCCCAGCGTCCTGGGATCGAGTCCCACATCGGGCTCCTTGCTCCGCAGGGAGCCTGCTTCTCCCTCTGACTCTGCCTTCCACTCTGTCTGCCTGTGCTCGCTCTCTCTCGCTCTCTCTGACAAATAAATAAAATCTTTAAAAAAAAAAAAAAAAAAAAAAAAACTTCAATTTAAAAAAAATAAAAAATAAAAAATAAATGATGTTTGCCTGCATCGCCCCTACAGCTTGATGAGGAACAGGGAGCTCAGAGGCCCCCTCCAGAGACATTCTGTCCTCCTGACCTGGGGCCTTCAGACATTATCTGAGCTCAGTGGCCAACACCACTTACTACTTTCTTCTTCTTTTGCCTAATCCATCCCTATTCCTTCAATTTCATTTTTATTAGCTAAAAGCTAGCTACACCTACCAGACTTTGAAAAACTGAGCCCAAGAGTTCATTTATTCAACAAATATTCATTGCATACTGGCTTCACCCCGGAAATAAAGCTAGGTAATGAGAATGCCTAGCAGCTGTCCTCACTGAGTGGGGAGAGCAAACAACTCAACAACTTCTAAGAACAACGGTGACAAGGGTCATCATGTTGTTCAGGGTTCAATTAGGCAATTTAACGGCTTGGAGAATCATGGGAAGAGCTGAAGAAACCCACAGCATGCTGCAGACTGAGGAGCTACTCCCAAAAATCAGAGTGCAGACATGGACCGCCCAGGAGCAGCAGCCCCTGCTGCATGAGATAGTATGGCATCAAGAAGCTGCCCACTCAAGAGCCATGTCGCCCCTGCCATGATCTACACCAGCAAAATGGATGTTCTGGGGCCCATCTTGAGGAAGAGGATATCCAACCACTTAAGACCAGATCGCATCCCGCTAATTGGCAAATCCAAGTCACAGTGGGACTTTTTACTACAAGGATGCCTGGCAAGTTTTTTATTTTCTTTTAATAGGGTTGGACCATAATTATCCAAAGCAGTGTGCTTGATGGTGAAAGGAGGCACCGTGAACAAACACATGGGGAGAACAGGAGTAAACCACAGAGTGGCCTTGGCATGGATGCCTGGTGACTAAGTCCACGCACACCACACACCATAGATCATGACATGGGGAAGTACAGGAAGCCATGGAGAACACAATGGGGCAATCAAATCTAGCGTCAGAGAAGACCTCTAAAAAGAGAACATTATTTTAGCAGAGACATGAAGGGCTGTAAAAGTGGGCCAGGTAAAGGTCAAGGGGGTATGGGTGGGGTGGAATGTTCTAGAATGTAGCTGCAAAGATGGCACATGTAAGAACTTCCAGGTCCAGTGGGGCCAAGGTAGTGGTCCAGTAGGCTTCGTTAAGGTGACAAGACCTAATTTTCACTAACGATGTGATCTGACTGGTGGTTTTAGCATACAGTCTGGAGAATGGATTGAAGGTTGTCAATCCCTGAGCCTGGGAGACCAGGAGGCTGTCTCGTGTCTGGGTGGGAGAGCACAGCACTCAGCTTGTTCTAAAGAGCAAGACTTCTTTCTCCTTGCTTCAAAAGCCAGCCTGGGGCGCTTCCCCTGCCCCTGAAGCTGCTGGTCACATAGTTTTCCATTAAAAAACTGAATAGGGTCCTCTCTAGCAGCCACCAGGAAGGAACAAGCCACATCATTGTCCTCATCACCCAAAGCACCAGAGTTCAAAAAAACCAACCTACCTCCTGCCATCATTTCCTAAATCAGGCTGAAACAAGTCAGCTCCGCTGTCCTGCTGTCACAGGAGGGCCATTTATAAACACTAGCTCCTGCTCCCTGGCAGCAACACTGTGGGCAGAATTTGCCACCCTGACTAGAAGTCTCTTATGCTGCCTTCTTCCCAAAATGGGTACGAATTACCCTCTGAGCCTCAGGCTCCCTCTGGGAGATGAGGTAGGCCCTTCCCAAACAGTCAGCCTTTGTAAGACCCTGAGCCACAGCTGGCAGAGGTATGCTTGGTTTCCCTGGTGCAGTGAACCTCTCTCTACTAGAAGCCAGGCCCTGGGCAGCTCCAGGGCTCCGCGGAGTAAGACGATCTTGGAACTGAGGCCTGCTGCTTCACACGCCCTTCCCCTTCAATGGCTTCTGCACCCTAGCTCCCCCTAAACAACCCCGATCCTTAAGCCCGTTCAAGTCCCCAACTCCTCCCCCAAAGAATCTGACCATGCCCATCTCTATAGCAGAGATGCCAGACCGTGTGGTAGTTCTTCTAGAAAAGTTGTTCCCAAAGTGTGGTCCCTGAACCAGCAACAGCGGTATCACCTGGGTACTTGGAAGTGCAAATTCTCAGTGGCACCTGAACCTGAGGACTCAAAAGATCTGGGGTGGAGCCCAGCGATCCATTTTAGGACACCTGTTAGGTGATCACAATGCATCCTAAAGTCTAAGGACCACTGTTCTCAGAGGAAGATCCAGAGCTTTTGTTAGATTTCCAGATTTCTTCACCAAAGAGGGCAACCCCTCTTGCCCAGCCACTGCTCCTGCATGTGAGCGACTTTCCACCTCAGTGGAAAGGCACAAGCTCCATCTGGGGTCTTAGCTTTCTCAGCAGCCATTGATTTTCAGCAGAGCCATACATGAGCCCAACTCTCATGAGAAAGAAGATTCTAGGGGAAAAGAAAGAAAAAGCCCGTATTTCCAAATTGGGGAAAGTAACAGGAAAGGGAGGGACACTAAGTAATTACACTACTGAATCATCATTCCTCCCATTTTCCCTCCCACTGTCCAAACTGCCCACGTGGCTCATCACTGACCCAAGGTTACTGGCATCTGATTACTGAGGCAAAAGGCTTTCCCCACATCCTGCTTCCTCACTGTGGGCCTCCCCATGTGACCAGAGCAACCCTCTTCCTACAAATCCCAAAGAGAATGCAGTGTCACCCACAGTTTCATGCTGTATCTGCTTACATACCTACCCCCTTCCCTTCCCTCCACTCCCCTGCACCATACCATCCTACCTCCTGATAAAATGCTACCTTTCCAGCACTCTCTTCCACCCAACAGCAAGTCAGTCCTTCTGCTTGTAGTTAAGAGTTCATGCAACTAGACCCCATCGCTTCCACCATCCCCCGCCTTTACTCTCTGGCCTGGGCCCTGGATTCTACCCAGAATGCTCCTCCCACACCCCATTTCACCCCTGCACCTCCTGTCTTTGCAAGCCACAGGCTAGAAGTCTGATTAACATCTGTTAGAAATGCCTGTCAGAAAGTCTGGATGTGTTTCAAGCACTCTCTCTGCAAGGTATGAAGGGCCTGGATGTGAAGGGGGTTAGAAGAGGGGAAAAGAGGGAGAAGGGGGGGCAGGCAAAGCCCCATCTCTGACCCACCCCAAATCCTGCCTAGCACCAGTCCCACCACACAAGGAAGCACCTTCCTCGGGCTCCCACCACTCCTGTCTCAACTATACACTGTCTTAGAAGGCCGGGCTGGTTCTAGTACTTTCAACTGTCTTCCCAGGTTGCTTCATAACAGTCCTAGGCCAGTAGAACCTAGTAAGTACTTGCTGCATGAACACATACATACCAATGCATAAGGACTCAGATATACCCCCGCCTTTTCTAGATATCACAGAATGGATGGGACAGACCTCGCTGAAGATGCCCCACTTTCAGCTGCAGGATCAAGGGCAGGAGCAAATGAGTGTCTTCCCAAAGGCCTCTCTATAAAGGGGTGAAGGGAGAGCATGAGGACCCGATCCTTTGCCCTCCAAACTGTCCTTTCTTTGCCAGAGCTCTAGAGAGGCTGTCAAGAGCACACAGATGGATTCCAGAGCAAAGACAACCAGGTTTCTGGGTCCTCTCACACTCAGATCCAGACCAGGACCAACGAAAAAAAAAATCACAGAGGCAAAGCTTCCATTTCCCAGGTTAAAACACCCTCAAGGCTGTGGGTCCGCAGCAGTCCGAACTTCAGCTGCAGAAGTGACTTCCCTAACAACAAAACTACTTATGCGTGTATTTCCACTTCCTTAGCTCCTATAAACTGCTTGCCTATTAAAAAGGGATCAACATTCTGACCAGACTTAAAGGCTTACCCCCTCTCCGGCCAACCCTAACCCCAACCATGAGGGGCAACTGGATTACCACCTGGAAAGGGTTTCTGATTTTAGCTTGCTACTCAGATGTGCTGTAGTTTGGGTGACTTTCCACTCCAAACAGAGAGAGAAAAAGAATAATTCTGGGGGAGCACTACTCACAATAATAAAAACCATGGAGGCAACCCCAAAAACCCATCAGCAGGAGTGGATGAATAAACGAACCAATTCTCACAATGGAACAGTATACAAGAGTGAATTAACCATAGTGACACAAACACTGAGTGTATACATTCTAAGATGTTACTAACAACTGCCTTGTGAATGCCACTCATTCTTCCAGACCTCTTCTCCAGGAAGGTTGGGAAGGATGGTCTGAATCTGAAGATACTGCACTGTATTCCCTGTGGACAAGAACCCGTTCAGGTTTCCTCATAAAGCTGACGGGGCACAGGAAACTTGAGTGGAGGAGATGCTGAAATGAAATGAAACCTCTTAACCAGCCTTCCAGATTCCACTGGGCACCTACCCCCATACTGTCAGCCCTTTCTCTCTCTCTCTCTCTTTTTTTTTTTTTTAAAGATTTTATTTATTTATTTGACAGAGAGAAATCACAAGTAGACGGAGAGGCAGGCAGAGAGAGAGAGAGGGAAGCAGGCTCCCTGCTGAGCAGAGAGCCCGATGCGGGACTCGATCCCAGGACCCTGAGATCATGACCCGAGCCGAAGGCAGCGGCTTAACCCACTGAGCCACCCAGGCGCCCCCTTTCTCTCTTTTTAAAGTATAACATACACACATGTAAAGTGCCAAATCTCAAGTGTACAGCTCAATGAAAGAACTCACCCTTTGGAAGTACAAATCTGATCACAGCACAATCTTTGTTTTAAACCCTCTGATGGTTTTCCAGTACAAGTGGAATAAAAACTAGACTCCCTTCCCTGGCCTAAAACTCACATGTCATCTGGCCCTTGCCAACTGCACTGACATTTTTGAGCCCTCTCACTTACTAGGATCCAACCACTCTGGCGTTCTTTCTGTCCCTTTAACATATCATGTGCATTCTGACCTCAGGGCCTTTGCACCTGCTATTCCCTTTGTTTAGAGTGCCTTCCCCCTAGATCTTCATAGGTCTCAGTTCAAATGTCACCTCTACAAAGGTATGGATGCCCACGTGGTTCATGGGTTCAAGCTCACCTCCAGGCATTCAGAATCCCAACACACTGTTTTATTTTCTTCTTAGTGTATGTCACTATAAGCGTCTGCCTTTGGCTCAGGTTGTGATCCTAGAGTCCTGGGATGGAGCCCCACATGGGGCTTCCCGCTCAGTGCGAAGTCTGCTTCTCCCTCTGCCCCTACCCCTTTCTCTCTCAAATAAATAAATAAAATTTAAAGTAAAATAGTTCTCATAGGGTGCCTGCGGGGCTTAGTGGGTTAAGTAACTGCCTTTGGCTCAGGTCATGATCTCAGGGTCCTAAGATCAAGCCCCACATGGTTAGGCTCCCTGCTCAGCAGGAAGTATGCTTCTCCCTCTCCATCTGCTGCTCCCCTCTGCACATAAGTGCTCTCAATTAAAAAAAAAAAAATCTCTAAAAAATGAATGGAAGTATTAATTTCCCACCGCCCATTGTCACAGTGTCAGGCAGTTCAGAATTGTGTTGTTCTTTGGTCCCTATCCACAGCTGAACTGTTGGCAAACTTAGGGGCTAGATCGCCTCTCCTGGAGCTCCTCTCCCCTGGAGCCAGAAGGTTGTCTGGAGCTGGAATACAGAACACCGGTCAGAGAAACTAAAGTGAAACCTAAACCACAGCAGGGGGTCCAAGAGCAAGGTGGTAGGAGGGAAGCAGATGCAGGCAGGCAGCCTCCCTTCCCAGCAATCCCGAAGATGACAAATGTGCCGAGGATGGGCAACCATCTGATAATCCCGCCAAAAATAACATGTGAACTTTCCCCATGGCAGGGGGAGAAAAGGAAAGCAAACCTCACAAGTACAGGCTGTTTCTAGAATTTCTCAGCTGCTCATGGAAACTCTGAGTCTCAGCCTAGTGGCATATAACCTCTCAATGTGCCAACTGCACACATCCTGAAATGCAGGGGGAGGGGCTTTGTGAGTGGCTGCCAAGAGGGAGTTGTGAGAGAATAGTCAAGGTCACAGGCATAATCTGGCCAGCAGAACTGTGCACACACCTCTGTTCTCCCATGGTCAAGGCCTCTTGCCGTGGGAGGCATCCCCATGCAGTGTCTGCTGGATGCAAGGGGCGGTGGCTGAGGAGGGAAGAGCAGGAACTGGGACACAATCTCTGCTCCTAGGGCTGGTCAGGTTGCACCAGAGGCCACTTTGGCTAGTGGCCCGAGTCTGGAGGCATGGGTGACTTTGTACTTTTTGCACCTTTCTGGGAAAGGTGATGAGAACTGTCGTGGCTTGCAGCTCCTGGAAACGAACCGGGGACCTGGTATCCTGAGAATTTGCCTGGCCTCTCAAATGGAACATCTCCAACATCAGAGAAAAAAATGGTCAGCACTGGGGTGCCTGGGTGGCTCAGTGAGTTAAAGCCTCTGCCTTTGGCTCAGGTTATGATCCCAGGGTCCTGGGATCGGGCCCCGCATCCGGCTTTCTGCTCAGCGGGGAGCCTGCTTCCCCCCCCCCCCCGCCTGCCTCTCTGCCTACTTGTGATCTCTGTCAAATAAATAAAATCTTAAAAAAAAATAAAAAATTTTTTAAAAAGGTCAGCACTGAAATATACGCATGCCAATCAGTGTCACCTGGGCCTGGGATGGCTGAGTACAGGACATGCCATCCGTGGGCATGGGAGAGAAAGAAAGAGGCAGGAAGGGATGTCAGGGCCTTACAGCTCTGGCTCATCTCCTAGAGGAAAAAGAGGGCCAGCTTTCCCAGGCCGACATGGCTCCCCCTTGCCCCAAGCCTCACGTACTCTGTGCTCTAAGAAAACGAGAGTCTGTGGGACTGGCTGGGAGCCCTCCAGTTTCCAGGAAAGGATGACAGTAGTCCCACAGTTCAGCTTGCTCCCCGTGATTTACAGGGCTTTCTTGACTTGCAGGACACACACGTACCCCACTCCTTTCTCCCACAAACCAACCTTTTAGGCTTCCAGTAAAAAAGTAAGGGAAAAAAAAAAACAGCTGTGGGGTCTGCCCTCCTCACTCTCCCTTTGGGAGGGCAGCTCAGCAGTCCTGGGGCCAGGGAGGTGGTGATGGGAAAGGCCTTTCAGGAGAGTGGGCTGCCTCCTCCCTCAATCTCCACCTGGCAGCAGGACACCCGAGAGAGTCCTCAGGGGACAGGGGGATCTCTGCAGAAGGAAAGGACCAGTGAGATAGAGTAGCAAGTTGCCTGGGGGTCAGTCCTGTCCCCATAGTGGCAGTCAACAAACAATTACTAAGAACTTACTCCACGGGCACCTGGGTGGCTCCGTGGGTTAGAAGTCTGACTGTCCGTCTTGGCTGAGGCTCAGGTCATGATCTCAGGGTTGTGAGATCAAGCCCCATGTGGTCAGGCTCCGAGCTCTTTGGGGAGTCTGCTTGAGATTCTTTCCCTCTCCCTGTGCAGCCCTCTCTCAAAAATAAATAATAATCTTTTTTTAAAAAAACGAAACTGGGGCACCTGGGTGGCTCAGTTGGTCAAGCATCTGCCTTCAGGATCCCAGCATCCTGAAATCAAGCCCTGCATCCAGCTCCCTGCTCAGTGGGGAGCCAGTTTCTCCCTCTCCCTCTGCAACTCGCCCCAGACCCAGCTCCTGCTCTCTCTCAAATAAATAAATAAAATCTTTAAAAAAAAAAAAAATCCATTAGCAATAAAACCCTTACTCCACAATCGGCTAAATCACCCTTTTGAAGGTTTAACTAATTTAATACTCAGACTATCTGTGTATAAGAATGCCTGTTTCAGGGGTGCCTGGGCAGCTCAGTGCATTAAGCCTCTGTCTTTGGTTCAGGTCATGATCTTGGGGTCCTGGGATCAGGCCCCGCATCAGGCTCTCTGCTCAGCAGGGAGCCTGCTTCCCCCTACCCCTCTCTGCCTGACTCTCTGCCTACTTGTGATCTCTCTGTCAAATAAATAAAATCTTAAAAAAAAAAAAAAAAAAAAAAGGAAAGCCTGCTTCAGGGAACCTGAGTGACTCAGTTGACTGTGTATCCAACTCTTGATTTCAGTCCAGGTAGTGATCTCTGGGTTGTGAGATGGAATGAGGCCCCTGTCAGTTCTAAGCATAGCCGGGTGTGGAGCCTGCCTGGCAGTCTCCCTCTCTGCCCCTCCCCCACTCACCCACGCAGGCTCTTAAAAAAATAAAAAAGGCCTGTTTCAGGATTCTCACCACCCTTGACTATTAAAATAGTATTTCATCTTTACCAAATAGGTTAAAAATCATTCTTTCAATTCTTTTAATTTGCATTTCTCAGATTCTCAGTGTGGCTAATCATATTATCAGGTTCACTGACATTTATATTTCTTCCTTCATAAACTATTACTCTCCTTTGCCCATTTTTGCTGAGATTCATTCATCTTTGTTCTTATTGGTGTATGTAGGAGCTTATTGTATGGTAAAAATATTAACCTCCTGTCATGTGTTACAAATACCTTCCTAATTAATAATTTGCCTCCTAATTTTGTTAATAGGTATAACTGACAATTTTTTTAAATAACGCAAAGTAAATTTATCACACATTTCCTTTAAGAAGTAGCATGCTTGGGGGGCGCTTGGGGGGCGCCTGGGTGGCTCAGTGGGTTGAGCCGCTGCCTTCGGCTCGGGTCATGATCTCAGGGTCCTGGGATCAAGTCCCGCATCAGGCTCTCTGCTCAGCAGGGAGCCTGCTTCCTCCTCTCTCTCTCTGCCTGCCTCTCTG
Organism: Mustela erminea; assembly: GCF_009829155.1. Taxonomy (NCBI): domain Eukaryota; kingdom Metazoa; phylum Chordata; class Mammalia; order Carnivora; family Mustelidae; genus Mustela; species Mustela erminea. Next base: position 2,586,256 of record NC_045615.1, on the reverse strand, counting down.
CCTACTTGTGATCTCTCTGTCAAGTGAATAGATGAAATCTTTAAAAAAAAAAAAAAAGAAGAAGAAGTAGCATGCTTGGAAAATCCTTTCCCACTCATAAATTATAGAAATATATATTTTTATTTTCTTGCATTTAAAAATTTTAAATTTCTCATCTAGAATTTTTTTTAAAAAAGATTTTATCTATTTATTTGACAGAGCGAGCAAGAGAGCACAAGCAGGAGTGGCAGAGGGGGAAGGAGAAGCAGGCTCCTGGCAAAGCAAGGAGTCTCACTCAGGGCTTGATCCCAAGAGCCTGGGATCAGGACCTGAGCTGAAGGCAGACTCAAGGGACTGAGCCACCCAGGATCTCTCTCATCTAGAATTTTATCTGACACAGTGTAAGAAAGAGAATCTAACTTTTAAAAAGATACTCAATTATCCCAATATTGTTTAATTTCTTTATATACAATATTGTCTATTTTCTTTATAAATTTCAAGTGCAGCATCTATAAAAGGTAGGAACGGAGGTAAATTCAAACATATCCTTTGCACAGGTGGCTACTCTAGCTAATAAGATGTGGTTGCCATCTATTTCCTCTCCTTCCTGCTCAGAGGTATAGGCTGGCAAGTAACCGCTACAGGACAGAAGTCCTACCTGCAAAGGATGGCAGAGCAGAGAGACACACTAAGGAGAGCCTGGGACCCTACAGGCATCACCGAGCAGGAGCATGGGCCTCACACAGCTAAAACTGCCGCATGCTTTACAAGTCATTTCCCAAAGCGGCATTGGTTGGACTCTGTCATTTGCACTAAACACCCCTGGAACTCATCCACGATCCTTTCTTCCTTAATTTTACAGTAAGAATTGCTCAGATTTATTGTTGTCTGCTAGGCACCACAGTTAAGCAATTTGTTTTCATCCTCGTTTGATCTTCTCAACAACCTCCGTTTTGATAGAGTCTACAGGACTTTGCTGTAATTGTAAAAGTATCAATGACACCTTTTTGGAGTAGGAAAAGATTCCACGAAAAGCACACATCAATAAAACAACTCCCTATTTTGGAAACATTAAAATAAAAGCACCACAAAATTACATCATTTTCATTTTATAGATGAGGATACTGACCAAAATCAGACCACAACTAGTCAGAAATACCATTATTTGCTAAATTCCTACACATACTGAGGTAGGTCTGGTTTTGGATGTTTCTATTTTGTTCTATTCACCTATTCTGTACCAATGTCACCATTTCCCCTTCTGGTAAATCAAGTCTAACTTCACTACTTTCTTCTTTAAATTGTTTTTGGCGATTTTTGTACATTTATTCTTGCAGAAAAAAACTTTTTAAGTCCTCTTGTCAAATCCCAATACTTCCCTTTTGGAATTCATCCTATGGAAATCATGTTGATTTCGATCTATTAAGTGCTGACTGTTTTGGGCATAGGGAATACAGCAATAAACAAAATGAACAAAAATCCTTACCCTCAAAGCGTAATGGTAAAAAGTTTCAAGCCATCTAAATGCTTGGTGCTTGGCCATCTCAGTGGGAAGAGCAAGCAACTCTCGATCTCAGGGTTCTTTAAGTCTGAGCCCCACACTGGGTGTAAAGATTGCTTAAAAATAAAATCTTAGGGGTGCCTGGGTGGCTCAGTGGGTTAAGCCTCTGCCTTCAGCTCAGGTCACGATCTTGGGGTCCTGGGATCAACCCTGCATCGGGCTCTCTTCTCTCTCTGCCTGCCTCTCTGCCTACTGGCAATCTCTGTCTGTCAAATAAATAAATAAAATCTTAAAGTAGGGGCGCCTGGGTGGCTCAGTGGGTTAAGCCGCTGCCTTCGGCTCAGGTCATGATCCCAACGTCCTGGGATCGAGTCCCACATCCGGCTCTCTGCTCAGCGGGGAGCCTGCTTCCTCCTCTCTCTCTGCCTGCCTCTCCGTCTACTTGTGATTTCTGTCTGTCAAATAAATAAATAAAATCTTAAAAAAAAAAAATCTTAAAGTAAAAGAAATAAAAACTCAGGGGTGCCTCGGTGACTCAGTCTGCTGAACATCTGATTCTTGGTTCAGCTCAGGTCATGACCTCAGGGTCATGGGACTGAGCCCCGCTTTGGGCTCCATGCTCAGCGCAGAGTCTGCTCAAGATTCTCTCTCCCTCCTCTTTGGCCCTCCCTCCACTCATGCTCACACATACTCATATGCGCTCTCAAATAAACATAAAAAATCCTTAAAATAAATAAATGTACAACACACTTAAACTGCTAGAGTAAGGCAATCCATGTAACAAAACATGTTTGAGCACAGAGATTAGGCACTTTGGCTCTCAGTGAGAGAGACCTCAGTGCAAATCCTAGTCTGCTTTTACTAGCTTCAAGGCTTGGGTCAAGGAGACTTGCAGTCCTTATACAGAAAAACAAAGCCTACTAATGGTCCCTACTTAAGAGTAGATAATGAGATACTGAATTATAAGTGCCAAAACACAGTAACTGTTCAATTAATATTAGTTATTTGGGGGAAGATTAACATGGAAAGATGTTCATGATATGGGAAGTGGAAAAAAATAAAAAGAGCCTATAAAACTGTAGACACAGCAGACCATCTTTCCTTAAGCTGTATTCATTCACAGAAAGACTAAAAACACATAATTGTTATCTTCTGATGATGGATTTAATGCTTACATCTGTTATCGTTTTATTCATCTGCATTTTTTACAATGAACATGTATTACTTTAAGAAGAAAGTTAATTTTAGACTCCAGTTGGGAAAGAGGAAAGGCTTAATGACGACCAAGTGAGAAGGCTTTTTCCTCCCCTTCACGAATCTGGAGGTGGACTGCAGTCCTCATCTGCCCTGGGCTGCACTACATTTGTGCCTGGTTCCTAAGTAAATAAAATCTTAAGTTTTATTTTAAAATCTTAAAGTGAGCAGGGCCTCACCTCAGTTCTCCTGGATCAGGGCTTCTTCGACGAGATCCAAGTATCTGTACATCTAGGTCTGAGAGATCATCTGGACTGTAGTCTGGGGCACTGGTCTGACATTTCAGGACTGCTGTACTAGACACGACTAGCAATTAACATTCTGTGATTTATCTAAACTCTCTGAAGTCAGATCACCCCTTTCCCTACCAAATGGTTCCCACCACCTCTGCCCTGCCCATCCTACATGGAAACTAGTGCTCAGTAACTTTGCGGCACGTTGTTACCGCAAAGTTGCTGGTCTGGATCCCAAGCATGAAGGACCTCAGAGGCCAGCTTTCAAATTTCTGCTTGGTTCTCAGATCTGGGTCAAAGGAGGGGAGCAGGCAGGCTGAGGCTGGGCCCTGGCCTCAACAGCAAAGCTCGAATTTGGTCTTAGGTCTAAAAAGAAGCCTCCCTTTTCTTTTGCAACTCTGTGAATGACAGTCTATACAGGACATTTCTCCCCATCCTGAGTGTAGTGAGTTGAAAAACATCCCTCCAAATCCATGTCTACCCAAAACTTCAGAATGTGACTTTATTTGGAAATAGGATCTTTGCAGATATAATTAGTTAAGGATCTTGAGATGAAATCATCCTGTATTTAGGGTGGGCCCTAATGACTGGTATCTCTACAAGATATAGGAGAGGGAGATTTGGACAGAGGGGCACAGAGAAGGATATGTGAAGATGGAGGTAGACACTGGAATGAGCCAAAGAACACCTGGAGCCAAGAGAAGCTGTTAGAGGCAAGGAAGGATTCTCCCCTAGAGCCTTTGGAGGGAGTATAGTACTGCTGATACCTTGATTTAGAAAGTTAGCCTCCAGAACTGTGAGAGGACACATTGCTGCTGTTTCAAGCTACCCAATTCGTGATAAATTTGCTAAAGCAGCCATGGGAAGCAAATGCTTCAGTGCTGGAATTAATGCCTGATTGTTTTTACCTGGGGTTCTCTTGCTATGGTTGGCAGAATTCTAAGATGACCCCCCATGACCCTTGCCCTTGCTTGTGGGTAGGCCCTGTAAATATGAGGTATCACTCTGGTTACTATGTTACATTATCTGGCAGAAGGGATTTTGCTGGTGTTAGCTGACCAAATTCATTAACCTTAAGACAGAGAAATTACTTTATGTGACCAGAACTAATCAGGTGAGCACTGGAAAGAGACAGGCTCTTCCTGGCCAAAGAGATTTGAGGCATAAAAGGATTCACCATGGGAGAAATAGTAATTTTTCCAGTGTGGAAGTCTAGCAGACACCAGCTGGACCAAGTGAAAGAACACATCACCAGTATTCAGACATACTCACATCCTGAGTGCCTTGACAGGATGCTCTGAAAGGACGCAATATCATTTTTGTGATATTCTCGCCCAAAATGCATGACCCCATTCTAAGAAAGAAAGACACAGGAACTGGGGCACCTGGGTGGCTCAGTGGGTTAAGCCTCTGCCTTCGGCTCAGGTCATGATCCCAGGGTCCTGGGATCGAGCCCCACATCGGGCTCTCTGCGCTGCAGGGAGCCTGCTTCCTCCTCTCTCTCTGCCTGCCTCTCTGCCTACTTGTGATCTCTGTCAGATAAAGAAAAAATCTTTAAAAAAAAAAAAAAAAGACACAGGAACTGTCAGATACTAGAGGAGACTAAGAAGTAACAACTAAACGCAACATGGGATCCTGGAAGAGAAAAAAGGCATTAGGGAAAATACTGGCCACATTTCAAGAAGCCCTGCAGTTTGGTTAAATAATATTTGCCAATGTTGATTTCCTCTTCTTGATAATTGTACTACAGGGTGAGGGATATGAAGGAACTCTGCTGTATTTTTTTGCAACTTTTCCTTAAGTCTAAAATTAGTTCAAAATAAAAAGTTTAAAAGGAAATGGCTGCCTAAGATATTTTTCGAGCCAAAAGGCAGACTAAATGCTTCAGGAGAAATTTTGATGCCAACGTACAGTGGGAGATAGGTACCCCATCATATCATGAAAAACAATTACAAGGGAACAGGTATTTTGTGAACAGAGGCTGCCTCAGGGCCACAGGATTACAAACTTTTTCTCCAATACTTCTTTATTCTTTTCTTTACAATAAGTTTTCTTTACAATGCGTTACTTTTGACAATCAGAAAAAAAACATAATTTTCAGGGGCACCCGGGTGGCTTGGTTGGTTGAATAGCTAGGTGCCCTCAGCTCAGGTTGTGATCGCCAGGTCCTAGGATCAAGCCCCATGTCAGGTGCCCTGCTCAGCAGGGAGCCTGCTTCCTCCTCTCTCTCTCTCTGCCTGCCTCTCTGCCTGCTTGTGATGTCTCTCTGTCAAATAAATAAATAAATAATCTTTAAAAAAAAATAAACAAAATCTTTAAAATAAAAAATAAAATAATAAATTTTTTTCAAAAATACCAAACAGTTGCTTGGGGATGCTGTGGAGTATGATTAATCAAAGTTTCTGGAAGAGGCTTTTAAGGTAGAGAGGTCCGTGTTAAGATGGGATAGAAAGGTGTTCCCTGCCTCTGAGGGCTAAGAGGAGGCAGGAGGTGGCAGTTTAAGTGGACTGGTGCAAAAGATCTAGATCTGGGGTCACAGAGTCGTTATTCTAGGTAGGAGCAGGCTGGACCCCAAGACAGAGGGCTGCTGAAAGAGAGCTGTTAAGTCTTTGACATGGAACAGCTAAGAGTTCTCAGAGTGAGTATCAGTACCTCAGACCCCAGAGCCCTTCAAAAGCCCTGGGTCCAACCTAAATTTCCAGGCACGTCTGTCACCAGCCCTTCCCTCTATCACTACCAACCTGCGGCCTATGCTGATCACCCCTGCCCCAGATCGTCCATCTTTGTGCCTCCTCGCCAGGACCCCTCTTCCAGCTTTCCTTTCTTCATAGCTTTCAAAATTTGGCTTAATTCCACCTCCAGGAAGCCTTCCCTGACCACTCCCGCCCTAAGCACTTCACCTTCTTCCAGTCTGCTTAAGTATCTCACCTGCTTCACTCAACTGTAGCTTAAACCCACAAGACAGCACATAAGCTTCCACATGTTGTCAGTGCATCTCCGCAAGGGCTTTGCAAGCACCTTCAGACCAGAGACAAGGTTTACCTGTCTTCACAGGGCAGACGCTCTCAGCTGAGCTCCACTGGTTTGCCCTGCCCCAGTACATCCTCCAGCAAATCACCTTTCTGCTCTCACCAGCAGAGGTCACATTTGGCAAGTCTGCTGTGCCTATGCCCAAACCTTTTTACACTAGTTCTGTTTGTTTTTGTGACTATAATTTAATTAAACAATAACTGAAATGTAGGTGCAGAAAGAAAAAGGTTTGGTTTCTATGAAAATTCAGTGCTCTAGAACAGTAATTCTGAAATTCTGGTCTTAGAGGACACCTGGGGTCATTGAGACCATTTTGGGAGGTCTACCAGTTAAAAACGACTTTCATTATAATATTAAGATGTTGAAAGCCTTTTCACTCTCATTTTTCAGAGGCTACATGAAGTGTGGTGAATATAGAAGTCTTAGTTTTGAAAGATTTCTATGGCAGAAGTTTCGGGTATAAATATGTGTGTTTAGAGATTAACTCACTTTGTTCTCAAGACTTCAACTGAGTCTTTACCAGCAAACTTACATTATACCTATTACAATCTCTGCTATCTCATCTAATAAATCATTATTTTGAAATTCTGTAGATCTGCAAAGATGTAAAAACAATGCCATCCTGTTCTCCATTTTTTAACTCTTGGAAAACAGGTACTTACATAAAAATGTGCTTTTTATGTTAACATGTAATGATCTTGCATTTATTATTTTTAAATGTTTTAATCTGGGAGGGAGGTAGGGGGAGAGGGAGAGAGAGAATCCCAAACAGGCTCCACACCAAGCTCAAAGCACAACACCGAGCTCAATCTTACAACGCTGAGATCAAGACCCTAGCCGAAACCAAAAACTAGATGCTTAACTGACTGAGCCACCCAGGTGCCCCAAATCTGTTTTTAATTTTTAACACAGCAAATATCAAAAGACTTGGCACATAAACAAAAGACAATATTAAAGAATTCTAGGATCAGAAAGTCTGAGAACTGCTCATCTAGAAAGACATGTTACAAATGAGGGGAAAAGGGGCACTTAAGTATCCGATTTCGGCTCAGGTTATGATATCAAGGTCCTGAGATCCAGCCCTGTACTGGGCTCCCTACTTGGCGGGGAGCCTGCTTCTCCCTCTCCCTCAAAAACATAAAATCTCAAAAAAAAAAAAGTAGGTTTCTACATGCAGACTGATAGGCAAATGTCTTTTATATTCTTTAAGAAAAACTAATGAACAGATGTATATGGCCTTTTACCCAGAATCCCCCTTCTGAGAATTTCTTCAAGTCGTAATTACACATGTAGGAAAAGCCATTTGTACAAAGTTATTCATTGCAGCGTTGTAGGTAATAACAGAATAGACAAAATAATGGAAACAACATAGATAGTTCAGGGACAGAGAGAGATGACTTATGTACATTGGTTAAAGTATCACCATACTTCCATATCCTGAATATTGTGTGGCTACAATAAAAAAATGACCCAAGTGTCATATGGAAAGATCCAACACAGTTGCTAGGTGAAAACATCCAGGGGCTAAACAACACGTCTAACGTGCTAACCAGAACCATCTGTGAAAAAGAGGGGTGGAGGGGCAGGGTACGGTGTTGCACTGAATACCAAGTGTGTGTGTGAATGTATACATTGTTTTTAACCTTTTGATTTTTCAACTATGTGAATAAAGCCTAGTGAAAAAAAAATTTAATAAAATAAAAGGAAATGTCGGGGCACCTAGGTGGCTCAGTCAGTTAAGCGTGTGTCTTCAGGGCCCTGGGATCAGACCCCATGTGGAGCTCCCTGCTCAACAGGGAGCCTGCTTCTCCCTCTCACCCTCTGCCCCTCCCCCCTGCCCATGCAACCACTTGCTCAGTCTCTCAAATAAATAAATACAATCTTTAAAAGTAATAAAACGAGGGGCACCTGGGTGACTCAGTGGGTTAAGCGACTGCCTTCAGCTCGGGTCATGATCTCAGGGTCCTAGGATTGAGCCCCGCATGGGGCTCTCTGCTCAGCAGGGAGCCTGCTTCCCCCTCTCTGCCTGCCTCTCTGCATACTTGTGATTTCTCTGTCAAATAAATAAAATCTTCTTAAAAAAAAAAAAGGAATAAAACGAAATGTGAGAAAACTGCAGGTGGCATGTATAGATATAATTTTTATATAGAATTTGCAAGCTTGGGAACCTGGGTGGCTCAGTGGGTTAAAGCCTCTGCCTACAGCTCAGGTCATGATCTCAGGGTCCTGGGATCGAACCCGACATTGGGTTCTCTGCTCGGCGGGGTGCCTGCTTCCCTCTCTCTCTCTGCCTGCTTGTGATCTCTGTCAAATAAATAAAGAAATAAAGAATTTCCAAACTTAATTAGAGTACCCAGAAACTCAAGAAAAAGGCCTCAGTCCTAAATCAATTTTGGTGAGTAAAAAAATACATGCATATGATTTTAAAGTAAAATGAATTGTTTAAAACATGGATTGTTTTAAAACCCTCCACTTTAAACTGACTTTTTATTAACTACTAACACCAAGTGCCTTGCCTAAGAGCTCCTAGGGATCCAATGGTTAACAAATTCGGGACTGTCACCTTCTCATTCCATCAAACTCCAACATTCTCCTGGGCCAGATGCTGGTAGAAGGTGGTTAGGCCTGAGAACGCAGTCAGACCTTGAAGTTTCCAAGGCAGGGAATAGAGTTTCCCACTGCTGGGCATGCCAGGCTCTCTCCAGGCTGATTCTATAGCCACTCTCCCTCCCCCTTTGTGGGCCTCCCAGAGTGTATTCTGCCTCTGAAAGGCTCAATGACCACAGCAAGGGTGGGGACAAGGCAGCGGGGTCTCAGAGATCTTGTAAGAAGGCTGTCCTGCAGGCTCCCGGGAGGGCATGAGGCCCCTGGCTGGCAGCAGACTCTGAACTCCTTATCTGCTGGCATTCTGCCAAACCACCAGCCTCCAGGTCAGACAAGTCCCACTGTAGACATTTAGCCAGTCCTGGCTGGGGCCCCAGCAGTGTGACCCTTCCACATCCAGTCCCTACCCTCACATGTCTCAAAGTATTCAGGAAAGAGAAGAAGACGACTCCTGCACTGGGGCGCCTGGGTGACTCAATCATTAGGTGTCTGCCTTCAGCTCAGGTCATGATCCCGGGGTCCTGGGATGAAGTACCACATCGGGCTCCCTGCTGGGCAAGGAAGCCTGCCTCTCCCTCCCTCTCCCACATCCCCCTGCTTGGGTTCCCCCTCGTACTGTGTCTCTGTCAAATAAATAAATAAAACCTTTTTAAAAAAATAAATAAATAAAAAAGGACTCCTGCAGAAGAAACTTTTATCCACACAAGTAAAGGGACTTTCTTCCCCCTAAGTAGGCATAGGGGATAACTGGCTCCTTCCTCTTCACATTTTCAAGGAGAATTACCAATTTCATTATCACATTTACAAATAAAAACAGAACCCTTGATGGTCTTCGCCATTAAGCCTCATGGTCACTAGCAAGCAAAGTGACTTGGTTAATGTGACCCATTAACCTCTCTAGATCTAGTTTCTTTAGTTGTAAAACAATCTAGTTACTTTAGTTGTAAAACAAAGAGCCTAGACTTTAAAAGATTCTCAAAATCCCTGCAGTTCAACATCCTGCTGTCTTTAGTTCTGCAAGATGCCTAAGCATTACTTCTTTCACACAAACGAGCTGAATTATTTTAACGCAGTGGAGAGAAGGGGTCCCAATTCTCAGACATATTAACTCTATTCACAGCACTACTACTTAGATCCCAAGATCCTGTGAACACTGGACATGATTTCAGGTTCCTCCCGGAAGTGAGTGGGATATGAGCAGGTAAGGAAAAAGGAAGACTGTGGGAAGGGTTTGAAAATAGAACCAGTCCAGTGACTGACATATACCTGCAAGCCCCCACACACAATGTTAGTCCTTCCAGCCCATTATCAGCCCAGTAAAGGAGTACTTCTGCTACCTAAAGAAATCACAACAGCTCCCAAAACTAAAGGTAGCGAGGAACCCTTTTTCCCTATGTCCAGTGATTCTGTGGAACAATCCCTGGAAGGGCACAGAAAAGCAGCTTACCAGAGGCAGGGAAATTGCATCCATGTTCCCAAGGAGGAGATGAATCAGGCCCAAGTCTGCACTGATACGACTCCTACAACCCAACCTACCTAGTTTCTAGAACCCCTAAATAATACCCCATCCCACAGAGATGCTGCTGCCGCTGCTGCTGAAACCTCTACTGTGTTCCAGGAACAATCACAACGTGCTTCACGGTAGGGAGAACAGGCCCACAGAGGTTACGAAACCACCCTGCTGGAGAGTAATGGGGCCAGGATTTGGGCAGATTGATCTGGTTCAAAAGCCCAGAATCTCCCACCACCTCACACCATCTCCAGTAGAGTGCTGTCTTTTCCTAACTTAACTGAACACAACAGCGTGGCCTCTCTTGTGTGGCTACTTTATTCACGTCTGGATGTTCTCTCCTCATCAGGAGTCTGCAGGAGCCAGGCCTCATCCCCTCCTTGCACCTGGCAGTGGCCACTGCAGAGCTGAGCACAGACTGGGCCCTGTGTATTGACGTACTGAGAGAGACGAGGACTACTCAGAGAGCCATAGAGCCTACAGTTCTTATTCTTCTTGCCTAAACGACAAGGCCATTAATTCTGTTTGATGCCCTTTAGTCACACTTGCAAACCAAAGGCAGAAAGAGTACCACTAGTCTATCTCCTGGCTACCACACAATTTGGGAAAAGCCCACCTCTGGGCCTCCAACAAGAAATGGAATATGTAGTTTTTAATTACAGCTTCTAAAAGTCACAATTTTGGACACCCTCTCTCTTGCTTCATCATCAATTTCCTCTCACCTTTTATGGCTCTTGTTTCAAGAGTTAAGGATTAATCACAGATGCTGTAGGTGAGAGATCTATTCTGACCCAGCACTGACCCCTTCCCAAGGTCACAGGGTAAGTTAAGAGCAGAGCTGGGACAGGGACCAAGATAACCAGACCAGTACACAGTACACCTTATCACCACCACTTCTCAGTAGCCTACCACGTGCCTGTGGTTCCGTGGGAAGAGTGATTCCGAAGTCAAAACCAAATCTAGGGTGGCTCCAGGAAAAGGATTCAAGGGTTCAAAGTGGCTCCTGCCCCCACCATTCCTTATGCCCCAGGTGAGCATTCTGCCCTCATCAAATCATGCCCACACCGTCCTATTGCACCCCCAGACCCTAGGAGACACTAGATTCTCAAAACTGAAGCCACAACTCCGAGTCGAGAAAATTTTCTTGGCTTTAATTGAATCTCAGAATCACAAGGTGAAAGTGCTGGATGGCTATTTTGTCCCATTGCCCTAACCCACCAAGAGAGGGCAGTCTGAGCCAGATCGCCCAACTTGGTCTGCAGGACCAAAAATAGCTAAAAAAAAAAAAAAAAAAAAAACCATGCCCACGGGGTAAGCCAGGTCAGGGTTTCACACAGTCCCTCCAGCTCTCGGTACTAGTCATCCGGGAGATTTGGGTCATTTTTCTTCTGCTGGTTGGCGATTCGGCCGGGTGGGATGGGCTGGGGGACACAGTTCCCGGAAAGCAAAGTCCAGAGACAAGTGTCCCATAGGAGCTGCCCACCAGATTTGCCCATTGCTCTCTGCTTTTTCTCCTATCTATGGGCTCCAGAAAGCCCTTTGGGCTTGTAGTGCGGCTGTCCACGTTCCGGACACCCTTCTTTGGCTCCCACATCCCTCGATCTCCTGCCGAAAGGAGAGCAGCTGCCACCAACTAACCCCCATCGTGGCACCGCGGCCAGGTGTCCCCTCCATCCAGCGTCCGGGCGCATGTGCGGGTGCCCCGGGGCGCCTCCCTGGTCTAGCCCGAGGCTTCGGAATCCGGAGCCCAGCTCCCAGTCCTCGGCGCCGCCGGGCCCCCGCCCCCACCCGGTGACCCCGAGACTTGGAGGCGCGCCGCTTCTCCGCGCGATGCCCCACTCCTCAGCACTGCGCGGTCCCGCACGCACGCACGCACGCCCTCCGCCCTCACCTGAAGCCCGGGAGGACGCCACCTGTGCTCCGCGCAACCTCACAAGCCAGGCCCTCGCGCGAGCCGCCGCGCCGGCGGTACCCGAGTCGGTGCGTCCGCGGAGGGAGCCCGCGTGCCCCAGCCCCGCTGTCTGCGTCCGTCCCCGCCACCGCTGCGCATGCCCCGCTATAAGCCTGCGCGTCAGCGGCCGGGCCCACCCCCGGGCCTTGGCCCCGCCCCCGCCCAAAACCTCGCCCTCGCCCCACCCTGCTCTCCCCAGGGCCTGCCACGTGGGACCCCCGCGGGCCGTGGGGCGACGTGCGCGAGCTGTCAGCCGGCTGGCTGCCCGCTAGGCCCGGCCCGGCGCTGGCGCCTTGCCGCCCCAGGCTGAGAGCTAGCTCGCCGGGATCCTAGCCGCAGCAGCTTCGTCTTCTAGCCCTTACGCGAATTCCATTCTTCATTCACTGAGGCCCCGTAGACTCCTCCTTCCCTTGGAAACTCCCATTAAGACCTTTCCCTCTCAACGTGGGAAGCTCTTACAACCTGGCCTCCATCGCTTAGCAGTAAGACTGCTACTCACCCGATATGTATGTATATATCTTAACTTTTGATTGATGTAAAAACCTTCTCACCCCCAGCTCAGTTCTGAAATGTACCCTAGAAGGGGACGCACCCATACACAATGTTTCTTCTGCATATTTTAACCAGCCAAAAGAACAAAAATAAAAACAAAAATTTCCGACTCGAGTTGCAAATAAACCATGCATGTCGCATCGCACCCCCCAAATAATCAGGCTCTCTAAGGGCGCTGTATTTCTTAATCCCAAACTGGGAGAAATGTTAATTTTGGAGTGCGGCTTGTCCTAGAGTCTCTTCCGGTGTGGGATAGTCCTATTGAGATGGATATCAGGCCTCGGAAATGCTAATTTCTTGAGAAAATAAGCCACCCATTAAACTCCCATTGTTCTGTTCTGCTGGACATCATGATTATTTCCTCTACAGCTAAACCAGCTGCCACCTGGGTCTAAGGGACCCAAAGGAAAGGTCTTGAAGCAGAACTGCAGCCAGTTAGTACCCATGTCCCAGTTTTACCTCAATGACTGATGCCTCACTGGCACTTAGGGTTTCTGTGAATTTGCTCAGGGAAGGGGGACCATATCCCACTCTGCAGAGTTTGGGAGAGAGGAAGCCTCCTGCTGGCAGTCAGTGCTAACGATAAAAGGAAAGCAATCTCTGGAGCACGCAGCTGGAAGAATCCGGGGCTCAATAACAGCTCGTTCCAAAGTACTGGGTAGTGACGGGAAAGGAAAGAATTGAAACAAAGCCAGCAGGCCAGAGTGTTTATGCCCGTCTTGAAGAGACTAGCTCGGCCCTGGGTTTTTCTAAAGTTCAATTATCCTCATACTGTAATTACAGTGCTCCAGTTGGATAAGGGGTGGGATGATATTCCTCTCATTTTCTAAGTGATTTCAAAGTAATGGTATCTTGCAGAATTTCCCTCAGAGCCCCTTCATCTTTGTAATAACCCTTTATATTTGTCTTTCTTGGTTAAACTCGGAATATTTTTTCAGACATTATGTCATCCACTGGGACTCAATCCCATCTCCAATGGGCTGTCAGAAATGGTCCAATCTATACCACTCCTTCCTTTCCTTAAAGTACTGGGAAAGGAATGAGAAACTCACCCAGGGATTAAACAAAATAAGCATGCTTCTAACACATACAGCTCTGAAAAGTATTAAGCTCTTAAATGCAGATTGCACAGGGGTGTTAATCTCTTCTTAAACCTGAGGTCCAAAAACAATACCATGACTTCTCCAGCAAGATGTCAGTACTGCACCCAGGGGAACAGGCTCCTTTCAGAGAGACAGACAGGAGGGCAGGCAGGACAAGACACCCCACCACAGGGCCTATGGCAGCACTTCACTTGTTTGCAACCAGACGAAGGGTAGAGTTGCCAAAGTCCACCAAAGCTGATAAGCTATCAGTAATCCATTAGGGGAATACAATTAATTATTAACACAGCTTAAAATCAAAAGGTTTTAACTCTCCTTATCCACCCCCACACAAAATTCTGTAAATGAACCCTAAGTCTCTCCTCGTTGTCTAGTAGTACTCAATTTTTTATGCTTAGTGCCATGTTTGGGTACCAGTTCTGTATCTCTTTTTACATAATATGCCCTTCTTCTTATTAGCCTTTATTAGTCCTCTTCTTATTTTCACTTGTTAAAATCCTAACTCTTCAAAGCCACTTCAGAAAGCTTCTTGATTCTTCTGTAGCACATTTGATCTACCCTTTCAAACTTTCTTGATTGTAACCCACGTTAAAAAATATTTTACAGGGGTGCCTGGGTGGCTCATTCCTTAAGCATCTGCCTTTGGCTGTGGTCATGATGCCAGGGTCCTGGGATAAGCCCCGCATTGGGCTCCTTGGTCAGCCGGGACCCTGCTTCTCCCTTTCCCTCTGCCCCTCCCCCTGCTTGTGTTTCCTCTCCCGCTGTCAAATAAATAAATAAAATCTTTAAAAAATATATATTTTACGGGGCGCCTGGGTGGCTCAGTGGGTTAAGCCGTTGCCTTCTGCTCGGGTCATGATCTCAGGGTCCTGGGATCGAGTCCCGCATCGGGCTCTCTGCTCGGCGGGGAGCCTGCTTCCCTCTCTCTCTCTGCCTGCCTCTCCGACTACTTGTGATTTCTCTCTGTCAAAAAAAAAATATATAAAAATCTTTAAAAAAATAAAAAATAAAAAATATATATTTTACACTCCACTATAAATAAAAACTCGAGTATAAATAATACAGCAAACAAGTTTTTAAAAATTTCATTAGTACAGACAATGTACTGATATTTTATATTCTATTTCAATCTTTTAAAAAGTGGTAACAAGCCAACTAAATTTATTTCAGGACCCATTATTGGGTCCTGAATTAAAACATTTTCATACGGTTTATGATACTTGCATTTTCCCCTTAAAAATTATTTCATTTGGGGGTACCCAGGTGGCTCAGTTGGTTAAGCATCTGCCTTTAGCTCAGGTCATGATCCCAAAGTCCTGGGATCCAGACCCACAGGGCCCCATACTCAGAGGGAAGCCTGCTTCTCCCTCTCCCTATGCCTGCCACTCACCCTGCTTGTGCTCTCTGTCAAATCAATTTTTTAAATCTTTAAAAAAATTACTCTCTCACCTCCTTATTAGACCTTAAACTATCTTGATTACCAAAGATTTCTGTATATACTTGCATCCCTTAACATTACATCTTGCATGTGAAAGATTCTCAGTATTTGCTGGATGAATGAATAGGCCAGCTCACTAGAAGTTCCATGTTGGATGATATTTAAGGGAACTAAGCACAAAAACCTGACATTTTCATGACTATTTCCTTTCTGACAAGTTACCACAACTACCAGCCAAAAGATATGCAGATCGCCCACAGCTGAGGTGAATGAACATCCTTTGCAAAAAAAGGCAGAGAAATGAGACCCCAGGCCTGAGGACTGGGGGCTCAGAAAACCAAACACCCCTCTATGGTTTGTGTTGACAAGGTAGGCAACTTGATCAGCAGGTGGGGCAAAGATCCTCTTTTGGATCCCTAGCCCTCAGGTCAGTTGAAAGACACTGAAGAGAGAAATCAATGACCAGGTTTTTAAGATACTTTTTTTTTTTTTTTTTAAATTTATTTGACAGATCACAAGCAGGCAGAGAGGCAGGCAGAGAGAGGGGGGAAGCAGGCTCCCCGCTAAGCAGAGAGCCCGATGTGGGGCCCGATCCCAAGACCATGAGATCATGACCCGAGCCGAAGGCAGAGGCTTTTACCCATTGAGCCACCCAGGTGCCCCTTTAAGATACTTTCAAGGGGAAAATGAGTTTTCCATGTTTGGCCTGGTGTAATGAGTTTAAGAGGATCAGAGGAAACGTGAATCATGTCAGAGGACCAGCACCTCACACTCTGTTAGCCAAGAGTTAGAATGACTTTAGCTTCAGTCACTTCTGTTATCGTATAATTTTTTTAAAAGATTTTATTTATTTGAGGGGCGCCTGGGTGGCTCAGTGGGTTAAGCCACTGCCTTCGGCTCAGGTCATGATCTCAGGGTCCTGGGATCGAGTCCCGCATCGGGCTCTCTGCTCAGCAGGGAGCCTGCTTCCCTTCCTCTCTCTCTGCCTGCCTCTCCGCCTACTTGTGATTTCTGTCAAATAAATAAAATCTTTAAAAAAAAAAGATTTTATTTATTTGATACATAGACACACACGAAGAGAGCACAAGCAGGGGGAGCAGCAGGCAGAGAGAGAGGGAGAATGAGGGACGGGATCCCAGGGATCATCACCTGAACTGAAGGTAGGTGCTTAATGACTGAGCCACCCAGGCGCCTCATCTAATGGTTTGGGCAGACAAAAAAGACAACTGGTAAAAAATAACACCTGATTGAGTAGCAAATATAGGAATTTTCCCATTTCATCTAAGATAACTTAGTTTCTTAGCGTATAGAGGATTGATGTTTGTCTCTAATTCTGTTTATAGTATTCCCTTTATAATCTTTTTATTTCTGTCAGGTCAGTAATCCTTTCTTTCATTCCTGATTTTTGTAATTTGAGTCTTTTTTTCCCCCTTGGCTAAAGGTTTGCCCATTTTGTTAACCTTTTTAAATAACCAAGTCTTATTTTTCTATTTTCTTTATTCATATTATTTTTTCATTATTTCATTATTCATATCATTTTCATTATTTATATATTATTCATCTATTTTCATTTCATTTCTTTTTTTTTAAGATTTTATTTATTTATTTGACAGAGATCACAAGTAGGCAGAGAGTCAGACAGAGAAAGAGGAAGGGAAGCAGGCTCCCCGCTGAGCAGAGAGCCGGACTCGGACTCGGGGCTCTATCCCAGGACCCTGGGATCATGACCCGAGCCGAAGGCAGAGGCTTTAACCCACTGAGCCACCCAGGCACCCCTCATTTCATTTCTTTCATTAATTTCTGCTCTGATCTTTATTAGAAAATACCATTATTTTTGTCCTTGCCTTTGAATGAATGTTTACCTGGCAACAGAATTCCAAGTTGACGGTGCATTTTTAAGTTACTATTCCTTTGCATTAAGCAGTTGTTGTGACTGATGACAAGTGAGCTGTTAGTTTGACAACCTTTCTTTGTCAGCTATCTTTAACCTCTAATCCTTGCTAAGATTCTGTCTTTGGGGGTTCTATAGTTTTACATTACATTTAGAAGTGAATGTGCTTTTCTTTAGCCTCAGGTTCTTCAAGAAGAGGGTTGATATTTGTCTCTAATTCTGGAAAATTCCACCTTTATATCTTTCATATTTTCCCACTCATTCTTTCCCCCTTTAAACTGCAGGAGCTCCTATTAGACAAATACTGGAGCTTCTCATTCTCTCCGGTCTCATTTCTTGCATAGTTCCCACTGTACCTCTCCGTGCTGCCCTCCCATTGACTGCACTAGTTCCTCTCATTAGTCTGAGCCAATCTTCACGGTGATGTTTCAGCTTGTGGTTCTTCCACATGCCAGTAATATAAATTCAGACAATGTTTACGTGCATGTGGCCCAGGCTTTGGGCTTTCTCATGAATGCCTGTTTACCCCAAAGTTCCTTGTTGCCACCCCAGGATGGTTGGCAGGGTCTCTTTCAGGATCCAGCTCTCTTTGTGGGGGCAGGGCGGGAAGTGGGGGGGCATGACTCTATTTTGTAATCCAGCACCTCACAGGCATCTTCCATCCTTAACTAGAATGCACATCCTCAGTGCTCTTGCCCCTGCACTTTTGTCCCTAACCCTGGGAGCTGTGTTTGTCATCATCAACTATTACCTCTCCGGCTTCCCTTTCTTTCTTGTACCTCTGTATTTTCTTCCCTTCTTCCTTCCCTCCCTTGTTTTTTCCTATTTTGACCAACATTTGTCAGTATGGTCAATTCAGTCTGACACATTGCCAGACATCTCCCTAGTTTACTCACTTAAAAACATGTATTTCAGAGCAGTTTTGCTCATTCTGGTGAGTAAAACTGAGTGGAAAGTAGAGATTTCCCATGACACACAGCTTCCCCCATTACCATCATCTCCCACCAGAAATGGCTCCCGTGTCACAACTGTCGAACCCACAATGACACATCATAATCACCCGAAGTCCATAGTTTACATCAGCATTGATGCTTAGTGTTTTTCATTCTACAGTTTAGATGAACACAGGACATGTATCTACCATTACAGTATCATACAGAATAGTTTCCTTACCCTAAAAATCCTCTGTGCTCTGCCTATTCATCCCTCCTTCTCCCCAACCTGATTTTTTCACTGTTTCCTTAAGTTTTGCTTTTTCCAGAATGTCATATAGTTGGAATCATACAGCCTTTTCAGATCGGCTTTTCACTTGGTAATAAACATTTAGGGGGCACCTCAGTGGCTCAGTTCTTAAGCATCTGCCTTCACCTCAGGTCATGATCCCAGGGTCCTGAGATTGAGCCCCGCCTTGGGTGGGGGGGTGTCCCTGCTCAGCAGGAAGCCTACTACTCCCTCTCCCACTCCCCCTGCTTGTGTTCCCCCTCTGTGTCAAATAAACAAAATCTTTAAAAAAATTTTTTTTTTGAGTTTTCTCCATGCTTTTTGTGGCTTGATAGGTTTTTTTTTTTTTTTTAAATATTCCGTTATCTGGATGCACCACATTTTATTTATGCATTCACCTACTGAAGGACATGTTGGTTGCTTCCATGGTTTAGCAATTATGAATAAAGCTGCTATAAACATCTGCATGCAGGGTTTTGTGTGGACAGAAGTCCTCAACACATTTGAGCAAATACCAAGGAATGTGATTGCCAGACAACATGGTAGGTTTAGATTTTGATGAGTCTGGCTAAAGGTTTATAAATTTTGTTGGTATTTTCAAAGAAAGATTCTGGTTTCACTGATCTTTTTTTTTTTTTTTTTCTTTTTAGTTTCTATTTATTTCTGCCCTAATCTTTCTTATTTCCTTCCTTTTACAGGTTTCTTTTTTCCTAGTCATTTAGGTATAAAGTTATGTTGTTTGAATTTTTCTTGTTTCTTAGGAAAGGCCTGTATTGTTATAATCTTCCATCTTAGAAAAGCTTTCACTTTATCCTAAAATTTTAGACTATTGTGTTATCATTTTCATTGTCTCTCCAAGCATTTTTTAAATTTCCTCTTTGATTTCTTGGTTGACTCATTCATTGTGCAGTAGTGTGTTATTTAACTTCCACATTTTTTTTTTTGTTTTTGGGGTTTTTTTTTTTTTTTTAAGATTTTATGGATTTAGGGGCGCCTGAGTAGATCAGTCAATTAAGCATCTGCCTTCAGGTCAGGTCATGATCTCAGGGTCCTGGGATGGAGCCCTGCATTGGGGTCCCTGCTCAGTGAGGAGTCTGCTTCTCCCTCTTCCTCTACTCCTCCACTACTCAAGCTTCTTCGCTCTCTCCTCCCTCTCTCAGATAAATAAATAAAATCTTAAAAAAAAAAAAAAAGATTTGGGGCACCTGGGTGGCTCAGTGGGTTAAAGCCTCTGCCTTGGGCTCAGGTCATGATCTCAAGGTCCTGGGGTAAAGCCCCACATCGGGCTCTCTGCTCGGCGGGGAACCTGCTTCCCTCTCTGTCTCTGCCTGCCTCTCTGCTTGTGATATCTCTCTCTTAAATAAATAAAATCTTAAAATAAAAAAAAAAGACTTTTTAAATTTATTTTCAAGATAGTGAGTGTGTGTACGAGAGTGGAGAAGGGGCAGAGGGGGAGAGAGAGAGAGACAATCCCCCCTGCCAGCAGACTCCCCACTGAGTGGGAACCATTGTGGGGCTTGATCTCATGACCTTGAGATCAGGACCTGAGTGGAAACCAAGAGTAGAAGGCTTAACTGGCTGAACCACTCAGGCACCCCCATGTATTTGCATTCTTTCCAGATTTTTTCTTTTCTAGTAATATTGCATGTTCAGAAAAGATGCATGGTAGGACTTTATAATCTTTTTGAATTTGTTGAGACTTGTTTTGTGGCCTAACATGTGATCTATTCTGGAGAATGTTCTCTGTGCATTTGAAAAGAATGTGTTATCCCACTGGAATGTTTTGAATATAGCTGTTGGGTCCATCTGGTCCAATGCGTCATTCAAAGCCACTGTTTCCTTATTGATTTTCTGCTTGGATGATCTATCCATAGATGTAAGTGGGGTGTTAAAGTCCCCTGCTATCATTATATTATTATCAATTACTTCTTTTATGTTTATTATTAGCTGCTTTATGTATTTTGGTGCCTCCATGTTGGGTGCATAAATATTTACAATCATTGTATCTTCACAACGGAGGAATGTTCCCTTTATGATTATATAGTGTCCTTTTTTTGTTGTTTTAAAAAAAGTTTTTAGTAGGCTCCAATGGAACCAATACGGGGCTTCAACTCACAATCCCGAGATAAGACCCAAGCTGACACCAACAGTCAGATGCTCAACCAACTGAGCCACCCAGGTGACCTTAAAAATTTTTTTTTCAGGCATGCCTGGATGGCTCGGTGGGTTAAAGCCTCTGCCTTTGGTTTGGGTCATGATCTCAGAGTCATGGGATCCAGCCCCACATCGGGCTCTCTGCTAAGCAGGGAGCCTGCTTCCCCCTCTCTCTCCGCCTGCCTCTTTGCCTACTTGTGATCTCTGTCAAATAAATTAATATTAAAAAATTTAAAAAAACTTTTCTCAATTGGAGTAAAGTTGATATAACCTTTGCCACTTTAACCATTTTGTTATTTTAAGTAATCTCTACTCCCAACATGGGGCTTGAACACTTGACCCTGAGACCAAGATTCTCATCCTCTACCAATTGAGCTAGCCAGGCACCCCCTCTTTTATCTTTTGTTAGTCTTTCTTTTAAAGTCTATTTTGTCTGATAGAAGTATTGCTATCCCAGCTTTCTTTTCACTTCCATTTGCATGGTAAATGCTTCTCCATCTTTTCATTTTCAGTCTGTAAATGTCTTTAGGTCTGAAGTTAGTCTCTTGTACTCAACCTATAGATGGGTCTTGCTTTTTTATCCTGTCACCTTATGTCTTGTGGAATGTTTGTAAAAAAAAAAACCTCCCAAACTGTCTTCCAAAGTGGCTGTACCATTTTTGCATTCCTACCAGCAAGCAACAGAAGTTTCTTTTGCCCCACATCCTTGACAGCATTTAATCTTGTCAGTGCTCTGGATTTTGGCCAATCTAATAGGTGTGTAGTGGTATCTTGTTTTAATTTGTAATTCTGTAATGACATGCGATGTTGAATACCTTTTCAATATGCTTATTTGCCAACTGTATATCTTTGGTGAGATGTCTCCTCAGGTCTTTTGCCCAATTTTCTTTTCTTTTTTTTTTTTTTTAATAGATTTTATTTATTTATTTGACAGACAGAGATCACAAGTAGGCAGAGAGGCAGTCAGAGAGAGATGGAGAAGCAGGCTCCCCACTGAGCAGAGAGCCTGATGCAGGACCTTGGGATTGTGACCTGAGCCAAAGGCAGAGGCTTTAACCCACTGAGCCACCCAAGCGCCCTCTTCTGCCCAATTTTCAATCAAGTTGTTTGTTTTCTTATTATTAGGAGTTGTTTTATTTAGGGTAAGTCTTTTATCAAATATGTTTTTGGCAAATATTTTTTCCTAGTCTATGGCTTGTATTCTCATTTTCTTGATTTTCCCCATTTTTTTAAAGAAAGAAAATAAAAACGTACTAAGAAACTCATATAAAGCTAGGCATGGAGCCACAAAGTGAAAGTAGGGTCTTCTCCAGTAATCTCAAAGCACTGAGAAATTTCAGGCACAAATTTTGTTTTTAATATAGAAAGACAGTCTATTTATAAATCTGCTTCCTTTTATATACCATTCAACAAAATGTTGCCCAAGTAAAGGGCCCCGTAACACTGAAATTAGGTTCTGTCTAGGGGTGCCTAGATGGTTCAGTTGGCAGAGTGTGAGACTCTTCATCTTGGGGTCATGAGTTCAAGCCCCACATGGGACATAGAGCCTACTTTATTTTATTTATTTGAACCTACTTAAAAAAATTTAGTTTCTATCTAGAATGAGTTCAGGGGCACCTGTGTGGCTCAGTTGGTTGAGCATCTGTCTTCAGCTCAGATTATGATCCCAGAGTTCCAGAATCAAGTTCTACATCTGCTCTTTGCTCAGTGGGTAGTCTGCTTTTCCCCCTGTCCCTCCCTGTTCTTGTGCTCTCTAATAAATAAATAAAATCTAAATAAAATAAAATAGAATGAGTTCAAGAAACACTACACCATCTCAGAATGGAGTTTCTAAATAAATACAAGGAGATGTAGCGGTAAAGCAAGCAGCCGGCGTGCTTTGGGAAGGTATTTTTAAGGGTTACAGAAAGAAGGGCAAGCAAGCATTATTAGAAAAAGGGGAAGGGAGAGGCCACTCTTCAGGCCGGCTCTCACCTAGGTAATAGAAACTGTCTGATGGGAAAAGAGATTTGAATAACAAGATAACACACACACACACACACACACACACACACACACACACACACACACAGACACATCCCTCTATCACTCCAGAAGACTGTTAGTGACTTTTTCGAGAAATCTTACTACCAGGTCCCAGTGAAATTACCTTGCTACTAATACTGGAGCTGCATCTTGCATACTGAATAATAAACTAATAATTCTAACAAGTGTTGCAGTTCTAGAAAGGAAAAGAACTATATCAATATATCAACAGCACTATCTTAAACACAAATTTACATTTATACAAATGTTTTTATTTATTCCCCACACCACAGCCCAATCATTTCACACTGAGACTGAAAAAGCAAGAAAATAGGAATAAAAAGTGAAGAAATTTTTGTATTATATTCAAGCATTTGTCTTTTCTGATTATATAAGAGAAAATGAGTATTAGGAAATCCAACTTCAAAAGAGAAATTCAAAATTCAAAATGCTTCTGAAGAGAATCAGAAAACTGATCAGTTAAGCCAGAGACCAGTGATCCAATTTGTTTGATTCAGTGGTTTTAAATTCCAGGCCTTAGCCTTACCCTGTGTCCTACCCTCCAAACGACACCAGAAGTGCACTTAAGGACTATCAACACTCAAAGCTCTTCAACACAACTTTGAAGCAGAGGCTGGGCACCACAACAAACTGAAAACTTGCTTGGTTTTCTTTTTCTAAGGAGTTTTTTAAGCTAAACTTTGTCTTCTCACACACTGTCATATAAAATGGGAATTTCTGCTTTGTCCCCTCCATGCCATTACACCAAAATATAAATAAAAGCAAATTCAAAAAGTTTAAATAAAACTGGCTTTTAAAACCAGTTAAAGCAAGTTAAAACGGAATTAACCCCAAAGGGGTTAGGAGATTTTAAAACAGGGAAAAATAAACACAAAAAAACCCACAGGCAGAGTGACAACTTTCGAAGCTGAAATGGCTGGACTTTGGCAGGAGTGTCATGATTTCCAAAGCTGACTTCTGGAAATCTTAAGCTGGATTCAGAAAAATTCCTAGCGAAATGAGCCAAGACCCAGGAATAGGTTATTGAGCAAGGAAAATGAGTGATTCCATTTACAAACACAACGAAAAGAAGGCCACACATCAGGGAGAAAGGTTTAAGAAAGGCTCACTCTGTCATGAACCTTCCTACCTGTTGAATTTCACCATGTTCTGATTCTTAATTTAAAAACTGAAGCTTATTAAAGATCAGTAACAGAGCAAATGTGTGTTGGGGGTGAGGGGTTTAAGAAGAAATCAACATGGGACACAGTAAAGCAACTAAAGTATACAGAAAAAAACTATCTGGCCTCTCTCAGGAGGCTAAGGAATGGTTCAAGGCCTCTTTCAAAAGCTTCAAAGCCAACTCCTTCACAGGTGTCATAAACTCTGTCCCCAGACAAGATTAGGTCAGAAGGGCCTGACTATGCCACCAGCTGGTTTTACTACGTGCCTTTCACACTTGCCAGCAATAGCAGTATCTTGAAAAACTTTGCCTCAGCCTTTTTATTACCTTTCTCAGTTGCCCAAATAAAATAACTCTCTACTGTAAGAAACCTGAAATGACTTCATTCATTATCACCTCTGGCGCCAGAAATGGGAACTGCGTAGTCAGCAGGACTTCCGAGGTGTAAGTACTGCTCCCGCAGGTCTGCACAGGGCATGCTGGCTGCAGAGGCTCCTCGAGGCTCCCCCACATCCACCTCTCCATCTACGCAGGAACAGTGCTGCCTGCACTTGATCTACAAAGACCACAAGGCAATTTCCAGCTGATAATTAGAATGGAACTTATTTCTTGGTGCTATCAGGTATAAAAGAGAAAAAAAAAGAAGAAAAAATATCTTATTCTACTGGGTCGATGAAAAAAACCCACCAACACAAAAACCCCTTCAGTCTTTCTTGCTCCTGCACGAGTCGCCGCCGAGTTCAGAACTCTAACCTCCCTAACCAGCCCACAGCCTGGTGGTCCAGTCACAGGAAGAACAGGTTCTCGCATAGCTGGATGGCTGGTTCGTGATGCAAGATTTGTCCTGACAGGAAAGCGAGCTTGTGGGCATACTTGCAAGGAGCTGGAACTCTGATGGTGCCAGGCCAATTCCAGTACATGTGACACAGTTTGAAAGTCAACCTGTAGGCCAAGAAGAAAATATGATCTGTAGGACTCTCCACCTTCAATCTGGGACATGATTATGAAATGGGTGTATGACACACAGCATACTTTTCAAAAAACCAGGGGACTGAGAAATACATGATGCAACTTTGGGGAATCATTATTTTTAAGTGGAATTATTTCCTTTCCACTATTTGTAAGTTAAGAGGACATGGGTAACATGGGTAAATTCCCTCACTTTAGGTGCCCCATCTTTAGATCAAAACAAGGTGGGGCACCTGGGTGGCTCCATCATTTAAGTATCTGCCTTGGCTCAGGTCATAATCCCAGGGTCTAAGTCCTGCATCAGGCTCCTTGCTCAGTGGGGAGCCTGCTTCTCTCTCTGCCTGCTGTTGGTCCTATTTGTGCTCTCTCCCCATCCATTCCTCTCTGACAAATAAATAAATAAATCTTTAAAAAAAAATTAAAAAAAGGTAAACAACAGAACTTTTTTTCCTCTCAGTAAGAGGCTGCAGAAGGTACCACCCCAGCAAACTACTGATATAACCTGAGCCCAAAAACACTGGATCTCAAAAGTTGCTTTATGGGGGAGCCTGGGTGGCTCAGTCATTGGACTTCTGCCTTCGGCTCTCAGGTCATGGTCTTAGGGTCCTGGGATCCAGCACGGCATCAGGCGCTCTGCTCAGCGGGAGGCCTGCTTCTCCCTCTCCCACTCCCCCTGCTTGTGTTCCCTCTCTCTAATGTGTGTCTCTCTCTGTCAAATAAATAAATAAAATCTTAAAAAAAAAATGAAGCTCTTAAAATAATTTTAATATGCACAATACAGACCAATCCACTTTCAAAAAGATACCATTAGCATGAAAGATAAGAAGAAACTCAAAGGGTAAATGTTTGAGGGGGAGGGGATTAACGCCATCTTAGCTAGCTGCAGAATTAATTACAAGAGAGAAAGAGTAGGGGCGCCTGGTAGGGGCGCCTGGGTGGCTCAGTGGGTTAAGCCGCTGCCTTCGGCTCAGGTCATGATGTCAGGGTCCTGGGATCGAGTCCTGCATCGGGCTCTCTGCTCAGTAGGGAGCCTGCTTCCCTCTCTCTCTCTCTGCCTGCCTCTCCGTCTACTTGTGATTTCTCTCTGTCAAATAAATAAATAAAATCTTTAAAAAAAAAAAAAAAGAGAGAGAGAAAGAGTAAATGACAGGTCAGCTCACCTCTGCATGTGATCAGGGCTCAGGTTTGCAGTGTTGAGAACACAGATATAGTGGGTAGGAATGCCACAACCCTGCCGTACATGATGAGCAAGAAGGTAGAAGTCTACCCTAGGAAGGAAAAAGTACAAAGGAATGATACAGTCAGATCTGGCTACAGAAAGCTGGAAAAGATCTTGGTGATCATTTTTGCTCCTTTACCTAAGGCTCAGAAAGCTCAAATGATTGGATCAAAGACATACACAGACCACCATGATTACAGCTCAGGTTTCCAGATTCAACAGGCTATTTAAGAGTGGTAGCAGTAACTACCAAAACTGTGTGCAGAAGATTAAAAAAGCATGTTCGACCTTAGGAAAAGAATGTGCATTTAGTATTTTATACTGAATATTTATAAATACTTATATTTATTTATATTTATTATATGCATTCATACATTTACATAAATATATTTATATTCTATATACATATATTTTATATATTAAAAAGTATATATTTATAAATAACTACTTTATAAATACTGAATATTTATATTTAAGAGGTAAAAGCTTTATTGTTGTTTTCTTTTTAATCCTTTTGAAAATATTTTATAATAGCAAAATCTCTGAGGATTCCATTCCATATCTCTCTAGGCAACCTCCCCATTCCAATACCTAGGGAACAGATAACTCTTAACACCCACTTTTATTGAAATATAATGTTTCCCCCCACTTACCACTCACAGCTTGTTATGGTATGATCTACCACAGTCCCAGGGGAGGGAGTCACAAAGTGCTCAGTAGCAGCCAGGTACAGATTAGTGCTGATTTTCTTCTGAACTACAAATACTACCATCTTGGGCTGATAATTCTCAAAAGCTTCAAAACACTTCTGTAGCTGAGGAATCTCGTAGTTGGCAACTGTCTTCAGTTGGCCATCAGACACTCCATCACGGTACACCACGATCTTCTCCGGGAGACAGTGATTCACCTGCAATGGACACCACGCTGAGGTGAACTGTGGGGTCTGGGGTTAATGACCGCAGGCAGGAAGAGGCTCACTCAGTACACAGCCTGGAGATCTGGCAACAGATCCCTCTGATGGAGGGACCAGACCACCATATCAGAAGGGAAAGGAGAAAAGATTCTAGTTACTTCTAGACTTCCTGAGGGTAGTAAAACAGACCTGGTACAGAGAAGGTGTTATAAAATATGAAAGCAAAAATAAGCCTGTGATGCGTCACATACTATGGCACGTACTCAAAGTTAAAAGGAATGGTAGGAAAATTATGGGGTGACTCAATCTTCCTATGATTTGGATTTAACATGAATTACTGTCTAGGCAAAGAACAAGGTAAACTGGTAGAGAAATGCACATATGACTGCACATCCTACAAATCTACCATTTTCACATTTTTTGTACGTAAGTAACATCTGAAGTTGCTAATTAGTGAAAAGGTCCTTTACTAAATATTATCCTAAAGGATAACATTAAACATAAAGGTATAACATTAAACATTTTTACTTTAAGTAATTAGTTAGCAAAAAGTCATGGTAAGTTATTTATGGATCCAAATCAAATTTGGATGCTGGCTTGAATCAGTTTGAAGAATAATGTGCTTCCCATTAGAGAATATAATTATGTTCTAGCTGGATTTGATTTCAATGGTTCAAGAGAATAAGCTGTTCTATTTTAAACTAGAAGTTCCCTGGAAAGTGCTTTAGTTTGACTCATAGTAAGTGGCAGTTCGATTCTAATCGCGTGGTATAGGTTATTCACAATTCCCCTCAAAAACCTAAATTACTGGGGCGCCTGGGTGGCTCAGTTGGTTAAGCAACCGCCTTTGGCTCAGGTCACGGTCCCGGAGTTCCAGGATCGAGTCCCGCATCGGGCTCCCAGCTCCATGGGGAGTCTGCTTCTCCCTTTGACCTTCTCGCCTCTCGTGCTCTCTCTCACTGTCTCTCTCTCAAATAAATAAATAAAAATCTTTAAACAAAACAAACCTAAATTACTAAATTAAATATACACACAGACTATACATTCTTTTTTCTTAACACTATTCATTCTTTATACATTACTCTTTTTAAGTTCAATTCAAAGAATACTTTGTAAATGTAACCATTTAGAATATTTCTGGAATTTAAGTTTAGAACTTCAAATATTTTATAAGTGTCTCTTTCTTTCTAACAACACCTCAAGTATTTCATTTACAAATGTATACTCATCTTCACAGTCCAAAACTGACATTAGTGTTCCAGTTTGTACTACTTTTTTCGTGTGTTATCTTTGGCTGTCCAGCATCTATTCTGCCTTTTTTGGTAAGAACATTCAGTTTTCTCTTACCCCCAAAAGGATAAGTCTAGGAGGACTATTAATCCAGGTGCATTCCCCTTATCCAAGGTTTTTCAGCACTCCTGATCTGACGGGGCTAGATAATTTTGTTTTGCAGGGGCTGACACTACAGGATATTTAGCATTCCTGGCCTCTACCCATTAGGTGCCAAGAGCAATTGCCCCCAGTTTTAACTAAAAATGCCTCTAGACACTGCCACTGCCCCCAGCTGAGAACCACTAACCAAAGGACATAAAGATGACTCAAGTCACACCAACACTACGTTCCTCCTTGCTCAGAATCTTGAGCAGAGAATGAAAATCACTTGGGGGACTCCTGGGTGGTTCAGTCGATTAAGCGTCTGCCTTCAGCTCAGGTCACAATCCCAAGCTCTTTAGATCAAGTCCCACATGGGGCTCCCTGCTCAGTGGGGAGTCTGCTTCTCCCTTTGCCTGCTGCTCCCTCTGCTCGTGCTCACGCTTGCTCTCTCTGACAAATAAATAAATCTTTAAAATAAAAAAAAAAGAAGAAGAAAACCGCTTGGATTTTGGACCCTTTGTGGTAGTATCTCTTTAGGTCCTTGCTTCTGGAACCTTTGGAGCTACCCTGGCTCCTGTCCATTTCCCAGCTTGATGCTAAACCTTCTCAGCCGTCCTGAGACTCTCTGTAATTTTATCAGCTAATTCCCATTTTGCTAAAGTTAACACATTTCTGTAACTTCTCAAAGACCTCTTACTGATACACTGTGTTAAAAGGTGGATACCCCAGGTATCAGGAAAAAACTCTCAATTCACAGGTAAGGAAACACAGAGGAAGGACACTGGATCTGGGGTCAGGAGATCTGGGACTGAGTCTGATTCTACTGTCCCTTGGCTATGATCTTGAACACTGTTTCCTCAGTTGAAAAATGGACTTTACCTTGTCAGGGTTGTTAAGAGAGATAAAGTAAAAAGTATATTTGGTTGACTCTTGAACAACACGAGTTTGAACTGTGTGGGTCCACTTATACATTAATTTTTTCCAATACAGTGCAGTATTTTAAGTGCATTTTCTCTTCCTTATGATTTTAACATTTTCTTCTCTCTAGCTTACTTTGTTGTAAGATTACGGCATGTGATACATTTAACACACAAAACATGTGTTAAATCTACTGTTTATGTTATTGGTAAGGCTTCTGGTCAATAGCAGGCTATTAGTAGTTAAGTTTCTGAGAAGTCAAAAGTTATACACAGAATTTTGACTGCATGATGGAGGGGGTTGATGCCCCTAACCCCTGTGTTATTCAATGGCCAACTACATTTATTTTTAAAAGCTGTTGAGAACCAGCTAGGTCAGGGAAACACAGGTATTCGAAGCACAAAGAAGGGACATAATGAGATCAATGGAGTGAAAAATAGAAACAAATTCATCTGAAGTATTCATTGATATCACCTCTTTCTTTAAAATTTGCTAACCAACCACTGAGTGTGAGATACTATACTTGGCCCTATATAAGCTGCCAGTAGAAGTGAAAAGACATGATTCCTGTTATCAAGGAGCTTAAAAACCTAATAATAGTTAACAATGGTAACTTTTCTAGGTCATCTAATCCAGTCTCCTCATTCTATAAATGATGATTATGGTCTAGACAAGGATCAGGACATTAAGACAAATCACGTTTTTTTTTAAAGATTTAATTTATTTATTTGATAGAGAGCACAAGCAGGATGAGCAGCAGGCAGAGGTAGAGGGAGAAACAGGCTTCCCGCTGAGAGGGGAGCCCAGTGCAGGCAGGGCTTGATCCCATTCATTCATTCATAGAGCACTCAAAGCCACTAAATAAAGCAATTGTGCTTGTCTCAGAAAATTAAAAAATTACTTTGATACAACCCAAATATTCATGGAACCCAAAGTAAAACTGGGGAGACAGATATATAAAGTAAATGCTAGTGACAAATTATAAATAACATTATAAAGGTGTAAGCAAAACACTCTAAGAATAGAAAAGCATAAAACATTTGTCATCTGGAGAGAGAAAAATGATCATTATGCCTCAGTAAAAGGTGTAATGAAAAATCAGGAGACAATTGAGACAGCAGAGAAGCATAAAAGGATTCCAGGTAAAACATAAGCAAAGGCCTATATTACAGCTGGAGAAAGGGTAAGAAAATTACTAGAGACAACTTCAGTTACACATTTGAAAAACTACTCAGGCGACCATCGGAAAAATCAGATTGGGAGCCTGGATGGCTCAGTTGGTTAAGGACCTGCCCTTGGCGCAGGTCATGATCCCAGGGTCCTGGGATCAAGCCCTGCATCAGGCTCCATGCTCAGCAGGGAGCCTGCTTCTCCTCCCCAGCTCAGGTTATCTCTCAATAGTTCTCTCTTTCTCTCTCAAATAAATAAATACAATCTTAAAAAAAAATTAAAAAGTAAAAAAAGATCAAAGATGATTAAGAATGGGTATTAGGACTAGAACACTTCAAGTTCAGAATGTCAAAAGACACCAAAAACCTTCATTCTTACGGTACCACACAAAGAAATCAAACTATAAAAATCACACTCCCAGGGATGCCTGGGTGGCTCAGTCAGTTAAGTGTTTGACGCTCGGTTTCGGCTGGGGTCATGATCTTGCAGCTGTAGGATTGAGACCCACACTGGGCTCCATACTCAGCTTGAAGTCCTTAGGGTTCTTTCTCCCTTGGCCTCTCCCCCTGCTTGCACAGGTGTGCACACAGTCTCTCCCTCTAAAATAAACAAACAAATAAATAAAATCCTAAAAAAAAAAACCCCACACTTCCATATGGGACTATCAAAGACCAGCAGATGCAAGAAAGCCTTGATAAACGAACTTGAACAAAGAGGAGCCTTCAAAGATGAGCAGTGAATCTCTGAAAGTTCCGAGAGACAAATGCCAAGAATGAGTGTGGGTAGCAGGAAGAGGAGGCCCGAGGCTGGAGATATTGTTATCCAAAACAGACCAGATTGACGGGATTCTTGGGAGGTGGTGGAGGAGGAAGGATAAGGAATTTGTCTTCCCCCACCCCTCCTTAACAAATGCACTAGCAGAATCTACCTGCTGTAAACGGTTTTGGAACTCTAGATAGAATTCATTGAAGGCTTGCAACTTCTCAGGAAGACTTGGGACAGTGAAGTGCAGGTTATTTCTTACTCTCAGTATAAAAGCAGCCCTATCGGGATGCCTGGATGGCTCAACTGGCTAAGCTGCTGCCTTTGGCTCGGGTCATGATCCCAGGGTGCTGGGATCCAGTCCCGCGCTGGGCTCCTTGCTCAACGGGGAGCCTGCTTCCCCCTCTCTCTGCTTCTGCCTGCCACTCTGCCTGCTTGTGCTCTCTCTCTTTCTCTGACAAATAAAATAAATAAATAAATAAAATCTTAAAAAAAAAAAAAAAAAGCAGCCCTATCCCCATGCTCACCCATGCTTCAGGGCACTATCCTTTCAATCCCAGGATCTGTGCTCTGATTGCTGCTTCTGATCATGTGCATGCGAAGAGGCAGGCAGCCATTCTTGCTACATCTATCTCTCCAGCACAAGTGACTTCCATGGGGTGCCTGGGTGGCTCAGTGGGTTAAAGCCTCTGCCTTTAGCTCAGGTCATAATCTCAGGTCCTGGGATCGAGCCCCACATCAGGCTCTCTGCTCAGCAGGGAGCCTGCTTCCTCCTCTCTCTCTCTGTCTAGTGATCTCTGTCTGTCAAATAAATAAATAAAATCTTAAAAAAAAAATTTTAAAAAAGTGACTTCCAGAGGCTTTAATGGGTAAGTGCCATTCATTTTGCTCTTTCTCCTCTTTTGGGGGTCAAACACTGAAACTAGACATTCAAAAACAACTGCATATATGTAAATAATCAGGAAGTGACAATGCATGTCCAGACACAGAAATGTGCAAAAAAGAACTTAAAAGACCTTAAGTTTCAGCACAGTCATAACCTATAGCAATAAAAAAAAAGAAAACTAACAAAAACCAGCAAAGCCCTGAAGAAGGGGAAGAATCTGATTTCCAAAGTTACAACATTAGATTCAAATGTCCAGTTTTCAACAAAACTCACAGGCAAAAAAAGAAAGAGGAAAGTACGCCTAAAGGAAAACATTAAATCAACAGAAACCGTTGCTGACAAAGACCTCATAGCAGTTATGCTGACCAAAGACCTTAAAACAATGGTTTTAAAGATGCTCAAAGAACCAAAGGGAGATGTGAACAAAGTAAAAAAAAAGTGGAAATATTAATGAAGAGAACACCTAAAAAGTAATGAAAAATAACTTCTAGAGTTGGAAAGTACAATAAATGAAATGAAAATTCCCTAGACAGATTCAAATGCAGATCTGAATAGGCAGAAGAAAACAGCAAACTTGAAGACATGCCATGCAAGAAATGCTCAAAGAGTCCTAGAGGATGAAATAGAAGAATACCTAATAGTAATGTGTAGCTGTGCAAAGAAATAAAGATTTCAATAAAGGTTAAGTATTATTGTAATGATGGTTGGTACTACATTTTAAATTTTTCTACACTATTCGTAAGACTAGTAATTTAAAAAAGAAGTATTAGTCTACAACCTAGTGCCATTTACCTTTGGTTTATAACTCTAAATCTTGTTTTTTACAAAATTTAAACACAAATGTATTTAAAAGGATTATCAGTCTACGTTTGGGGCATATTTATTTATTTATAAATAAAGATACCTATACTTTTTGACATCAAATGTCAAAATATATAATAAATTTTAGATATATTTTTTATCTATCTATACTTATATATAAAGAGCTAGAGACAGACCTGAAAGGAGCAGAGCTTTTAATATGTTATTGAAGTTAAACTACTATACATTCAAATTAGAGTGTTAGAACTTTAGGATGTTAAATGTAATCCCCATACTAACCACATAGAAAATAGCTACTAAACATACATAAAAGGAAATGAGAGCACCCCCAACAAAGTCAACCCAAGGAGGTCCATACCTTAGTGTGGACATGTAAACCCCATCAGCTGATTTTTCAGCAGAAACGTTGCAGACCAGAAGAGAGCGATGTGAGATATTCAAATTACTGAAAGGAAAAGATCTCCATACAAGAATACTCTACCCAGCAAGGTTATCATTCAAAATAGGCGAGAGAGAGGGGCACTTGGGTGGCTAAGTGGGTTAAGCCTCTGCCTTCGGCTCGGGTCATGATCTCGGGGTCCTGGGATCGAGTCCCGCATCGGGCTCTCTGCTCAGCAGGGAGCCTGCTTCCCTTTCTCTCTCTCTGCCTGCCTCTCTGTCTACTTGTGATTTCTCTCTGTCAAATAAATAAATAAAATCTTTAAAAATCAAAACAAAAACAAACAAACAAACAAAAAAACAAAATAGGAGAGATAAAGTTTCACAGATGAAAAGAAACTTAAAGAAGCTCATCACCATTAGACAAACCTTATAAGAAACATTAAATGAAATTCTTTGAGTGAACAGAAAAGGTCATAAGAGCATTAAGAGTATTATGAAAGGGGGATGCCTGGGTGGCTCAGTTGGTTAAGCCACTGCCTTCAGCTCAGGTAATGATCCTGGAGTTCTGGGATCGAATCCCCCATCAGGCTCCCAGCTCCTTGGGGAGTCTGCTTCTCCCTTCTCATGCTCTCACTCCTTCTCTCAATAAATAAATAAAATCTTAAAAAAAAAAAGAGTATTATGAAAGGAAAAAAATTCAAAGATAAATGCAAACATATAACACAAGTAGATTAAGCACTTATAAAACCTGTATATAAGTTAAAGCACAAAAGCAATAAAATCAATTATACCTATAAATATCAGCCAAATAAAATTAAGATATCCTATACATACACTGTGGTTGGTGGGGGGGGATAAAAATTTAGTGCTTTTTTAATGAGTTCAAACCTAAGCAACCCATAAGATGTTATATACGAACCTAACAGCAACGACAAATAGATACACAAAAAATAAAGAAAATGGAATCCAGGCATATCACTGAAGAAGGCCATCAAACCATAAGGCAAAAGAGCAAGAAAAGAAAGGAACAGAGAAGAACTATTAGAACAACCATAAAACAAGTAGGGGCACCTAGGTGGCTCAGTTGGTTTCCGTCAAGGTCATGATCTCAGGGTAGTGAGACTGGGCCCACCAGACCCAGCACCGAGTCCACTTGAGATTCTCTCCCTCTCCCTCTCTTTCCTCCCCTCTGCTCCTCCCCTCACTTGCACACGCATGTGTGGCACACTCTCTCTCAAATAAATAAATAAATAAAATCCTTAAAACACAACCATAAAACAAGTAACAAATGTTAGGAGTACATACCTATCAATAATTACTTTAAACTTAAATGGACTAAATGATCTAATAAAAAGAGACAGTGTTATTGAATGGATTAAAAAAAAAAAAGACCCGTCTACATGCTGCCTACAAGAGAATCACTTTGGACTCAAATACACATGTAGACTGAAAACAAAGAGGAGAAGCATTTATTAGGCAAATGGAATTAAAAAAAAAAAGTGGAGTAGCAATATTTATTAGACAAAACAGACTTGAAAATAAAGACTGTAGTGGGGTGCCTGGATGGCTCAGTGGGTTAAAGCCACTGCCTTCAGCTCAGGTCATGATCCCAGGGTCCTAGGATTGAGCCCCACATCAGGCTCTCTGCTCAGCTGGGAGCCTGCTTCCCTTCCTCTCTCTCTACCTGCCTCTCTGCCTGCTTGTGATCTCTGTCTGTCAAATAAATAAAATCTTTAAATAAAATAAAATAAAGACTGTAGCAAGAGACAAAAGACACTACATAATGATAAAGGGAACAATCTGAGGAGAGGATATAACAATTGTAAATAGTTGTACACCCAACATGGGAGAACCTAAATGCATAAAGCAACTATTAACAGACATAAAGGAAAAAGCTGACAATAATACAACAATAGTAGGGGAATGGAAAGACATTCCATGTTCATGGGTTTGAAGAACAAATATTGTTATAAAAGGTCTATACTAGCCAAAAAAATCTATACATTTAGCACAGTCCCTATCAAAATACCAATAGCATTATTCACAGAGCCAGGACAATCCTGAAAAATTGTATGGAACCACGATAGAACCCGGATAGCCAAAGAAACCTTGAAAAAGCAAAGCAAAGCTGGAGGCATCACGATTCCAGACAATTGTAGTAATCAGAGCAGTATGGTACAGAAACAAAAACAGACATATAGATCAATAGAACGGAAAACAAAACCCAGAAATAAACCTGTAACTATATATAGCCATTAACCCTTGACAAAGCAGGAAAGAATATCCAATAGGAAAAGGACAGTCTCTTCAACAAATAGTGTTGGGAAAACTAGACAGCAACTTGCAAAAGAAAGACACTAGACCACTTTCTTACACATACACAAAAATAAACTTGAAATGGATTAAATACCTAAATGTGAGACCCAAAACCATAAAAGTCCTATAAAAAAGCACACGCAGTAATATCTCTGACATCAACCGTAGCAATATTTTTCTAGATTATGTCTCCTGACACAAAGGAAACAAAAGCAAAAATAAACTATCGGGACTGTATCAAAATAAAAGGCTTCTGCACCGTGAAGGAAACAATCAACAAAACTAAACAGGAGGGGCACCTGGGTGGCTCAGTGGGTTAAAGCCTCTGGCTTTGGCTCAGGTCGTGATCCCAGGGTCCTGGGATCGAGTCCCACATCCGGCTCTCTGCTCAGCGGGGAGCCTGCTTTCTCCTCTCTATCATTTTCTGCCTCTCTGCCTACTTGTGATCTCTGCCTGTCAAATAAATAAAATTAAAAAAAAAAAAATAAACAGGAAACTATGAAATGGGAGGGGATATTTGCAAATGACATATTCAATAAAGAGTTAGTATCCAAATATATAAAGAACTTGTAAAACTCAACACCCCAAAATAATCCATTAAAAATGGGCAGAATATATGAACAGGCATTTTTCCAAAGAAGACATACAGATGGCTG
The DNA here is from genome assembly GCF_009829155.1 of Mustela erminea. Lineage (NCBI taxonomy): Eukaryota > Metazoa > Chordata > Mammalia > Carnivora > Mustelidae > Mustela > Mustela erminea. The sequence continues at coordinate 2,550,241 of NC_045615.1, read as the reverse complement.
GGGATCCTTGGTGGCTCAGCTGGTTAAGCGTCTGCCTTTGGCTTGGATCATGATCCCAGAGTTGTGGGACTGAGCCCCAAGTCTGGCTCCCTGCACAGTGGGGAGCCTGCTTCTCCCTCTGTGTCTGCCTGCCACTCCCCCGTTTGTGCTCTCCTCTCTCTCTCTCAAATAAGTAAAAATAAAAAAAATCCTAAAAAAAAAAAAAGACATACAAATGGCTAACAAATCCATGAAAAGATGCTCAACATTACTTATCATCAGGGAAATGTAAATCAAAACTGTAATGAGATATCACCTCACGCCTGGCAGACTGACTAAAATCAACAACAGAAGAAATAGATGGTAGAGAGGTGGAGAAAAAGGAACCTTTGTGCACTGTCTGATGGGAATGCAAACTGGTGCAACCACTGTGGAAAACAGTATGGAGCTTCCCCAAAAAAGTTAAAAATAGAACTACCCTACAATCCAGCAATTGCACTACTGGGTACTTACTCAAAAAATACAAAAACACCAATTCAAAGGGATACATGCACCCCTATGTTTACAGCAGCATTATTTACAATGGCCAAGATATAGTAAGCAGCCCAAGTGTCATCAACTGATGAATGGATAAAGAAGATGTGAGATAAAGAAATTTGTATTAAGTTCTTTAACATCACCCATATTTTTTCTAGATAGGTCTCCTCAGGTATGGGAAACAAAAGGAAAATTAAACTACTGGAACTATAGCAAAATAAAAAGCCTTTGCACAGTGAGGGAAACCATCAACAAAACAAAAAGGCAACCTGCTGAATGGGAGAAAGTACTGGTAAATGATATATCCAATAAGGGGTTAAAATCCAAATATAAAGAATTTATAAAACAACACTAAAAAACAAATCGTCCAGTTTAAAAAAATGGGCAGATGGGGGTGCCTGGCTGGCTCAGCTAGTAGAGCATATGACTCTTGATCTCAAGGTCATGAGTTCACTCCCCACACTGGGCATGGAGCCAACTTAAAATCTGGGGAAAAAAAAAAAATGGGCAGAGGATCCGAATAGACATTTTTCCAGAAAAGACATTTAGATGGCCACTGGACACATGAAATGATGCTCGACATCACTATTCATCAAGGAAATGCAAATCAAAAATACAATGAGATATCACCTCACACCAGTCAGAATAGATAAAAACAAAAACCCAAAAAATAACAAGTGTTGGTAAAGATGTGGAGAAAAAGGAACTCTCATGCACTACTGGTGAGAATGCAAAGTGGTGCAGCCATTGTGGAAAACAATATGGAGGTTCCTCAAAAAATTGAAAATAAAATTACAATATGATCCAGTAATTGCACTACTGGGTATTTATACAAAGAAAGCATAAACATTAATTTGAAAAGATATAAGGTCGCTTATGTTTATGGAAGCAAAATAGTCAAGATACAAAGCAATCCAAGCGTCCACTGACAGATGAATGGATAAAGAAAATGTGGTATACACACACACAGAGACACCCAACATACTGGATTATTACTCAGCCACAAAAACAGATCTTGCTGTTTGCAACAGCATGAACAGACTCGTATGGTATTATGTTAAATGAAATAAGTCAGTCAGAGAAAGACAAATACCTTATAATTTCATTCACAAGTGGAATTTAAGAAACCAAGCAAATGGACAAAGAAAAAAGAGAGACAAACAAAAAACCAGACACTTAAATACATACAGCAAATTGTCAGTTGCCAGAGGGTGGGTGGGTGGGGAAGATCCTTGAAATAGTAAAAGGGGATTAATAGCACACTTAATCTGATGCACACAGCATGATGTATAGATTGTTGAATCATTATACTATATGTTAATTATACAAATAAAAAATGAAATGAGAAAGGAATGTAACCATTTTACAACAAAAAAATGAACTAAACACAAAAGAAGATACTAATACAGTAAATGGAGGACAAGAAAAGCTAGAAGGCATACATAGAAAACAAACAGCAAAAGGACAAAATTTCTCCCCTAATTAGTAATTACTTTAAATGTAAATGAATTAAACTCTCCAATCAAAAAAAAACCGAGACTGGCAGAATAGATTAAAAACACATGATCCCGGGCGCCTGGGTGGCTCAGTGGGTTGAGCCGCTGCCTTCGGCTCGGGTCATCATCTCGGGGTCCTGGGATCGAGTCCCACATCGGGCTCTCTGCTCAGCGGGGAGCCTGCTTCCCTCTATCTCCCTCTCTGCCTGCCTCTCCATCTGCTTGTGATCTCTCTCTGTCAAATAAATAAATAAAATCTTTAAAAAAAAAAATTTAAAAACACATGATCCCAAAAAACAAAACAAAAAAACCCCCACATGATCCATCTATACACTATCTACAAGAGACTCACTTTAGGGGCACCTGGGTGGCTCAGTGGGTTGAGCCTCTGCCTTCGGCTCCGGTCATGATCCCAGGGTCCTGGGATCAAGCCCCGCATCGGGCTCTCTGCGCTGCGGGGAGCCTGCTTCCTCCTTTCTCTCTGCCTACCTCTCTGCCTACTTGTGATCTCTGTCAGATAAATAAAGAAAAAATCTTAAAAAAAAAAAAAAAAAAAAGAGACTCACTTTAGATCCAAAAATACATGTAGATTGAATGTGAAAGAACGGAAAATGATATTCTGTGCAAATAGTAATAAAAAGAAACGGGGGGTGGGGTGGGACCCTAGGTGGCTCAGTCAGTAAAGGATGCAACTCTTGATTCTGGTTCAGGTCTTGATCCCAGGGTTGTAAGATCAAGTCCTTTGTCAGGCTCAGTGTTAAGTGTGGAGCCTAATTAAGATTTATTCTTTCCTTCTCTCTCTGTCCCTCACTACTCCACCCTCCCCAAAAAGAAAGAAAGAAACTAGGGGTGTTTATACTAATATCAGACAAAATAGACTTGAAATCAGAAATAGTTACAAAAGGCAAAGGACATTATACATTAAAAAAAGTTCCAGGGGCACCTGGGTGGCTCAGTGGATTAAAGCCCCTGCCTTGGGCTCAGGTCATGATCCTGGGGTCCTGGGATCGGGCCCCACATCAGGCTCTCTGCTCAGTGGGGAGCCTGCTTCCCTTCTTCTCTCTCTGCCTGCCTCTCTGCCTACTTGTGATCTCTGTCTGTCAAATAAATAAATAAAATTTAAAAAAAAATAAAAAAGGTTCCAAAACTGCAAGATGATGTAACAATTCTAAGCATTTATACAGCTGATAACAGAGCATCGAAATATGTGAGAAGGGCAGAATTGAAGAGAGAATTAGGGAAATGCAAAATCAAAAGTACAGTAATATATCACTTCACACCCACTAGGATGGCCAATATAAATATATATACATATACACACACATACACACACGCGCACAGCAGAAGACAAGTATTGCCAATATGTGGAGACACTGGAACCCTTGTGCACAGTGGGATTATTAAATGGCATAGCCGCTGTGGAATACAGTACAGCAGTTCTTCAAAAAATTAAAAAGAAGACTTACCATATGATCAAGCAATTCCATTTCTGGATACAGAGGGCGTTGAAGAGATTTTTGTACATTCATGTTCACTGCAGAATTATTCACAATAGCTAAAATGCAGAAGCAACCCAAGTGTCCATAGACAGATGTATGCATAATCGTAATATAGTATATACATACAACAAAATATTATCCAGTCTTAAAAAGGGAGAAAATTCTGCAATATAATACGACATGGATGAACTCTGAGGTCATTATGCTAAGTGAAAAAAGTCAGTTACAAAAAGACACTGTATGATTCCACTTACGTGAGGTATTTAGTCAAAATCAATAGAGAATAGAACGGTGATTGCTCAGGAGCTGGGGAAGGTGGAGAATGGAGATTTATTGTTAAATAAATACAATTTATTGGGGACGCCTGGGTGGCTCAGTTGGTTAAGCAGCTGCCTTCGGCTCAGGTCATGATCCCAGCGTTCTGGGATCGAGTCCCACATCGGGCTCCTTGCTCGGCAGGGAGCCTGCTTCTCCCTCTGCCTCTAGCCTGCCACTCTGTCTGCCTGTGCTTGTGCTCTGTATCTCTCTCTCTAACAAATAAATAAAATCTTTAAAAAAAAAAAATACAATTTATTGTATGTACAGGGTTTCAGTTTTACAAGATAAAAAGAACCATGGAGATTGTGGTAGTGATAACTGCACAACATTATAAATGCATTTAAAACCATCAACTGGGGGCGCCTGGGTGGCTCAGTGGGTTAAGCCTCTGCCTTCAGCTCAGGTCATGATTCCAGGGTCCTGGGATTGAGCCCCACATTGGGCTCTCTGTTGGGCAGGGAGCCTGCTTCCTCCCTCTCTCTGCCTGCCTCTCTGCCTTCTTGTGATCTCTCTCTGTTAAATAAATAAATAAATAAATAATCTTAAAAAAAAAAAAAAAACCATCAACTGTATTAATCAAAAAGTTAAGACAGTATATTTTATGTTATATGTATTTTACTCAATAAAAAAAATTGGAAAAAAAAAATAAAAAGAAGAGGCCAGGCAAACTATGGGCAATTGTGGTTACAGGAAGGGCAAGCTGATGTCTGGAAGATTCCTCCAAATAATAATCACTTGCTGGAGTAAGCACTCCACCCCAATCTTGTCCCAATTCAGCTGAGAAAAGAGAAGTGAAAATGGAACTGAAAAGCGGAAAGAACCCACATTCACATATTCTACAGCTGCCTGCAACTTTTCATTCTAAAGGAAATTCCTTGGCCCTCCCGCCTCTAAAGTCAAATACTAGCAAAACTGGTCTAGCCCTATGTAGTCATAGCAACAGTCAGAACCACATCAGCAGCAACAAGGTTGATCAGAGCCGAGTTCCAGCTTCTTAAGCTTAGGCTAAGTAACTAATGAACTTATCATGTGGTGATTACTCATCATGAAAGATAAAGCTGAGTCAAGTGTCAAGAATGTAGTTGGGGGCGCCTGGGTGGCTCAGTGGGTTAAGCCGCTGCCTTCGGCTCAGGTCATGATCTCAGGGTCCTGGGATCGAGTCCCGCATCGGGCTCTCTGCTCGGCAGGGAGCCTGCTTCCCTCTATCTCTCTCTGCCTACCTCTCCGACTACTTGTGATTTCTCTCTGTCAAATAAATAAATAAAATCTTTAAAAAAAAAAAAAAAAGAATGTAGTTGGGTTTTGATTTTCACACTTGAGTAGAAGGAAACACTGGCACCCATACTCAAACACTAGGTTTCAGTGGCCCCTGAGACACCAAAGTAGAGAGACCAAGCAGAGAGTTGGAGATAAGTCTAGGAGCTCAGATGAACAGTACTGACTACAGAGTGTGTCCTTTTGGGTCCCATCCCATCTTTCTCTACCAGCAGTCCTTGGAACATTCTAGAAGTCCATAAAGTCGAAAATATTTTTATACTACAATACTACTACTACATTACCTGTCATTTATCACTGTAATTCTCTCATAAATTACATACTAGAATTTTCCAGAAGTAAATGACGTATGACATCACAAAAGACTAAATATAGAATATTTACTTGCATTTTGCTAACCCAAACATTAAAGCCATTTGCAAAAATGTAAAACAATGGCTCTCTTCTCCCTAAACATTTTGGTAGTAGTTATCTTTAATTAAAAATGTTGTTATTGGGCGCCTGGGTGGCTCAGTGGGTTAAAACCTCTGCCTTCGGCTCAGGTTGTGATCCCAGGGTCCTGTTATCAAGCCCTACATTAGGCTTTCTGCTGAGTGGGGAGCCTGCTTCCCTTCCTCTCTCTCTGCCTGCCTCTCTGCCTACTTGTGATTTCTGTCAAATAAATAAATAAAAATCTTAAAAAAAAATGTTATTGGGGCATCTGGCTGGTGCAGTCAGTAGGGTACGCAACTCTTGATCTCAGGGTTGGAAATTCAAGCCCCATGCTGGGCGTAAAGGTTACTTAAAAATAAGTAAAGTAAAAACAAAAATGTCATGTCATTAACATATACTGAGTTTATACTTATCCTCTTTTTTACTAGAGTACAGTTGACATAGGAGACTAATTTCAGGTATACAATATAATTATTTCATATTTATACATATTGTAAAATCATCAGCAAAATCCATCTTGTTAATATCCATCACCTCATATAATTATAGTATTTTCTTCTTGTGATGAGAACTTTTAAGATCTACTGTTAGTAACTTTCAGACATACAACATACAGTATCAACTACAGTTGCTAACATTACATCCCCATGACTCATGTAATTTTATAATTGGAAGTTTGTACTTTTTGACCCATTTCAACCATTTTGTCCACTCTCCTCACTCCCCAACTCTGACAACTCCAATCTGTTCTCAATGAACTTTTTTTTCAAGATGACACGTATGGGGTGCCTGGATGTCTCATGGTTGGTTGGTTAAGCTGGTTAAGCTTCATGTCCCACGTGGGCTCCACGTTCAGCAGGGAGGCTGCTTGAAGATTCTCCCCCTCTACCCCCTCCCCCACTTGTGTGCATGCACTGTCTCTTAAATAAATGTATCTTTAAAAAAAGACAACACAGGGGCACCTGGGTGGCTCAGTGGGTTAAGCTGCTGCCTTCAGCTCAGGTCATGATCTCATGATCCTGGGATCAAGTCCCGCATCGGGCTCTCTGCTCAGCAGGGAGCCTGCTTCCTTCTCTCTCTGCCTACTTGTGATCTCTGTCAAATAAATAAATAAAATCTTGAAAAAAAAAAAACACATATGAATAAACTCATGTGATATTTTTCTTCCCCCGACTTATTTCACTTAGCACAATGCCCTCAAGGTCCATCCATGTTGCTGCAAATGGCAAGATTTCATTCTTTTTTAATAGCTGAGTAATATTCGATTATAATATATATACCACAGTTTCTGTATTCATCCATTGATGGACAATTAGGTTGGCCCATCATATCTTGGCTACTGCAAATAATGCTTCAGATACCATTTTAAGTTAGCGTTTTCATTTTTTTTTTTTTTCAGATAAATAGCCAGAAGGAGAATTGCTGAATCATATGGTAGTTCTGTTTTTAATTTTTTGAGGAACCTCCAAAATGTTTTCCATAGTGGCTGCACCAACTTACATTTCCATCACAGTGCACAATGGTTCCTTTCTCTCCACATCCTTACCAGCACTTCTTTTCTTATTTTAAAGTAAACTCAAAAACATTAAACATTTCCTCAATTTTAACTTTGAATATGATAAATATTGATATATACTACTGAAATAAAAACTCACTAATATTTAAAAATGTAAAGGGTTCCTTAGACTGAAAGTTCAAGAATGGCTAGACTAAAGATATAAATCTAAATACAGACATTAAATCAAACCATGAATGAGCTTAAAGCCTGCCCGCAAGATGTGACACTTGAGACCAGGAATTCTGAAAAATCTTACAACTGAAAAGCTGGACAAAGTACATGCACATTAGGTGAAGGCCTTAAATCCAGGCAACATCAGCAAAAGAATGGAGGCATAGACAAATGAACCAGGCTTTTGTATGTTTTTCCCATGGCATCAGTTGCTGGTTTTGTTGATATCACAAGGGTACCTAAAAGGCTTAGGTTTGGAAGTGCTTTTTTTTTTTTTTCCTTTTTTGAACAGTTTTATTTGCTTTTAGTTTGCTATGCCTTAAGGTCACTCTTTTAAGGTATAGAACTCAAAGGTTTTATATTCATAGAATTTTGCAACCTTCATGAGTTATCTTTTTTTTTTTTTTTAAGATTTTAAAGAACACTGCTTAAACTGTTTAAAGAACCCTGTGTTCAATCTTTAAAGATTTTATTTGAGAGAGAAAAAGAGTGTGCATGCCCAAGTGCACAAGTAGGGGACGGGCAGAGGAAGAGGGAGAAGCACAAGCAGACACTTTCCACTGAGCAGGGTACCTGGTGCGGGGGCTCCTTTCCAGGACTCTAGGATCATGACCTTGTACATGGATCATGATGTACTCCCTCTGCCCCTCCCCCATACTCATACTCTCTCTTCTCTCAAATAAAATCTTTTTAATTTTTGATTTTTTTAAAAATTTGAGACAGAGAGAGAAAGAGAGCACAAGTGGGGAGGACAGTCAGAGAGAGAAGCAGACTCTTCAATGAACAGGGAGCCTGATGTGGAGCTCCATCCCAGGACCAAGATCATGACCTGAGCCAAAGGCAGACTCTTAACAAACTGAGCCACCAAGGCGGTCCTCAAAGAAATAAAATCTTTATTTATTTTTTAAAAGATTTTATTTATTTGACAGAGAGAGACACAGCAAGAGAGGAAACGCAAACAGGGGGAGTGGGAGAGGGAGAAACAGCCCCTCTGCTAAGCAGGGAGCCTAATGAGGGATCCCATCCCAGGACCCTGGGATCATAACCTGAGCAAACACTTAATGACTTAACAACTGAGCTACCCAGATGCCCCAGAAGTAAAACCTTGGGAAAAAAATACTATTTTTAGACCATTTATAAGTTCACACACACAAAAAACAAAAACTGAGATGGCAATACAAGAGTTCCCACATAACCCCTTTCAACCTTCAGTTTTTCTCCATTACCATATTAACTATTAAGGTAGTATATTTGTTACAATTAATGAGCAAATACTAACACATTGTTATTAACTAAAGACTATATTTACATTAGGGCTCACATGGTGTTGTACATTCTTTAGGCTTTGAAAAATGCCTGACATCATGTATCCATCATTACAGTATCACATATAATAGTTTCACAGCCCTAAAAATCCCTTGCGCTCCGTTTGTCCTTCCCTTCCTCACACTCTCAAACCTCTGGCAACCACTGATGTCTCTACTGGCTCCACAGTTTTATCTTTTTGAGAGTGTACTATAGTTGGAGTCATGCAGTATGTAGTCTCCCAGATGGGCTTTTTTTCATTTTGTAATATGCATTTAAATTCATTGCCTGGATACACCGCAGTTTACTTTTCATTTCACCTACTAAAGGAGATCTTTGTTGCTTCAAAGTTTTGGCAATTGTGGATTAAGCTGCAATGAACAACTCTGTGGAAGTTTTTGTACTGACATAAGTTTTCAACTCATTTGGGTAAATACTAAGAGCTACTGCTGGATCTTATGGTGAGAGGTTTTTTTTGTTGTTGTTGTTGTTGCTGTTAAGTAGGCTCCATGCCCAGTGTGGGGCCTGAATTCACCACTCAGAGATCAAGAGTCACATGCTCTACTGACTGAACTAGTCAAGCACCTCAAGAGTCTTTTTGGGGGTGGGGGGCAAGTTCCAGGTGGACATGAGTTTGGAAGGGTAATACTGAACTCAGTACAGTTAAGGTATTTAATTTTCAAATATAGTTAGATTTGCTTTGCTAATATTTTGTTGAGGATTTTTAAAAAAAATTTTATTTATTTACTTGACAGATCACAATAGGCAGAGAAGCAGGCAGAGAGAGGAGGAAGCAGGCTCCCTGCTGAGCAGAGAACCCGATGCAGGGCTCCATCCCAGGACCCTGGGATCACGACCTGAGCTGAAGGAAGAGGCTTTAACCCACTGAGCCACCCAGGCGCCCCTTGTTGAGGATTTCTGCATCATCTATGTTCATGAGCGATACTGGTCTGTGGCTTTACTGTAATGCCTTTATCTGATTTTGGTGTGAAGTGGTACCTTGTTATGATTTTGATTCCCATTTCCCTACCTATTAATTACATTAAGTTCTTTTCATGTGGTTTTTTTTTTTTTTTTAAGATTTTATTTATTTGACAGACACAGATCACATGTAGGCAGAGAGGCAGGGAGAGAGAGAGAGGAGGAAGCAGGCTCCCCGCTGAGCAGAGAGCCTGACTCAGGGCTCGATCCCAGGACTCTGGGATCACAACCTGAGCCAAAGGCAGAGGCTTTAACCTACTGAGCCACCCAGGCGCCCGGAGAAAGAGAATCTTAAGCAGGCTCATTGCCCCCCATGTAACCCAGTGTGGGGCTCAATCTCACAATCCTGAAATCATGACCTGAGCTGAAGAATCAGATGTAATTTAAGCAAATGAGCCACCCAAGCACCCCTTATGTGTTTCTTGTCTATTTGTATATGCTCTTTGGAAAAATGTCTATTCAAATGTTTCCTGGTTTTAAATTGGGTAATTGGTCTCTCTGTTGTTGAGGGATAAGAGTTCTTTACAATGTTCTGGAAAGTAGACCTTTATCAGATATATGAGAAGAATGATTCTGTCCCATTCTATGGGTTGTCTTTTTACTTTGATGGTGTCCTTTGAGGTAAAAAAGATTTAATTTTGATGAAGTCCAATTTATCTTTTTCTTTACTTGCTTTTGCTTTCAGTGTCATATCTGTTGTCTAATATACAGTCATAAAGATTTACACCTACATTATTATCCAGAATTTTAAAGTTTAAGTTCCTACACTTGAGTGCTTGATCCTTTGGAATTAATTTTTGTACCTTGTGTGAAGTAAGGATCCAGCTTCATTCTTTCTCATGTGGATATCCAGGAGTCCCAGCATCAGTTCTTCAAATGACCATTCTTTCCACCCCTGAATGGCATCCTTGTGAAAAATCAGTTTACAATAGGGACGGGGTCTTCCAATCCATGAGCAAGTAATGTATTTCCTTTTATTTACATTTTTTTCAATTTCTTTCAAGACATTCTGTAGTTTTCAGCATGTGTCTTACCCTTTTGTTAAAATTTTTCTGTTTCCTTTCATTTTTGATCACTGCTAGTATACAAAAGTACAAATGATTAATATATATTAATCCTATAACCTCAATCTGGCTGAACTAATTTATTAGCTATAACAGTTTATGTGTGTGATCTTTTTTTTTAAGATTTTATTTATTTATTTGAGAGAGAGACAGTGAGAGAGAGCATGAGCGAGGAGAAGATCAGAGGGAGAAGCAGACTCCCCATGGAGCTGGGAGCCTGATGCGGGACTCAATCCTGGGACTCTGGGATCATGACCTGAGCTGAAGGCAGTGGTCCAACTAACTGAGCCACCCAGGAATCCCTATGTGTGTGATTTTTAAGGTTTCCTATATGTAAGTTAACAACATCTAGAAAGGCATAGTTTTTCTTCATTTCCCAACTAGATGCCTGCTGCAGCTCTCTGGTGATAGCTTTGGTTAGCTTTAGTATCAAGGTAATATTAGCCTCATAGTCTGAATTGGGAAGTGTTTTCTCCTTTCCAATTCGATGGAAGAATTTATGACAGATTGGTGTTAATTCCTCTTTAAATGTTTGGTATAATCAAAAAGATTCAGTGGTCTGTGTCTTTCTCAGGGTCTGTCCGTTTCATTTATTTTCTTAGGACACAGTTGTTTACAGTATGTTTTTATAATCCTTTTTTTCCCATTTGGTCAGTAGTAAGGTTTCTTTCTTTCATTCCTGATTTTAGAAATCTTATTCTTCTATATTTCACGGGTGTTTAGCTAAAGGTTTGTCCATTTTATTGATCCTTTCAAATAAACTTTTGGTTTCATTGATTTTTACTATTGTTTTTCAATTTTCCATTTATTCATGTTCTAATCTCTATTATTTCCTTACTTCCTATTATTTCCTTGCTTTACGTTTGCTCTTCTTTTCCTTATTTCTCAAGGTGGAAATTGGGTTGTTTTGAGATCTTCATTTTTAAAATAGGTATTTACGACTGTAAATTTCCCTCCAAGCACTGTTTGCCTACATCCACAAGTTCTGGTATGTTGTATCTTTGTTTTTATTTATTTCAAAGTATTTTTTAACTTTCCTTGTAATTTCTTCTTTGATGCCTTGGTTATTCAGGAGTATTAATTTTCATGTATTTATGAATTTCCTGAATTTATCCTTATTAAAATTTCTAATTTCTTTCCACTGTGGTTTGAGAATGTATTTTATGTGATTTTAATCCTTCTAAATTTAATTGGTCTTGTTTTATATCCCAACATAGTTGACTATCTTGAGAGAATGTGCCATATACATTTGAGAAGAGTCTATATTCTGTTGGTGGAGAGTTCTATAGCTACCTGTTATGTTTAGTTGGATCACAGCATTCAAATATTGTTTCCTTGTTAATCTTATTTCTAATTGTTTTATCCATTATTGAAAGTGTGGAGTTTTGAAGTCTCCAAGTAATTACTGTGAATTTTCTTTTCATTTCTTTTCTCTCTTTTTTTTTTAAGATTTTATTTATTTATTTGACAGAGAAAGGCACAGTGAGAGAGGGACCACAAGCAGGGGAGTGGGAGAGGGAGAACAGATTTCCCACTGAGCAGGTAGCCAGCCCAATGTGAGACTCGATCCCAGGAACCTGGGATCATGACGTGAGCCAAAGGCAGACGTTTAATGACTGAGCCACCCAAGCGCCACTGTTGAATTTTCTATTTCTGCCTTTAATTATGTTAATTTTAGTTTCATATATTTTGAGGGGTCTATTTTGGGTTAGGTTCCTATGTATTTGTATTTTAGGTCTTCCTCACGGATTAACATTTTGCCATTATAAAATGTCCTTCCCTATCTCTAGTAACAATTGCTATCTTAAAGTCTGTTCTATCTGATAGTACAGCCACTCCATCTCTGTTTTGGTTACTATTTGACTTGTATATAATCTTGTTCTATCCTTTTACTTTTACTTTCAACCCACTGTGTCTTTGACACTAAAATGTGTCTCTTGCAGAAATTACAACCATGTATTTTTCACTTAATCCATTCTCTAATCTCTTTTGAGTGGGAGGTTTAGTCCGTTTCCAAGTGAGGTAATTACTAATAGGGTAAGATTACTGTTTCCCACATGGTTTATATCTATTTTGTCCCTCTATTCTTCCACAACTGCCTTATTTTCTATTAAACAGATATTGTCTAGTTACCATTTTAATTTCCTTGTTCCCTTTGTTGTATTTTTCAGAGGTGGGTTTTTTGTTTTGTTTTGTTTTTAAGATTTTACTTATTAGAGAGAGAGAGAATGAGCACAAGCAAGGGGAGGGGCATAGGGAGAGGGAGAAGCAGACTCCCCACCCAGCAGGGAGCCTGATGCAGGACTTGATCCCAGAACCCTGTAATCATGACCTGAGCCTAAGGCAGATACTTAACCAACTGAGCCACCCAGGTGCCCCTCAGAGTTCTTTTCTTAGTGTTTTCCTTGGAGATTAAACCTAACATATTAACTTGGAACAATATAATTTGGTTAATTAATATAAATTTCAGCAATATTAAAAAACTTTATATATGACTCCATTCTCTCACCTCTCCTTTGTGCCTTAATTGCCACACAAATTCAATCTTTACACTTTGTATACACTTCTATTCAGATTTACATCTATTATTTTAAACAGTTGTTTCTTAAATCATGGAGTATGAAAAGCTGACAAAATACATTTTGCTCTCTTTTATATTTATCTGTATGGTTACCTTTTCTGGTGCTACTTATTTCTCCATGTGGACACAAATTACAATCTAGCATTATTTCATTTCTACATGAAGGACTCCCTTTAGTATTTCTCACAGGACAGGTGTGCCAGTGATAAATTTTCCCAGTTTTTATCTGAAAATGTCTTAATTTCTCCTTTTTTTAAATTGGAATACTTAAATTTTATTTTGCTTTTATTTTATTCCCCTTTCCTTATTTTTTAAATTTAAGTTCAATTAACATATAATGCATTATTAGTTTCAGAGGTAGAGTTCAGTGATTGATTCTCCTTCATTTAAAAAAAAATTGACTGGGATGCCTGGGTGGCTCAGTTGGTTAAGCAGCTGCCTTCGGCTCAGGTCATGATCCCAGGGTCCTGGGATCGAGTCCCACATCGGGCTCCTTGCTCGGCAGGGAGCCTGCTTCTCCCTCTGCCTCTGCCTGCCTCTCTGTCTGCCTGTGCTTGCTCGCGCTCTCTCCCTCTGTCTCTGAAAAATAAATAAAATCTTTAAAAAAATAAAAATAAAAATAAAAAAATAAAATAAAAATAAAAAAAAATTGACATAAGAGGAGCCTGGGTGTGGCTCAGTCATAAAGTGTCTGCCTTCGGCTCAGGTCAAGATCCCAGGGTCCTGGGATCAAGCCCCGCATCTGGCTCCCCGCTCAGCCAAAGCATACTTCTCCCTCTTCCACTTCCCCTGCTTGTGTTTTCTCTCTTGCTGTCTCTTAGTCAAATAAATAAGTAAAATCTTTTTAAAATTTGACATAAATAACATACCATAAAATGCTCCATTTTGCAGTCAAATGCTCTACCACTGAACTATACCCCTTAAAATGCTCCATTTTGAAGAGTATAATTCAGTGGTTTTCAATAATATTCACCTAGCTATGTACTAATTCTGTAATATTTTCATCACCAAAAAGAACCCTGTACTCATTAGCACTTACTCCCCATTCTTGCCCACATTCTCACTCTCTGGAAACCAGTAATCTCTTTTCTGTCCTTATGATTTGTCTATTCTGGATAGTTCAAATGAAATGCTATATAAAATAATCGCATTTTTATATCCAGCTGCTTTCACTGAGTTTACTATTGTCAAGATTTATCTCATTTTTAGTTTTTCTAGATCTGAATTCTTATTCAAACTTTTTCTTTCATTATTTTGAATATGTCCTCCCACTGCCTTCTAGCCTCCATGATTTCTTTCTTTCTTTTTTTTTTAAAAGATTTCTATTTGTTTGACAGAGAGAGATCGCAAGTAGGCAGAGAGGTAGGCAGAGAGAGAGAGAGAGGGAAGCAGGCTCCCTGCTGAGCAGAGAGCCCAATGTGGGACTCTATCCCAGGACCCTGAGATCATGACCTGAGCCGAAGGCAGCAGCTTAACCCACTGAGCCACCCAGGCACCCCATAAATAAATAAAACCTTAAAAAAAAAAAAACTGAGAAAGCAAATTTATGGAAAACTCACAGCTAACATATACTTAATAGTGAAAGACTTAAAATTATTCTCCTACAAACATCAGGAATAAAAGAGGATGCCTGTTTTTATCGGTGCTGTCAGTGTTGTACTGGAAATTCCAACCAGAGTAACTGTGCAAGAAAAAGAAATGACAGACATCCAAATTGGAGGGGTACCTGAGTGGCTGACTCAGTTAGTTAAGCATCTGACTCTTGGTTTGGGCTCAGGTCCTGATCTCAGGATCATGGGACAAAGCCTTGCATTGAGCTTCATGCTCAGCTCAAAGGCTGCTTGGGATTCTCTCACTTTACCTCTTCTCCTCCCCTCTGCCTCTCCCCCTGGCTCATGTGAGCGTTTTTTCTCTCTGAAACAAACAAATAAATAAATAAATAAAATGTTATAAAAAAAATGTAAAGTATCCAAGTTGAAAAGGAAGAAGTATAATTTGTTTATTTGGAGATTCCCTGATTCCATGAATAGAAAATTCCAAGAATTTTTGAAATAAGAAAAAGCCCTAAACCTAACAAACTCAAAAAAATGATAAGGTTAAAGATTAATACATACAAACCAGTTATGTTTCTGTATACCAGCAAAGGACAATTCAAAAATGAAATTAAGGGAACAATTACATTTACAATTGCATCTAAAACAATAAAATTCCTAGGAATAAATTTAATCAAGGAGGTAAAATATTTATATATGGAAACTATAAAATGTTGCTGAAAGCAATTAAAGATGACCTAAAAAAATAGAAAAAATATTCTCCGTCTATATATTATAAGACTAAATATTATTAAGATGGCAACACCTGCAAAGCAATCTACATATCCAATGCAATCCTTATCAAAATTCCAATGGCTTTTTTTTTCAGAAATGGAAATTTCATATGAAATTCTAAGGGGCCCTGAACAGCTAAAACAATATTCAAAAAAAGAAAACAAATCTGGAAGACTCACACTTCCAGATTTCAAAACTAACTATAAAAAGAAACAGTAATCAAAACAGTCTTGTACTGACATTAAGAATGACAGACATACATGGACAAAAGAAAAACAGATAAATTGGACTTCATAAAAATTTAAAATTTTTATGCATCAAATTAACATTATCAAGAAAGTGAAAACATTCCACAAAATGGGACAAAATATTCGCAAATCATTTATCAGACAAGCATTCTGTATCCAAAATATGTAAAAAACTTCACAATTTAACAACAAAAAGATAAATAACTCAATTAAGAAATGGGGGGGGGATGGGGAAAAGGGGCACTTGGGTGGCTCAGTCAGTTAAACTTCTGCCTTGGCTCAGGTCATCATCCTGGGGTCCTGGGATTGAGCCCAGAATCGGGCTCCCTGCTCAGCAGGGAGTCTGCTTCTCCCTCTCCCTCTGTCCCTCACCCCACTCAGGCTCTCTGTCTCTCTCTCTCAAATAAATAAATTCTTTAAAAAAATGGGGAAAAGATCTGAAAGGACTTCTTCAAAGAAGATATACAAATAGACAATAAGCATATGAAAAAGATGTTCGACATCATTCGTTATTAAGGAAATGCAAGTTAAAATCGCAATGAGTTACCACTTCACAGTGGCTACAATTAAAAATGGAAAACAAAGTCTTGGCAGGAATTGGGGAAATTGGAAATTCTATACATTGCTGGCAGGAATGAAAATGGTGTGGCCACTGTGGAAAACAATTTGCTGGTTCCTCAAAAAGTTAAACACAGAATTACCTTATGGTCCATCAATTTCACTCCTAGGTATATACCCAAAAGAAATGCAAAGAAGGGGGCGCCTGGGTGGCTCAGTGGTTTAAGCCGCTGCCTTCGGCTCAGGTCATGATCTCAGGGTCCTGGGATCGAGTCCCGCATCGGGCTCTCTGCTCAGCAGGGAGCCTGCTTCCCTCTCTCTCTCTCTGCCTGCCTCTCTGCCTACTTGTGATTTCTCTCTGTCAAATAAATAAATAAAATCTTAAAAAAAAAAAAAAAAAAAAAAAAAGAAATGCAAAGAGGTACTCAAACGAATACATATATAAACATATTTACAGCAGTATTCACAATAGTCAAAAGGTAGAACAAGTCCGCATATCCATCAATAATGGATGGATTAACCAACTGCAGAATACACACACAATGGAATATCATTCATCCATAAAAAAGAACAGTGATATATACAACTTGCATGAGCCCTAAAAACATGCTCAACAAAAAAAGCCACACATAGGGGCGCCTGGGTGGCTCAGTGGGTTAAGCCGCTGCCTTCAGCTCAGGTCATGATCTCAGGGTCCTGGGATCGAGTCCCACATCGGGCTCTCTGCTTGGCGGGGAGCCTGCTTCCCTCTCTCTCTCTGCCTGCCTCTCTGCCTACTTGTGATCTCTCTCCATCAAATAAATAAATAAAATCTTTAAAAAAAAAAAAAAAGCCACACATAAAAGGTCACATATTTTATGACTATTTCTATAAAATGTATCCAAAATCAGTAAATCCATAGGGACAGAAAAGCAGAGTAAACATTACCAGTAAATAGAGTAAATGGGGAATAATTACCTCCCTCCCAAATCAAAAAGACGTTGGACCTGGCAAGTAGATATTTTGCTGTGCTTGCTTGAGGTGAAACCTGGGTCCATGAAATGAACAGATACAGGAAGATTGCAGCAATGCAGAAATGGATTGAATCTAGACATTTCTCTTGCACACTCTGAAGTGCAGAAAGCCACCAAGAATTGTTCTGCCTGACAAGAGGAGATAACAGAGAATGCAGATGGCTCTGGGATAGATTCCCTAAAGGGAAGGCCCTGCACATAGGTGGCAAGTTAGACTATCCTGGTAGCTCCAGGAGGCAAGAAATACTTCCTGACATAAATAGACATCTACTGTGGACTGGGCTATGCATACCTCCTGGTAGATATAAATGCTCAAAATACTAAAAAAAAGACCTACAACAAAAGATATTGTATTAATTTGGACTGACAACCCACATTTCCTCAGATCGAAGAACACAATTTCATCCTCAGAGTAACAGTTTGATAGCGAACAGAATGGACAACTGAAACATTTTTTTTTTTTTTTTGGTCTAAAATGCAGAGAATAAAGGCATGAGGGTTGACTTGCAAGATTTCATGAGTGTGTACAGACACTCAACATGAACAGGACCCAGAGGATGCCTCTCCCTTTCTCTGGGGGATCCAGAGAACAGAGGATGGAGAAAGATGCTGGTATAACAATACTTTTTTGTTTTCCTCACATGACCTAAACACTTTTCTTCCTACTGGTTCTCAGACCAGAACTGCAATTGCAGATGCCCAAACTGGGATAAAGGGTATATCCGTTCTCTAGGGCTGCATAACAAAGTACACTAACTGAGTGGCTTCAACAACAGATAGGTATTGTTTCACAGGGGTGGAGGCTAGAAGTCTGAGATCGGGGTGTTGGCAGGGTTGGTTCCTTTTGAGGGGTATGAGGGACAATCTGTTCCATGACTCCTTCTTAGCCTCTGGTGGCCTCAGGTGTTCCTTGGCTTCTAGACGGCGATCTCCCTGTGTCCTCACATCATCTTTCCTCTACATGTATCTGCCCCTGCGTTCAAATCTCCTCTTTTCATAAGGACACAGTCATATTAGATTAGGGTACACTCTAATGACCTCATCTTAACTCCATCATCCATAAAGGCCTTATTTCTAAATACAGTCACATTCACTAGTACTATGTGTTAGAATGTCAGTAACTTTTGTGTGTCGGGGAGGGTATAATTCAATCTACAACAATCTCTAAGCAAAAAACTGTAACTATACTTTTAAACCTTTATGATGAAATTCCTAAGGGCCTGATGGGGTAGATCATGCTTTCACCCCTCTAACAAAATTGAGGTTCACAGGAAATGCAGCTAAAATCCCTAGTGGTCAAGAGAGTTCACTAATTCTGTACCTGTGTAGCCCTCCCTATATGAATGGGAGTGGACTAAGGGGGAAAGCACCTACCATGCTAGAATTGCTATCAGCAACCTACACCAGCACAGGGGCCAAACCTAACATTCCTTCCAAAGGAAGAAAAGTTGAGGTATAAATGGAAAGAAGGAAGAATGGTAGTTGAGGATAAAGGAATGAATCAACAGTTATGCAATGAGGGAAATCCAGTATTACATTCATTGGTATCTCAAAGCAGGCCTTGAACAAGAAGTAATAATATTGCCTGTAGCTTAAGTGTACCACATGCCTGAAAAAGTACAGCCACGTTGCTGAGACTGTTCTTGCTTTTAGAACCTGACAATGACAAATGAAAGCCTGCAAACTTAAGTGGCATAGTTCTGGGAGATATTTTGGTCATGTAATATGACAATGAACCGGAATAATTACTCATGCCTGAGTGGAGCTGTAGTAATGTCTCAGTATCTTCTGATTCATATTTCAGGTTGTATTTACTACCATACTGCAATGTGATGGGACACTAACCTTGTTGGTTAAGAATCAGTTCTATTACTTAAACAAGTATTATAGTAATACTGATGTTGACAGTCAAGTATATTTGGAGACTTGGTTAATGCTTCTTCAGGATGTAATACTGATGCAAGAATGAATGGCCTGAGAAAGAACTGGATAAGTTAACCATCAGCGAAATTGTATGCTCAAGAGTTCTGCACAAATTTAGTGGAAGGAATAAACAGTGGCAAATCGAAGGGGAAAATGTACTAAATTAGTATAAACAAATGAAAATGTATGTAACAGTTTTATAGGCAGATCCATTATTTAAATCTATCCTATCCCCACACCAGCTCCTCCAAATATTAGGCATATTCATACTGAGACTACTGGACAAATGGAATGCAGTGAAAGTGATACTGCATGACTTTGCAGGGTATGGTATAAAGGCAACGTGATTTCCACCTGGCTCTAGTTTCTTGGACTACTCACACCTTGAACTGTGTCCCACCACACTGTGAGGAAGCCCAAACTAACTCATGTGGAAAGACCACATGAGGGGCACCTGGATGGCTCAGTCGTTAAGTGTCTGCCTTCGGCTCAGGTCATGATCTCAGGGTCCCGGAACTGAGCCCCACATTGGGCTCCCTGCTCAGAGGGAGACCTCACTTCCCCTGCTTGTGTTCCCTCTCTCACTGTGTCTCTCTCTGTCAAATAAACAAAATCACACACACACACACACACACACACAAAAAGAAAGAAAGAAAAGATAAAAGACCATATGAAGAGTCACCAGAGCCCACTGCACTTCTTGACTTCGGAATCATAAATGCTCACTGCATGTCACTAAGTTTTAGGGTAAACTTGTTACATGGCCATCAATAACCAAGCAGTGCTCAAGTAATTCACAGCCCAGAGAAAGATAAATAAGGATACAATGAACTAATATAAGGCGAAATGCAATAGCCACTACACAGAAGGTAAAGAAGGGGACTTGGAAAAAAGAGGCCTTGGAAGAGGAAGGAACATAAAGAAATAAGTCTAAGGGATGGAGCACTGGGGCGGTGGGGGGGGATGGAAAAGTCTTCAAAGAAGGAATCTTTGAAAATCTAGCACCTAACAGAAGAGCTTGAAGGGAAATAGTGCCAACAACAAGAAAAAGGAAGGTGTGGTAAGACTTGGTGACAAGGTAGTATATATATAGGTCTCCTTAGAGACAAAATTCAACTTTTTTTTTTTACATGATCACAAATACTGAAAGAATATTAAACTATTTGAAGGACAGTGTAGGAAGCAGTCTAAAAAGAAACAAGATGGCGTTCTATTGACTGTGATCATACGAAATAATTAAATTTCTTGCTGTTACTCTCCATGCAAAGGGCTAACTCTGACCCTAAGACATGAAAACCACTTATCAGCACTTCCTTTGATGTAGTGGCCAAGGTAAAACCCAGTACTTTGCTTGCTCATTGTGCCAGACCCAGTATCAGTTTAATGACAGCAATTCTCCACGGTTAGCATTCCTGGGAGTTCTAGGGGTGATTTACAGGGAGGCATTTGTCTTGAACCGAAATGAAAAGTACCTAGTAATAGCCATAAAAAGCTGAGTAAATTCATAAGCTGCTTTAATTGCTGAAATTTACCCCCACTTTCCTGATAAGGGCATGAAAATTATGTCTACAGACATCAAGCTGACAAACTGGGAATAATCA
The DNA here is from genome assembly GCF_009829155.1 of Mustela erminea. Lineage (NCBI taxonomy): Eukaryota > Metazoa > Chordata > Mammalia > Carnivora > Mustelidae > Mustela > Mustela erminea. Next base: position 2,529,375 of record NC_045615.1, on the reverse strand, counting down.
TTACTTACCAAACAAAATCAAAGTATTTATCTCTGGTACAAGCAGAAGCCTGAAAGCAGTCCCTTTGAGATACCTTTGCCAATCGCCAAAGTTGCCAATGACTAACTTTTCAGTCTCTTTAGGAGATACCTTTAATTTGGGACCCCTCCCACTAAGTCAGACTTCCTCTTAAAATGGTCAGATAGGCAGTCCTTAAAAACCCCCAACTTTACAAAATTTCTGTTCTGGGACACCTGAGTGGCTCAATCAGTAAGCGTCTACCTTCAGTTCAGGTCATGATCCCAGGGTCCTACTCAGTGGGGAGGCCTGCTTCTCTCACTCCCTACCATTCCCCATGCTTGTGCTCACTCTCCCTATCAAATAAATAAAATTGTCAAAAAAATAAAGAAATAAAATAAAATTTCTGCTCTCCTCACCTCATAAAACTTTTTTAAGGAGCCCACCAGGCACAGCTTCAGGCTATCCACAATCTCCTGATGAGGCATCTGGAATACCACTCGTGAATACCATTTTGTGAGAGTGCTGGGGAAGAGGCAGTAAGAGAGAGACAGATGAACACACACTCACAGAGGAAGGTCCACAATCTGAATGTCAGTACACACAGGCTCATCTATGCACCAATACAAATACCTAGTAAATGCATTTGTGTTACAGGTAAAAACACATGGCAATACAGGGAAAAATATATGCCACATATAGAATGTAAAAATATAGACATAATTGTGATATTTGCTACAAAACCACTTCCAGCTGAAAAAAATTAACCACCTAGATAACCACCAACAGAAGACTAAATAGTGCTCTAGCATACAATAAATTCCATGCAGCACTTAAGAAGAATTGGTTGAGATTTATTTGTATGGACATGAAGAAATGTCAGCAATATATAATTTAAGTACATAAAACAAGCTAAGGTATAGTATACACATTAATATGCTATTTTGTATACATATATACACCACTTATATGTGTTACTATGTGCATAAATGAAAATATAGAAGTATATATATATCAAAATTTTGGTGATAGTTACTAAAAGATGGCCCATAAGGTACTTTCACTTTCTAAATTTCTGTAGTTATCTGCATGAGCATGCCTTGTTTTTACAATCAGAACAAACAAAAAAAAATTCCTCATTCCTGGGGGAAAAATCCACTAAGACACAGCCCCCATTTTGAAGCTGATTACACCACAGCCAGGGGAACAAACTTACAGATCTGACAAGTCTGGTAAATAGACTAGATAAACTAATAGGAAGATAAGGGAGGGAAAAGTTAAGTATACTTTTATAAAGTATACTTTTACTAAAATACAAAATATTAGAAAGCATTCCCTGGATTTATAGTAAGACTGGCATCAAAATGAGGTAACCTAACAAAATGGCATTATAAGTAGTACTTACAGATTGATGCTTGCAACGAAGCCAACCACAGATCGCATGCCGCGGCTAGGATCATGGTAAACATCCATCCCAATCACCATTAATTGTTTCTGGGTTAGAAAACAAAAAACAGACCCCAAACAACAAGCAATCCATCACCCCATCTTTTTGTTATCTGTACCCCAAAAGCAACATATGAAAATAAGTTCTAGGAAAGGAAGAGAAAGACTGATATCAACTTGACATTTTTTTAAACACTATGAACAAGTCAGAGATCTAGAACAGGATCACCACACTTCTTCTGTAAAGGATTAAACAGTAAATACCGTTGGGCTCTGTGAGCTACACAGTCTCTGCAGGAACTCTTCAGTTCCATCTGTTGTTACAGTATGAGAGCAGCCGTAGCTAGTCTATAGAGAAGTATGGTTGTATTCCAATAAAACTGCACTTAAAGGGACGCCTGGGTGGCTCAGTTGGTTAAGCAGCTGCCTTCGGCTCAGGTCATGATCCCAGGGTCCTGGGATCGAGTCCCATATTAGGCTTCTTGCTCGGCAGGGAGCCTGCTTCTCTCTCTGCCTCTGCCGGCCGTTCTGTCTGCCTGTGCTCGCTCTCTCCCTCTCTCTCTCTGATAAATAAATAAAATCTTAAAAAAAAAAAAACAAAACCTGCACTTAAAGACACTGAAAATGGATTTTCAAATAATTTTCACGTGTCAGGAAATATTAGTCTTGTTTTTATTGGTTTCAACTGTTTAGATTTATAAAAACCATTCTCAGCCTGTGGGCTATACCAAATCAGGCTATGAACCATTTAGACTACTAAGCATGGAGAATAAAGATAACTCTATGAGGAAAACAACTAGGTAGGAGTCTCTGGAGAGCTAAATTGAATGAAGACACATCTCAGCATCACTCACCAGAGGAATATCCACTCCCCAGAGCTCACCACCCAATTTACAATTAATCTGAAGTAAAATTTTCTGGGCCACACTCCGAAGCCTGGTTGGCTGACCAATGGTTCGGACATTGATGACCTATAACAAAGGGGTGTGGGGAAAGAGGACACTATCAGCTTGTCAGACGATGAAAACAGGCCTAAAGTAAATACTACATTTGTTTAGGAAACCCCAGTTAGCAGATAATACACTTTGACTAGTTCTAATTCTAGGATTTCTAGGCAAGCATTGAACTCACACATACACACTCCCCACAAACACAAAACAAAACAAAAAACAAAACAATAAACAACCAAAAAACAAAAACTTTCAAAAAATCTCATACAGGGTAATTTTCTTTAAACCTACTAAGGAAAAACAGCTTTCCCCTTTCAGAGTGAAGCCTATGCTCTCAGAACCCAGTCATGTGAAACCACTCAGCAGCTCACCCACTGAACCAGCAAGAGTAACTCATTTGGGAACATGAAGGCAGCATTTACAAAGAGCATCTGCTTTTAACCAGGTTATTCTAATAAGGGGAATGTTCCACCAGACAGTATGCACACATGGCTTCTAATAGTTACTTCAGTCTTTTTGAACACCTGCATCCCTCTTTTCAAAGCCTCAAGGGAGGCTAGAGTTTCCATCTGTGCCTCCTGCCCAGCTCCCACTCACCTGTGAGGGCACAGGAGCCTGCACACAGCACAGCTTTTTAATGGCCCCATAGAGATCGTCACGTGTGCCCATGATGATGCAAACAACCATCTGTATCTTCCCCTTGAGGAGATAAAGTACATAAGTCAGGCTTTGAAACTCTCAGGGCACCTTGTTGGGGCTCCAGCTGGGGGCAGTCTAAGAGCCTGCAAAGTCGTGGGACCTTTAAGGTGGAAGAGGACTGAAACAAAGACGGTAGACATTCCAACCCCAAACAGGTCTTTGAACCTTTGCTGGGTTCAGGGCTTCTTTGCACAGATATGGAATATGATACCATAAATTATCCAGACGTCTTTCTAGACGCCAACTGACATCTTTCTTAGGACACTTAAGATGCCTGGAAAAGGCAGGCTTGAAAATTTGGAAGGGTTACTTGGTTGCTGCTTTCAATTTCCTATATTGCTTTTTACCATTCTCTTCAGTAAACTAACCACCTTATTACATTCATACCACAAAACTGAGGAAACATGGAGTACAATACCACAAGAAACTATTAGGAGCCGAACACAAACAAATGAAGCTACAGCCAAATCCGTAAGTGGCTCTACCTTTCTCTCTGGTTACAAGATAGAATAGTATCACCCCCAGAGTATCTCATACAAGCATCCTTGACCCCTTACTGTTTAATAAGAATTCCAACACTGGAGGGGCGCCTGGGTGGCTCAGTGTCTGCCTTTGGCTCAGGTCAGGATCCCACGGTCCTGGGTTTGAGCCCCACATCGGGCTCCCTGTTCATCGGGAAGGCTGCTTCTCCCTCTCCCACTCCCCCTCCTTATATTCCCTCTCTTGCTGTCTCTCTCTGTCAAATAAATGAATAAAATCTTAAAAAAAAAAAAAAAAAAAAGAGTTCCAACATTGGAAACACAGGACCTTTCAAAGTCTGAATAAAGAAAAGTGAAATGAAGGTGAAAGTGAAATGAAGGTGCTAATCCTTTATGCCAGAAAGAGCTATTAATGGCAAATCAATAGTATATTATTCCAAATCAAGATTAGTGTTAGATTAAGACCTCTCTGAGGGATGCCTGGGTGGCTCAGTCCGTTAAGTGCCTGCCTTTAGCTCGAGTTATGATCCTAGTTCCTTGCTCAGCGGGGAGCCTGCTTCTCCCTCTGCATGCCTCTCCCCTTGCTTGTGCTTGCATGCACATGTTCTCTCTATGACAAATAAATAAGCAAAATCTTAAAAAAAAAAAAAACCTCTCTAAGGACGCATTCTAGTAATCACATCAAAGAACTTCCAAAGTCACGGAGAACACAGGCTGCACACTGGGAGCCTATGGCCTGGACCTACCAAACATGTAGCTTTTTAGTCCCTACAGTGACTTACATGTGTTGTTTTTATTAATACTTTTTACATTTTATTATTATTATTATTATTTAAGATTTTATTTATTCGTTTGACAGAGAGAGACACAGCGAGAGAGGGAACACAGGCAGGGAAGTGGGAAAGGGAGAAGCAGGCTTCCCGCTGAGCAGAAAGCCTGATGTGGGGCTCAGTCCCAGGACTCTGGGATCACAATCTGAGCTAAAGGCAGACAGTCAATAACTGAGTCACCCATGTGCCCCTATCATTTTTTTTTTTTAAGTAGGCTCCATGCCCAGTGTGGGACCTGAACTCATGACCCCGAGATCAAGAGTCACATGCTCTACCAACTGAGCCAGCCAGGTGCATCCCTCCCTTTTTAAACTAATATTTAAATATAAGGAAGGGCACATACACACAAATCCAGATTTTCTTGCTTCTACTGAAAAAGGAGTAAATTAAAAATTAATTTGAGGGCACCTGGGTGGCTCAGTGGGTTAAGCCGCTGCCTTCGGCTCAGGTCATGATCTCAGGGTCCTGGGATCGAGTCCCGCATCGGGCTCTCTGCTCAGCAGGGAGCCTGCTTCCCTCTCTCTCTCTCTGCCTTCCTCTCCATCTACTTGTGATTTCTCTCTGTCAAATAAATAAAATCTTTAAAAAAAATTAATTTGATAATGCTGTGCTTTTATAAGCAGTCATAGGGTTTACTCTCTTTAGTTCACTACAATCCCCTCCCTGCTCACTTCATTTGCATTATTCACCTGGCTCCCGCAGACATCTGAGTTTGAGACCCCTAATAAATAATACAACAGCATGCCCTGAAGGCAACAGAGACAAGACCAATTATGAGTTAAGTTTGGTAAATGTGATGAATGACCATCATATCCATGCTGCACGAAAACTGATAGCAGTATACTCTCCTAAAGAGAACGTGGCAAGCGGTGTGATGGGGGAGCTGAGGTAGTACACTGGGTTATTCTTTTGAAAACAGAGCAGAATTATCAATGATCAGGCGTAGGGAGAGGCCACACCAGACTATAAGCCTGGGAAACTAGGAGGAAATTACAAAGAGAGACAGAACACAAGGGTGGTGCTGTGAGTGATAACCTAGAGCGGGGCGGGGAGGGGAATAAGAGAGATCCCAAGACAATCTCATTCCAGTACTGATTTCCCAAGAATGGACTCTTCCAGTCAAAGACTAACTACTTTTGTTGAGGGCCCTCCTTAAGCTTCTTCCTCTGTTTTATGTACAAACAGGTAAGAACTGTAGGCCTGAACTACTGAGTTACGAGTACTGTGACTTGCTCAGCTCCAGTGGTCCTGAACAGCTGTCAGGACTGAGCTGATGGGCCAGGCGCCAAGTTCATTGCCAGAGCAATTCAAATCTTAAGCCAGACCAGATTGTGACAGCTAAATACTGAATCGTGCAAAATGGCACTGGGCCCAAAAAGTTGCTTTCTGAGCACAACATGTTCTATATAGATAACGAACTAAAGTTAAGTCAGCTATTTGTCTATTATGTGAAAAAAGAACACAAGAGTGAGGCTGCCAACATAGAATGAGAGCAGTAGAATTAACCAAAGGACATAAAGACTACTTAGTTCATTATTTTATGTGTACATGAGTAACAAACTGGTTTCTGGGCATCAAAAACAGTAGACTGACAACCAAGATCATTTAAAATCAAGTGTTCAAGTATTTTAAAACAGGCATTCTATAAATACACTCAAATTAAATTAATTTATTACCTCAACTCCCAGCATGGATTGAATGGTTCTGACATAGGTTTCTATTCGATCATCCTTTAGTTCAACCCAGGCGGGTGGACTCATGCGCATACCAATGGGGCCAGCTATCTTCTCCAACATGTTAACCAGTTCTCGGGCCTGATCCATTGCTCTCTTTGGGTAAAACAGTGCCCAGAAATGCATGGGGACCTAGGAATAACCACAAGCTATTTTTAGTACTTCTCATAACTTAGACACTCCAGAGTCACACCCAGGAGGTATTATTCTAGAGAATAAATCACTTATAACTCTCTCCGCTTGAATCTTTTCTAATTCCTGTAACTAACACAGATGTATACAATTAAGTAAACGGGGGACGACTTTCACAGTGGAATAGTATGCAACAAGGAGAATGAAAGACCTACAACTATATCTAACAATATGGATGAAACTCACCAATCAGGGCTGAAGAAATTAAGCCAGACATAAAAGAATATATACTGTATGGTTTCACGTATACATCAAGTACAAAAAGCAACTGAAATGAATCTATGCTGTGACTCCTCATATCGTTTTTAAGGGTGAGAGGTAGGTAGTAACAAGGAGCAGAAGGGATGGCTTCTGGGTCATTGGTAAAGTTCTCTTTCTTAACCCTTGCTGTGGATTCTATAGGTTTATGAACCTTTGAAAATTCCTCAAACTTACACTTGTAAATATACTTTCTCTTAAACATATTTCAATAAAAAGTTTTAGAAACAGATGTGTGTACTTTATGCATGGCCCCAAAACATTTAAAAATAATTATATACCATTTTGTTCTTTAGTTCCCTTGGTGGGGGCTGTTTTAATTACACTTCTTTCATGGATAAAAACATCCTTCCCCAGGAAAAAGAGGGGGAAGATAAAGGAACATAAAAGGGAGAATGGGTAATAGGCTGGCACTGTATGAGTTACCATAGCAATCTATTTCCTTTTCCTAAGTCTATAGCCAACCAAAGTGCTTACCTCTAACAATTCATCAATTTGCTGTATTTGAAGGACCCATTTAGTAGATAATGCAGGATAGGAATTCAGGTGGTATTCTCCCTCCAAAAGAAGACACCCAATCCTTCCTGCTTCCTAATTTCCATACTTATAGGAATACTGGTCCTCTCTTCACCACCTCAAAAGTCACTTACAGTTAAGATGGAAAGGTCCCTGGTTACTTCCTTAATCCAGTTTAGTTCCTGAGATGTGATAAATGAAGTATTTCTTAAGTTAATTCTTTCCATTGGGAGAACACGTCCTTCGATCTAAATACAAAACAAAGTACCCATGACATGAGCCATCTGCAAACACTATTTAAGGAAAGAACAATGATACTGTTCTCTCTTGGGCCTGGTCAACTCCACTATGTAAACCTGTCCAGGTTATAACCTCTGAGAATGGCACAAAAATGAAACTGCAGCGGTGAGTCTAGGCTAATAAAACCCTGGACAAATACAGGTAAAATTTTTATAGGTATGGCTCTTTAATTATTGAAGCTTCCAACATGGTCTCCCAAGAAAGGGATTAGAAAGCACTGCCTCTTTAGAAGTAGAGAACGCATGTAAAATAACTACATTTCAAGATAAATAGTAAAATAATTTTAAAAAATATTTTAAGGGATAAACTGAAAGAAAATTAAAAGTAAAATTTCTTAATAAGGCTGAATATAAACTATTACCCTTTTAAAATGAAAAAACAAAGGAAAATGCATAAATATAATGAAAGAACAAATTACCATTAAGAATAAGTCAATCAAATCTAAATATCCAAAACCAGGAAAATAACTGATATAACAACATGATGGGACTATTTTGCAATCATTAAAACCACTTTCCATCTAATATGATCCTGTTTTTACAAAAAATAAATAGTAATATATGCATCAATAAAAACTGAATGAGTCTATATTTAGTGGTGATTATCTCTGTGGATATGTAATTATAAAGGATTTTTACTTTCTATGATCTCTACCATTTGTTTATTAAAATTACCAAATACTGGGGCTCCTGGATGTCTCAGTTGGTTAAACACCTAACTTTTGATTTTGGTTCAGGTCATGATCTCGGGGTTATGAGATGGAGTCCCATGTCAGGTTCTATGCTCAGCAAGCAGTCTACTTGAAATTCTTTTCCTTCTCCCTTCTGCCTCCCCCCGCCCCCCCGACTCTTGCATATGTGCTCTCTTTTTCTCTCACTCTTGCTCTCTCAAATAAATCAATCTTTAAAAAAATACTTATTTTATCTATAACCAAAAGAATGTAATGAGTTTATTAACATAAGTAACAATTTCCATATTAGCAAGAAAAAAGAATCAAACTCATGATATGAAAGTAAATTTTTAAACCTTTTTAGAAGGCCATTGGCAATATACAACAAAAGTACTAAAAACATAAATGTCCTCTGACATTTCCACATCCATAAATCTATGAAAATAAACAACATTACAAAGACTTAGTTATAAGGTTGTTAACTGAGTAACTACTTCTAATTAAAAAATATTAAATTCTGGGGCACCTGGGTGGCTCAGTGGGTTAAGCCTCTGCCTTCGGCTCAGGTCATGGTCTCAGGGTCCTGGGATCAAGCCCCACATGGGGCTCTCTGCTCAACAGGGAGCCTGCTTCCCCCTCTCTCTCTGCCTGCCTCTCTGCCTACTTGTGATGTCTGTGTCAAATAAATAAAATCTTTAAAAAAAAAATACTAAATTCGTGGGGCACCTGGGTGACTCAGTGAGTTAAGCATCTGCCTTCAGGGGTGCCTGGGTGGATCAGTGGGTTAAAGCTTCTGCCTTTGGCTCAGGTCATGATCCCAGGGTCCTGGGATGGAGCCCTGATTCGGGCTCTCTGCTGAGCAGAGAGCCTGCTCCCCGCCCCCATTCTGCCGGCCTCTCTGCCTACTTGTGATCTGTCAAATAAATAAATAAAATCTTAAAAAAAAAAAAAAAAAAAGCATCTGCCTTCAGCTCAGGTCATGATACCAGGGTCCTGGGATCAAGCCCCGCATCAGGCTCCCTGCTCAGCAGGGAGCCTACTTCTCCCTCTCCCTCTGCCTGCCATTCTGCCTGCTTATGCTCTCTCTGTCAAATAAATGAATAAAGTCTTTGAAAAAATACTAAATTCAATTTTATTTATTTTTTTTAAAGATTTTTTAAATTTATTTGACAGATCACAAGTAGGCAAAGAGAGGCAGGCAGAGAGAGAGAGAGAGGAGGAGGCAGGCTCCCTGCTGAGCAAAGAGCCCGACGTGAGGCTTGATTCCCGGACCCTGGGATCATGACCTGAGCTGAAGGCAGAGGCTTTAACCACTGAGCCACCCAGGCGCCCCTAAATTCAATTTTAATGTGAAAGAATAGAAAATTGTTAATAAACTATCTTGCAGCCATTAAGGTATTTAGAAAAATATTAAATTACATAGAAAAACATTCTACATATACAGAAGGGAGAAAGGAAACTATCTGAATACATGCCATGTGCGAGTATGCATAAGCAAGCAAGCATGCCCATGTACACACACACACAAATCCACTGAAGGGTATGTATAAAAACGTTAGCAGTGGTTATCCTGATACAGAAAGATGAACTTTTGGGGCACCTGGGTGGCTCAGTGCGTTAAGCCTCTGCATTCGGCTCAGGTCATGATCTCAGGGTCCTGGGATCGAGCCCCGTATCGAGCCCCGTATCAAGCCCCGTATCGGGCTCTCTGCTCAGCAGGGAGCCTGCTTCCCGCTCTCCCGCTTGCCTGCTTATGATCTGTCAAATAAAGAAATAAAATCTTAAAAAAAAAAGGAAAGATGAACTTTTTTCTTTCTTGGTTTAGATTTTCTACATTCTCAAATTAATATTTAATAACACAAAAACATGTTTAAGATATAATATTAAATGAAAAAGAAGATGCAAAACCATACACAATACAATCGCAGCTCTGTAACAAAAAGATTAATACTCACAGAAAAATGTGTAGATGAAGGATATATATTGAAATATCTTTTTTTTTTTTTAAGATTTTATTTATTTATTTGACAGAGAGAAATCACAAGTAGAAGGAGAGGCAGGCAGAGAGAGCGAGAGGGAAGCAGGCTCCCTGCTGAGCAGAGAGCCCGATGCGGGACTTGATCCCAGGACCCTGAGATCATGACCTGAGCCGAAGGCAGCGGCTTAACCCACTGAGCCACCCAGGCGTCCTATATTGAAGTATCTTTCATATGTATCTAAAATAAATTACTGAGATATCATCTTTGGATGATGAAATTACTCACGTTTTTATTTCTTTCTTTACTTTTTGTAAGGTTTCAACATTTTCCTTATTGACTCTCCATTACTTTTATTTAAAAAAAAGAAAATTTTAACAAGGAGTCAATTAAGAGTGTAGGAGAACTAGAGAAGAGACAGAATTAATTATTTTGGTATGACCTCAAAAGAAAGGTGAAAAGTAGTATTAACTAACGTTTACTGAGCACTTGCTATGTGTCACATATGATGCTGAAAATGTTACCATTTAAATTCTTACAACTCAATTATCATCCTCATTTTACAGATAAACTAAGAGATGCTAAGCAATTTGCTCAAAGTAACTACAATGGCAAGTGGTAAAACTGAGATTCAAAGCCAAATAAGCAGATACTGAAGGCCAAGAACTCTGCCACCATCTCTCACACTGCCTCTGCCCTATGGATCATGCCACAAAAAATACAACACAGGAGGCTCAGGCAAAATGCAGGCAGAAAGAGCCATAAGAATATCAGAATGGTGCAAGTCCAAAACTCTCTATGCCTATAGAAAGAATGTCAATAGCATATTGAAAGAATCACAATTATTCGAAAAGAAAAAAAAAACTTGGAGGAAAAAAAAGGACATACAGAACCTTAAGAATTATTTGGATTGGAAAACTGAAAATGAGGTAATTTTTTAAATAAAGATTTATTTTTTTATTTTACTGGGTGGGAGAGTGCATGTGAGCATGGGGATGGAGACAGGGAGAGGGAGAGAGAGAATGCCAAGAAGAATTCCTGCTGAGAGTGGAGCCCAGCGTGGGGCTCGATCTCACAACCTTGAGATCATGACCTGAGCCAAAATCAAGAGTTAGGGACGCCTAGGCAGCTCAATCGTTGGGCATCTGCCTTCAGCTCCAGTTGTGATCCCAGGGTCCTGGGCTGGAACTCCACATCAGGCTCCCTGCTCAGTGGGAGGCCTGCTTCTCCCTCTCCTACTCTGCCTGCTTGTATTCCTTCCCTCGCTGTGTCTCTCTCTGTCAAATAAATAAACAAAATCTTTAAAAAACAAAACAAAACAAGAGCCAGAAGATGCTTAACCAACTGTCACCCAGGCACCTAAAAATGAGGTAAATTTTAAGTCAATATTCCTTTTACTATCTATCTGACTGAAAATTAACAGCTCAAATCTCTGCAAAATACAGAAGAAAAATCTCTAACAGATGCTAACAAATTAAGAGAAGAAAATTCAAATATTGTGGCTAGGACCCCCCCCAACAAAATATAATAGAGCAAAACCCCAAAACAGAGACCAGATAGGAAGCTATCACCCACTTTCACTACGCTCTTAAAATCACTGATGAACACTGTTTCCTGTTTGACTACATCCAGTTTACCTTATGTACATCCTTCTGAAGGCAGAGTCCCCAGCGTGTCAATTCATTGCTGGCTGTTTCATTTTTTGAAATTCTCTGCAGCAAGCATTCCAGAGCATTATGGTGTTGTTTGGGGCTCAAGTTGATCTGCTGGGTCAAATCCTAAATAGATTTAAAATGCAGATAATAACTTCTAAGTATTAGTTTCTCCAATATGAAATTAAACCCCAATATGTCTAAAACATTTCCAAAAGAAAACATCCTTTCCACTGAAATGGGAGACTTTTTTTTTTTTTAAGATTTTATTTATTTATTTGACAGATAGAGATCACAAGTAGGCAGAGAGGCAGGCAAAGAGAGAGAGGGGAAAGCAGGCTCCACACTGAGCAGAAAGCTGGACTTGGGGCTCGATCCCAGGACCCTGAGATCATGACCTGAGCCGAAGGCAGAGGCTTTAACCCACTGAGCCACCCAGGCACCCCTAAAATGGAAGACATTTTTAAATACTCCAAAGATTTTAAAATAAATATCTCTCAAGAATGTGAAGGAAGTGCAGGGTTAAAATTTTAATCATAGGGTGGCTCAGTCGATTAAGCAACTGCCTTCAGCTGGGGTCATCATCCCAGAATCCTGGGACTGAGTTCCACATTGGGCTTCCTGCTCAGCAGTGGGTCTGCTTCTCTGCCCCTCCCCAGCCTGGTGATTTCTTTCTCTTTCACTCTTTCTCTCCCTCTCTCTTGCTTGTGCGTACTCACCCTCCCTCTCAAATAAATAAATAATCATAAAAAAATTAATCATAAAATAATTTAAAATGCTATGGTTTCTTTCTCCCATGAGACAGCTAAATCTTACCTCTTTCTCAAAGCCACGTTCTGAATTTAAAATTCCTAAAATAATTCAGGGGTACCTGGGTGGCTCAGTGAGTTAAACATCTACCTTTGGCTCGGCTCAGGTCATAATCCCAGGATCTGGGATCCAGCCCTGCATGGAGGCTCCCTGCTCAGTGGGGAGTCTGCTTTTCCTTTGCCCTTTCCCTGCTCCTGCTCTCCCTCTCTCTCTCCCCCAAATGAATAAAATCTTTAAAAAATTTTCTTAAGAAATTCTATGAAACAGGAGCAAAGGGGGCTTGATTACATCTATTTAATATTTGGGAAAAATGTCCTGTGCCAGGCAGAGACAAACAAAACAGAATGGAAAACCAGATCCAATCTTAAACTTCATGTGATACCACTACTATATTTAATGTTATCATAAGACATTTTTTTGCTTAGTGTTTGGTCCATAATTTGTGCTTTCTAAATGTTACTGTTAAATGAAGACCCAAAGGTGTATATGAAGATTCTGAAGCACATATGTGAGTTCTTTATTCTTCTGGGACCAAAGAACTATACAGTTGTTGTTCCCTGTGAGGCAGTCATTACCACCTGTCTGCAGGGCGGTACAGATAGCTCTGTGATCATGAAGTCATTAGGTGACTGAGTGTTGTAAAGAAGGAGCCTTGACCTACATGCTGAATGCAGAAGGATCAAAGGTAAACATGAAAGACATCTCTTACAGGAATGCTAAGCTTCACTTCGGGCTCTTTATGAAGTTACTGAAAACAGTCTGTGGCATCGGAGATAGGCAGGGTCCGAGGGTAACAGACATGCACTGGGAGAGTGAGACAACACAGGAGCTCAGGTGTGGAAAGCCCCACGCACTGCAGAAAGACTGAAGGTGAAGTGCTTGAGTGCCAGACTCATGCTGCTGCCCATGTCTGAGCTGCTCAGCTATTTCCTACCGGGACTCAGCCCAACACCTCCTGGACACTCCACACCCCACACCATAACCTTCTATCCTTTTACCTCAGTCTCTGACTTGTTAATTATTCCTTGCTACATTATCTCCCCCACCCTTTTAAATAGACTGAAGGCTTTTAAGAATGCTAGAAAAATTCAGTGCTATCAAAGAACCTCACTTATGATCATATGACCAGTTTACAGTCATCCATCTGATTGGTGGGGGTGAAAACAGAATTACTTGTTTCCTTTTACCTCATGATCCGGCACTCCACTGTTTTTTGTTTGTTTTTGAGTAATTTTCAGAAGGTAGCTCCGATCAGCTATTTCACAGTGTGTGGGAAGGTACATGGAACATGTTTGGCAGAGAGAACTGGAGTCTGGAAAAACAGACCTGCTCAGGTGATGACATAAGCCTGCCCAGGTCTAGCTCCATTCAGGACATAAGCCTAGACATAAGCCTAGCCCAGGTCTAGGCCTTCCATTCAACACGGGCATTTCTCACCTTCATGGCTCTGAAGTCCTTCTTCATCTTCTCAGGGATTCCAGTCATGAATGAAAGCTCAGGCAGCAGTAGGATTTCACCTTTTAGCAGCTTTGAGGAGAGAATGGAGAGGAAAAATAAGGCAGTAAAGATAGTCTTGTTCCTCTGACCTCACAAGACATGCCATGCCCAGAGCTGGGCCAGCAAGGACATAACCGGCACAATAAGAAACATAAAATCCCAGAAAAGAGGGCAGTGAAACACTACAAGTATTTTACCCTTTTCTCCTCAGTCACTATACTCACAGATTGTTCACAATACAGTCTGCTGTATTAGGTAAAAGGGAAAGTGCTGAAATGGTCAAAAAAAAAAAAAAAAGGGAAAAACTAGGGGAAAAAAAACCAAACAAACCAACCTCCCTCTTGGGCCTCCAGGCAAGCTAAGGGTCTCCAGATCTTATCTTAGCTGGCTGATCTTCAGCCTTCTCACTTAAGACAGAAGAGTCAGTGTCAAGGCACTTTCCCTGTCTCTGGTCCCTGTTACCTGTCTAAAACTTCCCTAATAGATCCAGTGTTTTAATCTTTAGCAGAAAATTCTTCTTATTTCTTAGGCTACCTTGCTCATATGGATAATTAGGTTCTCCTTAGGCAGACATCAAAAGCAAATCCTACCACATGAAGTAACACTACTGGCTAGATGAGACAGCCCTGCAGAGTCTTCCCCAATCACACCGTAACACTGCTCCCCGGCTCCCAGCACCATGGATGAGAGCTTAAGCTAGAAGTGCCAATCTGACACCCCTCCACTCACCATCCCTTGGTTATTCTGTCTCTCACTGGGCCTGTGGATCAGCAGTGGCTGGTCCTCTTCCTTAATCGTGATCCCATAGTTTTTGCTAGAGCAGGACAGAGGCAGGAAAACATTTCAGAAGCAGCATCCCTGCTCTATGGCAACACAGTCTGGGTCTCTTAATCAGCACTGGGGTACACAATTTGCATAATACCCTTGTCAAGGATCCAACAGAAACTCCTTATAGCATATTTATAACGAAAAAGCAGACTCAAGTTAACACTGCAATGAAATGGAGGAGAAATCATCTTAAAGGTCCAGGGAAAAATATGCTTGAAACTGCATCAGGTTGGAGTGCCTGACTGGTTCAGCCGTTAAGCATCCAGCTCAGGTCATGATCTCGGGGCTGTGGGATGGAGCCCCAAACAGGCTCTATGCAGTCTACTTGGGGTTCTCTCTCTCTACTCCTCTCCCCCTGCTCATGTGCACTTCCCCCCACCCTCAAATAAATAAATCTTTAAAAAAACACAAAAAACAAAAAACTGCATCACACTGAAAGGCTTGGACAACTGGAAAGGCAAAATGATAGTCAAATGATTAAAACGTGAATTTAATCTTTCCAACCAGACTTCTACCTAAACCAACAAAAGAAATAAAATTCAAAACCCTGGTATTAATTTATAAAGTAACTTCCAAAATTACTAAAACAAATGAAACTGTAAGGGTAGCATATCCAAGTGAAATCCCACAAATAAGCTCATTTAATCTAAGGTGTATTACCAATCCAATTATTATAAAAGTGTCCCAGTGTAAGCTACTATGGAACTCAATATCCTGCTACAGAATGGTAGACTACATCCCACACCCACCCAAAGGCCCAAGCCCAGTCTCTTCTTTCCACCTGTAGTATTCCAAGAATGTGATCTCCTTCCCGTCAGACATTGTGAAGCTATCTTTTGGTGTCTTATTCCAATCCACGTCATCAATACGATAGGTACGATTGTTGTATCGGGTTATAACAATATTGCCAACCAGAAGCTTAGTGCACTCATTCTGGAAGTTTTCTTTGTTCTGCTGATACATGGCATGCCTTTGGAAAGAGACAAAAGACTTTGGAATCATATCTGTATACAGAGAGCACAATGAAAAGGATGGGGGATGCCAAAAAAGTGCTTCAGGGATATGATCACAGCTCACTGCATTAGAAGGCTCCAGTTGTCTTTTTTAAGAGATAAGACTCTCATCTCTTTTCAACACTACCAAAAAAACTCAAAATCAATAAAAAATAGTGAAAAGGGGGGCACCTGAGTGGCTCAGTTGGTTAAACATCTGCCTTCAGCTTAGGTCACGATCCCAGATCCTGGGAATGACCCCCGTGTCAGAGTCCCCGCTCAACAGAGAGTCCGCTTCTCCCTCTCCTGCTCTCTCTGCCCCTCCCCTGCTCTCTCTCTCTCTTTCAAATAAATAATCTTTCAAAAAATAGTGAACAAATAAAAGTAAAATTAAAAACAGTAACTAGAAATTAATAACATTCAGTTTGCCTTCAAATAAGGTACTTTAATCATCAAAATAATGATTTAGTATTACCATTATTAGGGTAGTCTACAGAAGGACAACAAAACATTCCCTAAACTATATTTGCCCTTTTGAGCTAATGGAAGGGATTACCAATACCTATCATTAGACAGCACTTCAGCTGAAGATGCTGAAGATGTCGATGAACAGACTCACCGTAGATAAATGTACCCTCACAGTAACCTCTAAACAGTGCTGTGAACAAGTCAACATAGGAAACTCGCAGAAAGCATGTTTGAATATGCCCAGGGATTCAAGGAACGTTTACAGAAGCAGCTGATGCTTGAAGGAGCAATCTGCCAAGCAGAAACGCCAGGGCAGAGGAATGAGTGAAACTCCAGGCAGAGGCAGCAGTAGTATGCAGGGCATAAGCGGGGATCTGGGGAGATGGGGAGGGCAAGGAGGCTGAAAAGGGACAGAAGATGGTAAGCACGGGCTGAAGACAGGCAGGGACCAGATGTAAATGTCCTTTAAGTCAAGGATCAGAGCTTGAACTTTTTTCTGTGAGTCAGTGTCACCCAGGGCAGATTCTTCAGAAACACTGGTCCCTTGAGAGGTTGTGAGGAGGTGTGAAAAAGGTTCCACAATCAAAAAAGTGGAGTCCATTGTGCAAGTTATAAGCCATTCAGAGACTCACAACATCCATAAGCACCTCAGACTGCTAAAGAAACATATTTACCTTTATTTACCCCCAATGTATTTAACCACAGATTCTTCTCACCGTTTTCCTTTTAACCTCACTGAATGAACATTTATTGCCATCCTGGCCAATTAGTACCCTGCAGAACTTGACTTGAAAAACCATCTCAGAGTTTAAGCAGTTCAACCCTGACAACAGACCCTGGAGGCGAATGCCTGGATTCAAATCTTGTGTCTTTCACTTACTAGCCTCAACTCATAGAGTTGAGGGAATGCAATGACTTCATAAACGTGAAGCACCAAGAACTGTGCCTAGCACAGAAAACAGAACTGTGGGTTTGCAAATATCATCTCCATCATTGTCTTAGTGCCTGATACATGCCAGATGCAGTGTGTGTGTGTGTGTGTGTGTGTGTGTGTGTGCACGCACGCGCATCCATATGCATGCTATGCATGTGGGGGGGCGCCCTTCTCTCTGCAGGTCCAATACAGAGGAGAGACAGCTATAAAGATAGTTCACTTCAGGGGAGCCTCAGTGGCTCAAGTTGGTTAAGACTCTGACTCTTCATTTTGGCTCAGGTCATGATCTCAGGGTCGTGAGATCAAGCCTGGTGTCAGACTCTGTGCTGGGCATGGACCCTGCTTAAGTCTCTCTCTCTCTCCCTCTCCCTCCCACCACTTGTGTGCTCTCTGTCTCAAAAAAATGTAGGTTAGCTATATATATGTAGTTGTGAAAGTCAAAAGCAACTACTAGTATAGAATCCATATTCAAACACTTTTTATTATTATTTTTAAAAGATTTATTTATTTATTTATTTGATAGAGATCACAAGTAGGCAGAGAGGCAGACAGAGAGAGAGAAGGAAGCAGGCTCCCCACTGAGCAGAGAGCCTGATGTGGGGCTCGATCCCAGGACCCTGGGATCATGACCCGAGCCGAAGGCAGAGTCTCTAACCCACTGAGCCACTCAGGCGCCCCTCAAACTTTTTAACTTGTAATTTATTTTTAGAACTCTTATTGAGTGTTTATGTTTTGTTTTGTTTTTAAGATTTTATTTATTTGACAGAGAGAGAGAGCACAAGTAGGCAGAAAGGCAGGCTGAGGGGGAGGGGGAAGCAGGCTCCCCACCAAGCAGAGAGCCCTATGTGGGGCACCATCCCAGGACCCCGAGATCATGACCTGAGCCGAAGGCAGAGGCTTAACACAATGAGCCATCCAGGCGCCGCTTAATGACAGTTTTTAATATTCTCTCACCAAATCCCTTTCCCTTAATCACTGTCTTTTGCATCAGTAAAGGCAGGAGGCTGACATGGAGGAACAAAGCACAATGAAGAAAAAAACTAAAAAGGGACTGAGGAACACAGCAGACAACAATATAGGTCTATGTCTTGTTACTTCAATATTCAACATTGAAAAGTAGATAAAAATCCATGTTTCTTAACTGCAACTATTTCACTTTGACTTCTATACTGGGATTGAAATAAAAAATTAAAATAAAAAAATCATGCTGAAAAGAAGGCAAACCAAACAACAAACAACAAAAAATGAGTATATACCATATGATGCTACATATACAGAATTCTAGAAGATGGACACTAATTTCTAGTGGCAGAAAGCAGAACAGGGTTTGCTGCCTGTGGTGGACAGAGAAAAACAAAGGTAGAAGGAGGTCTGAAAGAGACATGAGAAAATTTTATGCAGGCAATGGATATGCTCATTATCTTCGTTGTGAGATTACATTGATATATAAGTAAGTTAAAACTCATCAAATTGTATACTTTGAATGTATGAGGTTTATTTTGTCAATTGTGCCTTACTAAATCTGAAAAAAGAAAAGAAATTAACAGAATAAAAGATCTCAATGAGACTGAAATACAGATTAGGATTGAGTGTCCACTAATTACTAGTGGCATTTCAAGTTAGTGGGGGAAAAGGACCATTAAAATAAAGGGTAAGAGGGGAGCCTGGGAGTTATTTAAGTGTCTGCCTTTGACTCAGATCATGATATCAGTGTCCTGGGATCGGGTCCTGCATCAGGCTCCCTGCTCACCTGGGAGTCTACTTCTCTCTCTCCTTCTGCCATTCACTCCCACTTGTGCTCTCTGGCTCTGTCAAACAAATAAAATCTTTTTTAAAAAAAGTTTTATTGATTTATTTTAGAGAAAGAGAAAGAAAGCAGGAGGGAGAACATAAGCAGGAGGAAAAGGAGAGAGAGAAGCGGGCCTGCCGATGAGCAGGGAGCCCGATGCAATGCAGGGCTTGATCCTAGGCCCCGATAACATGACCTGAGCTGAAGGCAGACGCTTAACAACTGATCCACGCAGGTGCCCCCCCAAAAATGCTTGTTTAAAAAAGTGGATGAAAACTTGCTATCCATTTAAAAAATAAATTCTTCATCAATTTAACATTAACGTGTAAGAAATTAAACAATAAAATCAGGTGAAAATGTGAACATTCATGTGTTCCTGGGAATTAAAAAATCACAAACTTTGTAAAAGATCTATTGTTTTGCAGCCATGGTAACAAGGAGCCATAAAATCCAGGTTTGTTTTCTTAAGATTTTATTAATTTCATCTGAGAAAGAGAGAATAAGCAGGGGGTGGTCCAGAGAGAGAGGGAGAGGCAAACTCCCTCCTGAGCAGGGAGCCCAACATGGGGCTCAATCCCAGGAGCCTGGGACCACAACCTACGCCAAAGGCAGATGCTTATTTAACTAAGCCACCCAGGTGCCCCCATAAAATCCAGTTTTAGGGCACCTGGGTGGCTCAGTGGGTTAAAGCCTCTGCCTTCGGCTCAGGTCATGATCCCAAGGTCCTGGGATCGAGCCCCGCATCCGGCTCTCTGCTCAGCAGGGAACCTGCTTCCTCCTCTCTCTTTTTCTGCCTGCTTCTCTGCCTACTTGTGATCTCTGTCTGTCAAATAAATAAATAAAATCTTAAAAAAAAAAATCCAGTTTTAAACCTGCTTAAGGGCGCCTGGGTGGCTCAGTGGGTTAAGCCACTGCCTTCGGCTCAGGTCATGATCTCAGGGTCCTGGGATCGAGTCCCGCATCGGGCTCTCTGCTCAGCAGGGAGCCTGCTTCCCTCTCTCTCTCTCTCTCTCTCTGCCTGCCTCTCCATCTACTTGTGATTTCTCTCTGTCAAATAAATAAATAAAATCTTAAAAAAAAAAATCTTTAAACCTGCTTAATACATCTATATCAACTCACCTCAGCAACCTACTTTTCCAAGCTATCCAACCAGAGTCATCCCCTTGTTTCTGTATATTGGCCAATCCGGGAACAACTTAATCCAATAAGCATCACAAGGAGTACTACTCAATCAACAACAGACTACCTTAGCAACCATGCTTCTGCTGCTTGCCCCTCTGCAAGACTGCTGTCCTGAACTCCATACCTCTCCAGTACTCTCTGTAAGATCAGCAGTCTCTTCTCACTGCAATAAGCAATCAGCCTTCTCTTTATGTCAGACAGAACAGAGGTCTCATCATCCTTTGACATTTCTGGAGGTCTCACCATAGTAACTATGGAAGCTCTTCCTTGGCAAAACTCCTAGGTGTTTCATACCCACAGATGCACTCACTGGGTCCCTTGTGCTTAATTCTATCTGTCCTTCAGATCTGCTGCCACTGAGTCAATTCCAACAACTAGCTGAGCTCAGACTAGTTTCATTAGGCATTAGCTGCTTACCTAATGCGCTTTCAGGTTGGAAGTCATTGTTTGGACCCAGGTCTTTTTATGAGGTCTTCAGAATTTGTTTTGAAGAAATTTAATTTGAAAAGTATTTTTGCCATTAACTTGATTACTCTTTATCTGCTTACTTTGCTTTTGTTGTTATTTGTCTATATGCATAAAATCTTCTTTCACGTGTTTTTGCTTTGCTCTGCATTTCCTTATTTCTGTTAAATGTACAAGAGAGTGTTCTATAGGGGATAAATGGAGGCATAAGCCAGATAATTCTCTAAACCAAGCCAATCTATTCCAAAGACATCACAGTTGGAGGTCCATTCGATCAGAGACCAATTTGTAAAAAAGCAAGTGGTCAAACATTAGGAAGGCACTTCTTGTCTTGGCAATTTTGTGAAACAAGATCACTTTGTTTATTTAGTTCAAATTCCAGGGTCAGTGATAGTTGGGTCACTGATCTCATGGCTCTTCCTATCTGTGTTTGGAACCTGAAATATGGTTCACAAACAACACATCCTTAGACAGCTTTAGTGCTTCTCCTTCTTGTTGTCACAGGTTTGCCTCTGCCAAGGTCTCAAACACCCTGGGAGAATTTCTGTTTCCAATATAAAGGTGTACCATAGTTCTAATTCTGGCACTTTCCTTAGCAAAGGTAAAAATAAAATCACAGTGTCCAAAGTGTACACAGTACATTCTCCAGTATAATTCATATGCTGGATCATAAAACCTCAGTGAATATAAAGGACAAAAATAATACAAAGTGAGTTCTCCGATCACAACAGAAGAAAATTCAGGAAACTCACATACATGTGGAAAGTGAACACACACCCTTAAATCATCAAGGGGTCAAATAAGAAATCACAAGATAGGGCGCCTGGGTGGCTCAGTGGGTTAAGCCGCTGCCTTCGGCTCAGGTCATGATCTCAGGGTCCTGGGATCGAGTCCCGCATCGGGCTCTCTGCTCAGCAGGGAGCCTGCTTCCTCCTCTCTCTCTGCCTGCCTCTCTGCCTACTTGTGTTCTCTGTCAAATAAATAAATAAAATCTTTAAAAAAAAAAAAAAAAAAGAAATCACAAGGTAAATTAGAAAATACTCTGTTAGATATAAATGAAAACACAACATACCAGAACATACAGCTACAACATTACTTGAAGGAAAATTTATAGCTGTAAAAACCTGTATTAGAAAGAAAAAATGTCCCAAATAAACTAACCTTCCACCTTAAGAAGTCTTTTTTGGTTTTTTTAAAGATTTTATTTATTTATTTGACAGACAGAGATCACAAACAGGCAGAGAGGCAGGCAGAGAGAGAGGAGGAAGCAGGCTCCCCGCTGAGCAGACAGCCTGACGCGGGGCTCGATCCCAGGACCCTGAGATCATGACCCGAACCGAAGGCAGAGGCTTTAATCTACTGAGCCACCCAGGCTCCCCTAACCTTCCACCTTAAGACACTGGAAAGAGAAAAGCAAACTAAATCTTAAGTATGCAAAAGGAAGGAAATAATGAGTATTAAGAGTGGGAATTAATGAAATAGATAACAGAAAAATACAGTCAACAAAACTAAAACACTAGCTTTTTGAAAAGGTCAACAACACTAACAAACCTTTAGCTAGACCACCTATGAAAAAAGGAGACTCAGGTTTCTAAAATCTGGGATGAAGGAGGGGACGTTACAACTGGGCTCATAGAAATAAGAACTGTAAGGGAACACTGATGGCAGTATGCCAACAAACTAGATAAACTAAATGAACTGGACAAACTCTTAGAAAAAGACAAATTACCAAAACTGACCCAAAAATAAATAGAAAATCTAAATAAATATCTAACAATACAGACACTGAATTAGTAACTTAAAAATTGCACACAAAAAACCCCCAAAACCCAGATGGCTTCTCTGTCAAATTTCTACCAAGCATTCAAAGGAAAATGAATTCCAATCCTTCATAAACACTCTCAAAAAACAAAAGAGGAAGGAAACACTTTCCAACTTTTTCTATAAGACCAATATTACCCAGATATTAACACCAGACAAAGGTAACACAAGAAAAATAGAGATACTGCTTAGGAATATGGAAAAAAATCCTCAACAAAATATAAGCAAACCAAAAACCAGCAACATAAAGAAAAAAATTATACATCACGAACAAGTGGGATTTATCCCAGGAATGCAAGGGTGATTTAATATTGAAAAATCAATTTAAAAAGCAGGATGTTTTGGGTTTTTTTTAAATGATCAAAACCCAATTCCCTTTCATGATAAGAACACTCAATAAACTAGGAATAAAATGGAATTTCCTCAATCTGATAAAGGGCATCTACAAAAAACTCACAGCTAATATACTTACTGATGAAAGACTAGATGGATATTTTCTTCCTAATATCAGGAAAAGAGGACAAGGATGTCCACTCTCACCACTTTTTTTTTTCCTGGTTGAATTGTCTTTATTAACAAAGGGAATATCCAAGAACACTACATTGAGGAGGGGCGGGGCCAGGGCTTTTTTCCCCCCTCACTTTCTCCACTCCTATTCAACATTGTACTAGAGGTTCTAGCAGGATAACTCAGCAAGAAAAAGAAATAAAAGAGATCCAGATTTGAAAGGAAGAAATAAAAATATCTTTATTTGCAGATGACATGATCTCCTATATAGAAATCCCAAAGAATCCATGATCAAACTGTTTTAAGGAGTACTTGGTTCTGTGTGGATCCTTAGAAGGATGCTATTGAAGGATCACAGAATTTAGGACAGGAAATCTTTTTTTTTCCCTAAGATTTTTTATTTATTTATAAGACAGAGAGAGAGAGAGGGAGCACAAGCAAAGAGGGAAAAGCAGGCTTCCTACTGAGCATAATAAATTGTTTTAACTAATAAATGACTTCACAGGGGCTGTAGGATACAAGATTGATATTTTAAAAAATCAGTTGTTTTTCTATACACTTGCAAGGAACAAACCAAAAATGAAATTTTAAAAAATCCATTTACAAATGCATCAAAGAGGGGCGCCTGGGTGGCTCAGTGGGTTAAGCTGCTGCCTTCGGCTCAGGTCATGATCTCAGGGTCCTGGGTTCGAGTCCCGCATCGGGCTCTCTGCTCAGCAGGGAGCCTGCTTCCCTCTCACTCTCTCTGCCTGCTTCTCCATCTACTTGTGATTTCTCTCTGTCAAATAAATACATAAAATCTTCTAAAAAAAAACAAATGCATCAAAGAGAATAAAATACTTAGGAATAATTGCAAAACCTATACTCTGAAATCCACAAAACATTGTTGAATTAGTGGTAAGTACATATAAAATTATATACTTAGAAAATGAAGATAAATTTTTTAAAAGATTTTATTTATTTATTTGGCAGAGAGAGATCACAAGTAGGCAGAGAGAAAGGCAGAGAGAGAGGAAGGGAAGTAGGTTTCCTGCTGAGCAGAGAGCCTGATGTGGAGCTCATCCCAGGACCCTGGGATCATGACCCGAGCTGAAGGCACAGTCTCAACCCACTGAGCCACCCAGGCACCCCAAAGATAATTTTTATATGCAAAATAAGCCATTGTGCAGGTAACAAAACCAATCCTACACATACTACATAATTCACTTATCAACAGCTTTTGCGTGGTAATAAAATATGACTTTAATGAAAGTAAAACTTTAATAAAAATAAATTTCAGTAAATGGAAAAATATGCCTTACTTGTGAATAGGAAGATTCACTGAACATTCTCCCCAGCTGATGCCAAATAAAATGCCAGTTGACTTTTTTTCTTACTTTCATTAAATTAGTCAAAGGATCACATGCAAAAATAAATGGGTGGCATTTACTATGAAAATTCTGAAGACAGATTCCTTGACAAATATTTAAAGCTAATAAAATTACAATAACTAAAACACTGTTTTAACAGTATCACACTGATTTTAACCATGGATCAAAATAGAATATTCAGAAATAAATCCAAGTATTTTTATTTTTATTTATTTATTTTTAGATCCCATTTATTTATTTGACAGAAAGAGCGACAGAGCACAAACAGGGAGAGCAGCAGAGGAAGAGGGAGAAGCAGGCTCCCAGATGAGCAGGGCACCAGATGTGGGATTTAATCCCAGGACCCTGGAATCACAAGCAAGTGAGCGAGCTGAAGGCAGACTATCAACAACTCAGCCAACCAGGTGCCCCTACATTTAGTATTCTTAATCTATTCTACAATTTAAAATCTAAACACAACAATGGCCAATCTGTATTCAGCTATTACTGAACTTTCCAGAAAATTGTTAGCTTGTTAAAAGTAAATACCATCATTCACTCACATGACATCCAGTACTGAATCATTCCGAATGACCTTATGGGAGACATCAGCTAGGAGAAAAAGACCTCCATCTGTCCTTCGGATGCTAGCTGCATAGCCTGGCCAGATCTGCAACCTGAAGAGACAAGAGAGCTTTACCTCAGGGTTCTAAAAAAACCACAGATACTTCCAAGCCGCCATTTGAAATGGTTGAGCAAATACCGCCCCCCTCCCCAGTAATAGTGAGAAAGCACCACGAAACAAAGTAAGGCAACATCTTTGTGAACTTAATAAAAAACTAAACTTGGAACAGATTTAATTGATAGATTGTATTTACAATTATAAAATACTGTTGAGATTTCTGTACTACATATGGTAATCACAATGAAAAAATTGTTTCCAGAACATTCAAAAGTGAGGAAAAGAACACTACTGACCTGTGTTGCTGTAGTACCATAGCACTTGTAGGGTCATAAAAGTTTCTCCCCACAAGCTTCATATCTAAAAGTTTCATTACCCTGAAATGAAGAGCAAAAATGGGTTTTCTAGAGAAGAATAAAAAAAATTCAAGCTCAACTACTCTGAATTGTATTTTCCATTTTTTTTTCCTGTATTTTCCTTTTGAAGCCTAAAGTGTCAGAATTGTTGGTGCCCTTTGCACAATACACCATTTAGGCTCAGAATACTGTTGCCAAAAGAAAAAGGAAAAGAAAAATTATGGAAGTATTTATCTTGAGGTAAATACAACTGACAACAGCTTGTCCTACGTACTGGGTGACCAAAAACGGAGTTGATTTCCCAGGTTCAATTTACATTATTTCTCACCATTAACTAAAAAGAATGCAAGAGTCAATTTCTGTTTGTAAAGAAGTCTGTTCTTGGCACTTCACCTTTCTAAGGAGAAATCGAGTTCTGTGTTTCACTTAAAAAGAGGTGGTGTAGGAGTAAGTTTTTTGAAAATCTAGGTCTTATAAAAAGTAAAAACAATTATGAGCTGTGTGAATCTAAAAATCAAGAGACGTGGAAAAAAATTCTTCAAGCAAAAATTTTTGCACGCTACCACATTAAGTAGCCCCATCAGTAACAACATGAAATTATGCAATATAAACATCTGCTTTTAAAGTTCACAAATGATTCCAAAGGAACCCAACCAGCCACCTGAATCATTTTACCCAAATCTTACTAATCATTTAACATAACTTTTCAATAAGTTAGCCTCGATACCATCCATTTATTTATTAAATGTTTCCAAACTCATCTTTATATGTGTGTGGTATAACACCGTCCAAGCTTCTTGAAGAGCACTGTTACAAATATAAGACTTAGATTAAAGAAAATAAGCTGTTTCCTCACCGACGGAAAACAACATTGTAGAAGGGAATGCACAAGTCGGAACAGGGCTCCAGGATCTTTGTCAACTGAATCTTAATGTTGATATCTGCGCCATCAGTTTTCCTTTGACTTTTTAGCTCAAGAACCTAACAAATAAATATATGCAAGTAAAAGAAAAAAAAAAAGACAAAAACTACCAAAGCCCTAATCTAATTCAATCGTGTTCTAGAAAATACTAAAATGTCTGAAATATATTTTCTACTTGCCCCTTATTTTGCCTGTCCACACTGGCCCAAATCATAGCATAACAACTAGGATTTAAAAAAAGATTTTGGTTGGGCACTTGGGTGGCTCAGCGGGTTGAGCCTCTGCCTTTGGCTCAGGTCATGATCTCAGGGTCCTGGGATCGAGTCCTACACATCGGGCTCTCTGCTCAGCAGGGGGCCTGCTGCCCTCACTCCCCGCCCCAACCCTCTATCTGCTGCTCTGCCTACGTTGTTCTCTCTTTCTGTCAAATAAATAAATAAAATCTTAAAAAAAAAAAAAAGATTTTGGTAAGAGGACTGACTAGCAATAGATGCCTTCCCACCATCTCAAATCTTAAGCCATTCTCTGTCACTGAGGTCAAAGGCTTCCAACCACTCCTCTTATATGAGAAGAAACTTCTTGAAGAATTCAGATGAAAGTCTTTTTAGTCTGACATTTCTTTTTTTTTTTTAAGATTTTATTTATTTATTTGACAGAGAGACCATAAGTAGGCAGAGAGGCAGGCAGAGAGAGAGGGGGGAAGCCGGTTCCCCACAAAGCAGAAAGCCTGATGCAGGACTTGAGACCAGGACCCCAAGATCATGACCTGGACGTTTAACCCACTGAGCCACGCATGCATCCCTTGTCTGACATTTCTTTGTTATGGAAAAGCCTGTCTTTCCTCTAAGAATAGCTAAGTAAAATTCAAACATCGGGATGTCTATGATTTTCTACCACTCAAAGTGCCAGAACTCTCTTAGGTTTCAATCCAAAATCTATTTCCTCTTTGGTCTTACTTGTTGAAGTTTAATAGGCAGATAGAGAATGGACCCATCAAAAGCAGTAACATTTCCGGTGACAGCTTGATGGTCCTTCAACATGCCAAACCTCATGCTTTTGCACTCCACATTGGGGCTAGAAGACAATAGAGAGGATTTACTTCAATTTGCTTAACTGGCCAGCAATCTTTACTACTGCTCTGTGACTGGTTTGGTACAGAACCAGTCAATTGTAACTACTGCTCCATCTAGTGGTCATATTAAAATTCAACTATATCGACTATGAAAGGAATTTCAACCCAATACCTGCTCACAGGGAAAAAACCTGTAATTCCACCACCCAAAGACAACTGCCTTAACATGCCAGTGTACCCTCTTCCTGACTTTGGCAAGAGGTCAGAAAACTTTCTCAGTAAAGGGCATGATAGCAAATATTTTAGTCTTTACAGGCCATATAGTCTACTCAATTTGGCCCACATGCATGAAAGCATCATGGACAATATGAAAACCAATGGGCCCGATTATGTTCCAGTAAAGTTTTATTACGAAACAGGCAGCGGGCCAGATTTGCCCTGCAGGACAGCCATACTCTGCCAATCCCTGCTCTAGAGGCTGCAGAAATAATACACTTTAAAAATAACTTTTTTTTCACTTGTGGCAATTTCTACTTTTTATTGATTCATTGTCACAAATCTTACAGCTTTGAAAAGCTTCAGTAGCTACTTAGTACATTTGTACTATGTACAAATGTCCCATTTCAGATCAATAACGTAAATCCTTGTTGTACAACTATAAAGTTTAAACAAATCTAAGGCTAAAAAGGGTTAAGTATGTTCAAGTACATGATGAAATATTAAAAAATCAATCAGTAATCCAATATAGCTGTCCCCAAAAGTAAACTTTCATATGCTAGTATCACATTTCAAAATGCTTCTCCAAAAATTCATCTACATGAATGGTGCTATGCCCTAAACACAGTATTTTAAATTGTCTCTCTGGACTTCCTTCACATAATACAAGGAAAGCCATAGGATAACCAGTCCACTACAATACATCTTCTCAGTATCCTCTCAATGGTCTGGCATGCTCTTTATATCATGGCTTCAAAGGTCCAGACCTACGATCTTGAAATTTATAGAATCCATGTCTTCTCCACCGTCCAGTCAATGGAGAGACCTGTGAGGACTCACATTCCTTTCTGCTTCATTAACATTTGTCAATCCATTTCCAGAAAAAGGTTCTTCCCTTTCATTAATGCTTATCTGTTTATGTTCCAGAGCAGGCCCATTTCCACTACCCTTCCCTCTCACGGGTTCAATTTCACCCTTTTATTTTTTTAGCTCCTTCTCTTCACCTACCACATGTGCTCAGCTTTAAAGCAATCTTGCTACTCTCTTGAATTATCAATCCATTTCTCATTTCTCTTATATACTTGTTACGTAAGTGGCCAATTCACTGGCTATTTCCCATTGCCTCTGCGCTCCTTGGTTCCTTCAGTCTAGTTTTTTCTCCATAACTCTAACAAAGCTACTAGAAAATCAGCAAGGGTGTTCTTCAGAGTAAATTCAGTAACTTTTTTTCTAAGGCCAAAATCAACTGCCTCCTCTTCATTCAAAGGAACTGTCTTTTGTCTTTAGAATTTATCTTCAGGATATTTCCCATAACTGTTCCTTTCTTTTCTCCTTCACTCCACTTACTTCTTACACCAATTAGCACCTGTGCTTCAAAAATCAGTCTTCCATCTTCCTATTTTCTCTCCACAGATACTCCAAAACACTCATTCATTTTCACAACTCCAGCTAATATTCTCTAGCTAATGACTCTCCTGAAATTTTAACATAGGACTTGAATTCACAACCATGAAATCAAGACCTGAGCTGAGATCAAGAACTGGATGCTTAACAACTGAACCACTCAAGTGCTCCCCTCCTGAGATTTGAAAAGAGAACACAAACTGACATGAATTCTTAATTTTTAAGAAGTATGAGAAACATTGAAGGTATTACTATAAGATTAATGTTATTCTGATTTTTTCACCCTCAAATTTCACCCTAGACTGTCACTGGAGAGCCAGTGTTATGGTATGAGACTTATGCAAGCAGGGTCCAGGTTTTGTGGGGTGTGGGTCTTGTACCAG